>NC_056043.1:2587746-7387746 GCF_004379255.2 Salvia splendens | reverse complement strand
TGTTCTAAGTTTCTGTTCTGCTAATCGATTTGAGCAATCACTAAACCAGTGTTGCAATGGAGGAAGGTCAGCGCTGGACCGTAACGTACACCAACCACGTTAAGAAGAAGCGGAAAGTTTATCGCGACGGCTTTCTAGTGGTTCAATTATCGCACAATAAGGTTTTGCCGCATTTTTCCATTTCTTTAGTCTATGTATGATTTCGTCTAAGTTCACGTATTGTTTCGTGATTTAAGTAAGCTCCGGGAAATCTATCTTATGCATATCATTGCTAATTTGCTATGCCGATTGGATTAGGGTGAGCGTTTGCTGATTCAGCAAAAACTGAAATGATGTTCTCATATTATCTGCATAATTCGATGTTATTATCTTCGGTTGCATTTTGCCTTAATTACCCTCCTCTCATAGTGTTGTAGTAGTATTTGTCAAAGAGGAAAGGGAAATAGCCTATTAGGCATTAGAAATATGAAAAATTTAAATGCAATCTTTGACTATTAAAGATGAATTATTAATATTATTGCAGACATTGTAGTAGCCACTTGTAATTGAAGTCCTGGTGTTAACTTGTTTAATTCATCTCAACAATTGAAAGACAAAGAGAGCCAGATTTCCTCCAGATGTAACATTTTCAACTAGGGTTGTTTTGAGCTAGCTAGTTATTTGCCTTGTCGAGATGATAGATGTGAGATTACTGAATATATTTTTATCAAATTATAATCTCAGTTCCAGGCTTTTCAGTGAACTGTTTCAGCCATGATAAGCATTAGTTTCATCTCTGTCTGGTTCACAATAAGAAATTCTATGCATAATTAATTTTTGTTATATGACATCATGATCAGTTCATGCTGTATGATGAATGGGACAAGCTATTGGAGACTAGGTTTGTGAAGAAAGATGATCTCATCACATCTGGTGAAACTATCACATTTGGTTCTTACCTTGTCGACCTTGGTGAGCTATGTCAAGGCCATCGGCCTACATCTATTTTGAACCCTCAAGATCAAGATGAGAAAGTTGCAGAAACATCTAATTCATATTACAGATACAATTCCCAAAGTAATATATAGACTTTATACCTTAATATTTTTGTTCGTCTTCTTTTTTTTTATAATTGTTGGTTTTCCATGAATTTGTCGAAATAAAAAATCTATATTTTGTACTCCATTTGCTGTATGCCAAATACTTGCCGACTTTTTGCTTCTGGAAAAGATAGGAAGCCTATGGTGGGGAAAAGAAAAGGACCAGTAGTTAACATAAGCCCATCACAGAAATTGATCAGAGGTTAGTTTATATATCTCCATCATTTCATTTCCAAATTTGGCTATTATCTTAAATTTATCCACCATTTTCGCATTGGATATATCAAGTTAAAAAACAGTATAGCTTGGTGGTAGTGGGAGGAGGTAGTAGCTAACGTTTGTAATGCCTTTGATGAATAAATGTTGTCCTTACTTATAGTGCATTTGGGCTTATATATGATTCCATCCCGGTCTTTTCTCGATTACTAAATCGGACTTAGAACTGGTTTTATTTCAGATTTCAAGAAAAGTGAAGTGAATAAGTTTGGTTCGTCACCAAATTGTACAGATATGACAAAACTGAGTACAAAAGGTGGGTTGGTAGCTTACCATGCACTAGTACTATATGGTCCATTTATTCATTTGGAGTTATATAGTTTTTCTTTTAATTCGTCGAGAAGTCCGTGAGTTGCTGGTGCCCTTAAAATGAAAGAAAATTAACGGTTTCATTTCTCCTGCTAAGACTGGCAGGTCTTGTACACAACACAAATAACACAAAAGGCAAAGAAATTTCATGATGGCTTTCTTCAACTTTTAATTCGTGGATCACAAGGGAGGCAGGTACAAACTAATATAACTAGCTAATGTTCCTTTCTTTTGTACATAACCTCATCTGTGATCTGGCACACACTTCTGTGAATGGTAGATTGCATCAGATAATCAATACATATATTATGCAACTATAAATCAATTGTTACACGATTCCTTTCAATGATTTTATGTATTTTCTTGTTTTCTCTTAGCTTCCAGTGTTTATTCTTTGGAAAAATATAGTTCTTCATATGCTTTGTGCACAAAGAAATAGGACATTTGTTTAGTTTACAACTTTACACCTTATAAATACTCTACGTTTGAATAAGACTATCACCAACAATAAAATGATCTTTGGCTAGGTTATACCATACGGAACAACACATTTTGTACCCTACTACATCACATGAAATCAAAAGATATTTCTTTAGCATATGCTTCTGATTGAGACTGCTATCCAGTATAGACCAAATTAGTTATCCAGGATATTATGAAGTCACCAATGAGTTGAGCTTTTATCTTGATGAAATATAACTTAGTTGCATTTTTCGTTTCTCTTGTATCTTTCTTGCAGTTTATTGTCATCAACTTCTATTTAAACCAACCGTATTGTGATTCTAAAGTAATTACTTCAGGTTAAGTTGTATGATACAAACAGAAGACACTTAGATGGGCAGATTTCTGAAAAAGGATGAAAAAATTTGTTCTGGTGAATCACTAGTTTTGGATGGTCATTTAGTAGAGATTGGAGAGCAGGAAGAAGATCAAAAGCCTCCAACTGACTTAAACGTTCTAGGAAAAAGCTGTGGAGTAGCTGGAAAAAGGGATGTCGTTGATTGCCGAACCAAAATCCCTACTATTACAAAATTTCATGCTGGTATTTTCCTTCTTCCCATAATTCCATGTTATAGCCCTGCTTTTGGGTGAAGTAGAAAGTGGTATCCCTTCTTTTTCAATCTTCATTGTTCTCTTATTCGATAGTTGTTGGCATTGGATCTTGGCTCATTTCAATTTAGTAAAATCCCTACACTGTTTACATGCCAAAACTAGGTACTTTTTACTTTATTTTGTGCAAGCAGTTCAAATGCATTTTACAACTGATATAACTCTTAATTGCAGCCCCCTTATCCTTTATAATCACTTGGAAATTTGCTGTCTTCATTCTCCAAATCTAATCCGATTTATTGTAGCTTTTATTTAAACTTATATTGTCTTGTGTATCAAGGAAAAACAGCAGGTGGTAACTCTCAAGGGGAACTTACTAAATTAAGTGATCCAAGCTACAAGTCTGAAAATGCCAAATTAAGTGGGGGAGAAGCCGAACCTAAACGTTCTGGTAAGAGGTCTATTTATTTGAAAGCACAACCATAGGAGCTCATACTCTTTCCTGAAAGTGTACGTTCCATCTGAAGATACTTTTTGTTGTTTCCAGATTTTAGCTTACTCGTGTTAAGGCCAGTAATTGAGAAAAGTAATGAGATTAACATTATACTCCCTCCGTTCCGCAGTAGTGGAGGCGTTTCTTTCCGGCACGAGATTTAAGAAGATTTGCGTTAAGTAAGTTAAGTAAATGAAGAATAAAGTAGGAAATGAAAAAGGTAGAGAGATGAAAAGAGAATAAAGTAAGAGAGGGTAAAGTAAGTGATGTTGACTTTCACTAAAAAGGGAAATGACTCCACTACTAAGGAACGTACAAAAATAGCAAAATGACTCCACTTCTATGGAACGGAGGGAGTAACATATAGTCTGCCTTTTTGTTTTATATGAATTTGGTTACTGATACTAGAGGGCAGATGCTAAAGGTGCTATGTGAGATTGAGTTTGCTTTCAGCAATTTATCTAAGCCGATTGCAAATAGTAGTATGTCTTTGTGTACATGTTCTCTCTTGATATGAACGTTGTTGAGCAATAAGCTAATTTCTGATTTGATAATTTTAAGAGCTATTAATTTCTCACGAACCTTTCTTAGATCATAGAAACTTGATTCATAAAAAGCAAAACTAAGCTCTGTTTTCTAGCTCCGCATGCCACCATTTTACTGTTTTGCTATTCATCTTGAACTGAAGACTTACCCACATGCTAGTATATTTTATATTTCTCCTTGATTGTGATTGTTGTTCTTTCAGCTGAGGGCAATGCCACTCCAAAGAAATCAATATTTGTTGCATTCAGCATGGCAATAATAGTGCTTTTTGGGAAAGAACATTTGCATTTAATCATTATGTGCCATAAGCCAATAATCTAGTATTTGATAAGTCTTTTAGCAATCCTTTCCGAGTCACTGAGATAATGAGATGGGTGCCAAGGATTTCACTAAGCGAAGGCAATAAATTAAATATTCCCTCCATCCCATTCAAGATGGTCACCTTTCCTTTTTGGTTTGTCCCACTCAAGATGTCCACTTTCTATCTTTGGAATTGGAAATAAGTTTCTCTCCTTTTTCCTCATTAAAATATTCAATCACTTTTTTCCACTCTCCTTTTATCACACTCAATTACTCAACCTAAATTCCCGTGCCATTCAAGAATGTGGCCATCTTAAATGGGACCGAGGGAGTATATGACATAAACATGCTCCCAGATGTTATAATAGTGTGCTGGAAACCATAGCTAATTTATCTTCTTGATGAACCATTCATTCTAGGTTCTGATTACAGAAAATATGTCTAATAACCCATGTCATGGATATTGGTTTCTCCTTTTGTTTTCTTTTCCGCCAACAGACATGAAATTATGATAAGTTCTTATTAGTCTTGATATCAGATTTACAACAAAGAAATAAGATTTTATTAATTCCATTTTACACCATTTTCATTGAATCTTGTTTATCTTTCTGCTATCCTATAATTGGAGACTGAAAAGTATTTTTTTTATATGACAGTCCATGATATATTGTCCAGTCTCAGACAACCAAGTGAGCAGAAGGTTGTCTCTGTGAATAAGCCTTTCACTGAGGAGAACTGTGTCAGATTCTCCAGAGTTTCTGTCTGTACCAATAATCATAGTGGAACGGAAATTCCAGAAGAGTATGAAATTCCAGAAGATGGAATAGTACCTCAAGCTAGATCTTCTAGCTTTCATCTCAGGTATGAATATGCATTCATTCTGCTTTGTATCTGGTAAAAAGAGGAATAGTCTTATTGGTTGAACAAAATGCGTTTTGCTTCTGGTTTCCGTAGCATCTTTAACTCGGGCACTACTTTCTAGGAACCAAGAACAAAATTTCATGGACATATGAAGAGTTCCTGCATACTAGTTTTAAGATGTTTATGTAATATGTAGACGAGTCTCATCTACACTAGCTCCAAAGTAAATTCACTTTCTTCTCAAAACTAAAGTAATTCATGTGCTTTCTCTAAGGTGAAGAGCTCAGATATCAAATTAGCATTGATATACATATGAAAAATTCTGGAGATGCTTTTTGTTTGTTATATCCAAGTAAATACTGAATCTCTGATGGCTGAAAACACCCAAGACTTCTTTTTCTCAGATGATGCAAACATGTTTCCTCTTGACTGCAGCATACCCGCTACACTTTACTAAAGAATCGTTCTTTATTACAGACCAAGAACAGTAAACTTTATATCTCCTATCCATGATGCAAATTCTTCATCTATGGAGTCTCATGCGGAAGAAGCTGCTGCAGTGAATACTGCTAGCCAAAAGGAAGTTGAATCTGAATCTCTCACCAGAACATACAATAATCAAGAACTGGAAATCATATTTCCATGTGAAGGTGAGTTACTGCTATACATTCCCCATCATTGGAGTAATTATTTCTGATGATTGATTGCATTTTTATCTTGCAGAGGTCGTAACTGGATCAAATGCTGCACTAGAAAATGGTTCGAGCTCCAGTAAATCACCTGAGGTGAAATTTTGAAACATCTTGATTTTAAGTTTAATTGACTAAAAATTCAATTCTTTGGTGGTTAAATTACTAACCTGCTAGCTAGTTTTTTTAATCATATGAAATGGCTGGCTTAATTAACTTGAATATGTAATTCTTCTTTCCTTTATGGTTAATAAAGATGTTTCTGGTTGCCTAGCTGCAGGAAGACAAGAAGGGAAGCTGTTCTAGATGCAATAATGATCTCAAAGAGACAAGTCTCGAGACAAAGGATATGGATGAGATCCCAAGTTTTGATCTTAGACTTTGAGAGGAACCTTGACAGAATTGTGTTCATAGAGCTTGATATCTTATCATCATAATCCTCTAATACAATCGTAAGTTACAGATGAAGCATACTGATATTTGGCCTTGAAGCTGCAAATTAGCTATTTTGCCAAAAGGTGTGTATCTATGCAATGATAAGAAATTCTCTTGTTCAAACATTGAAGGAAAAACTCCACTCTTCTGTTTCAATGCTAAACCTATTCACTCATGGGTTTTTAGGCCTCAAGCGGCATGCTATCAACTAGCAACAGCTGCAAGTATAGCACAAGCTAGGAACCCTTTATTACTTGAAAAGAAATGTGCAGCAGCCAAAGGGAATTCTATCTATCTATACATCGTTTGCAGCTTATGATTCTCCTTTCTTGACCGGTGCGCATTAAGCAAAGCTCTGAACAGATTCTTACTTCTTTTGGTATGTGACTCTACAATCTGTCCTTCCCTCTTCACGCCACCTATTCTGCACACTGACATAGCTCTTCGTGGCTCTGATGGACTCTGCCATTGCATCTACCAAAGCTCCCTTACGTTACTAACCAGAAAATACATAATGTTGTGATCCGAACTAGTTATTAATGGCTTACCTGTTGATTACTGTACGAAGGGGTAGGAGAGACTGATCTGTATGCAGACGATCCAGACCTCTTGAGCGGAAAACTAAGTGGTGAAACTGAACGCTTCCCTGATTTACATGAAAAGGACGAACCTCATAAGACTTGCCTCCATTGTTAAAATGCTTGTGTAATGCAATTCAAACGAACTACCAATATTGAAATCTTGAACTAATCAAAGAAAGAGGCCAGAAATAGGGGGATGCCAATATGCAAAAATGGCTAGGTCAATTCTCAGAATTGTTAAGATATTAGACTCATCCTCTTACCACTTCTAGTATAGTAATGCTCACTAACATCAGGGATGAGTTGCTGTTTAGCCACGTAACACTAACCTGTATCTTTCTTAGACATGGCTCGCGTGAAGGGAAAGTGGGAATGATTTTGAGATGGTTCGTCTGAAGGAACCATCGGGTGTCCTTTTCTGCACGAGTTAAATTGGCATGATGAATCGGAGGTGAGAAATGCAATGTGTTCTTCGTGTCAGCTTGTACCTTGATAATGGTGGTTGAGGCTTCAGTCGTGCTGCTTGAACGGCTTTAGCAGACAGATTATCTGGATACAACCAAGTCAGTTTACTACCAAAGAAATCAGAAAACAGAATAACATAAATACCTGCAACAATGTACTGCTTATGGTGCTTGGGAGCTTCTACAATTAATGTGTGTTGTGATACGCCTCTCACGTCGATGAATCCTTGAAATTTGCTTAGTTTCTACAACAGATCCACACCCAAAATATAAGAATCTTTCATTCTTATATAGAATTGAATAATCTAATAACAATTGCACCTGTTGAATGCAAGAAATTCTAATATCTGTTGCAGAGAATTCATTAGCCTTTTCATCCAAGAATTTACTGAGTTTATCAGCTACCGACCCCAAATGGTCGACAGTGCTCACCACAGCTTTTGTAGCATAATCTTTCGACGATTCCATCACACTGCACACACACGTGACACATAATTCTGTTTCTCACTACATATGCAAACCAGAGAATAATAGCATACAGCATTTGGCGATCATCTTTATCATAAGAAGACTCAAAATACTCTGCTGCTGAATACAACTGTTTCTTTAGAGTTCTCAGATCCTGAAATTTCCCATAAAGAAATCAGAATTACTGAACAAAACGCCTCAAAATGGTAGTTTTTGCTATTACAGAAACAGAGATAAATAGGTAAAACCTTCAAGCTTTCTGCAAATTGCAAACTACTCTGCATGAAAATTTCATCATAGTTGGAAGCCTTCTGAGGGGCACTGATTGAATCCATTCCTCTCTCTCTCTAACAGTTTTCAGGCAGTAAAACCAATTAGGAATGGTTGTGTAAAGCTACCTAAACAAAAAACATGTAGAAAAACAATAAGTAGACAAAGTTGGAAAGAGTTGTGAACCAAAAACAAGATATAAGATGTAAATTTATCACACTAATAAATGAGTACGTGTGAGAGAAAAGCAGTTTAGTTGGCCTCAACAACTTAATTAATATCATCAAATCATATCCATAAAGATGGAAAAAAGGGTCACATGTATTTGTATTTGAATGATAGAGAGAGAAAACGAATGATTATAACTGCACAGAGAGTGAGAGTGAGATAGACAGGTTGTGGGCTTGCAAGAAATTTCAGGATGGAAAGCTTAAATTTTACTACTACAAAAGTATAAAACAAATAGCCCCACGGTTCAGAAATGAATAATGGATTTCAAGAGTTAGATTCAAGTTTGGATATAATCATATGCTATATATTTGTCATCACTACTAAAACTAGGTAGTTAGTGTAAATAATTAAGTAGTTCAAGATTGATTAGAGAATCCATCTCCATCACGTCTTTTTAGTTATGACACTCCATTCTATAGATAGCATTTAAATGGATTTTTTTTAAACAACGGTTACTTTACTTATTTGTAATGAACATGTTACAAACATGTCTGAGTTGAAAATGAAAGGGGAGAATTTACTGTTGGACATGTGAGTATGTTATAACTGTAGCAGCTTGTTAATACTAGTAGAGAAGCGTTTACAATTTAAAAAAATGAAACATTTTCATTTTTGAGTTGTCCAATTAAAACATAAAATCTTGTACCGAAAAGCAAACGTTTCATATTTATTGAGACGGAGAGAGCACATTTTAATAATAAAATAATACTAGTATTATATTAGGACGAAGCCCCATAGCCACCCCCTCCAAAAACCCAATTTGTATCTGCTAGTGTCCTAAAAAATTAGACTAGTTTTACCATTTCTTGTCAACCCCAAAATTAGACTAAGTCTAAATATAGAAAGTTTTCAATAAATAATAATACTATCATTTATAACGTGGACCCCATAATCTCATTCCACTACCTTTTACCCCTCTTTTTCTTACTTTTTCTCTATCTCGCTATTATTTTACTAATTGCATATTAAAATCATGTCATTTACAAGTTTTGTCTATTTTTTAAAGGATGGAGATAGTATATTCCGATAAAAATAGACTAAGTTAATTAGTGGCCGAGGTGGTTAGCGCTAGTGACTATCAGCTCTTTGTCCCGAGTTTGATCCTCTCAACCTACAATATCTTTTTCCTTAAGACATGTTACTTGCACATACAAAAGGTGAAATATGAGAAGATATGTAAAACAAGCTAAGATACGGGCTTCATGTCATGATATGCAGTTATAAGATTTTTTTTTGTTATTGTTTGATAAAGTATTAAATAACAGTGGTTTAATTTGATAAATTGGTGAGTTACATATACATTGTTAAAGTTATAATTTTGACAAGATGAGGCAGACCCTTGTCTTATGTTAGGCTTTGAGTTAAACTTAAATATGATATCAAATAATTAGAAATGTCTAAATATAATTCTCTATCTTGGTATTACTATCTTATCAAACACGTCCTTATTTTATGTATGTAACCGAGTTTACTCCTTATTTTCTAATTTACCGATGTTTTTATTTTTCAAATTTACTTGCACATCTTCTTTAATTTTATTTAAATACACATAGTTTTTACTATTATTATGTAATTTACTCTCGATTTTATCTTTACTTACTTACACTCACTTTAATTTTAGTTAGATACACAAATTTCTCTTTTATATACTTCTATTTTAGTTCCATTTTTATTTTTATGGAGTACATGATTTTTAATCTTTTTATTTTCTGTTTCACGCACACTTTTTACACACTTTGATAAAAAACTTTTAAACGTGCAATTTTAATGATAACCATCATATGTACATATCTTATTTTCATCAGTGATTACTTTATTATTTGTTTCTTGTTACTCTTTTATTCTCTTGCATTCATCTATTACTCATGACACAATTGCTTTTGACAATGTTGATGCCAGAAAATATTCCACAATTTTTAAGAGTGATTGAGTCCCCAACTTTAAAATCCCGGCTTAGTCACTAAACTATATGTATGTATCTTGATTCAGATATATTGATAAGAAATAAAATGCTGGATGCAGCAAAAATATGTCTACTTTGCTTCCAGCAGAATCATTTTAATTTGTCATATGCTTTATCACCTAATCTTTTTAACTGTGCTATAAAGCATCTTAATTACCTCTCATGAATCCTTAACAGCTCTGCCAGGTATTTCCCAACCAACATTCTATTTTTGTATAATTGCGACAAGCCACACACACATAGGTTATATTAAAGTAATAAGAAAATGTACAATAATAATGTATGGCTAGTGAATATCAACGTTTTGTTTCTATACCGCCATTCATATTTATAAAATAAAAATTTAGTACCTAATCTAGTTTATTTAAATAAGAATTTGATCCATTGTATATAATTTATATTACAAGTTAAGTTGGATGCTAATTAAACTATAATACACTGATTCTCTTGTAATACAATATTGTGTGCATACCTAACAAATTATGGGACCTACTAAGCTTTATAAAAATCCATTTTCCCAATAAAAAAGATAAATATAGGCATATTAATTATTAAAATGATGAGAGTATGGAGCGAGATAAATGGTAGAGAAAATAAGGAAAAGAAATGAAATGGAATATCCAACACTTGTCCTCTACAAACATGCCTAGTTGTCTCCTCTTCATTTTCCTTTTCCTCATATTCATCTCTGGCTTCCTCTCATCAACGGCCTTCAACCTCACCACCCTCACCTTCTCCCAATCCTACTCTCCTCTTTTCAGCGATTTCAACATCAACACATCCGACGACGACAAAGCCGTCAGTCTCCTCCTCAACCGCCTCTCCGGTAATAATAAATATTATTCGTCCTTTCATTTTCCATTTTATATATCTAATGATGCAATTAATTAATTGCAGGATCCGGAATTATTTCGTCTGATTATTACAACTATGGATTCTTCAGCGCCAGCATCAAGATGCCCTCCAAATACACTGCCGGCATTGTCGTTGCATTCTACGTAGGTTTCGATATCAATTAATGTGATTTTTTTATGCATGGATTGTGAATTTTTTTATCTATGTTTGTAATTATGCAGACATCGAATGTGGATACGTTTGAAAAGAACCACAACGAATTAGACATCGAGTTTCTGGGAAATGTGCAAGGCCATGCATTGAGATTTCAGACCAATGTCTATGGAAACGGCAGCGTTTCGAGAGGCAGAGAGGAGAGATACCGCTTGTGGTTCGATCCCAGCAAGGTTTTCCATCGCTACAGCATTCTCCGAAAAATTTAGGCAAGCGGGGGGACTACCCGTCCAAGCCAATGTCCGTGTACGTGACCATATGGGACGCATCGTCATGGGCGACGAACGGCGGCAAGAGGAAAGTGGACTATAGACACGAACCTTTCGTCGCCGAGTTCCGTGACCTAGTCCTCCAAGGCTGCGTGGTCGATCCCATTGACCAATTACCATCCAGCAATTGCACTGCCGAGATTGCGGCCTTGACAGCGTTGGACTATTCCAACATCACGGCCGACCGTCGCAAATCCATGCAGTGGTTTCGGCGGAAGTATATGTACTATTCCTATTGCTATGATAATGTACGGTACCCGGTGCCCCCACCCGAGTGCGTGGATGTGCCCTTGGAGAGGGAGATGCTTAGCAATGGTGGCAGGCGGGCTGACGGAAAGGTTAACGGCCGCCGTGGGAAGGGTGGTGAGCGGCGGAGCAAGGTCCCCAAGCATCAATCTGCTCGCTGACTTTAACCTACGCTAGAATAGGCTGCGTGTGCGTTTACCTTTTCTAACAAAATTGATTTTGTGGGTCTAATTAATTTGTAAATATTTGTCTTTAGAGAAAATATAGATTATGCAGTGCCATGTATAATTAACAAAAGGCCTTACCTTGTCAAGATTGTTCTTCATCATCATTGATAAATCGCATTCTAGGCCTCGGTTACTGGTTAGTATAACGTGCTTAATTGAATTATATCTACAAAATAGTTGCTAAAGTGTGCAGGGAAATGGTACCAGTCAGTACGAAAGGGTTCGGATAACTCGGGTGAAAAAAGCGCCAGAAAGGTGCAATACTGGCCAGGATGCATACAGAAAAGGTTCGAGATGGAGAAGAAGGATTGCTGTAAAGGATCAACCACAAACAAGGGCAAAAGAGTCATTTCACGAAGAAAGTCTACCCTAAAAAGCCACTTGGAGAGAGAATGAGCATCGACATTCACACTTAGTTAGAGTCCTCTCTCTCGGTAGAAAATTCTTCTAGCATAGTCCGAAATTTTCTCTTCCCTCACCACAGCCATGGTCACCTGAAGTTCCATAAGGCCACCGGAGAGTCGCCTACCATCGTTCCAGCTAGTTCATTTCGTAGTCGTAGCAGTTTCATCGCCCAGAGTGTCAAAACAATCTTTATTCGCTTTCCTAGTTAATTTTTACTTGTTTTCCTTTCGTTGGATCTGTTGCATATTCAGTACTTGTTATCTTTTGAAGTGTTTTGTTGGGATCCAAACGTTTTATGCAATGAAGTTGTTTTTATGCATCTCTTTCGGATTGAATTTGTTTCATTCTGCCTAGGTAGCTTAGATCTAGTTGTCGCGGTAATTTCTAAGTGTTGAAAGCATGATTTCATTTAGAGTTGCTCGATCTGAGATTGTTAGTTAAGTTTGTTGTTTAGATTTAGTTTCCGAAGTGATTAAGTGCGAAATCCGAGTTTACGTGAATTCTGTCACTTTGCATGGGCAACCTTGCATGTTGCCCAGTAAGTGTAATTCTTGATTTCACTCGGTTAATCTTCGAATTTTAGAGTGTTCATTTGTGGATCTGAACTGTGAAGTTGTTAATCTATAGGTGTCATCCATATAATCTGAGTTTGTTTGATTTTGTGCATACTTGTTGAAGAAGACAACATCCACATCCAAGTTTGAGACCACTTTTGCTTTTTAGTTACTTTTTACTTTTGTCATTTACTTTTCCTGCTAGTACCCTACAGACCTGACAGTGCAGCCACCAACCCACCACCTATTCTCTGATATTATGTTTAACCTTTTATAGTAACTATCTATTTTCCATATACCCCTGAAACACCGTGTCCCCCACTCTCACGTACACAGCTACATGTCAATCACTTTCACACCACTCAGTCAGTAGAGTACCACCTTTAATTCCTATCTAGGTAGAATCTCAATCCAAGCGTGGTAGCTAACCAAACCCCTCCAGATTATCACCACAATTACCCAAGCGCGTCCATCTCTGTGGAATTCGACCCTTATCTCCACTATACTAACCAGTAGAAGTGGGTTGAGGAATATTATTGATACCAGGTTCAGGTTGACAGTGATTTCTAGTGGATACACCCTTGCTTAACACGACACCGAGAGCCTGCAACTTCAATCATCAACAATCTTATGGGATAAAGAAGTATTCCCCAAACTGGCATGTCCTTATAATAAGGTAATGAGCTCATTTCAATACAAAATTAAAATATAAATAAATAAGATTGAAGACATGATAATTGTAATTAGTAAGAGCGTGGCTAATCTCCCGTAGAATTTAAAAAATATATATATAAAAAAAACTTAGGCCCGTAGCCTACACAATTCTAACTCTATAGTCAGCGCACGGAAAAATGGATCATATGAAAAATGCAGGGTATACACGTATTCGACAGACTATACAAAGCTCAAGTTCTGAGGCATTTGTTTACATATCTAATCTCAATCTTATTTCTTACCGCATCAACGAGTGGAGATAAGATTGTTCTCTTCCAGCTCAACTCGGGGCCAAGGTGTTCTTACATTCAACTAAGACCATGCTTCGGCTTATGGTGTCAGTGGCCGAGTCAAAACATCTCTCACCTGTAATGCATGATGGAACTTCATTAGCAATGACTCTGTATATCATAGAATAGATTTCATTATTTCTAAAGAATAATACCTTTGGAAAACCAAAAATGGCTCAAAAGTGAACTACAGCCATGGTTGTGTAAGAGAGACCAAAGAGCTTGATGCCTTCAGACCTTGCTTGCCATATATTGCAGATTTTAGGACATCGTACTGCAGGCAAATAGATGAATACAGCGACTCCGAGTACATGGACTTTGCCTGCAAAGGAGCTCGAACTCAAAAAGAGAACTTTTGGGGAGCGCAAAATCCAATGCTTTATATAATATGGCCAAAATGTAAATATAGCCAAAATATGTAAAGAAGTAACCTCATCAGGATCATCCAAAGCTGAATAAATTTTGTGATAATCAATTGCTGGTCCAACTGATACCCCAACTCCATGAAATGATATTTCTCGTCGCTCACCAATCTCTTTCTCCACCTAAAAGGAATCCGAGTTATTACAGATGAATATACCATTATGGATAGATGACAAGAACAACTACTAAAAATGTACCTCCAATGGAGGGGGCATAATTTCATGGCACATTATCGCCAAGGGGTATATACGACCAGGAACTCCAGCATGTTCGACAAGCCTTCTCATGTTGTCCACCGAGGATGAATCAAAAGGTGCCTGGGCCAGCATGAGTAGTCAAACTAGCATACTAAGAATAGTGGACAGGGAAAGATGAGAATTATGAACATCTTTTACAACCATCAAGCAAAATTTACTTCCTAGTGGTATAAATTGTGAGTGGCAGCAGATGATGGACCTCTAAAACCACATACATATCATGATTGTTTAGTAGTCAATGATCACAGGTGCATTAAGAATAAAAGGAAGTTTTCAAGAGTGTCCAAACCTATTAAACTCAAATAAAAAATTAATTAAAAAAAATACATAGAAAGGAGAAGCCTAAAGAAATTGAGTTCATGAATCATGATGCTGCAAAAGAGCAATATTATGATAATAGCAGCATATTAGCAATAAGGGAAGCAAGAGATCCAGATTTTGACAGGGTAAAACCAATGCAACACCTTTTTTAATCCATATTATCATATTTGGATTCTGCACCAATTTTAACAAATGAGGCATACTATGTGAATATGGAAAGGAAACGTACTGGATGCCATTCTTTTGTAACAGGATCTGGGCGGTCCCTTCCACCACTTGGGGCTATCCATATTATTTTCGCTCCCGTCCTAGAGCATAGACAGCAAAAGAATGAATCCTTTAAAAATCGGTAGTTTGAAGCTAAAGATAAATATGCTCCCACAATATTGATATTATAACTAAGAATCCACACTATTTTCATTCTACTGTTGGGAAAATTGATTTTATGAGTGTTAAGGAAGCTTTCATCACTTCATAATTAAGCAAAGTTGACAAATAGCTGAGTTGGAACAAGTCATCAAATGTTCTCCGAAAGTATCACTAACAATGGCACAGACCGATGCATAAGCTAATTGGAGAACACATGTAAGTAATGTAGCTCATAAGAGTCTCATTCTCATGATAAAACATTGATTATTTGGTCTTCCAAAGCAACTGACCAGAACTATTGCTACTACTATAGTCAACCCATACTTGTAATATGCCATAAACATGACCACATGGGTGTGCACTGTGCAATGGCTTCATTAGTTCCTCACAGTAAGGACCCGTTCACTTTTCCATTTGTAATTATCAAGAGTATTAAAACTTGGCAGAAATGAGTACTGTGGACTATAGAAATAAAAATAGGCTAGTGCGTAGGTTTCAAAGAATTATCCATGTTTTCCTTGAACGTGGCCCGCATTACACCTTTATGGAAATTTATTTTCTATGTGAAAGGTCACTAAAAACCCTTTCTCTTTTTTGATTGGGAGATACCCATCAAAAAGGAAGGGCATAATAGTAAAGTCACGCCCAATTCAGGTTTCGTTGTTCGATACAGAAATCAAATACCACCAATTTAAAGAGATTTGAAAACCTCTCTATTCTCCTGAACAGTGCGGGCAGGGCTCTGCGTAAAGGATTTCATGTAAACTGAACAATGGGAAATGTGTAGATTTGGGCTATATCTTGCCATTTCTTTTAAGGTGAACGGGTCCTAATTGTTGCCCATCATATCAAAAACTGGTGCTAGTTTAAAACAGACCGATCAGTTGTATTTGAACCAAACAGCTTTACTCATCCATAATCAAGTACTTAGATATGCATTAAAAAAGTACTCAGATATGCAAATAGACTCCTCAAGGGCTCACAATGTGCCTGAAACCTCCTATATCATGAGGAGACGTATCATTGAAAAAGCCCCCTTGCTGTTGGATTAAGCTAACATGTATAACTAGATATTCATAAAGAAGGTAGTATGGTTAAGGAAGTCACGCCAAGGACTCTTTTGATCATACGCTTGATTAGCTAAGCACATGTTTCTACGCAATGTCTTTTTAAAAAGGGTTAAAAAGATTGTAATAAACTATAGGAAGGTGAAGGTCAAATGTACCTCAAAAGCAGCGCCATTTCTTTTAAGCTTTTTGTGTTTGCTCTTCTCTTCATATCAATGAGCATAGGATCATCGCTCATGTGTTTTTTGGAATACACACATAGAAGATTCCTGACTAATTAGAAGTTCAGCAAATTAATAACTAAGCAATGCAAGGCTTACGTCAAACAATATAGTTGTGAGCAGTAAATCTATCACCTGCCCATACTAAAGGGTTTACTTAAAGGATCTGTAATAACCCTGTCTCCAGCCACATATATCTGTATTACAGTTAAAATACATAGGCAAAATTACTATTCTGAATATTTATCAGTATGTCATTATAGTAATTATAGTGTTCTTTTCTATAATAGTTACCAGGTTCTCAGCAATGAATGAGCTAGTGGATTCAAGCAACAAAGCTATAACAGCTGGATCTGCTTCAGTCTGGTGGTTGGACATTAAAATAATATTCTCACCCTGAAATTTATTGTAATGAAGTGCTTATCAGAAATAGAAGCCAAATTCTAATATAGAGCAATCAACCAAACAAAGAAAAGGCGACATGGAAAATATCAACAGGGAAGTTTAAGCTGGGTGTATTTTGAGAAATATGCTAATCAAAAGCTGCTTAAGAAAGCCTCTAATAATTGGGTTGGCAAGAACTATGTATATGGACATTTACACAGTAGAAACAGAAGGTGGCAACAAAATGGAACAAAAATAGGGTACTCGGGATGAGTAGAGTCACAAACAAGTAGAATATCACAGCATGATTGCATACCATAGCACTGCCAGTATAGGTATTACAAGCATATCAATAATGACATAGAGCTCCATTATTACATTGATTGATATCAACTCAGCAAAAGGAAAGAGAACAGCTCCACTCAAAGTATTCCAAATATTAGTAGCAAGAACACAGTAAGATGCTGATACATAGAACTAGTACTCCCTCCGTCCCACCATAAGTGATTTGTAGTATTCCTTTTTGGGGTGTCCAACCTAAACTGTGCCATTACTCTCTCTTACTTTATTCTCTCTCCTACTTTATTCTCTCTTCACTTCTCTACTTTATTCTCTCCACTTAACTCTATAAACCTCATTTTCTTATCCCATGCCCAAAAGAAATGTTTCGCATATGGCGGGTCGGAGGGAGTACTACGCAACACAGAGGCAAGATAACTTAGGCTTAGGGTGATTGGATTTCTGTTGATGTACACTTTCTGCCAATTTTAAAATAAGACTAGCATTGATTCAGAAAACACTGGAGCCAAATATGAAGACATTTTAAAAATAAAGCACGAAAAGAATGCACCTGCTCAAGCTTCTTTTCAATTTCATAGAATGTGGAGCTGTTCCCAAGAAATGAATTTCTGAAAGTTTGTAGTAAATTACTGTTAGATGCAGCTAGAAAGTCTCCAAAGCACAAGATAAATTTATAGACAGTAAACTGTAAAACAGAAGGGTAAAGAAAAATTTATTTGGGGCTACACCCAAATTAATGTCTAAAATCCACAATTTGGTATGGTTCCTAATATGATACTATATCTATTTATCTTATTTTCATGGTAATCTTTTCTTTCCTTAATCTATTCAGCTAGTTAGGGTTTTAGAATAAAGGGATGGACCGAACTTTTGTTTCTGGACCCCTAATTCCTACTGTTATTAAGTACTAGAGTTTAGTCATGCAAGGAGCAGAAAATTTAGTGTTCAAATTTGGATCACTGATTTGGCTGAGGCAGACATCGCCTGTGAGCCTCGTATTTTTTAAGTGATTTTCTGTCTAATTCAAGTGCAGTCTTTCAGCATCACCTTAATCCTAACAAAATTTTATAGAAGTCCTAAAATACCCTCTGAAAACACATAATTATCTTCGTGTAGTAAACAAGTCCTAATATTCGTTTGTGTTAATCAAAATATATAACAGCAGAACTGCAGAATGACTAGGAACTAATTCATCGCATTTTAAATTTTGAATATTACTCAGTCACTGGTTATTACTGCACAAATAAGAGCATGCAGTTCTATATATAAGTAAAATTATTTAAAAAAAATAAAAGCATACAATAACCACAAATGGACCTCTTAGTAAATCAAACTAGAAACTTGGAATAATTTTTACATTAAAGATCTCTATCTACCACGCTTTTCAGGCCATCTTTCACTTACAGTAGCAATACTCTACCTATGTTTACCTCATTATTGTTCAGTATGCAGCAGGAAAACTAGAGTAGATTTATACAATTCGAGTAGATTTATACAATTCTTATAAATTCATTCCCCTGAAGGCAAGTTGATTGAAAATTTATCATACACTGATTTGAGATTGGCATTTGCCAGGGTCTAGCCAGAACAGTATTCATGTAAATTGTAAACCATACAATGAGTGTATATTATGATAAAAATCAAACGTTAAGTTGACTGACCTGAAATCAACCAAAGGTCGGATATATTTCTGACCTAACGTGTAATAATCAAATGGCTCCCGAATGGCAGTGTGATATGGTGAGAACTGAAATGGATCCTATGAAATTGGTTTCCGATTCAATAACAAAGCAGATGTTAGAGAAGTCTCATATGTAAAATCTAGATGATAAGAGATAGCAGATAACTACCTGCACATCTGAGAAAACACGGTCCAAGACAATAGCCATATTGGACATTACAATCTCATCAGCTTTGGGATGTTCACTTCTCAAAACCTGAATTTTGAGAATCCAACAAAGGATTTAAAAAGATATACACAGCTCAGGGACCTGGACCTTAGAAGACATAAAAAAACAAGAGAACTTAATGACCTATCTTGCCACTCGACTAAAAAATAGTCATTCTAAGTGCAACCCATGAACCCAAAGAGAGAAAAAAGTGGGACTCTGTAAACATGTTACGTATTGCATCTTAACACAAACAATAACAAAAATGGAAATAGCTAGAACATGTATGAAGTCGCAGAGGATTGAGAATAGCATTAAAAAAAAGTTATGTTTCATTTCCATCATGTAGAGCAATCCATCCGAAAATATAGAGCAAAAGGTACCGAGTGTTTTCATGTAACTATCATGCTAAGCTTCTTAAAACATATCACTGATAACTTAAAGGAACTTTCCAAAAACAAATGTGTATTAAGACAGCCAGTACTCAAATTTCAGGGACCACGTGAATTTATAGATGCTCAAAAGAAATGCAATTGGAGATACTTTATATCTGTATGGTATTCACAGAATATGAAGAGCTAAAGTAATTGAAATCAGTCTCACATTTTCGACATTCAGAGGATATAGAATAACACAGTGAATGAAATTATAATTTTGTTTATGAAATGGTAATGAAAATATTTAGAAACTAATCTCATCTTTGTTCACTCTAAATTGTGATCCTGTTTGAAAGCCTAAATTTATTCTTTAGGGGTCTACTCTCCAAAAAGAACACTGTATAATTCTTTAGTCAGAAACAGTCACCAAAATAAATGTTCACCGAAACTAAAGAAAGTGAAACCAGCCTGTCAGCTTAATAGGCAGGACATCTCATTAATCCAAATCCAAATTCATTGACATGTATTCCTGAATCGTGTTTTTAGAAAAGCAAAAATAATAAAAATGTTTAACAGAAGTTAAATTTGAAAAACAACCAATCAGCTAAATCAGTAATTCAAACCCTTCACATCTCAATCATGCAAACACATTCTCACATGTCCTCAAGGGATCTTTTCAAATATAATATAGATATTGGAAATGAATTCAATTATGAAATGTTTGGTCGTTGACAAATCAACTACAGTTTACACAAAGAGTAGCAGCATTAAATATCTCAGAATGTAAAAAGGAAAATACACAAATTTGTTGATACTGGAGTGAGGTTTTCACCATATCTACAACTTAAAGTGATACAGATTGATTATGGAAAAAATAAATCAATCTGTATCATAAAGCTCTGACACTAAATTACAAGCAAAATGTCATACACACTGCAGTATGATACCATAGTTTTCAACCACACGTTATTTCAAAATCATGAGGATGTCAAGAATGACATAATCAATAACTTTTCATCGCAAATGCTCAGTAATTGATAACTACATATTTTCACCATGAACAGGATAAGATTATTTTACTGCATCTCGGTAATTGTGATACAATTCTGCCATCCCCTGAGCTATATTAATTGGCAATCTTCCAGCTTCAGCTTCTTTTTGTATCACCATAAGTAGGTCTGAAATATAAAATTCATATAAGAATGCCAGATCAATTTGTGTGTATACTGAAATCTTAAAATCTATGCTTATTAAACTGGCTATATACATGAAGAGTTACATGACAGGGTCCTGAGGCAAAGAGGAACATTGTGTCAGGCTACATTACCCTAATGTAAGGAAGCTGTAACAAGTTGATGGTTACAATAGATAATGTGAAAATCACCTCATACAAATATCATCCTAACTAAGGAAGCTTTGAATTATAGCAAGACACAGTTAGCCGAAACTTGTTTAAAATGATTTTCATTTGAATCCTCCGACTCCATGTAAAACTTCCCAGCCATACCATCAACAGTAGATAAAAGTAGCTAGGACAAAACAAAGACCTTTCATGACAACAAACCCAACATTATGCATATTTCATTTAATTGTTATATGGAAAAGCTATCTATGGACTTATTCTCATAATATAGCAAAACTTCTGAATTAGTGAATTTAATCATGGTCCTTTCAGATGGAGCTTGATGGAGCAGAATGTAACTTACTTGAGCAGGTTCCACTTGGAAGAGGGAGGTTGAAGTGGCTACATAATTAATGTTAAATACTTCCATATTCTACCTCTCCTCTATGTTCCTTTCTAGTTTCTACAACTCCTTGGTTCTCCCAATTCTATATTTCGTAACTAATATTTGTGTGACTCATACTAGGACTAAAGTCCAACACTTGGAATAAACTTATTGGTGGATCGTCCGTGCTAACGTCAAGATATGCTTCAGGCTTTCAGCAGGCTAATGGCACATGAAAGCATAGCATTGAGGTTCAGAAATGACCCTGTTTTAGTCTTGCAATTGGTTAAATCTAAACAGAGAGTCTTGAAAGAAAACATGGTGTCTTTAATTAATTTGTTTTAGACAAGCTTAAGTGGTTATGATTTCAGCAACAATTGGTACATGAAGCTGACTGATATGATGGCCACTACTTTGACAGCAAATCAGTCGAGCATCTTATAACATAGAAGTACTGGATCACTGTTCGTGCACATACGAATGGTTTATAACAAGCTAAAGAAAAAGGCGACAATGTGTTCTGTTGAATGGAATAAGTTCAAGCCCTAAACATGCCACACATTCTAGGAGTAGAAAAACTTATGCATGCGTTGCCATAAGAAGTGATTATGTGTTTCTTCCCATCCTCAAACAGGATATAGAAAATTAACTCATGGCTGCTGATACACACACTTGACATAAAACAAACCAAAAAACTAATCAATTGACATTCTAATAGATAACACGCAGAAAAGTTATAATTCTATATCCAATCACGCAATTGGAACTATGGTCAAATTTTTGACGCAGTTAGTTTAACTCGCTAAAAAGGATAAAACATCAAAATTTCAACAATAAAACAAGATATCACATAAAAACATGAAAAATACAGAATGAGTGCTACTTCAGTTAGTAAATTAAATTAAGAGGAACCTTGTTCACTACGCGCGTCAAGGAATGATCGAGGAGGCGGAGATACGTGATGGTGATCGGAGGTGGAGCTGGAAGCGACCGCCGGCGTCGCTGCCGCAACATTCGAGGGGCTGTTCCTCTCCGCCGTTTCCCGGGGATTCGACGCACAGAAGAGAAGACATGAAGAGCGAGTCGGCCTCCGAGGTTCGCCGCAGCCGAGAGATTTTACGAAGTATGAGATCCTGGAAGAGGAATGGGAAGCGGAAACCCTAGGTGTGGTTGAGCAGGCGTAGAGCTCCACTGTAGAAGGTATAGGTATAGAGAAAATCATTGAACGCGATTGCAAGTGTGAGAGGCAGAGGGAGAGAAAATGCTTGAATTTGTGAAATTGTAATGGGAAAAAGGCGAACGAAGAGTGTGGAGTTATTCGTTGGGAAATCTATGTATGTAACGATATCTCACGATAGTCATCATCGGTATATACAAATATAGAGGTAGGGGCAGAGGTGATCTATTGCACTGCTATCTTTGCTAAATTTGCTCTCTGATGACTTTAACAGTGTATACTGTGATATTAACATACTCTTACTTGCTAGTATTTGAACATATTTGTTGACATTGATATTTAAGATCTCATCACAATATAGTACTTCATCCGTTTTATAAAAAATGTCTTATTTTCTTTTTTAGTTTGTTCCACTAAAGATGTCACATTTGAAAAAGTTCTCTCTAGCAATAATATAAATATTATATTTTATCTTTCCACGTCCTAACACATAAAACAAAACCTCTTAAAATCTCGTGCCGTCCCACAAATGTGACATCTTTTGTGGGATGGAGGGAGTATTAAAATGTCAACACAAATTTGTGTTGACAATTTTAGTATACTGCGTCGATGAGTTAGTGAGTTAGCAATTTAAGAAAAGTTAGCATTATAACGCACCCCTATATATAATATTTTGAAGTTAATGCTTTGCATATTCGTCGTCAACTTCGTCACCTCCATAGTTTTCATGCAAAGAAAACACCCAAAATCAACAAAATGGCCAAAAGAAGCAAAGAAGACGAAGAACATAAAATATGACATTATTTTCGCACACATGCATAAATCATCAATTTGGAGATTAAGGAAGAAGAAGAACATAAAATATCACATTGCTTTCGCACACATAATCAAGTAGAGTCAACGGTAGATTGTGGGAGAAATAAGTAGGGGAGAGACGTTGGGGTTTGTGTTTTACTACTCACTCGTCCCTGAAGAGTATGCATTATTTCCTTTTCCGTCCGTCCTCAAAGAGTATGCACATTTTAATTTTGGAAACTATTTTCTCTCTAATGAGGTGAGACTCATTCTCCACTAACAATACTTAAAAAACTTTCTATATCTATCTCTCTCTTACTTTACCAATAATGCATTAAAACCCGTGTCAAACCTAAAGTTCATACTCTTTCAGGACGGGAGGAGTACTCTTTCTTTATTTTGCTACTCTTATTAATGTATTGTTAATGTTGTTTACAAATAAATTTTTATAAGTTACCAACTACTCTATTATTGTTCTAACGTTAAGTTCATCATTTTATCTTTTTATGGAGATATCATTGTCCTCATAATATTTTTTAATTGTATATTAAATGGAATTTTATATTAATTTCATATTGATAGTATTTTAGTATTGAAGAATGTATGTTGTTAGGGATGATATTTTTCTTTATTGTAGGGACATATGTAACTGTTGTAACTAAAAAATATTATCATGTTGATTTAACTTAAAATTTAATTAATTCTATATTTATAATTATTTAACTTACTGTTTGTATATATTTTTTTATTTTTTATTACATATAATGATGTTGTTTATTATTTTATTTAGTTTATTCACAATGTTAAAATAACATAACGAAAATAATTAAGTCACGCATAGCGCAAGGGTTAACACTAAGTTTTAAATCTCTAGAAATATCATTTAACAATGAATAGGAACTTAATCTAGAACATAAACAAAATCAATTCGAACATAAACAATAAAATCAGAATATTTGAATCGAAGAAAATCAATAAATGTTGCATCACACCACAGCGAGCCTGGCGAAGCAGAATCGCAGATGGACAGTGATGCAATGCAGAAGGAGATCTGGCGAGCGGCTATGCGATAACGTATGGCGGTGGAGCAGCGTGGCAGGCTGACAGTAAGGCAGTGAGGACGAGGCAGGGTGGAGGTGCGGTGAGTGACGCGATCTTTATAACTTTGAAGTGGTAGCATACATTTGAGAGAGAAACCATCTTAAATTTTTATGCTTTTGGAAACCTAAATCTATAAATTTTTTTTCAAAAAAAAAATGATCAATAATGATTCCTTATTATTCTCATGATGACCTGAAATCTTAACATATTGGATTGAGTAAAAAGTTTTTATCAACTGATATATACTTCATCGTCTTCTTATTTTTTTAGTATGTTCATTGTATGGAATGTGTTCAAACAAACAATAACCTGATTTTTGTAATTAAAAATTGAAGATAATTTATAATATAAATATTTAGGAATAAATAGTAATATATAAGAAAAATGTAGAGGATTCTAGAAGAGAAAAAGATAGGATGAAAACTTTAGAACAAAGACATATGTAGTGTGTGTGTATATATATATATATATATATATATATATATATATATATATATATATATATTAGCGTTATTCTCCTATTCATCTCTTAGATCATTTATTCTTCTTAATATGGGCCGTTAGATCTCATTCATCAACTGTCCAGATGATCTGCATTATTACACTATAATGGTGCATTATTAGTCGGTGTGCATTATTCAACTGAAAATCTGCATTATTACACAATAATGGTGCATTATTAGTCGGTGTGCATTATTCAACTGAAAATCTGCATTATTAAATGACACGTGCCACCAATCTAACCGTCGGATGACAAAATCGTGGGGCTGAGATTAAAAAGAACAAAGAACAAAAGATACAAAAAGGAAATGAATACATCCATATATATATATATATATATATATATGAGTGATCAATTGCTAACTCATCATTTAATTGTTAACTACAACTAATTTAAAACCATCGGATTTTAGAAATCTTGTGGTCTAAAATTTGCCATGTGTAATTTTTACTTTTATTAATTAAATCGAAAAAGATAAAAAAACTGCCAAATTAGGGTTTTGGATGAAAATGTCAATATAGTCTTTCGAAAATATCAACACAATGCTTTGAGAATGTCAACACAGTGCTTTGAGAATGTTAACACATTGCTTATATTGACATTCTACATGTATTATATTGACATATTTTATATACTATGTTGACATTTGTTGTTGTACGAAAAAATTGAAGATTTTTGAAAAAAAAAATCAAATTTTGACATCGGAACATATGCAAGTGAGATCTCGTTAGAATCCTTATGAAATTATCTTTAATTATATGTTGTGTGAAAACATAATTTAAATCGAGAAAGTTATATGCGTTTCAAAGTTATGAGATATTTTTCAAAAGTTAGTTATAACTAATTTGATGTAAATTGACCTTAATACCCTTATTGACTTTTTTTGTTATCGTATTGACATTTCGGGGCTGATGATCTAGGCCTTTGATTTGAATATCTATTAGCTATTATTTAATTGTAGTTAACAATTAAGTATTGAGTTAGCAATATAACACCTCCTATATATTTATATATATATGTGTGTCTATTGTAAATATTTTGTAGTATATATTAAGTGTTATAAGTTTAGTTTTTTTTTAAATTTTTAAATTTAAGTAATGATAAAGTGATATACTCCCTTTGTCCCTGAAAATTTGTCACATATTTCCTTTTTCGTCCGTTCCAAAAAATTTGTCACCTTTCACTAACTCTTTTACACTCACATTTTATAATAAAACTAATATATAAAAGTAGGACTCACATGCCACCAACTTTTTCAACTCAATTTCTATTATATTTCTTAAAACTCGTGTCCAGTCAAATGGTGACGAATTATTAGGAACGGAGGGAGTAATAAATTAATTTTCATAAAATTAATTGAACCGTGCATTCCCTACGTCAATAATAGATTTACAAATGTATTCTAATGTATGTTGTATTTTCATATCTCTCCAATCAAACATCAGGTCCACTTTCCATAACATTTACGCAAAGACATAGTTTGCCTCCCAAACCCAGTAATCATCTTTTGTTGGCCCTTCATCAACACCATGTTCCTCATTTCAAAGGTCTCATTGTACATGGTCAACTTATCATTGAAAATTTTCAAGTTTCTCATTGTAAAAGTTGGGATGACCTAAAAAAATATCATGTTAGCATGTCTTTGCTATGAAATATACAAATCATGCAATATTATTCTTAGTCAACTAATTGCAATAATACTAATACATTTATAAACCTAAAAACATCAATAATACACTTACAAATGAAAATATTCGATTATTTCTATAGGAATTTCTATAGGAAATTTACAGCATTAGTAATGCTAGTTGCGTGCTGTAAACACGATGAATTTTTGCACGAGGATACATTTGTAAATATGAGGATTTTTTGTTTTACTTTCTTATTCTGGCGAACTTACAAATCTGAGGTTGACCCAATAGTGCTCTGTCATATGATTGAACAAGTCTTTATAGTTGTAGAAACCTACAATTAAATGAAGAACACACATATGAAATAACTTGGTTCTCGATAGCATAGCAAATGTATACCAAGGACAAATAACAACCAATCTCGAGAGGAAACACAGATTAACTAGAAAGCAGAAGAACTCAGATGTTGCAACTTAGAGTGTTCTAGTAGAACCTAAGTTAAATATATCATCTCCGAAATCCGGAGAAAAAAAATTAGAACTTCTAAAAAGAACTTCAAAACTTGTAAGTTCAATCAAACAAACATCAAGTGTCTTCCAGAACTATTAGTCAATCTCAGTTAGGGTTGGGTCGATACGGTCGAAAATGTTGTATAGTATACCGTATCGAAAATATCAGTATGGAGAATTTCATACTGTAACTGTATCGAAAATTTTGGTATACCGAACTTTTCGGTATGGATATTATCCATATCGTTATATATCGTATCAAACTTCAATATACCGTTCAGAAAAAGTATACCAGAGTTCGGTACGATATACCGAAATATCGTACCGTTTCGAATACATGTATACCGAAGAATGTAATTTCAATAAGTATTGATACTCAATATATTTCTATATATACAGTATATACTGATAATTCAATAGGTATTGATTTTCAATATATTTTAGTATGCCGATAATATTAATATATACCATATATTCGATATACAATAGCATACCGCGGTATAAGAAAATTTATATCGTTACCGTATCATAAGTTTTTTATACGGTATTGTATCGTACCAAAAATTACAGTGTACTGAAAATTCGGTAATTTTTTGATATTTTTCTGTACGATATGAGCGATATATCATTTTTGATGTTTTTACCCACCTGTAATCTCAATCATGACTCATACAGTCAATCATGTTCATGAATCCATGATTCCTAGTATCATACCCGTGCGTAGCACAACCCATTCTATCTTCTTCAACTTATTTTACTAAGTAAAATAATTTTATGAAATAATAAACAATATCATCATACGAAATCTAAAAGCATAAAAACATGTAATAAAAATTCATTATATAAACCTATAAAATCAAATAAAAATATATTGCTCAGTAAATTCAGTAAAAATTTCTCAATAAAATAATATGACCAACTAATTAGAATTTAATAAAAAAGTTTATTACTAATTAAGAATTAAATAGTCACCATCTTCTCTTCTATTCCAATATGCATCCATCTTACTTCTAATCTATCCCAACTTTTTTATCCGCGTGTCTCCATCTCCAATAGCCTCACCTTTTCCAATCATAATCTCCAGCACTTTTATCGCCCCTTGCCGGTGTCATCTTCTCCGGTCAGATTGCCTCCATCTACATAAGAACTTTAAACAAAAAATAACAATAGTAAAAATACACATATTTAAATTTGATGCTAATTTAGAAAATTGTTTGATGGGAACATGAACTTAAGCCACAATAGCAATATATAAATATATATTAAAAGCAAAAATAATATCGTTGAAGATTTAGAGCATTAGCAATGGTGCCTGTCCTGGCAGACGTCCGACCGGCGTGTCGGACGTCCGCCATTGTGCAAGGTCGCGACGGATACGGACGTCCGATGCGGACACCGGAGTTCCGCGGACGTCCGCCATTGCGGAGACACGACGGACGTCCATGCGGACGTCCTGATTTTTAAATTTTTTTTGTTTAAAAGTTTATATATGGCTCGTTGAACTTCATTTCATTCGCACCACTTATTTTAACAAGTTTCTCTCTCTCTAAATTTCTTTTATATATCCGTAATGGCTAATAGTGGTAGTGGTAGTGGTTGGCATTATGAACACATGATGCGGCTGATTCATGCACGTGTGCGGGAGGCAGCGGATAGGGAGGAACAAGCGGCCTTGGAGCCGGCGGTACCTCGACCCATCCATCGTCGATCTATAGTACCCCGGGACCACCTCGCTGCACACCGTCGGTTGTACGAGGATTACTTCGCTCCAGAGCCACGATATGGGGAGAACATGTTCCGACGACGTTCTAGGATGCATCGTCCGCTCTTTCTGCGTATCGTGGGCGCTTTAGAGCGTCGATACGGGTATTTCAGGGTGCGGGAGGATGCGGCTGGTAAACCCGGCCACACACCGATTCAGAAGTGCACTGCCGCAATCAGGCAGTTGAAATGTATTTTTTTTTTAATTTGGTGAAATGTACTTTTCTTTTTTTTATTTAATGGAATTATTTTCCCTATTTGTGTTGAAATTTTAATTTCGGAAATTGTTTAATTTGTGAATTTGTGAATTTTTATTATTGTGAGAAGTCCGTCGGGATGTCCGCCATTGTGCAGTGGGATGTCCGTATAACGTGGCAGGAGGTGTTTTTGGTATGTCCGCCGGGACATTCACACCATTGCTAATGCTCTTAGAAGAATACCTAAAATCAAGCAAAATTTTTACAGCAGAATTATAAACTATCAACTATCATATATTTATAGTCCAAATAAATTAATTGGAGGGCTATTCTAAAACCTTTCAATTTCCTCCATTTATGATAAGAAATTTAATTTTTTTTAATGAATTCAAATGGACACTTGACATGTAACGGCTCATGCAGTTACAGTCACTTATAAAATAGCTGGCTCATTAATTTGTGATTTAGTTGTAGTTACTGTACTCTAAATTTATTTTAGTAGTGGTAATAGTATATTATTTGGTCAAAATCGGAAGGATTTTCCACCGTAACTGCCTATGAACACGAAGGACATTCATTTGTAACGCTCATGCATTCTCGGTGATTCTCACAATAACTAAATTATCATCATTATTAGAAAACTAAATTCCCATCAATATTTGAATTAAAGTTACTATCTCTATAAAAATTTAAATTTGTACTCAAAATTTATAAATATTCAAATTAAGGTTAAACCTCGCCTTTTATATATAGATTATAGATTATATATGTATGCAGTAATATAAATACGAAATGGTAGTGTAGTTGGATTGAATTCTAGTCTCTTGTTCCCTCTATTTTGGATTTATTTATGTTTTATTAAATTTATAATATTAGTAAATTTATAAAAATAGATTATAAATATATAATACTAGTAAATTTGATTAATTTGATCTTAAAGCTATGCATGCAATTTATGCCTTTTTTATTTTCTCAAATTAGTAATTTTTGTTGGTTTTCTGTTTTATGTATTTTCTCATATCAGTAACTTTTATTGATTTTTTCACTAGTAATTTTGTACTATTATAGTAAATCATTATAATTAGTAATCATAAAAAATAATTTTATAATTTAAGAATATAAAATATTCTTTGATTCCATAAATATTTTAAAATATCATATAATATTAATAAAATCAATTTTAATGCGACACCCTTTATTATAAAATATTCTATAATAGAAAATAACTCTTTGATCTAATCAATATAAAAATATATCATCTAATATTAATAAAATCCGAGCTATATTCTAACAAAACTATTCAATAATTAATTTTCTCATAATCCATTTCTTACGCGTTGCTTTTTATATTGCTCACGTTCAAGCTATTTCCGCGCCGTTAGCACTGAACACACTCAACACATTTTAATGGTAGTTTGGGCTCTCCACCATTAAAATTTGGTCCTGCCACTGACTCCAGTAATTTACTCCTCAGTCATATTGGTATGGGAAGGGCTGAAAACTGTTTTCAATAATATCCAAAAAAAAAACTAATTTTCATGTTGGGAGGAGTTTAAGAGCATCCACAATGGGGCGGACGATATGCTTTAAGCCCTCATTCCCTTCATCTGTGCCCTCCAATGATCACACATGGAATCAATATGAATAGATTTCAATAATATTGGCGGACTAAATTGTGGTGGACTTTTAACTCTTATTTAGTGAAAATGATTTAAAACTATGATACGAGTCTTATCTATCTAGTTTAGCATATCTTCTATTATTATTTTGTTTAGATATTATAGGGATTTAGCATATCTTTTTGTATCCACACATATTATAAATATGTGTGGAGTCTTCTATAATAATCAGTCAATTATTCAATCATATACGAAATAAACGTATATTTGGCTCAATTGCTTTTGCATCAAGACACAAACCCTCAAGGCTGCCGACGAGAACTTCTCGCGCTCAGCTGCCCCTTTTTGCCGTCCAAGTCAAGACCCAACGTTGGGCGCTCGACAACGACGACATCTCGTTTCCTGATTTTGTGTGGAAATCGACGTTAAGGATTTAGGTCCCTAACAACTGGTGCTTTCATCCAGAGGTCAGCATCCTCCGTCTTCATCATCCATACTTCCCAAATAAACCACCAACATCACGTTATACATTGGACAGCAACCATGGTCGTCGTATCAGCAACCATGGTCGCAAACAACTTCGCGACACGACGACTTCTCGTTTCCTGATTTTGTGTGGAAATCGACGTTAAGGATTTAGGTCCCTAACAACTGGTGCTTTCATCCAGAGCTCAGCATCCTCCGTCTTCATCATCCATACTTCTCAAATAAACCACCAACATCACGTTATACATTGGACAGAAGGCGTGTGAAAGGAATTTAAGCAGAAAATGCGATCATTCGCTCTAAAGAAATTTTATCATTGATCAATAGATTCTGCCTCAATTGAAATAATGTCGAGATTGCCTGACATCTACACTCGTGAGCGCGAACCCCCGCTGTTGCAATCGGAGCGAGCACGACGGCAACGACAATTCAGGGAGTTGCGCCCACTCGATCTAGGACTGCCCTATCGTATGAGTGACCCCGAGGTGCGTTCACCGGAGGAGAGCTGCCGCAGTCACCACACCAACGGTGAAGTGATGGCCCCGCTAAGGGGCTCGAGGCCACAGGAATCGAGCAATTCTGCGCGCAACATCACGGGGGCGGGCGATATTTCCTCCGTAGGGTTTGAGAAGATCATGGCGCGGTTCGACAAATTGGAGTCGCTTTTGGACGCGAACGACCGAAGACTTGAGAAGTTTCGGCCGCCACCACGGCCCAATCCAGAACCACCTTATGATTTTCCCGACGTTTATCGGGCAGAATACGACGATCACAGGTGTCGTCGCGCACCGATTTATGGTCAGCGTTTTCGAAACCGCAATCCTGTGTTTTGCGAACAGCTCCCTAACGAGCGCCCTCAGAGAGGGAATCGCGGCATGTTTATCCCCCGCACCGACCCGTATAATCAGCCAGCATATCATCAGCCGGGTCACCTAGCACGCCAAGCTACATGTTGGGACTTGCCAGCAGTCCGTCAGCCATGGGACGATCCGCCTGCACCAGAAGCTCGGTCCCCAGCGCGACGACCAGCCCCGGCTACGCCAGCCCTCTTGTTGGGCCCCATCACAAGCGCGGCAAACCTTTTGCAGGGAAACGGCCGCTCCGCCCTACAACGACCACTACTGGCAGCAGCCCGATCAGCCAGATGTTTCTTCGTCGCGCCAGACGCTAGAATATCCTCCAGACGCTAGAATATCCTCCATCGAGAAATACTATGACTTATCTTGGGCGGTCGGGTTTATACCCCAATGTCTCATCGGCTCCACCGCGACACCACGCCACTGAGTCTACAAATCGTAGGACGGATTTCGAACCACCTCTATCAGCAACCATGGTCGCAAAGCAGCCCCGCCAAAACTACCAACCACCGCCACCGCTGCCCCGATCAGATCGCCAGCCATCACTGCCTAGTCCTCCACCGCCTTTGGAGCTGCTACCCTACGCCGCTCCGGGACCTTTCCAGCCCTTGCACCCGCTGCCCGTGACAACACCATTTGCGGCCTCTAATCTGCCACCACAAGCTATTATCCCGAGCTCCATGAAGAAAGAGCGAGAAACGAATATACAAGAAGGAGAAGAGCGAATGGAGATTGAGGATATTATAGTTGAGTACAAGTCTGCAATTGAGACAACAAAACCGGATAGTGATGGATCAATGACATCTTGTCCTAGTTTTGTGAGGGTTCGATTGCCTGGCCGGGATCAAGTTAGAGTTGAAGAAGAGTTGTTAGACGATGGCCCGCCCCAGTCTGCCCCAATCTTGCAGCTGTGCAACCCCAATAGTAGTAAAGAGGAGGAGGGTTCTATTGGTGAAGTGAAGGTCAAGTATCATTTAATGTTGCTCGAGAGTCACCCCATGATGTTCAAAATTGTTGGGGTAAGGAAGGAGATGGTGATTACACTGTTTTCCACGAAATTGCTTGCATCTATAAGGATTTGAATGTTGGTGATGTTACAAGTATGAATCAACGGTCAACATCGCTCGACACTGAGGTAAGGTTGATTCCTCCGCGAAATAACACGCCGTGTTTAAGTATTCAGGAATGTGTGGCCGAGCTTTCCATTTTAGCGTTGAATTTGGACGACCACATTAGTCTACCTTCGTTAATTTTTTATGGTTGTGATGAAGGGCGACGTTCTAATGTTCGGTGGGCGTTTGATCCAGGAGGAGATACCTCGTCAAAGCTTCTGCGTTCGACTCTCGTCCTTGGTTCGTAGTTTCCACTTTGAGGACAAGTTGGATTTTAACCGTGGGGGAGTTGATACGAGTCTTATCTATCTAGTTTAGCATATCTTTTATTATTATTTTGTTTAGATATTATAGGGATTTATCATATCTTTTTTTATCCACATATATTATAATATGTGTGGAGTCTTCCATAATAATCAGTCAATTATTCAATCATCTACGAAATAAACGTATATTTGGCTCAATTGCTTTTGCATCAAGAAACAAACCCTCAAGGCTGCCGACGAGAACTTCTCACGCTCAGCTGCCCCTTTTTGCCGTCCAAGTCACGACCCAATGTTGGGCGCTCGACAACGACGACATCTCGTTTCCCGATTTTGTGTGAAAATCGACGTTAAGGATTTAGGTCCCTAACACACTACAATTTTACCCAAGCTTAACATTAGCAAATTCCTTCACTAACCCACTTGCTTGGCAGCTGTTTGGGAAAGGATCATGAAATTTTATCTTTCTTCTAATTGAAAAGGAAAAAAAAGAGAAATCAGAACAATTTAATAATGCTAATTTAAAATTCTTTATTATTCGCATCGGCCAAACAATACAAGGAGATTAGAAAAGGAAGAAAGATAGATGGAATGAAGCTTCAGATATGTTGCCAACTAAGCCATTCAAGTTTATAACCTTCAAATTCTTCCCAACAATATTAAGAAAAATGACAATCATAGAAGTTGGCATGGAAAAAGTACAAGAAACTATAAAAGGGATCATATTAATAATATGATGATTCATTGTCATTCATCATCCAATATTAATCCCTCAGGCAGAATTCTCAAAATGGAGCCTCAAATCTTTTACTTGGTGATACGAGACAATATTGTCATATCTTCCATATCTTTTATTTAGTTATCTTTTGATTCATAGTATCTTTTTATATATTGTTTTCTTGTTCCCTAAGCTAGTATTCTAGTATTATAAATATGGATAGGTTGTTATTATTTTATTCAGTCAATGAATATATGAAATTATCGTGAAATTGGCTCAAATATTTGTGCTTCAAGAAACCCTCTTAAGGCTGCCGACGAGATCATTCTCGCGCTCAGCCGCCCTCCGCCGGAGCAATCGCCGACCCAACGCGTTGGGCGCACAATACCTTCGGCACCCGTTTCTTGATTGTAACTGGAATTCGACGTTGAGGAATTAGATCCTTAACAACTGGTGCTCTCATCGTGAGCTCATCCTCCACAACACCGATCGAACCACAGCTACGTCGCTGCCCGATGGGAATCCACCGCGCACAGCAACTAGCCACATCGATCGAGCCACAGCTACGTCGCTGCCCGACGGGAATCCACCCGCGCACAACAACTAGCCACACCGCTGCCTGCCGGAATCATTCCGCACACAGCTCCGTTTAAGAATCTGCCCCCTCTTGCCTGCGGAACATAGCTTTCTATCGAAGTGAGAAGTCATCGACTCTTGATTTCAGTATAACCAACAATTTTCGTCAGTGCCCTTGCAAGCAAATTTGTAGCAACCTTGAACCACAACCACGCCTTTGTCGCCAACATGTCCTACGACTACGCCGGATACCACCATCGTAAATACAATTTCCCTCAACCCGTGCAACCGTTTCACCCCTGCCACACCCGACAGCCCACTTGCTGGGACCCACCTCGGACCCGTCGGAGACAGCCCACTTGCTTGGACCCACCATGGACCCGTCGGACCACTGCATATCAGCATTCTTCATCCTACGAGCTAGATATGTACTCGCCATCACCGCCCAAGCGCCGACCTACCTGTTGGGACCCACCTGTCTATCGAGAGACACCAAGGCAATACCCCTTCAACGAGGTCTCAGTGTATGATCAGTCGTTGGCCCATGTCCCTAACTCACGTTGGAATCAACTCCAGTTGTTAAGGATCTAATTCCTCAACGTCGAATTCCAGTTACAATCAAGAAACGGGTGCCGAAGGTATCGAGCGCCCAACGCGTTGGGTCGGCGATTGCTCCGGCGGAGGGCGGCTGAGCGCGAGAATGATCTCGTCGGCAGCCTTAAGAGGGTTTCTTGAAGCACAAATATTTGAGCCAATTTCACGATAATTTCATATATTCATTGACTGAATAAAATGATAACAACCTATCCATATTTATAATACTAGAATACTAGCTTAGGGAACAAGAAAACAATATATAAAAAGATACTATGAATCAAAAGATAACTAAATAAAAGATATGGAAGATATGACATTATTGTCTCGTATGACTTGGTCAGGACATCTTCCAGATCAAGACCGGAGCATCGCTGAAGCTCAAGTGATTCAAGGCAGGGGCAGGCGCTTCAGGTCCCTTATTTTCCATCATCTGTCCAATAAGTCGGAGATTAGACATGGTTTTTCCAATTGCCACAGCGTGCTCTGTAAATTCTAGATGCTCATTACAACTGTTGCTATATGTAAGTGATTTCAACATGGGGCAAGAGATGCCAACAGTACCCATCTTGATAAAGTGCAACTCTTCCAATTGTGGGAGTTTCATTATTGGCTTAGTAAAAGCAGTTCCGAATACATCCTTGTCTGTAAGTGTAAGGCATCGAAGCTGATTTGATCTGCTATGTTAAAGTGAACATAATGTGATCATACAAGCAAGAAATATTATACCGCTCGGTTACGTAGTTTAGGAAGTAACATTCTTTACTCTCGTTGAAGAAAACGCAAATCTGGGGCATTTCTCTTTTCATGGGCCGAAATCAAACGGGCCGAAAACAAATAGGCCGCTCTTGTTAATAACTAAGGGTTGTCCTCATTTAAATCATTGGGCTGTGTTCATTTCTTTGATGGGCTCTTATTTTAGTTACCTTGCTTACTAGGAGTATTAAATTAAGGCAGCCCATTGCTTTTAAATTGATAAAAGCTATTATTATTTCCATCCCATAAACATATAAAATTTGGGATATGCTCGTTTTCTATTTTGGGTTAGAAGTTAGAGCATCTCCGGTGGGCGGATGTCCCAATCGGACATCTACTAGGACATCCCAAAAACACCTCCTGCCACGTTACTAGGACTTCCCATCCCACTGTCACGTCACTAGGACATCCCCTGCACAATCCGCCCTTCCCATCGCCCTTCCCACTAGGACTTCCCGCAATAAAAAAAATCACAATAATGTAATTACGTAAAAACGGAATTATAATTTTGACACGGAATACGGGAAAGCAAAATACGGGCAAAAATACATAGTCATAAAACATAAAAAAAGAGAGAAACTTGTTAACACAAGTGGTGCGAATGAAATGAAGTTCAACGAGCCATATATATAGAGTTTGAAAAAAAATTAATTACCGGACGTTCGACCCGGACGTCCGACCCACTCCACAATGGCGGACGTCCGCCCGCCCGTCGCCCGCACGTCCGACACCCGACGTCCTCACGGGACGTCCGTATCCGACCTTCGACGCCACAATGGCGATCGTCCCGGTCGCCCGTCGCGGACGTCCGACCGGACGCAGGGGCGGACACACGTACAAAGAGGGTAGGGCTGAAGCCCTTACCCAATTTTTTTTTTTATTTTCTACTTTCAAAATTTTTAAAATTTTAAAAAATTATGTTAAGCCCTTATCAAAATAATGCTACCGAAGAACAAATTATTTTGGATGCATAACTGTACGGGGCTGAAAATTAAAGAAAGGAAAAGTTAAAATCTAGAGAAGAAACATAACAATGGTGTTGGAGAAGTAAGGAAGAAGAAGAAGACTATTTTCATATATAAATTAATATAAAAGTAATAATCACATGGACCCCACTTTAAATGTTTGACATGCTCGTAACTTGTAAAAAATAGTGTATTGTAAAAGTGTGGTTGCTTTTAAAAGTTGAACACGTTTTTATATTAAATTTTAGTAAAGGAGATTACATTTTAGTTGGCCCACAGCCCACACGTTTTTTAGATTTTAAAAATTAAAAAGGAGAAACAGAGGGTTTCATTTTGAAGTTTACAGAGGGCGCCGAAATAGAAACAACCCCATTTTATAAAAGTGGGGTTTGAGTCTTTGAAACTTTAGAGAAATTAATATTCAAATTCTTCACAAAGAGGTAAGGAGTTTATTAAAGTTGTTAATATTATATTCTATTTCTTGTTTTTGTAAAATTTTGATAGAATAGTTGCAAGCTAAAAAAGTTATAACAATGGTTAATTGCAAGCTAATATTTGTGATTGTCGTATAGAATACAATTTATATTAGTGAATGTTGATAGCATCTTTATATCTTATGGAGTTATGTATATAAACTAATATTGTACGTCTCTCGTTTTTGCTTAGATTGACCGTAGAGGATGGAACGCTTCTTTAAAAAAAGCGTCGGGATGAATTTTCTTCTCCAAGTGAACCCATTGTTGAAGCAATGGAAAATCAGCCCCGAAGAGAAGTTGGGTTGAACTTGAATGATATTGTTGGTGATCCGGGAAAACGCAAGCCAATTGAAGAGTTCGATGTTTCAATTCGAGATAGAGTACGAAGAGAGTACTTGAATATGGGCCCTTGTCAACCAATTGGACATAAGTATGAAAAAAGAAATATGGTACTCAAGAAAGAAGTTTTCAAGATATTTGGTTTAAAAGGTATACATGGTTAGAGTATAGTGTATCAAAGGATGTAGCTTTTTTGCTTTTGGTGTTACCTTTTCAAGAAATCAGATAAAGGGGGTCGACAATCAGATGATGCTTTTACAAAGACAGGTTGTAGCAACTGGAAAAATGCATTAGAAAGATTCAATTATCATGTTGGAGGCGTGAATAGTTGTCATAATAATGCTAGAATTCAGTTCGAAGCTTTTCAAGATCAAAGGAACAGTGTGGCAAGTATATTACGGTCAAATTCATCGCATTCGGTTGACAGTCTCATTGAATGTGACTCGGTTTCTCTTAAAGCAAGGATTATTTTTTCGTGGACATGATGAGTCAAGTAGTTCTTCAAATAGAGGTAATTTTATTGAGTTGCTTCTATGGTTTAGTGAACTTAACGATGATGTATCCAAAACTTTGTTTGCAAATGCTCCTGCTAACAACCAAATGAATTCACCACGAATTCAAAAGGAATTAGCAAACGCTTGTGCTTCAGAGGTTACACTTGCCATAGTTAATGATATTGGAGATAAAGTTTTCACTCTTTTGGTTGATGAGGCTCGAGACGTTTCAATGAAGGAGCAGATGGGAGTTGTTTTAAGATATGTGAATAACGAAGGATATGTGATTGAGCGATTTATTGGAATCGTGCATGTAATTGACACTTCCTCTCATACTTTGAAATGTGCTATTGATGATTTATTGGTGAAGCATAATTTATCTCTATCTAAAGTGAGAGGGCAAGGATACGATGGAGCTTATAATATGAGGGGTGAGTTTAATGGATTGAAATCCTTAATATTGCAAGAAAATCCATATGTCATGTATATTCATTGTTTCTCTCATCAACTCCAATTAATTATTGTTGCGGTTGCCAAGGGTATTAGAGTTGTGAATGATGTTTTTAGCTATGTCTCCATGATTGTGAATATGGTCGGAGCATCTTGTAAGAGAAAAGACCAACTTAATGATGAAGAACTCATAAGTGGAAGAGGTAAAAATCAAGAAACTAGTTTGGTAAGGCCTGGAGACACTCGTTGGGGCTCACATTACTTTACATTGCTTCGTCTATGCTCTAAGTGGTCTTCGGTTGAGAAAGTGTTGGAAGTTGTACGTGATGATGCTACTCTCCGTGATAACAGAAGTACCACTGAAGGATTGATTGAAAGGATGGATAACTATGAGTTTGTTTTCACTTTACATTTGATGAAACATTTATTGGGAATAACCAATGAATTATCTATTGCCTTGCAAAAGAAAGATCAAATATTATTCAAGCCATATCATTGATCCAAAGTGTAAAACATCAGTTGCAAAGTTTTAGAGAGAATGGATGTGAAGACATACATGATCAAGCAACAAAGTTTTGTGCAACAAAGTTTTGTGAATTGCATAATATTTCACAAGTTGAAATGGATGAAATTATACCACGCCGTGGTTAAAAGAAGTATGGAGCTAGGGCTGGCAAATCGTGCGGATTGAGTCGTTATCAGGTCAACCTGATAATGACCCAACCCAATAAGGCCTAACCTGAACCCGACCTGTTAAGGAAACTGTAAATCCGAACACGAACCCGACCTGCTACCTTCAAATCCGAACACGACCCGCACCCGACACGAACCGTTATCGACACGATATAATATGGGTTGACACGACACGATAACAACCCGAACCTGATATTACACGATTAAAACCTAATATTACACGATTAAACCTTAATTTATAACCTAATTTACACAATTAAAATTCGTTTTATACTATTTAAACCTAATTTATAAGAAATTAAAAAATTAAAGTAATATATATTTTTTAAATAATAATAAAAATAATAATATTATTTCTTAATGGGTTACCCGTATCCGACCCGCATCCGACCCGAACCCAACCCGAAATTATCGGGTTCTTAATGGGTCAACCCGATGAGGACACGGATCCAATAAGACTTGACCCCAACCCAATAATTTCGTGCGGATTCGTGTCAGATTATCGTGTCGTGTCGAAAATTGCCAGCCCTATATGGAGCAGAGTTGATCACGAATTTGCATCATTATCGTGTAGAGATTTTTAATCAGGTATTATAATATTCCTATTCATGTCTTTTATATATATATATATTATAATTTATGTTATTGTGGTTGCAATGTCAAGGTGGTTGATTTAACTATACAAGAGATGGATAATCGATTTTCTGAAGCTAGCACCGAGTTGCTAGGATGCATATCAGGTCTTGATCCAAGAAATTCTTTCCCTCGATTCAATGATGATCAAGTAATCCGTCTTGCTACTTTATATCACGAGGACTTCTCTGCAATTGATTGTTCACGGCTTCCACTTCAACTTAGTAATTTTATTGCTAATGTACGATGTGATCCTCAATTTGCTGCCTTAAGCAACTTAGGAGACGTTGCTACGGAAATGGTCAAAAGTGGTAAGCATTTGGTTTTTCCGTTGGTTTATCGGATTATGGAGTTGGCATTGGTTTTACCTGTTGCTACTGCTTCTGTTGAGAGAGCATTTTCTGCAATGAAGACTATCAAGACCGACTTGCGAAATCGGATGGGAGATGAGTGGATGAATGATAGTTTAATTGTGTACATTGAGAAGGACCTGTTTTCAACGATTGATAATGAAAAAATCTTGCAACGTTTTCAATCGATGAGAACGCGTAGAATTCAGTTGCCATCGCTTTAGACGTAAAACCGCAACTATGACATGTTATTTTTATTAGATATATTTTGGACTACTTCGTATTAAATATATATGCATTTTATAGTTTTTACGGTTTTTATATTGTATAATTATATATATATATATATTATGTTTGACCGTGAAAAAATATATAGTGAAGTCCAGCCCTTACAGTCAATTTTTTCTGCGTCCGCCCCTGACCGGAGGTCCGCCATTAGAGATGCTCTTAGAATCTAAACTAAACTATTGACATTCCTAGTTCGAAGCTAAACAAAAATATTTTATTGTTTGTTTGATGATTGTGCGTGCAAGATTTTCTGATTTTAAGATCCTGTTATTATAAAAAATTATTAAAATTTTGGATTTTTTTTGCTTGTTCGTATAACGTGAAAGCTATTATTCATACATGCTTTTATTATTATGATAAATCAATTCCTATTTGATAATTGGTACGTTAGTCTCCAAAGTAATCTAAATTCTGACCACAGAGTTCTGTATGGATGTTAAATTATTATAGTCAACTTTTGTCGTGCTTTAATTGAGTACTTTTAACACACATAAATAATTGTCTCTTGTTACTCAATGGATATAAATTCTGACCCAAATATAAAGTACTATATCCCCTAATATATTCAACGTTGTGTTTTATGTTTAGAAGACCAATATAGTTTTGTGCATTTTACAAATTATATTTGTGACTTTTCTTTTTATTCGCAAGTTTCATCTACTGGGAATTTTCTTTTTAAGTATTGGAATAAATATAAATGTGTAAACAATAAATAATGTCTAATGTGGACTAAACAAGAGTGATGCTCATAGATGATGTCCACATAGGATATATAATGGTAACTATTGGTGTGAGCAGGACGAAGCCACTATGGGGCATGGGGGGCCACTTGGCCCCCAGCTAAAGAAATTATTAGTATATATATGCTATTGTAAAAACACAGTTTGTGAATAGTGTAGTTGGTATCAGCTCAAGTCACTGTTGTTATTCACCCGAGTTCAAATCCTACAGTCTCCAAATCCATCATTTTTGTCCTTTGTTTAATTTTCTTACATTTTTATGCTCCCTTATATCAAGTTCGACTCCCCTTGAGCCTAAAAATCCAACTTTTTTTCCTTTGCTTTATTTTCTTACACTTATAGGAGTTTGTTTTAAGTTCCCAAAGTTCAATCCATTCAGCCTACAAATCAATTCTTTTTTTCAAACACTTTTACTTCCAGGAATTGTTTTAATTTCTTATATTTCTATGTTTCCAAGTTCAAATCTTTCGGCCTATAAATCCAAAAAAATTCTTATATTATTTTCTTACACTTTTATGTCCAATAGTTTACTCCCATTGCTATTTTATTTGCATATATCTAACCTTTAGTCTTATATTATGAAGTAATTTACTTGTACCTTACATTCTAACTATAATAGAGATTATATTTCTAATTTCTATGATTCATTCTCTATTTTTTTCCTCTCATTATTCATCTATATCTTTTGCAATTCTCCATTGCCTATGCTATAAAAAATTTCGGCGATGCCGACACTAAAAAATATCTAAGCTTTGGACCCCCAACAAAAAAATTCTTACTTCGTCACTGGGTCTGAGAAATGATAATCTTATTCTATTCACAAAAGACTATCATGTATGCATCTCTTTACTAAATGTTGATGAATGCATATATAGGTTCAGACACATTATGAACGAACATTTTATGTTTATTTGTTCATATCTTATTCATTAATTTTATGTGCTTGTCCGTCATTCTCTTTTTTCATGAAAGATCCAGTCCTCACGTGATACATATGTGCAAGTCCTTTTTTTTTATAATTTTAACTAATAATGTATGGGTTTATATCTTAAAGATTTGTGTATTAAAATACATTACATCCTTCTCTAACAATTTGTCATTTCATAATGTAAAATGGGCAATGAATTTAAGATGACATGAGTGTTGCAAAAGGAAAATTTTAGAAAGCTTATGATTTGATGTTCAATCAATTTAAGACTGTTAGAAATAGTGGGAAGAAATTCTCAAGCCGTGTACAGGCGGTACTCTAACTATTACAATTGAAAGGAAACTTGCAACAAAAGAGGAATGAAAATTACAACGGAAATAAAGCAAACCAAATTTATAAGTCGAGTCGAGGAAAGCCCTCTTTCCGCAAGACAAATTACGCCCCGGCTAGTGCTCACAGAATGGCATATTGCCTCCAAAGATAAACGACTTCCTCCTAGCATGTAGAAGCACCTCAAACCCGTTAGGCACCGGCGAACTTGATGGAGTTCCGAGAATCGAGTTAGACAATGCTCCTAAGATGCACACTATGATGTAGAGACCTTGGGAGAAAAGAGAATGTTTGTTGTTGGTGTGTTTTCCATCTACTAATCCATGCCTTATGTAGGCTAGAGATGGAGACATGAAAGATCATGACATCAAGACACTACATAAAGAAATTGGGGTTGAAAGGCCAAAGGACTTGGCCTCATGAAAGGCCAAAAGCCTCTCTTTTTTGCTCCACATTTCTCACGTTTCCTACAATCCCCCACATTGGTTAGAGCGCTGCAAGCTCAAACCAACACCAGACATGTATGCATGTATGCAGACTCTTTTCCTCAATTCTCGAGAAACAATATTGCATTTGGAATAGTAGCTTGTGGCTTTGAACTTTCCATAGTCAACACTATCGGGCATACCGGCGGCCTGGTGGACGTGATGCCTTGAACCATTCATCCTTAGTGTATACCGAGACAATAATATTGACACAATATTATTTACAAACTCATCAGTTCTCACGTTTGTGTCCTTTACTGGCCATGGAACACCACTTTGGACTCATAAGTGATTCACATGTTGAAGCGGCCCACACTTCTTCACTTACATAGGTGATTCTTTTCCAGGTATCCTGCAATACCCACCCCCTCGAGGTTTCCCAGAATCATTAAAAGTCAAAACTTAGCCTCCTACCACATGCAGGTTACAACACTCAATGCTTTCTAAAGAGTGGACGAAGATTAAAAATCTTCCGAGTGTTACAACTAGATTCATATAGCTTCGTTTTCCCATTGAACCAAGCCCATGGGATCTCCAATCGTATGGTTGGGTTACCACTATAATCATCTTTTTAAGATGTGGTTTTCAGTCTCATTCCTTTTAGAAATCTATGCATTTGATCACGGTTTAAACCTTTTGTTAACGGATCCGCTAAGTTATCAACTGACCTTACATAGTCAACTTGATAACACCACTTGTGATCAATTGTCTGACGGTATTATGTCGCCGATGAATATGTCGAGACTTACCGTTGTATAAGCCACTATGTGCTCTCCCTATAGCTGTTTGGCTATCACAGTATATCACTACTGTCGGCACTGGCTTCTTCCAACATGGAATACATTCTAGGAAATTTCTGAGCCACTCGGCTTCTTCCCCTGCTTTATCCAATGCGATAAACTCAGATTCCATGGTGGAATGAGCAATACACGTCTGTTTCGTTGATTTCCACGAGACAGCACCACCCCCACAGTGAACACATACCCACTTGTCGAAAATGAGTCTTTTGAATCAGAGATCTAATTTGTATCACAGTACCCTTCAAGTACTTGGGGATATCTTGTGTACTGCAGCTCAAAGTTAAGAGTATACTTCAAGTATCTCAAAACCCTACGCAGAGCTTTCCAATGTTCCTTGCTTGGGTTGCTCGTAAATCGGCTCAGCTTATTCACCGTACACGCAAGATCTGGTCGGGTGCAGTTTGTGATAAACATCAAACTCCCTATGATCCTTGCATATTCTTCTTGAGCTACAGGCTCACCCGTGTGCTTACTCAAATGCACGTTGGGTTCCAATGGAGTCTTAGCTGGCTCACAATCGAACGAGTGAAATTTCTTTAGCACTTTCTCAATATAATGAGATTGTGTCAGAGCAATTCCCTCATGATTCCTTTTAATTTTGATTTCGAGAATCACATCAGCTAAACCCATATCTTTCATGTCGAAATTTCTCTTCAACATATTTTTGGTTTCGTTGAAAATGGCACTATTGCTGCCCATAATCAACATATCATCTACATAAAGACACACAATAACAAAACCGTTATCTGTGTTCTTAATGTAAACACACTTATCACACTCATTGATAGTGAACCCGTTTGACAACATCACATTGTCAAACTTCAAGTGCCATTGTAACGGCGCTTGCTTCAACCCATAAAATGATTTTACCAGTTTGCATACTTTACGCTCTTGCCCAGGCACAACAAACCCTTCGGGTTGTTCCATATATATTTCTTCTTCCAGATCACCATTCAGAAATGCAGTTTTCACATCCATTTGGTGAATCTCAAGATTGTGCAAAGCAGCAATCGCAAGAAGCACCCGAATGGAAGTGATTCTTTTAACATGTGAATAGGTATAAAAAAAAGTCATGCCCTTCTTTCTGCTTAAAGCCTTGGACAACTAGGCGAGCTTTGTACTTATCTATAGTACCATCAGGCTTATATTTCCTTTTCAGAATCCACTTTCACCCTAAAGCCTTACAGCCTTCAGGCAAGTCTACTAACACCCAAGTGTTATTTATCATGATGGATTCAATTTCACTGTTGATAGCTTCTTGCCACCACGCTGCATCTGGGCCAGACAAAGCTTCCGCCACTGACTTTGGTTCACCATCCAACATGAAAGTTATGAACTCTGGACCAAAAGTCTTAGCAATTTTAACTCTTTTACCACGTCTTGGTTCTATATCCTCAGGACTTGAACTCGTCATTTTTGGAGGATTAGAACTAGTGGATTCATCCATCATTCTTTCGCTAGAACGATCCTCCTGCTTCTTCCAATGGTACACATTCTCAAAGAATATAGCAATTCTTGACTCAATTGTTGTTTCTTCAGCCACGCCAGGCACAGCTGACCTATGGACTAGGAAACGATATGCACTACTATTAAGTGCATGGCCAATAAAGATGCAATCGACTGTTTTAGGGCCTATTGCAACTTGTTTCGGAGGAGGCACTTCCATCTTCGCTAAGCACCCCCACACTTTGAGGTATGAATACGAAGGTTTCTTGCCTTTCCACAACTCATAAGGAGTCACATCACTATTTTTTAGTGGAATTTTGTTCAGGATATGATTCGCTGTTAACACAGCCTCCCCCCACATGTTCTGGGGTAATCTTGAATTAATCAATAAAGCATTCATCATCTCTTTTAGTGTTCGATTTTTGCGTTCAGCAACACCATTTGATTGAGGAGAATATGGAGCTGTGGTTTGGTGAATTATTCCACTTGCATGGCATAATTCTGCAAATGGCGCTACATACTCACCACCTCTATCACTTCGAACACACTTAATTCGACAATTAAGTTGATTTTTAGCTTCATTTTTGAAGTCTTTGAAAGCTTCAATTGCCTCATCTTTACTTCTTAATAAGTAAAGGTAACAATACCATGTGCAATCATCTATAAACGTAATGAAATACTTTTTACCACCTCTTGTTTGCACAAATTTCAAATCACATACGTCTGTATGGATCAATTCAAGAGGTTTTATGCTTCGCGCTACTGAATTGAACGGCAGTTTAGCCATTTTGGCTTCAACACACACTTCACATCTTTCTTGTGAGTTAAATTTATCTACTTTTAGTAAATTAAGATTTACTAATCTTTTTATAGCATTTAGATTTACATGTCCCAATCTATTATGCCATAAATCAGAGCTTTCAAGCAAATAAGAGGATGTGTCATCTTCCTTATTGCTTATTCCTTTTCCACGGTGAATGACCGTAACATTCAGCTCAAAAAGCCCATTCACTAGGTGACCTTCACCTATGAACTTTTCATACTTGGTCAATATAACCTTTTCACACTCAAATTCTAGTGAAAATCCATGATTTACTAGAAGTGAGCCTGACACCAAATTATTTCGGATGTCTGGGACATGCAGTACATCCCTAAGGGTAAGAACTTTTCCAGATCCTAATTTTAGGAACACATTACCCGCACCAACCACCTTAGAAGAGGCTTGGTTTCCCATACGTACTTTTCTACCTCCAACAGATTTGTAGGTAGAAAAAACGCTTCTTTCAGAGCACACATGACATGTGGTACCTGTATCAACAAACCATTCTTTTGGATTGTTACCATGGTTCACATCGTTGCGACCACCTCGTGATCATTGTAGTTTATAACAACACGTTCAAATAATTTGCACAATATTGTCTCCACCAATAAGTACACAATTATATTGAACCATATGTGCATTGGTATATTCAACAACCCATGCATCTCAATTACTACTACCAAGTCTAAATTGGTCTTGTTTGTCAAATGACAAACGATAAACACAATTCTCAAGAGAGTAGATCTCAAGGAATTAACCATTTCGTAGCCCATGAACATTGGTACTGTTCGTTTCTTCATTCCAGCTTTGAAGCTCATGTTTTCTCCAACTTCGATTGATATAACCCTGTCTTAGAAGAGTACACTAATTTGTCTTGCGATTGTTAGAAATAGTGGGAAGAAATTCCCAAGCCGTGTACAGGCGGTACTCTAACTATTACAATCGAAAGGAAACTTGCAACAAAAGAGGAATGGAAATTACAACGGAAATAAAGCAAACCAAATTTATAAGTCGAGTCGAGGAAAGCCCTCTTTCCGCAAGACAAATTACGCCCCGGCTAGTGCTCACGAAATGGCGTATTGCCTCTAAAGATAAAACGACTTCCTCCTAGCGTGTAGAAGCACCTCAAACCCGTTAGGCACCGGCGAACTTGATGGAGTTCCGAGAATCGAGCTAGACAATGCTCCTAAGATGCACACTATGATGTAGAGACCTTGAGAGAAGAGAGAATGTTTGTTGTTGGTGTGTTTTCCATCTACAAATCCATGCCTTATATAGGCTAGAGATGGAGACATGAAAGATCATGACATCAAGACACTACATAAAGAAATTGGGGTTGAAAGGCCAAAGGACTTGGCGCCAAAAGCCTCTCTCTTTTCCTCCACATTTCTCACGTTTCCTTTAAAAAGACGTATGTCTCAAACACATACATAAAGAATGCCATATCTTGTCTTGTTGCAATTTAAATGCAATCATCGTGTTATATCTTGTCTCATTACATACATATATTATCAAGCAGTTTAAAATAAATATTAATGTAATAACTTTGCATATTGTTCTTTTTCACACTTATTTCGGTATCATGCAGTCCAATGCTCCATACATAATCACCTAAAAGGTGAAAGTGCTGATCAAATGTGAACAATGCGAACCATACATAATTATGGGATGCATATTGCAAAAGTTGTTTAATTAAAAATGTAAGCTACAAAAGGTGCCAAATGTTTTGGTTTAAGTGGAAATGTGTTACCGGACGCCCTTCGGCAAGGTTGAGAGAGAAGGATGTGCAGCAAGAGGGAGACATGGATGCCGATACAACGGAGCAGCAAAAGCAGCCGCAAGTGGAGCCCGCGAGGCATGAGCGGCCGGTCCGGCGACAAGCCAAACGCCGTCATGCTACGCGGATTTTGTGTCTCGATAAAAAGATAGTTGCTAGTTATTTTGAGTCTTTTAATTATTGTATTTTCTTTTAAACATGGTATTTTTATTTATTTATTCGTTGAGTGTTCGATAAGCTCCTTTCCGGGTTTTCTTTGTTGATTCTTCCTCGGATCGTAGGTCGAATCAACCCTAGGGTCCTTAGTATAAATACGTGTGTATTTTATTTCCCATCTCAAGAAATAAAATATTTTCACGCAGTTTTTCTTTTTCTTGTGCAAAACGCAACAAACCCTAGTTTCAACGCCGGAGTGATCGACGGGCAACAGCTCCCGCGACATTCGACTCGAATACTCATCGTTGAGGAACTCCTTCCTTAACAAGTGGTGCTTTCATCATCGTACTCATTGGAATTATGTCACGGTCGAGCTCAGGGTGCACGTAACCACCGACGATTCGTGGATTGGAGCCACTGCCATCGTCCACCAAACTGTTGGACGCCGGTGCGCTGGCATTGGAGCATGTTTTAGCGTAGTTGGCGAGGGTGGAGGTGCGATTGGAGGCGACTGACCGTCATGTGGCATCGTTGACTCTGCATCAACGACCGGATCCTGAGCCGCCATTGAGCGGGGATCACCAGTTACCAATCTATACGCAGGCGATCGGGGTATCGCATTCGGCGTCATCTCGCCCGATGATGTCAGAAGCCCTGATGGGGAGCTGCCAGGGTTATCGCTCCTGCAGGAATGGGGCAGTTCTTTTTCGGATCCATCCAGAGCGTGGAAACCATTTCCTCACGCGGGTGTTGGGTTCTCGTCAGGGATGGGCCAATCAACATGGGACCTACCAGGGTCGAGAGTGGAGGGGCGGTTAGCCCGACAGCGAACTAGTTGGGACAATCCGGCGGCACGCCAACAATATGGGCAACAGTTTGATCACCCGAGCCAGTTCAAGATGCAGCAACTGCGATTTGATGGGTCGGAGGTGGGTAATTGGATTTCGAGAGTCCAATACTACTTTGAACATCTGTTGATGCCGGAAGAGCACATGCTTCACTACGTCGTTATGTGATTTGACCCACCAGCGTCCGAATGGATATTCAATTATCGCGCGAACAACCCGCAGGCGCATTGGTCGGTCTTCATTGAGGACATGCGTCGTCGTTTCGACCCACAATACTTCCAGAACTTCATTGGCCTGATCGCTAAACTTTGTCAGACTGGTTCCTTGGCTGAATATCACATGGCCTTTGAGATGATGCTGAACCGTGTGCGAGGGGTCCCAGAATTTGTGTTGCTGCGTATCTATATTGAGGATCTGCAACAGCCGGTTAAAAATCAGGTCAAACACCAAAATCCACCATCGGTTGCGGAAGCTATGGCTTTGGCAATAGAGTATGATAGTTGTGTGGAGAAACCTCTGGTTACGTCGGGTTTTCAGCGCCGAAATTGGCAGAACAGAGAGCAACGGTAGCTGGGGCAGCGCAGCAGCCGTTGGCACTACCGGCCCTAGCCACTCAGCCAAATCGTACAGGTGCACCCAAAGGAGCGGAGTTCTCCAAACTGCCGGAGGTATGTCTCACAGTAGCCGAGCGGGCAGAACGTACAAAGCTGGGTCTCTGTTGGTATTGCCCTGAAAAGTGGGTTGCCGGTCATTCCTGCAGAGACAGATTCTTGGTGTATATGGGGGTTGATTTGGACTCAGACGAAGAGTTGGATGAGGAGCTAGAGGAGACGAGGGACGATCCGGTTATCTCGGCAGATTTATCCCACATCTACGCCTTGGAGGGTCGCCAGAGAGAGGAGGCCATCGAGCTGAGGGGGTTAATTGGAGCCTCCACGGTCAGAATCTTGGTAGATACGGGGAGCTCTCATAATTTTTTGCACCCCTCGGTGGCGGAAAAACTGGCACTTCCCCTGCGAAAAATACGACCATTCCGAGTATACGTTGGAAACGGTGAGTCGTTACTATGCTCTCACGCAAGTATTTAGACTAGATTGGTTATTCAGAAACATGTCTTTTAATTGACTTCCATATTTTGCCTGTCCATGGACCTGAGGTGATATTGGGGAGAACGTGGCTCAAGCAGCTGCGCAGGGTGACTAATGACTACTTTGAGGGGACGTTGGAGTTTTTGATGAATGGGAAACGCGTTTGCCTCAAGCTGGTTCCCCCAGAGGCGGCTGCAGTGTCCCTGTGGACTTTTTCTTCCCTGCTCACTCTGCAGTTGGTGCAGAGTTATTTGAATTGGTGCAATTACCGGCGCCGAGCCAGCCTACTGACGCTGATACACCCTGTGGGTTTCCGTCAGACCTCGCGGAGGAGATTCGGAACGTGCTGGAGTCGCACGGGGCAGTTTTTGAGCTGCCTTTCGGGATGCTTCCCAAGAGACAGTTTGAACACATGATTCATCTAGCACCAAATTCTAAACCAGTCAATGTGAGGCCGTACAGGTACCCATATTTCTAGAAGAACGAGATAGAGAGGCAAGTGAAGGAAATGCTTGATTCCGGCATCATCCGCCCTAGCCAGAGCCCTTTCACGTCTCCGGTATTGCTAATCAGAAAAAAAGGACGGTTCATTTCGCTTATGCATCGACTATCGTGCGTTGAACGTTGTTACAGTGCCTGATCACTTCCCTATACCGACGACAGATGAGCTTTTCAATGAGCTGGGTCCAGCTCGCTTTTTTAATAAGCTGGACCTGCGGTCTGGCTATCATCAGATTAGAATGAATGAGGAGGATGCATTTAAAACGACGTTCCGGACTCACGACGGTCACTTTGAGTTATTGGTTATGCCCTGTGGCCTTACGAATGCACTGTCAACATTTCAGGCAGCGTTGAATGCCATTTTTCGACCCCTGTTGCGACAGTCGGTGATCGTGTTCTTTGACGACATTCTCGTCTACAGCCTATCTCTGGTCGCTCATGCTCGTCATTTACATGAGGTTCTATCTTTTTAAAAGGCTAATCATTTTTATGTGAAATTGTCGAAGTGTACTTTTGCTTGCTCCACAGTGGAGTATTTGGGCCACTTGATCATGGAAGGCAACTAAAGGCATATCCGGCCAAGATTGACGCAATGGTGGCGTAGCCAGTGCCAAAGACGGTGAATCAATTAAGAGGATTTCTAGGCCTCACGGGTTATTACCGTCGATTCATCGAGCATTATGCTTCCATCGTCGGTCCTTTGACTGAATTGTTAAAAAATGACAGTTTCTTGTGGTCAGTGGCAGCGGTCGAGAGTTTCTCTGCCTTAAAACAGACGATATCCTCTGCCCCAGTGCTTCGTTTGCCAAATTTTGATCACACATTTTTTTTGGAAACGGATGCGTTGGATTTCAGGATTGGTGCGGTGCTTTTACAGGATGGGCACCCGTTGGCGTTCTTTAGTAAAAAAGTTGGGTCCTAAGCGACGGGTGGCATCAACTTACCATAAGGAATTGTACGCTATTGTCGAGGCAATGCAAAAATGACGACAATATTTATTGGGCAGGGAGTTTGTAATTCGCAGTGACCAAAAGAGTCTAAAGGAGCTTTTGCAGCAGATCATTCAGACTCCCGACTAGCAGTTTTATGCCCGGAAGCTGATGGGATATATGTTTCGCATTGAGTATAAGACTGATGCTTCAAATAAGGCGGCAGACACGCTGTCTAGACGCGACACCGAAGTGGATGCTGACGGGCCGAGTTCCCCGGCTAAGGAGGCGACGGTGGTCGCGGCTGAGGAAATTGGACAGGCCTTAATGGCTGCCAGCCACCCGTTCCCTGATGTGTGGTAGATTTTACGGAGGGAAACAGGTACTTCACTCGATTTGATCGAGCTCCAAGCGCTCTGCAGCATGGGACATCAGATCCGGCGGTATCCTTGGTGGATGGGTTGCTATATTTCAATCGCCGGATTTTTGTGAGCCGCGATTCGGAAGCTAGGGCGGCGCTCCTACACGAGCATCACGCCTTTCCAGTGGCAGGCCATCCGGGGGTGGACTGAACGTTTCGGTGATTGGTTGCATCGTTTTACTGGAAAGGGATGCGCAAGGACGTCAAGAAATTTGTGGAATCCTGTTTCGAGTGTCAGACAACCAAGTACTCCACTCAGAAGCCGGCGAGTCTTCTCCAGCCGTTACCTATTCCGTCACAAGTACGGGAAGATGTCTCGATGGACTTTATCACCGGGCTCCCACCATCCCGAGGTTACACAGGGGTCATGGTAGTGGTGGATTGCCTCTCGAAGTATGTCCATTTCGCCTTATTGACGGTTCGCTATAATGCTTTGAGGATAGCAAATTTGTTTATTGAAACGGTCGTCAAGCATCACGGTTTTCCCAAGACGCTCGTCTCTTACAGAGATCCTGTTTTCTTGAATGAAGTTTGGGAGGAGATGCTACGGTTGAGTGGCACGAAACTACACTTTTCGACAGCTTATCATCCACAGACGGATGGCCGGACGGAGGTACGTAACTGCGGTTTGGAACAATATTTACGTGCCTTCACTGCAGATAGGCCAACAAAATGGGCGAATTTCTTGCCTTGGGCGGAGCTGGCTTTAAATTGTTTTCACCATGAGGGCTTGGGAGCGTCACCATTTGAGGCGCTATATGGGCGAGAGCCGCCTCCTTTGATCGTTGGCCCGCTCTCGGTCTCTACTCCCCCGGATGTCGCGGCATTAATCCGACAACGTGGGGATACTATTGTGCTACTCCGCCGGAATTTGGAGAAGGCACAGTAGAAGATGCGGAAATCGGCTAATCTGCACCACCGAGATTTGGAGTTTTGTGTGGGCGATAAGGTTTTGCTCAAACTGCAGCAATACAGGCAGCATTCGGTGGCTAAGCCCCTATCATCTAAGTTATCACGACGTTTTTACGGGCCGTTTGAGGTGTTGGAACGCATAAGCCAGGTAGCGTATCGTTTGAAGTTACCGGAGGGCAGTCGGGTGCATAATGTTTTCCACGTTAGCCTCCTAAAGCCGTTTGTGGAGAACATGAGCTGGGGCGTCACAGAGTTGCCGGCATTGTTCGCTCGCGGAAAGCCTGTAGCGTGTCTGGTGAGGATTCTGGACCGAAGGACAGTGTGGCAGAATGGGGATGCGATAGACGAGGTGAGGCTGGAATAGTCGGACGACGCAGGGGAGAATCTGACTTGGGAGCCGGTGGAGGTGGTTCGAAGACATTTTCATGCTCTTTTCCTGGAGGACAAGGAGCTTCCTAAGGAGGGGGAGTTGTTACGGGACGCCCTTCGGCAAGGTTGAGAGAGAAGGATGTGCAGCAAGAGGGAGACATGGATGCCGATACAACGGAGCAGCAAGAGCAGCCGCAAGTGGAGCCCGCGAGGCGTGAGCAGTCAGTTTGGCGACAAGCCAAACGTCCGTCACGCTACGCGGATTTTGTGTCTCGATAGAAAGATAGTTGCTAGTTATTTTAAGTATTTTAATTATTGTATTTTCTTTTAAACATGGTATTTTTATTTATTTATTCGTTGAGTGTTCGATAAGCTACTTTTCAGGTTTTCTTTCTTTATTCTTTCCCGGATCGTAGGTCGAATCAACCCTAGGGTCCTTAGTATAAATACGCGTGTATTTTATTTCCCATCTCAAGAAATAAAATATTTTCACGCAACTTTTCCTTTTCTTGTGCAAAACGCAACAAACCCTAGTTTCGAAGCCGGAGTGATCGACGGGCAACAGCTCCCGCGACGCGAATACTCATCGTTGAGGAACTCCTTCCGTAACAAAATGTCTGAGACATAAAACAACATTTCACAATTTTGTAGTCTAAAGTTTCAGGTAGTGCATCTTGATGCTCACTTTAAATTATATTTGATGATTTAACTTTTCATTGGGTGGTTTACATGTAGTTTGCTAATATTTTGTTAAGGGGTTTAATCCATCAACAAGGATACGAACGATAAAAAGGAGTCGCGATGACATAGAACCTCGACGATCAACCGAAATTGTAGAGAAAAAAAACAAGATATAAAATTAGGCAAACTTGTTATTTCATAAAAACGAAGAGATAAATAACAAGGCCTATAAATACTAAGGATCCTAGGGTTGATTCGACCTACGATTCGGGAAAGAATCAATAAAGAAAATCCGAAATGGAGCCCATAATGGTGCTCGACCAAAAATAGCCTTTAATTAAAAGGAAACAATCCATGCATAAAATAATTAATAAAAATAGATTAAGGAAATTAATTAAATAAAGTCTTCTAGATGCTTTGGCCTCTTGCTAGCTCGTTGGAGTCTTGAACCCCTTGCCTCCCTTGATTTCTCTGGAGCCGACCTCTCCACCGTGTCGAATGACGCCACCGGCTCCAGCTCCGCCGACGGTGACTCTTCTATCTCGGCTGCCACCATTGATCTCGTATCATATTTTTTGTCCTTGTATCATAAAGACAAGAATTATATCTTGTGAATGAGATACAATATTTTAATCAGTTATACAATTGACAAAATTACTTCTTTTTTTTTTGCAGTGCATAAAATTGAGAAAAAAAAAATTGATGGAGCAATAATTTTTGGGCCATGATGCACCTTAATTTATCTTCTATGAAGTAGTAGTTGTTTTAAGAATACTCAACGAGTGGAAATAAGAAATGATCAATTGGTCTATGTCATATGCTATACATGTATGTTTGTGTATGTGAAAGACAGTACAATAGATGAGGTCATCCATAACACCGTTCCTATACCGTTCCTAAACCGTTCCTTAAACTACTATTTGCGGGCTCACTGTACTTTTTTACTCCATTCCTTAACTAAGGAACGGAACCTGCAACCCTCCGTTCCTTAACCGTTCCTTAAATTACTATTCATTCAATTTCATTTCTTATTTTTATTTCCAACTCAATTCAATTAAAACAAACACACTTTATTAAAAAACACACAACATTAAAAAAAATTACAACTTAAACTTAAAAAAAATAAAAAACACACAATTAAAATCCTAAAAAAAAAACACACAATAAAAAACACACAATTAAACGTGGGAAAATAAAAAAACTACTCCGCCGGCTAATCATCCTCCGGAGGCGGTCGAGGTTGAGGGGGAGTCGGAAGGCCAAGTTGTGCTGCCATATGCACAATTCCGTTCCACCAGGCCGCGAATTGGGCGTACGAGAAGCGGGAAGTGTCCGCCATTGTGGCGATCATGTACCCCACCATAAGTGTGTCCGAGCCTCCCCGCGAGCCCGATCCTGAGGCCGGCTGGCTTGATTCGCCTCGGCCCTTTCTCACTCTAGCCGCCTTCCACCGCCTCGGCCTCCTCCCTGGGTGGGTTCAACGGGGATATCCTCCCGAATCTGGGACAATCCCTGAGAAGGCCGCGAGGCGGAGGGTCGAGCATATGCATCCACATCGAAAGTGGGTGGTTGGTAACCACCCGGCGTCGCCGACCCCTGGGTGCCCGGCGTCGACGAACCGGAACCACCAAGTGTGTTGTACATGGTCTCCCAATCGCCGAACGCGTTGAGATCCCACCCACCGGAGCTGCCATCGCCGTAGTTGCCGTCGCCGGACATTTTGTGAAGAGATTGAATATGAAAATTGGAGAGTAAATGAAGTTGATTTAGGAAGAATATATGTCTAGTTGTGTGTGAAATGATGATGAATTAGGAGTATTTATAGAATAAGAAAATAAAAAAATATAAAAAATAAATAAACGGTAAAAAAACGGTAATAATACCGTTAAATTTTTTTTTATATATATAATCGAATTTTTTTTAAAAAAATAATTATTGCGTCAGCACGTGACGTCGCCCACTCTCGGGCCGGCGAGTGGGTGTCACGCACGACGCGGGGGAGAGCCGCGTCGCCGAAGCGCGTGGCGGCACAGACCGTGCCGCGAGTCGTGCCGTCGGCACCCGGCACGGCATGGGAACGGAACCTCAACGAAACCATGCTCCGCAACGCGTTCCGCTGCAAAGTCGTTCCGGCGGAACGGCACGCGGAACGCCGGCGGCCCTCGTTGCGGGTGCTCTCGTACTTAAAGTATTAGTATTGTAGACGGGAATAATTAGAGTAGGAACAGTGTATTTGATTGAATGTTCTTTTGATAATAAAAAATGGAGGTTGTTGTTGTTGACCAATTCATATTGAAGTTCACTAATTTCTGAATTTCTTCACAAAAGACAAATTGCAGATAATTAGTAAGGAGATTAATAGTAGCATCTTTGGAGAGATTTTGAAATTTCCCTTGTTATACATATACGTTGTTGCAATATTATTCTTAGTCAACTAATAGCAATAATAATTAGGGATATTGATATCTAATATCACAAAACTTTCAAAAAGTTGGATTTTCCCACGAACTTTAAAATTGGTAAATAATATCACGAACTTTACCCCAAGTTTATTTTTTCCCGCGAATAAAAAAATTCATGTTATGTTAATAGATTGAAAAACAATTTTGGAGGGTGTGCTTCAAGAAAAACTATCTTCAAAGATTGAAAAACTTGAAACTCTCAAAATTGTTGTCGAGAAATTCGAAAAAAGTTCGTATCATAATATTATTTGTGGGAATTTTTTCATTCGTGAGAAAAAACAAACTCAGGGTAAAGTTCGTGATATTATTTGTCAATTTTAAAGTTCGTGGGAAAAAATCAACTTTTTAAAAGTTTTGTGATATTAGATGTCAATATCCCTAATAATTAATACTCTTATAATCCTAAAAAATACCAATAATACACTTAGTCAAATGATATATTCGAATATTCTATAGGAAATAATGTGAATTGCATTGGGATTTGAAGATTCTGAAGATGGGATTGAGATTCTATAATCACAAATTACTGTAATCTTCTCTGGAAACGTATTCACAGAAGGATAAAATATTCAAAATGAAATAATACTATATACTAAAAAAGCCGACTATAATAACCAACGGATAGTAGCACAAGATTAATCGGATTCTGTCAAAGGCGGGTTCGGTACACCTTTAGTCAAACCAAAAATAAAAGACGACTAATAGTGTATAAGTTCTATTGATTTTTTTACTTACAAAAATACTATCCAAGGGAGTATCGAATAAATAAATATTGTCGCAAAAATTTTTGTCAGATCATTCAAAGTGAGAAGATTTATGAATTATGAGACTATTAATGGGGGACGGGGAAAAAGGTCTGGCCGCGATGTAAGAGGTTCAGTCCGGCTTAGCGTGTTTCTAAGTGAAGCGAGGTCTATTGCTCGGGGTCAATGTCAAAGACTGCTTAGAGAATTTAGAAATAAAATACGTATTTTGCAACTAAATCAAGATCTCAAAATATGTGTAGTTTGATTTTTTATTTAGTTGTTAGGATTTAATGTAGTAATTAAGTGACCATTAGTTATTTTATTATTTTTAAATTATTTAATAAAATTAAGTTGTGTTGTTATCTGAGGTATGACTTATGAGGTCACTGAATTCTAATTTGGGGAAGTGGAAATAATGATTTAGCAAAATTATGGATAATTGGATATACCGATGCCTGTAGAAGTACTATTACCATTCAACACTACTCCATTTAATAGTATTATCTATTAATTAGCATCATTATGTTCATATCCAATCTAATTAGAAAAATTGAAATGAGATTTCGAGAATCTATGATTGTGGTGACTGATAAAAGTAAATGATTGGGTCAAATAAAAATGATACATATGAAAGCCGAAATTACCTCTAGTCGTCCATAGCAATTTAGTAAGCGACAATAAAGCATTCTTCCTCTTTTGGTGTGACCGAATTCTTTATGTTAGTATCTTTTCAATGGTATTTCAAACTTCAATACATCTTGTCTTACACCATATTGTGCAAAAAATATTAAATACTAAGAATCTCGAGAAATTTATTGACCACTAGGCACTACCTGCTTTAGAAAATTACTACAACTTTAAATAAAATGAGATATGAGTTGGACTCTTTGTATTACAGACATATTTTTCTCATACAATAGTACTTGAACTCTTTCTATTTGGAAACCTTTCCTAACGTAAGAGATGAATATTGAATATTGAATATTGAATATTGAATGTTGAATTTCACCTACTCGATAATGCCGCAAATCTACCACTCATATTTATTTATGGATAGTGATAAATTACAAAATTGGATATTTTGGTATTTTACATTTACAATAAATTTATGGTGATTAACTAATTTTATGTATTACATAATTAACCTTCTATGACCATTTAGGAAACACTACGTTTTCCATAATTATCATTTACACATTTAGGAGTCTTAATAATCAATTATGTAAGATACCGTTGCATAATTTCTTCTTCTATTAACAAGAATGTGGATATTTTTTTTTCATTCCACTTAATTTCTTAGTGTTACCATTAAATGAAATAATCATAATCACTCACATCAAATTATTTTAATATTAAATAATTTTTAAAATTTCAATATAAAAAACGACTACATCCATATATACTTAATTTTTTAATGTATCATTAAATGAAATCCATTTGAATCAAATTATTTTATTAGTATTAAACAATTTTTAAATTTGTAAAGTATAAAAAATGACTACATGTATACTCAATCTCTTAGTGTTACCATCCAAATAAATAACAATAGTATTTCGCATCCAATCATGTATTACTATTAAATATTTCTTAAAACTCTAAGTTATAAAATGACTAATGCGTATATACTTATTTCTTAACTAGTGCTATCATCAAACAAAATAATCATAGTCATTCGCATTCAGTTATTTTATTATTAAATAAATTTTAAATTTCTAAATAAAAAATGATTGCATCATATGTACCTAATTTCACATCTAGTTATTTTATTATTAAATAATTCTAAGTTATAAAAAACAATTATTTGCATATATACTTAATTTCTTAGTGTTAACATTCAACAATTTAATCATATAATTCAAAATCTAATTATTTTATTATTAAATAATTTTTAAAAATTTCCAAGTTATATAAACGACTACATATATTTATATATACTTAATTTCTTAGTATTACCATCAAATGAAATAATCATAGTTATTCGCATCCAATTATATTTAATTATTAAATAATTTTTGAATTACTAAATTATAATATGACTAGATGCCTATATACTTAATTTTTTAGTATTATCATCCAAAGAGATAATAATAGTATTTCACATCCAATTTTTTATTGTTAGTAATTAGAGCCAAATTATAAACTATAAAAACAACTACATGCATATATACTTAATTTCTTAGAGCTATCATCCAACAATTTAATCATAGTCATTCACGTCGATTTATTTTATTATTAAGGAATTTTTATAATGTTAAATTATAAAAATGACTACATGCATATGTCCTTAATTTCTTAGTGTTACCATCAAACGAAATAATCATAGTCATTCATTAAATAATTTTTAAAATTTCAAGTTATAAAAACGACTACATGCATACTAGTTGGAGATGGGTGGATTGAGTTTCGCGTGAGTGGATCAAGCTATATGGAAGATAATTGAACCGGATGGATCAGTTAGCAAATGTCGTTGCCACTTGATTAAGGCGATCTCGCCCTCGCCAGCCAACCAATGTAATTTATATAACTCCCGATTTGCACTACTTTAACAATAAAGTGGCAAGTTCGGGGTCGATCCCACAGAGAAGCGAGTGTATCGAGTGTATGTGTAGTGAATAGGGTTCGGCTGCTGCCACGCTTTAATTTTGGGAGTTTTAACTACTGAGTTTACACTAGGCAACAAGTAAACTATCTACTGGATCAAGTCACTGATTACTACTGGATCAAGTAAACGGCATGCTGAAAATAAGAACTCAACTAACTAAGCATGCTACGGAAGACATGAAACACCTTGCCACTCAACATGATTAAACGCTTGGTCAAGATTAAAAGGCTAAACTGAACTTGAAAACAGTAAACACGAGAACAAAAACAAAACAACTCGATTTTATACTAAAAACTCAGAACAGTACAGCGAACATGCGGAATGTAAAAGGATCGAAACTTTAGCTAGAATGCGAGATTTAAACTAAGCTAACTCTTCGGAGAATAAAGCAAGCAAAACCGAGAGGTCCTCGGCGGGAAACTTGAGATAACGCCGACAGATATCGAGAATTCTGTAGCGCTTCCTTCGGTCGCCCTTTCTAACCAAACATTTCTCTATCTAAACTATCTCTCGAACTGGGAAACTAAACTAAAACGTAAACTAAAACGTAAAAAGGAGATCTCTTTATTATGGTGGCACATCCTCTATTTATAGGCACTTCACACAATCTCCAGCTGGATAACGATCTTGGTAGAGGATATTCGCTCACGCTGTGAGCGAGCGACTCAGCGATTGCTACGTGCCTTCCTTCTAGAATGACGTCGCTTTTCAATAACAGATTCATGACTCAGCTCCGTCCTTGCGTCTCATGTATCAGCATGTATCCCTCTTCTAGAACGTCGTCCTTGCTAACAGAATGATGCCCACCATCCAGCTCATTAGCCTCACGTGTCCTCCTTCTAGAATCTAGTGGTCCCCTCCTTAACTGCTTGATTACTCCCCTTGATCAACTCCCCGATTTTGGCCTTTTTTCGCCTGTTGTACTTGCTTGATCAGTTTGGCCTTGTTGCCTTGGTCAAACGGCATTCCTGCACAATTAACACTTGCTTTTGCGTGATAAACCGATCAAGTAGCGTACTTTTGACCCCTAAACCGATGCATGAAATAGGTCTTATCACATACATACTTAATTTCTTAGTGTTAGCATCAAACGAAATAATCATAGTCATTTGCATCCATTTTATTATTCAATAATTCTTAAATATTTTAAATTATACACACGAATACATGCATATATACTTAATTTCCTAGTGTTATCATCCAACAATTTATTCATAGTTATTCACATCCAATTATTTTATTATTAAATATTTTTAAAGTTCTAAATTATAAAAATGATTACATGCACATATATACTTAATTTCTTAGTGTTACCATAAAAAAATTATCATAGTCGTGAACATCCAATTATTTATTTTAAATTTATTTTTAAAATTTCAAGTTATAAAGATGACTACATGATTATAAACTTATTTTCTTAGTGTTATCATCCAATGAAATAATAATAGTATATTTCACATCCAATTATTTTATTATTAAATAACTCATAAATTCGAAGTTATAAAAACGACTACATGCATATATATACTTTATTTCTTAGCGCTATTATCAAACAATTTAATTATAGTCATTCACATCCAATTGCTTTATTATTAATAATTAAAAAAATTTAAATTATAAAAATGACTATATGCATATACATAATTAATGTGTCAAGTGAAATAATCATAGTCATTTACATCCCATTATTAAATATTTTTAAAAATCCCATGTTATAAAAATGACGACATGAATATATACTTAATTTCTTAGTGTTATGATCATTAAATGAAATAATCATAATCATTCGCATCCAATTACTTTATTCCTATTAAATAATTTTCTAATATCTAATTATAAAAAATGACTACTTCATATATTTTTAATTTCTTAGTATTTTTATCAAACAAAATATATCTGTATTTCACATCTAATTATATTATTATTAAATAATCTTAAATTCTAAATTATAAAAATTACTACATGTATATATACTTAATTTCTTAGTGTTATTATCCAACAAAATAATAATACTCCTACCATTTTGCATTCAATTATTTTATTATTATAACTATTAATGTTTAAGGCAAATAATAGTGTTATCATCCAATTTCTTAGTGTTGCCTCAATTTATGAGATTCCCCATAAATAAATGTCACCGTTTTCTTTTTGCATTGATCATCCATGTTTAATAGCATTTCATATTTCCATATATAAACTATATAATTTGATATTGATTAACTTTACAAATATAAAAAAAGGGTAATTAAGTAAAGGAATAGTAGTTAATAAGAAAACCGGTTTAAATAAAAATTCGGTTTAAAATTAAAGGGCATTTTGTGTGTACAAATTTTGTTAATATATCTTTACTCTTTATTTATTATGTTCAAGTTGTTAGGAATATTTCTAATTCATGATAATAAGATAGATAGTACGTAGTTGACTATTTTTATGTGATTTACTAAATTTCTCCATTTTACCTTTTAATAGGATAAAAATTAAGTATAATTAACTTAAATTATAGGAGTACTACTGTAAGTGATCACATACAGTGGGACAGCCCAAACTCTAATCCTTGAAAGTAAACAATGAATTAACTTATACACCCTCCGTCCGAGATATTTAACCGTGTTTTGACTTAGCGCGGATTTAAAAAATGTGAATAAAAGTGAGAAAGAATATGAATAATAGTAGTATTTGACAATAGATAGACTTAAAAGTAGGTCTATGACATATCTTATCTCACATGTTGTCCGAAAGCATGCCACAACATTTACACACTTTTTAAATATTCTTTCCATAAAATTGCTTTCTTTCTTTGAATACTTCGTTTGTAGTTCAACCACATAATATAATTTGGAATATATAATAATTCGTTCAGTACTTTAGATACATTAAGATCAAAATTATATAAACTATAAAGTAACCTGTAACTCTCGAATATATTTAGTACACCCAAAATACATTTAATTAAAAAGCGAGATAGATTCTTTGACTTGAAGTTTTGGAAGCATTCATTTGTACCAATATATTTAGAGAAATAGGTTTGGTCATATTCAAAAAAGGATAAATAATTGGAAATATCCAATTATGAATTTTTCTCCATTGTCTCATATCCAAAAATTCCCACATCCTATCCATCTTTGGGCATTTTTTTTCTACCAGAGTCTCTAAAGAAAGACTTACAAAACAAGCAAAAATGTTAAGACATAGTACTACAAAAAATGAAGACATGTAAGGCACTACATTTTGGTTATGGAACAATTTAGAAAATTGTCAATATTATAATATAATTTATTATATTTTAAAATTGCAGCACTGACCAGAATTTTTCCAAATAATGATTTTTCTGACAATTTATCCAATTTTTTTTTTCTCATTCTTGTTTTGGATGGATGATACTCTCGATGGAGGATAATAGTACTACAGTAGTAGCAATAATAAAATAATTTTGAGCTGTTTGTAGTCTTTTAATTACTTGAATAATTTTGAACTGTTTGTTAATGTAATCATCCAAATAATCAAGTATGCACAAGGTCAATTTGATTCCAAAAAAACTGTACTTGTAAATTATTTTCACTCTTTTTCAGTAAAATTCGTTCTTGTTATTGTCTTGTGCCAAAATCTTAGTATCAATTTAAACGACAAAGTACATCAATCGATTCAATCCAATTAATCTTGTTATAAAGTATCAACAAATTGCCTACAAACAATACATTATTATTATTAACTATGATTGAAACCTAATCATAATTGGAGCTATAAAAGAAACTAAATTAAATGAAAATGTGAACTTGTAGCTGTTGAAATTATAAATTTTATTTAAATCCTACTTAGAGCATCAGCAATGGCACCCGTCTCGGCAGAATTCTGACCGGCGAGCCGGAAGTCCGCTCGGGACGTCCGCCATTGTGCAAGGGAGGCACGGATACGGACATCCGCTGCGGACATCGGAGTTCCGCGGCGTTCCGCGGATATCCGTCGTCCGTGCAGACGTCTGCCATTGCGTTGACTCCCACGGACGTCCAAGCGGACGTCCCGATTATTGCATTAATTTTTTTTATTGTGGGAAGTCCGTCGGGATGTCCGCCACTGTGTAGTGGGATATCCGTATGACGTGGCATCCGCAGTGGTATGTTCGTATGACGTGGCAGAAGGTGTTTTTGGGATATCCGCCGGGACATCCGTACCACTGCTAATGCTCTTATAACACATTCTTCAGGGCATCTACAATGGGACGCCCGATGGCACGCCCGATGCGTGCCATCGTCCGCCCCATTGTGGGTGTCCGCCATCGTCCGCGCCTACTCCCACGCCCGATGCATCGTCCGCGGTTGAAGCGCGGACGATGGTATATCGTCCGCGCCATTGTGGGCTAGGCGGACGATGGGCTATCGTCCGCGCCATCGGGCGCCCCATTGCGGGATCGGCGGACGATGCCACACGTTTTTTATTTTTGTATAAATACTCCTACCCCGCCGAAGCCGAAATTCTCTGGGGGTTGATCGATGAGTTGCGCCGGAAGTTGGGAATTGCGTAGATTAGCTAACTTGAATCGTGTAACTTTTGTGTATTTATTAATGCAATATTCGCCGGTTTTTGGTTACTCGTTGTGTTTTTAAATTAGTTTGCATTATATATTTGAAAATATTTAAATTAATTAATAAAATAATATTAAAATATATAGGGCGCGCCTTAGGGTGCCCCATTGCAGGTGGGAGGGTAAAAAGATAAAATTGCTGACGTGGCGCGCCATAGTGCGCGTCTTAGGGCGCTCCTCGTGGATGCCCTCATTAGTTAATTATGCCAATAGAATACAAGCACATTTGCGAGGTTGGATAGCCCCACGTCACCAAATCTTGTTTATCTGTACTTAATTACAATACTATTATCCACATCCATAGGAATTGAAACCAAATAGTCAATCGATCATAAAAATTGGGATTCTCTTATACAGTAATGTTTTAAAATCATTAGAGCATCTCCACTAAGACTGGACGTCAAATAGCCCTCACATAGCCATCACACTGCCACATCATCAGCACTACAATTCTCCTGCCACATCAGCTTGCCACATCAACTGGACATCAAATAGCCCTCACATAGCCTTCACACTACCTATCCACATCACTAATAACAATTATATAATTTAATTTACACTCGTATCAACATACGAAATTTAATTTACGAGACAAATACGGAAAATTCGAATAATAATATTAAAACTTAAAAAGTACATTAATTTTTAAAAAAAAGTACAATAATTTAAAAAAAGTACAAAAATTAAAAAGTACATTAATTTAAAAAATTTAAAACAAAATCACTACTCGCCGCCGTCCTCGTCTCCGTCGTCGCCCAGCGCTTCTTCACCGTCGTCGCCGCCGCCACCTACGACGCGGCTATTCCCGCCGGTGTCCCTCCTCATCGCCTCCAATTCTTCACGCTGGCTCTGGAGCAATACACGAAGAAAATCCTTCACCTCGGGGTCCACCGCCGCTTGGAAGTCGGCTAAGGTCTTCACCATTTGAGCGCGCGTTTGTTGGCACGCGAAGAATTTGAGCTCCTCGGTAGACCTGCCGAGGGGGGATGTCGAATGGACCCCCTGGGAACTCGGGGTGCCCCCCCTCGCAACCTGTTGCGCCCGCCTTTGGCCAACCGGGCGAGGTCGGCGACCGAACGAACGAGGAGTCGGGACCTCCTAGGCCGTCTCGGGGAGGTCTGTCGAACCACCGCTGCTGCCGCTATAATCTCCGGTATAGTTCAGTTTCTGCCTCTTCGGCCAGCCAGCGTCGACGCCTGCCCGGAATTTCTCCACTCGTTGAGCACAACGTAGCAGTTCCAGTAGGTGAACTCATAGTACTTCTTCTGCGGATCGGGGTAGGCTCTCTCCGCAATCCTCCTGCAGTCTTCCTCTGTTTGGCCACTGGTCTGCATGCGGAGGGCGTTGGCGTACAAACCCGAAAATCGAGAGATGCCAGACCTGATTCGGTCCCAGCACTTCCGGACCTCCTCCCCGGTGCACGGTCTCCCTTCAGGGCAAAATGCCTTGTAGGCTGCGGCTATCTTGGCCCACAAGTTGACGATCCTCTGGTTGTTCGAAACGAGAGGATCTTCGCAAACACTCACCCACGCCTTGGCAACCGCAACGTTCTCCGCGTCCGTCCACTTCCTCCGGCCCCGGATTTCGGCCTCCGGCTGCGACTACTCGCCGACCTTCTTGGCCTTGCCCTTCTTCTTACCCTGCCCTACTCCCTGGCTTTGAATGAGAGTTTCCGGAACCTCGTTCATATCAAAACCCAAGTCCGCTAAGGAGAAGGTCTCCGTATACTGTGCATCCGTTGGGGTCGATGTGTGCGAAGAACCGGTGGAAAAATCAAAAGTCGGCCGATAGGCGTTGTCCCCCCGTGCGTCCCCTGCGCCGGGGGAATCATCTGCTGCACCGGTGGAATCATCTGCTGCGCCGGTGGCTGCATCCCGGGTGCCCACCCCGGCATCATCTGCATAGGGGGCTGCATGCCGGGTGCCCACCCCGGCATCATCTGCTGCCACGGGTACATGTTGTAGTACCCGGTCATCGGAGGCCAACCACCTCCCCCAGGAGCCGGGGAAGTATGGGACCCTACCCCGGGAGTCGGGGGCGTCTGAGACCCTACACCGGGAGGCGGGGAGTCTGAGACCATCCCCCGGGAGTCACTGGAGTACCTTCGTAGTTGTTCTCCATTGCTCGTTATTGATCTTGAACAGAAAGTAAGGTAGAGAGAGTACTCGTTAAAACAAGTGGTGCGAATGAAAATGACGTTCAAAGCGCGTATATATAGTGTTTTCAAAAGAAAAAAAAATAAAAAATAAAATCTGACGCTGATCCGGGACCCACAATGGCGCCGTGAGGATCGGCGTCGGAACCGGCGTCATCGCGCGAATCGGCATGGCCACGCCGATTTTGCCGACGCCGGTTCTAATGGTTCGGCGTCAGAACCGGCGTCGGCGAAAAATCGGCGTCGCGATTTTGACGCCGGCATTGGAGATGCTCTTATAGATAAAATGAAAAAGTTGGAAGAAATGGAAATCCATTTAATTTCTTTTCTGTAAAGAAGTACTCCAGATTTCACGCACAAAAAAGAGATTACACACATACACTATATATATATATATATATATATATATATAGATGATCAAAATAAAAATACATTTAAATCTTGAAACACAGCCCAAATCTTGGCATTAGGATTAGATGATAATGGTTAATAATTAACTAAAAATACATAAGGTCATAATTAAGTAATTTTTGGTCATATTATAATATTTGGTTTAATGTCATGCTAAGATCATTTTAGAGCATGACCTAAAAATTAACTAACTATGAGCTAAAAGTGCCCTACGTATGATATTATTCTTCGTTTCTATATTTAAATCTAGTTTTGCATACATAAAAATATATATATATAAATAAATTAGGAGAGAGAATATGTATTGTGGTGGACTGGTGAGAGCTTTTCAACAGGATAGGGAGAGAAAGGAAAAGGAGCCACGCGCAGCGTTCGTGAAACCGCTTTTAACGGCCAGCTATATCTGTCCCAGCAGTCCACAACACGCACGCACACAGTTTACAACGCAAACCCACCGCCACTTTTCCCACTGCTTTTTCTCATTGGTCCACGTCACCTCAATCATTTCTCGTAGTCAGAACTGCTTTCAACCAATCCGCCGTCAGTATTCAATTTTCTAATTTTAAAATTCATCACGCTTTCTATTTAATACAACTACTATTGAGTTAGCAATTAGCTCCCCTCATAAAAGTTGGCGTCTCTCCATCATTAATGAAACCATCTTATGCCGGTTTTAGAAGTTTAAAAATGGGGAGGGGTAGACCTCTTTCTTGTTTATTTAAGACCACAAGGGGTATAACTTAAAGTAGCAGCCTAATTACTATGGGCGGTGGTTACTAACATTTATTTGACTTGATGGTTAACTAGTCATTCTTCATTTAGAGTCTGTGTTCTTATTTTTGCAGTAATTACTCAATTATTATTGCTGCCAGTTATTTAAAAATCACCCATCCCATTAAATTACTCTTTTTTGTTAAGTGTCCCAAAATTTTAGTCCGGTCTATTAATAGCATCCACAATAAAGATGGATGTCCTGGCGGACAAGCCCACGGACATCCCAAAAATACATACGGTCATGTCATAAGGATATCTCATTGCACTGCCACGTCATAATGACATCCCACTGCACAATAACGGACATCCCCAAGGACATTCCGACGAACAAGAAAATGCAACAATTTTTTTTTTAAAAAAATACCTAATTAGATAAAAAAAATGCATAATTCATAAAAAAATACATCCCAAAGCTTCGACACACGCGGCCCCCGTCTCACTCCTCGTCGTCCCCTTGGCCAGTCCCGGCGACACTCCCGGGTAGGGGTGGGAGCCCCAAATCGCGCCTCTTACTGTTGATGACCCCCTTCAGCATCTCCTTGTGTAAGGGGTCATACGACGTTCTCCACTTTTCTATGACGTCAATCATGCTCTGCTGCTGTTGGATGCGCGCGAGGTGGGTGAGCTCGGGACTGGGCGCACTAGGAGCTGCCGATTGGACCTCGGGGGACCCGCTGGCACTTCCCCTAGACATCTGAATCGCTGTCTTTTGCCTAACCGGGCGACGGCGGCGGGAAAATGAGGGAGGAGTCGGGGCCTCTGAGGCTTTGTCGGTGAGGTCGTGGGACCCGGAATTGCTGCTGTACTCGCCAGAGGCACTGAGCTTCGTCCGCTTCGGCCAGCCAGGTTCAACACCAGCATGAAACTTGACAGATTCCTGCAGCACAAGATAGGCATCCCAGTATTTGAACTGGCTGAACAGCCCCTTCTCGGGGTACTGCTGCAAAGACAAATTCTCCATATACTCCATGGACATGCCGCTGGTTGCCATGCGGGTGTAGATGCCGGCAAATCGGGTGACGACCCTCCTCACCCGCTCCTACTGTTTCTAGCACTGCTCACCCCCCGTGATACCTCCCACTAGGTGGGCAGAATTTGACTAGCCCCGATAATGGGATACTCGACTAAAACGACCCAGGCCATTGCCAGAGCGACGCACTCCTCCGCGCTCGAGACGGTCCTCTTTCCCTCCTCCTCATCCTCCTCCCCGTCGCCCCCCGCCTCCCCCTCTTCCTCCACACGCGAGAACTCACCAACGTCCCTACCTCTGCCCCTTCCCTTGCCCTTCTTCTTCGACTTCCCTGTCGAAGCCCCCCGTCCACCTACCGCCGGTTGACTCTGAGTGGGAGTCTTCCTAATCGGTGATAAACCTAACTCCTCCAAGGAGAAAGTCTCAATGCCGGTGAACTGAGTATCCAGTGGACTGCTCTGGGAACCAGCATACAATAAATCCATGTAGGGTCGATAGATATTGTCCCCAGGTGATTGGGGGACCCCACTCTGCCCCCCCAGCAACGGCAGGCATGCCCTGCATCTAGGGCATCATGCCCCCCATCCCCGCCGTTATCCCAGGCATCATCCCGCCCATCATCCCTGCAGCCATCCCCGTCATCCCCCCTCTCACCCCAGGCATTTGGGGCACCATCCTCCCATCCCGCCCATCCAAGGGTACATACAGACGTCACCAAGGTTCGGGAACCGGCGGTTCACGGTTCGGAATCGCCGGTTCCGATTCGAAAAAAAATGGAACCGGAACCGAACCGGCGAAGGATCGGCGGTTCCGGTTCCGGAACCATGAACCGCGGAACCACCTAGGTTTGCCCGGTTCCGGGCCGGTTCATCCAGTTCGGCGGTTTTTTTTTTTTTTGCATTTTAAATTTGTAATTCAAGTAAAATATGTAGATATATTTGCATAAATAAAATTAGAATAAAGCGATGTTCAAATGCAATTTTATTGATACAAATTACAACTTTAAAATTACAAATTACAACTTTAAAATTAAAAATTACAACTTTAAAATTGCAAACTACAAACAACTTTAAAATTACAAATTACAACTTAAAATTTACAAATTACAACTTAAAATTACAATTACAACTTATTACTTAACATTACAAATTACAACTTTAAAATTACAAATTACAACAATTACAAATCGAAAAATTTAAATACAAGTTACTTACAACAATTACAAGTTACAACAATTACAAATCGAAAAATTTAAATACAAGTTACAACAATTACAAATCGAAAAATTTAAATACAAGTTACAACAATGACAAGTTACAACAATTACAAATCGAAAAATTTAAATACAAGTTACAACAATTACAAGTTACAACAATTACAAATTTACAACTTACAAGTGTTGACAAAAAAGACTTTGAAGATCACTAAAAGATATTCCTCATTTGATAAGTATCTTATTGGTGAAAAAGTGGGTATCTTTGGGGCATATGGTACTGGAACACAAATTTATATATGGAATCTGGATGAATGAGGATCAGATTATAGTTTAAAATGGGAAGCTGGGTTCACTGGCGGGAGTTCGTTTCATCGTCGGACTCAGATGAATATACCACCCTGATGGCCTGATGAAACGAACTCCCGCCAGTGAACCCAGCTTCCCATTTTAAACTATAATCTGATCCCCATTCATCCAGATTCCATATATAAATTTGTGTTCCAGTACCATCTGCCCCAAAGATACCCACTTTTTTCACCAATAAGATACTTATCAAATGGAGAATAGAGAAATTGAGATTGAGAGAGAAATTCTTATTAACACAGTTACACAAGAATGGGGTGAGTAGAAACGAAGAGGATTGGGGGATATTTATAGGGGAAAATTGTGATTTAAAATTTTTTTTTGAAAAACACGGCGGAAACCGCCGGTTTACCGCCGTAACCGCCGGTTTTCGGGTGAAACCGGCGGTTTAGGCGTCCGTTTGAATTTTCAAAATTTGGAAAAAACGGCGGAAACCGCCGGAACCGCCGGTTTTCGGCGGAACCGGCGGTTTTGCCGGTGGAAACTGTCGGTTTCCGCCCATGGTTTCGGTCAAATCCGACGGCCGCGGGCCCGGTTTTTGAAAAGGCTAGGAGTAGGCCTGAAATTGTGCCGGGCACCGCCGAACCGGCGGTTCCGGTTACGGTTAGCGAAAAATTGGAACCGGAACCGGCCCGGCCGAACCGGCAGTTCCGGTGCCGGTTCGAACCGCCGCCGACGGTTCCGGTTCCGGTTCGGAACCGCTGGTGACGGTTCCGGGCCGGTTCGTCCGGTTTGGTTCGGATTGGGGACCTCTAGGTACATATTATAGTACCCACCCATCATTCCCGGCATTTGGGGCATCACCCCGCCATCCCGGGCAACCCTGCATTCACGCCAGCGTTTCCCTCACCTCCAACAGAGAACGTCGGCGTTTGTGACTCGCTCATGGCGGGAGAATCACTGTCGTTCTCCATTTATCTTCAAAATAAATGAGAGTAGAAAAAGAGAAACTCGTTAATACAAGTGGTGCAAATGAAATGAAGTTCAACGAGCAGTATATATAGAGTTTTTTTAAAAAAAAATCAGAAAATGGGACGTCCGCCGGGACATCCGTCATCTCACCACAATGCGGACAACACGACGGATGAGAAGACGGGCGTCCGCTCATACCCGCTGACGACCTCTCGTCCATCCTCGGCTCGTCCGTCACAATAGTGGACTTTCCCGACGGACGACCCGCTCACCGGTCTGACATCCGCCGGGACGTCTGCTATAGTGGATGCTCTAAAAGGGCGTCCACAATAAACTATAAAAAAGTACTCCTAGTCAGAACCTATTTTTGTCAATGTTAGTATTTTTAAAATTTCAGCCACATTGCAATATGCAAATTATTAAATAACCACAATGTATTTCACCATTTTGACTATTTTTGGTTAAATTTTTAAAATTAACAAATAAATTATGCACAATAGTAAAACATACCTTAATAGTTAAAAACGTACGTATGACTTAGTAGAACAAAAGAAAAAAACACATCAAGAATATCTCAATTTTGTGCGAAGCCTCCTGTTGGCAATTGAAACTAAATACACAAATATAACTATCCCACATCGGTGCTCATAGAAAACTGAAATCACTATATAAATTTTATGGGTCTCTTCTCCTATCACCCTTTGGTTTTAAGATGGAACACATGAATTTCTATCAATAACATCGTTGTACATTTTCCGTATATCCTCGTCTTAGGACTCCTCAAATATCTATATGGTGTGGATCAACCTCTTCGTTATCGATGCCTTGGTGATCGTCTGGACGTTGGAATCAATGGGTGCCGCTGCGGGTGGCTCGGTCGCCTTTGTCTTGCTGGTGTACTCGACGACAACGTTCACCTTGGTCCTCTTCGGGCCACTAGCCTTGCCATCCGACATGAATTTCTGGAAATCCTTCACGAGGAATAACACGTCATAGTACATGAAGTCCTGCATCAAATTGTCATTGGAGTACGCCTTCATGGCGCTCTGGCGGATGTCTTCCAAACTTTGGCCACTGCCCCACGTCTTTTGGATGATGTGGTAGATGGTGACAAATTTGGAAATATCTTGTTGGACCCGACCCCAATGCTTGCAGAGGTTGTCCTAGGGGCACACTAATGCCCACTCGGGCTTCATCTAGTAGTACTTGTCCGCAATCTGCATCCAGAATCTGTTGACCCTCTGTTGGCTCGCGAAGATCGGGTCATTGGAGATGTCGACATAGCACTGGGCCCGAATGACCGTCTCCTCTAAGGTATACCTCTTCTAGACGACGGGGTGAAGCTTCTCATTCGCTTTGTCCTTCCCCTTTTCGCACGAGCCACTAGCCAACTCTGGAGGGGACTGTTGGGGTTTGCACAGCTGAAATTGCAAATTAAATAAATTCACAAAAGAATCTATTTAGGAGATTATGTGAATCGATTCAATTTCATGCTTCAACATACAGAGACAAATTATTACGCAATTAATCACATAATATTATACTCCCTCCGTCCCGTGCTACTCGCACGTTTGCTTTTCGGCTCGTCACAAAGTCCTTACACTATTTATAATTTAAGTTAGAATTAATCCATTTAATTAATATGTTAGTTTAAGTTAAGAGCTCTTTTATTAAGTGATGTCTCATTACACCTAAAATTCTTTTTTAATTACACAAAAAAATCAATTCCAAATTTACGGCCTAAAATGAAAAGTGCGAGTAGCATGGGACGGAGTGAGTATTAAATTATGATATTGAATCTTACAATTTTGATTCTCCAAAGAATCAAAGTGGCTTGCTACTTCTCCACGTGTAGATCTTGAAGCTTTATTGCAAAACCAAAGATCTCCTAACCTATTACCCAACTCTAGATCTAACTTCCTTGTGGGAGGAGTTTATTAGAAATTATAAGGATCTTGAAGGAGAAGACAAGAAAAACCAATTGCACACACTTTGCAATTTCAAAATCTTCTATTAGTGAGGAGCTCGAAAATCCTGCAAGCTTGGAGGCTAGGTTTAGGTTTTGTGTGATGTGTATTGTCACACCTCCTTCATCCCTATTTATAGAGTTTGTGATGGGCTAAGTTAGGGATCTATGGGCTTGGATTGAGCCTCCTCATTTGGACCTTCTTTACTAATTGAATTATATCCCATAATTTAATATAAAGTCCAATAAATATTTCTTGTGCCACTATAGAAGAAATACAGACCGCCCATCCAATCCGTGATTACAAGCAATCCGGGTTAACCTCTTTAATATATTATTTCCCGTGTTTAAGACTTTCTATATCCATTAATTAATTTATAGTCTGCTATGAACTTTAAATTAATTAATATTTTATTTCCAAGAGTTTGTCTAGTACGAGATGTATATTAAAATAATATACTTTGATTTACTATTATTCTTGGATTAAATCCAAACCGGACGGGTTTCCGAATAATAGTACTTTTGTCGAACACCTCTTGGGGATATAGTCAAACCGCGAAAGTACACGATTCAATGTAATAATAAAACTGACACCGTACTAGTTATTAATTACTACTACCCAAGATATCAGGAATATTGGGTTGCGAAAAACCCGCACCTACTGATAATTCAAAGCACCGTATGATTAATAACATATGTCCTATATTATTACAATGATTAAGAAATATTAAATCTCCAAGACATCGTCTCTCAGTAGATAGCAATAAAGACGTGTCTATACTTTAGATCATTTCAATGCTATACCACACCAATGTCACTAGTCATTCTCAAGGTAAAGATGACTTTCGGATGGACATTGCAACCTTTTGCGATAGGTAGCTAAAGCGTATCTAGGTTGTGAAAAAGTTTTACTTCTACAAGGTTACGGCTGAGTCACCTACTGTGATGACCTGTTCCACGACACAACCTTCAGTATAGAAGACTTAGACTGATTTTACTTTTAGGCGTTTTAATTAAATATAATTAAAACGGTCAATGCCCATTAAAGTAAAATACACAGAATGAAGAAAACATTTATTATTCTCATTAAATAAGGAGAGTTTACAATATACAAACAATTGATCAAATTTATAATAAACTCGAAAAATGTTTTTTTAGTATACATGTTCCAACAGGGACGTCATATAGCCAAAATAGTTGTCAGTGTTAATCGAGAAATTAGCGTTCGGGTCGATGATGGAGCCATGCGTTCTTGGGGTGCCTAGATCTAAGGTATCCATGACCGACCGATACAAGTCTTCTTTATTATGCGTACCGACATAGTTGTGATCCCACTCCACAACTTGACAAAAGGCGTTGTAGTCTTGCCGAGCAACTGAATTTCATGGTCTCATTGGTTGACTGCTGGGGAACATTTGGAAACCACCATGAAACATTGGAAATCCGTCAGGATTTTTTGGGCGACGACTGAGATTCATTTTTTGTGAGTGGAAAGAGATAATAAGATGAGAAGAGATTGGAGTAAAGGGGGTGAAGAAATGAGATGTGAAATGAGGGTATTTACAGAGTAAAAATAGTGAATAAAATAGAAAAAAAGTAAATAAAAATAAATATTCAATCTGCGGCGGCTTTCAACCACAATAGGGCCGCAAAACCCACCGCGCTCGCGTATGGAAATGCTCTTCTCGTTTGCGCCCTAAATTTTATTGTAGATGCACTACCTAAATCTCTCAAGAAATTCAGAACATGTTATCTCCTAGAAACTAATCAAAGTCGTACACCCAACCCAGATCTAGATAACATTTTCGTGTGTCTTCTAGCATCCACATGAGTATGTTCACCGACCAATACTCAAAACTACAACACAAGGATACATTGAAGGTGATTGGGGAGGAGCTCCGAGTACATAATATTATTTTGAACAACATTCAAGAAGAAGATTGAAAATATAGTTCGTAGAATTTATTTCATTTTCTATTAAGTCGTAGATTTTGTTTTATTTATATGACGTTGTAATTTATTGGAGTATTATTTATGAAGTTGTACTCCCCTGTCCTACTCTAAGTGGAGCAATTCTAATTCGGTACGAGATTTTACGTAATGTTATTTCTTGAGTAAAGTGGAGGAGAGAATAAAGTAAAATTGATGGAAAAAGTAGAGAGAGTGATGATTCTATATTTATAAATGAGCCATTTAGAGTGGAATGTATCAAAAAAGTAAAATGTAATTATCACTAAAGCAAAAAAAAATATATATTATATACTCGTATTTCAATTTTAAAGTAAAAAATGAATAATAGTACAGATCAATATGAGAGACGTGGCTTATTGTTAGAATTTTGGCTCAATGCATAAAAAGAGGAGATTGATAACGTGGCATGAGGTCGTCAATTTGAATCCCTGATAAACATATTTGTTCATCTTATAATTTGCTCCATTAATTGATTTTTTTTTGTAATACAGGACACACACCTCAGAGTGTCCACAGTAACGCCGCCGCGGTGATCTATTGCAGGGACGGAGGGCGTTGCGGCCATGGAGGAAGAGCCGCGTATGCGGCGGTGTGGTGGCGGAGGCGGCGGTTGATGGGGCGGCTCCACGGCAGCCGCCGCTCCCATTTTTTATTTTTATTAATTAATAATGTGATAAATAATGTGATTTAATTTTGTGACTGTGATGATGTGGCAGATGAGTTTTTTTAACTGTGATAACTAGGCAGATACATTTTTTTATAACTGTGGCGTGGTTGTTCCGCCATACCGTGGATAGTGGATACTCTTTAGCTTGAGACTATTGACATAATTTAATGACTATTGATTATTAATTATTTCATTTTGTATATATTTGTTAATAGTGATGTGGATATTATGTGGTTAGGCTATGACTGGGCTATTTGCTTGTTTTGATGATGTGACAAGAGGATTTTTAGTGCTGACGATGTGGCAGTGGCTAGGCTATGGCTGAGCTATTGTTGGGCTATTCCTATTGTGGACGGTCTAATGGAATAGTAGTAAATAAAAGTAAAATGGTCTGTGGAGCGCCGGACTTGGTCAACCGGTGTGTATACGTGTCAAACGTGCGAACTTAAATTAGAGTCAACGTGAAGATCCGACGGTGTACAAACACCTGCCGCACGTGATTATTTAACAAGGAACATTTCGTCTCTTTAACACCGTCACATCAGTATCAACTTTTAACCCTCGAAACCACCGGTTTCCCGATCCGAATCCACCGGTTTCCCCATCCTGTTTTGGGGGTACATTCGGTATTTCATTAGCTGGTCAGAAACGGCGTTTAGTTCAACTAAACTAACAACTACTACCACTTTCCTTCGTAGTTCACACTTCCTTCCCCCTATTCGTCTTTTCGCTTAAATATTAATTATTAAACCCTTTTATTCGTTTCCAAACTGGCTCTAATTGCTTTATTTAATGGAAATAAATAATTACAGTAACCAATTTGTTGAGATGGGACAATTCATATTCAAACTACAAACGATAATTCATCCCTTCTTTTATAATTTTCCTAACTTCCTGCAACCTTCAAGTTTCTCTCTCTACACCTCTCCCAATCTCTCTCTCTCTCTCCACGGAGCGGATTCCTCGTCCAATTCGCAGACGCCGGCGAGTGAGTCCACTCGCTGTCAATTGCATTTTCGGTAATGTAACAAATTGGTTATTCTATTTTGAACGTGACTCGCATCGCATCGCATCGCTTCGATCCCGCAGTTTGACTCGGTCCTAGAGCTACTGTGTGAATGCGGAAACTATAATTTAGTTTGGTTGGTTATTTTTCATCCTTCGGAGAATACGGAGGCGTGGGATATACATTTGGCGGATGAGATGGTGATTTTTCTGTTATAGTTTGGTGCTTGATTTGTTGTTTCAATTTTCTGTGGTTAATGTGTGTTTCTCGTCGATTTCTGGACTCATTTGAAGATCAATTTCTTATGTGCCGAATAATGATCTGCTTATTCTGAAAATTCCGACCTGTTGATTAGAGCTTATAAACTACTGTGTTTTCTGCAATTTCGCATTGGATGAGTCGCTGTCGTGGCCGAGAAAATCAGGCATTTGATTCTCTGTTCGGCATCTCTACTATGCCCTGTGTACTATGAGTTATTGTATGCAACATTTGATGTTCTCATGTGGATCGGTGTTTTTTTTTCTCACTGTAATGTTTTATGTTTACATATAATAATATACTCCATATGGAATGCAGATTTTGTTAATTTATCATTGTTTCGATTTGGGGATGAACGCTCTTTTTTATTTGTTCATTGTTTAATCTTTCTTTATTCAGTTTTTTTGGGATCTTTCATTTTCTATCTGAAACTCAAAGTACATACCCAGGAGTTTTGGCTTTTGAATTTGTCTGGTTTCTGTGCCAATTATCGATTTTTCTAGCCTACCTTTTTGACTTGATTGGTGAACTTTAAGGATGTTTCGTTTTTCTGGAAAATGAGTATATACTGATATCTTTTTCTGGAAATTTATTTTTCTATTTCTGTTCTCATGTTTGACTTTTTTTCATATCCTATAAAAAATGGCCACGGTGCTAATTGGTGTGGAGACATTTAATGTATTCTTATTATTTGATAAAAATGGAAGAGAAATTAGGATCAATGGACATTTGCTGCAATTTTAGTGGAGTCATCATCTTCATTATATGTTTTAGTTGATCATCCCATGAAAATCTATGATGTTTCACATAAATATTTTGATGTGATTACACATGAAACAACAAACCCAATTGATGATATCATATGGATGTTAAGAGAAAAGAAAATCTGACATCAAAATGACAAAAAGATGTTATTTCTTACACGTTTTAACAATTGAATGTTTTACCCGTCATGGGTCTGGGTATGGCATGTTTTATGTGTTATTTTGATAAACAAAAAAATAGTGCGTAAAGTAACTACATTTTAAAACTTGAATTGAATTATCATAGATGCTGCAGGCCTTTTTTTTTCTTACTTTTCTTAAATCTGTGAAACATATTGATAAGTTTATTTAATTGTACTAGATTTTTATGTCGTTTTCACTTCCTATTCCTGAAGCAGGTTTGCTTTTTTATGCTTTATTGTATTGGCCAAATGCTTTAATTCAAATTTTCTTTCTGCATGTTTACATTAATGCTCATGCTTTTGCATTATGCAGGTGGAGGGAAGAGTTTGTTCTTCTAGAGAAGCTAAACTTGAATTTTTAAAGCATAAAATGCTAAAAAGGAGGAAAATAGAAGCAGAGAATGAATCTTACATTGTTAGCAAGACCCTGAATAGGAGTGGTGGTGATGCTTTACGAACTTCTTCTCCTTGCGGTGATAGTTTGCACAATCAAGCTGACCTATATTCAAGATTTGGCAACAGTGCCACTAAGAATAATGTTTTCTCAAAGAGAAAAGTGGCTAAGTTTGACACTTTAGACCTTGAATGGACAGAGAAAGTTCCAGAGTGCCCGGTTTATCATCCAACTAAAGAAGAATTCCTGAATCCCTTAGTGTATATCCAAAAAATAGCTCCAGATGCCTCTAAATATGGTATGCTCAATGCCTATCTGTGACATTTGAATTTTATGAGTTTTTAAATTGGATTGAATATTTGAAAGTTCCTTCAATTCTATACTTGATTTGTGGCATTAAAATTCAGTGATTCTGTGTCTTTTCTTTAGCTGATAGAGTTCTTGTTCAGTAACTTGTTGTGCTGTACTAGTTGGCTACATAATAAATGGCAGACATTAACTACTTTCTTTTACAATGGCTTCCTTTTTTTAAGATCCCAGACTTTTGTCCTCCATAATATGCCTATCCTTAATGTTTATTTGGATATAGAAACAGCTAAGGATATGCTTCAATCTCCAGGTATTTGCAAGATCATATCCCCTGTAAGTGCTTCTGTTCCTGCTGGTGTGGTTCTTACAAAAGAGAAGGCTGGTTTCAGTTTTACAACTAGGGTACAACCACTTCGTTTTGCAGAATGGGATACTGATGACAGGGTCACCTTTTTCATGAGTGGGATGTGAGTTTTTCCTTTAATATCTGCATTGATGTACTTTAATATTAGTATATTACTGTCATTTCAGGCTTTAAACTTGAGTGTTGTTTTTCAGAAACTACACATTTCGTGATTACGAGAGAATGGCAAACAAGATTTTTGCTCGTAGTTATGGTAGTACTGGAGGCCTTCCTGCCAAATTCATGGAAAAAGAATTTTGGAATGAGATAGCTTGTGGAAAGACTGAAAGTGTCGAATATGCATGTGACGTTGATGGAAGTGCATTTTCATCATCTCCGACTGATCCGCTTGGAAACAGCAGATGGAATTTTAAGGTGCTCTTCTCATAATAAATGTTTTAGTCTTTATTTTCTGCATGAATGGAATTTGTATAACAGATGAACTAAATGTTTATTAGTACAAAATAGATTCTGAATGTTTGTGGTTGTAGAACAATATTTTATAAGAAAATCCTTGTTGAGACACTTCCTTGGAGTGCAATTAGCAATGATTTCTGCTCTCTCTGTCACTCATCTAGACATTGCAATTTTATGTCTTGCCTCTCTATAGATCTCATGTCCTCTTTCACTATGTCATTTTTGTATGCATAGATTTCTTGATCTTTTGTGGGAACGTGACTAGTGATATCTAATGTATCGTACTTGTTTACAGAAAATTCCTCGGCTGCCAATATCTACCTTGCGTCTTCTTGAAACAGAAATCCCGGTATGTGCTTAATATTTCTTGAAAATAGTTTTAACTCTGTTGTCACATTCCTGACTGATATGTGGTTCATATCAGGGTGTCACTGAACCTATGCTTTACATAGGGATGCTGTTTAGCATTTTTGCTTGGCATGTGGAAGATCATTACCTTTATAGGTATGTATTATTCTACTTAAGCGGTATGGTGTCTGATATGATTCTTAGATTTTGCTGATTGGAGTTTTATGTGTGTACAGCATCAATTATCACCATTGTGGAGCTGCAAAAACTTGGTACGGAATTCCCGGTCATGCAGCTACTGCTTTTGAAAATGTGGTGAAGGACCATGTTTATGCCCATGATATCTTACCTGGTGATGGGGAGGATGGGGCCTTCGATGTTCTTCTAGGGAAGACAACTCTTTTCCCACCAAATATATTGTTAGAACATGATGTCCCTGTTTATAGAGCCGTACAGAACCCCGGGGAGTTCGTAATAACTTTCCCTAGAGCTTATCACTCAGGATTTAGTCACGGTACGTGATAATTATGCTGCTGCAGGTTGAGATTGTGCAGTTCTGAAGTTCGGTCAAGAAATAATTTCTTATCTTTCAGGTTTTAATTGTGGTGAAGCCGTTAATTTTGCAATGGGTGATTGGTTTCTCTTGGGATCAATAGCAAGTCAGCGCTACGCTCTGCTCGGAAGGATGCCTCTCCTTCCCCATGAGGAACTTCTGTGCAAAGAAGCAATGCTACTACATTATGCAAGATCCGAACATGATAAACCAGAGTACACACATGGAGATTTGATATCACAGAGAAGCATAAAGGTTTCTTTTGTTAATTTGATCCGATATCAGCATTATGCCAGATGGTGCCTGATGAAATCAAGAGCATGCACAACCGTTTCCTCTTTTTCCCATGGAACAATTCTCTGCAGCCAGTGCAAACGTGATTGTTATGTAGCATATCTAAACTGCCAGTGTTACTCGCACCCTGTATGCCTCCACCATGGTATTACAAAGTTCATATAGCTCTGGTTTTTCTCAGAATACCTTTAGTTAGAATATTTACGTATCCTTTGGTTCCATAACAGATATCCGATCACTTGATTGGCCTTGTGGAGGGAATCCGACGCTTGCTGTAAGAGAAAACATTGTTGAAATGGAAGTAGCAGCCAGACAATTTGAGGAGGAGAAGGATATATTGCAGGAGTTCGAGGAGAAGTATGGGAACAGCAATGACTTTGGTTTACTGTTCCGCATGTTCTCGCGATCTGAAAATGATAGCTACATCCCTTATGGAAAGATTTCTCTTGTATCAGATGAAGAAATATCTGGATACCCATCTGTTTTAACCAGTTGCAGCGAAAATACTAGGACTGAAATCACGGATGCATCTGTTTCCTGTATGTCATCGTCGAAATCAACTAAAAGCCTCAACATGATTGCCAAAGTAAAGATTCATTATCCTTCTGAAGGTTTTGTTATATGTTATTCTTTTACTAAAGAATCATTGAAACGTAATGAAATGTTGAACTCACATGTTTACTTTTGCAGTCTGGACAGGACCATGGGAACTCCAACTTGGAGACTGATATATATGCAATGCCTTTTGAGTATTCCCAACCCTTGAACAGAAAACCTAGATCAGAAAGGAAAGTTATTCAGGCGGTGAACACTAGAAATGCAATCTATGAAGACGAGTCAGATTTTGAAATGTTCAGGGTTAAACGAAGATCTAAGAGCAAGATGGAAAGAAAAACTGCACGTGATTTTACATCCGTAAAGACTGCCCAGCAGGTACTACATTTCATGTCTGAGTTGTTAGCTGTATACTTTTCTATTCTGCAGTTTTGTGGTTAAATTTTACTCTGTGATTTACTTTTTGCAGTAACGGTGATGCTTTTCTGTTGATAGAGTGTTTTCTTATTGATATGATAGAGTGAAATTTCAAACTAAAAATTGTGACTTTGATTATGTCAGGGTTTCAAGCGACTAAAAAGGCAGCAACTGGAAGTTCAGTGTGGGAGCTTAACATCATCAAACTATCCTATCCCTGATGATCAAAGTCGTCATTCTGTTATGAGCTCTACTGAATCTAAAGAAGCTACGGTTAATTCTAAATCATCCGTAAGACACACCTTTCCTTCCATTAAGTTCAAGAAAAAGCCTAATGAGGATTTAGGTGGAAAACTGCACGGAGATCAGAGGCATCGCCATGAGTCAAGAGAAACCCAAAAGCAAGAGCGACATAAAGCCAAGAGTAATGACAGTTTTAGGTGGTGATATAAAATGGAAGTGAATTAGGTGATAGTTGCTGAATTTGACTGGGTCTGCAGCTGAAGAATCTTCAACCTAGCTAACTCGGCTAATGATATTCTTATTCGGGAATCTAACAACAGAGGAAAGTTAGAAATACATATTGATGAAGCAGTGACATGAAGTTAACCAAATATTAGAAGTTAAGTCATTCTTTGTGCAAGCTCCAATATGGGACAAATTGCACAGTGATTCTTTTGCGATTCTCGGCTGGGGTTTTAATCTTTGGCAGGAGAACTCTCTTAGGTACATACCAACAGATAGTTTTTTAGGTCAGTTCTTTTTAACCTTATACATTTGTTCATGTGTAGGCAATTCCCATTGATGTTGTCTCACTTTTGCTGCTTCCATTGTAGGCTTCTGTTATTCTTTCTTGTAGCTATTGACATTAGACTACGTCAACAAAATTTGAGAAATTCCTTGTTTCATTCTGTGTTTCCACAATGTGTTATGCTCTGGTCACTGATTATCATTGATTATTCGTAGGTCTTGTTCATGTAGTCGTTCTTTCTTAATGTATAAATGGGAGATTCAAAAGTAAATTGTGGTTGTGGAAATGACCAAATTCAGTAGAGCATTTTGTTTTTGTTCATAGGAAATCAACATTGGGTGCAACTAATACAATGGTCTGCAATTGTGTTAATATAATGCCAAGTGAAGTAAATAAAACCAAAATGAGAAAAAACAGGAAAGAAGTGAAGAAGCCAAAATAAGTTAAGGTGGACGAAGACTCCAATGGGTTTGATTCACCAATTTGTTATGTAAACAGGAAATGATGCCTATTTGGCCTTACACTTGTCATCTCTGGGTAATACAATCTTTTGTCTGTGTTAGAGATAAAGTTAAATATATCCCATAGGTTATGATGTTAAGGTCCTTGACCATATCCATATTCCTTTTGCACTACTAAATTCATTTTTTTTGGAGAATGTTGGTATTAGTTCAAGTGTGGAAAACATCGTTTGGTGAGTAAGTGGGGCTGGAATACTAAATGGCGAAAAGGAGACAGCAAACATGCTACTGTGATAATCGATTTTCCTGTCCTTTTTCCCATCAAGACAAGCTGTAGTAACAAGAAGAAAACAAGCACACGACATCGTATGCATGCTTATAAGAACCTTTGCACGCAAGTGTCAAAAACTCGTATTTTCCTCCATGGCTGAAGCTGATGCTCAAGAAACTGTGTGTGTGAAGAGACGACGCAGGTCTCCGTCTCTACTGGCACTCTGTAATGAACAACGACCTCGACAGTCATTCCATCTAGATCACACTACTACTACGACTACTACTACAACTACTATCAAGAGGAGTTCAAGATTTCGTGGAGTTAGCAGGTAAATCTATTCATTTCTCATAGCTTTGTTATAGCAGGTTATAATGAATTTCCTTTGCATTTTCTATTTTTCTACAGACATCGGTGGACAGGGAGATTTGAAGCTCATCTATGGGATAAAGGGTCTTGGAATGAAACTCAAAAGAAGAAAGGAAAACAAGGTTCATTCTTTTGTTTTGTACTATTCATTTTGAACATCATTATTATATACTAATATGGAGTATTACTGTGTTGGCTGGAATTCTTGGTGTGGAGCAGTATATCTTGGTGAGTTCCTCAAACTTCATGTGAATCAAACTTTTGGTGGCAAACATGTTCTCATCATAAACATCGATTTTGGTTGCAGGAGCATACGATGAAGAAGAAGCTGCAGCGAGAGTGTATGATTTGGCTGCAATCAAATATTGGGGAGCCTCAACATATACTAACTTCCCAGTATGATTCTCTCTATCCCTTATTTATCAGATATGGCATTACAAATGATGAGAACATTTTGGTTACAGATATGTGATTACAAAAAGGATATAGAAATAATGCAAAACATGAGCAAGGAGGAATACTTGGTCTCTCTAAGAAGGTAATGATTAATGATTCAAGGTTTTCGTTGCGACACTTGGTTATAGAGTTGAATCGTGCAGGAGAAGCAGTGGTTTCGCGAGAGGGGTGTCCAAGTACAGTAGAGGTGTTGGAAGGTGAAGATTTCATTGCATTTTAGCTTAAAACAAGTAGAGAGTTGGATGTTTAATGTGGTGATATTGGTTATGGTGAAGGTCAAAGCAGTATCACAAAGAAGAGTTGAGCAACTATATTAGATGGATGAGGCCTCAGACTAACTGCTCGGATTTGTCGAGTGGGAATTCGTTTGCAATAAAGAATCCGGCAATATCAGACAAGCATGAGATCATTGAAAGGAAAATGCCTCTCACCCCTTGGAACAAGCCCACCACCCCAACAGCCCTCAGTCTGCTCCTCCGTTCTTCCTTGTTTAAAGAGCTCGTTGAAAAGACGACTACTACTGCTACTACTATTGGCGGAGATGACGATGATGAAGAAAAACCAACAGGATGGCCGTTTTGGAACACATCGATGCAATGTGTCAAGTATTAGATCTGAGAGCTATGTATGAAAAATAACACTGTAATATGGTTGAAATAAACCAGCTCTGAAAATCAATTCAAATACAGGGTTGATACGAATAGATTATGTAAAGAATATAACCTTCTTCCCAGGCTTCATTTATTCAATGTAGCTTCTAATTACCATTTACACAAATTCCAAACCAACAAATTAACAAATCCATGGGCACAGCACACATGGTAACTACAACATTATTTCTGTAACAGTATACAAAATATTTACTTGTATATGTGATAATCGAAAAGATTATGTTGCATTGAGAAGACACTAAAACCGCAGCAGCTAGCAGTACCTGTTTGAAGTAGTAGTGAAAAATGTGGAGCAAGTAGCTCAACACTTGTTTGAAAAAGTCCTGCATGTCAAATACACTGGTCTTAAATGCGTGAAAATAATTGCATGTGTGCATATAGATATCAATGAAGTAGAATTCAGACTTTGAGAAGAAAAAAGTTAGCTAATTATAATCATTTCAGTAAACCTTGTTATGGTTTTGTTGAGTTTCTCAGAAGAGAAGTCTTGAACACTCCCATCTGTCAATAAATTTTCAGGAGAATCTACGATGGCTCTAAGACCCTGAAAATAGTTAAACAGAGCAGTAGAAAGGAATTCAGGAATTTCACCAAGAACAAAAAAGATTCTTCGCACTGTTTCCACTTCCAATGTGTAGTGTTGCAATTAACCTATATCGAAGAACTTCTGACTAGACTAAAATTTATTCAATGCCCCTAGCTGGCTTTAAATTGTTCAAGGATGAATTTTTTTGTAAAAACAGTAATCACAAATCATCAGTAGATAAATTCGTGAAGCCTTATTCAAAGTCCAAGCATAGCATGTAAAGGGCTAAAGGCTCATCATTAACAAAATCATGTATATCTCCTTAAAAAACAAAAAAAAAGTAATGGACTCCAAAAGCTTAGCATGAGGAAGCATTTAGTAGAAATAAATGAGGTACCATGAGACTTTGCATTGAATTTCCAGCAAGTTTAAATTGATCCTGCACCAAAACATTGAAAACAAATTATTAATTAGTAAAAACAGGTTGCTACCAACTACTGGATTTTACAGTTAAGACTTATTTACTACATTAGATATGCTTCCCAACACCCGTGAAGAAAAAAGTATCAATATATCTTCTGAATAACAACTGAAATGAGCAAGAGGTATAAAAAAAACTGCACGGCTCAAATATTTTTTTCTTGCCACAAAGGCCATCATACCTAGAAATGGGAAAGACGAGAAATGGCATTCTATAAGAAAACATCAGATGAATTCACCAGAGAGAAAACCTGATTTTGATTATAAAAAATAAAGGAGAGAAAAAAACACAGGCACAAAAGAATAACCAACCTGAATTCTGTCTGGCATGGGCATCCTTTTTCCATTTACAATGCTACACAGGTACATCACCCCAGCATTTGCAAACTCCTATAAACAGCAAGAATGAGCAAGTATTAAGTGCTACAGAGGTGCAACACTGAAGCACCAGCATTGCATTCTAATAGTACTTGGTTGTTGGAGAAAATTCAAGCCGGAATAGTAACTTGCTGAGCAAAAAAATAAAGAGACTAATACTCAATTGAAAGAAAAATATTACCTGCTTGTCTTCTAATGAATGGAGCTTGCCATCCTGCAATAGAACACACGAGGTAAGAGTCAAAAAAGGAAAAGCACTACAAAAAAATAATATAGCAATGCAATATGCGTGAAACAAACACGTAGAGATGATGAAGCAACACCCCAGACAAAGTCCCATGCCTTGAATGTGTTAAATATAAAGCAAAACTAACTTGAATTGTCTTGCAAGAATGAAGCAATGGAGCTAGAAGGTATGTTAGATGGATGAATCAGCTATTTCTTGTTGGATTCACAAAAAGGTCACATAACTTAAATATGCAAAATGATAATGGAACATTTAATATATACCTAGCATGTATAGGTGATGATTCTAAACATCAAGAAAAATGTAAAACGACATTCAACAGATGAACAAATCTACATGTGTGGCACCTTAATGACTATAATTAACAAAAGCAACATCAATATTTCTTGTACTGGCGACAAAATTGAAGAAATAATAGGACAGAACAAAAACTAACCAACCCAGACACCATCCGATGCAAATCGTTCAAATCAAAGCCAATTTGAGAGAGATCAGCATGTGCATCATTGACCTGTTTCGAGAGTATAAATTGTTTTAAGAAATGATAATATTCTTTAGATTACTAGTTAGTAGCTAACAGAACTGAAAAATAAATCAGTAGTTCTATTGCATGTACCTCATTTCTAATCAATTTAGAAATCTCTATTTGCTCATCAATTTTTCCATCCAGGTTCTCAATTCTCTGAGTCAAGTGTCTTTTTGCTGCCTGCTCAGAAATCATATCGAAAATCAATCTACGTAGAAATTTCATATGCAAAATAGTCAGATCACCAAGGTTGTAGCTATTATAATGTTTCAAGTTCATGTGAAACGAGGAATATATTCTGTTACAAAGCAACATGAGAGTAAATAAATCTAAAGCAGATTAGAAAGCAAAGGCATGTAATAAAGAACTATTCTTGTTCCGTCAATCATCATGGGAACACCATTACCATACAGGCATAAAGCAGACACAACAAACTTCTTGATGCAGGTAATCACAAAAATGTACGGATTAAGGAAAAGAAAATATGGGTCCAATAAATACCTAAAAGAAATTGCTTATACTTACGGCAAGAGCGTCAGAAACATGATCCAAATGTTTTGTCAAGTTTGTAACAGCATTTGCCATATTCTGCTTTGTTACATACATCAGGTCTCCAAAGGAAAGACCCTGACATTTTGAAGATGGGGAATTGGAGGGACCATGTCATGAAAATAGGTATCAGTTAGGTTACTAAAGAAGACATGCTGCCAGAAGAAAACAGGATGCAAAGAAGAGAATTAAGTAATACCTAGGCATGAAAATGAATGTAATATATATGTTTTTACCTTCCACCACATGTAGCCATATCCCACAGCTCCAACAGCAGCAGCTGGGACAACTAGAGATGCTAAGTTACCTACGATAAAGAGAAAGTGTCACCACTTGCAAAACTATAAGCGATATGCTCTTACACAAACACAAGATACTGACTCTGGGTAGAGTTCCCATTTAGAACTGTAATCTGCCTGGATGAGGCCAGCTGGCGAACCTCCATGGCCAGTCGACGGACCTGAAAATGCGCAAACCATATATTAAATCCGTAAAGCACATAAGATAATTTTAACAATAATATCCCAAGTGCACTGAGATCCTTAATGAAAAAGGAGGGTGAGAAACCCAACATTTTCTGTGGATAAGGCAAGACCGTAAATTAAAAGCCATTTGCATGTGGAGAAATGTAGACAAAACCTCCCAGATGAAACACATGAAAGAGGATGATATCATAGTTCTAACGATAACTTCGATAAAAATGAATGATAAGCATCAAGATCCATTAGCATTCCAGTCAAAATAATTTGCTAAACCATCATACAAGCCATTAATCGATTAAGTGACCAAAAATTACTCCATATAAAATAACAATAAGCTCTAAATCATTAACGTCAAGATGATAATTCCATCTGTTACCACCCACAAACCTGGGTAGCAATGGTGTCAGAATGATCCGAATCCCCCTCCAACTCGCCTGATTTCTCCATGCCTTTAACCAAATTCTGCAAAATATCCAGGAAACATTTCAAAATCAACCTTGAATCACAAATTCACAACTAAAAAAAAGATTGCAGCTCAAGAACCTTCAAATCACTAGGGCTTACTAGCAAACACTCATGATACCACTAGCATCAACTAAGAAATACTCAAACTTTTATGTCACCTTCAACTATTAAACTAGTACTATAATTTATTTCCAGAAGAAGAAATAACTTCTCAAAAATTATTCTAAGAACTCAGAATTATTTTAATAGCCTTCGCAGATTGAATTTCGTCCATATCAGGAAAGAATACGAACTTTGACATGCATTTGGACCAAATTACAAAGATGCGGGCCAACTAAAGCGTGAAGAGAATCTCTCCAGCGCATGTAACAGAAGCAACACTAAATTGAGATGATACAACTCAAAAATTCAACAAAATCAAAAGAACAAAATATCAACACGGAACTAATCTGAAAGGAATGGAGATGGGAAATTCAATACCTGCAACTCCCCCAATATATCTGATAATTTCCCATTCTTCAACAATATAGTTCCCGTGTAACCTAATCACACAAGAAAAAACCAAAGCAAAATATACCCCTTTCCTAAAATCAAACTACAAAAAATGGTAAAAAAAACGCAATAAATTACCAGCTCCAGCAATTAGAAAGATCCTGGATAATCCGATTCCAGCTTGCATAGCCATGGCGGGCGATCAATGAAATTGGAGCTCTGACGAATTTTAGTTCAAAAGAGAAGGCGGTATACGACTTTGAGCTTTATACGTTTGCTGAACGTATCGTGCGACGTCGTTTCATATTAGGTACTGTACTTATTACGTGTATAAGTTCAATAGTTACGAAAAAATTATAGGAGTACTCATTTAAATATATTTGATATGGTTAGTGATCAAGATATAACTAATTTTAAGTGTATAACTAGAGATCAAATCTCAACCACACATAACAAATATTATTTATTTTAATAATCTAAAATAGGCCAAGGGTATTTTTGGAAATTACATTATGAAATTTCACCGGCTCAACTTCCATCACCGTGGTGGTGAAAGACGGTGGCCTCAAACTCATCCAAGTCTCCGACGACGGTCATGGAATTCGAGTAGATCCTTTCTCACTTTTATCCCCCTTTCCTGCACAGTCTTAATTGTGTGCTTAGTGCGTGTAGTTGGCGTCTCTGTGTGTAGTGTGTTCTGTGTTAGTTTACAGTTGTTCTTGTTGTGGATGTTGGAGTTTTAGATATTGTTATGAAATTGGGGAAATGAGGAGGAATATATAATTAGGTTAGTACGTTGTGATATGCTAATTAAATAGCATGAATTGGAAAAATAATACCTCGGCAAAAGAATAAAATTTGAAAAAATATGTGGAGCTAGTCCAAGCTGAAGCAGGCTGCAACCCGATTGAGCTCCCCTAGTTCGATCGGTGCGTAATTTGAATATTATTGAACTTTCAAAATATAATCGAACGTCATAGCATAAACTTGTGCAACCACGATAATTAAAGTACAAAAATTGAAAGAACATATATACCCTAAGATAGTCAAATTTCTAGCATCATCTCGTAAACGTACAATTTGAAAGATCATATTTCATTGAGTATAAAACACATCACTCTTAGCATTATATTACTTCACTGTTGTTTACAAAACACTTCACTCTTAGCATTATCTTGCTTCACTGTTTACAAAACACATCACTCTTAGCATGATCTTACTTCACTCTTGTTTACAAAACACATCACTCTTAGCATGATCTTACTTCACTCTTGTTAACAAAATACATCACTCTTAGCATGATCTTACTTCACTCTTGTTTACAAAACACATCACTCTTAGCATGATCTTACTTCACTGTTGTTTACAAAACACATCACTTTTGTTTACAAAACACATCACTCTTAGCATGATTTTACTTCACTCTTGTTTACAAAACACATCACTCTTAGCATGATTTTACTTCACTCTTGTTTACAAAATACATCACTCTTAGCATGATTTTACTTCACTCTTGTTTACAAAACACATCACTCTTAGCATGATTTTACTTCACTCTTGTTTACGAAACACATCACTCTTATTATGATTTTACTTCACTCTTATTTACAAAACACATCACTCTTAGCTTGATTTTACTTCACTCTTGTTTACAAAACACATCACTCTTAGCTTGATTACTCTTAGCTTGATTTTACTTCACTCTTGTTTACAAAACACATCACTCTTAGCATGATTTTACTTCACTCTTGTTTACAAAACACATCACTCTTATTATGATTTTACTCCACTGATGTTTACAAAATACATCACTCTTAGCATGATTTTACTCCACTCTTGTTTACAAAACACATCACTTTTAGCATGATTTTACTCCACTCTTGTTTACAAAACACATCACTCTTAGCATGATTTTACTTCACTCTTGTTTACAAAACACATCACTCATAGCATGATTTTAGTTACCCCTATTTCAATGTCCGCAAAGTATGTTATTTAAAATCAGTTTTTTATGTAGAATAGATAATACAGAGGAAACATTTACTTTATGTAAAAGAGAGAGGCACACGCACAATCTATTGACAATGATCATTTGTTTATATGATAATGCTATGAACATGAGCGCGCGTATTATTTAATACACGGACACGGTGACTCTACAAACGTATCAATACATGTTGATTTTGTTTCTAAACTGCTAATCAATATGCATTTTTCAACCTCTGTTTTCATCTTCAACTCCAATTCCCTAATTTGATTTCGATCTATGAACAAAAAAAACTAATAAAAACTCTCTAGATTCCTGGAATTTCCGATTCCAAATGAGGATCGACAGCCCCAGAAAATGGACTCAAAATTATTTACAGCTGAGTGGAAGAATGAATCCATAACCTCCACAAATGGTATGCAAACTCAATCAATTGAGGAGCACAGAGCCTTCGTTAATCGTGCTGAGCCTTAATCTGAAGGATCGAACTGCCAATTTCGCTCGTCGCATGTGCATCTTCCTCACGGAGCTGGATCTTGGAACGCCGCCCAACGAAGACTTCCTTCCGTTTTTAACCTGAACGTACGAATTTCCGTTGATTTTGATCTGATGAATCGACTGCGGATCCTCCTCCGCCGCCAAAACCGGCGCGATCCGAGACTGCCCTGGAGGTTTCTGATGAGCAGAGTTGGACTGAAAATTTCACTCTATGCAATGACCATTATACCCCCGCCTTGTTATTGTGGAGTAAATTTGTGATTGAGGAAACTAATATCTCATTAAATTCGAAAATTAATACTAGCCCTTGATTTATTTGATCTTGTGGCTATGATTTGTTCTCTAGTTATTTGGTTAAGGGGCATTTTCCATAGATCACTACTCTATATGATATTACTTATTTTTTTTATATTTGGTCGCAGGTTTAGAGTTGACAATTTTTTACCTAACCTGCGACGCGAATACACATGAAATTAATCCGAAACTGACATGCAATTTATGGGTTTGGATCCTTATAAGGTAGACCCAATAAGAACATGATGATATCAAGTTGAGTTAAGGTCGGGTTAGGGTTGAGTTTGGTAATCCGTTAAGAAATAAAATTATTATTTATTAATTAAAAAAATTTAAAACTTTAATTTTGTTATATATATTTAAATCAATATAATTTTTAATCATGTTATAACAAGTTTTAATTGTGTAATATCATATTTTATGGTGTAATATCAGGTTTTAATCATGTACTATCATGTTTTGGTCGTTCTCGTATCGTGTCACTAAATTGTACTCCCTCCGTCCCGCACTACTCGCACCTTTCCTTTTGGGCACGGAGATTAAGGAATGAGTGACGGACAAAGTCAACAATTACGGCTGTAGGTATAAATTGTTACTAAAAATGGAAAGAGTGCAAATAACTTGGGACGCCCAGAAAGGAAATAAGTGCAAGTAGTGCGGGACGGAGGGAGTATCATGTAACTTACTATCAAAGTCCCTAATTCCTTCTAGCCCGGAGCCATCGCCACTTCCGTATACCTCATAAATCGTTTGCTCACAAAAATACTCGATCACAAAAACCCACAAGTGCTATCCACATTAACCAGTATACCACTAGCTTTATCCCTTGATCACCGCGTCTTTGGATGTTCGGTCTTTGTTCATGTCCCCAAACATGAGAGAAATAAATTCTTCACTTGTGCAATTAAGTGTGTTTTTATTCGGTATGGTGTTAACCCGAAACGATACATATGCTATGATCTTAAAAACAGGCAGGTTATCACCACGATGAACTGCACTTTCCAGAAATAGAATTCTTTTACAATACTCTACTTACCAGTCAAGGGACGAGGGAAATAAATGAAATAATAACGGAAGACATGATAAGTTGGCTGCCTATAAACCATGACCATGAATCCCCTTCTATAGATCCACCGGAAGTAGTAAGTCCTATAACCGAGCAAGTTTTGAAAATAAGTCGACCAGTGGAATCAAGTGCTTCCCTAACATCTTGATCCAATATCCGAGGTAAACAATCTTATTGAGAATTCTGATATTGTTACAACTAACAGTACATCCTGCCCCTTTAGAGCACTAGTGGGATCCTACTCAAACAATACTCCCTGGAAGGAGTACGAATACAACCAAGGCACCTAGTAGGCAGTATGGCAAAAGCAAACCTGACGAAATTGGCTAGAGCTTTTGAGACAGATTTGTACAGAGAATAAGAGATCCCACACACAATAAACGAAGCCTTGAAGATTCCACACTGGAGAGAAGCAATGATGGTAGAACTGAAAGCATTGGAAAGGAATAGGACATGGTTGAAATGTCGGCTACCAAAAGGTAAATGAACTGTAGGTTGTAGATGAGTTTTCACCAACAAATGAAGACTTGACAGAACCATTGAGATATACAAGGCTTGCCTTGTAGCCAAAGGGCACACCCAGACCTATGGAGTAGATTACTCTAAAACTTTTTCACCAGTGGCAAAAATGAATACAGTTCGAGTACCACTCTCCATTGCATCAAACAAAGACTGACCCGTGTACCAGTTCGATGTGACTAATGTGTTCCTACATGGGAGTTAAAAAATGAAGTTTATATGGATGCTCTCCTGGGATTTGAAGATAGCTTTGAAGAGGGAGAAGTATGCCAGCTGAAGAGAACCTTGTATGGGTTGAAACAATCTCCAAGGGTGTGGTTCGAGAGATTCACCGAAGTTATGAAGAAATACAAGTACCAGCAGAGTAATGCATATCACACACTATTCATGAAGAAAAAAGGGATAGATCATTTGTCTTATAGTCTATATCGATGACATGATCATTACAGACGACGATCCAAAAGAGCGTAACTAAAGAAAAATTTGGTCACAGAATTTAAGATGAAGGATTTGGAGGCACTCGAGTATTTTCTGGTAATTGAAGTTCAAAGATCAACGGAGGGGATCTTTATCAACCACAAAAAGTATATTCTGGGTCTTCTAGCAGATACTGGGATGATGGAGTGTAAACCAACATATACACCTATCACTGTAAATTATGGCTTCCAAATCACAAAAGGAGTTCAACTAGCTGACCGAGAGAGGTATCAAAGGTTAGTAGGAAAATTAATCCATCTATCACACACTAGATGTGATATAACATATGCAGTCAGTGTGATAAGTTAATTCATGCATCAACCCCAAAGTGATCATCTTGAAGAAGCATTGAGAGTCGTCAGATATCTCAAAAGAACGTTTGACTATAGAATAGTGTTCAAGAGGGGTGAATATCTGGAAATTCATGGTTATAAAGACGTTGACTATGCTGAAAATCCAGTCGACAGGAGATCCACCACTGGATATTTCATATTCGTTGGGGGAAATATAGTTACTTGAAAGAGCAAGAAGCAGAAGGTTGTAGCGTTGTCAAGTGCACAAGAGGAATTCAGGATTATCAAGAATGGGTTGACCGAGGTGCTATGACTTAGAAGATTGATGAGTGAATTGAATTTCGCGCCACAAAGAACCAAAAACTTAGTGATAACGAGGCCGCAATTAGTATCTCAGAAAATCCGGGTCAATACGATTGAACGAAACGTGTGGAGGTTGACAGACACTTCATAAAATAACATATTGAAGCTGGAATTGAAGAGTTCCTATTTGCTCAATCAGAGAATCAACTTGCAGATATTCTAACAAAAACAGTGAGGTCGAAGAATTTTTCCGAAGTAATTGACATGTTAAGTATCGAAAAATTCTGTTACTCAACTTGAGGGAGAGTATTGAATTAAAGAAGAAAGATCACACCAAATATATATGACGTGATATTCAAAGAAGAAATTTGGGAATCTCTTACCTTTTATGCATTGTTATTTATTCTCTCAATCCCTGAAAATTTGTCACTTATTTTTATTTTCGTTCGTTCCTAAAAATTTATTACATTTCACTTTTACTATTTTTAATAGTGGACTTCATATTCCACTAACTCGTTCTCATTACATTTTATTACTACTGTAAACATACTTCATATAACATGCCAATAACTTTTTCAACCTATTTTTTATTACATTTTTAAAAATGCATCCCGGGTCAAGTGGTGACAAATTATTAGGGACGGAGGAAATATGATTTATTCATTGAAATACAATATAACCGATTCAGTACAAATTAACACAACTTGCCAATAAAATTTTGTTATTTAAATTTGAGTTCAATTTTCTAAATATAAGAAATTAATGTGAACATGTGTTGTTCAATCAATTTATAGACAAGACAGGATTAAAATTACTAGTATAGTTTATTTAACAAATCTACTTGGATAATCGCTCTTACAAATTATCGTCCAGACCAATGGGGCATCATACACTAAATTTTTTCTACTTTGATTCCAATGTTGACTTTCAAGATAGATGCATTAACTATAATTAACAAATTAGGAAAATCTATGTAAGAAGTTAAGCTATGACTCCCGAGTCTTTCTCCTTTTGTTTCGACTATACTTCTATTCTGAATGAAGCTAAACTGAAATACAATTATTGACAGAAAATTTAATTTTTCATTATATAAAACATCTATATATGCATCCAATGATTTGAGAACAATATGACAGGCCACCTCACACTACAAAAAAATGGTGTTTTGCAAGCACCAAAATGCTGACAAACAACCAAATATGCTCGCAAAACCTCATTTTGCAAGCACTTTGCGAGCACGAAGGGTGCTACCCATTTAGCTCGTCGCAAAAATTGCAAGCATTTTAGCAAGCACATGCTGAAAAATTTGCGAGCACATTTACCGGTGCTCGCAAAATGGCTTCAAAATCTAGTGGTCAAATTATTACTTTGCAAGCACCTTTTTTGCTTACAAATTTGCTAAAACCTCTTTTGTGCTTACATATGTGCTCGAAAAATAATTCCATTTTCTGAGCTATTTGCTAGCACAGCTATGCTCGCAAACTGAGTACTATTTCTTTCTAAAAATTTTGTAATTTTTTGATTTATTATTATTATTTTCAAATTAATATTAGGGTTTATTTTTTAAAAATTATACAATGAAATTATTATTAGGGTTTATTTTCAAAAGAATGACAAAATTTAAATTTTACATAAAATTAAAAATATTGTTTTACACTTTAAACCAAACGAATGATTTGAATCTTCCAAAATGATACTCCCTCCGTCCCATATTATTCGCACTTTTCATTTTAGGCCGTAAATTTGAGATTGATTTTTTAGTGTAATTAAATTAGAATTTTAAGTATAATGAAACATCACTTAATAAATGAGCTCTTAACTTAATCTATCATATTAAATAAATACATAAATTCTAACTTAAACTATAAATATTGTAAGTAGTTTGTGACGAGCCGAAATGGAAGAGTGCAAGTAACATGGGACGGAGGGAGTAACTGTCAAACCACTATTTCATAACTTGCAAACCATGAAGCTAGAGTAGAAAAAAAAACTCTCTTTTCTTCCATAAACATAGATGTCAAACCTAACACTCCCTAAATCTATGCACTTCTTCTCATCCTCTCTTGAACTTGTTGACTACGGACCTTTACCAGCTCCCGCAATTTTTCGATTTCCTGCTGCATTGACAGAAATACTCATATTAGCATAATCTAGGTTTAGGACCAAGAAGATATTTACTTCGTATGTGGCTCCATACTTTCACTGAGATCAAGGAAACTCTCAAGAAATTAATACATATAACACAATGTGTAGGCTGCCAAAATCAGGAAGTTTAAGATCAATTTTCTGGTCTGACTGAATGGTAGTTAAGGAAATCACACACACTCAAAGCATATTCGTTCATTTGCAGAAACATGAATTTTGCAAATGAGAAATGGTACAGTTAGGAGATATACCTATTACCAGTTTGCAGCTTGAAAGACAGCTTCAAAATGAAATCTCCCCTTAGAACTAAAATCAGTGAGCTCAAAAATCAAATTTGGTTTCTACCGCACATAAATCTTAGTAAATCAAAAGCTTTAGCAACTTATAAACTTCGAAACGATGTTTGTTTTCCAACAGGAATGGACTCTTACCCCTTTGAAAACTTCTCCAAGTTTTCCACATCGTTATAAGTAACACAGAAGTAAACAAATATGCAAATGATGAAAATACATCAAAAACAATACGAATAAAAGTGAAATCTCCAAAATCCACATGGAAATAACTAAACAATTGAAAATCTAACCATAATTTCACCTAGAAATCAAATAAGTGTGTAAACAGATTGAGGATTTTGTAGTATTCACACAGTTGGCAGCTCCTAATCAGTGAGAAACGAGGTGAGTTGATTTTATTGGGTTAGTTATATAACTTTGTGCCCTTTTACATAAGCACAAATCTGCAACATGATATATTTTATTCTCCATTTTATGTACAATCACATGAAGATATTAGATCAATACTAATGTGTTTGTTATGATTGTGAGAAACAACACATAAACATAGCTGGAACAATAGTGAATCTCCTTCAATAATCAATACCTATATTTATGGTTCTGTTTCTTAACTTTTCTTATAACATTTAATCAACCTTTCTATTCCAGTCAAAATTTTAACTAGAGAGGGTTTTAACAATGAACGGATGACTGTAAAAAAGTATAATTGTAAGTGAGCAGTGAGCAATCCATAGCTAACATATAGCTAAACGTCACCTCCATATTTCTCAATATTGTTTAATGTATAGTTAACTCAATTATCTAATGCTACTAATGATTTAATTTCCAGTTTACAATGTAAAGAGTAAACAACATCATCTGAACATCACAATTGCATCTAACTCAGTGCAATCTCAATCACGAAAGCAGTTAACCAGCTCAACATTCCACTCAAATATGAATCACATATCTACATAAATCATTACAAAAGTCCAGAAGTAGTTTACTCACCAGAGTCTCGGCTTCACATGATCCAATTACTCATTCTCTCAATTCAAACAATCTGAAAAAAAAGCAACAACAGAAACGCTAGAATCGTGAATCTAGGTGATAGATAAAGTAGATCGGAAAAAGCAATCTGAAAAAAATCAATAACAGAACGCTGGAGACCTGGAGCATAACATACCTGCTCTTCGAGAAGCTTTGCGCGGCAACGTTTGATCCTCTGATCGAATCTCGTCGTTGATAATTGTTCGAAGGCGTAGGGATGAAATGAATCAGAGCGCAACACATGGTTTAGTGAGAGATGATACGAGAGAGGGGAGGTTTAGGGTTTCTTTAGGGAGAGAGATGGGCGGTGAGAATTTTGAGAATTGGGAGAGATGGACAAGAATTAGGCGGTGGGAGATTTTGAGAAGTATTTTCAGTGTAGGGTTTGCGGCCCATTATTTCACTGAGGAAATCGTAAGCAAGAAAAGAGACATAGAAAAAAAAGAACGGAAAAAGTGAGAAAGAGGTGGAAAAAATGAGGAAGATGGAGTAATAATTTTGCAAGCACCATTAATTGTGCTCTCAAATCTGCAAGCAGTGTAGCAAGCATAATTCGTTTACTAGAAAACTATTGATGCAAAAACTAAATTGTTGTTTGCAAGCACTACTTGCTGGCAAAATAGCAAGCACAAGCTTTTTACTCGCAATTCTGCCAGAATTTGTGAGTACATGTTGTTCTTGTAAACATGTGCTTGCGAACAAGCGTTTTTTTTTTTGTCAGTTCCATCTAAATTGAAATGAACCATTTATAAATCCAAAACAAACACCAATATATCTATGGTGAGTTGGAGAATGTTGTTTAATTATAAGAGCGAGCTTGCTGCAATCCCTCCTGGACCTTTGCAGTAGGCAGTACTATTCAATTCCTTTTTTAATGTTTTTCAAAATCAAAATTAAATCGCACCATCTCCCACCAACCTTTATTAATTACTTGTACGATCATGCTTAATGGATGGAATAGATGCCAAAATATATACTACAATTAAATATGTAGTCGAATTATAATGTTACATAAAAAAATACAGTATCATAGTTACTAAAAACTAACAACTTATAAAATCAATAGGATTATAGGTTGAGCAAATAGGAGAAGTATTTAAGTTCAAGATTCCAAAAAAAAAGAGGGAAAAAACACTTCCCAAATCAAGTGAACAAAACTCAAGGCAAAAAACGTAGCCAAAATTGACATTTTAGCATAAATATATTAATCCGAATGAATTCCTAGTTTCTCATCTAATTAATCCTTTTCCCATCTATTCACACGCAACAAGCAACAATGTATTGCCAATTCTTTAAATCACCATTACTATCATTTATGATATTTCTGTTGAAGTTATTAATACTTTTATATATTCTGCACACGGCTTGAAAATAAATATGCTGCTAACGAACTTACATATATACAATCACTTTCGTTACAACTATATTTATTATAACAGTAACATAAGAATTGCGAAATCAATGCTCCTTACTATTAATATAACAATTGAAGAACAAGCAACATACCTGAAATTAATATCCTACCAAAACACATTTAATTTGTTTTTCTCTTTTTCGCCCATGAATGTTCACTAACGATATTTCCTTTACATAAACGCGTAATATTTATTATTTGTGTAATAAAAACTTGATCTAGAAAAGGCCAAAACTATAAAGTTTAATTATGTTAGTTAATAGGAAATTATATTTTGGTACCACATATGGTTGAAATTGTACCATTGCATAATAACATATGCCTATGAATTATTAATTAAATGGACATACACTACAACAAAAAAATCCGTTAAAGAAGTTTTATTTATATAATTAAGGACGTTAATTTGTGTTTCTAAATATACCACCAACAGTTTAAAAAACGTTCTTATAGTTGGTGTCCCAACTAAAATTAGAGGATGCAAATAGAAGCGTTCTAAAAAAACAAAATATTAAGTTAATTTGTTCTCAATTTAGGAATGGTTTCTTTTGCGTCCTAAGTTGTTGTTACTTTTTAAAAACTTTCCAACGCAAGTAATTGCGTCTCGTTTTGTGTCCTTAAAAATTACTCCGGGCTTTTGGTAGTGATATTTCAAATTTTCAGTATATTTAAGAGCCACGACTCATATAAAAAAAATCATAACTTGGCTCTGATTTTTTTTAGAGAACCAACATTATCTATGTTCTATGCTAATAGTGTATATATAAAATTAAAATAAAATCTTTTTCCTAAATTTTGATTCCGAACTACATATATACATTGAAGAAAAAAACAAGACAAAGACACCTAACACCAATACATAAAGCACAATGAAAAAAAATATAATTGCGATCATTAAAGATAAAACACACAAGGACAATAGAAGTAAGATGGTTACGACAAATGAAGTATTGGTTCTTCAGTTACTTTATGATCACCTTCTAACTTTGAGCAACTTGTCAAATATATCTATTAGCACAAAAGAAAATCTAGCCACCATCACTTAATTAATTCATGAACCAAGATATTTAGAAAATGTCCATCCAAATTTAAAAGCATGAGATCAAGTCTTTAAGCAAGTTGATAGTGAGATTCCATCAATTGCTACCACAAGATCTTTAGATAGTTTATACCCACAATTGGTAGGTTCTAGTTTCTCGCTTTATCTTGCAAAAGAAACAAAGATCAAATTTCACAGTTAAGACAATTATCAACCTTTTTTTACAATTATTTTATTATTTCTAATTTAGTCAAGTTGTCCGTTGAACGATGTCAGTTTGACGTTGTCTTTTGCTTTTTTTTTCCCTTAAAATATATAGAAATTTTTCTTGGGTACAATACAATGAAACTAACCATATGAAACAAAGTTGGAAAGGAATTAAATTCACTGTTTGGGGGAAATTTCTTAAATCAGTTAATTGATAAATTAATATAGTTTATGCTCTGAATTTCGAAGCAATTACTCTCTAAAATTTCAACACTTATTTTCATTTTTGTCATTTTTAAGTAGTGGACCTCATATTCCACTAGCTCATTCTCACTCGCATTCTAGTATAAAATATGACCCACATGCCACTAATGTTTTCAACCCATTTTCTATTACATTCCGAGTCAAATGGCGGACTCACGGAAGGACTAGAAAATATCGGATCTTACAACGTCTCAAATTCGAATGTGTACGAAACAAATATTGCAGCTTCCATAGAAGTTTGGGACAATCTTTTGCATTTTCTAAAGATCGGATCGTTCTACAAATTCCATAACTTTTGCATTTTTTAAGTTTAGATTAATTTTGCAAATCACTCTAAAGTCAAAACTCTCATCAGGTAGTAGCAATTTCAGAACTTTTTATTTGGGGTACGATATTTAATAAAAGTGGCTTGTTCCTTAAAAATTCGACCGATCAATTTTGGTTTGTTAGATTCGTGAATTCATTGTCTTGATAATAATTATATAGTTATAAAAGATAATAATTGACATAAATTATCTAAGAATGATAATAAGAACGAGAGAAAAAAAATATTTGGAACTCTAATAATAAACTAAATATTAAATTTGAGAGAAGTAATGAAAAAAAAGAAAAAAAATTATGGAGTATTTGACAAAAGTATAGAAAAAAATGAATATTTGAGATAAGCATAGAAAAATGAAGACATATATGGAGTATTTGAGAAAAGTAAAAAAAAAAACAAATGAAAATGCAGTTAATGGGAATCGAACATATATGGAGTATTTGAGAAAAGTACAAAAAGCGGAATCGAACTCGGGTCTAAAGTATTACTTAGATGTTTCTTACCGCTGAGCCAAATAGCACTTTTAGGCATTTGACCATCAAAATAGTATATAAAAGACTATTAAGTGGCTGCTAACCAGTAAATACTGGTGCTTGGTTTGATATTTAGTGTATCTAAAAGACCCGATGAAAGGTCGAAGGCCCAAGCTATGGAGGCTGAAATGAGTGGTTTCCCTATCGGTCTAATTGGGTGCGATATGTATCAGGATAATCTAGATACACTGAAATTTCTTAGTTACCCCTTTCTTTGTGCAACTATGCTTTTCTATTATTTAGATTTTATTCAATTCTTTAGAAAAGCAAGCCGATTTGAAACTATGAGATAATAATCTCCATCGCTACCAAGAACTCCAGCCGACCGGCTTCGACCACAATTTGAGGATGTAGTACCGGCGCCGACCAAGAACATCCGGCGACGGTAGTCGAGCTTTTACTTTGTGCAATATTGCCTCCGACAAGGAACACCAACAGATTAGATTCAAACTTCAAAGTCCAAATCATTGTATATATCAACATAAGGAAGAGGTAAAAAGATGCATTAAACACCGTGGTCAAGGTATACCACATGGATGATGTGGTATGTCTATCTTCCCAATAATATTTTGACAAATATGCATATACATTAGCCTCACCTTCAACTAGAATCATACATGGACAAGTGTGGAATGTGCAAAAATTTCCATATATTGCATAGCCATGTATACTTCTAGTCGGAGGTGGGGCCAATGTAAATGTTTATTTGTCAAAATATTATTAGGAAGACGTACCACATTATATGATCCATGTGGTATACCTTGACCAATGAATATTTTCTCATATTCTAAGACTACATGTTCATGTACGATATCCAAAATTTAATTCATATTCAATGACTTTATTCGTAAGGGATACTTATAAATTATAAATAATAAATTAGATTCGTAGAATGAATTGGATTCACTTGTCAACATTGTCATAGAAAAAAAATTTCTAAAATGAGCATTCTAAGACTTATCATATGACGTGATGAGCATTTGCTTTTAAATGGACCAGTAAGAGAAATTTTTACATATATATACTTTCAATTTTCGTAATATTGGTATACACTTTCTGCCCCATGTCAGCCAATCTAAACTAGACTATCCTCAAGATCATACACCTCTCAGCTAGTCTACTTTTAATCTAAATTCTCTAACTAACCGTTGATCACACAACTAATTAGGTTACTCAAATTGTATAAAATCCAACATTACACTTCGAGAATACGCTCATCCAAATAAAAAGGTTAATTAGATCTCACAAAGTATTGGTTTAAGCTTCACTTGTTATTTGTCCCAATCAAATTAATAAATTTACCTAGACATAACATTACAAAAAACTCATCGTTTAGTGACAGAAAAACTATCACTAATCATTAAATTTTCAATGCTAAACAGTAATGATGGATTACCGCCGGATACACGCCATACCAATAAAAAGTATTAGTGACAAATTTGTCTATCACTAATATTACCCACAACCTTACCAAACATATTGAGCGTACTTAGAGCATCCTCATCCGTGCTCTTGCCAACGAGCATGGATGTGGGCCCGGACCCACTTTTACTTCATGTCCTTAGGCAAGAGCACAACACCCACATTCATGCTCTTCCGCAAGGACAAGCTCAAGGGTCCCACCATTCTATTATTCAAATTAAATAAAAATATTTCCACAATATTAAAATGCATTAAATTACCAGGAATACTATTACAAATTATAAAAAAAATAAAAATTATATAATTAAAATTCTAAAAATTAAAAATTACAAAATTAAAATCCTAAAAATTAAAAATTACATAATTAAACTCCTAAAAAATAAAAATTACATAATTAAAGGCTAAAAATACCCCGTGGAAGACTATTCATCCGACTCTACCCCTAATGTTCTTTGGAGAACCGTATCATTGCCACATGCGATCGAAGTTGCTCGGGGGTCATAGTTGACCTATCGGCCAAATTGAGTTGGGCCAAAACCCCTCACAACGAGTTGGTGGGGGTTTGAGGTGGCACAAAGGGAGCGGGAGCGGGATCGGGGGCAGATGGAGTCGCGGCGCGACGACGGTTGGCCTTCGACTTCTTCCTTCCTTGCGGCCGGCGTTGGGAACTACTCGGGCCGGCGTCGGGGCTACCCAAGTTAGCTTCGGCGAGCTGGGTGGACACCTCATCAGAGTCGGCGTCGGATAGGGATACCGACCTCGACCGTTTGTTGGAGGAGCTAGAGGAGGATGATACGCCTCCCCTATACTTCGGATGCACACGCACCTCCTGCCAAACATTGAGGTACTTGAACGGTTTGTAGTGTTGGGATTGGTAGGTCGCCAACGCGGCACTGATGATGTCGACCTCGCTTCTGCCGCTCCCCGCCGACCGCTCTTCCTGGAGGTAATACCCCTGGAACTTTTGGATTTCTTCGTTGGCTCTGTATATGGCATTATGCACCATACTCTCGTTGCGCTCGATTGTTCCAGCCGGCCAATTTTGATTGTACCGGTGACAGACGCGCCATAAAAAATGGTCCCCGGATTGGTTCGTGCCAATCTCCGAATCTTCGGAGATAGACAAAAACGCTTTGAATAATTGATCCATCTCCCCCGGAGTGTACGGGGTGTGGACACCACGAGTAGGAAGATGAGGAGTTTGAGAGTTGCCGCTCCCTCCCGCTCTAGGTACGGGTGGTTCGGGTACCCACCCATATTGCCCATCGAGGGCATCTTTGTCGTCCACCGGGTAAGGCCGATAGCCACCCGAAGCTTGCGAACTTTGGGTTTGAGGAGGGGCCGAAAATTCCGTTTCCGAACTAGGAAATGGTTGCGAGCCGAACTATTCGTGGTTTTATCCGCGGGAGTCGGAGGGGTGATCGCCGGAGCCGGACATTTTTTTGTTGTAAGAGTGAAAGAAAGATTGAGAATTGTAAGAATGGAAATGGGAGAATTTAGATGAGAATTGTTTACTGTGGTGTGAAATTTTTTGTGTGGAAGTGAGGGTATTTATAGATGAAAATGTGAATTTTTGGGGAAAAATTGAAAAATAAATTAAAAGTGGAGAGAAAACGGATATAAATTTTTGAGAAGCGGGAAAATATTTTTTATTTTTAATCGGATTTTTAATTAAAATCTGATTTAAAAAAAAAAAAAGAAATTCCAACGGCATTGCCGTTGGCCAATCAGGCGTTGACACGTGTGCTGCTCGCTGGCACAGACGTGCTCGATGCATCGAGCAGCGCCGCGCCAGCGGCGAGTAGCGGTGCGCCGCGCCGCTGGCACGGACGGCGTGGTGTCACCGCTGCGGATGCTCTTAGACTGTAACAAATGAATTGAAAAGGTGATTTGGCAAAGTTCCCTACAAAAATAGTAGAGTAAATCTAAATCGTGAGTGTTTCACGATGCACACTCAATGCATCGTCAAACACACATTAATACGAATTGTTCATGTTGGGGCAAATGCTAGTTTTGTTTTTGAACACTTCTCAAAAGGACTCATACTAATAAAGTTGGGTAGTCCTTATACATTGCTTGCAACTTTTTTACATATTCCTTGATTTGTGGTTTGCACTTTGCACCCCAAAATTTTTCCCTTAAACCAAGACCACACAAGCCACTAGTCACCACAGGTCTTGATCAAGCCTACACAAGAACTTCTAGAAACGTGCAAACCAATCGACCAACCCGAGCCACACATGCACGATCCAAACCAAAGCTTTGATATCACTTTTAGGGTTTGATTAAGATCTATGGTGACATGTGTCAGTGTCAGTGTCATGTGTAGTGTGACATGTGGGTGGTATTGGTTCGAGAAGAGGTTTATTGGGGTGCAAACCACATCCACATCGGGGAATAAGTAAAAATTGCAAGCAATGCATTAAATTACCCTCATCTCCATTAATATGATGCCCTCTGGAAAGTGTCCGAAAATTAAAACTTACCATAAGTTTTTGGCCAAATCCGAATAATATCATACAAATGTGTGTTTAGATGTGCATCTTTCTTCCTTTCTGGCATACTATTAGCCACATCACCTTCCTTCATAAGGGAAATTTTAATATGTCTTTTAGTTAGATCAATCTTTTTATTTTCAAGTCGAAAGGTCCAGGAGGCTTGTAAATGTACCTTCCCTGTCCAGACTAGCCATTTTGTCAAAAGTGTCTTCTCATACAAATAAAATAATTTGATTTAGACAACTTAAAAAGCTAAAAGCACAAAAATTGAGCTCACATCCTAAAAAAATTAAATTTAAAATAAAATAGTGGAAATATAAGAAAGTAATTGATAAAAATTTAGAAAAGTATTGAAATTAAGAAGTGTGGTTCGGATACGAGAAGAGGGCGAATGCGGTATGTCAAACTTTAGAATATTTCATAATGTATTAATTAAGTTTATTAAATCATGAGTCATTTGCTCATTGTTGGATTAATTATTGGTGCCGCACGACGGTAGTGTAGTTTGTTGTTAATTGTTGATATTATGGTTGAATTGCTGCTGATGTTCTTGAATTTGTTATGTCTTTTTGTTGGTTTAATTTCTTGGGCGTGGTACGGCTCTTCCGCCCGTTAATTGAGTTGTGATCTGAATTTTGTTGTTGTTGTTGTTTTCATTGATTTCTGAACGTAAATTCTATCTCAATCTCTTATAATGCTTTCAAATTATAGTACCTAATTTTTCAATTTCTTATCTAATCTATCACCGAATTCAATTTCCAGTATCATATCAGTGAAACGGTATGCAAAAAGCCTATGTAATTGTATAGATATATTACGTGAAATGAACTATGGGCTTTTATACGTGATTGTTGCAGTTTTTTTTATATTACTATCTGATACAATAGTGATAGATTTGTATACAATTTTGAAATTTTAATTATGGAGCGGAAATTATTTTTTTTTGGGAAATGACATCTAGGATTTTATTTGACACATTATTTTTAGTTATTTCTAGAGGAGAATATACATATAATATGATAAATAGAAATTAAATCTGATGACAGATTTAATAAAAGATTGAAAATTAGATAGTGGAGTATAAATTTGATATTTGAAAAGTTGGGATACATTTGAAAGGATGGATAGAATCTATAATTGACCCTTTGAGTTTCACTTGCTTGTTTTGCATTGACTTATTTGGAATCATGAGCTGTAGATTTGTTTGTTTTTGATTTGAACTAATGAATCTGAACTGTAAACATGCCATGGTATTAAAATAGAAAATAGAATTGAAGTTTAGAGAATACAACATTGATAAGGAGCTGTATTGGATATGGGTTTTCAACTAAAGTTTGTATTTCTCTCAACTAGTCAACTGTATTGATTTTTTGTTTCTATTATATTTACTATTTATAGGAGTAATTCTTATACTACTACTACTAAAATATGAAATGTAAATAAAAAACACAATAAATGTAAGTCTCAATTTTTTTCTTTTCACAATTAGACTCTAATTATAGAAGATATCTTTCTTCATAAACTCTATTCTTGCCTTCATTACTAAAAACATCAAAATATATATTCCTAGTAATATTACAACTTAAATAGGTCAAGACGGTAAATAGTAAAAATAACCTAAAACGGAATGAAAAGAAGCGTTTGAATAGAGAGAAAAGAAAAAGGTTTGACTTGTGGGTGTGGGGGCTCAGTCTCACATGTAACGTGTTTTACAGCCAATCAGAATACGGCCACGTGTCGGCCAAACAGCCATGAACCGGTTTGCAGTTAAAGCTCGCATTTACCTCGCCATCCCATTTACCAATTACTGTTACACTCCTTCTTAGAGAGAGAAAGAGGAGTGAGAATCGCATTAACAGCTGCTCTGCAACGCTGTTTGAGACAGAAACGACAAAAGATGTGTGTTTGGTGAAGAAACATATATAGAAGGAGAGATTGCGAAGAAGAAGAAGACGCAGCAACAGCGACAACAACACCACTCTCCCTTGGTATTTACTCTCACTTCTTTCTATTAACGCCTTTTCTTATTCGATTTCATTTAATTTCGCTTCGCATATTCAATTTTGTTATGTTTATTTCAACTCTCCTTCTTCTTCACTACTCCACTCTTCACATTCTTATTTTTCTGCATGTTTTTCGCTAAAACCCTCAGTTTTTTTTTAAAAAAAATCTATCTAAGGCGTTTGCTACAAAATTGATTTGTGATTTCACTTTGATTGCTATTTTCCTTTTTTCTCTTCATTTTAGCCTTTTTTGTGCAGAAAGCAAATCCCGGGGGGAATTGACCGCATTAATTTGGACTAATTATCACACTTTTATTGCTATTTTCCGTTTCTGCACTTTATTAACAATATTTTCATTTTTCCAACTGAGAAGACAAATTCTGAGGGAAGATTGAGATCGTCAAATAGAAGGAAGGAAAAAAGAAAAAAGGAAGAAGAATGTATGGAGATTGTCAAGTTATGTCGTCATCAACGGTGAGAGGAAACCCTATGTCATCAGATAACTCATCTCAGTACAACTCCACCATCCAAAACCCCAACTTCAATTTCATGGCCAACATCAGCCCTTTCAACATGTTCTCTCCAATTCTCCCAGTAAGCGCTTCTAAAACTATCGATCTCCTCTTATTTTGTTGCAATTGAAAACAATGGCTCACTGATTCTAAAAAAAAGCAGAAAGAAGAGAAAGCTAAAGAGGATTTATTGGAAAGCGGCTCCGGCAGCGAGCACATCGAAGGAGCGTCGGGCAACGAGCAGGAGGCGGAGCAGCAGCCCCCCGCCAAAACCAAACGCTACCACCGCCACACTGCCCGCCAGATCCAAGAGATGGAATCGTGCGCTTCTCTCTCTCTCTCTCTAGAAATGCAATTAAATTAAAAAAACATTTAAGTAATCAATTAATTTCCACGTGATCCAGATTGTTCAAGGAATGTCCGCACCCAGACGACAAACAGCGCCTCAAACTCAGCCAAGACCTCGGCCTCAAACCGAGGCAAGTCAAATTCTGGTTCCAAAATCGCCGCACTCAGATGAAGGTGAGTGAGAGCTTCTTTCTCTCTCATCAGGAGCCCTAGAAAAAAAAATTCCTTTTTCTTTCTTTTTCCAGCTGTTAGAAAAGGTCAAAACGAAATACCTAACAAGCTGTATTGGGGATGGCGTATGATAGCTAGCGTGCACCCACCATCCTCCATGAATTCCTACCTCATTAAGTTATGTTACTTTCAAAGCCTGGCATCGCCATTAATGCCCCCAGTGGGTGGTGCGCAGTCAACCCCAACTGCTGCCTGCATGGACTCCCCTACACTTTAATGAGTGTGGTTTAGGGTTTGTCTTGGACAAATCACCCCTTAATTTAATCCTAATTTGTTAATTTGCTTAATTAATTACGTGTTTCAGGCACAACAAGACCGGCAGGAGAATGTGGTGCTTAGGGCGGAGAATGAGAGCCTCAAGACGGAGAATTACCGGTTGCAGGCGACGTTGAGGAACATTGTGTGCCCCAACTGTGGAGGTCCCGCTGTGCTCGGGGAGATGGGCTATGACGAGCAGCAGCTACGCATAGAAAATGCACGTCTCAAAGAGGAGGTACCCTACCTAATTCCACCCTTTTTAAATCTTGAATAAATTACCTATTTAGGTTTTAGTGGCACAATTAGGACAATGTACACAATTAGGTTTTAATTCCACCCTACAATCTTGAATAAATTACCTTAGTAGATGAATTAATATTGAATATATAAATATAGATTTACATAAAATCAATTACTAATAAAAAATCTAAGGAAGGAATGTACATATGCAATGCAGTTTGAGCGTGTATGCTGCATGGTCTCGCAATACAACGGGCGGACAATGCAGGCCATGGGGCCGAATTCCGATATGATGCAACAACAGCCTCATTCACTGGAACTGGACATGGGCGTGGGCGTATATCCAAGAAAGCTAGATGAGCACCACATGAGCAATTGTCCTTCGGACATGATGCCTCTTCCTTTCATGCCTGAAACCTCCCATTTCGCAGGCAACACTCTGATCTTGGAAGAGGAGAAGTCTCTAGCCATGGAGCTGGCCATGTCGTCCATGAACGAGCTGCTGAAGATGTGGCAGACGGACGAGCCTCTTTGGGTTCAGGAAGCGGATACGGGCAAGTATGTCCTCAATCTTGAGGAGTATGCAAGGATGTTTTCTTGGTCTGCAAACCTCAAGCAGAATTCTCATCAGCTGAGGACTGAAGCAACCAGAGACACCGCGGTTGTTATCATGAACAGCATCACCCTTGTTGATGCTTTCCTTGATGCAGTAAGCCATACATTCATATACATTGAGTCTTTTTTCTTCCTTGAATAAATACTCATGTTTTGGATTTTTATTATCTTTTTGGTTGTAGAATAAGTGGATGGAGTTGTTTCCTTCTATCGTTTCTAGAGCTAAAACACTTCAGGTAGTGCACTCAGAGGTTCCTGGCCATGCTACTGGTTCTATTCACTTGGTAAGTATTAGGAGTAGTAATTAATCTTCATCCAAACATAATGACTTAAAATAGTTAGAAATATGATTGTGATTTGTAATTAATGGCAGATGTATGCTGAGCTACAAGTACTCTCACCCTTAGTCCCCACGCGCGAGGCTCATTTCCTCCGCTACTGCCAACACAACGCGGAGGAGGGAACGTGGGCGATTGTTGATTTCCCAATCGACGGCTTCCACAATGACTACTCTTCTTCCTTCCCTTTCTACAAAAGGCGCCCTTCTGGATGCATCATTCAAGACATGCCTAATGGATATTCAACGGTCATTGCCTATTCATTTTTGACACATTGATTTATACTAATTGATTGATAGTATATTGCATTTACCTTAAACGCCCGAGTGTATGTTTATGTCATTACAGGTAACTTGGGTCGAGCATGCTGAGGTTGAAGATGGACCGATCAACGCTGTCTTCAGCAGTCTGGTCAGCAGTGGCATGGCCTTTGGGGCGCAGAGGTGGCTAGCCGTTCTGCAGCGCCAGTGCGAGAGGCTTGCCAGCCTCATGGCCAGAAACATACCTGATCTTGGAGGTAACTGTTTCAGTTTTAAGATAAAATTAAGTGCTACTAATTATTAATGAATTTTACATGATCATGACAGTGATCCCATCGCCTGAAGCTCGAAAAAGTGTGATGAATCTCTCACAGAGGATGATTAGGACATTCTGTCTCAACATAAGCACTTGCTATGGCCAATCTTGGACAGCCCTCTCTGAATCTGCTGAGGATACTGTTCGAATCACTACCAGGAGAGTCACTGATCCCGGACAGCCCAACGGCCTCATTCTTAGCGCCGTCTCCACCACTTGGATGCCCTTTCAACACAAGCAGGTTTTCGACTTCTTGAGAGACGAACGCTCCAGAGCTCAGGTTCCATTTCCTACATCTCTATCCATTTTTTTTCATTTTATTAATCTATGTAACTAATTAGTTTTGAACTACTTTCACAGCTTGATGTGCTCTCAAATGGGAATTCACTAAATGAAGTAGCTCACATTGCCAATGGCTCAAATCCAGGAAACTGCATTTCTCTTCTTCGCATCAATGTAGGTCCAATTAATTAGGGTTTATTTAATCTATTTATTCATTCCTTCAATTGTGGTCATCCTAATCGCATATATACATAGGTTGCTAGCAACTCATCACAGAATGTGGAGCTAGTGCTGCAAGAGAGCTGCACGGATGATTCGGGGAGCTTAGTAGTGTACGCGACAGTGGACGTTGATGCGATCCAGATGGTGATGAACGGAGAGGATCCATCCTGCATCCCCGTCCTACCCATGGGATTCGTCGTCGTCCCAATCACCAACAGCAGCAATGATTCAACTAAAGAATCCGGATGCCTCCTCACAGTCTGCCTCCAAGTCCTAGCAAGCACAATGCCGAACGCAAAGCTCAATCTCTCAAGCGTCACCGCCATCAACCACCACCTCTGCAACGTCGTGCAGCAGATCACAGCCCTTCTCAACAACACCAATGCTGCGGCTGCTTTCACCACCGATGCTGATGCCCACACCCCCGCCGTGGCTGATTAAAGTTTAACATCATCGGATATTTGTTCCAAGTCATTTTTATGTTTGGTTGGTGGGATTGAGGTTTTTGATATTGAAGGAGACATTAAAATTAGGGTTAGAGTGAGTAGGAAAATAGGAGTCAAGAGCGCACCAGATGGGAATCTAAGATACAAATCCTTGCTACATGTTAAGGCTCATAATCAAACTAGTTAATTTATGGCCTCACCACATAGCAAGGGTTTGCTTGGTTCGGGTATTGACTTCTTTTTCTCATTCATTTATATCAAATATCCAATATTTTCTCTCACTTTCTTGATTTTGCTATATTTGCATTTGCTTCGCTTTCTTGATTATTGGATTGTGATTTAATTGTGCATCTAAAAAGAGATGTTTAAGGTAGTTAGTTGCATGGTTTGATTAATTATCGTTAGTGATAGTAGTACTCTTCTTGATCACAAGTACCGTTGTAGTATAATGTTTTGTTTAAGCTATATTTTATACTATGAACAAATGAATTTGTCTCTTTGTACCTTTTTCTTACCACAAATAGAGGAACCTTGATAGTACTTCCGAATTTATAGGCCACAGATCTAATGTTGTGATGCGTCAGTATGTAGTACCACATTATTTGTCATTCTCTACACCATAGTGTTATCTAATTCAATAATTGAATATATAATGTGTGCATGTTTCTAGCAATTTTCTGTTTTGGAATGTGTGCATTTTCGCAGAGTGGGTAGGAGGAGTCTTTGCGGTGGGTTGAAATGTATGTCCAGAATAATATAGTAAATAAAAATTAGACACAAATGTATTTGCTTTTCAAGGCAAGATACATAGACATATTGCAAAACATCACTCACTCTCAATGTTAAACTATTGACTTTGACCAATTAATTACTATACATGTATAAGAGACTAAGAGTGAATTTATTTAATGTTACGTAATCTCATTGTTTATATTTTTTTTTCAAATAATTCACCCCCAACATGACATTATTTTCAATTTACGTGGCAGTAAAAGAAAGTTTTGGTTTTACTGTTAATCTGTTATACACATGTTCTTTTCATAAAATTTGTGACGATTCTACTCAACTTTTAGGCACCAACAAATTCATATGATAATAGATTTGCATATATTGGATATTCACCAGTAAGTCTATCGATAATTCAGAATATAATTGAAAAAATGACGAGGATTTATTGAAGACATTTTTATTTATGTAGGTAAAGCGGCGGTGGACTTCTTATAAGTTGGGAAGTAACTCTTTGGTGGTTAATTAAGAATTATAAGAATAAAAAATCAAAATTCAAGGCTCAAGATCTTAATGTATTTACTTTTTTGAATTGAAGACTGATATAAATGGGTACATGAAGAGGAAGGGAACATCCTTTCTCTTTTAAAGTTTAGGGTTATGTTCCATTACTTTTCCTAGCAATGTACAGTTTAAAGTTTGGACCATATGTTGTTCATGGAGGGAAGTTTCAAATTTTGAATTCCTAAGTTTTGCATAAAGAATCAAGCTATATTACATCCACATGAAAAAACAATGAAATTTGTATATTGAAAGTTGTACCAATTTAATGTCCCTGCCATCCATTATGCAGAGTACTCTAGAGAAATTATTAGTACAACTTTAATTTGTTCTCTAATAGTAGCCTCCCGTGTGATTCTTAAAAATCCATGAAATTTATTTTTGCAATTCTATGCGTAACTTTGCCTGAACTACAGCTTGAATTGTATAGCTATGATTACAATCTCAAAACTTGTTGAAGAATTGTGGGAAAATTCATTTTATTTAGATATACTAAGAGTCAACGGTGGAAAATAGTAACCGCTAGAATTTAGTAATTGCCATAAAACCTGTGATTGCAGCTGAAAATTAGAAAGATATAAATATAATGCCTTCATCACACTAAGACGCTTTTTTATTCCATTGAGGGCACTCGTTAAATACTCAATCTATCTAACAAAAATATAAACTCTTTCTATTTTTAGCCGTCCTGTAGAAATAACATACTTCTATTTGTGGTAATTCATTTCTCTTTAATGAAGTAGGCTTAATTCTCCTCTATCAATACTCCAATTACTTTTTACTTTTACTTTTTGTTTTTTTTATTTACCAATTCTGCATTAAAACATGTATGGTCCCAAAAGTTTCTACTTTTATGGAAAGAGGGAGTACTAAGTATATCGCCTACGGTTCACAAGGCGTCCTTATTTGTGGTGTGCCAAATTAGACACTGATGCAAAGAGGAAGTGTTTAGGGTTTAGAGACACTATTAAAAACGGCTTTATATGCAACTTAGAGACTATTAAAAATGTCTCAAATTGCAACTTTAAGACACAATTAAAAAACGTCTCCAAATGCAAATTAGAGACACTATTAAAAACGTTCCGATTTTCAAACAATGCATATCATACTAAAACAAATGTATATTCTAGAGAAGTTGATTGCATTTCAAAAAATCTGCCACTAAAAGAGAAAAATATTAGATTGATAAGACATAAACTAACTAAAGAGTAAATATTTTAAATCTTCAACTAAATCAAGCTAAGAACACAATTTTTTATATTTGTGGAAATCATTCAAAAAACACCTTATTTCTGAACATGCTCCAATCCTTCCGGCCATCAATTTCTTATACTTTGCTACAATTATAATATCCTTAATCCAAAACATGCATTATTTTGCATATTAACATATTTTATTGTCATTGTATATTACAAATATTATTTGCAATAGAAAATACTAAATTAGAAGCATCAAAATAACATTTTAATTAATTATGTGAAATTAATATGGTTGTAATGCACATATATGTGTGTGTTATGTGTTAGTTCAACTTTAGGATTAGTTATATGTAGTGATCTTCTCTAATATTATATAGGTGATTCTAATTTTCTTATTATATACTTCCTCCATCCTCAAAGAGTATGAACTTTGCGTTCGACACGAGTTTTAATGCATTATTGATAAAGTAAGAAAGAGATAGATAGAAAAAGTTTTTTTAAGTATTGTTAGTGGAGAATGGGTCTCACCTCATTAGAGAGAAGAGAGTTTCCAAAATTGATGATGGGGTTAGCAGCGGAAGCGTGCATACAAATAAATCAGATAATGAAAGCGATCTATTTAGCAGATTATTTAGACAAATTCTATTCACGTAATTATCACATGTATCAAGCTCATAACTTGAATTAAACATGCTTTAAGTATAATTGAAACCTAAAACATGCTTTTCTATGGAGTAGGAATAATACCTTGTTGATTCTTCAAAGAATCGACGATAGCTAGCCCCTTCTCCACGGGAAGATCTTGAGTACTAAACCACGGATCTTCTGACTGGTTCCCGGACTGTAAACTGATATCAGAGTGGGCTGATCTCACCAGAATACTAGGACTTAAATAAAGAAGACGGAAAACCTATCTCACGGAGGAGAAAAATCGTCCCCTATGAGGAATAGGAGGGGGACGAAATTTTTTATGAAAATAAAGTGTATTTTCTGTCTCCTTTATTCGCCTATTTATATTAAGTCACATATTGGGCCCAGACAGGGATCTATGGAAGGTTTTGGATATTGGCTCCCCCAATTTACTTTTTACTAATTAAATTGAACCCACAATTTAATATAAGCTTTAATTGGAATATTACGAGCAACTACTACAAAAGTAATATTGAACTCCCCATCCAAATTCGAAATTACAAGTAATCCGGGTTTCTGTTTTAACTTTCATTTACCGCGCTTAAGATATAAATGTTCATTAATTAATTAATGTCTGCTATGGACTTAATTAATTAACTTCTTATTAATTCCAAGAGTGGACTTAGCATGAAACACTTATTTATTATTCATAGAGTAATCAAACTCCAACTAGCTAGGTTCCGAATAATAAAACCTTGTTTCGCGCTCCTCTTGAGGACATTATCAAACGAGACTCACCTCTCACACATTTCAACATAATAGCAATCCTAGCACCGCTAGATATTAATCATCACTACCTAATATATCAGGATTATTGGGTTGCGAAAAACCCGCACCATTTGATAAGTTAAAGCAGTGCATAATCAATACTGTATGCTCAATGCTAACATAGATTGATTAAGAAATAAACATTTATCAAGACCTCGTCTTTCAGTAGATAGCATAAATCCGTTCAATGCTTTACCACATCAATGTCATCTTATTTCAGTAAGGCTTAAAAATATGAGGACTGACATTGCAACCTTTCACGATGGGTAGTCTAATTCCATCTAGGTTGTGAAATTCTCATTTTTCTTTGTTCAGAACTTACCGTGTTACCTTAAAGTGGACGTCGCCCACAACCGGTCTACTAAAACAAAGACTTAGACTTTGTTAAGTTACTTATACATTTAAACATGTGATAAACATCCATTAAATGTAAAACATAACAACATTATGACAAAAATAATATGTTTTATTCCTTGGAAAATAAAATAAGAATTTTACAGTATTCAATCACTCGAAAGGTGATTTCTAATATACAAACTCTAAAAATATAAAGTTCATACTCTTTGGGGACGGACGAAAAAGGAAATAATGCATACTCTTTAGCGACGGGGGGAGTATTATTTGTACATATGAGAGACACCCAAGTTAGAAAACGTTTTATATTGATAAAACTTTAGATGTCATAGTATTTTAATAATATACTCTCTCTGTTCCATAATAGGAGTCATTCTTATTGTGGGCATGGGTTTTAAGAAATTTAAATAATAGTGGGTTTGGAAAAGTTAGTGGAATATGAGACTCATTTTTTATATTGGTTTTATAATAAAATATGAGTGAAGTGAGTTAGTGCAACGTGAGATCTACTTACCATTTATGGTAAAAATGAAGTGCGACTCTTATTGTGGGACGGACAAAAATGGCAAGTGTGATTTTTATTGTAGGACAGATGGAGTATTTGTGTATGGAATGTGATGATACGTGGGAGTTAGAGAAACAATGCATGTCTTTTTAATTGTGTGGACTAATTTAAAGCCTCTGACTAAGCTAAGTGCGGACACTTTCGTATTGGAGAGAGTATAATGATCTGTGATGGTCTTGCCCTGGGTCTGATATCAATGGCAATAGACCTACGGGTCATATACAATGACAATGGATCAACGAGTCATGTATACATAATACAATGACAATGGACCTTCGGGTCATATATATGTATACAACACAATGGGACCTTCGGGTTATGTTATACAATGGCAATGGACCTTCGGGTAATATATATACATATGTACAAAGGCAATGGGACCTACGGAGCGTATACAATGGAAATCTCGGACATATATCATGCTTGATTTGTCACAGAATAATAAATTGAACATAGAGGCATATACATATGCATATGGATATAAAATTGTTGATGATATTTAACGTTATGGTTATGTGTCCTGATTTAGAATGTTTGTAAATAAGCTAATAAATTATGAATTTTGTAACTACAGTATTTGGACTGTGATGTAATTGATATGTGATTTATTTACTTTAACTTGTATTTTGTTTATTATTAATATATACTCCATCCGTCCCTCTGTAGCTGAGTCGTATTCCTTTTTAGGTTGTCCCACTGTAGCTGAGTCATTTCTTTTATTTTTTGGCAAAAAGTATTGTACTCTCTCTTCATCTCTCTACCTTTTACCTTTCTATTTTATTCTCCTTTTACACAACTAATTTTTTTTAAAATTTCTTAAATCCCATGCTAAAAATAAATGCTTCTACTACAAAGGGACGGAGAGAGTACATTATAGGAGTTGGGGTGCGACAACAACCTCTTTTCAACAAAAACAAAATGTCATAAATATATTTTATAATATACAAGTATGTCTTATCTATAACATACTTATAAATTAAGTTAAGCTTGCTTATCCATTAGCTCCATTCCTCCATTAAAATATTAATGATATACTATCCTTATCCAATAGCTTATCCATTAGCTTGTTCCTCCATTAAGATATTATTGATATACTATTATTCAAGTGGAGTGAGATCTCTTTTGTATTTCATTTTCTACAATGAAGAATATTACCATTAAGATACTAATGTGTGATATGTATACGACAATAACAAGAACCAATATAACATGTCAAAGTAAGATTACATACAAATTTGCATTTCATTATGGCAAAACTCTAGCTGAAGTGTGAGGAGATACTTGATAACTTTAACAGAGGAGATACTTGATAACTTTAACAGGGGCAAATGTGTATCACATTACCTTCCCTTTGTTAGAAATCCGTTAATAATGAATGGGATCAATTCATTACCGATGGGAGGCCTTCCCATCAAGCACGTATTTAGCTTTCAAATCTGTAAGTATATGTGACCATAAGAGCAACACATATTCGGCTGGGAATGCATGAGACACCAGACGTGGTGCATGACTTATGAGTCGCATGTGGGAAGGCATAGAGAGTTAGTTATAACTGCCACTTCATTGCGTGTGAGGAGAATAGAGTATATATAGCTCAATCTCAGCTCTCATTGTCACATAGACAGAGTGTAGGGATCAGACGAATTCCGGATTCACTATTTACCGAGACCTCTTTGGTCTTGTTACAAGATGGCTCAGTCAAACCACCAACCAAGCGACTGATATATACAAAGAGTCCAGCTATTACAGTCAATGAACACAACAGCTATTACAGACTAAGTCCTCGAACTTAATCACTCCAAGATAAGCTTCAAAGAACCTGCACACTCAAAACCCTCGTTAGAAACACAAGGAAACAGATCCACTCGGATCAAGTGCAAAACGATTAAGAAATACAGAAATAGATTGCAAAGAATTATAGATCGAAGACTATGGCTCAGTCACCCGCCAATAGTGAAGATCTATTCACAAGAACACAGATCCAAGGGAGCACAGGAGGTTTCAACCGTGAATCACCTCACACACACCAGAAACCAGCCTCTATCCTCTCATACACATCAGATCTGTCAATCTATCCGAAAGGATCTCACTACAACTCTCACACAAAGAAACCCTAAGTTTCCAGAACTCAGGAAACCGAAATGGTTACCCTCCACACTTCTCACCAAAGATCAAACACCACTAAAACATGAAGGATCTCAGAGAAGAACTCAAGAAATCATCACAAAGATGAAGAAAACACCCGGAGGAAGGAAATCGCCAGAGAGTGAAGAGAGAGAGTGAAAAGAGAGATAATGAAACGGCGCATAGGAGAGGAAATCATAGCCTAACAGGTAAGCGGGCTAGGGCAAGTAACAAGCCCAGTAACACTTGGGCCCAGATTATTAACAGCCCAAATGATGTCCACCAAAATTAACAGCCCAACAAACCAGCAGAGAGAATCTTTGGTAACAGAAGGAGTTAGAAGAAAGGCGGAGGAGAGTTCTTGCGATTCAATCTTGTGAATAGATTGTAGAGAGCCCGAGCGTGTTTGTTCTTTCTTGTTCCACAATCTGAATAATTTCTTGAGTGTAATCAATACATCTATAGTCGATTCTTCCCGTGGACGTAGACAATTTTGTCGAACCACGTAATCCCTCGTGTTGTAGTTTACTTGCTTGTGTTCTTGTTTGGCGTCGATCAAAATATCAAATCCCAACAAGTGGTGCCCTATGTGGGAACGAGAAGAAATATCGATGGCGATGGCGCGATTCGAAACGGAGAAGTTCAATGGCAGAAACGACTTCGGTTTGTGGCGAATAAAATGCAAGCATTGCTTACTCATCAAGGTCTGGATGAAGCTCTTGAAGCGACCAAATCATGTGACAAACCGGATGCAAAGCAGCTCGAGATATTGAAGAAGGCTCGCAGCACACTTATCTTGAATCTAGATGATAAAGTTTTGAGAGAAGTCGCTAGAGAGGAATCTGCCGCATCGATTTGGAAGAAGCTCGAGGAGCTCTACATGACTAAATCACAAGCTAACAGGTTATATCTCAAACAACTTCTTTACTGTTTTAGATTAAGTGATGATAGAGCTATTGGCGATCAACTCGATCAGTTCAACAAGATCGTTGATGATCTTGAGAACGTGGAAGCCAAGTTGGAAGAGGAGGATAAAGTGATAGCATTATTGAATGCTCTTCCAATATCGTTTGAGCAACTCAAAGACGCGATGTTGTATAGCAGAGAGAAGGCCATTACTCTCGTTAAGGTGCAATCGGCATTGAAATCCAAGGATTTACAGATATCTGGGAATAATCAAGCTGACACTTCATCAGAAATCTTGAATGTGAAGAAATTCAAGGTAAAATTCGAACCTAAGGCAGCCGGCTCCAAGAACCCTCAAGATAAAGAAAAGGGGGAGAAGGAGACGAGGACCTGTCATTATTGTAAAAATCCAGGGCATAAGAAGAATTGTTTCTCATGGAAGAGAAAGCAAGTGGCTGAAGGCAATGAGGCTGGATCTTCTAGTGTAGTTCAAGAAGAATTGCCAATGCATTTCATGAATGTGGCTGACATGGATATTGGTGAGAGTTGGACATTCGATTCTGGATGTAGTTTTCATATTTGTCCTCACAAAGAGTGGTTCAAAGAATTTGAGCCATCTCAGGGATCTGTTATACTAGGGAATAATCAAGTTTTCCATGTAAAAGGCATATGAGATACCTGGCTGAAGTTGGCAGATGGATAAGAAGTTATGCTCACAAAAGTCAGATTTATTTCAGAATCAAAGAGGAATCTAGTATCCCTTGGAATTCTTGAAGCAAAGGGATATGGTTTCAAGTCTGAAGATGGGCAGATGAAGATATATTTTGGTTCAAGAAATGTGATGCGTGCAGTCAGAAATAGAAGTCTATACTATCTTGAAGCTCATGCAGTGGTTGATTTGATAAATCACACAGATAAGGGAGACTCTGATTTCAGGAAATGGCATGTAAAATTGGGGCATCTAGGTATAAAAGGTATGCTACAATTGATCAAGAGGGGTCTCGTCAAAGCTGATCAGACGGAGAGCACAATCAAGTGTGAGCAAAGTCTGATGGACAAAAGTAGCAAGCAGTTGTTCCCAAAAGGAAACACACTTCCAAAGCTGTACTGGAGTATGTTCATAGTGACATTTGGGGTCCATCACAGCCCCCTTCAATGAATTGAGGCAAATACTTCATCACCATCATAGATGATTTTTCAAGGAAGCTATGAGTTTGCATTTTGAAAGAAAAGTCAAGTTTTTTAAGGAGTGGCATTCTATGGTTGAAAGGGAAAAGGGAGTCAGTCTCAAGTGTCTCAGAAAAGATAACGGATTGGAGTATTTGTCTTCTGAATTTGATGGATATTGTATGGGCAAAGGCATCAAGAGGCATAGAACATCTCCAATGAATCCCCAACAAAATGGAGTGACTGAAAGAATGAATAAGACCATTCTTGAAAGGGTGAGATGCATGTTGCTAAGTTCAAGGATGGACAAGAGATTCTGGTCAGAAGGTGTCACCACAACAGCTCATCTTATCAACTTGAGCCCCTCATCTGCTATCAATTTTGAACAGCCAAACACCTTATGGTATGGAAGAGTTCCAGATTCTGCAATACTGAAACCTTTTGGTTATAGAGCATATGCTCATGAGAAGCGAGGAAAATTGGATTCAAGGGCATTAAGATGTGTTTTCTTGGGCTACCAACCTGCTCTAAGGCTTTCAGACTCTGGTGTACTGACTCAGGAAAGGGAAAATTTATAGTGTGTAGAGATGTGGTATTTGATAAAATGCCTTTTCTGATGCAGAAAGATAGTAGATCAGAGATTGAGGTGCATACATCAAAATTAAATGATTCTGAGCCACGAGAGATTCAAGAGGATGGATCCATATCATATCCAATATCCGAGCCTCAACCTCATAAAGAGAAAACACCAAGGCACAAGAGAAAGACCAAACTGCCAGATAAGTTCTCAGATTATTAAATGGCTTATTTTGCCTTGTGTGTTGCAGAAGCTATAGAGTTTGATGAATCAGCCACATATGAAGAAGCTATGAATGAAAATGAGTGGTTGAATGCCATGAAGGAAGAAATAGAGTCATTGATGAAGAACAACACCTCGAACATCGTCACAAAAAGTTGTGGGCTGCAAATGGATATTTAAGAAGAAGGTGGAGGTTTCTGAAGGAAATAGGATAAGATATAAAGCAAGATTGGTGGCGAAGGGCTATTCACAAAAAGAGGGAGTGGATTTTAATGAGATATTCTCTCTGGTTGTCAAGCGCACATCTATTAGAGTGGTGCTAGCAATAATAGCTCAAATGTCACGACCGCACTTTGCTATGGATAGCAAAGCCTAGAAACCGTGACTAGGGGTGGGAAATAAGAAGAGGGGAACAGAAAGGGGATAGACAATGACTGAATATTCACTTAGAAATGAAGGGGGAAACAATTTCAAACTAACTCTTAATAACCAGAACTTGAATGGAAATCTTACTTTTCAATAAATAATTATTAGAGTATAGGAGAACAGTCGATGTTATCTAGAACCTTAGTACGCAGCGGAATGAATACTGTCATATGTATGGAGACATGCACCTCTACTTATGAGAAGAAAATGATAAACTCTGCTCAGCATTCTCCATCATCACTGCTCAACCTGCACATTTAAAAATATATGTGGGCTGATTACAAAGATACTCAGTGAACACATTGCCGAAATATACACATATACGTTGAAAAATATTGTCATGCCATCACAGTAACACTCGAGAGTTTTCTCTTAAAAGGCCCGAGCTTACTAAATTCTTTGTGAGCTAAAGTTCGATTGATCAATCTAAGTTCTTTCTGTACTTCTGCCATATCTGACACCAAGTGCCGTGGAGATGGTGCTCTCCCACGGTCACCTACATCTTTCTCCAGCCGGGGAGATGGCCACCTCCCAACGGCCTCCACTACATCATCTTTGTGCCGTGAAAGGTGGCCACCTTCCACGGTCACCTGTGTACACTAATCCGAGTAGGAACACCATCCTCACTCGGACCCGAATTCGATTTTTAAGTTCCAACCAAACAAATAGGCTTTATATAAAAATATTTGACATTTTATCCACAATAACATGTAGGATAGAAAAGTTCACCTTTTTCGCTTTTCACTATTCTCGTAAATCATTCTCTTATTTCTCATAATTACTTTCCTTGTGAGTCGCCATTTTAGAAATAGAATAACTAACTAACTTTAGTGTCAAGAAAGATACTAACTTAATGATATGCATTCTATTTTTTTTTTCTGATTCATCTTCCTTTAGCTTTATGTTAATTAAATCGAAGGAGTTAATTATTTGGAGAATTAACACATCCAAGGAATTAGTTTATTCTTGTCGGATTTCTCCCTTAATCATCTCGAATTTCACATTGTATTTTCATAATATAAACCGAAGAATACTTTCTTACTCAAAACCAATAATTTAGATCTCAAAGATGACTTATTAATCAAGATTTAATAACGAAGGAAGTAATTTATCGGAGCTCAACTATTTAATTGAAAATTTGTCCAATGAATTATTTAGATCATTTGACAATTAAAAGCAACCCAATTCAATTGATTTCGAAACTGGGCCCTCTTATTTACTTAATTCCGCAGCCCAAATTAATTACATCCGAGTTGGGCTCCTATTTATTTTCATTTCTGCAACTCAAAATTAAATAAATAAAGGAAATGAATCCAATCCTCAAATTGGCCCAAGCATAATTAGAGTCTTCTTCCTCCTCACAACAAACTCTAACCCCATTTTAGTGAGAGAGACTATCCATTCTCTCTAGAAGGAGAGCCGCTGCTGCCAACATCCGGCGCCGCCATCGGCCTCCCATCTCTTTCCCATCGTTTCTCTCTTTGCACTCTTTCATTTCTCTTTCTCGGCCTCTCTACACTCTCTACCCTCTCTCTCTCTCGTTTCCACAACGCCGCCGCCACTAGCTCGCTGTACATGCGGCAGCTGCCGCTGCCCTCTATCTCTCGACGCTGATGTGCATGCAGCACTAGACCGTCTCTCAACGGGCCAGGACCTTTCACGGCGCTGCCACCACCTTCTCGCCGGATTTCCGACAGGTAAGGGTAGGGATTTCTTTCCTTATCTTTTATTTCAATTTGTTTAGATTTATCTCATAAATTTTTAATATTTGACCCAAAAAACAGATTTGGATGAAGCTGTCTTGTCGGGAGTGACTCGGCTCCGCTGCTGCCGGAGTGCCGTCGCCGGAGTCCGGACAGTAATCCCCCCCCCCCCCCCCCACTAGATAAGCCCTCAGACCGTGCAGTTAATTACTTCCATAGGCCCTCAGCTAAAGATTTTTGTGTTTTGGGTGACTTGAACATATTTGCTGAATCTTCCTAAGTTTGGTGATTTTAAATCTTTATTAATTTCAAACGTGTATGAAAATTTTGTGTAATTAGATGATTTAGGTTTTGGGCATATTCACCTTTTTTCTGCATGTGCTGCTATATGATGCATAATTATACAAAAAGAACTCTATCAATTACTAATAGTACTTACTTAAAACTTGATTAAAGAACTTGCTTTCCAGAAATTCCTCCTTCCTCTCTCTCTCCTGAAAAAAGTGGTTATTATGTGTATAGTGGCTGAAAAATGACGAGACTAAGCTTTTTATACCATCAACAAAGTTTTGATAAGTGTCCCTTTCACAGGTGTCTCCCTTTTTCTTATGACAAGTGCCCATATATTAATTCATACTCATTTTAAAATTTATGGGAAAAGTAATTCTTGAATGGAACCGTTTTCCCATCACGTCTTATTTGGTTTGGGACTGATCTCCTTTCATTATGTGGTGCAAGAACTATTTGAGAACGATCGTGGTGTGATCCAAAGACTGTGTCGGGCAGTAACCCATTTGGGACTTTCGTCTCTCTTAATTTTCTTTGTAAAAATTACATTCATCTCTTTGTATATTCGGACTTTTATTGGACCCTTAATTATGTACTTGTACATTTACCAATTCTTGTTTGTAAGAAGTATATAAAAAGAACCGCAACATAAAATCTTAACTTAAAAGATGTACAAAAACTGGGGTCATTACGTCAAAGGAACTGGGAACTTCATCAACTTGATGTCAAAACGACCTTCCTATATGGAGAATTGGAGGAAACCATTTTTATGGAGCAACCTACTGGTTTTGTGATTCCTGATCAAGAGAACAGAGTCTGTCTATTAAAAAGGAGCTTACTGGTTTTGTGATTCCTGATCAAGAGAACAAAGTCTGTGTATTAAAAAGGAGCTTACATGGATTGAAGCAGAGCAACCGACAATGGTACAAGTGGTTTGATGCACAGTGGCAGACGCAGGTGGAGGAGGTGAGGGGCTTAAGCCCCTCCCAAACCATTTTTTTAAATAAATTTCTATTGCAAATTTTTTTAAAAATTTTCGAACCTATAGTCAGTCATCGCCATGTTAATAGCTTTGATGTCTAAATTATTAGAGGTTTAATGGAAAGGAGGGGCTGAAAATTAAAATTACAAATAAAAACTTCCCAACAATGGAGTTGAGAAGAGGAAGACGATGAATAGTAAGAGCCATTAAACTTAAATGAATAAAATAATAAAAGCAGAAAAAGTAGTACTCTATTCCCTATTTAAACGACACTAACTTACAAATAACTTAAATGAATAAAATAATAAAAGTAGAAAAAGTACTGCCCTATTCCCTATTTGACAGCAGGTGTTAGGTTTCATGGAAGATATATTAATTAAAAAATTAAAAGGATTTGTCTTTATCTAGCCCTACCCCATTCACAGTTTTCCAAACGGCGGAATAAAAAAAAAACAAAACTTCTCCCACAAATTTCAAAAGAGAATTACTTGTCTTCTTCACAACTTTAATTGGTAGAGTAAGGTCAGTTTTTCCTTTTCTTTTGTCATAGTGTACACAATCACAATGTGTTAGATACTTTAGATTCATAACTTTTATTTGCATAGTATTTTGTGATTTATTGAACTAATTTGCTAAATTGCTAATACAGAAGATGGATAACGAGCCGATCTTGCAGCGTTTTCAATCGATGAAAATACGTACAATTCAGTTGCCGCCGCTTTAGCAAACTGTATTACTCTTTTTGTCAAACTTGTTTTGGATTAATTTTATGTATTAGATATTTATTTATTTTTAGAATTATTATTATTGTTTTTTTATAATATATATATATATATATATATATATATATATATATATATATATATATATATATATATAGGGATATATATAATATGTGTGTGTCCTCTATCAAGATTTTTTAGTGAAGCCCCTGCCAAAATTTATTCCTGCGTCCGTCACTGTTGATGCATATTTGAGTTCAATTGGTTTCATCAAATCAGCCTATGATAGTTGTGTGTATATAAGATCAGATGGAAGAAAAGCTTCAATCTATCTGGTTTTGTATGTTGATGACATGTTGGTGACGGCAGCCAGTTTGGATGAATTTTTTTTACTTTAGCTAAATCGGTGACCCCTTTGAAATGTGTTAGTTAAGAGGTCATAAGTTTGTTCTTCGAACAATTTTGCCCAACCAACCAACTACCCTATCACCTTTATTATTATTTCAGAGTTTATAAGTATGAAAAGAGACTCAGAGGGGTATTTCTTTATTCAAAGATTTTGGATGGGGATTCCACACTGCTAATGGAGATTATGCATTGTAAGACTTAATATATAGACTATGTATTTGTTCTAAAGTTTTTATTCTATTTTTTTCTTCTCTATTTAGAATTCTCTATATTTTTCTATATGTTCTATTTATTTTTAAATATTTCTATTATAATCTATCTTTAATTTTTAATTATAAAAACATGCTTATTGTTTATTCAAACACATTCCGTACAATGAACATAGTAAAATAAGAAGATGATGAAGCACGACTCTATTAATAAAATGTTTTTTCTCCTTCCAATAAGTTAAAGATTTCAAGTCATCACAGAAATAGAAAGGAACCATTATTAATCATCTTCTTTTACATCTTTTTTGAAAAAAAAAAACTTTATAAATTAAGAAGGTTTTACAAAAGTATAAAAATTTAAGAAGGTTTCTCCTTAAATGTACCTATCACTTCAATGTTATAAAATTTGACTTTCGATCATCTCAAAATTTGGATCCACCTAAAATTTTGGATTTTCATAATTCATAGAGTTTATTTATGGAAGAAAATAGTGACATCTTTATAACTAAATAAAAGGCAATTTAGTAAAAAAAATGTAATTAATAATAAACTAAATTTAAATAAAACCGGTATAGTATTTAAAATCTAAGGGCATTGTAATACAAATCTAAAATAGAATGAATGTTTATTGAAAACAAGTACACCGTAGGACATATTTCGTGTATCAGAAAACATTTCAACTCAAAGAAACAATATGAAATTCAAGACTCCAAAGGATAAACATCACAAAGCACAATCGGTAATATGCATAATATGAATGATCGTTTGATCTCGTATTTATATTAACTTATTAAATTACTTAATCAATTCTTTTAATAGTGTTATGTTTTCGAACATTATACTAAGAATTGATTGTCAGTATACTAATATGATCCGACATGATCATTTAAAAGTTGTCTACATTAATGGCTATCTATTGAAAATGATCTACTACGTTAAATAAATATGAGGTTAAACGATCACCCATAATTTATAAGAAGTATGTGACTTATTTGCTTTGTGATGTTTACCTTATAGTATCTTTTTATATTTTGGCTTGGTTTATTTAAGTTGCCAAATGGATTGTCAATGCTCATCATTACAGTTATCTTTTCTCATATAAAGTTTGAAGGATTATTGATTTGCTTTGCTCAATTTTTGATATTTCTCATAAAATTCAAAAGGTACGTAATCAAATGCAAACTTTAAATATTGTACAAACTCTAAACTTATGATCTGAACTATTAAAAAATATCAACAACAACAAAAAATGTCAACACAGTGTCAACGATTGATGTTGTGTTGACAATGTGTTGACATTTTTTTTTGCTGTAATTTTGTCATTTGTTGACATTTTTTTTCATAGTCCAGATCATAATTTGGAGTTTATACGATATTTAGAATTTGCATTTTAACACTACCCAAATTTAAAAATAGTATAAAATATCATAAACGTTTCATGGTGCCTACAAAGAACAAGTTTTTGTGAAAAATGTCTTATTTGGGTCGGATTGAGAAATAATATATAGAATGTAAATTAGTTTGTGATATTTTAGACCGATTTTAAACTTCTTAGAAAATACCAAAATTTTGTCAAAGTTCATGATTTTAGGGACCAATATTCTATAGACAAATTAACTTTATTAGCAATATTTGTAATGCACTAGTCAGTGACTTTTTGCACTTTGGTCAAATCAATCTTAGATCGAATTTCAAAAATTGTTAGTTGGTTTCTCATTTCATATTGTTAACAATTCAAATAGGCATAATGTTTTCTTATATTAAGAGATCTTCTTTGTTTGTTAAAAAAAACCATGAAACCCAATTTCGATCGACCAATTATTTTTTGGGCTAACAAGCCCTTCTTCTATTTCGTCAACTTATATAAATAGGCCTAATGTAGAATAAATTTGTTAAACTAGGCACAGGAAAATAAAATACACACATCTAGTAGTATTAAAGTTACAACAAACATTGAGTTATTAAAATAAATTTTTATTGAGCTAGAATCTGCTAAATTGATTTGTTTAGTTTTATCAAATATACTTTCCCCAAAAAATATTCAATAAGTCAATAGAGATGATGGAGACAGTTTACGGACACACTGAAAACGGTTTTTCTTGTGTAGGAAGTAGACTGTATGATCATATATTATTAATAATGCATGTTTTTATGGATATCAAAATTTAAAAAAATTGGTGTATGGAGTTATGGGCTCAATTATCATGCATTACTTCAAACTTAGTGAAATTCACCCGACCGGGCGTTTGGGAAACATAAAATCGCCCGACCGGGTGATAAATCTGGACTTCGAATGCTGTCCGAAATTACCCCGGTGACGCATAATCCTTGTGCGTCATTAAAGAACGACGCATAAGGATTGTGCGTTTCATTAATAACGACGCACAACCATTATGCGCCACTCTCTCATTCAGAATAAATCTATTCTCCTTCATTAAATTGGAATTCCATTCATTACTTGCTGATACGTGATAGTGAAGTGAATAAGCGCGGGAGATGGGAATCTTAATAACGTGATGCGTGGATGCATGCAACACGAGGAAAGAGAGGAGCAAATCAGCCATGTGCGCGGAGCGTGAGAGAATATAGTTAGTTAGATTGTTGTGATGTTGTTAATTTCATACTTGCAGCGTGTATATAAGCTGCCCTTCCTATTTTGTAAGTTTCATTATTGAATTAATGCAAAATAGCTCTTCCCCCTCGTCCTCTCGTAGTGCATTGCGTATTGGTACTCTCTCGGTTGCCGTTCCGATCACCGGCGACCCTGACTTCGTACCAAGTGGTATCAGTCCACGAGGTCCAGCTTCCGCAATGGTGGAAACACGTGCCGGCGACGCCCGTCGTTGGGAGGAGATGCTGACTGCTGCTATGGCCGATCTGACTGCCAAATTGTCTGCCGCCGATGCGACTCGCGATCTTCACTTCAAGGAGCTCCGCGACGAATTTTTGGCTCTACAAACTCAACAGAATGATTTGATGACCCGATTTCTGGCTGCTGGTGGTGTTGCCGGCGGTGGTATTGGTGGCATGGCTGGAGGAGGTCAGCCCCGTGCTCCTTATTTCTCTACACGCCAGTCTAAGGTTGGGTTTCCGATCTTCTCGGGTGAGGATCTGGCTGGGTGGATTATGCGATGCGATCACTTTTTCACGGTGGATCTAACGCCGGAGGAATCTAAGGTGAGGCTCGCGATTATCAATTTTGAAGGTCGGGCTCTTCAATGGTTCCAAAACTGGTCCAAATACCAGGACCAGGCTATGGCGACCTCGTGGCCTCTGTTTTTGCAAGCTTTGGAGGGGCGCTTTGGCGATCATTTGCTTGGGGATCCGATGACTGAACTGCTCTCTTTGAAGCAAACAGGTTCGTTTTCTGATTATCATGATCGATTTGAACTTCTTTTGGGTCGTGTTTCTATTCCGGAGTCATATGCCGTTAGTCACTTCATTAATGGCCTACGGCCCTACGTCCAAAAGGCTGTGCGACTTTTTATGTCTCAGACTTTGGTTCACGCCTACGCCCTTGCTAGGCTTCAGGAGATGTCTAGTCCGGCGAGGGAGGGATTTCCTTCGAATCCTAAGAAGTTCGGAGGGAATGACTCTAGAATATCTGCGGCTGGGAGCAGTAACCCCCCTCTGTTACCCACACCTACTACGCCCAATTTTAAAAATAGGAGACTCCTTACTGAAGAGGAAATGGCTGAAAAAAGGGCGAAAGGGTTGTGCTATGGCTGAAATGAGAAGTTTGAGCGTGGCCATCGGTGTGCGAGGAAGTTGCTATATCTGTTAGAAGTGGATGATGTTACTTAGGGGGAGGGGCCTCACATGGAGGAGAATGATGTGCCAGACGAATCTGGGGAGGATGATAACCCCTTAATTTCCATTCATGCTATGAGTGGAGCTATCTCTAGAGGGTTTAGAACTATGGGAGTGTCTGGGAAGATAGGCAAAAGAGTGGTACACATCCTGATAGATTCTAGGAGCACACACAATTTTCTGGATCTTCAACTAGCTAAGAAGCTGGGCTTGCATCTTACTCCAGTCAGACCAGTTATGGTGGATGTGGCAGATGGAAATCGGCTTGAGTGTGATTCAATGTGTAAGGGACTGAAGTGGGTGCTGAGAGACACCACATTTACTACTGATGTGTTGTTGTTGCCTCTTGGTAACTGTGACATGGTGCTCGGTATTCAATGGCTGGAAACCTTAGGCATGATCCAATGGGATTTCAGGCATCTAATCATGGAGTTCAAACTCCAGGGGAAGAGATATGTGCTACGAGGTGCACAAGCTCCAACCAAGGTTCAAACCGTTTCTGAAAAGTAAATGAATAAAATCATCACTAATTGCCCTGGGGTTCAACTTTGTTGTATCAGAGTTACTACTAACACTCAACCTGAGCTCCTAGCAGTGGAAGAGGTTGGGAATGAGCAGCCGACTTCTGAGGAGTTGCAGGCATTCTTGGAGAGTCAGGATGCAGTATTTGCTAAACCCACTGATCTTCCTCCCATGAGAAATCACAACCATCAGATTGTGTTGACACATGGTGCTTCACCAGTTAGTGCTAGACCTTATAGACATACGGCATTCCAGAAAAATATCATTGAAAACATGGTGGCTGATTTGTTGAAGCAAGGCTTTATTCAGCCAAGTTGCAGTCCCTTCTCATCTCCTGTAGTTTTGGTAAAGAAAAAAGATGGATCATGGAGAATGTGCATTGACTATAGGAGGCTTAACAAGATTACATTGAAGGATAAATACCCCATTCCCTTGATTGAGGAATTGTTAGAGGAACTTCATGGAGCTGCGGTTTTTTCTAAAATTGATATGAGGGCAGGCTATCATCAAATTCGAATGAGGCCTGAGGATATACATAAAACCGCATTCAAGACACATGATGGGCATTATGAGTTCACCGTGATGCCCTTTGGCCTCACCAATGCTCCAGCTACGTTTCAGAGTTTAATGAATGATATATTCAGACCATACTTGAGGAGATTTGTTCTTGTCTTTTTTGATGACATATTGGTGTATAGCAAGGATGAGTCTTCACATATGGACCATTTGAAGCTGGTATTTGGCAAGCTCAGAGAGAATTCTCTATTTGCAAAGAAGATCAAGTGTGATTTTGCAAGGAATCAAATAGAATATCTGGGGCATATCATATCCAAGGCTGGGGTAGCCACAGATCCTAAGAAACTGAAGGCTATGCAAGATTGGCCAGTGCCTTCTGATGTTTCCAAGCTGAGAGGGTTCTTGGGACTCACTGGCTATTATAGGAGGTTTATCAGAAATTATGGAATTATTTGTAGACCACTTACTGACTTATTGAAAAAGGATGCCTTCAAGTGGAGTGAGAAGGCAGAGGCAGCCTTTCTGGAACTCAAGAAGGTGATGATGAGCCCTCCAGTTTTGGCCTTACCTGACTTTTCTTTGCCTTTTGTTGTAGAAACTGATGCCTCCAGCTATGGCATTGGGGCTGTTTTGATGCAGAATGGGCATCCAATTGCCTTCATCAGCAAGACCTTGTCTCCAAAACACAAACAAATGTCTGTTTATGACAAGGAGCTGCTTGCTGTGGTTTTTGCTGTTACCTATTGGAGCCATTGCTTGAGTAACCAGCCTTTTGAAGTTCATACGGATCACAAAACACTAGCTCATCTGATGAAACAGAAGCTTACCACCCCGGGGCAGCTGCATTGGTTATCTAAACTGATGGCATTTGATTTTGTTATAACTTACAGGAAGGGAGTTGAGAATGTGGTAGCGGATGCCCTCTCCAGGGTCCACTCTTCTGATATCTTATGTATGGCTATCACCTCTGTCTCGACTGATCTCTATCCCTTGATTCAAGCTACATGGCACTCTGACCCTCAGCTCAGTGCAATGATTCTAGAGCTCCAACAGAATCCTCAAAAGAACTCGAAGTTTTCATGGATTGGTGATCAGTTACGAAGGAAGGGAAGGCTAGTTGTGGGCAATGATGAGAATTTAAGGCAGCAAATCATCCACCTCTTCCATAACTCCAGCTCTGGTGGACACTCGGGAATTTTGGCTACTTACAAGAGACTCTCTTCTTTATTTTTCTGGCCTAACATGGAGAAACATATCAGAAACTACATCAGGGAATGTGATATATGTCAGCGTTTTAAGTATGATAACTCTGCTCTTCCGGGGTTGCTACAGCCTTTACCCATTCCTGATGCAGCTTGGTCTCAAGTTAGTTTGGATTTCATTGAAGGACTTCCTCTATCGGGTGGCAAGTCAACCGTTCTGGTTGTGGTGGATCGCCTCACTAAATATGCTCACTTCATGAGCTTAACCCACCCTTATACAGCCTTGACTGTGGCTCAGGTTTTTCTAGATCATGTATTCAAGCTTCATGGCCTTCCCACCATCTTGATTAGTGATCGGGATAAGGTGTTCTTGAGCAACTTCTGGTCCGATTTCTTCAAGCTCCAAGGGGTTGAACTACACATGTCCACTGCATACCACCCTCAATCGGATGGGCAGACCGAGGTTGTTAACCGTTGCCTTGAAACGTATCTCAGGTGTATGTGTGGCGACCAACCGACCACTTGGAGTAAGTGGCTGAGCCTTGCTGAGTTTTGGTATAACACATCTTATCACTCGGCTATTGAAACTACACCTTTTGAGGCTTTATATGGCTACCCACCGCCTATACACATCCCTTATTTCAAGGGTGATTCTTTGGTTCATGATGTCAACGAGAGCTTGATTGCACGTGAGGCTATGATTGAGGTTCTTAAGCACCATCTGAGGCGTGCTCAGCTCCGAATGAAGTCTCAACATGACAAGCACCGCTCGGAGAGAAAGTTTGCTTTGGGAGATTGGGTTTACTTGAAGCTCCAACCTTATAGGCAGAACACACTTCGTGATAGGCAGTTTCAAAAGCTAAGTCCTCGTTACTTTGGTCCTTTTAAGGTTGTTGACAAGTTTGGAGAGGTTGCTTACAAGCTTCAGCTTCCTCCGGATAGTAAAATTCATCCGGTGTTCCACGTTTCTCAGCTCAAAAAGAAGATGGGACCCCTGACTCAGCTTCACGGTTCTCTACCGACTGTGGGCAATTCCACCTTCCTGGAGCCGGTCCAATATCTGGAGCGTCGCATGGTCAAGCGGGGGAACAGGGCCGCTACTCAGGTTCTGGTGCATTGGGCTAATTCATTCCCAGAGGATGCTACGTGGGAGTTTCTTCACGACATGGAAGAGCGTTTTCCGCATTTCAAACCTTGAGGACAAGGTTTATCTAAAGGGGGGAGATTTGATACGTGATAGTGAAGTGAATAAGCGCGGGAGATGGGAATCTTAATAACGTGATGCGTGGATGCATGCAACACGAGGAAAGAGAGGAGCAAATCAGCCATGTGCGCGGAGCGTGAGAGAATATAGTTAGTTAGATTGTTGTGATGTTGTTAATTTCATACTTGCAGCGTGTATATAAGCTGCCCTTCCTATTTTGTAAGTTTCATTATTGAATTAATGCAAAATAGCTCTTCCCCCTCGTCCTCTCGTAGTGCATTGCGTATTGGTACTCTCTCGGTTGCCGTTCTGATCACCGGCGACCCTGACTTCGTACCACTTGATTAGAACAAAAAAAAGAAAGACCTCTGTATGGAGTACTAACCTTAGTAAGAGAACATCCTGTTGGTGGTCAAATCTTCATAGTACTTGACGCCATCCTGATTTCTCATGTGTTTGTTATTTCTGGTTTTATAAGCATGGGAATTGGGAAGGAGACTCGGTGGAAATTTTCCTTATTCAAAGGAAAAGATTTTGGAAGATGATTCTATGCCTAAATTAGGGAGATTTTGTCTTGTCTGAAGAATCTTTAATGACAATTAATTCAAACTCTTCATAGTACTAACACGTTAATTGATTTACTAATGAATACTAAGTCGTTTGATTCCTTTGACTCATTAGAATATGATTATCCATCTAATATTACGTTCTCAAATTATATTAGTTACTATATTATCTATGATTGTGTTGTGAGATTATTATATTTAGATGAATGGCTAGCTATGACTCATTATTATATTTGGATGGAGTAGGATTTAATCTCACAGACCAATATAATATATATTCAATTGTGAGATATAATCTTCCAAATTGAATGAGCTCTTAAAAGATTGAACTAGACTAATCACTTAACTAAACTTGAACTATGTTAATAGTGCATCCGGATATTTATTGGCGGACGAAGGGAGTAATATTCTGTCATTGTTAAAATTTCAAGAATGCTCCTTATTTCACTTTTACTCCCTCATTTTCATTGAAGATGACACACTTTCATTTTTTGTTTATCCCAACCAAAATGACAAATTACTTAAAATAGAAACACATTTATCTTTACTTTATTCTCTCTTACTTTACTCTCTCCTTTTAACACTTTTCTACATAAAGCCAAACAATTTCTTAAGACTCGTGCCGATCAATTATGAGACATTTAATCACGGATAGAGGAGTATTGATACGTTTTTAGTTAGATATTTAGGGAGTGCATATCTTTTTCATATCTTTTGTCTTGCTCATTAAGTTAGTATTCACTATTATAAATAGTGGACATTATTATTCATTTCAATCGATCAAGAAATATCAATTATCCTTCTATTTTATTCTCACACTCTCTTTTCTTTTTCATCGTGCCCAAACGCACAAACCCTAATTTTGACGTCGGATTGATCGACGGGTTGAACGACGGGAATCTATCGTTGAGGAACCTCTTCCTTAACAAGTATTCTCTATTTGTATTAGCATGTGTCCAGCCAATTAACATAATCAAATAAATATTCTCTCCTTTTCTTTTGTCCTTTTCCTATTGTGATTGATTAATCACGCCGCGTAATTATATTTCCGAATCATTAAATTTTGGAAACATTACAAGGATTGTTACTTGCAGATTTATGGATATTTTTACACCTAATTAAGTTAGCGTGAATAATATGAGGAGAGAGCGTCTCATAACGAAGTGAGAGGAGAAAGATTTACTGAAATAATCTTATATTCAAAATTATGAAGACATGACTATATATAGGTCTACTTAAACCGATTATTGGGCATTTCTTAATTTCTTTTCCGTAACCCAACAAAAAAAACAAGAAAACAACAAAAACAAAAAAGATGTTGAATTTAGATCCGATTCATCAGCTTCATTGTTAATTTCTTCTACCAGCAATTCTGTCTTACCCCTCGAATGTGGTGGATCATTAACAGAAACAAAAAAAAGAAAAAGAAAAAAATATCTGTTGTGGAAGATTGACAATTTGTTGGATCATCTGCTGCATCAAAAAATTTTAAATACTTCCAATCTGCATGATTTTGGAGATGAACAATCTACGCAGCTTCGCTCACCGATTCTTTTCCAACCCTAATTCCTCTCTTCATCCATCCAAACATTTCCTACGCTTTTTCACTCTTTAGTTTTTTTTCCTTAATTAATTTCGGAGGGAAAATTGAGATGAACTGTAAAGCTCCGGCCGTGAAATTGGACGACGAGCAGTTGGCGGAGCTGCGGGAGATATTCCGATCATTCGACCGGAACAATGACGGTAGCCTGACGGAGCTGGAGCTTGGCTCGCTGCTGCGGTCGCTCGGTTTGAAGCCGAGCCCCGATCAGATCGACGCGCTGATCCAGAAGGCCGACACGAACAGCAACGGATTGATAGAGTTCTCGGAGTTCGTGTCGCTGGTGGCGCCGGAGCTCCTGCCGTCGAAGTCGCCTTACACGGAGGAGCAGCTCAGGCAGCTCTTCGAGATGTTTGATCGGGACGGAAACGGTTACATCACGGCAGCGGAGCTGGCGCACTCCATGGCCAAGCTCGGCCATGCCCTGACTGCGGAAGAGCTCACCGGGATGATCAGGGAGGCCGACACCGACGGCGACGGCAGGATCAATTTTCAGGAGTTCTCGCAAGCAATCACCTCTGCCGCCTTTGATAATTCTTGGGCTTGATTATTCCATTTTCTCTTACCATCAATTTCTTGTTTAGGTAAGAGTGTTGATTTTGGGGAAAAATAATGCCTTGGTGCTAATTCTCTAGTAGAAATTCAAGTATGCATTTTTGAATGGTATTTCACTATGCATCTATCTATACTCTGCCCTATACTGGAAAGAAAATTTAATTGTTGAAAAATGATTTGTCTATACAAAAAAACAAAGGCGTAGGATGTAGTATCTTTTAGATGCAGTTATGTTCTCTTCCAACTTGAGTACCCTTGGTAGATTCTTGTTGGTGGTAGTCGTTTTATTTCATTTTGGTTGCAGACAGTAATAGGAGTAAGTAGAATTTGTGTCCCTTAACTTTTGTATATGCACCTGCAGCCCCATGCATAACAATGGACAAAGGTTGTGCTAATAGTTACTTGTATGTCTGTTATTGCTTTCATTATATAACTCCTGCCGAGTTGGGTTGTCCATCTCATCAGCTGAACAGGGCACAATGAAGATCAAAGAATTCTAGTTTAGTCATTTGCGGACACGTGTAGCTGAATCTAGCATTAGCTTTGTAAAACTGATTTGCGTAAATTTTATACTTCAATGATTCAATCTCATTGGATTGTCTGGCTTTAGCATATGATGTACTCCATTTTACAATAAATGTGTCAAGAATCTGTAGATCTGATCTATGTCAGTAGAAATGCTATGATTCTACCCCTTCACACCCCTAACTATCTTATGTCAAAGAGATGTCTGAAAAGAATTTTCAAGACATGATTGCACTGTTGTGACATATACAAGGGCATCTGCTGAAGGTACCTTAGCTTTGCTATGGTAGTATGGTAGGACTTCTAACTGGCTTCCCGTCTGAGATTCTTTGTCGTGGCCTTTTTCATCTTCTTGGGGGGATGAAGTGGAAGGGGATATAGGACAAGGGAAATGTTAACTCTCCGCTTTCTGAACCCTAATTTTCAAACCTTTGCATTTAATGCTTTTAATGCCTTAAAATTTGTGGATTAAATAACGAGTGAAATAATTAGTTGATATTCTTGTGACCTAATTGATTTAGGGTTATGACTGTGCGTTGACCGAGTCGACTTCGTTGATTACGTGACGTGTCTTTTGAACAACAGGTGCTTGGTGAATTTATTTGCTCGAATTGGTGATGGAGTAATCACAAATTGTTTTTAAATAATTTCCTTTTGTGAGTAATATTTATTGGACTCAATTTCATGTTGAGTACAATAAATTAAATAAATAAAAAGATATCTCCTCTTCCTTTTCACGGATTGCCTTCTTCCTCCCATTCAAATTTTTTTTCCAAATTAATAACTGTGAAATCAATTACCCTTTTTACACCCTCTCTCCTCACGCTCCTGCCGTTCCTCCACTCTTCAGTCTGTTCCAAAATGAAACCACCAATCAGCCATTAATTCCAATTATTGGAGAATCAATTACCACAATTACTCGGCCTTTCTACCCTAATCTCCCACCGCCGCTCCCACAATCTCTTCACAAACCTTAAACACTCCAACTGTGAGGAATACGACAGAGAGCAGCGAAGAAGACGTACCATTCAACACCTTCATCTCCTTCAGACTCTATATTCCGGTATATCCTCGATCACGAATCTCTTTGCAAAATCTCTGTTATTGCTAAACCAACTCATGAAAATGACTCCACACAACAGAAACTGAGAGCGCAGGGAACCGAAGCCGAAATCTCCTTAGTTCAAGCCAATTCGTTCACAATCTACGAAGGTACATCACATACCCAACATCAACTCCCCTCTGCAATTGCCTCAATTTTTTGCATCTCATGAAATCTGAAATCAATCTCTAATCGGATAACCGAAGCAACCGAATTAAGAACCGGACTTAAATAAATCAAGATCGTACCTTTAATGGGGAAACGGGACTAATCGGGGTGGATCGAGGTCGCCAGTGAGCCGACGAAGGGAGCAGCGGCGGAGCTCTAATTTTTTTTAGTGTTGTGTTCTTGGGGGATATTCCAGTAGAAAGAGTGAAGAAGAGGGGAGTTTCTGTTTTGTTTATTTCTTCTGATGAGGGAGTATTTTAAGGTGGCGTTCGGTTGCCATAACTAATATTATGAGACTATCCATCTAAGATTAAGTTGTGAGATTATTTTAGTTGGAGGAGAGGCTATGACTAATTATCATGAGACTATTCATCTAGGATTAAGTTGATAGGTTTAATCTTATGAACCAAATATGATACATATTTAATCATGAAATTTAATCTTATCAACGAATATCCCTAATTGTATAACTCCTTTAATATTTTAGTCTTTGTTTTTAAAAAAAAGGGGGAATGGCAGTGGGTTACCAGTACTATTTTATTTATTTTAGTGATTGATTAAAACAGAAAAAGTGAAGTCAGTGTGTACGTGTTTTAAATTGGGAATACACATGTCTTTTTGTTTCTTGTTGGACCAACTCTTTTAGTATTTGTTTTGGGCTTCAGAGTTTTGTTTTGTCTTGTTATTGTGGACTAATTTGGTGTTTATTCTTTGGATTGTTTTATTAGAGTTGGGTTGTTTAAAATAATTACTTTTGGCTGGAATGGAATTAATTAATTTCTCGTGGACCGAGTTGCCTCTTTCGCAAAATTTGTTGGGGGACGTGAGTGGCCAGCCGGCATCGCTGCGATGCCTTGGTGATCGAACTTAATCCAAATATTTAAGTTTCTAATCGGATAAATTTCATAATCAACCGATAAATATAATCGAAGTCATAAGATGCATGCATCTTATTTATTTGCTTGATTCTTTGGGTTGATTTATGTGTTTTTTAAATGCTAAAGGTGATATCTCGCAAGTGAATCGTGATCGCAAGGGAAAGAATATATTAGTGGATTAAGCACTTGAGGTGGGCTTTCTTTTAAATAAGAACAATGTCCTAACTATTTTATCAATGAGAATGAAAGGCGAATATGTTTATCATGCCGTATTTTGGTTTTTAACGCACCTATCTGAAATGACTTTGACATTTATTATTTAAATCGAATTCGGGTCCTTGTAGGGCCTCAAGCCCTACTTGGATTAGTGTACACCTATGGTAGACCGTGTGCCAGCGTACGGGTTGGCCGGTCTAGTGACTTGGTTTGTGGCCACATTCCAAGTCATGTATGAACAGATATGGTTGACGTCTATGGGAAAATGACTACGCAGTCGTGATTTTGAACAATGGAATATTTTGGTGCCTTGGACCTTTCAAAAGCTAAAACCCCGATGATTGCCTAACAACGGCATGATAAAATATAAATATTTTTTATAACTTTTTTTCGGCATGAGTCCACTGAGTATTTTATAGTACTCAGTCCTGCATGTGTTTTCTCTATGTGCAAGTTGAGCGGCGACGAGCTTGGGGTGGTGTTGAGTCGAACCTGAATTATTGTTGGATTTTATTTTGAACTCCGAGGGTCGTCGTGTCTTCATACACGGCGTCACTCTTACTCGTGGATGCTTCTGCTGAGATAATACTATTTTTCGCAATTATATTTTGAACCCCTTTTTCTCTTGGATCATAAATTATGAAATAGTAACCGTTTGTCGTTGGATATAAGACATTGCTCTGATTTTCCCTCTGATATTTGAATATTAATTATTTGGTCATACTTTTTATTGAAACCCTAGATTGTTTCCCTTTTCTTAAAGTCTTTAGTTGCGACCACCCGTATTTATTAACCCTAAAAAGGACGGTCGTGACAGTATTCTACAGCCGCTGCAGTTCAGAATATTGGAAAAAAGATAGTTCATGTGTTTCATTCGCCCATGCTGGTAATAACCTGTGCAACTGCTAAGGGCGGCTGGTAAATTGATATGACTACATAAATACTAGTAATTCTATAAGCTATGGGTAAGTGCTAGTACTTTTCTTGTAACTAAAGTAATTCAGGAAATTATGCTTTCGTGTGTGCTGACAAGCTCTATTTCCTCTGGTTTTGCTCGAGAACAAATTAAATTTGACTTGTTTCATTCAATTTGAGTAGGTTTATCCTGAATGAGTGCAGCATATGTAACTAGGTAGATGATCAAATATTCAGATCGTTGGCAAACAACAACCTGCAGCATGTAGCGTATGTATGATTTGATTTAATTTGTGCTGCACTAATATGTGGTGTTTTAGCTCAAAGCAGTAGCACTTGTTAGTTGAAGAACAAGACCCCCACAACCACTCTTGTTTCCATACTCTGATTTTCCTTTACTATAAATGACAAACGTGATTACCTCATATCTTCCTAATATTACTAGTTAGTAGTATCAATTGTTTTTTGCGACGGTTAACTAATTACATATACTACACAACAATTTTCAAGAATTTTGATGACATGTGTGTGTGCAAACAAATTTTTTTCCATTTTGTTGAGAGCCTATGGTTTTTGGCTTTTTATTTCAAATTTCGAGTAGATCATTCCCGTTAATGATCTCCCGATTGTTGCACATGTATTAAAAGATATAACCAAGTCCAAATTATGTATGGAAACTAAAATCTCAATTCAAACTGAAAATAAATCTTAAGCAAATAGCTGGTATCAGCTCCAATGCTGCAATTGGAGTAGGGGGAAACAGATAAATAGGTTCCAATAATAAGGATAATAGATTTGGCAGAAAAAAAAAAGTTAAGATGTGTAAATGAGGAAAGCTTTATGATGGCTGTATTTAATAGTGGAGTACGTATTTTATTTTTGGAGAAAAAGATGGAGAATAAATCAACCTCTTATCCTTTAATTGACTTCATGTTTACGTGTAGTAATGAACAACTGATTTATCACGAGAATCGAATCATGATTACATTCATGGTGAGACTTTTTTTAATACGTGCTACTAACAATCATTCATAGCAAGCAAAAAAGATGATTCCGTCGCCTTGACAGTCTCCACACTTTGGTCCGACATCACGTGAGGGGTTAAATTAAAATACGCAGTAGCTCGTTAAGGGGGAGGTCTTAACCCACTGGGTGACGCAAGCAAAAAAAATGATTTCGTCGCCTTGGCAGCCCCCCCGGCCCGACATCATGTGAGGGGTTAAATCAAGATACGCAGTAGCCCATTAAGGGGAGGCCTTAACCCACTGGGTGGCCCATCTCCCAAGGCCTCACACTTGTGCCTGAGAGATGGAAGCAACTACACGACCGCAGTGAAATTTGAACCCAGGCTTATTGCAGCAAGATCTGCCCCTCCGTTGCCAACTACGCTACGCCCCTGCGGGCAATAATTCATGATGAGACTTAGGCCATCCACAACGCTGTCTCTATACCGTCTCTTAAACCGTCTCTTAACTACTATTTGAGCACTATTTGAGGGCCCCACTGTCCTTTTTTCCTCCATCTCTTAACTAAGAGACGGAGGCTGCAACGCTCCGTCTCTTAACCGTCTCTATACCGTCTCTTAATTACTATTCATTCAATTTAATTTATAATTTTTTTTAAAACCCAATTCAATTTAAACAAACACACTTTATTAAAATTAAAACAATATTACAACTTAACATTAAAAAAGCGAAGACATAATTAAAATTCTAAAAAAATAAAAATGACATAATTTAATATTCTCCGCCAAAGTTTTCCCAAATGTGCTCAATTAGATCCTCTTGGAGTTGGGTGTGGGCGCTAGAGTCGCGTGTCCTTGCCCGAATAGCCAACCGTTCTTGTATAGATGGATGCGCTCCACTTCGCGGCGGACTACTTGCAGTTGAGCTTCCGGGGGATTCGGGGTCGAACCAATTTCCGGCATCGGGTCCTTTGTCTCGGACAATCATGTTGTGCAAGATTATGCACGTATACATGATGTCGACCATGCTCTCCATGAACCACGAACGAGCCGGGGCTTTGATGATGTTGAAGCGCGCTTGGAGAACCCCGAACGCCCTCTCCACATCCTTGCGCGCAGCCTCCTGCTTCTGCGCAAAAAGAGCCTGCTTTGGGTTCGCTGGCCTGCCGCACGTCTTCACGAAGGTCGGCCACTTTGGGTAGATGCCGTCGGCGAGATAGTACCCCATTTTATACCGTCGGTTGTTGGCGACGAAGTTGATGGCCGGCGCTTTACCATCCAAAACTTCGGTAAAGAGGTCGGACTGTTGGAGCACGTTTACGTCGTTGTTCGAGCCAGGGACCCCGAAGTACGCGTGCCAGATCCAAAGTCGGTAGTCGGCAACGGCCTCGAGTACAACGGTTGGGTGGGTGCCTTTGTGGCCGCTCGTGTAGGAACCCCTCCAAGCCACCGGGCAATTCTTCCATTGCCAGTGCATGCAATCGACACTGCCAAGCATCCCGGGGAATCCGTGCACTTGTTCGTGCAGGTTGAGGAGGAACTGACAATCCTCCGTGGTTGGCCTCCGGAGAAATTCGTCACTGAAGGCTGCCCGGACGCCTCTGCAGAAGTTGAGCAAGCACAAGCGCCCAGTACTGTCTCCGATGTGCAGGTATTCGTCGAATATGTCGGCCGTTTGTCCAGTCGCAAGCTGCCGGATGGCTGCAGTACATTTCTGCAGCGTCGTGTGGCTGGGACGACCGACCGCGTCGAACCCTTCTCGGAAGAACTCCTCCCTGGCCGCCAAAGTATTCGCTATGTGGAGAAATAGCGGTTTCCGCATGCGGAAACGGCGACGGAAATAGGTATCTCCCCAAATCGGGTTATCGCAGAAGTAGTCGCGTACTAACCGTGCGGCGGCTTCCTCCCGGTTCCGATTGATGTACTTCCGGGAGCGTCGTGGGGGTGGTGCGGCTTCCTCCGCCTCTCGTCGTCGATCTTCTTCGAGTGATTGTTCCATTAATTGACGCATTTGCTCAAAAGGATCCATTTGTTTGAGTTGATTGAAGATGGAAATTGGAGTGATAGAGAGGATTTGAGAGGAATAGATGTGTGTTTGTGTTTGAAATGAGTATGGAATAGAATTATTTATAGAGTAAAAAAATTAAAAATTTAAAAAATGAAAATAAATATTTAACGGTAATATTACCGTTTGAAAAAAAAAATTTTTTTTTTTTTATTAAAAATCGATTTTTTTTTAAAAAAAATGAATTATTGCGTCATCAGTGACGACGCCCACTCGCGGGCCAGCGAGTGGGCGTCACGCACGCATGGGGACGTGCCACGTGTCTCGGGCGCGTGGCGAGACAGCTCGTCTCGTGTCTCTCCGAGACGAGCTACGCGACGAGCCGGTCGCGAGCTGGAGACGAGACGGCCGCTGCAATGCGTCTCGCGGGGGTCTCGTCTCTCCGAGACGAGACGCGAGCCCGGCGCGAGACGCGTTGTGGATGGTCTTAGTCTTGTGCTAATCCTAAGCTTTGAACGCTTCCATACTACTCCATCTGTCTTTTAGTAGATGTTACGCTTTCCTTTTTAGTTTGTCCCACAAAAGATGTCACATTTCATTTTTTTAGAAAAAACTCTCTCTCACATTAATATAAATATATTATCTTCTCTCTCCATCTAACATACAAAATAACACCTCCTAAAATTACGTGTCAATTCCCAAGTGTGACATCTACTATGGGACATAGGGGTACTTAACTTTCAAATCCAAAGAAAAGAAGCGGTAAATGATAGTACTCCTTCCGTCCCACAATAAAAGTCACATTTTGTCATTTTGGTCCGTCCCACAATAGAGTCACACTTTTTTTAATATAAATGGTAAATAGGTCTCACATTCAACTAACTCATTTCACTCATATTTTATTATAAAATCAATATAAAAAAGTGGATCTCATATCCCACTAACTTTTCTAACTCACTATTCTTTACATTTCTTAAAACTTGTGCCCATAATAAGAGGGACTCCTATTATAGGACGGAGGGATTATCTACTTTACATCATTTTATAATCATCATAAAAGATGACGTCTCTACAAATGAGTAGCGATCTAAATTCTCAAAAGTCAATTAAAAAATAAATTTATCTTTTCAATTAGTTTTGGATTACGAACTAAAAAATTTGGCAGGAGACAAATTTTCAAGACAAGGAGAAAAAATTTTCACCATTCTTTTTTTTTTTGGTGTGTTTGGCTGATGTATCAAATATTTATAATATTTTTTATAGTATTATTTTTTAAAATAACGGGTTATGAAGAGAACAGAAATCGGCTATGTTAAATTGTTAATATATAAAATGAGAAAATGGGCGTACAGAAAATAGAAACACAAAATGGGCTTGGTTGCATAGTGAATATCAGAGTCTCCACTCAGGATTTATGCAGGGTTTTTAATTTCATTGTAGAGAGGGAGAAAGCAGTAGTATCTGTTTGCTGTGATCTGGACAACTGATCAAGGATGTGGAACGGCAACGGAAATGCGGTGATGCAGACGGCGATGAGGTATTTCTCCACGAGCTCGCGGAAGCGTGCCCCCAATTTGAGGAAGATAAATCCTAGGGTTCCATTTCAGGAGGCCGCCTACATTGCCGAAGGTCTCTACGACGTCATCAAGGCTAATGGCCCTCTCACCATCGGAAACGCGTGGAATCACGTCAAGGTCTTCTGTTTTCCTGCTTATTTTCCAATTTATCGTTTGATTGCATCCGGATTAATTTATGAATCGGTAATTTGTATATCGCTGCAGCATTTAGACTATCGATTAGGAGGTCTAAATGGCTAGGTTTTGGCGGTGGGGAGTGTGTAGAGGATGATAATCAAAATCTAGCTTCTCTTTGGAGCCCAAAATGAAAATGGTTCTGAGTGATATCAATATTTATGGAATTTGCAGATTTAAAGAATTGAATACAGGGTCAATGTCCGATTATTTTATCAGAACAGCGATGCAACTCTGGAGTCTTAACCACATATACTGGTGATCTTGTTTCGGGGGAATGAATCAAACAATTCACAAGGATTCTCTATTGTCCATAGAATTTTGCTTCAGGGTTCGATGTGTGAGATGAGTATACGTCCCCATCCTGTAGGCTTTTATTAGTCTGACCTGTTCTGCTTCAGCCATCACTCATAGAAGTAAAGATTGAGCTGAACTGGAATACGTTTTCTTTGTTAAGTTGTACTTCTGGAAGAACCCTAAGTTCCAGTTTCTCTTACACGTTTACACCTATTTAAGTATGCAATTTGGAAAACGTTCATCAAGTATATGAAACATTTACATGACTTCGGCATTATGTGAGAAAGTTTATCCGGATTAAAGTCGCAAATGTCCCTCCTTTTTTTCTTGTGGAAAGAAATTTCTACCCTTCCGTTAGTTTGCCCTCTCTCATGGTGACTCCTGCATTGTAGGAAATGATGGATGCTATAAAAAAGGGTGTTTAGACCTTATTGTGTAGGATTCTCCTCAATTGCTATGCTCTTTATTATTATTTCTTCAGTTGCCAGATGCGTCTTGTGGATTTTTAGTGAGTTTTTACTTAGGCTTGGCATTTAGTAGATCTGGTATTCTTATTAAGAGTTTACCATGTTATAGAAAGAAAACTCTCGTCTGAAATTTGTTCTCCTTTCTTAATAAGTTTGATAAGTTGAATGATATTTGGGAAATTTTCTAGAACTAAGATAAAGTGAATTTAAATCTGCCTTTACAGGAGGCTCTTTGTCAATAAGTACATGAGATTGCTGTAAAGATGTAAATTTCACGAATTAGACAGCCTAAAGTAATTGGATGGCTTGAATTAATGTGATCCAGGTGTTATTGTCATCATCGTCATTAAAGATCAGTATCTATCGCCATGATCATCAATAAAGATGATTGGCAGCCCAGTTCGTATAGTTATGATTATAAGCAGAATTGAATTCATTGCCATTAGGTTTAGCTTGTCAAACAACAGTCTTGTGCTCCTTACCTCTTCGCATCTCAGTACTAATTGTTGGTACAAAATCATTTCCAGAGTTTAGATACCTTAATGATGTTTTGTCCAGGTGCCTATCTTGACACTGATATTGATTAAGTTGCTGTTCTCAACTTCAGTATTGTTACTAATTGTTCTCAAGTCATTGATGATTTTGAGATTATTAAGAATAATCAATTAAATGCTTATTGTTTAAATTAAAATATCTGTGTACAATGACTGTTGATCTATCCTCACTTCCCTTACCCACCTGCTTGAAATGGTAGAAAAAAAATTGTCCACATAAGAAAATGGAGAGCAGATCAGCCATGTCACTCTATCAGCTTGAAATACATTTATATATCTTTTTCCTGATATGAATACAACATTGCATACTTTGGCTGCTATGATTATGCACAAAATGCCTTCTCCTTTGAATTTCTATCATGCTGAGCGTATTCAAAACAAACAAAACACCTGTTGTATGTCTTGTAAACCTTATCAAATATCAATTAACATGTACTTTATATCAAGATAAAGTTTCATGGAGTATAAGATACTTAATGCATTATGCAGGAAGCTGGTATCAGTGGACTAAATAGCAAAACACACATGAAGATTATGCTGAAGTGGATGAGAGGTAGGAGTATGCTCAAACAAATCTGTAACCAAGTTGGATCTAACAAGAAATTTCTGGTCACAACATATCCAGAAGAACCTTTGACGGCAGACCAGGTGATCAACTCCCCCGAAGTGAAGCCAAAGACTCTGAAACCTTCAAAGTCTGATAGAAAACCAGTACAATAATGTGTGTGTCTGTGCTGCTTGCTTTTTCCTTATTTCCTCCCCCTCTTCTAGCCTTCAGTGAAAATGTCGGTGTTGTTGAACACAAAAATTTCCCATTCAAGGTATGAATGTGCTTTAGTTCCCTTTTTGACATGCCCTTAGATTTGTTTGGAACATAAATTTGCTACTTTTGGTCTAAGTAAAGACGATATGATGTCCTCCCTCTCCAAAAGAAAAAAAAAAATCCTTGGCTGCAATAACTGCTGTAACTTATGGGTTTTGATTGATTAATAACTAAGATTTGTGGTATTTGGGATTCAATTCGAAGGATTACATGATCAAAATAAAAAAAAATTGTTAAAGAGTCTAAAAAAAAGCAAGCTATTTGAAGTTTGCATCTGAAAAAGCTCGTCAGGAATTGGATTGTTCAATAAACTAGACCACCTGAGCTGGACAAAATTTTCAAGCCTGAGAGTGCTCAACTCGAGAGGTTCACGGACATTTTCAAGCTCAACCATGTTAGCAAGCCTCATAAGGGTGAGTAAAATAATTTCAAATGTGAATATACTGTGTACATTTAAACACACACATTCATAATAAAAAAAAAGTTCAAAGAATCACTTTCAGGTTGTAACTGAAAGGGCTCTCTAGCTGTCTAGCATCCGGGTGAATATTTTACGAGCCAAGTTCGAGTAACATCTTATCAAAACAAACCAAGTTCAAGTAACATCTTATCGAAACAAACCTTTTACGAAGTCTAACACAATGTAGTTGATTACTTGACAAGGCAAGCTCGAGATAGTTTATTAGAGTATTTGTCAATGTAGCGCAAGTCTGAAAAGGGAAAGGCATTTGGTGACTTGTTTACATCCCTACTAAAAAGTGGACAGAAGTATTAAATTAAAGACAAACACACACATACATGATAGAACATGAGTTTATGCACAACCAGTGGGATATAATTGAGCAATAAACGACTTTCAGCATAAACATATTCTCCAATCTCCGAAGTTCGCTTGAGATATACAATGGCCAAGCATGTTCAAATCAGTGGCATGATTATCCAGGCACAACAAGGTTGCCACTCAAAGGCAGTATGATTCAAACAAGATTGTCTTAGATATGCAAACTACAGTAGATCACTAAGATGCTTCGGAATTAATCTATTTTGCGTTTGCCACTTCAGTTTTCAATAGACTAGTTTTTTTGTTTCTTTTCACACAGTTTTTTATTTACCTTTGAATTTTTCTATTTATTTCTCTGTCAAAAATAAATAAAGAAATGATATCATTCCAGTTGTGCATAGTTTTACTCCAACATAATTGTCATAGTGAGGAAATAAGACTTTGATATTTGGTCATAACTAGTTTTCTCTCCCATGCAATATACTAATAATAGTTAGCAAGAAATTAAAAGCCACAATTAATCAATCATAGATTTCATAAATATAAGTAAACATTAGTATGATTTGCTCTTTTGTTGTGACACATGACTAAAGCTGAAGGTTTGGGGTTCAATCGAGTAACCAACTAAACAACCAAACCTAAATTTGTTAGGGATGAGTCCATAGTTTGGGCTCCTATCCACAATTCATAACTAAATCAATTTTCCAAGAACATAAATATCATATTTTTTTACTAATAAATATGGTTCAAAAAAATCTGTAAAAGGAAAATAAAATGCTCAGACAAGAAAGAGACCAATTCTGCTACTGTCAAGCCAAGGCAATCAAACTGAAAATTCTGTCATTTTTTTTTCTTGTTATTAACATCGAATTCGGTATCTAGAAATGCATGTGGTTCTTTTATTGACTGAAAATATTTTCAATCCTCGCAATAAGTAATTAAAGGTTTACGTTGAGAACCATTATTAATATGATTTAGAAAACCATTTTTTAGTCCTTAAAATGCGAAGACTCTGAAGTAATATAACTAGGTAAAAAGAGATGGATGGAAACTCTCGCTGTGTGATTAATTTAAATTTATTTTCTGCATTACTTTTTACCTTATTAACTAAAAATGTGTTAATTATATGTGATGGGGTACGAACTAAACAACTAAACCCTAGTTGCGAGCCCAATAACAGTGACGGCCCATCAGCCCAAAACCCAAGAAAGAGTATCAGTTCGGCATGACCAAAGAGTTCGGTTCGGCACAACCAAAGAGTTCGGTCGCAGCCTACAGCTCGGTAAAAGCCAACCAATCAAGCTCTACTCTCAAAACCCAAGAAAGAGTATCAGTTCGGCATGACCAAAGAGTTCGGTTCGGCACAACCAAAGAGTTCGGTCGCAACCTACAGCTCGGTAAAAGCCAACCAATCAAGCTCTACTCTCAGATCGGCAAAAGAACCAATCAAGCTCTACTCTCAGATCGGCAAAAGCTAATCGGCAAAGTTCAGCAGTTCGGTCTCAGTGTTCGACCGAACAAGGAGATAGTGGACCCATGCAGGATCTCCACGACCTCCATTACACCCACGATCTATTTAGTGGTGTTAAGCAGTTATCAACCATCCACGATCTAGTGAGTGGTGCTGCAAACCACGATCTTAGTTCAATGTATAAATAGAACCTAGATCAGATAGACAAGGGTTAAGCTCTCTAGATCCTGAATCTTATAGCAAATCAGTATTGTAATCTGTAAGCGAGACCAAGCAATACAAATTTGCCCTCTCTTCTTCCCGTGGACGTAGATTTACCTCAGTAGATCGAACCACGTAATTTTCCGTGTTGTGATCATTTATTACTTGCATTTATTCCCATCAAAAATTCGCCACATCATCACTGGCGCCGTCTGTGGGAAACAGAGAACCAAAACTGTGATAAAAGCGAGTTTTTGATCCTTTTCCACCAAAAAAAAAAAAATGCATACCAGATCACATAATACCCATACTTCCGTCCGTGATGAACGTGAGGAAGCTAGTCCAGCCCGTAGGCCCGGAAAACAGCCTCGGGAGAAATCTGCCTCCAGTTCTCACGGTGAAAGAACAAACCACTCCAAAAGTCATCGCACCGAGCCTCCCCAGCAGCTCGCTTTGAATGAGGCTGTCAAGTCGTTCTTGGCTGAGAAGCAGGATGAGTTCTTAACATTCCTGCAAAAGAGCCAGAAGCCGGAGAAGCAAACGGCGGATTCTCCCTTCCCCTCCAGACATGAAAGTCACTACCGCAGTAGTGTCGTATCTTCCAGGAGAAAGAATCCTCACCACCGACATGTTCCTTCTCCTCCTCGGTACCGAAATCACAGGAGAACTCCATCTCCACCATACCGAAGAGATGTCGGATTCGCCATGTATGGAGCGCTGAAGACTCCATTTTCGGATGATATCACCCGAACTCCATTGCCACAGAATTACCGAACTCCGTCAATGACTTATGACGGGTTAGTGGATCCTCATGATTTCCTGGGACGCTATCAGTATAATATGGCGAACCAAGGTCTCAATGAGGTTCACATGTGTAAGCTGTTTCCCGAGCTGCTTATCGGGAACGCAAGAAGGTGGTTTGACAGCCTCCCTCAAGGGAGCATTAGATCTTACAGAGATCTAATGGATGCTTTTCACAGGAGATTCTTCCAGAAAGCGGAAGCCCGAATCACTTCGGCTCAGCTGCTTTCTATACGTCAAGGTCGCGATGAAAAAATTAGCGACTTCATGACGAGATTCCACAAGGAATGCCTACAAGTAGATGATCTCAATGATCTACTTGTCATTTCGGCATTCCAAAATGGAATTCTGCCCGGAGCTCTCTACAGAAAGCTCGTTGAGTGCAGTCCGCAAACAGCTCAAGAGATGTGGGACATTGCGGACTAGTTTTCTCGTGCCGATGAGGCGGACCGTCGAAAACGGTCTTTAGACAGCTCATCCAGAGGAGACAAAAAGAAGCCCGATCATAGCGATCAGGGGCTTCCTCGCCGAACTCCTTTTGAAAGAATTCAAAGGGCACCGGTACAAGGCAGATTGGGACCACGTCTCGATCTTGAGAAACCGCCCGCTCAGTTCGTACCATTGAACAAGTCGAGAGCAGAAATTTTCGAACTGCATTCTGATATGTTCGAAAAACCAAAGCGGATGACGAAATCAGCCACGCGCCGAAGTCAGGATACGTACTGCTCCTACCATAAAGACCACGGTCACGATACCGAGGAGTGCCGAAATTTGGCAGCAGGTATTGATGTTCTTGTGAAAGCAGGGACGTTAAAAAAATACCAAAGCAAGCTGCCGAAGAAGAATAAGAAACAGAGAGGTGCGAACTGCGCTCCTCAGGATCCTAAAAGGCAACAGGATCCCGAAGACGATGACGAGCCGCAATATGACGGAGTAATCCAGACTATTGACGCTCTCCCAGCCGGGAAGACTAAGTCGTCTCTAAAAGCAGAACGCAGAGGCGTCAATCGAGAGGAGCCTATGCATAAAAGGCTGAAGAAGGAGGAAGTAATCACGTTTTCAGATGCAGATCCCGTCCCGGCCATTTCTCCTCATCAAGACGCGATTGTCATTCAAGCCGGAGTGGCAAACAAACTGATCCACAGAGTGTTTGTGGATACAGGAGCGTCGGTTAGCATTCTTTTTAAAGAATGTTTTGATAAACTGGAAGTGGATCCAGCTCGGCTCAGTCCGGCCCCACTTCCTCTGAAAAGTTTCGCCCAGGAAGACACCCGCCCTGAAGGTACTATCAGCCTTCCGATTACGGTGGGAAGAGCGCCTACTAGCTCCAGTACGATGATCGAGTTTTTTGTGGTAAAAGCTCGGTCCCCGTATAACATCATCCTGGGAAGAGACTGGCTCAACACAGTTCGGGCCATTTGCTCTACTTATCACCTCACAATCAAGATCCCCACTAAAGGAGGGATTGCAGTCATCCGAGGTGATCAAAAGAGAGCAAAAGAATGTTTGCAGATTGCGCTTAAAAGTGCCGAGCAATCAGATCGGCACCATCAAGCATAGCAATCACAGCAGCCGGAGTCAGAGGCAGGCGAAATGACCGAACTCACACCGGAGCCGAGCTCGATGACAGTTCAGTTATACGAAGATGATCCATCCAGAACGGTCAAGATCGGTTTCGCGGGAACACCTCTGCTCCGGGAAAAGACCATCCAGCTCCTCAAAGAGTACAAAGATGTCTTTGCGTGGTCTCCGTTGGACATGACCGGAGTGTCTTCCGAGGTAATTACACATCGGTTAAATATTGATCCTTCAGTCCGGCCTATAAAACAGAAGCAAAGACTCTTTGCGGCAGAAAGAAATCAAGTCATCCATGACGAAGTCCGCCAATTACTGAAAGCGGATGTATTATTCGAAGTAAAATATCCTTCTTAGGTAGCCAATCCTGTGATGATCAAGAAAAAAGAAGGAGGATGGCGGATGTGCATAGATTTTACCGATCTAAATAAGCACTGTCCTAAAGATTGCTACCCCCTTCCGAACATAGATAAAAAAGTAGAAGCTTTGATAGGCTTCGAAATTTTCTGTTTCTTGATTTGTATAAAGGATACCACCAAGTTTTAATGGATGAGAATGATGCTTCAAAAACGGCTTTCATTACTGACTTCGGCATTTTTGCTTATAAAAAGATGCCATTCGGTTTAAAGAATGCCGGAGCCACATATCAAAGGATGGTAGACAAGCTATTTCGGCACCTGATCGGAAAAGAGGTTGAAGTCTATGTTGACGACATAGTTGTTAAAAGTAGAAGCACTTCGGATTACGAAGACAATCTCAAATCAACTCTCGACGTGCTCAAAAAAGCCAACCTCAAACTCAATCCCCAAAAATGTACCTTTTTGGTAGATTCGGGAAAGTTTCTGGGTTGTTGGGTTTCAAAGGACGGACTCAAGGCAAATCCCCTAAAGGTTCAAGTTGTTCAGAACATGGCAATGCCGAAGTCCATACATGATGTGCAAAGGCTAACTGGATGTCTAGCCGCACTGAATAGATTCCTTTCCCAAGCAGCCGAAAAGCAACTGCCGTTCTTCAATGTTTTGAAGAAGGCACCAAAGTTTGAGTGGGGAGCCGAACAGAAAAAGGCTTTTGACGAACTCAAAAGTTATTTAGCCGAACTCCCTATTCTCTCTGCTCCAACAGATGCCGAAGTGATATTCTTATATTTAGCGGCATCAGATCAAACCATTAGCGCGGTACTTGTACGAGAAGAAGGCCTAAAGCAGCGTCCTATCTACTTTACAAGCCGAGCATTAAGAGGTCCCGAAACAAGGTATCAACCTCTGGAAAAAATTGCTCTGGCATTAGTAAATGCAGCAAGGAGACTGCGGCCATATTTCTATGCTCACAAGGTATGCGTCTTAACCGATCTTCCACTTCGGCAAGTTTTGACTAAGCCTGAAGCATCAGGCAGAATTGCCAAGTGGGCCATAGAGTTGGGAGAACATTCAATAGAATATCTACCTCGGAAAGCCATCAAGGGACAAGCCTTGGCGGATTTTCTGGTAGAGGCAAAGTTCGATCAAGCAATCCCTATTATTGCCGAACAGAAAAGCCCTACCCATGATGAACCAACACAGCCCCAGGAACCCGAAGTAGAGCCGCCGGACTGTTGGATTGGATTCGTAGATGGAGCTTCGAATAAGACGGGGAGTGGAGCTGGTATTCTACTTATCGCTCCCGACGGACACGAGGTAACTTATTCACTTCGGTTCTTATTCCCAACCACTAATAACGAAGCCGAATACGAAGCCCTTCTTGCCGGACTTCGGTTAGCGCAAAGTCTATTTATCAAATCTCTCAAAATCCATTGTGATTCACAAGTCATAGTGAATCACATGTTGGGTACAAGTGAAGCCCGAGATGAAAGGATGAAAAAATACTTGGACAAAGCGCAAAGCATTAGCCGAAGTTTCTCTTATTTTCGGATAATCCGCATTCCCAGAGCGGAAAATGGCCGAGCAGATACTTTAAGCAAGTTGGCCTCATATCCGAGCTCAAAAGTGGAGGAATTACCGCACAGAAGCATTGATGATGCTGAGGTACTTTCAGTAACCAGCTCGCCGAACTGGATGACGCCAATATCAAAGTATCTAGATCAAGGACAACTGCCCGAGGATAAGAGAGAAGCTCGGAAAATCACATGCCGAGCACTTCGGTATGAACTTCATGAAGGAGTCCTATATAGAAAGTCCTACCTTCAACCGTTATTGCGATGTGTAGGACCAGAAGAGACGGACTACATCCTTAGAGAAGTTCATGAAGGATCGTGCGGCAGCCACATCGGAGCTAGAGCTTTAGCTAAAAAAGTTCTGAGATGGGGATATTATTGGCCAACTTTGGTACAAGAAGCAGCACAGCTCGTTAAGAAATGTACGAAGTGCCAAATCCATGCAAATATCCCAAGGATGCCGCAGACCGATCTATGTGCTATGCAAAGCCCTTGGCCTTTTATGCAATGGGGCATAGACATAGTAGGACCACTACCACAAGCTCCTCGGCAAATGAAATTCTTGATCGTTGCCGTGGACTACTTCACAAAGTGGGTGGAGGCTGAACCATTAGCTACGATAACGAGCTCGAAGGCATTGGATTTTGTTTGGAAGAACATAGTTTGCCGATTTGGCATACCCCATATCCTCATTTCGGATAATGGGACTCAGTTCACCGACAAGACATTCAAGAATTGGTGCCAAGAGTTGAATATTCAACAGCGGTTCACTTCGGTCTCTCACCCACAAGCAAACGGACAAACGGAAGTAACAAACCGTATTTTGGTGAAAGGATTAAAAGCTCGGTTAGAACAAGCCAAAGGACAATGGGTAGAAAATCTTCCTCAAGTCCTATGGTCTTACCGAACTACACCAAAAACCTCCAACGGTGAAACTCCGTACAGTCTAGTGTACGGCACTGAAGCCGTAATTCCGGTTGAGATCGGCATACCCAGCCCCCGAACACTCAATTTCTCAACAGAACTGAATGATGACGGACTGAGAGCCGAACTAGATCTTGCCGAAGAAAGAAGAGAACTGGCCTGCATAAAAGCAGCCAAGTACAAGGAGCAAGTAACCCGGTATTATAACCAAAGGGTGAAAAAGCTGCAGTTTCAAGTGGGAGATCTCGTATTGAGAAACAATGAAGTAAGCCGAGCAGAAAAGCTGGGCAAACTTGAACCCACATGGGAAGGTCCGTATCGGGTGTCAGAAGTCCTGGGAAAAGGGTCTTATAAATTGACTCACATGTCAGGAGAACAAGTACCCCGAACATGGCATATTTCCAACCTCAAGAAGTTCCATTTGTAAGAGACAAGGTCCGGTCAGTCTTGTATCTAGTTCGGTCCTAGGGATATGTGCTTTCATGTTTCTATTTGTCCTTTATGCTGGTCGTTTTATAAAAGTTTAAAATCTTTTTCGTCTTTTTTATTTGTCTTTATGTGCGTTTAGTCTCTATGTGCGTTTTGTCTCTTATAAATATTACTGAGGTATATTGATCTTTAAAGGCTGATCCCCTTTTTAGATCATGTATTAAAGACAATTGTGAGTCCAAGCTTCTAAGGAAGATACAAGACCACAATTCAGCTTAAGAAACAAGCAGTTCGTCTGAAACGGACTGCAATAAGCCGAAAACCACTTCGGTCAACCAGGGAAAGTCCAATCCAAGCGATAAAACTCGCCAAATTAGGACACAAAGGGAAAGTCCAATCCAAGCGATAAAACTCGCCAAATTAGGACACAAAAGGAAAGTCCAATCCAAGCGATAAAACTCGCCAAATTAGGACACAAAGGGAAAGTCCAATCCAAGCGATAAAACTCGCCAAATTAGGACACAAAAGGAAAGTCCAATCCAAGCGATAAAACTCGCCAAATTAGGACACAAAGGGAAAGTCCAATCCAAGCGATAAAACTCGCCAAATAAGGACACAAACTAAGTCCGGTCAAAGAAGAGTTTACTTCATAAGACCAAGGACGAGTCCGGTCAAAGAAGAGTTTACTTCATAAGACCAAGGACGAGTCCGGTCAAAGAAGAATTTACTTCATAAGACCGAAGACGAGTCCGGTCAAAGAAGAGTTTTCTTCATAAGACCGAAGACGAGTCCGGTTAAAGAAGAGTTTTCTTCATAAGACTGAGGACGAGTCCGGCCAAAGAAGAGTTTTTTTCATAAGACCGCGGACGAGTACAATAAATGAAATAAAAAATCGCTGAACTGTAAATACGCAGTGATAGAAGCGAAATGAAAAAATTTCATTTATTAAGTCTTGTTCGGCATACAATTTCGCTGCCCTACGAGAAGGCGTTACACCATTACAAAGGACTATTCTACTGTCCACGGTTGCTAAAGTTGAGCCACCTATCCAAAAAATCCTCATGATGCTGAGTTCGGGTGTTCCGAACAGTTGAAGAATAAGTAGGTCGACGAGATGCTCTGATCGACCTACCGCCCCTTCCCTGAGTCCGGGAAGTTCTAGCACCTCGGCGGCGAAGAGTCTCTTCACGAAGCATCCGCTGATCTTGCTCACTCATAATCACAACTCCTCTACGAACTTCAGGGCGTTCTCGTCTTGACATTTCCGGTTGCTCCGGAGTCCGTTGCTGACTTGGAGTACGTTCTCGTCTTGACGTTTCCGGTTCATCCTGAGTTCGTTGTTGGTTTGGAGTAGAATCTTGAGCAAGTGGATTAGAGGTTTGAGTTGGAGTGTGAGCATCTGTTGGCGGGAAACGCCTAAGGAATCTCTCGATTGAGGGACGCCGGGAAAGAATGATGTCGTACCGAGAAGCCAAGCGCCGCAATGACTTCACAACTTGTTGGCAAGCCGAGCTCTCCAGCGCATTGTTCTTCCGGAGTACATGAAGCTCCTCCCACAATTCATCAACTTGATTCTGAACTTCAGATATGGTCATTCCCCCGCGCCCGCAGATGAAATCCTCATATGCAGTCCTCTCAGCGATGACAGTGTTCAGCTCGGCCTCCAGATCTTTCTTTATGGACTTTAAGTCCTTATTGTTGGACTCCAGCTCCACTAACCGAGCCAAGAGTTCGTCATACTTCACCTGGTCATCTATGGCTTTTTTCTCAGCTTCGTTTAAAGCCGAAGAGTATAGCCGCTTCCAGTGAAGTACCTCCAGCTCCTTAAGAGTTAAGAATACAAAGCAGCTATGTCAGTTCGGCATTTCAGTTTACCGAGCAGGCAGTAAACCACAACAGGAGTACAAGAGATTACGAAAAGCTATGAAGAAGACACGAGTGTAGAAAGAAGAATTTTTTCATTCACAAGAAAAATTTTTTACACAAGGAGGGCTTCAAGGCCATTTTACAAGGAGAGAAAGAAACTAAACTAAGAGAAGGGAGACGAAATCATACTCCGCCAGTTTCGTCTCCGGCTCCTCTGTGGGTTTCAGCCTCCTTCTCCTTGTCTACTTCGGCTTCAGCCTCGGCCTCCCTACTCCCTCCAGCCTGCTCGGTGCCCCCATCGCCGATCTGCTGCACCTCCTGCTCGGCATGCCCGTCGCCGGCCTGCTGATCCGTCTGCTCGGTCTCCTTGCCGGCCTCGTTTTCCTGCCCACCCTCTTCGTTAAAGATTGAAGCGGGTGAAACAGGTCCCAAGGAGGCAAAGATGGCCTCCATGTTCTCGTCCCGGTCAGCGCGGCAGTTACGGACTCTTTCAGCAGAGAGCAGGACCGAGGAAGAAGCAAGCTCCTCAAGGAGCGGCAGACTCTGGAGACGAGCTGAAATCTCTCGGCCATACAGCGGCAGGACGACTTCGGGTTCCTGCTCAGCGTTATCGGTCATCAATTTCAGCAGATCACCGATAAAGGCCGAAAATTGATTGCTCAAAAAGAGTTTCTCCGCGAAAACACGGAGAGCCTCCCCCTGAGCAACCACGGCGGCAGCCTCCCTCTGTTTAGATTGCTCTCTCTGGATGATGAGCTGGTTTTTGGCACGCTGAGCTTCATCCTGAGCCGAGATCCTAGCGGCCCTTGCCTTCTCAAAGTCTGCCCGAGCCTGTTCGGCCTGGTGACGAGCAGCATTCAACTTCCTCTGCATCTCAGCATAATCGTTGGACGCTTTGGAGAGTTCAACGGCGACGAGCTTGGAGAGCATATTGTTCCTCTGAAAATGGAAAAAGGAAAAAGTCAACAGAGGGGCCACAAAAAATATAGGAAAAAAGCAAGGCCAGAAAATCAAGAAGAGAATTCACCTCTACAAAGTCCGTTGGCCATGCAAAAGGCTCACAGACATGTTCCGAAGGGGCCGCCAAGACAATGTCTTTCTCCGGCGCTCTTGGGGGTTTCTGAATCTTCCCCTTCCCCTTTGCCGAAGTCGACTCCGGCTTTTTTGGATCCGAAGAAGAGGTCTTCTGCCTTTTCGGATTCTTCTCGGCATCAGACGCCGAGCCGGTGGCTTTCTGTCTCTCCGGCTCATTAGATTCGGAGGATTTGCGACCGAGCTTGTTTAGCATGTTCACTGCCAAAAAGCAAGAAAACAAGGTTAGTCTTCGTCGTTAAAGCAGTAAAGCATAAAAAAGAAATCCTCACCCTCAGTCTCTTCGTCCGAAGACGAGATATCGAACACGAAGTCACCCTTGACGAGCTCAGATTCCGAGTACTGTTTCCTAATCATAGGAATCTTATTGAGCTCGCCCTCGAGCTCGTTCAACGGTTCTAACCGAGGATGAGGAATTACGGACTTCGGCCCTCTCCAGGGAAAGCCCGGAGCCGCTGTCCTATTGTAAAAAAAGAAACGATTTTGCCATTTCGGCCATTTGGTTTTACAAAAGGCTCTAAAGGGCTGTAAAGGGATCAAGTAAAACCAGGATCCCTTCCTCTTAAACTGAAAGAAATTAAGGATTGCCCTCAGAGACAGATCCTTTCCTAATCTACGCAGTTCGGCAGCAAAGGCCGATAAGTGCCTCCAAGAATTCGGAGTCACTTGACCTAAAGGGAGTTGAAAAAAATCAAGAAGCTCTACAAAGGCAGGGGGAAGAGGGAAACGAAGCCCGCATTCCAAGCAGGCTTCGTAAACGGTGGCGTAACCCTCCGGCGGCGAATCAGCCCTATGAAGGTCGTCGGGAATTACCACTAAACCCCCAGGTAGAAAATATTTTCCGTGTAAGGATATCACAGTATCCTTACTCAAAATGCTCGGAAAATATTCTACCGTCTTCTCCCCGGACTTCTTCCGGCCAGAAGACCCCTTACCCCCCTTCCTACCGCTACCTGATTCAGAAACAGATTCAGAAGAAGAAGACATGATTCTTACTCTCTGATGGTCGAAAGTCTGAAGAAAGTCTTGAAGAAGCGGAAGAAAATTTTTCGAAAAAGGGAGAGAATACAGAAGAAATAATCGCAAAAGTGTTTCCAATGATGAAGAAAGGAAATATTTATCGGATTCGCAAAGGCATTTCAAATCCGTCGCGCCGTTTCAAATCCCACTTTTTCTGGATTCAACGGCCGGATTTACTGTCACATTTAATGCAGACACGCGCATGGCACGTCCCCTGACGTCAGCCTCCCCCTTACATTTATCCAAAATGCCGAAGTGATTCACTTCGCTTTTCGGGGGGGGTGGTGATGGGGTACGAACTAAACAACTAAACCCTAGTTGCGAGCCCAATAACAGTGACGGCCCATCAGCCCAAAACCCAAGAAAGAGTATCAGTTCGGCATGACCAAAGAGTTCGGTTCGGCACAACCAAAGAGTTCGGTCGCAACCTACAGCTCGGTAAAAGCCAACCAATCAAGCTCTACTCTCAGATCGGCAAAAGAACCAATCAAGCTCTACTCTCAGATCGGCAAAAGCTAATCGGCAAAGTTCAGCAGTTCGGTCTCAGTGTTCGACCGAACAAGGAGATAGTGGACCCATGCAGGATCTCCACGACCTCCATTACACCCACGATCTATTTAGTGGTGTTAAGCAGTTATCAACCATCCACGATCTAGTGAGTGGTGCTGCAAACCACGATCTTAGTTCAATGTATAAATAGAACCTAGATCAGATAGACAAGGGTTAAGCTCTCTAGATCCTGAATCTTATAGCAAATCAGTATTGTAATCTGTAAGCGAGACCAAGCAATACAAATTTGCCCTCTCTTCTTCCCGTGGACGTAGATTTACCTCAGTAGATCGAACCACGTAATTTTCCGTGTTGTGATCATTTATTACTTGCATTTATTCCCATCAAAAATTCGCCACATCATCAATATGTGATTTATTATAACTTCATTATTGTGAAGAAAGTATAGCGATCTATACATACAATTAGTAGAGAAATTAATTTATAGAAGAAAACGTAGAAAATGGCATGGATTAAATTTACGTGAATAAGCGCATCGTAGATTCCCAAGCGACAATATCAATATTTGATTGTGTTTACAGTAGTTTCTCTGAAGACAGAATCATTAACTGATTCCATACAATTTATTTGAATAATTGACAATATTCCTTGATCAACTAGATGTCAAACGTCATTTTTATATATTCACTTTATTTCTATATATACGTGAGTTTTAAGATTAATTAATTGTTAATTAGCTCATCAACTTTAGGTCAGTTTGCTATTAATATCTATCTTTCAACATTGCATGAATGTCACTAATCACTAGTGTAATTAGTCGTGTGTGAATCTTGAACACAACCGAGGTCAATCCGGAACAAGAATTGAGCTACGCAATTTGTATGAAAATGAGTAAAACAAGAACTTAGAGTATATGAGAATCAATGGAGATTGTTTATTCAATATGTGGAAGAACTTGAGCTCTCACGGATGAAAATTTCTTTCTCTCTCTCAGCTCAAAATGATGAAGATGTAACTAACTAACAAACACTCTCACCTTTTAACACTCCCGGAAATTGGGAGGGAAATTCAAAACTGAAATTAACAAATATTGCATAACAGTCCCTCAACTTTGCTAATTGTTCAGTTGTGCCCCAATTTCATAACATATCTCCACCTTGGGACATAACTGGACAATTCTCATACCATCTCCAACTCCTTCTTCAACTTTAGCTGGATCAGATTCACCAATTCCATGCAATACTTCAGTTTTGATCCGGGCAGAACCTTTGTGAGCATATCTGATGCATTGTGCTCCGTTGCAACTTTCTCAATCTTCACTAAGCCCTTTTTCCACTTCATCCCTTATAAAATGTAGCTTAACATCAACATGTTTGCTCCTTTCATGAAATGTCTGATGCTTTGATAAACATATGGCACTATTCGAGTCACACAACACTGTCACAACTTCTTGATCAACTCCAAAGTCAGAGCATATCCCTTTCAACCATATCCTTTCTTTCATTGCCTCAGACAAAGAAATATATTCAGCTTCATTGGTTGAGAGTGCCACTACTGATTGAAGACTTGATTTCCAGCTTACTGCAGCACCATACAAGCAGAACACATAACCAGATTGGGACTTTCTTGTGTCAATGCTTGTTGCAAAATCAGAATCACAAAATCCCATCAGAGGCTGCCCCACAACTTCCTTTTTCCCATCAAACAGAATTCCACAATCTTGAGTACCATTTAGATACCTCAGTATCCACTTTAGAGCTTGCCAATGTTCCAGACCAGGGTCTGCCATGTATCTACTCACAACACTTATAGCATGGCTGATATCTGGTCTTGTACACACCATGGTGTACATGATACTTCCCACTATGTTAGCATATGGGATCTTATCCATCTCTCTTCTTTGATCATCATCTTTTGGGCTCTGATTCGCACTGGGCTTAAACTGTTGACTCAATGGTATAGACACTGATCTGCTGTGATTCATCTGAAATTTCTCAACAACATTTTTAATGTAGTCTTTCTGAGTTAACCATATCCTTTTCTGATCTCTATCCCTCATGATCTCCATACCAAGAATCTTCTTTGCATCTCCAAGATCCTTCATATCAAACTCAGATTTCAGATCTGACTTCACCAGCTCCACCTCTTCCTTATGCTTGGCAGAAATTAACATGTCATCTACATACAACAGTAAGTAGGCCACAGCAACTCCATCTCTTCTCTTAATGAAAACACAGTGATCATATAAAGACTTCTCAAATCCAATTTTCTGCATAAAATCATTGAATCTTAGATACCACTGTCTTGAGCTTTGCTTAAGGCCATAGAGGCTTCTTTTCAACAAACACACTTTCCCCTCATCCCCTGGCTGTATAAATCCAGGTGGTTGTTCCATGTAAATCTTTTCCTCAAGTTCCCCATGGAGGAAAACAGTTTTCACATCAAGTTGTTGTAATTCTCAGTCTCTATGTGCAACAATAGCAAGCAAAACTCTGATAGAACTGTGTTTCACTACCGGGGAGAAAATTTCATTGTAATCCACCCCCTCCTTTTGTGTTAAGCCTTTAGCTACTAGCCTAGCCTTGAACCTGATTTGGTTGTTGTTAAAAGCCTCAATTTTCTTCTTGAAAATCCATTTGCATCCCACTGTTTTCTAATCAGTTGGTCTCAATACCAGAATTCATGTGTGGTTCTTGTACAAGCTATCAATCTCTTCTTGCATAGCCAACAACCATTTATCCTTCTCTGGACTCCTTATTGCTTCTTTATATGTTGAAGGCTCATGATATTCCATTTCTTCAGCTACAGCCAGAGCACAGTGCATCATGTCATAATCATTGAATCTGGAGGGAAGCATGATGTTTCTTCTTGATCTATCTTTAGCAATCACTCTATCTGGAGTTTTAGTGTCAGTCTCATGCTCAGCAAATCTATCAGCATTGATTCCCCTTACACCATTCAGAGTATCTGATGAAGATTGTTTCTGATTCTCCACCTCAAAGTGAACTCTCTGAGCTTCTCTGCTAAGAAAAGGCATCTCAGACTCTCTGAAATCACATCTCTGCTGATTATAACTTTCTTGTTACCCTCCTCACAGCACCATAGCCTGTAGCCTCTAACTCCCTTCTGATAACCAATCATCACACACCTGAGTGCTCTGGGTTCCAGCTTTCCCTGTTTGATATGAGCATAAGCTCTACAACCAAATGGCCTCAGTCTTGAATAGTCTCCACAAGAACCATACCACCTACTATCAGGTGTTTCATTTTCAATTGCAGCAGAGGGGCATTTGTTGATCAAAACAGCAGCAGTGGCTGCTTCAGCCCAGAATGGCTTTGACATTCCTGAGGATATCAACATGCATCTTACTCTCTCAAGAATGGTTCTATTTGCTCTCTCAGCAACTCCATTTTGTTGTGGATTGTGAGGAACTGTCCTATGTCTTTTCACTCCCTTGTTCTTACAGAATTCATCAAATTCATGTGACAAGAATTCCAGCCCATTGTCAGTTCTCAGACACCTCAATGGCTTTTCTTTCTCCAACTCAACCTCTGAGCACCACTCTTGAAATTTCTTAAATGTTTCTGACTTCTCTTTCTTGATTACTACCCACAGCTTTCTAGAAAAGTCATCAACAAAAGATAAGAACTACCTGTCTCCTCCAATGTTCTCAACTGGTGCAGGGCCCCATATATCACTATGTACATATTGGAGAGGCTCTGTAGAGGTATGCTTGCCCACTCCATATGGTAGTTTTCTGCTCTTTCCAAGAATGCATTCTTCACAAAGTCCAATGTCCTTATGTATTTCAGATTCTTGCATCTGAATCATGCCCAGTTTCACCAGCTCCTTCAATCCAGAATCTCCAACATGGCCAAGTCTTGCATGCCAATTTATGGATTGTTGTGTGGAGTTTACAGATCCCTCAACCGCCTCAGCTTGCAGGTAATAGAGGACATTGTTTCTGATAGCTGTCATCATCATCTGGTCATCTTTTGTGACAAGCATCTCTCCACCAAAGAGGGTCAATCTGTACCCCTTTTTCTCAAGAAGACCTAATGAGATCAGGTTTCTTTTAATGGATGGGATGTACCTTACATCAGTGAGTGTTCTCAAGGTTTCATCGTCCATCCTCAAGCATATGTTCCCCACTCCCTTGACTTCACAGACATGGTCATCTCCTAGTAAAACTGAGCCATCTGATTCTCTCAAGTTCCAGAACCACTCAAGATTTGAGGACATGTGGAAGCTGCAGCCAGAGTCCATGATCCACAGCTTGGATATTGGGTTGTTCTTCATCACATTGAGGGCTCTAGCTTCTTCAACTTCCTCAGTGAGAGCTGCTGTTCCCTCTTCCTTTTCACCATCTGCTTGTTTCTTTTTCCAAACATAGCAATTTTGTTTTATATGCCCAGGTTTCTTGCACCAGAAACAACTCTTAGATTCTTTCTGATCACCTTCCTTTGTTGTTCGGGGCTTCCACTTATCAGATGAAGGCTTCTTGAACTTGAAGGGTTTCTTTGATGTTGCTTTCACATTCAGGCTCTCAGCAGCTTGATCAATCGGTTTGCTAACTGATTTCTGCATCCCCTTTAATTTTAATGCCGAATACACCTCTTCTAAGGTCACTTTTGAGTCTCTTCCCAAAAGTATAGAGTCCTTGAACTGTTCAAAACTCTGAGGCAAAGCATTCAGTAACATTAATGCTTTATCCTCATCCTTCATGGCATCATCCACACTCTCAAGATCATCAATACACTTTCGAAATTCCTCCAGCGGATCTGCAAGATTCTTGGAGTCAGAGAATCTAAAATTGAACAATCTTTGCTTGAGATGCAACCTATTGGAAATCGACTTTTCCATATAGATTCTTTCTAATTTCTCCCAAACTCCTACATCATCATCTTCTTTCTGGACCTCTCTCAAAACTCTGTCACTGAGGCACAATACAATGGAGCTATACGCCTTATATTCCAGCTCCTGCGATTTCGCCGCATCCACTCCTTGAACCTCATTCTTATCTGTCTTGGATTTCACATAATCCCAGACACCTTGCTGCATAAGAACAGCTCTCATTTTCAACCTCCACAGGCCGAAATCGTTATCGCCGGTGAACCGCTCAACGTCAAACTTCGTGGTAGACATAGCCGAATGCGTCGCTCTTCTTCGATTCCCACAGACGGCGCCAATTTGTAATTAGTCGTGTGTGAATCTTGAACACAACCGGGGTCAATCCGGAACAAGAATTGAGCTACGCAATTTGTATGAAAATGAGTAAAACAAGAACTTAGAGTATATGAGAATCAATGGAGATTGTTTATTCAATATGTGGAAGAACTTGAGCTCTCACGGATGAAAATTTCTTTCTCTCTCAGCTCAAAATGATGAAGATGTAACTAACTAACAAACTCTCTCACCTTTTAACACTCCCAAAAATTGGAAGGGAAATTCAAAACTGAAATTAACAAATATTGCATAACAGTCCCTCAACTTTGCTAATTGTTCAGTTGTGCCCCAATTTCATAACAACTAGTATATTACTACTATATTTCCGTCTCATTTAGATTACATGAGAATTTTAAGAAATGCGAGACTTTTAACATCAAACGTTGTGAAATTGCAAAATGTAACATATACCATAGATAAAGGTAATAATTTTTCAAATTATTATTATTATACCAAAAAACTTAGCATATCAAGCATATTTTTGCGCAAATAAAAATATTAAGATGTAATCGTTATTCAAGTGCAACGACTTTGATGGGGCATACTACATGAGCATTCCGCTATTTCTTAGAAATTTGACGGCATTAAGTTTGCATTACATTAAAATGTGATCATATTAGTACTATATGGTGGCGTTCGGTTGCCATGACTAATATCATGAGACTATTCATTTAGAATTAAGTTGTGGGATTATTTTAGTTGAAGGGGAGAGGCTATGACTAATTATCATGAGACTATCCATCTAGGATTAAGTTGTAGGGTTCAATCTTATGAACCAAACATGATACATATTTAATCATGAGATTTAATTTTGGCAACCGAACACCCCCTATATGGAATAAAGTTACCCTCTAATTCCAAGAGTTACACCATAATTGGAAGTTAAGAAGAGACGTATGTTTTTTCTGCTTGATTCGACACTATAACAAATGAACAAAGAGCGAATCGTTCTTTAAAAAATACTAGCTACCTCGTTTTGAGCAACATGTATTACAATTATAAAAATAGTTAAAATTTCATGCATTGAAAAAATGGTGTAGAAATTAGCCGCTGTTGTGCGCGCATTTTATGTAGAGTCACACGGTTGCATTTAATTAAACTACGATTTGGTTCATTTTATTTAAAACTTTCAGCCTAATACTCGTTGTTTTACTCTATAATGCATTCACTAGTGACATTGTCACTCATTGAATTTAGCTTAGACCATAAGCTAAGGAATTTCTTATATGGACCCTCGTTTTACCCTTATTGATTACGCCTCTTTTTGCCTTTTTAACAGAGAAATAAAAAACAGTTCGAACTGCCCAATGTCGCATTTTATTTTCAAGACAAAGAATTGTTTGCATCCAATGTAGACATAATATTCTAAATTTCTAAGCCATGTTAAATTTAATTAGGATTTGTTAATACATAAATTTGAATTATTAATTTAATACTGCATATAATTAAAGTACTTTGGTCCGATTTTCAGTTAATAGAGTAACCCTAGATAAAAGCTCAATTTTGTTATACTCCATTTACATTTAGTTCTTTAATTCACACTTGATTTATTAAGTTGTTACTCATAACAACTATACCGACATCCAACTAAATTTATTGATTGGCAATTTATAACAAGACAATGTATGCAGAATATATAGGTATATATCGATAACATTTTATGGGACGAATTAAATACATTGGGTTACAGCAATTCCCTACCAAAAACAAATATAGCTCTCACAACAAAAACAAGAACAACCTCTCTCTCTCTCTCTCTCTCTCTCTCTCTCTCTCTCTCTCTCTCTCTCTCACTCTAAAACATGCAGAGGCAATCACTGGGTTCTTCTCCCTCTTCGAAGCTCCTGAAAGATGAATCCCAATCTTCTTCAATTTCACCACAAACTGCTGTCTACGGAGAGGAATGCGAGCTCAAGAAGCTCAACCCCAAAACCGCCGCGCCTCACTCCTACATTCACCTCATTCCTCTTCTCACCCTCCTCTGTTTCCTCATTCTCTATCTCTCTTCCCACAACCCCTCTCTCAACGGTATTACTCTTCTTCCTTCCTAATTTTTTACATTTTCAATTAACATTTCATCAATTTGCTTTTTCTTTTTTTTTTTGATACACTTTTGTTTTTGTTTGGTTCAGAATTCAATGGCGTGAAGACCATTTCTGACCCTGCTGGTAGGCATCAATTCCTTATTTCTCCTTCCATGGTCGATCGATTTTGCTAGTTTGCTCAAAGCTGAATAATTTTGTTGATTTGTGTAGAAAATATTTCGGAATTGCTACGAATATTGGAGATTCAGAAAGGAGATACATTGGCCGTGCGGAGCTTGAAGAACTTGAAGCAGGAGGCCAAGCAGCGGCGCCTCCACCGCAAAATCCCTCATTTTTAGCCGTGACAAATTTACAACATGTGGATTTTGATTTTGACTACCGTCGGTGGCATTTTTTTGTCGTCTTAATTTCTACTGTGAATTTATTGGCGATTATAACTATTTGTACACGTGTAATTATTCGTTGTGCCTATCTAGTATGAACAGTAAATTTTCTATGCAGGTGGATATAATTTGAGAGCAACATTATATGAAAAGACAAGGGAAATACTAGTTGTTTAATATTGGAATCTCTTTTCTGCTTATTGATTGATGATCAATAATGTGATCTGTTTTATTCATTAGGTATAACGACAGCAATTGTTTTATTGGACTCATGGTGTCAATTTTTCATTGTTTGAATTAAGTACTTATATTTAATCCGGATTATAGAACTCCGGATAAAGTATTTTAGCTTAGGAAAGTGAAATTTATGATATGATAACGTGTCTTTCGGAAGAAGCTGCTGGAAAGAGATAAAGAAATATTCAGATAATATTATGATTTGTTCTTTTACAAAAGCATAGTCAAACATGAAAATAAAGAGGATAGGGTTTGAAAATGGAAAACAGCTGGAATAGGACCGTTACTCAGTAGCAGAACCTCGTGGTGCGGTTGGACTTTGCCAGTTGTAATTATAAATACAAATGGAGTAGTATTTATCATAGAATCATATCTGGGCCTTTGACTCGATTTTTAAATATAGATTTGACTTTCAAAAATTGCAATATACTACTAGTAAATAAATCAATCTTGATTTTTCGGTGAATCTTATAAATTTCGAGGGAGCACAAGTTAGGTACCAAAATGCTGAGTAGTGCATTGTTTTCTCTTTTTTTCGTAATTACTTTTATTTTATGAAATGGCTTCTGGTAGTTGCACCAAAATCACAACCAACAAATCAATTCAAGAAATAAAATGAACCAACAGATCAATTCAAGAATCAACTAGTCCATGCATCAACTATTGATATTTTCAATTTTGACTTGATGTGTATATATGTATGAAGCAACAAACAAGACACGGATCAGAGTTCTTTCGACATATAAAATGAAGCAAAATCCTTCAAGAATGAAGATCACCATTTCAGCCTATTCTCAGAATCAGAACCAGAAGGCACAACAAAAGGATCACGAAAGTGTTTAGGACGCCAATCAGAGAATCAAACCTTGTACAGGAGCAGGCTTGGAAGGATGTAGCTCTGCTGAATCAGAAGCTTTAGGAGATTCTGATAAATGAACCTGCGTGAAGTCATCCACCATTTTCCTTCTCTGCTCGTCTTCAACAATCCCAACTTTCTCCTTTGTCTTTTGGCCAACTTCCCCAGCAGCCTTGGTCACTTTGCTAAAAGCACCAGTTACCCATGTAGTGCCGGTAAGAACATATCTGTTCTTCATAATAGCAGATCCAGCATTACTAACTGTTTGCTCAGCTGCAGCTAATGCTGATTTTGCTTTCTCGGAAACCTGCAGTTTCTCATCCACTTCCCGCACTTTATCATTCACAATGGAAGTTCCAATCACTATCTTCTCAGTCAGCCCCATCTTTTTGTCGATTGACGAAACTTTGGCACTTGCTGTGGAGGTCAATTGGTGCTTCTCATCAAAAGATTTTGCTTGGTTAACAGCATCTTTACCTAAGATGAAACCCTTTGCAAGCATGCTGCTCACAACATCCTCTGCCTTTTGCAATGCAGATTCAGACCCCCCTCCAGTTTTTTTGTCTGATTGCTGCTATTTGTGGGAGGTTAAAAAAGGCTTTATGTAATGTAGTTACAGAGTACACAAGTTGCAAATGCATTAGTCATTACCAGCGGTGGTGCACAAGCAGCAGGAGGAAGCTTGTAATCCGGCTCTGGATTAATTTCCACAGTCATGTCTATGATTGTTGCACCCTGATAATCAAGAAAGAAGATATAACAAATAAAAGGGCATGCTTGTGGAAGAAATTGATGGATAAAAATAGCTTGTTCCTGTGTTTACTGGTTAGTCTAGATACAACATTATGGAAAGATAGAGAAAGTACAAAGGTCACAAGGGGAGAGAGAGAGAGAGAGAGAGAGAGAGAGAGAGAGAGAGAGAGAGAGAGAGAGAGAGAGAGAGAGAGAGAGAGAGAGAGAGAGAGAGAATCACCGAGAGAAGGATTGCAGTCTCTGCTCCCTGCACATCCTTGAAGGTAACAAATGCAATTTGAGATCGCTCAGTATCACTGCATAAGTGTAGGCCATTTAAGTCAATGAGTATTTTTTAACACATTAGAACACCACATACATATAGGTATGAAAGCACTAGATTAAACTAATGTAACCTTCGCATCTCGACGTATTCAATATCACCAGAAAAAGAAAAGAACTCGTGAACATCACGCTCTGATGCTCCAAGAGACAGATTGCTGACCTTGACGGTTTTTATCTGGGACATAAAAATGTAAACCATATTAGTAAATTGGTTCTAGAGAAACATGTGATCCCAAATTGCAGGAAAGTAATACCCAAGAGCTGACCATCCATATAGCATGTCACATTGGCATTGGAGTTACCTATTCTAGGTCACATTTACGTTGGGTCACAAGCAATATTTCATTAAACCAAGGATATATATTGTTTAATGAATATTTATCATTAATGGCTTATAAAACAGTGACTAGTTGGGCTTTTCCATTGACTTGTTTGAGCAGTTCATTGTGGATTCCTATACATGAATGGTTAATCATTTAAGAAATTTTTTACCAACTCAAAGATTGTGGAGTACTTAATTCCCAATACTTTTACGATAGGAAGCTATAGTTTTATATACTCGCCATCTTCAGCTGATAACTAACAAGTAGTAATATGAAAAGGACCATATGCATTACATCTATGAAACTGACTGAAAAGGCCAAACAGCCTTTCAATGAGCTATTGCCAGCTTTTTTATTCTTAAAGTGGTAAAATTCTGTCATGGGTCACCTTATAGAAGTACAGAGCATTCTGATGAAACACTAGTTTATATTTAAAAAAGCTACAGCATAGAAATGTAGTTCAAAACTTTGTGTGTACTTTTGCATATACATTTTTGTCCATCACCCAATGCTCTGTTCCTGCTCAAGTTTTTAAGTATCCTATACCTGTGTTACCGTGTAATATTTTTTTCATAACTAAAATTGGTCTTACCAAAGGACACTCATGACTGATAGGTGCCATGAATGAATAATAATATAAGTCATAATGCTAACGAGAAGCAAATTTTACATTTGCGCAACCATTGGTTATCAACTAAAACCAAAATTATAATTGCTGATGATTCTCATTGGTCCATCACAGCATAAGATACAAAGAAAACTGTTAGAACATGCTTTCAGAAGAATTAGGAGAGGGTGCAGAAATACTAGAGAATACAGCATTACTAGAGGTGTAAAAGAGTCAATCTGCACCGTGTTGAAAATTTGAAGGACTTGAATCTGAACTATCTAAAAACTTTTCAAGGTTTTGAAAGATAATCTGCTTGGTAACATCTTTCCCAATTCCCATCCCATTAATAATGGCTTGATGGTTCTGCCTAAATTAATTCACATGGTAACATCTATGTTGTGCCCATCCAATGAATAATACAACCTTTGATAACACTGCCTTATCAAGTATTTTAATTTGGACTAATTTCTTTTCATATCATGACCACTAGCTTCTAACTAGTTACTTTCTTTGGGCCCTAGGAAACCTTACACATAATTCAGTCAGCTGATACCTTCCCTGTTTTGGGAATGCAAGTTAAGAACAAATCTCCCTAACTATCATCAATTTAGTGCTGGTTGGTTTATAGTTGGCACAACAGTTGTCTAAATGAATTATTAACCAATGCTGAAAGGTATGGAGGCAATACAAAAACTCCAGAATGGGCAGCAGTGTCTGAATTTAGAAAGGCAATTAATCGTAATTCAGAATCTAAAATTTTCTGCTAGGGTATCCATCCTGAAAAATATAACTGCACATTCATTTTCATCAACCCTAAAAGAGCAACATATCCCAGATTCTCACATCCAAAAAAGAGGGCTTCACTTGCTAAAATGCACATCTAATTGAGTCATTTCAGTGAAACTCAAGCAATAAGGTCAAGGAATTTTCCGTCAAAGCATGAATCCGAAAATGACATAAAACACATTACATCCAGTTCCCTAGCAGATCGAAGTTATTATTAGCAGATCCATATATCATCGTAGAATACAGCCAAATGACGACCACAATCGCATCAAATGAACTCAAATTAATCTACATTACTGTTAGGAGTTTTGTGATGATAACAAGCACCAAGCTCGGCAAGTTCATCAAGCTCGGCAAGCGTCAAGCTCGTCAAGTTCGGCAAGTTCGGCAAGCTCGTCAAGCTCGGCAGCTCGGCAGCTCGGCTGTTATGACAACTCGTTTCCGGCAGCTGTTAGATCTGTTTTGTTAGTCAAGTTTTAATCCTAGCCGTAGGATTGAGGGTGCATCGGAACCGAGCGTGGAGTGTGCGACACGTGATCAAGAAGTTTGAGTTCAAAATTCTGTTATGCAACGGCCATTAGAGAAGAGCAGTTTGAGTTTACTTGCACGGCAGTTTCAACTGCATAGTTGATTCCTATAAGAGCAGTTGCAGCTCCATATCAGAGATTTGAGAAGAACCGAGAGAGAAAACTCAGCTGAGAGATCATAACAACAATCAATAGCTAGAGTGAGAGATACACACTATCTTTGTGAGGAACTAGCTTGTATAGTCTTCGGTTTGATGTGAGTTCATATGCGAAGAGAGAGTAGCTTGTTCTTGAGTGTGTGATCTTGTTGTATGATTGTAGTTCTTGATCGTGATTGAAGTAAATCGATTCGTTATTCTCCCGTGGACGTAGGCTTACGCCGAACCACGTATATCCTCGTGTTCTTGTTTACAGTTTGTTATTGCTCCGATCTCCAATTCCAACAAGTGGCGCCGTCTGTGGGAACGAGGAGAATCGTTGGAAGAAGTCGGAGATCAGTTCGAAAAGGGATGCGCAGCGGTCTTGGAGAAGCCCGATCCCGAGAGCAAAGGGAAGGCACCTGTTCTGAATGAGAAGGCACAGGCGAAGCTGGCTGAGATGCAGCTCAAGGCCTATCGTGCGGTGATCTTGAACCTTGGTGATAAGGTTTTGAGACAAATTCAGGAACAGAAGACTGCTGCTGAGATTCTTGAAAGGATCATCGCGGTGGAGGCAAAGGCGGAGGATCCCGTGAACCTCGCTGCGATGGAGGCGGTGGTTACGGACGTTGTGAAAGCACTGATGGATGAGATGTCGGAGATTGTGAAGATGGTGCGGCAGAGAGTGCCAATCCAGGATCGCATAAAGAAGATAAAATTCGTCAAGAATTGCTTCTCCGACGCGGAGCTCGTGGAGGAGCTCATCCACCAATTGGATTGCGACCGGAAGTATCATTCTTGGTTCTACAAACTATCATTCTTGGAGCTACGTGCTGAGCTGGGTTCAAAGGTTGAAATGCGTGTTCAACATGCAGAGGCGGAGAAAAAGCGTTTGAGTGTACTAGAAGCCGAGAAGAGGCGAGCTCATACTAGAGGCAGAAGAAGGGAGTTCGGTTTTGAGCCGAGAAGGGAGCTCGGTCTTGAGCCGAGAAGGAAGAAGCAACAACGGTGACCCATTTGGGAGGTGAGGATTTCTATCAGAGGTTTCGTGACGAAAGCCGTAGGAGCTGTGTGTAACCAGGAGATATTTGAGGGATGCGAAGAAGCATGAGAGCAGTGTCGACGACGCGTGCTCGTTAGCGGTCCAGGCATCGATCCTAAGCGATGAAAATGGCATAATCTTGACAGAAATTCGGTTATCACTTATGAGAGATGTGTGATATCTCTAGGGATCAGCAACTCCAATTCTGAACAGGGAAGATTCAGATTAGGTGGAGGTTTTATCGTCCGGTGGAGGCGATCGTCCGGTGGGGGCGTTGTGGCTGATCAAGGAAGTGATAAAGGAGGATCTGGGGATGATTCTCGGAGTCAGGATACTGACAAGAAAAGTCAAGATTGGCGCTACTCGGACATGAGATCGACAAAGAACAAGGTGATCGAAAGAAGTGTTGTATCATCTCAAAAGGTGGAGGATTGTTAGGAGTTTTGTGATGATAACAAGCACCAAGCTCGGCAAGTTCATCAAGCTCGGCAAGCGTCAAGCTCGTCAAGTTCGGCAAGTTCGGCAAGCTCGTCAAGCTCGGCAGCTCGGCAGCTCGGCTGTTATGACAACTCGTTTCCGGCAGCTGTTAGATCTGTTTTGTTAGTCAAGTTTTAATCCTAGCCGTAGGATTGAGGGTGCATCGGAACCGAGCGTGGAGTGTGCGACACGTGATCAAGAAGTTTGAGTTCAAAATTCTGTTATGCAACGGCCATTAGAGAAGAGCAGTTTGAGTTTACTTGCACGGCAGTTTCAACTGCATAGTTGATTCCTATAAGAGCAGTTGCAGCTCCATATCAGAGATTTGAGAAGAACCGAGAGAGAAAACTCAGCTGAGAGATCATAACAACAATCAATAGCTAGAGTGAGAGATACACACTATCTTTGTGAGGAACTAGCTTGTATAGTCTTCGGTTTGATGTGAGTTCATATGCGAAGAGAGAGTAGCTTGTTCTTGAGTGTGTGATCTTGTTGTATGATTGTAGTTCTTGATCGTGATTGAAGTAAATCGATTCGTTATTCTCCCGTGGACGTAGGCTTACGCCGAACCACGTATATCCTCGTGTTCTTGTTTACAGTTTGCTATTGCTCCGATCTCCAATTCCAACAATTACAATCGCAATTACATCAAATTTATCCAAAATACAACCACAGTCGCATAAAAATGACTTCCGATGAACACCTCACTAATATCAGCACCTGATTTACATATTACAAGTTCCTAACACATTCCACCTAAACCAGACGAACAGATCGACCGATTCTACATACAATCCAACAGAAATAACCACGAAATGCAAGCAACCGATCCGGAAAAAAAACATTAAGAGAAGAATAGCAAGACGAAGAAGCTGATGCGCGAACTTACCGACATGATGGTATTGGTGCTGCGAGAGAGAGAGATGAATCGAAGTAATGAGAAGAAAAATGTGAAGCTGAGTTGAAGAGGGATTTAAGCAGAGATGCCGGCGACAGCTGAATTGATGGGGGCGTTGACGGGAGCTGAATTGCAACTCAAAATTCGTTGATTCGTTAGTGTAAATAAAGACTGAGGCCCGCGTGTTCGAAAATCAGTAATCTTTTTAATTGCCCAAAATGTACGTATCTACATTGCATATATCTGATTGTGTTCAATAGTTAACCAACAAAATAGGTTCATAATTCAATTGATTTGATATTTGATTACCAATCAGACCAAAATATTGTAATAAACCTTCAATACTATCTAAACAGTACAGTAATCAAATATAATTCAAATTTAGTGGATGATATAATTTAATATATATTCTATATAATAAAACACAAACATGTGGTCTTGCCGTACACTAAGGGCCTGTTCACTCTCATGGTTTTTTTAATGGCCATGAGATAAATATGTGGCTGAATTAGGTGTGGGCCCCACCTGAACAGAATTTAGTTTGCATGTTCAGTGAACAAGAAATGGTGACTAGTTTAAAAACTGTTGCCTCTTCCAACATGTAATCTGACCAAATAGCCCCCACCATCTCTTCAAAATTCCCTGCTCAACACTTCCGAAAAACTTAGCAGCGGGCTTGGATGTGATTGCTTCAAGAATTGGCTACGAGTTTGATATTGGGAAGGCGAGGCAAGAGGTCTTCGACAAGCTCTGTGATGTGGATGGATTAACTCTGGCTCAGAGGTACAAGCTGTGTAATATATTAGCTGACAAACCACAACGTATGGAGGTTTTCATGGGCATGAAGGAACATGCTAAACTGGGGTACTTACTAGTTTGAAGCAGTTCTGAAAAGATGTGTATGATTTGGTTAAGCAATGGAGTGATGTATGTAACAGATGTAATTTTCGCGCCCGGTCATGGCGGCCACTCCTCCGGCGTCGATCGCAGAGAGGCGTGCGCGAGAGAGAGAGAGTTAGGGATGGATTGAGGGGGTGACGATGATAATTTGGGGGAATTCAAATTTGGGGGAAATCAAGTTTGGTGGGGTAAAGTAGTCAAATGCTGAAATAATCTGAAGGAGTCAGAAATTAATAACACCTTCTGTGGAAGATTTACATCCAGTCAAATGCTGGTGAATAGTGACGGGCCATGTTGTAATAGAGGGCTGACATGTTTAAAAACATGTCCACTGAACAGTACGAAATATTTGGATTTGGGCTGTTAATGGTATTCTAAACATTATGGTGGTTTATTATTCTCTTAAAAAAATTGTATTCATTTTTTAGAGTATAGTATAAATCAATTAGTAGTTGATTAGAATGCTATTTGCTACAAAATCACATTATTATTTATCGTAATTAGGATTAATAGGATAATATGATATTTACAGTATTTTAGATTTTGTGGGGTGTGTGTGTGACAAAGTTGATGCTATTTTATCCCTTGAGTCACCATTTATAATGTATGTAAACAAATATTTAAAGTTTATAATTGTAATAATGGAGTGCTCATTTCAGTTGGAAGAAGAAGGCAGAAGAAGGAAGCTCGGCTTTGAGCTGGAACTAGCCGAGAAGGCAGAAGAAGGAAGCTCGGCTTTGAGCTGGAACTAGCCGAGAAGGGAGTTCGGTTAGTTAGCCGAGAAGGGAGTTCGGTTAATTAGCCGAGAAGGGAGTTCGGTTAGTTAGCCGAGAAGGGAGTTCGGTTAGTTAGCCGAGAAGGGAGTTCGGTTTTGAGCCGAGAAGGGAGTTCGGTCTTGAGCCGAGAAGGAAGAAGCAACCCAGAGAAACTAGCCGTTGGAGCAGCAGTTAGTTAGCTGAGATGTAGCGGTTATTCTTCTTGTTTTCTTGATTCTTGTTGTAGTTAGTTAGTAGCAGTTGCTACTTGGTTGTAGAGCTTTAAATAGCTCATAAACCGTGTATGTAGTAGTAGTTTTATCAATAAAGAGTTTTCCAGTTTCTCTCCAAGATTATCATCTTCAATACTCAAAGTGTGAGTGTGTGTGTTTCTGCATTGTGTGATCTCATACAACAGTGAGTGTGTGTGTGATCTTCTTGAGTGTGTGAAAGCCTTGTGTGGCTAAAACCCAACAAGTGGCGCCGTCTGTGGGAAGGGATATTGAAGCTGATTTGCAGAGGATCAAACGGTTTCAGAGATGGCAACAAGGCTTGATGCAGAAAAGTTCACAGGCAAGAATGATTATAGCCTGTGGAAGATGAAGATGAAGGCGGTTTTGATTCAACAAGGCTTGGCCGCAGTTCTTGCAAAACCAGAGGAGAAAGGAAAGGCTCCAGTGCTTGATGATAAAGCTCAGGCAAAGATGGAGGAGATGCAGCTCAAGGCACATTCTGCAGTGATTCTGTGCCTTGGAGATAAGGTCTTGAGGGATGTTCAAGAAGCCAAGACTGCGGTGGAGATCTTGGACAAGTTGGATGAAGTTTACTTGGCCAAATCCTTGGCTAACCGGCTGTATCTCAAGAAGAGGCTGTATGCCTATAGTTTTTCTGGAGATAGGTCCATCATTGAGCAGCTAGAGGAGTTCAACAAGATCATTGATGACCTGGGATCTGTTGATGTCAAGATTTCAGATGAGGATAAGGCCATTCTCACATTGAATGCCTTGCCTAGCTCGTATGACCAGTTAAGTGATGCAATTATCTATGGAAGAGATAAACCTATCACCTATGCAGAAGTCTATTCAGCCTTGATGGCCAAAGAACTCCAGAAGACAGCCAACAGAGGCTCTGCAAGCTCCAATGTTCAAGCTGCAGAGGCCTTGAATGTGAAGAAGTTCAAGAAGCAGAACTTCAAGAAGAAGTTTGAGGGCCCTAAACCCTCAAGTTCTGATGCTCAGAAGGAAACCAGAGCTTGCTATTGGTGCAAGAAACCTGGACATTTGAAGAAAGATTGTCATGCATGGAAGAGAAAGATGGCCTCTGAGGGACACAACCAATCTGATTGTGTGGAGAGTGCTGATCCCCCGGCTCAACTTATGAATATTAGTGACAGTGGGGTCAGTCACAGGTGGATAATGGACTCGGGGTGCAGCTTCCATATGTGCCCCAATAGAAGCTGGTTTCATGATCTTCAAGAAGCATCGGGTACGGTTGTTCTTGGAAATAATCATACTTGTCAGATAAAAGGGATAGGGAAGGTGAAGCTAAGCCTACAAGATGGCTCTGTGAAGATCCTGACTGGGGTGAGGTATATTCCAGAAGTGAAGAGGAACCTCATCTCATTGGGAATGCTGGAGCAGAGGGGGTTCACTATATTAATGAGTCAAGGAAAATTGTTTGTGAAATCTGGAGATGCAGTGATGATGGAGGCTGACAGAGAGCATATTCTCTATTATTTGAAGGCTAAGGCTGTTGATGGAGAAAGCAATGCTGTGTCAGATGATTCCCTAATGCTATGGCACAAGAGGCTAGGCCATCCAGCAGAAGGAAGCTTGAAAGAACTCATCAAGAAGGGCCTGATCTCTGGAGATTTCAACAAGATGGACCCCTGTGAGCAGTGTATACTTGGAAAAGCAAAGAAGGCACCCTATCCTACAGGTATTCACTCTTCTACAGCCCCTTTAGACTACATACATAGTGATCTTTGGGGGCCTTCACCGGTGTGTTCAATTGGTGGAGGAAAGTATTATCTAGCTATCATTGATGACTATACAAGGAAGTTGTGGGTATATATTCTTAAGGAAAAATCTGAAACACTCACTAAGTTCAAGATATGGTGTAAGGAGGTGGAGCTAGAGAAAGGAAGGAGTGTTAAATGTTTAAGAACTGACAATGGCTTGGAATTCTTGTCTGCTGAATTTGATATATTTTGCAAAGAGAAGGGTATGAAGAGGCACCGTACTGTTCCTGGTAATCCCCAGCAAAATGGTGTTGTGGAGAGGATGAATAGGACTATCCTAGAGAGGGTGAGGTGCCTGTTTCTTGGCTCTGGTTTGAGCAGCAGGTTCTGGGGAGAGGCGGTGTATACAGCAGCCTATCTCATAAATAAATGCCCATCTACTGCCCTGAAATCTGAAACTCCTGATTACATGTGGTATGGAGCTCATAGTGACTACTCAAAATACAAGGTGTTTGGGTGTGCAGCCTATGCTCATGCTAGGCAAAGTAAGCTTGAAGCTAGGGCTCTGAAATGTATCTTGCTGGGATATCAGAGGGGTGTTAAGGGGTATAGGCTCTGGTGTATTGAGCCTGGTAGGCAGGAGGTGGTGGTGAGTAGGGATGTGGTGTTCTTGGAGGATCAGATGCCCTACTTGAAAGATAAGCTGGACTCCAGTGACTCCAGTGAAGTTGAGAGTGATTTCTTCAAGGTGGAGCCTATGGGAGGTGTCCTAGGAGCAGGTGGAGTCACTGACTCAGAAAATGAACCTGATCCAGAGGGTGATGGTGCTCCAGCTCAAGGTAGAAGAAATGATGAGCCCACAGCAGATCCTACCAGAGAGTACCAGATTGCAAGAGATAGGGGAAGGAGAAATGCAAAGCCTCCTGAGAAATTTGCAGATATGGTCTATTATGCACTGTGTGCTGCTGAGAGTATTGATATTGCTGATCCTCTCACCTATAAAGAGGCCATGAGAAGCAAAGACAGAGAGAGATGGATAGAGGCCATGAATGAAGAAATAGAGTCTTTACTCAAGAACAAAACCTGGATTTTGGTGGACAAATCCACCAAAATACAGATGGAAAGGAGAGGAAGCTGATCAGTTGCAAGTGGTTGTTTAAAAAGAAGGTAGAGACCACTGATAAAGACAGAATCAGGTTCAAAGCAAGGCTGGTGGCAAGGGGATTTACACAGCAAGAAGGAGTTGACTTCAATGAGGTGTTTGCTCCGGTTGTTAAGCACACTTCTATTAGGATTTTGTTGGCTGTGGTGAATCAGCTAGATTGGGAATTGCAGCAGCTTGATGTGAAGACTGCCTTCCTAAATGGAGACCTAGAGGAGACTATCTTCATGGATCAGCCAGAGGGCTATGTGAAGAGTGGTGAAGAAAGCAAGGTGTGCTTGCTACAAAAGAGTCTTTATGGTCTTAAGCAAAGTCCTAGACAGTGGAACAAGAAGTTTGATGCACAAATGAAGAAGATTGGCTTCATTAGATCAGAGTTTGATGATTGCATCTACATCAAGAGGAAGGGCAAAACACCTATTGCCTATCTATTGCTCTATGTGGATGATATGCTACTTGCAGGACCTTCTATGACAGAAATTCAGCAAGTCAAGGAGGATCTGAAGTCTAGCTTTGAAATGAAGGATCTAGGAGAGTCAAGGAAGATCCTAGGCATACACATTCAGAGAGACAGAGGCTGCAAGAAGCTGTGGATGTTTCAAACTGACTATATTGAGAAAGTTTTGCAGAGATTCAAAATGGAAAATGCAAAAGCTGCATCAACTCCTCTGTCCCAGAGTTTTAAGCTTTCAAAGGAGCAGGCCCCTAAATCTAAGCAAGAGGCTGAGGAGATGGAGTCTATTCCTTATGCTAGTGTGGTTGGAAGTGTTATGTATACTATGATCTGTACCAGACCAGATCTGGCACATGCTATCTCAGTGACTAGCAGATACATGGCTGACCCGGGAAAGGAGCATTGGAATGCTCTTAAGTGGATATTGAGGTACATGAAGTCAACCAGTGGCTGGGGAATTGTCTTCAATGGCTGGGAAGATGAATCTGAGGAGGTTGTGCAGGGCTATTGTGATGCAGACTATGCTGCAAACCTGGACAACAGAAAGTCCCAAACAGGTTATCTTTTCACCATGTTTGGAACTGTAATCAGCTGGAAATCAGGTTTGCAAAGTGTTGTTGCTCTCTCAACAACAGAATCAGAGTATATAGCTCTCACTGCAGCTGTACAGGAGAGCTTTTGGATTCAGGGAGTGATTTCTGACTTTGGTTTTGACCAAAAGACAATGGTGATTCATTGTGACAGCAGCTCAGCTATGTGCTTGGCTAAACATCCGGGTTTTCATGAAAGGAGCAAGCACATAGACATAAAGTTGCACTTTATTAGGGATGAGATTGAGAAGGGGAGAGTGAAGGTGATTAAGATTAACACCTTGCACAATCCGGCTGACATGCTAACAAAGTCTCTAGGTAGAGACAAGTTTGATCATTGCAAGAAGTTGATCAATGTTTGTGCAAGAACTGAGATGAGCCCTCAGGTGGAGAATTGTAATAATGGAGTGCTCATTTCAGTTGGAAGAAGAAGGCAGAAGAAGGAAGCTCGGCTTTGAGCTGGAACTAGCCGAGAAGGCAGAAGAAGGAAGCTCGGCTTTGAGCTGGAACTAGCCGAGAAGGGAGTTCGGTTAGTTAGCCGAGAAGGGAGTTCGGTTAGTTAGCCGAGAAGGGAGTTCGGTTAGTTAGCCGAGAAGGGAGTTCGGTTTTGAGCCGAGAAGGGAGTTCGGTCTTGAGCCGAGAAGGAAGAAGCAACCCAGAGAAACTAGCCGTTGGAGCAGCAGTTAGTTAGCTGAGATGTAGCGGTTATTCTTCTTGTTTTCTTGATTCTTGTTGTAGTTAGTTAGTAGCAGTTGCTACTTGGTTGTAGAGCTTTAAATAGCTCATAAACCGTGTATGTAGTAGTAGTTTTATCAATAAAGAGTTTTCCAGTTTCTCTCCAAGATTATCATCTTCAATACTCAAAGTGTGAGTGTGTGTGTTTCTGCATTGTGTGATCTCATACAACAGTGAGTGTGTGTGTGATCTTCTTGAGTGTGTGAAAGCCTTGTGTGGCTAAAACCCAACAATAATGTTACAAAATGTTTATGCTGAAGTGGTTGAGGTGGTTCAAATATTGTCTGTGGTTAATAGATTAAATTTATTTGGCATAAATTATTTTTTTAGAAAATTATTTTTAAAAAATGGTTGAATCAAACTAACGATTCACAATCAAATTGGTCAATTTTTTAGTTCATATCAATTCATTTCTCTACTATTTTTATACATGAATTGGATCGAAATAAGGATCAATTTGCGATTGAACCGATCGAACCGACTGATCCGATCCAATTATGAAAACATAATTTCCCATCAAATTATAATGTAATCTCTCATTCTAAAAAATAGTAATTGGACCCTCTCATTCGCCTTTAATTTCATCTTTTTCTTATTTAATTTTTACAATACCAAATTTGATATTTTGATGTAATTGATATTTTCCATTATTTATCATGAAAAAAACACTGATGACTACTATTGTTTCTTCATTATTGAAAATTGCATAAAACGAGGTGTTTGAAACATCCAAAACAATCCTTCCATCTTCACCATTAATCCTTCCATAGATGCATGTAGTTGATACTCCATTTGGGATTGGTAATTTGAGTATGATGGGTGATGGATGAATTTGTGTGAATTTGGATTATTTATGTGATTTGGTTGAATACCTCTATGAAGGTTTGTTGTTGATGATTAACGTTAATTGGTCGGATTAATTTGGTTTTTGTGTATGCTTAACTGTAGAAAATTATTTCCTTTAAATTGTTAGACTAAATTTTTGAGAAATTAGACTTAGTATTCTTTTGAGTTTAATTATAACATATTATGATACTATGGCGATTTCATGACCGAACTAGAAATGGATCATCATATGAAAAAGTCATATGAACTGGAGGTAGAAAGACAGCATGAAAATGCTGCAATGGATGGTTGGAAAGATAAATTGAGGTCTCCCAAGTATGTTGGGAAAAGAATGCGTGGAGTCCCAACTTGTTGGGAAGAGAATAACATTTATAATGTGGAGTTCTAATAAGTATAGTTTCTAGGTATATTATATCTGGAGTCCTATAAATGCCTATGTACTATGTAATAACAACAAAAAAAATCAATCACAATATAGTCTTTAAAAGTTCTTTAATATTTTATTTTCCACATTTTACTTTTTAACATGGTATCAGAGCAAGTTTGATCCCTCGTATGGATCAATCTGTCTCCATAGTAAAAAAAAACAAAACCCTTCCAAATATACAGCCGAGAATCTGCCCAAGTATACCAAACGGCTATGAAAATTTTGGGTTCAAACCAAAAAGTCATCTGCACGATGAGGACGTCGAGGGAGCAAGAGCATGCCATCCAGAAATTAAAGGTTGTGGCCATCGTCAACGGAGAAGAGCCGGAGACGGGGGCGCACAATGGCCGGCGAAGCACCGACTGATGATCAAGCAAATGCCTAAAACTTGGGCGGCAACAACTCGATGTAGTCGGAGGAAATAAAAAAAAATGAACAGACTGCTGGCTGAATTTATGCCCAACAGGAGGTTCTTCACCAACAAAGTGACGGCATAGCAAGGCACGACGGAAACCCGCGTCAGCTCTGTGTCAGAAGCAGCGGGTGGCGGTGGTAGCCAAGGCGATGACAACGGCGGCGGAACCCCGACAGCGATGAGTAGACGTTGGCGACGATGAGGCTGCTGCTCTACGAACGAACGACCTGGGGATGGCAGCTGCGAGAAGCGGCAGTGAATCGTTTGCCCGCTGAGTGAAAAAGCGACGGCGCTAGACGCCTGAAGCGAACCACGCGAAGCACAGTGTTGTCACCATGAAATCGATGGGAGAAAGGCGATGGGAAAATCAGAGGGGTGACCTCACAAGGCCACTGTTTTGACGAATTGAGGAAAAAAATATAGAAGATGAGTAGAAGAGACGCTACTCGTATGGCTTATTAGACTCCAATTTTTGGATTTTAATTTCTCAAAGAATTGGGAGTAAAACTTGGAAATGAGGCTGTTACTTGGAAGAGGGGTTGTGGAGATGGTTGCTGACAGGAGAAGCTCCGAGAAAGCAAGCCTGGAGAGCCATGGTGGCCAAGCTGAAGACTAAGGGCTGGCCGAAGTTTACACCTATGAGTCAACGGAGGAACCGCCACGGATGGAGAAGAAGGTTACAGATGAGCAGTCATGGAAGAGAACTTACACAATATTACAAACACAAAAAAATGGAAGAAGAGAATTCGATGAATCGTCCGATGAGGGGAAGGGGAAGTATCCGACCGAACGATTCCTCTTAACTCTATGTTGGCCAAGAAGGCCAAAGATCTGATGAGAGGGCGAGAAACCTACAGATGACGAACCCACACGCCGATGATGGAGGCCAAAAGATGGATGCATAATGAATTAAGCTAATTGATTGTCATAAAAGGAGCCGTGGTGAGAAACGTTCCAGAGACAGCTTGTGTCGGCTTCAAAAGTGGAATCCGTCACAGGGGAGAGCTATAGAAATAGTAACCGAGCAGAGAACCAACGACGGATGATTGTGTTAGTTGGTCAGAGAAGAGAGTGTTGGTTCTAAGGATTACAAGAGATAAAAGCCGGGCGTAATACAACCCAAAAGAAGGAATACAAGAAACGAAACTGAACTGAATTACAATGAAACAAATAAACCGTGAATGTTTAGCCGAGTCGAGGAGGCCTCTTCCCGCAAGACGAGATACGCCCCGGTAGTGCTCTTCGGTTTGGCGTTTCGTCCCCAAAGGTAAAACGACTACGTCTCTTTTGATGCAGCACCGCAATCAGTAGAGCTCCGGCGAACTGGATGGAGGAGAGGGCAGAGCTTCGACAGAAAGACAATGCAGAGAGGGAGAGAGCTTATGATGCAGAGAATGCTTAGAATTGTGTGTCCTAATGCAGTGGTATGACTAGCCTATTTATAGGCCAAGCCACCATGCAGGGTCAACCGAGCCATGAAGGCTCATCATGGCAGATTCGTAACCGACGTCGGTTACGAGCGTGTGGCAGGCGTGTGCCTTTCACATGTGGAGCGTGTGGATTTCTCACGTGGCAGCCGTGACTGTGCCTCGCTTGACGACGTGTCAAGCCACTTGGATTGCTGACTCGGCGGTGGTCCAAAAAGAATAGTTTGGGCCAAGCCCCAAGCCCACCCAAAGACCAATTGCCAAGATCCAAGTCCAAGTCCAAGTCCAAGTCCAAGTCCAAGATCGGGATCGGGATCGGGATCGGGCCCGGGCCCGGGCCCGCGACCGCGAGCACGGGCACGGGCGGGCGGCGGCGGCGCGCGCGTGTGCGCGCGTGTGGGCTCTTTCACCCATCTTGGTCCACTATAATTATTAAGTAACATAAAGTCACTTAATTTATACACATTAAAAGATGTGTTAATCCTTCAATGTGGGATAATTAACACTAGTTAATTATTCCCTAAGTTCCAACTCCAAGCTTTAATAAAAGCTAATTATGCCCAACTTTAAACCACTATTTCTCACTCACCGGAAATCGGATTTGAGAAAGTGAATATACTACATTTATCTACGTAAAATGTAGATCGACGCTATGTCATTTAATTTCACAAAATTAAATGTCTCGTCACATTTATTATTTGGTCAAAATCCATTGACCGGGCATATTTAATACCATGATTTCTACAGAGAGCAATCACTAATGCAGGCGTGACGCACAACCCAGTTGGAAGGAAAAGCTAACTGGAGCAATGAGCATAGAGTTTATGTTCACATGGAAAAGATGAGAGATTGATTGGAAGAAGAGGCCAGGTCGGCCCAATTGGATAAGGTCGAGGAGAAAGGTGACACCATGCCTATCACATCTCCTCGATCAGGAGAAGTTGCTGATGAAGTTGGAGGAACAAAAGAGAATGCTGATGGAGTTGGAGCAAAGCCTTCCCATGAAGGAAGAAGTCTGTTACTAGAATGATGAGGTTGTGAAGGAGCAGATGGGCCAAGATTGGCCTTCCAAAATGAAGCTTTGGACTGCAAATTAAATTCAGTCCAAAGACGAGTAAGCTCCTCGACATGAATAAAAACTGTCAATCAGAAAAAAAAATTAAGAGGCTCCTAGATACGAGCTCAAACTGTCTAAGATGGCTCCCGGACATGAGTAAAAACTGTTTAAACTGGCTCCTAGATACGAGCTAAAACTAACTAAGATGGCTTCTAGATACGAGTTAAAACTGTCTAAAATGGCTCCTGGATACGAGCAAAAACTATCTAAGAAGGCTTATTGACACGAGTTAAAACTGTCAACTAAAAATTGAAGAGCTCTATGACAAAAGTTAAAACTGTCAACAAAAAATTGAAGAACTCCTTGAAACGAGTCTAAACTTTTAATGATGAATGAAGAGCTTCTTGATAAGAGCCTAAACTTTCAATGAAGAAAAATGAAGAAGCTACTTGAAACGAGTCTAAACTTCAATGAAAAAAAAATAACTCCTTGATACGAGTAAAAACTATCAATGATGAATTGAAGAAGCTCCATGATACGAGTATAAACTATCAATCAAAATTGAAGGACTCCTGAATACGAGTATAAACTATTTATCAAAGTGAAGATCGTGCAAGTTAAGTGTCGAAAAAACTCGATACTTAACTTGACGGGGAGTGTTGAAAAGATAAATTGAAGTGTCCCAGGTATGTTAGGAAGATAATGTGTGGAGTCCCAACTTGTTGGGAAGAGAATAACATTTATAATGTGGAGTTCTAATAAGTATAGTTTCTATGTATATTATATCTAGAGTCCTATAAATACCTATGTACTATGTGTCAACAATAAAAAAAAAGCAATCACAATATAGTCTTCAAAAGTTCTTTAGTCTTTTATTTTCAGCATTTTATTTTTCAACATGGATACCATCGGCATAGCTCAAAATCAATCTATTGAACCAGATCCTAAGCTACCAAGGACGAAGTTACGTCTGTAAATTTTTGTCTACGAGTAATACAGTTGCAAGAATGTGGAAATTGACATATTGCTATCTAACTCCATATTACATGATAATATTTTTTTTTCTTGCTTAAAACTATCTCTTGAATTAACATTCAAGAGATATTTTGTTCATATACAAAATTCCTTTGTGGAAAGTCATTGGATTAGTTGTTGAGGGTGCTAGTCATTCAGATCGTGGTTTGTGGATGTACGCAGTGATGGAGCCGGTCATTTTATCCCAGAGCCCTAAGAAAATATCTTAAAACTTTTTCGGTAAAAATTCATATGAAATCAAAATAAAGTTAAATGCACACTTTAATTTTGTTCACAAATATTGCAAAATTCCATTTCTATGATTTTTTTTGATGCGGGACAAAATGCTCAAGCCAATAATATGAAAATATAGAATCAATTCTTAATATAAGCAAAAATATGCAATAAATAAGTGAGTTGGTTTATCTAAAATAATCATAAAAACAATAAAATAGAAGTAAACAAGTAGCACAATACAGACTCAGAGGAGGCTAGTCATGGATCACCATCTCCGACGAGGATCGAGTCGCCGCCTAGGCTGGAGCAGGCGGCAACTACAGCAACCACGAGCCGACCGCAAAGGACGCGTGGCCCTCCCAAAAGATATGGAGATTTTGTTTAGTTAATTTTTGAGTCGGTTAGTTCTATTGCATATATTTTAATTCCTTTTTGTGTTATTTCCTTTTGAGATGTTTCCTTGCGAGTTGAGCACCAATACGAGCTCCTTTTCAGGTTTTCTTGACAGTTCTTTTCCGGATCATATTAGGAGTCGAATCGCTTAGAGTCCTATATATTTTTTTTGTTTTTATCATAATGGCAAAAGAAAGAATAAGGATTCATATTTCTTTCTCTTTACTTTCTACGAAAGTTTGAAAATTGCAAAGCTCTAGTCATCTACAACAGCTGCAACTCCAAAATTTGTCCAACCTCTCGCTACTCTCTGTTCCTTCCTGTGCGTTGAGGATACCTCGGCATATCATAGCACATGCGGGGGTCCACTTTCCACTAACTCACTTTTCCATTTCTTTTTTCACAAAGTTAAATAATTTTTTAAAATTCGTACCGAGTCAAAATGAGACTATAAATGGCGGACGAAGTTAATAAATTAGAATCGATCTACTGTATATCGAGATCAACTACCGAAGTAATTTAATTTATGTACTAATATTCTAGTACTTCTGTGTATCATTTTGTTAGAATAATTTGTTGTCTCAATACCATCTCTTTTTATTTTTCATTCTAAGTGAGTATATTTTTCTAATATAGATGTTGGACTCTATTTGACATATTTTTTAAATTAGAAACATTATTAATAAATCTTCATAAAATCATGAACATAATAAAAATTGAGTAATACGTATATTTAAATACTATATTACAAAAATGGTTTAACCTGGTTTTGGATCAACTAAGCTCGAGAATCAGTCTTTGTAAGGAGGCGGGATTGGAGAAAGAGCGAAAACGATTAACAATGTCGCAGATTCCCAATTTAGAGAATGCCCCCATAAATCTCACTGAGATACGGTATGGTATTCGGTTTTTCTGTTCAATGCTTCAATCAAATATCTTTTCGATTTTGATCAGTGATTTGTTGTGGTTGTTCTTGGAATTCAGAACACGAGCTCAAACGGAGCTGCTAAATATCCTCAGAGATGTGAGTTTTTATGCACTACAGATATATTTCAATCATTGTGCAACGGTTTTCTTTTACGGATTTGTTTATGATATATGTATCAATTTTGCATTTTATTCTTCCTGTTTAGATAAAGGGAGATAAATGTTTGGTAATTGATCCGAAGCTTAGTGGAGCACTGTCACTGCTTGTCCAGAGCTCAGAACTAAAGGTATTTCGCGTTTGTTTGATTGTTATTTTCTTTGATTTTAAGAATTTGGCTCTTTTTTTGCATCTCCAAGACTGTAAGCTGTCGAAGGTTATGACTTGAATTCACTTTACTCATCCAGAGGATCAAATGGAATTGCTCTGCAGCTTTGGCTTTCTGAATTTGTTTTCATATGGTTAGAATATGGTGAATGAAAGCACTTGATGAAACCTTGAGAGTTGATAGCAATTGTGTGGTTGCTAATTAGAACATTGTCCCAATCAATTATTAGAAAATTGATGCAACGGTAACTATTATTATAATCAGGAAAATGGTGCTGAATTGCGGCATCTAACAGCTGAGCCAATTCAAACGGAAAGAACCAAAGTGGTCTTCCTTGTTCGAGCCCAACCCGATTTGATGAGATTCATCTGCTCCACCATTCACAACGATACCTCCAAAGGGCTCCACAGAGAATATTATCTTTACTTTGTTCCACGCAGACTGGTTTCTTGTGAAAATGTAAGCACCATTTATTAAAGCACTAAGTTTTAAGTATTATTTTCTTATGGCACTGGCCCTTATCTATATTTGATTGTCGATAGGTACTTGCAGAGGAAAAAGTACGCGAACTATTGAACATTGGGGAGTTTTCCTTATACATGCTCCCGCTTGACGAGGATGTTATATCATTTGAACTTGACCTTACTGAAAAAGTATGGGATTATGTCCAAAAATTTATAATTCGCAATAGTAGTCATTTCGTTCAACTATTGAATCCATGTCTTATATTACGAGTATATGCATAACAGGAGAGTTTGGTAGAAGGAGATGAAACTGCTTTTTGGAATATTGCCAAAGCCATTCACAATCTTGAGGTATTGTTGATTTAATGTTCTAAATGGTTTGTCGGTGTTGTAGAGCCTTCAAAACTTATGGGCATTACTAAGCCTCTTCAACTTTAGTTATTATCATCCTTACTGTTTGGTCACAAGAGCTTGTATCATGGGATGGTCTCACAGAACAAAATATTTAATATGAGAAATCTAAGTAATATTGTGCACAAAAGCAATAGTTTTGAACACAAAAATGATCCATAAAGTAATACTTTGAACACCAAATAATATTTTTGTGAAGGTAAGAGTATAATTTTTTCCAGTGTAAAATATAAGAATTTCGTTATTGGTAATACTTTCAAACATAAAAGTTGTAGTGGTATTACTTTCATATTCCCTAATATTACTATTCATTGAAAAGTACTCCCTCCGTCCCATTCAAGATGTCCACCTTTCCTTTTTAGTTGTCCCACTCAAGATGTCCACTTTATATATTTGGAAGTAAATCCCTCTCACCTCTCTCCTCATTAAAATACTCAACTACCTTATTTCTCACTACTTACTCTACCTAACAATTCCTAATATCCTGTGCCACTCAAGAATGTGGACATCTTGAGTGGGACGGAGGGAGTATTACTTTGAGCTTCAGTCTTTTTTGGATTATAGTTTGTGAGACTGTTTGTGTTTCTACTATCACCATAAATGTATATTTTTAACTTTGGTTAGGTGTTCTTTTCATTCTCTTTTGCTCTCCTATTTGTTTTGTGATTATACTTAAATGAAAATGCAGTTTTCTTGTGGAGTGATTCCAAATGTTAGGGCCAAAGGGAAAGGAGCTGCACGTGTTGCTGATATCTTGACTCGTATGCAAACTGAAGAACCTGTTTATACTTCAAATGTACTTTCCCTCTGTTTGTATGCCTCTTCAACAAAGTTGGTTGATCATACAACAGTAAACTACTACTGACTTTTCTTCTAAAAAACCACAGATGGGCATTCCACTTCCAGAAATTAATACTGTTGTACTTCTGGATAGAGAGGTACACCTTCTTTCCTCTGTTTGTTTATCCTTGTACTGGTGTACCCTCCTCCTCCTCCCAGTTTATGAACGAAAGTTAGAGTCTTGCAATTTTGCAATTCGGAGAAATTTTCTTATTCAACTGATTCAATGATGTCCAGAACATTCTTAGACTTCCTGCTAACTGTCTATTAGTTTGTACACTAAGAAACATATATTACTTGTTAAAAGGTGAGTTGCAAGTGAAGTTACTAATCTTGCTCCGAATAGTAACAGTTCAATGCAAAGTTTTTTTTTGCAAAAAAATCTTTGGGTAACTTATTATTACCTTTACTTCATCAGGCATGGAGAGTTTCAGTACCTATGTTTTTGTATTATACAAGGAGAGAACAACTTACAGCTCTCTTTCTTTCCTCTTCACTCTTCACATTTTTCGCATGCATCCATTCTGGATAGTTTGCCATATAGCTTTCCGTACTTAGCATAAGTAGGCTTGCGAGTGATAAACAATATCTTTTCATTTATTCAGTGGAAGTAGGCTTGCATCTTATATCTTGAAGCAACTTGTTATTGACTTTTCTAAACTGTCCCCTCGTGTTTTTATCAATTAATATCAGTTTAGATGAATTTATACAATGATAATTGATCGTGTTTTCTCAGTTCACACATATATGGGTTTTGAGATTTTGAATATGTTATTTTCTTCTTGCAGGTGGACATGATAACTCCTATGCTTACTCAATTAACATATGAGGGATTGATAGATGAGGTAATATGGCAAGTGTGAAGGAAATTAGCGACGATATTCAATTTTTTAGATCAAGAATAATACACTAGCCCCAGTCTTATATTAATGACCACAACTTGTTTAGTAATACCATACATAAAGTGAGGATGTTGATGTCTATAACTTTCATTTTGAATTTTGTAAGACCATGTAATCTGTAGCTTTCATTTTGAAAATTGCAAGTCTATGAAAAATCTTTTTGAAAACTATTTGTCCTTAAAATTTAGAAAGTTTATGACATATGATGTCTTTGAGTTAACTTGTTAACCTAAATGTAGAAAGCTTTCATGCTCTATGCGTTTGCTTATCAATAGCATAGCATAGTCATTTTTTCTATTTCCTTTCTTGTATTTTTTTTATAAACCATCTCTAATAGGTTTGCTGCAGTTTCTTGGTGTAAAAAATGGAGCTGTGGAGCTAGATGCATCCATTATGGGAAATCAGCAAGAAGGGAAGAAGGTGAAGGTTCCCCTGAATTCTAGGTAACCAACATTTTGTTGTTGATGATGCTCATGTTCTTGTTATAACATAATTTATTTGGAAATGAAGAATCTCAATTCAATTTGAAGGGAGATTTTTGGGTGTAGACCCTATCCGTATGCTTTTGATTGTTTTGATGTTATTTTCTCTAAGTCACGATGTCAATAGTTTAGCTGAACTTATTTCTATAATTTCTACAGTACGGATTTCTTATCCTGCTTTCCTTCTTCTAGTCAACTTCTATTCCTTTCCCACCCATACTCTGTAACACTGTAACTCTTTACATTTTCCATTGACTGATATATTAGGCCTAGGTTTGATCTTCTCTTTACCTGCTCCATATTTGTGCATAACTTCACTCTATTCATTTAAAATCTGTATCCATCATGATCTTTAGTGATATGTGATAGTAATAGTATTATTTTCAATAAACCTGTAAACCATCATGTTACCTTTGTTGCAGTGACAAATTATTCAGAGAGACACGGGATCTGAATTTTGAAGTTGTTGTCCAGGTTAAGCCATTTTTTATAGCATAGGGGCTTGTGTTTTCCAATTATTGCTCTGACAGCATTCTTTCCTATTACTTGTGGAGCTCTGCTGCTTAACTTGCAATGTTTAACATGTTTCAGGTTCTTCGTCAAAAGGCAACATCCATGAAGCAGGACTATACAGAGATTTCGACTACTGTAAGTTGCCAAAAAACCCCTGTTGACCTGGCTTTTGTCTAATTTGTTCACGTGAAGCAATTGTTAGCTTTTGTCCTAGAATTCTTATTGATAACTATTCAAGCACAAGAAATGGTTAATCTTTGTCCTAGATTTTAAATAATATCACATCAAGCTAAGATTGACATTACCTCTAACATCAAGCCAATTTTCCCTTAACTGTTTTTTCTTGAAGTAGCTTATGCTTATCCTATTCAGAATTAAAAATCTTTAAAAGTGTGAAAATATTTGCAGGTCACTGTTTCTCATGTGTATTAGATTGAATCTTTTTTGCTAACTTTCAAGTTTTATGTTTAATAAACTCTCTTACCGAGATTCAATGGCATTTCCTTCTCTTTTGGTAGTTTCAAAGTGCAGTTATGTAAAATTGGATATTTATGTATGTGAACTCACATAAGAAAATGACAGAGAATGCATGACATGAGAAATGGAGATATAGATGATTGTGAAATCATAAATCTTTCAGGAATAAATACAATTATGAGAAATGGGATATGTAACTCGAATAGCCAAGTGGCCCTCGAATTACAATGATTTTTAGGTCTTTTCTGCGTCAGACATCATTAGAGATTGGAGTTGAATTTGTAGTTCAATTGTTTTTGCGTTAGGGATTCCTCATTGCTATGTAATCTCCATTTTCTTTCTATTTTCAATAAAAAGTTGTTTTATAAGAAAGAGAAATATTGAGAGATGGGTGTGGACATACCATGACAATATGTATATTACTGACAGTGTATATGGTAATGTAGAAATTTATCACAACTTTTATCAAATTTGTAGATGTTGCCTTCCATTTTAACAAAGGACTGAGTACATTGCACGAGTTTTTACTAATTTCTGCTCACTGAATGCAGACACAGACTGTGTCTGAGTTGAAGGACTTTGTGAAGAAGCTTAACTCATTGCCGGAAATGACTGTGAGTTTCTTTCTGACAATCCAAGATTATGTTGAAAAGTCGTTGGATGCATTTGAACTAAAAAAAAATTCTTTGTCGATTCAGAGGCACATAAATCTTGCTCAGCATTTGACAACATTTACATCAAAATCGGTATTTGCCGAGAGACTTGATATGGAACAGACACTCGTGGAGGCTCAGAGCTATGACATGTATGCTATTACCTTTAACATGTTGTGGGCGCTTTTGTTGCTTTACTAAGTACATTTCATAGATATAATCTGGAGTATCAAATAGTGTACCAACAGAGTTCAATGATCTTGGGCAGATCAAGTGAAAAATAGACCATGACAAATGTCAGTTTATCACATTTGTACATACTTGCCATTTTGAATCAGCTACTTCCCACTGGTATAATTTGGCACTTTTGAAGCTCATTCCCAGTTTCCGATTGCTTACTGGCACAAAACACTAATCCAGTCAGCTAGGCCCATGAGCAACTATTAGATGTTGGGCATTTGCTTTCATTGAGTGCAATTAGTGGCCCTCTCTCATTAAGTTTTTTAAATCCAAGTCTCACTGGATCCCACCCCTATATTATACATATACATTAGTTAGTTCCTGATGTAGAGTCTTTTCTTTTATTTCAAGTGACTAGATCAGGGTAATATTATGCTCTAAGCCAGCAGACCTCTTAAGCCATTTAAATTTGTAAATCATGTAATTTTTTTCAAAAACTAGAAATCAACAATATAAATGCAAGAAACGTTTCATGTGATTAGTATTGTTTTATACTCCCTCCGTCCCATAAAAATATGGGCAATAGATATGGCACGGGAATTAAGACAAAATTGGAAAAGTAAGAGAGATGAAGAGAATGATATGGTAAAGTAAGAGAGAGAGGAGGAGAATGGTAGTTAAAGTAGTGTTAGTGAATAGTGGAACCTACATTATTAAATTGATATAACTTTCCAAAAATGGAATGCACATATTTTTGTGGGACGAACGAAAATGGAAAGTGCACATATTTTTATGGGACGGAGGGAGTATTACTAATATACTTCTATGATCTATTACGATCATTTGCTTCTTGTGGATGATTTTAGAATGAGACTTTGGTGACCCTTAGCTTTCTGCCCAATAATTCAAAGGCATCTCCGCCAGTTCTTCTCCACATCATGTGCAATTTCAAAGACCCTATATTCCAACTGATCTTACACGCGTGCTGTCCTCATAGTAGGTCTCGGCCTAAAGGTCATATGTCTAGTTCCTCCTAATTGCAGAATTTCTACAAAGACGCCTACTTTCAAAGGCATCTCTGCTAGTTCTTCTCCACATCATGTGCAATTTCAAAGACCCTATATTCAACTGATCTTACACGCCTGCTGTCCCCATAGTGGATCTCGGCCTGAAGTTCATATGTCTAGTTCCTCCTAATTGCAGAATCTCTACTATACACGCCTACTTTCATTTATCTTTCAAATTGCAGATTTCTACTATACATGCCTACTTCCATTTCTTGTTACCTGTGGTCAATGTGCTACCAATATCAATGTGCTACCAATATCTGATTAAACCAAAATAATGATCTCACTGCAGATGCTTTGATTACATTGAAGAATTGCTTTGTAAGCAGGAGCCTCTTGAGAAAGTCCTACGCCTTCTAATCTTATTTTCAATAACCAACTCAGGGTTGCCAAAAAAGCATTTTGACTATCTGAGGCAAGTGGTACATATAGAGTTTTTCATTTTATTTTAAACTTGTAAAGAAAGTAGAAATTGCTCTAAAATCTTAAACTTTTGGATCAGGAGAGAGCTGCTTATAAGCTATGGTCCTGAACATATAAATACACTGGATAGCTTGGAGAAAGCAGGGTTACTTAGGAAACAGGTTTAAATTCGGATTTCCTATCCACACACATATGACCTAGACTAATCCCTCAGTAGAATCTTAAAATAGTTTATTCTGTTGTGTCTTCCAGGACTCAAGAGGCAACTGGCTGACCATCAAACGTGCTTTGCAACTTCTAGTTGAGGACACAGATACCACTAAGTACTTTTCCTTCTATATGTGAAACTTCTTGCTTCCATATAAGAATGTGATGTTAGATGTTTGGTGCTGAGTAACAGCTTGTAATCCGCAAACTATGTTTGATGCCTCCTATTATGGACTCTTGCTAATTGATGGTATAGTAATTTAAGTGAGGCTTAAATACTGCTTGTTTTTTTAAAATATCTGACTATCAATTTACTGTCACCCTTTAGTTTCTTATTTTTGTGGTGAAGATAAGAAAACATCTTGCTATTTTGGGGCATTTGCGTACGTAGTTTCTAGCAAGCATGGTATACATTGCTCTGTGGCATGTGCAGTAGTATCTTTGACTATGTCATATAAGTCTTCAATTTTCTATTTTTAAAACCATCTTATGATTCCGTTGTTTTTATTTTCTTCGTTTCCATGTATCTCTAGGACACTTGCTATGTAGTAGTTCCTAGATGGCATGGTACCTTGCTCCATTGCATGTTTATATGTCTTCCATTTCTTATTTTTAACTGTGTCAAGGATCCTTTTTTAAAAATTTTCAAGTATGGATGCTGATAATTCTAAATGCTTAGCCAAGAGCAATATTGAACATAAGTGCAGTTTAGTGACTTTATTTCCTGACTCGTTCTTCTGACAGTTAACTTGTTTTTATCAGTCCGAATGATATTTCATATGTCTTCTCTGGATACGCACCTCTCAGCATTCGACTTGTACAGCACGCGATACGTTCTGGATGGTGAGCTTATATCCCAAGTTCTCCTATTTTAGAAAAACATTGGCATGTTATTATGCAGGCAATGTTTCTCTAATTGGTGGCTTTTCTCCCCCTCAGTTGAAATATGATAAGGAGTATAATAAGTATGTGCTTACTATGTTCATAGGGGAGTAGTACTCAATGAATATGATTTCTTATATTTACACTGTTGTTTTCTTCAGGATTCATTTGTCTATGTCTAGTTTCCTGAGGTTTCTGGTTCTTGTTATGATAAGTTGCTCGAATTTACTGCCACCTAGTTCATATCAAATGGTTTTTTTGAATACTTTCTATTTTTGAGTGAAGATGACAAGATTCTAACAATATCTATTCACTATGGAGTTATGTTGTACTCGGCACTAATTTATTTCCTGCCCAGTTTTTGTTCTTTAATATTCTCCTTGCAAAATTATCTTGTAGGCGCTCCTTAGAAGAAATACTGAAACTGCTGCCTGGTCCACAGTTGGAAACCAAGAGAGTGAGTCATCTTCTCGTATCCTCTTTGTCATCTCTCGGTTTTGCTATATCAAAAATAGCTTAAAGTGATTCCTCTTTACTTGTCCAGGGTGGATTTTCTAGCATCCCATCATATGATACACTACCTGGAACGCTGAACAGTTCGGAGAAGTATTCCTCAACCTCTATAACTAACAACATTATTTTTTGGCATAATAACCAAGTCGTTGGATAGTCAAATGGCAGAATGCAAATGCTCGATGTGCTTCTTTATAACTAACAACATTTTTTACCTCCTCCAGACTTGCAAATGGAAGACGTGATCTAGTCCTCGTAGTTTTCGTTGGTGGAGTAACATTCGCTGAGATATCTGCGCTCCGTTTCCTCGGTTCCCAGGTATGCCTCCTGCAAAATAAATATGTAGAGCTTCATCATATTTCAAAGTTTACACTTTGATTTGATTCATTTCCTGCAGGAAGGAATGGCGTATGACTTGATTATAGGAATAACCAAAGTTGTCAATGGACGCACCTTGATAGAGACCTTCATAAGTGACTGGGATAAGTAGTGCGACGTTCGAAACAGACACACCGGAGGAGTGTCTTCCATCTCAAGACGGCTTTGTTTGTTTATACAAGCTGAGGTTACATATTATGATGTGTGTGATTATCTATCGAGTTCTGCATATATGCTTCTTTGCCATTCTGCTTTGGCGTTTTAGATATCAAGGTTTTGGTACTATGATTATCAATAATCAATTATTTACTATGATACTTGCATTGATATCGTTTTAAAATAATAATAGATCTTGTAATTGTAAATTATGGGATATTGATGTCTAAAATCTCAAATATTTTGGACGGAATTTGGTATTTTTCACCGACTTGAAATTTGATGTAACCTTATACTGAATTTGAATTACTCCATTTACTCAAATTTGTGGGAAATGCATTCATTTGAAATGTTTTTTACTCTCTTCTTCCTCATATTTATAGATTATAAAGGATTATGGGCCAGACTAACGTTGGGCTCATTAACATTTAACAAAAGCTCAATCAAATATATTGGACCAATATAGAAATGATAAATTATTCAAACTAGTACACTATCTTACTATAATTAACTTTTTTTTTCTGTTTATTTTGGTTGATTGAATTATTTAATATACTTATTACAAGTGAGAACCCAATAGTAGAGATTTGTAGTAATTAAATTTACCCACATAAACTTACAAACTACAGAAACAGAGTTAGACTTGGCTTCGAGCCTGGCTTACGACGACTCCTCCTCGGTGAGCCATGAAAACCTAGCTAGGGTTACGTATTTCTTTGCCATTCCTAAATTTCCATTCTTCTACAACTACCATTCACAAATTCTTCTTGCCATGGCGAAGAAATCCAAAAATCCTCTAAAAAATGAGGAATCCAACGATGTTTGCGAGTCCAACGATGCTTCTAGTTCCTCCGCCGTTTTCAAGACCTTGTTCGGCGATGTTCCCGGGCCAGACCCAGCTGCAAATTCTCTCTTCTCCGACAACAATCCCTTCCACCGGAAATTTATGAAAACACAGCCGCCAATTGAAGACTCGAGATTAGGGCTTGCAGGAAAAGAACCTATAGACGCTGAGTACGAGGCGAATTTGGAGGATTCCGATTTTTCTGAGGCGAAGAAGCCAAAGAAAAGAAAGAAAGAAAAAGCTGAGGGAGAAATTTCAGGTATTGATGGTGAAGAGGTTGAGGAGAAGAGAAAGAATTTGAAGATGATGAAAGTAAGCTGTTAAGGTTTTGATGATGAAAGTAAGCTGAAAGAGGGTGAAAATAATGAGAACAGCAATTTGGTCTCTGAATCAGGAGAAATTGTGGAGAAGGATCATGAGGGAAATGGTGATAAAAATGAAAAGAAGAAAAGAAAGAGGAAGAGAGATGAGGTCGAGGCGGAGTATGAGGCGAAGCGATACGGTGTAAATGATGAGATTGATGAAAGTAAGGGTTTGAATAATGTGGTGGGAGAGAAGAGGAAGAAAATGGAAAATCCAGAGGATATGATGGTGTCAAAGGAAGGTTTTGATGATGAAAGTAAGCTGTTAAGGACTATATTTGTTGGAAACTTGCCGCTGAAGTTGAAGAAGAAGGAAATAGCCAAGGAGTTTAGCAAGTTTGGTGAAGTCGAGTCTGTAAGGATTCGATCAGTTCCCATTGTCGATGTTAGTCTGCTGCCTTGGCTTTGCTATGGTTTGTTTTCGGGATTGTTTTATGTGTAAAAGTGATGGTGGTCTTCGTTTGTAGGGAAAAATGCCGAGGAAGGGTGCTGTAATCCTGAAGAAAATCAATGAGAATGGAAACAGGTTCGCTTCTAAGTTGAACATATACTTATATTTGTCTGTTCATTTTTTGTATTTGAATGGTTGTAGTTGTATTGCATGTGTTAATGAAGATATTTATGTTCGTAGTATGAAATAAGACTTTAAAAGACAAAGAAAGAAAAAGGAAACATTGAAAGTGAGCTCACATATTTTATGTGTGGATTCTGACAGTATTAGCTCTCGATTCGGTCTTGTCATGTCTACCAAATCCGCCTCACATACATTTGCTATCTTAGTTGACACTGTGGAAACATGGTACTGGACTCTGGTCTCTGTTTGAGATCACCTGTTTAAATCAGTGTACCATTATGCCCATCAATGCAGCTGAGATTTATGGTCATGGCATGTGTATATGCTTTAATCCTATCTGTTAAAATGGAGTAGTAGAAATTCTTTCAAAATGTTAGTTTACTTCTCTTATTCCACAAGAAATTACCTGCTCATGTTTATGAGGGGAGAAGTGGTATTTGGTGCCGAATCCAAGTAACAAGCATAAAATGTCTATTTTTTTTGCAGTGTCAATGCTTATGTTGTTTTTAAAACAGAGGAGTCTGCTCAAGCATCATTGGCCCATAATATGGCCGTGGTATGTTCCATCTTCACATTCTTTCTGCAAACACACTTAATTTATACTACATGGTGGGCATCGGTTGTTAATTTGCTTGTGTTCAGGTTGGTGGAAATCATATACGTATTGACAGGGCATGCCCGCCACGCAAGAAATTGAAGGGAGATAATCCTCTATTATACGAAAACAAAAGGACTGTTTTCTTGGGAAATCTTCCTTTTGACGTCAAGGCAAGATATTTCATCTTCAAAATAACTGCTTCTTTTGTTTTTTTCATTGTTGAATATTGTTATGCATTTCTTCTTTTTCCAGGATGAAGAGATCTATCAGTTATTCTCTAATATAAAAAATCTTGAAACAAGCGTTGAAGCTGTACGGGTTATCAGGGATCCTGGGTCAAGCTTGGGGAAAGGAATTGCATATGTGTTGTTTAAAACTGCGGTAAGAACATTATACTAACTATTGATGCATTTTGTATTTCATAACTTAATCTTACTGATAATGCATATCTTTGATTGAAGTAAACACCATATCAATTTTACTGCATCCTCGTAGTTTGTATTTTCGATCAACTGCTGGATAGGGGTAAAGTTATAAGGCAAAACATGAATAGTGTATTGCAGATTTCTTATATGTTTTGCACCAGTTAGTATTTCTCAATGTATATTGGGTTTTGCTTTTATTAGTAGAATTTAACTTGTCTGTCATTTATTGGTACAACAGACTGTCTTGAGACAGTGTCTTAGATGCAAAACCATGAATATTCCTTTTAATTTACTGTGAAATAATATTTTTTGTTAAACGTCACTTAAAAGGAAGTCATTAAGAATAATTTACAGCCAGTATCTGCTATTCTCAGTCGTCTCTCTGAAAAGATAAAACTACAGAAATTGTACAGCGGTATTTGTGTGAAAATGGATAGATATGCGATTCTACATCTGCAATCAATTATGAAACTGCTTCGGTGCATGTTTTGGGCCATTTTCCTACCTCTGTTTTCCTATTATCTCACTGATTGCTGCTCTTTGTCCTTGTTGCCATATGTTTTTTCTGTGTCTTCGATATTTTTATGTTATCTAGGTAGAGTGATTAGGGGCGAATCTTGAAATTATGCTTATTAAGAATAACAAGATACGTATATCAGTAAAGTCGTAATAATGGATCTCTTGTACTGTGTATCTTTATCCAGTTATTTGCTCTGGATAGCTTTTAGTCGTAATAAGGGTTCCAACCTCTCTCATGCAATATGATTACACTTGATGAACTATGATATCTGTGTTAGTCTAAATCAGAGTATATATCACAAAAGAAATGATAGTCTTTCCAACTTCGTCTGCTTAGTGGTTACAGAATCATCTTTTGCCTTTCCATTCTAAAAATCATGTTCTATCTCACTCTCTTGATGTGTTGGTTCTCAACTATTTTATATGTTTTGCGCCTAATCATTAACTTGGTTACATGAAGGATGCTGCTAATATGGCCCTCAAGAAACGTAACTTGTGGATTCGGAACCGTGAACTTAGGCTCAGTCATGCTAAACCGGCCGACTCTTCTTCTAAGAGGGTGAACACTTCAGAACCACAGAGCAATAGTGCTACGAAGTCCAGAAAAAATGATGGTGGTTATAAGGAGCTAGCAAAGGCCAACGTCTCTTACCAGGGCTTGCATGCAAGCAAATCCGGTGGACAGAAGAAAGTCCTTACGAAGGTAAATATCCTTTCTGCCAAATCAAAGCCCCAACCTGCCAGAGAGAAGAGTTCTGGTACGAAGAAACGGCCAGCAGTGGCTGCAAGGAAGGAAAAGGCCCTACGGGCTGCAAGTGCTTCAAAAGTAGCTGGAACGAAGCGGAAGCTAGGTAATCCAAGCCCCCAGAGTGGTGGACAAAGGAAGAAAGCGAGGACGTCCAGGTAGAAAAATCTGGATGTGTTCTTATTCGAAGACAAGCCATGACATGCCCTTTTTTATTTTTTCTATTCTTCTTTAACTGAAAGTAAAAAAAATATATTAGGCATATGTGTCTGGTGACATGCCCCAGTTGTGTATTACTCCGGCTTTACTGCCGATTGAACAGTAGAAATATCAAAGGAATTACTACTTGTTTTAGTATTTATTCAAGGTATTTAATTATTCATTCAATTCCAATTCCAATTCCAAGGTTTCCTCAAAGGAACATCTTAATGCTGATAATAGTAACCATGCTAAATTCAGTAACGGTTTATGTATTGTGATCCTAATTTTCTTCATGGATGAACATTTATATCACCCACAATTGATAAGCTACATGTTCAAAACACCTACGTTCATAACAACATGCAAGAATACCCAAGTTGACTAAAATGGATTCATAGTATTATTTACAGGGTCAAATTATTTGTTCTTTTTCATTCACGCCGACGAAACAAGAACCAGAACCAAAGCAAGAAATCCGATAACTGAAGTCCACAACACAGACTGAATCAAAACAAAGAATTCAGCACAAAACCCCAAAACAAAAACATATCTACACTAATTCATATATTTAATAAAAAATCAAAACTAGATGAAACCGATAAAAACATAATGATCTTCGATCTTTCTGAATCCCTTGCCTTGAATGCTTGATATCTCCTAGGCTCCTCCCACATGGCAAAATGTAAAATTTAATAACTAACCTTTAATCCATATGTTTGAGTTTTATCAAGGAAACCTAGGTGTGGTGTGTTTTGGAAAAAAAGAGAACTATCTCTTATGGTCTAAAGCCAGGAGTAATATATAGTATACGTAGTACTATGACATAATATTGTCACTCATCTTGTAGCCAAATAAGTAAGTTGCAAGCCATAAAAGAGTTATGATTAAATCCATGTTCTCACACTCACATTTCATTTATGTGAATATTACAAACCAAAAAAAAAAAGAAGAAAAAGAAACTACACAAATGAAGCATATCAACAGATGGCTAGTTTGAACATATAATTACATAGACAAAGAAGGAAAAGATTCAGATAAAATATCCTTCCAAAAAGAGCGGTTGTTTTCATCATCCACAAACAACTCTTCGTCATTTTGATTCAGCGGTGAATAGTCACAAATGCTGCTGTGGCCTACGTTGCCGGAGGAAATTTCTGAGGTGGCCGGAGTCAATCCGGGAAGACAGTATTCCGCGTTAATCACATGTTGCTGAACTTCCGGTGGTTGGAACGTGTTACAAACCGGTTTATAATCACTAGAAAACGTAACGTTGGCAATCGAAGTTGGGAGCTGCAAGGTAGGGTTCAGAATCCCATCCAAAGTTGCATCGATTCGGTTAGGTGCGAAAGATGGCAACGGATTCGAGTTGAGAAGTTGGATTATATTTCCGAGTAGTCTAATGTTGGCCAAGTTTTCGAGGGAACTCAACGGGAAATTGTTGAAATTTGGAGGGAAGTTTAAATCAGTTAATAGTTGACGTGTTTGCGGATCAATGCCGTTTCCTAAGATGAGTGTTCTAGTAATTCTTGATCTCGTTGTCGGTCCTTCTTGGAAGTCGACTTGCAATCATAGCCCCACCTACAATTTTACAGTTAACCAATCAAATAAAAAAATTGACGTGAATTATATTCTGGTTGTACGTATATGATATAGATAAAATAAAAATAAAATTTTCATTTGTCCTGCGAAATTAATCTTCAATTTCTGTGGGGATGTTAATTAAAAATCTATCTCAATTTATTAATTTGAATTATTTTAATTCTTTAATATAATTATATGAACAAATTCTCCTATCAATGTACGACCACCATTCGTGCGAATCGGGTAGGCTTTGGATCCGACCCACCAAATCGTGTCGGATCAAACCTAGGCCCAACCGAGCAACTTCTGAGTCTGATCCTCACATTAGGCGAAAACAAAAATAAAGCAATTGCATATAACTTTTATATTTTAATTTATATAAAAGATGAAAGACACTATTCTAGTTGGACGAAGTATAAGTTAATCACCATTTTTTCTTGATAGATTGAATAATTTTTTTAATATATCCAATTCTTCAAATATATAATTATAGTAGTATGTATTATGAGTCTAATCAAGAGTAATAAGTGATAGTCAAGGCTCGTGTAATTAAGTAGAACTCAATTGCACGCCACCATCCACAATGAGAAGATAAGAATGAGTCTTGTATAGTTGTATTAGACGGTTTGAAGTGTGATAAAATTAAATTAGGTGAACATATTTATTTCCGAGGGTGGAATGGAGGTCGATGATGGTCTGAATTTCTTGGGGAGAGAAGTTTCCACGGTTGATGTCGGGCCGGAGATAGTTGCTCCACCGGAGTCTGCAGCTCTTCCCGAACATGTTAAGCCTCGGGAGCGACTGCCAACTGCCATGCCCATGTTTATCAATGTAATCTTTAAGCTTCTCATCTTCTTCTGGTGTCCATGGTCCTTTCTTTAACCCATCATTTCTTTCATCCTTCATCGGAGGTCTTACCATTTCTATTTAATTTGTATATGATGAGCTAAAATTAATTCTAAATGGGAAGATCAAGGGAGAAAATTTGCAGGATATATAAGATCATGTAGTGCTGTTTAATTTGGATGTGCTAGATATGGATAATGGAGGCTTGAGGTAATAGTTTCTACTATATTATATATAGAGACTCAATAACCCTCTCCACATTTTACTTTATTTAATTATATGTACTTAATTCGAGTATCTATTTTATGCGTTTTATCTAATTATATTTGGGGATATATAATACTACCAATAATTTTTATTAAGAAATTCGATCAAATTCTAGTCAATTTCATAAAGTTTGAAAATGAAATATAATTCAAAGAAATTTTATTTTTGTCTATTGTCTTATCCGTATACAAAATATGACGAGACGATTGCAGAAAAATGACGCCGGTTTCATTATATTTTTATAAAAAAACGAAGTTGTTTTGAGTGTTAATTAAAACAATGTCAATTTATCCGAAATTGCATGGTTTTATCGTCATATAATATTCTACAACAGTTTAATCATCATGGCACAATTGTGAAAAATTATTATATTAAATTTTATATTTCAAATTTCAAATTTCAAAAATTGTGAAATTAATCCAAAGTCAATGCGGATTATTATATAAATGACAATTATTTTAGTAAAATATTACTCTTTCCGTTCTACTAAAAGTGACACATTTTTTTGTTTGGATTATTCTATTAAAAGTGACATATTTCTTGAAATAGAAATAATACTATGTTTTCTCTCTTTTTTGATCCATAGTTTATTGACTTTATTTTGATCCAAACAGTTAAAGATGCATGTAGACTTTAATTAATATTATATCAAACATTATATATGTCTGATTGTGACAAAACAATCGAATTAGTTATATTATCTTTCAAAAAACAATACTCCTACATTTAAAAACCTGCTTAAATTATAAAATACAAAGTAATTTGATCTTATACTAGCATATCAATGGATGAAGTTGGAACCATTTCAATTTATTTACACAATATTGTTCATTAATTAAGTCTCTTAATTTATGAGTTTTTAATTTAAATGTTGCACTCATCAAGCTAGTAGATTCATCGATATTCTGCTGTAGTTCTTCGTGATTGAGTGTTTAATAATTCTCTATTTTCACAAGCATTTGAAACTAATTAAATTTGCTAACATTAATAAACTATCCAAATTATACGTATATATGTATTTATATGCATACTGCATACATTAATATGTTGACATAATAACAAGAACTGTTGGACATGAAAGGGATAGTCCAAATGTAGACGAAGATTTGTCCACCACAAATTAATTTAATACTATAATCTGTCCAAACCAGGGTGGTTATTAGGTTAGACTATTACATGGTCAATCCACGCAACTAGTATGTATAACAATCTTGCACATTTCATATACGATTCACTTCATCAATTTCACCTTCTCATAAAGTAGCTTTTTTAAAAAAAAAATAGTGGTATCGAATTGATATATTAATCTTTCACATTTGACTAATTTTTGATACGGCATGTCAAAAATGCGGTACAATATCAATATTAAAATTGGTCATACTGAAAATTCGGTATACCAAAAATTTTGATAAACTTGTAAATGTATTGTTTTTACTCATACTGAGTTTTCAGTACGATATGCAATATGACGGTTTCGGTATGGTAACCCACTTGTAAATATAATAGACTTCTCGATCGAAGGATTATTTGAGAGTACTACTAATTAAGTTAAGCTTTGATACGATTATGACCGCTTTGTAATTTAGTGAAACGTTTTCTTGTTACTTGTGTCGATAAAAAGTGGTTAGTATAGTCTAATAGGGAGTTAGGAAAAGAAGGCTGCTGAAGTTTTTTCCTTGAATCTTATGTCACTCTCTTCTCCCAAAGTCTACTCGAGTAAGTAGTCACAAAAATTATAATAACTTCGGTTAATGCTGTCACATAAATAAACTAGCTTCAGAAAAGACTATGTTCCTAAATATATAGTTAGATTTTACTTACCAAATCCGATTGCTTGAGTATAAGACTGAACCTCCTCATTTTTTTAGGGTTTAATCTATACTAATCTAAAGTGACAGTTTGTTGAAAAGACCTATTTGCCCTTTTTGGCGGGAAAATGCAAAGCTATTTTATTTACCCTTTTGGTCATTTAAAAAATGGCAACATTGGACAAAAAAGACACAGATATTATTGGAAAAAAATTGGTCTAATGAAACACTAGCTTCTCAAACAAGATAAAACACCTATACATACACACCCCTTTAATTGAATCTGCATTATTATTGATCGAATGAATTACGGAAAATTTTATTTTTGATTACAGCGTAGCATGAATCTTGGAAGCCTGCGACAGCTCCGACGATGGGTGACTAAGGCAGCAAGGCTGATGGAGGCGGGGCAGTGGCGGCAAGGGGCGACTGGCTATGAGAAAGTGAGCCGCCACTTCGAAGATCCGATCTTTACCGGCAACGGCGGCAGCAAGGCAGCGGAGGCGTGAAACGAGCGGCAGGGAAGCCGGGTGGACGGCGCGACGGAGGGAGGAAGTAGAGCAGAGCAGAGCAGCGCCGCGAGGAAGGGAGGTGTGACGGAGGAAGAAGAGAGCTCCGAAGCGACGGCGGCAGCCCGATGGCAGAAGCGGCGGTTTCCAGCCGGCGGTGGTGCTGGCGGAGAAGGAAACCGAGAGAGAGAGTGAGAAGAGGGGAAAGAAGGAAAGAGAAAGGAAGAAGGGAGAGAGGGGTGGCGGAACGGCGGCTGGTCGGCGCCGGCATGACCGGCAGTAGCCGTTTCCGGCAGAGGCAAGAGAGGGAAGGGAGATTTGAGAGAGAGACGTTTGGAGGGGGCAAGGAGGCGCAAAATAGTATGATGTGAGTAGGGTTTGATTATATATTTCTTTAATGGCTAAAGAATGGACCTTAAAATTAATGAAGTGGGCCTCTTTTATTTATCTTTTATTATATGGAATGGACTCTTTAAAATTAAAATATTTGCGCCAAGGTCTTCTTTAAATTTTAACTAGGATTATAACCGTGCTATGCATGAACTAAAATAATTTTAAAATATTAATTTTAGAATGTGATTAATTAACTAAAATATTAATTTTAAAATATTAATTTTAGAATGTAAATATTTTTAAAATTATTTGTTATAAATTAAATTAATGATAAATGAGTTACAAATCATATTTATGTGATGGGTGCATAAATATTTAAATATGGAAATAATCATTTAAATTCCTTTAACCATGGAAAATGGGCTACAAAATTTATTTCCTTTTAGCATCCATTTAAAATTTTGACAATTTAGCTTAAACTTCTTAATAATAATAACACAATGATTATTGTAAGGGTTCTCCGCTAATTAAAATATTAAACGGATGAGGATGCTTTAGCTTGCAACAGTCCAACTTTTAATTTTGACCTTTCAAATAATTTTAGTTGATGAAATTTAAAGATTAACGTCAGCTTTAATAAAAATTATGATAACTTTCACATTATATTTTGTATTCTATAGTTTTATTATATTTTGTATTCTATAGTTTTATTATATTTATTATATTTTGTATTCATAATTTAGTGAAACGTTTTCTTGTTACTTGTGTCGATAAAAAGTGGTTAGTATAGTCTAATAGGGAGTTAGGAAAAGAAGGCTGCTGAAGTTTTTTCCTTGAATCTTATGTCACTCTCTTCTCCCAAAGTCTACTCGAGTAAGTAGTCACAAAAATTATAATAACTTCGGTTAATGTTGTCACATAAATAAACTAGCTTCAGAAAAGACTATGTTCCTAAATATATAGTTAGATTTTACTTACCAAATCCGATTGCTTGAGTATAAGACTGAACCTCCTCATTTTTTTAGGGTTTAATAATTATAGAATGTAACACTACTAGACGATATAGCTGACGACCAAATACATTTTCGATATATTTCACAACAAAGTTATTTATTAAAAAAAAAGGAACACAAAATTGGTAGTATCATAAATTGAATAACACAATTAAGGGTCTAACTACATTTAGACCTTTTAGCTATACGATTCAAAGAAACGTTACACTACTAGACGATAGTTAATTGGTGAAGACAATAGCTACATTAAGATATCATGTAAGAAATAATGTCCTACCGGCTGAAGTAACACATATACAATAATATCCTACGTCCAATGAAACTTCTTGCACAAATAATGTGCACAATGTCAACCTCAAAGCCACGTTAATTAGATTTTTATTTTAATAAGAAACCTCTATCACGAGTAGTTTGGAAACTTAATTATACTAGTATTTGTTAGTTAAATATCATTATTAATTTTATTATAAGTTTAGGAATATATTTAAACTCAAGTATACTTCGTTGTTGCGTGTTACTCCCTCCGTTCCATGTTAATAGAGTCATTTTTCTATTTAGGGAAGTTCCAAGTTAATTGAGTCATTTATATTTTTGGCAAAAAATAATTCACCTTTTTACTTTATTATCTCTTCGTCTCTCTCTTACTTTTTTCACCAACCATTTAACACACTATTTTTAAACTCCGTACCGAAAAGAAATGCCTCTATTAACAAGAAACGAAGGGAGTAGTATATTAAGCTATCATGACATATGTAATATCATATTTTCTCTCGAAGCATACGATTCGTAGATTGCTACCTAGAACCCAAAGTCTCTTACTAGAACTAAGATAACAACTCCAAAATGTTCATAAGATAAATTACTTCATTCAAAAGCTCAAGTCTCTCGACTAATATTGGTTAAGATGTCAATATATATACTTTCAAATTAAACTACTCATCTCTCGATTATTGTACTAGTAAAACCCACATGCATTCATATGATGGTTAATCAGACAAACGTACAAAAACAAGATAAATTGAAATAACTACATGAACCAATGCATATAAAAAGGAAATCAATTAATTATAAAAATCATTGTATCTTCTCCATAGAATTCTATGGAGGAATTAACTACACATGTTCATAGCAAAGTGAAATAAATATTCAAGAAAATATTCAACGATATTATTTAAATAAGAGCAAACTAAAAATATGAACTCCTAGAATTAGATTGGGCGGATTGGAGGCCTTGTATTCAATCTTGCGATGAATACTCGTCCTATGCTAGTTTTTCTCTTCTTCCAAGGTGAAAAACTGAGTTTTGGAACGTGGGGGCGTAAAAAGGTGCTTAGGGAGGCGTGTAACATCCTTTTATACCTAGCTAGGGCCTACTTTTTCAGCGTGGAACAGTGTCGGTCGAACCTGGCGAGTTGCCAGGTTTGTGATGAGGCAAAGCTGGCAATTCGCCAGCCGTCTACAACAGAGGTGTCCACGGTTCCGGAACTGCAGTTATGGTTTGGAACCGCCGGTTCCAATTTTTGGAAATTGCTGAACCGGAATCGAACCGTGAGGGTGTTTCGCGGTCACGGTTCTGAACCGCCGGATCAAAGGTGTTTTGCGGTTCCGGCTCGGTTTCACAGTTTTTTGGTAGTTTTTCACGATTTCGGTTTGGAACCATTTGGAACCAGCGGTTCCGGCACAGTTTTGGTTCAGAAATTTTTGAACCTGAACCTGAACCGAACCACAGTTCTATCGACGGTTTCGATTAGGGTAAATTCTCACGGTTCCGGTTCAGAACCGTAACCACCGGAACCGTAAACCTTGGGCACCTCTAGTCTATGGTGGTAGTGTGCAAGGAACCCGACGAGTTACCGACTTCGTCATGTTGCGAAGCTGGCAGATCGCCAACTGTGCTCGACTTCGTGCCCTTTTCAACTCTGGATCCTTCTTTTCGCCTTTTAAACGGGTTTTCAACCCCTTTTCTACATATTCTTTACAAAGTGTTCAAAATATCAATATGATAGAGATATATAACAGTGTCTCACAATATACAAAATATGATCAAAATCATGCAAAACTACTCTCTAAAACCGTGCAATGATCAAGTACATAATTGTCCTGTGTCTCTTGTGAGTGAATCTGATGTATTTTTTAATATTATAAAATTGTGTTGTTAGATTGAAGTTTATAGTATAATTAATTTGTACTATGTGATTTTCATAACATAGAATGGAGCCCAAAAAATATTGATTGAAGGGAAAAATTTCTTATGAAGTAATGGTTGATCCTAGAATGTCTTTAAAGAAAACCAACATATCTAAAAATGTGTCAAACTTAACACCTCCGTGCACCATTTTCAAGAATGAGTATGATTATTACATTGTTCAGTCACATTTCAATGCTATAGAAAATTTCAACGACCTCCTCATTTTATGCTATGATGAGCAACATAAGTCTTTCCTAGCAAATGATTTGCTTTGCACTCTAGATGAGTGGCTAGTGCATAAATTAGAAGGAATGGAGTGGAGTAGTAGGAGTAAAATAATCCAAGACTACTGTCATGAAGGTAATCATAAGCGTTGGTGAATGAACATCATGAAATATTTCATAAGAATGTTTTTTGCCCCATCACTAATGGTCTCAGAGTCATACACCAAGCAAAAGTCTTTCATAGGAAAATGTTGAACGGTGTTGCCATAAAAAGCATACGAGACGGTACTCCGGTAGGAATACTTTTCAACATGACCGGAGATTTGAGACAAGAGGTTCCAAATGAGGATATAGCACGCCTATAGTCAAAAGAGGCTGGTTCTCTAAAGGGTACTTGGGGTCTAAACGTGACAATTTTTTTGAAGGAGAAAGAACAAATAGTTTTCATAAAGAGGGTGTATCTACTATATGATGTATTGCCAAAGCCAAAATATGGTTCTAACAATTTTGCTATTCCCTTTTTTCACGATTATGATTGGCTAGAGAAGTTGAGAAACATGGATCTCCAATATTGAACAATGTCTTGAGTGTCAATGATGGAAAGACTTACAACAAAAATGATGTAAAGGCTTACCTCAAAAAGGCTACGAAGTATCCGATGGATAAACTTCGATTTTGGAGAAATTGTATTGAGCATGTAAATAAATATATCTATATATAATTATAATATATATTTTGATTTTAATGTTAGTTTTGTATTTAACTTACGGATGGACTGTAAAAATAGTAGCAATACCGACAACCATATAGAGGTTTTGGAGATCTTTCGGTGAATTGTCCGGTGAATGTTATGAAGAGACCGGCAGGAGAAACTTCCGATGAATTTACTTTAGTCTCAATTTATAGTATTCAATTTCAAAAGTTAAAATTATAATTGCATGTGCATATGGTTAGTCATCAAAAACTCAAAAAAAAAAACAAATAAAAACATCATTTTTAATTCATCTATCCAGTCTTCTCCCCTAATTGTGGCTATCGTTTTCTTCTTCTAAAATGTATTTTTGTTAAATAATAATTTCCATTCATGATTGAATCATAAATACAAATTAATATACTCAAACAAAAAATATAGTTATTTACACATAATTAATTTAATATACCAAATACCGAACTTTAATCATTTAGATAACTAAAATTAATTGCATGATAATCTAATATAGGAGTATCAAATACCAACTACTAATAATTCAGCTATCTAAAACTAATTAATTTAACATAATTGTTAAGTTCTTAGACAATTTAAACCTAAATACCAAACGAACACTAAAAGGATCCTAGTCTTATGTGAGTGGCCTAATTTAAAAATGTAATGTAGATCCCTAGTTTCTTATTGTTTTTTTGTCTATACTTTCCTCTCAATTTCAATCCAACTTGAGTAGTATTTTGCGTTGGTTTTGATTCAACAACATAGGGGGTGGTGTACCTTTGTTTAGCAAGAGGGATTTAAAGGATCTAATAGACCTTGTAATATCATGGATTTCCAACTCTTTCTTGTGGCAAGGAATTGTGTGTAAATACTTTCGCACGATGATGAAATGTTGCATTTCAATGTTGCCATATTGACGCATGTGTAGATAAGTCAGACTCGAGTTCTGTCTAAGGCGTTAGACTTAACCGAACCGATGCAACCATATACAACAAGCATTGTGCTTGCCTGAGAAGCTAATGCTTGTTGACGCACGTGTAGATCAATCATGTATTATTGTTCGTAACACTTGGGAGCCGAAGGCTATGGAAATTTTTTGGACATAAGTCTCCCCTTGTGTTTAAACTAGTCCACAATTTGTCCAAAATAGTTGCCTACCAGCTAAACCGATTAATCTTATTGCTCACCTCACCAGATGTGGCATCAGCCGATGAGATGGAATATATCACAATGCACCGGGGGAATACATTCGATGTTAGGATTAAGGCGATATGGGGTTAGAGTGTCCACTATAAGGCGGACACGCCCAATAGCCCCGCCCCAGTTTTTGTCAATAGCCCCAATTTTGTTGTCCATAGCCCCAAAATTTTGTGTCCGCCACTATGGTGGACACCTCCAATAGCCCCAAAATTTTATAATCAACTTTTATTTTATAATATTTCAAGTAATTATGAACAACTTTATCGGGCTATACGTAATTAGAAGAAGCCGACTATACGAATTAAAAATAAAAATAAAAATAAAAATAAAAATAAAAATAAAATAGAAATTAAAATTAAAATTAGGATTACACACTAAATTATATTTAAAATTAAAATCACACACTACATTGAATCTAGTACAAATCACTATCAAGTTTACACAACGCCACCACCTCCCCTACGTGCCCACACTTCTTCAATCAAATCGGCCTGCATTGTGTTATGTGATGTGGTCCTGCGCATATCAGCGAAGCGTTGGATCAAATATTCATTGCTCTGTGGTACGCCCATCTGGATCGGCGCGGAGGCGACACCGTGACTTGTACTTGCACCCTCTTCCGGCGCCCATCGCTCTGCCGCAAATCCATTCCTGGGAAGCCGTGCACCGACCCGTGCATATCAAGTAGGCGCTGACACTCATCCGGGTTGGGCTTCCGTAGAAACTCCCCACCGAAAATTTCCCGGATCCCCTTACAGAACTGCCTAAGCACCGTGAGGCCAGTAGTCTCACCCATCTGTAGGTATTCATCGAACATGTCCGCTGGTCCGGCGTAGGCAAGCTGTCGGATTGCAGCGGTGCACTTCTGTTGTGTGGACAACCCGATCCGGCCAGCCGCATCACGCCGGAGGGTGAAGCACCGGTAACGCTCCGCCAAATTCGTCGCTATATAATTGAACAGCCGCTGCGACATCCTGAATCTCCGGCGGAATATCTCGGGTGGATAACGGGGGTTATCCACGAAGTAATCATCCATTAAACGTTGGTGAGCACCGACGTGGTCTCGTGGGATTGTCCGCCGATGAGTAATGGTGCGAGGGATCGGATCCTCCGCATCCTCCGCCTCCTCCGCCAAACGGGCCGCTACCTCCTGGGCGGCCTGGTGTTGCACCTGTTGAATCAGAGCATTCCAGTTGTCTCTCCACAAATTGTTCATTTCCGACCCCAAATTGTAGTGAGAGAAATTTGTATAGATGTTGTGTTTGAATGGTGTGAAAATAATGAATGGAGTGGGGTGTATTTATAGGTGAATTGAAGTGAAAAAAAAAAATAAAAAATCGCATGCAACCGCCGCGGCTAATGTCTCCACTATAGGCGCCGCGCCTATAGGCGCGGCTATAGCACCCCCGCCGCGTCCTCGCCGCGCACACGGCTATCGCGCGTCCGCCGCATCTCGCCCCACTCGCCCCGTCCACCCCCGCGGCGGACACCCTTCCCACTATAACCCACCCCGCTTCCGCCCCGCTTTTTCCCCAAACGCGGCTATAGCCGCGCCTCATTATAGTGGACACCCTTATGCATTATTGGCAGGGACAGAGGCAGGGTGGGGCGGGGGGCCCTTGGGCCCCTCACCCAATTGATTATTTACTATGTACTAGTACAATATATGTAAGTAATATTACAAACATGAAAATTTAGTGCAGTTGGGTAGAATTATGGCCTATTAACAACGAGGTTCCTAGTTCGAGTCCCACTTGGGGTTTTTTTGAAATTTTAGAATTTATTTCTTCTATTTTGTATTTATTTATGTTTTATTAGGTTTATAGGTAGTATTTTGTATAAATCATACTCCCTCCGTCTGCCATTAGGAGTCCCGGTTGACCATTTTTGTTCGTCTGCCATTAGGAGTCCCGGTTCACTTTTACTATAAATAGTAGGTACACTTCACTTTCTACAAACTCATCCCACTCACATTCTATTATAAAACTAATATATAAAAATGGGTCTCACATTCCACTATCTTTTCTCACCCACTTTCTTTTATATTTCTTAAAACCCGTGCCAAACTCAAATGAGACTCCTAATGGCGGACGAAGCGAGTATATGCTCCAAGACCAAGTATAGTCCTTTTGTGACTTTGCGCATTTGTTTCAGAATTACTATGATATACTCCTATTTACATAGTTACATGTGAAGACCAGATCCGCTTGGTTTTACACTTTACTGGTATCTCTTTGTCTATGTGGAGATCAATTTCAAGTTTTACGATATTGTTAAAGGTTTTTCTAAGAGTTATTTATATATTTAATGAGATGAATTTCATTTTTTATTAATGATATTTTAATTATTTTTTATATCTTTTTTATTTGATTAATTTTACTGATTTAGTTACAAACGCAACTTTTGTCAATGGGTATAGTGGTAAATCATATCACGTCAATTGAAGGCTACCTCTAAGACCCAAAATTTCCTACAAAATTGGCAACATATATATCACGTCAATTAAAGGCTACCTCTGCACATAATCTATTTAAATTATTATTTCAAATTAATCTACAGCCACTAAATGCATAATTCAAAGAGTAAAGTCTAATTTATAATATCAACATTATACCTCATTTAAAGAGGCCATAATCTGAGTTGTTTGAAAACCCAGAGAATGTATAAATGGGAGCTCTATTCGAAATGAACATGTACATTTCTTAAATTAGATTGAGGTGTAACATAGATATAGACATAATATATGAAATTAAGGCCCATATTTTGGCCTTCTTAATTAATTAGACCCTTTTCTTATTTTAGGCTTTACTAGGGAGTATTAATTTTAAAGGTGTGATGTTAATATAAATCAAAATATATCAAACAAAAAGAGACTTATGGTCGAACATTTAGAGCCTGAAATTTTTTAGCACGAGCAACGGGTAACGAATAACCCGATAGGATTGGCTGTAGCCGGAATCCGGTAGGTTAAGCATTGATGACAACGTAAGGCTTAGAAGAGCATGTTTAAATGAAAAAGTATAACTTAATACTCTTCGAGGGTTTTCGGTTTACAAGATTGTATCTCGGGATTAAATATATATAGTGTGTTTAGTTCATGAGATTCAATTCCACAACTCAATCCTAGATGGATAATCATGGAATAATTAGTCAAGCTAGTACTATTTTATCTAGAAAATGGAACACCAACTTCATCTCATTCTCCAATTTATTGAATATATAAAGACTAATACTTAGTAGTAAAAATTATTCAATCAGACATTTCATTCATAAATTTATTTATTTAATGTATAATCTGCATACAATCACCTAAAAATATGTCGAATCGTGCTTTGATTCTCCAATTCCCATCAACACCACCAAAAACAGTGTTGAGGCTCTTTCTTTTGTTCATTCCCTTTGACTAACTAGTTAGATACATTCTCATTTATTATGGTTAACATACAAATCGTATAGTCGTAGGAACAGCTCCTCTCACTCTATATATATGCATGCATACACAGTCAGAAAGCTGAGACCATGATTGGTGGAAGTTGAGTCTCCAATTCTTCATGGTTGTTGGTTGAAGTAGAAAGTGTTGAAGATTGGTTTTGATCAGATCACAGGAAAGTGGAAAAGCGAGTGAGATTTGGAGATGCACGTGCATCTCAACTCCACCCACACACACTGCTACTAATTTTGCTTCTTTTGATACGTGGCTGATTACAAATTACCTTTTTTTCATTTCTGTATACATCATACATAGACATAGTAGTAAGAATGAAGCAAGTCAATATAGTAAAGAGGACACAAGAAAAAATTACTTTACTCTCTCTTCATCTCTCCACCTTTTTCCTTTCTACTTTATTCTCCTTTTACTTAACTCGTTTAAAACAATTTTTTTCTTAAATCTCGTGTCGAAAAGAAATGCATCTATTACAGAGGAGGGACGGAGGAAGTACTACTTTATTAGGGTTTCAATAACTGAATTCATTGATTGATGGTCCGTACAAAGGTTTTTGTACTAGTTTGATGAGAACGTGTTGCGACTCAAGTTATACTCTTTTTACGATTGGGGCCATGTGATTTCACGTGTAATCACTTTGTGTTTTGTGTGACATGGGATTTCCATGCAATCCTTCTACTCAATGTTTTGATTTGGCCGGTTTAACACCAAACCGATATTTAATCCGTCCGATTCACATATTCAAATCACACTCATCAACTGTGAAGTAAACAGGTTGAATTTGTTTTGAATTTTCAAGCATTTCTCAAAAGTAATTTAATTTACGTCTAATAATGTTTGATTCCTTAACCAATAGATAATTAAGGCACTACAATCTTTTTTTTTACATATTATGAATTTCAAATTTTATTATATACGTATCTAAGATTTTATCTACACTAGTTATTAATTTTGTATGATAATATGGAGTTCTATCTCATAATTTTTCCACTAAATACATGAGTTTTTATTTACTCTTTGTCAGTTTTGTTAGTTAGTGGAGTATTTGTGAAAATGGTGGTATGTATTAAATTTATATGCATAAATAAATTATTAACTTCAGAAACGCTCATCAAACGCGATACCTACCTAGGCTTTAACTGACAATAGTTTTTACATAAAAGTATAAATCTCAAATGGGCTTGAGATTGGTTTCTGTTTTGTGGCGTTGCAAATTTAGGGGCACGCGGGCCGCGCATCAATTCTACGGCCTCGTAAATTTGGATCCACTGAAACTGGATTCAAATGGGCGGGCATCAGGAACCACTGCATCGGAATCTGACTTAAATAGAACTAATTCCTAATGCAAAACTTTTTTAAAAGTATTGAAAAATAATTTTAGATTGTTTTAGATCATTCTTTCTAAAATAAATTAAAAACTGACAAAAAATTGACCCCAGTAAACAATCTAAAATAGTAGTAATGTTTTTCATGTTTTTAAAATCAGATTTTTTAAAAATGGGCTAAAAATAAACTTTTATAGTTATCAAATAATAACAATTATGCAGAACTATGTAGTTCTGCATTGATCACTATCCCCACTGCATCATAACATATGTTTGTCAAATACACAGTACTCCCTCCATCCTTCAATGTGTTCCAATGAGAAATTTTAATGGCGGACGAAAGGAGTAATAGAAGATCGGTTGAAAAAGTTAGTAAAATGTTGATACTACTTTTATATATTTCCTCCGTTCCCTAAAAATAGAAACTATTTTGTTTTTGGTACATCCCTATTGTCAAGAATCACCCAACGGCTAGTACCATTTACCAACTAATTGGTAATTGCTATCACAATAAATTACATGGTATTACCTAGGAACATTAAATCATTTGTAGTTCCTAGAGTGAAAGGGGGATGTATCACATGTTTGTACTACCCTATAAAATGGGGCTACTGTAACTCTTCACAACACAACATAAAATACAATAAAAACTATTTCCCTACTTTTGCCACCATATTTAATCTTCCATACAATGCCTCTCTCGATTACCATCTTTAAGATGGTATCAGAGCAGGTTGCAACGGTGTGGGACTCAGAAAATTCTCATCACAGTCCCGGATATACCTTTCCCGGCCCTTTTTTAAACCTGGAAAAATCAGAAAAATAGCCATGTCAGAATCTGACTCAGAAGCTACAAACACCAACCAACCTTTGATGAATTTCCCAGGGGAATTCACTGCCCAATTGGCCGAGTTCCTCAGGAAGATTAATATACCACCAAAAACCCAAGAACAACCACCACCTCCACCCTCAAATCAACCAGAATCATTGGGGGAGATTCATGTCCAAACCAAACTCAATGGAGACAATTACTCCCTCTGGACAACTCTGATGAAATGGGCAATTGGAGGAAAAGGCCTTTCGTCTCACATCAATAGAGTTACAGGCTCCCTCCCAATCGATGATCCAAGCTATCCAAAATGGGAGCAAAGAGATCACTGCTGCTTCAATTGGATCATAAACAACATCGAAGCAAACCTCGTCAGTGAAGTATCACAATATGCGACAACTCGAGACCTATGGGAAGGTCTAGCCATCACATATGGAAGTGGAACCGATCCTTTCCAAGTCTCAGATCTACACATACAAGCATATAACATGAAGCAGGGAAGCATGAGTCTTGAAAGTTTATGGAATAAATTTCAGGATCTCTGGATCTCCATAGATGAAATGGATCCAAATCCAATGGATACCCCTACAACAATCGAGAAGTACAACAAGATCACCCAGAGACATAGATTATACCAATTTCTATGGGCTCTAGACGACAGATACGACACAATCAAGAGGGAGATCTTGAACAAAGATTCGTTACCCACTGTACGGAGTGCATACGGGTTAGTGAGACGTGAATCTGCCAATGAACGGGTCCCCAAACCCCACGGTGACTCGTGAGAAACCGGCATAGGAGTCGGTTTGGCAGCAACTGACCGGAACAGACCACCGCCACAACATAAACCCTCCACAAATCTAGACAAGAGTCGATTAACCTGCAGCCACTGCGGCGGGAAGAAACACATGGCCGACACCTGCTTTCATCTCCACGGCTTTCCCGAATGATGGGAAGAAATGAAGAAGAACAGGCAAAGCCAAAATCGAAGTGGGTGTGTGATACGAACCTTCATCTAGTTAGATATATTAGGGATTTGAATATCTTTCCATATATTATTTTCTTGTTTGGTAAGTTAGAGTTTAGTATTATAAATAGGGAAGAATGTAATTATTTTAGGCAGTCAATAAATCTATGAAAATATAATTTTGGTTCAATCGAATTGTCTATGAAGAAACCTCGCTACCCGCTGCCGACGAGAATCTCTCTCGCGCTCAGCATCTCTCCTCCGTCAACCATCGCCTACCCAAATCTTTACTGCTACGGACTCGTTTCTTGATTGTTTCACGGCTCGAAGAATTAAGGAAGCTAGTCCTTATCAAACTGGTGTCTTTCATTGGAACTCTCCATGGATGGCAACGCTCAAGTGTTGATTGGTGACACATCGCGGCGTTTCCCGGCGGGCGGCCGACGCAGCGAGAACAACCCACGGCTGCCCTATCGCGATACACCGGAGGGCAGCAACGCACAGCGCGCCGCTGCAGGGCCGGGCGATCTTTCACCCCAAGACTTGGATTTGATCATGGCACGTTTCGACCGATTGGAATTCCGGTTGGATTCGACGGATAGGCGCTTTGATAAATTGGAGACGCCGCGCATCCCTGACCCAGATCCACCCTATTTCTCGGATGACGCGGACTTGGACGGGCAGCGCTCCCAGTTCCACGGGTGGACTGCCGACGAGAATGTTCCCTGGACCTTCAACCACGGCCGGCATGACCGTGGTGGGGATATCCGACGCCGGCGTGGAGCTGCCCACGATATAAGCAGCCGAGGGGGCCGTTTTCCGTAGTTCGGCACGGTGGCTGCCCCTTATTGGTCGCGCCAGGAGACTCTGCAGCGTTCTAGTTGGGATAGGCAGCCCGATCGGTACACTCGGGAGTTTGATAGGGGCTTTCGGTGGTACCGGCAACCTACATCATGGGACCCCCCATCAACAACCCCTCATGTTGGGATCCTCCCGGTAACCGACCAATACCGAGCTTCCAGCCCTACGACCCACCACGGTCATGGCGGCCCTCTTGTTGGGAACCACCGCCTTACCGTGCATCGCAAGGATACTCGGATTATGATCAGCCACCACCGTGTCTGCCTAGTTGTGGGGATACACCCAGGCGACAAACCGATCACTTCCGGCAGCAGCGCAGCCCACGCCCGAGCACACAACCTTGGCACCATAATCGCCCGGTGTTTGATTCACCTAGTCACCAACGTTCGATGTTTCTTGTTTCTTGTGAAGAGAAGCAGTTGGGAGTTGATGGTGATTCAGATGTGTTAAATCAAGTGGACTTGCGGCTCAACGGGATGAAATTAGTTGATGAAGAAGTTTGTTATGAAACAGTAGGGATTCTAAGCAGCCATTCTTCAAGCCTTGATCACGAGGGTGCTCATCCAACAATGAAACCAACTGATTCCTTGAATTGGAGGGGTAGTTTTCTTGATATGGTTGATGAATCAAAATCATCCATATTAGATGATAATCGTGATAAGGCCATTTATAATGATGATGAGTTAATAGAGATGGAGCATCAATCTAGCAAAGGTAGAGATGGCAGACTCGAAGACCAACAAGTTTCATCTTTTTGTGGAAATCTGCCCACCGCGCAACCCTAATATGAGTACAGAGAAGGAAGGAAAGACATTGTTGAACGATGTAGAGGAGGACGATTCCACTAATGAAGTGAAGAAAATCGTCGCCTCACTCAATGTTGTTCAAGCACCATCCAATAATGTTGTTGGAAATTGTTGGAGCAATAAAGGAGATGGTGCTTACACCGGTTTACCCGTCATTGCTTGTGTCGGTGATGTACCAAGTATGAGTCATCGATCAACATCGCTCGACACCGATGCAAGTTTGATCCCTCTGCGCAATGACTCGCCATATTTGAGAATTCTTGGATGTGATAAAGGAAGACATTCAGTTGTTCGATATGTGTTTGATCCAGGAGGAAATGCCTCAACCAAAACTTTTGCTTTCAAATCTCGTCCTTGGTTCGTGGTTTCCACCTTGAGGACAAGGTAGATTTTAACCGTGGGGAAGTTGATACGAGCCTTCATCTAGTTAGATATATTAGGGATTTGAATCTCTCCATATATTATTTTCTTGTTTGGTAAGTTAGGGTTTAGTATTATAAATAGGGAAGAATGTAATTATTTTAGGCAGTCAATAAATCTATGAAAATATAATTTTGGCTCAATCGAATTGTCTATCAAGAAACCTCGCTACCCGCTGCCGATGAGAATCTCTCTCGCTCTCAGAATCCCTCCTCCGTCAGCCATCGCCGACCCAAATCTCTTGGGCGCTCGACTGCTACGGACTCGTTTCTTGATTGTTTCACGACTCGAACGAATTAAGGAAGATAGTCCTTATCAGTGTGGCAGAGCGACGGCGGCGGCTGTCGTGGGATATTGCGCTACCAACACCGACAACACGGTGGGGAACTCCGGCCAAACAAGTGGAAAGAATGGAGGCGACGAGAAGAAAGCAATCGCTTCAGTCTCGGTCGCTAGGGTGTGGTCAGAAGGTAATCCGGCACCGGAGACCACAACCACCAACGGGACATCGACGATCGTTGCCAAGGAGGAAGAGAGGCAGGTGGAGATTAGGGGTGGAGGAGCATCGGCGCTTAGGGTTGGGAGAAATGGGGTGATTTTGGTTTAAATACCCCCAACTCTCTCAAATCCGAATTTCCCCCCCTCCACTCTTCTAAATCCCACCACAAACCCCATCCCATACATTACCCTAATTCTAACCCCACTACTATCACGAAATTTCAAACCAACCCCAAACATTCCCACATTGACCCCAGAAATCCAGGAAAATCCCAAATTGACCCCCAAAAAATCCACAAACTTACAGTTTCAGCCCAACATACCTGGTCACAACTCGTTTAAAGGCCTGGTCTATTCCTCGTCTACTAATATTGGCAAGAAGGAGAAACAATGGATTTTTGACTTTGGGGCTATCGACACTATCTCCTTTGACCCCTCTAATTTCCTACACATAGCCGGACCCACTAAAACCTATGTACAAACAACTAGTGGGGATTTAGCTCGAGTAGAGGGGATGGGAACCATTGTTGTTTCTCCAACCCTCCGACTCTCTAAGCTGTTATCTCATAAGCTGTTATCAGTCAGTCACGTAACGAGGGAACTTAATTGTAAATTACTAATGCAACCTCATTTTTGCATGTTTCAGGATATCAAGACGGGGATGATAGTTGGGCGTGGCACTGAAGGAAGTGGACTGTACTATGTGGATGAGATAGCCGAACAATGTACAACATTACTTTCTCAAGGACCGACTGACAAGCAGACGTGGCTCTTACACCGTCGGTTAGGGCATTCTTCTATAGTATATCTTAAACTCATGTTTCCTAAGATAGCCTCGAGTGTGCATTCTCTTGATTGTGAAACTTGTCATCTAGCTAAGAGCCATCGTCATTCTTTTAAGTTAAATAATACTCGAGAGCTTACCCCGTTTTCCTTAGTTCAATCCAATGTTTGGGGTCCTGCTCCAGTCAATGGAGGCCAGGGTCTTCGGTATTTCCTACTTTTCATAGATGAATTTTCTCGTATGACTTGGGTATATTTTTTAAAAATAAATCAGAAGTTTTTGAAAAATTTACTCTATTCTACAGTTTAGTCCAAACCCAGTATAGCCAGAAGATTCAAGTTCTACGGTCTGATAATGGGAGGGAATACATTAACACAAACATGAAAACCTTCTTTACTGAAAAATGCCTTATCCACCAGACTTCCTGTGCATATATACCTAAATAAAATGGGGTGGCGGAATGAAAAAATAGGTACATACTGGAGATCACCAGGCCCTTCTCATTGAATCTAAGATCCCCACATCCTTTTGGCCAGAAGCAATTGCTACCTTTGTCTTCCTTATGAACCGTCTCCCAACGGGAATCCTCAACTTCAAAACTCCCATTGATACCTTTGTCAACCATGAACCCTTACATAAACCAACTTCCCTCACTCTGGACCCAAAAATCTTCGGTTGTACGGTTTTCGTCCATATCTCGAAACATGATCTTAGCAAATTCTCCCCATGTGCTGTCAAATGTATCTTCCTTGGGTATGGGGTCAACCAGAAAGGTTACCGGTGCTATGATCCAATCTCCAAACACATGCACACAACTATGAACTGTAATTTCGTTGAGAATGAGCTATTACAACCAATCCAGCGGTCAGGGGGAGAATCAAACACACAACCTAATTAGCGACCCACTGAATTGGCTAGATATCCCACCTCATCAATCTAAATCTACACAAAAGGAAGCTAACCCAAATGAAGACGAGTCAATGGAAGAACCAAACCCTGAACCAAACCCGGAACCTGACCCCCGAACCTGTCGAAGAAGTCGGTCCAACAGAGAATGATGGGCTATCACATTCCACTGGTCAGATCATAGAGTTCCGCGACCCACCATCAACCTCGTCATCAAATCCTGAGGTAAACGACTCTGACACCAATTCAGTTCCATTAAATATCACTGACTTTGACTGGCAGAGAATGTGATAATAATAGCAGGATTGAGAATACAGGTAAGTATGAACTACCACAGAGATACTCTCCAGACTGGAAAGGGCAAAAAACGAAATATTCAATGGCGAACATAGCCCAAGGATACCTCACAGAGATGGCTCGAGCTTTTGAAGCTGCCCTATATGAGGAAGAAGAAATTCCCCAGTCCTTTCTAGAAGTAGTCAAACACAAGCATTGGAGAGAAGCTATGAAGAAAGAGATTGATGCTTTAATGAAAAATGGAACTTGGGAAAAATGTACTCTGCCTACAGGAAAAAAACAGTCGGCTGTAGGTGGGTTTTCACAATCAAAAGGCGTGTAGATGGATCAATCGAGAGATACAAGACGCGATTGGTGGCCAAAGGATACACTCAAGTGTATGGAATCGATTATGATGAAACTTTATCTCCAGTTGCCAAGCTAAACACGATCCGAACATTGCTAACTGTTGCAGCTTGTAAAGATTGGCCGTTATATCAATTTGATGTGACAAATGCCTTTTTCCATGGGGAATTAGAGAAGAACAAGGAAGTCTACATGACAGTCCCACTAGGATTTGAGGGCGAATTCAACCAAGGATAAGTGTGCAGACTGAAGAAGACTCTGTACAGATTGAAGCAATCTCCAAGAATATGGTTTGGAAGATTCTGTCAAGCAATGATCAAACATGGGTTCAAACAGAGTTTCTCTGACCATACACTCTTCACAAAGAGAAGGGGAGATAAGGTAACATGTCTCATTATTTATGTGGACGATATGATAATCACATGGGATGATATAGAAGAAATCAGCAACCTCAAGTCTAACTTGTTCAAAGAGTTTGACATGAAGGATCTCGGTCCCTTGAAATACTTTCTAGGGATAGAAGTGTTGAGATCAGGACATGGAATATTCCTGAGGCAGAGGAAATATGTACTTGATCTTTTGGCAGAGACCGGACTCCTTGACAGCAAGCCTGCTGAAACGCCGATGATATCAAATCATGGGTTGAAGATAGTCGAAGGAGCTGATCCCACAGACCGAGAGAAATACCAAAGATTAGCTTGGAAACTAATTTATCTCTCTCGTATCAGACCCCACATCACATATGCAATAGGAGTCGTCAGTCAGTTCATGCACCAACCACAAGAAGAGCATATGAATGCAAATTTAAGGATCGTGAGGTACCTGAAGGGCCCAACGAACTATGGAGTTTTCTTAAAGAAAGGAGAAGATCTCGAAGTTGATGGCTACATAGATACTGATTGGGCTAGCAATCCAGTCGATAGAAAGTCGACCGGCGGATACTTCACATTCGTAGGGGCAACCTAGTTACTTGGAGAAACAACAAACAAAAAGTTGTAGCTCAATCGAGTGCTGAGGCAGAATTCTGGGGCATCAAGAGTGGACTCATGGAGATCATGTGGCTAAGACGGCTACTCACTGAAATCGGTTTTTCCCTAAGTCGGAAGAGCAAGCTCTTTTGTGATAATAAAACGACAATCAGCATATCAGAAAATCCGGCCCAACACGACAGGACCAAACATGTTGAGGTCGATCGCCACTTTATTAAAGAAAAACTTGAAGGAGGAATTATTGAGTTTCCATTCGTTCGATCTGAAGAATAGTTGGCAGATATTTTAACCAAAGCCGTGAATCCAAGGAGCTTCAATGAAATTCTAGTCAAGTTGAATATTGGAGATACTATTGCTCAACTTGAGGGGGAGTGTCAAGAATCACCCAACAACTACTACCATTACCAACTAATTGGTAATTGCTATCACAATAAATTACATGGTATTACCTAGGAACATTAAATCAGTTGTAGTTCCTAGAGTGAAGGGGGATGTATCACATGTTTGTACTACCCTATAAAATGGGGCTACTGTAACTCTTCACAACACAATAGAAAATATAATAAAAACTCTTTCCCTACTTTTGCCACCATGTTTAATCTTCCATACAATGCCTCTCTCGATTACCTTCTTTAAGACCTATAAATAGAAACTTTCTATTTTAGGAAAATTCTTTCTCTCTAATGAGGTGAGACTCATTTTTCACTAAACCGCTTTTCTTTCTATCTCTCTCAACTTCATTAATTTTGCATTAAAACCAGTGTCATTTCAAAAGTTACTATTTTGCATAAAATATGAGTGAGAACGAGTTAGTGGAATGTGAGATCCATTACCAAAAATAATAAAATTGAAGTGGGACAATTAATATGGAATGGACCAAATGGAAAACCGGAACGCATGATGGGTGACGGAGGGAGTATGTTACGGGTCCCTCGTCGGCGAGACTAAAGGAGCGTGAGGCGTCACACGAGGCAGAACTTGACGTCGACACAAACGTGGCGACGGAGCATCGACAAGCGGCACCGACAAGTCGGGACCGATCAGAACGGAGGATGACGAGGAGACCGGCGCGGTATGGCGATTTTGTCCCTCGTTAAGTAGGAGTCCTTAATTAGTTAGGATCCTTAGTTAGTTAGAATCTATTATTGATTACTTAGAATCTTTTTTTTATTAGTTAGAATCTTTTAGTTACGGTAATTAGCTTAGGAAATTAGTTATAAATAGGCGTCTATTTCATTCTTTCCCTCAAGAAATAAAATACATTTTTTTCGCAATTTATCGTTCTTTCTTTCGTGCACAAAGCACGAACCCTAGAATTCAATGCCGGATTGATCGACGGGCATAGCTCCCGCAACGTTCGACTCGATTTCATATCGTTCCAGAATTTTAATCATAACAAGTGGTGCTTTCATCCTGAACTCACCGAAGTATGTCGGAACGCACCGAACCGATGACTATCCGCGGTCTAGAGCCGCTGCCTCCGCCCACGACGGAGCTGGACGCGGGGTCTCTTGCGATGGAGCACGTGCTCGCGTCGCTGGCACGCATGGAGGCAGAGTTGAAGGAGTTGAAACTCAAGGACCAGCGTGACCGCGGTCCAGTCTCGATGAGCGCGCCCCAGCGCCCTGATCCAGAGCCGCCGTCGGGCAGATTCGCGCAGCCTATCCACACTCCTGCGATCGGCGCGTCTCAGGAAGGTCCATCGTGACCCCTGCTTGGCGACTCAAACGCTGGAGGCTTTCTAGGGTTTCCGTCGAACCCTAATCAGATTCTTGGAGTTCAGCCGCCTCTGACCGGAGCTCCTCCTGGGTTCCAGCAGAACCATAGCGTCAATCTTGGGCAGCAAGCTACTGCATCAGGAACGTACCCAGGGTGGCAGCCGCTGCATACTCCGAACCTGGGGTGGACTTCATGGACGTGTCCAAAAACTACGTCGTGGGACCTTCCGAGGCCGAGTCCGGAGGGGCCTCTCCAACGTCAACCGACGAGTTGGGATAATCCTGCGTTGCGACAAACTTATGGTCAGCAGGCCGAGTTCATGAAGCAATTCAAGATGCAACAACCACGCTTTGATGGCTCGGATGCGGCGAATTGGATTTCAAGAGTGTAGTACTATTTCGAGCATTTATTGATGCCCGAGGATCAGTGATTACACTATGTCGTGATGTTGTTCGACCCACCTTCATCGGAATGGGTTTTCAACTATCGCGAGAATAACCCGATGGTTCGGTGGCCGGATTTTTTGAGGACGTGCGCCGACGCTTTGATCCTCAGTACTTTCAAAACTTCATTGGCCTGATTGCTATGTTATGTCAATCGGGGTCCTTGGCAGAGTATCACACGGCTTTCGAGACAATGTTTAACCGGGTTCGCGGGGTACCGGAATATATCCTGCTACCGATTTATGTCGAGGGTCTTCAGCAACCAGTTAAGAATCAGGTTAAACACCAGAACCCATCAACGGTAGCGGCAGCAATGGCTCTAGCAACCGAGTACGACAGTTTCTTGGAGCGCCCTCCTCCAGCATCGGGGGGACAGCGTCGTAATTTGCAGAACCGTGACCCGCGACTTCAGGCCCATCCCCAACAACAATTGGCATTGCCGGCGGCCCCCGCTCAGTAGAATCAATCCCCTCTGTCCAAGGGATCGGAGTATGGCAAGTTACTTGTGGTGCATTTGACGGCAGCTGAGCGAGCCGAACGTTCTAAGCTCGGTCTCTGTTGGTACTGCCCTGAAAAGTTGGCCGCGGGCCACTCCTGCAGGGGCCGTTTTTTGGTATACATGGGGGCAGATATGGAGTCAGACGAGGAGTCTGAGGGCCTACAGGAGAGGCAAGTTGAGCCGCCTGTAATATCAGCGGATTTGTCTCACATCTATGCACTGGATGGGCGGCAACGGGAAGACGACATCGAATTGCGGGGGCATATTGGCGACAGACCGGTAAGGATTCTGGTGGACAAGGGGAGCTCCCACAATTTTTTGCAACCCAACATAGCGGAGAAACTGGCCCTTCCACTCTGGCAGATCCGGCCCTTCCGAGTGTACGTAGGGAACGACGAGTCCTTGCTGTGTTCCTTCGCCAGCATCCAGACCAGAGTGGTGATTCAGAAGCATGTCTTCTTGGTCGACCTACACATCCTCCCCGTGCATGGTCCGGATGTGATTTTGGGTAGGATTTGGCTCAAACAAATGCGCAGAGTGACAAGCAACTATGTCGATGGCACATTAGAGTTCACCAGGAATGGGAAGAAGGTGTGCCTTAAGCTTGTTCCGCCTTCAGCGGAAGAAGTTTCCTTGAGGACACTCTCGACTCTCCTAACGCTGCAAGGTGGAGCGGAGATGTATGAGTTGATACAAGCACCGACGGCGGATCAGCAGGCGAGCGAGGCCGACAACAACATGTCTTTTACATAGGATCTGCCAGACGAGGTTCGGAGCGTGCTAGAAGCACACGACGAGGTTTTTGGTCTGACGACGGGCATGCCCCCCAAACGGCGCTTCGACCACGAAATCCACCTATTACCGGACACCAAACCGGTTAATGTGAGGCCGTACCGTTATCCCTATTTCCAGAAAAATGAAATAGAGAAGCAAGTGAGGGAGATGTTAGAGTCCGGATTGATCCGCCCGAGCCAAAGCCGGTTCTCTTCACCGGTACTGTTAATCAGGAAAAAGGATGGGTCCTTTAGGTTTTGCATCGATTATAGAGCACTGAATGCCGCGACCGTCCCCGATCATTCCCCATCCCAAAGACGGACAAGTTGTTCAATGAATTGGGGGCAGCGAGATTTTTTACCAAGTTAGACTTACGATCAGGCTACCACCAGATTCGCATGAGCGACGAGGATATTTTCAAAACCGCGTTTCATACTCATGACGACCATTTTGAGTTTTTAGTGATGCCGTTCGGGTTGACTAACGCACCCTCGACATTTCACGCGGTGATGAATGAAGTTTTCAGACCTCTCTTGCGTAAATCGGTGATAGTGTTTTTCGACGATATACTTATTTATAGTCCCTCGCTGCTGGCACATGCCCGTCACATTCATGAGGTTCTGGCTATCCTCAAGACTCACCAATTTTTTGTGAAGATGTCAAAGTGCACTTTTGCGTGCACCACGGTGGAGTACTTAGGCCACCTTCTTACGGAGGGTACTCTGAAAGCCGACCCGTCCAAGATCGAAGCAATGGTGGCATGGCCGGCGCCAACGACAGTGAAGCAATTGCGGGGGTTCCTCGGCCTGACAGGGTACTACTGTCGTTTCGTTGAGCATTATGCTTCCATCGCTGGACCGTTGACAGAACTATTGAAGAAGGATAATTTTGTGTGGACTTCAGCGGCGGTCGACAGTTTCGCGGCACTGAAATAGGCAATGACGTCTGCCCCTGTCCTACGGCTTCCGAATATTGAGCGGACTTTTTACTTAGAGACTGACGCAACGGATTTTGGAATCGGGGCTGTTTTGCTCCAGAACGGACATCCGTTGGCATTCTTTAGTAAGAAGATAGGATCGAGGCGACGAGTCTCGTCGACCTATCATAAGGAATTATATGCCATCGTAGAAGTGGTATAGAAATGGCGACAATATTTGTTGGGCCGGGAATTTGTCATTCGCAGCGATCAGAAGAGCCTAAAAGAGTTGCTGCAGCAGATAATTCAGACTCCGGATCAACAGTTTTACACTCAGAAATTGATGGGTTACAAATTCTGCATTGAGTATAAAACCGGAGCGTCCAATAAAGTGGCGGATGCGTTGTATAGGTGGGAGGTCGACGTTTGTAATGGTGATACCATGACCCCAGTTGACGAGGGATCGACAGTGACAACAGGGGTGAACAGCGAAGCCGCGACCTCGGCAGAAGAAATGGGGCAGGCTTTGATGGCAGTTGCGCATCCGATTCCGGATATTTGGTCACATCTTCGACAAGAAACACAAAACACGCGGACTTGATCGAGTTACAGGCGGCTCTACAACACGGAAAGGTGGACCGAACAATTTCCTTAGTAGACGGATTATTGTACTATAACCGTCGCGTTTATGTGAGCCGTGATTCCGAGGCCAAAACAGCACTACTGCACGAACATCACTCATCCCCAGCAGCTGGTCATCCGGGTGTGGACAGGACGTTTAAACGTCTTGCAATCATCGTTCTATTGGAAATGGATGCGTAAAGATGTTATAAAGTTTGTCAGTTCTTGTTACGATTACCATACTACTAAATACTCTACTCAAAAACCCGCAGGTCTATTACAGCCACTCCCGATTCCTTTACAAGTTTGGGAGGATGTGTCAATGGACTTCATTATGGGGCTTCCACCATCTCGAGGTTACACGGGCATCATGGTTGTGGTAGATCGTCTTTCGAAGTGCGCTCACTTCGCCTTACTACCAGTTCGCTACAATGCATTGAAGATTGCGAACTTGTTCATCGAAACGGTGGTCAAACACCATGGGTTTCCTAAGACCTTGGTGTCGGATCGTGATCCTGTTTTCCTAAATGATGTTTGGGAGGAAATGCTGCGTCTGAGCGGCACTAAGCTTCATTTTTCCACGGCATATCATCCTCAAACGGACGGACAGACGGAGGTTAGGAATAGAGGACTGGAGCAGTATCTTCGGGTATTCACCGCAGATAGACCGACTAAATGGGCGAATTTTTTGCCATGGGCTGAGCTCGCCTTGAACTGTTTCCATCACGAGGGACTTAGAAGGTCGCCCTTCGAGGCTCTGTACGGAAGCGAGCCCCCACCATTGATCATGGCGCAGCCGTCGGCGACGACACCGCCGGATGTGGTGGCAAAAATCCAGCAGCGCCGCGAGACGCTTGCGTTGGTTCGGCAGAATTTGGAACGGGGGCAGCAGCGAATGCGCAAGGCGGCGAATTTGCATCGTCGCGACGTGGAGTTTGGCGTGGGGGATAAGGTGTTACTCAAACTGCAGCAATACAGGCAGCATTCGGTGGCGAAGCCATTATCATCAAAGTTATCTCGACGCTTCTATGGTCCTTTCGAGGTACTAGAACGAATTGGCCAGGTGGCCTACCGCTTGAAACTGCCCGAGGGAAGCCGTGTCCATAATGTGTTCCATATGGGGTTATTGAAGCCGTTTTTGGAGCGTGGTAGTGGGGTCTACTCGGAGCTACCACCATTATTCGTTAAAGGCAAGCCTGTTGCGCAACCGGTGCGGGTTACGGATATGAGGACGGTTTGGCATGAGGGGGCGGCTGTCGATGAGGTTTAGCTAGAGTGGTCAGATGATTCGGAAGATAGCCCGACGTGGGAGCCTGCCGAATTGGTGCAACGAAAGTTCCCTGCTCTCCTTGAGGACAAGGAGCTTTCTAAGGAGGGGGAGTTGTTACGGGTCCCCCGTCGGCGAGACTAAAGGAGCGCGAGGCGTCACACGAGGCAGAACTTGACGTCGACACAAACGTGGCGACGGAGCATCGACAAGCGGCACCGACGCGTCGAGACCGATCGGAACAGAGGATGACGAAAAGACCGACGCGGTATGGCGATTTTGTCCCTCGTTAAGTAGGAGTCCTTAATTAGTTATGATCCTTAGTTAGTTAGAATCTTTTATTGATTAGTTAGAATCTTTCTTTTTATTAGTTAGAATCTTTTAGTTACGGTAATTAGCTTAGGAAATTAGTTATAAATAGGCGTCTATTTCATTCTTTTCCTCAAGAAATAAAATACCTTTTTTTCGCAATTTATCGTTCTTTCCTTCGTGCACAAAGCATGAACCCTAGAATTCGACGCCGAATTGATCGACGGGCAAAGCTCCCGCGACGTTCGACGCGATTTCATATCGTTCCGGAATTTAATCATAACAGAGTACAAAAACTGCGAAGTATAGTTAATTTACTCTGATTTATATCTTACACTAAAATCGACAAAAAAATAAAAAGCTCTTCCAACTAAAACCTAACACCAAAATGAAAAAGGATGGAAAATTGGCTATACTATGTGGTCTTCAGCAGGCACCCCAGAAGACTCGGCCTCGGCTACTCTCTCGTGATTGTCAGCACTCTTATTATTGTTATGTTTAAAATCACCAAAACTCGTCCAACTCTTGCTCGAATTATGTCTACTTATGATGCTCGACTTCACCTCCTCTGGCAATATCAGCGTGTACTTTTCCTCTCCTTCCCTATTACTCTTTATCGAGTGCCCCGTCGAGTGCGATCTCGAGAACTTCTCCCTCTCCGTCTCCGTCTCCGTCTCCTGATTCCTCCGCTCCTCGTCTTCCTCTTTGATGGTGACGCTGCAGCTGTCCAAGTCTTGGCGGGTCCCCTCTTCCTCCTCGTTGACCGACACCCTCGGCGACTTGACCGGCGACTGCAGCGTCGAGTTGAGGTCGCGGCGGCAGACGGGGCACGTCTTGTGCGACTCGAGCCAGAGGTCGATGCACTCACGGTGGAAGACGTGGCAGCAGGCTGTGAGGAGGCGGAGGACGTCGCTGCTCCGGAATTCCACCAAACAGATGGCGCACTCCACGCCGTACCTCTCCTTCGTGTAGTCCTTCACCGTCGAGTACGTGAACGTCGGGAATGACTCCACAATTGACGGGTCCAGCCCGGCTCCCCCCGGGGCTGCCCCCGCGGCCCCACCAGAGGGAGCCGCCGTGGTGCTGCGGCGGAGGTGCCACGTGCAGAGGAGGTTCTGCATGAAGCAGCGGCAGAAGTAGATGGAGAAGAATCCCGCGAAGAAGAAGATGAGGAGGACGATGGTGAGGATGATGATGACGGGAGGGTACGAGTAGGTCGGTGCGGTGGAGGTCGACGGCGGCAAGGGTTCGGCCACGCCTGTTGCCATTGCCCCGGTGGAGATGGGATTCCGATTTGTGGCTATACAATTGCGGTCTTGTTTTTGATGATGATGATGATTATCTGCATTTTTAGGGGGGTGAGGGAATTGGTTTTGGATTTGGGGAATGATTTTTTGTTTGGTAGAGTTAGAGAGTGTGGCATTGTTGAGATGAGAGAAACAAGGATAGGCACTCGTAAACTTACTACTTCTGTCTAATTTTGTTACCTTAATTTTATCATTAAAATGTATTAATGCAGCTAATATTATGGCTTTGTGTGTGTGTACGCTGACATTATAAATTTCTGCGGCTAAATTTAGAGTCATTGAGCGAGTCTCACTGGATTCCCATAAAATACTATTTGAAGAATAATTTATAAAAATAAATATTTTAATCTGAGGCTTTTTATCTTCATTTACCAGCTACTTATTGTATACTACTTGATACATTCTCTAAGAATTGTGATCTATCTATTTACAACTATGAACTGTAGGGTGGTGTTCGGTTTCTAAGATAAAAAATACCAAGATACAATCTAGGATTGAGTTGTGAGATTATTTTAGTCATAGGGGGTTAGCTATGACTAATTATCCTATAATTATCCATTTAGGATTGAGTTGTGGGGTTGAATCTCATGAACCAAATACACTACAAATTTAATCCTGGATACAATTTTGCAAACGGAACACCCCTATATAGAATGATTAGCAAAGTCTGGATAAATTGATTCCAAACAACATGTGGCATAAGGGGGGAAAGTGGTTTCCCTAATCTTTCATCATTGCGAAGACAAGCAAGTTGAGCAACTCTTTGAAGTATTTGACAAAAGCAAACTAGTTGAATTAATATTTGATCAAAAATATATGGACTTTACTAAATATAGTTTAGATTATTATTTTCATGAGCAGATACGTGAATTAGAATGGGGCCATACGAGATTCCTAGAAGGCTAGAAACTTGAGAGTTTAAAATTGACATATGACAATAGTCACAATATTATGGTTTCAAATTTATATAAGGAAAATGTGTACCCTAAAATTTGAGAATCTTGAACCTTACCTATTACCACTTGCTGTACTTCTAAGCTCATACTAACAGATAATGTCACAAAAGTGGAAATACAGGATCTTAAATATTGTTTGACTGCCAATAGAGATTTAAAAGAATTAATGATACATGCTAAATTGCTAATCCACCTTAAGAACAAAACTTAATCAACTTGATGATTGACTGCATGTAACATAAAATTGATGGACCCAAAAATTATGCATGATTTCATGACATCAAGAAGGCCCCAAGCAGGGACGGCGCCCGTGCGCTCCGGCACCGAATCCCAGAAGCCTCCCACCACTGGTCACCCTCCGCGCCGGCGCCCGTGCGCTTCGGCACCGAATCCAAACTATTCACGTTGAGCTTTGCGCCGCCCAGAAAATTTGGGGGAGAAGATGATAGCAATGGGCTTCAACTATTATTCTACTGGGCCTTTACCTTTATTGTATTTATTTAACAAATTTTCATTAAATTGTAATAGTACTATAATGAAATAAGTTCAAGTTTAAATAATTAAATCCACATGCGGCATGCCAAGCAGCCAATGAGAATTTCTTTTTCATCAATTTTGCTCTCTTCTTTTAATTTACTTTTTTACTTCCCATTTTATTTTTAATTTTAAGCAAGGGTGGAAAGTTGTCACCATATTGTCAAAATTTTAATTCTTAAAGGAGTATAAAGTTTGCACACACTATAATTTCAATCTTCTCGCCTTAATATTTCATAGATAAAATTCAAATACAATACTCTAATTAGTTTGCACACAATCTCCATCGATCTAATCATCAATTATATAGATTTTATGATTTAAGTTACATTTGATTTTATTAAAGAAATAAAATCAAATTTAAAGATATATAACTAAATTACAACAACTAAATTAGTTTTGATTCTAATACTTATGTTTATTGATTTATTTTGATTCTAATATATCACTTAAGTTATTTTTTTCTCTCTATCCCTTAAAAATAAGAATTTTTAAAAGCGCATGAATTCTAATGCGTAAATATATTGATACAATAAGAGAGAGAAAGAAAAAGTAATTTAAATTTTGTTTAATAATAATAATCTTACCTCATTAAAAATGAATTTTTTTTCTAAAATCAAAAGTGCCTAAATTTAAGGAATATATAGAATTTAGGTTTTATTTTTAAAAGACACATAAATTTTTATTTTTTAGTTCGGTTTGATTTTTAAAATTAAATAAAAAAATAAATCGAATTATATTTTATATAAATTAATTTTTAATAATATTTTTATTTTAATAATATTATTATATACAAATTTTCAGCACCGGCTAATTTATTTTTCTAGTTCCATCCCTAGCCCCAAGAAAGTTTTACCTGAATACTAACTAGTAGGAAAATAATTTCTATGGAGACTTGGGTGTGAGACTTTAAAATGACTTTTTTATCGATAACAATTCATGAATGTATATACAAAAAATTTCAATCTATGATTCCTTTCTTCATTCTTGGAAATATATACGATTGTTTCTACAAGAAATCTTCTCCCTCTTGGAAATATATACGATAACAATTAATAAAAACACACTTCATTAAATAAAATAAAATTACAACTTAAAATTCTAAAAAAATTAAAAACATCATTAATAAAATCTTAAAAAAAATTAAAAGACATAATTTAAATAAAAAAAACATCTTTTTTATGGTGGATTAATTTGTGGGAATGATTTGATATTTATAGAAGTGATTGGAGGCTTATAAAAAATTAAAAATTTGCAAAAAATGCCTATAAATGGCTAGTATATTTTTTGGGATTTTTTTTAAATTTTTTGAATTTTCCCTGAATTTTTATAAAAAACCAAAAAAAAACATTTTTTCATATAAAAACGACGCCCACTCGCGGGCCGGCGAGTGGGCGTCACGGACGAACCGGAGCTCGCCACGTCGCCAACGCGCGTGGCGAGACGTCTCGCGAGTTGTCCCTCCGGGACGGGCGTCTCTCCGAGACGGGATGGAGACGGAAGGCTGCAACGCCGTCTCTTATCCGTCTCGTCTCTCCGGGACGAGATAAGAGACGGCTAAGGGATGCGTTGAGGATGGACTCCATGATTTTGTTGTCTCCTACTACCTCCGTCCATAAAAATAGTTCTATATTTTTTTTCATCGTGGTCGTCCATCAAAATTAATCTCTATCTATTTATAGTAAGTTTTTTTTTCCTAATAAGGTGAGTCCCATTTTGCCAGTATCAACACTTCAACTAATTTTTCTTCCTACGTTTCTCTTATTTTCCCAAATCTTGCATTAAAACTCGCCGCACGCAACTAATATTTTTTTTTGGATGGAAGTAGTATTAATTACAGATTGCGTACGTATTCGATATGGAAAATATATAGATAGATGCACGGGTTTCTATATACCGATTACCGAGCATGTGGTTCATGAAATAAGACATTGCGTCAGAGTGCTCTATTCCTCCTCTCATTTTGAATCTGTAATTGGAGTTATTTGAATCTAAATTCAATAAGAATTTGATCCAACTTGTTTTCATTGACATATCAATGTTGGACCTGAGACCTGTTAATATACTGTTGACATATCAATGTTGGACCTGAGACAACTGGACTTGCCGGTTTGCTACTTTGTTATATAATCTTCTTGTACCGATAATAAAATTGGCATGAAACTTATATGTTTTGTACATTAATTAATGATAAATGGACTCTATCTCAATTGGATATAGAAAACATATTATGCAATAGAATAAAAAAAATTGTTTTAAAAATAAAATACTCGACAGTAAAGTTTAATTTATAATGCTTGTTAGAATCAGTTAATTAAGTTTAAAACTTGTACAAATCGATCTTAAAATATTAAAATTCGGTTCAATTCTACTTAATACTATAACCATATGAACAGAATTCCAATTGATATAATTACACCTCCATTTTTTACAAAATTCCATCATTGTTGAAATGTGGAAAATAAATAGGAGTAAGTAAATGTAGGGGGATAATTAAGGTACAGAAAGAAGGTAATCGATTTTATTCCAAGGTAGCATTAAATATAGACACAAAAAAGAACAAAAAAAGGTGAATAAAAAAACAAAAGGGCTTGAGAATAGAGAGTTGAATGTGCATGATTGTTGTTGTAGTGTAGTTTCCGAGGGGTCAGATTTTGTCACATGGATTGGGGGGCTTGACAGATTGGAGCATGGTCCATCTGCACCTTCCCTCTTCTCCAGATAACACTACAGTCCATCCTTTTTTTCACCCTTCTTCAAATTCAAATACACCTAATTCATATATACCATAAAGTGCATCGTACCTTTTGCAATTGATATACTATATATATATATATATATATATATATATATATATATATACTTAATTAAGTACCCATAGTAAATATTTTCATTTTGATCTTGGCCCGTCTCCACAGTATCAAAATTCACGGTTGAAGTGTGATTCTATATATAACCATTTTGATGACTGATGTTGATTTTGATCGATCATTGTTTTTTGTTCGGATTAATGCAGCTGCGATGTTCCTCATTCAAGCGAGTTTTTATCATAAAAAAGCTCGGCTTGTCGCATGACATGTTCATAGTATGCAACTATTGATTTGTATTGCATGGCATGATCATGAAACACTCTTTGCTCGCTTTGTTTCTTTATCTTAATTTGGCCGATTGATGTTTCTTTGTTTTGATTTTGAATTTGGCTAGATTGTTTTGATCATGACATTTTCTATTGCTCTTGGCTTCATATTTTTTCCCCATTGTTTTGGTTGTGCCATGTTCCTGTTTTTTGAATAGCTGATTTTGATTTTTTCGATTATTTTGGTTGACCTAGATGGCAAGTTCCTGTGTTTGTAATTGGTGTTTCTTGTTTTGGTTTTCGATTGGATTTTATTATCATGAGCTGGTATTTTGATGTTGACTTGATTGTTTTGGCTGGAGTGGAATTTGGTTTGTTCAAAATTGGATGACAAAAAAATGAATTTACATACATCTACGAAATAATCTAGCCAGCGAAAATATCTAACATAAAAACCAATACCACTAGATAATATTGCGACTGTATTTTTTGGTCTGGACTAATTTAATTTTTGTAAAATATTTCATTATTATAATGTCTAGAATACCAAAAACCACCTTAATGGCGCTATAGAAACATTGCACAAGTGAATTTCAAGCATTTCAAAATGCGATTTTATAAAGAAGGGAATCAACACAAGTGTTAAAAGCTTTTATAGAGCTTAATTTATACTATTATACCTCGATAAATCAAACTAGCATTCCCTTAGAACTCTAGCCTAAGCATATACTAGTATCGAAGCTTCATCGGCTTCATCCTCGTCGTAGAAGCTAGCCGCCCTCGGTCCTTCGTCGGCTATAATCATGTTGTGTAAGATAATACACGTGAACATGATGTCGGCGATATTATTCACGTACCACAACCGAGCCGGGGCCTTCACAATGTTGAATCGGGCTTGAAGGACCCCGAAGGCTCTTTCGACGTCTTTCCACACGGACTCTTGAAGCGTGCGGGTTGCTGAGCGTCTTCACGAAAGTCGATCGCCGGTGCTACACCATTCATCACATCATTGAAGAGTGGTGAATAATAGAGCACGTTCAAGTCGTTGTTGGATCCGGCAATGCCGAAATATGCTAAATCCATAGGCGGTAGTCGGCGACCGCCTCAAGGATAAGTGTTGGGCCGCCGCCTTTGTGACCGCTTAAGTGTTGCCCCCTCCAAGCAGTCGGGCAATTCTTCCACATCCAATGCATGCAGTCAATGCTGCCAAGCATTCCGAGAAAGCCATGGACTGATTCGTGAAGACGAAGCAACCTTTGGCAATCATCGGTAGTGGGTACCCGAAGGAATTCATCACCGAAGGCTGAACGAACGCCATCGCAAAAATTTTTTAGACAAAGGATTCCAGTGGACTCACCGATATACAAATACTCGTCGAAGAGGTCGGTCGTTTGTCCAGTAGCGAGTTGTCGGATGGCACACGTACACTTCTGCAACGGCGTGATACTTTGCCGGCCGGTTGCATCTGGACCTTTCGTGGGCTCCCTCTCGGGCACGATTGATGTAGCGGCGAGTTGATCTAGTTCCTTGAGGAAGAGGAGCGGGGTATTCGCCGCGACTTATGCTCCGTAAGCGGCACGATGTTGTTTGTAGTATTCTTGTTCTTCGCGCTCCGTTTCCGCCATAAGATGGGTGAAATCTATTTAAGGTTTTGAGTGAGAGATGAAGGTGTAGATAGTTTGTATGAGAATTATGAATGAGAGATGATTTGAAGTGATAAATGAATGATGAATGTGTGTATTTATAGATGATTGTGGGGGAAAATAAAATAAAAAAAATTCAAAAAAATTCAGTAAAACGGGCAAAAAAACGGCCAAATTTTTGGGATGTGGAAAATATATTTTTTTATCGATTTTTAAAATTAAATACCGAATTTTTAATAAAAAAATAAAAATTCAAAGGCAACTGCTATGCCGTTGCCCAATCGCTGCTCGCCACGTCACCTGCTCGCTGGCACGGCGATGCTCGCTGCATCGAGCACGTCCGTGCCAGCGCCGGCGGGTCTCGTTCTTGCTAGCGGCACGGATGGACGGACGTGTCCGTCCACCGTTGTGCATGCTCTTGTATATTTAAAAATAAATAATCATTAGCAGGGGAGCATTAGGGTCCTATTGCTCCCTTAGTGTTAAGTTCCAACTCAATATCAACTAATGAATTAAAAGGGTGGACGGTTATGATGAGGCTTAAATATATGAATCTGTTTTACATTATTAGTTGTAGTCTGTACATTATAGGGTTATAAATGTAAAAATATAATGAATCACTCACGTTTCAAAACGGAAGGCGCGATAATTAAGCGGGATTTTGATTGACCTTTCATCTACTCTCTCTCTCTCTCTCTCTCTCTCTCTCTCTCTCTCCAACCGCCTCACTCCTCAACCCACAATCAAACATCATCTCCCCTCATTCCCAACCATTCCTAGACCCTAGCCGCTACTCAAATCAACCCCACTACAACCCTAGCTTCAATTTCGCCGTGAAATCAACGTTCCGCCGCCGTGTCACAGTTGAAGCCTAAATCCCTTCGTGCGACGGTCTTTTTCCAGTCCACAAGAAGGTAGGTTTTAAAAGTTCCAATTTTTTGTTAATATACACTTTGAATCGCCGAATTTCACAAACGGTTTGGTTGATTTTTCACGATTTTCACAAACGTTGAGTTCATTTCTCAGTAAATCCTGAAATCGCGGTCATTTTTGTTATGGTTCTGTCCATTGTTGATTCATTGTAGTCAATTACCGCTTTACAACTGTGTAATGGTCGATTTTGTATATGATGATTTTGTTTTAAGCTACATCGATTGGTTCCCCTGAATTTGTGCATTATTTGCTTGTTGTTGTACTTTATTTACCCTTCTCTTGCATTTGCCATTTGTATTCATCGAGAAGTTGTTCATTATTGTATGTAGTGGTGTATATGATGATTTTGTTTTAAGCTACATCGTTTGGTTCCCTTGAATTTGTGCATTATTTGCTTGTTGTTGTACATTATTGACCAATCTCTTGCATTTGCCATTTGTATTCATCGAGAAGTTGTTCATTATTGTAGGCTGTGGTGTATATGATGATTTTGTTTTAAGCTACATCGATTGGTTCCCTTGAATTTGTGCATTATTTGCTTGTTGTTGTACATTATTGACCAATCTCTTGCATTTGCCATTTGTATTCATCGAGAAGTTGTTCATTATTGTAGGCTGTGGTGTATATGATGATTTTGTTTTAAGCTACATCAATTGGTTCCCTTGAATTTGTGCATTATTTGCTTGTTGTTGTACATTATCGATCAATCTCTTACATTTGTCATTTGTATGAATGGAGTAGTTGTACATTACTGTAAGCAGTGGTGTATATGTTGTTTTTGTTTTAAGCTACATCGATTAGTTCCCTTGATTTTGTGCATTATTTGTTTGTTGTTGTACATTATTGAGCAATCTCTTGCATTTGTCATTTGTATGAATGGAGTAGTTGTACATTAATGTAAGCAGTGGTGTCCATTATGTGTTTGTGATAGGCTATATCAATTGATTTCACAGAATTCTTGGAATTAAGTAGATGTTTTATTTATCTGTGCATTATTTGCTTACTTGTGTACATTATTTATCAAGTAGTATGCATTACATTAGATTACTGGGTACAGATAGCTTTCAATGGGAGAACTATGACATGGTGAGTGATATTAGAATAATGTATATGATCTTCATTTATAATGTGCAATATAATGTGACATGTAATGTACCTTTGATTATGTAGTTTTTCTTCCTAATTTTGGGTACCAGCCAACAGTACGTGGTATGTTTTGATCTGCCCGATGGTAAAATGAACATCATTGACCATACCTTGGCTGAATCTCACGGCTCCTTCAATGCAAAATACAGGAAAACACCCTCCATGCTGGTACATAATGCACCTTTTGTGATTTTTGTCTTATGTAACGTTGCATTATATTCATTATAGGTTACATTATTTTGAGTTCTTACCCACCTTTTTTTGTTAATGTAGAAAAAATTATTGGCGGATTCACTTGCCAAGTTCAAGGTTCCAAAAATGGTGACTAGGAACAATATATGCTACATGGATACATGGGTGTATGTGATGTGCCATATGGAGACCTACTTTGGCGAAAGGGAGAAACAATGGGAGTGCGGACTCAGTGCAAAGGGGACAAAGAGCTTAGAAATGTTGCGAATAAAGTTTGCAAGGACTATGCTTACTTATGCACATAACTCCCGAGGTGGCATCAACCAAACTGCAGCCACCAGGCATTGGAGAGAGAGGCCGCCAAAGTTCAACTTCGATCAATGGGTCGACGACTATGGGGTGGAGTGATTGGATGGATACTGAATGGATACGCTGTTTTAATGCATATGAACTCTTTTTTATATAACTTATGTTGGAAGGGAAAATAGCCGACTTGGTGCTTGGTTTGTTTTGAACAATATCTAGTGTTATGAACTTGTGGAAATCTGAATTATATTTTCGTATTAGTTTATGATACCATTGACTCGAAACATATAATGGATGTATATTACCGAATAATGTACAGTTAATGCATAATAATGTAATATAGGCATATAATAAAGTATAAAAATATAAGTGCATTTTAATAATAATGTACAACAAGTTGATTACAAATTGTATATAAATATATGCGATAACTCTCAAATATAATGGATGTAAATAACCGAATAATGTACGGAATGTGAATAATAATGAACTATACTGAAATAATTGTGTACAGTAAGTTAAGTGCTTCTAAACAATAATGTACAACTTTATGAATAATAATGTACAGTAATAATTGTGTACAGTAAGTTAAGTGCTTCTAAACAATAATGTACAACTTTATGAATAATAATGTACAGTAATCGAATATTAATATACTATATGTGAAGATTAATGTAATTGATGTCAAAATCAAGCAAAGATGTGTTATTAGAAACAAAGCTGAAATCAAATAATGTACTATACATGATTAACAATGTACAATAAGTTAAGTTCTTGTTGATAACAATGTACAAATAACAGAATAATAATGTAATTTTATTATGTATATATTGTCGCCAAAGGTAAGGCTAATAAGACTAAGGTAATGGATTGAAGAACAAGACTAATCCGAAAAACAAAACCAATAATGTCGTGAGCTACAAAAGACATCAACATTTCCTTTTGCCCTTGCATACAACATAATACCAAAGTAGTAATATCGTCCTTCTTCCTTATTCCTTGCTTGCGCGTATCAAATCTAACAACGCGGGCATACACATCGTAAAATGCAAAAGTAAAATCTAGTAGTTGGAACTTTTGACCGACGACGGGCTTAAATTCTTGACAATATTCAGGTACAACCAACACTATATAAAATCACAACAAAAACCGCTCAGAAAAAATAATATACATTACAGTACAGACATCGTACATTACTGATTAAATAGAAAACACTATACTCCAGTATTTGTACATTATATGTATCAGTTAGTACTACCCCCCTAGCTGAGATGATAACTAAACGCTACAGGAATTACTAAAACTCGTGTACTTTGACGGCAGTTGTGTTACTTACTCCATACTACACCCTAGCCCCAATGATTGCTAAACCCTTGGGAAATAAATTAAACTTGCGTCATACAATCAAACACTGCCAATCTTACCGTATAAAATCACAACAGAAACGGCTCAGAAACATAAACATTACAGTACACACATCGTCCATTACAGATTAAATAAAATACATTACACTGATATATTTGTACATTATGTTTATCAGTTAAACCTACTCCCAAGCAGAGATGATATCTAAACCCTAGAGGAATGACTGAAACTCGTAGACTTTGGTGACGGTTGTGTTACCTAGTCCAATCTAAACCCTAGCCCCAAGGATTGCTGAACCCTTGGGGAATAAATTAAACTTGTGCCATACAATCAAACACTGCCAAACTTAAACTACTCATGAAATTGTATAAATCAACTAAATTAAAGATGCAGTCAGATGAACTATTAGTCCTCAAATCGGTTTTTATGATTATAAAACACTTTAATACTCAATACATGAACAAATTAAATTACCTTCTTCCATTGTTGAAGAACACGAAAAAGATGCATGACAACTCCAACTTTTTCGATTTTTTACGAGAAAAAAAAATCGAAAAAAAATTAGACATAATGTTTCAACAGAGTTTGTCTTCAACGGAGAATGTTTTCAACGGAGAAGAAAGGATTAGAGTTTGGAGAGAGAAGAAAGATTCGTGTAATTCCATAACAAAAACCGCTGTAATCTTTTGATGGAGAAAATCAAGCAACTTACCATAACCAACTCAATTGTATATACCAAAAATGACCTTTTTCGAATTTTTTAAACATTTTAATTAATTACATGTGGCACTATTTTCGGCCATCAGATCTTGAAATTAAAGGGCCAAGATTTAGTTGGAAAAATGAACAAAATATAGAAAAAGGATATGAATACATCCCATCATTTGCATCTTGTAATTCATTTAACTAAGTATAAAATACTTATTTTAATATAATCTATATAATTACATTCCAATATTATCAAGATAAAAAAATAAAAATAGAACTCCTAGCATAATGTTTTTTTTACCCGTCACAAACTACTGACCTATTCCATTTTTAGTAATATTACCCCACACAACCAATATAACCATTAATTACAACTATAACTATTTGTTTATCACTATTTACCATTACTGGACCCAACATAAGTAACATTTAACCGTATAGTGCATCCTATTAAATAAATTAATTTAATACTATTAAAATAAAGTGACAGATCAGTAGTAGTAGAACTATTTTATGAATTAATGGGGTATTTTACATGGGCTTGGCTATAATTTTGTTTCGGAATATATCCAAAGCCATCATTTATCATTTATGGGTGTCCACATATTTTTCTAAATTTGTTTTATAGTTTGATTATATAGTACTATCAAAATTAGAATTTTAAGTGAATACAGAGAATTTCAAATAATATAATCGAATCTAGCATTGACAAATTATACTCTCTCCGTCCTATCATAAGCGAGCCACATTCCTTTTTGGGATGGTCCACCATAAGTGTGTCATTTTCATCTTAAGTAAAAAATCACATCTCTTACTTTATTTTCCCATCTGCTTTATTCTTTTTGCTCCTCTACTTTTTTCTTCCCTCATACTTTACCCTATCTATAAATATCAATTTCTTAAATCTTATATAGTCACTTGCTAATGGCGGAACGAAGGGAGTATTAAAATATTGAAAGTATATCAGAATAGAGTATAAGTGTGCGGAATAAAGAAGAGTAATTGCATATAGAGGTATTGACATAGATGTATACGTATAAACAAGTGAATACGTGTTTAAATTGGGTGAGCGGTGAGTCTGATTTTTACAGATTCCAAAACGAAAATTAGAACGTGAGAGGTATCTCTTTGGACAGCTCGATCTGTTGTTTTTATCCATACTTCAAAATAGATTTGGGTCCCACTCCCCCCTACATTTCAGACATTGTCTTTGTGTTTGACACCATCCATCGTCTGTCAAAACATTTTACATACTCCATAAAATCCCGAATAATCACACAGCTAAATTATTCCAGTTTTAGATTCGTAAATAAAAATAAAATCAAAGTTAGACCAGATTTCACGCGGTTGACGAAATATAAAGAAGGATGTCTAAGATATTTTTACAATTAAACACGTTAATTTATATTTATAAATAAATTCGTGCTTTATAAAATGCCTTTACTATTAATGTTATAGCTAAAATTAAGGGTCTCAAACAAAAACGTCAACGAAAGCAAAAGATTAAGATTTAATAAACTATAATGTCTCAACTGAAGAACAATTTTATTTGTGCTTTTGATTCTGAATATTTAAAAAAAAATTAATTCAAGTAATTACGTGTTCTTATTTGTTGTTATAAGATAAGTTTGGTATCGTGAAAGCATGTGCAAATGTGTTAAGGATAAAGTTCCTCAACGATAGGAAATCGCGTCGAACGTCGCGGGAACTTTGCCCGTCGATCAATCCGGCGTCGAATTCTAGGGTTCGTGCTTTGTGCACGAGAGAAAAAAACGTTAAATTGCGTAAAAGAAGTATTTTATTTCTTGAATGAATAATATGAATAACAATGTCCACTATTTATAATAGTGGATACTAACTTAATGAGCAAGACAAAAGATATGGAAAAGATATGCAAATCCATAATTAACTAACTAACTAAATAATAATAATAATAATAATAATAATAATAATAATAATAATAATAATAATAATAATCGTATCAACTCCCCCACGGTTGAAATCCACCTTGTCCTCAAGGTGGGAACCATGAAGCAACGATGAGCGTCGAGGAATCCTCCTGGGTCAAACATGCACCGAATAGTTGAGCGTCTCCCTGGATCATCTCCATCAAAAATCACAAAGGGATGACTCTTATGGACACGATAATTCTAGGGGTGGGTAGGTACGGTATACCTTACCGAAACCACCATACCGTATACTTTACCGTAAATACGGTATGCGAAAAAATCATACATTTACCTTACCAAAGTTTTTGGTATACCTTATTTTCGGTATGACGAATTTCCATACCGATACCGTACCTCATTTTCGGTATACCATACCGAAGTTCGGTATACCTTACTTTCAACATCAATTAAAATAGAAAATTAGATTTTTTTAGAATATTATTTATATTTTATAATTTTAAAAATAAATTAAATATAATTTATTCATAATTATATTTATATTTCACAATAGATTTTATAATTTAAAAATATATAAAATATATTTTATATATAATTGTGTTTATATTTTTGTGTTATATACTTTAGTTTACGGTATATACCTTAATTTACGGTATATACCGAATTTCGGTATGCAACGGTATACCTCGGTATTTGAAAATCCATACCGTTACCTTACCGAAAATCCATACCGTTACCTTACCGAAATTTTTCGGTAAGGTATCATACCGTACCGAAAGTCACAGTATAACAAAAATTCGGTATTTTTGATATTTTTCGGTACGATAAGACCGGTATTTCGGTATTTTTCCCCAGCCCTAGATGATTCAGTTCTAAAATCTTGTGAATGCGTCCATGAATTCTCAAGCATAGAGTGTCATTTTGAGGAGGAATCAACCGGGCATCGGCATCGAGTGATGTTAATCGATGATTCATATTTGCAACATTCTTAACATGTGATGAATCACTCAATAATTCCATTGACGTGTTGTACCTCATGGAATTACCCAAATCAACCTTAGCTGGAAGAACCTTGATTGGAAAAGCATTCAGTTGCAGCGAGCACTCAAACTGCCCTTGAACTTGTTCCTCCTCGCGCTTGTGATCCTGACTGGGTTTCGTCTCATTCTCAGCCTTTTCAACTCCATAAAAACCAGCAGAAGAATCAAGAATCTTCTTGGTGGAATAATCAAATCCTTCCTCAATGGAGCCATCCTCCTCGTCTATCACCTCAATCGGAGGCAATTCTTTTGTCTAAACCTCTTCCATGATCAGCATCTCTACGTCACTGGAATCGGAGATAGGTTCAGCGAAAACCTAAAATTGGGCATGCCGCGGCAGACGCGACAAATGTTGGATTTTAACAAACCCATTGGCAGGGGTTGAGATAGGGACAACAGTAGTGGGCAGCGGTGTGGCTGTCGGTGGACACCAGCAGGACGGTGAGTGTTGCGGGGGTGGTTGTGGCCAGCCAAGTGGGGGCTTCCCGGTGCAGCACTGCTGTCCAACGGGCTGGTAGTTTTGGTGGGATAGGTTTGCGGCGGCGGCGGCTGTTGATAGGCGATGGGCTGGTGGTCGTGGTACAATTGGTGTCTATCCAGCTTGTATGGAGGCAGCGGTAGATTCTGAGGTCCGGCATAAGGACTTCGCAGCAGCGCGTACGAATTCGTGTAGGTGTAGGGCGCGTGAGGTGGTTGTGCGTCGGTGTACAGCCAGGGTTGGTCGGGTGGATCAGGTTCGGGCTGGAGCGCAGAGTGCGTTGCTGCTACCATGCGCTTATGCTCAACCAATTGGGTTTCGAGCCGGGCGAGCCTAGCGAGAATATTCTCCCACGTTGCTGCTGTTGAATTCAATTGCAAGCCTTCAGATGCTTGCGATATCTCCCACCATGAACGAAAATTGACTTCGGCCACGAGTTCTCAACGAAAGCACCACTTGTTAAGGATAAAGTTCCTCAACGATAGGAAATCGCGTCAAACGTCGCGGGAGCTTTGCCCGTCGATCAATCCGGCGTCGAATTCTAGGGTTCGTGCTTTGTGCACGAGAGAAAAACGTTAAATTGCGTAAAAGAAGTATTTTATTTCTTGAATGAATAATATGAATAACAATGTCCACTATTTATAATAGTGGATACTAACTTAATGAGCAAGACAAAAGATATGGAAAAGATATGCAAATCCATAATTAACTAACTAACTAAATAATAATAATAATAATAATAATAATAATAATAATAATAATAATAATAATAATAATAATAATAATAATAATAATAATAATAATAATCGTATCAAAATGCAAGAATTAGTTTAACGCATGATTTGTGACTGGCTGTGAGAGTATATAAATTTTAGGGATATTAGTCCTTAAAACCATAAACTTTGGCTAAAATTTGATATTTCTCACAAACTTTAAAATGGTCTAGAATATCGCAAACTTTGCATTTTGTTTGGTATTTCCCACGTCATGTCTATCACTATATTTGACTAACTTATGAGTTTTTTTTTTATTACAATTGACACCATTATCTATGTGGTTTTCTACGTGACTTTTTATCCTACTTGTTATGAACTTAAAAAGTTGTTTAAAATATCATAAACGTATCATGGTTGCCCACGTAAAATAAGATTTTGATGAAAATATCTTATTTGAGTCAGTTTGGGAAATACCAAATAAGGTGCAAAGTTTGTGATATTTTAGACCAATTTTAAAATTTGTGTGAAATACTAAATTTTGGCCAAAGTTCATGATTTTAGTGAACCAATATCCCTAAAATTTATTGCAACCGAAATATATATTGTACACTTGCATGAAAACATAATCTCGGAGTCCTAATCCTAATAATCTTAACGGTCTAGTATTATACTCCTTCCGTCCTACCATATGCGAGTCACATTTCTTTTATACTCCTTCCGTCCTAAAAGAAGTGGCGCTTGCTTATGGTGAGATGGAGGGAGTATAAGTCAAGAAAGCAAGCCCAATGGTTAGAGCATTTTTATACTTTGTTATCTTTAATTAGGAATTATATTGCAGACAAACTTATCTTATAGGAACAAAAAATAAGAGACACAACTACTTACTTTGTAAAAGTAAAAGTTTAAAATTGGACAAAATTGATAAGATAATAAGATTGAAGACATTATTTAAAGTTTATGTGATGTATTCAGAAATTCTGAACACAAATTAATATCCCTAATTGACCAGAAAAGTATCCTTATTAGACATTATTTTTTTTAGTGAGTACAATTCTGAACAAACAAGCATAAGGCCTTTTTGTAAGCACACACTTAGGATGTCAAGATCAAATTCACTAGATAGCATTGTGGAAGTTGTGTTTCAATTTAATTTGAGTTATAAGTCGACTGATTTAAGAGTATCTAAATTAATAACTTGTGTTAATTATTGCAAGATATGTAGCGACAAAGTATCGGCACACTAATAATAAAGAAGGAAACGACACAGTATTTATAGTGATTTGGATAGCTCTCCTACATTCTGTTTGACTATGTCACAGAGAGGTCCTTTAATTATTAGGACATACTACCACCTTAATTTGCCATTAGAATCAAACTAATTTGAATCAGTGTGTGTGGCACTTCTCCAATTAGAATCAAACTAAACCTCTCGCTTTGACTCTACTCCGACGATTACAATTCTCTTTCTATTAATTATTGATTACTCACTCACTTTGTTCAATACTTCTCCTTTTTTTTTGTGGCTAGATAGATTTGTACAAGAAAAATTTATAGTGTTAGTTTCGAAGCGAATCACTATTTATGACTAAATTAATTATCTATACCGAAATATTGTGTTAGACTTTGCAGATATAATTAAACCATTGAACTTTACATTTATTTATTGGGAAGGCCCTAAATAGAAATTGTGTTTTTCTTAATTCTTCCCTAAAAACCAACCTATTGACCTGATACGGTTTAATTTTAACCAATTAATAATAGTTTAATTAACATGTAATCTTTACAATTCTTTTGTTCAGATAAAGTTAAAAATGAAATCTGGGTCAAGTATTACTATAATTAATGAACCGTGATTATTGAATATTGTTTGCTCTGCTATTAAAGAATATAGTACTCCGTAAAAATTATTTCTTGGATGCGGTGTTGTTATATTAGTGCAAGATCAGATCTATGACACGAACTAAGTTCAGTTTCTACCAGGGTGGATATTGTTTTTAAGTTAAAGTTAATTAATTGTATAATTACGTTACGAATTACTAAAAAGAATTGTCAGTGCATTTTGTAATTTTTCAATCGCTAAAATTACACAACGGCATTTAGAATTCACACATGGGACAAACTTCATCAAAAGGAATTACAATCATGTATTAATAAAAAGTTTAACTGATTATTCTGAGAATGGTACTCTAATCATAAAATAAATTATTATAAAAATTTTGTGTCCGATTAGAAAATGTTTAGCTTAGTCATATTAAGAAACGCTATCATGCACGTGAGAGGACACTATAGATGTTGTGCCTTTCTGCATCAAAAAGTTGGTGAAAAAGGAAAGAAACCTCTCTCCCTCTCCCTCTCTCTCACTCTTGCTCCTGCGCTTTCTCTCTCTCAAAAGTTGAAGAAGACAATAAAATGATTGAAGGCTTTATAATCTAACAAGAGTCAATAGTATTGGGGCACTCAAATCTCTAGTATAAAGATGAAACCAACTCCTCAAATATTAGCAAATTAAGAGAGAGAGAGAGAATTGCTCTTGAAGCACTTTCTTCAACTGAGCTCCTCAACTTCATCATGTTTGACACAGCCCCATTTCATGACTCCTCCCAAGCCAGCCCCCGCGACTTCGGCAGCTGCTCCTCCATGCCTCCTCCGCCGGAAACCTCCACCGCCGCGGCGCATGGCCGCAAGAAGCGGCGGAGGAGGCCCAAAGTTTGCAAGAACAAAGAGGAAGCCGAAACTCAGAGAATGACTCACATTGCCGTCGAAAGAAACCGCCGAAAGCAAATGAATGAACATCTTGCTGTCTTGCGCTCTCTCATGCCCGAATCTTATGTTCAACGAGTAAGTTTATTTTTATGTTTATGTTAAAATTGATCTAACTCTTTCTTTCCCTATTCAATTGAAATTAATTATTGAGGAGAGAACCCAAATTACTATTCACTTCAGGATAATAATGTGATTTGAATTTGCACTGTTTTTCTACCAAAAAGAAAAAAAAGTCACAAGATTTGAAGTTCAGTAAGGTACAATTTGATTCCGGAATAGTTCTTGCACTCACTCATCTTCTTCATTCATCTCTCTGTCTGTTTTGGACATATGTTGTTGTCTTTGTTCGCCTCGAGTATAAGCCAATTAGATGTAACACATTTTAGCTCTACCTATATATATAAGGCAAACTTAGCTACCTATATGAGTGCTATACCACAGGTGCTTAGTCTCTAATTCATCTCAATACTTTCTCCAAATAATCTTAATAGTTATAGGTTGCATTAATTTTACTCTTGTTGATGTTTGTGATACAACAGAATATTGTGACGTAATACTCTCAACCTCCCCATGTCTCTTATTGTCTCTGTCCTACTAAAAATCTCATTCTCATCTTATCAACTTTCACCATACTTACCTCATTTAATGATTCTAGTACTATTTCTAAATCATTGCAAATTTACTACTACACTCTAATTTTATATTTAATTTAATTTCAGGGTGACCAATCCTCAATTGTTGGTGGTGCAATTGAATTTGTGAAAGAGCTAGAGCACATTCTGCAGTCACTAGAAGCAAAGAAATTTGCATTATTGGAGCATGGAAATGTGACAACAAATGATGAAAATGATCAAAAGCCAAAAATAGGCAGCCCATTTGGTCAATTCTTTGCATACCCACAATTCAGCTGCTCGGACAGCCGACTAGGCAACAAATACACATCACAAAGCAAGGCTGCCATTGCGGACATTGAGGTCACCCTAATCGAAACGCACGCCAACATCCGAGTCCTATCGCGCAGGCGGCTCCGCCAGCTGTCCAAGATGGTCGCTGCCTTCCAATCCGTCTTCCTCACAATCCTCCACCTCAATGTCACCACACTCGACTCGCTCGTGCTCTACTCGATCAGCGCTAAGGTATGTGTGGACGTGCACTGGATAAACTTATCATCTCGAACGTGGTTCACTCGTTCGAGATTTATTTTGTCTCTACCTAGCTAAAATCACCCAACAAAATAATGTTGGTCTCTAGATTCATTAATTATGAATGTCACATACCACACCAATTATTAAAATTTTTGGTACCTAACTTATATCCTTACATTTCAGCATTTTTGATCTTATACATTGGCACGGTTTATTTCATGGTAACAAAACTGGGACTGTCGAAAATGACCTCAGCATGCAAAAGAATCTACTTTTAGGCACACAGCCTGCACCTACTTCCACATCAAACTATGTGCACTGTGCAAAAGATTCTACTGCGTGTAATTAGTACTTTTTCTTGAGGGCAATTTGGGAATTGATGTGAAGTGTGATTATTTTTGACCCTTTACTTTAATGTGTGTTTTTCTAGACATAAGTAGATTGATGTTGTCCTTACACATACATTTAGTGAACTTTTCGACGTATATTTGGGGATGAACAATTAATAAAAAATAACTTTGCATGGTTGTTTTGTTTCTTTATGTAGGTGGAAGAGGGTTGCCAACTCAATTCAGCAGACGACATAGCCGGGGCAGTTCACCACATGCTGAGAATAATTGAGGAGGAAGCTATCCTAGGTTGTCACACCTAGGGTTAATATATATATATTTATATAATTCCTCTGTATATCAGTAAAAATTATTGAACCTTGTCACGTTCATTGTGTTTAATTTAGAATTTAATTGCAAGATAATTCACTCTAAATTTGGTCATTAATTTTTAGCCATCTAATTTTTTTTCAGTACTTTTCATCGACCTTTTCAATTTTTGCAATTTGGTAGTACTCGTTATTTTGCAAAATTGTTGAATATCGATCCTGGATTTTCTCTAGTTGGTCATAATACTACCACTTTGCACGGTGATGTAAATACTTCGATAAAAAAATAAACGAACTATCGTAATATTGTAGCACTACAACCTTGTAATTCGATTTATTGTATGTTAAGTCTGTGTTTCTTCACCAGACCAAATCAGGGCTGAACATCATACTTATACCATATCTCTATACGGTCTTAATAAATTCCTGTGTTTCTTGTAGTAGCTTCGGATTAGTACTTCTTCCATATGTAGTCGACAATAAATTTGCAATTGAAATTATGTTGGCAAACCTATACTTGTTAATTTCTCCCTTTACAAAATAGGATGATCATCAGGGTTTTGGTCTAATCCAAGCTGATTTTAATTTTTCCAACAATTTTCTTCAATTCTGATGATGCCAAAATCTATCTATAACATATACTATACTTACTATAGCAAGTCCGTTCTCTGAGTACTTAAGGTTTTCCCAACTTGATGATAGTATCACTTTCTTTGTTAAGGCCTAGACAAAGTGATACTATCATCAGGTTGTACTTCGGAGGTTTACATCAGTGTTAATGTGTGATTCATGTACAAATTTATTACATTTCAGATTTTAGAAAATTATGAGCTTAATTTCTTCATCTTTTGAAGATTCAAATGTTGGCCGAATAATTAGCACCTTTCTTCCTCCTTATACTTGTTTTGTGTGGTCCATACGCACACAAATAAAAATAAAGATTGTACAATGTATACGTTAATATAGTAGTAGTAAATCTAGAAGGTAAAGATAAGCTAAGATTTTGGAGAGTAGGGGAGGTGAGTGATCGCTATCCAGAATAATCCATATGCCAGGCAAGCTATGAAATTGAGCCTCTAGATTATAGTGTTATGTATGTATGATCAATATCTTCATTGTTTTTTTATATGGGTAAAATGCCATTTGCATTGAATTTTGGCCTCCATTTTTGTTTTTTATATGTATCCCAAATTAAGAATAGTGTCATTTTGCGGGAACAAGATAGAGACCTATTGGAAACTTACAACGGTGGGGTTTATGGTGTGCCGCTGCACCTGATTATTTTCACACTCGAATATTATTGGACTTGGATATTGGGATAAAGCATCATTTATCTATGTTTTAATATTTTTTTAAAAATTAAATTAGTGATGCGGCGGAACATCAAACTAAAATGTCGTATTCTCACAAAGTGTCTAGCTAGAGTTAGGTAACATTTTTTACGATTAGTGGTGGATGTGAAAGTGCAAATAAATTAATATGGAATGTAAGGTAATCAAGTGTGTTAATTAATTCGCTATATTATGTAGTACCATCAATTAGTATGGTAAACTTTCAAATAGATCCTTATAAAAACTCTTTGGTTTCATTTATATATCATCAGGTGTAGGTATAGCCGTATAGGTGTTTCGTCGAAGATATTATATTAATCAATTTTAAGACTAATGAAAGAGTAATATATAACGGAGTGCTAATCTAAATAAAAGGCTAATGACATTTTCGAATGCTAAGGACACTAATTTGTGTGTTTAATTATACCATCAACATTTTATAAAATGTCCTAAAATAATAAATTATTAAGATTATTTGTTCTCAACTTAGGAATACTTTTTTTTTAATTCTATGTAGTTATTTCTAAAAAACTTTAAATGCTAGTAATCACATCTCAATTTTTATATTTTTAAAAGATAAGTTTTTAATATGGAAAGAAATGCATAATCCTAACATGAAAGGAAAAATACAGAGTGTCCTATAAGAACTAGTCTTTAAAGAGTAGAAGCTCAAAATGTTACTGTAAAAATAACAGAGGCTTTAAAATTTTAGAGTGAAAAAAAGAGTTGAGTATATAAAATGTTTAGAAAAATAGAGACGAGAGACAAAAACAGATGAAATAGACTTGTTCTTTCCCTGGAATTGGGCTTGACTTGAATTAAAATATGATTTCGACAAAAGACTAAGTTGGGCTTAAATTTTTAGATTTAATTAATTTGGGAATTACTGAATCTAATATATTTAATTTGAGTATTACTGAAATTTTATTAATTTGAGATGTTTACTTAAATAATAAAAGTATATAAAAATAATATAAAAATAGGATGTGACTTCTAAACATATAAATTTTATAGATAAAGAATGTGTTAAAAGGGCAATAATGTAAACTTGTTAACAATATAAAAGATAATTAACTTGTTCATATGATCATATCCATAATATCCATATTTACTAGAATGCCATTTTTTGGCTAGCCATATTACGACTGCAGTATATATACCCCGCAAATTATCCGAAAATTTTTACCTTACTTCATTTGTGATCTTTTCACACAATCTAGTCCCTATCTCAACATACAAATCTCACCACTAAAAACATTCCATGAAAAACTAGAGTTTTTGTGTTAATTTACCCTATTTAGAGACGAACCACCTTCCACTTGAATGTGATCTCTTCATCTCTCTAGCCCTACTCGTACTACTTGGATCATCTATCATCAAACCCCGTTCGAAAACCGAATCCATGGACACTGATCTTCTAATCCGTCCATCTTTCGTGCCCTCTTCTTGATCTCCAATACCTATCTCCACATTCCCCCCCGCGCCTTGTGGCGATAGCGGAGGCAGAGAAGGAGGAGGCGGCGATGAGGCCGGACCAGCCACGTTGGCTCGGCAAAGCGGGCAGTTGGAGTGGCATTTGAGCCACGTGTCGATGCATGTCACGTGAAATGCGTGACTACATTTAGGGAGAAGCTTAAGCCTCTCCTCTTCCACAAACTCACTCAAGCAAACCGAACATTCCGTGCCTTCCACCAACCTTTCCCTTCTCCGGTACTTGAACGTCGCCATCGACCTCACCAGCGCCTCGTCCAGCCCTCGGTTGGTCGCAACGAACCATGTCCCCTCCTGGCTGCCGCCCTCTCCGCTCTCAACTTCCACGGCGCGGCTCGTTTGGCCGCGCCTTTGGATTCTTCTGCCGCGGCAGTAATTGAAGAGGATGGCGTAGTAGCTAAGGAGGAGCAGCGCGGCCGCCAATAAGCCGATGATTGTGATGATGAAGGGAGAGAAGTCGGGGCCGGAGTTACCGCCGTCGGGGAGATACTCCAACGGCGGCGGCGGAGGAGGAGGGAAGACTATGTAGCACCACTGCGGGCAGAAGAAGCTGCAGAATCCTTTAGAGCAATCCTTGATGCGGCTGCCGATCGCTAGCGTATTCATAATTTGGTGTTGATTTGAGGCTAGGTTGAGAGGAATGGGGAGCTGAAAACGTGAGGGGAATGATAAAGGAGTTTAAAATGGAAAGGAACAAAAGGGAAATTAAAGAGTATGTTTTGATTGGTATACCTTATCATTGACTAACCTTTATCTTTTCCTCTTTATTCCTCCATTAATCTCTCGCCCCAACCATTCAATGTCACTTTATATGACGAAATAAAAAATACTAGCAACCAAGTTAGTTGTACCAATCCAGATAAATCAAATTTAAGAATATTGATTATATGGAGTATGCGAATCTTTAAAGTTTCTTTGGAATTAGGATATTACAGCGCTAAAAGGTCATGCTTGGGCGTATATTTCATCAACATATGCTTGGAGTATGAAAACGTATAGCTTTTTGTATCCATAAACTAATTAAATAGTCATGTAATTTGAAGTTGAAACTCAACTCAGCTAGAAGTCAAAAAAATTACTCCGGTACTAGTAGTGTAGTACTCACTCCAGCAGTGGAGTCATTTTGCCATTTTGGTATGTTCAATATTAGTGAAGTTATTTCTCTTTTTAGTAAAATTCAACATATTTCTTCTCACAAACTTTACTCTCTTTTACTTTATTCTCTCTTCATCTTTCTACCTTTTTCATTTTCTACTTTTTTCTTCTTTTTACTTTACTCACTTAATACAATTTTTCTTAAGTCGAGTGCCGAAAATAAATGTTTTCACTATTATGGAACGGAGGGAGTAGTATATTAGAGACTTCCAACATATTCTTGAGTCCACAACTTTGAACCAACATGCATGCCATATTTGAGTATTAACTTGTTGACATACATATCGTAGTAACCCTTGAGGCTTGAGCCAATAATCAAATACTCGAGATTATATATATACTCTCAAACAAAAAAATTTGGATAATGACATTTTTTAATCATATTAGTATGCTAATTTGTGTGTCTAATTATATCACCAACGCTTCACAAAGTATCTTTATTATTAGTGTCCTAACTAAAACTAGGGGACACAAATAGAAGCGTCCTAAAAAAAGCAAAAGATTAAGATAATGTCTATGTTAGGGTTTTGTATACTAGAAATCACCTTTCGAGTGATTGGATACTGTAAAACTCTAATTGTTATTTTCCAATAAATGCAACAGATTATTTTTTGTCATAATGTTGTTATGCTTTACATTTAATGGCTGTTTATTGCATATTTAAATGTATAAGCAAACGTAACAAAGTCCAAGTCTTTGTTTTAGTAGACCGGTTGTGGGCGTCGTCCAATTTAAGGTAACACGGTCAGTTCTAAATAAAGAAAAATAAGAATTTCACAACCTAGATAGGCCTAGACTACCTATCGCGAAAGGTTGCAATGTCAGTCCGATTATTTCTAAGCCTTATTGAAATAAGATGACGTTGGTGTGGTAAAGCACTGAATGGATCTAACAGCAAGACGAGTCTTTATGCTATCTACTGAAAGACGAGGTCTTGATAATTAATTTCTTAATCAATGTACGTTAGCATTGAGCATGCGATATTGAGTAGCTACTACTTTGACTTACCAAAGGTGCGGGTTTTTCGTCACCCAATGATCCAGGTATATTGGGTAGTGGCGATCATTATCTAGCGGTGCTAGGATTGCTATTGCGTTGAATCGTGCGCAAGGAGAGTCTCGTTTGATAACATCCACAAGAGGAGCTCGAAACAAGGTTTTATTATTCGGAACCTAGCTAGTTGGAGTTTAATTACTCTATGAATAATAAATAATAGTTTCTTGCTAAGTCCACTCTTGGAGATTAAAACATGTTAATTAATTAAGTCCATAGCAGAAAATAATTAATTAATGGATATTTCTATCTTAAGCGCGGGAAATAAATTAAATGCAATTAAAGGAAACCTGGAACACTTGTAATTTCGGATTTGGAAGGCAGTGCAATATTACTTCTGTAGTGGCTGCTTGTAATATTCTAATATAAGCTTATATTAGATTGTGGATTCAATTTAATTAGTAAAAAGCTAATTGGGTGAGGCATGTTCCAAATTCTTCCTTAGATTCCTAACTGGGGCCAATATGTGACTTAATATAAAAAGGAGAATAAAGGAGACAGAAAACACAATTGTTATGGTTGAGAATTTCCGTCCCCCTCAGAGAAAGAGAGAGTTGGAAATTTTGTCTCCTCCGTGAGCTGAGTTCTGTCTTCGTTATTCAAGTCCTAGTACGTTGGTGAGATTTGCCCACACAAATATCAGCGTATAGTCCGGGACACCAGTCAGAAGGTCCGAGGTCGAGTACTGAAGATCTTCACGTGGAGAAGACGTAAGCCATCATCGATTCTTGATTGAATCAACAAGGTAAATTGGCTAATTCCGTAGTAAGCATGTTTTAGGGATTTTATATGATAAAGCATGTTTTAATTCAAGTGATGAGCAAGATACATGTGATAATTACGCGAATAGAATTTGTCTAAATAATCTGCTAAATAGATTAAATTTATGTGATCGGTAAATTCCTGCACGCTTCCGCTGCCAACCCCTTCAGTCTAACAGCGTTAAGCCTCTTTCTTCTTCATTTTCCATAGCCCATATCTAGGGATGTGAATCGGGCCGGCCCTACTCGGGTTCCGGGTCAATCGGGTGTAGGCTAATAGGATTGCGAATTCTTTCGGGTTGTAAAAGTTCAACCATAACCCTAAAAGCTCAGGTTTCGGGCTAGCCCAGCGGGTTAATCGGGTTGCTACCAATAAGATTAACATGCGATCAATCCAATAAATAATGATGAAAATTAGTTATATTCATAAAATGTGAAATGTTTAATTATGATAAATTTGAGATATATGGTCAAACTCAATCATAAACATGATCAAATACTAATATTTGAGATATTTCGTGAAATTTTAATGCATGTTTTAGAAATTTAAATATTTTTTAAGTGAATTTGAAGTTTTTAATTTATTTATCAATTATTATATTAATAAAAATTTAATATATAATTTGTATATTTAATATAAAATTGAAAGCTATTTTTTTAGTTATCTATATTATAAAATTAATCAATGAAGTGTCGAATTAGGAGTAAAAAATAGAATAATAGAAATTTTATCGGGTTTTCTGGCCAGCCCATCGGATTTTCGGGTCTGGCCCTAACTGGTTGCGGATTAATCGGGTGGGGCTAATCAGGTTTTAATTTTATCGGGTTAGAAATTTCTAGCCCTAACCCTATAAATTTGACGGGCTATTTGGGCCAACCCACGGGTTACGGGCTACATTGACATCCCAACCACATCAGTTCCCCATATTTTGATTTTTGTAACAAAATCAAGTAAAAAATATTTAGAAAAACAATAATCCTCCGAATTTTATGCTTCAGGCTCTAAATTAAGTACATTAAAAAATCGACTTCTTAATTATCATAATAAATACAAATATACATGCTAAGTAGTACAAAAATTTGAATGAAATGCATTCACTGAAGTTAAAATGGAAAATATGTCTTATTATACTTTCTTGATAAAATGCATGGATGAATGAGTAGAGGTACAGCTGTGCAACTCCAAACAAGGTTGGAAAATATGGCTCCGTTTGGTACACGTCAATAGAATTGGAATTGGAATTGGAATTGGAATTGGAATTGGAATTGGAATTGGAATTATATGGAATTGAATTGGAAGAAATTGAATTCTAATTCAATTCCAAATCCTATGTTTGATAAAATGAAGTAATTGATGTGAAATTGAATTTGAATAATTTGTGCGCACACACTGTACACACACTATACACAAAGTACACACTCACACACACTTCTCACAAAATACACATACTATACACACATAATACACACACACTGCACACACACTGCACACACTGCACAAATTTCACACACTACACAAATTTCACACATTTCCCGCACTACACATATTTCACACACTACACACATTTCACACACTTCACAGACAAAACACACATTTCACACACTTTCACACTTTACACACATTTTATACATTTCAAGCATCCGATTTTTAGATTTTTTTTAAGTTTTAGATTTTTAGATTTTATACTTTCACACTTTACACACATTTTATACACTAAATGTGTGTAGTGTGTGAAATGTGTGTAGTATGTGAAATATGTGTATTGTGTGAAATTTGTGTAGTGTGAAATGTGTGTAATGCGGGAAATGTGTGAAATGTGTGTAGTATGTGAAATATGTGTAGTGTGTTAAATGTGTGTAGTGTGTGAAATTTGTGTAGTGTGAAATGTTTGTAGTGTGAGAAATGTGTGTAGTGTGTGAAATGTGTATAGTGCGGGAAATGTGTGAAATTTATGTAGTGTGTGAAATTTGTGTAGTGTGTGTAGTGTGTGAAACGTGTGAAATGTGTGTAATGCGGGAAATGTGTGAAATTTGTTTAGTGCGAGAAATGTGTGTAGTGCGAGAAATGTGTGAAATTTAAGTAGTGTGCGAAATGTGTGTAGTGTGTGTAGTGTGTGAAATGTTTGTAGTGTGTAAAATGTGAGTAATGTGTGAAATGTGTGAAATTTATGTAGTGTGTGAAATGTGTGAAATTTGTGTAGTGTGTGAAGTGCATGTAGTGTGTGTAGTGTGTGAAATGTGTGTGTGTGTAGTGTGTGAAACGTGTGAAATGTGTGTAGTGTGTGAAATGTGTGTAATGCAGGAAATGTGTGAAATTTGTGTAGTGTGTGAAATGTTTGTAGTGTGTGAAATGTGTGTAGTGTGTGAAATTTGTGTAGTGTTTGAAATGTGTGTAGTGTGTGAAATTTGTGTAGTGCGGGAAATGTGTGTAGTGTGTGAAATTTGTGTAGCGTGTGAAATGTGTGTAATGCGAGAAATGTGTGAAATTTGTGTAGTGCGTGAAATGTGTGTAATGTGTGAAATTTGTGTAGTGTGTGAAATGTGTGTGGTGCGGGAAATGTGTGAAATTTGTGTAGCGTGTGAAGTGTGTGCAATGTGTGTGTGTGAAATGTGTGTAGTGTGTGAAATGTGTGTAGTGTATGTGAAATGTTTGCAGTGAGTAGTGAAGCTATCTAATTTTATAACTATTTGGAATTCCAATTTTCTACTTTTGATATGGAATTTAAATCGTGGAATTGAAAATTTTGAAATTATAATTCAATTCCAATTCTATACATTTTTGTGATACCAAACAATGGAATTGGATGCTCTAATTCCAATTCCATTGCTCCAATTACATGTTTCCAAACACACCCTATGTCAAATTGTTAATAACGAATCCAATGTGATTATGCTCCAAAAAATTCTTTCTTGTAAATGTGATTAAGCAATACTGATCATACCTATGTCAAATTGTTAATAACGAATCCAATGTGATTATGCTCAAAAAATTCTTTCTTGTATATGTGATTAAGCAATACTGATCATATCTAGTCAAATCCTTTTACCATCTCATACACTTAATAGAAACAATTTACAATTCCCTTCTCCATTTCACTCTCTGAAACCCTACAAATTAAAAAGAAGGATGAAGTTCATCAACAAAGTTATCTGCATCTTCAAAATGCTGCTCTCGATCCCAGTGATCGGGACGGGAATATGGCTGTCCACGGAGGAAGACAACTCCTGCATCAAGATCTTGCAGTGGCCGCTCATCCTCTACGGTGTCCTCATCCTAGTGTTGCCACTGGCCGCTCACTCGGACAACCCCTCGAGCTCTTTTTGGCTGCCGATCTCCCAAATATTGGCAGTCATTGCCCTCATTGTATCTCTTCCTTGTTTCATTATATTCAGTTACAATATATTTGTTCGCGGCTGTTTATTAAATTACACTCGTTAACAAGATTGGATGCATCTATTGAGTACAAACCAATCACACATCGGGTGTTTGAGGGAAAATGAAAGGTGTATATAATTCATGTACAATCCCAATTAGTTTGAGACATTTTTGGAGTGATCCAAAAATAAATTCGGGCTTGACTCAAAGCGGACAATATCAAACTATTGTTGCAGTCGACGATCCGAACAACATCAAAGATATTTTACGATAACAAACTAAATATCAAAAGATGACATATTTTTTCTAGTGTTTTCATTTCAAGCATGGTTTTGTGACATCGTTGATAAAGCTTTTACTACTATAGTGGTCAACTCGCCCCCTCCCCCCAACTTCTTGTTCTGGTTCCTCTTCTCAATTCCTAGTTTTAGAAACTATAAATATATATCGTGACCGTCGATAAATACAATGTGACGTTAAAAGAACTGACAGTTCAATATAGATAATAAAAAATGCTATATAGAAATAATGACCACTAATCCACTATACTAGTAAAAGCTTTATTGTGTGGTAATCCTGTATAGAAATAATGTGAATTCAAAAGAATTTTTAAAATCTATATATAGATTGAATTCAACATATTGGCCTATTGAAACTATATTCAGGCCCAATGATTTTATATTAGTATTTATAAGTCTTGCAGGCCTTTGGCCCATGGAAAATGGGATATCTAGCTGAATCAAATGTGTCTTCATCTTGAACAAAGTTACTAGCAATGGAAAGAGAGATAATATTGATGATTAAATTTATAAATTTGAAAATTCTCATATTCAAAAGTCACGTTGGCTTTGGCATTTTCTTTTTCTTTTTGTTGAAATTTATTTTACACGTGTTTTAACGTTTGTGTGATCATAGAAAGTGTAGTAGTAATTTCTTAAAGTCAAGAATGTCAAAAACATCCAAAACATAGGGACACTTGGTGATTGTTAATTTGCTATACAAAGTAGATGCAGTGGTTCAACTAATAAATTAGTCAACTGATTATTATTTTATTATTGTCGATCGACGACCTCCATGGTAAATTTAAAGGCCATTATCTAAGTGACATCATGGCTTAAGCAATTTGTTCTAACTATAGAGATTATTCCACTACTTATCGTATTTTATTTAAAGGAAGTTTCATAGTTCTAAGTGTAGTAGGGCGTATATATTCGTCATCATCTAAAACATTAATATTTTATTTATTGACTACCATATTAAATAATTATTTGAGTGGAGACTGATTCACATATATATCACATTCTTCTCCTTTTCCAGTGCCTCTTACTTGGCTTTCACTACCCACAAAGTGAATACTACATAATTTCACTTATTTTTTGCAAAGCAATTTTGGCATGTTAGCTCATAATGTTACTAATTATAAAAAAAATTGTTAATTACAAGTATATGTACATAAGTAAGTATAGCAAACAACCAGATAAATGGATGTGTTGATGTAAAATATACTGTATTGTTTTGGAAATGTCTGTAGATTTGGTAACATGTCTAATGATGTTGACTGCATTGCATATTATATGGTGGTAACTGGTAAATTTGAGTTATGTATATAACAAATTGTAAATGATAGCATAACATTTATCATGTGACAGTTGATATTATAACAAATTTATGTTTCAAATTTTCAATACTCAATAGTGACATGAATTTTGAAGAATCGTTAACATTAAAAATGTAGTCAAATAAAACCGTGACATCTTGTAAGGGGTAACTAATTATATGCGTGTTACAAAATAAAAGCACGTGAGAAAATTTAGTGACATTATTAGAGGCTGTATAATTTTTGCAAGTAAACAGGTTGGCGTGCCGTAGCCATGGTTGGTGTATAGGGGCCGGTGGCAAGTGGACTGGAATTGTGGCTGTGAGGCAGCGTACAGCCGGGGTCGGTCGGGTGGATCAGGTTCGGGCTGCAACAGAGGGAGCGTTGCTGCTACCCTGCGCTCATGCTCAACCAATCGGGTCTCGAGTCGGGCAAACCTAGCGAGAATATGCTCCAACGTTGCTGCTGTTGAATTCAATTGCAAGCCTTCGGATGCTTGCGATATCTCCGACCATGAACGAAGATTGACTTTGGCCATGAGTTTGAGGATGAAAGCACCAATTTGTTAAGGATAATCTCCTTAACGCGATGCCGGAAGATGGATTAGAAGTCCCGGGAGGCGAAATCTCGTCAACAGCTATGGTTTGCAGAAAAACGATAAAGAAAACAAGAAAGACGATAAACGATTATTTCATTGATTGATTAATGAGAATAATAATAGCCATATTTATAATAGGGATACTAACTTAATGGGTAAGACAAAAGATATGAAAAGATATGCAATCCTTAAATATCTAACTAAATAATGTAATTAAATAATAATGAAAGATATGTGGAATAATAAACGTATCAGTGATACTGTGATTCTACTTTTGGATTGAAATTAATTACTTAATATCGTATATCGGTGTCGTGATGCAAAAATACTGTTGTAGTGAGTAACATTGTGATCGTTCTTTTGGATTGATTATTATTTGCTTCATGTTCCTGTTTATTTTTTATCATATCTTTAAGTTTAATTGTATTTATGCCTATTTTAAATTATGCACGTAAATATATTAGGCAGGTGTGAAGGTAATATATCTATCTTAACTAAATTCATATTTAAATAATCGAAAATTACTTGATATAAATAAAAATTTGTAATATAAATAAAATCAAATTTTTCATTCATTTTTTAAAACATATACTCCATCCGTCCCACTGAAGTAGTGACATTTCGTTTTGAGCACTCATTTTAGAAAAATGATAAGAGTAATAAATAGTTAAAGTGAAGAGAGAAGTAAGAAAGATAATAATGTAGATAAGATGCTTCTCTACATTATTATCTCTCTTACTTTACCCTTTTTACAATTTGAGTATTAATTATCATTTTTCTAAAACGAATACTCAAAACGTAACGCCTCTACTACAGTGGGGCGGAGGGAATATAATTAAATAAGAATATTTAAATGTACCATAAAAATTATAAAAAATCAAATAAGAATATTTAAATATACCATGAAAAGTCAAAAAATATTCTGTTTGTCCATAATTAGAAGTCTTATTTATTTCAGATATGGAGTGACAAAATATAGTTGAAAAATATGGAACATGAGTCTTATTTTTGTAAGTTAGAGTATGAAATATAAGTGAAATGAGTTACTAAAAAATTGAGTATACTTGCCATTTATTATAAAAATAAAATAATACTTTTATTGGCAGACCAACTAAAATAGAAAAAACAAGACTTTTCGGAGCAGACAATGGGAGTATTTAAATGTACAATACAAATGTGAAAAGTCCTCATAATAAGCACATTTTGCTTCGCAACAAGACGTATTAATATCATGGTGACTGAAAATAAAAGAAAACTGAAACCTACCATAAGTTGAATTAAAAAAAATTAAAGAATTAATTACCGGATAGATTATTACTTCCCCTGTCCCAAAAATATAGACAACATTTAAAACGACACGAGTTTTAATGCATATTTAGTAAAATAAGAGAAAGACAGTTAAAAAAAGTGATTGAAGTATTGTTATTGGAGAATGAGGTCTAACTCATTAGAGAATTTTTTTTTTCCTTAAATAGAATTGTGCTATAGGGACATCCCAAAATGACAAATATGGTGTATTTTTAAGGAATGTGTATATTATTTGTATTACAAGAATCATATTATTGTATCAGAGCATCCGTAATGGGGCGGACGATGCTCTTGACGATGCATCGTACGCCACTGCGGATGGCTGCCCTAAGCCTCGCCCATAGTCCGTTGATCATGATATAGTCCGGACTATAATCCAGGCTACAGTCCGCCCATTGCGGGCACCCGGACTATAGCCCGGACTAAGATTTTCTATTTTTTTATTTTTATCCTATTTTCCACTCTATAAATACACCACATTTTATTTTCATTATTCACTCCTTCCAATCTATTTTCCTAATTCACTTCCCATCGAAAAAATTGGTCACATAAGCGTTGAAATTATTGTTTTTTTAGTATTTCGCATTGTACTTTTTCGGCTTTGTAATAAAACGAAGATTTTCATATTGTGGTATTAAATTTATGTATATTTCGTTATTTTATTATATTCAAAAACCAAAAAAAATAAAAATAAATCCAAAATGTTTGTTAAAAGATAGGGCATGCATGTTATAGGGCAGTTTATAGTTCGCCTACTGCAAGTGAAGAGATAGGACTATAAAATACTGATGTGGAGAACTATAAATTGGTATAGAGAGGGCTATGGTCCGCCCATTGTAGATGCTCACATAATAATGGACAAGGACGGACCTATGTAGAAGTAGGGTGGGGCTAAAGCCCTCAATAAAATTAATTTTTAAAATTTATATAAGTTTAATGTAAATTATTGTATAAAAGCCCTTACTAGTAATGTAAAACACCCAAAAATATAACTTTGGAATAAAATTTATAAATCTCAGCCCTTTCGATATTTTTTTCTGCGTCCGCCGCTGATAATGGAGTAAGTATTTCTACATTACAACAAACATTTTACTACCTCCGTCTCACTCAAGATGCCCATATTTCCTTTTTAGTTTGTCTCAATCAAGATTTACTTTCTATATTTAAAAATAAATCTCTTTCTCTCATCTCTCTTCATTAAAATATTTTACTATGAAGTGTTTTTTTTCTCTATTTACTTTACCTAACAACTCTTTCCTAAAATCATGTATCACTAAAAAAAAATTTAGACATCTTTAGGAGTAGATATAGATATACATATTCCAGTCCTTCATTCAACCAAAGTACGATAATGATAATACAATCATATGAAAAATTAAGTTGCTAAAGAAAAGTAAAGCCTTCCATTTCCAAAATAATGCATTATTAGAGCATCCACTACAATGTCCCTCCACCGTCCCTTAAACTATTATTTGAGGGCCCCATTGTACTTTATTCCTCCATCCCTTAGTTAAGGGATGGAACCTGCAACACTCCGTCCCTTAATCATCCCTTATTTCGTCCCTTAAATTACTATTCATTAAATTTCATTTTTTTTTCAACCCAATTCAATTAAAACAAACACACTTTATTAAAATTAAAACAACATTAAAATTCAAAAAAATAGAAAATTGACATAATTAAAATCCTAAAAAAAAAATGACATAATTTAATTTTCTCCGCCAAAGTTTTCCCAAATGTGCTAAATTAGATCCTCTTGGAGTTGGGCGTGGGCGCTAGAGTCGCGTGTCCTTGCCCGAATAGACAACCGTTCTTGTATTGACGGATGCGCTCCACTTCGCGGCGGACTACTTGCGGTTGAGCTTCCGGGGGATTCGGGGTCGAACCAATTTCCCGCCTCGGGTCCTTCGTCTTGGACAATCATGTTGTGCAAGATTATGCACGTATACATGATGTCGACCATGCTCTCCATGAACCACGAACGAGCCGGGGCTTTGATGATGTTGAAGCGCGCTCGGAGAACCCCGAACTCCCTCTCCACATCCTTGCGAACAGCCTCCTGCTTCTGCGCAAAAAGAGTCTGCTTTGGGTTCGCAGGCCTGTTGCACGTCTTCACGAAGTTCGGCCACTTCGGGTAAATGCCGTCGGCGAGATAGTACCCCATTTTATACAGGCGGTTGTTGGCGACTAAGTTGATGGCCGGCGCTTTACCATCCAAAACTTCGGTAAAGAGGTCGGACTGGTGGAGCACGTTTATGTCATTGTTCGAGCCAGGGACCCCGAAGTACGCGTGCCAGATCCAAAGCCGGTAGTCGGCAACGGCCTCAAGTACAACGGTTGGGTGGGTGCCTTTGTGGCCGCTCGTGTAGGACCCCCTCCAAGCCACCGGGCAATTCTTCCATTGCCAGTGCATGTAATCGACACTGCCAAGCATCCCGGGGAATCCGTGCACTTGTTCGTGCAGGTCGAGGAGGAACTGACAATCGGTCGTGCTTGCCCTCCGGAGAAATTCGTCGGTAAAGGCTGCCCGGATGCCTTTGCAGAATTTGAGCAAGCACATGCGCCCAGTGGTGTCTCCGATGTGAAGGTATTCGTCGAACATGTCGGCCGTTTGTCCAGTCGCAAGCTGATAGATTGCTGCAGTACATTTCTGCAGCGTCGTGTGGCTGGGACGCCCGACCGCGTCGAACCCTTCTCGGAAGAACTCTTCCCGGGCCACCAAAGTATTCGCGATGTGGAGAAATAGCGGTTTACTCATGCGAAAACTGCGACGGAAGTAGGTTTCTCCCCAAATCGGGTTATCGCAGAAGTAATCGCGTACTAACATTGCGGCGGCTTCCTCCCGGTTGCGATGGATGTATATCCGGGAGCGTCGTGGAGGCGGCGCGGCTTCCTCCGCCTCTCGGCGTCGATTTTCTTCAAATGATTGTTCCATTAGTTGACGCATTTGCTCAAAAGGATCCATTTGTTTGAGTTGATTTAAGATGAAATTGGAGTGGTTATAGAGAGGATTTGAGAGGAATAGATGTGTGTGAAATGAGTATGAAATAAGATTATTTATAGAGTAAATAAATAAAAAATAAATAAAGAAAATAAAAAATTAACGGTAACATTACCGTTCGAAAAATTAAAAAAAATTTATTAAAATTCGAATTTTAAAAAAAAATAAATTATTGCATCATCCGTGACGACGCCCACTCGCGGGCCAGTGAGTGGGCGTCACGCATGCATCGGGGGCGCGGCACGTCGCCCGGGCGCGTGACGGGACGGCGCGTCCCTTGTCTCGTGGCTACGGGCTACGGGACGGGTTGGGGACGGGCTACGAGACGGGACGAACATTGCAACGCGTCCCGCGGCGGAACCATCCCTCCGGGATGGAACGCGAGCCCCGCGCGGGACGCGTAGTGGATGCTCTTAGATAAATCAACGGCAATAAATGAATATGGCCATACTTTAAATGCAACTTGAGAAAACCAAATTATAACAAAGTACGGCGTGAACCTAAGTCTGGATTCCGAGAATCAAGACACCTGTCACACTTATCACCAATCACATCTCGACACATATCCATCATCAAAATGCTTGTTACTAATATTTTCCCAACCATGGGTCCCTTTTGAAAGTTACCTTAGCTAGTAACATCACTCCAAATTTAGCATTTCAATTTTTAATTACTATAGGATAAGAACGTCCTATCAAATACTCTACATTTGTTATTATTTTAGTGGCAAGAGTTGTTTTCTCTAATTGTTGTTTGTAACGAAGGAAGTTGGGAGTAATTGTTTATGTGCCGGTCACAACAAAACCTCATTAATCAACAAAATAAAAAAAATCTTTCAAAACCAATCCACATTTCTAAGTCAAAAGGAAGTTTCTCTCTAGCTAGTATAGAGTGGTCCTATTCTATTTTAACATAAAAAATTCATCCAAAACCTCCAATAACTCCAAACCAAAATGTACACATAATTTCCCAAAATCATGGACCATTAACATGTGTAACAAGATCAAATAGTGCCCTACTATTCTTGAACACATATCAACGCAATTAATTGAAATTACAAACATGACAATATCGCCATAAATTAGATATATAGACACATGATTTACAAACATGACAATATCGCCATAAATTAGATATATAGAAACATGATGCGTTATAATGTTAAGTTTTCTTAAATTACTAACTTGCTAACTCATCAACGTAATGTATTAAAAATGTCAACACGATCACATTAAAATGTCAACACATATTTGGGTTGACATTTTAACAAACAGAATTGGCATTTAAATATTAATGTCAACACAATGTATTAAAATATCAACGTAAGTTTATGTCGACATTTCAGTATTATTGTGTTGACATTTTTAATACATTACGTTGATGAGTTAGCGAGTTAGCAATTTAAGAAAAATTTGCAATGGATCATAACCCTATAGACACATATCTCTAGTTTCTATGAAATGTCTCTTGTCATTTCGTACTTGCCCAAAAAAACTAAAAAGAAAATACCCATTTTGAGGCAATTTGAGTTCAACAAGATGTTAATTCCATACCGATTGACGCTTAATTGAAATTTGGATTCAATCAATCCAAATATAGGTAAAAAGAAATACTCAATCCCCAAAATATACAAAGTAGAGTTATATATTTCTTATAGAACTCAAGTTCCATACTGAACTTTACACATTGTCTTATTTTTTGTTTCTAGTCTGGTCTATATTTCACATTTCTATACAATAGTTGCTACTATTTACAATGTAGTAGGATAACTACTAATACTTGAGTAACACAAACACACCTATCTTTTCTTTCTTCTTCTTATTCATAAGGTTAAGCAAAGTTTTAACTTATAAAGTTAATATTTTCGAGCCTATATTTCTATCATGAGACCTCCCATTGGGGATCTATGAGGAATACCCTTTCTCCGCTTTGAAGACCGGAAATTCAGCGCCGTCCGCGGCGGCGTTGACGGCGTGAAGCTAGGAAACCTGCTCGTATTCCGGCTATGGCTACTGCTGCTGCTGCTGCTGCTGTACGAGTCCTCCGACGACTCGGAAGCCGCCCCCTTCTTCTCCGGCAAGCGCCTCCGAATCTTTAGGAAGTTCTTCGATGTCCCAACAATCTGAAAATCAAAAATCAATAGTCAATAATCAATCAAGATAGCCCATTAATCAATCAGTCGAACCCTCATTTGACCTTTTGCCTCAATCAAACTTAACGTGAATATTACTACTAGGCACAGCACACACATTGTTACCTTGCAGCCGAGAGAGCAGAAGCGGAAGGAGTCGAGGAGGCTGCGATCGCAAACTTGGCAGGTGTTGGTGACGCCTTTTCCGGGGCGGGGCTGAGGGCGCTCGTTCAAGAACACAACCTTAGCGCTGTTGATTATGTATGTCTGAACACAGCTTATGTCCAAATACTTCTGGATTTCATTCACTCTGATCACATCGTGGTACGAAGACCTCCTTATCTGCGATCGATCGATCAATCCATCCATCCATCATCAATGTGATAACAATTGCAAAGTCAACGCCATTAAAAACAGAGGATGAAGAAATCAAAAGGGGGATTTACCTGAATAGCGCGGTGATCGCGGTGATGAGACAAACAGAGAGAGCAGAGGGCGCCATTCATACAATCCAAACAGTACATATTGCATTCGCTCTTGTGAGAATCCGCATGGAATTTGCATTGGACAAAGAACTGCTCCTTTAACAGAGGTTTCAGCCATGGCGGCCATCGGTTCTCTTCCTCATCACCTCCCTGTTCAATCACACACACAACTTATCCTCAACAAAATGGAGATACAAAAAAAATTGAGCATTAGTTTACCATGATTCTCTTGTTTTTAGGCTTGACTTCAAAAACAGGGGTTTCTTGGTTCTCAATCGCCATTATATTTTCCCCTTGAGAGAGATATGGAGAGAAGAGTGTGTTTATCGGCTCAATTGCTTACTGTTGGAAAATGGTGGTGTGTGTGTGCGTGCGTTTTGTATAGGAAAGTTATTGGTATATTGGAAGAAATAAAGAAAAAGTGGAGGCGGTGTGTGTATGACTGTGTGCGCAAGGGTGGGTGGTTTGGTTGTTCTTATCCTTTGATCTTATAATGTCTACATACATATACAACGTCCGGACCTAGCTCCGAGCCTCATCAACACCTTTACTTTTTTTTATTATATTCTAAATTTCTAATACCAATATTATATTGATTGTTATTTTGCTGCCTTTCATTTTCACGGCTTCATATATATTCTCGACTTGATCTTATCGATTCAAACCATAAATGTTTATTATGTCCAATATATTATGATAAATGCCATATCATTGTTTAAGAAAACAGGGAATATTATGTTACTGAGCATAATATGATATCTTTATAAAATTTAGTGCTCACTGCTCAATAAATTAATTATTAATTGGTGAATTGATTAGTAAGTTGGGGCATTATGTTGATTCCTTTCTTAGTTGTACTGAAGAATCTATATCATTTATTTTAATGCTAATTATAGAAACTATACTCTTTTAAATAGGTTCAGTTGACAATAATCATTATTTCCAGTTCAGCTTTATTATTCTAGTTTGGGGATCGAGTCTTAAATTTTTTCCATTTATCAGTCTGGACTTTTATAAATAGACCATAAGATAAAGTACTAAACTAAAATTAAGATACCAATAGTAATATCGATATTAATCAGTAGCTCAAGAAATTTCGGACTGTGTTTCTTTCCTAAATTTTTAAATAATCTATGAAATTCTGTTGTAGGTTTGAGCTCATGAGTCATAGACTGATAGTTAAATTCAACTTTCTTTGCAATGTATCTTTCTCTGTTCTTTTCAAGATTTTTAATTTTTTGGTTATTTCAGTTCTAATTTCTGAGACATTTCAGTTTCGAATTACTAAATAATTATTTATAAATTGTTGTTCTTCAGTTTATCGCCTAATCATCATTTGTTAGGACTAACAACTCTCCACAATTCTTACACCTCATATTTATAGATAGCCCAGGCCTCAGCTGGTCGTTATACATCTTTCTTTTAAATAAAGCCAGCCTAGCTATATAAAAAAGGCATTTGTTTAGTTTGAATAGATATGTAACTCATTTTCCACGAGCATCCCCTCACATTTTGTTCATGTTGGGATTATAATATTTTTACATAAATTTTCCACATGCATTTAAATTTCGATATATTAAAAATTATGATTGAAATTATTATTTGTATGTATTATATAAAGCGTATCGAGATGGGTTATTGAAGTGGAATTCAATATAAATTCAACATTCATTCGCTTTAATATATTGATGAATAGTGAATTAAAAATTGAAAGGCACTATCTTAATTAGTATCTTTCAGGAAGCCCACTTAAGTTATTCATATATTTTTCTTCTTAATTAATGATGTTATTTGGCGGGGTAGGCCAAAGAATGCAATGGAGTGCAAGAAACATCTTTAGAATAGAATACAAGTGGGAAAACACTTTGTGTTGCTGTTTATTATATTTGGTTGTGAGTTTATCTTAAATAGGGTTTATAGTTAGTGTGACCGATTGAAATTAAGTCCATTTTCTTGTGAGTTTTTTCCGTCCGTCACCCAAAGTTTGTCTCATTTCACTTTTTATCATTTTTTGTAGCGGACCTCATATTCCACTAACACATTCCTACTCATATTTTATTATAAAACTAATATATAAAAGTAGGACTCACAATTCACTAACTTTTTCAATTCACTTTCCATTACATTTTTTAAAACCCGTGCCGGATCAAAGTGGGACAATATTTGGAGGACGGACGTAGTAATACATAGTTCTTGCCCCCTCAAAAGATCTTTATTCATTTATATAATGCTGAGGCCAATCATTCGCTATTTGATTTATAAAATATAAATATTCGGAGGGAATAATTTATCATTTGCGATTTACTTTGGAATAGTTAATAATATTGTTTTATTCTATAAAGGAAGAACTACTAATAAATGTGTATTAAGTAAATCCTCGACAATTTTAATTAATTAACTCAAAATATGTTTGGAGAGTTTGAATTTGAAATCTTTGTCATGAATAATCTAACATAACCTATATAACTTCTTAGAGCATCCGCAGCGGTGGCGAAAGACGCCACCGCCGTCCGCGCCGTTGGCAAGGCGCAGGACCGCCGCCGCTGCAGCCGCGCCGCTGGCACGGCGCTGCTCGATGTATCGAGCACGTCCGTGCCAGCGGACGCACACGTGGCGCGCTCCCATTCGTCAACGGCATAGCCGTTGTGTTTAAACTTTTTTTTATTTTTTTTTTAAAAATCGGTATTTAATTATAAATAATGCTAAAAAATAAAAAAAAATATTTTCCAAATCCCAAAAATATGGCCGTTTTTTTCCCATTTTTTCTGATTTTTTTTGATTTTTTTTGATTTTTTTTTTCCCCAAAATCATCTATAAATACACACATTCATCATCCATTTATCACATCAAATCATCTCTCATTCATCTCTCATTCATAATTCTCATACAAACTATCAACACATTCATCCCCCACTCAAAATCTCAAATGGATTTCACCCATATTATGGCGGAAGCGGAACGCGAAGAACAAGAATACTACGAACAACATCGTGCCGCTTACGAAGCATATGTCGCGGCGAATACCCCTGCTCCTCCTCCTCAACGAACCAGATCAAATCGACGGTACATCCATCGTGACCGGGAGGGAGCCCACGAAAGGCTCGTTGCCGACTACTTTGCCGACCAGCCGCGGTTTCCGGCAGATTACTTCAGGCGCGCATACGACGGTTGGCCAGAGGATCGAGACAAGACACACAATGCGCGATACTCGAATCCACAATCAACTACAAGAAGACCTAATCAACCACATGTGGGCGAAATTCGGCAACGAGTAGTGTCATTTTTAATTTTTAGGATTTTAATTATGTAATTTTTAATTTTTAGGATTTTAATTATGTAATTTTTAATTTTTAGGATTTTAATTATGCAATGTTTAATTTTATTTGTCATTTGTAATATTTATTGTGGGTTTTAAATGAATTTTAATATTATGGAAATGTTTTTGTGTAATTGAATTTTATATTAATTGTGCTCGTCCTTGCGGAAGAGCACAGTTGTGGGTGTTGTGCTCTTGCCAGAGAGCAGGCATGAATAGTACCGCCCGGGCCCACAACCGTGCCGCTGGCAAGAGCACGGTTGTGGATGCTCTTATGATCAATTTCCCATTTTTTTGTTTTTTTAATGCCTTTTATTTTCTTTTTCGAAAGATTAAATCTCAATATAAAAGGATTTAAATGAGTGGTCGAACGATCCCGTCAGCATGGATCAACCACCATTGGTTATATTAAAAAAATAATTGTTATTTTTTCTACTGATGATAGAGAAAGTAATTGACTTCAACCTAAACGCCATTACTCATGATACAACAGATTATAATTATTCAGTAAGCTGAATTATTAATTATTATACCAAAAATAGTTATAGATAAGTGCAGCAAATGTTTCTTGCAACTTAAAAAAAGATTATGCTGAGAATATTTAATAGTACTTTAAAATTGTATTCATGATAAATAAGTCCTAGTCAAATACTATATGTGTTAGCTAAGTCACTCGATGCAGACTACCAGTTTTCAAGGAATACTCATGTAATCAAATTGAATTAAACTTTCTATTTTTAAGGAACATCCCAAATGAAAATAGCTGTTATTTTTAAAAAATGGAAGAAGTATTAAATTAATAATTAATTGATTCACTTGGTTTTTCATGGTTTTAGAGAGTATTTTTACTTGGTTTTGATCATATCTGGTGTACTTTGAGGTATGGTTATAGCTACTTCTCTATTATGTTGGTATTTTGATCATTTTGTGAATAATGTGTAGAAAAATGTACAAAATATGTAGATGTGCAACAACTTTGGTTCGAGACAGTTTTTCAGGAGATTTTGAGGCTCGGTTAGGCCATAAAGTACACCATTCTCTTCGTCTTTGAAAGATCTTCACGTGGATATCTTAAAAATCTCAATCGGAGTTCGGTGAAAGAAGTTATGACCGTTTTACAGAGACTGCGCGGAGCAGTGACATAGCTGGCGACCAGCCAGGTTCGCGTGCAAACGAACCTGGCGACCCGCCAGTATCGCACAGAAAAAACGCCGTAGGCAGCTGGCCACTCGCTAGCTTCGACACACACCGAACCTGGCGACCCGGCAGGTTCGTCGGACAGCTTATTTAGCGCCCAAAGTCAATCCCTAGGTATATATATGCCTAGGAAACGCCTCCCAACACAACTTTTACGCCTCCAACCCCAAAAATCACAGTTTTCCGCCTAGGAAGAAGAGAAGAACGAGCCGAGGACGAGTATTCATCGCAAGATTGGAGACGAGACCTCCAATCCACCCAATCCAATTCTAGGAGTTTCTACCTTTGATTTTTCTTTGTTAAAACAATGTTTTTGAATATTTCTTTGACTTTTGTGATGAACATGAGTAGCTAAATCCTCCGTAGAGTTCTATGGGGGAGATACAATGATTCTTATGTTTAATTGATTTCCTTTTTCTATGCCTTGGCTCATGTGGTTATTTTGATTTCTTCTGTGCGTATACATTTATTTGACTGATCATCTTATAAATGATGTGGATTTTACTACAAGAACTTAGAAGTGAGTAGTTTAATTTGAAAGAGAAGAAATTGGCGTCTTTGCCAATATAATCGAGAGATTTGAGCCTTTAAATGAAGCTAAGTATCTTAGGAGCTATTAGGAGTTGGTGCCTTAGTTCTAGGAAGGAGACTTCGGTTCTAGATAGCAATCTACAAATTATATGCTTCGAGAGAAGATATAGTTTTACCTTAGTGATAGCTTAATAACCCTTGAGACCATTTGTTGGCATAGTTTGGAATAGTTGAGCATAGGATAGTTGTTATCGATCCCGTAGAATTCTACCTTCCCAATCCTTGATCTACATTCGTTCTCTTTTATTTACTTTTAGTTCTCTAGTTGTTTTTAATTGTTTTTACTCTTCTATTAAGTAGATTTAGAAAAACAAAACCCTCCGATTCATCTAGATAGTAGTTGTGGTACTTAGGTTGACACTCATTGTCTTTGTGGATACGATACTACTTACTATTTGCTACATTAGCCCCGTACACTTGCGGGTATACTTGTGTTAAAAATAAGTTGAGTCAAATTTTTAGCGCCGTTGCCGGGGACAATTTTGTGTTACTAAAGCCTAATATCGTGATAAAAATTAAGATTACTAATCTAGATTTAACTTGCTATATTTTTTTTCTTTTCTTTTTGAGTTATTCTCACTTTTGTGTTTTTCTTTTCAGGTTGTATGCGCACTCGCTCTAAGGGGAAACCATTAGAGTTATTTGATCCTGAGATCGAAGCATCCAATCAAAGGAGGAACACTCAGAGAAGGCTCAACCAAAGGATCCGAGCTTCATCTCCGATCCAAGGGCGATCACTTTCGCATGTTAAGAGAGAATCGTCACCTACTCCTTTTGCAATAACAATGGCAGACAACGGAGAGAACAATGCACCACACCCAGATCCGGTAGTCCAACAACTCCAACTACAACTTGCAGATGTGGTGAAACATCTAAAAGAACAAGATGAGAAACAAGTCATAGTGCCAGTACAGAACATGTACGCTTACAGAGAGGTAGATGACCGACCAGTTGGCAACGATCAGATCAATGCCAACCATTTTGAGCTCAGGACAGGATTGCTTAATATGGTTGAGGCTAATGCTTTTGGGGGAAAGACCAATGAAGATCCCAACAAGCATCTCACCAAGTTTATTCAGATCAGCAACACAGTGAAGCTTAATGGGGTGACAGATGAACAGATCAGACTAAGGTTATTCCCATTTTCCTTGAGAGATGATGCTAGAGACTGGTATGACAGCATGGGACCAGGATCTGTTAGAACGTGGGATGCCATGGTGGACTTATTTTTGGAGAAATACTTCCCACCCAGTGAAGCTCTAAAGAGGCAAGCATAGATAATTCAGTTCCAGATGAAGCATCATGAGACAATCCGAGAAGCATGGGCCAGATTCAAGACACTGCTGAAGAGATGTCCCAAGCATGGTCTAAGTCCGGGACATCAAGTCATAGCTTTTTACAGGGGGTGCATTCCAGATGCAATGCGTGAACTGAACTGGAGTGCAGGAGGAGCACTCCTTCAATTAGGAGAGAATGATGCCATGCAAGTGATTGAGCGAGTAGCTTCCACTGATGAAGGACGGAATAATGACAGAAACAAGTCATACATGGTGGCCTCTGCTACAGAAGATGATAGGATAGACAAATTGTCAAAGAAGCTTGATCGTTTGACCACACAATTGGGGATCATGGAGACGAGACAATCAAGGCTAGAGATTCAATGGAGAGTTGAAGATGTCAACTATGTGCACCAAGGAGGGAATAACATGAACTTCAACAACTATCGCCCCAATCAAGGTGGTGGTAACTATAACCACTATGGTAACAAGGTACATGATACGAACCCCACGTCAGAGCCGGCCGCGGGAAGGCAAACACCGACGGCGACAGTGGTGGAACCAACGCCGAGCGCCGCGTCGTCGGGGGAGAAAGACATGCACACGTCGATCGCGACGACCAAGGCGAAGAGGAACCGGCGTCCGCCCGATTTGTTCGGGGATTACGTCCCGAAGTAGTTAGGAGTATTAATTTCCTTTTTTTTATCTTATCCTTTTATTTTTGGTAATTAGTTTATTTTTGGTTAATTATTTATTTCGGGTTTTCTTTGTGGTTCTTTCCCGAGATGCGTTAGGATTAGGAGTCGAACCACCCTAGGGTCCTTAGTCTATAAATAGGGCTATGTTCATTAATTCATTCATCAATAAAAATTACATCTATTTGCCCACAAAGAACGAGTTCTTCCTATAAACTCTAGCTTGCCGCTGCCCGACAGAGAGCCTCCGCGCACAGCCGCCGCTAGCATCACCGCCGATCCCTCTCCACGGGACGCCGGAAAAATCTTGGATCGCCGAGCCATCGAGCCGCTGATCATCGTTGAGGAGCGAGTCCTTAACATCTGGTGCTTTCATCCAGTACTCATGCCACGTTTTGAGAACAACAACTATAATCACAACAACGGCAAAGCCGTTTGGAGCTCCGGCCGCCCCGATGCCTATCCGGCGACGCGATTCGGGGGGAGACAGCCGCGAGCAAACCGCCGCGAGAATGGCGGGTTTCGGGGTCCACATGGGGACGACGGCGACGGCGAGAGTCGCCAACCGGAGGAGCCGAGAATGTAGGAAACCAGCCCCGCGACCCTAGATCTTGTATTGGAAAGATTGGAGAGATTAGAGAGATTGGGTAAATTCGAGACAAAGAGAAAGGATACAGCCCGTCATGCCGACAATCTTGACCATTCTGGGTCACGGGAGACGGACCAACCTTCGGGTTTTGGCGTCGGAGGTGACTGGGGGTACGACGAGACGCGTCGCATGAGATCGGGCGATTGGGCCGCTGGCGGACGAAACCCTACTTGGGGTTTTCACGAGGGCCCGCAGGACGCTAGGGTACGACGCGATACAATCGGTCGTAATGGGCCCGAATGGACAACACAAGGCAACCGCATTCCGAGGCAATCATCTGGGGGGTTCGATCATTCTTTTAATCGGCCGCCAACATGTTGGGACCCTCCACAGAGATATCAGGGGGGTGGCCAGGGTTTCGAGAGGCAGCAAGGGGTGAGGATGGATCCCCCGCGATTCGACGGGTCGGATGCGACAAACTGGATTTCTAGAGTCCAATATTACTTCAATCACCTTATGATGCCCGAAGCTCAACGATTACATTATGCCGTGATGTTATTTGACCAGCCAGCGGCAGAATGGGTATTTAATTATTGTGCAAATAATGAGTTCGTCAGGTGGGACGACTTTCTGGAGGATGTTCGCCATCGCTTCGATAGAAGGAGCTCTCAGAATTATTTTGGTCTATTGGCAAAACTCACGCAAACAGGACCACTATTGGAATATCACAATACGTTCGAAAAATACTTGAATCGGGTCCAAGGGATCCCGGAATCAGAATTGTTCACTTTGTTTGTAGCGGGCCTCAAGCCGGACGTCCAGGAACGCGTAAGGTTGCACAGACCAGGGTCCCTATCAGCCGCAATGGCCTTGGTTTTGGAGTGGACAGATGTTCCGTATGAGCGCGGGCCTCAACCGGCCCTTTCAGCGACACAACGTCGGCCTTGGCAGAACCGTGAGGGCCGAGGCCAACCTATTACCTCGGCAGGCCCAACGTCAGGAGCGGGCCCAGCCACGGGGGGCCAGACAGCGGGCCCAGTCAGCCGCGGTGGGGAAAGGCTGCGACCCGGCGCCATTCGGGTATCCCAAGCCGAAAAGACAGAGCGCGCCCGTTTGGGTTTGTGTTACTATTGCCCCGAAAAGTGGATCGTCGGACATGTGTGCAAACAAAGACTACTATGCTACGCCGAGGACGAAGCAGAGGAGGATGAGGAGGCGGATGGATTTTCGGGTGAGGAGACGGTACCAACAGACGTGTCGCATGTTCACGCAATGGATGGGGGTCGTCGATCTCGGCCGATTAAAATCGTGGGGGTTATACACGATCGTGAGGTGTGTGTCTTAATTGACACAGGGAGCGACCGGGATTTTCTCCACCCGAAGATTGCAGAATCATTGCACTTGCCGCTATCGCCTATTCGACCATTCAAGGTGATTGTGGGTAACGGGGCGGCCCTTCTTTGCACACACGTCTCCAGACAGACTAAATTGGAGGTGCAGGGCACAGTTTTTATGGTGGATCTCCATATTCTACCTATTCACGGGCCAGATGTGATTCTAGGAATGGACTGGCTGGAATCATTGGGGAAAGTGACCGCAGATTTGGCGGGCAAGACATTGGAATTCGTGCATGGGGAGAACCGTATTAAGTTGACGGGGGTTACGCCACCCGCCCGCAAGATAGATGGCGCATCACTGGCAGCTTTGATGTCCCCTTCAGGAGGTTTGGAGTTATATGAGATCATGCTCTTGGATCCAGAACCAACCACTACCCTGCCCGAGAACCGAGAGGAATTCCCGGTGGATCTGGCGCCACCCATAGCTGCGGTTCTAGAATCTTACAGGCCGGTTTTTAGCATGCCGGCCGGGATGCCACCATCGCGCCCTTATGATCACCGCATACATCTGCTGCCGGGCACGAAACCGATCAATGTCAGGCCGTATCGCTACCCCTATTTTCAAAAGAACGAGATAGAGCGCCAGGTCAAGGATATGTTAGATCAAGGGATTATTCAGAGAAGCAACAGTCCATTCTCTTCCCCAGTGCTGCTGATTCGTAAGAAAGATGGATCTTTTCGCTTCTGCATTGATTATCGTGCGCTGAACACGGCCACTGTACCGGACCATTTTCCAATACCCACGGCGGATGAGCTTTTTGATGAATTGGGAAAGGCCAGGGTGTTTACGAAACTAGATTTGCGGTCAGGATATCATCAGATCAGGATGCAAGAGGAAGATGTATTCAAAACGGCCTTTCGAACACATGACGGCCATTTTGAGTTCTTGGTAATGCCTTTTGGGTTAACAAATGCCCCATCGACCTTTCAGGCAGCAATGAACGCAATTTTTCAGCCGATGTTAAGAAGGTTCGTCATTGTTTTCTTCGATGACATACTGGTCTATAGCCCGACACTGGCAGATCATGGGGAGCATTTGTCCGCCGTATTGAAAGTTTTACAACAAAATAGTTTCTTCGTCAAATTGCCCAAGTGCTCTTTCTGCAGTTCCACCGTGGAATATTTGGGACACTTGATCAGTAACGGTTCTCTTATGGCCGACCCCAATAAAATTAGTGCGATGACAGCTTGGCCGAAGCCGAAGAATGTTAAGCAACTCCGGGGGTTCTTGGGGCTCACCGGGTATTACCGTCGTTTCGTGGCAGGATACGCACTGATTGCATCACCATTGACCGATATGTTGAAGAAGGACGCCTTTGTATGGACCCCGGAGGCGGACTCTAGTTTCGTGGATCTGAAGGGAGCCATGACGACAGCCCCGGTACTTCGTCTACCTGATTTTGAGAAGACCTTCTGCGTCGAGACGGACGCCTCGGATACGGGCATTGGCGCAGTATTACTACAGGAAACTCACCCGATTGCCTTCTTTAGCAAGAAACTTGGGCCTCGCCGCCGAGTCGCTTCTACTTATCACAAAGAATTGTACGCGATTGTCGAGGCGGTACAAAAATGGCGTCAGTATCTCCTGGGAAGAGAGTTCATTATTAGGAGTGATCAAAAGAGTTTAAAAGAACTGCTCCAGCAGATAGTGCAGACGCCGGAGCAACAGCTATATGTGCGTAAGCTCATGGGATATAAGTTCGTTATCGAGTACAAAAAGGGAATCACGAACCGCGCAGCCGACGCACTGTCACGGCGCGAGACAGACGAACCTTCCGACGGCGCGCACGCAGTAGCGCCCCCGGACGCCGACGACGAGCCAGGGGCAGCGCGCAACGGCGAACTCCTGGCAGCCGCGGCACACCCTATCCCGCAGCTGCTAGAGTTACTTCGGCGGGAAACCGCGACGTCCCCAGAAATGCGAGAGATCATGGGCGACATCAAGGAAGGTCGGGCCCCACCTCATTTGACCTTAGTAGACGGCCTGGTGTACTACAACCGGCGCTTATTTGTGAGCTCACGGTCGTCAGCAAGGACGCCGATTTTGACGGAATATCATTGCTCGGAATCAGCGGGTCACCCAGGGTTCGAGCGTACGTTGCGCCGCGTGACTGCCGATTTTTACTGGCCCAACATGAAGAAAGAAGTTAAGAGGTTTGTGGAAGCGTGCATCGTGTGCCAGACGACGAAATATTCGACCCAAAAGCCGGCCGGATTGCTACAGCCCCTGCCAATTCCATCCCAAGTGTGGGAAGACGTGTCCATGGACTTTATTACGAGCTTACCTCACTCGCGGGGCTATACGGTAATAATGGTGGTTGTAGACCGCTTGTCAAAGTACGCACATTTTGCTCCGATGCCAACGAGGTTTGATGCGTTACGCGTGGCTCAATTATTCATCAATACGGTCGTGCGCCACCACGGTTTTCCAAAAACCTTGGTCTCCGACAGGGACTCAGTATTCTTAAACCTGTGTTGGAAGGAATAAATGCGGCTTAGTGGCACGAAGTTGAATTTCTCGACGGATTACCACCCCCAGTCGGATGGTCAGACGGAAGTGCGAAATAGAGGATTGGAACAGTACTTGCGCGCGTTCACGGCCGATCGGCCATCCAAATGGGCGAATTTTCTTCCTTGGGCTGAGCTTGCTCTCAATTGTTTTCATCATGCAGGCTTGGGAATGTCTCCCTATAAAGCGCTCTATGGACGGGAGCCGCCAAACTTGATTTATGCGGCCCCTTCACGGGCAACGCCTCCAGAAGCGGCGGATTTGATCCGCCAACGAGGGGAGCTGTTGGTGGAGTTACGGCGGAATTTAGAGCGCGCCCAGCAGCGTATGCGCGACTCAGCCAACAAACACCGTCGCCATGTGGAGTTCGAAGTGGGTGACTTGGTTCTTTTGAAACTCCAACCTTATAGGCAGCATTCGGTGGCTCGTCCTCAGTCCGCCAAACTAGCGCGACGTTACTACGGGCCATTTGAGGTGCTGGAACGGATTGGACCGGTCGCGTATCGCTTGCGGCTACCGGAGGGGAGTAGGATTCACAACGTCTTCCACGTAAGCCTCCTTCGCGAATTCATGGCTCGCGGCAACGCAGGGTTAGCGCTGCCGACGGAGTTCTGTGGGGACATGCCGGTGGTTTATCCGGTTCGGGTATTGGATAAACAGGTTTTATGGCACGACGATAGACCCGTGGAACATGTGTTGGTTCGCTGGTCCGATGGAACCGATTCTCCTACGTGGGAGCCTCTTGAACTGGTGCAGCGAAAATTTCCAAATGTGCTCCTTGAGGACAAAGAGGTTGCTATGGAGGGGGGAGTTGATACGAACCCCACGTCAGAGCCGGCCGCGGGAAGGCAAACACCGACGGCGACAGCGGTGGAACCAACGCCGAGCGCCGCGTCGTCGGGGGAGAAAGACATGCACACGTCGATCGCGACGACCAAGGCGAAGAGGAACCGGCGTCCGCCCGATTTGTTCGGGGATTACGTCCCGAAGTAGTTAGGAGTATTAATTTCCTTTTTTTATCTTATCCTTTTATTTTTGGTAATTAGTTTATTTTTGGTTAATTATTTATTTTGGGTTTTCTTTGTGGTTCTTTCCCGAGATGCGTTAGGATTAGGAGTCGAACCACCCTAGGGTCCTTAGTCTATAAATAGGGCTATGTTCATTAATTCATTCATCAATAAAAATTACATCTATTTGCCCACAAGGAACGAGTTCTTCCTATAAACTCTAGCTTGCCGCTGCCCGACGGAGAGCCTCCGCGCACAGCCGCCGCTAGCATCACCGCCGATCCCTCTCCACGGGACGCCGGAAAAATCTTGGATCGCCGAGCCATCGAGCCGCCGATCATCGTTGAGGAGCGAGTCCTTAACATCTGGTGCTTTCATCCAGTACTCATGCCACGTTTTGAGAACAACAACTATAATCACAACAACGGCAAAGCCGTTTGGAGCTCCGGCCGCCCCGATGCCTATCCGGCGACGCAATTCGAGGGGAGACAGCCGCGAGCAAACCGCCGCGAGAATGGCGGGTTTCGGGGTCCACATGGGGACGACGGCGACGGCGAGAGTCGCCAACCGGAGGAGCCGAGAATGGAGGAAACCAGCCCCGCGACCCAGAAAGAAGGACATGTGAGGCAATGAGCGAGATGGTGCGCATCATTCTGTTAGCAAGGACAACGTTCTAGAAGGGGACACGTGCTGATATATGAGACGCAAGGACGGAGCTGAGTCATGAATCTGTTACAGAAAAGCGTCGTCATTCTAGAAGGAAAGCACGTAGCAATCAACGAGTCACTCACTCTCAGCATGAGCGAATATTCCCTGCCAAGATCGTTATCCAGCTGGAGGTCGTGCCGAGCCTATAAATAGAGAATGTGCCACCACGCAAAAAGGATCCGATCCTTTACTTTCCGTCTTTAGTTTAGTTTAGTTTAGCTCTCTAGTTAGTTCAGTTCTCTAGATAGCTTAGATAAAGTAATGTTTAGTTAGAAAGGGTGATCGAAGAAGCGCTGTAGAATACTTGATATCTGTCGACGTATTCTTAAGTTTCTCGCCGAGGATCTCCTCGCTTTTACTTGCTTTCATATTTTCCGAAGTGTTAGCTTAGTTTAAATTTCACGATGTACTGTTCTGAGTTTAGTTTTAATCAAAGTTGTTTTCATTTCCGCCATTATGTTTACTATTCTAAGTAGTTAATTTTCATTCCAGTCTGAAATTCACTTGACCCAGTAGTTAAATTTCCCTTGAGCAAGTATTTAATTACTTTTCTGTCTAAGTTAAAATCAGTAGTTAAAAACTCCCAAAGTTAAAGCGTGGCAGCAGCCAATCCCCTGTTCACTACTCACACACTTGATACACTAGCTTATCTGTGAGATCGACCCCGAACTTGCCGCTTTACTGTTAAAGTAGTGCGAGATTGTGAGTTTATAAATTACTTTGGTAGGAAACGAGTGAGAGCGAGATTGCATTGATCAAGTGGCAACGACATCTGCTAACTGATCCAACCGGTTTAGTTATCTTCCATATAACTTGATCCATACTCTATTCGCGCCCATTCTCGAGGCCTTCCACAAAGCTTGAACGTACACATAAAGAGCATTGACAATCAGATAAGTCAGATCTCTCAAGCTGTGGGAGTCCAACATCAGGCGGGCCAATTCCCAGCACAGACCATAAACAATCCCAAGGACTGCAAGGCCATACACTTGAGAGGTGGTAAAAGCTATGAAGGACCTTCCATGTCTGTAAAGGAAAAGAAGAGTACTCTAGAGGAAGATGTCAGAGCAGAAGAAAATTCTTAGGGAAAGAATATGGTGGACACTCAGACCCAGAAAGACGCAGTGCCAGAAAAGCTGCCCTCTCCCTCCATTCCTACGACAGTTAGGGTGTCCTTCCCATTTGAGGTGAAGAAGAAGAAGAAGTTGCATGAGCAATTCTCCGAATTTCTTGATATTTTTAGGAAGGTGCACATTAAAATACCATTAGTGGAAGCTCTGCAAGAGATATCGAACTATGCAAAGTTCCTAAAAGATGTGCTCTCGAAGAAGAAGTGGACTGATTATGAGTCGGTGAACATATCTGAAAACTGTAGTGCCATAATTCAAAAAAAAGCTACCGGCCAAGCTTAAAGATCATGGGAGTTTTAAAGATCATTGGAAATGACAGACAGACAAAGGCACTGTGTGATCTGGGGGCGAGCATAAATTTGATGCCATTATCGTTTTTCAAAAAGATGAAGATCGGCACTCTCAAGCCGACTACAGTCACCTATCCTAAAGGAATTGTTGAGGATGTTCTGGTGAAGGTACACGACTTTATATTTCCCGTCGATTTTGTAGTGTTGGATATGGAGGAAGACATGAATGTGCCACTTATCTTGGGGCATCCATTCCTAGCAACGGGAAAAGCATTGATAGATATAGCAAATGGAGAGCTCACTCTTCGTATGGGCAACAAACGACACATTTTGTCTATCTATAATGCTTTGAAGAGTCGTGAAGACGAGGAACTTGTTATAAAGATGGAGTGCAAAGTTGTGCATGTTTTAGAGGTCCAAAAGACACAAGCAATTGAGTCCATATTGGGGGATTTTTCATTGCCGCAATGGATGTTTGATTCATGTGGTGGATCAATTTCTAAAGAAGAGACTACATCAAATCCTAAAGTGAATGAGAAGAAAACAAAGGCTGAAAATTCATCCAAAGTGGAAGCTAAACTTTCTAATGGAGCTCTGAAGAATATTTGGTGGAAGAAGAGATTGGAGAGATCATATGCGTCCAAGATTGAAGGGAAAGCCAACGCCACCATTTATGGCGTGACATGATGCAGCTCATGGAGGACGTCGAGCCAACGACAATAACCAAAGGCACTGTAGGAGACGTAATCCCCTAGTAGGTAACTTATATTTTTTTTCATTTCAGTTTGTTTTTGGTGTGTTTTGTGTTGCTTGCATACCATGTATGTCTCCCTTCTCCACCAACTTTTCAAACTCATTCTTTGCGTAGCTTTGAATAAGTTTGGGGGGATGATATGGTGGATAGAGACACTTACGAGGTATGTATCTTATTGCTTTATTTTTGCTTTATATTTATTAGTTATCTTTTGTTGCTTTTATTTTGTTTTAGGACAAATTTGTCTTTTTTAAAAAACTCTATGAATTTTTGGTTCGTTGGGTTGTGATTGACTGAAAAAATTTGAAATTGAATTGAGAAAATTTGGTAGTAATTGGGGTGAAGACTAGTCGTCTATGATAAAAGAACCATCATTTTGAGCTATCACTTGACCATTGACTTGAGAGTTTAAGTAACGAATTGCTTGTTTACCTTGATTCATGCTTTTTACTAGGGCTGGCAATTTTTGACACGACACGATAATCCGACACGAATCCGCACGAAATTATTGGGTTGTGGTCAAGTCTTATTGGGTCCGTGTCCTTATCGGGTTGGCCCATTAAGAACCCGATAATTTCCGGTTGGGTGCGGGTTGGATGCGGGTCGGATACAGATAACCCATTAAGAAATAATAATATTATTTTTATCATTATTTTAAAAATATGTATATTAATTTAATTTTTAATTTCTTGTAAATTAGGTTTAAATAGTATAAAACGAATTTTAATCGTGTAAATTAGGTTGAAAAATAAGGTTTAATCGTGTAATATCATGTTTTAATCGTTTAATATCGGGTTCGGGTCGTTATCGTGTCGTGTCAACCCATATTATATCGTGTCGATAACGGGTTCGTGTCGGGTGCAGGTCGTGTTCGGATTTGAATGTAGCAGGTCGGGTTCGTGTTCGGATTTACAATTTCCTTAACAGGTCGGGTTCGGGTTAGGCCTTATTGGGTTGGGTCGTTATCAGGTTGACCCGATAACGACCCAATCCGCACGATTTGCCAGCCCTACTTTTTACCTAAGTGAGATTTGAGCTTTAAATTATTTCATGTGTGTTTTATCATCAATTATGCTTGTGTTTCTAGAAATTGCTCATGGACTTCTAAGGAGAAAAAAGAGAAGAAATTAAGATAAAATACTAAAGAATAAAAACAGAAAGGAAGAAAGGAAGAAAGGAAGAAAAAAAAATCACATGTTTGGTACTATTTAATTGAAATTTCAAAAAATATCCTCCATAATAAAAAAAATCACATGTTTGGTACTACCTAATTGAAAATTTGAAAAATATCATCCATAATAAAAAAATCACATGTTTAGTACTTATGATTATTTTTGTCACAGGGTACTAAAAACGATATAAAATAAAAATTAGGTAGCATTTATGTGCAAAAGTAAAAGATCAGGTACGATTTATATAGTTCACTATTTATTATAAACTAATATAAAAAAGTAGGTTTCATATTCCTCTAACTTTTCTTATCTACTATTTTGTATATTTTCTTAAAATATAAAAATGAGACTCTCGTTCCACTATCGTTTTCCACTCACTCTCTATTAAAGTAAGCCTTGTGTCGAACTCAACACGGTCGCCTACTCACGAACAAAGGGAGTAAATATTTCCAGTGACAGAACGGAAGAAAAGAAAAAAAAGAAAAGAAAGAGGTAGGGAAGAGAGTTTCATCATGTTCATTTCTCAGCTTTAATCGAACTATCGAAGGAGTGAGTTTGGTTAGAATGAAGAAGAATTTTTAATTATATTTTCCTTGTGCAGTGACAGATAGCTTCGATGATTTGAAATGGGTAGGCGAGGTGTCAAAAGGATAAATGCATAAGGGTTTCCAGGTGGATACGCCCAATAGCCCCGCCTCAATTTTTTGTCCATAGCCCCAAAATTCTATTTCCGCCACTATAGTGGACAACTCCAATAGCCCCAAAATTTTATAATCAACTTTCATTTTATAATATATCAAGTAATTATTAACAAATTTATCGGGCTCTAATTAGTGGATTAAGAAAGGCCGACTATACGAATTAAAAATAAAAATAAAAATAAAAATAAAAATACAAATACAATACAAATTAAAATTAGAATTACACACTAAATTAAAATTAAAATCACACACTACATTGAATCTAGTACAAATCACTACCAAGTTTACACAACGCCACTACATCCCCTACGTGCCCACACTTCTTCAATCAAATCGGCCTGCAGTGTGTTATGTGATGTGGTCCTGCGCATATCAGCGAAGCGTTGGATCAAATATTCATTGCTCCGTGGTACGCCCATCTGGATCGGCGCGGAGGCGACACCGTGACTTGTACTTGCACCCTCTTCCGGCGCCCATCGCTCTGCCGCAAATCCTTCATCTTCTATTATCATATTATGCAATATAATACAGGCTAACATAATATTCGCGACATCATCTTCGTGCCAAACTCGTGCCGGACACCGTATAATAGCCCACCGCGATTGGAGGACACCAAAAGCCCGCTCAACGTCCTTCCTAGCACTCTCTTGTTTGCGCGCAAAATATTATTTCTTCGGTCCTACCGGTTGGCGGACAGTCTTCACGAATACGGGCCACCGCGGATATATTCCATCTGCCAAATAGTAGCCCCTACTATACTGCGTACCGTTGGCTACGAAGCTGATTTCTGGCCCCTCCCCCCGGCACTCCTCGTTGAACAGCCGCTGCGACATCCTGAATCTCCGGGGAATATCTCGGGTGGATAACGGGGGTTATCCACGAAGTAATCATACATTAAACGTTGGTGAGCACCGACGTGGTCTCGTGGGATTGTCCGACGATGAGTAATGGTGCGAGGGATCGGATCCTCCGCATCCTCCGCCTCCTCCGCCAAACGGGCCGCTACATCCTGTTGCACCTGTTGAATAAGAGCATTCCAGTTGTCTCTCCACAAATTGTTCATTTCCGACCCCAAATTGTAGTGAGAGAATTTTGTATAGATGTTGTGTTTGAATGGTGTGAAAATAAAGAATGGAGTGGGGTGTATTTATAGGTGAATTGAAATGTAAAAAAAAATAAAATTCGCGCCGAATAGCAGCGGCTTCTTCCTCGTTACACTATAGGCGCGGCTATAGCTCCATCGCCGCGTCCTCGCCCCGCACGCGGCTATCCCGCGTCCGCCGCCTCCCTCCCCCCTCGCCGCGTCCACCTCCGGGGCGGACAACTCCGCCAATATTAGGCGCCCCGCTTCCGCCCCAAACGCGGCTATAGCCGCGGGCGTGTTATAGTGGACGCTCTAAGTGGATGTGACTAGTGCTGCCCACGATTCGAAAACCGCCGGTTCCGCCAGTTCCGGCTTGGTGAAATTCAAAACCGGAACCGGACCGTGAGGCTATTTCACGGTTCCGGTTCCGGTTCGAAAACCGGCGGTTTACACGGTTCCGGTTCTAGAACCGGCGGTTTCACGGTTCAATTTATTTTTTTTTTTTTAAATTTTGAAATTTGGACTTATACAATAAATTGGAACAAGACGATGGATAATTTAAATTGAAATAAGACGAATAAGGTGAAAATGATATCAATTTTATTGAATTTGAGTGGTAACGGACAACGATACATTACAATTTACAATACATATACAAGTATACAACATACAACAATGTAATATAATTTACAAGTGTCGTCGGAACGTAAATAAAAAAATGACAGTAGCACTTGAATAATTCAAATGGAAGCAAAATAGCACAAATGAGAAATTAAAGACAAAAAGAGAGAATTGAGAGATTGAAGAAAGAAACTCTTATTAACACAAGAGTGGGGTGAATGTAAATGAGGATAGAAGGGGGTATTTATAGATAAAAATGAGGGAAAATGAATGAATTTGAATTCAAAATCTGAAAAAAAAATTTGAATTTTCAGAAAACCGGCGGTTTTGGAGGAAAACCGCCGGAACTGCCTGTTTCAAAGACAAAACCGTCGGTTCGGTCAACAAACCGGATGCCAAAAGCTGCGAAATGTCACCTCGGGCTCCGCACCACCACCAAAAGCCATCGGTTAACCGCCAGTTTCCGATCAAAAAACTGCCGGAACCGGCCGCTTTCGACACATGAAAAAGCTGCCCCGACTGACGCATTGGTTTCCGCGCTCGAATCGTGAAACCGCCGGTTAACCGGTTCGAAAATTCTTGAACCTGAACCGGACCGCGGTTCGAATTGCGACGGTTCCGGTTCGAGGAAATTGCCACGGTTCCGGTTCGCCGGTTAACCACCGGAACCGGAACCGGTGGGCATCTCTAGATGTAGGTGCACAAGTTGGGATTTTTTTTAGGAAATACTATTATCTTTTTTTTTCACAAACTTCGCTAACTATCACTTTTGATCTGTAATATTCAAAATATCATTTGAGATTTATAAACTTCGGCTCATGACTATAAAATAATAATACTAGTAAAATATCATTTGAGATTTATAAACTTCGGCTCATGACTATAAAATAATAATACTAGTATACAGTTTTAATATATGTATATAATTCAAAATCACTATTAATAATTAAAATAAAATAATCACAAATTAGTCCATTTTCTCAAAAAATTCAAAAACTAGCTTTGTTCTGAAAACCTTTAAATTTGTTCCATAACTTATTACTGGTACACGTGTGTGTTACCTGATTAAATCCACAGAATAAACGTTTGTGAATTATAGCCTTATTCTCAATCCAATTGCCTACAGCCCATATCGCACATCTAAAGCGAGTCCAAACCTCGGCCCAGTCGCATTAACTACAATATATATATATCCATTCAAAACCAGACACGCTCTCCCTCTCACTTCATGAACATATTTTTGTGATGTCAATCCAAAATCAACAAGTTAATCTGAATAATTTGACAATTTAAGATTAAAGTTGGAAATAAATAATAGTAAAATAATAATTATAACAATATATTCTGTTTATAAAAAATAGTTTTAGTTGTGTGGATGAGCAAGATTGCATATATTAAAAATTGATAAAATAAAAAAAAGAGAAAAAAAGTGGTTAAAGTATTACTAATGAAAAATATGATCATCTCATTAGAGAAGAAAATCTTATTATAATTATATATAGACTAATTTTGGTGAAGGACACAAAATAAATATTTAACTATTTTTCATAGACAAAGATAATACTAATTTTTATAGATAAATTATGTTTGATAGGGTAGATAACTCATCTACGTATAATTTATTTTATCCTCTCTTACTTTACTAATTTTACATTAAAACCCGAACCATTTCAAAAGTTCATATTTTTAGAAAACGGAGGAAGTATACAAAAATCTGCGCCGGATCTACTTAGGATATTTATTCGTAGACGAAGAGAGTGTTTCGTTGTATGGTTCCGTTTATGGTTTGATTCATCTCTCTGTTTGTGATTAGTAGCGTAGCCGCCTCCAAATCTAGTGAAGTTTTTAAATGTCAACACCTCCATCGTGGCAACAGTCCTCATAAGGCTATTTTTATCAACACGTTTAATACTTTGTTTCACCTTAAAACGTGGGTAATAAAAAAACATAGCCAATTAAGTAAGCAATGTTAAGACGTAATTAAAACTATTGTACAAAATATACACAAATCCAAAGCGCTAAAACGCGTTCCTTCAGTTTCAGTATGCCAGAATTTACCATAATTCCAGTCTTGGTCAACCATTATCCCTTTACACTCCATTTATATATACATACCACACTATTGCCTATTGCCTCACAAAACACATTAAATTCAAAACCATTTCTTCTATCCTCACAAAAACACAGCAAAATCATCACTAACCGAAACGCAGCGTTTCAATGGCGGTGCACGTCGGCGATGAAAAGGTCTGGAAATGCCCGAAACACCCCTCGAAGCGGAGGCGCAGCGGCATCTGCCCCGCCTGCCTCCGCGACCGCCTCGGCAGCCTCTGCCCCAACTGCCACACCGCCCGCCCCTGCTCCTGCTCCTGCTCCTCCTCCTCCTCCTCCTCCTCGTCTTCCTCCTCCTCCAACCTCGTCGACGGAGAGCCCTCCTTCCGCCGCTCGAGGTCCGTCGCCGTCCCCTTCTTCCGCTCCCGCCACGGCGAGGAAACTCCCGGCAGCAGCGGCAACGCCAGGACGCCGTCGTTCCTCTCCATGTTGAAGAGGAGCAAGACGAAGAGAGCCGAGCTTCCGCCCAAGCCGAAGAGCGAGCAGACTATTATAGTTAACGATGAGGAGAATTTCGAGAGCAATGATAGGATTGAAGACTACGTGAGGATGGTGTCGAGATCAAGATCGGTCAACGTCGGCGCCTCGTCGGCGATGTTCCGCCGCCGTGAAGACGCCGCTGCGTCGCCGGCGAAGGGTAAATTCTGGCATTTTCCGAGCCCGATGAAGGTGTTCCGGAGCTCCAAGACTCCTAAGGTTGTCATTCAAGCTTGATTTTCTTTTTATTTTATTTTACCACCCAATTACTCGTAACATAATACGACTCTTTTAACCTTTTTGTATTTGTATGTATTGGTCAAGGAGTATTCCGATTAACTAAAATAATATGTTGCGCTATTCTTGAAAATCAAATTATTGAAAATTGTAATGTGTAGATATCTAAGAAATAATGGTGGTTTTATTTAAGTGGGAACATGCGTGCAAATTGGAATTTAGACTAAGAGCATCAGCAATGGAGGCGTCAAAACCGCAACGCCGGTTCTGACGCCGAACCATTGCGACCGGCGTCGGCGAAATCGGCGTCAATTTCGGCGTACCCATACCGATTCGTGTGGTGACGCCGGTTTTAACGCCGATCCTCACGGCGCCATTGTAGGCTCCGGATCGGCGTCAGAATTTAATTTTTAATTTTTTTTCTTTCGAAAACACTATATATACGCGATTTGGACGTCATTTTCATTCGCACCACTTGTTTTAACGAGTACTCTCTCTATCTTTCTTTCTGTACAAGATCAATAACGAGCAATGGAGAACAACTACGCAGGAACTCCAGTGACTCCCGGGGGATGGTCTCAGACTCCCCCGACTCCCGGGGTAGGGTCCCAGACTTCCCCGGCTCCTGGGGGAGGTGGTTGGCCTCCGATGACCGGGTACTACAACATGTACCCGTGGCAGCAGATGATGCTGGGGTGGGCACCCGGCATGCAGCCCCCTATGCAGATGATGCCGGGGTGGGCACCCGGGATGCAGCCACCGGCGCAGCAGATGATTCCACCGCCGTAGGGGACGCCCGGGGGGGACAACGCCTATCGGCCGACTTTTGATTTTTCCACCGGTTCTTCGCTCACATCGACCCAACGGATGCACAGTATACGGAGACCTTCTCCTTAGCGGACTTGGGTTTTGATATTAACGAGGTTCCAGAAACTCTCATTCAAAGCCAGGGAATAGGGCGGGGTAAGAAGAAGGGCAAGGCCAAGAAGGTCGGCGAGTCGTCGCAGCCGGAGGAGGATAGCCGGGTCCGGAGGAAGTGGACGGACGCGGAGAACGTTGCGCTTACCAAGGCGTGGGTGAGTGTCTGCGACGATCCTCTCGTTTCGAACAACCAGAGGATCGTCAACTTGTGGGCCAAGATAGCCGCAGCCTACAGGGCATTTTGCCCTGAAGGGAGACCGCGCACCGGGGAGGAGTGCCGGAAGTGCTGGGACCGAATCAGGTCTGGCGTCTCTCGATTTTCGGGTCTGTACGCCAACGCCCTCCGCATGCAGACCAGTGGCCAAACAGAGGAAGACTGCAGGAGGATTGCGGAGAGAGCCTACCCCGATCCGCAGAAGAAGTACTATGAGTTCACCTACTGGAACTGCTACGTTGTGCTCAACGAGTCGGAGAAATTCAGGGCAGGTGTCGACGCTGGCTGGCCGAAGAAGCAGAAACTGAACTATACCGGAGATTATAGCGGCAGCAGCGGTGGTTCGACAGACCTCCCCGAGACGGCCCAGGAGGTCCCGACCCCTCGTTCGTTCGGTCGCCGACCTCGCCCGGTTGGCCAAAGGCGGGCGCAACAGGTTGCGAGGGCGGGCACCCCGAATTTCCAGGGGGTCCATTCGGCATCCCCCCACGGCAGGTCTACCGAGGAGCTCAAATTCTTCGCGCGCCAACAAACGCGCGCTCAAATGGTGAAGACCTTAGCCGACTTCCAATCGACGGTGGACCCCGAGGTGAAGGATTATCTTCGTGTATTGCTCCAGAGCCAGCGTGAAGAATTGGAGGCGATGAGGAGGGAGACCGACAGGAATAGCCGCGGCGTAGGTGGCGACAGAGGCGGCGGCGACGACGGTGAAGAAGGGCTGGGCGACGACGAAGACGAGGACGGCGGCGAGGAGTGATTTTTTTTTTACTTTTTTAATTGTACTTTTTAATTTTTGTACTTTTTTTAAATTATTGTACTTTTTTTAAAAATTAATGTACTTTTTAAATTTTAATAGTATTATTCGAATTTCCTGTATTTGTCTCGTAAATTAAATTCCGTATGTTGATATGATTGTAAATTAAATTATATAATTGTTATTAGTGATGTGGATAGGTAGTGGGAAGGCTATGTGAGGGCTATTTGATATCCAGTTGATGTGGCAAGCTGATGTGACAGGAGAATTTTAGTGCTGATGATGTGGCAGTGTGAAGGCTATGTGAGGGCTATGGGAGGTCCTAGACCATTGTGGATGCTCTCACGTGTGTTTTGATTGTCAATGGAAGACAACTCGTTTTTCTTATGTTTGATTTTATATGGTCAGTTATATTCTTGAACGAGATGTTTAACTTTGACTTTTTTACTACTAATACTGTATTTATTAATAGTAAGTGCGACTGAGATGGAAAATTCTGTTGAACATGTTTTAGTTTACAAAGTACACCTTTTCCAATATAATGAAGAATTGTCCGACTCATAACTTGATTTTGAAAAAAATTTCTCGAACATGTTCGTACCTATGTTTGCAATACTTTTCATATTAAAAATTAGAGGCAACATCCATTCTAGCAAAACCTAAAGCAATAAACGAATTTTTTTTATAGTCATATGGAAAAATTAAGAAATTGGAAAGAAGTACTAGTTGGTAAAATAATTTAGTGAAATGTGGAATCAATTTACTAAAATTTAAGAAAGTGGAAAAAGTACTGAATCTTTAATGATTTAGTGGAGTGTACTAGAATCCACTTACTAAAAATTATACTAAAAAAAGTAAAATGGAGTACATTTTTCAGAAAATGTATAATTGGTAAATACATCGAGGGTAAGATACATCAGTATAATATTTTCTAACATTTGGTCGTCGCATATATCTTCATTAATGTTATACGATATTTACAAAAACCATGTAGCAAAAGGTTAGACTATTTTGCAAAAATAATCGGTAACAATGTAAATTACAATAAGATTTTAAACGTGCGAAATTTTTTAATGAATTTTAAAATAATTTAATAAGTCGATTTTTATACATTTACACTAAAAATGCGTGTTATTTCCATATTATTTGGCAGAATAACTATAAAATGATGCCGACATGCCGTACGTTTTTTGTTAAAAAAAAGATTTTTTTTTTACTTTTTAGCATTAAAAAATTAAAATGGACTCTAGTACTCCCTCCGTCCCGGGCTACTCGCCCCTTTCCTTTTCGGCACGGAGATTAAGGAATAAGTGTATAGGAAAGTCAAAAGTTACGGCTGTATGTGAAAATTTTTACTAAAAATGGAAAGAGTGCAAGTAACTTGGGACGCCCAAAAAGAAAATAAGTGCGAGTAGTGCGGGACGGATGGAGTATTTAAATGCTCTTTCTTATCCAAATAATTACGCAACAAATTAATATATACATAATATTATAAATGTATCACACTTTAGTATTTAAATGATTTTTTCTTATCCAAATATTTACGCAACTGTCATTTTCTAATTCATAAAATTATAAATGTATGACATGCTTCGTTTACAGGGAGTATAAGTTATTCTATTTCAAGTAGGAGCATTTGTTTGACAAATCAAAATCTATTAAACAATCTAACAGTAATCTGTATACATGGGCAAAATTGTTTATTAATAAGCAAGGAATACAATGCTTCATAAGTTATACGGAGTAGTATATATTTGTTTATGTATTATACATATAAAATATGTGATGTTGAATCACGACCTCAGAATAAATTATCTGTTTTTATCATATATAAGCAGCTATTTGGATTTGGATGAGTCTTGTTATTATCAAATGGAGCCTACGGAAAAGGGCTTAAGAGCTTTAGCACATGCAAGTGTTTTTTTTATTAGAATAGACTCCAACCGAATATGACATCGCAATTAGGTAATAAATCAAGTCAAATACTCATCTCTATCTAAAATTTATACCTTAATTTAAAGTAAAATCAAACTCATCAACGATTTTAATAAGTTATATTATTATCTCAATTTTCGTTCTCAAAAAATGAATATATGAATTATTATTTACACATTTATCGATTAATAATCTATAGAAACACAGAGATTAATTAGGGTTTCCATAAGTATTTTCAATATAAAATTCAATAAGATTTATTCAATTAATTAAAATAAAATTAGAGAAAACCGATCGTGCCGTCACACTCCAGTTCCAAGTCACAATTATTTTGTTCAGATTGTGGCTCGTGATTGGTGAGACGAATAAAACAAGAATTGATCAAACAATCGGCTTTGAATTTGGTTTGCTACTAGAGCACTCTCAAATCAAATATTTAAAATACACCACGTACTATTAATTATTCGAGAAAATAATTAAGTAAAGCCTTTGGCATTCCAGAGAAACCAATAATGCATAGCCCTCCCACCAGATGCTCTGGTCAAAGATTTTGCAATTCAATATTGTGTTGCCGGTTTCAGTAGGGAACGATTTCCGACGTTTTAATTATTTACTCTCTTTTAATTATATGCAAACATTTTGACGAGAATAAGTCAAAAAATTCCATGTTTATTTGTTTTGTGCTACTTTTTGCCCAAACAAGTAATTATTTGATTTATTTGTGTAATTTCAATACGATGGGCACATTAGCAATAAATAATCTATAGGATTATACGGACAATCTTCTTGTTGAAGGAAATAATATGTATGCTAGCACAACTAACAACATAAGTTTTAATTAATTTCTCACAAATCAATCTAAATTATTGCATGTAATAATCCCTTTTTAATAGATATATAAGCTTTAATTGTGTGAAGCCTTTACTATATATGTAAGTAATTAAGACATAGATTCACATGAAATTAATGCATGTGCATGTATTAATGTAGCTAGACACCCATAGTGATGAATTAGCTCTCGACCGAAAGAGTTTGCTATGGCTGTGTTCATTCATATGGATATATATGATATATAGTATATAGATGAGAAGACAAATTAAATAACGCCAGCCCTAGAAATGATTTAACACATAATTATATTATCTTCAGAGAACATAAATGGCAAGCTAAATTATGATACATTGGTTTTATAAGTAACTCATTGATGACGAAAGAAACTATCTGCTGTTAAATGTGAGCAGATTATAATGATATTTCTATTACCATCTTCTTTGAACATCAGACTATGGCAGACTGGCTGCAAAAGGAGGCGGCTTAAGGCTGGTTGTATCGCGATAGGCAGCGCTGCTTTATACGGCTTAGGTTAATTTTAGTGTTTGTAGAGAATTAGGAATGGACAGAAGAAATAACATTAAACTATATATATATGAAGATTGAAGACAGTAGCCCTTTCTATGAATAACTCAAGCCTTTGCCAATTTGGAAAAGAACCGACAAAGAAAAGCCAAATTAGAGATATGCTCGACTTAATTACATAATTTAAATAACTGCAATTATTGTTAAAATAGATTATTGTAGAGAAGATTGTTGTATTTGATTGATTGAATATGATACCCAACACCCATGTATTTATAGGGGTGTTGGGGACTCTTGAGATACAACAATGAATGTGCCTTGGAACAAGACTACTTTGGAACTAGACATTATTAATGTTCTATTCTTGGAACTCTAATGCTCATTAACCAACACTCCCCCTCAAGTTAAGTAACGGGATTTCCGATACTTAACTTGCTAAGAGCCTCTGAGAAATCTTTTGCTCCAATTGCCTTTGTTAGAATATCTGCAAGTTGATCTTTAGATCGAACAAATGAGAACTCAACAATTCCTGCCTCGATTTTCTCTTTGATGAAGTGTCTGTCTACTTCAACGTGTTTTGTTCGATCATGTTGGACTGGATTTTCTGCAATGCTGATTGCGGCTTTGTTATCACAGAACAGTCGACATGTTTTTTGTGATAAAAGACTCAATTCCTCCATTAATCTTCTAAGCCACAGTATCTATGTCAAACCATTTCTGATCCCTCTGAATTCTGCCTCTGCACTTGATAATGCTACGACCTTTTGTTTCTTGCTCTTCCAAGTGACTAGGTTTCCCCCAACAAATGTAAAGTACCCAGAAGTGGATTTTCTATCCACTGGGTTTCCAGCCCAGTCGGCATCCGTATAACCATGAATCTCCAAATGTCCATTATTCTTTAACATAATTCCATGATCAAAGGTTCCTTTGAGGTAATGGATAACTCTTAATGCTGCTTCAAGGTGGTCGTTTTGGGGTCGGTGCATAAACTGACTTATCACACCCACTGCATATGCGATATCTGGTCTAGTGTGTGACAAGTAGATTAATTTCCCTACTAACCTTTGATACCTCCCTCGGTCTGCAAGCTGGGCTCCTTCTGTAATTTGGAGACCATGGTTAACGACAATTGGCGTGTCTGCTGGCTTGCATTCCATCATGTCAGACTCTGCTAGAAGATCCAAAGTGTATTTTTTCTGATTGATGAAGATCCCTTCTCTCGATCTCAGAACTTCAATGCCCAGAAAATATTTGAGTGTTCCCAAATCCTTCATTTCGAACTCTGTCGCTAGATTCTTTTTTAGCTGCTCTATCTCTTCAGAATCATCTCCTGTGATGATCATATCATCAACATAGATTATTAGGCATGTGATTTTATCCCCTCGCCTTTTCAGAAATAGAGTGTGATCTGCATTACTCTGTTGATAGTCGTATTTCTTCATTGCCTCTGTGAACCTCCCGAACCATGCTCTCGGAGATTGCTTTAACCCATACAGGGTTTTCTTCAGCTGACAGACTTCTCCGTCTTCAAAGTCATTCTCAAATCCTGGAGGAGCTTCCATGTAAACTTCCTTTCTTAGCTCACCATGCAGGAATGCATTAGTCACATCTAACTGGTGTAGGGGCCAGTCTTTGTTTACTGCAATGGAGAGCAGCACTCGAACCGTATTCATCTTTGCTACTGGTGAGAATGTTTCAGAGTAGTCCACCCCATAGATTTGAGTATATCCTTTAGCTACAAGACGGGCCTTGTATCTCTCGATAGTTCCGTCTGACCTTCGTTTGATCGTAAAGACCCATCTGCAGCCAACAGTACGTTTTCCTTTTGGCAGTTGACATTTCTTCCAAGTCTTGTTTCTCTCCAAGGCTTTTAATTCGACCATCATCGCTTCTCTCCAGTGTTTGATGTTCAGGGCTTCTCTTACTGTCTGTGGGATTTCTTCTTCTCCATATAGAGCTGCCTCAAATGCTCTGGCCAGTTTTGTCAAGTTTGCTTTTGCCACACTACCCACCGGATATCTTGAATGTCTTCCGCCTGTCTTTTTCGGAGAATATCTTTTGGGTGGAATTCCCCGAGTACTCCGAGGTGGCAAAATATACTGTCTAGTATCCTCATCAATGATCTCTCTCTCTCTTCATCTTCTGTAACTATATTGTCAGTCGTAACAGTAACAGAGTTCTCAATTGAATTATTTACCTCGGATATCGGATGGGGAGATGTTGGGGTGACAATTTGTTTCGCAGGTTGATTTGTGTTTAAGACCTGCTCGGCGACAGAAGTAGTTGGCTCGGGTTGACCTTCATTGGGGTTATGATCATGGGACATAGGCATCCAGCTTAGCATGTCAACATTCGATACCTCGTTTATGTCCCTCTCCCCCTGACTGGTAAGTTGGGTGTTGTAAAAGAATTCTGTTTCTAGGAAATTACAGTTCATCGTGGTGATAACTTGTCGGTTTTGTGGATCGTAGCATCTATATCCCTTTTGATTTCTCCCATACCCAATGAAAACACATTTAATCGCACAAGGGGCTAATTTCGTTCGCTCATGTTTTGGGACATGAACAAACACGGAGCATCTAAAAATTCGAGGTTCAAGAGATAAGGCTGGAGGGACACTGGTTAAGGTAGACAAAACTTGAAGTGGGGTTTTGAGATTAAGGATTCGAGTAGGGAGACGATTTATGAGGCATACTGACGTAGCAATTGCTTCGGGCCAAAAATATTTTGGGACCTTTGAATAAAAAAGAAGTGCCCTAGTCATTTCTAGAATAATTCGGTTTTTGCGTTCAGCTACCCCATTCTGTTCAGGCGTGTAGGCACAAGAAGTTTGATGAATCAGACCTTTCTCAATGCAAAAATCTTTCATTTTTGTGTTGACAAACTCTCCCCCATTATCTGATCGAAGGATTTTGATTTTTGTTTGAAACTGAGTGAGGATCATGGCATAAAATTCAGAAAATCTAGAGAAGACATCAGATTTGTTTTTCAAAAAATACACCCATGTCATGCGAGTGCAATCATCAATGAATGAGACAAAGTATTTCAAACCGTTCCCCCCTGAAATTGGACAAGGACCCCACACATCCGAATGTATCAAAGAAAAAACTGAGTCAACTCTAGTGTTGCTGAATTTAAAAGATTGTCTGTGGGTCTTAGCCAAAACACAGGTTTCACACTCAAAAATAAATTTTTTCACAAGATGTAGAAATAGAAGTTTTAAATAACTAGAGGAAGGATGCCCTAACCGCCTATGCCATAACCATGTTTCCCGTTCTGAAGATCCATGAGCCAACATTGCTCTGCCAGTATGAGATATCTCGTCCACATAGTATAACCCGCGGCGTTCAGTGCCACGCCCAATAATTGTCCCCGTCCGGATATTTTGAAGAAAACAAAATTTAGGATGCATCAGAAGAGTGCAATTGAGTTCTCGTGTCACATGACTAATAGACATTAGTTTTTGGGAAAGTGACAGCACGTAAAGACAATTTGATATTTTCAGTGTAGAGGATATTTGAACAGTGCCAGCCCCCTCGACCGGGGCAAAATCACCACCTGCAGTTTCAACATATGTTCGTTTTGCCCTAAATAATTCACCAAAGTCCGACCTGTCATAGGTCATAGTATCGGTTGCCCCACAGTCGAATATCCAACCCCTATCATTATCTACACTTTTTTTTTGACATTGCATGCAGTAGAAATTTCAGACTCGTCGTCAAAGGCCGAAAAACGATTTTTACACAAAATTTCGGGGGCATTATGATATTTTTCTAGAGATACTAGGCAATTTCGTGTAAAAAAATGAGTCTGGGGGTCTATATGCAATTTAGGGGTTCTCGGGGGTGTGGTTGCAACATGATGGGGTATAATATGGTATTTAGCAAAATTGGAAGGGTTTGGAGATAAATCCCCAAACCCTTTACCTTCATGCCCGTCGACTTCAATGGAATGGGCGAATTGTGCCTTTGCTGCTCCATGCTCGTCGACTACCAGACCTGTCGCCGACCACCCGCCGCCAGCCGTCGCCGGTCCGTCGGTGCTGGAGGGAGTTCGCGCCGGTATGCCGCCATCGCCCTCGGTGCTGGTGGCCGCTTAGCTGCCCATCGGGGCGGCAAATCGTTCTTCCCCTTCGTCTCTCCCAATTGCCGACCTTCCTTTTGCGACCTGGTTCCGGTTGGTTTTGTGGCCTTCCTCCCACCACTCTGGATAGCCGACCACCTCGAAACACGTCTCCTTTGTATGTTTCGTCTTTCCGCAGTGACTGCAAAACAGCTTGGATTTGTCCACCCGAGGTCGATTGGAGAAGGAATCAGGCGACCGGCCTCGATCTCTCGGAGGCGACAGCGGTCTGGTGTGGCTCCGGCGCGGTGGCGGTGATCCGTCGGTTCGGCTCCTGAATCCCGCTGATACCGATTCAACTTGTTTGGACATTTTGTATTTGGTTTGATTGTTACTCACTTGATCTTGGTTGTTTTTTCAGGCTTGGGAATGTGAGGTGGTAGGGGCTGATTTTTGCATTGGTTTAGTCATGGGGTTGAGGGGGTATGGAACGATGATGAGAACTTCTCTGAGTTCTAAAAAAAAATTAGGATCGAAATCTTGCTCGTGATACCACGTTAAAACAGATTATTGTAGAGAAGATTGTTGTATTGGATTGATTGAATATGATACCCAACACCTATGTATTTATAGGGGTGTTGGGGACTCTTGAGATATAACAATGAATGTGCTTTGGAACAAGACTACTATTGGAACTAGACATTATTAATGTTCTATTCTTGGAACTCTAATGCTCATTAACCAACAATTATTACATTTGTTGACATAATCGTGGAGAAGACGGGTGGACCTGCGTTCCGAATCACATTCACAAAGTAAAAGGGATGAACGAAGCATCAAATTAAAGTTACTTTTGAAACACGTAGCATTGCATAATTTAACGCGGATATAAATCAGTTATCGATGCTTCATTTCTGGATAACTCTATGATCTCCGAAGATCTTCTCATGTGCTCCTCGTCACCTGGGACGAAAAATGCCGGTTGCAGAGGCATTGGAAAAATCGTAGTGGAGCTATGAAGCATTACCAAAACGGAAGCCATGGTCGGTCGATCCCTTGCATTTTTCTGAACGCACAACAAACCGATATGAATACATCTCATCATATCACGGAGAGAGGTCGAAGAAGACATCAATGTGGGATCGATAAACTTCTTTGCACTTCCCGCAAACCAATTTTTCCAAACCTGTATATACTCGTGATTTTTAACAAGTTGGAAAAATATTGTTGTAACAAATAACAATAAGCAATGAAACATTTTTAACTTGCATAACTAAACATTACGGCCATGTTTGGTTGGCGGGAAAGTAAAGTTGGCAAGGAAAATGATTATTGGGAAAATGAATCCCGGGAATATGATTTCTAATAACTTTACTTTCCCGTGTTTGGAAAATATCAAGATTTGAAATTATATATTTGATTTAAACACTAAACTAAAAATATAATTTTCATTTTTTATTTATAAAAATAATAATACATATTATTTAATAAATTATTAATTACAAATGATAATAATTATATTATTTTATTTATTATTATGATGGATAGTTTAAATATGAATTATACATCATAATATATAATAATATAATAATAAATAAGATTATTATTATTATCATTATATTTACTTAATTTTTAATTGAATAAATTTTATAATTTAAAATTTCACTACAATTTTATTGTTAATTAATAATTTATAAATTAATAATTATTATATTATTATATAATTATAATTATATTTAATTATTTAATAAATTATTATTATTATTATAATAAAAATAAAAATAAATATTAATAATATAGTTATAATTATGATAATTTGAATTATAGTTATTTATTATCCTGAAATTAAGTATGGTTTATACTTTTAAATTATTTTTAAAACATTGTAATAAATAATAACAATGATGATGATGATGATGATGATGATGATGATGATGATGATGATGATGATGATGATGATGATGATGATGATGATGATGATGATGATGATGATGATGATGATGATGATGATGATGATGATGATGATGATGATAGATAATAATAATAATAATAATAATAATAATAATAATAATAATAATAATAATAATAATAATAATAAACTGTACTATATTGCATTAAATATGTAAGAATCCTAAAACTGAGAAAAAGAATACCTAAGAAAAGTTAGGATTCAGAATCCTGGAAAGTTGTACTAACTTTCCTTGTTTCAGGATTTTGATTACTTTCTCAGTTTGATTAAAAACGGAAACAAACACATGAATTTAAAATTTAAGGAATCAGATTACTTTCCCAGACAGAATCCTGGCAACCAAACATGGCCGTATGATATGTCCTCTCCATTTTCCACATTTTTGAAACTACTGGTACTTTGTCCACAGATAATCTCCAGCACCAGCACTCCGAAGCTAAACACATCGGATTTAATCAAGAAATCCCCGTTCTATGCATATTCTGGTGCCATGTATCCGCTATCAAACATACCCATATTTATTTCAATTAAGTAAATAAATGGAAACTATATATTTTCACCATTTCTCTACTCTTTCCCCCAAAATAGGATAGAACGATTATAAGGGTTGGGATAAGAAAAGTGGGAACTAGCATCTCTTATCACTCCTCTTTTATGATAAATTTGTAATAAAAGAAAACAAACCCTAAAAGAACATTTTATTCCTCTATTATCTAAGTAAATACTAAGATATGATAAATGAACTTACTAGGTTCCCACGATCCTGCGTGTATTGGATCGTGTTTGATCATCTCGAAACAATCTCGCCATACCAAAACAAATTCATTCATATATCAAACTATTCTACCAAAGAACTTAGTAAGTACTCCTTTAGTCCACGAAATAATATCTCAATTTTCTATTTTGGGACGCCCACTATTTAAAGCCACACTTACTTTTTTCCATTTTGAGGTAATGGACCTCACTCTCTACTAAATTTCTACACTCATATTCTAGTATAAAGTTAATAGTATTATATAAAAGTGATATATGCATTCCACTTAACTTTTCCCACTTTTCTTCACACTTCTTAACATATATGCCAAATCAAATCGTAGCTTTAAATGGGGGACGGAGGGACCCGTCCTCAAAATATAGACAAACTTGTAATTGTTACATGTTTTAATATGCAATTGATAAAGTAAGATAAAGATGAGAAAAAGTAAGAGAGAAAGAAAAAAAGAGTAGTGGAAGTAGTGTAAGTGAATTGTGGAGTCCAAAATAAAATGATGTGCTTGGTTAATATGTTGTTAAAACTTTCCTTATTTAGACTTGGTCTAATTTTAAGGAACGGCCCAATATGATAAAAAATAGTCTATTTTTTAGGACAAAAGGAGTATACGTTAGTACTCCCTCCGTTTCTTCATAGTTGAGGCAAAACTTTTCGGCACGGAGTTTAAGAAAGGGATGTTGAATGTGTTAAATAAATAGATAAAAAAAGTAAGAGAGGAAAAAAAGTAAGAGAGAATAAAGTAGAGAGTGAATAAAGTAAGAGAGAGTAAAGTAAGAAAGAGAAAAAAATTACTATATATGAAAATGACTCAACTATGAGAAAACTTTTCAAAATGGAAAAATGACTCAACTATGGAGAAACGGAGGGAGTACCATTTTACCTTATAAACTTCACCAAATCCTCCTTCTCCAAGTTTGTTACTAGTGGAGAAATTGTCTGTGGCGGCTACAAGTTGCTTGAAATCTATAAAAGGGATTCTTCATCACGTACATCTTCCTCCTCGCCTAATCCGATTATAAATATTTAAAACATAGAAAGGGTACATGCTAAAATTAATACTCCCTCCAGTGATAATTGTCACAAGTTTTTTTTTCCGTCCGTCAATACTTTTACATATTTACTTTTTAATGTTTTTGTAATGGATTGCATATCTCATTTACTCATTTTACTCACGTTTTATTATGAAATTAATGTAATCGCTCAACTAACTTTTTCTACTTACTTAAGACTAGAGCACATCAACTAGCAATAAGTAATGGCGGATGTAGAGACTATTTATGATACGATAATTCAAAAAGAATGAAAATATAGCTTGTAATGTTATGTGCTCTGTTTTCTTCTTAAATCTCTTTCTGATGATTACGCCAACACTGGCAGCGAGAAACACAAGAATGATGATCACGGTTCGATTGGTATTACCCGACCAGTGGCGGATCCAATTAAGAACTAGGGGGTACAATTGTATCCCCAAAATTGAGAGTAGCCTAGTGATAAATTGCTTATCTTTTAAAGCATTAGACCAGAGTTCGAATTCCTTTAGGTGCGATTTTAGCTATTCCTTATATTTTGACAGTTGGCCATAATCATTTATTTACGTTTCTAACCAATACATAGTATTAACTATAACAATTTATTATTTGTCTTTTCATTAAATGGGAGTGGATATAATCTTTATAATTTATGATGCTTAATTATAATTATATTTGATTATTTATAGTAAATATGGTATATTTTGTTATATTTAAAATTTTAAAAAATCTCTTTCTTAAATACCGAAATTTCAAGTAACAATAATCTCTATTTTAAAAATAGTGAAAAACTTCAAGTAATAAAACACAAAAAAATTATCAATTTTTTTATATATAATCATTTGGCTCGTTGAAATATTAAATACATAATTGAGATAATAAAAAAAATTGATGAAATATTAAATATTTAATTGGTGTAATTATTTAATTGGTGTAACAATAATCTCTATTTTAAAAATAGTGAAAAACTTCAAGTAATAAAACACAAAAAATTTATCAATTTTTTTTATATATAATCATTTGGCTCGTTGAAAAATTAAATACGTAATTGAGATAATAGAAAAAAAATTGATGAAATATTAAATATTTAATTGGTGTAATTATTTATCGCACCCCCAATCTAAAGTTTCTGGATCCGCCACTGCCGACGATGGTGGGGGGCGGAGGAGGGAGGGGCGATATGATCGCTCGCACCTCTTGAATCCGAGAGATATTGTAAAAGGGTATCACCTCATATTGAGTAAAACAGCGGGGCATATATACTCTTGCCCCCATATTGCCATCACTATTGCTCGGAGGTGATCAAACATTGATCACAGTGCGTTTCTGTGAGATAAGGCACGCACTGCACCAGAGCGAATACTGTCTGAAAATCCGTCGCTGTCTCATTCCCCGCCGCGATCTTCATCAACGGCCCTCCTGCGGCCGCCTGACCGCGAAGATCCTTCGATGTTTCTGCGCGAGGTCGACTGAGACAAGTGTGATCTTGGTCGTGTGGTCTTGGTTTGAGAGGAGGTTTGTTAGGATGAGCAGTACTACTACAAGGTTTTACAATTCTTTTAAATTTTTTATATTCTACATTAGTATTTTATCTTCCGTATTAATACAAGATTTCTATGGAAAATACTTAGAAAAATATTAAAATTTGGAAAACCTTCAAACTTACTATTATGGCTAGGCATCAAAAGTTAATGAACGCGTTAACTCTTTATTGACTCTTTGAATATAGATGATTTCCATTTTAATCTCGTATGAGTTGGGGTATGATTTGGATTTTCAATGCCACTAAGGAATTGTGTTTAACTTATTATCTAGCATTGAGATTCCGATAAGGATTGCAATGATTAGTAAAGTTTAATTAATACTAGTATTTGTTAATTGATGGTAAGACGAAGCTTCATAAATCTTTTCTTCCTCATGCATATGGGTTCAATGTTTCTCTCTTTAAATTTTTCGTCTCTAAATTTAGGGGTGGGGAAGTAACTAAGATCGTGTTTTTTAATTGTTCAGATTTGTTGGGCTACAAATAAAATTTCTGTTTAATTTGAGATTAAGGATAAAATAATTATTTTATCAAGGTTGTACTCTAGAGACTAAATCTCTAACCACTAAATAAAAAAAGTTGAATGGGATTGTGTTTTAAAAACCTTAAATTTTGTATACACGGATGTCATTTATGATTATTTTAGTTAATTTTATGGATAAAATGATCTTTAATAATGTGGTGTAATGGTAAGTTGTGAAACTAGTGGAGGTAATTTTTAAAAAAATCTCATACATCTAATACTCTTTTTTCCTAGAACTTGAGCAAACAAAATGCAAAAGATGTATGCATGTAGAAAAGAGAGAACTTGAGAGAAGACTTATTTTATCTGCTGTTTGTTCTCTTTCCTGAACTGAACCTCCTATTTATAGGCTAGAAATGAAAACTTGATTGAAAGACTTGACATTCAAGGTACCTCATAAAGTTTTGGAGATTACTTTTGATGAAAGTATCAAAGACCTCAAGTAGAATAAATGAAAAAAAAACCTTAGCTTCAATGCCTACAACAAATTTCCAGTAATCCCCTGCATTAATTAGTCCTACAAGCCCAAACCAACATATATATTCATGCTGACACTTTGCTTAATTTTTGAAAAATATCATTCCCTCCATCTCTTTATAAAGACTTGTATTCATTTTTAGGAGTCTCATCTAAAGTGAGTCATTTTTCATTGGCAAAATACTTTCTCTTCTATTTTATTCTCTTTTCACTTCTCTGATTTATTCTCTCTCTACTTAACTCTTCAAACATAATTTTCTTAAATCTCGTGACAAAAAAAAACGTCTCGCTTATGACAAGAAGAATGGAGTATTATATTTGGAACAATGGCTTGGGGATTTGAACCTTTCATAGTCAATAATATATGTATGACAACGGCAGGTGGACATGCTGCCTTGAACCATCCTTCTTGGGGAAACTTTTTCATCACTTAGTTTTTTTCTTTTTCTCTAATATTTTACCAATTGCAAACTAAAATTATTATTGTCCATAAATAAGACTATTTTTTATGAACGGATAGAATACTTCCTCAGTCCGCCAAAACTTGACACGTTTTTCCATTTTGGGGTGTCCGCCATTTAAAGCCACATTTACCTTTTTTTTTCCATTTTCAGTAAGTGGGTAACATACTTGACTAACTCATTCCATTCACATTTACTATAAAATTATATAAAATTGAGATCCACATTTCACTAACTTATTCACTCTTTTTCTTTACAAAATCAAACAATTTTTTATAACTCATGCCGAGTCAAAATGCGTCTTTAATTGGAGGACGGAGGGAGTATTATTTATCAATTTATTATTATGACAATTCAACTCATTACATTTCATAATTTTTAACACATTTAAGCACGTAAATTCATATATAAGAGCATCAACAACAATTGCCCTTAACCAGCCCAAACCTGTTCCGTTGAGATAGGAGGGTTAAAGGTCGTGGTTGCAGTGACCCATCCCGACGGGCATCCCGATGGAGGGAGGAGCCCATATTGGCTGGACATGCGCCTCCGCCACATGGCGCTCCCTGGTCGCACGCAGTGAGTGGGCAGCGTTTTAGTCGTTTTAGAATTTGATTTTTACTAAAAAAATTGGAAAAAAATAAAAATAATAAAAGTTTTCCACTTCTCCATATTACCGTCTTTCTCCTCTCTTATTTTTTCATTTTTTTATCCTCCAATTCAGCGCAAAATCTTCTATAAATGCCTCATCCATCACATAATTTTTTCATACCCAAAAAACAATCTCTCATTCAGTTTCTCTGTAATAATTTTAATTTGCATTCTCAATTCAAGTATGGCTAGAAACAGGTGATGAGGCGGATCAAACCAAGCGGCGCCCAAACTCCCATCACTACAAAAACCAACAAATTTAACGACGATTTGATCTGAAATGATCTGGCCAGTGACTTCACAAAGTAAAAGGAATGAATGAAGCTACAACTCAACGCGGATGTAACTCAGTGATCGATGCTTCATTTTTCGAAAACTCGGTTTGTTTGATCTCCAATGATCTGGCCAGGTCCTCATTGCCACCAGGGACGAAAAAGGCAGGCTCCAAAGGCACCGAAAATGTGGCAGAGAAGCTATGAAGCATTACCAAAACAGAAGCCATCGACGGCCTATCCCTTGCATTTTTCTGAACGCACAACAAACAAATATGAATACATTTCATAACATCATGTATAGGGGTTGAAGCAGACATCAATGCCGGATCAATTAACTTCCTCCCTCTTCCCGCACACCAATTTCTCCAAACCTGTAAAGAAGGAACTTATGAATATTGTTATGTGGGATTAACCATAAGCAATCAACATTTTTAACTTACATAACTAAGCATATATTCTACGTTCTCTCCATTTTCCACATTCTTGAATGAGCTGTTACTTTGTCCGCATATAATCTCCAACACCAGCACTCCAAAGCTAAACACATCAGATTTAATCGAGAAATCCCCGTGTCGTGCATATTCAGGTGCCATGTATCCGCTGTCAAGTATACCCAGATTTATCATTCTCCTTTTTATGATATATTTACCAAATAAAACAAATATTAAAAGAACATTTGTTTATTTGATATGACTAATAAACTTACAAGGTACCAACAATTCTACGTGTATTGCCTCGTGTTTCATCCTGTTGAAACAATCTTGCCATGCCAAAATCGGAGATTTTGGGATTCTTGTCCCCATCTAGGAGTATGTTGCTCGCTTTGAGATCACGATGAATTATGCGTATACACGACTCTTCGTGCAGATAAACAAGTCCCCGGGCAATGCCTTTTATGATCTTGTATCTACTCTCCCAATTAATAAGCGAACGCTTCATCGGATCTGTTTCTCAGTCACACATACATTACATTGTTATATGTCAGTTTCTGGTTAACTAAATAATACTAATAAATTGGTCAAAATAAAGATACATTACCAAAAATAGAGCAGTCTAGGCTTCCATTTTGAACAAATTCATAGACGAGAAGCCTTTCCGATCCTCTTAGTGAGAATCCCAACAACCTTGTTAAATTTCTATGTTGAAGCTTGGCCATTAACAATACTTCATTCTTAAACTCCAATTCTCCTTGAAAGCCTTTTGACTGTAATTTGTTGGCCACTTTGAAGTTTTCCCTAAAATAAATGCATGCATCAAGCTATTCTACTAAAAAACTTAGTAAATAATATGTTACCATATTTACCTTATAAACTGCACCAAATCCTCCTTCTCCAAGTTTGTTACTAGTGGAGAAATTGTTTGTCGCAACTACAAGTTGCTTGAAATCGTATAAAAGCGATTCTTCAGCACTTACAACTTCATCCTCGCCTAATCCAATTATAAATATTTCAAACATGGAAAGGTAATTTCATGCATAGGTCTAGGGGAAAAATTCGTGAATTTACTGGGTCTAACACATGTTTTAAGCCAGGTGTGTAGAAAGAATTCGTCAGGTCCAGGAAGAGAAGGCGGAAATCACACGCCCGAGGAATCTGGCGGATAAGTGAACATTGTGAAGGAAATTGCAAGACGGAGCAAACCTCAGAACTGAAGGGTAGAATAGAGATTTCTACGAAAGTTCTGGAAGGTTATGTCCGTATCTATAAAAGGAAGGATGCATGCATACTGGAGGTACCTTCTCGGTGGAGGCCTCACTAACAGTCGGCAGCTAGTTCACTTTTCTACACACTTGGGTTATCATAGGGAAATTCAGGGGGGTTACGCACTTGGGTTCACTTTCAGCTTTCTTACATTTTCGCGTTGGGTTGTAACACCGTCCTAGTGAGGGCGAAGAAACAAGTTCTCGTTTAATTTCTCGCATTTCGTGGATTTTACCGAGCTTCGCTGTTCGAAGCTCGGCGCTCTGTTTTTAATCGTCTATTCCGTGTTCTATGCAAGTTTAATTTTCTATTATGTTGATGATGTTGATTTCTGATTTTGCCGCTGTGAATTTCTAGAGTTGAGCTAGTTATTTGCTTTGGATGCGTTTCGCAATTGTTTACTGAATCTGTGCAGAGTGATGGCTTGATCGGAGTACTCGGCGTTGTTGGTGAATGAATCGGAGGTCTGAGTTCGGTTTTGTGGTTTTGATTGTGGAAACGTTTGAATCTGGTGTTGATCGGAGTAGATCCGTTGAATCGGAAGTTATGGAGTTTTTTTTAGTCGTTGCTGTTTTCGGATTGCTTGGATCCGGAGTGGATTAAGCGTTCGACGTGAGATCTGAGCAGAGTCGGTTGTTATTTTGATGCCTAGTTTTCGTGTTTTCATTTCGTCTCGTCTAGTTTACATAGATCTGTGTTATTTCCGGTTGGTCGTGAGTTTCCGACGACCGAACCTTTACATTCTGTTCGAATCTAGGTATGTGCTCTGTTTTCTGCGTCTTCGTGTTTAATTCCGTTGAAGAAATCCATGCCGTCGTTAGTTAAACGTTTAGTAGTTAATTGCAGTTTTTCTTCCGTACGTGCTATTTCCAGTCATGGTCCCCACTGTTAGTTGTCTTCTATCTAGCTAAATTAGGTAGTCATTTACACGGTCTAGGAAGTGAGTTTAATATACCGAAGTCTTGATGATGTTTAATTTCAGCATGGTTACAGTGTCATAGGTCTAGCATTTACATTTCCTGCCTAGGTCTCGTAGTAGTTATACCTCAACCTTTTTGCGTGGCAGCAGCCGCCTTAGTCAAAAGTCTCTAAATGCTTTCTTACGTGTCCATCTTCGTGGGATCGACCCCTGCTTCTCTATACTAATTCATAGTATTCGGGTTGAGGGATCTTTGAGGGGGAGTTTCGTGTGTACAACGATAGAGTATTCTGAGTTATATTGAGTTCCTAGACCAAGTGATCTAGTGGATTCATAGGACTTGGTGTCTCGACCCAGCACTTCGCATTTTCACACTCGCACAGCTTCTACGAAGAAGAGAAACCTCCCTTCTAAATGGCGCCGTTGCCGGGGATGGATGGCGTAGATTGTGATTGTTTTTAGAAATTTTTGGCGTACATAGTTTTGATTTATTTTCTTTTTATTTTTGGTTTATGAGCAGAGGCTCGCGGACTGGATTCTGGAGTTACTCATCTGGGTGGAGGAACGATAGATCTATTTGGCAGGTCAAGGATACAGCATCCACGGTCACCACCAGATCAGGGTTATCTACAGGAAATCCATTTCCGTTCGGTTCGGAAAGTGAAGAGGATTGGAGTTCATCCGGAAGGGAGGATCCCAAGTCACCACCGGAATCAGAAACACAGTCAGAAACAGGGGAAGCAGAGGAAATAGTCATGGCGCAAGTGGTGGATCCAGATCCAGAGATCGGTTCGCTCACTGCCCATTTAGATGGGGAACCAGCTCAAGCTATAGTGATGAATCCACGCCAGAGGACTATTGAGATCAAGACAAACGTACTCATCATCTTGCCAACGTTCTCTGGGCGTAGAAATGAGTGTCCGTATGAGTTCTTAAATGAATTTAGTAAGTTGTGTGGTATTCAGAAAAGGCCGAATGATGCAACAGAGGAGGATTATCGCCTACGTGCAATTCCGTTTACCTTGAAGGGGGAAGCTAATACGTGGTTATTGAGGTTGCCCCTGGATTCTATCCGCACATGGAGGGACTTCAAGTTGGAATTCTTAGATTATTTCTTCCCATCCAACAAGACGAATGCACTGAAAAAAGAAATACTAGAGTGTAAGCAGGATTACGATGAATCTTTGAGTCAGTATTGGTCGAGATTCAAAGGGTTGTTGGATGCATGCCCGAATCACCGAATGATAGAGGCAGATACCTACTCTCTGTTTTACGAAGGGGCAACTCCCGAGTCAAAGGATTTAATGAATTCCTCGAGTGGGGGGAATTTCACAAGAAAGAGGGGAAGTGAGGCAAGAGAAATCCTGGGGAAATTGATCGACGCTAAGAAGGCGTACGATAACCCTAGGAATGCAGTGAGAAGAGGATCGGTGCATGCTGTAATAGAGCAAGAAGATGACAAAGTAGAAGCGAGGATTGACAGGCTCGAGAAACGCGATTGAAAAGACAATTCCAGTGGCTTCACAAGGGAAACAGAAATCTCCTGGTCCAGAAGATAATCAAATTCAGCAATATTACGGGATCCCGGAAGGAGATTATCAGGCCCAGGTCAATGCAATGGGAAGTTGGAACACCGATGGGAGGTGGAATCCAGGGAGACAGAGAGATGCGCCCTGGAGGAACCATCCAAATTTCAGATGGACTGACAATGAACAGAATCAGCCAGCACCACAACAAAATCAGCTGTTTGCATCTCAGCCCGAGAGACAAGGTAACTGGTCAGGTAGAAATCAAGAGGGGCAGGGCAACTGGATCAATCGGAACCAAGGAGACCACTCGAGCTGGGGAAACAGGAATCAGAACAATCAAGGGAACTCTTATGTACCACCGCATCAAAGGAATTTTCAGAACAATTACCAGGGTCAAGGAAATCAATACAACAACTCTTCAGGAGGTCAAGGAAACGCTCGCCAAAGTCAAATGAGTGGACCGACCCTGAGTATAGGGCCAGGGCCCAGTCAGCCACCAAAGCCACCAAGGAGTATCGATGATATGGTGCACGACCTCGTCAATTCTCAGCAACATATGCAAAACAACCTGCAATCGAACAATGACGTAGTGCACAAGCTTCAAGATGCTCAACAGGAGCAAAAGGCAGCCATGGATATGCTGGCTTAGCAATTGTCCCAGATAGCCACTTCTTTGAGTGATATGAAGGGAAATGAAGGAAAGATTCCCGCCTCAGTATGGCCACCGGATAGAGCGAATATAAGTCAGATTACCTTGAGATCCGGGAATGGATATGATGGGCCAGTGGTAAGAACGAAGGAAGCGACAGGTCCCAAGGAAGACAAGAAGTACGAGGGTACACTTCCTAGATCTAGGAACTTGGAGGAAGAAAATTTCTTGGTCAAGGATGACCTTAAAACAGGAGATTTAGAGAAACCATTCCCTAAGTCAACTGAACCATTCTTCCTCGATCCGGAGCCGGAAGTGGAAAACGAGGCAGTAAGGGAGGAAACTGGAGAATTCTTAGCTGAAAGCTCTATAGGAGCAGGGAAGCGACTGAAGCCTTTCCCAAGCCGGGGGGAGGCCAAGAAAAAGAAGGAAGAGCCGATGGATTTCATGGATATTTTTGAGAAATTGGAGATTAATCTACCATTCTTACAGGCTTTGAAATTGCCGGTGTTTAGCAAGTTCATCAAGGAATTTATAGCTGGGAAGGTTAGACCCAGTGGGAAAATTTTGATAGGCGAGAGCGTCTCTGCAATAATTCAAAAGCGGAGGATGCCTTCGAAATGCAATGATCCAGGTATGCTATGTGTGATTTAGGTGCATCCATAAATGTGTTACCACTGTCCATATACAAGAAGTTAGTAGGGGTAGGCATGGTGGACACGAAAGTTGTGATCCAATTGGCAGACAGGTCATGCATTTGTCCTGAAGGAGTGCTTGAGAATGTGATAGTAAAGGTACATGACTTCTTGTACCCAGCTGATTTCCATGTGATTAGAATGAGTGATAATGAGTCTGCAGAGTCTGGCGGAGTACTTTTAGGAAGACCCTTCCTGCGTACCGCTAAGACTATCATTGATGTCTTTGATGGCACCATCTGTCTTGATTATAATGGGGAGAAATATACATTCAGCATAGATGAGGCAATGAAAAAACCTCTTGACATTGAAAATCTGCATGCTATAGATGTTATTAACCCCTTGGTCCAGGAATATCTTGAGACAGAATTAATGCAGAAACAGATCGAGAATTCCGAGATGAGTCATGCCATTGATAGAGAAGTAGCTAGTTGGTGTCAAGCAATGAACACGAGTGAGTTATCAGATGATGAGCTAGCTGAAGCGATTCTGGAATTCTGTACGAACCCGGAGCTAGCTAGATCAAGGAAGACACCTTATGTGGCAAGCATGGACAGTTCTACTGAGTCTAAGAAGGGAATAACAACTGGGTCGACAGAGAAAAATCCCTTGCCCCAGGAAAAAGATGTCCCCAAGAAAGAATTGAAAACGCTTCCGCCTGGGCTCAAGTATGCGTATCTAGAGGAGAATGAAAATTTCCCGATGATTATTAACAGCAGCTTGACCGAGGGACAAGAAGAGGAGTTGTTGAAGGTAATTCGGAAGAACAAGAAGGCCATTGGGTGGACACTCTCTGATTTGGTAGGAATCAGTCCAGATATGTGCATGCATCACATTCGCCTAGAAGAAGGAGCAAAAGCCTGTAGGGACCCGCAACGCAAGTTGAATCGAAACATGAGGGAAGAAGTGCTGAAGGAAGTATTGAAGTTACTCTCCCTAGGAATCATCTATTCCATACCAGACAGTGAATGGGTTAGTCCAGTACATATGGTACCGAAGAAATCAGGAATACAGGTGGTCAAGAACGATAAGAATGAGTTGGTTCCCACTCGACTTGTTACTAGGTGGAGGATGTGTATTGACTACCGGAAGCTGAACGAGGCTACTAAGAAAGATCACTTCCCATTACCTTTCATTGACCAGATGTTGGAGAGGTTGGCGGGCAAGCAATATTTCTGTTTTCTGGATGGATATAGTGGGTATTTTCAAATCTATGTGGATCCCGAGGACCAGGAGAAGACAACTTTCACGTGTCCCTTTGGAACGTATGCTTACAGAAGAATGCCGTTTGGTTTGTGCAATGCGCCAGACACTTTTCAGCGGTGTATGATGAGTATTTTCTCGGATCTCCTGGAGGATTGCATCGAGATTTTTATTGACGACTTCACTGTGTACGGGAATTCATTTGACTCGTGTCTAGCAAGTTTGGATATAGTGCTGAAAAGATGCCAGGAAAAGCATTTGGTTTTGAATTTCGAGAAATGTCACTTTATGGTCTCTGAGGGAATTGTCCTAGGGCATGTGGTATCAGAAAGAGGCATACATGTAGATCAAGCAAAAATTGATGTTATCTCAAAACTACCTTACCCGACGAATCAGAAAGAAGTGAGAGGATTCCTAGGGCACGCAGGATTTTATAGGAGATTTATAAAGGATTTCGCAAGGATTGCTCAACCACTTACTCACTTGTTGCACAACGATGTGGAGTTTGTTTTCGATGAGGAGTGCAAAAAAGTTTTTCAGTTGTTGAAGGATAGATTAGTTTCTGCTCCCATTATCAGAGCACCTGACTGGAATTTACCCTTTGAAATCATGTGCGACGCTAGCGATTATGCAGTAGGGGCGGTGCTAGGTCAAAGAGTGGATGGTAAGAGCTACGTGATTTTCTATGCTTCGCTGAATCAAGCCCAGAAGAACTATGACACCACCGAAAAAGAAATGCTGGCGGTGGTGTACTCATTTGAGAAGTTTCGCCGGTATTTGCTGGGGTCGAAGGTGATCGTTTTCACAGACCACGCAGCTATTAAGTACCTGATGGCAAAGAAGGAGTTTAAACCAAGATTAATCCGTTGGGTGTTACTTTTACAAGAATTTGATTGGGAGGTTAAGGATAAGAAAGGGACTGAGAACAAGGTGGCTGACCACCTAAGTCGTATTTTTCAGGGGGAAACCGAGGAAGCAATACCAGATGCATTCCCCGAGGAACATTTGTACTATTTAGGGGAATTTCCTAGACCTATCAGTTGGGAAAAAATCATGGCGTTAACAGGTCCAGGAGATTCTGAGAATGGAAAATGTCATCTAAACGATGAGCCATGGTTCGCAGACCTGGCAAATTACTTGGTCACTGGAGAGGTGCCTAGTTGGCAGGAAATCTCCCGGGCCCAGAGGATGAAGCTCAAAAGCGAAGCTAAGTATTATTTCTTGGACGACCCGTATTTGTAGAGAATGGGAGCTGACCAAGTGATCCGGAGGTGTATCCCGGAGTGGGAACAAAGAGATGTGCTAAATCGTTGACATGCCCTAGCTTGTGGAGGTCACTTTGGACCAAGGAAAACTGCTAGGAAAGTGTTAGATAGTGGTTTTTACTGGCCGACGTTGCACAAAGATGCTTTCGAGTTTTGTCAGAACTGCGAGAGGTGTCAACAGACCAGGGGAATCTCCAGGAGGGACGAAATGCCACAAGTCCCAGTGATTGTGTGTGAGATCTTCGACGTCTGGGGGATGGACTTCATGGGTCCATTTCCGTCTTCATACGGGAACGCATACATACTTGTGGCAGTTGATTATGTTTCGAAATGGATAGAGGCCAAGGCGACCACATCTTGTGAAGCTAAAGAGGTAGCGAAATTCCTTAGAGTTAACATCTCTAATGACGAAGTACGGAGTTCACCACCGCCTTTCCACACCTTACCATCCTCAATCAAATGATCAAGCAGAGATCTCCAACAGGGAGATAAAGGCGATACTGGAGAAGACGGTTAATCCGTCAAGGAAGGACTGGAGTAAAAGACTTGACGACGCACTATGGGCGTACAGAACAGCATATAAAACGCCCATTGGAATGTCTCCTTACAGGTTAGTATTCGGCAAGATGTGTCACTTGCCGGTGGGAATTGAGCACAGGGCGTACTGGGCGGTCAAGGAGATTAATATGAATCCTCATGCTTGTGAGGGAGAGAGGAAACTGCAGCTCCAGGAGTTGGAAGAATTGAGGCTTTAGTCTTACGAGTCAGCAATGTGGTACAAGGAAAAGACCAAGCTCTGGCATGATAAGAATCTCCGGACCAAGGAACTGCAAGTTGGGCAGAAAGTTCTCCTGTTCCAATCCCGGCTCAAGTTAATGCCTAGTAAGCTGAAGTCCAAATGGATTGGACCATACACTGTTGTGAGTCTGCGTGCAAATATAGCAGTAGAGATCCAGGGAAGTGTTTCAAACTCTACTCCTTTTCTTGTCAATGGTCATAGGGTGAAGGTGTTTAGGGATAATTCGGAGATGTGTGTAGTGGACGAAGTACCGCTACGCGCGCTCCGCGATATCGCCTGACTAGTCTGGAAAGAAAGTGTTCTTAAAATATTCCTGGGTCAGGGGACTAAGACTTCCTTATATATACCTTGACCCAGGGAATCTTGAGAGCACTTGAAAACAAAATTTGTAAATATTTAATCGCTTTCCTTAAATCAAGAAAAATCCAAACAAATCGGAAAAAAATAAATCTTCCAAAAATATTTCCTTTTTAAAATACCAGACTCCTCAGGGGAACTTTCATACTGTCATATCCTTGACCTGGGAGTCTTGCGTTTCATTTTTAGTTTGATGTTTTTAGTGTGACATTGCAGAGATATTCACATGGGGTAGGGAGAGTTGAGGAGTAAAATTTTGGAGGGAGTTAGCACCGGTTCAAATTTTAAAAGAAGTAACTTTATGGGGAGGCACACGGTCGCTCACGTCACATCTGCAAACCACCTGCAAAAAACCGTCCTCTCCCATACCACAGGCGATAACCGTGCTTCAGCTTTTATTTTGCATAACATATACACTCTCTCTACAAATTCTCCCCAAATTTCTCTCTTAAATCTTATCTTTTTGTAACCCTAATCGGAGCAAATTTTTTACGAAGTTCTTGTAAAAATTTACAGAATCCGCCATGGATAACACGAAAAACACAGAAAGCACCTCGGGAGCCGCTGGATCAGATGCGGCGGCGTTCATGGCCGACCTTTTACAAAAGCTTGGGGGACCAGCAGAGGCGATGAAGGCGTTCGCCATGTTTACAACCATGATGGGAACGACCACGCCAGCCGCAACCACCACTGCACCACCACCAGTTTCAGGAGACGAGAAACCCCAACAGGAGGAGGCAGATCTGGTTGGGGGCTTGGAACTCTTGGTCGGAAGCGTACCAAGGTTAGACTCTGTTGTTGAGGGGGAACACTCTGTTTTGGCTAATATAGCGGTTGGTGTGTCTGCGGGGGAAATGTCACGCCCGCATTTCCTAAGGATAGGAAGTACGGTGGACCGCGACTAGGGGAGGAATAAAGAAGCGGGGAAGAAAGGGGAGAACAAGAATACTTGACCCGAAAACGTTTAATTAGAGGAAGTTCACTTCAAAACAATGTACTGTAGCGACATTTCTAAAGTTAAAGTAAACAGAGTTTAAATGAAAACATTGTATCAGATTACAAAGCAGCGGAAAAGACCAAGAGATAGATAATGCCGGGTATGACGACACGACACCATCCAAAAGGCAAAGTAAAAACACAATTTTGACTTTAATTGCTCAACATCCGTCATCCCCATCGTCGCTCAACCTGCACATTAAGAAAACAACATGCAGGGCTGAGTACTTATTGCACTCAGTGGACACACGCCAAAATCATAGTTTGTCATGCCATAACAGTGTAACCTTGGGGTTTTAAGTGTAAAGAAAATAACCCAAGTACACTAAAACATATTTCATAAATTCGACTGCGCAGTCATTTTCAGATATTGCCACCCTTATTCCCACCATCGTACACTATCTGATCCAACGGGTGACAAGGGGCGTGGCCACACCCCAGGTCAACTAGACCGGCCAACTTGCTCTCAGATGGCTCCCGATCTCGTGTACACTAGCCTGAGGGTTCGCAGCCCAACAGACCCGAATTCGATTAAACATATGTGGTAAACCACTTCAGATAGGTTTCAAAACAAAACAGTTGGCAAGACAAACAGTTCATCTCCATAAACATTTCCGGAACAACGTCCGTATTAAAGATAACCCACAAAATAGTAGGGTAGAAAAGCCCACCTCGATTGCTTAGCTTTTAAACAGTTTCCTTCTTCAACCACAATTTCCTCGTAAAAGATCACCCTTTTGAAAGATAAATAAGTATCATAATTAGAATCAGGAAAGACGGGGTTTAAACGAAAATGCATGAATCCTACGTGGATGACTTCGACATCTAGCACGTTACACGTACGCACACTTAACAACATCTTATAAGTCAATCACACAAAAACACACGTCCGAAACACACCACGCACGCACCCGACACGCATACAACGTACTCAAGACGCGCACACGACACACACGCAACACTCATACCCCCGGCATACCCTCACTGTGCAAACGGCTCACTTGGCTCGGAAAAGGTTCGGAAAAAGGATCGGCGTCTCGGCCTGGCTCGGTGTCTCGGCCGCCTGGCTCGGCACCTCGGCCGGCTGTCTCGCCGCCTGGCTCGGTGTCTCGGCCGACCGTCTCGGCTGCCTGGCTCGGCACCTCGGCCGACTGTCTCGGCCGCCTGGCTCGGCACGTCTCGGCCGCCTGGCTCGGCACCTCGGCCGACCGTCTCGGCCGCCTGGCTCGGCACCTCTGCCGACCGTCTCGGCCGCCTGGCTCGGCACCTCGGCCGACCGTCTCGGCCGCCTGGCTCGGCACCTCGGCCGCCTGGCTCGGCACTGGCTCGGTGTCTATCTCGGCATCTGGCTCGGTACCTGGCGCGGCACCTGTCTCGGCATTGGCTCGGCACCTGTCTCGGCATCTGGCTCGGCACCTGGCGCGGCACCTGTCTCGGCACTGGCTCGGCACCTGTCTCGGCATTGGCTCGGCACCTGTCTCGGCATCTGGCTCGGCACCTGGCGCGGCACCTGTCTCGGCACTGGCTCGGCACCTGGCCCGACATCTGGCTCGGCGTCTCGGCCGCTGGCTCGATCACGTGCACACAAACTTTCCCCCAACCAACGATTCTCAAACCTTATACGACAATCACAACACACATCCCACAACCCAAAACACACCCGAAAACATGAGATCAAACCTTCAAAACTCCCCACAACACTGCCCTAGGCCGAACCCCAAAACTCTCGGCCAACACACACAAACCACCCGAACCAAACGCTGTTTTCCCCGAGCCATCTCTTGGCCAAACACACCCACATACATCACAAAGACCACACACTCAGATTCACACCCATTGCACATAAATACATCACCCAAAAACATACATCCATCAGAAAAGCGCAGTTCACTTACAAAAATCATTATAAAATCACCAGACCTCCAAAGAAGCTGAAATTTTAACACCACACCGAAGACACACCAAGGTTTATACAGTTAAAATTTCGTACCAAAAGGAGATCGTTTGCTCTGTCAAAAAGGGTTCGGAGCCCACTGTCGGTCACAACCAAAATCAAACTCACACCAACACATAGCCACAAGTCCTATACGGCATCTAAACAACTCAAAAACGTCCTATATGCATGTGTTTTCGAAATTAGCATGGGTTAGGGTCTTGGGTTACCTTTCCCGGAGAGTTCAAATAAGGGTCGAAAGCTTTCCCTTCTCCGACTCCGATTCAATACGAGAGGAAGTAACACCTTGATGAAACCAAGAAACCGATGAGAGGGAGTGAATGGGGGAAAGGTGAGAACCGAGAGGGAGAAAGAGAGAAACCTTACCGTGATGAGAGAACGATTGCGAGAGAGAAAAGAGAGAAACCGATGTGGGGGAGAGATTGGAAAGGAGAGAGTGTATCGGTTGAGTGGGTGTGGGGAGAGGTTGAGGAAGTAGTGGGGAGAGGGAGAGAAACCGAGAGAGAGAGGGAGAGAGAGAGAGAGATTTAATTGTTAAATAGGATTTTATTTTGTTTTTTCAAATAATCATAAAAACTAAATATCCACACACATAAATAATATAAATCAATTAAGACTTTCCACACATATCTTAACCAAGATATTCACAAAATCCAACCTTAACTAACAAGAAATCAAAATTCTTTTTTTTTTTTTTCGGCTATTACATTCCTCCCACCTTAAAAGAAATTTCGTCCCGAAATTTCCTAGATCACTCAAACAGCTCTGGAAACTTCTCTCTCATCTTATCTTCTAATTCCCATGTTGCTTCTTCGACCCCATGATTCCTCCACCGTACTTTCACCGAAACAATTGACTTATTCCTCAATTCTTGCACCCTTCGATCCAAAATGGCCTCGGGCTTCTCCTCATAACTTAGATCGGAATTTAGGACCATCATCTCTTCTTGGTGAACTATGTGTGCGGGGTCAAACACGTACTTCCTCAATTGTGACACATGGAAGACGTTGTGCACATTCCCAAAGCTTGGTGGTAGGGCCAATCTGTATGCTACCACGCCGACTCTATCCAAAATCTCGTACGGCCCGATAAATCGGGGTCTCAGCTTTCCTTTCACTCCAAAACGAATTATTCCTTTAGAAGGGGAAACTTTCAGAAAGACCTTTTCTCCGACTTCAAATTGTAAATCGGTCCTCCGAACATCAGCATATGATTTCTGTCGATCCTGTGCCTCCTTGATCCTCCCACGGATTTGTCGGACAATCTCTATCATCTCTTCTACAGAGTCTGGTCTGAGAATTCTTCTCTCACCCACTTCATCCCAATAAAGTGGCGATCTACACTTCTTTCCATACAATGCCTCATATGGAGCCATCTTGATAGTCGCTTGGTAACTATTATTGTAAGCGAACTCAACCAATGGCAATACTTCTTCCCAACCCCAGCCTCGATCTAGCACCACGGCTCGCAGCATATCCTCTAAGGCTTGAATTGTTCTCTCTGACTGCCCATCGGTTTGTGGGTGGAAGGCAGTACTAAAATTCAATTTAGTCCCCAACTCGCGCTGCAGGCTCGTCCAAAACCTAGAAGTAAATTTGGCATCGCGGTCGGATGTAATTGTCGCTGGTACTCCATGCAGACGTATAACCTCCCGCACATATATCTTAGCCAACTGGTTGGATCCATAGGTAGCACGAACCGGTACAAAATGAGCAGATTTGGTGAGGCGATCTATAATCACCCAAATCACAGTGTTTCCTCGCTGGGATTTTGGCAGTCCTGTCACAAAGTCCATTGCAATATGTTCCCACTTCCATTCTGGAATCTCAAGGGGTTGCAATCTCCCATAGGGCCGTTGGTGTAGCGCCTTTACTTGTTGACATGCTAGGCATCTCTCCACAAATGCCGCAACATGCTTTTTCATACCGTTCCACCAAAATTGCCTCTTCATGTCCTGATACATCTTGGTGCTTCCTGGGTGAGCAGCGTATGGGGTTTCATGTGCTTCTCTCATGATTTCGATCCTCAGGCCTTCATCCTTAGGCACACACAACCTTCCCTTGTATGTGAGACCATTATCCGCTGCCTCACGAAAGTTTCCGGGTTCACCTGTCCTCACTTCTGAGCGAATCTTCTCTAGTAACGTATCTCGCCGTTGAGCTTCCACAATTCTGGCTCTTAAGTCGGGTTCCATCACCAACGTGGCTACTATTCCTTCCACAGTCTCGGGCATTCTCACTACTTCCAACCGCATCTTACTGAACTCTTGGATTAGACTCTCCTCGGTAGTAAGAAAGATGGCCAGCTGAGATTGAGACTTCCTACTAAGAGCATCGGCCACTACGTTTGCTTTTCCCGGATGGTAGTTTATACCACAATCGTAGTCCTTCACCAACTCGAGCCATCTACGTTGGCGCATGTTTAACTCCTTTTGCTCAAAGAAGTACTTTAGACTCTTATGGTCCGTATATATCTCACAACGGACTCCATAGAGATGATGTCTCCAGATCTTCAGTGCGTGTACCACGGCTGCCAATTCTAAGTCATGTGTCGGATAGTTCAGCTCATGGGGCTTCAATTGTCTCGATGCATATGCAATCACTTTCCCCTTCTGCATAAGCACACATCCAAGTCCCACCTTCGACGCATCCGTATACACCGCATAGTCAGTCCCTGACTCCGGCACAGCTAGAATTGGTGCGGTGGTCAATTTCTCCTTCAACAACTGAAAGCTCGCCTCACATTCTGGTGTCCAATTCATCTTGACTCCCTTTTTCAGTTGTTGTGTCATTGGCCTTGCTATCTTTGAGAATCCCTCAATGAATCTTCGATAATAGCCTGCCAGTCCTAAGAAGCTTCGAATTTCATTTTGTGTAGAAGGTGACTTCCATTCCTGTACAGCTTCCACCTTGGCCGGGTCTACACGAATCCCATCTGAGGTTACTACATGTCCAAGAAAGTTCACTTCCTTGAGCCAAAACTCGCATTTACTGAACTTGGCATATAATTTCTCGTCCCTTAGAGTTGCTAGGACGGTTCTCAAGTGCTCTTTGTGCTCCTCCACGTTCTTCGAGTAAACGAGCACATCATCGATGAAAACTAGAACAAACCGATCCAAATACGGATGGAACACGCGGTTCATAAGGTCCATGAACACTGCCGGGGCGTTCGTCAGTCCAAAAGGCATCACAACGAACTCATAATGACCATACCTTGTTCGAAAAGCCGTCTTGGGTACATCTTCTCGCCGAACCCTCAGCTGATGGTACCCAGACCTCAAATCCATCTTAGAGAAGACTCCTGCCCCTCGAAGTTGGTCAAACAAGTCGTCTATCCTTGGTAGTGGATACTTGTTCTTCAGCGTCAGTTTGTTTAGCTCTCGATAGTCGATGCACATCCTCATCGTTCCATCCTTTTTCTTTACAAACAACACTGGTGCTCCCCATGGCGACACGCTAGGTCTAATGAATCCCAATTCCAGTAGCTCTTGTAGTTGCACCTTAAGCTCCTCCAACTCTTTTGGCGCCATCCTATAAGGTGCTTTGGATATTGGTGCCGATCCGGGCTCCAGATCGATCGTGAATTCTACCTGCCTGTCGGGTGGGGGTCCCGGCAATGCATCGGGGAAGACATCGGGATATTCACTCACTATCGCCACATCTTCTATCTTCCTGTCTTTCTTCTCCTCCCCATTCAAATAAACAAGGTACGCTGGACATCCCTTCCTCATCATTGTAGTGGCTTGCAGCGCGGAGACAATGGACTTGCGTCGGCTCATTGAGAAACCGTAAAACTTCGTCGGCTCTTTTCCTGGGGTTTCAAACGAAATTTCCCTTTCTCTACAATGAAGGGTAACGTGGTTCTCCGCTAACCAATCCATACCCAAGATTATGTCTACGCTACCTATCGTCATTACTTGCAAATTATGAGCCAACAAACTGAGTTCACCTATTCCAAAGGCCACACACGCACAAGATCGGGATATATCTATAGTCCCGCCTACCGGTGAGGTCACACTCATAGTGGGTTCGGTCTTAACAGTAGGTAATCCTAATGTATCCACACAAGAAGTTGATATAAAGGAATGCGATGCACCCGTATCAAACAAGACAACTATAGGCATGTTGAGAAGGGTGCCCATACATGCCAAGTTTCCTTGCCCAAAGGTTTCTTTCCCGTTTGCCGGCTGCTTCCCCTTCAAGGCGTAGGCTCTTGCTTGCGACGGTAGTCCTTGGCGGCGTTGTGGCGGTTGAGGTGCAGGTAGTGCCTGGGACGGTGGACGGAAGCCTAACTGGTTCTGTCTCGTCCCCGTTCCCATGTTCTTATTTGGGCAACTTCGGAAGTAATGGCCACTTCCACCACAGCTGAAGCATCTAGGGTCTCGACACTCTCCGGTGTGGTACTTGAAGCATCTTCCATATTGAGGGTTCCTCGGCGGAAAGTTTGCCCTCGGGTGATAGGTATTCTGTCTCCCGCCATTGTAGGGTGGGTTCTTCATGTGTTGTGGCCTCTTGCCACCATACTGAGTTTGATCACCATCCCACCTCCTCTTCTCTTGATGACCTGACTGAGCTTATAGGGGTGTCGCGTTTGTGGTCGCCACTACTCTTGGTTTAGGGAGTGCATCTTCCACGTCCAGTGCACAAGTCAAGATCTCCGAGTAGGAGAGTTCTCCTCGACAAGCCAATGCGGCCTTTATCTCATCCTTGAGCCCGGCCCGGAACTTCACCGCCCATTTCTCGTCGGTGTCCATCAACTCGGGCGCATATCGTGCCATCTACGCGAGGGCTCGGTCGTACTCAGTTACAGTCATTCGGCCTTGGCTCAGTGTGTGGAATTCTACCACCTTGGCCCGTCTGTACGTCTTTGGGACATACTTGTTATCGATCTCCATTTTAAACTCCTCCCATGTTAACGCTTCCAAGCGTGCAGGATTCATAGTTCTTTGCCGAGTCTCCTACCAGTAATCGGCAGCACCTGATAGTTGAAAGGTGGCGCAAGCAATGCGCTCCCTATCTGTGCACTCCATGACCCTGAAAATACGCTCGAGGCCGCGTATCCACTCTTCAGCTTTTGATGGATCTCCTTGTCCATCGAATTTAGGGGGATTCTGCCTGGAGAACGTAACTATGAATCTTTCTTGCTGAGGCGGGGGTGGGGGTGGTGGTGGAGGTGGTGCCTCAGCGTTGGGTCCTTGTTGTGGACGGCGTTCACGTCTTGGCGGCATTCTGATTCAAAATCCAAAAAGTGTTACTACAATTCTCATCCAAAATTACCACTTTCTCAAAATTTTCTCATAATCTTCAAGTGGTAAGATGCAACACATAGGATATATATCAAAATCAAATTCTCATTAAAAGAAAGGAGGTCAAACGTTGTTTCCCAAGAGCAGATCGTACTAAAAACAAAACTAACAAGACATCAACTATTCTATTTCTAGACTACGACTCGATCATCCTCATCCATAGGCCCTTCCTCCGGGTCTTCGTCATCGTCCTCCTCGGAGTTCCCTTGCGGAGCCTCCTCGGGTTCCTCCTCATAGTCATCTTCAAACCCTTGCTCATCCTCGTACATACTCACGTACTTGTCCTGATACACGATCCTCTCTTGCACCTCCTGTGGGGGCTGCTCCTCTCGAGAGTCTACCAGTGCACAATACACGGCTTTCCGAAAGCCAGCCATGTCGCCCACCATGTCATCGGTAACGGGCTCATGCCACGTGTACCTCCTCGCCGTTCTCTCAGCCCACTCCTTCCAGCTGTCAGGGAGCAATTCTATTAGCTTCTCAATGCCGTCATGCTCTGTCACTCCGAACTCCTGAGCTGCCCTCCAGAGGGTGTCGAAGTGCGCTACGAACTCAATCAACGGTATGTGATCCTTCTTCCGGTACACTCTATACTCCCTGAGCACCCTCTGTGCCCTAAGTCTATCACGATCACTCCGTCGCGGGGTTCGGAACATACGCGCCATCTATAGAAAAACAGAAACAATCGCCTCGCATATAAAAAAAACAGAGTACATAACCGAAGAAGAGGGAGATATGTGTATGCAGACGTATCACTGTTCTAATTCCAAGCCTGCTGGTGTTCAAAGGCCATAAGTCCTTATCTACTATAGGTCCAAGAAGCACTAGTGAAACCTCTCACGTCTAAGTTCAAACATTCAAAAGGCCAACACATTCACACGTAACAGCTCACATCAACATTCACGTCATCATAGCATCACACATCAGCCACATGCTTTCATATAAATTCAACACACAAAAACAGTTCATAACTCTCATAATTTCCAACTTTTCACATCACTTTGTACCCTTCCACATGCATCAATATTTACTTAAACTTTCCAAAAATCATTTTCAAAACCCAAAATCACAATTTCCTCCACTTCCATATACTTTCCAAAAATTCAAAATTTTCATTACCTCATTTCAGGTTGAGTGCGATGAGTCGGATGTTGAGCCAATGACACTTTTGAAAACTTACTCAAAACAGAAAAAGACTCTTGGATCCAGAGCAGAAAGAAAACCTGGCTTTGATACCACTCTGTCACGCCCGCATTTCCTAAGGATAGGAAGTACGGTGGACCGCGACTAGGGGAGGAATAAAGAAGCGGGGAAGAAAGGGGAGAACAAGAATACTTGACCCGAAAACGTTTAATTAGAGGAAGTTCACTTCAAAACAATGTACTGTAGCGACATTTCTAAAGTTAAAGTAAACAGAGTTTAAATGAAAACATTGTATCAGATTACAAAGCAGCGGAAAAGACCAAGAGATAGATAATGCCGGGTATGACGACACGACACCATCCAAAAGGCAAAGTAAAAACACAATTTTGACTTTAATTGCTCAACATCCGTCATCCCCATCGTCGCTCAACCTGCACATTAAGAAAACAACATGCAGGGCTGAGTACTTATTGCACTCAGTGGACACACGCCAAAATCATAGTTTGTCATGCCATAACAGTGTAACCTTGGGGTTTTAAGTGTAAAGAAAATAACCCAAGTACACTAAAACATATTTCATAAATTCGACTGCGCAGTCATTTTCAGATATTGCCACCCTTATTCCCACCATCGTACACTATTTGATCCAACGGGTGACAAGGGGCGTGGCCACACCCCAGGTCAACTAGACCGGCCAACTTGCTCTCAGATGGCTCCCGATCTCGTGTACACTAGCCTGAGGGTTCGCAGCCCAACAGACCCGAATTCGATTAAACATATGTGGTAAACCACTTCAGATAGGTTTCAAAACAAAACAGTTGGCAAGACAAACAGTTCATCTCCATAAACATTTCCGGAACAACGTCCGTATTAAAGATAACCCACAAAATAGTAGGGTAGAAAAGCCCACCTCGATTGCTTAGCTTTTAAACAGTTTCCTTCTTCAACCACAATTTCCTCGTAAAAGATCACCCTTTTGAAAGATAAATAAGTATCATAATTAGAATCAGGAAAGACGGGGTTTAAACGAAAATGCATGAATCCTACGTGGATGACTTCGACATCTAGCACGTTACACGTACGCACACTTAACAACATCTTATAAGTCAATCACACAAAAACACACGTCCGAAACACACCACGCACGCACCCGACACGCATACAACGTACTCAAGACGCGCACACGACACACACGCAACACTCATACCCCCGGCATACCCTCACTGTGCAAACGGCTCACTTGAAAGGTTCGGAAAAAGGATCGGCGTCTCGGCCTAGCTCGGTGTCTCGGCCGCCTGGCTCGGCACCTCGGCCGGCTGTCTCGCCGCCTGGCTCGGTGTCTCGGCCGACCGTCTCGGCTGCCTGGCTCGGCACCTCGGCCGACTGTCTCGGCCGCCTGGCTCGGCACCTCGGCCGACCGTCTCGGCCGCCTGGCTCGGCACCTCGGCCGACCGTCTCGGCCGCCTGGCTCGGCACCTCTGCCGTCCGTCTCGGCCGCCTGGCTCGGCACCTCGGCCGACCGTCTCGGCCGCCTGGCTCGGCACCTCGGCCAACCGTCTCGGCCGCCTGGCTCGGCACTGGCTCGGCGTCTGTCTCGGCATCTGGCTCGGCACCTGGCGCGGCACCTGTCTCGGCATTGGCTCGGCACCTGTCTCGGCATCTGGCTCGGCACCTGGCGCGGCACCTGTCTCGGCACTGGCTCGGCACCTGGCGCGGCACCTGTCTCGGCATTGGCTCGGCACCTGTCTCGGCATCTGGCTCGGCACCTGGCGCGGCACCTGTCTCGGCACTGGCTCGGCACCTGGCCCGACATCTGGCTCGGCGTCTCGGCCGCTGGCTCGATCACGTGCACACAAACTTTCCCCCAACCAACGATTCTCAAACCTTATACGACAATCACAACACACATCCCACAACCCAAAACACACCCGAAAACATGAGATCAAACCTTCAAAACTCCCCACAACACTGCCCTAGGCCGAACCCCAAAACTCTCGGCCAACACACACAAACCACCCGAACCAAACGCTGTTTTCCCCGAGCCATCTCTTGGCCAAACATACCCACATACATCACAAAGACCACACACTCAGATTCACACCCATTGCACATAAATACATCACCCAAAAACATACATCCATCAGAAAAGCGCAGTTCACTTACAAAAATCATTATAAAATCACCAGACCTCCAAAGAAGCTAAAATTTTAACACCACACCGAAGACACACCAAGGTTTATACAGTTAAAATTTCGTACCAAAAGGAGATCGTTTGCTCAGTCAAAAAGGGTTCGGAGCCCACTGTCGGTCACAACCAAAATCAAACTCACACCAACACATAGCCACAAGTCCTATACGGCATCTAAACAACTCAAAAACGTCCTATATGCATGTGTTTTCGAAATTAGCATGGGTTAGGGTCTTGGGTTACCTTTCCCGGAGAGTTCAAATAAGGGTCGAAAGCTTTCCCTTCTCCGACTCCGATTCAATACGAGAGGAAGTAACACCTTGATGAAACCAAGAAACCGATGAGAGGGAGTGAATGGGGGAAAGGTGAGAACCGAGAGGGAGAAAGAGAGAAACCTTACCGTGATGAGAGAACGATTGCGAGAGAGAAAAGAGAGAAACCGATGTGGGGGAGAGATTGGAAAGGAGAGAGTGTATCGGTTGAGTGGGTGTGGGGAGAGGGAAAGAAACCGAGAGAGAGAGGGAGAGAGATAGAGAGATTTAATTGTTAAATAGGATTTTATTTTGTTTTTTCAAATAATCATAAAAACTAAATATCCACACACATAAATAATATAAATCAATTAAGACTTTCCACACATATCTTAACCAAGATATTCACAAAATCCAACCTTAACTAACAAGAAATCAAAATTCTTTTTTTTTTTCGGCTATTACAACCTTGATGGGAACGACCACGCCAGCCGCAACCACCACTGCACCACCACCAGTTTCAGGAGACGAGAAACCCCAACAGGAGGAGGCAGATCTGGTTGGGGGCTTGGAACTCTTGGTCGGAAGCGTACCAAGGTTAGACTCTGTTGTTGAGGGGGAACACTCTGTTTTGGCTAATATAGCGGTTGGTGTGTCTGCGGGGGAAACCCCGGTGAATGTTATTTCGGGGATTGCTGCTAGTATTCCTGCGGGGGAAACCCTTGTTGCTGAGGAATTAGGAGAGGGGGAAACCCCTGGTGTTAGTACAAATGTTGTGGGTGGAGAAACCCTAAACGAATTTGGGGGCGATGAGGCCCAAGTTTCTGAGAAAATCGTTGGTGAGGGGGGAACCCCTGAAAAATTGGTGGGTACTGAAGCCCATGAGGAACAAGAGTTGGTTGGGGTAGAGTCCCCTGTTTATATTACGGGGGCGACCCCTTTGATGTCTGAAGAGGGAGAAGCCCTCGTTACTGGTGTTATACAGGACTCTGTTGATGAAAGGGCAGAGTTCGTTGTGGATTTGACAGATGTCCCAGAGGGGACGCTTTTACCGATAGATGCAAGGGAAGCTCGGAGGCAAACCCGTCGGAGCGTGTTAGAAGGTATTGACGATTCTGTCCAACAGACAACAAGAGAAGCGCTGGGTCCAAGGACCGCAGCCGAAGAACAGGACAACTCCCCTCGACCCAGTAGAGGGGGGAGTGACGAAGAAGGGTGCCGCCAGGCGGTGGACAGAAAGAGAAAGGGGAAGCAGGCCGTCACTTCCTCGACCAAGCGAGTAAAAGGAAAAGCTGTTAAACTTCTCTTCCTCCAGCTGCGAAGGTGCCTTATGCTGTTGAGTCCGATAGGCCCTCTAGGTCTAGTGACTCTGAAGAAGAACCTGATGCGGAGCTTAATTCGACCCTAAAGAAGTTTGGTTGACCAAGGACCTGCTGGACGCCATGAGGAAATTCTCTGACCCTAGGCGTGCAGCGACATTTAAAGAAAAGAGTGCCCAAGGTAAGCTTGCGAAGTCCGGAAAAAGATATGACCCTGCGGAACTCAAAGAGATTGCTTCCGATGCCGAATTCCGGGAGTATATCGACGCAATCGGGTTTGATTGGTTACTGAAACATAGCTTTTTCGAGATTCCAACAACAGCAGCGCGTGAGTTCTTTTCAACCTTCCGGCTGAAGTCTACAAATGATTTGGATGCCGACGCTCACTTTCCGCCTCTTCAATGAAGAGCATGAAATGAGTATCCGCGAGTAGACTCTCCGAATGGGGTTGTTGTCACGGACGCAGGATGATGAAGGACTGTGGAATGATAGGGTGGTGGGACCACCAAAGTTTACTCCAGGTTTCCGCCCACAGAGCGCCTGGGAGTTCATAACCCACCCAAACGTGGATCAGTTTAAGACAAGTTGTTCGAAGGCCTCTCATATTGGCAATCAGATCTTGCGGTTTGCTCAAACATTCATCAGTTACAATTTGATGGGAACGGCGAGCGCTGCTTTAACCACGCCCAACCTGTATTTCACTTGGTGCATGGCCAAGGGATTTCGTGTGCACTTAGGTTACTGGCTAGCCCAGGCTTGCCACCAAATGGCCGCAAATCCTTCCAGACATATGTACACATGCCACCTCTTGGGGGCATATCTGCAACGCAATGTGATATTGAAGATAACAAAGTCATGCCGGGACGTGGAAATGTGCATGCCCCCGGAGGTCTCAGTGTTGACTACTTCTTCAATAAAGGGCTGTTATACATGTCTGGGAAGGAGACGTGCTTCTACGAAGTCGGCGGGTCGGATGTGCAGGTGAAACAGGAGACAGCAAATGTGGGAGCCGGAGCCAGTTTTGAAGTGGAAGAAATGAGAAAGGAGGTTGATGCACTATTTATTAGCACTAAAAATACCTGCAAGCATACAGGGTAGATCTAGTATAGCTAAAGGTCAGTACCGGATATCGAACACAGGGAATAAGATTGCAACTGACTATCATATACTAAGCTTCATATACTATTTAGAGACACAGAATTTTTGGTTTTAGTAAGATTAAACTAGAGAAAAAAATATTAAAAAAAGTATAAAAACAAAAAGATACAAAGCAGGCTAAAGATTGTAGAGTTTTAGGATCCCACTACTACGACCTAGTAATGATTAATCTCACAGAACCTTTACCTTTATGTGTCTCTAGGATTATTAAGAAAGTCGCGATTCTAGGACAAGCCCTCTCTCGAGTGCACCTATCCAGTAGATTAGACTCTAACTATCAAAGTCTCCTTCCAATATATTAGATTCTAACTCCTTAAGTTCCTAAGACTCAAGCCCTCACAAAGGGTCGCCTCTCTCGAGTGCAGATAAACCTATGTGTTGTACTCGTTCCTTTAACCACGTAAAACTAGCTATCTCTCGATTAATCTAGTTAAACGGACATAGTTTTCAAGTTGGCCAGACAAAAGAACAATAAAAGCACAAGAACAAGCAAAATAATCACAAGAGCTAGGAAAATGTTCAATTCAATAAATCAAAACACATGTATAATAGTTTTCACCAAAAAAATCTAAAAAGTATGTTTAACTACTAATAGACAAGTAGTAAAAACAAAAATAAAAGTACTAGACATGAAAGAAATTGATAAAACCCAAGGTTGAATCTTCAATCTTCAGTCTTCTCTTGCCTGGATCTGCAAAGCTCCGCTCCAATGGAAGATGGATGGATTATGTGTGGAAGATGGAATGGAAGAAAGTGTAGAGAGGGAGTAGGATTGGAGGCTCTGAGATGAAGGTTATAATTTAGGTTATGGGTATTTTTAAGCTAGAAAAAGATTTAAAATGGTAAAAAATATCCTCCAATTAATTAAAAATATAATATTTTCGAATCTGCAATTAAAAGGAGGGATTTGGGCAATAATTTCTTCATTCCTTGAATTTTCGCCTAATTTCCGCCAGCTTTGACTGCACAGCGCAATGTTCGTAAAATGGTCATAACTTTCTCCACAGAATTTTGATTGAGACATGCAAGATATCCACGCGAAGCTCTTTCGAAGAAGAAGAGAATGGAATGTAGTAAGCACTGATTGGACATCAAAATCTCTGGCAGAATGGGCTCGAACACAGGCTGCTGCACCTTATCATTTTTGCATCTTTTTTATATCTTTTTCTATCATTTATCAACAAACACATTCAAAATACCAAATGTATAATATATGCAATTTAAGAACATAATTTGCATGATTGATATTTAAAACTAGTCAAATCTAGCCCTTAAAAACATGCAAAATCCGTGTTTGTCAGAGGTCGGATGGATGAGGTTAGAAATTAAAATGGTGAGAGATGAGATCGTGGCCCTACGGGGTAAAGGAAGGGAAAGTGTTGAGATTGAGAGAGTACGGAAAGAGGTCGCCGGAGTGAGAACGGAGGTTGATAAGATGAAAATGGAAGTCGGGAAGGCCCGGGAGGAAATCATAGACCTCAAAGGGCGTATTTCTGATCTAGTGGCGACGTCATCCAGGCATACTGAGAGGATTGCAGAAGGTGTCTCGCTGATGATGGTAATGTCGAAATGGCTCAGAGCGAGGTTTCCCGATACACCGGTATCTCTTCCTGGCCCCGGCAGCATTTCTGCATCGCCAGGGCAGGGAAGTCTGTCCCTCCAGAAGCCTCCCCAAGCGGCGAAGCCTTTGACTACTCCTTCCGCGACCAAACCCGTGACCTTAAGGAAGACAGTGACAGGACGGAGCGAGAGGATGACAGAGACGCCGGATTCGCCGGCAAAGAAGAAGGCTAAAGTGACCCAACCGTCTGCCCCACCCAAGGCTGGCTCCCGAGGGGGCCAGACCCCGAATTGATTTCCCCCAAACCAAGTAACTTTTACTTTTCATCTTTTAGTATTTATTATTGCTTTCTGTTTATGATTATCTGTGCCAGCATGCTTTGTTCTGTACATATGTGTTGCAACTTCCCACACTTAGCCCAATCTTTGGTCTAAGTGTGAGAAGGGGGTTGTGCTCGCATGTTTGGTTTTGGTTGTTGTGCTTTCTCCCACTTAGCCAGGTGTACGGTTTAAGTGTGAGAAGTTTGTTTTGTTTTTAGCATGTTGATTGTTTGTTATGTGTTTTATGGTCCGTTTTGTGTTGATTATACTTCCCTATTTCCCCCCTTCACTAGGATAGCTTGGGGACAAGCTTAAGTGAAGTGGGAGGGGGAGGGAATAGGTGCAGTATTTGTTTTCTGTGAATGAGAGTCTTAGAGTCTTCAGGTTTTTGTTTGTGTGTTGCTTGTTGCATGAGCTAGTGGATATAATAAGGCAAATTCACTTAGTAAGAGCAATTGAAGAAAGGATACACGTCAACTTTGATGCCTTCTTCCTTAAATAGACTAAAAGCGGTCTGAGTGAAGTAAGGACGATAGAAAATGCCTTAGATAACCTAGTCGTGCAGCCCTACTATAAAAGTGAGTTATAAGCCTAAACACTTTGAGCTAACATGTAAAAAATGGGCACTTTGAGCTAACATGTAAAAAATGGGCCGCCACTTGATGCTTAGGGAGTAGAGTATAAAGGAGAAAAAATGGGTTATGGAGGAATAAGCTGGATGAAGTCCAGAACTGGTGGTATAGGCTGGCGAAGTCCAGGGAAAGGAGGTATAAGCTGGACGAAGTCCAGGGGAGGAGGAGAATTGAAAAAAAAAGAGGTATAAGCTGGACGAAGTCCAGGGGGAAAATTGAAAGAAAAAGGAAAAAAGAAGATTAATTACCTAAGGGCAGGAAGTAAAAAAAAAGAGAAAGAAAAAAGAAGGGGGAAATGATAGAAAGGAAAAACTCTCATAACCCAACGCATCAGTGGTGTAACTTTAACGTTGGAGCGTTTTGATCCTAACATCCCTGGTGAGGAATGAGTGATCGAGCGAACCTAACCGCTGGGAAATCCATAGGCTTCTTGACAAACTGACGGACCGTTTAGGTCGACGAAGGAAGAGGGAGGATTTGAAGACTGTAGACGATCAGAGAGAACTTAAGCTTGTGGGGACAATCGCCTAAAAGTTGAAACTAGTGCATGTTTTTTGTTCTCTTTGTGTGTTTTTTTCTTTTCTGAGTCTGTAGTGGTCTAGGTCTAGGAGTCTGTTTTTGTGTTAGTGTCTTGTTTGTAAAGTTGTTCTTAGGACCGTGCATTGAAATTCGCCTTATTTCATTTTCTCGTCTTTCATGCTTGAGGACAAGCATAGTTTAAGTGTGAGCAGTTTGATAAGGCTAATTTCATGCATAGGTCTAGGGGAAAAATTCGTGAATTTACTGGGTCTAACACATGTTTTAAGCCAGGTGTGTAGAAGGAATTCGCCAGGTCCAGGAAGAGAAGGCGGAAATCACACGCCCGAGGAATCTGGCGGATAAGTGAACATTGTGAAGGAAATTGCAAGACGGAGCAAACCTCAGAACTGAAGGGTAGAATAGAGATTTCTACGAAGGTTCTGGAAGGTTATGTCCGTATCTATAAAAGGAAGGATGCATGCATACTGGAGGGGCCTTCTCGGTGGAGGCCTCACTAACAGTCGGCAGCTAGTTCACTTTTCTACACACTTGGGTTATCATAGGGAAATTCAGGGGGGTTACGCACTTGGGTTCACTTTCAGCTTTCTTACATTTTCGCGTTGGGTTGTAACACCGTCCTAGTGAGGGCGAAGAAACAAGTTCTCGTTTAATTTCTCGCATTTCGTGGATTTCACCGAGCTTCGCTGTTCGAAGCTCGGCGCTCTGTTTTTAATCGTCTATTCCGTGTTCTATGCAAGTTTAATTTTCTATTATGTTGATGATGTTGATTTCTGATTTTGCCGCTGTGAATTTCTGGAGTTGAGCTAGTTATTTACTTTGGATGCGTTTCGCAATTGTTTACTGAATCTGTGCAGAGTGATGGCTAGATCGGAGTACTCGGCGTTGTTGGTGAATGAATCGAAGGTCTGAGTTCGGTTTTGTGGTTTTGATTGTGGAAACGTTTGAATCTGGTGTTGATCGGAGTAGATCCGTTGAATCGGAAGTTATAGAGTTTTTTTTAGTCGTTGCTGTTTTCGGATTGCTTAGATACGGAGTGGATTAAACGTTCGACGTGAGATCTTAGCAGAGTCGGTTGTTATTTTGATGCCTAGTTTTCGTGTTTTCATTTCGTCTCGTCTAGTTTACATAGATCTGTGTTATTTCCGGTTGGTCGTGAGTTTCCGACGACCGAACCTTTACATTCTGTTCAAATCTAGGTATGTGCTCTGTTTTCTGTGTCTTCGTGTTTAATTCCGTTGAAGAAATGCATGCCGTCGTTAGTTAAACGTTCAGTAGTTATTTGCAGCTTTTCTTCCGTACGTGTTATTTCCAGTCATGGTCCACACTGTTAGTTGTTTTCTGTCTAGCTAAATTAGGTAGTCATTTACACGGTCTAGGAAGTGAGTTTAATATACCGAAGTCTTGATGATGTTTAATTTCAGCATGGTTACAGTGTCCTAGGTCTAGCATTTACATTTCCTGCCTAGGTCTCGTAGTAGTTATACCTCAACCTTTTTGCGTGGCAGCAGCCGCCTTAGTCAAAAGTCTCTAAATGCTTTCTTACGTGTCCATCTTCGTGGGATCGACCCCTGCTTCTCTATACTAATTCATAGTATTCGGGTTGATGGATCTTTGAGGGAGAGTTTCGTGTGTACAACGATAGAGCATTCTGAGTTATATTGAGTTCCTAGACCAAGTGATCTAGTGGATTCATAGGACTTGGTGTCTCGACCCAGCACTTCGCATTTTCACACTCGCACAGCTTCTACGAAGAAGAGAAACCTCCCTTCAGTCAACTCGTAATAAGTAACGGCGGATGGAGAGAATAGTACTTTGTAATGTTGTTATGTTCTCCGTTTTCTTCTCGAATCTCTTTTTGACGATTATTCCAACAAAAGCATCGAGAAGCAGAGAAGCCAAAATTGGAACAAGAATGATGATCACAGTTCGATTGGTATTACCCGACGATGGTGGGGGCACTGGCGGCGGCGGAGGAGGAGGGAGGGGCGATACTATCGCTTGCACCTCTTGAATCCGAGTGATATTGTAAAAGGGTACAACATCATATTGCATATACAGCGGGGCATAAGTACTACTACTGCCGTGTTGTTTCACAACATACAAATTGCTCGGCGTTGTATTGAAGATACATCGCCGAGCAATTTGTGTGTTGTGAAACAACACGGCAGTAGTAGTAAAGATGGTAATCGAGAGAGACATTGTATTGAAGATAGAACATGGTGGCAAAGATAGATGAATAGCTTAGATTGTATTTTCTGTTATTTTGAATAGGTTACACATGCTCTCTTTTATAGGGGAATTACAACTCTAGGAAATACCTCCATCACTCTAGGAACTATCACTAATTTAATGTTTCTAGGAAAGTTCACTCATTTATTGTAATAGCAATTACCAAGTTATGGGTACTTGGTACTAGCCGTTTGTATCTTCTTTTTGACACTTCCCCTCAAGTTGAGCAATGGTATCTCCGATGTTCAACTTGGCCAAAACTTCTCTAAATATTCTGGGATTCACTGCTTTGGTTAAGATATCAGCCAATTGTTCCTCGGATCGAACAAACGGGAATTCTATGACTCCATCTTCCAATTTTTCTTTGATGAAGTGACGATCAACTTCAACGTGTTTGGTTCTGTCGTGTTGGATTGGGTTTTCTGATATGCTGATTGCTGCTTTATTGTCGTAGAATAACTTACTATTTCGATTTGAGGGAAAACCGATCTCAGTAAGTAATCTCCTTAGCCATATGATCTCCATGAGTCCACTCTTGATACCTCGGAACTCTGTTTCAGCACTTGATAAGGCTACAACCTTTTGCTTCTTACTTCTCCAAGTAACTAGGTTGCCTCCTATGAAGGTAAAGTATGCACCGGTTGATTTTCTATCGACTGGATTACTCGCCCAATCAGCATATGTATAGCCATCTACTTCAAGGTCCTTTCCTTTTCTAAAGAACACCTTATAATTTGTTGTGCCTTTGAGGTACCTTACTATTCGTAAGGTCGTGTTCATGTGCTCTTCTTGCGGTTGGTGCATTAACTAGCTGACAATTCCTACTGCATATGCAATGTCTGGCCTGGTGTGTGACAGATAGAGTAATTTCCCAACTAACCTTTGATATTTCTCTCGATCTGCAGGTTCAGCTCCCTCAACAATTTTTGGCCCATGATTCGGTATCATTGGTGTGTCAGCAAGCTTGCAGTCTAAGAGGCCAGTTTCTGCCAACAGGTTGATGACATATTTTCTCTGTCTTAAGAATAATCCATGATTCGATCTGAGCACTTCTATTCCTAAGAAGTATTTTAGAGGGCCGAGATCTTTCATGTCCAAATTTTTAAACAGATTGGTCTTGAGGTTGTTGATTTCTTCTGTGTCATCCCCTTTGATGATCATATCATCGACATAGATGATAAGACAAGTTATCTTATCCTCTCTCCTTTTTGTGAAAAGTGTATGATCAGAAAGACTCTATTTGAACCCATGCTTGACCATTGCTTGGCAAAATCTTCCAAACCAGATTCGTGGGGACTGCTTCAAGCCGTATAGAGTTTTCTTCAATCTGCACACTTGCCCGGAACCAAATTCGGTCTCAAATCCAGGTGGAACTGCCATATAGACCTCCTTGTCTTCACCTAATTCTCCATGGAGGAATGCATTAGTCACATCAAATTGATGTAGCGACCAATCCTTACATGCTGCAACTGACAATAATGCCCGGATCGTGTCAAGTTTAGCAACTGGGGAGAAAGTCTCATCGTAATCAATTCCATACACTTGAGTATATCCTTTGGCCACCAACAGCGCCTTATATCTCTTGATTGATCCATCTGCATGCCTTTTGATGGTGAAAACCCACCTACATCCGACTGATATCTTCCCTTCTAGTAGATTACATTTTGCCCACGTTTCATTCTTGATCAGGGTATCAATTTCCTTCTTCATGGCTTCCCTCCAATGTTTGTGCTTAACAGCTTCTTGGAAAGATTGAGGAATTTCTTCTTCATACAGGGCAACCTCAAATGCTCGGGCCATCTCTGTGAGGTGTCTTTGAGCTATGTTTGCTATTGAATATTTTGTTTTCCTTCCTTTCCAATCTGGAGAGTATCTTTTGGGAGGGATTCCCCTTGTACTTCTGTGTGGTAGTTCATACCGCTTTTCACTGTCCCCTTTCTTGGCTTATCCTGTCAGTGTTAGTGATTTCTAATGGAACTGTGTTGAGTTCAGCAGAATCGTTTACCTCAGGATTCGAAGACGGAGTTGATGGTTGGGTTATGTCTCCAAACTCTGCGGCCTGACTAGTGGATTTTGATAGCTCGTTGGCATGGTTTGTTTCCTCAATTGGATCAATTTCTGTGCCAAGAATGGGTTCATCTTCCCTTGACTCATCTCCCCCTTGCTCGGTTTCCCCTGGTATAGGTTCCGGCTAATGGATTGTGTCCTTTGGGATATATAGCCAATTTAGTGGGTCGCTAATTGGACTATGTGGTTGACTCTCCCCCTGACCGCTAGATTGGTTGTAGTAGTATTCACCCTCAACAAAATCACAGTTCATGGTAGTATACATGTGCTTAGTTATAGGGTCATAGAACCGGTAACCTTTTTGATTGACCACATACCCGAGAAAAACACATTTAACGGCACAAGGAGAGAATTTGGTACGGTCATGTTTTGGGATGTGGACAAAGATTGTACAACCAAAGACTTTCGGATCAAGGGTGAGATAGGTTGGTTTCTGTATGGCTTCATGGCTGATAAATGTATCGATGGGAGTTTTGAAGTTGAGGATACCTGTTGGAAGACGGTTCATAAGGTACACAGAGGTGGCTATAGCTTCTGGCCAAAAAGATGTGGGGATTTTTTACTCGATCAGGAGAGCCCTGGTGATCTCTAGGATATACCTATTTTTCCGTTCTGCTACCCCATTCTGTTCAGGTGTATATACACAAGAAGTTTGGTGGATAAGCCCTTTGTCAAGAAAGAAGATTTTCATGTTGGCATTTATATATTCCCCCCATTGTCGGACCGTAAGACTTGGATATTTTGTTTATACTGGGTTTGGACCATACTGTAGAATAGGGTGAATTTTTCAAAAACCTCAGAGTTATTTTTTAAGAAATATACCCAAGTCATACGTGAAAAGTCATCGATAAACAGGAGAAAATAACGGAGACCCTGACTCCCATTGATTGGGGCAGGACCCAAATGTCAGAGTGAATCAAAGAAAACGGGGTAGACACTCCAGTATTATTCAATTTAAAAGAATAACGATGGCTCTTGGCCAAATGACAAGATCAAGATAGTGCACATTAGAGATCATCGTAGGGAACATTAATTTCAGATATCCAATAGAAGGGTGTCCTAACCGACGATGTAAAAGCCAAGCCTTTGTTGTATTTGCTTCACGGGTTAGTAACGCCGCACTTTGTTGAGCTATCTCATCCACATAGTACAGTCCGCTTCGTTCAGTGCCACGCCCAACTATCGTCCCCGTCTTGGTATCCTGTAACTCGCAAAAACAAGGTTGCATCAGTAATTTACAGTTTAACTCCTTTGTAACATGACTGACAGATAATAATTTGTGTGAGAAAGTTGGGACAAAGAGGCAGTTAGAGAGTCGGAGAGTTGGAGAAATATTGATAGTGCCTGCCCCCTCGACTCTAGCTAAATCTCCTCCGGCAGTTTGGACATAGGTTTTAATCGGTTTAGACATTATGAAGAAGTCATTTGGATCGAAGGAGATCGTGTCAGTAGCACCACAGTTAAAAATCCATTGGTTCTCCTTTTGTTCGACTATGGTGGATAAGGTAAGGCTAAGCTTTAAAAGAGTTGTGACACGGGATATTAGGTTGAAAGAACGGATCGTCTGATTTGACGGGGAAATTTTTGGAATTCTCTGGGGCATTATTAGGATTTTCGGAAGTGTTGGGGTGAATTTGGGATGTTGTGGTGGTATTGGTGTTAAATTGGGATGTTGTGGAAGTATTGGGGTGATTTCGGGTAGGGTTAAAAACGCGTGGCCAGGAGGGGGATTTAGAAGAGTTCTGGGGGATTTCGAATTTAGGAAAATTGGGGGTATAAATACCCCCATTAACCCTAATTTGATGCGCCGCCTCCACCCCTTTCTCCTCTCCAACCCTCAATTCTGCCTCCCTCTCTGTCAACGTTCCGTCGGTGCCGGTAACTATCGGTGTCGGGTTACCTTCCGACCAGACCCTGGCTACCGAGACCAATGCGACAGCTTTCTTCTCCTCGCTGCCGTTTCCCGCCGCGACAAAACCTTGGCGACCGGGACCGGGACCGTTGATGTAACGCCCCACTTTTTGAACCCTAATTTTCGAACCCTAAAGTACTTGCATTTAATGCTTTTAATGTTGCGAAGTCCGTGGACTAATGATCGAGTGGAATTGTTGTTGGATACTTTACGTGACCTAATTTTGAATTGGAATTTTGACTTGGTCAACTTTGTGGAATACGTGATGTGGCTGCTTTGAATAATTGACGTCGGGTAAAATTAAATGTTTGTGAATAATTGATAATTTATTATTAGAGCTAGAAATTGTGAAGTAAATCACAATGCGAATTTAAATAATTATTGTCCGTGAGGAATATTTATTGGACTCGATTCTGTGTTGGATCCGATAAATTAAATAAATAATACAAAAATCCAGTCCGTGATAATAAATTGTGGGCTGCATAATTTAATTAAAATACAATGGACTGTGAATTAAACTAATTTAATTAAATATTCTCCATGTTGATTGGATCATCAATCGACATTAATTCAGATATTAAATAAAGATTTTGTAAAGATAATCCTCCTCCGTGATCTGCAAACAAATAACAAATAAATTCAAATAAAAGAAAAGAAAATCGAATTCTCCCCCTCAGCCCACGTTAGAAAAACCGCCATCTCTCCCCAAATATCTCCCATATCTGTAACCCCCCTCTATAATATTCACGTCACAATCATTCTTTCTCCTATTCATTCACTGCAACAAGAACACGAGATTTCTTCTACTCAATCAAATTCAAGGTAAATTCTGCAGAAATTCCTCTCTATTCTACATGCTTTGAAATCAGCTCATTCACTCCTCTACAGAAAACCATAACTAAAATCAGGGAAAGATTCATCATATATTCTTTCACAATCCGTCTGCAAATTGAAGGTATATATTCCCCACCCAAATCCAATTCCAATTCCTATTGTGTACTTTATACTGGAGCATACCATACTGTTAGAACTCAAATTCTGCTAGAACACATCAATTAGGAATCGAACCAAATGGAAAGAAACCAACCTGAAACCAACATCAAGCGAACGTTAATAATCGAATACAGCGGGGATTAATCGGAAAATACGAAAGGATTATAAATTTTTAACAGACTTATCTTTCGGGTTAATCGGGACTAGTTAGGGGCTGTTCTGAACCAGTGAAATAATCGATCCGAGAAGCAAATCAAAAGACGAACTTCATCCTGTTTCGGAGCTGTTCGGGGACCGTTCGAGCATTAACAGCAACCGGACAACGACAATACGGAGCAGCGACAACAGGCGCCGGATTCAGCGCTGCCGCTCGGCTGCGGTGACTCCACGACAGCGAACCGGCGCTACCGCCGATGGTATAGCGGTGTGCGACGGAGGGGTGAACAGGCACGGCGACGACGGCAGCGACGTCGTGGCGACGGTTGCAGCAGAGGCTGACCGACTGGAGGCTGCAGACGGACAGTTTTGGATGCGCGACGGCGCCGACAGCACCGTGGCGGCCGCAATTTGTCTTCCCGGTGAGCAGTGCCGGCGACGGTAGAAGGCGACGGTGAATCGGTGGAAGGCAAGGGGATTGAGAGCCCTAAATGTTGTCGACGAGAGAGAGAAGAATGAGAGAGAGTGTGAGGGAAGAAAGAGAGGAGTGAGGAGTGGAGAAGGAGAAAATGAATATTTGGGCTTTTGTTTTTTTTAAAGGATTTGGGCCTCATAAATTAAATTAGAGAATTTATTTAAGTTGGGCTCCATTTAAATTGTTTTGGGCTTTAGAATTTTAATTTGAAAGATAAGGTAGAGAATTTGAGTTTTGTAAATAAATCTTTGGATGATAATTAAATTAATTGTGGGAAAATTATTATGATAAGTTAATCATGGGATTAAACAATTTTTAGGAATTGTTTAATCAATTTCGAAACTTTTCCAAGTACGAGGAATTTTATCCTAAGTCCGAAATAAATATAGTTCGAGGGGAAAATGCTTGCGATAATTTAATTAAACACTTTTATAATTTTTGTGGATTTTATTTTGATATCGTTGAGGAAAAATACGAGGAGCCAAAGGAGGAATTAGGGGCGTAAGCGGCCGCCGAATAATCGAAAACCGAGATAAATAACTTCGCTTAGGATGCATGCATTTTTATTTATTTATTTGGAAAGTGTGTTGATTTATGTGTTATTTTAATTCTAAAGGTGATATCTCGCAAGGGAATCGTGATCGCAAAGGAAAGAAAATAATTTCGGATTAAGCACTCGAGGTGGGCTTTCTTTTAAATAAGGACAACGTCCTAAATATTTTATCGATGGAAATGAAACTGTATTTATCATGCCGTGATTTGTGTTTTAACGTGCCTATCTGATATGGCTATGCGCCATTGTTATATAAATCGAATTCGGGTCCTCGTAGGGCCGCAAATCCTACTTGGACTAGTGTACACCTATGGTAGATCGTGTGCTAGCATACGGGCTGGCCGGTCTAGTGACTTGGTTTGTGGCCACATTCCAAGTCATGTATTGGCAGATATGGTAAACGTCTATGGGAAAATGACTGATCAGTCGACTTTTACAATGGGAAATGATTTTGGGCCTTTCTAAAGCTAAACCCCGATGGTTACTTATGTATGGCATGATAAATAATATTTTTATTGAAAATGTTTTCGGCATGAGCCTACTGAGTATATTAAGTACTCAGCCCTGCATGTGTTTTCCCTATGTGTAGGTTGAGCGGCGACGAGCAATTGGTGGTGTTGAGCAATTTAAACTTTGAAGCATGGTTTGGTTACTTGTGAACTACGAGTGTCGTTGTGTCTCCACACATGACGTCACTCTTTCTCTTGAACGCTTCCGCTGAGACATTGTTTTTACTCATCATTCATTTAGCTTTGAACCTAATTATTTGGATAACGTCAACCTCTTGGCCCTTTGTTATTAAATATTAATTATTGGTCAATCTCTTTATTGAAACCCTAGTTCTCTTCGTCCGTTTATTAAATCATTTTAATCACGATCGCCCGTATTTATTAACCTAAAGGGCGGTCGTGACAGTTGAGCTGCCCGCCGTCGTTCCCATTCATGATGGACTGACCGACGTTGCCCGCCGAGTTCTCGGTGTTGGTAGCTCGGTCCCCAACGGTTCTGTTTGTTTTTCTTCATGTCTTCCCACCAATCGGGAAACCCGTGGAGGTGGAAGCAGGTATCTGTCGTGTGCTTCTTCCCACCACAGTGGTTGCACATCATTTTGCTCTTGTCGGTCGGAGTTGTAGAGAATTTGGGTGGCGGTGGTGGTCGGCTTCGGTTGATTGCTGCTAATCCGGCACCTATTCCGGCTTCCTGTGGATCGCCTGAGGGTTTGTAGACCCGCTCATTAGACGATTCACGTCTCACCAGTCCGTAAGCACTTTGTACAGTGGGCCGTGGATCTTTGTTTAAGATCTCTCTCTTTAATGTATTGTATCTTTCATTCAAAGCCCATAGAAACTGATATAATCTATGCCTCTGAGTGTTGCTGTTGTATTTCTGAATAGTTGATGGAGTATCGATCGGATTTTGATCCATTTCGTCGATGGAAATCCAGACCTTCTGTAACTTATTCCATAAATTCTCAAGGCTAATATTCCCATGCTTCATGTTTTATGCTTGCCTGTGCAGGTCTGAAACTCTAAACGGATCGGTTCCACTTCCGTATGTAATGGCCAGACCCTCCCATAGGTCTCGGGCAATTGCGTATTGTGATACTTCATTGACAATATTGGCTTCGATGTTGTTTATAATCCAGTTGAAGCAACAATGATCTCTGTGCTTCCATTTCGGATAATCAGGATCACTAGTTGGAGGAGGATCTGTAACTCCATCGATGTGAGACGACAGACCCTTCCCTCCGATTGCGTGTTCCATCAGGGTTGTCCAGAGGGAATAATTGTCGCCATTCAATTTGCTTTGGAGATGTACCTCCCCTAAAGATTCTGGTTGATTTGAGGGTGGAGGGGGTTGTTCTTGAGGTTTTGGTGGTATATTGATTTGCCTAAGGAATTAGGCCAATTGGGCAGCGAACTCCCCTGAGAAATTCATCAGTGGTTGGTTGGTGTTTGCAGCTTCTGAGAGAGGCATTGTATTGAAGATAGAACATGGTGGCAAAGATAGAGGAATAGCTTAGATTGTATTTTCTGTTATTTTGAATAGGTTACATATGCTCCCTTTTATAGGGGAATTACAACTCTAGAAAATACCTCGATCACTCTAGGAACTATCACTAATTTAATGTATCTAGGAAAGTTCACTCATTTATTGAAATAGCAATTACCAAGTTATGGGTACTTGGTACTAGCCGTTTGTATCTTCTTCTTGACAGCTTGCACCTCTTGAATCCGAGTGATATTGTAAAAGGGTACAACATCATATTGCATAGTACAGCGGGACATAAGTACTACTACTGCCGTGTTGTTTTCACAACACACAAATTGCTCGGAGTTGTTCAAACAACGCTCGCAGTCCGCTTCTGAGAGATCAGGCTCGCACTGCACCAGGGCGAATATGTCCTGAAAACTCGGCCCCGTCTCATTCCCTGCCGCGGTCTTCATCAACGGCCCTCCTGCGGCCGCCTGAGTGCGGAGATCCTTCAGTAGCCCCCACAGTTTCTGATATACTCAAATCATCACAACAAGATAGAAATAGATATATCTAGACTAACCTTAAACGCCAAACAACATCGTTATAAGATAACCTGGAGTTCATTATAATGAACTAATAACAAACTTATATTGAACTCCGGATTTTTAAATTATTATTTTTAAATCTCTGAATTCCCTATAATAAACTACAAATAAAGTTGTAATTAACTCTGCTTTATTTTATAATGATGGTGTCTTCCTAAAATAAGAAACATGATTTAGTTTGCATTAGTCTTTCATTTTCCGCATTCTAAATTGTGTTACCTGGTTAAAGTGCTCAGGATTCCGTGCAGTCTGGGAACTCCTGGAATAGATAGTGTAACTGTCAGTTGCGGTGCCGTCAGCAAGTGACTCGTCGGAATAGCGCAGCGTGCATTTGTCTCTGAACAGGATCCCCTGTCTCCGGTTGGGGCACAACCGAAGAAGCTCCGGGATAGCTTCTCGGAGGCAGGTGCGGCACTCCTCGAGCTGAAAGTCGGTTCTGCATAGCGCGGTGGCGTAGGCTCGGTCCGGGGCTTGGCCGGCTGTGCCGTTGTAGAATCCGTTGTCTTGTATGTTTGGTGGAAAAGATGAGATGAGGGAGTTAAGATTGGTGCTGTATGTGCCGTTGGTGGTGTAGTTGCCGCTGAAACAGCCGTAGTTCTGGGCCGTCACGGAGCCGGAGAGGATGGCAAGAATGAAGAGAAGGACACATGTTCGGGAAGTCATCTTAGTTTGGTTCCAACTGAGAAAAAAAGAGCAAGTTAATACAAGTTGGAATTGCGTCTTAATCACTCTGCACTCCTAGTATTTTTATACGCGTTAACTCTTTATTGACTCTGTGTGATCTCAAGTGTATGAATATGTTTAACGTATTTATTATCTAGCCTTGACATTCCGACAAGTTCTAATAGTAGTTGCGAATTTAAACTCACAATAAGTCAAGAAAATGATCGTTGAAATAAATGAAGAGAGTCTGAAAGTAATGGTGTGGTCCGCGTATGAGATTAGTCCTCGTAAAAACTGGATTCATGGTCTTATGAAAGTTGGACAAATCAAAACTTTGTATCAAGGGTCTGGTATGAGTGACCCAATATCTTCTGAATTAGCCCATTTCTTTTCTTATTTCTAATTATGTGTCATTCCTTTTTTAAGCTACTTATTTATTGGTATTGCATTTTTTTAGATATTCTTATTTTACAAGACAACATAGTAGAGAAATTATCAAGCATGGCAAAGCAAAGTTACATGAACCCAGTACAAAGACAATAGGAGTATATTTTTTCTCATAAAATAAATCGAATATAATAGAGAAAAAGTAAGTAGTGAGAACAAGCTAAAGACAATTGTTGGATATCATCGTGGATATAGATCTGTTATTGAAGCATCATTTTGAGTGTCGTAAGCTCCGTCTGGATCTCTTTCGCGACCGAACTGAAATACGCAGGTTTGGAAGGCAGCGGCAGTGTCACTGAGACGCTATTGAGCATGACTTGAACCGACGCCATGGTTGGCCTCTGCTCCCCCTTTTCTTGCACGCACAACAAACCTGTGTGAATGCATCTCAACATATCACCCACACTAACTCCATCATCAACACCGGATCGATCATCTTCTTCACTCCCCCCCTCCTGCCATTTTCTCCACGCCTGCAAATCACCTTGTACATTATCAATCTTGAAAGGTGAAAGATAGAAATCTATAAGTTCCATCCTAAAACTGTTTGGTTATAAAAGGAGTTATATAGTGGTTCCAGTTCTCTCTTTACAGGATATTATTATAGTTATTTTTGTTTCATTTGCTAGCAGAGCATATATGAGTCATGATTATTTGTGTTTTTCTACTTACAAAACTCAGCATGTATTCCACATTCTCCCGGCTGTCTGGATTTCGGAAAGAGCCGTTTCTCTGCCCACTGACGATCTCTAGCAATAGCACACTGAAGCTGAAGACGTCTAGCTTCACTGAGATTTTCCCAAGCCTTGCATATTCTGGGGCCATGTATCCATTGCAACACCCATTCAACACAAGTTATAAGAAAAAACTCTTTTTTTTTTCTTATGTGAAGGAATATTATTAGTATGAGCATGGTGAAGGACTAACCAGGTTCCAACAATTCTCCTCGTATTACTTCCACTTTGGTCTTGAAAAAACAGCCTGGCCATACCAAAATCAGCTATCTTAGGATTCATCGCTGAGTCTAATAACACGTTAGCCGCCTTGAGATCGCGGTGAATGATATGGAAGCCAGAGTAGTTGAAGTAGTGTAAGTGAATTGTGGAGTCCATAATAAAATGATGTGCTTGGTTAATATGTTGTTAAATTTTCCTTATCTAGACTTGGTCTAATTTTGAGGAACGACCCAATATGATAAAAATAGTCTATTTTTTTAGGATAAAAGGAGTATACGTTAGTACCATTTTTACCTTATAAACTTCACCAAATCCTCCTTCTCCAAGTTTGTTACTAGTGGAGAAATTGTCTGTGGCCGCTACAAGTTGCTTGAAATCGTATAAAAGGGATTCTTCAGCACTTACAGCTTCCTCCTCGCCTAATCCGATTATAAATATTTAAAACATAGAAAGGGTACATGCTAAAATTAATACTCCTCTCTCCACCGATAGTCGTCACGAAGTTTTTTTTTTCCGTCAGTCAATACTTTAACATATTTACTCTTTACTGTTTTTGTAATGGAGTGCATATCACATTTACTCATTTTACTCGCATTTTATTATGAAATTAATATTCTCGCTCAACTAACTTTTTCTACTTACTTAAAACTAGAGCACATCAACTAGCAATAAGTAACGGCGGATAGAGAGACTATTTATGATACGATAATTCAAAAAGAATGAAAATATAGCTTGTAATGTTATGTGCTCTGTTTTCTTCTTAAATCTCTTTCTAATGTTATGGGTTCAATGTTTGTCTCTCTTTAAATTTTTCGTCTCTAAATTTAGGGGTGGGGAAGTAATTAAGATCGTGTTTTTTAATTGTTCAGATTTGTTGGGCTACAAATAAAATTTCTGTTTAATTTGAGATTAAGGATAAAATAATTATTTTATCAAGGTTGTACTCCAGAGCCAACATATCTAATTAAAGACTAAATCTCAACCACTAAATAAAAAAAGTTGAATGGGATTGTGTATTAAAAACCTTAAATTTTGTATACACGGATGTCATTTATGATTATTTTAGTTAATTTTATGGATAAAATGGTCTTTAATAATGTGGTGTAATGGTAAGTTGTGAAACTAGTGGAGGTAATTTTTAAAAAAATCTCATACATCTAATACTCTTTTTTCCTAGAACTTGAGCAAACAAAATGCAAAAGATGTATGCATGTAGAAAAGAGAGAACTTGAGAGAAGACTTATTTTATCTGCTGTTTGTTCTCTTTCCTGAACTGAACCTCCTATTTATAGGCTAGAAATGAAAACTTGATTGAAAGACTTGACATTCAAGGTACCTCATAAAGTTTTGGAGATTACTTTTGATGAAAGTATCAAAGACCTCAAGTAGAATAAATGAAAAAAAAACCTTAGCTTCAATGCCTACAACAAATTTCCAGTAATCCCCTGCATTAATTAGTCCTACAAGCCCAAACCAACATATATATTCATGCTGACACTTTGCTTAATTTTTGAAAAATATCATTCCCTCCATCTCTTTATAAAGACTTGTATTCATTTTTAGGAGTCTCATCTAAAGTGAGTCATTTTTCATTGGCAAAATACTTTCTCTTCTATTTTATTCTCTTTTCACTTCTCTGATTTATTCTCTCTCTACTTAACTCTTCAAACATAATTTTCTTAAATCTCGTGACAAAAAAAAAGTCCTGCTTATCACAAGAAGAATGGAGTATTATATTTGGAACAATGGCTTGGGGATTTGAACCTTTCATAGTCAATACTATATGTATGACAACGGCAGGTGGACATGCTACCTTGAACCATCCTTCTTGGGGAAACTTTTTCATCACTTATTTTTTTCTTTTTCTCTAATATTTTACCAATTGCAAACTAAAATTAATATTGTCCATAAATAAGACTATTTTTTATGAACGGATAGAATACTTCCTCGGTCCGCCAAAACTTGACACGTTTTTCCATTTTGGGGTGTCCGCCATTTAAAGCCACATTTACCTTTTTTTCCATTTTCAGTAAGTGGGTCGCATACTTGACTAACTCATTCCATTCACATTTACTATAAAATTATATAAAATTGAGATCCACGTTTCACTAACTTATTCACTCTTTTTCTTTACAAAATCAAACAATTTCTTATAACCCCCGCCGAGTCAAAATGCGTCTTTAATTGGAGGATGGATGGAGTATTATTTATCAATTTATTATTATGACAATTCAACTCATTAAATTTCATAACTTTTAACACATTTAACATGTAAATTCACATATAAGAGCATCAACAACAATTGCCCTTAACCAGCCCAAACCTGTTCCGTTGAGATAGGAGGGTTAAAGGTCGTGGTTGCAGTGACCCATCCCGACGGGCCTCCCGATGGAGGGAGGAGCCCATATTGGCTGGACATGCGCCTCCGCCACATGGCGCTCCCTGGTCGCACGCAGTGAGTGGGCAGCGTTTTAGTCGTTTTAGAATTTGTTTTTTACTAAAAAAAATTGGAAAAAAATAAAAATAATAAAAGTTTTCCACTTCTCCATATTACCGTCTTTCTCCTCTCTTATTTTTTCATTTTTTATCCTCCAATTCAGCGCAAAATCTTCTATAAATGCCTCATCCATCACATAATTTTTTCATACCCAAAAAACAATCTCTCATTCAGTTTCTCTGTAATAATTTTCATTTCCATTCTCAATTCAAGTATGGCTAGAGACAGGTGATGAGGCGGATCAAACCAAGCGGCGCCCAAACTCCCATCACTACAAAAACCAACAAATTTACCCACGGTTTGATCTCCAATGATCAGGCCAGTGACTTCAGAAAGTAAAAGGAATGAATGAAGCTACAACTCAACGCGGATGTAACTCAGTGATCAATGCTTCATTTTTTGAAAACTCGGTTTGTTTGATCTCCAATGATCTGGCCAGGTCCTCATTGCCACCAGGGACGAAAAAGGCAGGCTCCAAAGGCACCGAAAATGTGGCAGAGAAGCTATGAAGCATTACCAAAACAGAAGCCATCGGCGGCCTATCCCTTGCATTTTTCTGAACGCACAATAAACCAATATGAATACATTTCGTAACATCATGTATAGGGGTTGAAGCAGACATCAATGCGGGATCAATTAACTTCCTCTCTCTTCCCGCACACCAATTTCTCCAAGCCTGTAACAAGGAACTCATGAATATTGTTATGTGGGATTAACCATAAGCAATCAACATTTTTAACTTACATAACTAAGCATATATTCTACGTTCTCTCCATTTTCCACATTCTTGAATGAGCTGTTACTTTGTCCGCATATAATCTCCAACACCAGCACTCCAAAGCTAAACACATCAGATTTAATCGAGAAATCCCCGTGTCGTGCATATTCAGGTGCCATGTATCCGCTGTCAAGTATACCCAGATTTATCATTCTCCTTTTTATGATATATTTACCAAATAAAACAAATATTAAAAGAACATTTGTTTATTTGATATGACTAATAAACTTACAAGGTACCAACAATTCTACGCGTATTGCCTCGTGTTTCATCCTGTTGAAACAATCTTGCCATGCCAAAATCGGAGATTTTGGGATTCTTGTCCCCATCTAGGAGTATGTTGCTCGCTTTGAGATCACGATGAATTATGCGTATACACGACTCTTCGTGCAGATAAACAAGTCCCCAGGCAATGCCTTTTATGATCTTGTATCTACTCTCCCAATTAATAAGCGAACGCTTCATCGGATCTGTTTCTCAGTCACACATACATTACATTGTTATGTGTCAGCTTCTGGTTAACTAAATAATACTAATAAATTGGTCAAAATAAAGATACATTACCAAAAATAGAGCAGTCTAGGCTTCCATTTTGAACAAATTCATAGACGAGAAGCCTTTCCGATCCTCTTAGTGAGAATCCCAACAACCTTGTTAAATTTCTATGTTGAAGCTTGGCCATTAACAATACTTCATTCTTAAACTCCAATTCTCCTTGCCCTGAATTCCTTGATAGCCTTTTGACTGCAATTTGTTGGCCACTTCGAAGTTTTCCCTAAAATAAATGCATACACATATCAAGCTATTCTACTAAACAACTTAGTAAATAATATGTTACCACATTTACCTTATAAACTGCACCAAATCCTCCTTCTCCAAGTTTGTTACTAGTGGAGAAATTGTTTGTTGCAGCTACAAGTTGCTTGAAATCGTATAAAAGCGATTCTTCAGCACTTACAACTTCATCCTCGCCTAATCCAATTATAAATATTTCAAACATGGAAAGGTAATACATGCTGAAATTAATACTCCCTCCCTCTGTCCACTAAACCTTGTCACAATTTTCTATTTCGATCCGTCCGTCGATACTTGTCACATTTACTTTTTATGAATTATACTAAATGATCTCATATTCCAATTACTCATTTCTCGTCCATTTTATGATAAAACTAATGCATTTACTTTTTCCACCTATTTTTTTCACATTTTTCACAACCCGAGTGAGTCAACTCGTAATAAGTAACGGCGGATGGAGAGAATAGTACCTTGTAATGTTGTTATGTCCTTCTTCTCGAATCTCTTTCTGACGATAATTCCAACAAAAGCAGCAAGAAGCAGAGAAGCCAAAATTGGAACAAGAATGATGATCACAGTTCGATTGGTATTACCCGACGATGGTGGGGGCACTGGCGGCGGCGGTGGAGGAGGGAGGGGCGATACTATCGCTTGCACCTCTTGAATCCGAGTGATATTGTAAAAGGGTACAGCATCATATTGCAGAGTACAGCGGGGCATAAGTACTAATACTGCCGTGTTGTTTTCACAACACACAAATTGCTCGGCGCTGATCAAACAACGCTTGCAGGCCGCTTCTGAGAGATCAGCCCTGCACTGCACCAGGGCGAATATGTCCTGAAAACTCGGCCCTGTCTCATTCCCTGCCGCGGTTTTCATCAACGGCCCTCCTGCGGCCGCCTGAGTGCGGAGATCCTTCAACAGCCCCCACAGTTTCTGATATACTCAAATCATCACAACAAGATAGAAATAGATATATCTAGATTAACCTTAAAGGCCCAACAACATCGTTATAAGATAACCCGGAGTTCATTATAATAAAATAATAACAAACTTATATTGAACTCCGGATTTTTAAATTATTATTTTTAAATCTCTGAATTCCCTATAATAAACTACAAATAAAGTGGTAATTAACTCTGCTTTATTTTAGAATGATGGTGTCTTCCTAATATAAGACATGATTTAGTTTGCATTAGTTTTTCATTTTCCGCATTCTATATTGCGTTACCTGGTTAAACTGCTCAGGATTCCGTGCAGTCTGGGGACTCCTGGAATAGATAGTGTAACCGTCAGTTGCGGCGCCGTCAGCAAGTGACTCGTTGGAATAGCGCAGCGTGCATTTGTCTCTGAACAGGATCCCCTGTCTCCGGTTGGGGCACAACCGGAGAAGCTCCGGGACAGCTTCTCGGAGGCAGGTGCAGCACTCCTCGAGCTGAAAGTCGGTTCTGCATAGCGCGGTGGCGTAGGCTCGGTCCGGGGCTTGGCCGGCTGTGCCGTTGTAGAATCCGTTGTCTTGTATGTTTGGTGGAAAAGATGAGATGAGGGAGTTGAGATTGGTGCTGTATGTGCCGTTGGTGGTGAAACAGCCGTAGTTCTGCGCCGTCACGGCGCCGGAGAGGATGGCAAGAATGAAGAGAAGGACACATGTTCGGGAAGTCATCTTAGTTTGGTTGTAACTGAGAAAAAATGAGCAATTTAATACAAGTTGGAATTGCGTCTTTATCACTGCACTCCTAATATTTTTCTATACGCATTAACTCTTTATTGACTCTGTGTGATCTCAAGTGTATGAATATGTTTAACGTATTTATTATCTAGTCTTGACATTCCGACAAGTTCTAATTTAAACTCACAATAAGTCGAGAAAATGATCGTTGAAATAAATGAAGAGAGTTTGAAAGTAATGGTGTGGTGAGCGTAGTCCTCGTAAAAACTGGATTCATGGTCTTATAAAAGTATTTGCTTTTATTAGCATCTCCTTTTCCTGCAAAAATTTGCTTTCATTAGTTTCAAATTGAGTTCGCCAAATTATTCATAAAGATGAACCTGGTGGCGGAGAAGGTGTAGATGGCACGACACGTGGAGAAGGCGGAGGCGAAGACACATCTACCATTGCTCGCACTTGCTCAAGCCTAGTTAGATTATAAAACTGTTCAAGCTGGAAATGTAGATTGCAACTCGGCACAAACATGATCACGAAAGTCGAACCATCGCAACACTGCGGACCAGCCCCGACAAGCAGTTGGAGCAGTCCCTCGAAGACAGATCCGGAGTGCACTGCACCAGCGCGTATACAGAGCCACCACTCGAATTCCCAGCCACCACCTGTTAGGCAAATAAAACAAAAATAACTATAACAATATCTCATCAGTCTTAAAAAAACTGAAACCATTGTATAAGTCTCATGGGCCACCTTCGTCATGGAATATGAAAATATTGTACTCTCTTCGTCCCATTTTAAAATGAAGTGCTCAATTTGGACATGTAATTTAAGAATAATGGTGCTCCCTCCGTTCCAAGGAAGATGACCCCTTCTTTGAGCGGCACGGAGTTTTATGCAGTTTTATTTTGTGTGTTAGGTGGAGAGAGTATAAAAAAAGAGAGAGAGAATAAAGTAGAGATAAAGGTATTTTCATTTATAGTAATGATTTTAAATGAGACAAACCAAAAAAGAAAGTATGTCATCTTTAGTGGGACAGATGGAGTATTAGATTAAGTGAAAAGAAATAACATAGAAAATAAAGGAGCGAGATGCATGAGAATAAGTGTTTGATTTTTTACAAAATAAAAAGACTCAGTAAAAATCTAAAAAGAATATGAATCATTTAAGGTGGAACGGAACGAGAAGAGAGTATTTGGTAATATGGTGATCCAATTCCAATTTAATATTGTTATGCCATTGGATGGATTAGAAAATATATTAGACGAATTGTCAAGCATGAATGTGAATTTTAGCCTAATATTTTGTACAGTTGGCTTATTATTAGCATTTTGTGACATTTAATGAGCTCGCAGATTAGCTGACAGGTTCAACTCTGCTAGTTTAACGGCGTCCTATGAAAGATGGGTTGAATGTGGAGTGATATTTAATTCTATATGTAGATATTGTATGAGTTTAAAATTATATTAGTACATTATTAATCTGTCATTAGGTAACTGCGAAATGTTGATTTTGTGAGATCATGATTCATTAAAGAACTGCTTTGGATTCTATCCTGCTTAATGTATGTTGCGACATACAAGTGAAATGGGTCCACTTACATAAATATAATTAGGCTTGCTTATTTGGCCGGTTCCGGTTCTAACCGGACCGGTGATCGGTTAACCGGTTTTAAATTTTCATAATTTCTAGAACAGGAACCGTAACCGGAACCGATGTGTAATTTTAATCCGAATTTATTTATAATTTTAAATAGTTCAATACTAAAAAAAATAATAATCCAACATCTAGAAATATAACAAATAATACCTAAAAATTAAAATAAATACACAAAAAATACAAACCAGTAATACTACAATAATATTCATATATGGATTAGAGTGATGTCAAGTGTAGTAGGTCGGTCTAGTTTATGTTAGCAATTTTTTAATTAAAAAATAGGAGTTCTAAACTTTAGCAATTTTTTTAAAAAAATAAGTTTTAAAATTGAATTTCATTTTCCTTTTTTGGCTATTCAATGGAATTTCGAATACTAATTGATCTTGTTGTGACTTTTTGGTTTATAACGGAACAGTTAATAAATTATTCACAAACATGTTAAAACCTTATGTTAAATGAATTGTTACATAAATTTGTTATAAATTTCTATCATACGAAATGATATTGTATTTGTATAAGTTCTTTTGGAAATTAAAAATAAACTTATGATGTCCTACTCATTATAGTTAGTTCATCAAAAATGGATTAGGGAAATAATTGTAGATTCAAAGTATCACGATTTAAACATTCGGAATACTTCAAAAATAGAGCTCGCAAATCTAACACAGTTTAAATCTAAAAATCACTCAATATTTCAAATTATTTTACTTTAATTCAAAATTAATTCAATTAAATTAGATTTATTAGTATATTAAATTATTTAAAAAATGAATTATAATCCGGTTCCGATTAGGAACCGGTCAGATCCGGTTCCAAACCGGAATCGGTTTTATTTAAAAAGTTGGAACCGGTACCGGAACCGGATTTTCCGGTTCCGGTTCCGATTCCGTTTCCGGTTAACTGGGAACCGGAGAACCGTTTAAGCACCCCTAAATATAATACTACTTTTTAATTAATATTATATCACATGTTCCCACTGCATTATTGAATACAGGGTAGGATAGGGTGGAAATTATGTTGTTTCTCTATTTAGCTGTTTTTTAGTTATAATTGCCACACTCACGCACGCATGAAATCACTCGAAATTCAAATTATCAATCGGTATAAAAACGCACTATCATCTAAATGCGCACTTCGTAGCAATAAAAAAGACGTTATTTTATAAGCAAAGAATAGGCTCCTAGACAGAAAAAACTATCAAAGAAGATTTTAAATTAATCCCAAGACACGAGCAAAAACTAAAAAATGGGCTCCTAGAAAGGAGTCAAAATTGTAAATGGATGATTGAAGTTACTCGTTGAAACAAGCCAAAATTTTCAATGAAAATTGAAAAAGCTCACTAATACGAGTAAGAAATAAAGCAACTCTTTGGTACGAGCCAAAACTATGGATAATGAATTAAAGAAGCTCTTTTAATATTGATATTCACGTTGGTGCATGACGCATGCACATTTGAATTTAACGCAGTGAATTATTCTACTTCTAATGTAGTGAGTGATCTACCACTAGGGTAATTTGGAAGCATTTTTTCCTAATAGACAAATACAAGAAGTAACACTTCTCTCTCTTCTTAGAAAACCAAGTTAGTCCATTGGCATTGTACTGGAATGACATAGTTTATGCAAATGATATCGATATGCACCATGCATTTAATTTACCCATTTCCCAAAGAACATTCCTTTCATTATATAGCATCTGTATAATCATGCATCAAACCTCTCTCTAAACATCATGCCTATCTGCTTTCCTATGAGCACAACACATTATGCAGAAAATGTGGTGTTTGATGAGTCTGCTTTCAAGTAATGGAGATACTTGACTTCCCCTTTGATACTTCTTCCAAGATAAGCATCCTTGGCATCACACCATATCTCAATATTCCTTGTAACTCTTTAATCATCATCATCATCATCTACTCTATCTTAGACAGTCACAAATATGGGGTGGGTGCATTAACTGTTCACTACTACTATTACATTAGTAATATATTTTGATGGCTAGTATTATTAAGAGTGTGTTTGCAGGTGGTTCCAGAGATTAGAACTGAAATGGGGTGGGTAGCTCAACTAATCAAGAAAGTTATATGCAATGATAGTCAAGTAGAGTCGTCGTTGTCACCATCTTCCACCCCAAAATGACAAGCACATCTAACTGTGCTGCCTGTTCCAGTTCAACAATAAATCAAAGGCCATATTATGTGTTTCTACTTTCATTTCCAATCAAACTTCACTTATCTAACTGCAAATTCAGAACCAACTACATTGACTTAAACATCCAATTTTTAGCACATGTACTTGCAAAACAAAACAAAACAATTATTTTCCTCACAAATTGTGCAATGAATTGCCTAAGTATATTGGGTATTGAATCAAGAGTTAATATTCAAACAATAGCCTATGTTGCATTTCCAAAATCTCTACTTGACAGAGGATCACTCTCTCTACCCTCCACTTCCTAAGCAAGCATATTTTTTATGATCCCTGTCGAACTTTTATTTTTATCACCCTCTGCACGCTTAAAAGAAATAAATCCATCCGATGATTGCAGAGCTAGAACGGCATCTGTAAAGCTGGTCGAGTCGGCCGGACGATAGAAAAGAATATAGGCCATCTGCTTGAAAACTTCTTCTTCATCTGCAGCTGTAATCTACACAAGTAGAATAGTCAGCTATTAAATAGATAAATTTACGAATCAAAGTAACACAACAAGTATGATAAAGAGGTTTCAGTGCATTACTCGTGAATCATCGTATTTGTACCACTCATTGGCGTTCAAGCGAATAAAGCTGTAGTAATGACCTGCGACTGGTGTTTCCCCTTCATGCACTATAATAGCATAGAGCTCGTAGTATAAATGCATCTGCAAAACCAGCAAAAAAGACATTGAAACTTAAGAATAGACACCAGATCAATAAAAAGACCATCCTTTTGTTTTTTGGGATAAATAAACTAAAAAATAAAACTCACTTTGTCTACACTAGTGAAGGGAAAAGTCACTTTTCTAGGAGTGAAAGGGATCAAGTCCAACTGAGGTGGAAATGACACATGCTTTTTTATTTTCTTGTTCAGTCTGTCAAACCTCTTCAGGTGAAATGTGACAATAGGTTGAAGCCGATCCAGGTCAATTTTCTGTACGATACCTTCATTCCCACAATTTTCACAGCGAAAGTCAGGTACTATTGTTACTATATAAGCTTGCAGAGCACCGATGAGAGTGTCCGAATTCTCGATAGGTAATTGCAGGTCCCATACATCCTCTGTCTTACTAGAAATCTTGCCACATAAACACATGAACTGCAGGTAACAGAGCAAGGTAAATTTCAGCTTACAAATTATAACCGTGCTTCACGGAATTGAGGAACTCTGCATGTCACAAACAAAAGAGGGTGAAGAATACTGATATCACCTTGTTGACAAGACGGCCACCAAACAGTCGTTTGACAAAGATTTTATGTTCATTATCCTTATCGTCGCGATACTTGTCACACTCCATTAGTTTATTCCATAACTTCAAAAGGAATTCATGAGCATCCTCCTGTCTACCCACTTTCAAGGTAGGTGAAATGTCTAGCAGTTGAGTCAAAGAATCATAGAGAAAACAATCAACAGAATTGCTTGAATAAACGTGCACACAATTCAAAAGCCACAAACTTGAACAAATGATATCCCTCAGTGCTCATTATGACAATTTTATACACAGTTCAAAAAACCAAATCTTGAAACTCGAGTTCAAGATTGAGCTCGAGTTTCATTTATTCAAACTCTGCATATCTAAGTACACGTTAAAAAAGTGATACGGCTTAAATTCCGAACTAGTGTCTTAGGCACAAAATATTTCCTTCCTGAAGTAAGTGATCGAAATATCTCTTCAAGACTGCACTTTATACAGAACTTTCCATTGGGACCTGCAGTTGAGTTCAAAAACATTAAATGTTGATCGCCAATAACTCATCCACCAAGGAAATAGGCATCGAATATACTTACAAACGCACAGCAATGGGTTATTTTGGTAAATAATGGCCTCAAAAAATGGCACAGTATGCACCAAGCATTGCAAAACCGAATTCATGAAGCATATATTGTCTACATTCACCAGCCCGGCTCCCTGTCAATAATTACACACATAATTATGTACAACTAGTAACCGATAAACACTATATTGGGTTAATATTACATCAGAAAATGGCTTACTAGACGATAGAACACATTTGGATCATATATATCAACATCTTCCTTATCATCCTGGCAGGAAAATCAGTTTATTAATCTTATATAATCAAACTTATATAATCAAATAAACACCAATCTTATATAATCAAAAGAAACACCAAATCAATTATGAGTATTCAAGAAAAGAGATTATTACTCTATAATAAGGTTGATTCTCTACCGATAAACACTATATTGGGTTAATATTACATCAGAAAATGGCTTACTATACGATAGAACACAGTTGGATCATATGTATCAACATCTTCTCTGTCCCCTTCCAGAGATGAAGGAACTGGAAACTCCCATATCTGCTTCCAAATAAAAGGAAAGCCGCAAATAAACAGATATATGTAAAATCAGCAGTCAAGAAAAGGAACTGCTTCTGCTATGGCCAATACCCAAGGTGATAAAAGCGGAGATAAAAGGAAACGGCTTCTATAATCCTTCTCTTCCCCAGTAGCAGGTAACTGCTTCTAAATAAAAGGAAAGACACAACAGATATATGTAAAATCAGAAGTCAAGAAAATAAGAAACACCAAATCAAGTAAGAGTAATCAAGTGAAAGGACTATTACATGATCGAATAGAGTTTTTGCTACGGCCCCTTCTGGAGGTGAAAGAACCGGAGACGAAGGTGCGGTCTCACATTTCTGCTTCCAAATAAAAGGAAAGACACAATTAAACAGACATATGTAAAATCAGAAATCAAGAAAACAAGAAACACCAAATCAAGTAAGAGTAGTCAAGAAAAGGGACTATTACATGATCTGGTAGATTTTCTGCTATGGCCCCTTCCGGAGGTGAAACAATCGGAGATGAAGACCCGGTCTCAGATATCTGCTTCCAAATACAAGGAAAGACACAGCATATACATGTAAAATCAGAAGTCAAGACAAAAAGAAACATCAAATCAAGTATGAGTAGTCAAGAAAAGGGGCGGGTACATGATCGGATAGATTTTCTGCTACGGCCCCTTCCGGAGGTAAAAGAACAGGAGAAGAAGATCCGGTCTCAGATATCTGCTTCCAAATAAAAGCAAAGACACAACCGATATATGTAAAATCAGAAGTCAAGAAAACAAGAAACACCAAATATGTAAGAGTAGTCGAGAAAAGGGACTGTTACATGATCTAGATTTTCTGCTACGGCCCCTTCTGGAGGTGAAAGAACCGGAGATGAAGGCGCGATCTCACATTTCTGCTTCCAAATAAAAGGAAAGACACAATTAAACAGACATGTACAATCAGAAATCAAGAAAACAAGAAACACCAAATCAAGTAAGAGTAGTCAAGAAAAGGGACTATTACATGATCGGGTAGATTTTCTGCTATGGCCCCTTCTGGAGGTGAAACAATAGACGAGGAAGACCTGGTCTCAGATATCTGCTTCCAAATAAAAGAAACAAACAACAGATATATGTAAAATCAGAAGTCAAGACAACGAGAAACACCAAATCAAGTATGAGTAGTCAAGAAAAGGGACTGTTACATGATCGGATAGAATTTCTGCCACGGCCCCTTCCGGAGGTGAAAGAATCGGAGATGAAGACCTGGTCACAGATATCTGCTTCCAAATAAAAGGAAAGACACAACAGATATATGTAAAATCAGAAGTCAAGAAAAAAACACCAAATAAGTAAGAGTAGCCAAGAAAAGGGACTGTTACATGATCGGATACATTTTCTGCTACGGCCCCTTCCGGGGGTGAAAGAACCGGAGATGAAGGCGCGGTCTCAGATATCTGCTTCCAAATAAAAGGAAAGACACAATTAAACAGACATATGTAAAATAAGAAGTCAAGAAAACAAGAAACACCAACTCAAGTAAGAGTAGTCAAGTAAAAGGACTATTACATGATCGAATAGATTTTTTGCTACGGCCCCTTCCAGAGGTGAAAGAACAGGAGATGAAGGCGTGGCCTCACATTTCTGCTTCCAAATAAAAGGAAAGACACAATTAAACGGACATATGTAAAATCAGAAGTCATGAAAACAAGAAACACCAAATCAAGTATAAGTAGTCAAGAAAAGGGACTATTACATGATCGGGTAGATTTTCTGCAATGGCCTCTTCTGTAGGTGAAAGAACCGGAGATGAAGACCCGATCTCACATAACTGCTTCCCAAAAAAAAGGAAAGACACAATTAAACAGATATACTATAAAATCAGAAGTCAAGAAAACAAGAAACACCAAAATGAAACACCAAATCAAGTATGAGTAGTCAAGAAAAGTGGCTATTACATGATCGGATAGATTTTCGGCTACGGCCCCTTCCAGAGGTGAATGAACCGGAGATAAAAGCCCTGTCTCGCATAACCGCTTCCAAAAAGGAAAGACACGATTAAACAGATATGTACAAAATAAGAAAACAAGATTAAGCGGCTTACTGCGTAAACAAGATTTTCTGCATCGGCCCTTTCCGTAGGTGATAGAACCGGAGATAAAGGCCCGGTCTCACATAACTGCTTCCAAATAGAAGGAAATACACAATTAAACAGATATATGTAAAATCAGAAGTCAAGAAAACAAGATTAAGCGGCTTACTGGGAGTTCAGGATTGTTCGCCAAGTCAACAACTTGAGCTATGTCATCGTCTTCACTACTACTGCTATCAGTGGAAGAACTCTCACAATATATGAAATTCGTTCCTCCTTGATATTCAATATGAGGATAGGGAGCGAAAATCGAACTCCACGGTAAGTTGTAGAGCGCGTCGCGCATTTCCTGTGCAGTCACCTTCTCCTCGGGAGGCGGGGTTGGATCGACCAGAGCAGGCGGGGTTTTATCGACCGGAGCTTGAGGGGTTTGATCGACCGGAGCAGGACGGGTTTGATCGACCGGAGCAGAAGGGGTTTGATCGACCGGAGCAAGAGGGGTTTGATCGAGTGGAGCAGCCCCTTCCGGAGGTGAATGAGCCGGAGATAAAAGCCATGTCTCACATAACCGCTTCCAAAAAGGAAAGACACGATTAAACAGATATGTACAAAATAAGAAATCAAGAAAACAATATTAAGCGGCTTACTGCGTAAACAAGATTTTCTGCATCTGCCCTTTCTGTAGGTGATAGAACCGGAGATGAAGGCCCGGTCTCACATAACTGCTTCCAAATAAAAGGAAATACACAATTAAACAGATATGTGTAAAATCAGAAGTTAAGAAAACAAGATTAAGCGGCTTACTGGGAGTTCAGGATGGTTCGCCAAGTCAACAACTGGAGCTATGTCATCGTCTTCACTACTACTGCTATCAGTGGAAGAACTCTCACAATATATGAAATTCGTTCCTCCTTGATATTCAATATGAGGATAGGGAGCGAAAATCGAACTCCACGGTAAGTTGTAGAGAGCGTCGCGCATTTCCTGTCCAGTCACCTTCTCCTCAGGAGGCAGGGTTGGATCGACCGGAGCAGGCGGGGTTTTATCGACCGGAGCAGGAGGGGTTTGATCGACCGGATCAGGAGGGGTTTGATCGACCGGAGCAGAAGGGGTTTGATCGACCGGAGCAAGAGGGGTTTGATCGACCGGAGCAGAAGGGGTTGGATAGACTGGAGAAGGCGGGGTTGAATCGACCGGAGCTGGCGGTGTTGAATCGACCGGAGCAGGAGGGATTTGATCGACCGGAGCAGGAGGGGTTTTATCGACCGGAGCAGGAGGGGTTTGATCGACCGGAGCAGAAGGGGTTTGATCGACCGGAGCAGAAGGAGTTGGATCGACCGGAGAAGGAGCAGGAGGGGTTGGATCGACCGGAGAAGGCGGGGTTGAATCGACCGGAGCTGGCGGTGTTTGATCGACCGGAGCAGGAGGCGTTTGATCGACCGGAGCAGGAGGCGTTTGATCGACCGGAGCAGGAGGCGTTTGATCGACCGGAGGAGGAGGAGTTTGATCAATCGGAGCAGAAGGGGTTTGATCGACCGGAGCAGGAGGGGTTTGATCGACCGGAGCAGGAGGGGTTGAATCGACCGGAGCAGGCGGTGTTGAATCGACCGGAGCAGGCGGTGTTTGATCGACCGGAGCAGGAGGGGTTAGATCAACCGGAGCAGGCGGTGTTTGATCGACCGGAGCAGGAGGGGTTAGATCAACCGGAGAAGGAGGGGTTAGATCAACCGGAGCAGGAGGGGTTTGATCGACCGGAGCAGGAGGGGTTGGATCGACTGGAGAAGTCGGGGTTGGATCAACAGGAGCAGGCGGTGTAGAATCGATCGGGGCAGGAGGGGTTTGATCGACTGGAGCAGGAGGGGTTGGATCGACTGGAGCAGGAGGCGTTTGATCGACCGGAGCAGGCGGTGTTGAATCGACCGGGGCAGAAGGGGTTTGATCGACTGGAGCAGTAGGGGTTGGATCAATCGGAGCAGGAGGCGTTTGATCGACCGGAGCAGGCGGTTTTGGATCGATCGGAGCTGGTGGTTCAGCGGGTTTCTTTTCATCCGTCATTTCGGAATCCAAGAAGTCGGGAATTGGGAGATATTTTTTGCAGAATTTCGAAATGGATTTGTGGAGAAGGAAGGTGGTGCGAGAGAGATAAGTGCGGTTGAATTTAGAGAAAGGAGGAAGTTACAAATTCTGTTGAGAATTTGAAAAGCGAGGGAAATTTTGGGATTTTGAATTCAGTTATTAATCTGTCAGAGTCAAGAGTTGGGCGGAGAATATACATGGACCGTCGATGACTACTACTACTATAATTTTGCATTTTTTAGTTAAAAATTATAATTATTTTGAATTTGTTGAGATTGGTTTTATGTAAAATAGGAGTAGTAGTAGTAGTAGTAGTAGTAAGAGATATATGTTCAGTTTTAACCTTTTCAGTGCATGAATATCATAAAGATAAAATGCATGAGACTGATTTTAACATAACTATATTTTGCAATCTAATTTTCAAAGTTTTACATTTAAAAAACATCACTATTATGAATTGTTTTTAAATGACAAAAAGACAAGCAACAAAGCATGATGGGCGGTTTCAAAACAAATACTCATTTTTGTTGACTAATCTTAAAATATTTATAGCTAATTAAAAGATAAACTTGAAAGATATCTGTAAAAATTTTACATTCTTTATTAGGATTTAGGATTTAGGATTACATACTAACATCAGTTTTTACATTCTCTATTAGGATTTAGGATTACATACTCGCATTAGATAAGAAAGGGTAACATTTGAATGAATAAAGAAAATTAAAAAACACACAAAATGACAATCGATTAGAATCAATATTACTTTCAAATTCGTGCGAATTTAGAATAAAAAGAAAACAAAATAAGTGGTTGAATGTGAGACTGAATACAAATGAAATAATAATGGACCTCCAACATTTGAGCCATCAATCTATATATCACATTAAATGCCCATGTAAAATGTTAAAAACATTTGGGAATAAAATTTTGGTTTTGGGTGGCAAGGGTGAAGAACGAAATTAAAAGCGTATAAGAACGGTAGAAAATAATGGCGGGCTAATATCACGAAGTTTTTTACAAGTTATTACGAATTTTAAACAAATTTTAATATCATAAAATTTTAATATCATGAAATTTTTCATAAATTTTAAACTTGGTAGTATATAATATTACGAATTTAAAATAATTATTGAATTTTTTCCACCTGCAAATCCTGTTACATTTCCTTTGTTATTACATCACATAAAATATGGTTACCACTGAAAAATGATAGTAATGTGATTACAAAGTCTCTAAGAAGTTAAAAACCAGATATGATTATCTGTCTAATTTTAATATACAGTTGGATTTATCATTAGTGGAAAAATTCAACAACTATTTAAGTTCGTGATATTATATGTTAAGTTCAAAATTCGTGGAAAAATACAAATTTTTAAAAAATTACAGATGATATTTTTTACCTACATTAAAATATTGAAAAACAGGTTGTCATCCCATTTATCATCTGTTATTACATTACGCCACACTACATCATTACATAAGATATAATTATTACTAAAAAATGATAGTGAAGTTAGTTGTTATAAGCCAGATATGTTTATCCATCTCATTTTAATGAAATTAAATTTTAATGTATAAGAAATAAGATAACCATATCTATCTCCTATAAACTTTGTAATCACATTATTTTTATTTGCCAGTGGTGACCATATTTTATGTAAATATAGGATTGCCAGTGGTGACCATATTTTATGTAAATATAGGAACGACAATCTTAATAGATCTTTGTATAAATCAGTTTGTAATGCGAGCACACAACACAAATACCAAATCAAAGCATACATCATTATTTGTTTGACTTTTTTGGGACCCCATAGATAGTGAGTGAGCCGTGGGCCGTCGCAAATATGCTAGCCCACTCTAATTTGTCGTTTCCGCTAATATAAAAATCACTAATATAAAAATCACAGGACTAAAGTGTGCCGGTAGAATGGTTGATGTCTGAACTAAAGATTACGAGTTTAAGTTCACCATGGTTTCACTTTTAAAATTTATGTATATTTGTCGATAAAAAAAAGGAAGAAATACACATTAATTACGGGAGATTTACTTAAATCAGTAAATATATAAAAAAAAACGTAATGTTTTGAGTGTTTAATAGACAGTTTTGATTATTAATGATCTGATAATTAAGCGGACGCCACGTTAATATTATTGAGCGCGACAATATATGGTGCACTATGAATAGCAAACTAGATATTGTAACAAGTCAAAACTAATACTAGTAGTAACTCTTAATTAACACATCTATATTTACGAATTATGCACGCCTAGTTTGTGTGATATGAGAAATATTGTAAATTGAAGATTTGACAATTCGAGTGTGTGTGATTTTTGATAAAATGTTAAGGGCACCCACAATGGGGCGCCCGATGGCACGCCCGATGCCTCCAATGTGGGTGCCCGCCCGATGGCACGCCCTACGCCCACTCCCTAAGCTTCGGGCGCGGAAGAAGCGCGGACGATGGTCTATCGTCCGCGCCATCGGCACCATTGTGGGCTCGGCGGACGATGGCACGCGTTTTTGAATTTATTTTCTGAATTTTGCTATTTAAACCTTGTTTCTCATTCACTTGTTCATACGAACTTCCTGCCTCTCTCATTTCTCGCATCTCTCACATTTCTACCTCTCTCACATACCAAAATGAACCACGACGACGACACTAGTTCTAGTTCCTCGGAGTCAGGTAGTCCGACCTCGAAAGCCTTAGATGCAGCCGTTGAAGAGGCCATGGCGGAATGCTTAGTCGAAATGCAGCGCGAGGAGGCGGCGGCAGAGCAGATCCACAGGCCTATTCGACGTCGGACGGTTGTCCGACGCGACCACGCGACAGCTTACCAACGTCTAGTTGCAGACTATTTTGCCGATCAACCACGGTGGGGACCGACTGTTTTCCGCCGACGGTTTATAATGCCGCGTTACCTTTTTCTCAGCATTGTCCGAACGTTGGAGTCACATGATGAATACATGACGTATCGGGAAGATGGCGTCGGCAGACCCGACCTTACACCGTTGCAAAAGTGCACGGCTGCACTCCGTCAGTTGGCCTACGGCACCACGACGGACATTTTCGACGAGTACCTCCACGTCGGGGAGACAACAGGTCGGGAGTGCCTGAAGAGATTTTGTAGGGGAGTTGTGGAGGCATACGGCGACACATATTTGCACAGGCCGACTGCTATTGATTGCCAGGGCCTGATGAAGATGCACGAGACTGCGCACGGCATTCCTGGGATGCTATGGAGCATCTAATGTATGCACCGGGAGTGGAAGAATTGTCCGACGGCTTGGAGATGCCAATTCACTAGTGGATACAAGTGCAGCCACCCGACGATGATCCTCGAAGCCGTCGCTGACCATCGGCTCTGGATCTGGCATGCTTACTTCGGCGTAGCTGGGTCGAACAACGACATTAACGTCCTCAACTGATCCACCCTCTTCACCGAGCAATGCAATGGCAATGGCCCGGCCATCGAGTTCACTACCAACAGACGCCAATACCACATGGGGTACTACTTGGCCGATGACATATACCCACGGTGGCCTGTTTTTGTGAAGATGATCAGTTGCCCAATGGGTGAGAAGAGGGTTTTATTTGCGCAAAAGCAGGAGGACGCGCGGAAGGATGTCGAGCGGGCATTTGGTGTGCTCCAAACACTGTGGGCAATTGTGAAATGGCCGGCTCGTCTCTGGTTCAAGGAAGTCATCGCCGATGTCATGTATGCGTGCATAATCATGCACAACATGATAGTCGAGTATGAAGGTGGGAGCATCACCGACTGGAACGATGATGAAGGTGCATCTAGCTCGTCCAGCACGGCGACCGAGCCCCCCGCTAGAGGATTACCGACGGGCTTCAATGAGGTTCTATCTAGACTGGCCTGAATGCACAACCAACAAGACCATGCTCAGCTCATGAACGACATGATTAAAGAAGTGTGGGCCCGTAACCGCCGTCGCTGAGTTTGCGTATTTTTTTAATTCGTATTGTAATATATTAATTTTTATAAATGAAATGAAGTTTTTTCCCAATTTTTGTAGTTATTTAAATATTCAAATAAAAGAAAATGCATAGGGTGCGCCTTAGGGCGCCCCACTGCAGGTGGGAGGGTGGGAGGATAAAAATGATGACGTGGCGGTGCATAGGGCGCGCCTTAGGGCGCCCCATTGCTAATGGCCCTATAGATAAAAATCTTGTGACTCTCCTAAAATTGCTAATTTTTTAAAAATAAATTACTGTTGACATTTTCTGTTGCCACTATTTTGTCATCTATTGACATTTTCTAACGATTCAGATCATAGTTTGAAGTTAATACAATATTTATAGTTTACATTTAATTACATTCCTATTTATTTATTTATGATAAATAGTGTTTCATTTCTATCCTAAAAAAAGTGTTTCATCTCTCAAACTTTCAATGTATTGCAAAAATATGGCTTCAACGTTTATTTTTTTCATCAAATATCTTAAACTTTAAGAGTTTTAGATAAAATATCGCATTATACAAAATCTTATTGTTATGTACAAACTCATCCCACATCGGGAGTCTGAGAGAAGTTGAAAGGTGTATATAATCATGTCCAACCCCTAATCAGTTTGAGGTTTTTGGGAGTGACCAAAAACCAAATCTGTGCGGCCTTGACTAAAAGCGGAAGGTTTGTTGAGTACAAACCAATCCACATCGGGAGTTTGAGAGAAGTTGGTAGGTGTATATAATTCATGTCCAACCCCTAGTCAGTTCCTTTTAGGAATGACCCACAAACAAATCCATGTGGGCTTGACCCAAAATGGACAATATCAAACGTCTGTTGCAGTCGACGATCACACTTATGATAAAAAGTTGATTCATCTCGTTGCATTTGGAGGTAAAAAATTTGCCACCTTAACACATAAAATGAAGTAGTCATTTTAGCAAAAAAATAAAACAATAGATGTATCTTTAATTTTTGGTATTTTCCATAAAAATGTCCTAGACTTTTAGCATATTTTACAAAGTGTCCTAACTTTGAAGAAAAAAGGAAAGTCGGAGAAACAAAACATTGTTAATCATCTGTTGAGGTAAAATTTGTATAGTCAATGAGACAATGTTCTAAATACAAAATGTACACTTAAACCTTCTTAGTTTTTACTAAAACAAGGTGATTTCATGTGTTTGAGCTTTGAGGTAAAAGTTTGTATAGTCAATGAAACAAAATACTTAGTAAGTAGTACTACTTATTAACCTTTTACAGTATTTTATACCCTAAATACAAAATGAACGCATTTTAGATCATTTTACCACCAAAAGTGTACCAATATATTTTTATTAAAATCGATATCACATCCCATGTTAGATCTATTTATAAGAGATAAGGTAAGTGCATAATATCTCAATAAATCTAAAATATGACACTGCTTATTTTTATTAAAAATTCGAAATCTTATAACTTTGTCAGAGAGCTGAATAATTGAAACGCAAATTTATTTATTTACATATACAAAATCCGAAGAGTATCTACAATCATTTACACTAAACTCAAATTTATTTTAGTGTAAATATTACACTATTAAATAATAATTTTACGCCAACCAATAGCACCAAATTCAAACTTAAAAGAATATTCATTATTTACTAGTATTTTTTCACTCACAAAATTGGAAAAAAGTAACTTGAGTTTGTTTTAATGTAAACCTAAATATAGATACTAGTATTATTTTATTTAAATCTATTTTTGAGTATATGTCATACCAAATAGTAATTTTACTCCAATTATTTATACTAAATTCGAATTTGACATCAACTTTGTGTGTCTTGCAAAATTTTTACAGTAACTACAGTATACATCCATATTTAATGTTGTTCCATAGAAAAAATACAAAATAAATTTGAGTTTACAGTATAATTGGAGATTTTTTTTACACTAAAAATAAAATTTCGGTGTATAGTTAAAGATGACCAAATATTGGCATTACGGATAACTATAATATTCTGAAAATTATTTGCACACTAAACTAGATAGTCCAATAAGTATCGGTATAAGTATCAATATCATATTCCCACAGTGCTCTAAATTAAAATTAGAGACTTTAGACTATTTAATACGTATGAAATTAACAAAATAAGAAAAAAAAATTAATTAAAAAATTGAAATATTGTTAGAAAAAATATTGCTTATCTAATTAAAGAATAAAACTTTTCAAAAATAAAAATAATTAAATTTTATGGGACAGAATAAAATGGAAATTGGAGACTCTTGTTCGATCACGGAGGAAGTATATACTAAATCTCAACTCGTCACTCTTTATCAATTAATACTACTCCTAGTATAATACTATAATCATTCGCTTTTTATGAGAACTTTTTCGTGATATATAGAGATTTTAATGATGAAATCGGTTACTTTTATATGGCTAAAATATTTATTCTCGTAACATATAAACAAATTCGTAACATATAAATACCATTCATTTAAATCATACTCCATTTATGATTCTTAATTTCTCCTATCTCTTCAATATTATCCTGCTAACGTCATTATTGAAGATGCTGTTGTAGTTAAAGATGTTCTTTTATTTTACTTCAAGCTATCTTATTTTAATAAATCATCTTTTAATACTTTTGTATTTTTAGATTTGAAATATAAAGCGTATTTACAGTGTGTCGTTCCAAAGTATTTAAAATTTGTGTCTTTTAGGCCTCCACCACTGATTGGGTGGGCCTAATTTGCAACAAATGTAACAAAATTATTATTTTTTATAAAATGGAGTTGAAATTTAAAAGTAAGGTAGTGTTCTACTGTTTCACAATAGTTAGTAATAGTATTTTTTTTAAGATCGTTTCAAGTTAATTAAATCGTTTATTTTTTCTTGTAAAAACTTTAATCTTTCTCCTACTAAGATGGGACTGGGAAAAAAAGTAAATACTAGCAATAATGAATAAACCAAACCCTTTACTATTTCAACACAACTAGCACCACTTTTACTAGTGAGTCGTGTTTTGTTTTTTCTTGTAGTTAATAATATGCGATGGCGACAAGGAATATATCAATATAATATATGTAAGTTGAATTAGATTAACACTAAATAGATTGATAGTATCCACTTAAATTATAAAAATATGAGAGAAAACTAATTTTATTACCCTGTTTCAGCTACCCAAATATGCCATAACCCCAGATTATCCCCTTCTCCCTTTCTCTCTCTAGCTGTTTGCTTTTCCACCTCCACCACCACAAATCCCTCCTTTTCTCTCTCCTCACTGCTTCCAATTTTTTCAATCCGGTGTATGGAATAACCGATCAACGGCTCCGATGAACCAGTGGCCTGCTAGCAGCGCCGCCGCAGCTATGGACGGCGACTCCGCCGTGATGGACGCCTTCTCCGATCTCACTTCCTTCTGGCCCTCCTCTCACCACCAAACCCCCTCATACCCCCTCACCCCTCCCTCCCCTCCCCTCCCCCAATTTTTCAACCAGGAGACTCTCCAGCAGCGCCTGCTCTCCCTCATCGAGGACGCCGCCCACGAGAGCTGGACCTACGCCATTTTCTGGCAGTCCTCCGTCCTCGACTACGGCGGCGCGCCGGTCCTCGGCTGGGGCGACGGCTACTACAAAGGCGAGGACGACAAGGCCAAGCGCCGCACGGCCTCCTCCCCGGCCGAGCAGGAGCACCGGAAGAAGGTCCTCCGCGATCTCAATTCGCTGATTGCCGGCCCTCAGGCTGTCCCCGACGAAGCCGTCGATGCCGTCGATGAGGAAGTCACCGACACCGAGTGGTTCTTTCTGATTTCCATGACTCAGAATTTTGTCAACGGCTCGGGTCTCCCGGGCCAGGCCTTATTCACCTCCAGCCCGGTCTGGGTCATCGGCCCGGACAGGCTCGCCTCTTCTCACTGTGAACGGGCCCGCCAGGCCCAGGGTTTCGGCCTTCAGACGCTGGTGTGCATCCCCTCCCCAAACGGCGTCGTTGAGCTTGGATCCACGGAGGTGATTTTCCAGAGCTCGGATCTCATGAAAAAGGTCAAATCCTTGTTCAATTTCAACGGGCCGGAAACGGGCTCCGCCTCCGGGCCAAGCTCCTGGTCCTTGCCGGAGAACGATCCTGCCGCGATGTGGCTGACGGAGCCGTCTTCCTCCGCTGTGGATGTCAAGGATTCGGCGATCAACAACGCCAACACTAATCAGGGAAGTTCAATCCCCTCTCGTATCACTAGCAATCAACCTCTTTTAGTTAAGGAAAACCCTAATTCCATCAATTCCACCACTATGAATGAGAACCAAAACCAGGCATATGTTTCTAGAGAGTTGAAATTCTCCGAATTCGGTTTCGATGGTAGCAATACCAAAAATCATGGTGGTAGCAATCAACCTCTTTTTATGCCTGAATCGGGAGAGATACTTAATTTCGGAGAGAGCTCCAAGATTAATACTGCAAATAGCAATGTGAATCTGTTTGGAGTTGAGACTGACAGCAGCAAGAACAATAAGATGAAGAAAAAATCCCCAACTTGTAGAGGTAGTAACGAGGAAGGCATGCTTTCCTTCTCATCCGCCCCGACGAAGACCGATGTTGGCATCGAATCCGATCACTCCGATCTCGAGGCATCCGTTGTCAAGGAGATCGAGTCCAGCACCGTGGTTGACCCCGAGAAACGGCCTAGAAAACGTGGGAGGAAGCCTGCCAACGGGCGCGAGGAGCCTCTCAACCACGTGGAGGCGGAGAGGCAGAGAAGGGAGAAGCTCAACCAGAGGTTCTACGCTCTCAGAGCTGTAGTCCCAAATGTGTCAAAGATGGACAAAGCCTCCCTCCTCGGAGATGCCATTGCTTACATAAACGAGCTCAAGTCGAAGCTCCAGAATTTGGAGATCGCTAGAGATGATCTGAGGAGGCAGGTCGAGTCCTTCAAGAAGGAAGGGGGCCGCCACTCCGCCCCTCCGGAGCAGGGCCACACCATGGTGGACATAGACGTGGACGTGAAGATCATTGGGTGGGACGCGATGATACGCATCCAGTGCAGCAAGAAGAACCACCCCGCTGCAAAGCTGATGGTGGCGCTCATGGAGTTGGACCTCGAAGTGCACCATGCCAGTGTGTCGGTGGTGAACGATCTGATGATCCAGCAAGCGACGGTGAAAATGGAGGGCCGGATTTTCACCCAAGACCAGCTCAAGGTAGCGTTGATATCCAAAGTTGCTGAAGCTCGGTAGCCATTTTCGAGGTTGGAATGCTGTAATACCTTTTTTAATAGTAGATATGTGCTTTGGCTATAGTTTTAAGTATATAACTTGTTGAGTAGATTCAAGATTAAGCTGAATGTTGGATGCTGGATGCAAACTGATTGGCATCGCTTGTAGTTTTTATTGTTTAGCTGAAGCCTCTATGTTTGTGTGTTTGTGTATATATTTGTGAATCCAAGCTAGTCGTATGAGGCTGATTTTTACATGATAAAACATGGGATTTTGTTTTCCCTGTCTTGTATGATTAGGACTGGTGTCTACTGATCATTTGGTCACGTGTTTTTTTTTCTGAATAAATGTATTTGAGGATTATTCCATGACTTATAATTGAACTTTCTTGGATTCATTTGTGGACATGGAAATGTGGAGTATCAATCACACACACACCAACATTTGTGCGTGTGTGTAAATGTTAGGTGCATTGAATCTAGTTGAATCTGAGTAATTTGTTACAGCATTGAATCTAGTTGAATCTATGTAATTTGTTACAGCTTCACCTATGTAACTTCACCTATGTAACTCTGTTCCTAAACTAAGATAATGGGACAATTACATGTTGCGTTCGGTGCATGATATTGATGATGATGTGAAGTGTCAAGAATGAATTATTTGCAAAAGATTTTTTTCTTTTCGAAATATATTCTTTTATTCAGAGACAATTGGAAATATTTCCAGTGGAAATGCAAATCAAATGAATATAATTCCCACATTACACATAAGAAAGAAAATAACACAAAAACATCACAATCTTGGAAAAATGGGGGTATGTTACACGGTTGAAATGGTGTTTGTAAGACAAAGACAATTAGGTAGGGCATATTGGTGATGTGCCTAATCTCTTCTTTTAAAGAATACATAATAGTACTAAGCTCTCCAAAAGAAAAAGAGACTTATACTTAAAAGTCTTAAACTACACACAAACATTTAAATATGTATATAATCGAATTATTTCAAGATTTCATGATTAGGTTATAACGAGAACATGTAATAAAGGAGGGATTGACCAAAAGCTACATGCATGCAAGATAAAATGAGCTGTCAATGTTCTTTTCACTTTCAACGTATAGGAATACCCTCTGCCCAATCATCTTGCAATATAGTAGTATGGCAGTTTCAATGAGTTTTCAAATTTTGTCAACTGCATTGACTATTCGTTTCCTTCTTTCAAAAGTAGCTGGAAGTAAGATTCAGTCAACAAATTCAGAAAAATGATTTTGGCTTTGGCTGGCTAAGCTTGCAATCCCACCACTATGTGAAGGACATGTTTCTTGTTTCTTGTGCATATGGCCTCTCCTGGCATCTTTCTTCCAATCTCTCAGACATTGAATACTGGCTGGTTGATCAACACTTGGTGCCTTTCTCAATTCAGCTTCTTGTCGCTTACGAGCTCTATATCTACGTTGGCCCTCCCTTTTCTTCCTACGAAGATGTTCCACTTTTTCAGCAATTGTAGCAGTTTCATTTTCATCCTTAGCAGCCTCTTTTTCACCACTTGGTGCCTTTCTCAATTCAGCTTGTTGTCGCTTACGAGCTGTATATCTACGATCCAAAATTTCAGCAATTCTAGCAGATTCTTTTTCATCCTTAGCACCTTCTTTCTCAACACTTGATGCCTTTTCCAATTCAGCTAGTTGTCGCTTACGAGCTCTATATCTACGGTTCTTGTCCCTGTTCCTCCTAAGATGACGTTCCAAAATTTCAGCATTTCTAGCAGCTTCTTTTTCATCAGTAGCAGTTTCTTCATCCTTAGCAGCTTCTTTATCATCTTTCACAACTTCTTCTTTATCATTAGCAGCTTCTTCTCTTTCATCAGTAGCAGCTTCTTTTCCTTCATTCTCAACTTCTTTTTCATCATATGCAGCTTCTTGATGCAACACCATAGAGTCATCCATCCTGGAACAACCACAACCAAATTAACTGGTTAGAAAGACATGTATTCCAGTGCAGGGATTTAAACCAGTTTAACTAACTCACAGTATATTTGAGCTTATAAGAAACACCAGATACAAACACATTAACATGCACAACTGCAACTCACAAAGCAAATTGTTAACTTAATTACATTTTTTCTGAATCATGCCTATAAATTCTTGAACTGCAACAGCTAAACATAAATATAGATGCTCTAACAGATATTGGATCCATCAGAAGGCGTAAAAAAGGGTAAAAATGAAGATGGTACCAGATTAACAGATATCTTTAGCAATGTTAGCTAATAACAAAAAATGCTGGAGGAGTTGAAGTCAAGAATTATTAAAAGCAATAATTTGTTGAGAATTAGCCGGAAGTTACAACATTTCTGGTGTGATATATTCATTCCCAATTTAGCAAAGACAAATAGACATTTCTTACCTAAGTTTCTCTGATTTGATTTACTGAGTAAATTATCAATTCTTGACACTATTTTTCAAGTGATTTAAAGAAAACAAAGAACGTCAAGAAAGGGGAGAGCAATCAATCCATTGGAAGAACTAGTATCCTTTAACAAAGAACACACAACAATCCATTCACGACTCACAAGGTGTGTTTACATGTTAATCAACAAATTTTAGCAATCAATCGACATTACCTCTTCTATGCCTTATAAAGAAATCACAAAACACCCTAATTCCACAACAAGAAATGAAGAAAAAAATGGTTGGAAATAGAAGAGAAAATGCAGCACCTGGTTGAAGATTTTCCAATGAAAACACCACCTCCGTAGCTGGAAGATTGAAGAGGAGATGGAAATCGAGAAATGCAATTGGAATTGGAGTTGGAGTTGCTCAAAAACTAATTCCCTCCACTGCATATTTATACTACATTTCGCACTTACTCAGCCGCAAGCAAGCCTTTAGATACAAAGCATATATTGAAATACTACTAATAATTAGCCTGCGTTATTGATATAGCTTATATATGATCATGCAAAGAAAATAGTCATCGTAAATGGGGAATGGGACAGAAAGATTAATTTTTTATTTCGATTCCGTGTTTGTGTAATTTTCGATTGAGATCATAGGCTAACAGTTGCATATATCGTGGAATAAATAATTAGAGATATAGTAATTCACAGAATTTCAATACGTTTTCAGTTGACATGTACGAATAGGAAAATGGTTAAATTATAGGAGTATAATATTCAAACAATATTCAAAGTGGGTGGTGACGCACTTGCCGTAGCCACCACCGGTCTCCGCTGCCTTCAATTCTCAATAAAATATCATTTCTTACATTCCACTTCCCTTTCCATTTCATTCATCCTTTTACCAATTCACACCCCGGAGCTTTTCCAGCTGCAGATGAGACGAGTAATCGCTAGACTCCACTCGCCATGCTCAAGGTCTCAATTCCATTTATGATTCTTCTCCTTTTTTTGTGATTTCCATATCTATAAATTTTATTCCTTTGATATTGGGATTTGAGTGAAAGATTGAGGAGTTGTGGGTGGTTTTTAGGATTTGGTTATAGAATCAAGGTTTTGGGCTTCAGCAGATAGATTCAGGTGTAATCTGTCTTTTGAGGGGTTTGAGGTTTGCCAAGGAAGATCTAAAGATTTCGCTTTTTTGGTGGAAAATTCAAGATTCTTGAATTCTACTCTTGAGTTGTGATTTTGTTTGATGATTGAGGTTTTGACTACTGAAATTGGGGGGTTTCTAGTTGAAGAAGAAGTAGCTAGGTTTTCGCTGGAAAAAGTGTAGTGGTGATTGATGTTTTGGATTGATTTGATCACTGAAATTGGGGTATTTTGTTGACGAGAAGGGGAGTGAGTGGCTAGGTTTTTGCTGGGAAAAAGTAGAGTTTTTAGTCTTGAAAAAATGGATTCAAATCAGCCTCCTACGAATAGACAAACGGATCATTTGGGTGTAAACAAGATGGGCAAAAACATCAAGAAAAGCCCCTTGCATCAGCCTAACTTTGCTACTGCTGCTGGAAGGCAGCAGCCTCAACCCCAAGTCTACAATATCAACAAGAACGATTTCCGTGACATAGTTCAGCAGCTTACTGGTTCACCATTACGCGACCAGCCTCCTAGGCCTCCCCAAACCCACCTGAGACCCCCCAATAACCGGTTACAGAGAGTTCGCCCCCCACCTCTGGCTTCGACTGGTAGGCCTCAGCTCCCCACTAATCCTCATGTCCCTATGCGAATGCCTGCACCAGGTCTGATGCCTTACCCAAATAACCTAGGGTGGCCTCCTCCTCCGGTCCAATATGATCAGCACTCCCCCAACATGCTGCTACCTTCCCCTCCTCCTGATGTATGGGGAAACACTGCTGAGTCTCCCATTTCTGCCTACATGAGATACCTTCAGAACTCAATCATAGATTCGGGTCCCAGACAACCCCACCCTTTCCCACAAGGTCATATGCAGCATCAAGTTCCTGCACAAAATCTACCACATCCTCATGCATTTCCTAACCCAGCCATGCCTCCAAGAGGAAATGGACCTCCCACAAATCTTCCATCTCCTCGTTTCAATGGTCCTCCACCCCTTCTTCCTTCACCTAGGGCAAATGGCCCTCCACCCCTTCTTGCATCACCTCGTATGAGTGGGCCAATGCCCCCTCTTCCTTCACCTAGGGCAAATGGCCCTCCACGCCTTTTACCCTCTCCAACTTCCCAGTTCCTCTTACCTTCGCCTACTGGCTTCATCAACCTGTTATCTCCTAGATCACCTTATCCGTTGCTTTCTCCAGGGTTTGATTATCCCCCGATCTCACCCAATTTCTCGTTCGCTTCTATGGGCCAGTCTGGAGTTTTAGGTCCCGGACCTCATCCACCTCCCTCCCCTGGTTATGGATTTCCTTTGCCCCCTTCCGGGTTTTTCCCTGTGCCAAGTCCAAGATGGAGGAACCAATAACGGTTCAGTCGAGCGCAAGCTACAAGTCCAGGTGAATCTCAGGAATTGTGATGTAAGCTGCGATACCAAACTTAGTCTTGAAAATGTTCGAGTCTTTGTACTTTTCTTTTTACCTTTTTTTTGTATTCACTCTTTTACACAGCTTTTTGTCTTCTTCGTGTGCAAACTATGCAACAGCTACTTAACTGGATTCTTTGTAATTCTAGTGTTTAGATGATTTCAAAGCCAACTCTAGTGTTTAGACGAAGCTGATAGTGTTGTAGAATTTGCAAAGTTATGTATGTTGCCTCATAACTTTATTGTTTCATCTATATATGTTCCATTACCTTCAGTTTTTTCCACAATCTTTTGCTATTGAGTTCTCATATAGTAACATAACTGGAGTTGGTCAAGAGTGTCAAACCATGTTCTTGCTGATTCTTGAATGTGCTCTTTTCTGACTAATTATGAAGATGATTATTGAAACATGTGTATGGCAGTGTAGCTATTTCAAGAAAACAGGTAAGTTACTATGTAGAGAGACAAGACAAATTTGGTTTATGCACACTTTGATTCGTTGAAGGGCCTAACTGATATCCTAGTATAGTAGTAGTAATCATTATTATAGGAAGGTGTGCAGTTCTAGTAATACTGTTTTTTATCTGCAATTTGTCAATTTGGTCAAATTTTATCTATCTTCAGCTGTACAGACTCTAAATTCATTGGGGAAAAATGGATACGTGTCATTCTTGTTATAGGAAAGAAGAAAAGTATAGGGATGTGAGTCAGCAAGTTAAGACAGATTTTCTTTATAAAAGAAACATTGATACCATTTTTCAGAAAAAGGGTGTAAGAATAAAATCGCATCGGCTATTATTTTATTGGAGACAAAAAATCAAAAATATCCGCTTTTCAATTTTTTTGTAATAATATGTCAAACCTATCTAAATTATTTAAACCAAACCCAATTGAATTGATGCAGTCATACTACATAGCTGAAAAAGGTGTACATTTTTTAATATTTATCATTAATGATTACATCATGAAAGTTGAGTTACTTCTAGAATTGAATTAAATTAAATCCTAAAATTGAGTTAAGTTAAATCCTAATAAATCCAACAAGATTATCTCGTTTATTATTGAATTATCGTTTTTTTCCGTTTTGAACCCATAATCTTTATGCCATAAATAAAGATTTATCATGTCTTTTAAAAAAATATCCTGCTATATACAACAACATCGATTTTGTAACAAGTTGATAAATTTGGAATATCACTAACAAGTTGATCAAGAAAATTTTGTTCATTTGGTGATTTGGAAGACAAAAATGTTATAAATAAGTAGAAAGGATCAATAAATATCATCAATGTCGTTAGGGATATCTTGACTTTCTAATCAAATTCACTCTCATTTGTGTACAAATGATAACAAATGGCAAATGTTTTCCAATTTCAGATTTAGAACAACTAATCAAACCAATATCCCAACTACATTGCTCTAAAAGAGTCATGTTTTGTAGAGGGCTGTAAAGGTGCCATTGTGTTCTGAATAATAAGACATACCGGTGTCTAACTGCAGTCTGAAGAGATGTTGCAGCTAGTTCGAGTTTGAGACAGCATATGACAAATTACAAGTCAGCGACCTCATCATCAAAGGCATCTCAAAAGATTGCACCTGCAGAGGCACAAAAAGGAAATTTACATGTGCCATCTTCGAAAAAGAACATTAGCAGTTTCAGCCACGGGAGGGAACCATGACAACTTTCTTTCTGGATGCTGCCTGGTGTCTTCACACCATGAATATATCTTTCGAGAACTTCTCAGGAGTACGTCATATGAAAATTTTGATCTTAGGTAGAAGATCTTAAAACTCCATCCACCAAGTCCGAAGCATGATAGTCTTGAAATACATTGTTTTAACTTCCGTCTGAATTTGATAAATTCTTCTTCTTTCTCTTATGCTTAGGTTTCACGGCATCTGATAATGACTCGGCTTTGTTTTTCACTTCTCCAGCTTCAGCTGCCACTGATAATGAAGGTGATGGATCTGCATCTCTAAGGGATTCATCTATTACATTCAACTGTTGCTTTTCATGTGGCGTTACATCCATCTTCTGATCTGGTGTTTCTACATCTGCGAAATTTGAATGAGTTATATCTCTGATCTACAAAACAAGGACCAAACAAAATAAAGTGGTCTGATGATACTAAGGGTCAAATTAGCTCTAGGTTATATTAAAGAACATTAAGCAACCCAACATTAAGAATTAAGATTAGGAAAACGATTATCATATCTGCACATGCAATATGGAAACTAAATAACTGGCAGAAAACAAATAGCTCTGAGCTGCTATGGATCTAAATGCATATAGTACACATGCTTAAATGCTGAAAGTAATATGAATAGCAATTGAGGAGAAACCGAGATGGTGTCTACTGCATCAGTGTCTTGTGAAAGAAGTAGATTGAAAATTGCCAGAACTTTAAAATATAGAGCCACGAATAACTGAAGCACAAAAACCGACGGACTTATGTGATTAAGAGCCAGATATAGTTTATTTGGGTACCCAAAAATAAGAAAATTCATACTCCTGAACAATGAGAAATATGACACAAATGATAAGAAAAGAAAGTCTCCTGAACAATGAGAAATATGACAGTGATGACAAGAAAAAAAATTCACTGATCAAAAGATCAAGAATGAGAAACTCCTAGGAAGAAGTGAGATGGCATCTCACCATCAAGAAGAGAATAATAAACCAGCAAGAATTAAGTACCTAGGAGATTCTTGATTCTTTTAGTCTAAAACCTACATTGCCAATATCAAAAGAATAATAGATAAAAAAGTGAATCCAATGCATAGATATTGACATAATTGAATTTACTATTGAACTTTTACAGCCAATATCAGAATTTCATCTCTTTTAATCAAATTCCCATAACTATCCATTCATCCTAAGATGTTTCACAGTAAATGTCCATATGGCTTGAAAATCTGCGGAGATCTTGTCAGTGACGATGTGGCTATGTCGTCACTGGTCCAAGAAAACACACAAAGGTGACAGAACTACCAATAGAATACCTTGTGAAGCTAGACTTTCTTTCAATTCATCAGCATCAGCAACCTTGGAGTATGGATCCCTGCAAGCAAAAATAACATACATTAAGAACACGCCTGTGACTAATAATTCAGACCAGACACATTTTGAGGACTTTTTTTTGGAGATTTGGATATACTGATTCCTTTATAGCAATCATAAATTGGACCACATAGTAACTAATTTGATGATTTTGCAGTTACTGCAGGCATCCATTCATTTGGTGTAACACTTTACTGGGATCTTCATTTTAGTAGCATAACAAACATAAGTTGCCAAGTGGTGTACATGAACGTCCAACCAGGATTATATATAATCACATAGAGCAATAAAGGGAGAGACTCGCGTTCATACCAATAATACTTGAACATAAAAATGGATTTTGATTGTACGTAATTTCACTCACTGACAAAGCCGGTAGAATAATTAACAACTAAACGGGCTTTTTATTGTAAGAGCAATTTCACTCATTGACAAAGTCATGAAATTAGAGTTTACCAACTAGACGTTCCACCAATGACGGCTTTACATTTGTGTTCATCTTTCTTTGACGAGTGGCTCTCAACTTCCATATCATCACTTTGACTGCCACTTGTTTTCTCTAGTTTCAGTTTAGGCTTCTCCATGTCCTTCAATTTATTGCTGATATTAACTGAATCAGGATGTCTTTTGATTTTTTTCAAATCTCTACTTGTTTTATATAATTCAACCTGCAGTACAGATAAATATTTGCAAAATATGTCACGAAGCCAGGTTATATGAATCATTGCGAGATATAAACAAGTAAATTAAATGCCAGCAACTGCTCAAGCATATGTACTGACAGCTTTTTTAATTTTTCCAGTAATATCAGCAGCCTTCACAGATGCAATCCGCAAGCATTGCATAACAACACTTTGCAGCACACCTTCTCCTCCGGCCTTTTGAATTGCACATACATCACCATTTGTATTCAAAGTAGCAGTCAATTTTCCACCCATAACAGCTTCTTCTAAGTGTGATGGGTCAATAATCTAGCAACATATGTGGGGAGTAGTGCATCAGAAATGTAACTGATCAGTAATCAATTGCTATGAGATAACAAACATGTGAAACTCAGGGAAAACGACTTGTATTTATGATAAGCTTACCACTATGCTCTGGTTACCAATAAATGCAAATGTTACTGCTATGGGGAGATGGTGTACAATCAATGGTAAGGGCTCCCTGACCTGCCATATTACGAAATAAATTGAACTTCAGTATCTAGTTTTCACACAGGGCTGCCAAGCAAAATAAACCCACCAACCCCCCCCCCCCCTTCTTATGGGTAAGCGAGGCAACGACGCAAGGTGACAAAGCTACTGACTTAATAACATAATTATTTACAAGGGCCTACAGTACATATTACGCATGCTATGTATCACAGTAAGCTCATATATTGATTATCTGAGAACTTATATAATCCATGAGTCTTCATAGATTCCACAATAGCTAAGGGAGAAATCCGTTACATCAGTCATCAGATAAAAAATATTTGAGATCATCTATGAAAGGGAGGGAACAAACTTCTGGCGGATGCATTATAACTTCCTGACCATCTTCTCCTCCCAGTGTGCACTCTGGCCTTCTGAATGTCAGTAGAGCAGCCAAGGCTGCAATATTGGCGGCATCAATAAGATTCCTATTTTCAGGGAAAAAGAGAGATGCCGATAAAAATTTTATAATGATCAGCAGAAGAACGTAGATAATCTAATCGAATTAAGACATAGATGCACAAATTACCCGCCATTGTCTAGAATGTGAAGATCAATACGGACAGACCACACCCATTTCCCCGCAATAACACAAAGTGATTCTGTGTCGATGGCCTTACTTTCTCTGTAAAGTCCATTTTTAGTTTAAAATTCAGCATAAAACAAAATATCAATTTCGAGCTATCTCCTAGTTCTATCATCTATGATTAAGTTCAAGTCTTCAACTAGACAAGCAAAATGTTGTCCTGGAAATAAGCAAATTAATAAACAAATGCTGAGTTACAAATTACCTTAACCCACGATCAACTATCCGTCCCAACTCAACAGCAGATTCCCCAGGACGACCAACTTCAAAAGATGGATCTGCCATTGGAGAGAACTCAGTAAATATGGCAAGAGTACCCTCATTGGGGCGATCACGGTAAGGTTGCACTAGCTGTGATGTTACAAACCCCATTACACGAGTCTGGCCCAGCTGGACTTCTGATGAGCCATCTTCACTGTTCAGACACCAAAAGATTAACAATTTTTTTAGATTTTAGACCCACACACCTACAATTCTTACTAAATCATAACCATCATATGAATTTCAATTGAAGAGCACAGAGACCAACAATATATGAGTAAACAACTTAGAGTATCTATAAGTGGTATCCACGAATCTTACCATGTAAATTTACAAAATAACAACCTATATTCCTTAATTTACCCATTCTTGAAGACACGAACAACTGTCAAAGAGATTACAAGAGAAAATAGCGAAGTTGATATCTTACCTTCCAAATTGGATAGTTAGGTTCCGGTAATCAAAAGGGCCACGGCCGTCGGTTCGGAGGTCAGACAGCAGTGCTGTCTCAATAAACTTCTTCTCATTGACGGTCATCCGCCACGAATTGGCAAAGCGCTGCTCCATAGCAATCGAGCAATTGGTTTATCCACTTCGGAATTGGTATGCAAAATAACAGAATCGAATTTTAACGGCAGCGACAGGGAGCTAAATTGCTGTGCTGGTCGGGTTTTATGAGAAAATGAATTACATAGAGAATGCAAAAGACAATTTTTTTGCCCTTTTAGGTCATCAGTTTTTTATTTATTGATTGGGCTAGTTTTACAGTAGTAGTTTTGGGCTTCTGCTTTAACGAATGCTATAATCGTTGCAAATATTTTTCTAATTTACTCCACGGGTTTTTTCTTTTTTTTTTTATTCTAGGATGCATTTATCATTCCTCGAGTGTACTGAACTTTTTTTTTATTCCGCCTTTAGGAGTGACGCATGGCCCTCATGGGCCTCCTTTTAATGAAACGCGTGACAATTATGCGTCTTTTAGAGAGTTTGTTCGAAATTTTTTAACGACGCATAAAAGTCATGCGTCGCTATTTGTTTTAAAATTTTATTAGACGACGCATAAGAGTCATGCGTCTTAGGGGGAGACGCATGAGGCTCATGCGTCTCTAATTCGCATAAATCTGACGAGGGAGAGGCAGTAGCCTCATTCGGACGCGACAAAAGAGAGAAAGGCGAATTCTGCGATTTTTCATTGGCAATTCCGGCGAATCCGACGATTTCCCCTCGTATTCCGATAAGTTTCCTTCAATCTTTTAACATTCCTCCCTTATTTGTTGTTAATTTGCATATTTTGTTTAGATTTCTCTCAATTTTGTAAATTAGGGTTTACAACAAATTGCTCAATTTTAGCCGATGTTTTGTTGTTTTTTAATTGTTATGGATATTATTGGTGAAATTCATTCTATTGTATAGTTTTTGATATGTTTGAGATGCTTGGTATTGTGATTTTGGTTGTTATTGGAGAATAGAGTATGGGTTGAAATGTATCTTTTAATTTAACCTTCTAATTTAGTAGTTATATATAAATTAGGCATTATAAATCATGAATTGTATTGAATTGGAGTGAATCATTTGGTTTATGATTTTTTGTTATTTTGACGATGAATTTGAATGTATATGTTATTTGTATTGTAAATGTGAGTTTGTAATTGTTGTTTAGTGAATATGTACTTAGATTAGATGGAGACTTCAAGTTCAAGCGGACAATTATTATATGGGCCCGAAGACCCGTTCGTGCTATATCTGCAGAAACATCACATTTCAAATAAACTAATGAAAGAGGGCACAACACAAATATTTAAAGTCCGAAGGACAAAAAGTAAGACTTGGGACGTCGACATTCATGAGGATGTTAGGTATTGGCTTGACGCCTTTGGTTTCAAAGGCGTGGTGGATTGTGGGAGGTCGATGAAGGTCGACAATGAGCTGATCACGACTTTGATTGAGCGTCGGAGGCCGGAGACGCACACTTTCCATCTACCGATCGGAGAGGCGACGATCACCTTGGAAGATATGCAAGCCATTTGGGGCTTAAGGGCGGACGGTCACGTTTTCACAGGGCGTGACTATCATGTCGACTATCCAGATTGGACTAGCAAGAGCCGCGATTTGTTGGGATGGATACCGGATACATCCACAGAGACAAAGCAAGACGGTTTGCTGATGACCGCGCTGATCAATCAGACGAGGATACCTCTGGGTGATGACCTACCTACGTACGTATACATCCAAATGGCACGTATCCATGCCCTAATTTTGTTAGGAGGTCTCATTCTACCAGACACCACGGGGTGTAAGGTTCCATTTATGTGGTTGAATGCGTTTGAGGATCCGGAAGAGGTGAAGAATATTAGTTGGGGAAGTGCGGCTTTGTCCTACCTTTATCATTATTTGTGCGAGGCTTCCATGGACATCCATTTTATTAGGAATCCTCATTTTTCTGCCTCGTCCGCGCTTTCGAGGAAGCAACTGCTCAGGGGTGATACACAATTTCCATCCAGGTTTAGCCTAATAGTCTTCGTGTCTTGGTGCTTGAAATGAGCCACCATAGTATTGTGCTTCACATGTAGCTTTGTGGTTGTGTTTATCAATGAGTTCAAACATAGAGTTACCTCTATCTCTGGCAACGGCGCACGCATGTGAACAAGGAACTCTCCACATTTGCCACTTCCCACAACTGCACTTTGAATCCATAAACTCGACGTCTTGTTTGTTATTGCCCTTTGCCTGTCCCTTTTCGACACGTGGATGACTTAGAATTTGGTAATGACCTAGTTCTCGGGCAAGTACTAAACAGTAATGTAGTTGCCCCTTCGCATCATTTGCAGCAAGTTTGTCCCTCGCCCACGGGGTCAACCGACCTTCGGTATGTTGTATTTCTGTCTTTCTATCTGCCCACCATTGCACTGTTCTCCAAAATGTCAGATCAACCAAAGCTCTAATTGGCAACTCTCGTATACCTCTCAACACGTTGTTGTACCTCTCTGATATGTTTGTTGAGGGCACCCCCATCTCAGTTCATCATCGTAACAAAGAGACCAGTTTTCTTTTTTGGCTTTGTTGAGCTCGTGTATTGCAACAAGACTTTCCTTCCGTAGTGCACGTCGCCTTCGCATGTATTTGCATACTTGAGTTGTGACACCCAATGCCCATACCATGCCTTTCACTCTAGCTCTCTTACCCTTAAGTTTCGTCAAGATATTTTTCCTCACATTGATCAAACAAAATTTGTGGTGACATATCGACGGCTTTTTCCATTCATCAGAACGCATAGCCTTAAGGATTCCTTTATGCCTATCCGAAATGATGCACACCTCCCTTTGGTATTTCACCACATGAATTCTGACATGATCCAAAAACCACTCCCAACTGTCGCCAGTTTCTTCATCAACAACAACATATGCAATAGGCAGACATTTCTTGTTAGTATCAACACCACAAGCAACAAGCAACTTACCTTTAAATCTTCCTCGAATGTGAGTCCCGTCTATTGTTAAAACTGGTTGGCACTCTTGGAAAGCATGTATAGCAGGCCCAAGTGCCCAGAAAACGTAATAGAAGACTTTATTACGGCCCTGGCTCAACAACTCGTTATGCCTCCACTCAACGATTGTGCCTGGATTCGTAGGCTGCAGTTCAAGCATGTAGCTTGGCAAATTCCTAAATGACTCCTCCCATCCACCAAATACAATCTCTAAAGCCCTTATAACTGATTACCACATGAAATTTGTCATGAACAAAATTTCTTACGGTTGCGGCTTTGAACTCGACATTTTTTAGCAACTGATGGCGAATACACAAAGCAATCATTGGTGATGAAAAGTTAGCATATCCTCTATCATTACGATGGCCTTCACAACTATGGCGTCCCACCCACTTCCTAATCTCCCACATATCATCATGGGCCATTTGTGTAACAGAAACTTCCCACCGACATTCATTCGCTTTTTCAGCGTCGGTCTTGCTGATAATAGCTATCCCATCTTTTGTCCTCCCTACTGGATATTTGCATACGGCATGCCACCTTCTTAATTTGCTCTCAACCACCCTAAATTGTCGGTGTTGCCTCAGACTCCACATAGTAATACCAGTCTTCACATGCAGCTTGCTATCAAATTTTGTTCCCGCATTAATCCGATACGGGTGTTCTTCATCCCAGTACATAGTACTGAGTTCATTACCAACTTCAGGTACCTCAGAAGGACCACTCGGCAGTCTGCGAAAATATTTCAACCCACTGTGAACGTATTCTGGAAGTGGTTATTCACCTTGCAAGACGGGTTTACATACTATCTCCTCATCACTAGAAAGATCACATGAATCATCACTTAAAATTAGGGCTGGGGAAAAATACCGAAATGCCGAAATACCGGCCTTATTGTACCGAAAAAATACCAAAAATACCGAATTTTCGGTATACCGTGATTTTCGGTACGGTATGATACCTTTCTGAAATATTTCGATAAGGTAAAAGTATGAATTTTTATATACCGCGATATACCGAAATTCGGTATATACCGTAATTTAAGGTATATACCGTAAAATATGAATATAATAATATATAAAGTATTTTATACATTTTAAAATTATAAAATTTATTGTGAAATATAATATAATATGAATAAAATATACTAGTATTTAATACCTCGTATATTATTTAAATTACTATAAAATATAAATAGTATTCTAAAAAGTCAAATATTCAATTTTCATTGATATTGAAAGTAAGGTATACCGTAAAAGTATGGTATACCGAACTTTGGTACGACATACCGAAAATGAGGTACGATATCGGTATGAAAATTCTCCATACTGAAACTAAGGCATATCGAAGTTCGGTATACCGAAAATTTTGGTAAGATAAAGGTATGATTTTTTCGCATACCGAATTTACGGTAAGGTATACGGTATGGTGGTTTCGGTAAGGTATACCGTACCTACCCACCCCTACTTAAAATATCATCAGATGATGATGACGACAATGGTGGATCAAGGTCTCCTCGTACAACATGAACATCAATATGCTCTTGAACATTCTCTTGAGTATTCAATCCAACATCAACAGCATCTGCAACATCTGTTTGCTCATTCATACCGCAATCAATGCTCATAAGTTCAACCCTTGTAGATGATCCAACACTATAATCAACAACTGGTGGGATTAAGGCATTTCCAACAGACGCATATTCAACAAATAATTCAATATGACGAGTAGAATTTAAAGCCTCATTGAACATAAACATCACACTGTCATCACTGTCAACCCCAGTGCATATATAACTCGCGGTACCCAAGAAACAATGCCTCCATGATATATCGATGGAGTGTTGATTTGAATCTATCTTTATCTTAGCATATATCATTGCAACTAATTCAGAAAATGAAATACACAAATTCAATACGATGGAAGCTCTCGCACGAGGTGGGTCATAACCAATATCCACTTGAGGAAGTTGAACTATTCTACCACTCCAATATAAACTCACGAATACTGGCATGATTTCTGCAAATATATATATATAAACCAACAATAATTATAGACAATTTTTTTTCTATAAGCCATAATTTAGTAAGTTTAAAATAAATTTATCAAAAACCCCAATAATATGCAATAAACTATAAATAAGGGAGGAATGTTGAAAGATTGACGGAAACTTACCGGAATATGACGGAAAATCGACAAGAAATCTCCAAGGAAATCGTTGAGTTTTGTCTGCCTCTCTTCTCTCGCGTATTCTGCCTCCCTCGCTACTGATTTAAGCAAATTAGAGACGCATGATGCTCATGAGTCTCCGCCTCGTCCGTGAAATTTAAAAAAAATAACAAACGCATGAGGAAGATGCGTCTTAGACGGAGACGCATGAGCATCATGCATCGTTAAAAAAATTTGAAAAAATTGAGAGACACATGTCCCTCATGCGTCTCCCTTAAAGACGCATAATCGTCATGCGTTTCATTAAAATGATACGCATAAGGGTCATGCGTCTCTCCTAAAGGCGGAATAAAAAAAAAGTCCAATTCTCCTAAAGGCGGAATAAAAAAAAAGTCCAATACACTCGAGGAATGATAAATGCATCCTAAAACAAAAAAAAAGAAAAAACCCTTTACTGCACAATAAGTATACTCCACAATAAGTAGTGGAGTGAAAACTGATATTCAACCTAATCAATCTCAGCACCAAATTGATTTGCAGAAATGGCAACCCTAAAGCAGACTCTAGGAGACCTAAACAAGGAGTCGTTCGTGGGACTTCTTTCCAAGCTGATCGGTGAGTCCAAGTTCGTGCAGAACAACCCGCCGGAGCTCATCCCGGAGGAGGACAGGATTGTGAACCACGTACTCAATGTCCTCCGCCCCTACAGCACCGCCACCGGCGGACCCCTCCGAATCAACCACGTCACCTACAAGCCCAACCGCGGTAATCTCATCGTCGAGTATCCCGGCACTCAGCCCGGCAAAATCCTCTCCTTCGTTGGAATGCACATGGACGTCGTCACCGCCAACCCTTCTGATTGGGTATTTATATATTTATTCTACTACCAGTGTTTTCTACTGAGTATTTTGCTACTACCTCCGTTCCAAGGAAGATGGCCCTTTCCTTGGACGGCCCGAGAATTTATGCAATTTTATTTTGTGTGGAAAATGGAGAGAGTAAAGTAAGAGAGATGGAATAAAGTAGAAAGAAAGATGTTTTCATTTTTAGTAATGGTTCATCTTAGTTGGTACAAACCAAAAAGGAAAGTGCTTCAATGGGACGGAAATGAGACGGAGGGAGTACTTTTTATTGCGCCTTTCCTTTTTTTTGGGAATCAAGTTTTTTTTTTTTGTTTTTTTTGCGGATTGCTTAGTTATGTGTAACTGTGAGGAAATGTTGATTTTGATTGTGATGATTTCAGAATTAAACAGATTGGTGAATAGGTTGAGCTATTAGAACAAGGTCATTCTATATTTGTGTGCTGATTTATAAACAAGGTGTTTTTCAGGATTTTGATCCTTTTAGTTTGGGTATCGATGGTGACATGCTAAAAGGGCGTGGAACTACTGATTGTTTGGGGCACGTCGCCTTGGTGGCTGAATTGATGAGGAGACTGGCAGAAACAAAGCCTCAGTTGAAGTCTACTGTTGTTGCTGTCTTTATTGCCAGTGAAGAGAATTCATCCATACCTGGAGTAGGGGTCGATGCATTGGTGAAGGATGGATTGCTCAACAACTTGAAGGAGGGGCCACTGTATGTGTGACAAACCTGTATAATGTTTAAATTGAATAGGAAGCTGAATTTATATTGAAATGGTGAAAGATTTCTCTTTATGGTTTGTGGTGTTCTCCCTTTTCCAGGTTTTGGATTGATACTGCAGATAAACAGCCTTGCATCGGAACTGGGGGTATGATACCGTGGAAGCTTCATGCTACTGGAAAGCTATTTCACAGTGGTCTAGCCCACAAGGTAGATTCTTTTATGATCTCTTGAGTAAAAGCAATTTCTAGTATGAGAATTAGTGTTATAGAAGGTCTCACACGCCAGTAGTGCAGAAAAATGAGTTCAATTTTATTGGTGGGGCTATAGAGCATGATATATGACAATGTTTTTTTATGGGGTCATGTTTTGGTAGCAACTTCATTAATTTCTGTGCCTTTAACTTTGAGGTGTTGATATGCATATTTTATCATCCAGTTTTTGAGGATTTTTTTTTATTTTAATTATTTATTGAGATTCTTAATTCTAAAATATAGTTGTAGAAGAAAAGTATAGAAGCTATGTTTTATCTGGTAGAGACTTGAGAGAGATTTGATTGATGCTCTTTATGATCGTTATAGTTATCCAATCTTGTTAGATCTACATTCGGAGAATAAGTACGAATGAAATATCAGATAATTTAACAATTCCGGTATGAAACCAAAGTAATTCTACAACCAGGGAAAAGGTGGCTTTTTTTTTGTCTACAAATGGCCAGTTACTAAACATGTAGTAATTGGTTGATTAAGTACCTTTATAATTACCTATACCCCTCACTCCCCACCAACAACCTCTTTTTAGGGAACTACGAATCAGTTAATTTCCTGGAAGCAAAAAAAAAAAAGGATATTGCAGAACTTAAAATCATAGAGTAGATTTCCTCATGATCTCTAGTAGAACTCTCTGCCTCTTCTATTTTGCCTTCAGAGAAATACTTTCTGTTGCAAGTGATCTGTCTTTTTCAAGAACTGAAACCTATGGTAAATCAAGTGCTAAGCACTAGTATTCCCCCTTCTGTGTCTGTTTTTTAATTTGAGGCTCATTGAGGAAAAACACTGCAAGAAGAGAAGCCTCACCTTTGACTCTTGAGTCTCCCACTATAATATTGCTCGCAGAACACATAGCTGTTCAATTGATCTTCTTAAAGACCCCTTTTAGGCTTTAGCTTAAAGTAGCATTGAACGATTTCTTATGTGCTGAAGAAATCAGTCTAATATTTCTGGATTGCATTAGTATCTATGATTTTTTGATTTTGGCAAGGCTCTGCCTCTGCCATCCAACATACCATTCATTGTAGATCAATTTATTATTCTTTTAATCATTCATAGGTGTGTGTGTGTGTATGTATATGGAGTATAACATTATTCTTTCTTCCGGGTGATTGCAGGCTATTAACCCCTTGGAGCTAGCCATGGAAGCATTAAAAGTCATACAATCACGTTTCTATGAAGATTTTCCACCCCATCCAAAGGAACAAGTATATGGATTTGCAACACCATCAACCATGAAACCAACTCAGTGGTTTTGTACGTATTGGATACTAAACATAAGTCGGTAAATTCATGGATGCTTGTCTAGTATGCTGAGTTTTTTTGTAAACTGTCATTGACAGATCCAGGAGGTGGGATCAATCAAATTCCTGCCGAGTGTACAGTTTCCGGAGATGTTAGGTTATGTTTGTTTCTTTTAGTGCCTATTTTGTAAGTTTTGCCGCATCATTGAGTAATAATGTTTTTCCTCTTTACTATTGCAGATTGACACCATTTTATAGGTATGGATGCACATATTATCCTTTATTGGCCTACTTTCTATGAGTTTGACTTGTTCAAGCTGTCACATTGACTTCGATTCTGTGAAGCATTCAATTAAATACCTACAAATTGATGTTCCAGTGTAACTGATGTAATCAAGAAGCTTGAGGCATATGTTGAAGACCTGAACACGAACATAGAAAAACTGGATACACGTGGCCCTGTTTCTAAATATGTTTTACCAGATGAGAACCTCAGGGGAAGGTCAGTTTTTCCTCCCACACCAATTGGATATCTTACTTTTAGTGTGTATCCTTTCAAAGTTGAGAAAGGTTTTAACGTGGTCATACTTCCCAGTCCTTTAATTTCACGATGGCATGTGTTTTGGATCTTAATCCAGTTCCAGAGTTTTTAAGTCCAGCCTTCTGTTCTTATTAGTTTTTTTTGGTTATTTATAAACTTGTCTTTTGATTGCCAGGTTGGATATTACCTTTGATGAAGCAATGTCTGGAGTGGCTTGCAATCTTGACTCTCGGGGCTTCCATGTCCTATGCAAAGCTACTGAAGAGGTGGTTGGTCATGTAAAACCCTATTCTATCACGGGTAGTTTGCCTCTTATACGTGAGTTGCAGGTGGTACTCATACTCTCATATTTACTTAGCTTATTCTGTGCAAAAGATATCATGAATTGACTGTTGCTTTATTATTAAACTGTAGGAGGAGGGTTTTGATGTGCAAACCGCCGGCTATGGTATATATGCTTCCTAACTCATTTATTAATTAATTTCAGTTGCCGTTAAGTTTTATGCCAAGGAACATAGCTCGTATCATAACAATCACATGCTTCCATTTGTGTGTCTAAAGCAGATAGTATCTTGTAACTAAGCTTGAAACATGTCGCACAAGCTCATGCTTTTTCTCAATCATTTCTAACAAAAATGTTTAGTATTTGAAACCAATTCTTGTGTCCTTCTGCCCCAACATCACTGTATTTAAGCTAGAGCACTTCTTTGGCCAAAGGTCTCGGGTTCGAGTCCACCGTGACGCAGCCTTTAATATGCAGTGTCAATCTCAATCAGTTGCTTGATCAGTTTTTGAATTAGGAACTTGTGCAAAAATGAATTTTAAACCACATAAATACTTGGCTCATATAAATTGTGGGGATAAGTTGGTCTTTCTACATGTCCAAATGGGTATGACTTTTTTTTTGGATACTTGGCTTAAAATGTCGTATAATGTCTGGTAGGTGCAACGTACACTCGGCTCCCTACAAGATTGTACATCAACTATTCTAACCTGAGAGACGAAACCTAATAAGTAAATTTGAAAGCTAGAAAAATAAAGTTTTGCATAATATTTTGTCGACTTAACTGTCACACTGAAATCCTGAAGCACTATAATGTGTTGTGCATAAGACTTGGATTTCATGTCATAGAATATCTGTTAAGTTTTGCATAAGAACTATAAGCAAGCATATAAATCTTTCATCTTTAAAAATACAGAAATACTTGACAGTCTATGTTATACTATGACCAGATTAGAAGACCAGAGTGATTTTAGTCCCTTGGTAGTTGATGGTAACCTTTGGATTATAGCTGTGATGAGTGATGCCTTCGATTACTTATTTTCTTTCTCACTGCTCGCCAGTGTTGTTAGGGTCGCGGGGCGCACCGGGTCGATGAGGTGAAAATTTGGGTCGCGGGTCGACGAGTCGACGGGGTCGAGAGACCCACAAATCTAGGCTAATTTTTTTGCCTTTTAATATTAAATAAAATAAATATATTGCTCTAATGTTTATAATATATCAAATAATATAAATGTAGACGCAATTCATGTGAATACAGATAAAGTGGAAAATAGAAATGATCAAAATATCAAAACAGTTCATAAGTCATAACACAATAAATAATTGAAACCATTGTCTGAAAATATCAAAACAAAGGAATATATGAAGGGTGGCAGCAAAAGATCTTTGAATTGTTTATTTGTTTAGGAGTGAAGAGGCCGAATTCTAAAGTGTAGAAAGTAGGTTTGAAAAGTTTGATGTGGTGCATGCATATATATATAGAGAATCATGATTGAGATAGTCAGAAAACATGTGAGAGATTTGAGAAAATCAGAGATAGCAGGCGACCCAGGCGACCCACTCGACCCAGGCGACCCAACGGCGACCCTGTATCTCGATCAACCCACCCATGTTGGGGCGGTGATGGTCTCGACCCAGGTGACCCGGGCGACCCGAGCGCCCCGAACGACATTTTGACAACACTGCTGCTCGCTAACTTGAACATCATCACCAATCCATATTACAAAAGAATACCTTCTGGCTATTAGGGGTTGTAGGCATTATGTAACAATGCAAAGAACAAATATATTGTGATATTATGTTAAAGGAATCAGTTCTTAATGATAATTATGAATGGGAACAACACTTCGGCTATGAGCATGTATATTATACCTGTGAATTGTAAATCACTAGATCTACATCTTAGCTGTTTATGCTCTTTCTACTCGAATAGTATAGTAGTATCTTAAACGGTTTAAAGGCAGGAACACATGATTTCATACTTTTGATTGTGCCTTTCATACACCTAGGTAAGATAACTTAAGTTTACTGAGTTTGACCACTAGTATTGCTGGAGATATTGTAATTGAAAGAGAAAGAAGAAAACGATTGATTCTTCTAATTTGATCATGGAGATTCACTATAGTTTGTTTACTAGTTTTTCAAGATTAATGGCTCTACAGTGCCATGCATTGCAAATACGCTCCTAGATGTGGAAACTGCGTAATAGACTCAATAGTATGGTTAGTACAACTGAAGGTTAAATAGCGGTAGTAGTTTGAAGTTCTGATTTTGTCTGACCTTGAAGATTATGGTGAATGGAAGTTTTCAATTTCTTTTCTTTAGACTCGTCCTATGGTATTGAGACACAGGCATAGATCACAAAGCTGTATAATAACAGTCGGCTCATTGATGGAAATCATATAGCAGTAAACTTTTAGCTAAAGAAGACCTTTTTATTTCACATTTAGCATGTGTAGGCTTTCACATAGACATTATTTTATGAAAGTATGTATGTGCAATTGCGCTCAGTCATTGATATTCATTCGGTTATTTTGTCTTGGATGTGCAGGCTTAATGGCCACGTATCATGCGAAGAATGAGTACTGCCTTCTTTCCGACATGGCCCAAGGCTACCGGGTCTTTGCTAGCATCATTGCGCAGTTGGAAGAGTGAATCTTAATATTGGTTATGTTGCATAGGGTTTTGAGCATAATATATCAAAATGATGAATAAATGAGTATTAGGTTCCTGAATCTTGTGATCTTTTGGTATATATTGCTAATTGGACTGGAGAATTTTTCAATCTTGTCCTACTTATGAATTTATGTTTGAATGCGACAATATTGTTATTTTCTACAATCTTTAAGCATATGGGGACATGTTTTTTCACTTTTTGGCCCTTTCCATCTCATTTTGAAATTGAAACATACCAAAAGTTAGGTTTATCTCGAGATTGGAACTGCACTTTCCTTCTTCCTTGGCTTTTCTTGGGAGAATATATCTGTGGACCATTGATATCTTTAGTAGATATATATGCACCATGTTTTTGGGAATATTGCATTTATTCAATGAGATCATTTTTTACAATATCATCCTATCAAATGGGAAAATACACCATCAAACAAGATGGACACTGGACAGTGCATAACAACATATTGTGCAAGATCATTATTATCTGTACATGTTAAAAACTCCAAGAAAAAGTATTATTATTCCATAACAGAAAGATAATTTTCCTAATATCTTATGTACAAGAAAGACTAACAGTATTTTTATGTAATATTTACAGCTTCCTCGAAGATTTGCCTTGAGCATGTGAGCTTGTGAACTCTCTGGCGTAGTATCCATTGACAGTCGTGTATTTTTCAGAGGCCATGACCCAGAACCACAGAGGAGTATATCCCGTGTGTATGATAGGCACACACAGCACGAAATTCGGTTAAGTGCATTACCGAATAATGGTTTATACAAACTTGGACCCATTCAAATCCGAGATACAGCGCCAGAAGTGGCTCTAAGAGAGGAGAATATATCTCTTCTATTCGTTTGCCTCCTTTTGTACCAGGCTGCACAAGTAGTCAATAAATGTATCAAGATTCATGCAACAAGCTTGTGTAATAAGGACAAAAGATGTTCTACTTGATCTTGTTATGCAACAAAATGATCAAGATATCGAGTCTACTGTCTACCTATGTTTGCAACACAAAAGAACTAATATTGCTTGGGTTCAGCACTTACCAGCAAAGCAAACAAAGCAGTATTGTAAGAGTCAACCGCATTTGTGCCTGGCTGAGCACACCATGTCAATATGTCCGAACCACTGAATTTTTATTTATTGTTGCAACACTTGCATCACAGAGTGAAAGGTAGTTGTGTATTGTTGTAAGTTGTAACTGATAATACTATTCTCAAAGTATATGCCCTTCCCAAAGGATTAATTGTCAATTAATGCATAAATATTTTCACTTAATTTTTACGTATATTGTGTGTCTGTGCTTTTTTCCCCAAAAGAAAGAACAGCAAAAACTCCTCCACAATTTCCATATTATGTGTAATATAATTATGTGGAGTAAGGAAAATGGTAAGCGATGATGACTGATGCACTTTTTATAAGTCCTAATAATCAACAGCAAATATACAATGTAATTATGATATAACTAAAAGTATTGGAACAAAACCTCAAATACAATTTAGGCCACATTGTTTTGAATTGGTTTTGATTACCAGTAGTTAAAGTAATAAAAGATCCAAGTTGAGAAAGGGAATTCTATGACATTGATTTCATTGATTCAGATTATAATTTCATACTCCAATTATGACATCATGTTTGGCTAGTTAGTTCATATAAATCACTAACTCCCATTAGATTGTTGACTGTAGTCTTGACATTATACAACTCATAAAAGCACTTTTGATCTTAGTAAAAGTTAATTTTTGTCTTAAACATATAACCAAAATATAAATTTAGCCTAAAATATTTATTTTTTGAAAAACGGGTCCATAACACATGAAGTAGTCCTTTTTTTACTGCTCTGTCAAAAAACTAACGGTCAACGCTAATTGCACAATGACATCACCATTAGTTTTTTTACGGAACCGTAAAAAAAACCAATCCGACAAGGATTTCATTTTTATGAATCTGTTTTTCAAAAAATGGATATTTTGAACCAAATTTATATTTTTATCATATATTTAGGATCAAAATTAACTTTTACTCTTCAAATGTCCTTACACTTGGTTCAAATATTACTGGTTATTATTGACTTGATTTATAGAGGCTCATCTCTCGAGTTTCACAAAAACAAAATAATAGCATTCAATTACTTATCAGATAATTCAAAGCATCCAACTATCAGTCACATAGTCAGTTTAGATAAAAGAAGTCATTAAAACAAAATGAAGTCTAGAATTGAATAAATAATTAGAAAAATATTCTTTAGTCAAGTACTCTCAGCCTCTAGAATTCTACTATTAAGTTTAACTATTCATATGACATACTCTCTCCATCCACTTTTAATTAACATATTTTCCTTTTAGGATATCCCACTTTAAATGACATTTTTAAATATAAAAATATCTATTTCTATTTTTTTCCATCAGTCTTACTTTATTCTCTCTATTTTACTCACAAAACAACACTACATAAAATCTCGTGCCGAATTAGAAAATGTTTCACTTAGAGTGAGACGTACGGGGGGAATATAACCTAAAACAGATAAACAATGAAACAAAACCAATGAGGTACAATTCGTTGTCTTCCATCTTCAATGAAGCTTTATTGCTTGAATTAATACTTCAACTCTTAATATGAACTGAGGTATATTGAGTATGGTAGATGATTTATAAAGTGGTGTACGACTATATAAAAGTCTTCTAATTTGTTCAAGATGTTATTATGTCATTTTCTATAATAGGTTACTATTGTTGTATTCATCATTTCGCCTTATATATACCGATAACTTGGCAAACTTATGAGAGATTTTCAGCCCCACTAAACGGCCAAATAAATACTTAAGGTAACTAAATACTCAATTTATAGATGAAAATGTTATTATTGGATATGTTGATACATATTCAAACTTTATAGTAGTGTGATATTGTCTGGTTTACACTAAATTTCTATGATTTCATTATTGGATTGCTTCTCAAAATATGTAATACCGATATTAGTTGGATAACACTTATACTCCATATAAGTTGCAATTTTAGTTAAAGATTATTTGTGGTCCTAAGCATATGAAAAATTTACTCCAGAATTATTGCATCCCAAATGATTTTGATTTTAGTCCAGAACATTAACTTTTGAATTATTGCATCTCGAATAAATGAAAACAGTCTGAATTTGATCCATTTTGTACTGCGCCGTCAATAATTTGACGGTCAATGCCAATTAACTCAATTTTGTCTAGATTAACAATTTTAACACAATAATATATTCTACCTTTTTTGTCATAATCATATTGTCTTTGTTCATCCACTACAATCATCCCCTCCATCCCCAGAAAACGGCCCCCAATCAACAGAGGCATCCGATAGCGGGACTGGGGAAGTGGGTGGCGGATATCCGCGAGCCGCAAAAGCAAACGCGGCGCTGGCTCAACACCTTCGCCACCGCCAAGTACGCAACCCGTCCCTACAAACTCGTCGCCTTCATTCTATGTGGCTCTCACGCAAAGCTCAATCTTGGCAGTGGAGGACATTACAAAGGCAGCGGGTCGTCTTTAGTAGTCGTCGTCGCGGAGCAGACGCTAAATCTGATGTGGCAGCGGCATTTGTGGGACGAATTGATGGAATTCAGCGACGAGTTATGATACGAGGTGACTCGTATCGAAGGATAATAACGAGATATCGTTGAGATGATATTGGATCGTTTGCGGGATTGGTCCCGTCGAGCAGTCAAATTATCTTTCAACTACGGTTTGAGTGTAGGAGAAAACTTGCTAGAAAAGATAAAGGAACGATAAAAGATAAAGAACGATAAATGATAAACTGAATTGATATTTCTTCAATGATTAATTCAAAAGATAACAAAGACTCCTATTTATAATAGGAATAACCTTACTTAATGATCAAGAAATAGGAAAGATATGCTAAATCAATAATATATGAAATAATAGAGATATGGGGATATTCTGTAGATATACTCGTATCAACTCTCCCACGGTTAAAATCCACCTTGTCCCAAGGTGGAAATCATGAAGCCACGAGGAGAGTTAAAAGCAGAAGCTTTGGGGAGGTATCTCTTCCCAGATCAAACGCACATCGAACAGTTGAGCATCTCCCTCCATCACCACCATAAAAAATCATCAAAGGATGACCATTGTGGTTGCCAAAATTCAATGTTAAAACGGGAAGCTTGTCCACGCGTCCCATAATGCTCAAACACGGCGTGTCCTTACGCGGAGGAATCCACCGTGAATCATAGTCGAAAGATGACGATTGATTATCAAAACTTGTAGCATCAGCGACCTGTAAATCCCCATAGACATAGGCAATTATCTTCAAGCTGGTGTAAGCACCTCCTCTATTACCCAATTGTTTTTTATTTTAATCGCAGCTCATCCTCAAACACCTTCTCCGCACATCTCTTTCGACCTTGAGGTCCATATTTATTGCCTCAAATGCAACCTCGTGCTCATTGATGCACTTTTTATTAGCACTAAAAATACCTGCAAGTATACATGGTAGATTTAGTATAGCTAAAGGTCAGTACAGAGATATCGAACACGGGGAATATAATTGCAACTGGCTATCATATACTAAGCGTCATATACTATCTAGAGAAACAAGAGTTTTGAGTTTTAAACGAAGAAACTAAATAAAAATAAATATAATAAAAGAAACAAAACAAATAAGATAGAATTAGGCAAATAGAGAAATTTCAAGGACAATGATTTCACTAATTCTTTAGTTATTCTAATTAGTTCTACGTTCATCTGACTCAAGTTTTACCACGATTTTTCCATATCATGCATCAATACTCATGTCACAATTATTGTATGAACATATAAGATAAACCAATCAAAGCTATCACCGATCAAAGATTGACAATAATCAAGGTAACGGCCAATTAGTTGAACAAAAGCTCAAGAAAAATCAAGTGGAACGAGTTCTGAACATTAAACATAAAAAGAACTACACAAAATATCAATTACTATCAAGCCTCAAAATTCTATTGTTTAGCAATCCATGGACAGATGAACTAAAACAATAATTAAAGTATGAGACATGAAATAAACAAACAAAACCCAAGGTTGAATCTTGAAGTCTTCATGATCCTCTTGCCTTGCTTTAATCTCCAATAATGGTGGAAGGATTAGGTTATGAGTGGAGAGGGAGGAGCCTTGGAGGCTCCCCTTTTGGGGCTATGGAAGGGTGAATATTATGAATTAGGTTATGGGGTATATATAGACTTGAAAATAATTTAAATTTGCTAAAAAGTTTCCTCCAAGCAATAGCAAATATGGAATTTTCGTGCCCCATAGGTTAAGGAAAAGATTTGGCTTCATAAGGTAATGTCTTCTTTCCTTCTTTGAATTTCCGCCTAAAATTCTATACTTGACAGCTTTGCGTGACTTTGGTAGAACAGACATAACTTTCTTCACAGAACTCCAATTGAGATGATCAAGGTACCAACGCGAAATTCTTTCAAAGATGAAGAGAATGGTATATAAAACGCCCTGACCAGAATTCAGAATCGCTGGAAAAATGAGTTTGAACAGAGGCTGTCGTGCGCGAATAAGCCCAGCGGGCCGCTGGACAGCTCCAGAACTCTCTGGACTCGTTGTAGCGACCGCTGGCATGGGTCCAGTGGGCCGCTGAGTTGTGCTTCAGTTCCAGCTTCCAGATTTGACGTTTTTATGCCCATTTTCAGCTCTATTTTGCACATTTCTCACAAAACACGTCAAAATACCAAAATGGATAAAATATGCAAATAATGGACATGTAATGCAACTTTGACACTCAAAACGGACCAAACAATTGCCTTAAAATAGTGCAAAATCCGAGCGTCTCACTCATCTACAACCTTGTGTTCCTCTACCGTGCTTTGAATCTCCCTTCTCTCTTCACTTTCGTCAATGGAACCATCCTCCTCCCTACTAGGCATGCACAACGGTTCCGAACAGCCGGTTCCGGTTCATGAACCGGCGGTTCTCGGTTCATCATACGCATGAACCGGAACCGGCCCGCCAAGGGTCCCGGCGGTTCCGGTTCCTGTTCAAAAACCGCCGGTTTTTGGCCTGAACCGCCGGTTCCGGTTCATGAACCGGCGGTTCAACCGAAATTAAAAAAAAAATTATTTATAAAAATTGATTTTTATATTTAAAATCAATTTTTACAAACAAATGAATACAAGAAATTCATAATAGCCCATATATATTTGATGGGATTGCGAATTTAAGAAACCATTCTTGGTTGTTTCTCTTTTATAGAGACATCCTTGAATGTTTTATTTTCCACTTTCGATGTGGGACAAACTAATTCTTGGTTGTTTCTCTTTTATAGAGACATCCTTGAATGTTTTATGTTCCACTTTCGATGTGGGACAAAATCATTCTTGGTTGTTTCTCTTTTATAGAGACATCCTTGAATGTTTTATGTTCCACTTTCGATGTGGGAAAAAATCATTCTTGGTTGTTTCTCTTTTATAGAGACATCCTTGTATGTTTTATGTTCCACTTTCGATGTGGGACAAAATCATTCTTGGTTGTTTCTCTTTTATAGAGACATCCTTGAATGTTTTATGTTTCACTTTCGATGTGGGACAAAATCATTCTTGGATGTTTCTCTTTTATAGAGACATCCTTGAATGTTTTATATTTCACTTTTGATGTAGGACAAAATATATTGAAGTATTTTCTTTTATAACTACATGTTTAGAGCATTCATTCATCTTTTTCCAATGTGGGATACAAAACTTTCTTTTGTCTTCTATTTTTCTTCATGTTTTGTATAATATATATATAAACAAAATTATTATTCAAATATATTCTTGATTGATAAAAATAATGAATTATTGAGAAATATGATTTGTATATAGAAAATATTTATTTGTATAATATTATTGGTTAGGTTTATACAATTTGTATAAGAATTATTCTTTTAATGTGTATAATATTATTTATTAGTTAACATATACATAAATTTATAAATATAAGCAAATCATTAATGATAAATAACTAATGAATAATAATTTATGTAATAATAATTGTTATTATTACATAAACTATTATGTCCAATATTAAGTATTGATATTTTATAAACATATACATAAATAACTAATGAAATAGAATAATTTGCTTTGACCATAAATACATAAATTTATTATAGAATAATATTGGACATAATAGTTTATAAATACATAAATAATATTGGACATACCGCATATATACAAAGAAAAAATATATATAGTGATTCCCACTACAGTGATCACAAAAATCCAAATGGTTGATGATCAAAGCAAATTATTCTATTCATAGGAATCGGTTGACCCTTGATTGGAAGATAAAATATCAATACTTAATAGGACATAATAGTTTATATAATAATAACAAATATTATTACATAAACTATTATTCATTAGTTATTTATCATTAATGATTTGCTTATGTTTATAAATTTATGTATATGTTACTAATAAATAATATTATACACATTGACAGAATAATTCTTATACAAATTGTATAAACCTAACAATAATTATTATACAAATAAATATTTTCTATATACAAATCATATTTCTCAATAATTCTATATTTTTATCAATCAAGAATATATTTGAATAATAATTTTGTTTATATATATCATACAAAACATGAAGAAAAAAGTAGAAGACAAAAGAAAGTTTTGTATCCCACATTAGAAAAAGATGAATGAATGCTCTAAACATGTAGTTATAAAAGAAAGTACTTCAACATATTTTGTCCCACATTGAAAGTGGAACATAAAACATTCAAGGATGTCTCTATAAAATAGAAACAACCAAGAATGAGTTTGTCCCACATCGAAAGTGGAACATAAAACATTCAAGAATGTCTCTATAAAATAGAAACAACCAAGAATGAGTTTGTCCCACATCGAAAGTGGAACATAAAACATTCAAGGATGTCTCTATAAAAGAGAAACAACCAAGAATGATTTTGTCTCACATCGAAAGTGGAACATAAAACATTCAAGGATGTCTCTATAAAAGAGAAACAACCAAGAATGAGTTTGTCCCACATCGAAAGTGGAACATAAAACATTCAAGAATGTCTCTATAAAAGAGAAACAACCAAGAATGGTTTCATAAATTCGCAAGCCCATCAAATATATATCGGCTATTACGAATTTCTTGTATTCATTTGTTTGTAAAAATTGATTTTAAATATAAAAATCAATTTTTATAAATAATTTTTTTTAAAAAAAATTCGGTTGAACCGGCGGTTCAAACCGCCGAACCGCCGGTTCACGGTTCACAATTCGCCGACCCTGAACCGGCCCGTGTTAACCGGCAACCCTCAGGACGGTTCAAACCGCCGGTTCCGGTTCCGGTCATGAACCGGCGGGCCCGAACCGGCGGTTAACCACCGGGCCGGTTCGGTTTGTGCATGTCTACTCCCTACTAATATTTCTAGGCAAGCCAATGGTTGGATTTGATCTGTTCCCTCTATCTGAAATAGCAACATCGCGATCTATGGTTTCCTTTGCTTCCGTCTCAAATATAGAGTTCGTTGATGGCACTCTTTCCGGTGCATCACAATGCTCTTTTTTCACCATCTGGCACTCTGAAAAGCATTCAAAATCTCCCGCATTATCATATGAATGCCCAATCTGTGCAACTAAACTCAACGAATTAAAATCTTCTCCTCTTTGGTCTCTCACTTCATGCACTTTCCCACACACATACCTATCAAAACTCCCGTCAAGTTTGGACGAACAAACAAAGTCATCTCCATAAGATCTTTCCTCCTTTGTAACCTAGATCTTCCATTCTCATTGAACTTGGGATAGCCGCAACAGTCAGCGGTGTTGCCGGAGGACCTTGACTCGACGGCCAGTTGATAGGTGGTGGTTGCTCACATGACGTGTATCCTTGTTGTCCCGATGGGTCCCAGCAGGTAGGGCAGTATATAGGCAGCGACGACGACTTATGTAAATCAAATTGTAGAGGGCCGAAGTGATCGCATTGTCCCGGTGGGCCCCAACACGACGACAACTTGATTATTGGCAGCGGTTGGAGGCTTGGGCAATCCAGATGGTAGCTCCACGCATGGTCTTGCTGCCCCGACAGAGTGTAGTAGGGTTCCAGACCACAGGTTAGCGCTGGTTCAAAGCTATAAGGTGGCTGCTCATAGGGCAAGTCTGGTTTGGGAAGCGGGGCAGCGACCGTCGTTCATCAACGCAGGAGGTGACTCGTATCGAAGGATAATAACGAGATATCGTTGAGATGATATTGGATCGTTCACGGGATTGGTCCCGTCAAGCAGCTAAATTATCTTTCAACTAGGGTTTGACTGTAGGAGAAAACTTGCAAGAAAAGATAAAGGAACGATAAAAGATAAAGAACGATAAATGATAAACTGAATTGATATTTCTTCAATGATTAATTCAAAAGATAACAAAGACTCCTATTTATAATAGGAATAACCTTACATAATGATCAAGAAATAGGAAAGATATGCTAAATCAATAATATATGAAATAATAGAGATATGAGGATATTCTGTAGATATACTCGTATCAGGTTAGGGGTGTTGGAGACTAGGGGAAGAAGTCGGCGTCAGAGGTGGAGGTTGGGAGGGCCAGGTCAGCAGCGACGGGTTTGGCGGATGGGGTGAAGGGGGGGAGATGATGTTGGATGTTAGAGGGTAAAAGTGTTGGAGTGAGAGGGTGTGGGAGTTCTTGATCTAGACAACGATGGTGTTGAAAAAATGACACTGAGAGCATTCGAGGGGTAGAAGTGGAGAGCCACGATGAGGATAAAGTCGAGCCATATCATGTTGAAATGGGAGTACTTGTTCATGACGTCAGCAACTTCCACTACACCACGGTCGAATATCTGTGGATTGGGGGCCGTTTCTGGGATGGAGGGGATGGTGATGGTGATGGTGGATGAATAAAGAAATATGTTTAGGACCGAAAAGGTAGAATACATTGTTGAGTTAAAATCGTTAATTCAGTCAAAATTGAGATAACTGGCGTTGACCATCAAATTTTAACGGCGCCGTCCAAAATGGATCAAATCTAGACCATTTTCATTTATTCGAAATGTAATAATTCAAAAGATAATGTTCTTGATCAAATTCATAAAAACGTCATAGATTTAGGATCACAAATGACTTTTGCTCTTGTTTGAAATATACAATGTGGTTTGCACAATTACTCAACAACAAGCAATAGTATCTCGTCTTGCGGTCATGATTGATTGGCAGGCGTTTATAAGCACAAGTGGGCATTTCTTTTCGGCATGCGATTTAAGAAAAAAATTGTGTTAAGCAAGTTAAGTAAAGGAACAATAAAGTAGGAAATGAAAAGAAGGTAGAGAGATGAAGAGAGAAAAAAGTAAGAGATAGTAAAATAAGTGAGAAGAAATATGTTGACTTTTACTAAAAAATGGAAATGACTTCACTGCTATGAAAAGTACCAAAATGATAAAATGACTTCACTATTTTGGAACGGAGGGAAGTACTATTTTACTTCGTTTTTCAGCTTATATTAAATCATGACTCCATGTGGTTAGCATGATTGAAAATATAATTAATTCTAAATTAAATAAATTCCAGCCAGTTATATGCTTTCAGAATCAGCTGAAAGAACAAGGTGCAAATTTGAATTTAAAAACCCCATCGGTGACATGTCGGTGCCAAAATTTATACTTTCAAGAATGGCCGAAAAATAGTTTATTTTAAGCTAACCAACTAGAGAAATGTATTGCACTTTATAGTGTTCCACGATAGGAATACGTTATGTCAAAATAGTTGTGAGATGTTCATATGGCACTCGTAGTATTTTATTTCCTTTCCTATTCTCCAGCTTTTTTAATTTTTGTTAAATTTATGAGTCAAATTGTTCATTAACACACAAAAATTATTAGAGTTAATATAATTTAATTTTATAGTTTAGAATTAATTAACTTTGAGTTAAGCAAAATGATAAAGGATTGACACCTAATAATGCGTAATATTTATTACGAGTACATTCCTGAATAGCTTAAGGGCGTGTTCAGGTTAATTCATATGGGAAGTCCGAAATATAATCTTGTCAAGATTTGGTACTGTTCCAATTAGTTATTTATGGAGTGTTTCTAGCGTTCAAGTTCTCATAGATAAGTCAATAAATGGAATTTTCATTTATTTATTTTCATTTATTTGATGCACCCCACTCTGTATTATGTCCAAATTGCCCTTCTCAAAATTATATCTCGCCCTTGCTGAATTTACTACGCTCCAAAAGGGTGAATTAAATTTCATTTCAATTTGGGGTTCTTCAAAAGACGTGCTCATCTTATTTCTGAAATTGGAGAAGCGGAACGGAACGATGCAATCGGGACATCAACATGGCAAAGGTATGGACGACTCTCTCCATGTTTGGGGGTACGAAAAGGAATGTATTCTTCGCCTTACAATGATTGTGGTTTGTTCGATTCTTGGGTTAAACCCAATTTGTGGGTCATTGAATTTAATTTTTGGTTTCTGTTATCGTTTGCTATGCTTGATGTGTCGTCGGCCGATGATACGTGTATGCTAATTATTATTGCATCAACTGTCATATTTGTGCTAAAATTGTAGTTTGAATGTGATTCAGTTGCTATTTTCATCTCACTTTTATGCGGCCATTTTGATTACGTGGATGTTTGAAGTGAATCTTACTCGGTGGGCATCTAATTCATCTCTGTGGAGGTTCGAATGTAGGTGTTAACAACTCAATGAATCGTCCACCTGGGGAAAGTTCAAATAGCTTTGGTACTGACGGTATGTTTAACACATCTTTACAAGATGAGTGATGATTGTTGCAACGCTTCTTTGGATTGTTCAATCTTTTGTAATTAAATTCTGTTTGGGATGATGCATTTTTTGTTCCAATTGTCACTGAGTTGGGGAGAAATAAATTTCGCAAGGGGGAAAGATCGCGACGGATGTGGACTCCTAAGGAGGAGGACATACTAGCCCCGACACTACTAGAATTCACTGCAACAGGCTGGAAATCAGACAACGGATTCAGGGCGGGTTACCTAAGTAAGATAGAGGATAGTCTCCATACAGAATTCCCCAATACGGACTTGAAGGGCACACCGCACATAAACTCAAAAATCTCAGCATGGAAGAAGAGTTATACCAGTCTACGATTGATTTTGGGTCGAAGTGGGGTATGGTTCAACAATCACGGTTATTACCAGATTGATTGCAATGGCGACCAATGGGACCAGATAGTACATGTATGATTCAGTTGCTATTCTTCACGTCGTCAATTTTACTAACCAATTCGACAACAACGTAGGCATACAAAGATGCCAAATTTATGCGAAACAAGTCGTGGCCATTATGGAAGACATGGAAGTCTATATTTGGCAAAGATCGCACATCTGGGGAGGTGTTGAGCAGTTACAAACAGTTGTAGTTCGTTTGCGTGCACAGGTATCCGGATGCAGTCAAGTTAACAAAAATGACTACCACCCATCCTTTGAAGATTTCATCCCAGAACCATACACACCGGTGGCAGACACCAATGAAGCAAACGAGAATAGCTCTGGCACTACAGGGTAAGCAGACGTCTACTACCAAAACTTCTGAAGGTAAGGGAAAAAAGAGGTCCCGCGACTCTGAGCTTATGAATTTCCTTGGCAACCTCCACGCTGAAACAAACTCCCGTCTTGAGATGATTTCGACCCGCATTGGATATGAGTTTGACATGGGTAAAGCATGGCAGGAAATCATTGACAAGCTCCACTGTTGAGGGACTTACCTTGGCTCAACGTTATAAGTTGTGCAATATTTTAGGTGACAAGCATCAGCGTCTTGAAGTTTTTATTGGCATGCTACCCAATGCTCGTCTCGGTTATCTTTTGTGCCTTAATGATGACGAACAAAAGGTTGGGTGCCTGAATCACATACTTTTATTTTGGCTTTGAAACGCTACCACTGTTTTATATATATTCATAGTGGAGTGTGATTTTCACAGGCACACTGCTGGTATTTTTGGGTATGTATTAACCTTAATTTCAGTGTTAGTGCACGGACAACTTAGTTTTTGTGTATGTATTAACCTTATTTCCAGTGCTAGTGCCTGGATAACTTAGTTTTTGTGTATGTATCCACTTTTTATTTCCAGTGCTACTGCACTGATAACTTAATGTGTGTGGATCAGACTATGAACCTCGATCTTGTTTTTTTTTGTATTTGATTAGATTGCAAATTTTGTCAATCTCCAAAAATGGATATTGCAGTGCCTTGTGTTGAGAAATGGCAGCAACGGAGACATCCTTGATCCAATAAGAAGTATTGGCTTGTTAAACAAAGGAGATGAAAGTTTAATTCACAACACAGTTTAATTAAGGAGCTAACAACAACACCCTACCATACACAAACAAACATCGAGGTCCAATGACTACAATGGTGTCCATTCGTGAAGTGTGTTAAAATAAAACTACAAAAACTACAACAATACCATAATATAGTACCCTACCGTGCAGCAAGTAATGAAACTTAGAACCACATCATAACATCACACATCATAGACACCATTATAACATACCTAAATATATCGAAACACACAAAACGGAAGCCCTTGCACACTTTGAACTACCAAAACCATTGTTTCACGGATCATAACAGAAGGACTTCACCCACCCAACTTGTGGGAGCTCATGGCCATTTAACATTATGAGACCACCACTTCATCGGTGAGTTTGACCCCCAGGAACTTACAAAAGGTAACTTCAAGGTTTAAGGACCGGAGACTTTGTGAGATGGTCCGGGTGGTTTGGGAAGCATCCTTCCCTTCTCCTCCCGATATCGCATATACCCGTCCGACCCTAGGTCTATGAACCTATCTCCATCCTCGGTAGTGGACTCGCGATCATTGGGCTCTGCGTCTTCGTCGAACAACTTTCGGTGAACTTTTGGCCCAGGGAACACGACCGGAGAGTTAACCTCTTCTTCTCCTTCGATGACATCGTTGATTTTGATCGAATCAGAATGTACCTCTTTGGTGTTGTCAGACATGACGACCACCGTTGTCTGTCCCTTAACCTTCACGTCGTCTAATCCAAACACACATGCGAGGCGTGCGTAAATGGGTTCTTCCTGATAGAAATACCACTCGCGAAGGCGTTCATCTACATTCAACAATATGTTACAGCTTTGGGGATTAGGTGATTTTGTATACAGACTTGACAAGTGCAAAAGAAACAATACCTTCAACATCTTCTCCCATGAATCAGCCGGTGCCACGACAGCTTTCGTTGGTGCGTCCAGGTACGCACCTCAGATGCGGAGGACAATTTTGAACGTGTAGTATGTTAGGGTTTTGTATACTAGAAATCACCTTTCGAGTGATTGGATACTGTAAAACTCTAATGGTTATTTTCCAATAAATGCAACAGATTATTTTTGTCATAATGTTGTTATGTTTTACATTTAATGGTTGTTTATTACATATTTAAATGTATGAGCAAACGTAACAAAGTCTAAGTCTTTGTTTTAGTAGACCGGTTGTGGGCGTCGTCCAATTTAAGGTAACACGGTTAGTTCTAAACAAAGAAAAATAAGAATTTCACAACCTAGATAGGCCTAGACTACCTATCCCGAAAGGTTGCAATGTCAGTCCGATTATTTCTAAACCTTATTGAAATAAGATGACGTTGGTGTGGTATAGCACTGAATGAATCTAACAGCAAGACGAGTCTTTATGCTATCTACTGAAAGACGAGGTCTTGAAAATTAATTTCTTAATCAATGTACGTTAGCATTGAGCATACGATATTGAGGATCCACTACTTTGACTTACCAAAGGTGCGGGTTTTTCGTAACTCAACGATCCAGGTATATTGGGTAGTGGTGATCATTATCTAGAGGTGCTAGGATTGCTATTATGTTGAAACGTGCGCGAGGAGAGTCTCGTTTGATAACATCCACAAGAGGAGCTCGAAACGAGGTTTTATTATTCGGAATCTAGCTAGTTGGAGTTTGATTACTCTATGAATAATAAATAAGAGTTTCTTGCTAAGTCCACTCTTGGAATTCGAAATATGTTAATTAATTAAGTCTATAGCAGACATTAATTAATTAATGGATGTTTCCATCTTAAGCGCGGGAAATGAATCAAATGCAATTAAAGGAAACCCGGAATACTTGTAATTTCGGATTTGGAAGGCAGTGCAATATTACTTCTGTAGTGGCTGCTCGTAATATTCCAATATAAGCTTATATTAAATTGTGGGTTCAATTTAATTAGTAAAAAGCTAATTGGGTGAGGCATGTTCCAAATTCTTCCTTAGATCCCTGACTGGGCCCAATATGTGACTTATATAAAAAGGAGAATAAAGGAGACAGAAAATATAACAAATTACTATCAAAATTTTCGTCCCCCTCTAAAGAGAGAGCTCGAAATTTGTGCCTCCTCTGTGAGCTGAGTTCTGTCTTCCATTATTCGAGTCCTAGTACGTTGGTGAGATTTGCCCACACAAATATCAGCGTATAGTCCGGGACACCAGTCAGAAGATCCGAGGTCTTGTATTGAAGATCTTCACGTGGAGACGGAGCAAGCCATCATCGATTCTTGATTGAATCAACAAGGTAAATTGGCTAATTCCGTAGTAAGCATGTTTTAGGGATTTTATGTGCTAAAGCATGTTTTAATTCAAGTTATGAGCATGATACATGTGATAATTACGTGAATAGATTTTGTCTAAATAATCTGTTAAATAGATCAAATTCATGTGATCCGTTTTGAACGCACGCTTCCGCTGCCAGCCCCTTCATAGTACTGCTTCCGCAAAAGGTCCACCCGATCCTTAAGCTCAAGCTCGGAGAATATGACGCATGCTTTGTCCTTTATCTACTCCGCGTCCGTAGGTAGGAACCACGAAGGGACGGCGGACTTCGGCCATTGCGTCTCTCCCTTAAACATGATGAGGCAGTCCACCAATACACCGTCACATGCCGCAGACCATTTTCCTTTGTAGAAGAAATCTGATTGAGGTGGGATGCTCATCTTTGTGTTTAGCGTTGGTGTGAATCGTGCTCAAGTGTATGAAATTAGCTAAAAAACTTTTGTATTTAAAAAGGATGCATGTGATTAATATTGATTGACATTTATCTACCCTTTCCAGCTTTGCATCGCCATACCCTTTATTAATAAGGAGGATCGCGTCACCTGCAACCAATAGTCATTGAGATTTCCCCCGACTAATGGAGTTTATTTGGTCTAGATTCACTTCAATGAAATTTCAAATCAAGTAAATAAATGAGTGTGTGAGATAATGCAAGTGCTGCTCTGAGTGGTTAATAGACTTTGGGAATTTAATCAAAAAAATTATGCAAACATATATTAACAAATGAAATGAATTCACTCACATATATAGATTTCAATTATAATAACTACTACAACATATATAGATTCCAATTACAATAACTACTACAACATTATTTAATGCAGCTCCAATAAATATAAAATAATAATATTATATATTCTATATTATTATATACCAAAATAGTTGAGGCACCACAAATGATGTTCATACAAAATAGTTATATATGTAGATTCCAACACACTGATCACATCGGTTGTGATCATACAACTACCACATTTTAGATAATTTTCCCAATCAACATCTCAACCATGAATAACAACAGTCCAGTAAACAAAATCAACACATTCGTCTTCCACTCCAACATGCGTATGGTGTAGACTTCCAGTCCAGTAATGAGGGCGCTGGTTTTCGGCTCAGACCTTGAATCTGTTCCAGGTACATCTTGAGCTTGTTTACCTCTTTCAGTCTGGAGATTGCAGGTTTGAAACATAGTGTCTGAGGCCACCTCGTCATACCACTTAAAAGACCCCGGATGCTTCCCGTTCACTGAACACTTCAAGTAATATCGTCCAGCATTCTGGGCTGACTTCCCAGCACACCTAAGTACCATCCTCCCTCAACCGCAAACACATTCCAGCGTTTCTCCTTTGGGATTCATCGTGCTGTAAAAAAGTCAGATAGAACCATATATCTAGATCATCATCAATAATTAATTTAAGCTAATGAGTAGGGGTTCATAGAGCAGCAAATGACATAATCACTAAATTATATAGTGCCTAGGGATACAAATAGATCATTTAAAAATAGTTTAACAAGTCATCCAAGTCACTTGTTTTGAAACAAGTTATTCATCTGTTATTCCACATGCTGAGTGCTACACTATCTCGGAACTGGGTCCATTCTGAAGACGGCTCGATATATTCAACATACTCCCCGCCGATGTTGTCTTCCTCTGTGTTCGCGGCAACGTTGTTTGTGTCTAGTTCAAGTTCTACCGGATCCACCTCCATTTCACGTCGGATGAAATTGTGGAACAAAAAACAAGCCATGATTAGGCAGATTTGTGTCGGTAAAGGATAAAGGAAGCGCTCCTTATAATTCCCCACCGAATTTTTAAGACTCCAAAGGCACGTTCGATCACATTTCGTGCCTTGGTATGCCGCCTGTTGAATATTTCCTTCGTGTTTTGGGGAGTCTCAGTGCCGGGACCCCACTCTTTCAGATGATAGCGTACTCCCTTATATGGCGTTAGGAATCCATTGCAATTCGCGTAAGCATTATCGCAAAGGTAATAGCAACCTACAAAACATAAAGTGGAAAGGACTTGAAGTTACAGATTGTGGTTAGGTAAACTGAATTCATCCAAGAATGACTTGAATGGAAGTGCTACCTTGAGGTACTTTAAGCCCACCGGGATGTGAAACTGCATCCCTCAGAACACGAGAGTCGTCTGCGGAGCCTTCCCAACCTGGGAGCAAGTACACAAACTGCATTTGACGATCACACACAGCAAGAACATTAGTTGCTATTTGACCCTTCCTTGTTCTATACCGTGGTTTGTCACCGTTGCGGACTAAGACATTAATATGGGTGCCGTCAAGGGCAGTGAGACAGCCCTGAGTTTAAAAAAATAAAACACAGTTAGACATTAACAAATAAGCCGGTGGTACGTCATGGTTATATCACCCAATTGGAAATTGTACGCAAAATAAACACTTGTCATTGTAATACCTTAAACCACTTCCAGCGATTGTCGGTGCAATCTTCTGGAACAGGTACTGGCTTGAAAGAAGTACAGAATACAGGCTAAGTACAGCAGCAAGAACCTTGTGGACATAATACGATACAGTTCCACCCGAACGCCAAAAAGTAGTCCCAACAACTCGATTCTTTTTATGGTGTGCCAATGCAGACAAAAATATAGCGGTCTGCTCCTCGACACCGAGGCATTTTCCTACGGTCAGGCCCCCCTCTGAGAAAGTAAACGACACAACCTACCAAACGTGTTACGGTCCATGCGTAGATTGGATACACATGCATAATTTTTCAAGTGCAAAAGTCTATCTAAATACTTCAGTTGGGTAGGGATCCAGTTAGAACGCTGTGTCGCCGAGCATCCTCAACAATTTGGTGCCTTTCATGTCTAGGCCGGGCACCGATGTAACGATGTAACAATCCTGTGGTTTCTGTACGATAGAGGAGTATAATGTCCTCGAGCAACAAACATAGTCGCATATATTTGGTGGACAAAGGACTCGTCGACATCGAACGAGTAAGCAACTGGCCTTATATAAAAACAAAGTACATGCAAATTGTATAATTTCAACACAACAACAAAATACTCTTCCACCCATATATAAAAACTCGTTGGCAGTGGATTGTGGGCTGAATACAAACTGTAATTTCAGATCTACCCAAAGTGGGGTCATGTAGTATCCCAATTAGACATCACAAGTGCATATATGATATGCAAGAAAATGATAATAACCGAGAAATCAACGCGGTGGCATCAATTTTTATACAAGTAATGAAATTTAAAAAATAATTTGTACCTGGGTACCAAGGGATGAGTAAGTAGCAGCAATGATGTGATCGAGGCCAGCACTTTGTAAACTTTCCTGAACGGCTGCGAGTGAGATCTATTTCACATGTCGAGAAACACTAAAAAATTGTGGGAAGTGTTAAAACAGAATTCGACCAAATTATATTTCAAAGGAATAGCTAAAAGAAATCATATTTTCAAAGGAATAGTTAAAAGAATTCATATTTTCCGTTAGGTGACCAAGGCCTTACTTACACAACTAATCAGAGGGGAACAATGGCCGTCAGCGCCACTCGGTAAACCTGTGACGTCGGGGGAAAGCAAAACTTCGACAACTTTGAATTTCACTGGACCAATTTTTTCCGCTGTTGAATGAGGCGAATCGGAGATCTAGGGTTGGCGTGCCATTGTTTTGAAAGCACCTGCAAATGAGGAGGAGTTGTATCAATTTTGGGGGTGATTTGAAAATAACAGGGGCAAAAGTGTAATCTTCAGTACAAATCTGGATCCGAAATCCAAGACAAGAAATAAAAAGCAGCTTATTCGGCTGTTTTGAATTAGGCGCATTCTTCACTTAAACAGTGCGGGCCCATATATTACCAGCGGCTTCACAAAAATTAATGGGGTAACTTGAACAACCACCAACTCAAAGAATTACACCCATATCTGCTCATATCTACACATCTATTGTAACTTGAACACGCCCTAAATGCCTAATCATTTTATGCAAGGAGAATTTTTACATTAAATGAATTCATACCACAATTATTTAAGGAGATTAGCTGTCTATCACCACAACGTGTCCCATAAGTTATATTCAACCTATTTAGAAAGCAAATTATGATTGGTCTAAAACATACTTGAGTGCATGAGTTATCTTTTAAGACTTATATTCAACCTATTTAGAAAGCAAATTATGATTGGTCTAAAACATACTTGAGTGCATGAGTTATCTTTTAAGACTTAACCTATTTAGAAAGCAAATTATGATTGGTCTAAAAAATACTTGAGTGCATGAGTTATCTTTTAAGACTTAACCGAGTGATGTGAAAGTAGTGAGTTTGTGTGCTTACATTTATAACTAAACTTATACCTTCTAAGAGCATCTCCAATGGTAATAGGCCAGCCATAGGCTCCTCCTGCCACATCATCAGCACTAAAAACTCCTCCTGCCACATCATCAGGACAAGCAACTGGACAAACAATAGGCTAGCCACAATAAACAAATTATAAAAAACAAATAATTAACAATCACACAAAATACGAAATTAAATTTACGACACAGATACGGGAAAATTCAATAATAATATTTATATTTAAAAAAGTACATTAATTAAAAAAATTACATTAATTAAAAAAAATCTAACGACGTGCAGTCCTCCGCGCCCACAACTCTTCAATTAAATCCTTTTGGAGTCGAATATGAGCATCCACTTGGCACATGTCGGCATGTGCCTTGAGGCGGCCGACTTCATCGTGAGGTACCCCCCCTTCGTACGTTGGAAGCGGCCACGCCGTGGCTTTGGCCGGCTTCATTAGCATCGTCACTGGCCCAACTAGTCAGTTGTACACCTTCATCTTCGACAATCATGTTGTGCAGGATAATACGGGCGTACATTATATCAGCAATGCAGTCGACATGCCACAAACGCGTTGGACCCCTAATTGCTACCCATCGAGACTGGAGCACACCAAATGCGCGCTCCACGTCCTTGCGCGCCGACTCCTGCCGTTCCGCAAAGTAGGTCTTCCTCTCATCTGATGCGCATCTGATCGTCTTCACAAAGACGGGCCACCTAGGGTATATCCCATCCGCCAAGTAGTAGCCCATATCATGCTGGTTCCAATTGGCGATAAAATTGATGGCCGGACCGACGAGTTGAGGACGTTGAGGTCGTTGTTCGACCCGGCTACCCCAAAATATGCATGCCAAATCCACAGCCGGTAATCAGCTACGGCCTCGAGGATCATCGTGGGATTCTTTCCCTTGTAGCCGGTCGTGTAGAACCCTTTCCAGGCAGCGGGGCAGTTCTTCCACTCCCAATGCATACAATCTATGCTGCCCAACATCCCGGGGAACCCATGCTTCGTTCATTTGCCGTTCGTACTCCTCAGCATCACCACCACTACTACCACCCGCGTTACTCATTTCACGTTGTTGCTCTTGTACAAAAATTAAGATGGAGAGAAAACTCGTTAAAACAAGTGGTGCGAATGAAAATGACGTGCAAATCGCGTATATATAGTGTTTCGAAAAATTAAAAAAAATTGAGCTGGCCGATCGGGAGCTTGCAATGGTGGCCAGCCGACCGGCGAGCGCCCGAAAATCGGCGTCAGGTCGTCGATTTTTTTAAGCCGAAATGGCCCTCGCCGGTTCCAATGGTTCGGCGAGCGGACCGGCCAGCGCCGGGAATCGGCTAGCCTGTCCGCTCGCCGCCATTGGAGATGCTCTAAATAACATCTCACGCTCCACCTTCATAATATAATTAAATACTCAAAGTATTGAATTTAAGATTTTGCATGAAAAAGAAATGACAAAATATAAAAACAATGTGATGCCTTACCCAAAAAAGATTGTCAAAAGTAGTTTGAGTATTATTGTGCTCCCATACACTGACCCTCCATTATTCACCATATTCTTATTCCCATTCTACCCTCAACCTCCCACCATTAATTATATGGAGTACATAAACTTTAGAAAATTGAAAAAAAATTAGCACTTCTCAAATTCAACTCTATTTTCAGATTAATTAACAAATCTCTCTCTCTCTCCAGTCTCCCCCAATTCCATGGAGCCAATCGAAGATGCGATTCCAACAACGGAACAGCCAGCATCAGAATCAACTGTGGAATCGCACCACGTAGCAGTTCCTCCGGGACTGACACCGGAGGAGTTCGAGGATCTCAAACCCGCGGTGGCGGAATTCCACAATTACAGGGTCAACGCCGGCCAATGCTCCTCCATACTTGCGCAGCGCGTCCACGCGCCTCCGCAGGACGTCTGGTCCATCGTCCGCCGCTTCGACAAGCCGCAGACGTACAAGCACTTCATCAAGAGCTGCAGCGTGCGGGAGGGCTTCACCGTGCGCGTCGGCGAGCTGCGCGACGTCGCCGTCATATCGGGGCTGCCGGCGGCCACCAGCACCGAGCGCCTCGATATCCTCGACGACGAACGGCGCGTGACCGGATTCAGCATCATCGGCGGGGACCACCGCCTCAGGAACTACCGCTCGGTGACGTCCGTGCACGAGCTTCCCGGTGGAAACTCCACCATCGTGCTGGAGTCGTACGCGGTGGACGTGCCGGAGGGGAACACGGAGGAGGACACGCGCCTCTTCGCCGACACGGTCGTGAAGCTCAACCTCCAGAAGCTCGCATCCGTCGCCGAAGCTAGGGCTACAATCGATTGAAATTACAGGTAATTAATTAATTCCTATTTTCTGTCGCTAAGTCGTGTGATATGCACGCCTGCAGTAGCTATCAACGATCGATCTGCTCACAATTTCTGCGATTCGAAATCTGGAAATAAGATTCGAAGAAAAAGGACTTAATATTGGGGTTTTTTGAGTTTTGTTTGGAACTAGTTTATCTCTTTCTTTTGTTCATTGATTGCTGTGTGAAATTTGATTTTTGGTGGATATTGATCAATAATTGGCGCTTCAAAACCTACTTTCTTCCAAAGGGGAAAAACAACATTTGTAATTATAATATTGGCGATTGGAGCAAATGAAATTGGAGAATTTGAGGCTGTCGACATCCATCAATGTTTGCATCAATTTATTCTTATTCGATTGGTAAATGTGGTAGCTAAATAATTTTGCATAGGGAATTCAAATACACTCTATATTGGAAATTTCCGTAACCTCAATTAATACTCCATAAAATTACTGTGCATTGTTAAATTGGTACATGAGCATCAATTGTGCAATTCTTCCTTGTTATGAGTTTGGATATGACAACATTCACAGAATAGTTACTAAGTGAGATCTAGTCGCTGTCGAAATATTATCCTTTTATGTGGCACAGCTTGTGTAAATATTTTATGTTTTACTAGTAATATTTATGGATCTAGTTTTAAAGTTATTATCTTTGCATCATTTTGTTCACTATTTTTTCGTGAGCAGTCTATTTTGCCATTTTCAATTCCATTCATTAAAATATTATAATGGGTATTGATGTGATGATATATTTTTCTATAAAAGATAGTGATAAAATAATTCATATTCTGCAACAAAAGAAAATGCATATATGCTTAAAAATGTTATTGGAAAGGTATCTGTTGAATATATGCGGTTTCATTTAGGGAGACTCTGTTTTGGACTTTTGGGTAAATGATCCAAGCACTCTGTTCTGGAATTTACAAGAAAAAAAAGCTGAAAATGTATAGTGGTGGACACTGGACTGGACTGGACTTCTTTTTTCTTTTGTTTTTCTCTTTTTCTGGAAACTATATTCAGTATAGAATGGTCAAGAAAGCTCTTTCAGCTGCAAGAAGTCACAGAGCAATACAAAGAAAGGTTTATATGGGCATCCACAATGCTACCTAAAAAACAACTTTATTTCAGCTGCAATTTCAGTTGTCACTATAATATTTTTCATTTTAATTTCAGCTGCAATTTTAGTTGTCACGTTAATAATTTTCATTTCAATCACTACAATTGCAATGTGATCAATCCTATTTAAGCCATAAATTAATTTGAGAATTATTATTTTAAAAAAAGAAAAGTTACTTCATATAACTTTAAAATGAAAAACTTGAAATAATTTGAAGTAAAAAATTACAATTAAAAGAACATAATTTCAAAACTAAAATTTAAGTAAGCCCCTAGGTTATTTTCAAGCTCCACAGTCATCTTTCCAAGGTGGAGACGCTCGGCCTCGTGCAATGTCGAAGGGTCCATAAAAATGGATGACTTGTACGTCAGAAACATCGCTTTCCCAAAAAAATTCACTTGCAGGGGGAGGTGCATTCCACCCTTGCCATTCCTCTTGTTGTTTTATGGCCCATGGGACGAAAGTCGGAAGGCATTCGTGTGCTAAAACTCTCACCCAAAGGAGTGTTGATGCCAAATGTCTCGTCTTGTATGTCTCCGAAGAATTGATCTTTCATTTCTTGGGACCGCCTAAATAACCACCTGAAAACTTTGGGTGGTTCCAAACAATGTCACAGTTGCCCCGGCCAATTCGATGCAAGTCGTTGAATTGTTGGGATCCCACCCTACTGCTTATGCGTAGGCCATGAAAATTGTCTGAGCACTTGAATCCATTTCTGATAATTTGTAGAAAGATAAAAAGAGAGAGTGTAATAAGAAGAGTGAGTGAATGTGAAAAAAGAGTAGGAAATGAGTGTATGTAGCCTGACGGCAGGCCCGGGCTTTCAGCTGGATAGGGGACCGATCGGCATAAAGCCTTGCCGATTTCCGCATTGCAATGAAATCGTGGCCAGGCAGCTTTGTGGATGCCATAAGCATCAAGAAAAAGGGATTGGTTGATCTACAAATCCAATGCAAGGAAAAATTGTCAAATGTTATAGTAGTAGGCTAGTAGCAAATATGTAGAATGCAAGTGGCCATGTATTCTTTGCAAAAAGACTTGAGTTTGCTGTTGAAATGCAGTGCTACTTCAACTTCACCTCTTTCCCGTCAATGTTAAAATACCTCATTGCTAAAAGATTTCATATTTTGCACTCTTGCCATAGATATAGTTTCTTATTGGAAAATGAAAAAAATTAGATACATGCGTAGCTTGTGTAATTGGTTAGAATTTAAATCTCTAATTTTAGATCTTTTTATTTTCACCTTGTGTGCATCTAGTAGGGAATAGTTGCTTCAAAACGAAATCTGCCTACATACATCTATTCCATAACATTTTGAAATTCTTTTTGATATACAAGTTGATTATCTTGATTAAATCCAATAGATTTAAAATTTATTTTTCTCCTAGTTGAAAATTTCCTCACATGATCCGCGCGGTCGCTTGTTCAAATTTGAACTAAAAGAGAGTCAAATATCTAAGGCCATCCACGACGCTTTCACTATACCGTCCCTTAAAACATTATTTGCGGGCCTCACTGTACTTTTTTACTCAATCCCTTAACTAAGGGACGAAACCTGCAACCCCACGTCCCTTAACCGTCCCTTAAATTACTATTCATTCAATTTCATTTTTTTATTTTTTTCCAACAAATTCAATTAATAAAAAACACATTTCATTAACAATAAAATAACATTACAACATGAAATAAAAATACAACTTAAAATTTAAAAAATTAAAAAACATACAATTAAAATCATAAAAAAATAAACGTGGCATAATTTAAATTCAATTTTATAGAAAATAAAAACACTACTCCGCCGGCGAATCATCTCCCGAAGGCGGTGGAGGTGCTAGGCGGAAGGCCAAGTTGTGCTGCCATAAAGACAATTCCGTTCCACCAGGCATGGTACTGGGCGGGCGTAAAGCAGGAAGTGTCCGCCATTGTGGCGGTCATGTACATGGCCATAAGGGAGTTCGAGCCTCCCCCTCCCCCGAGCCCGCCTGGCTTGATTCGCCTCGGCCCTTCCTCGCTCTAGCCGCCTTCGCCGCCTTGGTCCCTTGCGGCCGACAGCGCCCAGGGGAGGATCCCCCGGCATCGCCGGCCGTGCCCTCAACCTCCTGCGAGGCACCCTCTTGTGCGCCATTGCCCTCACCGGCGTCACCAGACGAGTATTGGCCACTCGCCGTGTGCTTCATGCGCTTGGAGGTTGAGCCCGAGCTGGAGCGGACACGCCGGCCCACCTTTCCTCGTCCTTGACGACCTGCCAAACATCAACAAATTTGAATTGTTTGCCGGTGTCGTCGTAGTAGACGCGCAAAGCCGACCTCAGAATGTCGGCGCCCGTGGATCATCTTCGGTACTGAGCCGCTTTGTTCGTGTAGATGCCGCATAATCTTTTGACCTCTCTGTCGACTCGGTCAAAGTGAGCGCGAATCATCTTATATGTGCGGCGGCGGGACCCCTTCGGCTTAATCTGGTGGTAGGCCTCGGAGACCTTTCCCAGAAACACTTCCGGGTTTGTTGATTCCCGACGATGGGATCGTATGAAACACCGATCCAGGCGTTGTACACCGCCATCGTTTCATTGTTGTTGTACGGATGCCGACCTAGATCTTCCTCCTCCTCCTCCTCGCCCGCCTCCGCCTCCGCCCTAGAGCTTCCACCGCCTCGGCCTCCTCCCCCGCCTCGGCCTCCTCCCGGAGTGGGTTCAACGGAATAATCCTCCCGAATCTGGGATAATCCCTGCGAATACCGCGGGGCAGAGGGACGGGCGTATGCATCCACTTCAAAATTGGGTGGTTGGTACCCCCTGGCGTCGACGAACCGTAACCACCCAATGTGTTGTACATGCTCGCCCAGTCGCCCAACGCGTTGAGATCCCACCCGCCGGAGTCGCCACCGCCGGAGTTTCCGTCGCCGGACATTTTGTGATGAGATGTTAGATGAAAATTGGAGAGGAAATGGAGATGATTTGGGGAGAGAAGGTGTGTAGTTGTGTGTGAAATGGAGATGAATTAGGAGTATTTATAGAGTAAAAAAATAAAAATAATAAAAAACGGCAAATTAAACGGTAATATTACCGTTTACAATTTTTATTTTTATTTTTTTTTAAAATTTGAATTTTTTTAAAAAATGATTTATTGCGTCAGTGTGACGATGGCCACTCGCTGGCCGACGAGTGGGCATCACGCATGGCGCCTGGGCGCGCCACGTCGCCTCGGCGCGTGGCGAAACGGCTCGTCACTCGTCACGCCGTGACGGGATACGGGACGGGATCAGGACGGGCTGGGGACGAGACAGGGCGCCGCAACGCGTCGCCGTCGTCCCGTCCCTCCGTGACGGAATGCAGGACCGCGTAACGCGTTGCGGGTGCCCCAAGAGAATCAATATCTAAGGAAACTAACTAGTCATTTTTCACTTTTTGCAAAATACAAAAAGTGGATATTAGTGAAATTTGCTGATTTTGCACACTCCGTGAATCGATTTTAAGATGGCAAAATTGAAACTAAGGTGGCAATTAAAATAATGTTGTTTTGAATAAATATATATTACACATCCCTTAGTCTGTCTCACTCTGCACCATATATCCAGATGCATTGAGTATCTTGATTTGATGGGTTTCCCCCAAACTTAGAAAGGAACAAGGTGGAGTCCCCTTTAGACCATCCACAATAGGAATAGCCCAGCAATAGCCCAGCCATAGCCTAGCCACTGCCACATCATCAGCACTAAAAATTCTCCTTCCACATCATCAAAACAAGCAAATAGCCCAGTCATAGCCTATCCACATAATATCCACATCACTATTAACAAATATATACAAAATGAAATAATTAACAATCACACAATATACGGAATTAAATTTACGACACAAAAACAAGAAAATTCACTAATATTAATAAAATTTAAAAAGTACATTAATTAAAAAAAATTACATAATTAAAAAAAACTAACGGCGGTCAATCATCCGCGCCCATAACTCTTCAATTAAATCCTTTTGGAGTCGAATATGAGCCGTCGTTTGGCGCATGTCGGCATGTGCTTGTAGGAGGCAGGCTTCATCGTGAGGTACCTCACTCCGTACGTTGGGGGCGGCCACGCTGTGGCTTGGACCGGCTTCATTATCGTCGTTGACCCAATTGGTCAGTTCGCCACCTTCATCTTCGACAATTATGTTGTGCATGATAATACATGCGTACATTATATCAGCAATGCATTGGACATTCCACAAACGCGTTGGACCCTTAATTGCCGCCCATCGAGACTGGAGCACACCAAATGCGCGCTCCACGTCCTTGCACGCCGACTCCTGTCGTGCCGCAAAGTAGGCCTTCTTCTCATCTCCTGGGCATCGGATCGTCTTCACAAAGACGGGCCACCTAAGGTATATCCTATCCGCCAAGTAGTAGCCCATATCATGTTGGTTGCCGTTGGCGACAAAACTGATGGCCGGACCGACGCCCTGGCACTGCTCGTTGAAAAGTGGCGACGAGTTGAGGACGTTGAGGTCGTTGTTCGAACCAGCTATCCCAAAATACGCGTGCCAAATCCAAAGCCGGTAATCAGCTACGGCCTCCAGGATCATCGTGGGATTCTTTCCCTTAAAGCCGGACGTGTAGAACCCCTTCCAGGCTGCGGGACAGTTCTTCCACTCCCAATGCATACAATCTATGCTGCCTAACATACCCGGGAACCCATGCTGACTCCCGTGCATCCGCAACAGATCTTGGCAGTCTTCGGGGGTAGGCGTTCGGAGATACTGATCACCGAATACTTCTATCACTCCCAGACAGAAATTCTTCAGACATTGCAGGGCAGTCGTCTCACCGATGTGGAGATACTCGTCCCACATGTCTGCCGCGCCTCCGTAGGCCAACTGCCGGATTGCCGCAGTGCACTTTTGAATAGGTGTGTGGTCGGGTCTGCCAGCCGCATCGTGCCTGAAGCGGAAATACAGATATCGAGACTCCAATGCGTTGACAATACGCATAAACAGGTCCCTGCTCATCCTAAAACGACGCCTGAAAAGGTTGGCGTTGAACCGAGGCTCCTGTGCGAAGTAGTCTTCGTATAGGCGCTGATGTGCAGCTACGTGATCCCGATCAATCACACTGCGGCGGTGGACCACTGGGGGAGGTCGAGGTATCGCCGGCTGCAAGGCCATTTCCATCCATTGGTTTATCGCTTTGGTCATATGGGCGTCCAACGCTTCGGCCATTCGACGTTCGTACTCCTCAGCAACCCCTCCGCTACCACCACTAACACCACCAGTGTTACTCATTTCGCGTTGTTGCTCTTGTACAGAAATTAAGATAGAGAGAGTACTCGTTAAAACAAGTGGTGCGAATGAAAATGACGAGCAAAGCGTGTATATATAGTGTTTCGGAAAAAAAAAATTTTAATTTCGCGCTAGGCGGTGCGCTGGGCGATCCGGGCGCTGCAATAGCGCCGAGCGGATCGCCCAGCGCCACGCGACCGCCCAGCGCTGCGCGGTTTCTCTCTCCATTCGCCCGCTGGGCGACTGCAATAGACCGCCCAGCGCCGGCGGTCGGCTGGACGGCATTGTGGATGGTCTTATCCAATTCCATGGCATACTTAAATGATACTCAATTTGATGGGTTTCCCCCAAACTTAGAAAGGAACAAGGTGGAGTCCCCTTATCCAATTCCATGGCATACTTAAATGATGTAAATGCATACAAATACTGAGAGAAAGGGGTTTGCACGAACATCACAATTATGTGGAGACATGTTATTGAATAAGGCATTGTTCAGACTAAGTACCATTAGACCATCCACAATGCCGCCCAGCTGACCGCCCAGCCGAGCGCCGGCGCTGGGCGGTTCGCTGGGCGGTCTATTGCAGTCGCCCAGCGGGCGAATGGAGAGAGAAACCGCGCAGCGCTGGGCGGTCGCGTGGCGCTGGGCGATCCGCTCGGCGCTATTGCAGCGCCCGGATCGCCCAGCGCACCGCCTAGCGCGAAATTAAAATTTTTTTTTTCCGAAACATACGCGCTTTGCTCGTCATTTTCATTCGCACCACTTGTTTTAACGAGTACTCTCTCTATCTTAATTTCTGTACAAGAGCAACAACGCGAAATGAGTAACGATGGTGGTGGTAGTGGTGGTAGCGATGGGGATGCTGAGGAGTACGAACGTCGAATGGCCGAAGCGTTGGACGCCTATACGACCAACGCGATAAACCAATGGATGGAAATGGCCTTGCAGCCGACGATACCTCGACCTCCCCCAGTGGTCCACCGCCGCAGTGTGATTGATCGGGATCACGTAGCTGCACATCAGCGCCTATACGAAGACTACTTCGCACAGGAGCCTCGGTTCAACGCCAACCTTTTCAGGCGTCGTTTTAGGATGAGCAGAGACCTGTTTATGCGTATTGTCAACGCATTGGAGTCTCGATATCTGTATTTCCGCTTCAGGCACGATGCGGCTGGCAGACCCGGCCACACACCTATTCAAAAGTGCACTGCGGCAATCCGGCAGTTGGCCTACGGAGGCGCGGCAGACATGTGGGACGAGTATCTCCACATCGGTGAGACGACTGCCCTGCAATGTCTGAAGAATTTCTGTCTGGGAGTGATAGAAGTATTCGGTGATCAGTATCTCCGAACGCCTACCCCCGAAGGCTGCCAAGATCTGTTGCGGATGCACGGGAGTCAGCATGGGTTCCCGGGTATGTTAGGCAGCATAGATTGTATGCATTGGGAGTGGAAGAACTGTCCCGCAGCCTGGAAGGGGTTCTACACGTCCGGCTACAAGGGAAAGAATCCCACGATGATCCTGGAGGCCGTAGCCGATTACCGGCTTTGGATTTGGCACGCGTATTTTGGGATAGCTGGTTCGAACAACGACCTCAACGTCCTCAACTCGTCGCCACTTTTCAACGAGCAGTGCCAGGGCGTCGGTCCGGCCATTAGTTTTGTCGCCAACGGCAACCAACATGATATGGACTACTACTTGGCGGATGGGATATACCCTAGGTGGCCCGTCTTTGTGAAGACGATCCGATGCCCAGGAGATGAGAAGAAGGCCTACTTTGCGGCACGGCAGGAGTCGGCGCGCAAGGACGTGGAGCGCGCATTTGGTGTGCTCCAGTCTCGATGGGCGGCAATTAAGGGTCCAACGCGTTTGTGGAATGTCCAATGCATTGCTGATATAATGTACGCCTGTATTATCATGCACAACATGATTGTCGAAGATGAAGGTGGCGAACTGACCAATTGGGTCAACGACGATAATGAAGCCGGTCCAAGCCACGGCGTGGCCGCCCCCAACGTACGGAGTGGGGCACCTCACGATGAAGCCGGCCTCCTACAAGCACATGCCGACATGCGCCAAACGACGGCTCATATTCGACTCCAAAAGGATTTAATTGAATAGTTATGGGCACGGAGGATTGACCGCCGTTAGTTTTTTTTAATTATGTATTTTTTTTAATTAATGTACTTTTTAAATTTTATTAATATTAGTGAATTTTCTTGTTTTTGTGTCGTAAATTTAATTCCGTATATTGTGTGATTGTTAATTATTTCATTTTGTATATATTTGTTAATACTGATGTGGATATTATGTGGCTAGGCTATGGCTGGGCTATTGCTGGGCTATTTGCTTGTTTTGATGATGTGGCAGGAGGATTTTTAGTGCTGATGATGTGACAGTGGCTAGGCTATTGCTGGGCTATTCCTATTGTGGATGGTCTTATAGTAGGTGGCATAAGGGCCTTTGCTTGCCATTTATTGGGATTGGTATTATTATTGCCAACCAATATCATTATGTCTCTTGAATCAATAATGATTCTCCATTTACTTCATGGCAACTTGAATCTCGACTTATTAGATTAAAAAGAAAAATCTACCAATGAAGTTGCACACTTGTACTTGATCATATTTATGGGTACGGGTAGAACCGAAATACTAGTATATAATACTAGAATTTATAATACTGAAAATATATATCAAATACTGATTTTTATGTATAATATGGTACTTTATCGAAGATTTCAGTAAGAATACCAAATTTTTGTTATATACAATTATTTATGGTATATCGTGTATATGCCAACATTAATATATACCATAAAACGGAATATATTGTTACTTTTAGTATATCGTGTAGTATCTATTCTGATTCATCCATCTCGCAAATATACTTATTTGGTTAATGAGGAAAGAGAGTGAAAAATGAAATTGAGAGAAGGAGAGGTTTTTGCAATTATGATTTGATTAGACATAATACATGATAATATGTTGAAACCATCAAATTAATATTCTCAACTTTAACTTGGAACAAGTCTTAAAAATGTAAATGAAGTTGGATTAAAAAAGCTGGTGGAATATGATGCTATTTATAAAAAATAAAAAAATTCAAAAACTTTATAATACACATTCTATTCTAAAATTAAAAAATTTGAGATATTTAATACGTAGGAAAACTTGAATTAAATTTAAGGCAAATTGCCTAAAAAGTCACAAACATTGGGAAAAGTTTGTTTTTCCCACAAACTATAAAAGTTGCGCCTAAAGTCACGAACTTTATCGGATCGTGCAAATTTTCCAAACTACCCGACCTGACGACATATTTCCGTTAAAAACTTATCCCACGTGGCATGCCGGAGGCGTGACTTGGCAAAATTTCTGACTGGGCACAAAACGACGTCTTTTTATGCTCTTTTTTATTGAATTTTCTTTACACGTCGTCAATTTCATCCATAAACCGTTTGTCGACGATTTCACTTTTATCAATTACGTTTTCCGTCGATTGAATTGGAGTTGCGCTTTTGAAATCAGCCAAAAAGAGGTTATATTACCTGAGTTTAGAAATTTTGCCAATTTACGCCTCCGGCATGCCACGTGGGATAAGTTTTTAACGGAAATACGCCGTCAGGTGGGTAGTTTGGGAAATTTGCACGATCCGATAAAGTTCATGACTTTATGCGCAACTTTATAGTTTGTGGGAAAAACTAAACTTTCCCCAAATTTGTGACTTTTTAGCAATTTAGCCTCCAATTTAAAATACATTAGTATAATTGAGGTGGGTAAGGTTTTGCAAATTCCCCATTTTACAGTACATTGAAAATGCTCTAATTCTTCCTCTCATCCGCTCTCCGACTGCCTCCTATCGCGTATCGCCGCCGCCGAGTATGCTCTTCTCTCCCTCTGCTCTTAACTAAGTTGTTTATCGACATCGGAGTTTAATATTTTGGCTCCTAAGAGTTTATTAGCTGCATAGTTTAACATCTACCATATTCCAATTTTCCTTCAACTTCTCAAATTTTATTTCTTTACCAAAGAATCTCTGTATTATTTTCAGGAATTTCCTCCAACTCATACACAGGATTCTAGGTAAATTCACAATCCCCTTGTTTGGTGTGTGCGTTTGATGTGAAGGCCACTTAAAATGTGCTGATACGGAGACATTTGTTGCGATGGCTCGTAGATTTAGTGCGAAACTTATATGCAGATTAACTGTTTGATAAAAGCTTTCTGTTAACAATAGATGGGTTTTCATTAAAACGGAATGGTTTGGAAGCTGGACGCAACTTGTTGATTTACTTCTCGAGTTAGGTTAAGCAATGTTCAATAATTTATTGAATTATCTCATTTGAGGCAGTAGGGAAGTAAGGGAGCTTGAATATCAATAGCCTAGTTGTTGGTCTGTAAGTTCAGTTATATCTTCTTGATTTAGATCAATTACTGGGAAGCAGCTCTCCGGTTAAGCCTCTACTGCCACTACTGTTAGGAAATCATAGCAAGAACATGCTTTTGCTTGCTGCTCTTCCTGTTCCTTTTGCGAACCTAATTGGTTAAATTGATTTTTTGTACTTTGCGAAGCTTTGGTATTTTTGACTGACAAACTTGCTTGATAAAATATGCTAGAAGCACTTTAACCTTCCCAATGCTTATTAGACTGCAGAGTCTTTCCTTAGGTAAATATTTAGCTCTCAGTTGTAAGTTGTAACAGAAAAGAGAATGTTGTAATGATCACCTTAACTTCTCAAGTTGGTGCAATATCACAATTTTATAAAAATAGAATACAAACTGAAATGATTTCAAATTGATAAAGGATATGGTTTTAAACAAGAAATCCGTCTAGCATTAAATTACCAATTAGGGATAACTTCAAACAATGTAAAGAATAGTTATCTAATACTCCAATTCATTGCAACAGTCTTTGAGCACTCGAGGCATTGTCTGCAACCAAGATCATATCTTCACAATATGAAAATTTTAACCGGGCAACCAAAAGTGGTACTCCCTCTGATCCCTCATAGTTGAGGCGAAACTTTTCGGCATGGAGTTTAAGAAAAGGATGTTGAGTGTGTTAAATAAATAGATAAAAAAGTAAGTGAAAGAAAAAGGTAAAGAGAATAAAGTAGAAAGTGAATAGAGTAGAGAGAATAAAGTAAGATAGAGTAAAGTAAGATAGAGAAAAAAGTTAGTACTATATATGGAAATGACTCAACTATAAGGAAACTTCCCGAAATGGAAAAATGACTCAACTATGAGGGAACGGAGGCAGTATTAAAAAGAAATCCTGAAAATTACTGTTATATCTTCATGAGTACTCTGCTTATATGTTTATAAATCATCGCACCATGTCATTGAAGATATCTTCTCTACATTAACAATGAGCACTCGCACGTCACTAGACTGACCAAAAAGTTCTGAGTTTGTAAATCCTTAATGGGCCTAAGAATACAAACTTTTTCTGATGTCTTGAATTTTAAGCAGTTTTTGTCAAACTCGACCAACCGTTTGGGCTACCATAATAAACCTAGGCTTGCACATAACTGATACCAAGTTTCCTGGCGTACAAGGCTAGTAGACTGTCATTTCACATTATGAAAAACTAGCAGTATACAATTTAAGTTAATCTAGGTTTGATTTCACTTACATGGCCTATGCAAACTTTGTGTAGGCCATGTCAGTTTAAATAGTTTAGAACAACAAATGATGGAGCATTTAGATAGTATATGTATTAGGCTATACAAGTGTATCCCTCTAATCTGAATTGCTGCAGTTAAATTTTTACATGCTGGTCACTCTGTGTGTGTGTCAACTGTATAAGTGTATATATACTGACACATCTTTTCTATTTTCGGTGTGTGCCCAAAAACAAAGCCTTGTTTAAATGAAATAGTATATTAAATTTCATATGCACCAGCAGCCTCATGAAAAGGCCATTTCTCATGCTTCATTTCAGCTCTCTCCCCAATAGGCATCATCAGCAGTCAACTTGCGTAAAAAAAAAAAATTCTTTTGTACACTGTTGTTCATACTTATTCTCGACTTGGTAGGCGATTGATAATATACATGGAGGCCAAGTTCTTCCGCTTTCTTAAGATTGTCGGAGTCGGTTTCAAAGCTAGAGCAGAGGCTGAAGGGCGTCTCCTTTACCTAAAACTTGGTTATAGCCATGAAGTGGAATTGGCTGTGCCCCCTGCAGTTCGTGTATTCTGCTTCAAAAACAACGTAGTATGCTGCACTGGGATTGACAAGGATAGGGTGCATCAATTTGCTGCTGCTGTTCGGAGTTGTAAGCCTCCTGAGGTTTACAAAGGCAAAGGTATTATGTACATTGATGAGGTTATAAAGAAAAAGGAGGGGAAGAGATCAAAATAAAAGCCTCTATGCTCTGCATATGCTACTCTAGATTTTTAATAAGTTTGATATACAGAATTCAAATTTGTTTCGTGGCTGACTGTTCTTTTTTTCATTGAGGATAAACTTTTTAGAGTCTCCATGCTTATGATTCATAACTAGACTGTATTAAATCAAGCCTTTTAACGGGCTGTATGCCTGAAGATATTTGACATCTTTCTTGAATCAACTTTGAGCCTGAAAGTTACTTCAATAGTTGACTACTCCACAAGTTACAGTATTTCTTTTGGTTTGATGGAGTATTTTTATATATATATATTAAAATAAATGAATATACTGAATGCATTTCGCTCTAATAATAGGAATTTTATGATTGTGTAGGAAGTTATGTGAAACAAGATCTTTAATTTTGTATTATTACCTCAGTCCGGCAATAGTAGACTCATTTTATCATAGGTCTTGCATTTATTTACTCATTTCTATTCATATTTTATTGCATGTATTTTTTTAATTCATATTTTTTAGAAATTTATACCAAAAAGAAATGATACTGTTAATCATGGCGAATGAATTCCAGATGAAAAAAAATAAAAGCTATCAAATCAAAATTGATAAGGTCCCTTCCAATGGTAGTGTCTCCTACAAATTAAGCAACACATCATCAACCATCAACATCAACTTTTAATTAACAACGCTATGGCCCAAAACATTAAGTCTAATTAAAAGAAAATAGAATCGGGGCAGCTCTGCTTCAGCTGAATTGAGGATTGGCGCTGTTGGGTTGGGGATGTAATAGATTCCCGGACTCCGTTGGGTCAGCAGTCGGTAGAGGGCGTTTCCTGGGATTCTTCAGGGCTGCGGTGAAGTCCACCGACCCCTTCAGCCAATGTTATTAAAAAGCGGCCATGGCACCACCGTGGCGCCATTGCGTGGCGGGTTTCGGAAAAAATGCCATCGCCACGAGCTGCCACAAAACTTTTTTATGGCGACCGCCATTTGCCGCCATGAATGAGGCGCCATGGCGGTGCCATGGCAGTTATGGCGTCACTTTTGGTTGGGCTGCCCCAAACCTCAGCCCAATTACCAAATAACACGGCCCAAATGATTTTTAACCCTTAACCCGGCCAAAACCCGGCCCAAATAATGAAATAAAATGCCAATTAAGTCAAAATCTAGGGTTTTTTCATAGTATCTCTTTCCCTCTCAAACAAACCCTACCTGCTGCGCCCCCAGTCCCACTGCCCTAGTCACGTCGCCGCTGCCCGCCGCCGCCGGTCCGTCTAGTGCAGCCCACTGCCCAGATTTTGAAGGTAACCGAAATTGTACCAGATTTTCTAATTTGCATGCCCTTTTAATTATCAATTTTCTAATTTGCATGCCATTTTAATTAGGAATTAGGGTCAGATTTTTAATTAGATCAGATTTTTATAATTAGAGTTGGATGGTGTTGATGGTGAAGGCAGTGATAGAGTTTTTTTTTATGGAGATTCACTTGATTGGGATACTGTGTACGAGTCGTCGGGGATTGGAGAGCCTATCACATATACTAGGTCTAAGAAAAGAAAAGAAGCTTCTACATCATCAAGTTCTAGGAAAGCCTCAAGAACCACAAACACATCTAGAAAAGGAAAAGGCCAATTAGGGAAAGGCAGATTGGCGACAGTGGTTGAAGAAAGAGAGCTTGTGGATGAAGAATTGGAAGATGAAGAAGTTGGGGATGAAGAAGAAGGATCTACTTCGTTGGAGGACGATGATATCGATGAGGATGAGGATAACTATCTTGTGGAGGATGACTATGTTGGAGATGGTGATGATTGAGGATGGTTTTAATTTAGATTTGATATGTATTATGAATTTGTGATGATGACTTTATATTTTGATTGTTGAACTAAGACTTATTATGGTAGGCATATTATATAATTGCTTATGACTTTATGCTTTATTTATTGTTTTAATAGTTGATAACTTGATATATTACAATTTTTTATTATTTTCTAATTTTTTGAATTTATATATACATATATTACTAATATTTTATTAATTTATTTATCGACCGCCATATCCCGCCATACTGATACGCCATATCCCTGTGGTGGTTTTTGGGCTCACCGCCATAAGCCGCCATACGCCATCCATAACATTGCCTTCAGCCCAACCTAGCCCCGTCACTGGACACTGGTGCAACCAATCATGTTTATTACAAGATCTCTCACTAGATACGGGTGCAACTAAACATGTTTCTTATATCTTGTTGGTTTCTGGATTACAAAAGATAAAACTAGGCGTAATACAACCCAAAAGAAGGAATACAAAATGAAGAACTGAAACGACAAAGACAAATTCAAAACAGTAACCGTAAAATAGGAAAAAGTCGAGTCGAGGAGGCATCTTTCCGCAAGACGAGATACGCCCCGATAGTTCTCTTCGGATTGGCGTTTCGTCTCCAAAGATAAATCGGCTATTTCTCTGGTGAAGAAGCACCGCTATAGCAGAGCTCCGGCGAACTGGATGGAGGAAAGGGCAGAGATTCGACAGAAAGACAATGCAGAGAGAGAGAGAGAGAGAGCTTATGCTGTGATGCTTGTGAATGAGTTAGTGTAGAATGCATGGAATAGCTAGCCTATTTATAGGCACAGTCCACTGCAGGGGCTAAACAGCCATGATGGCTGTCATCATTGCGAGGCTGTAACCGCCGACCGTTACAAGGCGTTACGAGAGCTGAGAGGTGTCTAGGTTCGTTCACGACGTGGTCTTCATCACGTGTCAGCCACGCAGGCTTTTACCGCGTCATACTGACGAGGTGTCATCCCCCTTGGCTCGCTGACGTGGAAACGGTGGTGGTCTAAAAAGCCTTAGGTCGAACCCAAGCACCGAGCAACACGAACAGGCCCAAAGAACACCCAAAGACCAATTGCCAAGATCCAAGTCCAAGGGCACGGGCACGAGGCACGCGGCGTGCGCGTGTGGGCTCTATAGCCCATCTTAGTCTACTATAATAATTATTACATGTAATAATCCTTCTTATTAAATACTAGTTTAATAAGGTTGTTACTTTCAATGTGGGATAATTAACTCTTTTAATTAATCCCATAACTTCTCTCATAGCTCTTTAATTAGATTGCAATTTTACACAACTTTAATCCATTTTTTCTCACTCACCGGGAATCGGATTTGAGAAAATGAATATACCACAGTCATCTACTCTGAACGTAGATCGACGCTATATCATTTAATTTCACAAAATTAAATATCTCATTGAAATTATTCTTGGTCAAAGTCCTTGACCGAACATAAGATTCCAACAATCCCCCACATGAGTGGAAATAGCCAAATGCACATGTATGCAGACACAAGTTCAACCCTCGAGAGGTATATAAGCATAAGGATAGGTAGTTGTTTGCTTTGAACCATTCATAGTCAACACCATCAGATACGCAGGCGGCCTAGTAGTGCGATGCTTTGAACTATCCATCCACGGCGTGCACCGAGACAATGATGTTAACACTTAAATACCTCAACATCATCCGTTCTCACGTTTTGTGCCTTTTGCGGCCTTAGATACAACTTTAGATTCATAAGTGTGTAATTTGAAGCGGCCACACTTCACACTTACATAGGTGATTCCTAGTCGAGTATGTTGCCCTACTCGGTCTCCTTGAGAACTCAATCTCCTCGAAATCCTTAGGAATTATTAAAAGTCATAGACTTAGCCTCAGCACAAGGTAAGTTTTTCAACACTCTATTGCTCTATAGGGAATAAATATAAATGAGTGTTTCACACGAACTCTCATAGCTTAGTTTTCCCATTAAACCAAGTTCTTGGGATCTCCAGTAATCATGGTTGGGTTACCACTATGACAATTCTTTAGTTTGTGGATTTCAAACTCATTCTCTCTAACAACTTGTTCATTTAATCACGGTTTAACCCTTTGGTTAGCGGATCCGCTAGATTATCTATTGACTTCACATAGTCAATTGTAATCACCCATGTTGTGATCATGTCACGGCCGCCCTTACTAAGGATAGCAAGGACGGGGAAATCGCGACCAAGGGGAAGGACTAAGAAGCGGGGAAGAAATGTGGGACACAATAAAAGTTGACACTTAATGCAAAAATCTAATTAACTCCCAAAAGAACATTTGTTTTAGTCTACAAAAACATTTTAGTTTAACGAAATAAGCAGCGAATTAAAGTCTCAAAGTATTTGACATAATAAAAACCGTACGAAGTAAAGTAAACTCTTGTGACATCAGTTTCAAAAGTAGCAGCCGAAATAAGTTATCAAAAGAGAGTCATAGGATGACGCCCATGTATGAAGACACGACGCATCCGGGAATTCCTAAAGCTCACTCAACATCCGCTGCAACATCCCGCTCAACCTGCACATAAAGAAAACATATGCAGGGCTGAGTACTTGTTGTACTCAATGGGCTCATGCCGAAAACATTTTATAACAGTTATGTCATCCATGCCAGTGAACTCGAGTTTTACATGTAGTTAAGAAATATCATCGAGAACACTAAAACATTTCATAGTCTGGCCAGACAATCAATCTCCCCACTTTCTCAACAATCCAACAATCACATCATCATTCCCCACAGTGCGACGAAAGTGTGGCCACACTATTCGCCCACGAGACCGGCCGACTAGCAAGGACGGCTCCCGATCCCACCAGTGTACACAGCCTGATAGGGTTTGCGGTCCTACTCAGACCCGAATTCATTTCACACATAGCCATATAGCCTAACCGAGTAAACTCAGACGAACTAGGCATCAGACACACAATCTCAATCAAAACAATCCATGGCATGACATAACACTTTAAACCACCCTTATAGCTCCATAATCATACTTTGGAAGAATAAAAGAGTTTAGTTAAAGAATGCCCACCTCGCTTGCTTAGACAACGCAATACACAACTCAAAAGCAACCCTCGTTCCTTGTGCTCACGTACGCACAACAACCCTTGTCAACACCACAACACAATCAGCCTTCCATCCATACAATTTATCATGCATGTTCTATCGTTCCTTTCATCGTTTTCTTAAATTACCCATCCCAAACGTTCACCAACATAAGGAAACACACCATAGTATACCTCAACGTGTAACACATAACCACGCCATAAGATACGTTCCTTAATCACACATGCATCATGTAATTCATTCAAACTTGACAACAAGTATTATTTTAACATGACAGAAATCTGGCAGAACTGCGCAGTCGTTTTGTAAAAATCATTAAAAATCCATCCGACCTCCGTTGGGGATGAAATTTACCCAAACACAGTATACACATCAAAGATCATCCAGTTAAAATTTCACATCAAAATCACATCTTTAGGTCGGTCAAATAAAAAACGAGACTCACTGGACGAGAATACAAATTCTGACAGAACTACGCAGTTAACTTCAAAAATTCATTAAACATTCATCTTTCGTCAAAAAAGGCTGAAATTTATACACAACACAGAAGACATCTCAAATTTTATTCAGTTAAAAATTTGTGCCAAAATAAGATCGTTAGGTCGGTCAAACACACGTCGGAATCTACCGTCCGAACACCACAGTTTTCATGCTTCACAATTTCGAATTAGGGTTTATCTATCATTCACATCCCCAATGGATTAGACATAGGTATTAATTTGGCACTTATTTGAATAGAAGGAATTCCACAAAATAGGAAACAAATATATTTTCCTCCACAATAAGGGAGGGCCAAAAATTGGCTTTAATCTCCACAAGGAAATAATTCAAATCTTAATTTAATTAGGGTGAGGAAACAAAATGTGGCATGATTTAATTGGATTTGAAATAAAAGATGAGAATCAACAAGGCACCAATTAAATCAAAGAAAAGAATTCATCCTCCTAATTAGAATATAGGATTTTTGAAAACTCACAAGATTAGGCTATGATTCGAATTTCAGGTAGCACAAATTAGGGATAATTCGATTTGGATTTAAATTGGATAAATATCCCAAAATAATTAATTAAATCCAAGAAGAAAATATTTATTCCAATAATTGAAGGGGCCGAAAATTCCCAATGAATTTGGCTAGAACAAAATGCATGATCTCATTTAATTATTTCCCCACATTGGAAAATATAAAGTATATAACATTTCATTCCACATCACTCAAGACAATTTATTTCACATAATCAACTCTATCACATAGGAACAAATAAATTCCATAAAGAAAAAATTTCCACTCGACATCCATATTAAAACAAAAAGTCGCAGGAATTTTTGGGATGCTACAGATCAAATGTCTCACGGTATTATGTCGTCGACACTCATTTGAATAAATCGGGCAGTGGGATTTCCCTCTTCCCACCGAGAGGATGATCAGCCACACTGGGACTGAGTGATTAGCGACCGGCATTAGCACACCAGCAACCTTCACAGTGAATTGTCGGGTAGTGAGCGATGCTCCGATAACTTGAATGGCTTTTATTTTAGCTCCTGCTGGTGTGCTTCCTGCTCGCAAGGAAAGAAGAGCGCTAATGGCTGGTGCAATCGTTCAACTCAAAGAGCGGTTAAGGAAGAATCCTATACATCTCATGCCATGGTTGTTGTGAAAGATATATGTCTAGACTTACCGTTATAAAAGCCATTGTTTGCCCTTCTGATAGCAGTTTGGCTATCACAGTGAATCAACACTGGAGGCACTGGCTTAGACTAACCTGGAATATCTTCAAGGAAGTTCTTAAGCCACTCGGCTTCTTCCCCAGCTTTATCTAAAGCTATGAATTCTGATTCCATGGTTGAATGGGCTATACATGTCTGTTTCGTGGATTTCCACGAGACAACACCACCCCCAATAGTAAAGACGTATCCACCTGTTGAAAGTGAGTCTTTATTGTCGGATATCCAATTAGCATCACAGTACCCTTCAAGTACCGGGGGTATCTCGAAAAGTGTAGCTCATGGTTTTGAGTATGTTTTAAGTATCTCAAAACCCTTACTAGAGCTCTTCAATGGTCTTTGCTTGGATTACTCGTATAACGACTCAACTTGTTCACGGCACAAGCAATGTTAGGTCGAGTGCAATTAGTTAAATACATAATGCACCCAATGACCTGTGCATATTTTTCTTGTGCAACGAGTTCGCCTTTGTTTTTGCTCAAGTGAACGTCGAGTTCAATTGGAGTCTTAACCGACGCGCCATCATAGGCCTTGAATTTCTTCAATATTTTCTCAACATAATGAGATTGGGTTAAGATGATTCCATCAGATGTTCTTAGAAATTTCATTCCAATAATTACATCGGCTACACCTATGTCTTTCATATCAAAGTTTCTCTTTAACATGGTTTTTGTCTCGTTAATCACTTGAGTGTTACTACCCATGATTAACATGTCATCAACGTAAAGATACATTATAACGTGTCCGTTATCAGTGTTCTTAATATAAACACATTTGTCGCATTCGTTGATTTTAAACCCATTTGATAACATCACATTAGGCGTGCACAAACCGAACCGGCCCGGCGGTTAACCGCCGGTTCATGCCCGCCGGTTCATGAACTGGAACAGGGACCGGAACCGGCGGTTTGAACCGTCTGGCGGGTTGCCGGTTCAAACGGGCCGGTTCAGGGTGGAAGGATGCATTCTTGGTTGTTTCTCTTTTATAGAGACATCCTTGAATGTTATGTGTTCCACTTTCGATGTGAGACAAACTCATTCTTGGTTGTTTCTATTTTATAGAGACATCCTTGAATGTTTTATGTTCCACTTTCGATGTGGGACAAACTCATTCTTGGTTGTTTCTATTTTATAGAGACATCCTTGAATGTTTTATGTTCCACTTTCGATATGAGACAAACTCATTATTGGTTATTTCTCTTTTATAGAGATATCCTTGAATGTTTTATGTTCCACTTTCAATGTGGGACAAAATCATTCTTGGTTGTTTCTCTTTTATAGAGACATCCTTGAATGTTTAATGTTCCACTTTCGATGTGGGACAAAATCATTCTTGATTGTTTCTCATTTATAGAGACATCCTTGAATGTTTTATGTTCCACTTTCGATGTGGGACAAAATCATTCTTGGTTGTTTCTCTTTTATAGAGACATCCTTGAATGTTTAATGTTCCACTTTCGATGTGGGTCAAAATATGTTGAAGTACTTTCTTTTATAACTACATGTTTAGAGCATTCATTCATCTTTTTCCAATGTGGGATACAAAACTTTATTTTGTCTTCTACTTTTCTTTATGTTTTGTATGATATTTATAAACAAAATTATTATTCAAATATATTCTTGATTGATAAAAATAAAGAATTATTGAGAAATATGATTTGTATATAGAAAATATTTATTTGTATAATAATTATTGTTAGGTTTATACAATTTGTATAAGAATTATTCTTTCAATGTGTATAATATTATTTATTAGTTAACATATACATAAATCTATAAACATAAGCAAATCATTAATGATAAATAAAATATTAAGTAGTGTTTATTAATTTTTGTAAATAAAATATATTCATTATAAGTTGAAATACACTCTCTATAATTCAATACATTATAATTCAAGTAGTGTTTTCCCTATAATTCAATACACTCTCTTCCAATTTAAATGCTCAAGTCCAATATTAAGTATTGATATTTTAAAAAGAGTAAAGGCCAAAATTGGTCCTGAACATATAGCCATTTTACGATTTTGGTCCTAAACATTATTTTTTGAATTTTTTGGTCCTGCACATATGGACATTTGATCATTTTGGTCCTGCACATATGGAAATTTGATCATTTTGGTCCCCCGTCAACATTTTCGTTAAAAACTAACGGTCAACATTATCTTTTGGATTTTTTGGTCCTGCACATATGGATATTTGATCATTTTGGTCCTGCACATATGGAATTTTGATCATTTTGGTCCTCCGTCAATATTTTCGTTAAAAACTAACGGTCAACGACCGATTTTTGACTAAAACAATGGGTTGGGTCGGGTCGTGTTTGGGTCGGGTTTGGGTTACACGTTAAGAAAAAAATAATTATTTTTTATTAATTAAAAAATTATAAAACTTTAATTTTTAGTTATTTTTGTTGATTAAAAATATTATAACGACTAAAACATGATGTTATTATACGATTTAAACATGATATTACACAATAAAATAAAAAATTACCAAATTAAAATAATCATTTTTTAATCAAAATAATAAAATTAAAGTATATTAATATTAAATCTATATAATAAAATTAAATAATTAAAAAATTATTTTTAATAAAATCTAAGCATAATATTTTCTTCAAATTCGTGAAAAAATTAATTAAAAAATACTATACTTTAATTTTATTAATTAAAAAATATTAATTAATTTTTTAAGAATATTATGCTTAGATTTTAACGAAAATATTATGCTTAGATTTTAAGAAAATATTATTTTTTTCTTAACGTATAACCCAAACCCGACCCAACCCATTGTTTTAGTCAAAAATCGGCCGTTGACCGTTAGTTTTTAACGAAAATGTTGACGGAGGACCAAAATGATCAAAATTCCATATGTGCAGGACCAAAATGATCAAATGTCCATATGTGCAGGACCAAAAAATCCAAAAGATAATGTTGACCGTTAGTTTTTAACGGAAATATTGACGGAGGACCAAAATGATCAAATGTCCACATGTGCAGGACCAAAAAATCCAAAAGATAATGTTTAGGACCAAAATCGTAAAATGACTATATGTTCAGGACCAATTTTGACCTTTACTCTTTTAAAAATCAAAAGGTTTAACTTTAAGTAGTGTTTATTAATTTTTGTAAATAAAATATATTCATTATAAGTTGTAATTTTTAGTCTTATTCAAATTTATTATCAATAAAATTGTAATTTTCACCTTATTGTTTGAAATTTGTTTAAGCACATTTTATACATAATAAAGACTAAAAAGACAAAAAAAAATACTCCATACTTAAAGTTGGATTTGATTTTTAAAATGCCAATACTTGGATGAGAGTATATTGGATTTTATTTAATTTAGAAGAGAGTATATTGAATTATTCTCTTTTATAGTTACACATTTTGGATGTGTTACTCTTTATTTCAATGTAGGATGAAAGTCTTTATTTAAAAGTAGTATTATAGATCGTCCATCATTCTTCATCTATATTAATACTCTATCTTCTATTATTATAATTTAACAATAAATATTATTACATAAACTATTATTCATTAGTTCTTTATCATTAATGATTTGCTTAGGTTTATAAATTTTTGTATATGTTAACTAATAAATAATATTATACACATTGAAAGAATAATTCTTATACAAATTGTATAAACCTTACAATAATTATTATACAAATAAATATTTTCTATATACAAATCATATTTTTCAATAATTCTTTATTTTTATCAATCAAGAATATATTTGAATAATAATTTTGTTTATATATATTATACAAAACATGAAGAAAAGTAGAAGATAAAAGAAAGTTTTGTATCCCACATTGGAAAAAGATGAATGAATACTCTAAACATGTAGTTATAAAAGAAAATAATTCAATATATTTTGTCCCATATCGAAAGTGAAACATAAATCATTCAAGGTTGTCTCTATAAAAGAGAAACAACCAAGAATGATTTTGTCCCACATTGAAAGTGAAACATAAAACATTCAAGGATGTCTCTATAAAAGAGAAACAACCAAGAATGATTTTGTCCCACATTGAAAGTGAAACATAAAACATTCAAGGATGTCTCTATAAAAGAGAAATAACCAAGAATGGTTTCATAAATTCACAAGCCCATCAAATATCTATGGGCTATTATGAATTTCTTGTATTCATTTATTTGTAAAAATTGTTTTTAAGTATAAAAATCAATTTTTATAAATAAAAAGTATATTTTTTTAAATTTTCGGTTGAACCGCCGGTCCATGCAAAAAATCGGCGATTTTGAACCGCCTCGTGAACCGACGGTTTTTTGAACCGGAACCGAAACTGCCGGGACCCTTGGCGGGCTGGTTCCGGTTCATGCATATTATGAACCGTGAACCGCTGGTTCATGAACCGGAACCGGCGGTTCGGAACCGTTGTGCATGCCTACATCACATTATCAAATTTCAAGTGCCATTGCAACGACGCTTGTTTCAATCCATATAGGGACTTTACGAGTTTGCATACATTTTTCTCTTGTCCAGGTACAACAAACCCTTCGGGTTGTTCCATATAGATTTCATCTTGTAATTCACCATTTAGAAACGCAGTCTTTACATCCATTTGATGAATCTCAAGATTGTGCACTGCAGTTTAGGGTTTTTTATTGATGTTGGTTCTTCATCCAACATAAATAATGTAGTCAGGACCAAATGTTTTTTGTGTTCTGACCCTACTACCACGTCTTAGTACTGCATCACATTAGGCGTGCACAAACCGAACCGGCCCGGCGGTTAACCGCCGGTTCGGGCCCTCCGGTTCATGAACCGGAACAGGGACCGGAATCGGCGGTTTGAACCGTCTGGCGGGTTGCCGGTTCAAACGGGCCGGTTCAGGGTGGAAAGATGCATGAACCGTGAACCGGCGGTTTGCCGGTTTGAACCGGCGGTTCAACGGTTCAAACCGCCGGTTCAGTTCAAAACAGCTTCCCCACACACGTTATGGGGCAATCCTGAACTGAGTAGCAGCGCATTCATCATCTCTTTTAGAGTTCGATTTTTGCATTCTGCAACACCATTAAATTGTGGTGAGTATGGAGCAGTTGTTTGATGAATTATACCACTTGTGTTGCATAACTCCTTAAACGGGGCTACATATCCGCCTCCTCTATCACTTCGAATCGCTTTGATTTTACAACCAAGTTGATTCTCAACTTCGTTCTTATAATTTTTGAACGCTTCAATTGCTTCATCTTTACTTCTTAAAAGATAAACATAGTAATATATTGTGCAATCATCTATAAAAGTGATAAAGAACTTTTTACCACCTCTAGTTTGCAACATCTTTAAATCACATATATCCGTGTGAATTAATTCAAGGGGTTTTATTTTCCGTTCAACCGAGTGAAACAGTAACTTAGTCATTTTAGCTTCAAGACATATTTCACATTTGTCTTGGTTATCCACTTCAATTGTCTTTAGTAAATCTAAATTTACTAATCTTTTGATGGCTTTTGAATTTACATGCCCCAATCTACAATACCACAAATTTGAACACTCGGTCAAGTAAGAGGAAGTAGATACATTATTATTATTAGCCAACGGCTTTGGGACAAGGCGTGTATCCACACTAAGCTTGAAAAGTCCATCGGTTACATAACCTTTTCCGAGGGACTTCCCAAACTTGTACAATGCAAACCTATCGGACTCAAATACAAGTTTAAAACCCCTTATTAACTGGTATTGATCCTGACACTAGGTTCTTGCGAATGTCCGGGACGTGCAGCACATCCTTCAGAGTGATTGAGACGCCAGACGTCATCTTGAGGATTACATCTCCAACTCCGAGGACTTCGGACGAACCTTGATTCCCCTTGTTGATCTTCCTCCCTTCAACATTGTTGTAGGTTGAAACATACTTCTACATGCACAAACATGTGCAGTAGCGCCGGTGTCAATATACCAGTCACCTTTGTTATCAACAATGTTATCTTCTTTAGTGACCACAGCAATGAGGTCACTTTCTTCTCAGTCCTTGAACTCCTTCCCAACGACGTGGCAGCCGACTTCTTCTTCTTGTTGCGGCAGTCCTTGGCAAAGTGGCCAGGTTTGCCACATTTGTAGCAGTCGCCTTCAAACTTCTTTGCAGGCTGCTTTCCCTTCCCTTTGTCCTTCTTATTGGGACGACTTGAGCGAGAGAGTTTGTTGGAGGGACCGCCCCGCTCCAATAGGTTGGCTTTTGCTTCAAGTGGGCTATAGCCCTTAGCCTTTTGGTCAGTTTTGCGCATGTATGCTTCAATGCGCAGTTTCACGATCAAGTCTTCAAGGGTCATCCTCTTTCGCATATGCTTGAGGTGGCTCTTGAAGTCCTTCCAAGTAGGAGGAAGCTTTTCAATGATCGTGCACCTTGTGAAGTTGTCAGGCAAGGTCATCCCTTCAACCACGAGTGCGTGGATGAGCATTTGGAACTCTTGAACTTGTTCCATGACGGGTCGAGAGTCTACCATTTTGTAGTCCAAAAATTTGGCTACTACAAAATTCTTTGTACCTGCATTGTCAATGCTATACTTCTTTTCTAGGCTTTCCCACATTTCTTTTGACGTGGTTACAACGGAGTATACATTGTACAAACTATCATCTAAAGCACTTAGAATGAATTTTTTACAAAGATGGTCTCCTTTGCGCCACTCTTCATAGTCCGCAATGACCTCGATCCTTGTCTCTTGATCACTTAGCGCGGGCGGCTCGTTTTTCGTGAGGAGGTTGGCGACGCCCAATGTTGTCAAGTAGAACAACATCTTTTGGTACCACCTCTTGAAGTCTGATCCTCCAAATTTATATGGTGTTCGGCAGGTGGCATCATTCTAGGTGCCAATGGTGCCGCGCCTGGTCCATGAAATGAACCAATTTCGTTGCCTCCGAAGGAGCCAACACTTTGGTTGGGCATAGAGCCCCTACCATTCATGTTGGGCATAGAGCCCGTCATGTTCGTACTGGTCCCGAAGGAGCCAATACCCGTGTTGAACCTGAAGGTCCCAACACTCAATCCAATAAAAGATTCAATGGAACCACTAAAAGTGGAACCAACCGATCCACTCGAGGTGGATCCAGCAGTGAGCCCAAAGGGGTTCATGAACCCCAATGAGGTTGTTGATGAAGAGGCAGTGAACCCGGGGGTGGGTATCATCGTCGATTCCGACGACGTTTTGACTGGTGTTGTAGTGGACATGGTGGAGGGAGTGGTGGCAGCGGCAGTGTTGAATCCAGTCGACATCTCCAAGAAACGGTATTAAGTTTCGAAAGTGATTAAGTTCAGTTAAGGTCCAAATTCCTTCAAATGCAAGTTATCTCGTCTTGCGATTGTTGGTTTCTGGATTACAAGAGATAAAACCGGACGTAATATAACCTAAAAGAAGGAATACAGAATGAAGAACTGAAACGAAATTACAAAGACAAATTCGAAACAGTAAACCGTAAAGTAGGAAAAAGCCGAGTCGAGGAGGCCTCTTTCCGCAAGACGAGATATGCCCCGGTAGTGCTATTCGGATTGACGTTTCGTCCCCAGAGATAAAATGGCTACGTCTCTGGTGAAGCAGCACCGCTATCAGCAGAGCTCCGGCGAACTGGATGGAGGAGAGGGCAGAGCTTCGATAGAAAGACAATGCTGTAACACCCCGACTTTTTCTACCCTTTTTATTGTGTTCTTGAAAGGACCGTTGTTTGTGCATCTGAACAATTTTTCGCCCTTATTTATTTGTCGAGAGAAGTATTTCACTTTTTGGGCCTATAACAATTATTCTTTTTCCACCCCCAATTTATTTAATTTTTCAAGCCCAATTTTCTTTCTATGAAACTACTCTTGGAGAATCCAATATGAGACCAACCGTAGATATGCTCAAATCTTCCATTCAAATCTCTTCCCTGAGAATTAGGAGGCATTCAGTAACGATATATATATATATACCCCCACACGTCTCCCACCTTACAGAAACCTTGAAAAAAAATAGAGAAAGAACCGAGTTGGAGAAGAGAGTTTTCTGCCGCCCAAGAAGGTAATCACCGATCAATTCTCAGCATTGAATTCCTTGCAATTCATTCAGGATAATTTTAAACCACCTTGCCATGTACAAAGTTCCAATCTTTAAGTTTAGCCTTTGTCTCAACTGAAATTAAATCCCCGAGAAACAAATGAACCTCGATTAAGAGAATTAGAATTAGAATTAGAATGATTTGGGAGGGGGAGGACTTACCTGCCGGGAGAAAAGAGTAGCGACACGGGTGAGGCTACGGCTGCGATGGAACTTGCGGCGGCCCGGCGTGTGAAACGGAGATGACGGCCAGAGGCAGTAGCGCCGCGGCGGTGGCAGAAGCAGTGGCTGGTCTTCGACGGAGGGACGTGATGCGGCGCCAATTTTTCGCGGGAGAAAGCTTTTAGGACGAGAGAGATGGGAGTTGGTTTGTTTTGTTTCTGACTTGTGTTTTCTGTGAGAAAGAGAGAGAGAGATGTGATTCTCGAGAGAGCGACGGAAGTGAAGGCAGAGATAAGAAGAGAGTGAGGAATGTGTTGATTTGGGAAGATGAGTGAAGGCAGAGAGGTTCCATCCCCATCCTGCAGCGGCGAATTGGGGTTATTTCCTTTCAATGGAGTATATGTGTGGTTTGGGGTGGGGATATATGTTGACACCTTTTCTTTTGCAAATGCTAATTTTAATCCCTTTTGTTTTCGTCCTTTTCTATAGGCCAAAGTGAGTGGGTCATTTTTACTTGTTTTTGGGGCTAAGTTTTTTTTAAGGAGGATCGACGATGGTTCTCCATCTACCCCCGAAGTGACTCGGACCCCCGGCCTAACAGTCGGAGGTGGAGCGTCTTACCACCAAGCTGCACTTCGTTGTCGGGATGAGAAGGAACGAGTCAGCCAACCTTACCTAAGCACGTGTCCAGACCAGTTAACCTATCAACCCAATCAAGGGGACCTAGTTAACCTATCTCCCCCAGGGGAAATTAATCCCCAAGATGCGCCTCCCAGGGGTCGAACACGTGACCTCTAGGATGGCGCGGTATCCTTGCCCCTCAACCACTTGAGCTAGGAGGCTTGGATTTGTTTTTGGGGCCAAGTTCTTTGAGTTGATTTTAGTTTTGAACCATTAGGTTAATAATTTAAATGGACTAAGGTATTTTGGGAAATACAATAGAGTAAATTAAGTCCTCGTTGGCCGAGTTATCTCTTCGCAAAATTTGTTGGGGACTCTAGTGGCCGGTATCGCCGCGACGCTTGGGCAGCATAAATTAATTGAAATAATTAAGTTTTAATTAGAGAAAATTTGTAATCGTGACCGAGAAAATAATCAAACTCATAGGATGCATGCATCTTATTTGTTTTAATTCCTTGTGTTGATCTACGGGTTAATTTAAATTCAAAGGTGATACCTCGCAAGTGAATCGTGATCGCAAGGGAAAGAATATAATTTCGGATCAAACACTCGAGGTTGGCTTTCTTTTTAAATAAGGGCAAGGCCCTTAGTATATTTTTATGTGAAAATGATATGAATAGTTGTCATGCCGTGTTTTGTTTTATCTATGGAACCTATCTGATGTGGCTTTTGCCATCTATGGATAATCGAATTCGGGTCTGACTAGGGAGTGAGTCCCTACTCCGGCTAGTGTACACTAATGGGGATCGTGAGCCGTATTTTGGGTCGGCCGGTCTAGTGACTTGGAATGTGGCTACATTCCTTGTCATCAATGGATCAGATATGGTAGACATCTATGGGAAAATGACTGATCAGTCGAATTTTACAATGGAAATGATTTTAGTGTCTCGAGCATTTTCAAAGTTAAAACCTCGAGGTCACTCAATGGTGGCATGATAAATACTTTTTATAAAATATTTTCGGCATGAGTCCACTGAGTGCATCAAGTACTCAAGCATTTCTTTTAAAAAATATGCATGTTGAGCGTGACGAGTGCGGTGGGTGTTTAGCAAGACCATTGAAGAAATTTAAGTGTTTAGAATGTGTCATGTCTTCACACGTGGCATATTCCTTCTCTCAAATGCTTCCGCTGAGTAGTTGTCCTTATTTTGAGTTCTTGTATCGCTGAAATAGTATTCATTTTTGAGTTGTTCATTGTTGAGATACTCTGATTTTATTCGAGCTATTCCCATTTGTTTCGAGCTATGGTCGAGTTGTGTTGTTTTCCCCTTTCTTCCACACTTCTTTAATCCTCCCCTAGTCTCGATCCACCGTGTTTTCTATCCTTAGAAAATGCGGGCGTGACAAATGCAGAGAGGGAGATAGCTTATGTTGTGATGCTTGTGAATGAGTTGGTGTAGAATGCATGGAATGACTAGCCTATTTATAGGCTCAGTCCACTGCAGGGGGTCAACAGCCATGATGGCTGTCATCATTGCGAAGCTGTAACCGCCGACCGTTACAAGGCGTTACGAGAGTTGAGAGGTGTCTAGGCCGACCGTTACAAGGCGTTACGAGAGCTGAGAGGTGTCTAGGTTCGTTCACGATGTGGACTTCATCGCGTGTCAGCCACGTAGGCTTTTACCGCTTCATACTGATGAGGTGTCATCCCCATTGGCTCGCTGACGTTGAAACAGTGGTGGTCTAAAAAGAACTAGATCAGCCTCAAGTCGAACCCAAGCACCAAGCAACATGACCAGGCCCAAAGAACACCCAAAGACCAATTGTCAAGATCCAAGTCCAAGGCCACGGGCTCGAGGCACGCGGCTCGGGGCAGGCGGGCTCTATAGTGGGATAATTAACTCTCTTAATTAATCTCATAGTCCACTATAATAATTATTACATGTAATAATCCTTCTTATTAAATACTTGTTACTTTCAATGTGGGATAATTAACTCTCTTAATTAATCTCATAGCTCTTTAATTAGATTGCAATTTTGCACAACTTTAATCCATTTTTCTCACTCAACGGGAATCGGATTTGAGAAAATGATTATACCACGGTCATCTACTCCGAACGTAGATCGATACTATATCATTTAATTTCACAAAATTAAATGTCTCGTTGAAATTATTCTTGGTCAAAGTCCTTGACCGAACATAAGATTCCAACATATCTTGCAAGAGTTTTTGCGTACGAACGGACTCTATGAGTGCGAGGTCACTATCTCTATAGGTACTGAATTTTGGTCGAATCCTTTATTGTAGCACCCCGGAAAATTCTGACTTATTATTATTATTATTATTATTTTTATTTGATGGCTTATTTTATTTTAAATAATGTGGATGTTGAATGAGAATTTCTTTTGTGGAAATTAAGTCTCTATGTGTTTGCGTTAATTATGTGAAATCAGTTGTTGTGAGTTATGTGAGTTAATGTGATTAAGCTTCCAATGTGTGAATTAAATTAAATGGGATAATGCATAATCATTCTAGCCATTTATTTGAAATTTTTGGCCCTCCTATTCATTGGAAATAATACTTTCTTTCTTGGATTTAATTAATTGCTTTGGGATATTTATCCAAATTAAATCCAAACCAAATTATCCCTATGCTATTCTACATGATTTTCGACCCCTTGGCCATCCCTTGAGATTTTCGAAACCTCCTATTAATTAGGAGAATGAATTATTTTTGTAGATTTAATTGGTATCTTGTTTATCTCTTTCCTTGAATTAAAGTCCAATTAAATCTTACCATATCTTTCCAAATCTCTCTATATCCTATGTTAATTAGGATTTGATTCTTTCTTTCCCTAAAACCTCATAATTTTTGCCCATATGCCTTTCAATTACTTGTGGGATTAATTTATTTGTTACCTATTTTGTGGGAGTATTTTCCTACAAGAAATTACCAAATTTAAATCCTATTCCTATTTGATTTGAGGATTTAAGTATTTTTCCTTGATTTTTCCCATTATACACGCCCCTTTTTATTTCCCCACCTGGAGATGCCTGAATTATTTTGTTACCTTATTTATGAGATACTCAATATCTTTTTACCTATTTTGTGAGTATCTTTCTCTCCAAGTAAATACCAAATAAATATCTATGCTAATTAAATAGCAATTTTCGAAAATTACTCCCCCACATACTACACGCCTATTTTCCTTTTAATGGTGAGATTTATTCATTGACCTCTATTTTATTCTTCCACAATTTTAATTGCTTTATTGTGGGATTTATCCTAGACTATAAATTAAAAGAACCCTAACCCTAGCCCTCATATTTTAGCCTCCCTCTTCTCTCCATACCACACGTCTCTCTCTTCCTCTCCTTCTCCACCAATCCTTCACCAATTCCTTGTTCTTGCATCATTGTGGAGTTGCAAATTCAAAATTCATCGAAGAATCGCATCATTCGTCATTCCTACCGATTGTTTTTCAAGAGAAAGGTATACTTTGATTCATCTTTCTCCTTCTTACCATTGAATCCATGTTTCTTGATCCCCTCATGCATATAGTGAGTGTAGAAATCGTAGATCTAAAAATTAATCGGTTGGGAAGGATGTTTGCATGAGAAAGTATGTGTATGTGCGTGTATGTATGTGTGTGTGTGAGTTTGTGGATGATTCATTGGTGAATGCTATGTGTAAATAGGAGAACATGGTTGTGATGTCGTTTTTAAAGCGGGAATATGTGTTGAAAGCATGAATATATATGTGTGGATGAATGATAGACAAACCATAGTTTGTAAATGTTGAGCATGAAAACTGTGGTGTTCGGACAGTAGGTTCCGACGAGTGTTTGGCCGGCCAAACGATCTTATTTTGGCATGAATTTTTAACTGAGTGAAATTTTAAGTGTCTTCTATGTTGTGTCAAATTTCAGCCTCTTTAGACGAAAGATGAATTTTTAACGAATTTTCAATTGAACTGCGTAGTCCTGTCAGAATTTGTATTCTCGTCTAGTGAGTTTCGTTTTTGTTTTTGACCGACCTAAAGATGTGATTTTGGTGTGGATTTTTAACTGGATGAACCTTGATGTGTCTACTGTGTGGTGACCAAATTTTAGCTTCAAATGATATCAGATGGATTTTTAATGATTTTTACAAAACGACTGCGCTGTTCTGCCAGATTCATGTCTTGATTGAAATAGTCTTGTTGGCAAGTTTTGAATGAAATACATGATACATGCGTGAATAAGAAACTTATCCTATGATGTGATTATACATTGCGCGTTGATGTATGCCAAAGGGTTCGTATCGTTTATGATGGTGAACGTTGGGATGGGTAATATGAGAAAACGATGAAAGGAATGATAGGGCATGCATGAGTAATGTGTTGATAGAAAACTGATTGTGTTGTATTATGTGTTTATGATGTTGATAAGGGTTGTTGTGCGTACGTGGGTACGAAGAGCAATGATTTCAATAAAGTTGTGAACCGTGTTTGTAAGCAATCGAGGTGGGCTTTCTTTACTAAAACTCTTTTACGTTTCAAAAATATGATTGTGGAGCTATAAGAGTGGTTTAAAGTGTTATGCCATGCCATGATTGTTTTGATGTTGAGATTGTTGTCTGATGCCTAGTTCGTTTGAGCTTGCTCCGTTAGGCTATAGGGCTATGTGGGAAACGAATTCGGGTCTGAGTAGGGTCGCAAACCCTATCAGGCTGTGTACGCAGGTGGAATCGGGAGCCGTCCTTGCTAGTCGACCGGTCTCGTGGGCGAATAGTGTGGCCACACTTTCGTCGCACTATGGTAAGAGGATGTGATTGATTGATTGTGGAGAAAGTGGGGAGATTGTTTTGACTGGCCAGTCTACGAAAATGTTTTCTGATACTCGATGATATTCTTTTCTAAAATGTTAAAACTCGAGTTCACTATGGTATGGATGGCATAACTTTTATCAAATATTTTGGCGTGTGTCCACTGAGTATGTCAAGTACTCAGCCCTGCATATGTTTTCTTTATGTGCAGGTTGAGCGGTGATGTTGCGGCGGATGTTGAGTCGAGTCTTAAGAAATTTCGGATGCGTCGTGTCTTCATACATAGGCGTCTCCCTATGACTCTCTAGACACCTTTATTCCGCTGCCTTGTTTCGAATCGTTCTTGATAAAGTCTTTCGTTTTGCTCTACACTACTTTATGACATTAACTACCTTGAGATATTAACCCGCTGCTTAATTGTTTAATCGATTAAAACTTTTCTTTTAAAGCTTTGTTTAAGATGTTGTCTTTCATTGTTTTCCCTTCTTCTTCCCCGCTCCTTAGTCCCTTCCCTAGTCACGATTTCCCTAGCTTTCCTATCATTATTAAGGGCGGTCATGACATTTATATTCTAAGTTATACTCCTTTTTAGATGGTTATTTATAGAGTTTGAGCAAAATATCCGTAATTCAAATAATCTAATCAAACCACCCAAAGTAATAATTTCAGTTTGAATTTATTAAATTTTGAAATCTGATTGAATTCTTTTTCTTCGAAATTCGGATTTACAATTCAGTTTGGATTGCTTTTTTTTTTTTAACTCTAAAATCCAAATATAATTTTATTTAAATATAACCTAATAAATTATAATAATAAAAAAATGTTCAGATTTTAGGCTTTCCAGTTTTTTTTGGAATGGTTGAATATTTATGGTAAGTTTGAATTTAATATAAAATATTTGGATTTACTGACATTTTAAATCATTTTGAATTTATATTCTCAAATTTCGATTCAATCGGTTCAAAGTAGCCAAAAATAACTGATTATGATTATAAAACAATTACATGATTATATTAGTATTTTTTATGAACTTGTGACAGTTTAATTTTTAGAAAGTTAGCTAGTTGGATGGTGTTTAAGATGTTGATATGCACAAATTTGAAACTATTAAGTTCTAGCATAGTAGTATACCATCAACTTTTATTAATTTTTGTGTGATTAGAGTATATTGTTGATTTGGTAGTAGTATATTCCTTAGTAACTAGTACTAGTATTGGATTTATAAGTAGACACTTCTCATAAACCCTACTCTCCCTCCCCATGCTAGTCGCACTTTTCAATTTGACAACATAAATTTAAGTAAGAATAATTAATATAATTAAATTATACTTTTAAGTGTAATAAAGGAACACTTAAACTACTTAATTAACTCTAATATCTTAATTAAATATCATAATTAATATTTAAAATAGAAATATTTCAAATAATTTGGGTGAGTCTAAAAATGAAATGTGCAAGTACCATATGATAGGGAGAGTATTAAATTAAACACAACCCCAAAATCCGCACTTAACTTACTTTGCATCTATCTGGAAAAGCGTCCATTAATTTATGTATGAAATGAGATCGGCGTTTAGATTTGGCGACTGAAATAGAAAATTATAAAACCCTAATTCTAAAACCCCCACTGATCGCGCGATTCTTGAACTACCTCAGTGAGTCTCTTTCACAAATTCAGATTCCATAATCAAAATCAAAATCAAAATCAAACTCAAACTGCATTCTCCTCCCCATTTCTCCTGCTGTATATAAAATTAATTCCCTGAGATTCCCGCATTTCCCCTCATGGATTCCCAAGATTCCTCCGCTCCTCCGCCACCCCACCACCTCCACCACCACCACCACCCTCAGGCGCCCCCTTTCTCCGCCCACCACGCCATGTTGATGGGCCATCACCACCCTCAAATTCAACAGCAGCACCCTTCCAACAACTCCTACCTACTGCCCCACACCAACAATTCCGTCGCCCCAACCACCTCCGTCGCCTCCAACTCCCCCATGATGCACCAGCCCCGCTTCCCCTTCAACTCCATGCCCCCCGCCGCCCCGCCGCCACAGAAGCCGCTCGATCACCAGTTCGCCGACGGCTCCCCCTCCGCCAGCGCCGGCGGCTGGTTCAGCGCTGAGCCCGCTAGAAAGAAAAGGGGCCGCCCCAGAAAGTACTCTCCTGATAACAGCATTGGCCTCGGCCTCTCTCCAGCGCCCGTCGCTCAGATTTCTCCCGCTGGGGGACACTTAGATCCCGGAGGGGGCGCTGCTGGGACGACTCCTTCTTCTGAATCTCAGGTCAAGCGCCACCGCGGCCGCCCTCCTGGCTCCGGGAAGAAGCAGCTGGATGCGCTAGGTTTACCCTCTTTTTCTTTCTTCCTTTTACTGGGATCTTTACTTGCTGATCTTAATGTTTCTCTTTTGCTGAATAGGAAATCCAGGAATCGGTTTCACACCTCATGTCATTACTGTTAATCCCGGAGAGGTAAATTGCTTATGCTACTTTCTGATTTTGAGAATTTTTGTTGTTTTCCCTTTAATTTTGGTGATTGCTGAGTGGGGTTTATAGCTTAAAGATTCAGTCTTTATGAGCCTCTGGTTTTGGCTCCATGTTTCGAAAATTGAATTTTATGATTTTATGTTAAGGATCAAGTTGGGTTAAGTTATGGGCCGGAACGTTACAAGCTGTTGTCTTAGTAAGTTCTTACGGAATTTCAGTGGATTTTTCCAGTTGGAGAATCAACAGAACTATCTACCAACACATTACTTGCTAGAAATGTTTTGGGTTTTATGCTTTTGTGGTTAATTAGTGCTGTCGCTTTATTTAAAAGCGAGTATGGAAATAACAAGCCCTTGCCTTCTAGCAGGAATGCTGCCAGTTTATGTTACTAAACTTGGTGACATAAGTGCATTCTTGGTGAATAATTGCTTTTGAGTTAAGATTAAGAAGTCCATGATTCAGTTTCTGTCCCCAGGAATGGTTTTTGTCTTTCAGCGAATTTTTTTACATGTTAAAATCACTCCTCAATAGCACATGAAGTAAGATATGCTTTTTCCTCATCTCTATGCTTAGCAAAAAGTTTTTGTTTTCTTCTTTGCTTTTTTACCATTTTTTTAGTTTTCCATCACTTATGTTGATAATCAACAAACGCTGTTAACTGTCCATTAATAATTATGCTTGGTTTATGTGGTCTTTGATGCGATCCGTGTGATGTACATTACACATACAGTAGGGCTTCCTTTGAGCAAAATTTGTTAAAAGTGCTATAATTGACTGTCATACTTCATAGAATCTGTATAGTGTTACCGCATTGTAGTGTAATATAAACCAAATATGGTGTATGGTTTCGGAAAAAGTTTGAATGGTCTGTATAAGGAAGTTCTCAATTATTATATGCATTTAAGGTTTGTCAGATACTACTCCACTTTCAATCATTTGCATGCAGGTTCAAAAGGTTTTACTGAACAGTGTACTTTTAGGGCATCTATATTTTCTATTTTTCTGCTTTGTAAATCCTATTTACGTATGTGATGTGAGTTGGCTAAGTCGATGATGTAATTACTGGTTAGTTATTTCTGAATCCCTTTCCAACTTATTGCACTTAGGTTCTGTTTATTAGTTTCAATCATTCACAAACAGGTACATATTAACCATTCAAATATTTTCTCATTTATATGCTCAGTAGACCTCAATTTTCTTTCAGTATTCTTCTCTCTGCACTATTTGCAAGGACATGTAACCATTGGTCATATTTGCATATCCTAGCTACCACCATTTTATAATGCATTACAGATATTAAATTTGATCCAATGTTGATTGGGTCTATATTTATTGTTTTTTTTGCATGTCAAAGCTACCTACCTGAATTTTACTACAAAGCTGTCTCGTTAGTTACAAGTACCTATAACATTCTAGGTGATGCTATAGCAACAAGGACCCAGCTTCTTTTCTCACAGAGCCCTTATCTGTGCAAAACTAGCTATAAGTAAATAAGGGACTGTTCAGTTATTACTGCTAGACATTTCTTGGTGCTGCTGTTTCCTATGAAATCATAATCGGCCATCTTATGTGTTAATGAAGAGATTAATACTTTTGTCTGATTAATGTTTTGGGTTAACATTGTTGTAGGACATAGCTTCAAAGATAATGGCTTTCTCACAACAAGGACCACGCACAGTTTGCATTTTATCTGCTAATGGTGCCATCTCTAGCGTTAGCCTACGCCAACCAGCGATGCCTAGTGGCCATGTCAACTATGAGGTGGGTGCTACTGATAACCTCTGTGATGATATGCCTTATGTTAAATGTAATTGTAATATATCACTATTGCTCTTGTGCCTAAAATGCTTCTATTTAGAAAGAGAGATGTGAATCTGCTGCCTACGTATATATTGTTAACACCAACATGTCTACATGAACTTTAATCTGTGGTTTCATAAGTAATGCTATTTTTGCATCTAAATATAGGTATTGTTTATGTTTGCTGTACAGGAATTTGTAATATGTGGAAGTGCCAGTCTCTTTTTACTTCTTTGGTTTCTTTTTTCTCCCTAATCTCTTGGACAGTAGTCTCCTGCATCCACATATCAATTTGACGTACACTCCCCAGAAAATGAATTGACAATAACTCTTAAACACAAGTTTTATAAGTATGCTACTATGCTTATCAACATGGCAGCATCTATAGCCTTAGGTCTAATTTATTCTGATACTCAACGTTTTGGTCCCTTTTCTCCTCAGCATTCAAAATCTCCTGTATTCTTAATTCCCCTCATTTTATGGCCTGTCACCTCAAAGGCTGAAAAGATAGATTTTCATTTGTTATGAGATGCTTCCACCATAAGAGAAAAGTCTCAGTCACTTGTACATCAGTTTGTTCCTATTTGAGACTTTTTAATAAGGGAGAGAGAGTCCTTTCTGTAACTACTCCCTGAACTAGATGCTTCCTATCATTTAAATAAACGTTTGCCAGATCCTCCAGATCTATTTTCCCATTTTATTTGGGATTGTGTGTTGAAATATCAGTCCAAACATATGATATGAAATTCCATTTTTAGATTAACTTTTGAAATTATATTTGGATATGCTGCTTGAGGCATTCCTTGTATCCTAAACATGGTTGTTTGAACTCTACTTACCTGTATGTGACAAGTGTATGGAACCCCTGAAAAATTATATTGGCTCTATTTGCTCCAGAAAGAAAAGAGAACAGAAGGGAAATCTGCTCATGTGGGTGAAAACTTGATTGGGTTTTTTGCACCTCAGCTCTTTACATAGTTTACATGACATCTCGAATTTCAATCCTTTGATATTTCAAGCATTTAAGATATACTCTAATGCTGAATTCCTTATTGTTTGTTCTAGGATTTATTCCACTTTTGTTGTTGAAGGTGCAGTACATTCTTTTTTCTCTAAAAAATTTACCTCTTCTTACTGTTCTTTAAAATTTATACTCCTACTTCTTATTCTGGATGATGAGTAAATGAGAGTATAGTTGTAAATTATTTGTCAATTTTATTCCAAGTATATTCTTAACAGTTAATACGTGTGAAAAGGAGGAGGGGGTTATATTTGCGGGGTAGAGGGGGTATGTGCATGTATATCAACTTTAGAAGTTCGGTTCTATATTCAGAGTTTGATCTGAACTGTAAAAACATTTGGCATTGGCTATTTTGATGGAATTAGTTCCAATGTTATTAATAAGCTGCCACGGCACTGTCATGGTGCGTTTCCACAGCAGTTTTGAAAAATGCCACTGTCATGACGATATGTGGCAGATTTTTTTATGGAGGGCGTTATGGCGTTTATGGCGTGTTTTTTAATGTCTTAGACCTAAACTCGACCCAATTGCGCAAATGGCCCATCCCATTTGCCAATTAACCCTAAACCCTGCCCATTTTCCCAAAATCTGAGCCATTTTCTAAAATTCGACACACCTACATATTTGTAATGGTTTTAATATGTTTTCGGATTTTCTCAACATTTAAACGCAAAACCCTACTACTACCTTACCTAACTGCTCCCGCTGCCTCCGTTCAATCTCAAGGGACTCACTTTATAACATTGATTAGTTCCACGCTGTGTTGATGATATGGGCCATTCATGAATTGACAGGGGCGGTATGAGATCATCTCTTTATCAGGTTCCTTCCCAACATCAGAGAGCAATGGTAGTCGAAGTGGTGCACTGAGTGTGTCATTGGCAGGGACAGATGGTAAAGTATTGGGTGGTGGGGTTGTTGGAGTGCTTAAAGCTGCATCGCCCATTCAGGTTATCATCTTCTACCATCCGTCTTGCATTTCTGTCTGTCACAAGACAATGAAATCACATTTTCCATTTTCAGGTTGTGGTGGGGAGCTTCATTGCTGAAGGGAAAAAGCCGAAGGGTAGCAGACCGTCATCCAATAATAGTCCAGCTCCGAATATGTTGAATTTTGGCACTCCGGGCACAGAGGCGAGCCCTCCCTCTGGGGGTGGTTCAAGTGATTCTGCTGAGGACAACGGTGATAGCTCTCTGGCTCCCGGGTCAGGAGGGTATGGTAATGCTGGTGGGCATCAGGTGCCAATGTATTCGAACATGGGTTGGCCAAACTCCAACAAAATGTAAGGCCACCAGGGCTGGCTGGAAACGCTGACATCCATCACTGATAGAGAGATGCTTTAATTTAGTTGGTTTTCTCATCTATGTAGCCTTCCTTCACTAGTAGCTTTAATACCCTTTACTTTTCTCATTCGGATGTGATGCGTGTGATTTCTTGCTAATGGCTTTGCTGAATTAATTAGCATTCTTTTTCTCATTATTATTATTATTGGTTATAACATGCTTTTCTCTACTTATCAATATATAGAAATAAAAGGACAACAAACACACATTATTTTGTTAGTAGTGGATAAATATCAATTTGATAGTCGATTTTTAAATTATGATATATGAAAGCTAAGGAAAATTTGTGAAAGCTGAGAAATTCTTCAAGAAAAATATTATTACTTTCAATTTGCTAGCAATGATATACATAATTTAATGTAGAATATGTGATTGTATATATTTCAATGCATTGTCGTTATTATTATGACTACATATTTAATTTAAAAATTATTATCACCTTATATTCTGAATTTGGTGCATTTTTGCCAGAATGTCAATATATTAGAAATATGAAAAACAAACATGTCTGCTTTAAAAAAGAATAATATTGAATCTAAAATTCATAGTACTAGGAGTATATGTATATGAAATTTCAGTAGGGTTGTTGTTATTATGTTAATTTCTAGGCTTGTCAGAGAGGCAAAGATAATGAAACTTTCTTGTTTTGGTGGCTTTGTTTGCCTAATAACATGATGTTGATGAAACTGTAGATGCAATTAGGGGATATAGCTATATATGATTATTTTCTTATTTATGTTTATATTTTGCACAAATCTTTTAATAATTTTTATTATTTACACTTTTCAGTTTCATTGAATTATCTAATTATATAAAAATTATTGTGTTATATTGTTGTTTATTTGGGACAATCCATTTTTTTATTGATCCTGATTTTTTTAACCGTAGTAATTATATAACAACTCTTAGTATTTATAACATTTTAAATAAAGAATTTATGCATTAATTATGTGTTTGGCTCATATTTTTAGTTTCTTAACTAATTTATGCCCCCCTTTGTTGCTTCACTCTGCACTGCCTCTCCTCAGCTCTACTCTGCGTCGCAGTTTCTTCTCTCACACTGCAAAATTCCCTCATTTGTAATAGTATAACATAGTACTTATTTCAAAAGAGTGAGTATTAAAAAAGATAGTATGAGTATAATTTGTCTGAAATTTGCTATAAACTTTTCTCTTATTTATTACCATGACATTTTTATTTTTGTTAAAAACACTCAATTAATTTTCGATTAAATCAATTAACTAAGATACTTATAGATTCTAATTGTGTATTACAGATTAATATTATAATAAATGATTAGCTTGGAGTATTTAAGGATAAAATATTAAACAAAAAAGTAAAAAATTTAAATAAACATTTCATAAAAGAAAAAGTATATTGAAAACGTGACTTACATATTTTTCAATAAGTGCTCATTTGGATAATATCGGTAAAATATCTGAAAAGATTACAGCAGTGATTCTCTTTTGAAAAGATTCACAATTTTACATATAAAAGTTAATTTAATGGAAGATCCCTCCCCCATTTCTCTTGCTTTCTCTCCTACTGCAAAATTCCCTCATTTTTTCATGCTTACAATTACAGGGGATAAACGCTTGCATCAAAATTTTATCTTTAACCAAATTTCAACATTATGAGGGAAATCGTTACTATCCAAGCTGGTTACTATGCAAATTTTGTGGGCTCTCACTTCTGGAATTTCCAGGTACCATTTTTTTTTAAAAAAAAGGGTTTCAAATAGCATCACATGTTCAATTATACGAACTCGGAAGATAGTAGAGTATACAGTTTCATTGACATAGTTGTTAGAATTATTAGTAATTAAGCCTTAGCCCTTATGTAATTGCACTTTCAATGGAAAAATGATAATTTACTTCATTGTGAAAGGATGAGTTGCTTGGACTGACCGACAGCATTGAGAATGATCAGATATTCAAAAGCCATGGTCTTAACATGGATGTTCTTTACCGTCCTGGTGAAACTCAGCAGGTTGATTTTTTTTTTCACGGTTTCATTTTCGTTGTTTCATCTGAAACAAGTGCGATTTTGTTAGGCCTTGTTCCTGTTTGTGAAACTGTTTGTGTCTTTCTTGTCTAGGGCATTCTCACTTACACCCCTCGGCTGGTTTCCATGGGCCTTCAAGGTATTGATATCATTCCAAATTATTACTCAAAGTTCGTTGTTTCGCTGTCCATTTCGCACTTCTGACTGTCATTGGGCGATTTTTTTTTCTTAAATTACCCGAATCTGTAGAAAATGGATTTGTTCATCTTCTAGGATTGATACTGATGCATCCCTTTTGACTCAACAGGATCCCTAGGATCATTGAGCTCACGTGGAACCTTGTACAAAGAGATTCAAGAAGCACAAGTGGGTAGTTTAACATGGTGAGACTTTGTTTTCCTTTGAAGTTCCATCATAATTTTCTTTGAATTAAGATACAAGATTCATCTCATGCTCTGGCTTCCAAACCCTATTTAATAGTTTTGTAGTGTAATTATACATGTTAACTTTATACATTATCTATTGTTTTAGTCTATATGCATGTATATTAAATAGCTCCATACAATTTGTTTAGGACAGGTTCTGTAACAACTCAAACATCTCAACCCTTACAGAAGAATTTGTTCTTGCAAAGCTTGGACTGGGAAGAGAACACAAATGTGGATAGGTCTGGAGCTTATGACAATGCACAAAATGAGGCTCATGCTGAAGTTCAGGATAAGGACATTGTTGAGAGTCTAGAGAATGAAGTTCAGTATTGGTCGGACTTCTCAAAAGTTCATTATCACCCACAAAGTCTGTATGAATTATGTGGATTATGGACAGACAGTAAAGATTTTAACAATTATGGGATCGGGAGAGAGTCATTTTCTGGCGGTCTGCATGCTGAACAAGTCAATGACAGGCTTCGTTTTTTTCTTGAAGAGTGTGACCATCCTCAGGTAGTTCTGCTGCACTATATCTCTAGTACCTTTTCCTTTCTCTAGGAATGTCTGGTAGCTACAATTTCACCCTTTTGGTTTTTCTTCACTAATATTCAAGATTTTTGCGAGTTCGCCAAAAGGTTGAAACATATACATGTATCTCTTACATTCAACTGGAATAATTTTTGATAGAAGGGTTACCAATAGTTAGCTACTTTAACCTTTAAGGTATTCATTGCGTGGTTTTAGATAATCAACGGGAGGTAGTAGAGGCTCATAGTACAGTCAGTGTAATTTATTCTGATGCAATGCCTGCTCTCTATGGCTATTGGAATTTCTGTGTCACCTTATTTTTCACAGGGAATTCAATTTATTGTTGATGACTCTGGAGGATTCTCTGGTGTAGCAGGGGAGGTTTTAGAAATTATAGCAGATGATTACCCAAACATTCCAGTTCTACTGTACTCTGTTCGCAGTCCTGACTCGTGTCTGGATCCCAGCCACCGCAAGCTGACAATAGCCCGCAGACTTCATAATGCAGTTTCATTTGCAAAGCAATCAGCTCTCTGTAAATTGATTGTACCCGTTGGTTTGCCATCCCTGAGTACAAGTAAGCATGCAATCATCTTGAGAGGCTTGCCTTTATTGGTTTGGTGATTGTCTTTATCGAATAATTGTAGTATCTGTAGATTGAAGATAAATGAGATATAGTATCAAGTAAACCATTAAAATGGATCTTTTCTAATTTCTTTTTTAAGGGGTCTTTTTTACTCCCTTTGTCCCATTTGGAATGTCTCATTTCCCTTTTGGATAAAATTTGTGGGCCCATATCTCTTTTTAACATTGCACATGCAGTGAGATACCACCCAATGTGTCCAAAATGAATGAGCAGTTTCAAATGGTATTATGGGAAGGGGGAGTGTTATTTATCTAAACGTAATCTCGTCCATTTGACTGTAACTTGCGCAAATCTTCAATATCTATTGTTGCATTTTCTAACTGCATATGCTTTTTTTTTTCCAATTACAAAGGTAAAATGTCCAAGTACCTTTATTTGGAAGATCGAAAGCCTTACCACACGAGTGCTGTTTATGCATCTGCACTTCATTCTATCAGTCTCCCTTTCAGAATGGAGCCACATGCGCCCAGTGCACAATACGTCTCGACATCTGGTGCAGTAACTATGAATGACCTTATACAGATTTTAGCCGGACAGGGTCGTCAGAATATGGTTGCCGTTTTGGATGCTTCTATGCCAGCTCCTGCTTTGACAAGTACTATATTCTGGTTTCTACCTCACCCTTGTGTTGACATTAATTTGCTGTTGTATATGAAATATCAAATCATGTATACTAGGTACTGGGTTCCAGCAACCTTTGTTGGAGACATTGCAGCCGCTGACTCCAGAAACAGCTGAAGATGTCGAAGACATGCAAGCTTTGGAGTCTATGATCATTCATGGAGCCTTTGCATCAGGTAATGTTGAGAGCTTCCTTCATTTGTTAATCTTCTTTTAAATCATTGCCAAGCATTTTATGCAGCTTTTGGTGGTGAACAGTGAACACCATGCACTAAAAAATGCTCTTAATGCACAAAGAATCCTATCATATGATCTCGAGTTTGCATTAATCTGCAAAGATCATCCAAAACTCATGCAAAGATTCAACTTTATGCATACAGTTATATCTCCAAAATGAGACAGATGCATCCTTTTGTGTGTGTATATTAGATGGAGATGTTTGATTCTTCTAAAGATGGTTTGTTGTCAATGAAAATAATATTTACATATCTGAGTACACAGTACACACCTCTAGCATTTAAATGGGGACAATATTGGTAAATTCAGAAGCTATTTGATTTTATTATCATCAATGGGAAACACCTATAACAGTTAGGCATGCACAAACCGACCCGGCCCGGCGGTTAACCGCCGGTTCGGGCCCGCCGGTTCATGAACCGGAACCGGGCTCGGAACCGGCGGGTTGAACCGGCAGAAGGGTTGAAGGGTCGGAAGGGCCGGTTCAGGTTCGGCAATATATTGAACCTGAACCGGCGGTTCAAAACCGGCGGTTCGGCGGTTCGAACCGCCGGTTCAAAGGGTTAAATAGTGTTTCGTAGGTTAGGGGTTCGTAGGGTTCGCGTAGGGGTTTAGTATAGCCGTTGGAACCGGCGGTTCGCGGGGTAAACCGCCGGTTTGAGGGGTAAACCGCCGGTTTGTCGGGGTAAACCGCCGGTTCAGGAGCCGGTTTCTGACGGTTCCGGCAACTTTTCAGAGGCTAGGCCGTAGGGTCAGTGTGTAAGCCTGCAAAACCGGTCAGAAACCGCCGGTTTTCGGTCAGAAACCGCCGGTTTTCTGACGGAAACCGTGGACAACCCGCCGGTTTAGGGTTGAACCGCCATATGTTTTTGTATATGCAAAAACAATTACATAATTGTATTTGTATATACTCTAGTCGATGAAGTATATTTCTCTATACGGCTAAATGATGGAAACTTTTGACAATTCTACTATATTTGTTGATTGTTAGACGGAACTCAACATTTAAAGTTGAATTGCTAAAGGTGTCCTTAATTTAGTTATGTAGAAAGATCTTCTTCGCCGGTTAAGAGTATATATATAATACACTTATACGTTTAAGAACTTCAACATCGTTTCTTGTCATTTGTAATTAGTTCTTCACTAGTAGTCTCATTTGTATTTAAATTTTGTTTAAGACTTCAAGACCGCCATATGTTTTCAATTTGTAATTGTTGTAACTTGTAACGTGTAATTTGTAAACATGCAATTTCAATAAAATTGCAACTTTATCCGTATTTTTTTCAATTTTATTTACTCACATTTCATACAAAAAACAAACTTGAAAAGTGTAATGTAAGTTGATTAAAATTGAAAAGTTGAAAAATGCAAAAAAAAAAAAAAAAATTCGTTGAACCGTCGAACCGGCCCGGAACCGGCGGTTCAAGCCGAAAACCGGCGGTTTTGAACCGCCCCGTAACCCGCCGGTTTTTTGAACCGGAACCGGAACCGGAACCGCCGGGAGCTAGGCGGGCCGGTTCAGGTTCATACATTCCCCGACCCTTGAACCGCCGGTTCATGACCCTGAACCGGCGGTTTTCGACCCTTGTGCATGCCTAATAACAGTGGTAGTCTTTCAGATCTTCATGGTATAGTCTTTATCCATACAGAAGCTATTTGAATTATTGATTTGTGTAAATTAATCTCAGGATCGGAAAGGGCTTCAGTTTGTGAGGTAACAGAAGCAGTGCAGGCTGCATATACAAATGCAGTAAGAAGGCCAAGGTTCTCTCGTCTCTCAGTAGCTCAATGCCCTCTCCCCATACCATTGCCTTATCCTTCAATATTCGGGAAACTTGTTGGTGAACGTGGGGAGCTGTTCAATACGCAAGTTTCAGATTCATCATCATCAAGAGGGTCGCTTGAAGTCCACTCAATCCCAATGGCAGCAAGACTACGATCAAGCATTGCCATTTTGCCATTTTTGGAGAATCGACTGCAAAATCTTTGGAAGTTGGGGATTGCACGAGGGGCGCTGGGGTCAGAGATACTGGGAAGTTGGGGTTTCGGAAGAGATGATGTAGAAGACATAGGAGAGACGCTGTCTGATATGGTAACAAAACTCAATCCTATATCTAAAGCATCATCAGATTCTGACTGATAGCTGTTCCTTACCTAGACAGTGTAACCAGGAATGTGGATTTAATTTATTAAAAAAGCAGTGTTTACGCATTGATATGTAATACAAAAACATGAATCTGTCACTGTTATTGGCTTTTCTGTTGCTAATGAATCTGTCACTGTTATTGGGTTTCTGTTGCTAATGGCGTTCATATATAGCAAACTACTTTTATTTATTAACGTGGTAGTTGAAATTACATATTAATAGTCCAAATTATACATTGATTATCCAAAATTGCACATCGATCACTCAATTGAATATGAAATTTCAGCTGTAATGTCGATTCTTCGACCGTCATAAAAATAATGAGTATTAAAAAGTAGTACTAGTAATTACTTAAACAATGTGATATTTTTGGGTTAACGTCCCAAATGATGGGATAAAATCGATCATTTATCCTATAAATTTCGAAGCTTTTGGGCAACCTCTTTATTCACTCCCAGCTCTCGCTCCTCACTGGCTCCATGCACTTCATTTATAGTACTTCATTTCATTACAAGTTTGACATTTTTAAGCACAAGATTTAAGAAAATAATACTTCGTATTTGATAACTTAGGTATAAAACTATAGAATAGATATAAAAAATGAAATGTCCAAAGAATAAAGTAGGAGACATTACTATCATTGTGCCTTATGTGTTTAGTATAGTTTAAATTCGATAAGTTTTTAAGATATGACTAATCTATGCCTTTGAAGTTGGTAAATACTAATATCTAATCTTGATTAATGAATAGAACGTTGAATTTTTGAGATCTTAGCTTTGCTTATATTATATGTTTAAGATTTATTTTAATTTTAATTAAAAATACTTTATGTTAGTAACATTTTATGTGAAATCGACGTGTGATGAATTGAATTTGGTATATCACTTCATTTAGACGTAAGATAGTTAAATCCAAAATATAAAAACGTTAATAAACAAAAGTGGCGCAGTAATTTTCGAAAGAGCTATTCGCTGACTGTAGAATTCAGTTGAATACATTTCCATCGCCAGCAAAATTTCTTCAAGGGAGCAGATCTCGTTTCTCATCTCACTTGATCGGAGCTCCGGCGAGATCTCAGCCATGCCGCTGGCGGCTTCCGCGATTTACTTCCTCAATCTTCGCGGCGATGTTCTCATCAATCGCCTCTACCGTGACGACGTCGGGTCAGTCCTCCCCTCCAATTTTCTCTTTCTATATATTTATGCTTCAGATTGCTGTTATTGCTTACGACATTCTCTCGAGAATTCACTAGAAATGCTGTTTGTAAATGAGATTTATGTATTATATGGTTGAATTTCCGGCTTTGTTGCATTTCTTTTGCTACCGCTAAGTATAGTTGAAGGTGTGAGGGAGATGTGGAAGGATATGGGTGAAATCAGTAACCTGGATAACTTGTGTCATATTGTGTAGTTAACGTTTTGTGTTGAAGAAATGGGATTTGAATCTGAAGTGGTAACTGACTTGGAGCTTTGAGGGTCTTTTTCAGCTCTTAGATTAATGGAGATGCAAAAGAAATAAGATGATAGCCCTTTGTTTACATGAAATCTCTGGTGAATTATAAAACTAATAGTGTATACCCATTCTATCTGTGGTGAATTATAAAAACTTGGTTGCTTTTTTGAACTCTTTACAGTGCAGAAAAGGCAACATTTTTTTGCACTTTAGGCAGCCATCAGCATCTGAATCTGCTGACTCCGCCCTCAATTCTGTCAAAAGAGCTATTAGTATCAAATAACCTATGGATCCGTTCTGCTAAGATAGTTTTGCATCTTGATAGATTTATCATGCCGATTCCAACAAATAGTTAAGGAGTTTTTTCTGTCAAATGTCAATGAAGTTAAAAGCTCATCTTTTGTGTGCTTGTAGTGGTCAAGAAGACTGAGGCTATTCAACTTTTGACATTTGTTTGGATTTTATAGTCTATAAAATGAATGAAGTAACTTGATAGGAGTAAAGGCTGATGAACAAGAATATAATATAGAATCTGGAATCAGAAATGCTCGGCTTTATTGAAAGAAACTGAATAGCGAAACAAGAAAGGGAAATCCTCCGCAGAGGCCTAATCCTCACGAAGGAGGCCTACGAGAAAAACTCGTCCAATAATGATCTCTCCAAGATGATCTCTCTATTAGGAGACTCTCTCTATATATAGGCAATTCTAGTGCTAAAATAAAGGAAACCGAATAACAAATATTTGAAAAGCATAAAAATAGGAATCAGCTCTCTCCCTTAATCTTCTCCACCTGCTTCCTCCTTTCTCTCTGCCGGCCCAACCATCTTTCTCTCTCCCCCTCCTCCAATCCGTATCAACTGCCTCACCCTCAAAACAGCCTTGCCCTCAAGGCTGAGGTCTAAATCTGGACCCTAAGTACTTCGTCTGGTGAGGTTCAAACTCATACTTTTGGGTAGTAGCCAGAGCATTGAACCATAGAAGATGGCCAACTATATGAAGGAATAACAGCATGGCCCGATGGGAGAATGGAGCTTCAACTGCTGCATATGGGGGGTCCGGAAGGAAAACTATCGACTGCATAGACTGGTGGGCAGCAGCCAAAACTAAACCACGCAAAGGCTGAAGCTGAATATTGGGGCTGGAGGACAACCGTGGTGTTGACACCATGGTTGTTGTAGGCGGACCAGAAGAAACCAAGAGTTTGGCATGGTCCGCAGCAGCCGCAGGATCACAATGTTGCATCAGAGGCAAGACGGAAGGTTGAAACTGTGGCATAATAGTGCACGAGGACAGCAGCGGTGCTGTCATTGGTGCTAGTGTAGGTGGAGTTGCTGGTGTAGTTGGAGTTGCTGGTGTCGGTGGAGTTGCTGGTGTAGGAGTAGGTGGACTAGAGGGCAGCAATGGGGCTGTCACCGTGGGTAGGATAGCCGCAGTATTATTGCTGGGTGTGGGAAAGGTCCTCAGATGTGCAGCAAGGGAAGCCCGAAACTCCCCGTCTGAGTTCGTCTAACTTAGTACTCAAATCCTTGAATTGATCTGTCCTCCTTTGGGACCGCCACTTCAACTCTGCTACAGCCTTCTCCAATCCGTCCAATCGCGTATCCGTCCTGGAATTCATCCACGTTCACCGCACCAAATTGATAGGAGTAAAGGCTGATGAACAAGAATATAATATAGAATCTGGAATCAGAAATGCTCGGCTTTATTGAAAGAAACTGAATAGCGAAACAAGAAAGGGAAATCCTCCGCAGAGGCCTAATCCTCACGAAGGAGGCCTACGAGAAAAACTTGTCCAATAATGATCTCTCCAAGATGATCTCTCTATTAGGAGACTCTCTGTATATATAGGCAATTCTAGTGCTAAAATAAAGGAAACCGAATAACAAATATTTGAAAAGCATAAAAATAGGAATCAGCTCTCTCCCTTAATCTTCTCCACCTGCTTCCTCCTTTCTCTCTGCCGGCCCAACCATCTTTCTCTCTCCCCCTCCTCCAATCCGTATCATAACTTCTATGGAAATAAAAATCACAAATGGTGCATCAGTATAAAAATCACAAATGGCTCATTAATAGGTACTCACAAATAGTATATACTCCTACAAGATAAGATTCTTAGGAAGTGATCAAGGTAGCATGGACTTGTACAACTGAAGGCTAGTTATGCAGGCAATAGAAGAGTCCTGGACATGCTTGAACCATAGAAATTTTAGAAATGCATTTAGTAGGATGCTAAATTTGAATTAACTGCTAGTTTTGATTTTAGAATGCAGTGGAAGTAAACAAATATCAACCACAAAATGAAAGATGTTTGTAGTACCAAAGTTTTTTATAACAGTACAATGAAAAATATGACATTCTAAACCCTTATTCATGTACTATCCATTCTGTGTTCTGTCCACCCCAATACTTCCAATAATCTTTTGTTGACCTAGCAGATTCTTGTAAATAATGCACTGATGTTGTATCCAGTCCAAACTATCTTACGTGCATAAAGATACTTTTATACATTTGTCCTGTTAAAGTGGGGTCAGGTGCCAGATGTTTACGATAATCGGGTATTTTGATTGAAAATTGGTGCCTGATGCTACCCATGGAAAATTTAAATTAAGAAAGATCATCATCCAAGTATCCAACTAATCATGACCACTAGAAATTCACGAGATATCATCATATGTACTTGACTTGATATCTGGTATCTACCGACCTTCTGGGGTTAAGCCGTTAAGGAAAGGTTGGACTAAATCTGCTTTCTAAATTCAATTCTGAAATTGATTTACCACTAGCAAGTAATTCTTCTTCACCAACTTCCGTTCATCCGTTGTGTAAATGACTAAATGCTGTTTTATCATTATTGAGATTTTGGTTCTGGGTTCCTGCTCAAGCCTAATGCTGTGAATCTTAGACAGAACTTAGTTTTGTGCTGTTTAGTTGGAAATCCATGGCTTTCATTTCTTGAATTACTATCTTATTTGTTTCTTGGTTCTTGTTGATTGATCTGATACTTTATATAATTGCATTTACACAAAAAAGTAGAGTATATACATATGTATATCTAAATAAATTATTACAGTAATCTGAACATGCATAACAGTGTTTCTGCTTAAACTTATCAGAGGCAACATGGTGGATGCTTTCCGAGTCCATATCATGCAAACAAAGGAACTTGGCACCTGTCCTGTTCGGCAGATTGGAGGATGCTCATTCTTTTACATGAGAATTAGCAATGTCTATATCGTGATTGTAGTAAGCAGCAATGCAAATGTCGCTTGTGCATTCAAGTTCGTCGTTGAGGTATCTTATGGTTAAAATTATCTTATTATGTGTGCAGCCTAGCTTGTGATCCCTTTCTGGGGATCTGTGTGCTTTGTGGAATACCTTGTAGTTGGAGAATTTAGTGAATATATATTTTTGAGTTGGTCATCTCCTCCCTCTCATTAGTCCTTTACAGTAGATATTATATAGTTGTTAATCATTATGAACTTATGATCATTGAAGCCTCAAGAAATAATTTTTGGCTTTGAATAAGCTGTTAGGGAGCTTATATCTTTCACATATTTTTCTAGTTCACTTGACGCGATTATGTTCTTACGTTCAGGCAGTCACATTATTTAAATCGTATTTTGGAGGATCTTTTGATGAGGATGCCATCCGCAACAACTTCGTTCTGATATACGAACTGTTAGATGGTATGTCTACTGAATATTTTCTTATTGACTTTCTTCTCAGGAAGACCTTTTGTGTTATGAGAAGCAATTCCTTCACTGAAGTTATAATTATGAATATGTTTGCTGAAGGAGTATCTGTGACAGTTATTTGTTTTTTTTCTTGAACTCTTTGGCGTGGGCGTGGCTTAGGTTATATCCCATTCTTCATTTTCAATGGGAAATTAGAAATTCACAGGGAGCCTTGATCTTGATGTGATTTTTTTTTATTTTTTACAATCGTTTTGCACAAAACGTTGATGCCAATCAAATCACTGAACTCTCTTTATTAGCCAAAGTTAGGGTACAAGACGAAGAATACTTGTCTTCTATTGTTTCTTGGAAGTGTGGGATAAACCTGCACCATACTTCCAGTACTCGTTAGTCGTTAGTGAATAAAGCAGTATGAAGAGTAAATAACATCTTTGTGGAGCCAAACTGGCTAAATGGCTGGATAAAATTCTGATGTTTTGCATTTCGATTGCAGAAATTATGGATTTTGGTTATCCTCAAAACCTTTCTCCTGAAATCTTGAAGCTTTATATAACTCAGGAGGGTGTGCGCTCTCCTTTTTCATCCAAGGTCAGAGGTTATTCAAGACTATCTTGTGGATGTATTTGAATTGTGGAAGTTGTAGCATTGTAGAGATATCTAACAGATTATGTTGTTTGATATTATTATGAGTGTGTGATACTAACCTTTCCCATGTGTGAATAACTTACAGACTGCTGATAAACCCGTTCCAAATGCAACTTTACAAGTTACTGGTGCTGTTGGGTGGCGCAGGGAGGGCCTAGTATATAAGAAAAATGAGGTAGGGTATTCAGATTGATACTGTTGTAGTTTTTCCTCTTGCTATTGAAGTGACCCAAATAAATTTTTTTTCGTAGGTGTTTCTTGATATTGTGGAAAGTGTCAATCTTCTTATGTCTTCAAAAGGTAAAGTATCTGTTCATTGTGAAATAGTTGTGTAATGCATTTTTATTCTTGTTTGCCTGGTGCCTGCTACCATTTGCATAGTATGGATGTCCTTATTTTTTGATGCAACTTTTTTAATAATGCCCATTTTCCATATGGCCTTTGTAGGTAGTGTTCTACGTTGTGATGTAACAGGGAAGATTCTTATGAAATGCTTTCTTTCGGGGATGCCTGATTTGAAGTTGGGATTGAATGATAAAATCGGACTGGAGAAAGAATCACAGCTCAAATCCCGGCCTGCTAAGAGGTAGGTCACATTTAGTTCCACTATATTACAACTGTTAAGCATGGAGCAGAAAAATGCAAACTGTTGACTAACATGTTAATGAAAGTATGTCAGTAATCGTTCATTATTTTACTTTTAAGTTTTAACTTAAGATACTGAAGTACCGGTCTTGCAAATATTTTATTAGCGAGCTTTGAAAATTTGTTTCAAAGAACTTTCTGGGATATGAAATACTGAGGCTGGACTCAAATGTGTAGATTATTACTATTTTTGACTTAGTATTCACCTGGGAAATACTAGACATCTTCCATATCTTCTCTAGCCAGTTTTATCATTATTAGCCTGTACAATGTATTATGTTTTGCTTGGTAACCAGTTTTTTCTATTTTGGGTTGCAGTGGAAAAACTATTGAGCTTGATGATGTCACATTCCATCAATGTGTGAACCTTACAAGATTCAATTCCGAAAAGACTGTTAGTTTTGTTCCTCCAGATGGTGAATTCGAATTGATGAAGTAAGCTGATGTTTAAATTTTAAATTTCCTACAAAGATATCTAGATTCTAGAGTTCATATTAAATAATGTGTTTTATTATGGTACATTTGATATAATTGTATGCACATCTCTTATATCTTACCATTTGTACACAATCTGTGTTATGAAAGATCTTCAATAGATCAAATATATCATTATGGTAAGCTTAGATCTACTTCATTCCTTTTCTTATTGGTAATACTAACTCTAAGTAGGATAAATCTTGACTGACAAAATTCCAGGTGTACTCTAAAAGTTATTCTAGAAGAATCATTTCTTTATTTTGTGTTCTGAATCTCTTCAATGCTGGTTATGGTTGCCTTAACTATATTTTGTTTAGCTTTGAGAGTCACATTCAAATGGGAAATGTAGGGCTAATTCCCTCTTAAACACTTTATTACCAGTTACAACCAATCATTTTTATTTTTATTTTCAGGGTTAGATATTTTAATCTGGAATTTAATAAGCAGAGCTTTCCTTGACTTTACCAGTTTTCTTATACATATAATTTCCTTTGCACCACAGGTATCGTATTACCGAGGGAGTTAATCTTCCATTTCGGGTTTTGCCAACCATCAAGGAACTGGGTCGGACACGTATGGAAGTGAATGTAAAGGTTGGTGATGCAAACATTGATTTCATATCACTTTTAATAGCAACAGAAATTTTCATAACACTATTCTTCATTTTAGGTGAAGAGTGTTTTTGGGGCTAAAATGTTTGCACTTGGAGTGGTTATTAAGATTCCAGTTCCAAAACAAACAGCAAAAACAAGTTTTCAGGTGACATCTGGGAAGGCAAAGTACAGTCCTTCTATTGATTGTTTGGTCTGGAAGTAAGTTCTTTCTAGTCTGTATCATCATGCAAGCACGTTTGAGTTTTATTCCAGTGGAATACCTTCCAGTTCCTGTTCTATTCACTGTCTCACTTAAATGATGGTTTTTAAAGAAATGCAATGCTGTATTATTAAAATTAAAACTAAAGAGCCAGGCAGAATAATGTAAATAAACACTGTTATAAATCCATGAGTAGTCTGGAAACTCCTTTGCTAGACTTTCCTTTCAGAACACCAAGTTCATGTCTATAAAAACTGAGCTGCAATCTCCTACCGAATCGGTTTATTATTTCTAAAGCATGAATTTGAAATTGGAAATGTGATTGATAGTTGACTTGCAATATATCTTACTTTTGCCAGATATTGTTTATGTCCAACACCTCTACTCTTCTTTCTTTTCCAAACTTAAGAATCAGGGTGATCCTATACATCCTGCTCTTATTCTTTATTAAATGGGGTACTGACAACTGTTGCCATATTTATCTGCATAAAAATCCATCCCAAGGGGAATCATCAAATAGTACATGTTTTATGTCGAATCAGAGTAATACTTTTGTTGCACCACTATTTGAATGCATGTAAAGCCTGAAAATCTAGAGAGGTGCTTGGTACAGAAAGGGAGGGATTGTCATGTCTTCCTATCTCCTTTCATTCCTTTGCTTGGTATAATTTTTTCTTTGGAATCACCATTCTTTACTCAAGCACATTTATATGTTTTATTTGACATTTTATTTTACCTTCTCTTGCTCTCTTTATAGTGAAAGCTGTTCTGCTGAGTTTGTTTGGGGTTATATGATAACTTTATTCATTGTGAAACAGCATAGAAAGTTTTGTAATATGCTTTTTCATGTTATTTATTAAGCTTGATCATGGGCTTTCTGGATTCTTTTCAGGATAAGAAAATTTCCGGGGCAAACTGAGCCGACATTGAGTGCTGAAGTAGAGCTAATATCCACAATAACAGAAAAGAAGTCTTGGACGCGGCCACCAATTCAGATGGAATTTCAGGTGCAATTGCCTAGTAGCGTAATTCTTAGCAATGCATGCATATTAATGATATCAGAAGTTTGCAACTTTGCATAATAGTATAATGAAGTTGACTGTGCAAGTCATTTTAACTGTTATCGTTTTAAGTTTTTTTTGCTAGCGTCAACTTCAGGGTATAGTTTATTTGCAAAAACTGCTCAAATCTTTGTAGTTGGTGTGGTTTTAAAGGTTAGCTTTATATTCTGGGTCAAGATCTAGGTTTTGTGTTATCAAAATTTTCATTTGATTTGCTGAAACAGCTTTAAGTCTTTGTAGAGTTCTGGCCGAAGGTTTTAAAGATTGTAGGGTTTAATGTGGGCAGAGTCCCTTTTGTGCAAGGAGATCAGGGGATTTTGCATGTATTTGGAGCTTCTCTTTTAAGGGTAAAGAGGTTGAAAGAGGTGTAGTCGAGACTTAAGTCTGACTAGGAATATCTGGAGGTTAAATTTATAAATGTTAAAACTCAAAAAGATATACGAAAGTCAAACTTAGCTACAATAAGGAATATACTCCCTCCATTCCCAAAAAGTTTTCCACATTGTGGACGACATGGGTTTGAATATAGTGGTTGGTGGGTTCTGAGTCGAGTAAGGGTCCACTTCAAATGTTTGGTGAGTGTGGTGTGTTGTGCGGGCCCTACTATAAATGGAAAGTGAGAAATAGTTGGTGGATGGAGGAGTATTACATAGAAGTAGGATGATAGCCAATTTACTGACATATAGTACATGACAACATAAATGATATATTGGTGTTTGTCACCAACTAAAAGATAACACACAGCCATATTGTTCAGATTTAAGCTTTGCTGGATGTGGTTTTTGGCTATCTTTTGATTCGTAATTTCCTCGCCCGCTTTTGGATTGCATAATATTCTTGAATTTGCTCTTAGGACTTCAACAAAATAAGTTGGTATGTTTTTTACTGACACCACCATATGAGTTTGAGATATAAATTTATCCTCTTTGCTTGTGTTTTACATATGTTTTTTTGTTTGTTTCTATTCCGCTGAAATAATATTTAGAATGAAGATTCTTAGTAGTTTCACATGTCTTACAATTCAACCATATACATGGCAGGTTCCAATGTTCACAGCTTCGGGATTGCGTGTTCGTTTCCTGAAGGTAGTTGCCAGTCTCCATATGACACGAACTATTCACATCTAGGACTGCTATAATTTTATTGCACACTTTTTTGCAGGTATGGGAGAAGAGTGGCTACAACACTGTGGAATGGGTTCGTTACATTACAAAAGCTGGTTCATATGAAGTTAGGTGCTAAAAAAATTAAAGAGTTCTAGCGACATGTTTTGGGAGATTACAGAAGGAATATCCTCGATATACCATGGCCCAACAAAGTTCTGTATCTGCACTATGTATGCTCTATGGTAAAGGTTATTTGGCGAAACAAGAAAAATACAAAGGTAGTTCGAGTTGAGTCGTTGTTTGTTTACAGGGGCTGAATGTACACGAACCGAATCACTTGTTCATTTGCAGTTTGTTTGCCAACCTTTCTTTGTATAATGTTGTAAGGCCACATAATTAGGTACTATTCTATTCATTCGATGATTGGAATTTGTAGGAGCTGTGTTTTTTATATATCTGGTCATGTTTATTGTGCTTTTTGTATTTTGGATTTGCATCTTCTACTGATATAATCGTTTGTCTTGTTTTTCAGAATGATATATTCTATGCAAGCTTCTCATTGGAATCAGTTTTGATCTATAAACAAGATTTGTAGTATTATCTGGCTGCAAAATTCATGGATTACATTATAAAATTTTAAAATTGTACTCCGCCCGTGAATAGGAGTCCTGTTTTTCCATTTCAGTCCGTCCGCGAATATGAGTCCCGGTTCACTTTTACCATAAATGGTAATAGGGTCTCGTCCTCCTCTAACTCATTCCACTCACATTTCATTTAAAACTAATACATACAAGTGGACTTTTCTTAATATTTTTTAAAACTCGTGCAGCCAAGATGAGACTCCTAATAGCGGACGGAGGAGATGCCGCTGGAAATAACATGAACGGGTCATGTTGGGAAAATTACACAATTCCCTAAAGAATGCTATAGGTTTACAGGAAGTATTAGAAAGTGATCAAAGCTCATGATTTTAATGCTATTACCCTATATATAAGTACTTTAATTGGTTATGAATACATGAACTTTATTCAAATTAGTTTTTAACTTATTTTATTTTATTGGTAACAAGAATCCTACTACATGAGTTTGTAAATTTTTTATTTTGGCGTGAATTCAATTTTCTTTTTCTAATAACTCAACTTTGTAATATTCATATGCCTTGACGCCTTGTTGTTAGAATTTGCATTCTTTCAATGTACCACTAAATAATTGTGGTTAATAATTTTCTAATGATAACTTCGAATTTCTCATCGTCGAAAAATTAAGTTATTGTAAGCGAGCCATTGCAAAATGTAGTTAAAAAAAAAGCAAGAAACATAAAAAGTAAAAAGCATATAGTAACACATTATAATGAGTCTGAGTCAACGTTTCCATAAAACTAAATTACTACTACAATACTTTGTAACAAGTTCCAACCGCACGATTGGGACGGTATTTTTTGTTTTATTTTTACTTTTTTCTTGGAAAGCCTATTCTACGTTCATACTACATAACATGAAACAAAAAATTTAGGGGTTAAAATAAAAGAAATTTGAAATATGACCCTATTTCCATGTTTTAGATGTGAAACCAACTTTATTATGTTAATTATACAATATTATTATAGGAGAAAAAAAAGACTGTTATTTGCATATACCGACATAGAATAATAATCCATCCGTCGTCCGTGTAATATATATTTATAAATTACTTTATTGAATAATGAATAGACCTATCAATATTATCACAAAAAAAGCAAAAACAAAGAAAAATGACAAAAATAAAAAAGCACAGATGCATGTATAATACCACATCTTCTGGGTGTCAATAGATTGACCCGTCTGTACTAAGTTTTATACAACATACTACTACTAACTATAAATGATTAAAAATGAAACTGAAATGTCTAAAATTATTTAAACAATATTAAGATTACATTATATTGGATTTAAATATTTATACATTATAACATTAAATTTTTTATATGAAGTTTTATTCTATATTTAAATATTCCAGGTCAGGTCGCACTAGCCACCTGTCCGGGAATGAGCAGGGGGCCCCATCTTTGAAACTTAAAGTATAAATACTTTCGTGAAGACTCATCTCCATCACCTTGTAAACCTTTTTGTGTGAATTTATTCCATGAATGTAGAATATTTATCAATTTCCACATTCGGATTGAGTTGGATTGGGCTTCAAACTATCGATTTAGTCTATTTGACAACTCCGGCTACCATCGAAGTTTAGATAGCCAATGGAAAGTGAACTTTATATTAGTTTTCCCAATAGGTGTAATGTATTTATGTTAAAGCAAATAACTGCCCTATGTAAGCAAATAGTTACTACACTCTACAAACTAAATAGAATAAAAATAATAAGTACACAAAAAAAATACTCCCTCCATCTAACAAATGTTATCCATATTTGACTTGGAGCGAGTTTTGAAAAATATAAAAAAGGATAGTGAAAAGAATTAGTAGAATGTGAGTTCCATTGTTATATATTAACTTTATACTCACTCCGTTCCACCATACTTGAGTCATTTTTCTATTTTGAAAAGTTTCTTTATAGTTAAGTCATTTCCCTATATGGTAGTAATAATTAACTCACTTTTCCTTTTCTACTTCATTCTCTCTACTTTATTCATTTTTCTACTTTATTCACTATACTAATTTTTCTTCTCTCTTACTTTTCAGTCCCTCCATTTAACCAATAAACATTTTTTTCTTAAACTCCGTACCGAATTGAAATGTCTCAATTATAGCTGAACAGATGGAGTAATACAATATGAGTGAATGAGATAGTGGATAATTGGGTCCACTTACCGAAAATGAAAAAAAGCAAAGTGACCAATATTTTTTTTCTCCTAAAACAAAAGAAAAGGGTATTAATGTATAAAGTAATTAGAGTTGTCAACTGGGCTGGGCTGGCCTAGCCTGGCGAGGCCCAAGGTTGTTGAGGCCTAGCTCGGCCCAGGCCCAGGGTCTGAAGCGAGCTGGGCCGGGCTTTGACAATTTTATAATAATCAACAAAAAGCAAGCAATGAAGCTATAACAAAATTAAGCAAGAAGCTTTGACATTATTGTATGAGGTGCCGAGTTCGAGCCCTCTTTACATCAGTTGTAATTTTCCTCCTTTCTATAAGAGTTTATTTGTAATTTCATCCTTCATATAAAAGTAAAATTTAAAAAAAAATTAAACAAATAAGTCACAATTGGAGCAGAATTAAAAGGAACAGAAGCTATAGCAAAATATAAACGAAGAAATCACAAATCGAGCAGAAGTAATCAACAAGTAATGAACAATTGAAGCAGAAATAAAAAAGGAATAGAAGCTATATAAAAAATAACAATAACAAAAATTAAATCAGAACATCTATATAAATAAAATATCAAAACAAATTAGGTGATTATTGGTACTTCAACAACACTAAATCAGACAAATGATACTTGATCAGATGATTCTCGACAAACCAAATCCACCAGATGAACAGTTGGTTGAACAAAATTTGGATTCTCGACAACAAGGAGTGATGATGCAGAGAATAAGAGTAAGAGAATTGGAGTATGGACGAAGATGGAATACAATCACATGTATTTATAGGAGAATCAAAGAGGAACAATTAAGATTATACCCGTTGGAAATTTGGAATTGGAGAATTGGAAACAATGAAAGTTTCTTCCTCTGTCTTCCATAGCCGATTATATGAGAAAATTGGGAATAAGATCCATGGAGATATAATTGTTAGTGGATTGTTACTGGGTGTAGACAGAAGTACGATATTAAAGGGGGAGAGAGAAGAAAGACCAATGGAATGAAAATTGAAACAAATATTTGCTGAAATTTAATTTGTATATTATTATAATTATAATTAAATATCCTAAACCTAAACATGTTTATTTAAGTGGGTGGAATATGGGTTGGGGCTGCTAGCGGGTCTGATTTAGGGCCGGTCCTGGGTTTACAAATAGGCCCAAATGGAGCCCGTTAAGCCCAGCCCAAACCCGTTTCATTTCTCTGACGAGCCGGGTCTGGGTCGAGCTGGGCTCAGCCAACCCGCCCAGTTGACAACTCTAAACTAAATATTAGGATATAAACACCAATCTCAATTTAATGGAACAAATAGACCATAAAACCATTGAAAGGTGTAGCTGACCGCATTGGCAATCCAAATAATAGTGTATAAGCACCAAACTAAATTTTAATAGATCAAATAGACCATAAAACCAGTGGAAGCTGTAGTTGACGTAAAAGCACCAAACTCAATTTTAATGGACCAAATAGACAATAAAACCGGTGGAAGTTGTAAATGATCTAAAAAGAATATCAGATATTAACATGTGTTGGCTATGAAAAAAATTGTGCAATGCAAGAGAAAATAGAAAATCATAGTTGTTTGTTGTATATAATCTGCATTTTTAAATACATTGCTCTCTACAAAAAAAAAGGGAATCTACATAAAATTATTACATGGAAATATAGGACTCAATGAAATTCAACAACCGACTCTTCTTCAACAACTGTCTCTTCTTCCTCCACTGCCTCTCTTAGCATTCTCTCTCCATCGTCTCTCTCTCGAGCAATCCTCTCTCCACGTCGGTAAGTTTCAGTATTGTATTGGAAAACTTGAATCAATGCTGCAAAAACCATCTACATAACAATTATAGTAGATTAGAATTTTTTTATAGTAAAAAACACATTTAAATTTTTTTAAACACTCACCTCTAGACATGTTAAAGTCACTTTGATGTTTCCTTTCAAATCTATAGGTCCTTGAATATACCAGAAGAGGATATCAATTGCTCCATCTTGCCATGACAGGCCAAGAATTGCATGCAACGTCCAACATTTTTTAGCCATAGGTGGTTCTTCATTTTTATGACATTATACATTTTGCTAACAAAATGCATGGCAGAGTATTGTCAGATGAAGAATAACACTTTGACTTATTGAAGATGAACTGAAACAATCTAATCTTACCCATGAGTGAAATCTAATATTGATTCTCCATATGCATCCTTTGATATGGGGATTGTTGCTATTAATCCAATTAACAGTTGAATTATCACATATAACCCAAAGCCTTTAATCACATATATGTAGAAGTCCAGTCCTTTCCAATTGTTTAGAAACACGTTGAATGGGAAACCTTGGCTCACATTAGCATTGTCAAACACATCGGTCTCTGCCAGAAAACAAATAAGGGAATCTATGAAAAATTATACTTGCAAATATGGGAATCAATCGTATTTAAGTTTGTTAGATATACCAAATTGTTGTATTAGGTACATTACATAGCAATATATAGCTATTGCCTGGCAAATCCCATAAAACCTCGCTGCCTCGATACTCAACAATGAAGTGATCTTTTCATGTTCAGGACGTCAATTAGATATATAGAATAATTTAAATTAAGAGTATGTGGATAACTGAGAATCTATACATACAGATTTTAGTGTACACATGGACACAATTGAGATCAATCCAATTATATACATCTGCTCCTTTGGTTTTGTTAATGCATATATATATGGTCAATTATAACAGCCAGTGCAATGGATATGCTTGCAGAAGCAGCAATCCATATAAAGAGTGGAGTCATCTCTGTAGAAGGTTAAATGATGTGTAATTTTCGAGCTTTTATATCAATGAATTACTTACACACAAGCTTAATAAAATAGCTCTAAAATTACAACTTTCTGCAAGAGTACATATGTAGTTGTAGTAAAAGAGTGTCGAACCACAGGGAGGCGTAGGTTATTTAACTAGAGAAAGATAAAAATAAAGAAAGGATAAAACAAACAAAGATAAATAAAATACAAAACTAGAAAATAGGATAAGAAGAAATCATTGCTCCTATATGTCTTGGGCATACGAATTGGGATACTTCGATGGATTACTACGATCAAGACTATGCTTAAGAGGATTAAGTTTGTTTTACGCTCCCTATCCGCTGAACACTTCAAGAGAATTGTATACCTAGGATAAGCTGAACACGTCTCCCAAGTTCTAGTCACTAACCTATCACTCCTGCTAGGTCGCGCAGTAAGCTTTAGTTTAGCTTCTATGATTGTCAAACACGATAATTAGCTCATTTTAACTTAATGCCCACGCAGAAGCGCAGCAGACACTAAACCAAATATATAGAAGAAAACTATCGATCCACTCGAGATTATCTCCCTGAACAAGTATCAAATCTCGAGTTCCTTGCATATGAGTACGACCAAAATCTATGCTAAAGAGGCAATAGAATAATGGCTACAAAGTTCTACCTATCTAGACGTCTCAAGATTAGTAGAATAATTAAACAATTCATAAACAAGAATCACACGTAAATCAAACCATAATAATCATCTAAGTATCCAACAATTCACCCTACAACATATTCGGAGCAACGAAGGAAATCTAGCCAAACATACTAAAATGAATTACACCAAAAGAACCGTGAACCGTGAACTCCGTGGTGTTCTCCAACTCTAGATGATGGATGATCTCCTCCGGGATGGAGTATGGATCCTCCCTTCCTCTTCTTCCTTCTCCTTATTTCTTCCTCAGCCGTCCTCCCTCTGTTTCTCACGACCTCTTCCTTATTTAATTGTCCAAAACTCCCGAGAGAAAACTGCCAAAATGCAGTTACAGCACCAAACGCCCGACCGGGCAGAATTAAAAGAGAAATTCGCCCGACCGGGCGAATAATCTGTACTCCTCATGCGAAACTGAAAACGCCCGACCGGGCGTTTTGCAATACGAAAATCGCCCGACCGGGCAAAGTCTCTGGACTCCGAATGCCTTCTCAGCTGTGCATTTCCGACGACTTTCCAGCTTCTAACACCCAAAACTACACTCAAAGCACGACTTGGTGAGTTACAATTCACATAAAAGTGTGTAGTCTAAGGGGAAAAACATAGAACATATGCTTCGCATCAAATACCCCCAAACTTAAGCTCTTGCTCGCCCCGAGCAAGATATATTTTAAGCACAAAAACTCAACCAAGTCTAACCCGCAAAGAGATTTTCATCAACAAGAATCATGTAGGGACGTGAGTGACAAGATCTAAACCCCCGACATTTCCAATCGAGATTTCCCACTCTCAAGAACAATCACTCATCCCCCTAGAACTTCAAGTCAAGGTGCACTTCAAGGTAAGTCCAAACATGTGATCATACAACTCAAACCGTCATCATTGACTCGTCAAGCATTACTTACCACATAGACTCGCGGATTTCAAATCAAACTTCACTAACTCTACCAAGTTATTTACAAAGCATCCACAAGCATCAACAATAAGGTCCAAGGTCTTAATTAAAGGTTGTAATGGGGCTAGGGGTGAGGTAGGATAAATATGGATAGTAAGCTCAAAAGCTACACATTTGAGTGCCAAATTCTTCCCTCCTACAACTTCCTTCCAAAGATCAAACAACAAAATATTACAACCAAATTCGCACTCCCCCAAACTTGAGATCTATTCTAAACAAGATTACATATTACACAAATATAGAAGCTCTAACTTTATTTCATCAAACTTTTTCTCAACACTACAATTATGAAGTTATATCTTATACTCCATCCGTCCATGAAAAATAGGGCACATTTGCTATTTTTGGTTGACCACGAAAAATAGGGCACATTCAAATAATATGGACTCCACATTCCACTAACAATACTTCTCTCTTACTTTTTTCCCTTCTCTCTTACTTTACCAATTCTACATTAAAACACGCATCATTCACAAAGTGCCCTATTTTTTGTGGACGGAGGGAGTAATTAGCACTACGAGTATCAATACCAGTGTATTCGATAAGAAACACAGCGCCGGCCCCTTACACGAAACAAAACGATCCAGCTAAAAAACTTAATTAATTTCGGATGACGAAGAAATGTGTCAGTAAATCAATCGACATAAAACAAGGAACACTGAGAAAAATCACAAAATAGAAACACTATCACTCAATTCTGCCGCATATACGGAACATCATAACCCTACGCCATGCAATCAAACTATTGTAGTACACGACGTTGCAAAATCACCCCCTTTTATTATACCACGCCATGATTTGCAAACGCTCTCGGACATCAAAATACTTCTAATCGAGAGTCTTAGTAGGATCTCTCTACATAGTTCTTGCGGTAGATACAAATTATCCTTCATGAAAGAATATCAAAATATGAATGTGTATTTATCGCAATAAAATATACTTACTATACAAACAGATAATGAATAAGAGAACTAATTGAAAAAACCTCGGTTTCGGCTACTAGTAATGAATAATGAATATTAATCATGGCTTCACGAATGGGTATTTCATCTGTTTGTTCTTCGCAGGTTTCTACAACAATAAAAACTTGTTCAATCATGTGAGCAAAACACAAATTCTGATTTACAAATGTATTCTCGTTCAAAAAATTGCCTTTGTCAACCTCAGATTTACAAACAAATGTATTAATGTATTCTAATGCATGCTCATTTTATTGTATTTTCAGAACTTTCCCATCAAACCTCAGCTCCACCACTTTCCATAACGTTTCCGCAAAGTCCGAGCTCGCCTTTCAACCCTCCTCTGCCTCCTTTGCTAGTTTCTCCTTGTACATGGCCAACTTATCATCGAAAATTTTCAACTTCTCATTGTTAATGTTGATGAAGTATCTCTCTTCCTACCAGGCTAGCCTCCCAACCATGCCTCAGATTCTGGTGGAATTTCTATACGCACTTGCTCGGCCCCGGATTGAATGTGCACGTGCTCGGCCTCAAGTGCAATGTTTAGAATGTCTATACGAATGTGATCTGCCTCTTCTTCAACAACTGTCTTTTCTTCCTCCACGACCTCTCTTAGCATTCTCTCTCCATCGTCTCTCTCGAGCAATCCTCTCTCCACGTCTGTAAGTTTCAGTATTGTATTGGAAAACTTGAATCAATGCTGCAAAAACCATATACATAACAATTATAGTTGATTAGAATTTTTTTTATAGTAAAAAACACACTTAAATTTTTTTAAAACACTCACCTCTAGACATGTTAAAGTCACTTTGATGTTTCCTTTCAAATCTATAGGTCCTTGAATATACCAGAAGAGGATATCAATTGCTCCATCTTGCCATGACAGGCCAAGAATTGTCTGCAACGTCCAATATTTTTTAGCCATAGGTGGTTCTTCATTTTTTATCATTATACATTTTGCTAACAAAATGCATGGCAGAGTATTGGCATATGAAGAATAACACTTTGACTTATTGAAGATGAACTGAAACAATCTAATCTTATCCATGAGTGAAATCTAATATTGATTCTCCATATGCATCCTTTGATATGAGGATTGTTGTTGTTAATCCAATTAACACTTGAACTATCACATATAAACCCAATGCATTTAATCACATATCTGTAGAAGTCCGATCCTCTCCAATTGTTTAGAAACACGTTGAATGGGAAACCTTGGCTCACATTAGCATTGTCAAACACAAGTCTCTGCCAAAAAACAAATAAGGGAATCTATGAAAAATTATACTTGCAAATATGGAATCAATTGTATTTAAGTTTGTTAGATATACCAAATTGTTGTATTAGGTATATTACGAAGCAATGGATAGCTATTGCTTCGTAAATTGCCCATAAATCCTCGCAGTAGAAATAGGATTTGACACTCAACAATGAAGTTATTTGTTCATGTTCAGGACATCAATTAGAAATTTAGAATAATTTAAATTAAGAGTATGAATACATGCACAATTGAGATCAATCCAATTATATACTTCTGCTCCAGAAACAAAGAAAACCTTGTGAATGTCGATAAATGGTCTATGATAAGAAAAATCGTAAGCTAAAACATATAAGAAACCTATGGTTTTGTTAATATAGATAAACAATTATCAATTTTGAAAGCATGTTGGCAGAAGCAACCATACATCTGAAGAGTGGAGTCATCTCTGTAGAAAGCATGTTGGTTAAACAATTATCAATTTTGAAAAAGCATCACCTGAGAATGAGATATCAATTTTGAAAAAGCATCACCTGAGAATGAGATATCAATTTTGAAAAAGCATCACCTGAGAATGAGAAACAGAAAGTTCAATCCGGCTACGAACCCGTGACCTTGCTGGTCCGATTCGTCATATAAAACCGATAGAGGGTTGGGCCGTTTTGGACCAGGTGAACCGGCCGATTGGACCAAAAACCGGCTTCAATTTTTTTTATTTATAAAATGAATTAAAAATCAATTTTAAAAAAAGTAGACTAAACTTCCATTTCATATTAACCCATACTTGTATTGGGCCTATGAATTGATAAATACTATACTTGAAATATCACTTGTGACTCTCTTTATAGAAGTATTTCACAAAATTCTTCTTTCATTTTTCAATGTGGGATGAAAAGTTTGTCTTATAGTTACCTTTTACAATCTTTTACCTTTACTTTTTCAATGTGGGATGCAGTTTTTTTTTGTTAATATGTATCATAGTATACCAACTCTCAACTATATACCGTGATATATAGTATATACATATATTTTATATAACTAGATCATAACTAAAAGTTAATAAAATCTTAATTAAGTTTAAAGTTTTAGTTACTAATGCTTAGATTGAAAAAAAAATAATAATAACATATAATGGAATAAACGTTCATAGCATGTAAATTAATACTCCTATATAATAAACATATGAATGTGCATATTTATATATAACTAGTACTATTACTTGGTATTTTCTAATGGTCCAGATCATAGTCCGTTGACATTGTGTTGATATTTTTTATTGTTATTATTTTATCATCTGTTGATATTTGTTGACATTTTTTATTGCTATTTTTTTTATCATATGTTGATATTTTCTAACGGTCCAGATCATAGTTTAGAGTTTGTACAATATTTAGAGTTTATATATACAAATGCTACAGTATTCCGGTTCGATCAGTGGTTGGACCGGTCCGACGAGTTGAACCGTGAACCGATAGCTTCACCGGTTCGCCTACTGGTTCGATTTTTAAAACATTGATTACAACCATATACAGCTTGTGATACGTAGCACACAAATCCTTGTTTTAGTCATAACTTTCACACAATCAGAACTCCAGGGTAGTGGGATAAGGAAGGTGGTGAGCAACCATTGAACAAAAGTTCCAAGACTAGCCGACGCAACACAATAATTATTGTTTTATTTCATTTCTCTTCTCTATTACTCCCTCCGTCTACGATTAAGTGTCCTAAGTTGGCTTGACACGTGTTTTAAGAAATGTAATGAAAAGTGGGTAGAAAAAGTTTAGTGGGGTGTGTGTCCTATTTTTATTTATTAGTTTTAAAATAAAATGTGAGTGTAATGCGTTAGTGGAATGTGAGGTCCATTACCTAAAGGAGTACTCTCTGTTCTATTTCATGTGACACATTTCTTTTTCGTACCTATTTTGGGAAAGTTACGATAAATAGTTAAAATGGAGGCAAAGTAAAGTAAGAGAGGGAAGAATTATATAGAAGACTCTTCTACCTTTACTTTATTTTACATCCAATTTGACCAAATAAAAAGTTCCAACCGAATGGATGATATTTTGTTTTGTTTTTACATTTTTCGTGGAAAACCCTATTCTACGTTCATAACACGAAACAAAACAATTAAAGATGCTAGGGATTTTATTTCATGGGTCAAAATTAATTAAAGAAATTTGAAATATGACCCTATTCCAATGATTTAGATACGAAACCAACATTATTATTTTAATTATAATATACGAAAAAAGAGTGTTGTTTGCATATACCGACATAGAATAATAAGCCATCCGTCCTCCGTGTAATATATATTAATAAATTACTTTATTAATTAATGAATAGACCTATCAATACATATAATCACAAGAGCAAAAAGAAAGAAAAATGACAAAAATAAAAGGCATAGATGCATGCATAATACCACATCTTCTGGATATCGATACATTGACCCGTCTCTACCAAGTTTTCAACAACATACTAATTATAAATGATTGAAAATGAAATTGAATTGTCTAAAATTATAGTATAAACGATCTTAAGATTATAAATTATAAGTGAGTGCTTAAAAAATGTCTCAATTCGATATCAACAATTCTGCTGAGCTGATTAAAAAGTGTTGGTCGACATTCAATTGTGAAGTGATATTATTTTTTTTAAAAAGTGGGATTTGTGTTGATGACTTCCCTAATCACATAAAATGCTAAAATTAGAAGTTAGCTTAAAATCAATTGTCGTGTTTCAAGTGTGTTTACGTATTTATACCTAATATGATTTAATTCAATATCTGAATGGAATAAACTACTAATATTCTCAAAAATATGTATCACTATATTGAAGTTGGTGACCGTCTTTGTATGATGATTTGCAGTACGAAAAATGTTGTACAGCCTGTACTCTCTCTACTCGTCCATTTCCACAGCTCATAACATCACCACGGTTCGGGAACCGGCGGTTCACGGTTTGGAACCGCCGGTTCCGGTTCAAGAAAAGCATGAAATTGAACCGGCCCGTCCTAGGTTCGGCGGTTCCGGTTCCTGAACCATGAACCGGCGGTTCACGTAAACCGCCGGAACCGCCGGTTCCGGGCCGGTTCGGCGATTCATGTTTTTTTTTTAATTCAAGTAAAAAATGTAAATATACTTGCATAAATAAAATTAGAATAAAGCGATGTACAAATGCAATTTTATTGATACAAATTACAACTTCAAAATTACAAATTACAACTTTAAAATTACAAATTACAACTTAAAATTTACAAATTACAACTTAAAAAATATAAATTACAAAAGACATAAAGTCTTGATTACAATTTACAAATTACATATTCGAAACAAAGGGGAGAAAAAAGAAATAAAGGAAAAGAACTTGAGCTCAACTTGGATTTAAAATTTAAGTTGAGATGCCTACGTATCCTCAATGCTCAATTGCATTTTGGAATCAAAGTCCACGTAGTTCTCTTACCTTGCTTACCTATTTGGCTTGATCGGAGGAATTGGCCTATTCTTCTTCGTCGGGGAAGTAGTCTTGGTCGGGTTGTACTACTTGATTGTCCCAATCCGGTTCTTGGTCTCTAATTTCGGCGGAGCACCAATCATCAAGTAACATGGTGGCTTCCATGATTTGCCCGGTGAGTCTATTTCTTCTGTCGTCCAAGACGTTGCCTCCAACACTAAAGGTGGACTCGAATGCGACAGTGGAAGCCGGAACCAAAAAGATCTCCTTGGCCATTGATGCAAGGATGGGAAAATCTTTCTCATGTGATCCCCACCAATCTAGGACGTCGATTTGTTGGGGAACGGGACCTTCTTCTTCCTCATTGAATGAAAGTGTGAGTCAAATAAATCTAACTCACTTACCGAATTTGTCGTCCTTCCTCCGCTGCTTAAGCCGTATAGGTCCGCCAATTGGGATTGGGCGTTGGGGTCATCAACTTGGAAGAAGCCAAAGTTATGTGTTTGACGGGGGTCTAGGTCTCACTTGGTGGGTACTGTTGTACTTGGCTTGTAATCGTGAAAGAGAGCCCGCAAGTCAAACTCAAAACTTCTTTGCAGGGTTGGGAGGTGGGGAAGGTTTATTTGGAATGTTTGGGCTAGGTTTATGTAGTTGTCGTAGTCCTCGTCATTCGATTGCAAAGCTCGAAGTGGTTCAAGATCAATAGAAGCCAAATTGTTGTAATAAAATTCTAAAATTTTTAAAGTACCAACTAGTTTCCATTTTGGATCCAAAACTTTTGCTAGCAAAAAAACCGTTGGGATCTCATTGAAATACTTGAGCCATTTTTCAACCATGTAATATAAAACACACATTAATTCAAGATTATTTGCGGAATTTTTCATTGCAGTTTTAAAACCAAGTGATATGTACATGCAATGTTCTAAAACACGAACGGTTGTGCAATAATACACACCCGATAACTCAACGGTGGCATTTCTATAACCTTTGATCCCATCAAGAAGAGGTTAGATATAAATCATCAACAGGGAAAGTTCTATAAAAATCAACCAAATATTCTATATGCTCTAATGTAGAATGCAACATATCATATGTAGAGTTCCATCTAGTAGACACGTCTAAAGTAAAAGTTGTGTACCTTATTTTCTTCGAGTGACAATACTTCTTCCACGCCTTGCCAATTTGAGGCTTCCAGTGGATCAATGATACATCTGTTGTAATAGGTTGAATATGTCTTTGCCATAAAGACAAAGCATCTTGTACATATAAGTTTAAAATATGACAAATACATCGTTGGTGAAAATACTTACCACTTATCAACGAGGAGCAAGCCGCAATTAAATTGGGTATACTTGCAGTGTTGGCGGTTGCGTTATCAAAACCAACCGAAAATATTTTGTTGCATAACTCATAATCATTCAAAACTAGAATAATTAAAGATGCAATTGCTTGTGCGGTGTGTGGGGAAGGAAATTATCTAAAACCAATTAAACGTTTATTTAAAGACCAACTATTGTCTATAAAATGACATAAAATTCCCATGTAAGAATTTCTTTGGAAAGAATCTGTCCACACATCGGAGCAAATATTAACTTTGTGCCCCAAGTTGGATAGAAATTTTCCAACTTCTCTTTTTTTATCAAAAAATTGCCGGTTGTTAGATCTTTGAGCAGTTGAGGGGGGAATTCTTTTTGTAGCAACATTAAAAGCAGTTTGCATAGTAACTTCATATTTTTTGTCATTAAAAAAATTAAACGGCAAATGCTTCATCGCCGCCCATCTTACCATAGCATCGGTAACATTTTTGAGATCATATTTAAATAGAGGCGTACCTGTTTGAGACGATGAGCCGCCAGGGAAGTTTATTTGGCTTTGGGACTTAGTATGCCCATATTCCACGGGGTGTTTTGTCTTCAAATGGCGATGGAGAGTACCATATCCCCCACCGGTTCCAAATGGATAGACTTTATCGCAATAGTTGCAATATGCTTTGAACTCATTTGTCTCCACGGTAGTGGTCGGATCATTAGGATTTGAAATTACCACCGGGACCTTCTTGTAATGTTTGGTGAAAATATCGGATTTCAACTTAGGTGGCATCTTCTTCTTTTGTCGTCCTGAAGCAGGAGGAGCATCGGCCTCCTCATCATTTTCGCCAACTTGGCCGGCGCTAGAAGGGGAGAATTGATGCGATCCATCATCGCCTTCGTCCGACGATAGATTCACATCGTATTCGAAACACGAAGCCGAATGTGAATGCCCCCCTTGTTGGTCGTCGTCGGCGAGGGCAAGTAACAAGGCTGCATTTCGATCTTCTTCCTCCTACGAAAATTATACAACTAAGTAAAAATACTAACACAAAAATAAAACACATTGACACATAGATTTAAAAAATGAAATTATGAATTTAATAAAAATGAATTAACAAAAACTAAAAACATATTAGAACTTACTTGCGCTCGAAGAGCGGCTCGCCTTCCCACCTCCTCCGCAACTTGTGCTCTAGTAGGGGCACATCGACGACGAGTATCACTTTGATCTTGGGCAATTCTCTTGCCCCGATCACCGCGACGACGAGATGAAGACATGACATTTATGAAAATTGAAAGTGGAGAATAAAGAGTAGTGTGATTGTGTGAATATGATAACGTGAACAACGTGAGTAAATTATGAGCGCAAATAAAGTAAACAACTTGAGAGAATGATGATGTAGAATAGAGAAATTGAGATTGGGAAGAGAAATTCTTATTAACACAAGAATGAGGTGAGTAGAAATGAAGAGGAGGGGGGTATTTATAGGGGAAAATTGTGATTAAATTTAAAAAAAAAATCAAAATTTCAAATTTTTGAAAATCCGGCGGAACCACCGGTTTTATGTCGAAACCGCCGGTTTCGTCAATGGTTTTCTGACGAAAACCAGCGGTTTCTGAATCGGTTTCTGAAAAGGCTAGGGGTAGGTCGGAAGTAGCTTGAAAAGCTATCGGGAACCGCCGGCGGTTCCGGTGATTGAACCGCCGGTTTCGGTTCATCCAAAAATGAAACCTGAACCGGCCCGGCGGAACCGACGGTTCCGGTCACGGTTCGAACCGCCGCCGACGGTTCCGGTTCCGGGCCGGTTCGGTTCGGTTTGGGGACCTCTACTCATATATACATACCCAATCACCATCACTTTTTCAATTTATCCATTATTTTCACTTTTTGCAACTTTTATTATTTTAGGGTTTTGGTATGATGTGATTGTAGATATTAGGAGTTTGTAAACTGATGGAAGGGAGTGAGGGAGAGAGATATATACTAAAATATCGGTGAAACTTTTTTATACTAGCTATCTAAAGCTGAACAATTAAAAGGGAAAGGTCCCCCACAAAATATTTAACTTAGATAATCTTTTAATTATATATACTAAAATTATTTAACGACCTCATCCAAAATCAGCCTAAGATGCTCGAAGGCGGTTGAGAGAGGAGACTGAGTTAGCCAGTCTTTCTCGAAGGCGGTGAAAATGAAGAGATATAGTAATAATATTCCACCATTTCTTGGCCATTTACCAATCTTACGTCAAACTCAAATAACCAAGTTTCTATACCAAAATATCATCAAAAATTAAAACAAAGTATATCTAATTAGTAATTACAGAACCAGAATTCGAAAATAGAGAGAGCAAAATAAAATAATAAAAAGATTAAATATAATATTTTAATACTATAATAAAATAAATGGAGTAATAGTGATGAAGCGGCGAATTTTCGATGGTAATTAATGCACGTAAAAATAAATTACGACACAGAGGTTTTACGTGGTTCGATTTACTGAGGTAAATCTACGTCCACGGGGAGAAATGGGGGCAGGTTTGTATTGCTTGATCTGCGAATTACAGCTTACAACACTGGCCTGCTTTATGATATTCTCTCTAGAGAGCTTTTTTAGAGTTTAAAAGAAGAAGCAGAAGACCTTATCTATCTGACCTAGGTTCTATTTATACAGTGAACTAAGATCGTGGCATGCAGCATTTATTAGGTAGTGGATGTCGTGGAGATCGTGGCGACCTTGCATGGGTCCACTATCCTGCATGAGTTAATGACTGCTTGACACCACTAAATAGATCGTCGGTGTAGTGGAGGTGGAAATCTTGTATGAGTCCACTATCTCCTAGTTCGGTCGAATACTGAGACCGAACTGCTGAATTATTGCCGAGCAGCTTTTGCCGATCTGAGAGTAGAGCTTGATGCCGACCTGAGAGCAGAGCTTGATGAGTTGGCTTTCACCGAGCTGTAGGCTGGGGCCGAACTCTTTGGTTGTACCGAACTGAACTCTTTAGTCACGCCGGACTGATACTCTTTAGTCATGCCGAACTGATACTCTGTCTTGGGCTTTACTGCTGTTGGGCTTGTTTAGTACGTACTCCATCACTACCCCCCCCCGAAAAGCGAAGTGAATCACTTCGGCATTCTGGAAAAAAGTATGGGGTAAGTTGATGTTTGTCCACGGTCTCATGAAGTGAACTCTTCTTTGACCGGACTTGGTTTGTGTCCTAATTTGGCGAGTTTTATCGCTCGGATCGGACTTTCCGTTGTCCTAATTTGGGGATCGGACTTTCCCTTGTCCTAATTTGGGGATCGGACTTTCCCTTGTCCTAATTCGGCGAGTTTTATCGCGTGGATCGGACTTTCCCTAGTCCTAATTCAGGCAAGTTTTATCGCGAGAATTGGACTTTTGTTGCAGTTCGTTTCAGACGAAGTGCTTGTTTAAGCTGAATTGTGGTCTTGTATCCTCTTTAGAAGCTTTGACGCACAATCGTGGGCTTGTTGCAGCTCGTTTCAGACGAACTGCTTGTTTAAGCTGAATTGTGGTCTTGTATCCTCTTTAGAAGCTTTGACTCACAATTGTTTAGCTTGTATATGTTCTAAGAAGGGGATCAGTCTTCGAAGAACAAGATACCTCAGTAACATTTGTAAGAGACGACACGCACAGAGACAGACAAAACACACAAACAAAACGCACAGAGACAAATAAAGACCAAGTAAACCAAATAAAGCACATTGAGCAAACAGGACTCAAGACTGACTGACCGGACTGTCTCTTACAAATGGAACTTTTTGAGGTTGGAAATGTGCCATGTTCGGGGTACCTGTTCTCCTGACATGTGAGCCAATTTGTAAGACCCTTTGCCGAGGACTTCTGATACCCGATACGGACCTTCCCATGTGGGTTCGAGTTTGCCCAGCTTTTCTGCTCGGCTTACTTCGTTGTTTCTCAGGACGAGATCTCCCACTTGAAATTGCAGCTTCTTCACCCTTTGGTTGTAATACCGGGCTACTTGCTCCTTGTACTTGGCTGCTTTTATGCATGCCAATTCTCTTCTTTCTTCGGCAAGATCTAGCTCGGCTCTCAGTCCGTCGTCATTCATTTCTGAGGAGAAATTTAGAGTTCGGGGACTGGGTACGCCGATCTCCACCGGAATTACGGCTTCAGTGCCGTACACCAGACTGTATGGAGTTTCACCATTGGAGGTTGTGGGTGTAGTTCGGTAGGACCATAGGACTTGAGGGAGATTTTCTACCCATTGTCCTTTGGCTTGTTCTAACCGAGCTTTTAACCCTTTCACCAGGATACGATTTGTTACCTCCGTTTGTCCGTTTGCTTGTGGATGAGAGACCGAAGTGAACCGCTGTTGAATATTCAGCTCTTGGCACCAATTCTTGAACGTCTTGTCGGTGAACTGAGTCCCGTTATCCGAGATGAGGATGTGGGGTATGCCAAATCGGCACACTATGTTCTTCCAGACGAAATCCAATGCCTTCGAGCTCGTTATCGTAGCTAATGGTTCAGCTTCTACCCACTTCGTAAAGTAATCCACGGCAACGACTAGGAACTTCATTTGCCGAGGAGCTTGAGGAAGTGGTCCCACTATGTCTATGCCCCATTGCATGAAAGGCCAAGGGCTTTGCATAGTGGATAGATCGGTCTGCGGCATTCTTGGGATATTTGCATGGATTTGGCACTTCGGGCATGTCTTGACGAGCTGCACTGCTTCTTGTACCAAGGTTGGCCAATAATATCCCCATCTTAGAACTTTTTTAGCTAAAGCTCTAGCTCCGATGTGGCTACCGCACGACCCTTCATGAACTTCTCTGAGGATGTAGTCCGTCTCTTCTGGTCCTACGCACCGCAATAACGGCTGGAGGTAAGACTTTCTAAAGAGGACTCCTTCATGAAGTTCGTACCGAAGTGCTCGGCACGTGATCTTCCGAGCTTCTCTCTTATCTTCGGGCAATTGTCCTTGATCCAGATATTGCAAGATCGGCGTCATCCAGTTCGGCGAGCTGGATATTGAATGTACCTCGGCTTCATCAATGCTTCGATGCATTAATTCTTCCGCCTTTGAGCTCGGATCTGAGGCCAACTTACTTAAGGTATCTGCTCGGCTATTTTCCGCTCTGGGAACGCGGATTATCCGAAAATAGGAGAAACTTCGGCTGATGCTTTGCGCTTTGTCCAAATACTTCTTCATTCTCTCGTCACGGGCTTCACTGGTACCCAACATGTGATTTACTATGACTTGTGAATCACAATGGACTTTGAGAGATTTGACGAGCAGACTTTGCGCTAACTGAAGTCCGGCCAGGAGGGCTTCGTACTCGGCTTCATTATTAGTAGTGGGGAATAGGAACCGAAGTGAGTAGGTTACCTCGTGTCCGTCGGGAGCGACGAGTAAAATACCAGCTCCACTTCCCATCTTGTTTGAAGCTCCATCTACGAATCCGCTCCAGCAGTCTGGCGGCTCTACTTCGGATTCCAAGGGCTGTGCAAGTTCGGCATTGGCAGACTTTTTCTGTTCGGCAATGACAGGGATTGCTTGATCGAACTTGGCCTCTGTAAGAAAATCTGCCAAGGCTTGTCCCTTGATGGCTTTCCGAGGTAGGTACTCGATCGAGTGTTCTCCCAGCTCTATGGCCCATTTGGCGATTCTGCCTGATGCTTCTGGCTTGGTCAAAACTTGCCGAAGAGGCAGATCGGTTAAGACACATACCTTGTGAGCATAGAAGTATGGCCGCAGTCTCCTTGCTGCATTTACTAACGCCAGAGCAATTTTTTCCAGAGGTTGATACCTTGTTTCTGGACCTCTTAATGCTCGGCTTGTAAAGTAGATGGGAAACTGCTTTAGGCCTTCTTCTCGTACAAGCACCGCGCTGATGGTTTGATCTGATGCCGCTAAGTATAAGAATATTACTTCGGCTTCGGTTGGAGCAGAGAGAATAGGAAGCTCGGCTAGATAACTTTTGAGCTCGTCAAAGGCCTTTTTCTGCTCGGCTCCCCACTCGAACTTTGGTGCTTTTTTCAACACTTTGAAGAACGGCAGTTGCTTTTCGGCTGCTTGGGAAAGGAATCGATTCAGTGCGGCTAGACATCCGGTTAGCCTTTGCACGTCATGTATGGACTTCGGCATTGCCATGTTTTGAATGACTTGAACTTTTGAAGGGTTTGCCTTGAGTCCGTCCTTTGAAACCCAACAACCCAGAAATTTTCCTGAATCTACCAAAAAGGTACATTTTTGGGGGTTGAGTTTGAGGTTGGCTTTCCGGAGCACGTCGAGAGTGGATTTGAGGTTGTCTTCGTACTCCGAAGTGCTTTTGCTTTTGACAACTATGTCGTCGACATACACTTCAACCTGTTTCCCGATTAGGTGCCGAAAAAGCTTGTCTACCATCCTTTGATAAGTGGCTCCGGCATTCTTTAAACCGAATGGCATCTTTTTATAAGCGAAAATGCCGAAATCGGTGATGAAAGCTGTTTTCGGAGCGTCACTCTCATCCATCAACACTTGGTGATATCCTTTGTATAAATCAAGAAAACAGAAAATTTCGAAGCCGATCAAAGCTTCTACTTTTTTATCTATATTCGGAAGGGGATAGCAATCTTTTGGACAGTGCTTGTTTAGATCGGTAAAATCTATGCACATCCGCCATCCTCCTCCTTTTTTCTTGATCATCACAGGATTGGCCACCCAAGAAGGATATTTCACCTCGAATAGTACATCCGCTTTTAGTAATTGGCGGACTTCGTCATGGATGACTTGGCTTCTTTCTGCCGCAAAGAGTCTTTGCTTCTGTTTTACTGGCCGGATTGAAGGATCAATATTTAACCGATGAGTGATTACCTCGGGGGGCACTCCGGTCATGTCCAACGGAGACCATGCAAAGACATCTTTGTACTCCTTGAGGAGCTGAATGGTCTTTTCCCGGAGTAGAGGCGTTCCTGCGAAGCCGACGTTGACCGTTCTGGATGGATCATCTTCGTATAACTGAACGGTCATTGAGTTCGGCTCTGAAGTGACTTCGGTCATCTCGCTTGCCTCCGACTCCGGTTGCTGTGATTGCTATGCTTGATGGTGCCGAACTGATTGCTCGGCACTTTTAAGCGCAATCTGCAGACATTCTTTTGCTCTCTTTTGATCACCTCGGATGACCGCTATCCCATTTTTAGTGGGAATCTTGATGGTGAGGTGATAAGTAGAGCAAACGGCCCGAACTGTGTTGAGCCAGTCCCTCCCCAGGATGATGTTGTACGGAGACCGAGCTTTCACCACAAAGAACTCGATCATCGTATTGGAGCTTGTAGGCGCTTTTCCCACCGTGATCGGAAGGCTGATAATACCTTCAGGGCGGGTGTCCTCCTGGGCGAAACTTTTCAGAGGAAGTGGAGCCGGACTGAGCCGAGCTGGATCCACTTCCATTTTATCGAAACATTCTTTAAAAAGAATGCTGACTGACGCTCCTGTATCCACAAATACTCTGTGGACCAGTTTGTTTGCCACCCCGGCTTGGATGACAATAGCGTCTTGGTGAGGAGAGATGGCTGGGACGGGATCGGCATCTGAAAATGTAATCACTTCGTCTTTCTTCAGCCTTTTATGTGTTGGTTCCTCTTGATTGGAACCTCTGCGTTCTGCTTTTAGGGACGACTTAGTCTTCCCGGCTGGGAGAGCATCAATAGTCAGGATTACTCCATCGTATTGCGGCTCGTCGTCGTCTTCGGGATCCTCATGTCTTTTCGGATCCTGAGGATTGCAGTTCGCACTTCTCTGCCTTTTGTTCTTTTTCGGCTGCTTGCTTTGGTATTTTTTTAACGTTCCTGTTTTCACAAGAACGTCAATACCTGCAGCCAAATCTCGGCACTCCTCGGTATCGTGACCGTGGGTTTGATGGAAGGAGCAATATTGATCCTGAAGTCGCCGTGCGGCTGATTTCGTCATCCGCTTTGGTTTTTCGAACATATCGGAATGTAGTTCGAAAATTTCCGCTCTTGACTTGTTTAATGGTACGAACTGAGCGGGCGGCTTCTCAGGATGGAGACGTGGTCCCAATCTGCCTTGTACTGGTACCCTTTGAATTCTTTCAAAAGGAGTTCGGCGAGGAAGCACCTGGCCGCTTTGATCGGGCTTCTTTTTCTCTTCTCGGGATGAGCTGTCTAACGACCGTTTTCGACGGTCTGCCTCATCCGCACGAGAAAACTGGTCCGCAATGTCCCACATTTCTTGAGCTGTTTGCGGACCGCACTCCACGAGCTTTCTGTAGAGAGCTCCGGGCAGGATTCCATTTTGGAATGCCGAGATGACAAGTAGATCATTGAGATTATCTACTTGTAGGCATTCCTTATGGAATCTCGTCAGGAAATCGCTGATCTTTTCGTCGCGACCTTGACGTATAGAAAGCAGCTGAGCCGAAGTGATTCGGGCTTCCGCTTTCTGAAAGAACCTCCTGTGGAAAGCATCCATGAGATCTCGGTAGGATCTGATGCTGCCTTGAGGAAGGCTGTCGAACCACCTTCTGGCGTTCCCGATGAGCAACTCGGGGAACAGCTTGCACATGTGGACCTCATTGAGACCCTGGTTCGCCATATTATATTGATAGCGTCCCAAGAAGTCATGAGGATCCTCTAGCCCGTCATAAGTCATTGACGGTGTCCGGTAGTTCCGCGGCAAAGGAGTCCGGGTGATGTCGTCCGAGAATGGAGTCTTTAATGCTCCGTACATGGCGAACCCGACATCTCTTCGGTACGGAGGAGATGGAGTTCTCCTGTGGTTCCGGTACCGAGGAGGAACATGTCGGGGTTGAGGATTCTTTCTCCTGGAAGACACGTCACTACTGCGGTAGTGACTTTCATGTCTGGATGAGGAGGGAGAATCCGCCGTTGTCTTCTCCGACTGTTGGCTCTTCTGCAGGAAGGTTAAGAACTCCTCCTGCTTCTCGGCCAAGAACAGCTTGACAGCCTCGTTCAAATCAGGCTGCTGGGAAGACTCGGTGTGTGGACCTTTTGAGCGGCTTGCTCCTTCTCCGTGAGAACTGGAAGTAGATTTTTCACGAGGCTGCTTTCCAGGCCTATGGGCTGCTGGATTAGCTTCCTCATGGTTATCACGGACGGAGGCACGGGTGTTATGTGATCTGGTATGCATTTTTTTTTTTTTTTTTTTTTTTTGGTAGAAGAGGATCAAAAACTCGCTTTATCACAAATTTGGTTCTTCGTTTCCCACAGACGGCGCCAGTGATGAAGCGGCGAATTTTCGATGGTAATTAATGCACGTAAAAATAAATTACGACACAGAGGTTTTACGTGGTTCGATTTACTGAGGTAAATCTACGTCCACGGGGAGAAATGGGGGCAGGTTTGTATTGCTTGATCTGCGAATTACAGCTTACAACACTGGCCTGCTTTATGATATTCTCTCTAGAGAGCTTTTTTAGAGTTTAAAAGAAGAAGCAGAAGACCTTATCTATCTGACCTAGGTTCTATTTATACAGTGAACTAAGATCGTGGCATGCAGCATTTATTAGGTAGTGGATGTCGTGGAGATCGTGGCGACCTTGCATGGGTCCACTATCCTGCATGAGTTAATGACTGCTTGACACCACTAAATAGATCGTCGGTGTAGTGGAGGTGGAAATCTTGTATGAGTCCACTATCTCCTAGTTCGGTCGAATACTGAGACCGAACTGCTGAATTATTGCCGAGCAGCTTTTGCCGATCTGAGAGTAGAGCTTGATGCCGACCTGAGAGCAGAGCTTGATGAGTTGGCTTTCACCGAGCTGTAGGCTGGGGCCGAACTCTTTGGTTGTACCGAACTGAACTCTTTAGTCACGCCGGACTGATACTCTTTAGTCATGCCGAACTGATACTCTGTCTTGGGCTTTACTGCTGTTGGGCTTGTTTAGTACGTACTCCATCAATAGTATTGGACTAATCAGGTACGCATGTTCAATTAGGAGTGCGTCTACACATATTTTCCAAGTATAGTAGTCAATTTCATTTTATAGTCAATTCCTTATTTATAAGAGTGAGGCAAATTAAATGGTTTATTTACGCTAGGTTTTAATGATTTTATTTTGATTTTTTTTTATAATACGTTTTCCACTTGAAATTTTGTCCGAAATAGATTTTTCAAAAATGAATATTCTCATTTTTACGTTTCATCAGAAAACATAATTTTAAAAAATATATTACTAATATAACAATGTAGAGGTGATCATTGCCTCAATTTGAAGCCCAAAAATATACTATGTCCAAACAATTGCAGCATACATTCAACGATTTGATTATTGTACTATAACTTAATTAACTCCATAATTGAGAGAGTGACTGATGTCACTGATCCTTCTAGCAAGTTTTATTTCTCTCCGAGTTAGTGCTTTGATCACAATGATATTCTCAATATTTTGTGGCTAGCTGATAGGTTACACCACGAAGGCCCACAAATTTCAATCATTATGATTTACCACCAAGAAACTATAGTATACATCTACTATTATACAAAAAATAACATCATCTGGATCTCCACCACTAATCGTTTAGTTTGTTTTTACCAGTGAGGAAGATGTCTGACTTCCACGTATAGTGCTCCAATTGGTCCACATATTGTCTTCCAATTAGTCCACTTGGAATATATCTACCATCATCATGTCTTACCTCCTAATTATGTACTCCCAACTTTTACCTATATTTCTTTATCTTTTGGTGTGATCCAAATGAGGCGGATAAGCCAAGCGTGATGGGCAACCTGGACTCGACAACGCAGGCGGCTTGAGGGTCGGTGACACGGGCTCATGATCCTCCGTCAACACGATTTAAAGTCACACTTTGACATGGTATAAGTTTTAGTATAAAATTTTGAAGGAAAGTTGGAGGAAACTATTAGTGCGATGTGTGCTACATTTTTATATATTAGTTTTATAATGAAATATGTGTGCAACAGTTTAATGAAGATTGTGGTCCACTTACTTAAAATGAAGGAAAGTAAATAAGACTAAATCGTGGACGTCCTGAAATGACTGAGACATTATTTCTCGTATGGGATGTCTATATATTATCTTGACCGAAGCACAAATTTTATGACATATTGTTCATCTAAATTACATCCACCATTAGGGAAAATCAGAATGTCTACAAAGTTTCTGGAAATTCTAGTAAATATTAACAGTTTAAAATTTTAAAAGTTCATGTATTTATAGGTTAATTAATTTTTCTACCAAAACTGTTGAAAGATTACAATGTAGATGTCTTTATATAGGCTAAAGAAATAATTAAACATGGCAAGATTTGCCCTAGTCACGAAATAAGGAATAATATCAATTGCCTAATTTACGTGATCTTAATCAATCTTTCCTTTTAGATTGATTTCTTTCCAACACTCACCCTCAAGTTAAGTAATAGGATTACCCATTCTTAACTTGCCCAATACTTCATGAAAGCTCCTTGCATCAACAGCTTTTGTGAGTACACATGTCAATTGATCTTCCGATCTCACAAAAGGAAGTTCTATTGTCGTTGCCTCTATATTGTCCTTGATGAAATGTCGTTTCACTTATACATGTTTCGTGCGATCATGCTGGATTGGATTCTCAGATATGATGATCGTCGCCTTATTGTCACAAAACAACTTGCACGACTTCGGGGAGTTTAAGTCCAGCTCTGTAATTAACTTCTTCAGTCACAGGATTTCAGTCAATCCACTCTTAATGCCTCGAAATTCAGCTTCAGCACTAGACAAGGCTACTACTTTATGTTTCTTACTTCGCCATGTGACAAGATTTCCCCCCATGAAGGTGAAATAACCAGCAGTTGATTTCCTGTCATTCGGGTTTCCTGCCCAGTCAGCATCTATAAACCCGTGAATCTCCAAATGTCCATGATTCTCGAACAGAATTCCATGGTCTGCCGTTCCTTTTAGGTATCGAACAATCCTCAGTGTTGCTTCCTAGCGAGCTACTTGGGGTGCATGGATGAACTGACTGGCTACTCCAACTACATAAGCTATAGCGGGTCTGGTATAGGACAAGTACATCAGTTTTCCAACCAGACGTTGATATCTAGTGCGGTGAGTAGCTTCAACTCCTTCAACTATATGTGGGTCGTGATTCAGAACCATAGGGGTGTCGGCTGGCTTACAATCCAGCAACCTTGTTTCAGTTAGGAGGTCAATAACATACTTCCTCTGACTGATGAAGATCTCCTTCTTTGATCTTAGGACTTCTATTCCCAGGAAGTATTTTAGTAGTCCCAAGTCCTTCATCTCAAATTCTGCAAACAAGTTCTTTCTTAGCTGACTCATCTCCTCTTCGTCAATGCCAATGAGGATCATACCATCTACATTGATAATTAGGCATGTAATTTTTCCATCTCTTTTCTTTAAAAACAAGGTATGATCAGAGTTGCTTTGCTTGGATCCATACTTCTTCATTACCTCTGTAAATCTCCCAAACCAGACTCTAGGTGATTGTTTCAGCCCGCAAAGTTTCGGTTTAAACTTGCAAATTTTCCCTCATTCGAATTCTCCAGCAAATCCAGGAGGTGCTTCCATATAGATTGGCTTCTTCAGTTTCCCATGCAGAAAGGCGTTCGTCACGTCGAACTGATGTAGTGGCCACTCCCTGGCCACTGCTATCGAGAAAATCACTTGAATAGTACTCATCTTCGCCACAGGTGAGAATGTCTCGGCATAATCAACCTCATAAGTTTGAGTGTATCCCTTGGCTACTAGTCTAGCCTTATACCTTTCAATCGACCCATCTGGCCTCCGTTTGATGGTGAAGACCCATCTGCATCCCACAGTTCGGACTCCATCAGGTTTCAGACATACTTCCCATGTATTGTTCTTCATTAGGGCCCGCATCTCTATCAGCATGCCTCCCTCCAGTGGGCAATATTCATGGCCTCCTTGGTCGTGTATGGAATTTTCTCTTCTTCATAAAGTTCTGCTTCGAAAGCCCTAGCCATCTGTCACGCCCGCATTTCCTAAGGATAGGAAGTACGGTGGACCGCGACTAGGGGAGGAATAAAGAAGCGGGGAAGAAAGGGGAGAACAAGAATACTTGACCCGAAACGTTTAATTAGAGGAAGTTCACTTCAAAACAAAGTACTGTAGCGACATTTCTAAAGTTAAAGTAAACAGAGTTTAAATGAAAACATTGTATCGGATTACAAGCAGCGGAACAGACCAAGAGATAGATAATGCCGGGTATGACGACACGACACCATCCAAAAGGCAAAGTAAAAACACAATTTTGACTTTAATTGCTCAACATCCGTCATCCCCATCGTCGCTCAACCTGCACATTAAGAAAACAACATGCAGGGCTGAGTACTTATTGCACTCAGTGGACACACGCCAAAGTCATAGTTTGTCATGCCATAACAGTGGAACCTTGGGGTTTTAAGTGTAAAGAAAATAACCCAAGTACACTAAAACATATTTCATAAATTCGACTGCGCAGTCATTTTCAGATATTGCCACCCTTATTCCCACCATCATACACTATCTGATCCAACGGGTGACAAGGGGCGTGGCCACACCCCAGGTCAACTAGACCGGCCAACTTGCTCTCAGATGGCTCCCGATCTCGTGTACACTAGCCTGAGGGTTCGCAGCCCAACAGACCCGAATTCGATTAAACATATGTGGTAAACCACTTCAGATAGGTTTCAAAACAAAACAGTTGGCAAGACAAACAGTTCATCTCCATAAACATTTCCGGAACAACGTCCGTATTAAAGATAACCCACAAAATAGTAGGGTAGAAAAGCCCACCTCAATTGCTTAGCTTTTAAATAGTTCCCTTCTTCAACCACAATTTCCTCGTAAAAGATCACCCTTTTGAAAGATAAATAAATATCATAATTAGAGTCAGGAAAGACGAGGTTTAAACGACAATGCATGATTCCTACGTGGATGACTTCAACATCTAGCACATTACACGTACACACACTTAACAACATCTTATAAGTCAATCACACAAAAACACACGTCCGAAACACACCAAGCACGCACCCGACACGCATACCACGCACCCAAGACGCGCACACGACACACACCCGAAACACTCGTACTCCCGGTATACCCTCCTTGTGCAAACGGCTCACTTGGCTCGGAAAAGGTTCGGAAAAGGCTCGGTGTCTCGGCCTGGCTCGGCACCTCGGCCGACCGTCTCGGCCGCCTGGCTCGGCACCTCGGCCGACCGTCTCGGCCGCCTGGCTCGGCACCTCGGCCGACCGTCTCGGCCGCCTGGCTCGGCACATGTCTCGGCGTCTGGCTCGGCCCTGGCTCGGCACCCGTCTCGGCACCTCTCTCGGCACTGGCTCGGCACCTGTCTCGGCATCTGGCTCGGCATCTGGCTCGGCGCCCGTCTCGGCACCTCTCTCGGCACTGGCTCGGCACCTGTCTCAGCATCTGGCTCGGCATCTGGCTCGGCGCCCGTCTCGGCACCTCTCTCGGCACTGGCTCGGCACCTGTCTCGGCATCTGGCTCGGCATCTGGCCCGTGTCTCGGCCGCTGGCCCGATCAAGTGCACACCAGTTTTCCCCCAACCAACGATTCTCAAACCTTATACGACATTCACACCACACATTCTACATCCCAAAACACACCCGAAAACATGAGATCAAGCCTTCAAAACTCTCCACAACACCACCCTAGGCCAAACCCTAAAACTCTCGGCCCACACACACAAAACACTCGAACCAAACGCTGATTCCTCCGAGCCATCCCTTGGCCAAACACACCCACATACATCATAATATCAAAACACCCAGATTCACACCCATTGCACATAAACACATCCCCCAGAAACGTACAACTCGCTGAACTGCGCAGTTTACTTACAAAAATCATTATAAAATCATCCGACATCCAATAAAGCTGAAATTTACACACCACACAGAAGACACACCCAAGTTTACACAGTTAAAATTTCATACCAAAAGGAGATCGTTTGCTTCGTCAAAAAGGGTTCGGAACCCACTGTCAGTCACCACCGAAGACATACCCCACACAAACACATAACCACAAAGCCTATTCAGCATCTAAAACATTCAAAACGTCCTAAATGCATGTGTTTTCGAAATTATCATGAGTTAGGGTCTTGGGTTACCTTTCCCGGATAGTTCAAACGTAGTTCAAACGCTTTACTTCCTCTTCCGACTCCGATTCACAACGAGAGAGAGTAACACCTTGATGAACCAAGAAATCGATGAGAGGGAGTGAAAGGAAAAAGGTGAGAACCGAGGGGGAGAAAGAGGGAGACCTTACCGTGATGATGAGAACGATTGCGAGAGAGAAAAGAGAGAAGCCGTTGTGGGGGAGAGATTGGAAGGGAGAAAGTGTATCGGTTATGTGGGAGTGGGGAGAGGTTGAGAAAGTAGTGGGGAGAGGGAGAGAAATCGAGAGAGAGAGGGAGAGGGAGAGAGATTTAATTTATTAATTAGGATTTTATTTTGTTTTTCAATTAATCATAAAAAAAAATCTAAATAATCACATACCAAAAAAAAATAATATAAAACAATTAAGACTACCAAACCATATCTTAAACAAGATATTCACAAAATTCAAACCTTAATTAAAAGAGTAAAAAAAATCTTATTTAGTTAATTTTCGGATATTACATTCCTCCCACCTTAAAGGAAATTTCGTCCCGAAATTTGCCTAGATCACTCAAACAGCTCTGGAAACTTCTCTCTCATCTTATCTTCTAATTCCCATGTTGCTTCTTCGATTCCATGATTCCTCCACCGTACTTTCACCGAAACAATTGACTTATTCCTCAATTCTTGCACCCTTCGATCCAAGATGGCCTCGGGCTTCTCCTCATAACTTAGATCGGGATTTAGGACCATCATCTCTTCTTGGTGAACTATGTGTGTGGGGTCAAACACGTACTTCCTCAATTGTGACACATGGAAGACGTTGTGCACATTTCCAAAGTTTGGTGGTAGGGCCAATCTGTATGCTACCGCGCCGACTCTATCCAAAATCTCGTACGGACCGATAAATCGGGGTCTCAGCTTTCCTTTCACTCCAAAACGAGTTATTCCCTTAGAAGGGGAAACTTTCAGGAAGACCTTTTCTCCGACCTCGAATTGTAAATCGGTCCTTCGAACATCCGCATATGATTTCTGTCGATCCTGTGCCTCCTTGATCCTCCCACGGATTTGTCGGACAATCTCTATCATCTCTTCTACAGAGTCTGGTCCGAGAATTCTTCTCTCACCCACTTCATCCCAATAAAGTGGCGATCTACACTTCTTTCCATACAATGCCTCATATGGAGCCATCTTGATCGTCGCCTGGTAACTATTATTGTAAGCGAACTCAACCAAAGGCAACACTTCTTCCCAACCCCAACCTCGATCTAGCACCACGGCTCGCAGCATATCCTCTAAGGCTTGAATCGTTCTCTCTGACTGCCCATCGGTTTGTGGGTGGAAGGCAGTACTAAAATTCAATTTAGTCCCCAACTCGCGCTGCAGGCTCGTCCAAAACCTAGAAGTAAATTTAGCATCGCGATCGGATGTAATTGTCGCTGGTACTCCATGCAAGCGTATAATCTCCCGCACATATATCTTAGCCAACTGGTTGGATCCATAGGTAGCACGAACCGGTACAAAATGAGCAGATTTGGTGAGGCGATCTATAATCACCCAAATCACAGTGTTTCCTCGCTGGGATTTTGGCAGTCCTGTCACAAAGTCCATTGCAATATGTTCCCACTTCCATTCTGGAATCTCAAGGGGTTGCAATCTCCCATAGGGCCGTTGGTGTAGCGCCTTTACTTGTTGACATGCCAGGCATCTCTCCACAAATGCTGCAACATGCTTTTTCATACCGTTCCACCAAAATTGCCTCTTCATGTCTTGATACATCTTGGTACTTCCTGGGTGAGCAGCGTATGGGGTTTCATGTGCTTCTCTCATGATTTCCATTCTCAGGCCTTCATCCTTAGGCACACACAACCTTCCCTTGTATGTGAGACCCTTATCCGCTGCCTCACAAAAATTTCCGAGTTCACCCGTCCTCATTTCTGAGCGAATCTTTTCTAGTAACGTATCTCGCCGTTGAGCTTCCACAATTCTGGCTCTTAAGTCGGATTCCATCACCAACGTGGCTACTATTCCTTCCACAGTCTCGGGCATTCTCACTACTTCCAACCGCATCTTACTGAACTCCTGGATCAAACTCTCCTCGATAGTAAGAAAAGTGGCCAGCTGAGATTGAGACTTCCTACTAAGAGCATCGGCCACTACGTTTGCTTTTCCCGGATGGTAATTTATACCACAATCGTAGTCCTTCACCAACTCGAGCCACCTACGCTGGCGCATGTTCAACTCCTTTTGCTCAAAGAAGTACTTTAGACTCTTATGGTCCGTGTATATCTCACAACGGACTCCATAGAGATGATGTCTCCAGATCTTCAATGCATGTACCACGGCTGCCAGTTCTAAGTCATGTGTCGGATAATTCAGCTCATGGGACTTCAATTGTCTCGATGCATATGCAATCACTTTCCCCTTCTGCATAAGCACACATCCAAGTCCCACCTTCGACGCATCCGTATACACCGCATAGTCAGTCCCTGACTCCGGTACAACTAGAATTGGTGCGGTGGTCAATTTCTCCTTCAACAACTGAAAGCTCGCCTCACATTCTGGTGTCCAAATCATCTTGACTCCCTTTTTCAGTTGCTGTGTCATTGGCCTGGCTATCTTCGAGAATCCCTCAATGAATCTTCGATAATAGCCCGCCAGTCCTAAGAAGCTTCGAATTTCATTTTGTGTAGAAGGCGACTTCCATTCCTGCACCGCTTCCACCTTGGCCGGATCTACACGAATTCCATCTGAAGTTACTACATGTCCAAGAAAATTCACTTCCTTGAGCCAAAACTCGCATTTACTGAACTTGGCATATAGTTTCTCGTCCCTTAGAGTTGCTAGGACGGTTCTCAAGTGCGCTTTGTGCTCCTCCACGTTCTTTGAGTAAACGAGCACATCATCGATGAAAACTAGGACAAACTGGTCCAAATATGGATGGAACACGCGGTTCATAAGATCCATGAACACTGCCGGGGCGTTCGTCAGTCCAAAAGGCATCACAACGAACTCATAGTGACCATATCTTGTTCGAAAAGCCGTCTTGGGTACATCTTCTCGCCGAACCCTCAGCTGATGGTACCCAGACCTCAAGTCCATCTTAGAGAAGACTCCTGCCCCTCGAAGTTGGTCAAACAAATCATCTATCCTTGGTAGTGGATACTTGTTCTTCAGCGTCAGTTTGTTTAGCTCTCGATAGTCGATGCACATCCTCATCGTTCCATCCTTCTTCTTCACAAACAACACTGGTGCTCCCCATGGCGACACGCTAGGTCTAATGAATCCCAATTCCAGTAGCTCTTGTAGTTGCACCTTAAGCTCCTCCAACTCTTTTGGCGCCATCCTATAAGGTGCCTTGGATATTGGTGCCGATCCGGGCTCCAGATCGATCGTGAATTCTACTTGCCTGTCGGGTGGGGGTCCCGGCAATGCATCGGGGAAGACATCGGGATATTCACTCACTATCGCCACATCTTCTATCTTCCTGTCTTTCTTCTCCTCCCCATTCAAATAAACAAGGTACGCTGGACATCCCTTCCTCATCATTGTAGTGGCTTGCAGCGCGGAGACAATGGACTTGCGTCGGTTCATTGAGATTCCGTAAAACCTCGTCGGCTCTTTTCCTGGGGTTTCAAACGAAATTTCCCTTTCTCTACAATGAAGGGTAACGTGGTTCTCCGCTAACCAATCCATACCCAAGATTATGTCTACGCTACCCATCGTCATTACTTGTAAATTATGAGCCAACAAACTGAGTTCACCTATTCCAAAGTTCACACACGCACAAGATCGGGATATATCTATAGTCCCGCCTACAGGTGAGGTCACACTCATAGTGGGTTCGGTCTTAACAGTAGGTAATCCTAATGTATCCACACAAGAAGTTGATATAAAGGAATGCGATGCACCCGTATCAAACAAGACAACTATAGGCGTGTTGAGAAGTGTGCCCATACCTGCCAAGTTTCCTTGCCCAAAGGTTTCTTTCCCGTTTGCCGGCTGCTTCCCCTTCAAGGCGTAGGCTCTTGCTTGCGACGGCAGTCCTTGGCGGCGTTGTGGCGGTTGAGGTGCAGGTAGTGCCTGGGATGGTGGACGGAAGCCTAACTGGTTCTGTCTCGTCCCCGTTCCCATGTTCTTATTTGGGCAACTTCGGAAGTAATGGCCACTTCCACCACAGCTGAAGCATCTAGGGTCTCGACACTCTCCGGTGTGGTACTTGAAACATCTTCCACATTGAGGGTTCCTCGGCGGAAAGCTTGCCCTCGGGTGATAGGTATTCTGTCTCCCGCCATTGTAGGGTGGGTTCTTCATGTGTTGTGGCCTCTTGCCACCATACTGAGTGTGATCACCATCCCACCTCCTCTTCTCTTGATGACCTGACTGAGCTTGTAGGGGTGTCGCGTTTGTTGTCGCCACCATTTTTGGTTTAGGGAGTGCATCTTCCACGTCCAGTGCACAAGTCAAGATCTCCGAGTAGGAGAGTTCTCCTCGACAAGCCAATGCGGCCTTTATCTCATCCTTGAGCCCGGCCCGGAACTTCACCGCCCATTTCTCGTCGGTGTCCATCAACTCGGGCGCATATCGTGCCATCTGTGCGAGGGCTCGGTCGTACTCAGTTACAGTCATTCGGCCTTGGCTCAGCGTGTGGAATTCTACCACCTTGGCCCGTCTGTACGTCTTTGGGACATACTTGTTATCAATCTCCATTTTAAACTCCTCCCATGTTAACGCTTCCAAGCGTGCAGGATTCATAGTTCTTTGCCGAGTCTCCCACCAGTAATCGGCATCACCTGATAGTTGAAAGGTGGCGCAAGCAATGCGCTCCCTATCTGTGCACTCCATGACCCTGAAAATACGCTCGAGGCCGCGTATCCACTCTTCGGCTTTTGAGGGATCTCCCTGTCCATCGAATTTAGGGGGATTCTGCCTGGAGAATGTAACTATGAATCTTTCTTGCTGAGGCGGGGGTGGAGGTGGTGGTGGAGGTGGTGCCTCAGCGTTGGGTCCTTGTTGTGGACGGCGTTCACGTCTTGGCGGCATTCTGATTCAAAATCCAAAAAGTGTTACTACAATTCTCATCCAAAATTACCACTTTCTCGAAATTTTCTCATAATCTTCAAGTAGTAAGATGCAACACATAGGATATATATCAAAATCAAATTCTCATTAAAAGAAAGGAGGTCAAACGTTGTTTCCCAAGAGCAGATCGTACTAAAAACAAAACTAACAAGACATCAACTATTCTAATTCTAGACTACGACTCGATCATCCTCATCCATAGGCCCTTCCTCCGGGTCTTCGTCATCGTCCTCCTCGGGGTTCCCTTGCGGAGCCACCTCGGGTTCCTCCTCGGGGTCCTCTTCGGTTTCCTCCTCATAGTTATCTTCAAACCCTTGCTCACCCTCGTACATACTCACGTACTTGTCCTGATACACGATCCCCTCTTGCACATCTTGTGGGGGCTGCTCCTCTCGAGAGTCTACCAGTGCACAATACACGGCCTTCCGAAAGCCAGCCATGTCGCCCACCATGTCATCGGTAACGGGCTCATGCCACGTGTACCTCCTCGCCGTTCTTTCAGCCCACTCCTTCCAGCTGTCAGGGAGCAATTCTATTAGCTTCTCAATGCCGTCAAGCTCTGTCACTCCGAACTCCTGAGCTGCCCTCCAGAGGGTGTCGAAGTGCGCTACGAACTCAATCAACGGTATGTGATCCTTCTTTCGATACACTCTATACTCTCTGAGCACCCTCTGTGCCCTAAGTCTATCACGATCACTCCGTCGCGGGGTTCGGAACATACGCGCCATCTATAGAAAAACAGAAACAATCGCCTCGCATAAAAAAAAAACAGGGTGCATAACCGAAGAAGAGAGAGATATGTGTATGCAGACGTATCACTGTTCTAATTCCAAGCCCGCTGGTGTTCAAAGGCCATAAGTCCTTATCTACTATAGGTCCAAGAAGCACTAGTGAAACCTCTCACGTCTAAGTTCAATCATTCAAAAGGCCAACACATTCACACGTAAAAGCTCACATCAACATTCACGTCATCATAGCATCACACATCAGCCACATGCTTTCATATAAATTCAACACACAAAAACAGTTCATGACATACCATAACAGTTTGTAACTCAAATAATTTCCAACTTTTCACATCATTTTGTACCCTTCTACATGCATCAACATTTACTTAAACTTTACAAAAATCATTTTCAAAACCCAAAATCACAATTTCCTCCACTTCCATATACTTTCCAAAAATTCAAAATTTTCATTACCTCATTTCAGGTTGAGTGCGATGAGTCGGATGTTGAGCCAATGACATTTTTGAAAACTTACTCAAAACAGAAAAAGACTCTTGGATCCAGAGCAGAAAGAAAACCTAGGCTCTGATACCACTCTGTCACGCCCGCATTTCCTAAGGATAGGAAGTACGGTGGACCGCGACTAGGGGAGGAATAAAGAAGCGGGGAAGAAAGGGGAGAACAAGAATACTTGACCCGAAACGTTTAATTAGAGGAAGTTCACTTCAAAACAAAGTACTGTAGCGACATTTCTAAAGTTAAAGTAAACAGAGTTTAAATGAAAACATTGTATCGGATTACAAGCAGCGGAACAGACCAAGAGATAGATAATGCCGGGTATGACGACACGACACCATCCAAAAGGCAAAGTAAAAACACAATTTTGACTTTAATTGCTCAACATCCGTCATCCCCATCGTCGCTCAACCTGCACATTAAGAAAACAACATGCAGGGCTGAGTACTTATTGCACTCAGTGGACACACGCCAAAGTCATAGTTTGTCATGCCATAACAGTGGAACCTTGGGGTTTTAAGTGTAAAGAAAATAACCCAAGTACACTAAAACATATTTCATAAATTCGACTGCGCAGTCATTTTCAGATATTGCCACCCTTATTCCCACCATCATACACTATCTGATCCAACGGGTGACAAGGGGCGTGGCCACACCCCAGGTCAACTAGACCGGCCAACTTGCTCTCAGATGGCTCCCGATCTCGTGTACACTAGCCTGAGGGTTCGCAGCCCAACAGACCCGAATTCGATTAAACATATGTGGTAAACCACTTCAGATAGGTTTCAAAACAAAACAGTTGGCAAGACAAACAGTTCATCTCCATAAACATTTCCGGAACAACGTCCGTATTAAAGATAACCCACAAAATAGTAGGGTAGAAAAGCCCACCTCAATTGCTTAGCTTTTAAATAGTTCCCTTCTTCAACCACAATTTCCTCGTAAAAGATCACCCTTTTGAAAGATAAATAAATATCATAATTAGAGTCAGGAAAGACGAGGTTTAAACGACAATGCATGATTCCTACGTGGATGACTTCAACATCTAGCACATTACACGTACACACACTTAACAACATCTTATAAGTCAATCACACAAAAACACACGTCCGAAACACACCAAGCACGCACCCGACACGCATACCACGCACCCAAGACGCGCACACGACACACACCCGAAACACTCGTACTCCCGGTATACCCTCCTTGTGCAAACGGCTCACTTGGCTCGGAAAAGGTTCGGAAAAGGCTCGGTATCTCGGCCTGGCTCGGCACCTCGGCCGACCGTCTCGGCCGCCTGGCTCGGCACCTCGGCCGACCGTCTCGGCCGCCTGGCTCGGCACCTCGGCCGACCGTCTCGGCCGCCTGGCTCGGCACATGTCTCGGCGTCTGGCTCGGCCCTGGCTCGGCACCCGTCTCGGCACCTCTCTCGGCACTGGCTCGGCACCTGTCTCGGCATCTGGCTCGGCATCTGGCTCGGCGCCCGTCTCTGCACCTCTCTCGGCACTGGCTCGGCACCTGTCTCGGCATCTGGCTCGGCATCTGGCTCGGCGCCCGTCTCGGCACCTCTCTCGGCACTGGCTCGGCACCTGTCTCGGCATCTGGCTCAGCATCTGGCTCGGCGTCTCGGCCGCTGGCCCGATCAAGTGCACATCAGTTTTCCCCCAACCAACGATTCTCAAACCTTATACGACATTCACACCACACATTCTACATCCCAAAACACACCCGAAAACATGAGATCAAGCCTTCAAAACTCTCCACAACACCACCCTAGGCCAAACCCTAAAACTCTCGGCCCACACACACAAAACACTCGAACCAAACGCTGATTCCTCCGAGCCATCCCTTGGCCAAACACACCCACATACATCATAATATCAAAACACCCAGATTCACACCCATTGCACATAAACACATCCCCCAGAAACGTACAACTCGCTGAACTGCGCAGTTTACTTACAAAAATCATTATAAAATCATCCGACATCCAATAAAGCTGAAATTTACACACCACACAGAAGACACACCCAAGTTTACACAGTTAAAATTTCATACCAAAAGGAGATCGTTTGCTTCGTCAAAAAGGGTTCGGAACCCACTGTCAGTCACCACCGAAGACATACCCCACACAAACACATAACCACAAAGCCTATTCAGCATCTAAAACATTCAAAACGTCCTAAATGCATGTGTTTTCGAAATTATCATGAGTTAGGGTCTTGGGTTACCTTTCCCGGATAGTTCAAACGTAGTTCAAACGCTTTACTTCCTCTTCCGACTCCGATTCACAACGAGAGAGAGTAACACCTTGATGAACCAAGAAATCGATGAGAGGGAGTGAAAGGAAAAAGGTGAGAACCGAGGGGGAGAAAGAGGGAGACCTTACCGTGATGATGAGAACGATTGCGAGAGAGAAAAGAGAGAAGCCGTTGTGGGGGAGAGATTGGAAGGGAGAAAGTGTATCGGTTATGTGGGAGTGGGGAGAGGTTGAGAAAGTAGTGGGGAGAGGGAGAGAAACCGAGAAAGAGAGGGAGAGAGAGAGAGATTTAATTTATTAATTAGGATTTATTTTGTTTTTCAATTAATCATAAAAAAAATCTAAATAATCACATACCAAAAAAAAATAATATAAAACAATTAAGACTACCAAACCATATCTTAAACAAGATATTCACAAAATTCAAACCTTAATTAAAAGAGTAAAAAAAATCTTATTTATTTAATTTTCGGATATTACACCATCTCTGTTAGGTTTGCCTTAGCCAGGTTCGCCATAGAGTATCTACTCTTCTTGCTAATCCCCTCAGGGTTGTATCTCTTAGCCGGGATTCCACGAGAACTCCTTGAGGTGAGTATGTATCGGCCAGTATCACCATCAATAGCTGCATTTTCATTCTCATCTACACCAGATCCGTCAGGGGTAATAACTGTATTATCTGAGCTAGTTTCAGGAATTACCTCAGATATCAATGGAGGATGACTCGATTGGGGCATGGGCGATTGACAAGGCTCTACAGCAGATGTGACCGGCTCGACGATGGAACTAGCTTGTTCTGTTCGTTCCATGATCGAGGTGTTTGGATGTGGCACAGATAAACTGAGGGGTCGAATTATTTCACACTCTCCCTAAACAGTACTCTTCCTCTGACCCCGAGGTTGGGTGTAATAAAGTATTCGCTTTCAAGAAAATTACAATTCATTGTTATTATAATTTTCCTAGACCCCGGGTGATAACACCGATAACCTTTCTGATTTATCTCATACCCCAAGAAAACACATTTTAAGGCACACGCAGAAAATTTACTTCTTTCGTGTTTGGGCACATGCACATAAACCGAACAACCAAATATTTTGAGCGGAAGAGTGAGAGGTGTAGGAATATCAGTCAAGGATGAAAGAATCTGTAGAGGAGTTTTCATACCTAATATTTTGGTAGGCAGACGATTAATTAGGTAAACAACAGTAGCAACATCTTCGGGCAAGAGAAACTTAGGAATATTTGAGTCAAAGAAAAGGGCTCTTGTGATCTCCAAGATTATCCTATTTTTCCTATCAGATACCCCATTTTGTTTGGGATAACCCGAAGATGGATGCCCCAGTCTGCGGTGCCACAACCAAGCCTCCCGGTTTGCAGATCCGTGAGCAAGCATCCCAGTGACACCTTGTTGAGTAATCTCATCCACATAATAGAGATCTTAACGCTCAGTGCCACGCCCAATTATCCTCCTCATCCTGATATATCCTGTAATATACAGAAATTTGGATGCATCAGTAATGTACAGTTTAATTCTTTCGTCACATGACTAATAGACATCAGTTTATGGGACAGTTTTGGCACATAAAGACAATTTGTGAGTTTTAATGTTGGGGAAATTTTAATGGTTCCACTCTCATCTGGAACAGTTAATTCCCCGTCAGCAATTTGTATATGGCTTTTGGTCGCCCCATCAAATCCAGAAAAATCATTTTTATCATAGGACATCGTATCAGTTGTCCCACAATAAAAAATCCACACACCCTCCTTAGGATTGGTTTTACTTTAGGCAACATAGGAAACTGGAATATGTTATAGAGGTGCAAAACGATTAGGGCTCAAAAAGGATTTTTCAGACAATTTTGGGGTCCTATTTCGAATTTCTCTATTCTGGGGTTTGAAACCTCCTCTGCGGTTGGGCGGTTGCGCGGCTGTCTGTGGTGGCGGTTTATTCTGGCGTTGTTGTTGTTGTTGATTTCTGACTATGAACTCAAGCCCTACTTGGCCCGATGATGAGCCATCGCTGGTTGCGCCGATCTGGTGATCGGAGTCTGCTGTCGGCATAATTTTGAGCCGCGTAGCTTCTCTTTTAACTAGACCGTATGCGGTCTCGGCTGAGGGCAACGAGACTTCCTTGAGAATGTCCTTCCGGATTCCGTCATGCCTTGAGTTCAGTCCGGCGAGGAATTTGAACAGCCGCCGAGTTCCTACATATGTCCGGAGTTGGCTAATTCCCTTATCGCAACAGTCCACCGCCTGGTATTGGCATTGGTCGATCTCGACCCAGATGCCGTGAAGGTGCCTCCAGTACATTTTGAGCCTCTGTTCTCATTGTACAATTTTTCATGCCTTCTTCTCCAGATCGTATAGTAGATATGGATCAACCGTGCTTTCAAAGGTGGTTTGTAGGCTCTCCCACAACGCCTATGCGGTTTGATGGTGTGCAAAATCAACGACGATTTCAGTTTTGACGTTGTCAATTATCCACGAGAATACGATCATGTCGGCTTCCTCCCAATCTGAGTAGCCTCGCATTCTAGGTTCCGGTGGTGGCGGGGTACCAGTGATATATCGGTTTGCCCGCCTCCATACAATTGCTACCCTCATCAGCCGTTTCCACAGGGGATAATACGTCCTGTTGAATTTAACGGCTAGAGTAACATTCTTACTCATCTTTAATCGTGCATCTTCAATATTTGGTTTTTCTTCCTTGCCGCCTGACATATTTCCGTGTAGGTTGGAACTCGTCTTCTTGGCAAAAAAAGGTATTTAGGCTATGATGATATTTTTCTGAGTCTTTGCTCTGGTACCATGTTGAAAGATTGCTTTGTTATCCATTCAACTTGTATGACTCAATTACAATGTAGATGTCTTTATATAGGCTAAAGAAATAATTAAACATGGCAAGATTTTCCCTAGTCACAAAATAAGGAATAATATCAATTGGCTAATTTATGTGATCTTAATCAGTCTTTCCTTTTAGATTGATTTCTTTCCTAACACTATGGTGCATGAAAAGGAGCTCAATCAGCGCATGTACACGTGGAGAAATAGAAGATCAAATCACTATGAGAGCGAAGCATGAGATTGTAGAGTTAGTTAGACGGTTACTGTTGAGAAAATGAGAAGCACTCTCGGGGTGGCGGTCGCGGCAGCAACGGTGGTGGTCGCAGTGGCGGTAATGGCAGAAATCAGCGAAGTGACGAAGAAGACAAGTCGAAATTGGTATGTTCCTACTGCAAACGGAAAAGACACACAAAAGATTCATGCTTTGAACTAATTGGGTATCCAGATTGGTGGGAAGAGAAGCACGGCAAGCCGCCGCAACCGCAAACAACCTGGAACCGTGGCGGGCACGCCGCCGCAGCAGTTGGAGGCGACAGAGGCAATGCCGTGCAGAGGGTCGCGCAAACTGCCGGTGCTGTCCAGCCAGGAGGAAGGACCGGAAATGAAGCTGCTCAGCCGGCGAACACAACCGGGGCAGCAAACTTCGTCGCCGGCGGAAGTGGGAGTGTAATTCACGATTGGAGTGAAGAATTGATGAGGGAAGAGGCGGCGCCCGATTCAGGTAGATTAGGGTTAGGGGGCTCTTTTATTAGAAGCCCCCAAATCTCTGGGAAATTGCAGGTTTTACCCCACCAAAATTCTCAGTCACAATTAGCCCCCAAATCTCCTGAAAATTCCATAATTTCCCAAACTACTTGCCAAAATCGATTTCAGCCCCTTGAGAAGCTTGGAGTTGTGTTTGCAGTATCTAATGGCCATGAAAAAAATGATAAATGGATTTTTGACTGTGGGGCAACCGATACCATTACATATGATGCCTCAGACCTTACCAACCTTCAGAAACCTCTAAAATCTCATATCCAAACTGCCAATGGAGTATTTACAGTGGTTGAGGGGGCTGGAACTGTTAACATTTCCCTAACTTTGCAGTTATCAAATTGTCTCTATATTCCTTCGATGTCTTATAAGTTATTATCCATTAGTCATGTCACAAAGGAATTGAATTGGACGTTACTAATGCAGCCACAATTTTGTCTGTTGCAGAATATCCGAACCGGGGAGATAATTGGGCGTGGCACTGAACGTGATGGGCTTTACTATGTAGATGAGATAGCTCAAAAAGGGACTGCCATGTTAACTCACGGATCAGCTGGCCGGAAAGCTTGGCTTTGGCATCGGCGCTTGGGTCATCCATCTATCGGTTACTTAAAATTGTTATTTCTTAGTATTATTCCTAAGCATGACATGTACTGTGAAACTTGCCTTTTATCCAAAAGTCATCGAAACTCTTACCCATTAAGTAATACTCGCGTTGAAACCCCGTTTGCCTTAGTACACTCTGATGTTTGGGGGCCCGCACCAGTTATTGGGGGACAAGGTTTTCGATATTACTTAGTTTTTGTGGATGATTGCACTCGCATGACCTGGATATATTTCATGAAACAAAAATCTGAAGTTTTGTCACACTTTACCCATTTCTATAACCTTATCCAAACTCAGTTTCACAAAACCATTCAGGTCATTCGGTCAGATAATGGGGGGGAGTTCGTTAATTCTAACATGAAACAATTCTTCCAAACCAAAGGCCTTATACACCAAACCACATGTGCTCATACTCCCGAACAAAACGGTGTGACTGAAAGGAAAAATCGATCTCTCCTCGAAATAACTCGTTCTATGCTTATAGAGTCAAAAGCCCCGAAACACTTCTGGCCAGAAGCCATTGCCACCTCAGCCTATCTCTTAAACCGATTGCCCACAAGTATTCTCAAACACAAAACTCCCCTACAAGTCTTGTCCACCTTCACAAAAATTCCTCCGCCCTTGACTCTTGAACCTCACGTCTTCGGATGCTCCGTTTTTGTCCACATTCCTAAACATGAAAGAACTAAACTATCCCCATGCGCTATTAAATGCGTATTTGTAGGATATGGGGTAAATCAAAAGAGGTATAGGCGTTTCGATCCAAAGTCCAATTGGATGTTTGTTACAATGAACTGCAACTTTCTTGAAACTGAGTACTTCTTTACCCATCTTAGCGGTCAGGGGGAGAGTAATGTTAGGGACAACAATAATACGGACCCGCTAAGTTGGATCTCAATGACACTGCCAACGCCAAGCAATCCTGATGCGGATCTAACAGAGAAAACAGTAAGCAATTCCGCTAAGCAAGTCTCTGATGTGGTAGAGTCCATTGTGGAAGGTGACATCGCCTCAAATATTTCTCCGTTAAGGTTATCCAATGTAAGTACTCCTGTGGATACAGATAATTATTTGGCTAACATTGTAAGTGCAGAAGAAAATTCAATTAAGGCCGAAGAAAGGGAAATCGAGGAAGTCGAGGTCGAAAGAGTTGACCCTGACACTGGGAGATACATACTTCCACCAAGGTCAAACAGAGGAGTTCCACCCAAAAGGTATACACCAGAGAGGATTGACAGGAAAAGGCGATACTTTATTGTGAACCTAGTCAAAGGCCATTTATCAGAGATGGCTCGGGCTTTCGAGAATGCACTATATGAGGAAAAAGAAATACCACAGACATGGGAAGAAGCTATGAAATACAAGCATTGGAGGGAAGCAATGAAGAAAGAGATTGATGCACTGATTCGAAACCACACATGGGAGAAATGTGCTCTACCAGAAGGGAAGCGACCAGTGGGTTGTCGATGGGTCTTCACTATCAAAAGAAGACCTGATGGCTCGATAGAAAGGTACAAGGCACGACTTGTCGCAAAAGGCTATACTCAGACATATGGAGTTGACTATTCTGATACCTTCTCTCTAGTAGCTAAGATGAACATTGTTCGGGTGTTGCTATCTATTGCTGCTAATAGGGACTGGCCATTACACCAGTTTGATGTGACGAATGCCTTCCTACATGGAGAGTTGAAGAAGAAAGAAGAAGTTTACATGGAGGCACCTCTAGGATTTGCAACAGATTTTAAAGAAGGTGAAGGGTGCCGATTGAGGAAGACCTTGTTTGGATTGAAGCAATCTCCAAGAGTATGGTTTGGGAAGTTTGCTGGGGCAATGGTTAGCTATGGATATACACAGAGCAATTCAAACCATACGCTATTTTTTAAGAAGCAGGGTGATAAGATCATATGTTTAATCATATATGTTGATGACATGATTATTACAGGTGACGACCTAGAAGAGATTGAGGAATTAAAGAAGAATCTTTTTCAGGAATTTAAGATGAAGGACTTGGGGAATCTCAAGTATTTTCTTGAGATTGAAGTGCTAAGGTCAACCAAAGGAATTTTTCTGCGACAAAGGAAGTATATCTTGGACATCCTAGCAGAGACTGGCCTACTGGAATGTAAACCAGCAGACACTCCTCTGGCAGTTAATCACGGATTACAAATCAGAGAAGGAGCCAAGTTGGTTGACCGTAGTCGATATCAGCGACTAGTCGGAAAACTCATATATCTCTCGCACACTAGGCCAGATATTGCCTATGCAGTTGGGGTCGTAAGTCAGTTCATGCATAAGCCGCAGACAGATCACATGGAGGCAGCACTTAGGATTTGTCGGTATTTGAAGGAAACTCCAGGGCATGGAGTATTGTTCTCCAAAAATGGGCATCTTGAGATTCATGGTTATACAGATGCTGACTGGGCAGGAAACCCAAATGATAGAAAGTCTACAGCAGGCTACTTTACCTTTGTTGGAGGTAACTTGGTAACATGGAGAAGCAAGAAATAGAAGGTGGTGGCTCTTTCGAGTGCTGAAGCAGAATTTCGTGGGATTAAAAGTGAGTTGACCGAGATTTTATGGTTAAGGAGATTGTTGAAAGAGATTAATCTCCCTCCGAGCAAGTGCCAGTTGTACTGTGATAACAAAGCCGCTATAAGCATCTCACAAAATCCAGTACAACATGATCGAATGAAGCATGTGGAGGTTGACAGACACTTCATCAAAGAAAACATTGAGAATAGGATTGTTGAACTCCCTTTTGTTCGCTCTGAGGGTCAACTCGCCGACATCCTAACTAAAGCAGTCAACTCAAGGAGCTTTGAAGATGTGCTTTCCAAATTGAGTTTTGGAGATCCCACCACTCAATTTGAGAGGGGGTGTTGAGAAAATGAGAAGCATCAATAAGCATTAAAGAAGAATGAAGTTCCAAGAATAGAGTTTCAAGAAGCATTGAAGATGTGCATGCCTTGTTCCAATAATAGTGTAGTTCCATGAATTTACATTTATTGTAGGATCTCAAAGGTCACCAACATCCCTATAAATATATGGGTGTTGAGTACCATTTCATCATTCAATCAAATACAATAATCTTCTCTCATTGCTTTCTTCTCTAAATATGTTGCCTACACCATTTAACAGTTACACCCTGTTTGTTAGCTCATATGTACAGCTATATAAGCTGCTTCATTCTATTGTATTGGATCATGAATGATGAATTAATGGAATTCCCTTCTTCCTTATCTCTCTCGTCTTCTCTCAATGGCTCATTGTGCATAGGTGAGATTCCGGTCGCCGTTCCTATCCCCGGTGACCCCAATTCTGCACCAAGTGGTATCAGACTACCTGATCCGAGTCCTGCGATGGTGGAAACTCGCTCCGGCGATCTGCGCCGACTGGAGGAGCTTTTCACGACGGCCATGGCTGAGTTCTCCGCCAATATCACCGATTCTGATCGTCGGCAGGAGGAGATCGATAAATTGCGGGATACATCTGATGGCACTCGCGATCTGACTATGAAGATGTCGCTCCAATCTCAATCCGCAGATCTGCTGCGGATGGAGGAGACAATTCGCAAGGCCATGGGCGATTTGTTCTCGAGGCTCGACGAGTCCAATCGGAGGCGTGATCAAGCTGTTCGCACTTACGATCAAACCTTGAAGGAGCTGCGGGATGGTTTTGTTGCTCTTAAAGTCCAAAACTCTGAGTTGATGGTGAAGCTTATGGCTGATAATGGAGGCAATTCTTCGGTAGCTTCGACCGGATCAAACACGCGTGCTCAATGCTTCTCGACACGCCAATCTAAGGTTGATTCTCCGATAGTCTTTGTCAATGATTTGAACGGTTCTGGTACTTGTATTACTGCTCCAAATTGCTGCAATCTCCAGCATGAACGACCCCGGAAAATCTGCAACCGAGGGATAAATCGGTGGAGGAATGTATCCCACGTTTTCTGGCAGAAATCAGTAACTTCATCAGAAGTAACTTCTCCAATTCTATGGTTGAATTAAGAAGCCTAAAACAATTAGGTATGGTCTCTGACTATCTCAATAAATTCAAAACATTGCTAGCAGAGGTTGAGTTAACTGAATCGTATGTTGTGCATCTTTTTGTGAGTGGATTGAATATCATGTACAAAAATCCGTTAAAATGTTCGAGCCTAAATCACTTGTTCACGCATTTGCTTTGGCTAGACTACAAGAGTCAGCTTTGAATTTTAGAGGAAATTATTGTTAGAATGAGGATAGAAAGGAGGATAGTGTGAGAGAATCTATCCTCACTAGCCTTGAATTTGATGAGGAATGGAGTCAAGAAAAGAAGTGAGTGTGGAGAAGAATGGAGGAAAGGATCTGGCTAAGCGCGGTGCTCTGACAGCTGATGCGCGTGATCTGCATTTCAAGGAACTCCGCTCAGAATTTCTGGCGCTGCAGATGCAGCAAAATGAGCTAATGAATCGGTTTGTGGCTACTCGGGGTGGTGGTGCGCCGGGGAATGGACCGCCGAGAGCACCTTACTTCGCTACGTGCCAACCCAAGGTGGGATTTCCGATCTTCTAGGGGGAGGATTTGGCCGGCTGGGTTATCAAATGTGATCACTTCTTCGCGATAAATCTGACACCGGAGGATTCGAAGGTGCTACACAAGTGGATTGAGGAACCAAGACATCGCACGACACGATTACTTCAAGTTGCAAGGGAGCACTTCTATAAAACAGAGAGGTGTCTGTTGTATTCGTTGAGAATGTTTGGGAATGATATTGAATCTCTCCGTATTGCTTTTGGTACTATCTTCAGTGAGGTAGTTGGTTGGGAATTCATTTGTCAGAATGGGGACATATATAATAGAAGTCTCAAGATCCATGGGAAGGAGATTAGCTTGATCAAGTCATCGATCAAGCCATTGATGCATGAGAAGAAGATTGGCTTGATCAAGCCATCAGCCGATGACTTGATCAAGCGGGTTGAAGGAGATGGCTTGCTCAATCAAGTCGGAATGACAATTGTTGGGAGTGAGTGGAAAGTAGGAATCAAATTTACTTTTACTTGGCCAGTGGAAAAAGACAGACGTCTCCTAAGAATTTACTGGTGCAAATTGCCAGAAGCTAAGATCTTCTTCACTACTGATCATGAGTATGTTTCATGCCTTGGGAAGAGAATAATGTGTTTGGATGCTTCATTTGATGAAGAGTCGAGGCTCTATGTTGGCAAGCTTCATGAAGAGATGCCAATGCTACAAGAAACATTCGAGGTATTAGTGGCGGATTGTTCAAAGTTACTCCACAGAAGACCATTCTTCAAGCTCTCGGAGGTCGTTCTCGAATTCGGAATCGTATGTATGGGGGAATCGAACAAGCTCTGCATAAGATTGAAGAACCAAAGCATCGTATTGAGCGCGTCTTTTGGGTTTTCAAAGGAATGTTTCAACCTTCTGTTGTAGGAAATATTCAGATACCAAACCTTGAGGACAAGGTTATTTGAAGGAGGGGAGATTTGGTGCATGAAAAGGAACTCAATCAGCGCATGTACACGTGGAGAAATAGAGGATCAAATCACTGTGAGAGCGAAGCATGAGATTGTAGAGTTAGTTAGACGGTTACACCGTGTTTGTTAGCTCATATGTACAGCTATATAAGTGGCTTCATTCTATTGTATTGGATCATGAATGATGAATTAATGGAATTCCCTTCTTCCTTATCTCTCCCGTCTTCTCTCAATGGCTCATTGTGTATAGGTGAGATTCTGGTCGCCGTTCCTATCCCGGTGACCCCAATTCTGCACCATACTAACATTTTCAACAAATTCGTCAATTTCAATTTCGAGAAAAAATAATTTCGAAGGAAAAAACATGAAAGTTAAAATTCATAAATTTATATTCAAAAACAAGATAGATAAATAAAAAAATCCATATGTTTATAATGACCATAATTAATACTCTGATGTTTAACCGGAAATTTGGTGTTACGGAATTTGAGTGGTGGCACAGCAGTCCCATTTAGGGAGGGCCACACCACATAACTGTTAGGAATTCTTGTATTCATCTAATGAGCGCAGCGGAAATTGCAGACAAGAATAACAGATCTAGATTCATAATCATATTGCAAGTTGAGCACGTAACACACAACGGAACTAAATCTTACTTGTTGTGTTGTTCTTCTTCGATTGAATCCTGCAAGTTGAATCCACTACTATCGAGGTCCACGTGCAATCCAATCCGATGCAGGAACTATCCCGGTACAATTGCTCCGTCGAAGAAAGCTAGGAATTCTCTCTACAGAGCTTTACGTATTTTCTCTCTAATGTTACGCTATTTCTCATCTCCCACAATGGAGAATAAACAACCATTATATAGACAAAGAGTCATTAGGGTTTCATGATTGTTGGGCTTATGGACTAATTATAATTGTAGCCCAACTATAATTATTTAATCCATATTAATCTAATCTAGCCCATATCCTTTCAATCTCCCACTTGGACTAGCATTAGATATAATACGCAGTTCCAACTTTGTACCCTTGAGCGGATCAAAATACACTTATAGTGTGACCCTTTAGGCCCCCATTATCGACGACGATCTAATCGAAGTCTGCACAAAACTCCTAGACTGCGTTGGCAGCGTAGCTCGATATATGACGGACGTTTACGTGAATTCGATAAACAAACCTTTACACAAAGTTTATAGTAATATCCTTTCATTCACGAACCACCCGATTGAGCCTAAGATTTGTCATGTGTCATCCAAATAGCTCAATCACTTTATCTCATCTTTATTAAATGACCCATTCGATCATATTCAATTACTTTAATTGAATATATCTTTGCATTGGCCAATGACTTAATGGTCAAGTAATATAGAGAATTTGAGTGTTCTCTCGAAATTCTAATCGAGGAATGAATCTCATTCTTGGCTCAACTACCATTTCCATTTATCTTATGATGTACCCAACACAAGTCCGTGTCTTAATCCTCCGAGGGGAGGCAAAGCGTTGTACAAGGTCAAAGCACACCACTCAACAAACAAAATGTGTAATGACCTCAGATCCAAGGACTATTACATACTTCATGTACTAATAAACTGTAGACACTCAACAAAACAGTTTAATAGTAGGGTATACCAATACTCTCCAAAGTATACCATGTGTCCATCACGAGTATCTAATATCTCATAGTTGTGAGAACAACTACATTCTCGAAGAATGTGATGCAAACCCCATGCTAACCTATAACATATCATCAATATCCCATTCTTGATGATCATTGGTTAGGGCTATTTTAGAATTATACTATATCATTAATGTCTCACACCATTAACGACAGTCATAATTCAAGGGAACAAATATTTAGAATAAAATCAAACATTTAAAACAATTATTCCAATAAGTGCACAAAACCCATAGGAAATAAAATTTTCATATAATGTGATCAAGTAATATTGTCTCAACACAAAATGTTTCTAAGACATATAAAACTGTAACTCCCACTGATTCAAAGCCATCTACCAACATGCATAACACCTAAGCTCTCAAAGTGCTTGTTGTGTTTTGCTATACATAACGGTTTGGTGAAAGGATCAGCCAAGTTATCATCAGTGGGTACTCTTTCTAATTTTATGTCGCCTCTTTCAATTATTTCTCTGATCAGATGATATCTTCTGGGAACATGCTTGTTCCTGTTCGTAGCTCTGGGTTCTTTTGCTTGCGCAACAGCACCAATGTTGTCACAATACAAAGGTATTGCACTATTGGCACTCGGAATGACACCCAGTTCTTTAACGAACTCTAACAAAGCAACAGCTTCTTTGGCAGCTTCAGATGCAGCAATATACTCGGCTTCGGTGGTGGAATCGGCAGTTGTACCTTGTTTGGAACTATTCCAACTCACTGCTCCACCATTGAGGACAAAAACATATCCAGACTGAGACTTATAGTCGTCATGGTCTGTTTGGAAACTAGCATCAGTGTACCCAGTAACTGATAACTCTGGTTGTCCACCATAGACTAAGAAATATTCTTTAGTCCTTCTAAGGTACTTAAGAATAGTCTTAACGGTTTTCCAATGTTCCTCACCGGGATTTTGCTGAAATCTGTCTGTCATGCTAAGCGCATAGGCCACATCTGGCCTAGTAGAAATCATGGCATACATAATAGATCCTATAGCCGAAGCATACGGGATCCTTTTCATGTTGTCTCTTTCTTTGTCATTAGAAGGACAATCCTTCTTTGACAATACAATGCCATGTCCCATAGGAAGAAAACCTTTCTTAGAATTCTCCATTGAGAAGCGCCTTAGCAACTTATCTATGTAAGTGGATTGTGATAATCCCAACATCGTATTCGGTCTATCTCGATAGATCTTGATTCCAAGGATGTAGGAAGCATCACTCAGATCCTTCATCATAAAGGAACTAGATAACCATTCTTTCACGGATTGCATCATGGAACGATCGCTTCCCATAATCAAGATGTCATCAACATATATGATAAGGAAGACAACGTTACCATTCTCGCATTTACTATAAACACATGGGTCCTCTTTGCTTCTGACAAAACCAAACGATTTGATTGTTCTGTCAAAACAAATATTCCAACTCCTCGAAGCTTGCTTAAGTCCATAGATGGACTTCTTTAGCTTGCACACTGCATTCGGCCTTTCTTTCGATACAAAACCTTCTGGCTGTGTCATATAGACATCGCCTTCTAATTCTCCATTGAGAAATGCGGTTTTGACATCCATTTGCCAAATGTCGAAATTGTAGTATGCAGCAATTGCAAGTAATATCCTAATGGACTTGATCTTAGCAACTGGCGAAAAGGTTTCATCATAGTCAATGCCTTCGCGCTGACTATAACCCTTTGCCACTAACCTAGCCTTGTAGGTTTGTACTTTGCCATCTGCATCTCTCTTCTTTTTGAAGATCCATTTGCAACCTATGGGGTAAACCCCATCTGGCAAGTCAACTAGTTCCCAGACTAAGTTGAAGTACATCGAGTCCATTTCAGATATCAAGGCTTCAAGCCACTTCTCTCGATCGGTGTCCGACACCGCCTCGGTATAGGTCTTAGGCTCATCATCATCTAAATCAACTTCATCATCTTGGTTCTCAACCATTAGATTCAGTCTCTCAGGTGCACGACGAATCCTTCTAGGCCTATTGAGTTGGTTTTCTTCTGGCTCGGGCTGTTTATTCTGATTGTGAGTAGGCCCAGGAATATCACTATGATCTTCTTGAGGTAGAGGTGATGCAACTATTGTATCATCTTGTATTTGATGCATCTCATTGTCTTGAGGAGGTTCTTCGAGAGTCCCTCTAAGGTCTCCTCTAATAGTATTTTCCCCTCCCAATAGATCATCAAAAACTCCCACTGAGTTATTGTTCAAACCATTTGACAATACATCATCCTCATTGTTAACTTGTGGTTCTTGAATTTCTTCAAGATCTACTGTATTTTGACCTTGTTCCTTGCAGACATAACTGTCTTCAAGGAACGTCACATTCCTTGATGTTATCACCTTGTGATTTTCAGGACAGTAGAAATCGTATCCCCTAGTTTGTTTAGGATATCCCACAAAGTAACACTTCTCACTTTTAGATTCCAACTTATCAGTCATTTGTTTCTTAACAAAAGCTGGACAACCCCAGGTCCGCATATAGTTAAGACAGGGCTTTTTTGCCATACCATAACTCATATGGTGTTTTCTCAACTGATTTAGATGGAACTCTATTCAGAATGTAAATAGCAGTCAATAAAGCATGACCCCAGAGAAATAAAGGAAGACTAGCTAAACTCATCATGGATCGAACCATATCTAATAATGTTCGGTTTCTCCTTTCAGATACTCCATTCATTTGTGGTGTACCAGGAGGTGTCCAGTCCGACTGAATTCCATGCGATTTCAAGTAATCAAGAAATTCTCGGCTCAAGTATTCCCCTCCTCGATCTGATCGAAGAGTTTTTATACTTTTCCCAAGTTGTTTCTCAACTTCACACTTAAACTCTATAAATTTCTCAAAGGCCTCAGATTTGTGTTTCATAAGATACACATATCCATACCTTGTCAAATCATCAGTGAAAGTAATGAAGTACGAATAACCACCTTTTGCTTGAGTTGGAAACGGTCCGCACACATCTGTGTGGATCAACTCTAGCACATCATTAGCACGCACCCCTTTCCCAGAAAGTGGCTTATTAGTCATCTTTCCTTTGAGACAGAATTCACAAGCACCATATGATTCAAAATCAAATGAATTTAGATAGTCTAACTTTCTCAATCTCGCTATCCTTTTCTCATTGATATGACCAAGTCTACAATGCCAAAGATAAGTAGCATTATCCGTATTACATAGCTTAAGTCTTTTATTTTGCACATTGAGAATATCCCGTTTGCATTCAAGCATATATAATCCATTCTCTAAAGAGGCATTTCCATAAAATAATCCATTATTAGAAAACGAGCACCTGCTGTTTGCAAAATGGAAGGAAAAACCTTTGATGTCCAACATCGGAATGGAAATAATATTCTTTGAAATAACTGGAACGAAATAACAATTATGTAAATCTAGTCTATGTCCTGAGGGAAGATCTAATCTATAAGTTCCCACGCGTTCGGCAGCAACTTTTGCTCCATTTCCAACACGTAGGTCTACTTCCCCGGGCCTCACTTTCCTGCTGTCAATTAAACCTTGCACATTATTACAAATGTGTGAACCACAAGCGGTATCCAATACCCAGGATTGTGAGTTATTCATAGACATATTTATCTCAATGACAAACATAGCTGAGCTCCCACTCATTGCACCTTGTGCCTTGAGTTTTGGGCAGTCTCTCTGCCACTCCGTGAAATTTGACCTAGTCAATTTGTTTGTTTCCATCATACACTCATAAGATAAGTTTGACATATTATCTGAACAGAAAATAAAACGAAAAGCAAATTAGAAAAGCATACAAAGATCACAATCGCATCACTAATCAAACAAGGGTTTATTGTATTGATTAGCTCCCACTAATTTTAACATATATTATGTCCCCCAAACATAAAATACGAATTTATATCTAATATAAATTTTAGTGGTCCAAGATCCAAGTCTATATTATTGCAGCCTCTGCGAGGGCTGATGACTACAATAATATCACCAGGTAGGCCTCCAAGCCAATTGTAACAACAATTTTACAATTCTTGGTTTATTAATCTAATTAATATACGTCCATAAATTATTCTGGTTGCGAGGGCTACTCAAAATAATTTAAGCAAGTCAACCCCATCACACGATGCCAACCATGCATCTATGAATGAGCCTAAACCTTGTAGATTTAGAGTAAACGCGAGGGCGTAAAACTCGTGGTCGAAAAGACTAGGAACATCAAACAATTGTGATGGACGACGCGTTTGTTTCAAAACAAGACTTATATTTTGTGGGGAAAAGTGTGATACTAGTTCTGTGAATATAATATCCAATATTAAATTTCAAACAATTACTGGGCGCCGCCTACCCAGACATAGTATAACACGGACTACACATACTGGGCGCCGCCTACCCAGACATAGTATAACACGGACTACACATACTGGGCGCCGCCTACCCAGACAATAAAACGGTCTCTAACTACTATAGTTAAAAAAATAAGCATAAAATCAAATAGCTTGCTTATCACAAAAGATATCAAATAATGCTCAACAAATAAAATCAAATTTTATTCTCTAATTAAATGTGGATTTAATTATATTAATTCTAAATTAATATAATTATATATATTTAATATTAATTCCAAATTAATATTGTGTTGTGGAGTATATATTATCATTTCCAGATGATAACTATGTCCCAATTTGTTAATCTAATTAACGAAATTAATCCAATCTATATTAATTCTAAATTAATAAATTTGTAAATCAAGTGATAATTCCAAATCATCATCAAGCACACATATATTATTTATTATTCCAAAATAATAATATTAACAAATTCTAGCTCATTAATCCATTAATCCAATTAATAAATTTATCATCTAATCTATATCAATTCCAAACTAATATAAATAGATATTTAATATTAATTCTAAAACAATATTAAAACACATTTACTATTATTATTCAAAATAATTATAGTAATTAATTCATTGGCTTGATTAATATTATTAATTCTAAATTAATAATTTGATTTATAGTGACCAAAACCACGATTCGGATCCGACCCAGATCATCAAAACTCGCTAGGGTTCTAGGAAAAGAACAGTCGCCCCCTCCATGGCGCTGCCTTCACCCCGTTTTTCGTTAATTTTTGGATTCCAAAACCATTCTTATTCTCAATTTTAATTTCGAAAATTTTTGAACAATTTTCAATTCTCAGTTTGCTTGGAATCCAATTCAAAACCAATTTAGATTCCAAATTTTGAAAGTTGAACTGTTTTCAGAAATTGATTCAAAATCTAAATTTTCGTTTATTAAGAAAAGTAATTGTTCATGAATAACAGATCTAAGTTTTGAAGCTGAAAGTTTGTAAACGAACAGTAACTTTTCATTTATTAAGAATCTAAACTCACATTCAAAATCCGTCAACTAAGAAATCTAATTTCTTAGAAACCAGCGCAGAGTTTTCAAAATTTACAGATTCAAAGTTCGAAACTTTAAATCGGTAAACAGATGTAGTTTTCATTTATCTTCAGAAAACTACATGAACACTGTTAATCCACAAGTAATTAGCAAACAAACATATTATGAATCGAGCCCTGGGCTCTGATACCACTGTTAGGAATTCTTGTATTCATCTAATGAGCGCAGCGGAAATTGCAGACAAGAATAACAGATCTAGATTCATAATCATATTGCAAGTTGAGCACGTAACACACAACGGAACTAAATCTTACTTGTTGTGTTGTTCTTCTTCGATTGAATCCTGCAAGTTGAATCCACTACTATCGAGGTCCACGTGCAATCCAATCCGATGCAGGAACTATCCCGGTACAATTGCTCCGTCGAAGAAAGCTAGGAATTCTCTCTACAGAGCTTTACGTATTTTCTCTCTAATGTTACGCTATTTCTCATCTCCCACAATGGAGAATAAACAACCATTATATAGACAAAGAGTCATTAGGGTTTCATGATTGTTGGGCTTATGGACTAATTATAATTGTAGCCCAACTATAATTATTTAATCCATATTAATCTAATCTAGCCCATATCCTTTCAATAACCTTCCTTCTTTCATGATTATTTAAAATTAATTAATTAATATTAAAGGCTCGGAAATATGATTTAATCATGGAAAATTGGTGGAGATAAACCTTCTTTCCGATTAATTACTATTTTTAGAATTTAGCTATAACCCGAAATTTGGTGTTAGGGTCTTATATAGAGATATAGAACGTGAGCCGGTAGTCTTCAATTAGGGGGCGAATAGCCTAAGATGAGATTGATTTTCTCATGGTTAGATTTAATTAATGGAACAATACTTGTAAACATGATTTCAAATCAACGATGTGAACTCTCAATCCAACTTGTTTGTAATTTCTCCACTGTCCATTCAACTAGCTAGACTTAATAATTATCTACCGTCCTACCTATCATTATGCACATATTACACGTTCCTACTTACTATAGTATTTTATTTAAAGTAGCTTTTGATAGTCCTAAAATACTAGCATATCTAAATTTGGTGTGGATGGGGCTAACATATACATGGCTAACATATAATAGTAATATATAAATTTAAAATATTAATGTGTGGTAACTAAGGTACTAGAGTTCTTAATCTCTCCAACTGTATGCATCTCATAGTTTAACCTTATCTGCACAATTGTTTGTGTGATTCTTTGATGGATTATATAGTTTGATTGGGGTAGTATTTTTTATTAATTAATCATATTTTGTGGACTGCACTTTTAGCATTTTACAAAAATCATAGCTAGCAAACGTTAACATGTAGGCATAAATAATTTTATTTTGTAAAATTAAGATTTTTTAAGATAGTTTTTTTGTAACCTCATTATCAATCCCCTCACTCTACGGTCCCTACTTTAGTCACTGGGATCGCATGTGGATGTGTTGGTTATAAAAATACACGTATAATTAGACGTTATGGAGATTACATTTACTATCTTTATAGTTGTCCAAGAAGTCAAATTAAAAGGGGACATTGTCTCTTTCTTAGAAGAATAAAGGAGAATGATGATTATGATAAGTTTGGTTTGATCTTAGATTTACAGGTAATTCATTTTCTAATAGTGATTTTGTTCTATTCAATGTAGTTGGCACTATTGTTTTTTATCCTTGTATCATTGTCGTTATATTCACTATCGTCTCTTATTTTGTATTATTACTACTGTAGTAGGCTTTAAATTCTTTCGAAAATTCCAAATCTATTTTCTATATTTGCTATTTTTTTGTATTTGAAAAATAGGTTTAATACCTTATTTAATAAAGAAGATTAAATTCGTATTAATACAAGCTCATTAAGATCTAACCAGCTAGCTCACTTTTGCAATAGTAGTGATAGTTTTATTCAAGTTATCATGATAATAATTAATCAAATATTTATTTCTTATTAAAACTTGTCATATGTATATGAACAATCAAATTAACTTATGATTTTTTCAAGAGGTTTGACCAATTAAGTTAGCTAGTGATCTAATGATTTAATATTGGAGATATAATCTCCCAAGGTACGTATAAATGGAGTATGTTATATTTTAAAGTAGAAACGAGCATTATATATCTTTAATTGATCGATAATTTTGGTGGTTGATAAGTGCATTTGTGGTGGCTACTGATCTATCTCTCTTTCTCTCTTTATGTTAAACCTACACCTTCTATATGTACGAGTCAATTTGTCATAATAACATTTTTTAAGTACGAGAAGCAATATAAGCATATTAGTCAAGTTGTGAACAAGTGGGCATTTGGTCCTTTCAAATTATCGATCCAGTGATTGTCGATTTTGACACACCGATACTTTCAACCAGCAACCACATCAACTTCAATTTCGAAAAAAAAAATTAACTTTGAGGAAAATTCAGAGAATGCTTAAGTTATAAAAATTAAACATTAAAAAGCATAGACTTGTTGAATGAGATTAATATAAAATTATACAGAGCACTTCCAACCAAGCTTTAACGGATCTGTCATTTTGCAACCATAATTTAAAAATAAAAACGCAATCTTGATTATTAATTTATTACCACATAAACAAATACACAATCACGCAAGAAGCAGACAAATCTTGCATGGGGTGGACTAAATAATCATATGAAAATGGGGATTATGAATTTGTGATCACTGTAGATGGCAGCCAGATTTCAAATTGACAGAGACATTCTAATATTTCAAAATGAGGGTTGGTATCTTCTTGAGTTTTCAATGGATTTGATTTTCATGATGAAAACGACACCATCTATGTCTGGACCATCAAAAAATAAACTGTGCAAGTTGTGGCAGTGGATGCCTCTTGAGCTTGACCATTACTTTATTGTTTTCCCTTTCTCATCTGTCATCACTCGTTTGGTACAAGCCACAAGGCGCGAATCTTCCTTCAATTTGCCTAACAAATGCGGGCGTATGTATATATATATATATATTAGTGATTAGATTCACTGCAGCATCTGTGGGGCTTCAATTGTGATCCGAGCATGAAGAGACAGAGTAGAAGGGGAAAGCAGTCTGAGGTAAAAGATGGTTGCTTGGAGTTGTGCCTTTGATGTGTTTGTAGAAATGTTTCAGAGAATGTAGAGGTTTTGATGATTAAGTTTTTTTTTTTTTAATTTATGTCAGCCGTTCTGGCCCTCCATTATGATGAAAAAGTGGTTGAATATCAAGCCGAAGGTTTATGATTTCAGTGAAGATGAAGTGGACACAGAAAGTGAAGATGATGGTATGGCCTGTTTCAACCATGTTTCTTGCTTCATCAGTTTTTGAGCTTTCCTTTTGGTTTCTGACATTACTGATGTTTTGGGCAGCTTGCTCTTGTAAAGATGAATCTACTATGCTTGATGATCATGTCGACTCGACGAGGGCATTTCAATCTGCTTGCTCAACCAAAACTACAGCAGGTAGTTTTAAGATTGTATGTTGTTTTGAAATCAAATCTTTGTAATTCGTTGTGTTAGATATTAAAAATGCAGGGAAACTTGGTTTTTCGAATGTATATAGCATTTGCTTGATCAAATACTAGACTATATCCTTTTGGAATGTGAATTTCTCAAAGAATATCCGGTCTTATCCAAAATGATTCTGATAATCCAGGTAAACCTCCAACTGGAATCTCGATGAAACACAGGAGGGGAAAATCAGAAACTCTGCGACTTCAGTATATAAATACAAAAGATGTGAGGTTTGGCTCAGTAAGAAATCATAAATATCTAGTATTGCCTGTGGCGATGTTACTTTTAACATCTACTACTCGGCTGTTATTGGACTGGTTTTATTTGTTCGATCTCTGTGGTAAGAAAGGGATTTTGTGCACGCAGAGTAAATATAGGTACTTGGAATGTTGCTGGAAGAATTCCAGATGATGATCTTGATATTGATGAATGGCTGTGTATGCAAGAGCCAGCTGATATATACATATTCGGGTAAGCTTAGCAGCAAAATCTTGAAATCATTCCGAAGATTGATAGCTATTCATGCTATCTCAAGAAAATCTTCTCTAAATTTCAAACCAATTTGACTTTGTGATACGACCAAAATATTCCTACTTGAGATCACCAGCAATATATATAATGGAAACTGTGGTTTTCTCCTAAGTTTCTAGTTATTCTTGAAAGCACTCAATAATCCTAGTTTCCTTTTATGGATCATCACAGCTTCCAGGAAGTGGTTCCCTTGAGTGCAGGCAACGTTCTTGTTGCAGAAAGCAGAAGGCCGATCTCCAGATGGGAGGCTATCATCCGCAGAACATTGAATACGTCAGCAGAACCCGGAAGCAAACACAAAAGCTACAGCGCACCGCCCTCTCCTGTTTTCAGGACTTCCTCTGCTTCTGATACATTGGCTGATGAGGCAGATACTCCTGCACTCGACATATTTGCCGATAATTCTGGAGGCGCCACTATGGACAGTGACTCGAAGATCAGTAGGAAGAAGATCTGGGACAACAGATTGGACTGGCCAGAGCAATCACTCGATGCTACATCTCATCAAGCTATATCGTCTAGGTCCCTACGAAGAGTGCTGAGCAGCTCAGCAAGAATAGGCTGGACGAGTAATGGTCTTACCTCCAGCCCTCAAAATTTCCCACGATTAAAGAGGATGCACAGAAGCTTTGGAAATCTACAGACGATCCACATGGATCAACATGATGAGCTCGATGAAGTTGTGGATTATCTGTCTGAGGAGTTGGATGAAATTCCTGGCGAGGAAGAAGATTGTTTCTCGGAAATGTCAGATTTCAGAAATGAGGATGCAGTGTCAACCACTCCAAGGAAGTCACAGCCAGTGTATGTACGGATCGTGAGTAAACAGATGGTCGGTATATATGTGTCAGTGTGGGTGCGCAGAAGGCTGAGGCGACACATAAACCACTTGAAGGTCTCCCCAGTTGGAGTGGGGCTTATGGGATACATGGGCAACAAGGTTTGCTCATTCCTCTGGTTTTTAAGTTTAGTTTTTGCAAAAAGTAGCATGATGCACCTTCATCTTAATCATTGATTGACAATTTCATGTCTCAAATTGTGAAGATTATACCTCAGCTGTTAACCTTACTGTTTCCTTTTTGCCTCTCACAGGGATCTGTCTCCATAAGCATGTCACTCTTTCATAGTCGTTTATGCTTTGTCTGCTCTCATCTAACCTCGGGCGAAAAAATTGGGGCCGAGCAAAGGCGCAACGCTGATGTTCTTGAAATCATAAGGCGGACTCATTTCTCAACCCTCTTTGACATTGATCAGCCTCAGACAATTCCCTCTCACGAGTAAGAAAGCTATATCTTATTCTTGTATTCAATGTGCTCTTGATTATGAATAAATGACTGATTACACAATCTCTCAACAAACAGCAAAATATTCTGGTTTGGAGATTTGAATTATCGGATCAATATGTCAGATTCAGAAGTGAGAAAGCTTGTCGAGAAGAAGCAGTGGGCTCTGCTTCTCAACAACGATCAGGTATAGACCTAAATCGGAACTACCAGTACTACTAGTGCTTTGATGTTTTAAGTAGTGAGGGTGAAACAAATTAAGCAGAACTGTAATAGTTAGAGCATGTTCGCAGTTATGCCGGGAACTCAGAAATGGACATGTGTTTGATGGTTGGAAAGAAGGGATGATCAACTTTGCTCCAACTTATAAGTATGAGATCAACACAGATAGATACGTTGGTCAAAATCCTAAAGGAGAAAAGAAAAGATCCCCAGCATGGTAAGTCCGTAAGGAAATTTATAGAAACCACAAAAGAATGTGGTTAGATACAGCTCTCAATCCGACCAAACATTTATAGATTCACAGTCAGAAAATATACCAGATTTTGGTCCTAAATTTCTTGTTTAGGATATAGTACTCCATGGTCTCTCTGTTCCATAATAATAGAGTCATTTTACAATTTTTGTTCGTCCCAAAGTAACAGAGTCATTTCTCTTTTTAATAAAAATCAACACATTTCTTCTCACCTACTTTACTCTCACTTACTTTATTCTTTACCTTTTTCATTTCTTACTTTATTATTCTTTTACTTAACTCACGTAACACAATTTTTTTTTAATCTTAATGCCGAAAAGAAATGTCTCTATAACTATGAAACAGAGACCAAACATACATAAATGAATGGTCTAGAATAATCTCGATTTAACTCAACAAGCCTTTTATTTAGGTTATAAATTTAACAATATATGGTATGCAGGTGTGACAGGATACTATGGTTTGGTAAAGGGATTAAGCAGCTGGATTACAAGAGATCGGAAATGAGGCTTTCAGATCATAGACCAGTGAGTTCTTCATTCATAGTGGAAGTTGAGATATTGGATCAACGGAAGCTCAAAAAGGCACTACACTTTTCAAGCGCTGTGGTACTGGTACATCCTGAGTTTTTTGTAAACCAACCTCAAGAATTTTGAACTTAGAGATAAATTCATAGCTAGATTATTAGTGTTTGTGATGTTTATCATTTGTATGATTTGGATCTAATAGAATCAAGTGTAAGATTGGAAATACCTTGTTAAGAATACTATCAGTTAATACTTGGCATACAATTTTTTCAAAGAATTTGTAAGAATCAACATCTCTTACTTAAATCATCTCAGATCCTCTGTTGTGTATAAACATTTCACAACCTTTTTTTTACAATCTTGGAAACAAATACGCCTGAATCCGTACACGTTTAACACGGCCCTTAAATTTTTATAGAACTGAGTCATAGCCAAACTGTCTTATGAAAATAAAAAACTGAAGATATAATGAAAAGGGATGAGTTAGATCCAAATTTAATATTTAAGGATAGGATAGTGTTAAATGTAAAAGAAAAGAAAAGAAAATAAAAAAAATTAGATAAATTGGAGGGCATCAGTTCTCCAAGGTGAGTTATCGTCACAACAAATCAGTCGCAAATTACCCATTTGACAAAAAAAGATTCATCCTCTGCCCCAAAATCAACAAAATTGAATTTGAAATTTAAGCGATCAGAACCTGTCGGGATTCACTTTTAACATCACAAACAATCAGGGGATTGACAGACATGAATTATATCGTCACCTCGCTAAAATCAAATAGAAGTTTTTGATTTCAAGTTAAAATAAGAGGAAGAGAAAGGAGTAGAGCTCAGAACTTCTTAGAGGGTTGTGCACCGTCACCGACGACAAGCGTCTTGGGTCACAGTTGAATATTCATCACAGCAAATTCATGCGAAATAGAAAAGCACAAATTCGAGAAACTGAATGCAGAAGCGGAGAGCTTATTAGATGTAGAAGCGGAGTGAAGAGTGAAGAGTGAAGAGTGAATGGTGAAAGAAGCAATTTATAGCGATTTGGTGATGGTAGCAAGGAAACCCTAGATGCGTTATACTGCGCTACGATATTTTGATGTCGCCGCCTTTTTACCCTAATTATCGACTCAAGCTAAATAAAAATACTATATATTTTAAAGTTTTTACATTTGATTTTTTAATATTATTAACTATATTATTTATAGATGAAGACATTACCCAATTTACTTGTTTGATTGTTTACATTTTACTTACTCCTTTCGATTGTGTATGTTATAATTATTCCAACTATTTAGTTACTGAGATAATTATAGAATTAGTATATTATTTAATATAATTTTTTAAACTAAAACCACCTACATGGTGAGACCAAAGTGATTTAATATTATTACTTTTGTTAAATCGTAAATTATTTCAAATAAATAAAACTTGATGAAATCAATAGTCTATGCTTTAGTTTCCAGTTTCAAAATTTTCTCAATGTGAATAAATAGTTTTAAAAATTAAAATAAAATACAGAACAAATAACTGAATTAGGTAGTGTCTTAAAAAGCACATATTCATGGAGTGACTTTAAACAAAACATTCGCATTAATAAATTAGTATTACTCTCTCATTCCCCCTACAAATATGAACTTTTGAAGAAGCACGGGTATTAATTCACTATTGATAAAGTAAGAGATATAAAAAAGAAAAATGTGAGTGAAATAGTGTTAGTGAAGAATAGGTCTCACGATTCTCACCTCACTCACGAGAAAATAAAAAAGTTACCTAGATAGAAATTTTATACTTTTAAAAGACGAAGTAAATTGAAAATAGTATATCTTTTAAAAGTGAATAATAGAACATTATCTTTTATCAATAAAATAAATTATTATTATCATGTGCATTGATACTTAAGTATGAATGAGATGCTCTAGAGAATATTTTATTTGGTAACATTAGTTGCAATAATAATAATAATGAATTGGCTATAGGCATGTATGATAAAACAGAAAAGATTATGCATTTTTGTTTTCTCTTCAATTTATGTATTTTGCATAAATTACCTTTCACAAAAAATTATTAATCATTTTGTTTCTCTTCGATTTATGCACCTTTGCATGACTATGAATATCTTGTTATTATCTCAAAATATGTCAGTAATAGTACAACTTCATTTCCTCATTAAATATCCATATTAACTCGATATCCTGAAATTGAGTGATCTTGCTTTTTGTTACTACTACAATATAGACATGATAAAATACTCAGCGAATTATTGCTTCAAGAAAGTTAAGGTATTACAATGGCAAAGCCATGAATATACATAAGTTGTAATTGATTCGTTAATAATTCACTGGAAACAATGAATGATGTTCCAAAACATGGAGAGAAGTCAAAGGAAAAAAAATGAAAATGAAAATGAAAAAAAATCTACCAACAAGTATCAACTCCTTGCTTATTTTGTACCAGAAAATGAAAAAAAAAGGAAACAAAAAAGACCTGTTTTGAGCTTATCACCATTTTCAATTCCAGAGATATCTACTCTGGGATTCATGAAAAGATCATTTCCAAAGACCGAGTTCTATTGCTATGATTTATGAATGTGAAATGTCCCTTGTGGAGTTGAGTTGCAGGAGATGATGAGATTGCAGAACAGAAGGTGAACTGGTAAAATAAGCTTCTTCAACGGAAAAGGTTTGTCGCCATCATCAAGCAAACATAGTATAATTTATCACTGGAAAATGCTACTCACAGAACAATCATCATGAACTCGCCTTATTGTTTCGCCCATGAGGTTAGCAACTGAAAGAACTGTCAGTTGGGGGAAATAGTTTTCCTCCGAGACTGGAAGTGTATTTGTAACAATAACTTCGTGGAACAGCCCACTCGACAACCTCTCAATTGCAGGGGGACTGTAAAAGAACAACATCAATAGAAATAGGGTAAGTCTCAAATCAAATTTGTATCTACTGGTTCACTACTCTGCATGAATATTTTAGAAAGAATAAGTACACTACTACTTTCTAGAATGAACCAGTTTTGTATAATTTGCTAAGTAATCAACAAGAGCAGATTATAGAAATCTACAGAGAAACTTAAACTAAGATGATTGAAAAACACCATTATTAGCCAGCAATATTGACACATTGCTATATCACAAGGAAATTACTAATTAACATGATAGAGCAGCACAAGAATGTTTATTTGTGTCATCAAAGGATCCTCGATATTACATATAATGATAAATGGTGAAAAGAGCCACAGAGAACAAAGGCTAATACCTGAAAACCGCATGAGTACTACATGCATAGACTTCCCGAGCACCTACATCATGCAGCAAATCTGCACCTTTGGCTATAGTTCCTTTAGAGCCACAAAACAAATAGAAAAATAGTAAATCAGCTTTGTCTATTGAAGAGATGGGGAATAAAAAGGGGGAAGAGTGAGAGAGAAAAGATGTTGCATCACAAGCCGAATATTACAAGTCAAGCTGCTTCAGCAAAGACAGTGCAAACTTAAAGAAAATAGGCACTTGTAAGGTAAAACTAGTTTAACCCATTTTTTTCAAATTCTGTTAGTTATGAGTTATAGGCGATGCAGCTGCCAGTCAGCAGTGTGAGACAGGAAGTCACGAGAAGATACATAATCTCCTTTTTGCCTGAACAACTCATGGTCTACTCACGATTGTGGTTCTAAATGAACTTTTTAACTTCTCATGATAAATTACTGTGGAAAGCCTCCGATATAACTTAAGTTAATATCATCAAGGCTCATCTTGTAAATTTTGCTGGTCCTGTTTTGATAAAGAGAAGTTTCACCCAAAGATGTGACTTGAATTCAATGTCCTTTCTGAAGTTCGGGGATTATACAAATTTTCTTACTAGTGCATTGAGGTTTAAGGAGGCTCTATCTTTAAAAGTGGCATTTTCTGAGGATAGAGGAGATATATTTGGGATTCGGTAATGTTTTACGCTTTTGAAGGTCCATATGTGAAGATAGTTTAATCACGGCAGGAAGTTACATAATTGCATCAAAGTCAAGGATTTAGAAAAAGGGAGGATCATTGGGTAGTCTGAAATAAGTAACAGATTCAAGGTAACATTTAAATCAGAGGAGCTCAATATATTTTTGGTAACAATGACAAGCGGACATTGAGACATGACTTCCTTCCCATGTGTATCTTGACCCCCGATGAATTGTAAAATTAAGTCTGCCAAGAACACAGCCCACCAGCCCACAACCAGTTCAATTTTTAAGATTTATACATATGGCGACCTGCATTTCAGCAGTTATCCCCCCCCCCCCCCCCACACACACACACAATATTACTATTCTAGCTATGTCCCAATTCAGCTAGATTCTCTCTTGTTAGGGCCAGGATAATGTGCAAAGAACACTAAAGGCATCGACCTAGACTCCACTCATGTTTTCTTGAAGTATAGTTTCAACCAAAGAATGTTGTTTGATAACCACGACACCCATCAAAATAAAGCTCATTGATCCTTAATGGTAGTTCCATGTATTAGTTAATGGTTTAACTAATTATGAACTTAATTACATTTGTAGGTTTAGAAGAATGAATATTAAGCAATAATTAGATGATATATATATATATATATATATAAATTATTCATTTTATTCTATTTACCTGCTGTATCTATCATGTCATCTAACATCACTGCAACTTTTCCTTTAACATCACCTATCAGATTCATTACCTGTAAATCAAACGTAAGATGACCAAGAAATAAAAATTAAATTGCAACAAAGAAAAGAGTAAGATAAATGCATCTTTTCGCAGTTGTGATAAGAAGATTATCGGTGTTATATATGCTGATAAATTTTCAAAATACTATCAGTGATGTTCTGAAAATATGTAGCTTAACGTGTACATTAGGATGTTTGTTCATGAACAGCTGGTGTCTGTCACCTTCAACGGAACCATCAAAGTGTATGGTTTTCTATAAATAAGTTGTGGTGTCACACTGCTACTAATGGAAGTAGAAGACCGAGATCCAATAATGTAAGCCATGAAAATTGATGATAATTAGGATGTTAATCAAGGACCATGAATTGGAGAAGAACTTGGCCATTTGAACATCATGTGAATTTTGATGTTTGGGATCCAAACATCCTTTTCAGAAGTGTGAACTCTTAGATAAAGAAGAGAAGTTCCGGAAATGGACAACTGTGCTGTGTGTGCAAAAGAACAATGGAATGTTTTAGCCAATAACACCCCCACCCCCAAAACATTTGGCCAGAGGTGCACTTATCCAAGTATGACAATTAAGGTATTTTTGTTTGAGGAATCAACCTAAGGAAATTAATGCTCAAATTGCATGCAAACATATGGGAAAAGGTCCATCTAATATTGGATCCAAAAGTCTTATTTAAACATACCTTGTATGGGGAAAAGGTAGGATTTTGGGATTTGACACCATAGGCTCTAGAAACCAATTACTTGCAATTGCACTAAACATGAAAGCAATTTCAAGGGGCACTATCGAAGGACATTATATTCGAACACCAAATTAGATAAATGATATATATAGGGTGTGGTTATTATGATTCCACCTCTTATTGTTAGTCCATGAGTATAAAATTATTAATTCATGTAATTTACTGCACTAGAAAGGAAAAAAAATCACCACATCCAGGATTCAATCCTAGGTAGTTTCATTATTTAGTGCAGTAGATTACACAGCAGATCATAAATTTAATACATCGTGTGAAATATAATAAAAGGGGACTCATGGATTCATGATAATAGGGCAACTCATTTCATCTATCTACACATATATACACATAGAGAGAAAGCTAATTACTAGGGATGAAAAATTCAGTGGACATGGCAAGTTGTCAGAGATTATGATACATAAATGATCATTGCTGTTCCACCAAGCATTAGGCTGTTGAAGGTCCGTGATTATGGTAATAAATTGAGAATGATTCCTTCATTTAGGAACGAAAATGACAGGAACGAAAATGACACATCTGGCATAGAACACTTATATTTTAGTGGAGTCAAATATGAAATATCAAAAAGGGAGATGCATGCATAAGGTGTTAGATTAAAAATGATGACAGTTAAATAAATTAAGAATACGGTTGTGATGCATAGTACATTCACCAAGTGTGGACGATATATAACATGTTCCTACATTTACTAACTCAATTAAAATCCATCTGCTTAATAAATTGGTAGTTAACTTCAAAGAAAACTGTTAATAGAACTATTTTATTTAGGTTGTGCCACATTGAGTAGCCTTTCTGTGCTTGATTCAATTTAAAGGAAACAAGCAAGATAAGATGTAGAAATTCATTGGGTTTGTCTTGTACAAAAATATTAATTTGAGAGAATGTGAAAAAACGATTAAGCAAGAAAAGGTTAGTAATACCTCAGCAACATTATGCCCCGAACGCCTTTTGTCCACAATGGCCAAAGGTGCGTCAGATAACTTCTTCGCAAAAGCTCGTGCCCGTGCAACTCCTCCAACATCAGGTGAGACAACTACCAAGTCACCAGAGCATATCTTCTTGCTGGCAAGGTAATCAAGGATGACAGGCTTTTGCATAAAAACAAAGCCAAAAACAAAACACAATATGAGTAAGAATAGAAAACAAGTAATAAAGGTGAAATCTTTACTTATACCTGGCAGTACACGTGGTCCACGGGAATATCAAAGTAACCCATGGATTGCCCTGAGTGAATATCACAGGCAAGAACACGATCTGCACCTGCTTCTGTGATAAGATTGGCTACTAATTTGGCAGAAATAGATTCACGTCCTTGGGTCTATATAGAAGAGAAATTAAAGTAGCAGAGCAAAAGTTCAGTAACATTTCCTCTAGAATCTATTCAATGAACTTCTAATTTGTAAGTACTCATCAGCCATCAAAGTGCAAAGAATTCATCAAAAGTCTGATATATTATTAAAAAATCCACCTTTCTATCAGCTCGCGCATATCCAAAGTATGGGATCACTGCAGTGATATTTTTGGCTGAAGCTCTTCGGCAAGCATCTATCATTATAAGAAGCTCCATAAGATTTTCGTTAGCTGGAGGACAGGAGGGCTGGACCAGGTACACATCACAGCCACGGACACTCTCTTGCAACTGAACATATATCTCTCCATCTGCAAATCGCTTAATCCGGATATTTCCAAGGTTGAGGCCCATATACTTAGCAATTTCCTAAGTGAGAAGCAATCCATCAAATTTAGTGAAGAAGTAGAATAATGAATGCAGAAGGCAAAAGCATAACAGTAAAAGAGAAACTACAACAGTTGCATGATAAAACAACCAAGCTCTATTAAATGTTGTGCGACACTCTTCCCCAGGTTCATTTCCTCTCCCTCCCTTCTCCACCCCTATCAAACCCTTTTTTTTCTCTATTCACTAATTCATAAGTGCATTTGGTAGCAGCAAACCCCCAAAAATCTTTCAATGCATTCAAACTTGCAAAACAAATTGACAGAGTTAAAATCTGAAGAAACATAGAATTAGTGTTTCCTGCAACAAAGATCAAGGTGGCCCAGTACACCAGAAATGGAAGGAGTTAAAAATCACATCATCTCATGATGTGTTGAATTAAAAATAGTAAAGATTAAAATATGGGATAAATAAGTCCCTTAGTCCCTAAATATATCTGTATATACACATATATGATATGCATACACGTACAAGCACAACCAGTTCAATTCACATATATTCACAAGCTAAATTGTTAGGTAACAGTAATAGACTGTTTAAACTCTTTGATCATGTAGAACAATACTCTTTACAGTACAAGAAATAGAATGAAAGGTAAAACTGAATTAGACCAGAGAGTTTCTTGAAGCAATGCAGTTTCAATCACAATAACTAACATAGGAAGTAAGTAATAGCATATATCACTCGCAGAGACAAAAATAAAAGCAATTTACAACAAGGCCATTGAACTGAAGTATATATATACGTGCTCAGCTTCGAGCACATCATCCATGTAATGCTCACTCGTAAAATTTCATTTCCTACATGACATGTCCCTACATTCAAGCCATGCTTCCCCACACACCATGATCAACTCACGCAAGACTTAGTGCCATTATGTACGAGTTTAAAATGAAACCTTCCACACCCCACATAACCAAAGGCAAGTGTTTTATAAGCTTGCAATCAAACCAAAGGCAAGACATAAAGCAATTAACCATAAAACATCAAAATCCATTCATGAGCAAAAGGGGTGGGGATTTACCTGAGAAAGCATAAAATTGCCAGTACCGGAGAAAATTTTGATCTCGTTATTAATGTTTTTATCGACAACATTCTCCAATCGTCTCGACTGCAAGTACTTTGGTAATGTCTGGTCGTTGAGAACAGGAACGCGAGGCTTCCCGTTCACCGCATCTGTCAACTCGCACTTCTATCCACGCAAAGGCAACAGAATCAGAAAAAAAACGAAACATGGAAAACACGTACAGAAACCTAATTTCAATCAAATTAAAAGCGGTGCTACAAAGCCTTAAACAAATTCATGAACGTTAGTCATCAATGAGAAAAAGAAAAAAAAATTAAATGGCTGTTGAGTCCAATCTCAAACAATCAGTCAGTCGGCATGGAGCAACAAGAGAGAGAAGAATAAGAAAAAAACAGAGAGTGTTACGGCGGGAGAGAAGCGTGCGGTGGGAGTAGGAAAAGCGGAGCGCGAGAAAAGAGGAGAAGCGGTTGGCGGCGGCAAGAGCAAAGAGGCCATCAAGGAGAGGTGTGTGTATATTGAGTTTGAATCTCCTCTCCTCTGCTCTCCCTCTTTATATATTTTCGCCGCAGAATCCACAGAGAAAGGAAGATTTCGGTCGGTAGTGACGACTCACCATCGCTTCTCAATTTCAGTAAAACGTAATTAATGAAACGCTCCTTTTTCTTTGCCTTTTTTTCCTTTTTAAATTCTAGAGTGAAGTACGTCCCTGAACTATGCCTTTTGCACACCAATAGTCCCTGGACTTTAAAAATATCGTGGATAGTCCCTGAACTAAGGTGTAATCACATTTATAGTACTTTTTCACTATTCATCACAATTTTACACCCAAAATGCCCCCAATGCATGAAGGGCATTTTGGGACTTTCATATATAGGTACTGAATTTAATATTTTCTTTATCTCTTTCTCTAATACTGAATATGATATATTCTTATAGTTTGAGTACTGAATTTGATATTTTCTTTATCACTTTAAATTAAGAATTGATAGTATAAAATTGTAATTCTAAACTTGAAAACAAAGAAAATATGTCATTTGAATTATTTTAAAGAGAGTGAAAAATTACAAAAATTGTACTACATAAATTTAACAGTATAAAAGTGAAAAATATGAATTATTTCAAAAAACTAAAAACAAAAGTAGCTAGAAAAATGGAGTACGTAGTAGGGTTTCGAACGGGTAGCAAAATAGAGAGAATTATAATTTAATGTCTAATTATAAATATATTAATTTTTATAATTAATATATTTTAAGAATTTCATATTATTTTTTATAATTTAATGTCTAATTATAAATATATTTTAACGTCAAATGATATTTATTTTTATAATTATATTATTTTTTGTTTTAATTTTTTACTTTCTAAAAGTGTTTGAAAAAGTGATAAAGAAAATATCAAATTCAGTACTCAAACTATAAGAATATATCATATTCAGTACTAGAGAAAGAGATAAAGAAAATATCAAATTCAGTACCTAGATATGAAAGTCCCAAAATGCCCTTCATGCCTTGGGGGCATTTTGGGTGTAAAATTGTGATGAATAGTGAAAAAGTACCATAAATGTGATTACACCTTAGTTCAGGGACTACCCACGATATTTTTAAAATTCAGGAACCATTGGTGTGCAAAAAGCATAGTTCAGGGACCATTTATGTAGTTCACTCTAAATTCTAATATTACTACTTTCGTCCCACAAATTTAGCTGTATTTATATTTTTGTTGTTATTGAATCATTTTTTTAGCTAAAAAATAACAAATTTAATCTCATTCTTTAATCTATTTCATTATCTATTCCTTTTTGAGTTGGCATTGAGTCATTTTTCCTTTTTTATCTAACAAAAAACACCTTCTTATCTCTTCTGTTTTATTTATGTTATTATCTCTAAATATTTATACTTTATTCTCTTATATTTTACTAGTATTTATTAATATATAATTTTTTTTCTTTTCATTTAGCTTAATAAACAATATTTTTTAAATCTCATGTTTATAAAAGAGTGAACTACGTAAATGGTATCTGATTTCGCACATAAATGGTACCTGATCTTTATTTTATATCGTTTTTGGTACTCATAACAAAAATAACCATAGATACCAAACATGTGTTTTTTTAATAGAGGATATTTTTGGAAATTTCAATTAAATAGTACCAAACATGTGATTATTTTTCTTCCTTTCTTATTTCTTTTTTTCTTCTTTAGTTTCTTATTCTTTCTTTTTTCTTCATTTTCTTCTTTCTTTTTAGTATTTTATCTTCCTTTCTTCTTTCTTTTTTCTCCTTAATTTATATTTCCCCTTTTTTCTATTCTCCTCTTTTCCTTCTTTCTTTTTAGTGTTTTATACATACATCTAATTGCATTCATAATATAAATTAAGAACAAAACGCCTAATTAAATTAATTATTTAAAGTAATTAAATCAATTGAATATTTTTTATCAAATTATTTTATTCCCATTTTGGGGTTGAAACACCTAACTAAAAATATTCAACTCTTTATATCATTGTGAATACAGTTTTAAATTTTTATTAAGACTATATTGATTAGTTATTAATTTAATATAAAAATAATAATAGTAATTATATACTATTGTATGATTCATAATTTAAATAATTATAATGTAATTATTTATTAATTAATATTAGTTTTTAGTATTATAACAATAATATTATTATAAAAATAAACATAATTATAATTATAATTATAATAATGTATATTTAAGTGATATTAAAAAAATAAATTAATTATTAATTTATAACATTAAAATAATAATATTAATATTGATTAATAATAATAGTATAAAGAGTGCGGATAATGAGAGAAATATTATAATATCATTTTTGGTACTAGTTTTGTGTATGTCCAAATTATCCTCTATGACACAAATGAGAAAATGTATTTGTTTAGATGGCATTTTGGGGTGAAAATTGCATCAGGTACCAAAAATGTGATTTATATGTATAAAAAACGATATAAAATAAAAATCAGATACCATTTATATGCGAAAGTAAAAGATTATGTATCATTTATATAGTTCTATTTATAAAATGCATCAACTATCTTTAACAAAAATATAATCAAATAGGAGTAATATAAGTTGTAATATAAAATTAATAAAAATAAAAAAGATAAAAAGTACATTAAAATATTTGTAAGAAAATGAAGTTTGCTTTCATTTTTTATTATATAAATATAATAAAACCACATATTAAATTATTTTCGCTCATAATGCATTGCCCAACTTTTCAAAAACCCTTTCCGCACACTCTAAATTAAAATATTTACAGTGAGTTGAATGAGAATAAATAAATTCACTATGTTAAAATATTTGAAACATAATATTGTAACATAACTCAAAACGATATAGTTGCATTGAGGGTAGGTAGTAATTTACCCATTAATTTCAAACGAGATTATTAGACCATAGGATATACCGATATAATTGAAAGTAGTTATCTTTAAAGGGTAGATAGATAACTCCTCTATTTTACAGATATTCTCATTATTAAAGATGACAGATATATAAGTGATCATCATTAATATTGCAATAAAATTATTATTATTATAAATAAAAATTGATAGGATATTTTAAATAAAAAATTATAACAAAAATGAAATTATTTTATTTTGGAAATTTAGACCAAAATTTTGAATGATTTGATATTTTCTTTTCATTAGAAAGGATAGTAATATAACAAAATACAGAGTATCTTTGGTTTTGGAAATTTGGATTGATTGCCAAATTTTAAGTGATTTTATAAATTTGAATAACATGAATCTTCATTAACAAATCCACCGTTGATTTTTCTAGATCGATTTGCTCATTAAAAATTTTCTAGATATTTTTAGAATACTGGTATATAATAGTACCGGTTATGTACATACATGTTTTATTATGAAAGCTTATTAATAACAGTCTAATATTGCATTGAACATTAAAATCATTTTATTTTTAGTTAAATCAACTGTATTTTAGAAAATGAATTAATTGAAACCTTCGTCATTGATAAGACTCGAACTTCTTATTCAATTGGAAGATCAATCTATAATATATTTTCATAATCAAATACTTTAAATAATTTTTTATTCTTAATTTAAATTATTCACATTTAAATCTTTTATATACTACAATTTTTTGATTCATTAGGTCCTCCATCATTTACCAAAGTATTTTGTTTTAATAGATTCGTTTACAATTTTTTTGTTTTATTAATTCCGTTTACATATTCTTTTGTTTCATTAAGTCCTTGTACTACTGCATTTTGATTTAAAAAGTTATATTCTTTTATTTTTAATTTGGTTGAATTTTTGTTTGACGGAATTCACAATTCAATTAATTTTTTTTGAGTTAGTTAAATTTTTTTTCTTTATCTGATTTATTTCTAAATTTCAGTTGCAATATCAACTTAATAGAAAATTTATTGATATTTCCGTTGTCAACTTATAAATTACCGTATATATTTTTCAATGATCTCACACTCTCTCCATTTCACCCAAATTACTCTCGATTGAGTCTTATTCGAAGAATTGGTATGACGACGACAAAGGTTTTAACGATAAAATACAAAACTATAGTGTGCTCGTGTATTTATCCTAGGAATATCTAAATGTAAGACCATAAACACATCTCATTTTTGGATTAAATACGCACAATGCCATCGAGGAGGAAAAATTTAAATCTTTTATCTTAATTTCATTTAAAAAATTATTTGGGTGTTATTTATAATACAAGTGTATTTGATAATATTTCAAAATTTTATGTTGAACATTTCAAAGCAAATGTATGTGTTGAAAGATTTAAATTTTTTTGGTGAAAAATATCTTTAGTTTGTAATGATAGTAATTATATACTCAGTATTTTTTTCAGAATTTAATCTTGCCTTTATATACTGCGTATATTGACAGTTTATATGATGCGTATTGATATTGTTGGTTTAAAATTGACATCTTAAATTATTGCTTTTTGTTTTTAACATTGATATACATTTTTATTGATACATTGACATATTTGTTTTGACACTATATAATAAATTGATATTATTATATTTTACATGAAAATGACCTAGAATACTTGTCGACGAAGATTTTAAAAGGGAGCAAAATTATAACGCCCCACTTTTTGAATCATTATTTTCGAACCCTAAAGTACTTGCATTTAATGCTTTTAATTAGGGATGTCAATGTAACCCGAACCCGCGGGCCGACCCGAATAACCCGATAAAAATACAGGGTTAGGGTTGTAATTTCGCAGCCCGAATTTAAAATCGGGCCATTCGGGCTGACCCATTCGGGTTGTCGGGTTAGGCGGGCTGACCCGTTCGGGTTACTGGTTGGCCCGTCGGGTTGAAGGCTTCTGCACAACGAGCAGTTTTTGTAACGGTTATAACTTTCTCTACAAAGCTCCGATTGAGGCGTGTAATATATCCACGCGAAGCTCTTTCGAAGACGAAGAGAATGATATGTATTAGATGTTTATCAGACTTCAAAATCGCGAGAAACATTGACTCAAACAAGGCTGTTGCACATCCATATATTTTGTGTACATTTTCTAATCAATTTTCTATCATTTCTCAACAAACATATAAACATACCAAAATATAGAAATATAATCAAAATCATCCAAAACAACCCTCTAAAACCATGCAAAATCCAAATACGTCAACCGACTATATAAGATCACGAAAAAAATCACCATGTGGTTCATGGATTCATAAATACTCGTATATAAAAGCTTTCTTTTAGTATATTTTCAATATAATAGTGCAAAGTGTTTTGACGCCGCTTCCTCATTGAATTATGCGTACTTTGATGATTCTTAAAACAAAGATAAATTATTATTTGACTTATTTACAGCTGGAATAAATTAAATTTGACTAATCATAATTCAAGAAAACTTAGAGTTACTCCAATTAGCTAGCATCTTGATAATTCACTCTTTAACAATTCAAAATATTTTTGTTACATCTACAATGCACCTCTCACGTTATGAAAAATTTATTTAATTTCTACGAATTGATTTATGTTTGAATTTTGAAACAAAGTGTTGATTTATGTTTTAAATACATAAACATAAACTTACTATTTATAGATATTTTGTAAATAATTATGTAATGAATAAGTTATTTAAATTTAAATAACTTAATCTTTTTTATAAATATTAAAGAAAATTAAAAATATGTATTTCATTGTGGAATGATTAATTAAAAATATGTATATAATTAAAGAAAATTTAAAATACGTATTATTTTTTGAAAATATTAAAAGAATTAAAAATACGTATTAACCCGAATAACCCGGTGGGTTAGCCCGAAACCCGAAGGGTTAGGGTTAGGGTCGAACTTTTATAACCCGAAAAAAATTTAACCCGAATAGCCCGTACCCGAATGGCCCGACAACCCGAACGGGTTGGCCCGAACCCGAACGGGTTGGCCCGATTGACATCCCTACTTTTAATGTTGCAAAGTCTGTGAATTAATTGTCGAGTGAAATTGTTGTTGGATACTTTGCGTGACCTAATTTTAAGGTGGGATTTTTTACTGTGTCAATTTTGTTGAATATGTGACGTGGTTGCTTTGAATAATTGATGTGAGGTGAATTTAATTAATTGATAATTTGTTATGAGAGCTAGAAATTTGTGAAGTAAATCACAATGCGAATTTAAATAATTCTTTATTGATTGGACTCAATTTCGTGTTGGATCCGATAAATTGAATAAATAATACAAAAATCCAGTCTGGTGAAAAATAAATTGTGGACTTTACAATTTAAATAAAATACAATGGATCGTGAATCAAACTAATTTAATTAAATCTTTTCCTCCTTTGACTTGGTCACCAAGACTTTCCTTAGTTCAAATTTTAAATAAATACTTTGTAGAGATTTTTCCTCTCCTCCGTAATCTGCGAATAAAATTCCAAAAATAATAAAAAAATAAAATAAAATAAAATTAGTCAATCCTAATTATTTTTTTTTGTGAAATTAAGTACGCTTATCCCACCGCTTTCCCACGTTCAAAAAAAAACTATCCCACTCCTAAATCTCTTCCAAATCTAAACCACAACTAACTCCCCATTATACTCCCAATATAAATCTCCATACCCTATCTCTCCGCCTAAACCACAACTAACTCCCCATTATACTCCCATTATAAATCTCCATACCCTATCTCTCCGCCTAACACCAATTCTGCAGTCACTCTCAATTCTCAATCCTAATTCCACCACGGTAACTATTGATCTATGTTCTACCTCACTAATTCCACCATTTTCAAATCAACTCATTCATTCTTCTCTGACTGGAACCGAGAGAGAGCGCCCTCAATTCCTCTTGTTTGCTAGCAGCTTTTCTTCGTTTCAAAGGTATACAACAAATTCTAATGCTGATGGATCCGCGAATTTTTGATGTTAGCAAATGCTGGTAGAGAATGAAAATACAGACACAAAGAATTTACGTGGTTCGATTTACTGAAGTAAATCTACGTCCACGGGAAAAAGGGAGGGCAAGATTGTATTGCTTGATCTGTTTTCTACAGCTTACAAATACAAACTTGCTATTTGCTATATGGTGTTTTATCTCTAGAGAGCTTAACCTCCTCATATCAGATCTAAGTTCCATTTATATCTTGGACTAAGATCGTGGCTTGCATCACCACCCTAAGTCGTGGATGTCGTGTAGGTCATGGCCTAAGATCGTGGATGTAGCGTAGGTCATGGCCTACGATCGTGGCCTGAGTTGACACCACGTGGTAGTGGGTGTGTTGGACATCCTGTATGGGTCCACTAACTCCTTGTTCGGTCGAATACTGAGACCGAACTGCTTTGGTTGCCGATCTGAGAGTAGAGCTTGATGCCGACCTGAGAGCAGAGCTTGATTGGTTGGCTTTTACCGAGCTGTAGGCTGAGGCCGAACTCTTTGGTAATGCCGAACTCATACTCCTGCTTTGGTTGCCGATCTGAGAGTAGAGCTTGATGCCGACCTGAGAGCAGAGCTTGATAGGTTGGCTTTTACCGAGCTGTAGGCTGAGGCCGAACTCTTTGGTAATGCCGAACTCATACTCTTCCTTGGGCTTTGGGCTGATGGGCCGTCATTGCTGTTGGGCTTGTTTAGTACGCACCCCATCACTACCCCCCCCGAAAAGCGAAGTGAATCACTTCGGCGAAGCGAGTCACTTCGGCATTCTGGAATACGGGGGGAGGCTGAAGTCGGGGGACGTGCCCTGCGCGTGACTGCATTAAATGCGGCATTAAATGCGACAGTAAAATCTGGCCGTCGAATCCTGAAAAGGTGGGATATGAAACGGTGCGATGATTTGAAATCTTTTCCAAATCTGATAAATACCGCCTTTCTTCATCATTTGAACACCTTTGCTATTGGCTTCTTCTGCACTCTCTATCTTTTGCGTGAAAAATTTCCTTCCGCTTTCAAAAATTTCCTCAGGATTTCTTCAAACTTTCAAAGAGTAAGAACCATGTCTGCTTCTTCTTCGTCTGAGTCTGGTAGCGGTAGAAAAGGGGGTAAGGGGTCTTCTAGCCGGAAAGAATCCGGGGAGAAGACCGTAGAGTATTTTCACAGTATCTTGAGTAAGGATACTGTGATATCCCTTTACGAAAAATACTCTTTTCCTGGGGGGAAGGCGGTGGTTCCCGACGATGATCATAGGGCTAACGATCCGCCGGAGGGTTATGCCACCGTTTACGAAGCCTGCTTAGAATGCGGGCTTCGTTTCCCTCTTCCCCCACCTTTTGTAGAGTTTCTTGATTTTTTTCAACTCCCTTTAGGTCAGGTGACTCCGAATTCTTGGAGGCACTTGTCGGCTTTTGCTGCCGAACTCCGTAGGTTAGATAAGGATCTGTCTCTGCGGGCAATCCTTAATTTTTTCCAATTTAAAAGGAAGGGATCTTGGTTTTACTTGATCCCCTTACAGCCTTTTAGGGCATTCTGCAAAACCAAGTGGCCGAAATGGCAAAACCGCTTCTTTTTTTATAATAGGACAGCGGCTCCGGGCTTCCCCTGGAGAGGGCCGAAGTCCGTGATTCCTCACCCTCGGTTAGAACCATTGGCCGAGCTCGATGACGAGCTCAACAAGATTCCCATAGTTAGGAAACAATACACGGAGTCTGAGCTCGTCAAGGGCGACGTCGTGTTCGACATCTCGTCTTCGGACGAAGAGGCCGAGGGTGAGGATTTCTCTTTACCTTTATGTTCTACTGCTTTAACGAAGAAAACTAACCTTGCTTTCTTGCTTTTTGGCAGTGTACATGCTGAACAAGGCTACCCGAAAATCTTCGGAGTCCAAGGAGCCGGAGAGGCCGAAAACCGCCAGCTCGGCGTCTGATGCCGAGAGGACTCCGAAAAGGCAAAAAACCTCTTCGGATCCGAAGAAGCCGGAGTCAACTTCGGCAAAGGGGAGGGGGAAGGCCCAGAAGCCCCCGAGAGCGCCAGAGAAAGACGTGGTCTTGGCGCCTCCTTCGGAACATATCTGTGAGCCGTTTTTATGGCCCACGGACTTCGCCGAGGTGAATTCTCTTCTTGATTTTCTGGCCTTGCTTTTTTTTTCTGTATTTTTTGTGGTCCCTTTGTTGACTTTTTTCTTTATTCATTTTCAGAGGAACGATATGCTCTCCAAGCTCGTCGCCGTCGAACTCTCCAAAGCGTCCAATGACTATGCCGAGATGCAGAGGAAGTTGGCAGCTGCTTGTCATCGGGCCGAACAGGCTGAGGCTAACTTTGAGAAGGCCAGAGCTGCTAGGATTTCGGCCCAGGATGAAGCTCAGTTTGCCAAAAACCAGCTCGTCATCCAGCGAGAGCAGGCGAAGCGGAGCGATGCTGCTGCCGTGGTTGCCCAAGGGGAGGCTCTCCGTGTTTACACGGAGAAACTCTTTTTGAGCAGCCAGTTCTCGGCCTTTGTCGGTAGCCTGGTAAGGCTAATTGCCGATAAGGGCGAGCAGGGGGCCGACGTCGTGCTGCCTCTGTACAGCCGAGAGATAGCAGCTCGGCTTCAGAATCTGCCGCTCCTTGAGGAGCTCGCTTCATCTTCGGTCCTGCTTTCTGCAGACCGAGTCCGGAGTTGTCGAGCTGATCGGGACGAGAACCTGGAGGCTATCTTTGCCTCCGTGGGACCCGTTTCACCCGCTTCGACTTACAACGGAGAGGGTGAGGCCGAGCCGCTGGAGCGGGAGGCCGAAGTCGATCAGGCCGGGCATCCGGAGAAGGAGGCCGATCAGGAGGCGGAGGCGAGGCCGGCAGGAGGCGAGGCCGAGGCTGAGGTAGCCCAGGAGAAGGAAGCTGTACCAGACCGAGGAGCCGGAGACGAAGCAGGCGGAGTATGATTTCGTCTCCCTTCTCTTAGTCTAGTTTCTTCCTTGTAAAATGGCCTTGAAGCCCTAGTGTAAAAAATTTTCCTTGTGAATGAAAAATTCTCTACATTTGTCTTCGTATAGCTTTTCGTACTCGCCTTTATTCCTGTTGTATTTTACTATCTGCTCGGTATAGCTGCCGAACTAATATAGCTGCTTTGTACCCAAGGAGATGGAGATACTTCACTGGAAACGGCTGTACTCTTCGGCTTTGGACGAAGCTGAGAGAAGAGCTATAGCCGATCAGACGAAGAATGACGAGCTTCTGGCTCGTTTAGTGAAGCTGGAGGCCGATATCAAGGACTTAGAGTCCGATAAGAAAGATCTGGAGGCCGAGCTGAATACGGCCATTGCTGAGAGGACTGCGTATGAGGATTACATCCGTGTGCGCGGGGGAATGACCATATCAGAAGTTCAGGAACGAGTTGACGAACTGTGGGAGGAGTATAATGTACTCCGGAGGAACAATGCGCTGGAGAGCTCGGCTTGCCAACAAGTCGTGAAATCATTGCGGCGCTGGGCTTCTCGGTACGACATTGTTCTTGCCCGGCGTCCCTCAATTGAGAGATTCCTCCGGCATATCGCGCCAACAGATGCTCGCACTCCAGATCAAACCTCTGGTTCCCTTGTTCAAAATCCTACTCCCAGCCAACAACGAACTCCGGAACAGCCGGAAACGTCAAGACGAGAACGGGCTCAGGAGCAACCGGAATCGTCAAGACGGGGACGGACTGAAATTCGCCGAGGAGTTGTGACTATGAGCGAGCAAGATCAGCAGATGCTTATTGCAGAGACTCTTCATCGCCGAGGTGTTAGGACTTCTCGGGCTCGGGGAAGAGGCGTTGGGTCGAGGATAGCATCTCGTCGACCTGCTTATTCTTCATCTGCTCGGAACAACCGAACTCGGCTTCCAGAGGATTTTGCAGATAGGTGGCTTAACTTCAGCAACCCTGGACAGTAGAATAGTCCTTTGTAATAGCGTAACGCCATTTTGTAGGGTAGCGGAGTTGTATGCTGAACAAGATTTGATAAATGAAATTTTGTTTTCGCTTCTAACACTGTATTTACAGCTTAGCGAAAAAATTTCATCGTACTTGTCCTCGGTCTTATGAAGTAAATTTCTTTGACCGGACTTGGTCCTTGGTCTGATGAAATAAACATCTTTGACCGGACTCGTCTTTGGTCTGATGAAATAAACATCTTCGACCGGACTCGTCTTTGGTCTGATGAAATAAACATCTTTGACCGGACTTGGTTTGTGTTCTAATTTGGCGATTTTTGTCGCCGGGATCGAACTTTCCCTTGTCCTAATTCGGCGAGTTTTATCGCGTGGATCGGACTTTCCCAGTTAACCGAAGTGGTCTTATGCAGTAAACCTCTTTGACTAGACATGGTCGTCCCCGGTCTTATGAGGTAAACTTCTTTGACCGAACTTGGTCGTCCTAATTCGGCGAGGTTTATCGCGTGGATCGGACTTTCCCTAATTGCAGTTCGTTTCAGACGAAGTGCTTATTAAGCTGAATTGCGGTCTTGTATCCTCCTTGGAAGCTTGGACTCACAATCGTTGGCTTATTGCAGTTCGTTTCAGACGGACTGCTTGTTAAGCTGAATTGTGGTCTTATATCCTCCTTAGAAGCTTGGACTCACAATAGTCTTTAATAATCGATCTAAAAAGGGGATCAGTCTTTAAAGAACGATATACCTTGGTACCATTTGTAAGAGACGACAAGCACATAGAGACAAAACACATAGGGAAAAAATGAAAAAGACGAAGGAAAAAAAAACTTTAAACCTTTTTTTTTAAAACGACAAGTAAAAGGTACAAGTAAAAAACAAACAAATAAAAACACATACCCCTATGACCGAACTAGACACGAGACGGACTGACCGGACTTTGTCTCTTACAAGTGGAACTTCTTGAGGTTGGAGACGTGCCATGTTCGGGGTACTTGTTCTCCTGACATGTGAGTCAATTTATAAGACCCTTTGCCGAGGACTTCGGACACCCGATATGGACCCTCCCATGTGGGTTCGAGTTTGCCCAGCTTTTCTGCTCGGCTTACTTCGTTGTTTCTCAAGACGAGATCTCCCACTTGAAATTGAAGCTTTTTCACCCTTTGGTTATAATACCGGGCTACTTGCTCCTTATACTTGGCTGCTTTTATGCACGCCAATTCTCTTCTTTCTTCGGCGAGATCTAGTTCTGCTCTCAGTCCGTCGTCATTCATTTCTGAGGAGAAATTTAGGGTTCGGGGACTGGGTACGCCGATCTCCACCGGAATTACGGCTTCAGTGCCGTACACCAGGCTATACGGAGTTTCACCGTTGGAGGTTTTGGGTGTAGTTCGGTAGGACCATAGGACTTGAGGGAGATTTTCTACCCATTGTCCTTTGGCTTGTTCTAACCGAGCTTTTAACCCTTTCACCAGAATCCGGTTCGTTACTTCCGTTTGTCCGTTTGCTTGGGGATGGGAGACCGAAGTGAACCGCTGTTGAATGTTCAGCTCTTGGCACCAATTCTTGAACGTCTTGTCGGTGAACTGAGTCCCATTATCCGAGATGAGGATGTGGGGTATGCCAAATCGGCACACTATGTTCTTCCAGACGAAGTCCAATGCCTTTGAGCTCGTTATCGTAGCTAATGGTTCAGCCTCCACCCACTTCGTGAAGTAGTCCACGGCAACGATAAGGAATTTCATTTGCCGAGGAGCTTGAGGAAGTGGTCCCACTATGTCTATGCCCCATTGCATGAAAGGCCAAGGGCTTTGCATAGTGTATAGATCGGTCTGCGGCATCCTTGGGACATTTGCATGAATTTGGCACTTCGTACACTTCTTGACGAGCTGCACTGCCTCTTGTACCATGGTTGGCCAATAATATCCCCATCTCAGAACTTTTTTAGCTAAAGCTCTGGCTCCGATGTGGCTACCGCACGATCCTTCATGAACTTCTCTGAGGATGTAGTCCGTCTCTTCTGGTCCTACGCACCGCAATAACGGCTGGAGGTAAGACTTTCTAAAGAGGACTCCTTCATGAAGTTCGTACCGAAGAGCTCGGCACGTGATCTTCCGAGCTTCTCTCTTATCCTCGGGCAATTGTCCTTGATCCAGATACTGCAAGATCGGCGTCATCCAGTTCGGCGAGCTGGATACAGAATGTACCTCGGCTTCATCAATGCTTCGATGCATTAATTCTTCCGCCTTTGAGCTCGGATCTGAGGCCAACTTACTTAAGGTATCTGCTCGGCTATTTTCCGCTCTGGGAATGCGGATTATCCGAAAATAGGAGAAACTTCGGCTGATGCTTTGCGCTTTGTCCAAATACTTCTTCATTCTCTCGTCACGGGCTTCACTTGTACCCAACATGTGATTTACTATGACTTGTGAATCACAATGGACTTTGAGAGATTTGACGAGTAGACTTTGCGCTAACTGGAGTCCGGCCAGGAGGGCTTCGTACTCGGCTTCATTATTAGTAGTGGGGAATAGGAAACGAAGTGAGTAGGTTACCTCGTGTCCGTCGGGAGCGACAAGTAAAATACCAGCTCCACTTCCCATCTTGTTTGAAGCTCCATCTACGAATCCGCTCCAGCAGTCCGGCGGCTCTACTTCGGATTCCAAGGGCTGTGCTAGTTCGGCATTGGCAGAATTCTTCTGTTCGGCAATAATAGGAATTGCTTGATCGAACTTCGCTTCTGCAAGAAAATCTGCCAAGGCTTGTCCCTTGATGGCTTTCCGAGGTAGATATTCAATTGTGTGCTCTCCCAACTCTATAGCCCACTTGGCGATTCTGCCCGATGCTTCTGGCTTGGTCAAAACTTGCCGAAGAGGTAGATCGGTTAAGACGCATACCTTGTGAGCATAGAAGTATGGCCGCAGTCTCCTTGCTGCATTTACTAACGCCAGAGCAATTTTTTCCAGAGGTTGATACCTTGTTTCTGGACCTCTTAATGCTCGGCTTGTAAAGTAGATGGGAAACTGCTTTAGGCCTTCTTCTCGTACAAGCACCGCGCTGATGGTTTGATCCGATGCCGCTAAGTATAAGAATAGTACTTCGGCTTCGGCTGGAGCAGAGAGAATAGGAAGCTCGGCTAGATAACTTTTGAGCTCGTCAAAGGCCTTTTTCTGCTCGGCTCCCCACTCGAACTTTGGTGCCTTTTTCAACACCTTGAAGAACGGCAGTTGCTTTTCGGCTGCTTGGGAAAGGAATCGACTCAGTGCGGCTAGACATCCGGTTAGCCTTTGCACGTCATGTATGGACTTCGGCATTGCCATGTTCTGAACGACTTGAACTTTTGAGGGGTTTGCCTTGAGTCCGTCTTTTGAAACCCAACAACCCAGAAACTTTCCCGAATCTACCAAAAAGGTACACTTTTGGGGATTAAGTTTGAGGTTGGCTTTCTTGAGCACGTTGAGAGTGGACTTGAGGTTGTGCTCGTACTCCGAGGTGCTTTTGCTCTTGACGACTATATCGTCAACATATACTTCGACTTCCTTTCCAATCAGGTGCCGAAAAAGCTTGTCTACCATCCTTTGATAAGTGGCTCCGGCATTCTTTAAACCGAATGGCATCTTTTTATAAGCGAAAATGCCGAAATCAGTAATGAAGGCCGTTTTTGAAGCGTCAATCTCATCCATTAAAACCTGATGGTATCCTTTGTATAGATCAAGAAAACAAAAAATTTCAAAGCCTATCAGAGCTTCTACTTTTTTATCTATGTTCGGAAGGGGATAGCAATCTTTGGGACAGTGCTTATTTAGATCGGTGAAATCTATGCACATCCGCCATCCTCCTTCCTTTTTCTTGATCATGACAGGATTGGCCACCCACGAAGGATACTTCACTTCGAATAACACATCCGCCTTCAATAATTGACGGACTTCGTCATGGATGACTTGACTTCGTTCTGCCGCAAAGAGTCTTTGCTTCTGTTTTATCGGCCGGACCGAAGGATCAATATTTAAACGATGAGTGATTACCTCGGGGGGCACTCCGGTCATGTCCAACGGAGACCATGCAAAGACGTCTTTGTACTCCTTGAGGAGCTGGATGGTTTTTTCCCGAAGTAGAGGCGTTCCCGCGAAGCCGATCTTAACCGTTCTGGATGGATCGTCTTCGTACAGCTGAACTGTCATCGAGTTCGGCTCCGGTATGACTTCGGTCATCGCCTCTGACTCCGGCTGCTGTGATTGCTATGCTTGGTGGTGCCGATCTGACTGCTCGGCACTTCTAAGCGCAATTTGCAGGCATTCCTTTGCTCTTTTTTGGTCACCTCGGATGACCGCTATCCCTCCTTTAGTAGGGATCTTGATGGTGAGGTGATAGGTGGAGCAAACGGCCCGAACTGTGTTGAGCCAGTCTCTTCCCAGGATGACGTTGTACGGGGACCGAGCTTTTACCACGAAAAACTCAATCATCGTACTGGAGCTAGTAGGCGCTTTCCCCACCGTGATCGGAAGGCTGATAATACCTTCAGGGCGGGTGTCCTCCTGGGCGAAGCTCTTTAGGGGAAGCGGAGCCGGGCTGAGCCGAGCTGGGTCCACTTCTAGTTTGTCGAAGCACTCTTTAAAAAGAATGCTGACTGACGCTCCTGTATCCACAAACACCCTGTGGATCAGTTTGTTTGCCACTCCGGCTTGGATGACAATGGCGTCTTGGTGAGGAGAGATGGCCGGGACGGGATCAGCATCCGAGAACGTAATCACTCCGTCCTGCTTCAGCCTTTTATGCGTTGGCTCCTCTCGATTGGAGCCCATGCGCTCTGACTTCAGGGACGACTTGGTCTTCCCGGCAGGGAGAGCGTCAATAGTCAGGATTACTCCATCATATTGCGGCTCGTCATCGTCTTCGGGATCCGGCTGCCTTTTCGGATCCTGAGGAGCGCAGTTCGCACCTCTCTGCTTCTTATTCTTCTTTGACTGCTTGCTTTGGTATTTTTTCAATGTCCCTGCCCTCACAAGAACATCGATACCTGCAGCCAAGTTTCTGCACTCCTCGGTATCGTGACCGTGGTCTTGATGGTAGGAGCAGTAGTTATCCTGGGGTCGGCGCGCGGCAGATTTCGTCATCCGCTTTGGCTTTTCGAACAGGTCGGAGTGTAGTTCGAAAATTTCCGCTCTCGGCTTGTTCAGCGGTACGAACTGAGCGGGCGGCTTCTCGGGATTGAGACGGGGTCCCAATCTGTCTTGCACCGGAGTCCTTTGAATCCTTTCAAAAGGAGTTCGGCGAGGATGTCCCTGATCGCCAAAAGGAGTTCGGCGAGGATGTCCCTGATCGCTATGATCGGGCTTCCTCCTGTCTCCTCGGGACGATGAGCTGTCTAACGACCGTTTGCGACGGTCTGCCTCATCGGCCCGGGAGTACTGGTCCGCAATGTCCCACATTTCCTGAGCTGTCTGCGGACCGCACTCAACGAGCTTCCTGTAGAGAGCTCCGGGCAGGATTCCATTTTGGAATGCCGAGATGACAAGCAGATCGTTGAGATCGTCTACTTGCAGGCATTCCTTGTGGAATCTTGTCATAAAGTCGCTGATTTTTTCGTCGCGACCTTGACGAATGGAAAGCAGCTGAGCCGAAGTGATTCGGGCTTCCGCTTTCTGAAAGAACCTCCTGTGGAAGGCATCCATTAGATCTCGGTAAGATCTGATGCTGCCCTGGGGGAGGCTATCGAACCACCTTCTCGCGTTCCCGATGAGCAGCTCGGGAAACAGCTTGCACATGTGGACCTCGTTGAGACCCTGGTTCGCCATGTTATACTGATAGCGCCCCAAGAAATCGTGAGGGTCCACGAGCCCGTCGTAAGTCATCGACGGAGTTCGGTAGTTCTGCGGTAGGGGAGTTCGGGTGATGTCGTCCGAGAACGGAGTCTTCAGTGCTCCGTACACGGCGAATCCGATATCTCGTCGGTATGGAGGAGATTGAGTTCTCCTGTGATTCCGGTACCGAGGAAGAGCAGGAATATGTCGGGGTTGAGGATTCTTCTTCCTGGAAGACACGGCACTACTGCGGTAGTGACTTTCATGTCTGGATGAGGAAGGAGAATCCTCCGCTTTCGTCTTCGGCTCTTGGCTCTTTTGCAGGAAGGCTAAGAACTCATCCTGCTTCTCAGCCAAGAACAGCTTGACAGCCTCATTCAAATCAGGCTGCTGGGAAGACTCAGTGGGACGATTTTTGGAGCGGCCTGTTCCTTCGCCATGAGAACTGGTGGTGGATTTATCCCTAGGCTGTTTTCCAGACCTATGGGATGGATTGGCTTCCTCCTGGTTCTCACGGGCAGGAATACGGGTACTCTGCGATCTGGTATGCATTTTTTGGGTGGAAAAAAATGGATCAAAAATTCGCTTTATCACAAATTTTGTTCTCTGCTTCCCACAGACGGCGCCAGTGATGGATCCGCGAATTTTTGATGTTAGCAAATGCTGGTAGAGAATGAAAATACAGACACAAAGAATTTACGTGGTTCGATTTACTGAAGTAAATCTACGTCCACGGGAAAAAGGGAGGGCAAGATTGTATTGCTTGATCTGTTTTCTACAGCTTACAAATACAAACTTGCTATTTGCTATATGGTGTTTTATCTCTAGAGAGCTTAACCTCCTCATATCAGATCTAAGTTCCATTTATATCTTGGACTAAGATCGTGGCTTGCATCACCACCCTAAGTCGTGGATGTCGTGTAGGTCATGGCCTAAGATCGTGGATGTAGCGTAGGTCATGGCCTACGATCGTGGCCTGAGTTGACACCACGTGGTAGTGGGTGTGTTGGACATCCTGTATGGGTCCACTAACTCCTTGTTCGGTCGAATACTGAGACCGAACTGCTTTGGTTGCCGATCTGAGAGTAGAGCTTGATGCCGACCTGAGAGCAGAGCTTGATAGGTTGGCTTTTACCGAGCTGTAGGCTGAGGCCGAACTCTTTGGTAATGCCGAACTCATACTCTTCCTTGGGCTTTGGGCTGATGGGCCGTCATTGCTGTTGGGCTTGTTTAGTACGCACCCCATCAAATGCCATACTACTATTTTTAGCGCTGTCGTTTTTCCCACATTCTGAAACCCATATAATAATCAAATAAATTGAAGGAAAGCAACCTTTTAAAGAATCAGAATAAAAGAAAAAAAAACCTAACTGCGAGGAGCCGTTCCTTGAACCCATGGGTGTATCTCATTTGGTGGGTTGCTTTTATGTGTTCTGTTTCAACTAATAAAAAGAAAGGTGAGGAAGAGAGAGAAGGGAAAAATAGGATGTGTGTGTGTTGAGTGGGTGTACTTTTATTTCGTTGTTAAATCTTTTACTGATTCAATTAAATTGGCGTATGGATACGTGTTGTAAGGGGAGTATGTCTTATTTGAAATCCGCTTAATGTGTGATTTTTTTAATGAATGGGAGGGTACGTGTACTTGAGAAAGGAGTATGTGTCATCTGTTTCGCATATTAATTTTGGTGGATGTAGTTTTAAAAAAAATGGAATGGTAAGTGGAGTACGTGTATTATTCTGGAAATGGGAGTATTTGAATTCTGGGAAGAAAATGGAGTATTTGAATTCTTTTGTTTTTGATTCGTTGTTTTAGATTTAATTGGAAGTGTGTTGTTTTGAGAAAAGGAAGTACGCGTAAATTTTTGAGAAGGAAGTATACATAGTATCACATATGTGGGATGGGAGTAATTGTTTATTTCTTGTTTACTATAATTTCTATAATTTGAAAATGTTTGATTAATGTAGAAAGTGGTGGAAGGGTATGCGTGTACTGTGTTTGGGAAGAGGGAGTGTTTTAAATTCTTTTGTTATACACCTTTATTTTAGGTTTTAATCATTTTAAATTCTTTTGTTATTCCACTTTATTTTAGGTTTCTGATTAAAAGAGGAAATGGGTATATGTACGTGTGTTAGTTTGGTTTGGGAGTGTAATTGATTTATTTTCCCTTCCTCGTAAACCACTTAAATTATTTGGTTTGGGCTTGTTTCTAATATAATTGGTTGGGGCGGGAACAGCCGAAATTAATCCAAAACATCTAAGCCTTTGATTGGGAAAAATTTATAATCTTGAACGGGGAAAGTAATTGGAGACATAGGATGCATGCATTTTATTTACTTATTTGAAAATGATGTTGATTTATGTATTATCTAAATGCTAAAGGTGAATCCTCGCAAGCGAAACGTGATACCAAGGAGAAGGAAATACTTGTGAATTAAGCAGCCGAGGTGAGCTTTCTTTTAAATAAGGACGATGTCCTAAATATTTTATCGATGGGAATGAAACTATGTTTATCATGTCGTGCTTTGATTTTAACGTGCCTATCTGATGTGGCTTTTGCCATTATTATTTAAATCGAATTCGGGTCCCTGTAGGGCCGCAAACCCTACTTGGATTAGTGTACACCTATGGTAGACCGTGTGCTAGCATATGGGTTGGTCGGTCTAGTGACTTGGTTTGTGGTCAAATTCAATGTCATGTATGCGTAGATATGGTTAACGTCTATGGAAAAATAACTGATCAGTCGACTTTTTACAATGGGACTGATTTTGAGTGCCTCGGCCCTTTCTAAAGCTAAACCCCGATGGTCACTTATGGTGGCATGATAAATATTATTTTGATAACTTGTTTTGGCATAAGTCCACTGAGTAATTTTATAGTACTTAGTCATGCATGTGTTTTCCTTATGTGCAGGTTGAGCGGCGACGAGCAATTGATGGTGTTGAGCAATTAAAATTTGAAATATTATTTGGTTATCTTTGAACTACGAGTGTCGTTGTGTCCCACACATGACGTTACTCTTTCTCTTGAACGCTTCCGCTGAGACATTGTTTTTACTCATCATTTATTAAGCTGTGAACCTAATTATTTGGATATTTGAAAACTTGATATCTTTTGGATAATGTCAAACCCTTGATCGTTTTTTTTAAATATTAATTATTGGTCAAACTCTTTATTGAAACCCTAGTTTTCTTCGTCTGTTTACTGAGTTCTTTTAATCACGATCGCCCGTATTTATTAACCCTAAAGGGCGGTCGTGCCAGTTTGGTATCAGAGCATCAGTTCTTTCCGCTCTGGACCCCAGAGTCTTTTTGAGTCAAAATCTATTCTTGTATTAATTGGCTAAAGTGTTAAACATCGAAGGTTCAACACCACAACTCGTCACGCCCAACCACGAATAAAGAGGTAAAAGTATTTTGGTGACTTTTGATTTGGATTATTGAATATTGGAAGTTGCAATGGGAAATTTTGTTTTTGGAGATTGAAGTCAATACTATGGTTTTGAAAAATATTATTCGAAATGTGAGATGATATATATATGATAGCTCTTACTTGATTGTGAAACATGATTTTTGCCAAATATGATGAATATTGTCAAGCATGTTAAATTGTATCTTTCTCGATGAGGAAAATATGTGAATGTATGTTGAACTTTCATGAGTGTTGGAAAATCTAATTTTCATTTTATTCATATATGGTGGGATTTACATGGTATTGGAAGTTGTGGAACGCAAAGTATGATGTATGTGATTTTGATAGATACAAATGTATAGAGTATGAAATACAACTCCTATGGTGATGAACTTTTTGCTTGTAACCAATACGCACCTATAAAATATGTGATAAATAAGTTTGCGACAATAATAAACGTGGAGGTGTGAAATGTCTAATACGAGTCAAGTAGCCTATGGGGATCTAGAAGTCGAGTTACTGTGATTTGATGAAATACAAAATCAAACAAAATGAGCGAACCATTTACCTTGAGGGCAAAGGTTTTATTCTTAACGTGATACAACTATCATACCTCTATCTTTTATACATATCCGTATGCATCTACATCATACTCTCAACATCATTTTGAGCCATATATCTTACATATTCCTTTCTATCTTTGAGTTGATGTTGAGATTTCCATCTATGTAGATGGTCGAATCGTATTACGCTCCGATGCGTAATCGTTATGCCAGAAATAAGAACTTCCCAGTTGAGAGCTACAGAGAATACGAATGGGATGGAAAGATCTACCTTATGGTTTACGTCGCCAAGTTTTACGATCGATGGATGGACGCCTACCCGTATGGGGGAGCCACCCATCACGCGGGAATCGCAAAGCTCATCCGCACCCTACTGCCCTCTTGGAGCCAGTGGGTCGCCCAGGCGACAGATTCATTCACATGGTATAGCCCGCCCGAGTACGTACCGCGAGGGGACTTAGTATCAATCACAACCAAGGAAGGAGAAATTTCCATAGCTATACCATGTGAATGAATCTGCCACATGGGCGACCCACTGGCTCCAAGATGGCTGTAGGGTGTGGATGAGCTTTGTGATTCCCGCGTGATGGGTGGCTCCCCCATATGCGTAGGCGTCCATCCATTGATCGTAAAACTCGGCGACGTAAACCATAAGGTAGATCTTTCCATCCCACTGGTATTCTCTGTAGCTCTCAACTGGTAAGTTCTTATTTCTGGCATAACGATTACGCATCGGAGCGTAATTTGATCCGACCATCTACATAGATGGAAATCTCAACATCAACTCAAAGATAGAAAGGAATATGGAGTATGATGTAGATGCATACGGATATGTATACAAGATAGAGGTATGATAGTTGTATCACGTCAAGAATAAAACTTTTGCCCTCAAGGTAAATGGTTCGCTCATTTTGTTTGATTTTGTATTTCATCAAATCACAGTACGTCGACTTCTAGATTCCCATAGGCTACTTGCCTCGTATTAGACATTTCACACCTCCACGTTTATTATTGTCGCAAACTTATTTATCGCATATTTTATAGGTGCCTATTGGTTACAAGCAAAAAGTTCATCACCATAGGAGTTGTATTTCATACTCTATACATTTGTATCTATCAAAATCACATACATCATACTTTGCGTTCCACAACTTCCAATACCATGTAAATCCCACCATATATGAATAAAATGAAAATTAGATTTTCCAACACTCATGGAAGTTCAACATACATTCACATATTTTCGTCATCGAGAAAGATACAATTTCACATGTTTGACAATATTCATCATATTTGGCAAAAATCATGCTTCACAATCAAGTAAGAGCAATCATATATATATATATCATCTCACATTTCGAACAATATTTTTCAAAACCATAGTATTGACTTCAATCTCCAAAAGCAAAATTTTCCATTGCAACTTCCAATATTCAATAATCCAAACCAAAAGTCACCAAAATACTTTTACCTCTTTCTTCGTGGTTGGGCGTGACGAGTTGTGGTGTTGAGCCTTCGATGTTTAACACTTTAGCCTATTAATATAAGAATAGATTTTGACTCAAAAAGACTCTTGGGTCCAGAGCGGAAAGAACTGATGCTCTGATACCAAACTGGCACGACCGCCCTTTAGGGTTAATAAATACGGGCGATCGTGATTAAAAGAACTCAGTAAACAGACGAAGAAAACTAGGGTTTCAATAAAGAGTTTGACCAATAATTAATATTTAAAAAAAATGACCAAGGGTTTGACATTATCCAAAAGATATCAAGTTTTCAAATATCCAAATAATAAGGTTCACAGCTTAATAAATGATGAGTAAAAACAATGTCTCAGCGGAAGCGTTCAAGAGAAAGAGTAACGTCATGTGTGGGACACGACGACACTCGTAGTTCAAAGATAACCAAATAATACTTCAAATTTTAATTGCTCAACACCACCAATTGCTCGTCGCCGCTCAACCTGCACATAAGGAAAACACATGCATGACTAAGTACTATAAAATTACTCAGTGGACTTATACTGAAAACAAGTTATCAAAATAATATTTATCATGCCATCCATAAGTGACCATCGGGGTTTAGCTTTAGAAAGGCCCGAGGCACTCAAAATCAGTCCCATTGTAAAAAGTCGATTAATCAGTTATTTTTCCATAGACGTTAACCATATCTGCACATACATGACATGGAATGTGGCCACAAACCAAGTCACTAGAACGACCAACCCATACGCTAGCACACGGTCTACCATAGGTGTGCACTAATCCAAGTAGGGTTTGCGGCCCTACAAGGACCCAAATTCGATTTAAATAATAATGGCAAAAGCCACATCAGATAGGCACGTTAAAATCAAAGCAAGGCATGATAAACATAGTTTCATTCCCATCGATAAAATATTTAGGACATCGTCTTTATTTAAAAGAAAGCTCACTTCGATTGCTTAATTCACAAGTATTTCCTTCTCTTGGTATCACGTTTTGCTTGCGAGGATTCACCTTTAGCATTTAGATAATACATAAATCAACACCATTTTCAAATAAGTAAATAAAATGCATGCATCCTATGTCTCCAATTATTTTCCCTGTTCAAGATTATAAAATTTTCCCAATCAGAGGCTTAGATGTTTTCGATTAATTTCGGCTGCTCCCGCCCCAACCAATTATATTAGAAACAAGCCCAAACCAAATAATTTAGGTGGAGGAGAGGCTTATTTTATTTTATTTTTTATTTTTTTTGAATTTTATTCGCAGATCACGGAGGAGAGGAAAAATCTTTGCAAAATATTTATTTAAAATTTGAACTAAGGAAAGTCTTGGTGACCAAGTCAAGGAGGAAAATATTTAATTAAATTAGCTTGATTCACGGTCCTTTGTATTTTATTTAAATTGTGCAGCCCACAATTTATTTTTCAACAAACTGGATTTTTGTATTATTTATTCAATTTATCGGATCCAACACGAAATTGAGTCCAATCAATATTCCTCACGGAAATGAATTATTTAAATTCACATTGTGATTTACTTTACAAATTTCTAGCTCTCATAAAAAATTATCAATTAATTAAATTCACCCCACATTAATTATTCAAAGTAACCACGTCACATATTCAATAAAGTTGACACAGTAAAAAATTCCACCTCAAAATTAGGTCACGAAAATTATCCAACAACAATCCACTCGACAATTAATTCACGGACTTCGCAATATTAAAAGCATTAAATGCAAGTACTCGAGGGTTCAAAAATTATGATTCAAAAAGTGGGGCGTTATAAAAACTAGTATCACGCCCGTGCGATGCACGGGTCATTTTAATTTCTTCATATTTATTTCATTATGCGAAATAAAATTTGTGAAATGATAAACAAAAGAATATTCGACGTCCTCTTACTTCGGATTATACTTTTCCAATCACATTAACCCCACATGGCCACAAGAGTGCGTTTAAATGCTAACTTTTCTTTAAAATGTCAATACGATCACATTAAAATTTCAACACATATTTGTGTTGACATTTTAATAAACTGTCTTGACATTTAAATATCAGACTTAAAATTAAAAAGTATTTTAATTCTGTGAAAATATGAATTAACCGTTGAGTTATAACTGCAGGAGCAAGTTTACGTTGCAATAATTTAAGATTGCACTGGTGAGACACTTCCTAGTCGAGCTTCATTTCATTGCAATATAGTGACCCTATACACTAAAAACCCAAACCTTGAAACCTAAATCATAAACCCTTAACTTTAAAATATACTCATCATGACCAACAAATGAGCCAGATATCAATAAAATTCTCCCTCTGCCTCAGTTCAATTTTACTTTGTTGATCACTTATTCAAAATATACTCATCATGACCAACAAATGAGTCAAATATCAATAAAATTCTCCCTCCGTTCCAGTTCAATTGTACTTTGTTGATCACTTATTCTATTTTGGGGGTTTTAGATATGTATTTGATATCTTACATTGGGTCAGCCTACTTGATAATCCTTACTGATAGTGGAGGTTTTTTACCTGAATCTTGTCTGTAAATTTGTTTATATGCTCATATCAGCTTTTGGCTTGTCATTTTAAATAATATTTAACATTTGATATTTCAATATTTAACGTTTGATATTTTAAATAATAATACTAATAATATTGTAACTGAAGAAATCTTTTAAATAAATTTACTATCACTTCTAATATTTAACGTTTGATATTTCAATAGCCATTTATGTTATTTGATTTAAAAACCTTTTCATTTTAAAAATTTAAATCCTAAACCCTAAACTCTAAACATATATCATAACAATTGGGAAAACATTTGACTTTCCTCACTAAGACATAGCAGTATTTTATAGCAATTACATGCACGACCCATTGTATTTCCTTCAAAATTATATTATGAAATTATTATGAAAAGTAAGAATATAAAAATAATCATTCATTAAATATAACCTATAAACAGTGACTAAAATATTTTTTATATCTAATGCAAAAACTACAAACACAACAATATATAATCAAGAACACGTGTACTTCAATAGTGAAACAACGTTAATAAGAAATATGTGTCTCATTTATTTTTTTAGTACTAACTTCACATTATCGATTAATTAATTGAAATGGAAAATGATATAATTGTACAAAATCTAAAACTAAGAAAATGTATAAGAATTTAAAAAAAACATAAAACTCAATCAATTTGACATTTAAATAACGCAAATACATACTCCGATATATTTTGACTATACTACTTTTGGATCTCTATTACAACTTTAAAAAGATCATGAAAAATCATGATCCCTAACTCATATATAGTGTACACTTTATTGTTTTATTTGCAAGTGAGTGAGAATGAGTTTGTGGAAAAATCATGATCCTTAAATTACTTAATAAAATAAATAGAATAGTGGTTATAATTTGTGTATTAGTATTTATCATGTAAATAGATATCAAGGCAATTAACCGAATACCCACTCCTCTCATAAAACGATACCGGCAAGTCAATACAATTCATCTCAACTTTTTTCTCCTTTTCTTTCACTGTTTCATTTATGGTTCATATATTGAATTGGAGTCCACATGAAAATTCCATTTTCATTTCATCATCACTTACCAAGAATCATTTCATAGTAATCATTTGCCACACTTTATTTGCAATCATCATTTGCATGTAATCAATCTTTTCAATTATATTTATAATTTTTATTTGCACAAAAGCGTTATCACAATGTCACACATTTATTTAGCTTTTAATCGCAATTACTTTTTTTTAATCGCAATTACTTTACATTTATACTTTGCGCCAATTAGTCGGGATCTTATTGCCACTCTAGCATTTTGAGGTGATTTTCAATTAACTAATTTTGAATTCTTTGTTTTTGTTCTCATAATTTCAACCGCCCCCTATTTTAGGGCGTATCATTATTTTCCCATTTAAATTCTCAGTTTCGTTATTTGATTCCCATTTAAATTCTCTAATTTTGTTCTCATAATTTCAACCGCCCCCTATTTTAGGGCGTATCCTAAATTAAACAATTTTTAATTATTGTATAATCGTTACACTTTTTATTAATGACTTCCTTTTTAATGGTTGTCTGAATTAAATAAATTTAATTAGTGTATAACTGTTCAAAAATGTTGATTGGCCATTGAATCTTTCAAAATATTCACGTAAACTAATTATCTTGTCAATAAAAACCAATGACATTAATTACGAAGCAATCTTAATTATGTTATTAACAATGTTGAAATTCTAATCTTATACTTATGTTTGATTTAATTACATTGTTCATCAATCCATTTAATTATTAACATTCAATAATTTCACTAATAGAAAAAAATCGATTGACAATAAAAAAAATCAATCAACTTCATTAATAAGATCTATATCAGAATGCAACCAAAAAATGAAGAAATCGATAAAAAATATTAGAGTTCAGAATCATTTATGCTCATGCAGCTCTTGCCCACCGCCCATCAGCCTCCATCTATCTCCAATAGCTTTCATCTTTTCCACTCATCGTCTCCAACACTTTTATCGTCATGCGTCGACACCATCTTCTCCATCAGGCTAGTATGCTCTCATATGTAGATGAGAACTTCAAACAAAAGTCAACTAAATACCCCATATTACAATTCGATAAATATTTCATTCATGAACAATGCAAATACAACTTTGCGTTTTGTACTATAAAATTTTATAGATTACTTACCAATTTCAAAACCAAATTTGGCAAGGGGAATGCTTCCATGATTTCAACATTTGATTGATAAAGTTGTGGTTTGTAGATCACTAAAAGAGATTAGTTCCATTTCCATAGTTTCAACCATCCTCTTTGGTAAGAACACAACAACAAATATTAGTAACATAATAATCACACAAAAATAATGCATAAAGTGGTTAAAGATAAAAAGATATTGTTGACAAAGAGGAAGAACCATACCGAAATATTATTTTTTGTAGAAAATTTAGTGATGCAATAGATTATAGGTGAGGGTAATATGAAAGTGGACAATAAGCTAGCAATGACACAAATATATAGACAAAAAATATAGGGAGTTTATAGTGTGTTATAATTTTCATTAAATTATTATTAACACAATTACTAATAATGTGTAATAATGTGGCTGTTATAAAGTTAATCTCTAGTTCGTGTAACCCCAATTCCATGGCGGATTGATATGTGGTGCTTATTATTGAAATTTTGAAATTAAATCATAATTATTAAAAATTTGCAACTGCCAAAATTTTTTAAACCTCTATGAAGAAATTGCATGCCACATTTATCACTCTAATTAGTGTAACCGCCTATTCTATTGTTATGGACGAAATATTATTAGTGTAAGATTGAGATGAATTGATTCAAATGATGATTATGATTGGTGAATTGTAACAGCTATATTAAATAATTGAATTAATTTTTTATGGACCAACAAAAATATCTAACGTTTACAATATAATCCAAAACTTATATATATTTACAATTAAGGCTAAAACTTTTCCACTTCCACTCCCCTAAATTATTAATTTATTATAACAACAATAAAAACCGTACACATTATAATTTCATTTAAATATGTATAATAACACATTATAATCTCAAACCAAAATTTTTAATTCCTAAAATGCCCCCAAAACTCAACTTTTATATATGTATAGATTTTATCAAAATTATATACTTTTAAATCTTAAATGGCAGTTTTGTAAATTGGAGTATGAAATAATGATATTTTTGAAGAATACATTTAGCTATCACATGGCAATACTAACAAAATTGATTTTGTTCGAATTAATTCATGAATAAATAAAAATATAAAAACTATATAGTGTTGTTAAAAACTCAACCAAGACTTTTAAAAAGTGTTCCAAAAATTTATCAGTACCCGTTAGTTTCTTTTTATTTGAGTGAAATATTATTTCAAAGATTGCTTATTTAATAAACTTTGTATTACATTTTATTATTTTTAATTTTTTAATCATTCTTGAACTTGTAAACACATTCAAGTTTATAAATAATTTTTAATTATATAGTAATAGATTCTTATTTTGCTTAAAATACACAAAATAAATAAATAAAGAACATGCAAAAATAAGGATAGATAAAAGAAAAAGTATGCCAAAATTGTATACAATTTAATTAATAAATTGTACAGTTTTAGTAAAATCTATTAATAATATTATCATCTATATATAATTAATTTACCTAAATTAATCTATTAAATATGTTATTATCATTGTTTTTCTTTCAATTTATCATATAAATATTCCACCCAATACAACATACGGTAAATAAATTAATACTTTAATAAACGTTATTATGTACATTAAATACACACATAAAAGCTTTATGTAATCCATCAACTCCTTATAATTAGTAAGTAAACTAACACACAATATAATTTTGAAACATTGATCATCCCGAATTTTTTCATAATTAATAGCAAGTTGTTATATTTGCATATGGATTAGATACGGATACTACGATTGGTTTAATCCGTATATTCTCTAACTTTTCATTAATCTGCTGGAATCAAATCGTCAAAGTCCCGATACGTTATGTACATCAAATACAATTAAGATAATTGAATGTTTCAATTTAATCATTTCATTTTAATTAGTGAAACAGCCACCGGTAGAAAAATATTTAGTGTCACATTCAATGCTGGATGACCTCAATTGTACATTAAATACAATTAAGATAGTTGACTATTTCAATTTAATCATTTCATTTTAATTAGTGAAACAACCACCGGTAGAAAAATATTTAGTGTCATATTCAATGCTGGATGGCCACAATTCTATTCAATGCTGGATAACCTCTTGTTTTTTTCACCCGACTCCTCTTCTGCTCATTCCGTGCCGGATAACTGAGCCATCAGGAGCATGAAATAAGTATAAAAAATTTAATAAACACTATTATGGACCAAAATTTTTAATTCCCAAAATGCCCCCACAACTCAACTTTTATATATGTATAGATAATATCATTGAACCTTTATTAATAGTAATATGAATATGATTTAAGTAAATACTAGGAATATCTAGTAAAAACTCGGTAGTACTAGTTTGTTTCAGTCCTCCAAAAGATGCTCAACTGGAATGACACACAAAAACCATCTCCAAAAGCTACATGATCATTTGCTCTTCATCACCTCCATTTCCCCCAATTTCGCCTCATTATTCTCACTCTTCTCCTCACCACATCATCAACCCTGTGAATTCCAATCTAATTGATTCTCAAAATTAGCATTTGATCCTCCGCGATCTGAAGTTCAGCGCCAGCCTCTTGGCCCCTTCAAAATCGAAGCCCTAGAATTTTTCTGCGGCGGAACTACTGCAGGCGCCTCCAACGGCACAAACGCGAAGAAATTGGAATCGCAAAGGGCGTCCGGATTAATTGATTCGCCGCTGATGGTGGGAGAAGTGGATTTCCGGAGAGAGATAGTAGGGTTGGAGGGGTCGAAGGAGAAGTGAGTCGTTGGGGGAGCCGAAGAGGCCCGTGCCGAATTTGAGTGTGAAAGAGGGGTGGAGAGAGCGAGGGAGAGGTTGTCTTGTTTTCCCATTTCGCGATTAGGATAGGATGCTCATTTTTCTGTTTCGGTTCAGTTCAGTTCACAACTAGGAGTCTCATTTTCATATCTGCTAATACAAAGTCTCAATTTAGCTTCCACATTCCAATACTCATTCCACATTTCATTATAAAACTAATACTAACCACACAACATGGCAGGGGGAAGGAATATTTTGCTAGAAGATGAGATGAACATGGAGTTGCTAAGTAGCATTGCTTATCTATTTCATGATCAATCGTGGAACCACATTAAACACTTAGCCATTCACTGATTTCGAGCCGTTTAGTGTATCTCTCAGTCTCTTCTTCATCCCTCCTCAAACTCTTTTGTACAAGTCCAATGAATGAGGATCAGCTACCTACACCTCATCATAATCCTCCTCCTCATCTTCTTCCCCTCCAAACTTGGTGCTCTTGTACCACGACGCACACCCCACGTATATCACGAGATCAACCGCCGTCAGCCCGGCCAGCAAAAAGTAGAACCTGTCCAGATGCCCCCTGTTGAGATTCCCTGGTATCCACCCGGGCACGTTGTCCTCCGTCGATATCTTCATCACTATCGACACCAGCAGGCTGCTCACGTAGTTCCCCAAAGATATCGACGTCATGCACAACGCGCTCCCGAAGCTCTTCAGCCCCTCTGGTGCCTGCGCGTTGAAGAACTCCAGCTGCCCTACGTACATGAACACCTCCGACGCCCCTATCAGCCCGTACTGCGGCACCTGCCACAATATGCTCAGCGTGCTCGAACCCTGGAACTGCTTACATTCCTTCCTCGCGTATTTCAGCCTGTACCACTCCACTATCCCCGCAGACACCATTGCCATCACTGCAATCACCAGCCCGATCCCCATCCTCTGAAGCTCGGTCAGCCCGCTGGAGTCCTTCCTCACCCCGCGCACGGCCGGGTCCACCACCCTCCTGTACAGGAATATGAAGAGGGCCACGCTGAGGATGTCGAAGCTCGACATGCTGGCTGCTGGGATCCGGAAGTTGGAGATCTGCGTGTTCATGGCGTCGCCCTGCTCCACGAAGAGGGAGGCCATCTGCGTGAACACGACAGAGTAGATGATGGTGCAGAGCCAGATGGGGAGCAGCCTCAGTATGCACTTCACCTCCTCTACTTGGGAGATGGGGCAGAGCCGCCACGGGTTGTTCTTGTACTCGCTCTGCTTCAGCTCCTCCTCATCCTGTGCCGTCACGAATGCTGCCCTGTCCAAGAATCTGCAACGCAAATTATTGTCAGCAGCAGCGTGTAAAGAGAGAACTGAAACCATTGTATAAGTTTGTATTTGACTTGAATTGAAGTGTAACACACTTACTTGATCCCCTGCGTGTGAAGCATCTTCCGGGCACTGTTCTTTGATCCCTCGGGTTCGTACAAGTTGGCAGCATCCTCGCCCGGTGGGATCCTCACACTGCACTTCTTGGTGGCGGCAACCAAGACTTGGGAAATGCGAGAGAGGGGGTTGCCGCTAGGCTTGAAATGGCGGTAGCGCTTGGTGCCTCCGAGGAAGAGGAGCAGGGCAAGGGTGGCAGAGGCAGTGGAGGCCCAGAACCCGAGGGCCCACAGGCCTTCGTCTTCGAAGTATACCAATATAGTGTTGGAGAAGAGTTCGCCAATGTTCAATGCAAGGTAGAAGTAGCTGAAAAAGGCCACTTTGGAATAGCCCTCTCTCGGATCCTCTATATCGAATTGATCAGCGCCAAATGTGGCTATGTTAGGCTGGTAGCCGCCGTTGCCAAGAGCCACCATGTATATAGAGATGTAGAAGAGCCCCAGCTCCCAACTCGAATGCGTGTTGCATTTGGTCGTCTCGTCCCCACAACCCCCGGGTTTGAGCAAGAACACCTGCGTGGATAGTGACAAGAGCACTAGACCCTGCTTGCACAAAATGGTAGTAATACATAAGTTTATGATCATGTGATGCCTAGACACTGAGAGAGGAAAATAAATAGAGAGAGTGAAACTTACAATAACAAAGATTGCTTGAAAGATGGCACAAGTTTTGTATCTTCCCCAATAAGAGTCGCTAAGGAAAGCGCCAACAAGTGAGAAGATGTAGACCGTGCCGGTCCATTTGCTGATGCTGTTGGCTGCTTCGGCGTTGTCTTGCTGCAGCACTCTTGTTAGAAACAGCACCAGATTCACTCCCACCCCGAAAAATGCTAGCGTTGCTAGACCTTGATTCACTGCATTTCAAACTCTATTACCAAAATGCAACTGCAACATATCCTTTGTTGATTTGGAGACTGTCAAAAGCAAAGAATTTGAAACTAAACATAGATAGATTGAGGTGTTCACGTGCAATTAGGGAGAATTATTTTCTAGATTCGTGTAAAGAATTAGTATATGCTTAGTTTCCACTTGTTGCAAATATTAGACGTGAAACCTTTGCTTTAGTCTTTCCTAAAAAATGCAGGCATTACAAATTTACAAGTGACTCTTGAAAGGTCCCATGCCTTCGCTATCCATGCCAATATCTTGTCTATTTTAAAACTTTTCCTCACCCACTAAATAATTGTTTATATGTTTAATAAATCCAACTCGATTATGACTATATATTTATATTTGTTTATGTATTTTCATATTTTTCTTTCAAGAAATTAAAAATATCTTAAGTATTTGGATAACTATACAGGGATGGGGTTTTGGAAGTATGGTATAACTAACTTTGATGAAATTGACAAAGATCTAACTCTTGTTTTAGCAAAGGAACGCCTCAATAGATCACGAGCATATTTGAATACGAAAACAAATTAGTTTGGATATGTATTTTTGGAAATATTATCTTTAGTGGAGGTATTACAAAAATACTAATTTTCTCAAAATAAACTAATCAAGAAACCCAATTATTGTATCCAAGAGTATTATTAGTAAAATGATAATGAAAGTCTTTATTAGTGATGAAAATTTGGTTTTGGTAAAATGATAGGATCAATTATTTAAGATAATTCAACACCATCTATAGAAATATTTAGGAAAAGATCAATTCATTTTGAATAATTAGCAATTCGCAAATAATGCTTAGTGCTGTCATCAATATTCAATGCACTCATGTTTTGGAATAAAAAGCATTTGTATACTCCAACCATAATACTAAAATTGGCCGATCATTTTCTACCCCTCGATTCTTATAGTACGATATATGTTTTGGTTAGTTGTCGATCATTTTCCATTTATAGTGGTTATGAAAAAACCAAGAAAAAGCAAAAAATAGAATTAGCCTTATAGAGAGAGATGGTCATATACAATGCATTGAAAATTAATGAATCAAAACCAAAATTGTCTCTCCTCTATAAATCCAAATGTAACCCTTATCGAAGAAAAAAGAACAAGTGTCGATCTCCCTCTCCGTGCAAACACTTGGTATTCAATTACGTGTCAGATTCTATTGGTTTTTATTGCATTTAATTTAATATCTTCTAAATTAAAATTATCAATACACGCAACACACACACACAAACATATACACACATATATATACACCTATTAATCATATTGCAGCTAGCTAGAATTAATGTTACTCATCAACTTAAAAAGGAATTTTTTTTTGGATTAAGACTTTTGAGGTTAATTTGTGATGTGGGTGTGGTAGGAATTTGCATGCCACAACACTTAGGACACTTGCTATCTCTCTTACAACATTTTTTTTATGGATTTAGTGCCTTCCCCAGCCAAAATTGTCATTTTCAAGAACTTCAATTTATAACCATTTGCAGCCTATAGACGTCTAATTTAGTGTAAATGTACGTAATTGGACTAAAACTCCATAATTCTTTGATGTGAAAGTTGATCAAGATTGAAACCTTTTATTTATGAGGTAGACTTACATAATATTATTGTCCCAGCAGACCATTTTCCAGTTAGGTCTCGAATAGCTGGTTTTCCATTAAAATCAACACTTCCATCACCTGTGTATTCTTCTTCCTTCAATTTTTGAGCCTGCAAATTAAATAAATTGAGAATCACACAAGTTATATATAGATGCATGAGAGAGATCAGATGGGATAGTTAAGTGTTAGTATATTTGATGAATGAATGAATGAAGCACCTTGGATGATTCTAAAGATCCCATTTGAAGGAGGAGATGAGGAATTCTTATGTGTAGAATTAATAGTTGTTTTGTGTATATAGGAATGTTGAGTGAGTTGGCAAGCAAGAAATAGGGAGGGTATATATAGAGGTGGGAGAGAGGAATGGAGGGCTGAGATTTATGGAAAATGGGAAGGACAAAATCCAAGATGGCTCATCACTTTGCAACACTTAATTCTCACATACCAATTTAGTGAAAACTTGTTATATCCAATGTTATTGGATTGAAAGCATTCAGATATTAGAGAGAGATTTCGTTTCAAAATTGTCTATTTTTAGTGCTTATTCTTATTTTTTTCTTATACCGAATTTATAGTGCTTAGTTGTCGTTTTATTATTTAAGTGAGAGAGACACAATATTTGCGACTTTTTTTTGGAAAAAATACCACGATTCCGTTTGTCTTCTAGCTGAAATAAAATCACAAGTAATATTTTCTTGTGAAGACTTTATGAAAACCAGAAATTTAATATTTAATGAAATTTTTGCCGGAAATACCCCATATTCGTAGTCTCTAGAGGAAATGGTAAAATTATGATTAAAAAAAAGAACTAAGAAAAGAGTTCGTAGAACTAATTAAAGAGTCTACCCCATAGTGTTCAAATGCATATCATCATTTCAATTCATTTGATTTTCCTTCTATTGTTTGTAGCAATTCAATGTCAAATAAAATGCAATGTAAATAAAGTTGATTGGCTTGAAGGCTATAAATTCATAATATGTCACACTAGATTTACATAGTGACATATCACATGTACTAGATTTTATAAATTCAAATTTCGTAAATTGGCTAGTGTGCACTGCATGAGTAATTTTTTATTTAACTAATATATGAATAATGATCTTTGAATTTAAAAAACGTGGAGTATGATATATCATATACTAGTACTACTCTAGCTTGTCTTTAAATTACATATATAATGTGAATTAGAGATTTTACTAAATTACATATACGATTAAAAAAAGCGAATCAACTTTTGTAAACAATGCTCTTTTAATCTACATGTCCGGATTCACCAATCTTTAATTAGAATTCGTTAGTTAGAATTTACTAATCAAAGTTAGAATTTAATTGAAAATGGTATAATGCATACGAAGCGATTTAGCTAGGCAGTATATCTGTATATCTATAAGATAATACAGAACAAAAAAAACCTATTAAATTAATCGATCTATATTTAAAATAGTACGTGAACAAGTTTGAAATACTTTTTAAGTTTTAAGCTGTAACATCTACATATGATTTCGATTTTTCTTACACTACAATACTATATTTTGTGATATATGTAATTTAGAAAATGTTGTTTACCAACATTATTATATATTATACATTATTAATTTTACTTATATTAGATATTGTATGTAATTCTTGATTATTTGATTTAAAGCAATATTGCTAGTAGTTAGTGGATATCTTTATCAGTAATATAGCATCTAGTGGCATGACTTTACAAGAAAAAATAGATTGCCTTAGATCTTTGAATTTAAAAAAATAAGTTTGATATAAGAGATTTAATTCATTTAGATAAGGTTGCCTCTGGCTCTGGGTATAATTATAAATTGTGTGTGTCTGTAACATATCGATGTCAATAAATATAGTTCTTTGATAAGGAAGGCAATGCATAGATTAATAAAGTTCTATTTATGTAGTAATGGAGTATATGTTATGACACTTTAACAACAAAATAAAAACATTTTTTGTTTGAACGATTCTTGTATTTTTTTTCGAACAATTATTGTATCTTGATACCGGTTATATTTATGCATGTAAAATTAGGGATGTACTAATATGCTAACTAATTTTAAAGTGCTAACGTACATTCAATCACGTGTTGCCACGTGACACAAAAAATGCAATTTTGTAAATATAAAAATGCAATATACATTTGTAGAAGTGATATATGACTTAACAATATAAAATGCAATTTGTCTATAACTAAAATGCAATATGCCGAAATGCATGTACAACTTCTCAAATGTGTATTGCATTTTTGTGTTTACAATATTGCATTTTTCGTGTCATGTGGCAACACGTGATTGAATGTACGTTAGCACTCTAATTAAGGATGCACCCTAGTGCTCCCCCGTAAAATTATAGTTATATTAATATACATAATAATAATATTATTATTATTATTATTATTATCAATTTAACAAAATTCTGAGCAATATTTGTTCGGACAGGGGCACCTATAGTGCACTTTTCAATGGAGGATGAAACTTTTTGCTTGGGAAGAACTAGAAGGATTACTTAGGAATATTCTGTTTTTCGTGGATTACAGTGCAAATACGAGTGATGTGGGGTGTGATGCTTCGACAAAATGTACTCCTTTTTTCATTACTAACTTTGGTTTATAGTTTCACCACATGATACTGGCAGAATGTCTTGGAGGAACTTTGCCTCGCCCTCAGACACAACTTCAAGTTTGATTTATACTTCAAGGATGACATAACACCAAAGTATAGATTAGGTGTTAGTGGAGTTGAAGATGATAGTTGTACTCTCTGCATGGAGGAGAACTAGATCTCTTCTTCACCTATTGGATTTCATCTAGCTTCATTCCTTGGCCTGGAGTTCCCTTTAGGAGGTTTTGACAAGAAGATTTGGCATCCATATTCTACATTATGTCATAATCTATCTGGCATATTGTTAAGAGCACAATTCTCTTAACGAAGAAATCCTGCGATTACACTCGCAACACACCAATCCGGCGCCCCGAACGTTGGGGACGGCGGCTCAATTCGTGGCTGGCGCGGAGAACTTATTGTTGGTTTCTGGATTACAAGAGATAACAAAACCGGGCGTAATACAACCCAAAAGAAAGGAAAAGGAGGAACTGAACTTAAAAATTATAACGTAGAATCGAAACTACTAAACCAGTATGATTAGCCGAGTCGAGGAGGCCTCTTCCCGCAAGACGAGATACGCCCCGGTAGTGCTCTTCGGTTTGGCGTGTCGTCCCCTAAGGTAAAACGGCTACGTCTCTATTGATGCAGCACCGCAATCAGTAGAGCTCCGGCGAACGGGATGGAGGAGAGGACAGAGCTTCGACAGAAGGACAATGCAGAGAGAGGGAGAGAGCTTATGCAGAGAATGCTTGTATGTGTGTATCTAATGCAGTGGTATGGCTAGCCTATTTATAGGTCAAGCCACCATACAGGGTCAACCAGCCATTGAAGGCTCATCATGGCAAATTCGTAACCGACGTCGGTTACAGGCGTGTGGCTGGAGTGTGCCACCTGTGTGTGGAGCGTGTGGATTTCTCACGTGGCAGTCGTGACTGTGCCTCGCTTGACGACGTGTCAAGCCACTTGGATTGCTGACTCGGCGGTGGTCCAAAAAGAATAGTTTGGGCCAAGCCCCAAGCCCAAAGACCAATTGCCAAGATCCAAGTCTGCCAAGATCCAAGTCCAAGTCCAAGTCCAAGATCGAGATCGAGATCGAGATCGGGATCGGGCCCGAGGCCCGAGGCCCGCGGCCTGCGGCCCGCGACCGCGAGCACGTGCACGGGCTCGGGCGGGCGGGCGGCGGCGGCGGCGCGCGCGTGTGCGCGCGTGTGGGCTCTTTCACCCATCTTGGTCCACTATAATTATTAAGTAACATAAAGTCACTTAATTTATACACATTAAAAGATGTGTTAATCCTCCAATGTGGGATAATTAACACTAGTTAATTATTCCCTAAGCTCCAACTCCAAGCTTTAATAAAAGCTAATTATGCCCAACTTTAATCCACTATTTCTCGACGCTATGTCATTTAATTTCACGAAATTAAATGTCTCGTCACATTTATTATTTGGTCAAAATCCATTGACCGGGCATATTTAATTCCATGATTTCTACAATCCCCCACATGAGTGGAAATAGCCGAATGCATATGCATGCAGACACAAGCTCAACCCTCGAGAGGTATATAAGCATAAGGATAGGTAGTTGTTGACTTTGAACCCTCCATAGTCGACACCATCGGATACACAGGCGGCTTAGTAGCGCGATGCTTTGAACTAATCCCCCACGGCGTGCACCGAGACAATGGTGTTAACGCTTAAACACCTCAACCTCATCCGTTCTCACGTTTTGTGTCCATTGCGGTCTTGGACACCACTTTGGATTCATAAGTGCGTTTTTTATGAAGCGACCACACTTCGCACTTACATAGGTGATTCTTAGTCAAGTACCTTGCCATACTTGGTCTCTTTGAGAATTCCATCTCTTTGAGATCCTTAAGAACCATTAAAAGTCATAGACTTAGCCTTTACCACTAGGCAAGCTCTCCAACACTCTATTGCTCTCTAGGGAATAGATATAGTTGAGTGTTTCTCATGAACTCTCATAGCTTAGTTGTCCCTTTGAACCAAGTTCTTGGGATCTCCAGTCATCATGGTTGGGTTACCACTATGATAATTCTTTAGTTTGTGGATTTCAAACCCATTCCCTCTAGCAACTTATTCATTTGATCACGGTTTAACCCTATGGTTAGCGGATCCGCTAGATTATCTATTGACTTCACATAGTCAATTGTAATCACCCCTGTTGTGATCAAATGTCTCACGGTGTTATGTCGTCGACGTATATGTCGAGACTTACCGTTATAGAAGCCATTGTTTGCCCTTCCAATAGCTGCTTGGCTATCGCAGTGGATCAGCACTGGTGGCACTGGCTTAGACCAACATGGAATATCTTCAAGGAAGTTCTTAAGCCACTCGGCTTCCTCACCAGCCTTATCCAAGGCAATGAACTCCGATTCCATTGTTGATCGGGCTATACAGGTCTGTTTTGTGGATTTCCACGATACAGCACCACCCCCAATAGTAAAGACATATCCACTTGTTGAAAGTGAGTCTCTATTATCGGATATCCAATTGGCATCACAGTACCCTTCAAGTACCGGGGGGTATCTCGAGAAGTGTAGCCCAAGATTTTGAGTGTGTTTTAAATATCTCAAAACCCTCACAAGAGCTCTCCAATGCTCTTTGCTTGGATTGCTCGTGTAACGACTTAACTTGTTCACGGCACAAGCAATGTCAGGTCGAGTGCAATTAGTTAAGTACATAATGCACCCGATGACCCGTGCATACTCTTCTTGTGCAACGGGCTCGCCTTTGTTTTTGCTCAAGTGAACGTCGAGTTCAATTGGAGTCTTAACCGGCGCGCCATCATAGGCTTTGAATTTATTCAATATCTTCTCAACATAATGTGATTGTGTTAAGATGATTCCATCATTCGTTCTTAGAATCTTCATTCCAAGAATTACATCGGCTAGACCCATGTCTTTCATGTCAAAGTTTCTCTTTAACATGGCCTTTGTATCGTTAATTACTTGAGTGTTGCTACCCAAGATTAACATATCATCAACGTAGAGACACACTATAACGTGACCATTATTAGTGCTCTTGATGTAGACACATTTGTCGCACTCGTTGATTTTAAACCCATTTGATAACATCACATTATCAAACTTCAAGTGCCACTGCAATGGCGCTTGTTTCAATCCATATAGAGATTTTACTAGCTTGCATACCTTTTTCTCTTGTCCAGGTACTACAAACCCTTCGGGTTGTTCCATATAGATTTCATCTTCTAGTTCACCATTTAGAAACGCGGTCTTTACATCCATTTGATGAATCTCAAGATTGTGCAATGTAGCAATAGCGAGAAGCACTCGGATAGATGTAATCCTTGTTACAGGTGAATAGGTATCGAAGAAGTCATGTCCTTCCTTTTGTTTAAAACCCTTTACTACTAATCGGGCTTTATACTTATCCACTGTTCCATCGGCCTTAAATTTCCTTTTAAGTACCCATTTGCAACCTAGAGGTTTCGCACCTTCAGGTAGATCTACCAACACCCAAGTGTGGTTTAGCAAAATTGAATCAATTTCGCTTTGAACAGCTTCTCTCCAATGCAGCCCGTCTGGGCCAGCAAAGGCTACTTTTATCGATGTTGGTTCTTCATCCAACATGAAAGCAATGTAGTCAGGACCAAAAGTTTTTGGTGTTCTGACTCTATTACCACGTCTTAGTACTGTATCTTTTGGATCGGGCCTTGCACGCTTGCGCGATTCAGGTTCCGCATCTGCTGATTTAGAACTAGTGGCTTCTTCTTCCACTGGTTTAGAACTAGTGGCTTCTTCAATTCTTGTCTCAGAATTGGTTGAGACCTTTTCCTTGTCTTTGCAAGGAAATGTATTTTCGAGAAATACGGCATTCCTTGACTCAATTGTTGTCCCCACTGTTATAGTTGGCTGTCAAAACAGCTTCCCCCCACATGTTATGTGGTAATCCTGAAGTTAGAAGCAGTGCATTCATCATCTCTTTTAGAGTTCGATTTTTGCGTTCTGCAACACCATTAGATTGTGGTGAATATGGAGCAGTTGTTTGATGAATTATACCACTTGCGTTGCATAACTCCTCAAACGGGGCTACATATTCTCCTCCTCTATCGCTTCGAATCATTTTGATTTTACAACCAAGTTGATTCTCAACTTCGTTCTTATAATTTTTGAACGCCTCTATTGTTTCATCTTTACTTCTTAAAAGATAAATGTAGCAATATCTTGTGCAATCATCTATGAAAGTGATAAAGTACTTTTTACCACCTCTTGTTTGCACCATCTTTAAATCACATACGTCCGTGTGAATTAATTCAAGGGGTTTTGTGCTTCGTTCCACCGAGTGAAACGACAACTTAGTCATTTTTGCTTCAAGACAAATTTCACATTTATCTTGGATATATAATTCATTAGCCTTTAGTAAATCTAAATTTACTAATCTTTTAATGGCTTTTGAATTTACATGTCCCAATCTACAATGCCACAAATTTGAAGACTCGGTCAAATAAGAGGAAGTAGATGCTTTATTATTATTAGCCAATGGCTTTGCAACACTGCGAGTTGCTACACTAAGCTTGAAAAGCCCATCGGTTACATAACCTTTTCCGAGGGATTTTCCAAACTTATACAAAGTAAACCTATCAGACTCAAATACAAGTTTAAACCCCTTATTAACTAGTATTGATCCTGACACTAGGTTCTTGCGGATGTCCGGGACATGCAGCACATCCTTCAAAGTGATTGTGACGCCAGACGTCATCATGAGAATCACATTGCCAACGCCGAGGATTTCGGACGATGCTTGATTCCCCATGTTGATTTTCCTTCCTTCAACAGCCGTGTAGGAGGCAAACTTGCTCCTGTCGGAGCAAACATGAGCAGTAGCGCCGGTGTCGATGTACCAGCCTCCCTTGTTATCAACAAGGTTAACCTCTTCAGTGACCACTGCAATGAGGTCGTTCTCATCCCAGTCTTTGAACTCCTTCTCAACGACGTGGGCTGCCGGCTTCTTCTTCTTGCTGCGGCAGTCTTTAGCAAAGTGGCCTGGTTTGCCACACTTGTAGCAGTCGCCTTCAAACTTCTTTGAAGGCTGCTTTCCCTTCCCTTTGTCGTTTGGACGGTTTGGGCGAGGGCGTTTGTTGGAGGGACCGCCCCGCTCCAACAGGTTGGCTTTGGCTTCATTTGGGGTGAATCCCTTAGCCTTTTGGTCGCTCTTGCGCACATCTGCCTTAATGCGCAACTTCACGATCAAGTCTTCAAGGGTCATCTGCTTTCGCTTGTGCTTGAGATAACTCTTGAAGTCCTTCCAACATGGAGAGAGCTTGTCAATGATCGTGCACCTTAGGAATTTATCGGGCAAGGTCATCCCTTCAGCCACTAAGGAGTGGATGATCATTTGGAGCTCTTGGACTTGCTCCATAATAGGACGAGAATCGACCATTTTGTAGTCATTGAATTTGGCTACTATGACGTTCTCGGTGCCTGCAGCATTATCTATGCTATACTTCTTTTCTAGGCTTTCCCACATTTGTTTAGATGTGGTTACATTGGAGTATACATTGTAGAGGCTATCATCTAATGCACTTAAAATAAAATTTTTACATAGATAATCCCCTTTTCTCCAAGCTTCATAGTCCGCCATGACTTCGAGCCTAGTCTCTTGGTCACTTGGCGCGGGCGGCTCGTTTTCCGTGAGGAAGTTGGCGACGCCCAATGTTGTCAAGTAGAACAACATCTTATGGTACCACCGCTTGAAGTCAGATCCTCCAAACTTTGGTGGCTTCTCGGCGGGTGGCATCATTCTTGGTGCTATAGGTGCCGCACTTGGTCCATTGAAGGAACCAATTCCATTGCCCCCGAAGGAGCCAACAACTTAGTTGGGCATAGAGTCCCCCATTTTCGTGTTGGGCATAGTGCCCCCCACATTCGTGTTGGGCATAGTGCCCCCCACATCCGTGTTGATCCCGGAAGATCCAACACCAGTATTGAGCCCGAAGGCACCAACACCTGATCCATTAAAGGATCCGAAGGAACCACTAAAAGTGGAACCAACCGAACCACCAAAGGTGGAACCAGTGGACGCCCCGAAGGGGTTGTCCCAAACCCAAGGGACGGTGGATGAGGCAGCTGGGAAGCCGGGGGTTGGCATCATCGAGGGAATCGATGAAGTGTTGACCGGTCCAGTGGTCGCCATGGTGGAGGGAATGGCGGCGGTGGTGGTGGCAGCAGCGTTGTTGGATTCAGTCGACATCTCCAGCAAAGGTTTTAATTGTTTCGAAAGTTTTAGTTCAGTTTAGGAGGTCCAAATCCCTTCAAAGGCAAGTTTATCTCGTCTTGCGATTGTTGGTTTCTGGATTACAAGAGATAATGATGTGAATCAAATTTACATTGTTATTTCCATAACTTTACATGATTTATATAGTTTGATGCTTGCAAAAGTGTGTTTTATGGTGTAGGAAGAGGAGTAAATGGTGAAACAAAGAAGGAAACTCGGAGGGTGAAAAACTGTGCAGAAAGCTCTCAAAAGTGGCCACCCGGCCGGGTTAATTTCATGCCCAAAAATACCACCCGGCCGGGTGATTTTCGCGAGGCATGGGAAGTCCAGGAGGGGTCGAATTTATGTCACCCGGCCGGGTTAATTTTATGCCCAAAAATACCATCCGGCCGGGTGATTTAATTATAACTACAAATGCAGTTTCTTTCGGCAGTTTCAGAGAGAGGAGAGAGGAGTTTTTGGCGGAGAAAGGGGGAGAAAAGAAAAAAAAAAGGTGTCAGGGAAAAGAGAGGGGGTGACGTGAAGGAGTGGCTAGCATTAATTAAAGGGAAGAAAAATTGAGGAAAGAGATTGACTTGGGTGGCGAATTCAGAGGAATTTCATTCCTAGGCCCCGTCTCCATATTCCAATTCCACTCAACGAGAGCATGCTTCCTACGGTTTTTGTTGCATATTTCACCATGTTTTTAGGCTAAGCTCCCTATGTTGCTCCAAGTTGTAATCTAGGCTTGTATGGATGTTTTTACACCATTAATTTCATATGTTTGTGTCCAACAATGTGCTTAATTTTATTCACTATGTTTTTGGTTATGGATGTAGTGATGTTAATTCCTTTGCTATCGTCTCTTTAATATAGCTTAGGATTGATCGTTTGTTGGTATGCTATCGATTTAGAACTGTTCAGGGGATAAATTGATAGTGGATTAGGTAAGTGATTATAGTAGACGACGTTCGTTCCCGCGCATCTGCAGGAATTAAATGTCGTTGAAAGTTGGTTCATGGAACAAGTGTTCAGCTGACTGTGAACTATACGTCGTAGACATGTTCAGTGCACGCGATTAGGTTGATTAGTTAATCCCAAATATGTGCTTTTAATATCGGTGTAGAATAATACAAGCCTCGTGAGCAACTTGGAGTGACGTCTTTTTCCTGTTTGAAAAGTCTTCCTTAGTTAACTTGCAGTAGTATTTTGTAATCAACTTTTGGAAATCAAAATCTTCAAAACAAATTACCTTCATTTATGTCTTTTCTTTGTTTTAGAATTAAATAATCAACTCCTTCCCTGTGGATCGACACTCGAAGTATTACATTCGACACTGTATTCTTGCAGTATTGCTGTAATATTAGAGTTAATTAATCAAACTTGTATGACTAAACACTTGATAATTGAACTCCAAAATTACACATCAAGTTTTGGCGCCGTTGCCGGGGAGGGCAATAGATTGTTTAACTTATAGTTTGTGTTTTGTTTTATTTTATTTGATCTTTTTTTTTTTTTGTAGGTACCTTTATCGTTTTCTTGAAAGGTGTTAGCCATCTACCACGTCTGGACTTGAAGACGAAGGAGTATATTGTTCAAGGTGACATCTTTTTAACTTCTAGGTTAGGTTAGATAGTCTAGTTTACACTAAAGCACACACGTTTTATAGTACTTACCCCGAAGTTGTCGAGAGGTCTCGCTTTCGGTAATAGGAATATTTTGTGCTTGTGCTTGGTGTACTTTCTGTTGTGTAGGTAAAATAAAAATAAATAAAAAAAAGGTGAATGCACACGCGATCACAGGGTACACCACCGTTTGGACTACTCTGTTATCAAAGAAGAAGTAAGGTTAGAGGGTCAGAGTTTGAGATCTTCCCAGACTATTCGAGTCCATTCAGAAATAACCGAGAAGAAAGGGATCAGGATTCAGACGGTGAATCAATGGCAGAGAACAATGAGATTCCACCACCCGTGGTGAGGTTTGGCGACACTCTGAGATCGGGAATTGAGTACCCAGGGGAGTGTGCCTACGCAAATGACAACGTCAACATTCCACCTCACTACATCAGTTTGGTGAATGGAGGAAATCTTTTTCATGGACGGGATGATGAAGATCCGGTGAGCCATTTGAATGCCTTCTACGAGCTGACAAATTCTCATAGACCTCCAAATGTGGAGCATCATCGGATTAAGAGGGCCTTATTTCCATTCTCATTGAGGGAGAAGGCAAGAGCGTGGTATGACTCATTACCGGGCTACAACATTGCAACATTCCAAGAGTTGAAGTCGTTGTTTCTTGTGGAATACAACTCTCCAATGAAGATTGAGAAATTGAGAGAGGAGATCACCTCATTCCGACAGAAGTATGATGAGTCCTTCGCGGAGGCATGGAAGAGATTCACAGAGTTGATAAGAAAATGCCCAAGTCACGGATTAGCTCCGGGCCATGACCTTTTGAAATTCTACAAGGGACTCAACAGTGAAGGCACGAGATTGGTGACCGCAGGTTCGAATGGGAACCTAGATGATCTAACTCACGATGAGGTGAGGGCCTTATTCCAAAGGTTGGCCAACAATCAAAGGAATTGGCACAATCCAAGGCGAGGAGCTGATAGAGCAGGAGATACATTTGGTGCTACTAAGGACGCGGAAAGAGTGACCGCAATTGAGGCTCAGCTGGCGGACATTAGCACTCAAATGTCTTCAATGACAAAAGCAGTGAAATCTCTTCAACTGACTCCTCAACCTCAAGCTGTGACTGTGATGAGATGTGGGTGGTGCCAAGGTGGGCATCATACTGATCAATGCCCAAGTCTTCAAGGACCACCCGTGGAGGATGTGAACTATATTGGCAACAATCGCCAAGGGTTCAATCAAGGCAACCAATACAATAATCAGCAGAATTAGAGGCCTCAACAAACGGGGTGGAATCAAGCTGGTCCTAGTAACAACTCGGGTAATCAATGGAGAAACACTCAACCCCCGGGTTATGAGAAGAGGCCAACCGTTGAGGATCAATTGGGACAGATTCTCTCGTTTATGACGAAGAGTCAAAAGGAAAATGAGAACTTCAAAGATAAGACTGTGGAAAAGTTTGGGCAGATCGATGCCACAATGAGGAATCTCGAGACTCAAATTGGACAGCTTGCCACGGCATCACACACGAGGATTCCTAACACTATCCCGAGTAATACTGTACCTAATCCGAGAGGTAATGAACAGTGCAAAGCAGTGGTTTTGAGAAGTGGTCGTGAGTTGGATTCGACACCATCAATGGACGGCCAAGGTACTTCCGGCATCTCACACGCAGGGGCGGATGAGATGTTAGGCTTGCATTCCTCGCACGCAGGGGCGGACGAGGCATGTAAGGGAAGTCCCGCGTTGGTGCAGGGTGCCCAACATGGTCAAGAACAGGCTGCATCCGGCAGTATGGAAAATGGTGTAGAATCTGAGTTAAGCGAGAGGATTTTGGCAGAAAAGAAGGGAAAGCAGAAAGTAGAGATGGGATCAAAGGGACAGCTGACGACAAGTCCGGCATTAGACCCGAAAAGCAAGTTCAACTTCCCCGATCACATTCCTCCTCCACCATATCCACCGAAGAGGAAGAAAAGAGCTCCAAAGGAGAAAAGCTTCGAGTGGATGATGAACGTGATTCGAAAAGTGAATGTGGATGTATCGTTGGTGGACCTCTTCACTAATTTCCCCAAGTTCTCCAAATTTTTCAAGGATATGATGGCAAATAAGGAGAAATTGCAAGATGAGGGGATAGTGGCTTTGAGCATGAATTGCTCACAACTGATTTCGGGAATGATGCCAATGAAGAAGAGGGATCCGGAAAGTTGTGTGATTCCTTGTGAGATAGGCAACACAATCTTCACAAAATGTCTGTTGGATCAAGGATCGGGGATCTCATTGATGGCGTTGAAAACAGCACGTGCCATTGGACTGGAGAACAGAATGGAGCCCATCGACATTGCTCTACAACTGGCTGATCACTCCATTGTGAAGCCCAATGGAATAGTAGAGGATGTCTTGGTCAAGGTAGACAAGTTCGTCATCCCCGTTGATTTCATAGTATTGGATATGCCCGAGGACAAAGAGGTGCCAATTCTGTTTGGCAGACCGTTTCTTGCCACGGGGGACGTGTTGCTTGGAGCAAAGGACAACTCAGTCACGTTTAGAATTAATGGTGAGCAAGTGACCATTAATGTGGAGAAAGCGATGAAGCATCCTAGTGATGCAAAAGCGTGCTTTAGAGTTGACGTCCTCGACAAGTGTATCTTTGATAAGATGCGTTGCTCGGCAAGTATAGAAGGAAGCGTATATGATAAGGGGAGCTTGGAAAGAGATTTTGGTTCGACAATTAAATTTGATTTTGATTTTGATGAAAGTGAGGATGCTCAAATGGATCAACCAAATCTCGAAAATGATTGTGTGGTGGATACTTTCGTGGCGGATGTGCAGCCTTCAATTGAAGTACCACCAAAGCTAGAATTGAAGCCACTCCCGACAAATCTGAAATACGCATTCCTTGGTGAGGATGAGTCTTTACCGGTTGTGATATCGGCGATGTTGAATGATGAAGAAGAATTGAAGTTGATAGAGCTACTGAAGTCACACAAGAAAGCTCTAGGATGGTCCATTGCCGACATCAAAGGGATTAGCCCCGCTATATGCATGCACAAAATCTTGATGGAAGAGGGAGCTAAGCCGGTAAGAGAAAGACAAAGAAGGTTGAACCCACTCATGCAAGAAGTGGTTGAAAAAGAGGTGAAAAAATTGTTGAAATATGGGATGATCTACCCCATTTCTAATAGTGAGTGGGTTAGCCCGGTGCAATGTGTACCGAAGAAAGGGGGAATAACCGTGACTGTCAATGAAAAGAATGAAGTGTTAGCAACTCGATTGGTGAACTCATGGAGAGTTTGCATGGACTATAGGAAGTTGAACACAGCGACGAGAAAAGATCACTTTCCGTTGCCATTTTAGATCAGTTGCTCGACAGGATTGCGAGTTATTCCCACTATTGCTTCTTAGACGGATACTCGGGGTACAATCAGATTGCAATTGCCCCGGAAGATCAAGAAAAGACGACATTCACATGTCCTATTGGAACTTATGCCTTCCGCCGGATGCCTTTTGGTTTGTGTAATGCACCGGCTACATTCCAACGTTGCATGATGGCAATTTTTTCCGATATGAATGAAGACATAATGGAGATCTTTATGGATGATTTCTCCGTCTTTGGATCCTCATTTGACTTTTGCTTAGAAAACTTGAGACGGGTCCTACAAAGATGTGAGGAGTCAAATCTCGTGCTAAATTGGGAAAAGTGTCAATTCATGGTCAAGGAGGGCATAGTGTTGGGACACAAGGTGTCGGAGTTGGGGTTGGAGATGGATAAGGCGAAGATTGATGTGATCTCGAAGTTACCTCCCCCAACGAATGTGAAGGGCATCCGTAGTTTCCTTGGACATGCGGGATTCTACCGACGTTTTATAAAGGATTTTTCAAAGATTGCAAAGCCACTTTGCAACTTGCTTGAAAAGGATGCCAAGTTCGTCTTTGATGAGAAATGCCTTGAGGCATTTGAATTGTTGAAGAAGAAGCTAGTCGAAGCTCCTATTATTATCACACCCGATTGGTCAAAGCCATTTGAGTTGATGTGTGATGCTTCGGACTATGCTGTGGGGGCCGTTCTAGGCCAAAGGAGAGATAAGGTCCTACACGCCGTCTACTATGCTAGCAAAGTACTCAAGGAAGCACACCTGCAGAGGATTTTTACACCCACCCGCCCACCCGAATGCACTATGGACGTCACGCCAAGTTTGGGGGAGTTCTCTTTCCCTTTACTTTTAATGTTCTTCTTTGCATGCATTGGGGACAATGATGCATTCAAGTTTGGGGGGGGGGTTGATTTATGCATGATGCATGTTTCTTGGGTGTATTTTATGCTAAATGTGTTTTGAATCATGTATTTGACGGGTGCATGTTAGATCTTCGGCTTTCTGGTTGGGAAATCTTATTTGATTTTACTTGATCTTTGAAGCCTAGGATGAATGGAATGGGTGCATGAATTTACTTGAAAGAGCATGTCATGATTACATCCGATTTCTTGAGTTGAGGAGAGTATGAAAATCGCATGTCTTGTGGAAATTATTTTGGGTTGATTTGCTTTATCGAGTGAAGTGCTTGCGTTCGTTTGTGTCAACGATTTGGGAGGATAAGGCACTAGGATGAACTCTATGGCCAAATAATCACATGCCTAGTCCATCAAATGATCCCCTAGAAGCCACTTTGAGCTAATTCCCTATTATTTGTGTAAACACTTAGCCAATCACTTAGCCACTTAAATAAGCCCCATTTTAGCCTCATCAATAGACCTTGCTACTATTTGGGTGCTAAAAACAAGTTTGAGCTTTGGTGATTTGAGTTTTGAGTGTAGGGTGGTGAATTGTAAAGTGTAGACATTTTTAGACTTGATGTAATATATAGGTGAAAAGAGTGAAGTTCTTAAAGAAAGAAAAAAGAAAAAGACGACCTCCAAATTTGCAAAAGTCGAGGTCTTATAAAAAAAAGAAAAAAAAAGAAAGAAGGAAAAAATTTGTGAAATAAAGTAAGAGCTTCTGTTTGTTTTTAAGATGTAATCTTGTCTAGAATGGATCTCAAGTTTGGGGGAGTGAAAGTTTGGTTGTAAAGTCTTATTGATTGTTTCTTTGAAAGGAAGTTGTAGGAGGGAAGAATTTGGCACTCAAATGTGTAGCTTTTGAGCTCACTATCCATATGTATCCTACCTCATCCCTAGCCCCATTACAACCTTGAATTAAGACTTTGGACTTTATCGTTGATGCGTGTGGATGTTTTGTAAACACCTTGGTAGAGTTAAAGAAGTTTGATTTGAAATCCGCGAGTCTATGTGATAAGTAATGCTTGACGAGTCAATGATGACGGTTTGAGTTGTATGATCACATGTTTGGACTTACTTTGAAATGCACCTTGACTTGAAGTTCTAAGTTGATAAGTGATGGTTCATGAGAGTGGGAAATCTTGATTGAAATTGTTGGGGGTTTAGACTTTGTCATTCATGTCTCTACGTGATTCATTCTTTTGAAAACTTTTGAAAAAACTTTCGTGAGTTGAGCTTCAAAGTGTTGTGTTTTATATGATCTTGCCCGAGGACGAGCAAGTAAATAAGTTTGGGGGTATTTGATGTGAATCAAATTTACATTGTTATTTCCATAACTTTACATGATTTATATAGTTTGATGCTTGCAAAAGTGTGTTTTATGGTGTAGGAAGAGAAGTAAATGGTGAAACAAAGAAGGAAACTCGGAGGGTGAAAAGCTGTGCAGAAAGCTCTCAAAAGTGGCCACCCGGCCGGGTTAATTTCATGCCCAAAAATACCACCCGGCCGGGTGATTTAATTATAACTGCAAATGCAGTTTCTTTCGGCAGTTTCAGAGAGAGGAGAGAGGAGTTTTTGGCGGAGAAAGGGGGAGAAAAGAAAAAAAAAGGTGTCAGGGAAAAGAGAGGGGGTGACGTGAAGGAGTGGCTAGCATTAATTAAAGGGAAGAAAAATTGAGGAAAGAGATTGACTTGGGTGGCGAATTCAGAGGAATTTCATTCCTAGGCCCCGTCTCCATATTCCAATTCCACTCAACGAGAGCATGCTTCCTACGGTTTTTATTGCATATTTCACCATGTTTTTAGGCTAAGCTCCCTATGTTGCTCCAAGTTGTAATCTAGGCTTGTATGGATGTTTTTACACCATTAATTTCATATGTTTGTGTCCAACAATGTGCTTAATTTTATTCACTATGTTTTTGGTTATGGATGTAGTGATGTTAATTCCTTTGCTATCGTCTCTTTAACATAGCTTAGGATTGATCGTTTGTTGGTATGCTATCGATTTAGAACTGTTCAGGGGATAAATTGATAGTGGATTAGGTAAGTGATTATAGTAGACGACGTTCGTTCCCGCGCATCCGCATGAATTAAATGTCGTTGAAAGTTGGTTCATGGAACAAGTGTTCAGCTGACTGTGAACTATACGTCGTAGACATGTTCAGTGCACGCGATTAGGTTGATTAGTTAATCCCAAATATGTGCTTTTAATATCGGTGTAGAATAATACAAGCCTCGTGAGCAACTTGGAGTGACGTCTTTTTCCTGTTTGAAAAGTCTTCCTTAGTTAACTTGCAGTAGTATTTTGTAATCAACTTTTGGAAATCAAAATCTTCAAAACAAATTACCTTCATTTATGTCTTTTCTTTGTTTTAGAATTAAATAATCAACTTCTTCCCTGTGGATCGACACTCGAAGTATTACATTCGACACTGTATTCTTGCAGTATTGCTGTAATATTAGAGTTAATTAATCAAACTTGTGTGACTAAACACTTGATAATTGAACTCCAAAATTACACATCAGATAACAAAACCGGGCGTAATACAACCCAAAAGAAAGTAAAAGGAGGAACTGAACTTAAAAATTACAACGTAGAATCGAAACTACTAAACCAATATGATTAGCCGAGTCGAGGAGGCCTCTTCCCGCAAGACGAGATACGCCCCGGTAGTGCTCTTCGGTTTGGCGTGTCGTCCCCAAAGGTAAAACGGCTACGTCTCTATTGATGCAGCACCGCAATCAGTAGAGCTCCTGCGAACGGGATGGAGGAGAGGGCAGAGCTTCGACAGAAGGACAATGCAGAGAAAGGGAGAGAGGTTATGCAGAGAATGCTTGTATGTGTGTATCCTAATGCAGTGGTATGGCTAGCCTATTTATAGGCCAAGGCACCATGCAGGGTCAACCAGCCATTGAAGGCTCATCATGGCAAATTCGTAACCGACGTCGGTGACAGGCGTGTGGCTGGAGTGCGCCACCCGTGTGTGGAGCGTGTGGATTTCTCACGTGGCGGTCATGACTGTGCCTCGCTTGACGACGTGTCAAGCCACTTGGATTGCTGACTCGGTGATGGTCCAAAAAGAATAGTTTGGGCCAAGCCCCAAGCCCAAAGACCAATTGCCAAGTTCCAAGATCCAAGTCCAAGTCCAAGTCCAAGTCCAAGATCAAGATCAAGATCAAGATCAAGATCAAGATCGAGATCGGGATCGGGATCGGGATCGGGCCCGGGCCCAAGGCCCGCGGCCCGCGACCGCGAGCACGTGCACGAGCACGGGCTCGAGCTCGGGCAGGCGGGCGGCGGCGCACGCGTGTGCGCGCGTGTGGGCTCTTTCACCCATCTTGGTCCACTATAATTATTAAGTAACATAAAGTCACTTAATTTATACACATTAAAAGATGTGTTAATCCTCCAATGTGGGATAATTAACACTAGTTAATTATTCCCTAAGCTCCAACTCCAAGCTTTAATAAAAGCTAATTATGCCCAACTTTAATCCACTATTTCTCACTCACCGGAAATCGGATTTGAGAAAGTGAATATACTACATTTATCTACGTAAAATATAGATCGACGCTATGTCATTTAATTTCACAAAATTAAATGTCTCGTCACATTTAATATTTGGTCAAAATCCATTGACCGGGCATATTTAATACCATGATTTCTACACTTCCTCCGTTGGCAGTCTTCAAGGTTTGATAAGGAGTATTGCACAAGTAATGTGGGCAAATTATTTCTTCATTTAATGCATAAAAAGATAACAACCTAGCCCTATTTATAATACTAGAATACTAGCTTAGGGAACAAGAAAACAAGATATGAAAATATACTATGAATCAAAAGATATGGGGAATAAAAAGATAACTAAATATTTGGGGAATCCTAAGATATAGGGGGATCGTAACAACTCCCCCACGGTTAAAATCCACCTTGTCCTCAAGGTGGAAACCATGGAACCACGGGCACAGTCGACGATAGCAAAAGCATTGAAACGTCACCTCCTGGATCGAATGCGATTAGGAACAAGATCACCATCATTTCACTTATGACTCCCACCAACATTTCTACGCCGTCCCTTTCCTCTCTCGCCTTCGTCTTCACAAAATCATCCTCGATGGCTGAGACTTGGAGGAGGCTCCGGATCATGCACCGGCTCCTGACGTCGGCATCATTCCTACGCCCCCCAAACTGCTTGTCCTCCATGAATCGCTGCACAAGGACTCTTACCAGCTGGAACTCCGCAGCAGTGCGGTTGTAGGAACGCCTCTCATCACCATCTACTCTATCATCTTCATAATCATCATCAGAGTCCAAACACTTATGCTGTGAACAGTTATCAACACATGATGGTGATGAAGATGAATCAGTCACTCCCACCACATCCCAAAGCAAGTCCGAATCATCACTCATCTTCACAGAATGGCATTCCATCTTTGTGAACTCATCATCATCAAAAGTAGCCTTATCATGATTATTATCATCTACTACAGATGATTTTGAATCATCAGCCTCTTCAAGAAAACTACCCATCCAGTTCGAGGAATCATTTTTTTCCTGATGAGCATCTGATTCTTGATCCAGGCTTGAAGAATGGCAGCCGGGAATCAATTCGATTTCATAGCAAAATTCTTCATCCACCATCTTTTCTTCAAACCCCATGATTTCAGGGCGCCAAGGTTGTGTGCTCGGGCGTGGGCTGCGCTGCTGCCGGAAGTGATCGGTTTGTCGCCTGGGTGTATCCCAACGACTAGGCAGACACTGTGGTGGCTGATCATAATCCGAGTATCCTTGCGATGCACGGTGAGGCGGTGGTTCCCAACAAGAGGGCTGCCATGACCGTGGTGGGTCGTAGGGCTGGAAGCTCGGTATTGGTCGGTTACCGGGAGGATCCCAACAGGAGGGGCGGTTGATGGGGGGTCCCACGATGTAGGCTGTCGGTACCCCCGAAAACCCCTATCAAACTCCGTTGTGACGCGAGCTGCTGGTCTATCCCAGCTCGTGCGAGGCCACGAAGCAGTGTGCGCGCGATATGGAATCGTGCCAAAGCCAGGCTGTGCGAGCCCTGCCTCTCGCCTGTTTAAATCACGACCCGTGCCCCTACGCCGGCGGACATCCCCACAACGGACACGCCTGCCGTGATTGAAAACTGGGGGGCCGTCCTCGTCGGTCGGCCAGACGTCTCCCTGGGAACGATACCCATCGACGTCCTCGTCGTCCGAAAAATAGGGTTGATCCGGTTTGGGAAGGCGTGTGGCCTTCAACCTATCAACCCTTCTATCCCTCGCATCCAATTTAAATTCCAATTGATCAAATCTTGCCATAATTTTGTCCAGCGCTGACAAAGTAGGTACGAGCGCCCCCGATCCATTGCGCAACGCGCTGCTTGACTTCGGGTCGTCTCGTCGTATCCGCTGCCATCCGTCACCGAGGTAGCCACTCGCCGTGAAGCGTCGGGGCTGATCGGCCATGGTTGAGCTCTGGATGAAAGCACCAGTTGTTAAGAGCACAATTCTCTTAACGAAGAAATCCTGCGATTACACTCGCAACACACCAATCCGGCGCCCCGAACGTTGGGGCGGCTCAATTCGTGGCTGGCGCGGAGAACTTCCTCCGTCGGCAGTCTTCAAGGTTTGATAAGGAGTATTGCACAAGTAATGTGGGCAAATTATTTCTTCATTCAATGCATAAAAAGATAACAACCTAGCCCTATTTATAATACTAGAATACTAGCTTAGGGAACAAGAAAACAAGATATGAAAATATACTATGAATCAAAAGATATGGGGAATAAAAAGATAACTAAATATTTGGGGAATCCTAAGATATAGGGGGATCGTAACACATATATAAACCTACAATCTTAAATTATTAGACTACCATATAGTTATTTACTATATTACTACTATTTTATACGTATAACATGTACTTATATCGTTGTTCACTTAGGAGCTCAGAATCAAAAATCTAAAGCTTAGAAATTATTGTATCTACTTATAGCTGTTGAATGTATCTATTGAAACTTACTTGGTGCCCCCTTCAAGAGGTTTGACAAGAAAATATGGATGTCCATATTCTATGTTGTCTCGTGAACGATTTGTGATATTCGGAATAAAATAGTTTTCCAAGACTTCACACCAAACTGGGAGTTCGAAAAGAGATGACTTTTGTGGCGCCTTGGCATATGGGTGAGGGGTTGGTGCCCAGGATTTCCTTTTTCCCCTACACAAATGGCAGAAAACTTGAATGATGTTACAGGCTGACGAGGTTTTGAAAGTAAAAGGAACTAGATGGATGAAGGCAGTTGAGGTGTGCTCTTTTGTGGCTTTGTTGTTTTTCTTTCTTTCTTTCTTTCCTCTGATCCCTGTTTTTCTGTTGTTGGTGTCTTGTTCTTGGTTGAGCTGGGGGTATGGCTTTTTGTTGAGGGATGGCTCGTGGTTGGGTTGCTGCTGACTTTTGTAGTATTTTTTTGTTTAGCTTGATGATTTTTTTTGATTTAGTGGCAGGTGAGTTGGGAGGAGGGGGGTGTTTGCATAGTTTTTTGGGTATGTCTTTTTTTATTTGTTCATTTATTTGCTAACGACTTTTTTGCTTGATGCGTCTTCAATTTGAGTTTTTTTTTATAAAAAAAAAAAGAAACTTACTTGGCAACACTATCATTCTATGTAAATGTTAGAACATATGATCAATGGTATTGATAAAATTAGACCATAGAGTAGAAACTGTTTGATGGTTATAAGGTGACCTAACTTAGTAGTAATATGCAACAATGGAAGTGTCTAGAGTGAGCCAATGTGGGTGTGATGATTATTATTCACTGCCTCTGACGTACCTAAGTTAGTTCCTTAATGTGACTATTTTCAATAGTAATTTAATCACAATTTTGGAAACCCCACGTTGAGCTTAATGGAATCTGACTCGTAATTTCAGAAAATGACAAGAGAAAGAAAATGGGAAGGATTCATGGCTCGTATCACCGATGCTTTTCATGATACATTGAAAATGCGTAACAGTATATCCCATAACTAATTATAATGCTCGTGTGATTTTCAATAAGTTGATTGTCCTAATTTTTTGATTTAGTGACGTACTATCATTAAACTTTGTTAGTTAAGTAATCATTATGATTTGTTGTTCCTTCATTCTTAGCATTAATGTAGCTTAGTGATAACCCGGAATTTAAGCTAAATTTTGATATTCCTATGAATTTTCAAAACGATCTAAGAGCATGCACAGCGGTGTTCGTTGGAACGAGCACCCGCAGTGCCGCTGTGCTCTTGCGAGCACCACGGCCCTGCTCGATGCATCGAGCATCGCCGTGCCGCTGAGCAGGTTGACGTGGCGCGAGATGATTGGCCAATGGCATAGCCGTTGGCATTTTCCTTTTTTAAAAAAACGAAAATAATACCAAAAAAATTTTAAAAAAAATCAGATTCCCAAAAATATGGCCATTTTTTACCCTTTTTTTTATTTTTTTTAAAAAATTTTAATCCCAAAATCATTTAATTCGGCCACGAGTAGTGGGTTTTTTTTAATTTTATGAATTTAATTATCTAATTTTTAATTTTTAGGATTTTAATTATGTAATTTTTATTTTTTTAGTAATTTGTAATATTATTTCGGATATTTTTAATGCATTTTAATATTGTGGAAATATTTTAATCTAAATTGAATAATAGAATAGTGGGACCCTTGAGCATGCTCTTGCGGAAGAGCATGGATGTGGGTGTTGTGCTCTTGCCAAAGAGTAGGGAGTGAAAATTGGTCCGGGCCCACTTCCATGCTCTTGCCAAAGAGCATGGATGTGGATGCTCTAATACATTACAAATTTTACATTCTTTGTATTGTTTTCCAACTCGACCAAAATAATATTTTCGGCAAAAGAACTTATTCTATGTAGGCAGCTATAAAACGCTTGTGATATTTTAGATTACTTAGTTCATGAATCATGATAAATAGGATAAAAGGCTACGTACGCTAGTCGGATATGATGATTGACCCGTCGTGAAAAATAACACACAAAATATAATTGTTTAAATATTTTTAGATCATTTTTAAATTTCATGAGAAATGTCGTAATTGAGTCAAAGTTTTATTATTTAAATGACCAATAATTCAAAAATAATACGAATTAACAAAATTGTGAGTGGGGGTGACAAACAACTAGCAGTACCAAATTACAAATAAATAAAGTACTCCTACAAAAGATCTTATCACTATCAGGTGTACTCAAATATTCGGTGTTAATATCAATAAGTTATTAATCATATTGGAAGTCAAAAATAGATATAGTAACATTTCCTCTTGCAGTGAAGCCAAAGGTTTAAGTGATTGATCCCACAATGATATCACAAAGTTTGTTGTTTGAATAAAGAATAATTAATGGGATGAGAAAGTAATGTATAAAAGACGATATCACTTGTGTTTTAGTTGATTCCCAATTAAATGACAAAAAAATGTTGGCAAAAATACCCAATTTTAAGTAGCTAGGTTTTGTATCCTCTTGGAACACAATTGTTTTATAAAAATTACCCAATAGAGATTTGAATTATAGTGCACTAGCCGTGCTAATCGGTTGAACTATAGCCCCCCTTGAAAATTAGGCGTTCTAAGCCTTTAAATTTCAGTTTTTTTATCATACTGTTAGCTTTAATTAAGTTACAAAAAAAAATGTTATCCATCCATCACTTTAAATTTTTAAAGATTGATGTTTGGTTGGATGCAAAAAAATTAATTGGGACACTTAATAAATCTCAATTAATAAGATGAATCGAAAATCTTTTATAGATGAGTTGCAGTTGATGTTCCATCCAACTTAATTAATACTAACAAGAGGTCAAGAAATATGAGATCAATTAACATGAAAACCCGCAGTGTGAAATGACTCTACTTATTAATTATGTTGATAATGGATGTATAATCCAGTTTAAATGAATTACGTGTGCCTAGATGTCCTTGATCAGCAAATCTATATACGGATACTGCTTTTTACCATAAAGGAAACATGGCGTAATAAATATTTTTGTACCAATAATTATTTCAAAATTTATGGTGCGATACACCAATTTTGTAACTCTTCACACTCCTCAAGAGGAGGGGAGATATTTAATCAATTCCACAATTACAATTTACAGGTATTAGTTGGTTAGGTTACTTTGACCACATTTTATAAACTGCTCATTAACAAAATTATATCGTAGCACTTAGTTTATAGACTAACTACATAATGATCTTGTATAGGCATGCACAAACCGAACCGTTGGTTCATAACCCGGAACCGGCGCGGTAGTTCTGAACCGCCGGACGGTTCGGCGGTTCACACGGTCCGGTTCAGGTTCAACGAAATGTGAAACCGGAACCGCCGGTTCAATGGTTAAACCGACGGTTCAATTAAATTTTTTTAAAAAATATTTATAAAAATTGATTTTTATATTTAAAAAACAAATTTTCAAATAAATGAATACAAGAAATTAAAAATAGCCCATACAAATTTGATGGGCTTGTGAATTCTATGAAACCATTCTTAGTTATTTCTCTTTTATAGAGACATCCTTGAATGTTTTATGTTTCACTTTCGATGTGGGACAAAATATGTTGAAGTATTTTCTTTTATAACTACATGTTTAGAACATTCATTCATTTTTTTCCAATGTAGGATACAAAACTTTCTTTTGTCTTCTAATTTTCTTCATTTTTTGTAATCATCCATAATGGGGATGATTAGGTGCGTGAAATTAAGGAATTTAATTTGGAAGAGCATCAAACCTTTCTTAATTAACTCTAGCAAAGATGAGTTAGGTAAAGTAAAAATAATAGTAATAATCAGAAATTTTATCATAAAGCACCAAATCCATGTTAGTTATGGATTAGAAGATGACCCTTCATATAAAAAAAGGATTATGAAATGATAAGATAGTATCGACTTAATTCGAAAAGATAATGTAGCCAGTCTTCTTCCATGGGGCAACCCAAAACTATAATCTACCTTTTCTTGATCAATAAGGTCGAACTAGATTTAACTTATTATATAACTGGAAAGTCCTAGCTAATAACTTTTTTAATTGATAGTACAAATCAAACTCCCACTCTCAAAACTATCTAAATTTAGACGTAAAAATATGTAGTTTAAATTGAATAAAAATTCTTAGCATTAAAAATTGTGAAAATAACTAAAATACTAAAGTGCCATTTACAATTGAGCTCTAGTTTAGATAAATAAATTTAGTAATTCAAAATATGTATAATTTGAGCCTACTTGCTTGATTCATATCCTTATATTGAAACAGATAACGTCTCATATTCGAATATGTATGTTATCAAAATGAAAAGTAAATATCTTCCGGTCAAAACATGGCTATACAAATTATAAAGAAATGGTTATCTGATCATATACGAAAGAGACAAGATTAGATGTGCACACGATTAAAAAACCGTCGTTTCCGGTTCGGAACCGACGGTTCACAGTTCAAAAAAATGTTGAACCTGAACCGGCCCGCCAAGGGTTTAGGCGGTTCTGGTTCCGGTTCAAAAAACCGCCGGTTCCGAGCCTGTTCAGCGGTTCACTTGATTATTTTTTTTTGCTTATGAATTCTATGAAACCATTCTTGATTTTCTCATTTATAGAGACATCCTTGAATGTTTTATGTTTCACTTTCAATGTGGGACAAAATATGTTGAAGTATTTTCTTTTATAACTACATGTTTAGATCATTCATTCTTCTTTTTCCAATGTGAGATATAAAACTTTCTTTTGTCTTCTTCTTTTCTTCATTTTTTGTATAATATATATTTAAATATATTTTTGATAGATAAAAATAAACAATTATTGAGAAATATGATTTGTATATAGAAAAATATTTATTTGTATAATAGTAATCGTTAGGTTTATACAATTTGTATAATAATTATTCTTTTAATATGTATAATAGTATTTATTAGTTAATGATATAAATAAATTTATAAACATAAGCAAATCGATAATGATAAAGAACTAATAAATAATAGTTCGTGTACTAATATTTGTTGTTAAATTATAATAATATAATATAGAGTACTAATATAGACAAAGAATGATGGGAGATCTATCATATAGTTATAAATAATGACTTTTATCCCATATTGAAAGAAAGAGTAGCACATCCAAGAATTAGTAACTATAAAAGAGAATAATCCAATATACTCTCTTCCAATTTAAATGCTCAAGTCCAACATTAAGTATTGATATTTTAAAAATCAAAAGGTTTAACTTTAAGTATGAGCAATTGATTTTTTTTTTTTGGTCTTTTTAGTCTTTATTATGTATAAAATGTGCATAAATAAAATTCAAACAATAAGATGAAAATTGGAATTTTATTGATAATAAATTTGAACAAGACTAAAAGTAACAACTAGATCACAATTTACTTATAAAAAATAATAAACATATACTTTAAGTTAGACCTTTTGATATTTTAAAAATCAAAAGGTTTAACTTTAAGTATGAGCAAATGATTTTTTTTATCTTAGTCTTTATTATGTATAAAATATGCATAAATAAAATTCAAACAATAAGGTGAAAATTACAATTTTATTGATAATAAATTTGATCAAGACTAAAAGTTACAACTTATAACGATTACAATTTACTTATAAAAATTAAAAACAATACTTTAAGTTAGACCTTTTGATTTTTAAAATGTCAATATTAAAGTTGGATTTGAGGCTTTAATTTGGAAGAGAGTGTATTGGATTATTCTCTTTTATAGTTACACATTCTTGGATGTGTTACTTTTTATTTCGATGTGGGATAAAAGTCATTATTTATAATTATATGATAGATCTCCCATCATTCTTTGTCTATATTAGTACTCTATCTTCTATTATTATAATTTAACAACAATCATTATTACATGAACTATTTTTCATTAGTTTTTTATTGTTGTCGATTTGCTTATTATATATGTTAACTAATAAATACTCCCTCCGTCCCGAGCTACTCGCTCATTTCCTTTTCGGTACGGAGATTAAGGAATGAGTGTATAGGAAAGTCAAAAATGACGGCTATATGTGAAAATTTTTACTAAAAATGGAAAGAGTGCAAGTAACTTGGGACGCCCAAAAAGGAAATACGTGCGAGTAGTGCGGGACGGAGGGAGTACTATTATACACATAAAAAGAATAATTATAATACAAATTGTATAAATCTAACGATTACTATTATACAAATTATTATTTTTCTATATACAAATCATATTTCTCAATAATTGTTTATTTTTATCAATCAAGAATATATTCAAATAATAATTTTGTTTATATATATTATACAAAAAATGAAGAAAATTAGAAGACAAAAGAAAGTTTTGTATGATTACATATGATTACAACTTTTGAGGGATATTGTAGATAATTTATCACAATTTTTAAGAGCACACACCACAAATCATTTATATTCAAAACAATTACTATTATTATTATTATTATTATTATTATTATCATTAATTATGAATGGTAAATCTCGTAAATTTACACAATCTAAAAGGATCTGATTATAAAGAAACAAGAACTTCACTAAGTTGTTTTTATATTCCTAAGCCTTACTAATAGTATGAATTCTTATTCAAAAAATCTAATTAAAATCTAATGGCTGGGTCATAAACTTCTCCACCGACCAAAAAAATCTAATTTGCATGGGAATTAAAAATTCAATCATGCCTAATGTTTGAATTTTATAACGAGACTTTCCATACATAAATATGGCACAGTAGACTAGGCCCAGAAAGCAAAATGTTACTATGGGCTTCTAATTTAAATTTCAAGTCCTTTTATATACACGCTACGGTTTTTATTTAAGCCTCACTCCTTATTTAATTTTATTAGGCCCAGATCTTTATTTTCATTGGGGCCCAAAAGTGCACCACTCGCCATTTTAGGGAAGATAAAAACATTTGCACATAAAATACTCCTAATTTTGAGTTGATTAAAACATTGTACATAAATTAAGTAAACCATTTCTCACTATTTATAATCCAAAAATAAAAAAGCATACACTAATTTTGAATTATTAATAACTTCTAAAATTAAATTACACACCAAGAACAAATGTATACCCTATATCTCAAGTACTACTATAAAAGAACATGCATTACAATCAAATTAATTTAATATTATCAACTAATAAAAAGATTCAAACAGTGCAATCTTCATTCCTTGACATAAATAACTGGATCGAGAAGTATAGGAGCCACATCCGGCGCCGCCACAACGCCGTCAAGAATCCGGCAATCCCCTCTCAAATAAGCATGAAGAAATGACACAACTACCCCTCCAACACCTCTCCTCATCTTCTCCTTGCACCCCTTCCCTCTCCTACACGCCATCCCCAGCCCCATTCCCTCATCATCCAACACATCACAATGCCCATACTCCTTCGCCAGAAAGTAGCAACACGGCGGCCTACTCTCGTTGAAAAACTCCGAGTGATTGCATCCGTCCGGGGCGAGGGGCGGGATGATGCCGCCACCCTTGCCCCTGCTGCCTAAGCCCATGCCCACCACGGCCACGGGCATCCCACGTCCAGGGACCTCGGGACGTGGGACAGGATGCGGGGCTCCACCCACGTTGGGGGAGTGGGGCCCGCCACTGGGTCGAGCCCCACCAGCGCCTTGAAGGCATGGTGGTGGCCGAGTGCTAGGGCGAACGTTGTCCTGCCACCTCGGCTGTGGCCCATTACTGCTGTTTTGGAGAGGTCGGGCTTCACGTCTTCGGGTAGGCACGCTTCGAGGCCTTCCAGTAGCCACTTTGTCACGTTTGCGGCCGTCTTCGTCTCGTCCTTCGTGCAAATCACCAGCCATTGGTACAACTGCACGTATTGTCAGTGGCGGATCCAGGATTTTTCGTTCGGAGGTACGATAAATAATTATAGTTATTCGAAGCCTCAAAATTTAACAGATTCTTTTTATTTTCTTTAATTTTTTTCTCAGTCAAAATTTATGATTTTATTTTTATCATTAAAAACATCACAAAGATGTGCATTAGAAGAGAATTGGAAAGATAAAAACTAATTATATATTATGCCGTAATGATACGGTATTAAAATTGTAACGCCCGTACTTTTTAAGTACTAATTAAAATATGTCGTGAAGTAATGACGTGTTTTATTTAAATAATGAAGTTTTCTAGGAGACATGTTTGAAAGTCTCATTGAAGTAATGACGTTAATGTTGTTATGCTTGGCATAATTGAATGAGATGGTTGAGATGAATTTTATGGTACTTGAAACAACACCAAGTTACTACGAGACAAATAATAAATTGTCTAAACGAAAGGAAACGAACAAAAATAAGAACTTGGGCCGATCCAAATAAATATAAAGAAAGTCCACTGTTTTATTTTACAATTTGGCTTTAAGCATGATTTATTTACAACAAAATAAATCATTTTGGGCCTACGAACTTCAACAAATAAATAAAATATGGGAGATAGATTTTGAGCCCAATTCTTCCCTCTTCCCTACGGCCAACTCTTGATCTTCCATCTTCCATGATCTTCCATTTTCCATCCTACATCCAAAGGTCACAAAATTAATATATTAGTTCTTCATTTATCTCCTCCCCTACCCTTTCACTTCAACATTCTTTGTTTTCATTTTCAAGCAAAATCACAGAGAGAGGGAGAGCCGAGAGATTGAGGAAAAGCCACTGCCCTGTTTTGCTTCAATCTCATAACAAGCCAGGTAAATTCTTTCATCAAATCCATAGTTCAAGCTACTCAATTCCATTTCCAGTTTCAATCATATACAACAAATTGTTGACAGAAACGAATCTGCCAAATCCAGGGAACTACTCCTTTCGATTTCTACAACTTCAAATATCAATAGCGTGTTAGGTATAATCCCTTCCCAATTTGCAAGTCATGTTTTAGCATATTGTACATCATACACACGCATAACTCAAACAAATCGAGCATTCCCAATCAAACTTTCCCTCGAAAAATAAAGATCGAAATAACAAAATCTCGTAAAGAACTTAACTTCGGGGCTGTTCGGAGTTGTTTCGGTGGCTGCCGAACGGCTGTCGATGGGAAGTCGAGAGGAATGGTGGACTGGGGCTGCCCCGCCAACCGGGCAGCAGCGCACCACGAAGGCAGCAGCAGCGGTTGACCGTGACGCACGGCTGGCCCGCTGCTGTCTGAATCGGAGCGAGAACGACGGAGCAGCGGCTCCCAGCGACGGAGGGGCGAACACGCACGGTGACAACAACACCGTGCAATCCCGATGAGCAGGAGTCGCCGGCGTGAGGATCGATGAGGCGGGAGCTGGAATTGGGGGTTTACGGGGTCGATCTTGGTTGAACAGAGAGAGAGAAAGAAAAGAGAGATGGAGAAGAGGGAGAGAGGGAGAGAGGGAGAGAACCGAGAATGGGGGAATGGGAAAGAAATTGATGCATTGGGCTTTTGATTTAAAACCAAAGCTGGGCCTTTGTTTTTTTAGTATTGGGCTTCTTTTTTTTAGAGATATAAGGTGGGGAAATAATTAAGTTTTGGACCGATAATTTAATCATGGGGAATTATTTAATTAATTCTCGGAATAATTCGATGTACAAATAATTTACCCCAAGTTTCGAAAAAAATGTAAGGGGAAATACTTTCGATGGTTTAATTATGCGTTTGTAAAATTTTGGAAATTTATTTCGATGTCGTGGAGAAAAATACGAGGAGTCAACGGAGGGAGTATTGGTGTAAGCGGCCGACCATGGTCGCCCGCGACGCCTTGGGCGGCCGCCGAATAATCGAAAACGCATGAAAACCGAGAAACGAGATAAAAGACTTTAATTAAGGTGCATGCATTCTAAATGTTTCCTTTCTTGAGATTGATGTGTACTTTAATTTTCTCAAAAAGGTGGTTTGCACGCTCGTTAAAGTCGGATCGAGAAGTTTGTTAAGGAAACTACTAAACTTTTGAGGTGGACTTTATTACTTAAACTCTTTTATTTGCAATGATATGTATATGGTGAGATAAGGGTGGTTTAAATGTTATGTCATGTCGTATTTTATGTTTTGAATTGCCTATCTGATTGTCTACTAGAATAACGTTCTACTAGACTTTGATGGTTAACGAATTCGGGTCTAACTAGGGTCTAAGCCCTACTTAGGCTAGTGCACTGATGGGGATCGTGAGCCGTCCTTTGGGTCGGCCGGTCCAGTGATCGAGTTTGTGGCCACATTCTCGTTTCACATGATGGTTCAGATATGGTACATGATGGAGGATGACGATGATATTTGTCTGCAGACACCTTTTTATTTATGGAACTGATTTTAGTGTTTCTCGGCATTTTAAAGTAAAACCCGAGTTTCACTCAACGATGGCTTAACATAACTTTATTGATAAAATGTATTTTGGGCATGAGTTCACTTATTGCATCAAGTACTCAGCCCCTGCATATGTTTTTCCTATGTGCAGGTTGAGCGTTGACGAGGACGGAGGATGTTGAGCATTTGGACAAAGACCGTATTCAATAAATGTCCCGGTTGCTATTGTGTCTTCATACATAGTAGTAGCTAACTCTCAAATGCTTCCGCTACGCCAAGTTTTAAAACTCTTATGTTTCTTTAGTCTGTTGGACTATTTTCATATAAACTTTGTTGCTTCGTGCTTTTCAGACTATGATTTGGTAATAAAGTTTCATCTTTTGATCTATATGTCGTACCCCTTGATTGATTTCCCTTTCTTCCCCGCTTCTAAATTCCCCCATTAGTCGCGACCCACCGTACTTTCTATCCTTAGGAAGTGCGGTCGTGACAAAAATACATTAGAATATTTTATAAAAGTTAAAATGACGAAGATATAAAATATTCTTTTGTTGTTTTGAAAAACAAAAAGAAGAAATATGTGTAAATCGTGTAGGCTTCAAATGCATTAAGATATTTTTAAAAAGCTAAAACGATGAAGGTATAAAAAATGCTTTAAAAATTTTGAAATAATAGTATGTGAATTTTGTATGTTTCAAATGCATTATGATTAATTTAAAAAAACATAAGAATGAAGAATGTGTGCATTGGATGGCCTATTTTGAAATCCATACTAGACTATTTAAAAGGATAAAAAGGAATTGAATAAACAAAAACAGTAAGTAATTATAAAATAAGCACATTCTTCATTGATAGAACTCAAACTCGGGTGTTTGTTGTAGTAGAGGAGTTGATTACCGTTGGACCAAGTGTGGAAATTGTTAATTGCTACATCTAAATACATTATAGTTATACGTTTTGTGGGTACTTTTGTTTCCATGTGGCTCCGCCACTGCGTATTGTTAGGTGCAAATCCATAACAAATCAGAAAACATAAATAAATAAAGTTGACAAAAATATATACCAAGTGTTTCCAAGTCCAATTAGTTTTTAAAATTTTTTTTTACAGTGAACTAAAGCGGTCAATATTAAACTAATGTACAATGAACAGTCTTAGCACGACTAACCTTAGGTGCGACAAGTATGTATCCATGGGACGAGATATGGCATAGGAGTTGAGAATACCAACTAGTTTGAGTGCAGTAGCCATGGCAGAAGAGCACAACCGGGTATCGGCCTTGTGCTTCCGGCGCCACCACAAGCAGCTCTGTTGGCGGCCGAGATGCATCCAATTTCTTCACTTTCATCATTTTGACGGCCAGATTTCCGGCCTCGAACACACTCTTTTCGTTACCAAGTTGCAATTTCATTTCCATAATCGTTTTTTTTGGCGTATAACTTATTTGCTCGTACATAGATATATAAAGATGTCTGTGTGTGTAAGTGGAATTGGACTGCAATTTTAACGAATTAATTATAAATTGTTCAAAGTTAGGCAATCAAATTACGTTGACTTAATTAGGCTAACAGAAATTAATACAAGGTCAAGGGCTACCCGACGATTGAGCCTAACATTGCAAAGATTTAGATTGAAATATTGACTGAATATTTTATGTATTAATGTCTTCATATTTACAGCAGTCTTCCTATATAGGAGACTCATACTTGTAATCTACCTAAACATAGAAGGCATCTTGCCTTGGTTCTATGGATAGATTATTACATAAGCATTGCTATAAAGTAGGGAGTACTACTATAAACTACTAATATGGTAAGTTGACTTATTACAATAATTTCATTTCTCTTAATACAAGATTTCATGATTACTTAGACAGTGACTATTAACCTTTTTTTTGTAGCTATAGACCTTCTATACTTGGAATTGTCGATTCAATCTCTGTCTGTATAATCATATATTAGGGATTATAATTGAACTTTTTAATTTAGTACTAGGCAAAATCGAATAGAAATCGAAAATGTTGATTATCAATTAATTGATAATCAATTTTATTTAATTCAATTATCGGTTATCTGATAATCAACCCCCCCCCCCCTCCCCCCAACAATCGGTCCTAGATATAATCATGCGAGAGTTGATGCACTATGTTCCTTGTTAAATAAAGACATTTTCTATACAAAATTTAAAAATACTGTGTTAAATGAAGATGAATAAAGTAAGAGAATAAAATAAAAAAGAGTGCTAATTTTTTGCCAAAAATAAGAATAACTCAATTATCTTAGAGCTTCCCAAAATAGAAAAATGATTCTATTGACATGAAAGTATTATACTACAATAAACCTATTTTGAGATAGATAGATTTGTTCTGTCGGAATTTAGGGAAAGTATTATTACTCCATCTATCTCATTTTGATCCGACACGGATTTTAAGAATTGTAAACGAAAGTAAGTTGAAAAAAATAGTTTGATGCGGATCCCTGACAAACTCATATTTTTATCAGTTTAATTGATCTGTTGAAGTGCTAAATGTCGAGTTTATCACTCGAGATTGCCTGTATTCAGCTAGTTATTCTATCTTTCGGAGTTTTATGTGTTTGTTGAGTGTTTTAGGAAAAACTGATGAAAAAGAGGACAAAATTCGGCTGTAGTGCAGAGGAGGCAGCAAAGCATCAAAACGCTTCACCCAGCCAGGTGAATTTTACCCACAATAATTCCACCCGGTCGGGTACAATGGAAACAACGTGGAGTTCCAGAAAGGGGTTGAAAATGGGACTCGATCGGGTCCATTTCACCTGCAACAATTACACCCGGCCGGGTACTGTTGTTTGACGCGCCGTTTTGCATAAATGCGTTTTTTGATGAAAAGAAAAAGAAGAAAAAGGCTAGGGTTGTAGTTATTCAATCTATTCTACACCTACATCACACCAACACTCACACACACCCCAAGAACACCTTTGAGAGAGAGAATTGAAGATTGGAGACTCTAGATCGGAAGATTGAAGCTTCACTCTATAGATTCGTTCCACAGGAGTTCTTAGTATCTGTCTTTCATGTTTTTGTTTGGATTCTTTGTGTTAAACTTAGTTTTCTCCATGAACATGAGTAGCTAAACCTTTTTTGTAGAATTCTTGGTGATGATGCACTCATGGTTTTTATCCAATTGATTTTGTTCTTACCTTCCTCTTGTAATTGTTTGATTATTCTTGTGTTTATTCCTTTCAATTGCTTGATCACCACTTGATTCTGTAGGATGAATTAGATTAATCGGGAGATGAAATAATTAATCTGGAAATAAGAATAATTCACATCTTAATTCAATAGAACTCAGGAGAGTTGAGGTTTTGGGTGAGGTCTTAGGGGTTTTAGGATTAGAAGAGGACTTCAATCCTAGGATTAGAATGAGACTTCAATCCTAGCACCTCTACAGGTTTCTCACCTCGGGAGGGGTTTAATCTATAATTGTGATCAACTTAATAACTCTAGGGACACCAAAAGGTAAGGCAAATAGATTGGATAAGAGTTTGGAATTGTGCATCGGATCCTTGAGTTCTACAATTTTCTCCATATCATCTTTTCACATCTTGTTTACTTGGTCTTATTTGATTACTTGTTTTTTATATGCTTTTATTAGTGTTAGAACAAATCAAACTTTTTCCGATTGTCTAGATAGTAGTTAATATTTGTTCGTGGTAGTTAAGTTGGTACAAATTTGTCTCTGTGGGATACGATACTCTTGCTTGCTAATTGCTACACTAGCCTCGTACACTTGCGGGTATTACTTGTGTTAAAATAAGTTGAGTCAATCCCTAATCATAAGGTTAGTTTCATGCATTGGTTTGTGGGTGAATTTACGTGATTATGGGGAAGATAATGAACTAACTTTGAGTTTAAGTGTGCAGGTTGCTTCTGGATCAGGTAGACCATGTAATTTACCGAGCAGACGATTGAGCAGAAATGGAGTGAGAATGCTGAAAAGCCGTCTAATTGACCAAGAGGAATTATCAGAAGGAGCAGGTAGTGCAAGGTGGGATAGAGGAGAGAGAACTCGAAGACACCCTTATTTTAAGGGTACAAATGTCATATCATGGAAGGCATACTAGAGGGATTGGAGCTTGAAGTCGTCCTATAAATAGGGAGCAACGTAAAGAATTGAGGAGCCACCTTGAGAGCACTTCTAGCTCACAGCTTCACACAATCACACAATAGTTCTTAGATAGAGTTCTCAGCTGCAAATCCACTCAACTCCAGTTTCAAGCTCTCTGCCTCCTGGCTCGGAGGGGGAAAATCCTTAGTCCAGTTGTTCTTCGTTTGTAATCGTGGTTCCACCGCTCCTAGGAGCGAAGATACAATCTTTACATTCCTGTTTTGCATCGTTCTAGTTTCATTTCTTAAGTGTTTCTGTAGTGGAACATCTTAGTTTCAGAATTTCGTAGTTGTTTCGTTGTTGGAGTTGAATATTGACGTTGGATTTTGTTGGATCTATTTTGAATCTAAAGGTATGGGAGTTTATGTTGAAGTTCTTGTTGGATCTCGTGATGTTGAGTTTGGTTTATGTTTGTTGGATGCTTTTCGCAATTTGTAGTTGTTAGGATCTCTTAGATCTAGCTTGTTTAACGTCTGATTTTGTAGATCCATACTAGTTAGTGTTTGAATTCGCAGATCTAGTCTGTTCTATTTCGAATCTGCATGATTATGGCTTATTCTATTCGTTCGTAGTTCTAGTTGACTAGTTAGCGTAGATCCAGTAGTTCTTAGCTTAGATTTCTCATTCGCGTTTTGTTTAAAGCATGAATAATATGAGTCCCACTATCTACTAATACTAATTTAACTACCCTTCTTCCGCTCTCTCTTACTTTACTCATGTTGTCTTAATTCTCGCGTCAAATCAAGAGTAAATGAAAACAATACAACTCCAAAATCTAATCTCAATAGTCTATTCATACAAGGTTTGTATAGCTACATATACATGGTCTATTCTTTTGTAGGCATGTAACGTTTTTCTCTATACTTATGTAGAAAGTTCAACCACTGCTGACCCATGTTCCGGGGACGACTGGAGATCTGCGTTTGATGCCTGCCAACGGTCCAAACCCATCATATGGGGATTCTAGATCAAATGGCCACATCCTTCGGAACAGTGATCCTTCTCAAAATGGTGACATAAACCCATTCAGCCGACGCACATCACCCACCTGCTCTTCTGTCATTTGGCTCTGATTATAGATTCTAAAGTAGATGGAAATTTTGACAATCGATTCTTGCGATTCTTATCGGATGTTTCAACAGTTTCTCGAGCTCTCATCGAGCTTTTAATCTTCGCAATGGTTTGCCCTTTCGAGGATAGATAGATATATACATTTTTGTGTTAGATGTCCGGTTTATGATGTGCTTCTGTCAGTTTGGTTCGCAGTTGCTGAAGTTCTTGTGTTTGGTATAACTCCCATGGAAAAAATATTATCGTGAATGCATATATATATATATATGTAATCTCTAAATCTTTTGGAAATAATTGTACAATTTTTCTGACTTGATATTTATTGTTTTCTTCGTAAAGACGTTCATGAACTCCTTATTAATATATTGCTATTTTTGTATTGTGAATTTGAAGATGCCATAGCGAGTGACATTTTTTTGTTTGTGTTATGTTTTCATGATAGTGTAATACAAAATGTAATACTCCCTCCGTCTCTCAAAAAGTTTGACATATTTTTCCACTTCCATCTATCCCATAAAATTTATCACATTTTACTTTTTATAATTATTAGTAGTGCATCACATATTTCATTAACTCATTCACACTCACATTATATTATAATGCGAATGCGAATATACAAAAGTGAGACTCAAATTTCACTAACTTTTTCAATTCATTTTTCATTATATTTCTTAAAATCTGTGTCCGGACAAAATGTGATGAAATTTATAGAACAAAGGGAGTATGATTTTTAGGTCTGTGTTTTGGGATTAGATATTATCCTGGTGTGTGGAAATGATGGTTAATCGTGATCTTAAGAGAGTGAAAGGTACAACCTTTGATGCGTGGGGGACGACTTTGTACGTTTGGCTATTCGTAATTTGCTCTCTTCTCATTTGTATTTAAGTCGAGCGTTAGTTGTATACACAAGACTCCAAGCAATGCGCACGAGGTGTTTGAGAAAATGCTCCTATGTGCTGAATTGCTATTCCTTGATCACAATTCACCGCTATGTTTGAATGCAAACAAAGATTTGATGAAAATGTGTTTGCGAATGTGTTTGACATTGAAAATGCTCTCCATTGATGATAATAATGAGAACAATAGACGATGCAGTAGTAATTCTTGATCAGAATTCATGATTCTAATAAGCTTGAAAGCAGCTACGAAATGATATCTAGTTTTTATGATACTACCTCCGTCCCCAAAAATTTGTCCCACTTTGACCCGGCACGGGTTTTAAGAAATGTAATGGAAAGTAAGTTGAAAAAGTTAGTGGATTGTGGGTCCTACTTTTATATATTAGTTTTATAATAAAATGTGAGTATGAATGAGTTAATGAAATATGGGATTCACTACCAAAAATGGTAAAAAAAATGAAATGAGACAAATTTTGGGGGACGGACGAAAATGGAAAAATGAGACAAATTTTCAGGGATGGAGGTAGTAATTTGTTGCCAAGATGTTTGATACTGAAATGCTCTTTGTTAATTATGTTAAGGTCTCATTTGCTTATGTTTTGGGTGGAGTGAAAGATTAGTAGATTAATTATGCTTGCTGTGTGTTGAAGTTTGTCAAATTTTCACAAATTCCATATCTATCCCACATCGGTGGGCTATCACTTGTTTGGGGGTGTGGCTGCCTATAAAAGGAGCTCACCCCCCATTTTGTAATACATCCCAAATTGTACTCTTCTCCATTTAAATATATAAGTGGGCTCTGCAGAGGGTGCTCGGAGACGTAGGCAATTTGGCCGAACTCCGTTATCAAAGTTCCGGGTGTGTTCTTTCTTTATTATCTATTTTGTTCCGCATTTATTTCTGGGTTTATTTTCTGTAGTAGTATTGTATTCAATATTATTTGCGGGTTTGGTAGTAGTGTTTTGTACGGTTCTTTTGGGTGTTTTTATATTGTGATAAATATACCGACTGATAAATTCTGTTAGGAATCTGGTATTTAAGAGGGACAGTGTCCTCGCCAGTCTTTCCAAAGAATTTATTTGGAGAAGTAATTTTATCGAGTAGATCCCATTGGGTTAACTCTGAAATTACTGAATCGGTTCATTTCACTATTTGAGAGAAAATTACCCGGTTTTCTCAACAAGTGGTATCAGAGCCAAGGTTCGTCCTTGGTTCTATTTGTTTGTAATATTGAAAACTTTATTTTGAGTCTGTAATGGCGGGTAATGATCAAGAAAACAAGGCTAGTTCTTCGTCATCGTGGTCGAGGTTTCCACTGTCAAATATGAAATTGACGGTGGAGATATTTGACGGTACTGGCCATTTTGGTATGTGGCAGGGGGAGGTTCTAGACTCTCTTTTCCAGCAAGGTCTTGACATTGCCATTGAAGAAAAGAAACCAGAAGATATAGATGATAATGATTGGAGTACCATAAATCGGTTAGCTTGTGGAACAATTCGGTCGTGTCTGTCCAGGGAGCAGAAGTATGCTGTCAAGAATGAGACTTCTGCACATAGATTGTGGAAGACACTGGAGGACAAATTTCTGAAGAAGAGTGGTCAGAATAAGCTCCTTATGAAGAAAAGGTTGTTCCGATTTGAATACCGACCAGGTACCACTATGAATGAACACATTACTTTGTTTAACCAATTAGTAGCAGACCTGCTAAATTTAGATGTGAAATTTGAGGATGAGGATCTGGCATTGATTTTGTTGTCGTCTCTACCTGATGAATTTGAACATCTGGAGACCACATTACTCCATGGTAAAGAGAATGTGTCTTTAGATACTGTATGTTCTGCTTTGTATAGTCATGAATTGCGAAAGGCAGATAAAATGAAAGGCAAAGCAGTTACAGATGAAGCATTAGTGGCAAGAGGTCGTCAACAAGGCCGATCAAAAGAGAGAAGAGGAAGGTCCAAATCGAAAAGGCGAGTTGCCAAAGATGAGTGTGCTTTCTGTTATGAGAAAGGACATTGGAAGAAAGACTGCCCAAAGTTGAAGAAGAAAGAAAAGGCTTCGCAAGATGCAAATGTTGCTGAATGCAAAAATGATGCGGAGTCAGATTGTTCTTTGACGGTTTCACCTTCAACATCGCATCCAGACGAGTGGATATTGGATTCAGGTTGCACCTATCATATGTGTCCCATCAGGGAGTGGTTCTTTGATTTCGAAGAACTCAATGGCGGACTTGTTTACATGGGGAATGACAGTCCATGTAAGACAGTCGGGATAGGCTCAATCAAGCTACGGAATCAGGATGGATCCACTAGAATTTTGAAGGATGTGCGGTACGTGCCCCAGTTGAAGAAGAATCTCATCTCATTGGGGGCCTTAGAATCTAAAGGCCTAGTTGTGATGATGCGAGATGGAATTCTTAAAGCAACTTCAGGAGCATTGGTGATGCTGAAAGGTGTGAGGAAGAACAATTCGTATTACTACCAAGGTAGTACAGTTGTTGGGACAGTAGCAACTGCAACTTCGAGTAATAAGAAGGATGCAGAGGCAACGAAGCTTTGGCATTTGCGATTGGGACATGCTGGTGAGAGATCATTGCAAATTCTCGCCAAGCAAGGATTATTGAAAGGTACGAAGTCTTGCAAATTAGAGTTTTGCGAGCATTGTGTTCTGGGAAAACAACGAAGAGTGAAATTTGGCACTGCAATCCATAATACGAAGGGAATTCTAGATTACGTGCACTCAGATGTGTGAGGACCTGCCAAGACTCCGTCACTTGGAGGTAGACACTATTTTGTCACTTTTGTTGATGATTTTTCCAGGAAAGTTTGGGTGTACACTATGAAGAGCAAAAATGAAGTCCTTGGGATTTTTCTGAAATGGAAAGCTCAAGTTGAAAATCAGATGGGGAGGAAGATCAAGGTTCTCCGATCTGACAACGGTGGAGAATACAAGAGTGATCCTTTCCAAGATGCATGCCAAGAGTGTGGCATAGTTCGGCACTTCACAGTGAGAAATACACCACAGGAGAATGGAGTGTCAGAGCGTATGAATCGAACACTAGTGGAGAAAGTTCGTTGTATGCTGTCTAATGCTGGGCTAGACAGAAAATTTTGGGCTGAGGCCATCACATACGCTCAACACATTGTCAATCGTTTGCCATGTTCTGCCATTGATGGCAAGACTCCTTTAGAGGTATGGTCCGGTAAACCTGCAACTGATTATGATTCTTTGCGTATTTTTGGTTCTATTTCATACTATCATGTGACTGAGTCAAAATTGGATCCACGTGCAAAGAAGGCTTTGTTTTTTGGTTCCAGTGCTGGTGTTAAAGGATATCGGTTATGGTGTTTGGAGTCTAAGAAGACGATTGTAAGTAGGGATGTTACCTTTGATGAATCTTCCATGTTGAATAAGGTAAATCCAAATAGTAGTGATACTTCGCAGCAGGTGGAGTATACACCGAAGCAGGTGGAGTTCGAAGAAGCAGTTGTGATCCCAACTACGAACACCACAAATGACTCTCCTACGGAAGAAGAAGAGTCAGATGATGAAGAGGTTCCACCCCAAGAACCTTCGCAGCAATCAGAGCCAATTGCAGTTAGGCGAACGAGGCGGGAAAATAAGAAACCTGCTCGATTTGCGGACATGGTAGCATATGCGCTTCCAGTTGTTGATGATGTTCCATGTATCTTTTCGAAAGCTATTGAAAGTTCAGAAAGCGATGGTTGGAAAGGTGCTTTGGAAGAAGAGATGCAATCTCTTCAGAAGAACAAGACATGGAAGCTGATGCCATTGCCGAAAGGCAGGAAGGCAATTGGATGTAAATGGGTTTTTGCAAAAAAAGAGGGATTTCCTGACAGAAATGATGTTCGCTACAAAGCAAGATTGGTAGCTAAAGGCTACGCCCAGAAGGAGGGAATTGATTACAATGAGGTATTTTCTCCTGTTGTTAAACATTCCTCCATTAGAATTTTGTTGGCTTTGGTAGCGCAATTGAATTTGGAGCTAGCTCAACTTGACGTGAAGACCGCGTTTTTACACGGTGATCTGAAGGAGGAAATCTATATGACCCAACCGGAGGGATTCAAGGTTGCTGGTAAAGAAAATTGGGTTTGCAAGTTGAACAAATCGTTGTACGGATTGAAGCAGTCTTCAAGACAGTGGTACAAACGGTTTGACAAGTTTATGAAGGATCAAATGTACACAAGAAGCAAATACGACCACTGTGTGTATTTGCGCAGACTTCAAGATGGTTCCTACATCTACCTACTCTTATACGTTGATGATATGCTGATAGCATCAAAGAGCCAAGTTGAAATTGACAGATTGAAGGCTCAGTTGAGTAAAGAGTTCGAGATGAAGGATTTGGGGGAAGCCAAGAAGATTCTCGGCATGGAGATAACAAGAGATATAGAAGGAGGCAAGCTTTGGCTGACACAGAAGCAGTATTTGACCAAAGTACTACAGCGTTTTGGTATAAATGATGATTCCAAACCTGTAAGTACCCCACTTGCTCCTCATTTGAAACTTAGTTCTCAGTTATCTCCAAATACGGAAGATGAGCGAGGATATATGGCAAAGGTTCCCTATGCTAACGCAGTTGGAAGCTTGATGTATGCAATGGTGTGTACAAGACCAGACATTTCACAGGCCGTTGGTACTGTGAGCAGATACATGCATGATCCAGGAAACGGTCATTGGCAAGCTGTGAAATGGATTCTGCGGTATATCAAAGGTACTGTAGATATTGGTTTGTTGTTTGAGCAGGATAAATCACTTGGTCATTTTGCAGTTGGATATTGTGATTCCGACTATGCTGGTGATTTGGATAAGCGAAGATCTACTACGGGCTATTTGTTCACTTTAGCGAGTGCGCCAATTAGTTGGAAGTCTACCTTGCAGTCAACGGTAGCTTTGTCTACGACAGAGGCAGAGTACATGGCCATTACTGAAGCTGTGAAGGAGGCGATTTGGCTTCATGGGTTGCTGAAAGAATTGGGTGTTGGTCAGAAACAACTTGAAGTATATTCTGACAGCCAAAGTGCTATTCATTTAGCAAAGAATCAGGTCTTTCATGCAAGGACGAAGCACATTGATGTTCGCTATCATTTTGTGCGGGAAATTCTCGAAGAAGAGGAAATTGTCATCAGAAAGGTTCCAACTTTGGAGAATCCTGCAGATATGTTGACCAAGGTGGTGACGAGGGCCAAGTTTGAACATTGTTTGGACTTGGTTAATATTCTGCGATTTGGAGTTGGCGCTTGACTGCGCCAATATGAAAGCACCGCGAGTCGTCTGTTTGGATGGAGAAGAATCGTGTTCGGTGGGATTTGAAATTTTGCCAAGGTGGAGATTTGTTGAAGTTTGTCAAATTTTCACAAATTCCATATCCCACATCGGTGGGCTATCACTTGTTTGGGGGTGTGGCTGCCTATAAAATGAGCTCACCCCCCATTTTGTAATACATCCCAAATTGTACTCTTCTCCATTTAAATATATAAGTGGGCTCTGCAGAGGGTGCTCGGAGACGTAGGCAATTTGGCCGAACTCCGTTATCAAAGTTCCGGGTGTGTTCTTTCTTTATTATCTATTTTGTTCCGCATTTATTTCTGGGTTTATTTTCTGTAGTAGTATTGTATTCAATATTATTTGCGGGTTTGGTAGTAGTGTTTTGTACGGTTCTTTTGGGTGTTTTTATATTGTGATAAATACACCGACTGATAAATTCTGTTAGGAATCTGGTATTTAAGAGGGACAGTGTCCTCGCCAGTCTTTCCAAAGAATTTATTTGGAGAAGTAATTTTATCGAGTAGACCCCATTGGGTTAACTCTGAAATTACTGAATCGGTTCATTTCACTATTTGAGAGAAAATTACCCGGTTTTCTCAACACTGTGTAATGCCAAATGTTGTGATGGTCCTGGTGAAAATCAGTGATTACTCCCTTGTGTTTTTGCAGTTCCTTCAAAACGTCATCAACATTGATACGATTGTCAAGCCCCTCCTCCAACAATGTCTCCTTCTTCACAAGGATCTTTGGTGAGTCAGAGTAGTCTTCTTCAAACTATCACCCTTCCTAGTTCTATTGCATTTTCTTTATGAATCTATAGCAATTAAATGATTCGTGATTAATCCCGTTAGGCGAAAGCATACCAGAGAAGAAAAAACTATGCTGGCTTGAGCTGTTTTTTTCAGTTACAATACACACACTCGCACATTAGATGCTCTAACTTGCCAGATTCATAACTGAAGCAATATAAATTTCTGCATACAATTTGGATAAATTAGTGAACCAATTCTAAAGAAGGGGAAAGTACAATGTATACCGAAAATAAAAAAATAAAAAAATAATTGATAGCTTGTGTGTGTATTGGCCTAGCGGCCCAAAGGCAAACATAATCATACGGACTTTAAATCTAATGTTGCCAAAAAAAGCAACAGCTAGAGGCTAGTGCAAAGTAGCAAAACCCCATAAGGGCACCCACAATGGGGCACCCGATGGCGGCCATCGTCCTCGTGCGCGGACGATGCCTTCATTGTGGGTGCCCGCCATCGTCCGCGCCCTACGCCCACGCCCAATGCATCGTCCGCGGAAGAAGCGCGGACGATGGCCTATCGTCCGCGCCATCGGACGCCCCATTGTGGGCTAGGCGGACGATGGCACGCGTTTTTTTATTTTTTTTTCTGAATTTTGTCTATTTAAACCTCGTTTCTCATTCACTTGTTCATACGAACATCTCGCATCTCTCATTTCGATCATCTCTCACATTTCTACCTCTCTCGCATGCCAAAATGAACCACGACGACGACACCACTAGTTCTAGTTCTTCGGAGTCAGGTAGTTCGACCTCGGAAGCCTTAGATGCAGCTGTTGAAGAGACCATGGCGGAATGCTTAGTCGAAATGCAGCGCGAGGAGGCGACGGCGGAGCAGATCCACAGGCCCAATCGATTGAAGAATAGGCCTCAATGCGCAACCAACAAGACCATGCTCAGCTCATGAACGACATGATTGAAGAAGTGTGGGCCCGTAACCGTCGTCGCTGAGTTTGCGTATTTTTTTAATTCGTATTGTAATTTATTAATTTTTATAAATGAAATGAAGTTTTTTCCCAATTTTTATAATTATTTAAATATTCAATTAAAAAATGCATAAGGCGAGTCTTAGGACACCCCACTGTAGGTGAGGGCTGAGAGGATAAAACTGATGACGTAGCGCACCATAAAGCGCGCCTTAGGGCGGCCCATGGTGGATGGCCTAAAGAATTCTCAACGAACTGATTCAGTTTAGACATGTTACAGAAGTTGTTTCTGGCTGCAAATTTGCACATTGTACGTGGGAGAGGGGTGCGATTTTGGGTTAAATGAGTTTGGTGACTTTGTCCCCTATTCCCTAGACAAGTCGTCAAGAGAGAGAATAGGAGGAGACCAGATGTGATTGTTACCCCTACAATAACTATATTAATTATATCACTAAGGGGGCGTTTATCTTGATAGAGAATGGATTGATAAAAAAAAATACAAGCTAATCCAATGTTTACTTGATGAATTGATTAATTTTGAGCTGGTTTGACCATCTTACCCTTCTAAAACCGATGTTATATCAATCTATCATATATCACTCAAAAGTAAATGCCCCTAAACGTCTTAAAATATTCATGTACAATAATTTCACTAATAGACATGATTTTCCTTGCATGAACCGATTAGAGAAGTCAATTTCAGGTGCAGATGCGTGTATGCAATGACATGGCTTCGATAAAATTTAAAGCTCAATTTAAAGCTCAAACTAGTAACAACACAAGTAGCCCTAGCGGAGGAGGTGGCTTAAACAACTGCAGACAATCTGTAGTCTTGACATCCCATAAAACAGGAAGGCGAGCAATCCCACAAAAAGCAGTGACTAATAAGGTTACATACTTTCACCGTGCATGCAGTTATATATGATACAAGAACCATCAGCTGTGAAGATGGCATGCATCATTAATAAGATGAATGAGCACGGAACTCTTGATGCCATGAACTCTACACAACTTTATTTGTAGTTCATTATAGGGAATGCTAAGATTTAAAAACAATAACATCATCATGCATAGTTTAAAAATCTGAAGTTCATTATAAGTTTGTTATTAGTTCATTATAATGAACTCCAGGTTATCATATAATGATATTGTTCGACGCTTAAGGTTTAGGAGTTGTTTGGTATTGATCATAGTCATATATATATATATATATATATATATATGAGTATTTACCTTTGTTTTTCCATCTTGTGATCCAGATGCAATCATCTCGGAGTCTCTACTAAATTCAAAACATAGGACACCATCATCCTGCATAATAATTGTTTCCTGTCAAGTTATCGCCTGAATGCACTAAAATGAGTAATTGACAACTTAAAACTCCAATAGAATCACAGAATGAGAAACTCAATAACTAACTACTTCCATAATATGAGAAACCCACATCCAAATTCAAGTTAGATAATAGTACCAGTTACCTTTATAGTGGCCCAATCAACTGAATAAGCCCTCTCCGGTAAGATTGGGGGCTCGATTAGTCCCTCCAGCAAAGTTGGTTCAGCCCTCTCCTCCCCAATGGCTCGTTTCAACAAGGAGACCTGGAAAACCGGGTGAATTCGAGCTGAGGCGGGAAGCTCTAAGCGATTCGCAGAGCCGCCAATGCGCGCACTGACCCGAAATGGGCCGAAGTAGCGAGGGGCAAGCTTCCTATTTCGCACCGTAAAGAGTGTGGACAGACGGTGTGGGCAAAACCTCAAATACACCATGTCGCCGATGTTGAAGTGAATATCGCGACGTCGCTTGTTAGCGGCGACCGTCATCCGATTTTGAGCGCGTTGAAGGTGGTGGCGCAGAAGTTCCAGGGCGTCGTTGCGAGACCTGAGCGTGTCAACAACTGCCTGGGCTCTGATCTCACCTGGTAGGAAATCATGGATGGTCGGGGGCGGTCGGCCTTAAACTACCTCGAAAGGCGTCATCCCAGCGGACGAATGGGAACTCATGTTATAGCAGTACTCAGCCCAAGACAGCCACTTGTGCCACTGCTTCGGTCTATTGGACGAAAAACAGCGGAGGTAAGGTAAGTCTGCAGCAGGCACCGATTTAGTACCTCTGTTTGGCCATCTGTTTCGGGGTGGTACGCCGAGCTCATTTTCAGCTTAGTTCCCATAGCGCGAAAGAGCTCTCTCCAGAAGGAGCTTAAAAATAGTGGATCTTGATCCGACACGATGGAACAAGGGATGCCATGGAGGCGTATAATCTCACTTTTGAACGTATAAGCCACTTGTCGAGCCGAAAATGGGTGCCTCAAGCCAATGAAGTGTGCATATTTGGATAAACGGTCGATGACGACGAAGATGCAGTCGAACTCCCCTGCCTTAGGTAACCCGGAGACGAAATCCATGCTAATATCCTCCCGAACTCGTTCCGGTATTGGCAAAGGTTGCAAGAGATCTGCCGGAGCCTTGGTTTCGGACTTGTGTTGCTGGCAGATTGCGCAAGCCGCGACAAAGGCAGTGACCTACCGCATCATTCCAGGCCAATACACGTTCGATGCGAGCCGGCGGTAAGTGCGATAGGCACCGGAGTGGCCCCCGGTTGGCGTGATGTGAAACTCGGCAATCAATTTCTGAATCCAGGGTGATTGTGGAGGCACCACGATTCGACCTTTGTAGAAAAGAGTCCCATGAATCAGCTCATAGTGGAGAGATGAAGGACGCCCTGCCTCCAAGTGAGTTTTGATTTTAGCCAGAGCTGGGTCGGCAGAAATGGTGGACTGGACGGTGGACCATTCCAGCCAGGTTGGTCGTGACACAGCCGAGAGCTCCAGTGTTGTTTCATCGCGACGCGAGAGGGCGTCGGCAGCTTTATTGAGGCGGCCTTCCTTGTAGACGATCGTAAAATCGTAGCCTAACAGTTTCACAGCCCAGTTCTGCTGAGCCGGAGTAGCCAAGGGGTGGGCCAAAAGTTGACGCAGGCTCCGTTGATCCGTGTGGACCACAAAGCGGTGGCCGAGTAAGTAAGGGCGCCAATGATGGATTGCTAAAACTAAATCCATTAATTCTTTCTCGTAGGCTGACTTAGCGAGCCATCAGGGAGACAGTGTTTTGCTGAAGTAGGCAACCGGTTGGCATCCTGCATTAGAACCGCGCCTAGCCCTCAACCCGAGGCATTGCATTCAATGACGAATTCTTTGGTAAAAATCTGGCGTACGGAGAAGAGGTGCCTCCTTAAGGGCTTCGAACGCGGCTGCTGCGTCGATTTGCCATGTTCACGCTCGTTTGGCGGATGGAGCTAGAGGCTTCTTTAGAAGGGCGGTGAGGGGAGCTACGATCTTGCCATAATTACGAATGAATTGTCGGTAGTATCCAGTTAAGCCGAAGAAACCCCTAACACTCTTCAAGTTCGAGGGAGTCGACCACCGTAAAATGGTCGAGATCTTCGCCGGGTCCATCTTCACCCCCTCGTAGGACACGATATGACCAAGATACTCCACACTATGGTGTCCCAGCAAACATTTCTTGGGATTGACCACGAGGGAATGGGCGTGAAGGGTCTGAAAAACGTGTTGTAGATGCTGCAGATGTGCCTCCCATGAGGTGCTATAAATGATGATGTCGTCAAAGAAAACCAGGACGAACTTTCGCAAGGCTGGCCGGAAGATGTCTTTCATCAAACCCTGAAACGTGGCCGGGGCGTTGGTGAGGCCGAACGGCATTACCAAAAACTCATAATGACCTGAGTGCGTGTGAAACGCGGTCTTGTGAATGTCCCTGGAAGCCACACGAATTTGGTGGTATCCTGCCTTGAAATCAATCTTGCTGAACCATCTAGCGCCATGTAATTCGTCGAGAAGCTCCTGAATGACCGGAATGCGGTATTTATCAAGGACTGTCCGATTGTTCAATTCCTTGTACTCGACGCAGAAACGCCACGAACCGCCTTTCTTCCGGACGAGCAGGACCGGGCTGGAGTAGGGGCTGGTACTTGGATGAATCACCCTGGAAGACACCATTTCTGCTACTAGCTTCTCCATCTCGTCCTTCTGTAAGTGGTTATAGCGGTAAGGGCGAACTGAGACAGGTTCTGTACCTGGCAGGAGCGGAATTTGATGGTCAACGCTGCGACTCAGAGGAAGACCCCGGCTGATTCTGTAACAGATGGGAAATCAGCCACAAGTTGTAGCAGCTGGGACTGTGCTGCTTGCGATGGGTCCGTGCCGATGCCAAAAGAAACCAGAGCTGACTCATTTTCCACCGATCGAAGGAACCAACAGCAGTCCCCTTCTTTCAGGGAGAGCAGGTCTTGTGTTGAGCGCACGCGCCTCATGAGGGTCAGGTCGCCTTTGATTGAGACAGGACGACCATCGACCGAGAAATCCATAGAGGAATGCTGCCAATTGGCCAAGACATACCCGAGGATCTCGAGCCATGATACCCCCTGTATCACGTAGATGTTGCGGAGAGGAAATACATAGCATGACACCGCAAAGCTCTCCTTCTCCAAAACCAAAGGCACCTTCTGGCAGAGCCCCGCTGCACGACGTGACGTTCCATCTCCCAATATTACTGAATAAGGCTTAGTATGCGTGATCGGTAACTGGAGCTGTTGTGCCAATTGCTCTGAAACAAAACAGTGGCTAGCGCCACTATCCACCATGACTTTGATTCTATGCGAACCAATTTCTCCAAATAGCTTCATAGTTTTTGACGTGTCCAGACCATTCAACGATAATTCAAAGAGTTGCAGCTCAACTTCCTGAGCAGGCTCCTCGAACTCCTCGTCCTCAAGAGCCTCATCGTCATCCTCGCAGACCAGAACATTGAGAGTTTTGGGAAGATACCTATGAATCGGTCCAAATTTCAGCCCACATTTAAAATTTTAATTTTAATTTTTGTTTGTGTTTTACGGTCTTCATTTTAATTCGAATATACAGTTTTTATTTTCTTTGTTTTGGGTGTGTTGGGTTTTGTCTTTATTTTGAAGCTTATACTAATTAATTTTCACGTTCCTGTGATACACATTTTTGGATAAAATAATAAATGTATGAACGTGCATGTGCATTCAACTTTTATTTAATGATTTTGATTGTGATCGGTGGATAACATATAGAAGCTTGAACCCCTACAATTAGATTGTGATTGGTGGATAACATGTTCTCAATAATTGTATAGATTTGATGATTTTGTTGAGAAACTCGTTCCTCCTATTGACTGAGTGCTATGATATTTGAATCATCAGAACTTGAATCCGATGAAAGTGATGAGTTTCACTAGAAGACATTTTTTGGAGGTGGAATGAGTACTTGGTGTTATCTTCAAAAAAATTCCACAAGCTATGTATAAACTAAATATATTTGCATGTGACACTAAACCCCAAGACATGTGAGACACAATTGCAGTAAAGCATGTGACATATCTAATTTTTGCAGGATAATGCATGTGATGACAAAACATTTGATTGACACTGTGATGCATGTGACATTTCAAAACTTTTGTAAGATAATGCAAGTAGCACCAAATTTATATATGCAAATGCATATGATAAAGAACTGATGTTTGTGACATCTCAATTACTTTTGCAGGAAAATGCACATAACACCAAAACCCATTTCTGCAAATGCATGTGATAAAGAAATGATGTTAGTGACATCTCAAATACTTTTACAGGAAAATGCATATGTCACGAAAATCATATCTAAAATAAATCATGTGATAAAGAAATAATCTTTGTGACATCTCAATTGCTTTTGCATAAAGATGCATGTGACCATATCACATAAACTTAATATTACACAAATTTATATTACATAAAGTACAAACAAATATCACACCAACACACACCAAACTAACATTACATAATTAAAAGCACACCAAACTAATATTACTTAAACTAATGTCACACCAAACGAATATTACGTGACTTATTGTCACACCAAACCCATATCAAACTAAAATCATTCATTTTCCAAACACAATCTCCATTAGTCGATGTTTCATCTCTTGATCTTCTGGGGACAAGTGCTCTTTGTCCAACAACTTAATCAACATTTTTTGGTACATCTTCATAGAGTTTCCAGCTTTTCACGCTCTATCTGCAGTCGAGCCTTCACTAGTTCGTTCACATTATCTTTAGCTAGCCTAAGTGCATGAAGTTCTGCAGCAACTTGAGCATTAGTAGAATCAGATTGTGTTACCTTACTTTTTCCTTTTCTTTTTGTCTTGTCTCTGCCTATAGGCCGAAAACTAGTTGAATGTCCAGATGTAGGAGTTTCCGAATTTGAAGGGATACTATACTCGCCAGATTCAGAAGTCTTTGTCCTCTTTGAATTGCTACCATCATGTTCATAAACAACATTTTCATTGTCAGGAAATACATGTGTTATATCATGAATACTCCACTTTGGATGTTTGCTCATAACTTCATTAAACACTATCAAATCTTGAAATTTGTTGCCGCCTCCTGCTTGGTAGATGCTATGAGCTTCATTCTCAACATCTTGGTTGCTCATTCCACTCCTCCTTCGCGCGTTTGCTTCTATGCAAGCAGCCACCCAATTGCTTGCATTTTCGTTAAGTCGTTTCCATTGACTCTTCATAGAATCCACATTTCTTTTGTTAATTTCAGCTGGATTTTCTGCTTGACTTTCGTGATACAATTTTTTCACACGTACCTATAATGCATCTCCCCTATGATGTTTACCACGCACACTATCTACGCTTGCATAGACCCAAGAAGACATAAATGCTAAATCTTCTTTCACAACCCAACTTACATTGTTTGAGCTCCTCTTCTTTTTGTTCGCTTGTTGGGCATCTCCGAACAAGTTTTGGGTGACATTTTTTGATGTGAGAATTTCAGTTGATGTAGGAATTTGGCTTAGATTTGGAGATAATTCAAGGTTTTGTGAATACTCTGGATTTGAAAATGATTGGTGATTTGGCTTAGATTTGGAGATAATTCAAGGTTTTGTGAATACTCTGGATTTGAAAATGATTGGTGATTCTGATAAGATGGTGCAAAATTTGAAAAATTTTGCGAATTTGGATATTCTGATGATTGTTGATAATTTTGGGAATTAAATTAGTTTGGGAAACAAGGGTGATAATTTGGATGATTTGGATCCATAAAACCAAAATTATCAAAGCAAGAATGAAAGGAAATTTACATTGATAAATTTGGTTTGCTTTTGTGATGAGTTCTACATGTTAAGTGGGATATATATAGAAACGTGAAGCACAATGTAGTAGCAAATGATAAAAAATAATAAATGAAAATGAAAATAATAAAAAATGAAGTAGTTCATGTCATTTTTTGAAAGAGTGGTTCACATGATTTTTTTGGAAGAATAATTCACATAATATTTGAAAAGATATATAGAGATAAATGTAATAATCATTGAATAAAATAAATTAATGTAGGGCAAAATTTTCGAGATTGAAAATGTGATATAGAATTATATTGTTATTGTGCAAATTTATTACAAAATACATTTACTCCAATAATCAAGTAATAAAATAAACCAATAATAAAAAGTGAACAAATAAAAATAAAAATATTTCAATATTCAGCCAATAATAATAAGACATGTGGCATGTGCCCCTCACTTTTTCTAGTGGCGGCAGGGTGATACCGAGAGATGAGGGGCGGTTGGATTAGATTATTTTAGGATTATTTTTATTTATGCCTATTTTGTCTTTTACGTGTGACATTGTGTGGAATGTCACTGATGGAGGTGGTCTAAATACTTAAGGGTGTTTGGTAGGCTATATGTCTTAACATGTGATAACTCAAAGTGAGATGATTTATCTTAATTTTGTAAGATAACATAATTTTATCTTAGTGTTTGATTTAGTTATATATGTGAAGAGATATGTATGCTCTTACTTTAGTTATTTTTTGTTAATTGAATTACTTGTAATATAATTAATGATTTTAGCATAAGAAAAAAATTTAACATAGCAAATTATATTAATTAGTAGTATAAAATAAATAATAGCAGTAGAGAGAGGAAGACGAGTAGCAGGAGAGAGAGGGAGTGGGGGTGGGAGGAATAGCAGGTGGGAGGGGGGAGAGACGGAGGGGGGCATAGCAGTACAGAGAGAGATGGGGAGAGGAGTAGTAGAAGAATAAGATATGCCTTAGGCTTGAAAATACCAGCCTTAGCTCGTGTGATCATGGTGTGAGAATTGATGTTATTGGGAGAGGTCTGGGAAGGAACATCAGGAGAGAGTGAAGAGTGTGGATGAGGAGTCAGATATAGGAGTGATGGGAGAAACATGATCTGTATTAGTATCATTATGGAGAGGGGAAAGAGGTGCAGGACAGAGAGGAGAATCCGAACTAAGAGAGGGTGAGATCTGATGATTATCAGTTGGTAGAGGGGAAATAAGTGGAAGAGAGAAAGTAGAAATGACATTCTGAGTGAGAGATGGGGGAAAGTGCTTTCATCAAATACCACATCTCGAGAGACAATAACTTTTCCTTGTATCCTTTGTGGGCATTGCTGTAACCATGAAATGTGGCAGAGGAAGACCTGAACTCAAGTTTGTTGCTGACTTTGGGGTGCAGAGGCACCCAAAGACTTTCATCAAATGGGGAAGAACCATAGAGGATTTCATATGGGGAAGAAGAGTTGATAGTTTTGGTAGGAATTTTGTTGATAATGTAGATGGCAGTTGTGAAAGCATCATCCCAAAAGCTTGTGGAAAGACCAGCTTGAGCCAATAGAGCAAACAACAGTCATACCTTTTTTTCACTGATTATTTATCAAAATGAGATAGCTAGCTTTGATCGGGGCCAAGTATTTAACACGAGCCACACTTATATTTTATCTAGGCTACCAAATGCCAATTTAAAGCTAATAACTATCTTACCTTCAGTGGCAGACGTAGAAATATTTTTTTACAGAGGCTTCATTAGTATATGAAAAAATAATATTCTCCATGATCCATTTAAGATAACTCGTTTTCTTTTTTGACATTCTCTCTATTTTTTCCTTTCTTAACTTAACTCTAAATAAAAACCATATCAAATTATAGAAATTTCGCTTTAAGCAAAATATTAAAACTATTTATGTTGTATTTATATTTGTTATTGTTTGATATATATGTATTTTGATGTGAATAAAATTGTACATTTTTATTCCCCTAACTTTACATAATTTATATAGTTTGATGCTTGCAAAAGTATGTTTTATTAGGGCTGGCAATTTTAGACACGACACGATAATCCGACACGAATCCGCACGAAATTATTGGGTTGGGGTGAAGTCTTATTGGATCCGTGTCCTTATCGGGTTGACCCATTAAGAACCCGATAATTTCGGGTTGGGTTCGGGTCGGATGCGGGTCGGATGCGGGTCGGATACGGGTAACCCATTAAGAAATAATATTATTATTTTTATTATTATTTAAAAAAATATATATATTACTTTAATGTTTTAATTATAAATTAGGTTTAAATAGTATAAAACGAATTTTAATTGTGTAAATTAGGTTAAAAATTAAGGTTTAATCGTGTAATATTAGGTTTTAATCGTGTAATATCAGGTTCGGGTTGTTATCGTGTCGTGTCAACCCATATTATATCATGTCGATAACGGGTTCGTGTCGGGTGCGGGTCGTGTTCGGATTTGAAGGTAGCAGGTCGGGTTCGTGTTCGGATTTACAGTTTCTTTAACAGGTCGGGTTCAGGGCCTTATTGGGTTGGGTCATTATCAGGTTGACCCGATAACGACCCAATCCGCACGACTTGCCAGCCCTATGTTTTATGGTGTAGGAATGAAGCTCGGATGGCGAAAAGGTTGTGCAAATGGCGTCGTGAGTTCAGAAAGCTCGGAAAATGAGTCACCCGGCCGGGTGAATTTGTGGGGTTGAAAACCCACCCGGCCGGGTCATATTTGAAGGTAACTCGGAGTCCAGATTTATCGCCCGGTCGGGTGATGTCATCTTTCGGAACGCCCGGTCGGGCGTTTCCCCGCGAGCTATCCAGGAGCCTTTCGCCCGGTTGGGCGATTCCCTCTTCTAATTTCGCCCGGTCGGGCGTTTTGGAGTTTCAACTGCAAAATGGCAGTTCTGGCAGCAGTTTGGAGGATTAAAAACGAGAAAAATCAGAGCAGAAAGGGGGGGGACTCCTAGGGACGACTTGGACAGAGATTGGAGAAAAACAAGAGAGGAAGAAGAAGAGAAGAGGAAGGAAGGGAGATCCAATCTTCATCATCTCGGAGGAGATTTACTACCATCTACACATTGAGTTCTATGGTTCTTCTCTTTTGGTCGTGGATGTGTAACTAAACTCTTCCGTTGCTCCTAATTTGTGAAAGATGTGAATTACTTTAGGATTCTATGGATTAATATTATTCTATGATCTTTTCTACAGTGCTTTTTACGTTGAATTATAATTCCGGCCTGATTTATGATTCAATCTTGTCTTTAGCCAATGTCTCTTTAACTTGGTTAAAAGGTGGAAACGTAGATAAAGAGTTTGAGATTTGTATCGTGTTCAACGTATGAATCTTGGATAAGTTAATTTACATATCGTTACAATAATTGTTGGATATTTACTATGCTTCTGTAGGAATGTTTAATTGATTTTGTAAATGAATCATGTACGTTGGAACGTAGAAGTTGGATTAGAGCTTACTATGCGTCTGTAGGAGTGATAATCCGACGAGTACGAATTTGATCTTAGTGTTCAGCAAGGTTAAATTCAAGCATCTACGAACATGTTCAGTGTGAGTAGAATGAACGAGTTTATTACAACTTTCATTAGATTAATCTTTAATCCTTAGGTTAATTGGTCCGTTAAGTTAATTCACATCTGGAGCATATTAGGAGCGACGTTTTCAATCTCTTGAGTTTCTCCATTTTCGCACTTTAGTTTGTAAATTTAGTTTATTAATCTTGTCAATTCTCGTTAAATAACCTACGCCTCCCTGTGGTTCGACACTCGAAATACTACAATCGACTCTGTACTCTTGCAGATAGATTGTAATATTAGAGCTATTTTATTAAACTTGTGTGTTCTAAATCCATTAATATAAAAGCTCGAAAATTACACATCATATTTACATAGATTGAATTATATATTTTCTGAAAAGTGTATTATGATTTGAATCTACTTCAAAATATCTATAACCTGGCATAAAAAAATTTAACCCTAACATTTTTAAGTCAAGCAAAATAATCATAAATTAATTGTTTTTTAATAAATTATACTCCCTCCGTTCCATGTTAATAGAGTCATTTTTCTATTTTGAGAAGTTTCAAGTAAATTGAGTCATTTTTATTTTTGGCAAAAAGTAATTATAACTCTTCTTTTATTCTCTCTTCATCTCTCTTACTTTATTCTCTCTTACTTTTCTCACCATCCATTAACTCACTACTCTCAAACCTCGTGCCGAAAAGAAATGCATCTGTTAATAAGGAACGAAGGGAGTACAACTTTATATAAATTATATTATTATACATCCGATGCTTATTTTTTTATATTTTATTCTCATATTTCCATAATAAAGTAAATATATAGAATTATAAAAAAATAATGCTTACATAATTGAATAAAAATAAAAATCAAGAAAAACTGAACTTAAAAATCAAAATTGGCTAATGACAAATTTTAATTGATTTTGTGGGAATAAGTTGAGCCACTAAATTTCCCACAAACTATTGATCGACATCGATTTTTTTGTTTTTTAGTAAATTAATGTGATTTATTATAGAAATATAATAGATATAGTATTTCTTTTAAGTAAAGTCAATAAATGTCAAAGGCACAGGAATCAATAAAGCATCACTTAAATTTTCACAAACTTTTTATAATATAATAATTCTATATTGATTGTCAGATGTCATCTTCTTCCTTCGTATGTTAACGTTTGGGCGGCCATTTTCTTTCTTTATTTTTCTCTTTACGTTTTCAATTTGCAGGTTCAATTCAGCCCTTCCTACCATTAAATTTTTGTTGATTTAGTCTTCAATGGCCTTATCTTGACATGGGCTGGAGCTTGCTTTTGAAATTTTCAAAAAGCTTTGAAGTAGAAAAAAGAGAAGAAAATAACTTGTTGGCAGGGGCTTAAGCCCTCCATTCTGTACTACTGTGTCCGCCACTGCTTACCTTATCTACCCTTACCAAACACCCCTTACTGTATTAATGGACATGGTATATTATTCACTACAGGATGACACTGCAAACTTTCTTCTCCACTCTGATACGATACTACAACAACCTGACCAGGAACCGATAGTCGACGTGACGGAGGAGTTAGAAGAAGTAGGAGAAGTGCAGGAGACCGTCGAGGAGCAGAGGCGACGGACCGACGAGGATACACGGGCGAAGGGAGTACGTGAGGAAGCATCCATCGCGAAGACGAAGCCGACAAGGAACGCAAGGCCTCCGAATCGGTTCGGCGACTTCGTCGCCAAGTAGTTCTTTCCATAATTAGTTAATTAGTGAGTCTTTATTTTTGGTATTAGTCGAATATTAGTCTTTTATTTGGGAGTCCTTTTATTATTTATTTTTGTAATTAATTCGAGCACAGTTATAAGCTCCGTCGGGTTTTCTTGTTGGTTCTTTCCCGATGTAGGATTAGGTCGAACCAAACCTAGGGTCCGTAGAATATAAATAGGCCTCTGTCGTTCACAATGAATTATGGATGAAAATTATTATTCTTGGCCAACATATCGTTGCTCTCACAAAACCCTAGAAGTCGCCTGCCCGACGGGAACGAATCCCGCGCACAGACGCTTTCTTGATCCGCCGATCCGATCTTGGACGCCGGAGTTATCTTGGTGACTGAAATTCGCAGGTTCTCGGCAAAGTTAGGAGGGGAGACTCCTAACATCTGGTGCTTTCATCGACGCACTCATGAGTCGTTTCAACAATGGTAAATCAGTTTGGGGCGCCCATCGCCCGGATACATTCTCGAATGGCGTTTCGCGATGTCCAAATTTCAATTACAGACGTAACGATGGTTCGCAGCGCCAGGGGTTTGACGACGGTGAATTGGACGGCCGCCCCTTGGGTGATTCTCTTCCGGGTGACTCTGTTAATGGGAAACTCGATCGTCTACTGGAGAAGATGGACAAATTTGATCAATGGAAAGAGGAGGCAGATCGCCGCTTTGACAGCTTGGACCCGATTTCATTACGGGAGACAGAACCCTCCTTCGGGTTTGACGAGGGCGATGACGGGGAGTATGGGGATGTAAGGAGAAGACGATCGGGCGATGGTGCGTATCGCTCACGAAACCCTGCCCTAGGATTTCGCGACCCCACGTCTGACGGGAGGGGACGTCGCGGGGTGCGGGGCGACGGGGGTTCGAGCTGGGACGGTCCACGGAACCGCTACACTCGCCCTCAGTTTGGGGGTGTGCAGCATCAATTCGACAACCCTATTTCTTGCTGAGACCCCCCCCAACGCTTCCAGGCATCAGCAACGGGTTTCGACAAGAATCAGGTATCCATGCAGCCCCCGCGTTTCGATGGCAGTGACGCAACCAACTGGATCTCGAGGGTCCAGTATTATTTTGATCATGTGATGATGCCCGATGCACAACGTCTTCATTACGCGGTGATGTTATTCGACCCTCCAGCCTCCGAATGGGTCTTTTATTACTGCGCCAAAACGAATTTTGTCACATGGCAGGAATTCTTGGAGGATGTTCGTCACCGTTTCGACAGACAGAGCTTTAAGGATTATTTTGGCTTGATCACGAAATTGACTCAGACTGGCACTGTGTTGGAATACCATAACACTTTTGAGAAATATCTGAACCGTGTACAGGGGGTGCCGGCCTCGAAACTTTTTACTCTGTTCATCGCGGGCTTGAAACCAGAGATACAGGAGCGACTGACGCTACACCGACCCACGTCTCTCGCAGCAGCCATGGCCCTATCGTTGGAATTGGCAGACACACAGGCTGACCGGAACCTCGCGCAGCCCTCATCGGGTTTCCAGCGCAGGCAGTGGCAGGGGCGTGATCACAGGACGTCAACAGGCCCAGCTGTCACGCAGCAGCCGACGGCCAACGCTGCCGGGGCAGCTCTGCCGGTGGGCCCTACGCAGCGGCAGAGGGAGCAGCCGCGTCCACCGGCGATTCGGGTGTCACAGGCGGAGAAATCCGAACGTTCCAGATTGGGACTTTGTTGGCATTGCCCAGAAAAATGGGTGTTTGGGCATGTGTGTAAGCAGAGGCTGTTATGCTATGCGGATGAGGAGGAGTCGGCGGCTGGAGTCGAGATTGAGGATATTCCAGACGACGAGGCGCTCACAGAGATCGCGCATATACACGCGCTTGAGGGAGGCCGTCGTTCTAGCCCGCTTAAGGTGTTGGGACAGATTATGGGTCGAGGAGTTTGCATTCTTGTCGACACGGGGAGTGATAGGGATTTCCTCCATCCGAATATTGCGGAGAGTCTCCACCTACCATTATCCCCGATCCGGCCGTTTCGCGTGTTTGTGGGAAATGGAGCCGCTTTGCTTTGCACCCACATGGCGAGGCGGACTAGGTTGACGGTGCAAGGATCCGTATTCACGGTGGATCTTCACATATTGCCTATTCATGGACCCGATGTGATCTTGGGCATGGATTGGCTGGAGTCCCTGGGCAAGATTTTCGCAGAGTTCGCGAGCAAGACGCTGGAATTCGTTTACAACGGCCACCCCTTCACACTCCGGGGTATCACATCGCCCCCATGCCGTTTACAAGCACAGTCACTACTCACATTGCACGCATCTCGGGAGGTGTCTGTTTGTTTCGAGATCGCCCTATTGGAGTTGGGAGCGGAGGCGCCTGAGCCGGTGGCTTTTCCGGCTGACTTACCGGCCGGGATAACGGCTGTGTTGGGGAGTTTCAGCCACGTGTTCAACATTCCAACCGAGATGCCCCCTGCTCTCCAGTTTGATCACAGAATCCACCTGCTGCCCGGGGCTAAACCAGTGAATGTGCGAACGTATCGGTATCCCTATTTTCAGAAGAACGAGATAGAGCGGCAAGTGCGTGAGATGTTGGAACAAGGGATTATTCAGCGCAGTAGTAGCCCTTTCTCTTCACCCGTCCTGCTGATTCGAAAGAAGGATGGGTCGTACCGTTTTTGTATTGATTACCGAGCCTTGAACAATGTCACCGTTCCGGATCATTTCCCAATCCCAACGGTGGACGAGCTCTTCGATGAGTTAGGAAAAGCCAGGGTGTTTTCCAAGTTAGACTTACGGTCAGGCTACCATCAGATCCGAATGCATGAGGAGGATGTGTTCAAGACTGCTTTTCGAACACATGACGGCCACTTCGAGTTCCTGGTAATGCCGTTCGGCTTGACGAACGCACCTTCCACTTTCCAGGCGACAATGAACGCTATATTTCAGCCTATGCTCCGCAAGTTCGTCATCGTATTTTTTGACGACATTCTTATCTACAGCCCCACTCTCGCGGACCATGAAACACACCTAGCAGCCGTATTAACGGTTTTGCAAGAGCACAGCTTTTTTGTGAAGCAATCCAAGTGTTATTTTTGTAGTTCGACGGTGGAATATTTGGGTCACATTATCACGGATGGGTTGCTAAAGGCGGACCCGAATAAGATCGAGGCGATGACAGCCTGGCCCATACCAAGGACGGTGAAGCAACTACCTGGATTCTTGGGTTTGACAGGTTATTATAGAATATTTGTGGCGCAATATGCCTTGATCGCCGCCCCTTTGACAGATCTTCTCAAGAAGGAGGCGTTCATCTGGTCGCCCGCCGCGGAGGTGAGTTTTTTGGCCTTGAAAGAGGCAATGACGCGGGCCCCGGTACTTAGGCTGCCCGACTTCGGGAGGACTTTTTGTGTCGAGACCGATGCCTCCGACTCGGGCATTGGCGCGGTTCTATTACAGGACAACCACCCCATTGCTTTCTACAGCAAGAAGCTAGGACTGCGTCGACGGGTTGCCTCAACCTACCACAAGGAGCTGTATGCTATCGTGGAGGCAGTCCAGAAATGGAGGCAATACCTCCTGGGCCACGAGTTCGTTATCCGCAGTGATCAGAAGAGTTTGAAGGAGTTACTTCAACAAGTGGTTCAGACGCCTGATCAACAGTTGTACGTTCGAAAATTGATGGGCTACAAATTCTCCATTGAATACAAAAAGGGGAGTACTAACAGAGTCGCGGATGCTCTATCGCGTCGGGAAGAATCTCAGTCAGCAGCCGACGCCGCGATTGGGGCCGACGAATCCTGCCCGCCAGCTGATCAGCAATGCCAGCAGCTGGTTGCCGCGTCCCAGCCTGTCCCACATCTGCTTGAGCTGCTCCGTCGTGAAACTGCGTCATCGCCAGAGATGAGGGAACTGACAGCGGCAATTAGGGCCGGCTCGGCAGCCGCCCACCTATCCATGGTGGATGGACTTGTGTATTTCAAGCGCCGCATATATGTGGGCGAAATGGTGTTATTAAAGCTCCAGCCTTATAGGCAACATTCGGTGGCTCGACCGAAATCGGCAAAGTTAGCGAGGCGATACTACGGGCCGTTCGAAGTGTTGGAACGCATCGGACCGGTCGCATACAGGTTGCGCTTGCCTGAGGGAAGTAGGATCCATAATGTTTTTCACGTGAGCCTCCTTCGGGCATTTGTGGCGGGTGACGCGGCGCATGACAGCCTGACCTTACCGTCAGAATTTTTTGGCGACAGGCCAGTGGTATACCCCGTTAGGGTTCTGGACCGCAAGGTGTTATGGCAGGGAGAACGTCCGGTGGAGCACGTGTTGGTCCGGTGGTCCGACGGAACCGACTCCCCGACGTGGGAACCAACGGAAATGGTGCAGCGACGTTATCCGAATGTACTCCTTGAGGACAAGGAGGTTGCTATGGGGGAGGGAGTTGATACGATACTACAACAACCTGACCAGGAACCGATAGTCGACGTGACGGAGGAGTTAGAAGAAGTAGGAGAAGTGCAGGAGACCGTCGAGGAGCAGAGGCGACGGACCGACGAGGATACACGGGCGAAGGGAGTACGTGAGGAAGCATCCATCGCGAAGACGAAGCCGACAAGGAACGCAAGGCCTCCGAATCGGTTCGGCGACTTCGTCGCCAAGTAGTTCTTTCCATAATTAGTTAATTAGTGAGTCTTTATTTTTGGTATTAGTCGAATATTAGTCTTTTATTTGGGAGTCCTTTTATTATTTATTTTTGTAATTAATTCGAGCACAGTTATAAGCTCCGTCGGGTTTTCTTGTTGGTTCTTTCCCGATGTAGGATTAGGTCGAACCAAACCTAGGGTCCGTAGAATATAAATAGGCATCTGTCGTTCACAATGAATTATGGATGAAAATTATTATTCTTGGCCAACATATCGTTGCTCTCACAAAACCCTAGAAGTCGCCTGCCCGACGGGAACGAATCCCGCGCACAGACGCTCTCTTGATCCGCCGATCCGATCTTGGACGCCGGAGTTATCTTGGTGACTGAAATTCGCAGGTTCTCGGCAAAGTTAGGAGGGGAGACTCCTAACACACTCCCTGGAGTACACACAACTTATAAAGGTAATAATCATAGTCTTCTCTTTCGGTGCTTTCTCCATTCACTCCGTGTTATTTGTATTTTCCGGTTTAGTTGTAATCAAGCTTTGACTTTTCTGCATGATGGAAAACTAGAAGAGGCTTTACCGTATGGAAGAGACAACTTCAAAAAATTGAAGAAGCTGATTCTATCAAGGTGAATATATCTTTTAATCTACTCTTCCAATATAATAATAATATCAGATATGATATCTTCTTTTCTTTTCTTGCTTCTCTACTCCTGTATGACGATCCATCCAACTCGCCAGTTGGGAATTTGCTGAGTGATTCTCGACGGAATCTGGTGGCGGATGCGCTGAACGCGGTGATTCTGTCCACCGGTTCGGGCACGGAAAAAGACATATGGCGGTTGTCGAGCCTGGATATGCTTCTGATGCAGAGCCGGGTCGTTGACGCCGAGCTGATCAAGAATGCGTGATCAAAACTGTTGTAATACCCCGACTTTTCCTACCCTTTATTTGTTCCTACGTCGTTTGTGTAGCCAAGCTTTTTTTTAGGCAAGTTCTTTTTCCGTTGAGTACTCGATTTTTTGCAAACATTATAATAGATGCAAATGGAATTAGGGAACAAGATATGCTATATCGACAATGGAGAAAGAAATTATATTTGGGCCTAAATAATTATTTTTTTGCACATCTTTTTACTTCATTTTTCTTGAGCCCAATTTATTGGAAAGCCCGATCACACCAAGGAGATGCCTCTCAATCATGTTACCGGAAATCTCGGTGAAATATCGGAGACATGAGTGAGCCTCTGTCTTGGTGAAATATTGGAGAAGAAAGTTTGAGATTGAAAAGAGGTAAAGTGGCGTGTGAGGTGCAAGAGAGAGAGAGTTGAAATTTGGGGAATTCGAAGTAAGGAATTCAATTTTAGAAAATTAAACAGACGAGATAGACTTCTTTTTTTTAAAACATAAAACACAAATATTTCGTATTCCCAAACATTCTGTCAATGATTAACAGCTCTTATTGCATATTCCAAAACGTAAATGACTGATATGGACGATTTATGCGAGGATTTCCTAACTTCTGAATTCGGGCCAACAAATGCTGATTGAATGTAGGAGCATCCACAATGGTCTAGGACCTTCCATAGTCCTCACATAACCTTCGCACTGCCACATCATCCAGCACTAAAATCCTCATGCCACATCATCACTGCCACATCATCCAGCACTAAAATCCTCATGCCACATCATCTGGACATGCAACTGGACATCAAATATCCCTCACATAACCTATCCACATCACTAATAACAATTATATAAATTTAATTTACAATTGTAGCAACATACGGAATTTAATTTACGAGATAAATACAGTAAAATTGAATAATACTATTAAAATTTCAAAAATACAATAATTTTAAAAAAATACATTTAAAAAAATTACATAAATTTAAATAAAAACTAATGTCTTTCAATCCTCCGCGCCCACAACTCTTCAATTAAATCTTTTTGGAGTCGAATATGAGCCTCCGTCTGACGCATGTCGGCATGTGCTTGGAGGAGGGCTTCTTCATCATGAGGTACCCCACCTCGTACGTTGGCGGCGGCGACGCCGTGGCTTGGACCGGCTTCATCATCGTCATTGGCCCAATCAGTCAGTTGTACACCTTCATCTTCGACAATCATGTTGTGCATGATAATACAGGCGTACATTATATCAGCAATGCAGTCGACATGCCACAAACGCGTTGGAGATACTGATCACCGAATACTTCAATCACGCCCTGACAGAAATACTTCATACATTCGAGGGCAGTCGTCTCACCGATGTGGAGGTATTCGTCCCACATGTCTGCCGAAGTGCCATAGGCCAACTGCTTGATTGCCGCAGTGCACTTTTGAATAGGGGTGTGGCCGGGTTTGCCAGCCGCATCGTGCCTGAAGCGGAAATACAGATATCGCTGCTCCAAACCGTTAACAATACGCATAAACAAGTCCCGCCCCATCCTAAAACGACGCCTGAAATGGTTGGCGTTAAAACGCGGCTCCTCTGCGAAGTAATCTGTGAACAGGCGCTGATGTGCAGCTACATGATCATAGACATCACCAAACCGAACCGGCCCGGAACCGTCACCGGCGGTTCCGAACCGGAACCGGAACCGTCGTCAGCGATTCGAACCAGAACCGCCGGTTCCGACGGGCCGGTTCAGGTTCCAAATTTTGGCGACCCGTAACCAGCGGTTCGGAACCGCCGGTTTCTCCGGAACCGCCGGTTCGGCGGTTTCCGACATAATTTCAGGCCTACTCCCTAGCCTTTTCAGAAACCACTCCCGCGGCCGCCGGTTTTGACTAAAACCGTGGACGGAAACCACCGGTTCCACCGATAAAACCGGCGATTCCACCGAAAACCGGCGGTTCCGGCGACAAAAACCGCGGGTTTCCTGCCGCATTTTTCAAATTTTGAAATTTCAAACGGTCCTCAAAACCGCCGGTTCCACCGAAAACCGGCGGTTCCGGCGGTAAACCAACGGTTTCGCCGTGTTTTTTGAAAATTTGATTTTTTTTTTTAATCACAATTTTCCCCTATAAATACCTCCCTCCTCTTCATTTCTACTTACCACATTCTTGTGTTAATAAGAATTTCTCTCTCAATCTCAATTTCTCTATTCTCCATCCTCATTCTCTCAAGTTGTTTACGTTATTTGCGCTCATAATTTACTCACATTGTTCTTGTTCACGTTATTATATTCACATAAACACTACTCTCTATTCTCTACTTCCAATTTCCATAATATCATGTCTTCATCTCGTCGTGGTGGTGATCGGGGCAAGGGAATTGCCCAAAATCAAAGTGACCCTCGTCGTCGTCGTGCCCCTACTAGAGCACAAGTTGCGGAGGATGTGGGAAGGCGAGCCACTCTTCGAGTACAAGTAAGTTCTAAACTTCTAAGTTTTAATATGTTTTATGTTATATGTTATAAGTTTTAATATGTTAGTAAGTTTTAAGATATTAGTAAGTTTTAATATGTTTTAAGTTTTAATATGTTAGTAAGTTTTAATATGTTTTAAGTTTTAATATGTTAGTAAGTTTTAATATGTTATATGTTAGTAAGTTTTAATATGTTAGTAAGTTTTATGTTAGTAAGTTTTAATATGTTATATGTTTTAATATTTTATAAGTTTTAATATGTTTTAATATGTTATATGTTAGTAAGTTTTAATATGTTATATGTTATAAGTTTTAATATGTTTTACAATTATGTTAGTATTATATGTTTTAATGTGTTTTATTTATATGTTAGTAATAAATTCGTTTGTATTAAATATGTTTTATATGTTTTATGTTATATGTTTTATGTTAGTAAGTTTTAAGTCTTTTGTAAGTTATAATTTGAAGTTGTAATTTCTAATTTTTATGTTGTAATTCGTAAATTTTAACTTGTAATTTGTAATTTTAAAGTTGTAATTTGTAATTTTGAAGTTGTAATTTGTATCAATAAAATTACATTTGTACATCGCTTCATTCTAATTTTATTTACGCAAGTTTTTTTTACATTTTTAACTTGAATTACAATTTACAATGTAAAAAAAAAATCGGATGAACCGCCGAACCGCCCGAACCGGCCCGGAACCGGATGACTACCGACGGTTCAGCCGGTTCAAGTGAACCGCCGGTTCACGGTTCATGAACCGGAACCGTGAGGTCTTGGTCGGGCCGGTTTAGGTTCCACCAATTCTTGAACCGGAACCGCCGGTTCCGAACCGTGAACCGGCGGTTCACGAACCGTGGTGACGTCTACATGATCACAATCAACCACTTATCGACGGCGGACAACTGGTCGTGGGCGAGGTACCGGCGGCTGCATATAACTCTGCATCCATCGATCAATCTCACGACTCGTATAGGCATCTAGCTCTTCGTTCAGCATACGCTCGTACTCATCAGCATCCCCATCACTACCACCACCACTACCACCGGCATTACTCATTTCTTAAATTGATCTTGTACAGAAAGAAAGATAGAGAGAGTACTCGTTAAAACAAGTGGTGCGAATGAAAATGACGTCCAAAGCGCGTATATATAGTGTTTTCGAAAAAAAAATTAAAAATTAAATTCTGACGTCGGTCTGACGCCGATCCGGGGCCTACAATGGCGCCGTGAGGATCGACGTTAGAACCGGCGTCACCACACGAATCGGCATGGGTACGCCGAAATTGACGCCGATTTCGCCGACGCCGGTCGCAATGGTTCGGCGTCAGAACCGGCGTCGGCGAAAAATCAGCTTCGCGGTTTTGACACCTCCATTGCTGATGCTCTAACTGATCACACTGGCTTTCTACACAATGATTAACATTATCGTAATAAGGTAATGCTATGATATTTACAACAGACAACAGTTATTCCTCTTTTTTAAGCTCGTTTTGAAGTTGGCTCAAGAGTGCAACTAAGCACCACATTCCACAAAGAAAATTATTTGTTCAGCCGATTAGCTAAATGATGATCACTCTCGATAAGATACAAGACTTCAAATTAAATCATGTGTTTCTGTTGAGTATTGATCTCATTAGATACAAAGATCTCACACCAATTACTTACAATCCGGTTCAAACAAACCAAGATCTCACACCAGTTACTTAAAATCCAGTTCAAAACAAACCAATTCGTGCAAAACCAGCATCGACATCACATTATGATGCAGCCACCCCTTTCCTCGGCTGGTTGTGCAGCAGCTTGCGTGTGCCTGCCCGACTCGGAAGGGTTGTATGTGAACTCCGAAGTATCTAGCCCATACTGTTTCACAAGCAACGAATGATTAACTTCACATGCAAATTAATTCAATGCAATTTAATACTCACTGATACAAGTAACAAGGTGCTGGGAATTTATATCATTCAAGATGTTATTGAATTGAAAACAATTTCCATGGTGAGTCACATATCCAGGAGAGGTTCAAAGCATGAAGATTAAAATACCCAATATAGTTTTAAACAAGGATGTCTGTCTGTGGTTGGGATTTAGTCTACCTTCGAGACACAATCACGATCCAACTAAGCTTGGCTTGGATTAAGGTGTAAAAGTTCATGATATGGACTATGAATCAACAAAGACGGTTTTGCATATAAAGACTACTAAAATTATGCACCAGAGACTAAAATTGCAAGGACATTGTAATGTTAACCACTACAAGATCTCTTCTGTTGAGAGAATAAGGAGTGCAATATAAAACAGAAAGCCCTTAAAAACACTGCGTCACATAAAGCTTTTCAATTTACAGCAAAAAGGGGGTTAAATGCGTTAAATTCTTATAAATATGAAGTACATAAACAGTTATCAACAAATCCAAGTACTTTACAGTGTAATAACTATGATTTGATTGGGAAGATTTCTGAAATGGACAAGAATTATGGTTTGCTAGCTACTCTTATTACGTACCTCAGCTACAAATATTAATGCCTATCCTAATGTTCAAGAACTGGAGGAGTAACATATGCCCCAAATTATTTGGAAATAGAACATATGAAAGTGAAATTGATTTAATCTCACAGAAATGAATCATCACGAAACTTTCATCCAAAAACCGAATACATATTAGATCATGTAAAATGTTTAAGCATCTAATAATGTGCATTTTATTTTCTTTTGTGCAATTACTAAGTCACTATTAATAATTAAAGATAGATTCAAACTATTTTTTTTTGGTTGAGTTAGTTTGAGATAAATTGGATAATTAGACAAACTTTCTATTATTATATATATATAAGAATATATAAGATCCTTTTCCTGGCTAAATCTTATACTCCTATATTCTTATATATATATAATAATAGAAAGTTTGACTATTTATCCAATTTATCTCATTCTTCTGTATTGTAACAGTACAAGTACACTACTTCAAAAAACTTCGCTTCATTTAGTTCAGTTTGAGTTTAGATTTATTATGTGAAATCACATAACAAACCATTAATAACTGGCCATGTTGATTCTTTGGAACAACTAAAATACTTTAGTATATCGTTGCAGAAGGCCCTAATCTAAGACTAGAGATCGAACCTATCAAATTTTTAAAGTGCGATGGTTGGTTGTTCATGGCCTGGCTGTACCGTACCTACTATCTATATTATGGAGCAAAAAGTCATTTAGTCATTCAATGGCTAAATCAGAATAAGAGATTTTCACCTTTTCCCTCATACGTGTGCTCCATGCATCATTTCTACTGGGGCGCTGGTCAAGGGTATTAGCAGCAGAGATACCGGTGGCTGGAACAGGTTGTCTATTTATTAACGGCTGTCGGATCTGTTGCCTTGGTGGACCTACATATTCTTCATCACTATCATAGTCTGCTGGTCTATTAGCAGCCCTTACAATGAGAGCTAACAAAAATATAATTGCCTGCAGTTACACAACAATTAGTTAAATTAAAGAAAAACCAAAGTGGTTTATCAAGTTTTTACAATCTAAACAACTAAACTACTTCAGGCCAGATTGAAGGAGATGCAGAAGGCATCTGGAAATTTAAAAAATGCAGGAAAAAGATTGAATGTGAAACACAAATTCAAGAAATTTGAGATGGATGGGAAATTAAATACCATCCATTCCTGGACACAAGGCTACAATGTCTACACTAAGCAACATAATATCATCTCTGCCACACATGCTAAACCTGCACTAGAAAACCCTAAAGGGAAAATGTTATCATTATTATCGAAATTATGTGGGCATGTGCCCTCACAAGCTTAGAGTTAAACCAATTATTTATTCTTACATATATACATTATGGTGTTGGCTTTCTAGTGTGGCAATTGAAACAGTCACAAATAACAGAATTACTTGCAAAGACTTTCAGGGCATACAATCATTTCAATTTATATACAGCATATGTCAGCAGTAGTATTACCTCAAGTATAACAGCACCGAGGGCAACCCACTTGGCAATTTCCCAATGATCCTCCAGAAATTCATATATCTCATCAAAGTTCCCAGTTTTGTCCGTTGGAATTTCCTGTAAGCTTTGCTCGTAAATTAATTTACAACTAATAAATCTGAAATCAAAGATAAACCATCACAATTCGACTAACCTCCCTCCAGCTTTTGTCAAAGAATATAAAAGCAGCCGCTCCCAACTCCACCAATATCAACAGGATGACCAGTATTGAAAACTAAATTATCTTAAGGAACACAACCATCTTTCGGAGAATGGAAAAAAAATGTCTACATTTTTAAGGAACTCTTCACACTAGCTTGCTTGCTACAGTTGCCACAGAGATTATTTTACGACAAAATCTAGCAACCAACATATAGTTAATAATACGTCTTCTCAACTATGAAAGTATCTTTATATTTATATACCAGTGAAAACACTGAGGCGAGGGGCGATGATTTACAGTTAACAAATCATCGTACTCTGTAGATGACTGGAGCATGAAGCCATGCAATTTCACCCTCAAATAGATTACAGATATATTGATATAGAGTCAATGAGCACTCGGTTTAACCAACAAGAGTAATTAGGAGGATACACAAGTCAGGCAGCAACCATTTCGAGTTGCCGTTCCAATGCAACCACAACAAGCAACAAAAAGAACAGCTACACCAATTCCAATGAAAAGATATATAAACCTGCAAATAGCACATGTGAAGTCAATATAATCATTCTCCGCAACAAAAATTAACATACTGGAGAGCCTATATGCAGCTTTATCGCTCTTGATGTAAACAAGTGAATAGGAAAAATCAAGAAAATAACAAAATTAACAAAAATATATATATCAGCCGAATAAATTCTTCCCAGAAGAACCAATGATCTAAGCAGATGGAAAAGTATATGGATTGGTGGGCAGAAGAATATTGATGCATGAAAAAATTAATGAACAAATAACAAGAAATATATTGTCAAATTTACTTTCAAAACAAACCAATGAAAAACTTATTATCTTATCAAAGAGTCAAAATGTGACAAATTCTACAATGATTACTAGTAAATTAAATTTTCAGACTAATTAATATGCCAAAAAATTGCACGAGCTTTATACTTGACCAGGCCCTTTATAGCTTTACAATATCTAAAGGATGGACCACACAGAATGCATTAATAAAGAAGAGTCTGATACTCGAGAAAACAATTACATTTGCATAACACAGCCAGGAACAAGATAGAGCTGGGTCATCTATTCATACCATGCCTTTGGCAGTTTGTCAAAAATGCTATCGGCCAAAGAAACAGCTAACAGCATGGGCCGACCAAGCTGTACAAGATCCTGACTAGGAGGGGGAAGGGGCGCATCACCACCAGAGGAAGCAGCATTCTTGTACTCCGCAAAGAGGTATATGCCATATCCAACCATAGCCAAACCCACAAGCATTAAGAAGAAGTTCAAAAGCTTCAAGAGGCACTCCCAAAACCCCTTACACGCCATTCTGTACAACTAATTATCTCTCTTTTAATACAACCGCTAAAACCCTTTACTCCCTGCAAAGCAACTCAATTACTTCACATGCAATATGTAAATAACAAAATTTATTTAATAAGTGATTTAAGAGATACAAAATTAGACTATGACTCTCACCAAAATCCCAGTTACCCTAATTCAGCTCGCCGCATGAAAATGAAAATTACTGAGATGCATCCAAAATAAACCACATAATATTGCAAGAAAATACTGAAACAGAAAGATTGACCGATAAACAACGATTAACGCAGGTGAATTCTGCATCAAAAAGGTGAAATCTGCTGAAATCAACAAATACTAAACAGCATTCAGGAACAGGAATAGTGCCGATAGAAACGAAAATAAGCACAATCTTGTTTATATTCAATTGAATAGATAAAGAAATTAGAGAAGCTTACAAGAGAATAATCGCAGATCAAAGGTCTCCGAGAGAGAGTAGATGAACAGGAATGGAGAGAGTTCTGCGGATATAATATTATGTTTGTACTAGTATTCATAAAATAAAAGAATTATGATAGTGTCACTTCGCTTATGACAACATTGGGCCAAATTTGCTTTTCATTTTTATGTGTATTTATTTAAGCGTGTCTCTGGTTCTCTCTTTGGTCGGTGTTTCTATCTGAATTAATAACTTGGACGTGTGAATATCCAATTAATTAATCAATTTCACGTTACTAATACAAGGTCATCCACAATGCTATTGCTATACCGTTCATTAACCGTTCCTTAAACTACTATTTGCGGACCTCACTGTACTTTTTTACTTCATTCCTTAACTAAGTAACGGAACCTGCAACCCTCCGTTCCTTATACGTTCCTTAACCGTTCCTTATATTACTATTTATTCAATTTCATTTTTTATTTTTATTTCCAACCCAATTCAATTAAAACAAACACACTTCATTAAAAAACACACAACATAAAAAAAGTACAACTTAAAATTTAAAAAAATAAAAACACACAATTAAAATCCTAAAAAATTAAACGTTGCATAATTTAAAATACAAATTTAAAGAAAAAAAAAACTACTCCACCGGCAAATCATCCCCCGAAGGCGGTGGAGGTGCAATAGGAGGCGAAAGGCCAAGTTGTGCTACCATATACACAATTTCGTTCCACCAGGCTTGGCATTGGGAGGGCGAGAAGCGGGAAGTGTCCGCCATTGTGGCGGTCATGTACACCGCCATAAGGGTGTTCGAGCCTCCCCCGAGCCCGATCCCGAGCTCGCCTGGCGTGATTCGCCTCGGCCCTTCCTCGCTCTAGCCGCTTTCGTCGCCTTCGTCCCTTGCGGCCGACGGCGCCCACGACTGGATACCGCGGCATCGCTGGCCGTGTCCGCAAACTCCTGCGGTGCACCCTCTTGTGCGCCGCTGCCCTCACCTGTGTCACCAGACGAGTATTGACCACTCGACGTGTGCTTCGTGCGCTTTGAGGTTGAGCCCGAGCTGGAGCGGATACCGCCGGCCCACCTTTCCTCGTCCTTTGACGACCTGCCAAATATCAACATATTTGAATTGTTTACTAGTGTCCTGGTTGTAGACGAGCAAAGCCGTCCTCAGAATGTCGGCTCCCGAAGCTCCGCTTTGGTAGTGCGCCGCTTCGGTCGAGTAGATACCGCATAATTTTTTGACCTGTTTGTCGACTCGGCCAAAGTGAGAGCGGAGCATCTTAAATGTGCGCTTCCGGAACCCTTTCGGCTTAATCTGGTGGTAGATCTCGGTGACCTTTTCCCAGAAGCACTTGTTGGGTTGTTGATTCCCGATGACGGGATCGTACGAGACGGTGATCCAGGCGTTGTACACCGCCATCGTTTCGTTGTTGTTGTACGGATGCCGACTCCGCCCTGGAGCTTCCACCGCCTAGGCCTACTCCCAGAGTGGGTTCAACGGGGAAATCCTCCTAAATATGGGATAATCCCTGCGAATACCGCGGAGCGGAGGGACGAGCGTATGCATCCACGTCAAAAGTGGGTGGTTGGTACCCACCCGGCGTCGCCGAACCCTGGGTGCCCGACGTCAACGAACCGGAACCACCTAGTGTGTTGTACATGGTCTCCCAATCGTTAAACGTGTTGAGATCCCACCGGCCGGAGCCGCCACCGCCGTAGTTGCCGTCGTGCGGACATTTTGTGATGAGATGTTAGATGAAAATTTGAGAGGAAATGAAGTTGATTTAGGAAGAATAGATGTGTAGTTGTGTGTGAAATGATTATGAATTAGGAGTATTTATAGAGTAAAAAATTAAAAAAAAAAAAGAAAAAACGGATATAAACGGTAATATTACCGTTTAAAGGTTTTTTTTTTGTTTTTTTAAATTCGAATTTAGAAAAAAAAGATTTATTGCGTCATCGTGACGACGCCCACTCGCGGGCCGGCGAGTGGGCGTCACGCATGGCGCAAGGGCGCGCCACGTCGCCATGGCGCGTGGCGTGACAGCCCGTCCCGCGTCTCGCTGGGATGGGTTACGGGACGAGATGGGAACGTTTCCGGGGTGGGACGGTGTGCCGCAACGCGTCGCACGGGGTTCCGTGCCTCCGGCACAGAACGTGGGACGGTTCCGCGACGCAGTGCGGATGCCCTAATATAATTATATAAGTATAAGAGCGTCCAGAATTGGGGGTTTTCCTCCTGACGATTCCTCGTTTGTCGATATAAGTATAAGAGCGTCCAGAATTGGGGGTTTTCCTCCTGACGATTCCTCGTTTGTCGCCCGTTCCTCGTTCGTCCACTGCAGGCCGACGGACGAGGACGCCCGTCAGACAACACACGCATTTTCCCTTTTTACACTTTATTTTCACACCATTCTCTCTTCTCACACTCGCTCTATCGAACATGAATCCCGACCATTTCCCAAACCCGAACAGCTCGACGACAGTATGCCAATGTTCGGCGGTAGCGGCGCCATTTGGCCCTGCCACGAAGACTATAGTGGCGATACTCCTGGATCTGTAGAGTCCACATTCGATTCGAACACTGAGTTCGATCCGTTCTTCAACACTGACTCCTACGGGATCGATGGTATGGAGCCGAGTTGTAGGCAACCTCTCACTCTTGAGCCTAGGTTGATGTCTAAGTCGGCGAGGAAGAAGAGGATGGCACGGAATGATAAGGCGTCAGCCGTCACACTCCCGACCGACGAAGTCAACAACGAGTATGTCTTGAAGCGTACGGACTACTCCGGTGAAGAGTACATGATATTGGTTCAGTGTTGGATCGATATATCAGAGGATCCGATATATTCCAACAACCAGCGATAGCCAGGATGTGGGATCGCTATGATAGTCATATTTCTTTTTTTTTTGTCATTTTTTTTGGCAAAAAATACTCTCTTACTTCTCTTACTTTAATCTCTCTTCATTTTTCTATTTTATTTTCACTCTTATTTTATTCTCTCTTCATTTCTTTATTTTATTATCTCGTACTTTTCTCTTTTTACATAACCCACTAAACTACATTTTTTCTTAAATTTTATGCCTAAAAGAATACTCCATCGTCTATAGCGGGACACAGAGACTAATTAATTGTTTACTTATTCATACTTTCCCAAAATCATAGTATGTATTAATATTGAATTAAATTAAAATGTAATCAATCATAATCTTGATTTCTCAAGTGTTGTATTCCCTTCATCCGCTATCAGAAGTATTCTCTACATTATTCTCTTTCTTACTTTACCATTTTTTCCACTTGAACTATTTATATCATTTTTATAAAACGAGTGCAGAAAAGTCAACGGGACCCCTAATGGCGGATGAAGGGAGTATTCTTTCTGTTTCTCCTTTCTCTTATCTTTTAAAACAGCTACCAACATAGTGTTCGCCGGGCATGAACTGTGAAACAAAATATCGTGATTTCACTGTGCACGGAAGCAAACAATGAAACGGTGACACTAAAAATTATAGCACAACGTATACCCGTTAGAATTCATTGAGTTGTGTTCAAATAAAAGAAAATCTATCATATGCTGATAAACCTCATAATATATATTATAAATCGCAACTTGGTAGTAGTATGAGCACAAAGGACTAGATTTTTGGGTAATTTTCGTGTGCATAAACGAATCATATTCCTTTTAGGACGTCCCACCTAAAGTGGGATGCTTACTTTTTTTTGCAAAATATAACACAAATATTCTCCTACTTTATTTTATCTTCTACTTTATTCTTTTTTATCTTCTATACTTTATTCTCTTTCTCCTACTTTATTTTCTCTCCATAACTCCTTAAACATCATTTTCTTAAATATTGTTTCCAAAAGAAACGCATCACTTACGACGGGACAAGTGAGTACAAATTTTTTAATTTTTTCTTTGTTTCTCAACCAACCTTGATTCCTCTAGCAAGTCGTTGGAGGCAATATGTCCAATACTCCTCGATACGGACTTTCTTCTCCTTATATTTAGTTGTTCACATAGCTTCCGTAATTGTGAAATGATGAGCTCTTTGGGAAGTGTACCTTGATACTAATATTAATCATTTGAGGCAAGCAACATTGACGTCCCTAATATTATGCTTTTGCGTGTTTGCTTGACCTTTGAAGTGGTGATTCCAGAGAGTCATTTCTTCACAATTTCGAAATCTTTATAGTTGGCTCAACAACTTAGTCATTTTTGGATCTGCCTTTGTATGTGCTACTTTGACTTATTATAATGTACTCCCTCCGTCCCACCGAAGATGACACACTTTTCTTTTTCGTCCGTTCCAATTATTTAGGAAATATTTAAAATAACGTTTTTCATACTTTATTCATCTCTGTTACTTTTAAACACCCAATAACGTTTTTCTCTCTTACTTTTTGCATCTATCCAACTTTTAAATATCAACAACATTTCATCTCTCTTACTTTATTCATCTCTCCTACTTTTAAATACCCAACAACTTTCTCTCTCCCTTTTAAAACACTTTAAAATTAGCATACATAAAATCTCGTGTCGTCGCAAGAAGGAGTTATCTTCCTTGGGACGGAGGGAGTATGAGTTTTTCATAACTCAAGACCTCACGTCTTGGGTTGTGGTAATTATTATCCAAAGGTGTTGGTGATGTTATTGTATAGATGTGTACCAACTTTTTTCTTCCCACTCTTTGCATCGCCTCGCCTCGCCTCACGTCAACGTCTATCTTCTTTTGTATCGTCTCGTGTCACCATGGCCCTCGCGCCTCAGCATCCCTCACTGTCATCATCAATCCTGTTCCTCAGCAGCCCTCTCATTCCCTCAATTTACCTCTTTCTCCCCTCCTCTTTACATCAAAACCTTCTTCCTCACATCCTCCAAAATGCGGATGAGACGATCAAATGGGAGAGTGAATGTGATGTTGATTTGGTGGTGGTGGTGGTGTGTGTGTTTGGCATATTGGGTAGGGCTGGCAATTTTCGACACGACACGATAATCTGACACGAATCCGCATGAAATTATTGGGTTGGGGTCAAGTCTTATTGGATCTGTGCCCTTATCGGGTTGATCCATTAAGAACCCGATAATTTCGGGTTGGGTTTGGGTCGGATGCGGGTCAGATACGGGTAACCCATTAAGAAATAATATTATTATTTTTATTATTATTTAAAAATATATATATTACTTTAATTTTTTAATTTCTTATAAATTAGTTTTAAATAGTATAAAACGAATTTTAATTGTGTAAATTAGGTTAAAAATTAAGGTTTAATAGTGTAATATTAGGTTTTAATCGTGTAATATCAGGTTCGGGTTGTTATCGTGTCGTGTCAACCCATATTATATCGTGTCGATAACGGGTTCGTATCGGGTGCGAGTCGTGTTCGGATTTGAAGGTAGCAGGTCGGGTTCGTGTTCGGATTTACAGTTTCCTTAACAGGTCGGGTTCAGGTTAGGCCTTATTGGGTTGGGTCATTATCAGGTTGACCTGATAACGACCCAATTCGCACGATTTGCCAGCCCTAATATTGGGTACGTGTGTGTTTAGTGTCGACAGTGGTCAAAGGGGAAGCAACGATAATGGTCAATGGATGTGGTGTTGGTCAATATAAGTAATGAGGTGATGGGTTGGGTGTGTTGGGTGGGGTTGCATAATGACTTAATCAAAATTTAAATTAAATAATTTAATTATTTTCCGATTTTTATATTAATAAAAATTTAATACATGGAGTAATATTTTATGTAAAGACAAAAATATGATTTTAGGTTTGGAGAATAATCTAGGCTATAAATAGCTAACTAAAACTAATACTAGGAGTACTCTTTAATTTTAGCTAATATTAAATATTTAAATTTACTTTTATTATTTTTAATAAATAGTAGATTTCATACTCAACATTTTATAAAATTAATATTTAATATAATATTGAGATTTATATTTCGTAAACTATTTTTTCATTCATTTTGTTTACAATTCCTTAAATCACTGACAAGTGAAAACGAAACATTTATTGATGGACTAGAAATACATCTTTCGTCCCATAAAAGTAGAAACGTTGAGATTACACGAGTTTTAATGCAAAATCAGTAAAATAGGAGAATAATGGAAGAAAAATGATAGAAGTGTTATGTGGAGAATGGAGTCCAACTCATAAAGAAGAAAACTTGCCAAAATGGAAAGTGTATAATTCGTTGGATAGACCAAAATGAAAAAAAGGAATACTATTACGGAGGGAGTTGGAGCATTTGCATTGGAGGAAAGGAGGGGGAGCCGCGATGCGAACGGAGGCGCATCGCGTCCCACTCTGTTGCGGGGTGTCGGCGACGGGCAGGGTGACGAGCTTCATGCATGGGGAGGGGCATCGTGAGAGCATCCGCAGCGGTGGCGGTTGGCGCCACCGCCGTCCGTGCCAGCGGCAAGGTGAAGGACCGCCACCGCTGCAACCGCGCCGCTGGCACGGCGCTGCTCGATGTATCGAGCACGTCCGTGCCAGCGGACGCACACGTGGCGGTCTCCCATTCGCCAACGGCATAGCCGTTGGTTTCAAACATTTTTTTATTTTTTATTTTTAAAAAATCGGATTTTTATTAAAAAAATCGATAAAAAAAAAAAAAAAATTTCACTTCCCCAAAAAATTATATCCGTTTATAACCGTTTTTCCCCACTTTTTAATTTTTTTTTTATTTTTTTTACCCCAAAAATACACACTTTCATCTATAAATACCCCCAATTTCACTCCAAAAAATTCACACTTTCACTACACAATTCTCATCATCAATCTCTCATATCCATTTTCATCTTCCTCTCACACCCTACAACACCACTATGTCCGGTAACGACGACAACCCAAGCGGCTCTCACGGTTGGAACCCCGAATGGTTCGGTTCGCAACCGTTTCATAGTCCGGAAACGGAATATTCGGCCCCTCCTCTCACCCAAGATTCGGGCGTTCCGAGTGGCTACCGGCCATACCCAACTATGACCCCCACGCAACTTCAAACGCACGAGTCCATGATATTGGGTCTCCAAAAACAATTGGGGTTGGTGCCGCCGGATGCGTAGTCTTCCTCGGGTTATATTAGCCAATAATTATGTAATTTTTAATTTTTAGGAGTTTAATTATGTAATTTTTAATTTTTAGTATTTTAATTATGTAATTTTTAATTTTTAGGATTTTAATTATGTCTTTTTATTTTATTTGTAATTTGTTATTTTTATTGTGGTTTTTTTAATGAATTTTAGTATTATGAAAATGTTTTTGTGTAATTGAATTTTATATTAATTGTGCTCGTCCTTGCGGAAGAGCACAGTTGTGGGTGTTGTGCTCTTGCCAGAGAGCAGGCATGAATAGTACCGCCCGGGCCCACAACCGTGCCGCTGGCAAGAGCACGGTTGTGGATGCTCTGACGGGCACCGGGAGAGGCGCGATTGCTCGCATCGCTCGTTGCGGAGGAGAAAGCCGCAACGGACGAGAGTGGGTGGGGGTTTTCAGTTTTTTTATGAAATCTAAAATGATATAAATACACCCTTATTTTATGAAAATTTTTACCTCCAACAAGAACTAGATTCAAAGTAGCCCGACGGACTGAGAAATCGACACCCATATACTGTCTCCCCTCATCCAATAACCGGGATGCACAACCTCATAGTGTGCGTACTCACTAAGAAGATCGAACAACATGATTCATAGAACAATCTTTTTACTATATGTAATTTGAAATTGTTAAATTTTTAGGACTTTTATTTTTCTAATTTTTAGAAATTGTTAATTTTAAATTTATAGGAATTGTAATTTCATTTTATTTTCTACAAAGTAATTTCGTGTTATATAATGTCGTGCATTTCAACTTTAAATTAAATCAATGAATAATATAAAATTTATGTAAGAGGCACGAAGAGATGATGTTTATTGTGGATGTTGTGATCTAGTGCATACAAATTGTGACATGATAGGGAGTGCTTCCAATATGAATTATTAGATGCATGTTTTTTAGTTTAATCTTTTGCCTTAATTAATAGCTTAGCTACATGTTTGTTTTAAATTAAATCTAGCACGATTAACAAAGAAGCCCATAATAATTTAAAGCATCCCCCACCCCCCGAAAAGAAGAGCTGACCAAAAAAAGGCAGGATAGCAGTCAGCAGAGTATCCAGTTTGCATAGTTGGACTTGGACCTTTGTTTGGACAAAAGAGTCAAGACCCCATTCACCTAAAATACAAACGACAAAATCAAAATAATCATTTTAAATTACATTTCTTTTATTTGGTAGTAGCCCAGTCCAGGTTGACCCCAACTGTCCTTATTTGTCATTTCCCTAATTGTCATGTCTAATTTCGTCTTTGTACAGCCACAAAAATTCAACACCTGGCTCTTTTATCCTTGCGTGGGCCCCATCCCTCCAAATTTTTGAAAACGATGACAACAGTTTGCAACTAAAATAATTTCAAATGCATCTCCCTCTCTTTCTCTCACCTCACTTGCTCCAATCACCTACTTCTCACTTAATCTACTCTCCCTATATCAATTTACCACTTACCACCATCTCTTCAACTATTTTATTTTTCTAATAAGTGCAATTGACTTGTGTAATTGTTAGGTGAATTTGACAACTTTTTGGTTTCATACATAAAAAACAATTTATTTATAAATTATATTTGTATAATTCACTCGTTCGTTTTAGTATGATAATTTTATCTTTATCTTAATTGCATATAAATTTAATATAACAAAAAGTCAGATGTAAGGAAGGTCGAATATGGATTAATTTTAATTGTAAAATCAAGTTTAATTAAAATGATAAAAAAAATTGTTCATGTTGAATAACTTACATGAACGCTATTATTATTCCATAAATTTTATTAAAATTAAATAATTTTTGGTTAAATTTACATGAACGGTAATTTATTTACAAACTTAATCATTTAATGATAGTAGTAGTAATTCATTAACGGAGAGACACAGGAGATTAGAACCCAGTTGCCCTCTCTCTCTTTCCAAACTGTAGTCTTCAGCTCTCTGACTCTCTCGCCTCTCGAAAAACGAAAGGAGAAACACCTACTACTACCAACACTGCTAAATTCCACCTTCTCCACCTTCTCTACCTTCCCCCATTTCCCTCTTTCGTTTTCATTAACCGCATTCCGTCAAATCAGCCACTCGATACGCAACGCACCGCCGAACCAATTCAATTTTTCTCCTTTAGGTAACCTCTGCTCTATCTGACAAATACTCCTCATTTATTCGGAAAATTTTCCCTTTCTGCTTCGGGGCTGGGGTTAGGATGAATCGTGGGATGTGATGGGGGCGGGGTTCTCGCAGGCGTTCCCCTGTTTCAATCCGGCCGCCGGACCTCCGAATCGGTCGGATCCGGATGCCATTTTCGGCGGCAACGACGAAACCCTCGGTCACTCCTTCTGCTACGTGCGCTCCTCCGCGCGGTTCATCTCCCCAACTAACTCCGATCGCTTCGTATCTCCCTCACACTCCCTCCGCTTCGACGATCCGCGCCCCTCCAAGCCGCCGGGTTACCCGGAGACCGGCTTCCGGGCCATCTCCGGCGCCTCCGTCAGCGCCAACACTGCTACTCCCATAACCGTCCTTCAACTCGACGACATCTGCACTGATGCCGCCGGTGAAGCCAGCTATCAGAATAATTTTGGCAGCAGCAAGGGTTCTGTAGCTGTAGCTGGAGCTGGAGCTGGAACTGGGCCCCCCAATGTTCTGCTGGATGGATTCGAGAGTACGTCGTCGTTTAGTGCCTTGCCCTTGCAGCGGGTGCCGCGCGGCGGGGAGCAGCAGCCCTCGGGCCAGCTGGAGAGGGCTTTCTTCATGTCTGGCCCGATCGAGCGCGGCGCCCTCTCTGGCCCGCTGGATGGCGCTGCTCTCTCTGGCGACAGCAATGGGGGTGTGCCGTTTTCGGCCCCACTTGGGGGCATGTATGTTAAGAAGAGGAAGAAGAAGAGCATTTCGGGGATTCGCAATGCATTGTACCGCAACTTCTCTGTGGTGCCTGTAAGGAATTTCATTAGTGGAGGAGGGCAGCGGAAGGATACTCCACCAGTAAGTGATAGCTGCAGAGAGACGCCACAGACTGGCTGTGAGGGCAATGTGCAGTGGGCATTGGGTAAGGCAGGTGAGGACCGGGTTCACGTGGTTGTATCGGAGGAGTTAGGTTGGCTGTTTGTTGGAATTTATGATGGATTTAACGGACCTGATGCTCCGGAATTCCTCATGAGCCATTTGTACAAAGCCATGTATAATGAATTAGAGGGTTTGTTTTGGGACACAGAGGATGCAGTTGCAGCTTCAGAAAATGCACATTTCACTGGGAGTTCTCACCCTTCTGATGTTAATATAGATGATCGACAAGACTCAGAAAGCAAAGAAGGCGAAGTAGAAACAAAACTAGTTAAGAAGGTGATGTTTGGAGGGGAGCAAATAGAAGTTAGGAGGAGGAAGTTATGGGAATGTTTGGTGGAGGATGATCCCGGAGATGGGCTTGATCTATCTGGTTCTGAAAGATTTGCCTTTTCAGTTGATGATGCATTGAGTGTGAACGGTGCAGGTTCAGCAGTGAGTAGGAGGTCTTTATTGTTGTCAAAACTGAAGCATGGGTTGTTGAATAGGCATAAGGAGAAGGAGGGAAACAAATTATTTCCCTGGAAGTTTTGGTCAGAAGGGAAACATAAAGCAATTGAGGAATTGAGGGAGAGCAATGTAGCTGGTGATGGGGAGGTTGTTGAGACTGGGATAAGTAGTAGAACTGGTAGGAAAAGAAAGGTAGGATTAGTTGATCATGAGCTAGTATTAAGTGCAATGTCTAGAGCACTTGAAGTTACAGAGCAGGGATACTTAGATATGACTGATAGGGTTCTTGATCGCTACCCAGAGCTTGCATTGATGGGTTCTTGCTTGTTGGTTGCATTGATGAGGGATGACGATGTGTATGTGATGAATGTTGGGGACAGTCGAGCCATTGTAGCTCAGTTCGAGTCAGAGGGGGTAACCCGTGATACAGAAATGCAAGGTTCCGGTGATTACGGGTTCAATGGCGAGGGAATAGTTGAAGAGTTATCTTCTGCCAGTCAGACGGAGAGTAAAGCTGTAAATGAAGCTCATGTTCATCAACCTATGGGTTTGACTGCATTACAATTATCAACTGACCACAGCACAAGCATAGAAGAGGTAACATTTCCTCCTTAGTACTTGAGATATTTTCCTGGTATAATATCTGCCACTTGGTTTGTTTCTGAAGCTTGCTTTGAGTCTTTGCCTCAAGATTCAATAAATAGCTGGAACTGTTAGGTTTCAAATATCACAGTGCTGCTTGGAGTAAAAACTTAAAATGGTTTACCTATGGTAATTGCAATAGATTCTTAAATTATTAGTTTTAATTGGGAAAATTATAGAATCCATACATCTAAAAGAAGGTCCTCTTGGAGATACTTTAATCTTGACTCTTGTTCACACTCTCATTGGTGAAATATGTTGCAATTTGTTAGGTTCTCTTGAGGGATCTCTTTCTCAATTTTATTTAAAGTTGTTGCCAACTCTTTTATAGGAGTCATACTCAATAATACACCCAATAGCTAAGGCAGTTGACACCTTTTTTTAACTTTGAATAGTAGTACTATTATATGAGAACGTCTTGAGTTCTGTTCGTACTCTTCAAATAAATTGGCATCAATAACGGAGTGTAGGACATTGTCGGTATATACTAATGAAGAGAGATCACAATAGACATAATCACATACACTCAAGGTGTCTAACGTTACTTCGAATATTTATTGTTAGGGTGAGATCAAGAATAGTGAAGTTCATGGATAGAGTTATGTCAACTGAAACTTTTGGATGCAGTTATGGTGTGATTAGTAAAGATGGATACAAAATTTGAGGTCATTTAGGTATAATATTTGATGCAACTGTAGATGTGTCTAGATGTTAGTGAGCACGAGGAAACTTACAAAAACCTAGGATGGTAAAAAAACTATTGCACATACAATTTATATTCTCACATCTAACAGAGTATCTAGGAGTCTAGGATGGCGACACATGTTGCATATTTATGCAGGATTCCTCAATCCTCATTCTATTGTACTTATATTATTTAAAACAAAAAAATATATTATTGTTACCTATTGAAAAAGTTGCCAGGATAATCACAATGATACTAAATTATTAAATCACATCACAAATTACAAGCCACTTTTTTAACATATTGCAACCAATTCAATTTTAATATATATTTGAAAATATTAAGTAATGATAAATAGGTCAAAATGACTAACTCTCACTGCACTTTGGACTTGAGAGATTTCAATCAAGCAACTGAGACTTAAGATCTTGAATTGAATTATCATAGGCTATGTAAAGGTGAAGACTTTTAAGCATTTGTTGAACTGGATAAAGAGGAGAGAGGCTTGTTTTTGCAGACCCAGCTAGATATATTTTCATTAACCCTCAGCTTGTGACCATATGAATTGCTACCATCATTATGATTTACCTCAAATATCTTAATATGACATAATATAAAAGAAGACGAATATAGATAAAGAGCCGGACTAGTTAGCTGCTGTAAGATTGATTGGAAGCTTGAATATGAGCTGATAACTGGTTTGAACTGTCAATGCTAAGTTATTTTCTATCAGAGTCCCAATATTTTTACAACACATAAAATGGATTGGCATGATTGCATAGTTCACGTGGACAACTATTACTGTCCAAGCCAAAACCCAAGTCATGCTAACTTGCATATTATACTCATGGAAAATACTCACAATGCATAATCTCATTTTCATCTTGCATACTCAACACCATTTGTCTGGGGGACACTGTGGCCGCCACTTCATTCAAGTGGCCTAACTTCCCAAAATTAGTACTTACATTGGCAGCCTGAATCCCATGTATGCTTATCATCCTGTAGACCCTTGGGTGGTGAGGTTCAAGAAATGTCTTTTATTATGGAGTTTTACCACTTCAAATGGTTCCAAACATTGAAATGCATAAAAAATGCCATTTCCAAATATGATTCTGGAACTGAAAATTGACAGGAAGGATGCCCTGGTATCCAATCCTTATTACACTATTTTTAACAAATATGACGATGCTTGTGGAATTTTAAGCAAAAAAGTGGGATTTACTTTTCTTTCTCCAACCTTCTTTGTTGTAAACTTATACGTGAAAGATAAATGATTATATTAATACAAATTGAAGGTGTAAAATCAGAGTTCTGGACTTCATCTTTGTTACGGGTTTCAAGTTTGGCAATTTCAAATATATATACTTCTCTTGTTACTGAAGTTGGTGATTTTCTCCAATTTCTTTAGACATTGGTAAACAACTAGTATTATATGACACAGCTAGTCTCACAATCACATTAACAGAAAATAGTGCTTGCTTGTCTTTAAAATCTACTCCCTCCGTTCCATACTAGTTGAGTCATTTGCCATTTTGGTACGTTTCATAGTATTGGAGTCGTTTACCTTTTTAGTAAAAGTCAACACATTTCTTCTTACTCTCTCTTACTTTATTCTCTCTTCATCTCTCCACCTTTTTAATTTCCTACTTTATTCCTACTTTTCTTAACTCACTTAACACATTTTTTCTTAAATCGCGTGCCGAAAAGAAACGCCTCTACTACCGCGGAACGGAGGGAGGAAAGCATATTATGTAAATATTAGGAATATCTTGAATAAAGTCGGATGATCAACAATATCAGAATGTATTGACTTATGATGTCACATAGCAAATTACCTACAAAAATTTGTGTGACAGTTTAGGAGTATGGAATAACCAGGTACATGCTCAAAATCTTCCAAAACTTTAGTGGCAATAAGATGGAAGTGGGAAAAGTAGGAAGGAAATTTGCACAGGAAATTCTGCTTCGGTAAAATTAGCATGCCAAGCCCCATGTTTTGGAAATGGAATTAGAAACTGAAAATCACATTGCTTACTGCATATAAATCCTGTTATATCAGTGTGTATTACAATGGGAACAATTCACTAAGTCAAACATTGTATGAGAGTCGTTGTAGCATGTTATACTTCATGAAACATGTCGAACAACCTAATAAGCATCCCGTGTGAATTGATTGTTTAAGGCCTGTGCATGTTGAATGGTCACTGAAAAGGAATGTTAACCTCAGAATGATTAAAGTCTGATTAAGTTAAACTAGACTTCTTACTTATTTTGTTTGGTTAGGATTGTAAGGGAAAACTGAGATGAGTATGTTTAAGAGTACACATTTATGTGCTAGCCATAAAGTATATTTGAACTAACCGTTATAATATGTAATTTATTGGTATAATTGAAGAGTTTGGTAAGAAGAAGTCTAGTCGGATAAGAGTTCTTCGTGGTGTGGGGGGAAGAATGCTGAAGCATCAGGAAGTGTGCAAATAAAATTTAATCAAGAAGTTCTCCATTGGGGCACACACATTTTTTATGAAATGCAACACATGATGAAATTCATATTATCTGAGAACACCCAAGCAACAATTTTTTGTGTGTGAACATTGTATAGACATTTGGATAAGTAATTTTATGGATGCTGCTGGGTCTATCTTTCTTGTTCATGGCATGCTCTTAGGTATCAAACTTTGTATGAGGAGGCATTTCCCCACTGACAGATGATAATTTACATAGTCCTTGTCATATGATCAGTTCTAAACACTTATAATTTATTTCTACTTCCTTGTCACAACAGTACTGGATAGGGGCATTACAGTTGATTGTAGTGCTACTTCTATCATTTATAATATGATCTATTTCGGGCAGTTATTAGAATCAAGAATGACGACCCAGATGTCAAGGGGTTGGGTGGGGTGGAAGAACTTTCAGTATTATATTAAATGCTTTCAGACCTCAATTTTTTTTTTGCTTTGTTACTGATTTGTTTCATATGATCAATATCAGGAAATTATTAGAATCAAGAATGAGCACCCAGATGACAGCAATTGTATAGTAAATGATAGAGTTAAAGGTCGTCTCAAAGTTACCCGTGCATTTGGGGCTGGATTCCTCAAACAGGTTTGCCTCTCCACCCTTCCCCAGGGGGTAATTATTTTACAATGAGAAGCGATGTAATCTTTTGTTTTTAAATTGCTCTGTCAAAGTTTACTTCCACTCAGCCTTCTGCCTGATGACATTGTGCGTTTTTGCACTTTGTGAGTGTTGTTCTAGAGCTTTTTGGTTAAGTCATGCTCTTGTTTACTTGACACGTGTGTATAAGCTAGCCACCTTCAATTTGCTTGACCCATACTCTATGGTATTTGTTTGCAACATACTTCGAACTCTGTTTTGAATAATGGATAGATAATTGATAAACAATCCTCTAACCAGGCCCTCCGGTAAATTAACGTCCTGAACTCAAGATTCACCATCCCTCTCAAACCTCATGGGACTTATTCATAAGACTTTCAAAAAGACTTAGGAAATAAAGATAATATCAAAAGGTAGACTTATAGAGATTTCTAACCTTTAAATATAGACTTCTAGACTTTTAACAATTAAAGATAGACTTCTAAACTTCTAGACTTTCTGCTCTTGATGTGCATCAGTGTTCACTATAGATTCAAGTTAATTAGCGAGTTTTAGTATGCTGATTGCCTTCTCAATGGTTGCTACCTCTTAGCTCTTACTTTGCAGTTCTTTAAATAGTTTTTTTTCTTAACCAAATGAACATTCTCTTACTGAGTTCTACTTAATATTTTTATTTGCATTTTCCATCCCACTAATGGCATGTAATACATATTAATGCAGCATAAGTGGAATGATGCCTTGCTAGAAATGTTTCGGAATGATTATATTGGTACAGCGCCCTACATCTCGTGTTCACCCTCTCTTCGTCACCACCATCTGTGCCCCAGAGATCAATTTTTGGTGCTTTCGTCTGATGGCTTGTATCAGTACTTTAGCAATCAAGAAGTGGTCTCCCATGTGCAGAATTTCATGGAGAGGTTCCCTGATGGAGACCCTGCCCAGCACTTAATAGAGGAACTTCTGTTTCGTGCTGCCAGAAAAGCTGGTACATTTTTACTTTAAAGAAGTATGATAGTATATTATAAAATCTACCAAATGTTGATTCGGTTTCAGTATCGAGCCACAGATTGTACTGGGCCAGGCTTTTCATATCATTTTCTTTGAACTATTTGCAGTTTCTTAGTGTCTGAATATTCTCATGCCTCACATCTTCACTCCTTAATGTGCTATCTCTCATAGGATTTAGCTGATCAAGTGTCTATATGACTAACTTTGGTGGAGAGAATATTTTCTGGGAGTTATTCTGTCCATCTACTCTTATATAAACTGAAAAACTAGTTAACAGGAATAACACATGTTCATCCTTTTCATATGATTAACTATTGGCTGAGAAATTTATTGTTACCTCTTAGCTGCTGACAAGATTAATTTCCTTTGATACATGTAAAATAGAACTGTATAACTGGAGATGTATGCTTGACTTATATTGCCTAGTTCAACTAAATTATGGAGCTCAATGAAAAAAATTAATCTTCTTGATCACTCTCATTTCATTCGGGTGCAATCTAGAGAATACAGGGGTTTGTGTACTTGTTGCTTGTGCCATGAATGTTAAAGAATATGCAGGCTGCATTCTTTCCCTTATCGAAGTGTATAAGGGAGCCTTTGCGTTATATTCTGTTGAAGTCCGGAAGAAATCTACTAGTTTCTTTTTCACTCGTTTTGAGTATAAAGTTTGCTCACCAGACTGGCTGTGTGTTCTGAACAATGCGGTTGTTTGCAGGAATGGACTTTCACGAGCTTCTGGACATTCCTCATGGTGATCGTCGGAAGTACCATGATGATGTCACTGTTATGGTGGTATCCCTTGAAGGAAGAATCTGGAAGTCCTCAGGGAAGTACCTTTGAGAAAACATCCGTAGCACCAAAACGACATGTAAGCTCCAACGGAAACTGGAATATGATCGGTTCGTTTGAGAGCTGTATGATCTTCCGTCTGATGCCATGCGAAACCAACGTGATGATGATGGAAGCTCTTAAAGAGGGAATGTTGCAATGGGATAGGAAATTTTTGTAGTTGCTGCCGTAAACTTGTTTTAGGCAGGTAAAAGAAGACCTATTTTATTTTGTTCTTTTCTTTCTTTTTCCTTTTTCTTTTAACTTTTTTTTGAGAGCCTTCTCATTCGTTTGTTCTTCATTGGGGTGGAGGGGGTTTAGTGGGTTTGAGCTTTGACATATCTGCCTTCTTTCCTTGAAGGCTGAATTTGTAATTCTGGGAAGTAATGTTCCCAAATGCCCATCATAAATTATTCAAATCCAAAAGCATGTGTAGATTATCTTCACAAACAAAATACTACCAGCTTAGAGAAATTGAACAATACTTTTCACCAGTTTGGAAGGAAAAAATTCTGCAAAGCCAAAGGAAGATCAATGATGGTTACACACTTGCACCATATAATTACTTAATACACATTCAGTTTTGTCTATTTTGTGAAATACATATTTAGACTATTATCTTTGTTCTTATAGGGCTGGATTCGCCTTAGGTTTCCAAAAGAAATTCAGCCTTCGATGCACGTGTACTTATATGTATGTGGTGTGGTGCAATATTCTACTTAGATTGATAATAGACCATCAAATAATGATCGAACCTTCGTGCATACGATATGCACGTGCCCGTGCTCAAAACCCTTGAGCAATGGCATTGTAGATGGAAGAGTGTCATTGACTTGTATACTTGTGCGTGCTCATGCAGGCTGATTCAGTCAACACTAGTCTCCAATAACAGCGTGCCAAGTGCCCGGTGACGTGTTTTAATTTATACTTCCCCTGTCCCAACTAAATTGGGGCAAAACTTGTGGACACGAGGATTAATAAATTGTGTCAAATAGATTAAATAAAAATAAAATAGAATACTCCCTCCGTCCCGGGCTACTCGCTCATTTCCTTTTCGGCTCGGAGATTAAGGAATGAGTGTATAGGAAAGTCAAAAATGACGGCTGTAGGTGAATTTTTTACTAAAAATGGAAAGAGTGCAAGTAACTTGGGACGCCCAAAAAGGAAATAAGTGCGAGTAGTGCGGGACGGAGGGAGTATGAGAGATGAAAAAAGTAGGAGAGATAAAATAGAGTAAAGTAGATGATGAAATAAAGTAAGAACGATTAGATATATTTTTTTTGTTAAAAAAAGAAATGACTTAAACTTTATTGGATGTTTCAAAAAGAAGTACGACTCAACTTAGTTATAATGAATGGAGTACTATTTTTTTACAAATTCGAAAGTCATAGTGCTTTTCAATCTATAAATTATCCACATTACCAGCGTTATTCACATGTTTGAATGTCGTATAAATTAGTTTGTTCACATTTTATTCGTATCATTTCAGGCTTGATTTCATAGCAATTGTTAATTATAGGAAAAATTAGATTATAAGTAAGGGCCCGTTCGATACAAGGAATTGAATTTGAATTGAATTTGACTTTAATTTGGAGGAATTAATTCAATTCCAAATCCTTTATTCAATAAAAATGATATATAGAATTGAATTTGAAGGAATTCATATGAAGTGTGTTGTGTGCGTGCGCGCGCTCGTTTGTGTATGTAATTTATAAAGATGTCCAATTTTATACTCCCTCTGTCCCTTATTATATGTTTCAATTTTTCATTTTGGTTTGTCCCATATTAATTATCTTAATTCATTTTTACCTTTTTTGGTCGTGAACCTCATATTCCACCAACTCACACTCACATTTCACTAACTTTAATCCATTTTCTAAAACCTGCGTCGGGTCAAAATGAGACACATTGATATTAAGGGACGATGGGAGTTAGGCCTGCTTATTTGGCTGGTTCTGGTTCTAACTGGACCGGTTGACCGGTTAACTGGTTTCAGTTTTTCATAAATCTTAGAATCGGAACCGGAACGGATGTGTAATCCAAGCCCCCTAGCTCAAGTTGTTGAGGAGGGTGGCAAGGATACCGCGTCATCCTAGAGGTCTCGAGTTCGACTCCTGTATGGCGCAACTTGGGATTAATTTCCCCCGTGGGCTAAACAAGGCTTGTTGCCTTGGGGCTTTGCAAGCTTACGGGCCTGGACCCGTCTGATGGTGGACAACTTACGGGCCTGGACCCGTCTGGGGGAGGCTAGTTCGTGCGGCCACGAGGGGCTGGGGGAGGCTAGTTCGCTTGCCAATGTATCTCGAACTCGAAAAAAAAACCCAGAACGGATGTGTAATTTTAATCTGAATTTATTTATAATTTTAAAGAATTCAATACTAATAAAATAATAATCCAACATTTGAAAATATAAAAAATAATACCTAAAAATTTAAATAAATACAAAAAAATGCAAACCAACAATACAATAATATTCATAAATGGGAGCATCCGCAATGGCGCCCGTCCCGACAGACGTCCGACCAGCGCGCGGGACGTCCGCCATTGTGCAAAGGTGACTCGGATACGAACGTCCGCGGCGGACACCGGAGTTCCGCGGCGTTCCCGGGACATCCGTGGCGACGTCCTTGCGGACGTCCGCCATTGCGTTGACCCCACGGACGTCCCGATTATTTTATTATTTTTTTTTCAAAAATTCTATAAATACGACTCGTTGAATTTCATTTCATTCGCCCCACTTGTATTAACGAGTATCTCTCTCTCTAAATGCTTTTCTTTCGAAGATATATGGCGCACCACGATAGTGATTCCCCCGCCACGAGCGAGTCACAGGCACCGATCTTTCCCGTTGGTGGAAGTACCCCAATGTTCACCACGATGTCCGGAATGGCGGGGATGATGCCCCAACCCCAAATGACAGCGGGGATGATGTTCGGGTACTACAACATGTACCCGCCTTGGTATGTGATGATGCCCCAAATGCCCGGGGTGAGTACCGGAATGACCCCAATGCCGGGGATGATGCATGGAATGCCGGGGATGATGCCGCCCCAGATGCCCGGGATGATGATGCCGGGGATGATGCAGGGCTCACCTGTCGCTGTGGGGGGTATGTAGGGGGTCCCCCAATCACCGATGGACAATGTCTATCGCCCCTATATGGATTTACTGTCGACGGACAACCCCCTGAGTACTCCTCTACAGACTCAGTTCATTGGCATCAAGACGTTCTCGATGGAGGAGTTGGGCTATCTCCGATCCGAGATTCTCCCAGAGACGCACCAACGACGACAGGGAGGAGGGGAAGGACAGGAGAGGTAGGGGCATGGGACGGGGCACTACCTCGCCTGCGGCGGGGTATGATGGTGAGGCGGGGGCCACTGAGGGAGGAGGGATCCAGCGGGAAAAATAGGACCGTCTGGAGCATAGAGGAGTGCATCGTGCTTGCGAAGGCGTGGATCAGTATAGTGGAGGATCCATATATCGGGGCTAACCAGCATATCGACAGGATGTGGTGGCGCATTAGCCAAAGCTACCTCCAATTCAAACCGCCAGGGGGAAGCCTTACAACCGAGAGCAATGCCGGAAACAGTGGGAGCGGCTGAAGAGGCAGCTCAGCCGATTCGCCGGCATTTACACAAACAACCTCCGCTCGGCAACCAGCGGATGTCTGCCGAGGATGTGAAGCTTATGTCTCACCATCAGTTCAAAGACGCTGTGGCGGGCTTCGGGGAATTCAAATATTGGGATGTGTATCTTGTGGTGCAGACTTCAGCGAAGTTTACTGCGAGTGTTGAATCTGGCTGGCCGAAGCGGACGAAGATCAGCGCCTCCGGAGAGTACAGTAGCAGTGTTGGTTCCCACGAACTCCCCCCGCCGAGGCAGAGTTCTCGACACCTTCATCGTCAGCCTGCCGAGGCCCAATCGGCAGCTCCTACTCAAAACGATCCCGAGCTCCCCTCACTCACCCACATCGCTCAACATGAAACCCTGTTACGTGCAATGGTTGAATGGCGGACATCGACCGATCGCCATTACAGGTCGTCGCTGGAGGATATCATCAACAGTATGAAGCGTGATTTGGGGTTGGGAGACATGGCGGAGAGTGGCGACGAGGGGACTATCGGCGGGGACGATGAGGGTACTGGCGGCGGGGAATCCGAGGAGTGAGACGATGGTTTTTTTTAACTATGTAATTTTTTTAATAATTATGTATGTTTTTTTTGTAGTATGTATGTTTTTTTTAAATAAAGTGGTTGCAATTTCTCCGTATTTGTGTCAAAATTTTAATACCGTAAATTATTTAATTTGGTGAATTTTTATTATTGTGGGAAGTCCATCGGGATGTCTTTGGGGATGTCCGCCACTGTGCAGTGGGATGTCCTTATGACGTGGCAGTGCAGTGAGTAGTCCTTATGACGTGGCAGGAGGTGTTTTTGGGATGTCCGCCGGGACATCCGCACCACTGTGGATGCCCTAAGAGGATGCTATGTGTAGTAGGTCAGATTAGTTATGTTAGCAATTCTTTTACAAAAAAATGAGTTATAAACTTTAGCATTCTTTTTAAAGGAGTTTTAAAATTGAATTCCATTTTCCTTTTTTTTCTAAATAAATATTCAATGGAATTTCTAACAGTAATTGATCTTGTTGTGACTTTTTGGTTTAATACGGAACAGTTAATAAATCATAAAAGTTGTATATTAAATGAATAGTTACATAAATTTGTTATAAAGGTAAATTTCTATCATATGAAATAATATTGTATTTGTATAGTTCTTTTGTAAATTAAAAACAAACTTATGATGTTCTACTCGTAGTAGTTAGTTCATAAAAAATGGATTGGGGAAATAATTATAGATTCAAAGCATCACGGTTTAAACATTTTAAATATTTCAGAAAACAGAGCTTGCAAATTTAACTTTGTTTAAATTTTAAATCACTCAATGTTTCAAATTATTTGATTTCAATTCAATATTACTTCAATTAACTTAGATTTATTAGTATATTAAATTATTAAAAAAATAAAATTGAATTTTAATCCGGTTCCCGGTTAGGAACCGGAATCGACCTGTTCCTAACCGAAATTGGTTTTATATAAAAAGTTGGAACCGGTACCGATTTTCCGATTCCCGATTCCTCAATTAACTGGCCGGTTCCGGTTCCGGTTAAATGAGAACCGGGGAACCGTTTAAGCACCCCTAGTGGTAGTAACTATTTAGAATCCAATTATCTATTTTTGATATGGAATTCATATTATGAAATTGGAAGGAATTGAATTTTAAATTCTAAATTTAATTTTTTTGTGATACCAATTACCAACATTGAATTTGAAATTGAAAGCTCCAATTCCATAATATTGACCAAAGCCTAATTTAAATTTGAAAGAGAGGAAAAATCAAAATAAATTTGAAAGAGAGAAAAAATCAAAATTGACATCGAGTTGCTAATAAAACTTCAAAATTTCAAAGCAGCCAATGGAAAATTCGTTGGACAGCTCCAGTTAGAAAATGTTGCCACGTGAAAGTGCATCCAGAAACGCATATTCGCTGAGCACACTCATCATCACTTATATATGATGCAGATGCATCGTAATGCCAGACTCCAAAATAGGAAGCCATTTCTGCATCCGAAAATCGAAAAGCACACGGCTCCAACAGGGTAGAAAACCTTCGCTACCGTTGTTACAGGATGACGATCTCTTCAGCTGATGGGTAAATAATCATTCTTCATTTATAATTCCTCTTTAATTACTATTCGATATCGTCATCTTAGCGGCTCTGCATCATCGTTGTTTATCTATGGATTGTTGTCTGCGTTGTCATGCATTTGGTGAAGAAATCACTTGTTGATTTGCTTTCGAGGCTAAAATTCGGCCCAATATGTGGCGTCGATTTGTTAATCGACGGAATTCGCGAATTTCCATTTCTGAAATCGAATCAAAGTTAATGTCACCCGTCCTTCCCGTATTGCCCTTTTTGAGATTGTGGAGATCGGAACTTGCTTGATTTAGGTTAGAATTGATCTCGTTTTTGAAGTCCTTACTAATTCATAGTGACATAAAGGCACTGTGTTTAATTAATGGATGTTACGTTGTTCAGTCGCATATAAATAAATAAAAACTATTCATATGTATTTGCATAGTATATGGTATATATTGTGTCTGGTGTAGTTCATGTGAACATTTGATGCTCCATTTTGATGGAGTATCTGTTGGAAGCAAGATTTACAAATTAGCATAATTGCATAAATTCCCTTTCGACAAAGTAAGGACCATTTAAAATTATCACGAATCTAGTTTAGAGCTGTGTGCAGACAAGCATTATCTCTTGCAGGTGTGTTATATACAATTGGCATTCAGTTTCCTCAGAAATCATGTAAAAAAAATTACCGGCATATGTACATGCAAAACTAAGTCACAATTTCTCTTATTATATGGATTAATCAGAACAATTTCATCCAATATCCTTTTTATCGTCTTAGAATATTTATGTTGACAGTAGCAGGCAACCAAGACATATTTCATATTTTCATGTAACAAATGACTGCCTATACATGAATTTTACTTAGGTCAGAAATTGCTATGTACTTGTCATATGCGCTAGCTAACGCACAATAGACTTTTTCTGAATGGTTCACTATTCAAAGTTTAAGCTCTGCCTGGATACTTGTCTCCTAAAAGTTCTTGCGTCAATTTAGGGGCCCTGTTTAGTCTTGCTGCATAGTTAGCACCAAATCCTAAGAAGATTGATCTAAGTTTAGATAGATAGTTCATGGCTTACTTAGTGAAGTTACCCTATTTAATGCAGTATGTGAAAGTGCTAAAGAGCATTCTAGTCTGAGTGCATGGTAGAAGCAATGCTGAGATTCATTAGCAAATTTAGCATTGTTCGTACCTAAAACTAGTAACTGTTTGTAGTTTTTATTTGCATAACTTAGCTAGTGTGGTACACTGTTAATAGTTATATGATGATAAACTAAAGTAATTGGTTTATTATCATGACTATTGAGGCAATAATTAGTGTATAACAGGGATGCTCAATATTCGATTTTAGATAACCTGCTGTTGTATCTTGTGCTATGAAGTTCCATTAGTACATGAGTAACTGTTAATTTTATCAATTGCTTATTTATTGCCTCAATTTTACTGTGAGATTAAATAGCCTAATGTTCCCTTGTTTTTAATCAGAACTTCTCTGCTGCAACTTGCTCCACTTGAAGCGGTACTATTCGATGTTGATGGCACATTGTGCGATACAGACCCCCTTCATTATGATGCCTTTCGTGAGATGCTTCAAGAGGTAGGAATATCTTAAATCTAATTGTTCCATTTCCGTGTGAGACGCCTCTGTGTGTGATGTCAGTTCTTTCATTGGTATGCCACTTCAGTCTAGGATCACCATCTCTTGCCCTTCTAGTTGACAAAATCTTTCAACAGATTGGATTCAATGGCGGTGTTCCAATTGACGAGGAGTATTTTATAGCAAATATTGCTGGGAAACACAATGAAGATATTGCTTCGATCCTTTTTCCAGATAATCATGAGAGGGGTGTGAAATTTTTAGAAGACAAGGAAGCAATGTTCAGAAGGTTCCTCCCCCCCCCCCCCCCCCCCCCCCCCCCCAAACACACACAAATGATAAAAGCTAGATTTTTAGCCTTGCACTGACCTCTCTGTTTGAGTGCTATACAGGATTGTTAAGGATAAAATAGAGCCGGTTAAAGGCTTATATAAACTCAAGAAGTGGATCGAAGATCGTGGATTGAAGCGAGCTGCTGTTACCAACGCTCCCAAAGAAAATGCAGAGTTGATGATCTCATTGCTTGGACTGTCAGATTTCTTCAAAGTTGTTATTCTCGGAAGTGACTGTGAACATGCAAAACCATATCCGGATCCCTATTTGAAGGCACTTGAAATTCTCAAGGTGTCAAAGGAGCACACCTGTATATTCGAGGTTTCTTGTTTACTCATAGCTTCAATCAATTTCTCATTTAGTTATCCTTGTAGCTTCCTAACCACTGGTCGCTGCATGTTCAGGATTCAGTATCTGGAATAAAAGCCGGGGTTGCGGCTGGGGTAAAAACGTTTGGCTTGACGACTAGGAACCCAGCAGAATTACTGATGCAAGCAAAGCCATCTCTTCTCATCAAAGACTACGAAGACTCGAAGCTTTGGAGTGTACTCGACGAGCTCGATAAAAAGGCCAAGGCATAGACAAGTGGAGATTAATGGATGACGATTGACAATAAAAAAGCATTTGATTCCCAGAAAATATAGATCATATGGAGCTCCTCTAAGCATTGTTCATGTAATAATGGAACATACAACTCATGAAACCATTTTAAAGGTTCGATTATTATCATACATATTTTTAAATTGGTTACTACTATTAAAATTGGTTCTTAAGTTTATGAGTAAAATCAATTTTTTTTGTAAAAGTACAATAACGTAGGGCTGGCAAATCGTGCGGATTGGGTCGTTATCGGGTCAACCTGATAATGACCCAACCCAATAAGCTCTAACCTGAACCCGACCTGTTAAGGAAACTGTAAATCCGAACACGAACCCGACCTGCTACCTTCAAATCCGAACACGACCCGCACCCGATATAATATAGGTTGACACGACACGATAACAACCCGAACCTGATATTACACGATTAAACCTTAATTTTTAACCTAATTTACACAATTAAAATTCGTTTTATACTATTTAAACCTAATTTATAAGAAATTAAAAAATTAAAGTAATACGTATTTTTAAAATAATAATAAAAATAATAATATTATTTCTTAATGGGTTACCCGTATCCGACCCGCATCCGACCCGAACCCAACCCGAAATTATCGAGTTCTTAATGGGTCAACCCGATAAGGACACGGATCCAATAAGACTTGACCCAACCCAATAATTTCGTGCGGATTCGTGTCAGATTATCGTATCGTGTCGTGTCGAAAATTGCCAGCCCTACAATAACGGAAGATATCAATCAATTGGTTTTTAAAACAAGAGTCGAACCTAAATGAAAAAAACATAAATTGCTATGGTCAATATTGGAATTTTAGGTCGAATTTTTGTCTAATCCAAACCAATCAAAAATTCAAATTAAAAAAAAAAAGAAATTTGAATCATATCAGAATATCCAAAAATTGAATCCAAAAATCCAAAACTTTTATAGCCAAATTTGAAATGAACCAAAAAAGTTGGAAAATTGGAATGTCTTGATAAAATAAAAAAATAAAAAAAATTCGAAAATAGGTTTTTAATTATTAGTATTACAATATTCAAATAAATACTTATCGGATTATAACATTTAAATGAAATCATTTTTTTGGGTTTTAAATTTTTCTTATTCTCTGTTTCACTAGTCGACAGTAGCGATGCAATCCGCCGTCTTCCGATGATATGTCATTTCTGATATCTCTCAATTGTTTTGTTGCAGAAACACAGCATCGTCTGATTCCCCAATTTCCGCACTTAACCCCTTTCTCCCTCCCTACGACCAAGCCCTAATCCTAATCCCCCCTCAGATTCCTCCCCAATCAAACCACAATTTCGTGATCTCCGCTCCAACCTCGTCGATTTCTCGGCATGAACTCGCAGCCCAACAATCTCTACGACACGGCGTCGCAGCCGGACACCGGCAACGATGCCTACACATTCCTCGAGTTCAACACTCAGGGCGAGGAGGACTTCGATTACCCCGAATTCCAAGAGCTCTCGCAGCCTATTCGATCATCCACCGCTGCCTGGCCCACTCCATCCGATTCTATCTCCGCCTCGGAGCTTCCCTCCTCGTCTGAAGCCTCCCACTCCGCCGCCAAAGCCCGCTCTGCGCCAAGCAATAATAGCACTAGTAACAGTAACAGCAAGGAGACCGGCGTGGTGGAGGCCTTGGCCGCGGGGATGAGCGGCCTAAACTTCGAAGACACTGGCGGTGACGATGAGGATTTTGAGTATGGAAAGGGAGACTTCACTGAGCATGCTTGCAGGTATTGCGGGGTCACCAATCCGGCCTGCGTTGTGCGCTGCAATGTTCCGTCATGTAGGAAATGGTTTTGTAATTCGCGAGGGAATACTTCTGGTTCGCACATTGTCAATCATCTGGTGAGTCATTGCGAAGAGAAGTTGTCTGTTTGCAGTTTTTGCATTAAGTAAAATAATGGGTTTTTGTTTGGTGTTTTTTACTAGCTGGGGAAAGTGCCTGATAAACTCTCGTTCAATCTAAATTTTGTGAACGTGCTGTTTGAGAAGTAAATTGGACCAAGCTAACCGCTACTCTTTTATCATTATAGGTGAGAGCAAAACATAAAGAAGTGTGCCTTCACAAAGACAGCCCACTGGGGGAAACAATCCTTGAATGTTATAACTGTGGCTGTCGAAATGTGTTTCTTCTTGGATTCATATCTGCAACGACAGAAAGTGTTGTTGTTCTGCTTTGTAGGGAACCGTGTCTTAGTGTTAATGCGTTAAAGGACATGAACTGGGACCTTAGTCAATGGTGCCCACTTATTGATGATCGATGTTTCTTGCAATGGTTACTAAAGGTTAGGCATCTGGCATCCTTATGTTCCTTGTTCCATTACAGAATCCATGTTCCTATTGGTAGCTCGTTAAATTTGCTGCAAAATAGGTGCCGTCTGAACAAGAGCAGCTGAGGGCTCGACAAATTAGTGCCCAGCAGATAAATAAAATAGAAGAGCTTTGGAAGACAAATCCAGATGCTTCCTTAGAAGATCTTGAGAAGCCTGGAGTAGATGATGAGCCTCAACCTGTGGCTGCGAAGTATGAAGATGCTTATCAGGTTCTTGTTGTGAATTTGGTGTGGTCTTAGTTAAATTAGTTTGTTCATCAGTGAAGTGAAGTATATTTTCAATAACTTTATCTGATTATATTGCTGTAATATTTTTTCCCCAGTATCAAAATGTCTTTGCACCACTCATTAAGCTCGAAGCAGACTATGATAAGGTATGACTACCCTCAATTTTTGTACTGCACACAGAGCTTCCCTGAAATAACTAACCCTTAACAAATAAATTAGATTTTTTAATTCTTTTTCCTGTATGAGTTTTTGTTCACACTTTATATGACAGTTGCATTTTTTGGGTGTATTAAATTTTAAGTGATGGAGAGTTAAAGTAAAATCTAGCAAAATCTTTTATGATGCATTAGCAAACAGGTTAATGCGATTTTTCTTCACTTCACTAGAATGTTTGTCTTTTTTTTCTTCACCGTATTTGCCACTTTCCTTCATATTTGGTGCTGGAATCATTTTTTTCACTCTATATTAGTTTATTATTGGAGAACCAGTTCAATTTTGGTCATTGCTTGGAATTGAATAAGACATTATCACCAGCAGAAAATGGTGCATGCTCCCATTTGACAAAATTTATGTCCCTAGAGGTCCTGCAAAACAGAAATAAAATATACAAAACCATTAAGTTTTGAACTTATAATGATTAATGAAACAGGCTTTGGAACAAGAAATATTGGAAAGCTTTATATCTAGGGTTGTCCAAGTTGGAATCCTAGATTTGCTGGTGCTTACATGTTCAGAAGAGTTCTAACCGCGTCTTATGTTTTGGCAGATGATGAAGGAGTCTCAAAGCAAAGACAGTATCACAATTCGTTGGGATATTGGTCTTAATAAGAAGCGCATTGCTTATTTTGTGTTTCCTAAGGTAGCCTCTCATACTGTTAACTGTGTATGTTTTCACGATAATTTTTGTGGGATGATACCTGCATCTTTTCTCTAGGAAGATAATGAAATACGCCTTGTACCTGGTGATGAACTTCGACTCCGTTATTCAGGGGATGCAGCTCACCCCTCATGGCAATCTGTGGGTCATGTGGTATGACATCTCATTCTGAACTACTCTAGTTTTCTCTAGCAATGAGCTTTTGTTTTTTTAGTTCAGTAGTGTGTTTCTGAATTATCATAACCTCTCACCTGGAAGACTGAGTTCTAATTTTCATTTGCTTTTGTTTAGTACTCCCTCCGTCCTCAAAATATAGACTAGGTTTACCATTTTGGGCCAGCCCCCAAACTTAGACCAAGTCTAAATATGGAAAGTTTTCAACAAATAATAATCCTACACATTATTTATAATGTGGACCCTACAATCCACTAACACTCCTTACACTACCTTTCCCTCTCTCTCTCTCTCACTTTTTCCCATCTCTCTCTTACTTTACCAATGCATTAAAATCCATGCCGTTTACAACTTTGTCTATTTAGGACGGAGGGAGTATATGATTTATTGACATATCTGCATATCCTTGAATGAAAGTTGAAACCTGTATGTCATGTCAGATAAAATTGACTGCACAAGAGGAGGTTGCTCTCGAACTTGGTGCTAGTCAGGTATATAATAGTTTAGTTGCTTTTGTTTTTATATTATTATTATTATTATAACCATAAAAATGAAAGATCTGAGTCCATGTTCAAGCAGGGTGTTCCTGTTGATGTCAACCATGGTTTTAGTGTCGACTTTGTTTGGAAAAGCACAAGTTTTGATCGGATGCAGGGGGCTATGAAAACTTTTGCTGTTGATGAAACCAGTGTCAGTGGGTAAGTGGTAGCTTTCTTCTTATGAGGGTATCTCAGTTGGTCGGAAAGTGCAATCAATTGTCTATGCCTTCCTAAGCACCACTTTAGGCAAAGCTGATATTATCAACTAGAGGGAAAAAAACAAGGAAGACAGTACATCAGGTTCTCTTTCCATGGAGATGGAAGATTCATGTCTACTTTAGATCATTTTCCTAGTTCCTACCCTTGGAAAAGAAGCAGAGGCCTATAAGAAATCAAATTAAGAGGCCTCTAGCAAAATCTTATTCACCATTTTTATGTTTCTGGTAGTCTGGCACTGGGAAAATAAATTTTAATCCTCCCTGGGTTTGAATCTTTCTGATATACGGGGTACCAAGAAAGCTCTCATCAAGTGGCTGCCCTCACCAAATCATTTGTTAGATCTTTGGGTGTCAGATGATGTTATTCCTTATGCCTATCTATTTTGCAAGGACAACAAGAAAGTTACCGTCAATATAAAGTTATCTTTTGATGTTTTATGTATACCAAAATATCTCTGAATAACTATCGAAAAGAATTATTCATAAGTATTCAGCATTGCCAGCGTAAAGAGTGAGGCCAAGAGTTAGTTCAAGACCCATAATCTGCCTTCCCTGGTTCCAAAAGAAAGAAAAAATACCTTCAGTTCTTTCCGAATAGCACCTCTTACGAATCAGTCCATGAGAAACTAACTTAAATTCCAGGGATACATGCATTTACAAATTAGAATTATAGTTTTCTTAGTTTACTCTCTTAGGCATACACTGAATGCACTTTCTTGATCTTTGGTTACAATTTTTTCATCCTTGACTGATATTGCTGCATGCGTGCAGGTATATATACCATCATCTGCTTGGCCATGAAGTTGAAATGCAGATGGTTCGTAATACGTTGCCTCGAAGATTTGGTGCACCTGGGCTTCCAGAACTTAATGCATCTCAAGTATGGTTCTTGTGCTCTTCCATTTTATTTGTATTGGCTGTCGTAGATATTTTTCCTCATGCTTATTAAAGGTTTGAAGCTGTACTGATTAATTTTAGCTTTATATAAAAGTATGATCCCTGAATCACAATGTGGGTAGATAGAAGGAGATCACCATTTTTTCCCCTTAGAATTAGATAAGCACTTATTGGAATAGCTTAAATATTGTCTGATAGCCAATGTTAGGTAAATAGTGTTTTCTCTCTTAAAATTTTGTAACTATCTCCTATAAGCATTGTTTTAGCTATATATAGAAAAGCAAAAAAGTTGATTTTTATTGTGTTTGAAGTGGTGGGATTATCAAATTATGTGAAGGTTCCATAAATTGATGTTTTAGCGGTGCAGATTGAGCTGTGCCTTTCCCTCCTTGTTTCCAATAAACTGTGATACACTTGCCAATTGTTGTAGGTTTTTGCTGTCAAAAGTGTGCTACAAAAGCCTATAAGTCTCATCCAAGGTCCACCTGGAACGGGTAAAACTGTGACATCTGCTGCAATTGTGTATCATATGGCCAAACAAGGCCAGGGACAGGTAGCGCTACTTTGCAGCTACTGCTTGTTGGAGAAGATACATCTGCTTTCTCTGGAACTTTTTTGTTCATGTTTGGTTTCCGTTGTAGGTGTTGGTCTGTGCTCCTAGTAATGTTGCTGTTGATCAGCTAGCCGAAAAGATAAGCGCAACTGGTTTGAAGGTTTGGATATTGCTAGTCAAACTGTTATTTTTCTTAAATGCATGTGTTGTATTATGTATCACCTTAAATTACTCCTTTACTCAAATTCTGATCCCAATAAACATAATATGGAGGTTGGGTGAAATCTGGTTGATTCATGATGCTCATGGATGGCACCTCTTATCATTCTTGATTATAGGTTGAGTTTGCTTGCTGATATATCCTTGTTACAATTTTCCACCTGGCTTTCCATGATTCCTAGCCATATGCTAAAAGAGGGTAAAAAGGAAATGGGGAGAGAGAATGAGAGCACTAAAATAGATCTAATGAATTCCTTGATTGTGCAAATTTGAGATTTATGTCCCTTTCTTGGCAGATTATTTATTTATCAGTCCTTTTTTCTTTTAATGATAAGGTTGTCAGACTTTGTGCAAAATCAAGGGAAGCTGTCAGTTCCCCTGTTGAGCATTTAACCTTGCACTATCAGGTTTGTTTCATATTGTACATGGTGAAGATATTATTTTTTTTTCCAATGCCATGTCCTCTGCATATGAAGGTGTTTAGGCTTCTCTATTTCTTTACACACACAGGTTAGACATCTAGATACATCCGAAAAAAGTGAACTTCACAAGTTACAACAACTGAAAGATGAACAAGGTGTGTTACCTCTGTTTTCCTTATTTGTCCTTCTTTTTAAATCAGCATTTTTGAGACTTTGAGTAAAGAAATTGGATTTTATAAGGGTGTGTGTTTTGGTGTTCAGTTACGCATTAGCTTTCTTGATTGGTTATTTGACATTTAAATGATGGATTGTCTGATATGTTCGAGATAAAATGGATAAACTGTAATTACTGAGGTTTATGTCGCAAGGTTCCTGTTGGAAAAAAAATTGCTAATACATTCCCCTTTCTCAATCAAGTAAAGGTATTGGTTGGCTCATATATGTCCATGCTTAGTTATTACATCCAAGATTATAAATGCAAATTATTTTGCAAGTTTTTCTTTGGTATTTTGTGTTGTTCTTTTGGTTGGAGAATGATGGGATGAACAGAACTTCTGCGTTCACTGTAACTGCTGTATTGTTCTTAATGTGTTCCCGGATGATTTTGCCCGATAACTTAGTAAAATTCCCAAGTTTTGGTTGAAATTGGTTAATATGGGGACAGGGAGAATATGGTACCATGCTCACCATCAGTGCTGTATGGAACCATCAAAGGAAATTGTTTTTCTTAATGAGAATGACCATATTCACTTATTCTGATATTTGTCTTTGTTAAAGAACAAATTAGTATCATGGACATGACTTAATGAGAGACATCTTCTTTATTTTCCTTGCACCCTTGTTAGAAGGTATCTATGTTTCCTCTGAAACAGCCACTGCATGGATCATTGGTTTATTGAACTATTTTGTTATCATCAGTTTTGAACAAAATGGATGTTTTAAAGTTTTTCTGCCTTTAATTATGAATGTTTTAAATTAGTATTGTTCATGTAAATTCTAAACTTTGCAGGAGAATTATCGAGCAGTGACGAGAAAAAGTATAAATCCCTCAAACGAGCAACGGAGAGGGAGATATCTCAAAGTGCTGATGTGATCTGCTGTACATGTGTGGGGGCTGGGGACCCTCGTTTAGCAAATTTTAGATTCCGCCAGGTGATACATTGTTACAAATTCGGCAGTTTTTGTTGATAACCTTCTATATATTGGGGAGTGGGTTATTTAGTCTACTATCTTCACCTTGGATTTCGCAATATTAATTTTGAAAGCCAATTTTAGGTTCTTATTGATGAATCCACTCAAGCGACAGAACCTGAATGTCTTATTCCGTTGGTTCTTGGAGCGAAACAGGTAAATGAAGTTCGCCTTACTTTATAGTTTATACTTGGTTATGTAGCTTTGTTTTTTTGAACAAGCTTGGTGCAGGCTGTCCTTGTGGGAGATCACTGCCAGCTGGGTCCTGTTATTATGTGCAAGAAAGCTGCACGGGCTGGTCTGGCCCAATCTTTGTTTGAACGGCTTGTGATGCTTGGTGTGAAACCAATTAGATTGCAGGTGATTTATAATCTCTATTTGCTTTGCAACTCTAAGGAAGCATGTTTTCTGCACTGCTTGATTACTAAGTTTCTCCAGTTGATTGGGGAATACTTTACCTTGTATGCTCATTATAATTATGCACAGACCCAAATCTTCTCTATCTCTATACCCTTCCGTTGATTCCTTATGCACTCCTCATTCTGTTATTCAGTATCTCGAATTGAATGTACATGTACCTGCAGCGTGCTTATGTAAATGTTGTCTTCTCTGCTGTAAATTTTGGTACATACATGTTATGACACATCAAGTAGCAGCTATATCTGCATTTGTGTTGTGTTGTTGTCTTGATGCTTGAGTTGCAGGAATCAGATGAAGTATTTTCCTTTAAGTAACATTTTTCATATTTGAGTTGCAGGAATCAGCTATATCTCTAATTACAGTTGTGATGTGCTTATATTTGAATTTTCATATTGCTCTCTACATTTTTCCTCTAAATACTTATCGATTTTCCTTTCCAGGTTCAATACAGGATGCACCCGGCTCTTTCTGAGTTTCCATCTAACAGCTTTTATGAAGGTACTCTTCAGAATGGAGTTACAATAAATGAAAGGCAATCACCTGGCATTGATTTTCCATGGCCAGTACCGAATCGTCCCATGTTCTTTTATGTCCAGGTATACCAGATTAGCATTTCTGATGTGTTTTCTCAGGCATTAACATCTCATGCATTTTTTGGAAGGTTGTGAATGACAGTTGATGCTCGTTTTGCGTATAACAATCTTATGGAATCTTGATATTATTACTGCTGCTGGAACAAAAGGAATACAGTTTTGCTTGCCGTGATGTCTGAAAGGCCTTTTACATGCTATGAATTACTACCTTTTATTTTATATAGCATAACCAAGATAGACTGAATCAGAGATGCTTATATTTCCTCTATTTTCGGCTGTTTGTTTGATACACATCTCTGTAAGCATTTTCTTCACTTTTGTCATTGTTTCTGAAAGAATGTTTTTTTCGTTTACCTTGTATAGATGGGACAAGAGGAAATCAGTGCTAGTGGTACATCATATTTAAATAGAACTGAGGCTGCAAATGTTGAGAAAATTGTAACCACATTTTTGAAGAGCGGTGTTGTTCCTAGTCAGGTTTGCTGAAACCTCTGTATTTCTTGGATTTGGTGCTTAGACTTTTCAGTTCGTAAAATGATTGTTATAAGTTGGCCTTTGGCAGATTGGTGTTATAACACCCTATGAAGGCCAACGAGCATACATTGTCAATTACATGTCACGAAATGGTGCTCTACGTCAGCAACTATACAAAGAAATTGAGGTGAGATGTGATATCAAAAAATTGCATTATGGAATCTACCCAAAGATCAAAGCTGATGAAATTTCTGTTTCAGGTAGCAAGCGTAGACTCATTCCAGGGTAGGGAAAAAGACTACATTATTTTATCGTGTGTGAGGAGTAATGAGCATCAGGTGGGTTTTAACTGTGGTTTATGTTTGCATATTGCATTACTATTAGACAGGGTTATTTCAATGGTCTGTACAGATGATATTGTTTAATTATGTTTTTTTTGGGGGTGGGGTTAGATTGTAGGGTAGTTTCAGGGCTGTGGATGATTGTAAAGTTGTTTTTCTGTATGTAAATAGCTTCACGATGATGTATCTTTCCCAGTATAATCTCATTCTGTGTATGTTCAGGGCATTGGTTTCCTCAATGATCCACGGCGGCTTAATGTTGCCCTCACACGTGCTCGTTATGGTATTGTCATATTAGGAAATCCTAAAGTTCTAAGCAAGCAGCCTCTGTGGAATGGCTTATTAACACACTATAAGGTAACTGCTTAGTGCTTATATTGTGTTTTGCTCTTTGGTTAACATGCCATGAGCATCCCTTAGAGAATAACTTTTTGGCTCATTTCTGTGGCAATTCTTTGGTGACTTAGAGAATTTTGATTCATCAGGAACATGAATGTTTGGTTGAAGGACCTTTGAATAATTTAAAGCAGAGTATGGTTCAATTTCAGAAACCGAAAAAGGTATCTATTGGATGTGTCATGGATGTTGTTGAACTCATCTTCCTATCTTCTGTTGTTTGTTTCTTTTGAGTCAGTTTGACATGGACTATGTGGTTAACACGTGCAGATTTACAATGAACGGAGACTTTTCTATGGTGGAGCAGGTATTGTTCCCACTGATAATTTTGGATCTGTTGCCTCCAGCCAAAATACTGATAGAAGGGGTCCTCGCTCTAGGGGTATGTTATTTTAGGGTTTAGAGGCCAAATCTTTATTTTTGCCTTCTATAATTATAATTCCTGGAAAAGTAATGATGTTTCTGTAAGCAGGTCCGTACATGCCTCCTGGTCCACCAAATGGTGCCCCTAAGCCTGGTGGTCATCCTTCTGGTTTTGCAGTGCCTCGGGTACCCATGCCTCCATACCATGGAGGACCTCCATCACAACCATATGCCATCCCCGCTCGTAGTGCCGTACATGGGCCTGTTGGCGCTGTTCCTCAAATTCCACAACCAGGCAGCCGAGGATTTGGTGTTGGTCGTGGGAATTCCAGTGCACCCATTGGTAGTCATCTTTCACACCAGCAAGGTGGACAGCCTCCTATTGGAAGCCTTGCGTCAAACTTCAACTTTCCGTCTATGGATAATGCTAGTAGCCAACCAACCGTTGCTGGACCACTGTCCCAACCGGGTTATGTCTCTAATGTATGCGTTCAGTGAATTTTTCTCTTGTATAGTTTGTTAATCTCTCGTACTGTTCTGATTAGAGCCTGAGATCTTCTGTTTGTGGAATACAGGTGACAGGTCAAGGACCAAACCAAACATATAGGGATGGATTCTCCATGGGCGGCATGTCTCAGGTTATTTCTTTAGCATCTCTAGTCTCTGCATATCTGGTCAGTTTCTTTGTGCTTATTATTTGTCCATTCTGCAGGACTTTTTGAGCGATGATTTCAAAAGTCAGGGATCACACATCCCTTATAATGTTGCTGAGTTCTCCACTCAGGTACTTAAATATCTTTATATTTTTCTTGATAAGTTTGTCTGTATAGTCAAAACAATCTGTTTTACTATTAGATGGAATTTCCTAGCAATCTGTTTGCTGCACTTTACTCATTTTATGCAACTCTGGTTACTCTGTAGGCTTCTCAGAGTGGGTATGCGGTTGACTATGTTACACAGGGAGGACAAGGATTTCCTGGGAGCTTTCTTAACCAGAGCTCTCAAGCTGGATATGCCCGTTTCCCTCCAGGGAATGATTACATGTCTCAGGTTTGAATATGATTCTTTTTCTCTTGTGGATAATTGAAGGTGTAAGTGTAGAGTTGCTTGGTGGGACTCAGATTACCAAGAATTCGAACAACACCTTTTTATTTTAAATGTTGCTAGACAGGGACTTTGTATATGCAATTAGCATGACTTTACTTCTTTGGGGATTTCTAATCCCTTTGTGTTACGCATAATCTATTTCTTATAAAAATATATATATAGGAAATTGGCAAATTCTTTTATGATTGTTGAATGAGAAGAATATCTGATTTTTTGGAATGAGTTAATCACTAATGGTATTACTGAATATTTTTAGACTAAGACGACAACAGTCCTTTGTGTCTTTCCTTCATACCATTCCTCAAGTTCAACAGGCTTCAGTATTTAATTCTTTAATCATTGGAAGGCTTGGAAATCAATATGATATACATGCATTAGGCAACTGATAATTTAATTGGACTGACATTCAGAATGGTATATGTTCAAATGAAAATGTGTATTTGCTGTAGGTAGCTATTAGTTTAAATATTGAAGTAAACTAACCAAAACCAATAAATTATTTTGACTATTTTGATGCATACATATTTGAGACATGTTTTGAAAAGGAGTAACACATGGTTCTTTCTTATTGGCCATTGGGTTAGTTCTTTTTTATTTTTTTATTGTTTTATTTACTCATCTGTTTGTGAGTTGTGGGTTTGTAAGTATTTACCTTTCAATAGTTTAAAAAGTAGTACAGTATATAAAACTAAGCTTTCCTTTTGAATTTGACAAGGTATAAGTTGTTCAGTGTTCACTTTTATGCCAAAAGATAATGAGGCTTAGAGAAATGACAAGAATTTGACTGAAATCGTATTTCCATTGGTTGCTTATGACTTTTTTTTATCTTTAAGATATGGTTGTGGCTGTTCACTATGTAATTTTTTTTATACCATATGTACGAGGTTTGACACTTCCGAGCAGTTCAGGTGGCATTTGGATTTGCCTCAAAACTTTAATTCAATCATCCACTTGATGGATTTTTCCTTAGACCACTTGCTTGCCTATCAACTAAGCAAATAGCTGCACTTCTGCTTTCATTTGACATAAAATGTGTTGATTTTCTTCAGGAGTATATGGCCCATGGTTCTCAAGGTTTATTTACCCAGGCTCCGTTCAGTGATCAATCCCAAGAGGATGCTTCTCAAAACCACTTTGGTGTGGCCAATGCCAATCCTCTTCAGTCACAGGTAATTTTCATTTCGTCATTTGAGTTATGTTGGAATTTATTTGTCACGCTTATCTCTCACTGTTGAGAATTTTAGCCCTATTTCCCTCTTTGATTGCTAAAGCATGTCCCTCGTTCCTGTGCTGACTCTTCATGTACACCTGGAGTTGGAATGTTCATAGTGTTGCTTGTCTGTTTGCAGCTGAATCCCCTTTATTCACAACCATTTGCCCACTACAATTCACAGCCACTAAATGTACAGAACTCTCAGCCGCAGCCATCATCCCAGCAGGGTCAAGGATCCCAGAATTACAAGCTTCACTACAATGGATGATGGCTGTTTAGGTTTGGATGTTTTGTTTCCGCATTCAGATATCTGTTTTGTGCTGTCGTGTGTAGCATATTATGCACCCGAAAGATGGTTTGAGAGTTTGACAAAGGTATCAGGTAGATTGATGACACAATCCTTGGAGGAAGTTTCTGAAATGACTGGATCAAATTGAATTTTGATTAAGATCGACTCAGAGGCAAACAGTGTCTGGTACACAACTAGATCTTAGAAGAGATGTAACCCCAATGACCTACGCGGCATGGACGACACCAAATGGATCTGGAAGCAGAATCAGTGAATTCCAGTAAGTGGCCTCATCGCACTAGAGCAGCTCCTGCTATGATTTTGACAGCATGGTTGATAAATTATCACCTCAATCTCTCCCGAAATGTAATGAGCTATTAGATGCATATATATATATGCTGATGACAAGAGTATTTGTTACCCTAAGTTTGGGATGATGCTTGCTGTTTTTTTAGTAGAGTATCAAGATGAATTTGAGATTGATGTTAATGCTAGAGAGCCATGTTTCCTTCTGTCTTTCTTGTTTATTACTGTGCCATTGTTGGGAAGATGTAATGGTTTAGGGCATCTTCAAAGAAATGCATCAGTACATGTGTATGTTTTGCTTTTAGTTTTGAGCCAGGGTAAATATAAATTCAATTCGATACAATTCTCGTAGTTTTGTAAGTGTCATGAGTTAAAGTGGAATAAAATAAATAAATTAGATAACTAATATTCCTCCGTCTATGAAAAAAATCTCATTTTACCATTCTGGGATCTCTACAAAAAAATAATCCCTTTTCTAAAAATAAAAAGTTTATCTTACATATTTTATTATTTTTTCTCTTTTCTCCCATACTTTATCTACTTTTTTCTTCCATCTCTCTTACTTTACCAATTTCTCATTAAAATTCGTATTGTCCATAAATAAAACTATTTTTTAGACAAATGGAGTAAAATAGGAGAGAATAAAATGAATAATTGAAGTGGGACTAATGTAGGAAAAAATAATGTAAGATGGATTGAATGTGTTGGTTTTTGTGATAAAGGAAAATGATTAATTTAATTATATTTAGTATTGATGAGTTTTTGAATGGACAATGAATTGAAAAAATGAGTATTTGTTTCGTGTGAATGCACCTCTATCATCTCCCATGCTTATGCTTTTTCTTCAACACACACACACACACACACACACACACACTACAAATACATCTCTATTCAGGGTCACAGGGTAATTATGAAGATTATAAACAGATAATACGATTAATAGTTGACCACACACTTCCTTTGTTTTCATTTTCAGGTACATTATCAACTTAGCTGCGTCAAGTGTGGTGTGCATGGAGAGAGTTGAGCTCAAATTAATCTCAACCTCCTCGACTCGACTCGACTCGACTCGCAGCTTAATAACATGCCATTCATAATACATTGACCTATTGAGTAATTCGTAAACACAACTTGCTAAATACAAGATGGACTTGCAATTTCACTTTTAACTTTACCTAGTCATATCCACAACTGTTCATGGAAATGCGAGAATTTTCATAATTTCGAATATTTTTTCAATGGACAACCACCCTCAAAAGCATGGTCCAGCACATCCTCCATTCGCTTTGCAAGTAATATCTATTTCAAAATAAAAATTTTACTATTAAGATCAATTATCAATGATAAAATTTTACTATTCCAACTAGACCTTACTCTTGACTTTGACCTCATAATATGTTAAGTCTTCCAGATAAGTGAAGTCTAAAAAGGAATAAGAAATCAACAAACAAGATGGGCATCAAATTTACCTCTAGACCCGATAGCACAGCTGCTGGCACCTCCGCTAAGTCTTTCAAGTTCCTCTCTGGAAGAATAACTCTCTTAATTCCGTACCGATGGGCTGCTAGAACCTGCATACATTTCCGTACAGAAACCAGATACTTAACGTCGTAGCAATCAGTTGAAGAAAAATGCAAAGTTGGCAATGTTCTGGCGGAACAATTTATCCTAAAGAAGTTACATTAAAAATTGTTATGAAGTCACTGATGTGCTTACTGCAATATGCAATCCATTCTCATTACCTATATAAGGAACAAGGTAGAAAAGAAAATGATCGGAACGGGGAAAGTGATAACCATCATGAGAGTGAAAAGAGCAATGGATGAGTGTGGAATAATTATCCTTCATTGTTCATTTCTCAGTCGTTCAACATAATTATGACAATTTAACTTCATCGCCTTTTTACCCCCTCACCCCAGGTTGAATAGATTAAGAAATATGCTCCCATGCTCTATTTCCATGTTGGGCAGGAACGAAGAATCAAGATTCATAAAGATCTCAAATATACCCAGGTCAATGTGAAGATGCTCTTTATAGATGTGCTTTATCTGGCGTATTGTATTTGTATATGCTATGTTCCACCAACATAAAAACTACCTAGCTGAAATGGATAAAGGTTCGTTACTGCCCCAAGTCATTCAGATTATGAAAACTTGAGTACTCATTCATTGCCATTATGACAATAATTGAGTCCGATATGGCTACCGTAGATAATATTATTATGCAAAAAATTCCACAAGAAGAACTAGGAAACAGCTGTATCAGAAAGTAGCAAAAATACCTTATCCTTGACACCACCAACAGGTAAGACTAAACCCCTCAAAGTCATCTCCCCAGTCATTGCTGTATCAGCCCTGACTCTTCTATGACTGAAGAGTGAAACCAGTGATGTAACAAGAGTTACACCAGCTGATGGGCCATCCTTTGGTACAGCCCCAGCAGGAAAGTGTATATGAATATCTCTACCTTCAAGGATATTGCTTTCTTCAGCGTTAACCAATTTAAGCTCCGTTGCTCTTGCTCTAACCTATATATGATGAGAGAATAGAGATGCACAATTATTGCCAAACAAGACTTCACCTAAAGAATGCAACATTATTTCCTCAGAAAATGAAATTGTACACTGCATTAACTACACATTGTCATTTAGTTATAATCAAATCCAAGGGTAATGCATTTTCATTCTACAATAGAAATTCTCTACAACTATAATCATAGACAAGTGCTTGTTTATTGTGCCACTTCTAGCTTCAACAGACACTATTATTTTTTAGATTATTGGCATCGGTGTTCATGATCGTACATAAAAGTTTGACCATCAACAAACTTCTGAATTTGGCCATTTGAGAACTTTGTACTGGTTCTGAAGATTGAATAGGCACGAATAATACCAGAGTTCTTTGGTTGATGTTATAAATATTGCAGGTAGATACCAGGGAAAGTCATTACCATTTAAAATAAATATTCTCAGGGAAGATAAGAATACTTTCACAGGTTCTCAATATTGCATGTGCAATTGGAGAAAGTGGAGATGATTACCCATGTCATTGCAATTTGTGCTGATTCCTTAATAACATCCCCAAGTTGGCCAGTGAGATGCAAATCACCTTTTCCAACCATTGCAGTAGCCTCAACAAACTGAACCTCTCCTCCAAAGGCTGTCCATACTAGTCCCACAGATACTCCAGGAGTTGCAACTCTGTCAGCAGTTTCTCTATCATCGTACCTTGGGGGCTTTATTAATAAAGAATCACATCACTTCTTTAGTATAGTATATTAGAAAGAAAAGAAAAGAAAAGACAAGACAAAATAATGCGAATGAAACCAATCTGAGCCAACAACATTTGACTAATTTTCAAATTTACTAACTTGTACTTATGATTCTGAGAAGATATTACTACTTACTCCAAGAACTTTCTCTAACATAGCTTCATCGACAATGAAGGGTGAGGTCACCCTGAATGTATTTGATATTTCATGCTTGTTTACACCCATTGGAATCACTTCCATTTCCACTTCAGCCTCACCAGCAAGTCTACCATCTAGCAATGGAGAAGCTAGTCGCTGGACATCTTTGCTAAGTGGCACCGAATGATCTTGTTCAGCGACTCTGACAGCTGCGGCACGTGCTAAAGCAGCCAAGTTCCTCTCTAGATTACGCACACCAGCTTCTCTTGTATATCTCTGAATAACAAGTTGTACCATAGCCTACAATAAAACCAAGAAAGCCAATACAACTTAGGATCCATGAGATTCTGGGTGACATTTTATTAATAGGCAAGAGATGGCTAAGAACTTGAGCATACCAAATATAGCCTGGCAAAACCACCATCTAAAACAACATGATACCGATGCCTATAGCTAGTAGCATTTTGTGTACTTATGAAAAGTAATTGCATAAATATCCATACCTCTGGGAATTGAAGGAAATCAAAACTCAAGCCGTGCTGATCAAGAACTCGTGGAACTAAATGCTGCATTGCAATCCTAAGTTTCTCTTCAGGCGTATATCCTGGCAGCTCAATGACTTCCATCCTGTCTAGAAGTGGTGGAGGAATAGGTTGTATTCTATTTGCAGTGGCCACAAAAACTACCTTCGACAGGTCAAACGGTACATGCAAATAGCTAAAAACATTGATCAAGGATAACCATTGTAGCTAAAATTCTAAGAAAATAAGCATATATACATATTTTTAACCATGTGTTCACGCATGTCAAGAGCCAATTGAAGAGAGCATATTTTGCATCGCTCTGAGGAGACCAAAGACCTAACACATGGCAAAGATTTGTTGGAATAAAAAAGTGAACTTGATTTTTATAATTAAAAGGTGGAGATATTTTGTAATTGAAATATCTAGATGAATAGAATATAAAACAAAAATAGAGAATTCTTGACGATGTTGTGATATAGAATGATAAAATCACATATTTGCTTAAATCACATTTATGAGAAAGTAAATGCAGGTGCTTATTGGCTCTACATTGTCAAAGCTAATCATTGACAGTGACAGGATACTGATCATTAAAAGTTTTGTTCTGTTCAGAATCAAGCACTTCAAGTAACGCCGAAGCTGGATCGCCTCGAACATCAGAACCTGTTTTGTCAATCTCATCCAGCAACATAACTGGATTGCACACGCCTACCCTCTAGAAAATTCAAAAGAACTCTTCAATTCACTTGTATGAAAAACATAAAATATAATCCAAATATAATTCATGAAAGTCTCAAACTACATACTTTAATGTGTAACTGGGTAGGAAAAATATTTTCAATTTTAAAGAGAGTATTGAAAGTCCAACCATATGTATATTATGTAAGAAAACATATAATTAAACGAATTCAATATATTCAAGCAACTAAATTGAGGATTCATGTCAAACCAGACTATAGATTCATAATATGGGCAATGATTCATTATATGAGGAATGGCAAAAACAAGCAAAGTGTCAACTGAGTTTCTAGTTCTCTATTATAGAGAAGCACACAGAGTGGTGTAATAGTGCATAAGCACATTAATGGAGGGCCGGAAACATGTAAGTATTGATATCATGGTCATGCACAACATGACTCTAATCCAAAGCATCAAGCAACAATTTTGATATTTGACAAAAACCAAAATGTCAATGAGGACACATCCTTGGTTATGAGATGAGAAATGTCACGTCACGAGAATATGGATTGTGATAAAATTATCATAAAATTCGCCTCAGTTGCTTTTCTTTTCTCCCAATCTTAGGGTCAGTTTGTTTCCTAGTTTTGTCAAGAAAAAAGTCCTTATAAGCTCAAAACATAGTTATAACATGTACACACTATCTTATCTTCTCATATCAAATCAAGCAAACCAACTGAGCCCTTAATGTTCTACTATTATTCAATAATTTCTTAATTAAACTTCTCATATTTCACTTTGCTTTTTTTGTTCTATCTGTTATTCAATAGTTATAGGCATCTTACCCCCAATGAAGAAATGAACTTTTTAAGAAAAACATATGCAAATGAATCGACCACCGTGATGAGATTTTGAGACATCACCACGCACCTTTAGTCCATCAATAAGACGCCCAGGCATGCTCCCTATATATGTACGCCTATGCCCTCTAATGTCAGCCTCGTCTTTTACACCACCAAGGGATATGCGGACAAATTTTCTGCCCAAAGCTGCCGCAATCGATGAAGCTAAAGATGTCTTTCCAACACCTGGTGGACCAACAAAACACAGTACTGGACCTCTTGCATCCGGTTTGAGCTGCACGAGATATTTGGAGAATGATCATTTTGAATAAAATATTCCTATGAAATATCAAAATTGCGCTATTTGGGACCAACCTTGCGAACAGCTAAATATTCAATTATCCGCTGCTTCACTTTCTCTAAACCATAGTGTTCAATGTCAAGACACTCCTTTGCAACCTTTAAGTCCAATTCCCGCTCTTCACTGGCTTTCTGCCAAGGTAGGTCTGCAAGAAGTTCCAGGTATACGCGGGAGCTATTATACCCAGGTTGTTGAGGCTGCATTTTTTTCAGTCTCCTGATATAAGAATATAATTTGGAATTCAAATGTCAATCTTTCTAAAAATTCAAAACAATGCACATCGTGAGATAAATCTCCAGTTTATTAAATGATGACCATCGTGACAAAACATAAACACAACATAATAATATCAGGGCTGCTATTCACTTATGGCCAGAGTTTTGCCCGTATATTGACATTTTGGCCTACTCTTGATAAAATTACAAAAATGGCCTGGCCTTTCAAATGTCATGCCAAAATGTCACTATACAGGCAATGATGCCATTTTCACTTTTCTTTTTTTCAATTGATTCCAGAAAAATCATGTGAAACCATATGTTATATGGCTCGGAATTAGCCTACGCCATAGAAAGAGAAACTGGCTATTACACAATTATAGACAATAAAGCTCCATAGTTAACTGTTGGTTCATAAGTGAGTATTTACACATAGTAATATTATGAGTAAAGCAAATCACAGTCAAAGTTAAAAAGCTGAACTAGAATCAGAAAAAAATATGCCAGGTATACTAACTACATAGGCCATCTATGATCTATAATATCACACATAAAGTTAGGCCCCACTAGCCCAAACACAATATAAGGCAATAGTTTGAGAAAGGGAGTTCATCTCGGACAGCTGTTGGGTGTGAAAGATTCAAATATTCACTTTCAAGGGACTCAACAATATTGTTACAAAACCTCAAGATCCACGAAAAGTGGAGAAGTCATGCACACAAAGATAAGTCACGATCTTATAAGCATATACACAATAGATATCTCCTCAGTTGTATACCTTAGTTCTCTCTGAGCATGTTTCCAGATATTAACAGGCATCGAAGCATCTTGCATCTTCCTCTCTAGAACAGCCACATCATCCTCCTCATCGTCATTATCGCCAAGTTCTTCCTTAATAGCCCGCATCTGGTACATGTTCCAGAAAGCATTAAGGCATATACACACCATCAGAATCTACAACCCGACATATAAGGCGGTGAAAAACCAAAAACAACTTACCCTAAAATCCAGAAAACAAATAAGTGGATTATCGTCCCGCATAAATCATCTATCCCATCTTCAGTTTAAATGTCAATTGAAGTAACATCAAATGTGATTGTGAACCCATTTTAGTTACAGGTGGCAAACTAGTATTTCAAATAAGTAATATACCACTTTTAAACTGCATAAAGTTTTTCATGCTGCTGGAAGTTACAGTATATGTAGTCCTTAAACTCTTATCCAAGTTATATACCACTTATAAACTCATATCGCTACAGAAGCGGATCTTCCAAAAATCTCAAAGTCATCAAGAAAGGCATCATTCACATTTTCACAAGAATCCTTCTTCCACACAAACCACCCATTTCTCGGCAATATTTCTTTAGTCCAAAACACAAAGTATTTTCATAAGGCCAAGTACATTTTTTCCGTAAGTCAATTTCAAGGCAATCTACTTAAGGTGATCGAACCTGCTGACGGAGGAGAAATTCTTTCTGTGACTTTGACAATTGTCCCTCAACCTTTTGTGTAATCTTCTCAGCTACACGAATCGACTGCATATAACAAGCCAAAAAAAAGTGGCTCATGTTTACAGGCTCCTCACATTCTTAAATAACCCATTAGCTGAATCTAGATACCTGCAAATGCCTATCAACCAATTCTGTTGCTTTGGAAAGCCTCACTTTCACATCAACAGAGTCTAGCATAGATAGCTGCTCTTCAAAGCTAATTTCAAAACTTGCTACAAAAATATCAGCCAGTTTGTGCACAGGAACTGTCTCTAGTAGAACTTTAGTCCTACCTCCTGTTTTTTGTTTCTATATGTAGAAATTATTCAAATTAGAGAAAATGAGGAGAGTCATTGAAATGTATGTCTCATTACAGGTAGTTCATAATTTGTTAGGAATCAAGGTGTAAATTCAAACTCAAAATAATACCTGCTCAAGCACTGAAATAAGCTCCATAGCTGTTGCCTTAAATTGTCTGGACAATGCTATGAAATCTGGCTCTTGTTCTATTTGATCCATCTCTAGTAATAATGTAATATGATAAGGAGATTTTGAATCAGCATCTTTACACAGATAAATCTCTATCAATGATGTCTACTTTTTAACAGATGACATGAAATTTAAGATGGACTTTCGTGGATGACATATGTAGTAAACGAGAAAATAGCTTTTTAACTACAAGATTGTGTATCACGCATAATTCTTTGAATGTATTATTACAACTTCTCTTCGCAAACGCCATATTAATGGGTTGACTCATTCATTACTAGATTAGCATTCAGAAATTTCAGTCATTAATCCTTTATGTATCCTCATTGGTTTTTAAACAAAAGTTAGTTGGGTTCTGTGTGAAATGTTTGAGGAATGATTTTCTTGATTCCCTCTCCTATGCAACTAATCCAATTATGTAATCTTAGAGGTTGAATAGACAAGCAATATATCCACCGATTACTGAAATAGTGTTGGGGATCAGACCCTGTAACTAATGCAAGCTGGGATCGTGCAAGTCATGGAATTCAGTCGTTGGGAACACAGATTACTCAGGAAGTTCCATAAAGGAAGAACATACCTACTATACCCACTAGTTAGATTAGAGGAGTTCAATCAGTGGTAGGGGAAGAACATCAGGGGCATTAGTTCAACATTAAATAAAAGTCACCTAACGCTACAAGACAGTGGTGCCTGGGGCTGATAAAACAACAATTAAGAGGGATGGTCTCATTACTCATTTCAGCACATTTAAACGAGCATAATGTAGCATAGTTAATCAGATGATATTTACAAGTTATTTCCCCTCTCTGCCTGCAGTTAAAAGAGAAATGAGGTCCCTGAGCTCTTCTGGGAAAGCACAATACATTTATACAGGATGCTCCACTTGCGGACATATTAACCTAAGACACATCAAAATGCAGTTAAAATAACTCATACAACTTTGTTTCTTCTATGTCCATTTCAATTAGACACTACCAATTTGCTGTTTTTAATGTTCAATAACACAAAACTCAGGAGGCCAGGGATGTTGTTGTGTGGTTTTTAGCTTTACCTTGAGGATTAAACACTCCTATATGCTGGCCACACTCATCATGTATATAGTTAGAATACAAATATTCGTGTTAGCAAACATCGGTGCCTTTGAGTTACGCCTACCAAGTTTAGTCATATCCAGGGAAGTGATCTTGGCAGTGTAATATGTTCCTCTTGTGCTCAGCTCCTGAACACTGAATCTACACAACCCTTCAAGAACAACAATGTAGGTGACTCTTCCACTTGGTTTCTCTACTCCTCTTGACAGATGTAAAGCTCGAGCAGCAACTCCGCTGGAGATATTAAAAAAAAGATATACCACTGACCAACAAAATTGCAGTAGTTTCAAATTGCAACAAACTTAGCTTCAGCAATATCGATATACCTGTTATGCCAGTGAATAACTTCTTGGTTATTCTTAGCTCCGTGCTTGTGGGACTCAGATATTTCGTCGTGGGTTTTCGAGCTTCGTTCTCCTAAATTAGTTCCTATACCTGAAAATATAGTTCCACAGTCACTCTTATATCAATTCATGAAAATCATAATACTGCTATAGTGCTATTACTGCCACTAAGATTATTTCGTAAGCCCGTATTCATCACGTTTCAATATTTCAATCAACCCAATCGGGAATGAACTCGATTACAGATGAAATTTTTATCTGCTAGACCAGGTACACAAATCATTCTCTCTCTCAAATGACACGTAGATAATCTAAGTAAACAAAAACACACGCAAGCGGAATTGAACTCGGAAAGCACGGTAATCACCTGGAGACGACAGGGAGCCGGCGGTTGAAGACTCTGCCGCAGCATCACGAACCGGCAGGATTCCGATCAGTCCTTTCTCCTCCCTCTGCCACAATTCCTGTTCCACCAACTTCACACTAGCACCACAACCACCCACGGGACATAAATTTCTCCACCAAATTCCGGGAAAAAAAGGCATAAACAGCTCATCAAACATAAATTCGAGATAAGTACCTGCTGGATGAAGTGCATCGAATTCGAATAATCGCACCAGGTAGCAGCACTTTGTTCCGGAACGGAAGTATAGCGAGCCGGCCGGGCAGCTCCACCGATTCCGCCATATCACAGCTATCAACCGTAAATTAAAATGAATAATTTAATCAGGAACAATTTGTTGGACAAGTGTGTATATACTGTGATTCGAGGATGGAAATTGGAAAGGGGAGAAAACGAAAATATCTGAAAACGAAGATAGAGAAGACAAATTGGTGAAGCTGGATTTATGAGGTTGGGGAAAATTGATCATTTACAAAAGTCGAAACATAACTAATATATATACAGATTTATAATCATTTCTTTCCCTCTATCTGTCCCCTTTCTCTCACATCGTGGACAACGTTTTATTTTAGGGCAATTCAATTGTCTACATTTGTCCCATACCGACTTCCAAAAATAGTTTGGGTTGGTCTAATAATAGAATAGTTAAGCTTAAATCCTAGGGATGTTCGATTTACAAGATTGTTTCTCGGGATTATATATATAGTATGTTTTGGATCATGAGATTCAATCTCAAACTCAATCCTAAATGGATAATCATTGAATAATTAGTCAAGTTAACCACCTCCAACTAAAATAATCTCATGATTTAGTCATAGATTATATCTTGGTACTGTTTTATTTAGAAAACCAAAAACCACTTAATAGTTCGGATTGAGTTCAATGTGTTGTGGTCTTTAAATTTATGTTCATTTACCATAAAAAAAAATAGTTGGAGTACTAATTCATCTCTCCTGTCATTCTTTCGATCCACTCGGAGTAAAAATTAACATCTTTAGATGATATTCAAAATAAGTCATTTCACTAATTGAGTTACTTTCCCATTTCATTTAATTTCTTTTCATTTTAATTTCTTATTTTAATGAATTAGTCACTTGTAGTTGAACAATCGTAAAAGGAGTATCAAGCACTGACAATAGAACTGATGGAATATTTCATGTTCTTTAACTTTATGGCACTGGCAAAATTTTGTAATTTTGAATTATTATCTTTTTTTACGAAGATATTGGTCGAAAATATCATACTCCAATACATTTTAGCCAAAATCTGATATCTTCAATATCATGATTCATGAGAATATGATTGTATTACTCCTATTAGATAAGGGTATGTTGTGTATGAGTGAGAGTTGAGAGAGAAGTAGATAAGATGAGAGGTCCACATGTTAAATTAAGCCCCAAAAATGCAAATGGCATACAAATTGAGAGGCACTTGGAACTCACATCAACCTATCCTATTCGTACGGACAATGTTACTTGTTGCTTATCACTTGGCCCCATCTACAACTTGATCAATGTATGTGGATAACGTCAGTGTTCACTTTATCACCTTGCTTTTTCTTTTCTTTTTGTTAAGTTAGGATGTGCATGTCCAAGAACGAAACTCATTTGTATAAGACGTATACTACACTTTAATATGTTTTGATGTTTGTCTACATGAAGCACTTTTAGAGTTGTAAATGAACCAAGCTTAGCCATCCCCTGAGTTATTTCAAGTTTGGCTCTATCTTATAAGCTTCGAGCTCATTTAATGCAGCTCGCTAACATCATACGCTCGGTTAAAGGCACGCGCAACAAGTGGTTGTCCAGCTCAACTACGTAGACAAACAAGCATAGACTTTGGCTAGAGCCACAAATTCCAGCCCAAAGGAAGATCCTTTTTTCATGCTTATCCTAACAAACAAAATTACAAAATGTCAGATTATTCTCACCCACTCATATTCAGTGTCTTGTTTAACAAAGGCCACAAAAAGAGAGAGCCACTCATTAGTCATCACACAGATATGGCTGAGACTCAAAACACCTAAGACCATCCACTACGCGTCCCCCGCGCGGCTCATGTTCCGTCCCGGAGGGATGGTTCCGCCGCGGGACGCGTTGCAGCGTTGCGCCCGTCCCCAGCCCGTCCCGTAGCCCGTCGCTGCGGGACTCGAGACGCGACGTCCCGCCACGCGCCCGGGCGACGTGTCGAGCGCCCGAGACACGCGTGACGCCCACTCGCTGGCCCGCGAGTGGGCGTCGTCACTGATGACGCAATGCTTATTTTATTTTTAAAAAAATTCAAATTAAAAAAAAAATTCAAACAGTAATATTACCGTTTTGTTTTTTATTTTCAATTTTTTTAATTTTTTTTATTTATTTACTCTATAAATAATCCTATTTCATACTCATTTCACACACAAATACACATTTATTCATCTCAAATCATCTCTATACCCACTCCAATTTCCATCTTAAATCAACTCAAACAAATGAATTCTTTTGAGCAAATGCGTCAAATAATTGAACAATCGCTTGAAGAAGATCGACGCCGAGAGGCGGAGGAAGCCGCGCCGCCCCCACGACGCTCCCGGACGTACATCCATCGTAACCGGGAGGAAGTCACCGCAAGGTTAGTATGCGACTACTTCTGCTATAACCCGATTTGGGGAGAAACCTACTTCCGTCGCCGTTTCCGCATGAGTAAACCGCTATTTCTCCACATTGCGAATACTTTGGCGGCCCAGGAAGAGTCCGGGCAGCCTTTACCGACGAATTTCTCCGGAGGGCAAGAACGACCGATTGTCAGTTCCTCCTCGACCTGCACGAACAAGTGCACGGATTCCCCGAGATGCTTGGCAGTGTCGATTGCATGCACTGGCAATGGAAGAATTGCCCGGTGGCTTGGAGGGGGTCCTACACAAGCGGCCACAAAGGCACCCACCCAACCGTTGTACTCGAGGCCGTTGCCGACTACTGGCTTTGGATCTGGCACGCGTACTTCGGGGTCCCTGGCTCGAACAACGACATAAACGTGTTCCACCAGTCCGACCTCTTTACCGAAGTTTTGGATGGTAAAGCGCCGGCCATCAACTTCGTCGCCAACAACCGGCTGTATAAAATGGGGTACTATCTCGCCGACGACATCTACCCGAAGTGGCCGACCTTCGTGAAGACGTGCAGCAGGTCTGCGAACCCAAAGCAGGCTCTTTTTGCGCAGAAGCAGGAGGCTGCTCGCAAGGATGTGGAGAGGGCGTTCGGGGTTCTCCAAGCGCGCTTCAACATCATCAAAGCCCCGGCTCGTTTGTGGTTCATGGAGAGCATGGTCGACATCATGTATACGTGCATAATCTTGCACAACATGATTGTCCAAGACGAAGGACCCGAGGCGGGAAATTGGTTCGACCCCGAATCCCCCGGAAGCTCAACCGCAAGTAGTCCGCCGCGAAGTGGAGCGCATCCGTCAATACAAGAACGGTTGTCTATTCGGGCAAGGATACGCGACTCTAGCGCCCACGCCCAACTCCAAGAGGATCTAATTGAGCACATTTGGGAAAACTTTGGCGGAGAAAATTAAATTATGTCATTTTATTTTTTTTAGGATTTTAATTATGTCTTTTTTCTATTTTTTTTGAATTTTAATGTTGTTTTAATTTTAATGAAGTTTGTTTTTTTAATTGAATTTAGAGCATCAAATTATACAAAGTTAAATTATGTCTTTTTTTATTTATTTTGGCACGAATTTAATTATGTATTTTTTTAGGATTTTAAGTTGTAATTTTATTTTATTTAATGAAGTTTGTTTTTTTAATTGAATTTGTTGGAAAAAAAAAACTGAAATTGAATGAATAGTAATTTAAGGGACAGTTAAGTAACGGAGCGTTGCAGGTTCTGTCCCTTAGTTAAGGGATGGATGAATAAAGTATAGTGAGGCCCTCAAATAGTAATTTAAGGGACGGTGGAGGGACAACGTAGTGGATGCCCTAATTTTACTTCATCACTTTGGTTTAACCTCTTCCACATAGATTCCTCAACCAAAAATATAAATAAATATCTGGAAGCACTAATAAATATCTTTCTTGATATCATTTGCGGAAGTAAATACACTTAGAGTTAAAATATAACAAAGTTAAAGCAAAGTGATTAACAACATTTTATGTGTATGATAGTTTCAAGGGCAGAATGCATGGTAATATAACTATGCAACTTTCTTACCACATAATCAAGTCAAACAACATATTTTCAATCCTGCATCTTATGTAGGAAAATCTTGAAATTACAGTAGATTCTTTACCCTGTATGAGGTGTGAAAAGTGTAAGACCATCCGCAATGGCGGACTTCGCCGCAGAATTCCCACAGATGTGCCGGAATTCCGTGGCGGACGTTCTCCATTAGGCACGAATGGCACAGATACGGAATTGAGCTGAGGACGTCGCAGGTCCGCGGCCTTCCGCGGAATTCCGCAGGGACGTCCGCCATTGCGTCGACTCCCGCGGAATTCCACGCGGAATTCCGATTTATTTATTTATTTATTTTTGTAATGTCTCTATATACGGCTCGTTGAATTTCACTTCATTCGCACCACTTGTTTTAACAAGTTTGTCTCTCTCTAAATTTCTTTTATATAATAGTAATGGTTGGTAGTGGTAGTGGTATTGGTAGTGGCCATCACGAAGACCCTATGGCTCGGATTGGGCACATGTGCGGGAGGCCGCGGTGAGAGAGGAACAAGCGGCCTTGGCGCCGACGGTGCCTCGACCCATCCATCATCGCACTATAGTATCCCGCGACCATCTCGCGGCCCACCGTCGGTTGTACGATGACTACTTTGCGCCGGAGCCACGGTTTGGGGAAAACCTATTCAGGCAACGGTTTAGGATGCATCGGCCGCTGTTTATGCGTATCGTTGGCGCTTTAGAGCGTCGATACGGGTATTTCAGGGTGCGGGAGGATACAGCGGGTAAACCCGGCCACACGCCGATCCAGAAGTGCACTGCCGCAATCAGACAGTTGGCGTACGGAGGTGCGGCGGACATGTTCGACGAGTACCTCCACATCGGCGAGTCGACAACCCGTGATTGCCTGAAGTATTTTTGTCAGGGCGTGAGGGAGATATTCGGGGATAGGTATCTTCGGAAGCCTACCCCCGAAGATTGTCAAGCTCTGCTGGATATGCACTGGTCTCAGCACGGCTTCCCGGGGATGCTGGGCAGCATAGATTGTATGCACTGGGAATGGAAGAACTATCCCGCTGCCTGGAAAGGGATGTACACTACCGGTTTCAAGGCCAAGAATCCTACGATGATCCTTGAAGCGGTAGCTGACTACCAGTTGTGGATTTGACACGCCTATTTTGGAGTAGCCGGGGCGAACAACGACATCAACGTCCTCCAGTCGTCGCCCATTTTCAACGACCAGTGCATGGGCGTCGGTCCGACCGTCAACTTCGTCGCCAACGGCAACCAGGACGACATGGGCTATTATTTGGCGGATGGAATATACCCGATGTGGCCCGTCTTTGTGAAGACAATCAGATGCCTAACGGATGAGAAGAAGGTATACTTTGCGCAACGTCAGGAGGCAGCGCGCAAGGATGTGGAGCGGGCATTTGGTATGCTCCAAGCTCGATGGGCGGCAGTGAAAGGTTCGTCACGGCTGTGGTATGTTGACAACATCGCCGACATCATGTACGCATGTATTATCATGCACAACATGATCGTCGAAGATGAAGGCCCAGCACTGACCGATTTGGCCAATGATGATACTGACGCTGCGGGTCCAAGCCACGGCATGGCCACGAGCAATGTACGCATGGGGATACCCCATGACGACGTCAATCGAGTCTGTGCATTTGCCGACATGCGCCAAAAATAAGCCCACGTTTGACTTCAGAATGATATTATTGAAGAAGTGTGGCAGCGTATGGGTCGTCGTTGATGTAGTTTGTATTTATTGAAATGTATTTTTTTATTTGGTGAAATGTACTTTTCTTTTTTTAATGGATTTTTTCCCTATTCGCGTTGAAATTTTAATTCCATAAATTCTTTACTTCCGGAAAGTGGTTAATTTATGAATTTGTGAATTTTTTTTAGTGTGGGAATTCCGTCGGGAATTCCGCAGGGGAATTCCGTCACTGTGCAGTGGGAAGTCCGTCACTGTGCAGTGGGAAGTCCGTATGACGTGGCAGAGTAGTGGGAAGTCCTTATGATGTGACAGAGCAGTGGGAAGTCCTTATGACGTGGCAGTGGGAATTCCGCGGTGAATTCCGCACCACTGCGGATGCCCTAAAAGAAGACTTTGAAAAGGTTTGATCTTTTGCACTTTTTTCTCTTCAAACTAGAGCCCACCAAAATTGTCTTGTTAGTGTCAGCAATAGGTTATCTATCTTTATATATAAACAACAGCACCCTTCATACTTTCCATACCTCTTTTCTCAGAAAAAAATGGCTTTAACACGTCATTCTTCCACCTCATTTATCAAATCCAAAGATAACAGAAGTTCTGGAGCTTCTGATGAATTCACTAGTGCGGTTAGCTTTACTCAGATGAACAGTTATCAAGCCAGCTCCGAGCAACGCATGTAGCCCAACTTTCACCGGCAGAGGGAATCTCCTCACATTCAGAAGCAATGAATGAGCTGGTGGAGAAACTTCATGGAATGACAGCTCCTCATAGCCACAGCAATTCGAGGGTGCCTGTTTTCGTCATGCTACCGCTTGACACGGTATCTCTAGGTGGGAATCTTAACAAACCAAGAGCAATGTTAGCTAGTTTGATGGCCTTGAAAACCTCAGGAGTTGAAGGGGTCATGGTGGATGTGTGGTGGGGACTGGTGGAAAAAGATGGACCTCTGAAATACAACTCGGAAGGCTATGCTGAGCTCATGAACATGGTCAAGAAGGTCGGTTTGAAGCTTCAAGTCGTCATGTCTTTTCATCAGTGTGGAGGAAATGTTGGAGATTCTTGCACGTAAGTATCGTATTACCTCTTTCTCTCTGATCTGATCTACTTATTATGCATAAGTTTAGCAGAAGATATAAAGATGAATACTCATGATTAACACTATTATCTGGTTCTGTCGTTGCAGTATTCCTCTACCACCATGGGTACTTGAAGAGATTAGCAAAAATCCTGACCTTATCTACACGGATAAATCAGGCCGTCGCAACCCCGAGTATATATCCTTGGGTTGTGATTCAGTAGCTGTGCTTAGAGGAAGAACACCAATCCAGGTCTATTCTGATTTCATGAGGAGTTTTAGAAAGAGATTCAAGGACTACATTGGAGAAGTTGTAGTGGTAAGGCTTCCAAATCTTTTCTAGCTGTATTACCTTTTCCTCATCACTTTATACTGAATCACTCAATGATTAAGACTTCCAATGGTAGTGCAAAATGAAATAAGAGACAAGATATTGGATTGGTGTTCTTTGCACAAATAGTTCCTATGATACAACTTGATCATATTAGGCTTATGTAAATCCTTAAAATCCAATTTGTTTTGTTTAATCAGGAGGTTCAAGGGGGGATGGGGCCCTGTGGAGAGCTGAGATATCCTTCCTATCCAGAAAGCAATGGCACATGGAGATTTCCTGGAATAGGGGAATTCCAGTGCTATGACAAGGTAATTATTCCTTAACGATTATCGTAAAAAATGGATTCGTCTTCTTCGTGTGACATTACTGAATTATGTATCTAAAACAGTATATGAGAGCATCACTAGCAGCAGCAGCAGCAGAGGCAATTGGGAAAGATGAATGGGGACAACGCCGGCCTCATGATGCTGGACAATACAACCAGTTTCCTTTCCTGAAGATACCTGCTTTTTTCAGAGGGACGGTACGTGGAATAGTGAGTACGGGCAGTTTTTCATGGAGTGGTACTCCAGTAAGCTACTTGACCATGGAGAAAAGATCCTCGGAGCAGCAAATATAATATTTCAAGGCAGTGGAGCCAAACTATCCGGAAAAGTGGCCGGGATTCACTGGCATTACAAAACAAGGTCTCATGCAGCAGAGCTAACAGCAGGATACTACAATACCAGGCATAGAGATGGCTACCTACCGATAGCAAGAATGATGGCAAAACATGGTGTAGTCTTCAACTTCACTTGTATGGAGATGAGGGACGGAGAGCAGCCAAACGAGGCTAACTGCTCACCGGAAGGTCTAGTCAGGCAAGTCAAGATGGCAACTAAACTTGCAGGAACAGAGCTGGCAGGAGAGAATGCACTGGAGAGGTATGATGGAGGGGCATTTTCGCAAGTGTTGGCGACTAGCAGATCGGATTCAGGAAATGCATTGAGTGCATTTACTTATTTAAGGATGAACAAGCGGTTATTTGAAGCAGATAACTGGAGGAATATGGTTGAATTTGTCAGAAGCATGTCCGAAGGAGGTAGAACCACAAGGCTTCCGGACAGTGACAGGGTCGGGACTGACCTGTATGTGGGATTTATCAAGCAAAAAAATATGAGGAAGGAAAGTGAAGCAGCTCTTGTATAGTTGCACACATGTATATATGTATAGGTGCATAAGTAAGACATACATATATTACAAGAATATACAGATCCATGTAGATTAAGCATAAGCCAGACAATGAATATGGTTGCAGGACTATCTCGGTAGAAGATGGGAAAGAGTTATGAGGGCTCGAAGCAAGACATAACTGTTGCAAAAAGGGCTGCAGCTAAAGAAACTCCCAGAAGTGTCCAATGAGAACTGGAGAAGTTCATTTGGCTACTGCTTCTGTGCATAAAGCATTTCTATTTGTTCTTTCTGTATGCATGTGGACATTTGTTAAATGTGTACTATTTTTGGGATTATATGAATAATTGGATTATAGTGATTCTGATTGTCATGAAGAAACAAAGCTCATACCTGATCTATGACAGTTGTATGAATAATTGTTTACATGCTTTTTGTACTCTTTAAAAACCTAAAAGCACCAGCACTTGATCATTGTGATAATGGTTCCTTCAACATTACAACAGCATAGAAATAACTTCCTTTTTTAACATCATTACTAGCAACCAATGAATCAAGTTATGGAATTGCGGCAGCTTCAGAGTTTAGATATATGGAGTATAAAGCAATTCATTAAATGGTTTCTCAGCTAGATACATGATGCTCTTCTTGTATTCTCGTATAACCAAAACTCGTATCATTCCCAACTTATTTCACATTAAGAGAAAATATATGTTCAAACATAATGCTTCTGATGTAGAGGAATAATGCTAGTTAACTACCATCTCAAAGATGGAATTGTAATATAAGTCACTATCCCATTTTACTGGGACTTCCCTTTATTAGGGAATAGCCAAGTCTGCAAGCAAGCTTGTAGAGTGGTCTTCAGAATTTGAGGTATCCATTGAACTAATAAAAAACAAGCATGCACTGTTTCTGCAACCCAATTTTACTATCAACAGAATTCAGTAGCTAAGCAATGGGTGAAGGGTGAAGGAACGTGGTGCATTACAACACACAAGTGGTCCAAGATTATGAGGAATAGATTAGTTGTATTCAAGTTTTTCACTTCATTATTCTAGTTTATCATCTATCGAGTAGAATTAGGTTTAGATGTATAATTTTTATGCCCTCTTGAGGTTTGAGAGATGGGTGGTCAGCGAGTATTGAGTAGGAACGTGCCTAGGAGGATCAACACTGTCAAGTTGTTTCTTTTTTTTCTGCAATTCAGTTTGGCACTCAGTCGAGCTCCTTGCTTGTGTGCAATGTTTTCGTTGAGTACCAATAATACTTCTTGTCATACCACCTTTCCTCTTACACTGCAAGGGAGCTATAGTGCGGCTTCTCTTTCGTTTCCACACTTATACGAAAAAGGATGCATGTGCAAAGTTGACGACTTTGACAATAAGATGGAACTTAGTTAACGGTCCGAAATCATGATAGAGGGTGGTTCTCTCAGCTAGCAACTTAGCAGATGGTTAAAATCATCTTCAGTAAAGTGTACATCTAAAAAGAAATCACTTATTCGCCAACTGTAAGAAAATATGTACCAATATGGGTGACAAGGAGCAAGAGAGTAGAGTTGCAGGGCAATAAAATAAATAAATACTAATGAATCTACTTACAATCAATCAAAGACGTAGTTGCTACAAGAATGAGCTTAACTCTTCTCTTCCCACTTTCTAATAATAACACTCTTCTATTATATGAGCAACAAAAATGAATGCAAATTGTAGCCGCACAGACTGGCAGATTCTGTCGTATTTACTAGTAGAACCCCTCAACTTCGACGGAGACTGACTAAACCTCTACATACATGCAAGAAAACAAATGCTCTTCATTATGTATTTTGCATCAAAATATCCATGAATCAACCTTTAGCCTGTCAGGAGAAATCAGAGGTGATTTAAGTTTCGAGGACATATACTGCAATTTCTTTAGCTTAATCAAATCAAGAATGACTTACCTTAGCCATTTGAGGCACCTGTCTGGAAGTACCAGCATCTCCGCTTCTTTTGAATGGCTTTTTCAGGGCAGACGGAGTAGGTAAAGGTGAAGGGGAGTCTGTTGGAACTGAAGAACTCCTTTGGGATTCTTCCAGTGCTTGCTTCAAGATCTCCACTACTTGACTCATACTTGGCCGATCTTTTGGATTCTTGTTCAAGCAGCTATCAGCTAATTTTGCTACTCTTCTCGCAGTGGGTAGGGAATATTGGTTTTGGAGACGTGGATCCATGATCATGCTAAACCTCTTACCATCCACAGGGAACTGTTTCACCCATCCTAGTAGTTTCTGTTCTGCTGATGGGAGGTTTCTGTCCAAGGTCCGTCGCCCTGCGAGTATCTCATACAGGACAACTCCAAAGCTCCATATATCGCTCTTGACTGACAAATGGCCGGTCTCAACATATTCTGGAGCAGCATATCCACGTGTGCCTACAGGCTAACATCGAAGGAGGTAAAATCAAGAAACACGAGATCTAATGAGAAAAGACATGTACGCTAAATTAACTTCGGGTATATGGCTTCTGCAACTGAAGCACTAAGTATGTCAGGCGTAAGCATACAGTATTGATAACTGTAGCCACAATAGAATTAAAAGGCAAATATCTAGTAGAAAAGTGGAAAATGACTCAGCAATCTACGAATTTCCTTAATGTATCTGTAGAATAACATTAAAGAGATAATATATACCGTATTGGAGAGAAACATATTATGTCATTATATTGCTTCACTTAATAGAGAACACAGAGTCATTACAAGATATGTTCTATCTAACATAAATATAAATAAACTCTTTGACAATATCAAACTTTTCCATGTCCCATGATAAAAAGAAACAGAACAACGCTTTCAAACTACAACATTGAGATTGAATTTACCCCTCAAGCAAGGAAGTCTTTAAAATCAATGGTTTTTAATAGTTTCTAAAAAAGCAGTATCATAATCTACTATTCAATTATTAAGCAAATCCACTTACTGCAGTAGAGACATGAGTTCGGTTTCCTGTAGGGCCTTCTCTTGCTAGACCGAAGTCAGAAAGTCTGGGATTGAAGTCCGTGTCCAGTAGAACATTAGATGATTTGAAATCTCGATAAATCACCTATACATGTACGCGTAAAAATAAACTAAGAAATAGTCCGATGAAAACAAAATGTGAGACATAGTATACATGGACGGTAGACACCCTGTTAATGCATGTCTGCCTCACCAAGTGATCTACTCCTATGTCTAACATTTGAGTACATTTTGTGTTTTTATCATGACATAAGAATCCCAAAGAGTATTTATTATACAATGACACAGCTTATGATGGCTGTGCTACACTAGAATCTTATAGAAACACTATAAGATTGAAGTTAAATATCTTCAGGATTATATAGATTCAAGTAACTCAAGTTCAATAAACACGTCTTGCCTACAAAAGCTTCTACAAACCCTGTATTCTCTCCAAATATGTACCTGGACTTCCAAACCTTCGTGCAGATACGCCATTCCTTGAGCAGCTCCAAGGATAATGCTTAGTCGCCTTATCCAAGGAATCGTTGGCACAGACTTACTAAAAAGGTGGTCTTCCAAGCTTTTATTTTGCATGTACTCATAAACCAACAGACGTTGGATGCCTCTTTCGCCATCCACTGCACAATATCCCAAAAGCTTGACTAGATTGGGGTGATCTAGCACTCCAAGGAATTGTACCTCTGCAATCCATTGCTTATGGCCCTATAAGCCAGATGAAAACAGAATATCAGCTAAATAAAGCTTAAGTTTGAGTTTGATATTCACATAGTTCACGCCTAAAATCCATACAACATGAAGTGGTACTTTTCTCTAGTCTATTCTATCATACTAACAGAGTCGAATTCATTCATAATACTAAAGAGATGTCGAGCTCGAGCGTTTCGGGAGATTATAGACAGGTCTCATCACTAACCCTCCATTCCTACATTCTGCAGATGTCATAGCAAGTTCTATCTTTCCAGTTGAGGGAATATCAATATTCTCAGGAACTAAGGGTTGAAGAGTATCGATAAGTTTTGTTACAATGTGGCATGTATATATTTATATATCATCTAGCTGATCTAGTTGATGATTTCTGGTAAATAAAGACGATTAAAATTCACTCACAACAATAAACTAAGCTCCAGAATGATCAATAGTTAGTTGTATATCAAACTCTTTTCAAGGCTACAATGCCTAATTTGCGAGAAGCAGAGTTGAGCAGCATATGAGAATAATACCTGCATGCCCTGCGTGTTGAGCTTCTTGATGGCAACAATGATGGGAGGGCCGTCGCCTCCATCCGCGGGCTTGATCGAGCCCTTGTACACGCTCCCGAACCCACCCTCTCCGATCTTAAGCAGTCTATTGAAATTATTGGTTGCTTCTCTGAGCTCCGAGAGAGAGAAAACCCTCAGGCTCCCCTCCCTCTCTCTGTACATTTCCGGTATACTCCGAGCGGAGGGAGACGGCAGAGAACCAGTAGATTTAGGCGCGCGATTAGTGCTTGCGCCTGAATTGTTGGTGGCGCCTAATTCAGGCGCGGAATTCCCGCCTCTTTTGCACTTACGTTTGATTATGTTGAAACAACTCATGATTTTGCGATGACAACCAAGTCAGCTCTGAAAATCGGAGAGAAGTGTAGAAGATGATGAAGGTTGGATTGAAGAGTGGGAAACAAAAAAAGGTAAAAGAATAGCTCTGGTTTTCCGATCAAAATGGTGACAATTCCGCATGTAGAAAATAAAACAGGCTTATTAGATGAGTGAATTGATGGCTGAGAAGAAAATCAGAACTTGAAAGAAATGCAGTGGCAAAAGAAACGTATGTGAGAGGTAAAAGCAACTGGAGAAGACAAGCGTAGGGAGAGAGAGAGAGAAAGCGTGTAAATGGACTAGTCAAATGAATAGTTGAAATGCTATCTGTTTCGAACTGCGGTTTATACTTGTTTTTTCATTTCTAATTTCCTAGTAACAATTAACACTTTTTTTCTTATTAATATAATTTTTTTATCTTCTTGTCGAAAAATATTTCAGTTATCGTGAAATGTAGTACCTTATAAATATTGGTAATTAACAAAGTTAATATAGTTTTAATTCATTCGAAGAGCTGGACTCTGACATTATTTTAGTTTTTTTTTTGGTAATTTTTCTTCAAGGATGATAATTTTATTTATTAATTTTGATATTATCACATGGAGTACTATTATTTTGTTTTTATTTAATACAGATATGATTTAAAAATACAGGGAAAATTTTTTTTGGACCGTGAACTAAGGTATCAGTTTTGATTCGTAATATTTGAAAATATCTTTTAAGGTCCATTAACTTCGATGTAATATCATTTGAGCTACTTTTTCACTATTTCAAGCTTTGTTTGACGAAAATACCCTCAAGCCCATAAAGAGCATTTCAATATATTTATTATCTTTTCTTTATTAAAATATTTTAATTTATCTCTCTTAATTTTTTTCCCCCTCTTCCTTATGTTTTTATCTTTTCTTTGCCATTTTATCCTTATCTCTTTTAATAAAGAGGCAAAAAAAAAGAGAGATAAATAAAATTAAAGAAGAGAGAAAAAAATACACTGAAATCCCCTTCATGAACTTGAGAGTATTTTCGCCACCGTTTGAAATAGTAAAAAAAAATAGCTTAAAAGATATTACATTGAAGTTAATGAATCTGAAAAGATTTTGAAAATGTCAAATACCAAAATTGATATCTTAGCAAAGTTCACGGACTAGAAAAAATGTTTCGTCTAAAAAATATCGAGTATAATTCAAAATTACATGGAGTAATATATGGAGTATTTTGTATTTAAATCCGCAATTATAATATGTCACACACTTACGCATGTCATTGAACTAATTTATGAATTCATAAATAATGCATGGTTGAGTATGAATTTGTTAGGGATGTTGAAGTTGCAATGTGATGATTTTATTTGCATTTAATAAAAATTAGCAACGTGTATGATACATCATTATTATCTATCATAAAACTAAACTAAAGCGAAATAAAAAAAAAAGTTGTGTTAAGGAATTAAATTATTATGGACGTGAAAAGGATAGAAGTGAAGAAGAAAGCCGTGCCCAAACCATTGTTGTTAGACTGAATATGTTTCTTGGTCTTTGGTCAATTCTATTTACTTCCGTCTCTCAAATATTCAATGCCTCTTTATCATCATCTTTCATTCAACTACCCACCGTCTTCATTGTTGAATAGTAGTATATTCACTTTATTTATGTTTTTTCTAATAATCCAAGATGTTAAAATACTATAATGTAGAGATTTAGAGTTCATTTAGTCCCCCCCCCCCACCTCAAAAAATAATAATATATAGTATCACTAGTTGAACGTGATATAATTGAAATTATATAAATAAAATCTTAAAATACCTATTTAACTAGTTTAATACATAATATACGTAAAAAAGACAAAATAATACAACACGTGAATCCAAACAAATTAAGAATGCTATTACCCACTGGAACTCTTGTGGTTAATTTCTGAGTACACATTCAAATAATTGGAATATGATTATTCCTTTCTCCCCTCACTTTGAACTTGAATCTTTATAGTCATTTTCTGATAATAATAATAATAATTGGAAATCGGTTTCCTTCTACAATCCCTCAATTTGAAATTTGAAATTTGAGATTATTGATACTTTTGAGCTTGACCAATATGTTGAAATGCTTAATACTCGAGGTCCCTCAGTTTATTAAGTTTGACCATTTTAGTCGTTAAGCTTGATTGCTGATTAAGTCTTTCTATATACAATAAAAAAGTGTGGGGATGGGATGTGCATAGACTACATCATAATTTTATTATTTATTACTTGTAGATTACATCACATTCAAGGAGGAGTAATTGTTCCTTAATGATGGGAGATTAAATTAAATAATTAAATTTTACTAGCCATGTGATTCTTGTGAGTTTAGGTACTCCAATTCAATTGAAGAGTCGGGCAAAATAACTTGACAAAAATTGGAGACGATAAACATATTCTGGCCTTTCAATAAAAATTGTATGTAGACATGTAGGATAATGGATTGAAATTTTTTAATCTTGATTCGAACAGAAATACTACAAAATACTAACAATATTATACACATATACTGCTGCCAACATCTCTTAACAATTATTTTGCTTAAGCAAACCGTAATTCTATCCTCAAGTAAAAGTATGGAGTATTAGTTCTAATCAATTTCATCGTGAAGATACTATTCTTTTGATTAAGTTTTTAACCTATTCTTTTATCATTTTCATACTATGCAAGTAAAATTGCATAAAGGAATTTATTTTTTTAGGGAAATCTAATGTATTTAAAATTACTACTAATTCGTCTTTTCAACTTGATCCACAAATGATATTTGAGGAGGGGCATTGCATCCAGATCAAATGTTGTTTAACCTGAATTTAGGCTTTATAAAATTGATGGATTTGGAGGGAATTCACTAGATTTCCTAATCAAACATTGAGCTTGTCTTGTGCCTCGGGCTCTATATCGTTGATGCAACGGGCATTTGTCGTCAACGGGCATTTGTCGTGTTTATGGATCGAAACTTGCAAGTAGCCCTCACAGGAGACCAAAATAGACTTTGAAAGTTGGACTTCAGTCACAACTCACTAGTACTCTTTCATAGAGATGGTGTTGTTTCAATACTCGATTCATCATCTAACAAAACACATGACAAATACATATATAAAGATTAAAGAATGCCAGCCGCATATACACCCAATATTCCTCATCCAAATGTAAAAGAATCAACTCTTTGAGAAGATACAAGGTAGAAATATGTTGTTGAAAATTATGGTAGCCGCCTCCTTAAAAATACGTGATTGATGGATAGAAGAAGATCACGCTTATATCAATTGATATATCTGTCCAGCCCTGACTTTGATGAACTCGACCTCTCGGCTACCAAGCCAATCAAATTTCGTCCATTCAAACTCCAATATAGTTGATATTTGGTAGCCACGAGATTCTGCATTCATCAATCAGAAATCCATAGAAGTCTCCGAGCAGGTACAGGAGGAGCTAATCCTGGTATATCTCGAATATCTTTGTTATTTGGGTTCACAATCTGAAAATTCAGCCACACCACCATCTTAGAAAAAGCTCCATCACATACATAATCATAATACACCACTCAAAAAGAACTGCATTGCTCATACAACTTATAAGCAAACATAAACAAGTCAATAAAACATGTTACAAATGTTACCCATGTTATTCAGGGATGTACTTCAAACTACACATCGTATTTATGGATGTGGTACAAACCTAATTAGCATCTATAAGCGACTTGAACTGAACCTATAGGTCACTTGTTAGAACCCTATATCGTGAATTTGCAATATCTGTTAAGTGCAAAATTTGGTACAGTATATAGCGTAGGTTTGTAGATACAGCGCAAGTGACTTACAAAACATGTTGGTTGGATAAAACTAGAAGTCTCGAAGTCCGTCGTTTTCCAGAGAATAAATATATTCATGACAAAAAAATCGTATATAAACAGTAGATGCCTATATGATCTTGGCTCTACCAATTGTAGGTCAAAGAAGAAAATTTTCAACAGGCAATTTTCCACAATAACATGTGTCCAATGGTAAGAAATATCGAGCCATTTAATTGTAAGACAAATACAAAAAGGAAAAGCAAACAGGTATCTGACCTTCACTATAATGACAGCTATGACACCAACAACAATAAGGAAAAGGAGAGCCATGATACACCGATCAGTTGCAACCTAAATAAGAAACCAAATTATTTGAACTTGTATAATGAAAAGAGTTAGACGTATCAAAGCAGAACGGTGTTCATTTAAGATATTCACCTGCCTACCAATTTCCTTTACTAGCTTAGAGGCCTTCTTAATTGAAAAATGGATGGAGTCCAGCTCATTCACGATTCTGCTCATCTGTTCAGTCTGAAAAATAACAAAAGATGCAAAAACTTATAGGCAACTGTCAGGTATAAGATTTTTCCTAGAAAAGTGAACCTTTTCACTCTTCTTGATGCAAAACACACCTGAGCTTTGAGTGCGGCAGATGTCTCTGTCCCCACATTAATGGTCTCATGAACAACCTAAAAAAGAAGAAGAAAATGGATCGTATTAGGGATTTATGATTCAAACTTTTAGTGGATACAAATTCACCTCATATGATCTAATTAAAAGTAAGTAGCAGACAATGAATACTGATATATGAATGCCTTAGCACGTAGCGAGATTTTTTTCTATCACTGATCTTTCAGAAGGAGGATCTAAATGTGAAGCTTTACTTATTCTTAGAGTTATGAAGAGACATGAAACAAAGGTGTTGATATTAAAACTAACTTTTCAGATGTTACAGCTTACTAGCCATACAAGAAAAAAACAGGATATAGACAGTACCACTTCAAATTAAAACGTGTCTAAATGGCAAGATGCCAACCTCCATTTATTATTGTTGTCAGTACTAGTAAAAGAAATTTTTGACCTCACAGATCATATAGCAAGAGAAGTCATGAATCAGCATACATAATAAAAGAATCTTGAAATGCAATTGTGCATTCCAATTTATAGACCTTTTGAGCTCTGTCAATTGCTTGATCAGTCTCATCCATCATATTATTTCCATGATCCAGAAGCTGTTGATTTGTCATATCTGCAATACAAAAAATCCACATTCATCTTAGTCATATAGATTTGCTAGAAGGAAAATAAATGGATAAAAATGCATTGAATTGTTTCTGCCAGTGTAAACTGTGTCCAGATTTTAAACATAAGAATCCGCACGAGGTTGTGTTCTATGCCACCATGAATAACCACGAGACCAGAATAGAATTATCCTTATTACAGAGCAGCGAGAAGTTCTACACTACAGCTTCTTGAAGGGTAAAATGAACACTTTAGCTACTAAACAATGTTTAGTAAAATGGAGAATGATAAAGAAGAAAGGATAGAAAGATAAAAAGAAAGTGAAGAAATCACAAGATGATTCATCATCAAGCTCATAATTCAAAAAAAAATTTAAAGTAATTAGTAGGAGATTGATTATTTGGCTCTTTAGTGATTGGCTCCGAGTTTCTTCCTTGAGGCAGATCATTTTCAACCAGCTGAGAACAGGCCATACATGCCCAGAGACACTCTTTTTACCCTTACTTTTATGCATTGGATCAAAGCGATATATTCATAGTGAAGGATAACAAAAAGTTGACAATAATATCATAATATATCATTTATAACCTAATAATTTTGTTTTCCCTCAGGATCTCATAGTGTTTGCTACTCCCTCCTTGGAGTATCCTTATCCATCTAGAAATAACTGAACCCGACAAAATTGCAAGTGTGAATCACTATAATTCCCCTTTTCTTGTCAATTAATTCTAGGATCATTGGAAATATTTTCAAGCATGGATTGTCTATCAAGCATCTGATGGATGGTTCTTACTTGAAGCAAGCAAGACATTATCTTCTGCAAACCCTTCACCCGGGCCCTCGAAGAGATCCACTCGCTTATGTTCAAGACTACTTGAATACCTACAGCATTGTAAAAGAAAAACGGTTAAAATTACAAGTCCTTACGTCTGTTGTACTCAATTGTCTTAGAATAACATATGAAATGTGCCATCGTCCAATTCTGATTATCCTGAAGGAACTTACTGTTTCTTGAGAGCGACATATGAGTTCAACTGTTTGATCTGCAAGGTAAGGCAGGGAACTTCAGAGATATTTTAAGCAAAAGAAAAGTGGCCTCTAGGAACTACAGAAAAATAAAGGTTCCAGAGAGTAGAACTCACCATTGATTGTTTTTTCTCATTAAGCATCTTGTTTGTGCTAGGGTCATTTTTGTAGTCTGAGTCCTTGAGTTCTCGGTCATAGTCTTTAATAAGCCTGAGGTAGCAAGAAAATTCAATTCAGACTTATGGTTTCTCAACATGTGTATATGTACAAGCATATTTCCCTGGACCCTGGATGTGCACATGGACATGTGTGTGTGGGTGTGCAGGTGGACATGTCTGGGTATTTTTTGTGTTTGTGAGTGTGCGTGTGACCGTGTGTGAGTGTGTGAGAGAGAGAAAGAGATATGTTAGGGTTGGTATATCAAACTAAGTAACTAATTTTCTAGGTAAACTAAAAGACAGTTAAATGGCTTCCCAAAGTTATGTTAGTTAAAAGTTAAAACTACTTTATCTTATACATGATAACCTATACAAGATTACATCATGCTTCTATAAACGATTAAACTCTGCCAGCAAGATTGTTTAACCTTAATGTACAAAGGAATTTTTACTCAGTAGTTCAATTTTCTACAGGCTCAACAAAACTTTACCACGTCAAGCAGAAAAACTATACCGCTGTCAACATAGACACATTTACCATAAGCCTGTGTTAATGCTTCTTTGAAGTCATATTTAAATCACCTTACATTAATGAAACGTGTAACAGCACTTTTAACACTATCATTTGATTTTCCACAGGCTTATATTAGTGATAAATCAAAATCTCTTGTTTTATTAACAGTTGAAAACCCCCTGAGTTGATCTATATCTTAGTATTGGTGTCAATGACTCAGCCCTGTTCATCGTACACGGGGAAGATAAGAAACCACTGCAATCGATTCTACCCCATAAACAAGATTCAATACCTAACCAACTCAAGTGATAACAAGAAGCATATTAGGCATATATCTTCCAAGCAATGCACATTCAGAAAGTGGATCACCACCATCCACAATCTAAACACATAGTATTTCAAAAGACATCATCCATTTACCACACAAAAAAATCAAACACTAAACTCAAACCACCTACTTGTAATTACAATTTAGCAAAGCATGAAAGCTCACTCAAAGTCAACAAGAAGAAAAGCATGCATCGTCCAATCCATTACCTCTTACATTCGCGCATCTTATCGGTAAGCTCCTCCAGCTGCCGGCTTCGCCGGGTGGAGTCCTTAATTTTCTCCAATTTTTGGAATCCATTCCTTCACAATGCAATCAATCATAATCAATACATCGAATGGCAATAAAAGGTTCAACATCTATTTACCTTCTAGCAATCACCCTTTCAGAAAATCAATCAGAAAGGGGAAAATTAACTGAAAACGAAAGCTTACGATAGAGCTCGAAATATATCTTGAATCTGGCCATCGATCTCAGCGAGCTCTTCGCTCACCATCTTTTGCAGGGAGTCAATAACAGGATTGCGAGTCGGAGATGTTCAAATCAAAGACAAAATTCCACCGCAAAAATAGCCGTTAAAAATAATTATCAGTCGGATCAAAAATTCAACAACGTCAAGATGGATCAAAACAGCCGCATCAACGGTGGAAGAGTTGGAATTTGGAGCAATGTGGGTGTTGGATGGATCTGATTGGAAATTTTGGGGGAGGATGCGAGAGAGACGGCCTCTGCTATGAGCTGGCGGTCTCAACTCTCATGATTTTCAAACATTTCTGTCATTGTTTAACCTTAAAAAATAAAATCATCCAAAAATAATCAAACAACAGTAACTATTCTAGACTCTATTTATTGCTTTGCAACGGAGGAAAACAGGTACTAGTACTGTTTATCTGGCTACGTTTGAAATTTCGATTACAGATTCAAATAATTAAAAAATTTAATCGCTTAAGATTCATATTATCTTGAAAAGAGCATACATAAATGCATATTTAGTGATAATAATGGCATAAATATATTTAAGTTCTATTTAAAAAATTGCAAATGTATCCCTTATTATTGATCCAAATTCTTAGAGCATCTTACGGATGTCTCATTCGGACATCCACTAGGACTTCCCAAAAACACCTCCTGCCACGTCACTAGGACTTCTCATCCCACTGCCACCTCACTAGGACATCCCCTTCACAATCCGCCCTTCCCATCGCCCTTCCCACTAGGACTTCCCACAATAAAAAAATCACAATTATTTATAAACGTAACGGAATTATAATTTTGACACGAAATACGGGAAAATTGTGAATGCTTCATTAAAAAAAATTACATAAAAAAAGAAAAAAAAAATTACATAATTAAAAAAATTAAATACTGGACGTCCGACCCACGCCACAATGGCGGACGTCCGCCCGCCCGTCGCCTACAAGTCCGAGGACATCCGACGTCCTTATGGGACGTCCGTATCCGACTTGCCACGCCACAATGGCGGACGTCCCGATCGCCCGTCACGGATGTCCGACCGGACGTCCGCCATTGGAGATGCTTATGTCAAGTCTAGCATTTTAGCAATCCATAATTTTATGTATATCAATTTTAAAACTACTAGATGTCCTTATATTAATATATTTTACTTTATTAAGTCCTTCTACAATTTTTTTTGTTTCATTAGATTTATGTACTAATACATTTGTTCCATTATAACTTTTTACATTTTTTTTCATTAGGTTCATATACTATTGTATTTTAATTTAGGGGGGTTCTTTGATTGAATATTTATTTTATGGACTTCATTATTTAATTAAATTTTCTTGTGTTAATTAAATTGGTACTCCTATCTAGGGTAGTGATAAAATACAAACTCATATATTGTACAAACTCCAAACTTTTCAACACAACTTCAGCACAATGTCACCACAATGTAAAATTTCAAGATTTTGATGTTAACACAATTTCAATACAGCATTAATCATTGACGTTGTGTTGACATTTTTTGTTGATATTATTTTATCATCTGTTGATATTTTCTAACAGCTCAGATCATAATTTGAAGTTTATACAATATTTAGAGTTTGTATTTGATCACATTCTCTCCTATTTAATTGAAGAGCCAAGCAAAATAATTTGACAAAAAATGGAGACACGGTAAACATACTCTGGCCTTTCAATAAAAAAGTGTGCGTATGTAGAGATGTAAGATATTGATTTGATTTATTTTGTCATGATTCGAAACGAAATACTACAACATAAAATACTAACAATATTATACATATATACTAATGCCAACCTTTCTTAATAATCATTTGGCCTAAGCAAAGAGTAGTTCTATCCACAAAGGTAAAAATACGCAGTATTCATTCTAATAGATTTCATCCTAAAGATACTACTCTTTTGATTAAGTTTCTAACCCATTCTTTTACTGTCATTTTCGAACTATGTAGTACGTGAAATTGCAAAAAAAAGGAAATTCATTTTTTAATGAAAGTAAAAATATGGAGTGTTAATTATAATCAATTTAACACCCTGTCGTTAATTTCGTTTGGTAACTTTGCTGCTAGAGTACTTGAGAGTGGTGACCATCCATCAAAGTGAAAGGTAGTATAGATGGTATTGTTTCGACAATCGATTCATCATCATCATCTAACAAAACACATGACAAATACATATATAAAGATTAAAGAATGCCAGCCGCATATACACCCAATATTCCTCATCCAAATGTAAAAGAATCAACTCTTTGAGAAGATACAAGGTATAAATATGTTGTTGAAAATTATGGTAGCCGCCTCCTAAAAAATATGCGATTGATGAACAGAAGAAGATCACACTCATATCAATTGATCTATCCGTCGAACCCTGACTTTGATGAGCTCGACCCATCAGCTACCTAGCCAATCAAATTTCGTCCATTCAAACTCCAGATAGTCGATATACGGTAGCCATGAGATTCTGCATTCATCAATCAGAAATCCATAGAAGTCTCCGAGCAGGTGCAGGAGGAGCTAATCCCGGTATATCTCGAATATCTTTGTTATTTGGGTTCACAATCTGAAAGTTCAGCCACACCAACATCTTAGAAAAGCTCCACCACATACAAAATCATAACACACCGCTAAAAAAAGGAAACCATATCAGACTGCATTGCTCATACAAATTCTAAGCAAACATAAACAACTCGATAAGAAGACATGTTAAAAATGTTACCCATGTTATTCAGGGATGTGGTTCGAAAAAATTAGCATCTATAAGCGACTTGCACTGAACCTATAGGTCACTTGTAGAACCATATACCGTGAATTTGCGATATCTGTTGAATGCAAAATTTGGTACAATATAACATAGTAGGTTTGTAGATTCAGTGCAACTGACTTACAAAACAACATGTTGGTCGGATAAAAAAGTCCATTATTCAGGGAATATATTCATGACAAAAAATCATATATAAACAGTAGACGCCAATATACTCTTGGCTCTACCTATTACAGGTCAAAGAACAAAGGTTTCAAACAGGCAATTTTCACAATAACATGTGTCCAATGGTCAGAAAAATCGAGCTTTTTAATTGTAAGCCAAATAAAAAATAATGAAAAGCAAACAGGTATCTGACCTTTACTATAATGACAGCTATGACACCAACAACAATAAGGAATAGGAGAGCCATGATACACCGATCAGTTGCAACCTAAATAAAAAACCAAATTAGTTTAACTTGTATAATGAAAAGAATCAAAGCAGAGCAGTGATCAGTTGCAACCTAAATAAGAAACCAAATTAGTTTATCTTGTATAATGAAAAGAGTTAAGACATATTAAAGCAGACTGGTGTTCATTTAAGATATTTACCTGTCTACCAATTTCCTTTACTAGCTTAGAGGCCTTCTTAATTGAAAAATGGATGGAGTCCAGCTCATTCACAATTCTACTCATCTGTTCAGTCTGAAAATAACACAAGATGCAAAATCTTATAGGCAACAGTCAGGTATAAGATATTTCCTGGAAAAATGACCTCTTCTCGATCCAAAACACACCTGAGCTTTGAGTGCGGCAGAAGTCTCTGTTCCCACATTAATGGTCTCATGAACAACCTAAAAAAGAAGAAGAGCATGGATCTTATTAGGGATTTATGAATCAAACTTCTAGCGGATACTAAATTTACCACATGTTGATCCAATTAAAAGTAAGTAGCAGACAATGAATAGTGATATAAGAATGCCTTAGCAGCTAGTAAGATTTTTTCGTATCACTGATCTTTCGGAAGGAGGATCAAAATGAGAAGCTTTTTCTTATTTACAGAGTGATGCAGAGACATGAAACAAAGTTGCTAATATTCAAACCAACCTTTCAGATGTTACAACTTACTAGCTATACAAGAAAAAACCAGGAATAGACAGTACAACATCAAACTAAAATGTGTCTAAATGGCAAGATGCAGACCTCCACTTATTATTGTTGTCAGAACTAGTAAAAGGAAATTTTGATTTCATAGATCATATAGCAGGAGAAATTATGAATCATCATAGATAATAAAAGAATCTTGAAATGCAATTGGGCATTCTAATTTATAGACCTTTTGAGCTCTGTCAATTGCTTGATCAGTCTCATCCATCATATTATTTCCATGATCCAGAAGCTGCTGATTTGTCATATCTGCAATACAAAAAATTCACATTCGTCTTAGTCATATAGATTAGCTAGAAGGAAAATAAATGGATAAATGCATTGAATTGTTTCTGCCAGTGTAAACTGTGTCCAGATTCTTAAACATAAGAATCCAAATGAGGTGGATAAAATACACCTTAGCTAGACAGAACTATCCTTATTACAGAGAAGCCAAAAGTTCTAATACAGCTTCTTGGTGGATAAAATACACCTTAGCTACCAAACAATGTTTAGGAAAATAGAGAATGAGAAAGGATAGAAAGATAAAAAGAAAGTGAAGAAATCACAAGATGATTCATCATCAAGCTCACAATTAAAAAAAAAATCTTCAAGTAATTAGTACTACTACTTAGGAGTTGGGTTATTAGGTTCTTTAGTGATTGGCTCCGAGTTTCTTCCTTGAGGCAGATCATTTTCAACAAGCTGAAAACAGGCCATATATGCCCAGAGAGTACTCTTTTTACCCTTACTTTTTATGCATTGCAATCAAAGCGATATATTCATAGTGAAGGATAACAAAATATTGACACTTGACAATAATATCATAATATATCATTTATATCCCAATAGTTTTGATCTCCCACAGGATCTCATAGCGTTTGCTACTCACTCCTTGGAGTATTCTTATCCATCTAGAAATAACTGAACCAGACCAAATTGCAAGTGGGAATCACTATAATTCCCCTTTTCTGTCAATTGATTCTAGGATCACTGGAAATATTTTCAAACATGAATGGTCTATCAAGCATTGGATGGATGGTTCTTACTTGAAGCAAGCAACACATTATCTTCTGCAAACCCTTCACTCGGGCCTTCGAAGAGATCCACTCGCTTATTTTCAAGACTACTTGAATACCTACGACATTGTAAAAGAAAAACTGTTAAAATTACAAGTCCATACGTCTGTTTTACTCAATGTCATCATGCCTTCAAGACAACTATCTCATGTTGCTTTATTTGAATCACTCTAGGGAGGATAATTGTTCATAGGTTGAACATTGTTTGTTGTAGTAATTTCTATAAGATTTAATTTACTAATCAATACTCTCTCATATCATTACTTATCATCATTGTCTAGAAAAGAAACAAGTTGATGAGCTTAACAAAAGTAAATATGCTAAAAATACTATAGGAATTATGTCAGTAATTTACTGCCTTGAAAGCCATGATGATAAAAATTTATTATTGCTAAACAACAGTGAGTTGAGTTGAGTTAGAAGCTTAGAATAACATATGAAATGTGTCATCGTCCAATTCCGATTATCCTGAAGGAACTTACTGTTTCTTGAGAGCTACATATGAGTTCAACTCTTTGATCTGCAAGATAAGGCAGGGAACTTCAGAGATTTAAGTAAAAGAAAAGTGGCCTCTAGGATCTAGAGAAAAATAAAGGTTTCAGAAAGTAGAACTCACCATTGATTGCTTTTTCTCATTAAGCATCTTGTTTGTGCTAGGGTCATTTTTGTAGTCTGAGTCCTTGAGTTCTCGGTCATAGTCTTTAATAAGCCTGAGGTAGCAAGAAAAACCATTTCAGACTTATGGATTCTCGACATGTATATATATGTACAAGCATATTTCCCTGGATCTCTGGGTATTTTTTGTGTGTGTGTCAGTGTGCGTGTGTCAGTGTGTGAGAGAGAGATATGTTGGGGTCGGTATATCAAACTAAGTAATTAGTTTTCTAGGTAAAAAAAAAGGACAGTTAAGTGGCTTCCCAAATGGTTACGTTAGTTCAAAGTTAAAACTACTTTTTCTTTTACATGATAACCTGTACAGGATTACACCACCATACCTCTATAAAGTTTACCAGCAAAACTGTTCAACCTTAATGTACAAAGAAATTTTTTACTCGGTAGTTCAATTTTCTACGGGCTCAACAAAACTTTACCACATCAAGCAAAAAAACTATACGGCTCTGAACATAAACACATTTTCAACCGTAAGCCTGTGCTAATGCTTCTTTGAAGTCATATTTAAATCACCTTAGATTAATGAAATGTGTAAGAGCACTTTTAACACCGTTATTTGATTTTCCACTGGCTTATATTAGTGATACATCAAGCATCTCTTGTTTTCTTAACAGTTGAAAAACCCAAAAGTTGATCAATATCTTCTACATCTTAGTGTTGGACTATTGGTGTCAACGACTCAACCTTCTCCATCAGATCCACGGTGAAGATAAGAAACCACTGCAATCGATTCTACCCCATAAACAAGATTCAACACCCAATGGTCCCAACCGACTCAAGTAAAAACAACAAGCATATTAGAACTCTCTAATTGAATCCTGGCATATATCTTCCAAGCAAATAGCAATGCACATTCATAAAGTGGATCACCACCAGTTACACTATCTTACCATGCACAATCTGAGCACCTAATTCAAAACACATCCATCCATTCACCACACGAAATTCAATATTAAACTCAAACCACCAACCTGTAATTGCAATTAAGCAAGGCACTTTCCTGCGAAAAGCTAAGTCGAAAGCTCACATATCAACTCAAGTCAACAAGAAGAAAAGCAAACATCTTCCAATCCATTACCTCTTACATTCGCGCATCTTATCGGTAAGCTCCTCCAGCTGCCGGCTTCGCCGGGTGGAGTCCTTAATTTTCTCCAATTTTTGGAATCCATTCCTTCACAATGCAATCAATAATAATCAATACATCGAATGGCAATAAAAGGTTCAACATCTATTTACCTTCTAGCAATCACCCTTTCAGAAAATCAATCAGAAAGGGGAAAATTAACTGAAAACGAAAGCTTACGATAGAGCTCGAAATATATCTTGAATCTGGCCATCGATCTCAGCGAGCTCTTCGCTCACCATCTTTTGCAGGGAGTCAATAACAGGATTGCGAGTCGGGGATGTTCAAATCAAAGACAAAAGTCCACCGCAAAAATAGCCGTTAAAATTAATTATAAGTCCGATCAAAAATTCAACAACGTCAAGATGGATCAAAACAGCCGCATCAACGGTGGAAGAGTTGGAATTTGGAGCAATGTGGGTGTTGGATGGATCTGACTGGAAATTTTGGGGGAGGATGAGAGAGAGACAGCCTCTGCTATGAGCTGGCGGTCTCAACTCTCATGATTGACAAATATTTCTGCCATTGTTTAACCTTAAAAAATCATCCAAAAATAATCAATCAATAATGTGTAAACTATTTTACATATGCATATATTAATCCCATTTTGCCAATGGAGGGAAAGAGATTACTGTCACGATTTACTTAATTTAGATTTCCTGTCCGATTCGGCCTATGTTTGAATTTTCGATTAGATATTCGAATAATTAAAATTTTAAATTGGTTAGATTATAGGAGTGTCTCAAAAACAAATTTTTGTCATGATAGAAAATTAAGATTTTAATATAATCTTGAAAAGAGCACACTTAAATGCATAATATTTAGGGATAATAAGGGTGTCCACTATGAGAAATTTCGGAATATGGGTCTCAATTCGCTGGCCTTTCGAAATTTGGGATTAAATTCGCTGATCTTTCTGAAAATGGGATCGGGGCGTGCGGATTTTTCGTAATAAGGATTTTTTGAGTTTTTCTCTTTTTTATACTTCTTTTCTTATTATTCCTCTCATAAAATATATTAATGGACCATCCTCTCCTCCCTATCTCTCCAAATTCATTTGATTGGCCAGAATAAGAAATTATGAGGTAACAACTCAACCTATTTTTCCTAAATAAGTATTAATTTTTAAGCATATTTACCTTAATGAAACGGTAATGTAAGAATGCGTAATTTGAGTTGATATAGTTTGTGATTGTTTGACGAAATATCTGATTGAATTTAACTGAATCTACATAATGTGAGAGATCAAAATTAAATAGTCGTTCTCATACTGCAACCACAGTAGTAAACTATACTATTACGAGAGGAAAATTATTCAATTATTGATTTTTCCAATTTCTTGCAACTTATTTTAGTATTTGGCTATTTGCATAAACTATTCACTCTGAAAATACAAAAAGAAAGTTAATGGTAGTGTAGTGGAATGAATCACTCTTTATGCAAAAAAATTGAGGAGAAACAGTTAAAGTAATGGTCTAATGGAGTTCACGGGGAAGGAGATGAAGAAAGGGAAATAGAGAAGGAGAAGATGGTCCTTTAATATATTTTATGAAATGAATAATAAGAAAAAGAAATATAAAAAAGAGAAAAACTTAAAAAACCCCTATTACGAAAAATTTGAGCGCCTCGATCCCATTTTCTAAAAGGTAAGGGAATTTAATCTCAAATTTTGAAAGACCAGCGAATTGAAACCCATATTCTAAAATTTCTCGTCCACTATAAGCTAGGCGCGGCTATAGCCCCGACCAGGGTGATCTATAGTGGGAAGCACGTCCGCCCCGAGGCGGACGACATTTCCGGGGTGGACGGTCATCCGGCGTCTTCAGGGCGAGGACGCGCCGGTCCGGGGCGGACGCAGCGAATATGTGCGCCGGCTATAGTGGGCGGTGGCCAGCGTGCCGGTTCAGATGCGAAAATAATTTTTTTTAATTTCAATTTAATTCACCTATAAATACACCACATTCCATTAATTATTTTCACACCATTCCAACTCTTCATCACTCAAACTTTATCTCACTAGAATTTGTGGAATGACGCGTGGAATTCTCTGATTCAAGAGGTGCAACACCAAGCCGCCCAGGAGGATGCGGCGCGCTTGGCGGATGAGGCGGAGGTCGCGATCTCTCGTGCGATTACTCATCGGCGAACCATCCAACGAGACCACCTCGGTGCGCACCAGCGTCTAATGGCTGGTAACTTTGTGGATAACCCCTGTTATCCACCCGAGATTTTTCGCCGGCAATTCAGAATGTCGCAACGACTCTTCAACCATATAGCGACGAATTTGGCGGAGCGTTACCGGTGCTTCACCCTACGGCGTGATTGCGCTGGCCGGACCGAGCTGTCTACGCATCAGAAGTGCACCGCTGCAATCCGGCAGCTTGCCTACGCCGGACCAGCCGATATGTTCGATGAATACCTCGTGAGACGACTAGCCTAACTGTGCTTAGGCAGTTTTGTAAAGGGATCCGGGAAATTTTCGGTGGGGAGTTCCTACGGAAGCCCACCCCTGATGAGTGTCAGAGACTGTTGGATATGCACGGTTCGATCCACGGGTTCCCAGGAATGTTAGGAAGCATCGATTGCATGCATTGGGAGTGGAGGAACTGCCCCGTGGCCTGGAAAGGCCAGTTCACAACTGGATTCAAAAGCAAACATCCATCGATGATTTTGGAAGCCGTTGCTGACTACCGTTTGCGGATATGGCATGCTTATTTCGGTGTGGCAGGTTCGAACAACGACATTAATGTTCTTTAGTCATCGCCGCTCTTCAACGATGAGTACCGGGGGGAGGGTCCAGAAATCAGCTTCGTAGCCAACGGCACGCAATATACAGTAGGGGATACTATTTGGCAGATGGGATATATCCACGGTGGCCCGTATTCGTCAAGACAATTCACCAACCGGTTGGACCGAAGAAATAATATTTTGCGCGCAAACAAGAGGGTGCTAGGAAGGATGTTGAGCGGGCTTTTGGTGTCCTCCAATTGCGGTGGGGCCATTATACGGTGCCCGACACGAGTTTGGCACGAAGATGATGTCGCGATGATTATGTTAGCATGTATCATATTGCATAATATGATAATAGAAGATGAATGATTTGCGGCAGAGCGCTGGGCACCGGAAGAGGGGGCAAGTACAAGTCACGGTGTTGCCTCCGCGCCGATCCAGATGGGCGTACCACGGAGCAATGAATATTTGATCCAACGTTTTACTGATATGCACAGGACCACAACACATACCACACTCCAGGCCGATTTGATTGAAGAAGTTTGGGCACGTAGGGGAGGCGGCGCAGTGTGAATACCTTTGTGATTTGCACTAGATTAAATTTTCGTTGTATAATTTTTCTTGTACTTTAATACGATGAAAATTTAGTGTTTAATTTTAATTTCTTCACGTATAGCCATTTTCTTCTAATTACGTGTAGTCCGATAAATTTAATTATAATTGAATTAACATAAATGAAAAAAAAGATTGGGGCTATTGGAAGTGTCCACCATAGTGGCAGAAACAAATTTTTGGGACTGTGGACAAAAAAGGGGGACGGGGCTATTGGGGTGTCCGCCTTATAGTGGACACTCTAAGGGCATTGCAACATACTCCCTCTCCCCATGTCAAAACTCTCGTCAAATTATTATTCTCCTTAATTTCTGTCTAAGACCACAACTCCTACAATATAAACCTGCTCCCCCATAATTTTTTCCAGACCATAATATTTAACTTACATTATTCATTGTATTACATCTAAAATTAAAATGGACAATATGTAATACGTAATAACTTAATTAAAATATTAAAAATTATAAAAATATAAAAAATAAAAATATAATTATTTAAAAAAAATTAAAAAGGAGAGGAAAAAAAGTATGTCAGTAGAAAACATTTGTGCGTGTCCACATCACTTCGATCAAGTCATCTTGGATGTTGTGAATGAAGTGAAGTGATGGAATGAAGAATGAAGTGTATTTATACAATTTGAAATTGAAACCAATAAAAAATATTCCAAGACCCATCCCCCTAAAACCACCCCGACGGCCCAACCCCTATTTTGGCGCAACTCCCCCATCTACAGTGGGCGTCGGGGGTAGACCATGCCTCTCCCGACGCCCATCGTGGCGGCCCTCCATCATCCCTACGCCCGTCCCCGACACATGGAGAGCCGTGCGCCGCAGCTCCCCTCCCCTATGCCCACTGTAAGTGCTCTAATAACGCATATATTTAAGTTATTTTTAGGAAATTGCAAATGTATCTCTTATATTAATGATCTGAATATATCAATTTACCAATAGTATTAAGTATATGATTGTATATAATGTAGCAAATCACTCTACTGATTTTAACACCTAATGCATTATGAAACGCCACTACAAAATCATCTCAAGCATTCTCACGTTGTCGATTTGGCAACATACAAGTGCTTATCGAAAATATTTGTAGTTTCGTCAGTTGCAAGTTGTTTGGTCGTTGATGTACATATTTTGATCATCGAAAGGCATTGTTGCACGAGACCATCTGACCGTTGTTGGAAAAACTCTTCATGCATTATCAATGTAATTTTTATGCACATAAATAATTGTCTACACATTAGAAACTAGGGACAACATACACATGTCCACTTTGCAGATGGTCGAAGAAATAATCATTGAAGAGGAGTCCAACAATGACTTCTCAATCTCACTACACAGACTTCCCCGATCAGAACAACATGAAACATTACTATATATATTATACATTCCAAAGATATATAAGCATATTTGGTAGTTGAGCTGGTTTGATGTTCCGCCTTTTCTTTCCAAGTCAGATGTTCCGTGTTCGAGTCTTGGCAACAGTAGCAGTTTTGTTCCTTTTTTTTTAATTTTAGCATGAGTAGTATTTTGTTTCCTCAAGAGAACTCATTGCTACTATATTTTTTATTTTTAATACTTTAACTATAGTAATTAGTTATTGTTCTAGTCTATTTTTAAATTTATTTTGAATAATAAATATGTAATTATTTTAGAACATAAATACATTGCTAGTCTACTTTTTAAATTACAAATATTTGGTTCATTTAAAACATAAATTGATCGAAAAATATGAAGAGCTCTACTGAAAGGATATTGTAAGCTTTCGAATAATAAATATATGTGAAAAATGATATTATATGCTTTATTTGATGTTACGATGTATAATCGTTAATAAGAAATGTTATTTTAAGATGCAGATACGGCCATTTTCACGACATTGTGCAATTTTGATGTCGGTATTGATTTTTACTAAAGTTGTTGTATATATCTCTAGTTTTTAACACTACTATTTATTTCATTACCATCTCTATTTCTCACTATTCCTTCCACTCATATTGCAACTGTTTTACAGGTATATTGAAGTCGACGTGAAAAATAGCTCACAATTATAAACAGTTTTTGGACCCCCCAGACAAAATATCCTGGCTTCGTCTCTGCTAGTAGTATAACTTTGGCATCGAACTCCGGAGCCAACCCTTTTAAGCAGAAGGGGCAAATGCACCTCTCACCATATAAATTTCTAATTATACATCTATGATTATACTAAATAATTTTGGAAAACTAGTCATTTAAATCATTAAGTTTGGTCATAATCTAGTCTATTCCACCAAATTTAAATTCCACTAATTAAATCACGAAGTTTCAATTTTTCTAGTTTATCTCATGGGTTAAATTTTAGGTGGAATATTTGCATCTATCTCTATATTGAAATCCATTTTGAAATTCCAATCTAACTTTAAGATCAAGCTCCTTGTAATTACACTTTGGCTTATACACACATTTTTTTCGTAATTTAAATCTCAATTCACTTTGAAATCTCAATCCATGCCAAAGATTCCACCTAAAATTCAACTCTTGAGATAAACTAGAAAAATTGAAACTTCGTGATTTAATTAGCGAATTTCAAACTTTTAGTATATACCAAATATTATAATCTCAATAAATAACTATAATTACAATTATATTAGTATTATATTTTTTTTACTACGATGGATAATTCATAGTTAAATTATTCATCATAATAATAAACGTAATAATATAATTATTATCATTATGTTTTTAATTAATAAATCTTATTATTATTATTATTATTATTATTATTATTATTATTATTATTATTATTATTATTATATTTTATTAAAAAATTGGTTATTTTATTTTTAGTTTAGTGTTTAAATTATATATAAAATTTAAAATCTTGATATTTTCCAAACATAGAAAATTAAAGTTGTTGAGAATCATATTTTTGGGATTCATTTCCTCATGAATTATTTTCCTTGTCAATTCTATTTCCCCGTCAATCAAACATGGTCATAGTATATGTTATTGCAGTAGTGTGAGTTGTGTTGATTGAACTGTTCCTTGCTTTTGTCGATCGATGATTCCATGGTTCATTTCTTATGTGACTTTGGTTTCTTAATTGATGAAGATGTGCCTCTATTAATTGGCATTAGGTTTTTAGTCAACTCCACAATTAAATTAGGTGTCTATCCCAGATTATTAATTATTTGCTGGCATAAAATGGAAGTTTGTGGTGAATTTGACAATTACAAGCTTACCATTATAGACATTGATTAGCTACCATTATAAGATAAGATGTTAAGTAGGCTTGTTTTATTTCCATACTCATGCTTACATTTTGAAAAGAAATCTTGTTGGCATCCTTATTATAAGAACATAAAGATGCTACCACCATTTTAACATTTTCAGGTTTGAAATTAAGAAATGAAAGTTTTCTTGATTCATTAATATAGTGTATGAGATAAAATTACACTGTGAAGATTGACTTAATTTACTTTATTCTCTATTTAATCTTTTTTTCCATACTTTAAAATTATTGTGTTTAATTCATTAGATACTATTCTTTTTAGATATTGTACTTAAAAGAAATGTCAGAATTATAATAGAACTGATAGAGTAGTAAACAGTCTTCCAACAAAGTGAATAGAAATTTAAGCGTATAAAAAAGCTACCTAACTAAGGTTGAACTTGAATCAATGGTTGGTTCATAGACAAGTCTAGTCGAATTAGCTATTCTACAAGTTCAAAGTCTAAAGTAGCTCCTAGAGCTACATGGGAAACTCTTATGTCCTAAAATTTAAAATTAGTTGGAATAGCACTAACTAAGAGCATCCCCGATGGTTTTGTGGAAGCAATAGCCCAGCCATAGTCTAGCTACAAACTCCTCCTGCCACATCAACATCCCTAAAAATTCCTCATGCCACATTATTAGGACAAGCAACTGGACAAGCAATAGCCCAGGCATAACCTAGCCACAATAAACAAAATTATAAAAACAAATAATTAACAATCACACAAAATACGGAATTAAATGTACGACACAGATACGGGAAAACTCAATAATAATATTAAAATTTTAAAAAGTACATTAATTAAAAAAAGAACATTAATTAAAAAAAATACATAAATCTAAAAAAACTCCTCTTCCACACACGAGCCGCCCGCCTCCGCCTCACTCGTCGCCGTTGTCGCGCGCTATCCGGTGTTGGATATTTTAGTGTAATTGGATTAACTTGATTGATCAATATGATCATAATGAGACATCAAATAAGCTGGAAGTGCGGAGTGCACACTTGTTTGAATTCGTTATGATTGGACGGGGGTTCGGGGGCAGCGCTCCCGAGAGCGGGGTCCAAGGGGCAGAGCCCTTGGCTGGGGTGAATTTTTTTATTTCCATTAAAGTTGCTATACAGAAATCTTCATCCGGAAATGTAATTTCCGATAATTGAAGGACCAAATTACAATATTTAAAACCCGCTAAAACTAAATAAAAAATAAATAAAAAATAAAAAATCGGCTGGCTGATCGCTCGCCGATCGGGAGCCTGCAATGGCGGCCAGCCGATCGGCTAGCGCCCGCAAATCGGTGTGCGCTCGCCGTTTTTCTCATCGATTTGCCGCTCGCCGGCTGCAATGGTTCGGCGAGCGGACCGACCAACGCCGGGAATCGACTAGCCGATCCGCTCGCCACCATTGTGGATGCTCTAAGGATCTAATTACTTGGCTATCGAATTCTAATTTTATATCCCAATCTCTTTAAAAAGTAATGATTCTTCCTATGTATCTCAAAGGAACACTAAAATAAAACGATAGATACTAAATGATAATTGCCTAAATAATATGACATTCTCGAATAAATGCCTAAAATTGATGTTTTGCCGAACTAATTAATATATAAAATAACGAGACATCATAAAATGCATAAATAAGCACACTTCATCTACCGTTGATCACATAAAAATATCGACTGAATATTTTTTTCATCGAATAAATCATGAAAAAGGAAAAATAAAAGCAAAAAGAACCCTTATATTTGGTTAACTTAGAATTCAATTGGATTAACCAATGATCCATTAATTAACCATGATAAAAAAAATTTTTGATTTAAAAAAATCAATATACATAAATTAGAAAATCTTGCTACTCACTATCAAATTTTGTAGATATTATTTGAACGGCATATCTTTTATGCAATTTTATACTCGATTCAAACTAACAACCTAATCAAAACACAAAATAAACAAATAGAGGGAAAAATCAAATAATATATTAACATTTTATTTGGATAATAACATGCCTTATTTGATGATCAAATTCATTAATCTCCATTATCCTAAATTTAATAATTGAGGTGTGAATTGAATGCAAATGATCTCGTGTCATAATTGACTCAATTTCAAAGGGGAATATTCCACTTCCTTAACTTGCAATGTCTGCTTTCTTGTGCTTCGTTTCCATCACTGATTCCCTCTCCAAAAAATCCAACAGCTTCTCCATACCTACAAATTGATGTGCATATCGCCTCTCAAGAGCTTATAAGTTCACTACTCAATCCCGTTTGCCTTTTCCACTTTGTCGGCGAGTGATCACTTTTTTTCTGTTGCTTAAGTGATCCGACGTCGCTCGATTTCACTGCTTGTTGAGGAATTCGGCGCCGCTTCTTGTATTTATCCATATATCTTTTGGTATGATTCGTCCATTGTGTATATAATCCAGGGTTTTATGGTGTAGTGCTAATCGTTTTGCCCAATTTGATAGCTTATTATATTGAGAACGCAGAATTCTGAAATATCTATTGAGACTTTAACTACTCCTGATAATCACCCATTGAGTATTCCATTTTAATTGGCTTGGGCATTTTGCAAGGTTAAGTGATTTCTGATTATGTATTGTAGTATTGTGGTGAATTATTCCCTTATAGATGGGCTGTTTTCATTCTACAACACGAAAGCAGTTTCCTGGACATGAAGATCCTGTTCTACTTGCTTCCCAAACGGCTTGTAAGTAACTTCCTTTTCCCATTTATGTAGATTGCTTGAATAATTTTATCTTATATCGTTCACTTTTTAAGTAAGAACGGCTCTGTAGCTAAAGCATGTGATAAGAATCACAGTCCAAAAGTTATGTGCAATTATAACTTACCGACCCGTAAAATATACCATATGTGTAGTTTTCTTGGAAGCGCGGGTGCTAAGGCAGCCAAGTTTCCTATTTTGCTTATTTGGCTAGTCCTATTAAATGCGGATAATAATCTCGTTAAGCAAGTCAGCTATTAGCCTATCACTTAGTTTTGTTTCTTCCCTTGCTTGCTGCGTTACTGGGTGTTCAAATAGTCGAAGAATTTGCGAAGAATACTTGTTAAAGCACTCATCCCCTCTCTCTACCCCCTCCCCTCCCTCTTGCATCTGCCTCTTTTTCTGAGTTTCTGTTCTTTTTTTCCCTAACTGTGGCCTGAAAGCCTGAAACTATGAAAACATGCCATTTTTTTGATCGGTTGACCTCTAAATTACCGATGCTTGTTTAGTTGCTGGTGTTGATCTTCACATTGTTTTGCTTGCATGTTTTAATCTTTTGTGCATGAAAAATTCATGAGTCTCTTCAGTTCAGTTTGTGCTTTCCTTTTTCTGTAGTTAGACAGGAAGATCTTATATGTCAGTCTTGCTTTGCAGTTAGCGTAAGTGAAGTTGAAGCATTATTCGAGCTGTTCAAGAGCATTAGCAGTTCTGTTATTGATGACGGGCTTATTAATAAGGTAATTTCCAACAGAATGTTGAGCTTGCCATGGTCATAATTTTTATACTGCACCTTTCGTAGTCATTGAACAGTATGATTTCCACAAGTAATAATTTAGCATAACTGAGTGACAAAAAAAAATCACTATAAATGGAAAAGAGTTGTAGTCCTCTGCAAGTTCAGTGTATTCTATCTTTTCTTCTCTAATTTATATAGTTGTGAATCAAAAAGTAATTTGTAAAATTGTCGCAATTTGTTAAATAGAGCTACAAAGGTGACTCTTTCGTGATATGTTGGCACTATGCAATATGTTTTCTAGATTGTGCCATAATATGCCCCCCTATTTAATGAACTCACATGTAATACTCCCGTGATAAGTATTCCTTCGTCCCTCTTACTGTCTTTTCTGTTTGCAATATCAGACTTATCAGTGGCTTTATGTCACTATGTGCAATAATTTTCTGATTTTTCTCTAAAGTTTCACGTGTTTGTCAATCCTTCAAGAAATAGCAGTACATAATTACTGTGCATATCAGAATGTTTTGTCCCACTTGTGCAGATATACACACGCTCCATTTCACTTATGTCTATGCTTGCAGGAAGATCTTCAATTGGCTTTGTTCAAGAATAGGAAAAAGGAGAATATTTTTGCAAATCGGGTAGGTGATTGACTCAGGGTATTTCCATGATATTTGGTTTTTTAGATTGTAACATATGAATACTTGGATGGTTGCTTTTATAGGTCATGGAAGGTTCTTTAAAAAGTAATTTTTAGAAAAGCTGAACTTAATGATTCTTAGGTTGAAAATGCTTAGACTTATAAAATTTAGAGGTTATGTTGATAAAGTAGGTCCTTTTGAGTAGTCAGGTCATGTTGATAGCAAAATGTTTTTTCGAAAATTGATGGCAAATGATGAGGATAGCAATGAGAAATAAGGATAAACTATGCGAAATAATAAATGATTGAGATATAATCTCTTGTTTGTAAAATGACTGACATGCCCTGAACTTACTGATGAAGGTACACAATCTTGAAGTAATATACCTTCAGATCTTCTTTCAGCCTTTGTTCTCTAGCTTCGTTACCATCTTAACCAATCTATCTCAATGGAGTGTTAATGGTGACAATTAAACTTCTGGAAAAGGCTGATATAGACATCAAATTTCTATAAAACACTTTCGCTTTCTTCTTTTACCAAGACTTGGAAGAATTAGCAGATGCACTTTTTTGACAGAGTTGCTTTAAGAAATGAAATAGACCAGTGTTTTCGGACTGTGAAGTGTGGTCTTTTCCAAACATAGAAAGAATGATGAATATCAGCTGCAGTTTCTTAGTTCTTTTTAGTTATCAGTGTATTACCCATGAAAATCATTTCCTCTTAAATTTTCTGAGATATATCTGTAAGCCCTTGCAACTTGACTCTAATTCCTATAACATATAGTAACTTCCATATCTTTGTATTAAGTGACCTAGCTTATAACCGTCTTTACAAGGCTATCTATAGAAGATGACTTCATCAAAATTGGCACTCAGCCACTCTAGCAACTTGATTATAGTTTCATTGTTCCTCTACACTGACTTAGAAACTCTTGAGACATGTCATTTAGCCTCCTGCCACTATTGAGAATATGAGAACATAGCTTCCGCTCTCACAAGATACATGAGTATGAAGAATATTTTGACTTTTACATATATGATGCTTGATATTTTAACATTTTAATGTTAAAACTGTAAGCCAACAAAATGACTCGCAATTTTTTGACATAGATAAAATATGACGTAACAAGTCTCTAATCTTCAGTTATATATTGATGGATATTTGGCAAATTTTGTAATACTCCCAGCTGATGCTACTTTCAATGTACCTTTGAGATGGTATCATCTGTTATATTATTCTCTTTTGATGCTATTTTATTTTTCTTAGTCTGTATGTACATCTCTCACTTGCAGATTTTTGATCTATTCGATGTGAAGCAAAAAGGTGTAATTGATTTTGGGGATTTTGTAAGATCACTCAATGTTTTCCATCCAAATGCTCCGCAAGAGGATAAAATCGATTGTATGATGACATCTTCGTCTTTGACATAGTTTGCCCACTTTGGTCTTTTTGTCCTTTTAAAGTCAATAACTTGCTACACAGTAGCTATAACTTACTTATTTTCTCTTTTTTTTGGATTGGGCGTTGCAGTTTCATTTAAGCTATATGATATGGACGGAAGTGGATATATTGAACGCCAAGAGGTATTTATTTGTAACTATTTGCACCTTTTGTACTTTCCACATGTACCCAGTTTTGTGGATATTCCTCATGCTAGAATGGAGTCAAAAGTGTGATGATTGATAGTTCTGGACTTATGCTGAATCTATTTCTTCGAGTATTATGTTACCTTTTTGGCTCTTTGGGCATGTTATCTAAGGCCTAAGTCTATAAATTATGAATACCAGATCTACATAACTGTTATGCCCAACTTGAGAAGCTCAATTGTCAATTTAGTGCTTAGATACAATTGGGCATTTGTGTGTATTACGCTATTAGCCATTAGGTAAGAGACACTGATCTAAAACAAATTTTGTTATACAAATAGGCACTGCTTTCCAAATTAAATACTACTACTGTTTTTGCCCCAGAAATTTGTTATTTAGTCAACCGTTCTTCGTTTAGACATTCTTGAATCTTGAATTAATTTTCTCCGCGAATTATTTTAGACTTTTTCTCATTTCATTTTTTTAAGTTCTTGATTTATTCATTCACGGGTAAGAGAACTTTCAATATTGGGGCTTTGATTCTTGTTTGTTGCAGGTGTTAGATTATCTATTATTAAGTGCACACTGAGGAAATTGAGTTTATTTTGTTAATTTATTTTCTCTTGAAATCAACTCCAGTATTCTTCACAATACGTGTTCCTTGTAGGTTAAACAAATGTTGATTGCACTTCTTTGTGAGTCAGATATGAAGCTGGCTGATGAAACTATTGAGATGATATTAGATAAAGTAAGTGGAGTTTCACATAATTTTATTAAGTTCATTGCTGTGACGTTTTTTATGCTTCCTACTGCTGCACTACTTTCTTCCCCATGACTTCAATATGTGATATTAGATGGTTGTGGGGAAAGGCTGATGTGTGTTTTTGTGTCAATACGGATTCTAAGTCATTGTTGATGTGTTTGGCAAATGCAATGCAGTGAGCTGCTATACTGTAGTTTCTGTTACCGTGCCCTTGTTTGATGAATATTATTTGCTCTCTTCACTATCTTGTTTGGCTTTGTTAAACTGCTCACTAGGTGTTAACACTTTACATACTGTTGGTTGACGACGTCAAGATCTTTAGGTAATCATGCTTGTTTATGCAATCCTTGACAGACTTTTATGGAAGCCGACATTGACCAGGATGGAAAAATAGACAAGTCAGAATGGCACGATTTTGTGGTTCGAAATCCTTCATTGTTGAAGATCATGACACTCCCATATCTGAGGTAATCAATCTTTTATTGTCTGTCATCCATCCACAGTCTCTCAACTATCTAGACAGACAAATTCATGTGATTCATGGTCTGCAGGGATATAACTACGACTTTTCCTAGCTTCGTTTTCAACTCAGAGGTTGATGAAGTTGCCACATAAAAAATGATGCGACTCTACCTGTTTGTGAACCATTAGTTTCGAGGACGTATTAAGTTCTAATTACATCAGGCATTGACACTTTGAAGCGATGTGGCTCTTGATGGACTAGGTGGATAATGCTGCCTTGTGATTTTTGACGAGGTTGTGACTGTGTGGAATTTAGCACCTTTCTCCTCCCTAGCCCATGCGCCGCCCCCTCCCCATTTGTAGATTCCACAGTGTATTAACAGTGTTTAGTAATTGATGTGTCTTGCTACCAAGAAGCATTCTTGCATCAATAGACCTCAAACGTTGCATGGATTTAAATGTTTTGTCTTAAAAGAAAAACGATTGACCTTAGACTAGACCTGAGTGTGTCACAATACAGGCTGTAGAAGGTAGTGGTCTTGTGGTCAGTCTGAAACAATTTTCTTATTCATGAGTTGCTATGTGTTTATATAACTTGACTTGCCATTCCTTCTTGTTTTTCACCTGTCTTATGAATTCAAGTGCTTACGGAAAATCGTGTGTAGTTTTAAATTTATAACCGCAAGTAATAATTGAAGACTAATCTCAGCTACTTACAGTGATAATGTATATTTGGGTCTATGAAGTTTCCCTGTTCTTTGATTTTTTTTGCTTCAGTTACTTTGTTTTGGCAAAACTACAAAAAACTGAAAACTAAAGAAAGTGTAATGAATTGACCAAAATCCAAGAAAGTTAAACAATTTATGGTGCGATTACCTTAAATATGTTGTAGTTCCACAACGGTTTGCTAGACACCTCAAAGTCATATACTACTACTCCCTCCGTCCAACCTCAAGTGATTGACTGCTTTTCGGCACTTGTTTGGAGAAAATTATACTTCATCCGTCCCACTTTAGGAGTCCTAGTTGAGTTCGGCACGAGTTTTAAAAAATGTGAAGAAAAGTTGATGAAAAAAAATAGTGGAATGTGTGTCTTATTTTTTTATAGTAGTTTTATAATAAAATGCGAATGGAAAAAAGTTAGTGGAATGTGAGACCTAATATCATTTATGGAATATTCCAATCGGGACTCCTAAAGTGGGAGGAGGGAGTAATAAATAGTTAAAGTGGAGATAAAGTACAGTAAGTAAGAGAATAAGTATTAAAGAAACAAATTACACAGTTCTGTTGAGGAAATCCTTTTTATGTAAGACATATCATGTTGAGGAAATCCTTTTTATGTAAGACATATCATGCTGCAGTAGTGCTTTTGATTTGACGAATCACCCTTTAGGGTTTAGTGCATATCGTTCCGAAAGATAAAACTTCACCCTTTGATGTAGTAGCACTGCAAACTTCAACGACTATGACAAATATGACCTGACGTTTCTTTGTTTTGTGCTCAATGTAATTTAGTAATAGAGGCAATTGTACAAATTAAAGATCTCAAGAGCACATCCATCTTAGCTTCTATTATTAGATTATCATACTTATATTTAGAATTAATTACTTCAATTTATTTAATAATTTATGTTGAGAGCATACCCATTTCTACCACTATTCACTACAGAAGCAAACATTTGTTTCCTAGTACTCGTGAATCATGCGAGTTAAAATGAGTTTTTAAATGTTGATCGAAAGAGTAATTTTATTTTGATTTTTGATCACTTCATTTTTCATTATTATTGATTTTATTTTCCATTATCCATGACGTAGTAAATCAAATCACAATATTGAATTACAAAATGGGTTTCAGATAAGTGGAGAAATCAATAATATGTCAAAGTCAAACTAAAATAGAAAAAAAAAGAAGATAAAGTGAAACCCCCTTAGCCGGTGTTAGGGTTTAAGGCTGAAGCATTAAACATCGGCAGCAGAGTGCCGAGGTGTCTGTATTCAATGGAGTCTATCGTTGCTTCACTTTTGAGCAGTTTCCGACGGGTTCCTCCGGCGGCCATCCCGGCGGTGCTCGACTGCATATTGACATCCACCGCCGCCTCTCCGTCCTCATTCTTCCATCGCCTTCTTAATGAATTTCCCCACATCTCGAAGGTGCCATTTTTACCATTTTCTTCTATTCTCCTCGCACCTGTTTGCACATCAAATTTATCTTCGTTACCTATCTTCCTTTGCCAATTTGAATTAAACTGTAATTAATCGTGCAAAGCAATTATCATGCTTTAAAATTGATTCATACCCCATTTAGTTATATGTTTGACGAGGAAACGTCAAACAAGTTGCATTCACTGTGGCTATTTTCCTAGAAGGGGGAAAGCCCATATGCACCTGATGCAAGAACATAAGTTATGAAACTGAACCACTTCAGTGCCATAGTGCCTTGTCTTCCAAAGTGATGTTTGAGGTTAGGTAGATGGCATTCTTTATATGAAGAGCCTTGGAAATCTTAGAAAGCTTGCTTGACTTTAGAAAATCTTAAACGACCAGCACTTGACCTTTTCAGTAACCAAGATGCGATTTTCATGTAGGATATTGCGCAACAAGGTGAACAGATGGACAGTGAGCAGTGTAACTCTGTTGCAACCTATGTGGCTGCCTTATCTCACTTGGTAAAGAAGTCTGGTGAGTCATTTTGCTATTGAAGATACTTCCATTTCATTACACATTTCATTGTCTTTTTTGCATACGATGTTATGCCTATCTTCTTGAATGGAAAATGCTCCGTTTTGACTGAATTTAGGTAGCAGTCGATATATTTTTTAACCAGAAATGAAGTCTACTTTTCATACTGTCAGCATTGGTAAATACTCCCTCTGTCCCCAAACAATATTCTTCCTTTTCCATTTTGGTCTGTCCCACAAAATTAGTCTACTTCCATTTTTGGCAAGTTTTTCTCTATTATGAGGTGGGCCCATTCTCCACTAACAATATTCCAATCACTCTCTCTCTCTTACTTTACCATTTTCGGGTTAAAACCCGTGCCGCCTCCAAAGTCCCTATTTTTATGGGACGGAGGGAGTATCTAACTGTTAATAGTATACTAGGTTGAGCTGAGAATTAGGAAATTCGTGACACTTTGATTGAGACACCATCGAATCTCCGGTCCTTTTTTTTGTCGGAAAGCTACTTTCGAGCTACTGAATAGATGACATTATCTTTTACAATTTGCAAGGACGGTTAGATGATTAGAGCTCAAAGGCTTTGTTTGATTGTTTTGTGGCTATAATTTCCTGCAGGTCCTCATGACATGCATATATTTGTTTGTAGTATTTGGATTCCCTTACTGAAGTTAGTTTATCCGTGTGACCGTGAGCTATTTAACGAGGTAGATCATTAAATTTCTGTCTTTTTACCAACATTCCTGATTTGTATATCAGTATATGACACTCAACCTGCTTCTGTTTAATGCTTTTATCCCTTCCTCTGAGTTCAGGTTTCAAGTCTGTTTCTTAATCTTGTAAAAGAAACAAACAGCTGGGATGTTCTAGAAGAGACCATGGTTCCTCTTCTATTAGGATCAGTTGGTTTATCAATGGGTATGAGTCAAAGTGAGCAGTTTGCAATATACAAATGGAGTGAAAATCCGATCTCTAATGGTTCCATGGATGATGGCATGAAACCCACACCGCTTGGAGACTTTCACAGCAAGTTAATAGAGAGCTGTGTACCAAAAGATGTTTTAGTATGTAATTCTTATTGTATCCCGTTACATATTGCTTGTAATATTTTAACTCTGACCTTGGATGCTGCTCTTTGGAGTACTTATGAAAATGTTATACCAGAGTCAAGTGTAGCTAGTGGATCCTTGGCAAAAACTTTTGCAGGGAAAATCCTATGGGACCTTTCTAGTTTGACTCTTAAAATGCTTATGCAAAGTTCAGAACATCGGTCAACTGCAATAAAATTTCTTCTTCCATGGATTTTTAATGCATTTGCACGGGAATATACATTCAAAGTAGCAGTTCCTGGGACCTCTCATGTTTTAACTAGGTATATAAGTTTGTATCACTAATGCACTAAAATCAGCTCTGCAGTTACCTAAGATTTTATTTTAAAATTTTAGCGTTTTGTTGGTGTTACAGGGAGGACAATTTTGTAAAAATTTGGAAGTCTTGTAAGTTATTGTTTGTGCTGGGATCTTTGGAGAGAAGAGATGCTTATGATATACTTTCCCTTTATTTCTCTGTTCCATCACCAGCTGATGAACATAAAGAGTTGGATATAAGTGGAAGAGAGGGAAAATTTCAATTAAGAGATGACCTAACATTTTGGGATGAGATAAAGAGAGGCTTGGTAAACACAATTTGACCTTTTAAAATTTAAATGTATCTTCTTGTTGAGTAAGCCTTCTGTGAAATATAATGTGCGTATTGCTTTTTTGTTCCTTCTAAAGCTTGATAAGGAGAGCTTGTTGAGGAAGCAATCACTGCTGATACTAAAGACAATTTTAAACTTGAGCAAGGAAAGGAAATACCACTCTGATATTTTTGAGGAAGTATCCGAGGAGAAAGGTTCTCGTTCTGATACGATGGGCAAAAGAGGGAGGTGGGCAGACAAAGAAGCCCAGTCATTGGGCGTAGGAAGAATATGCAACTATAATGAAGTAATTTCCACTGGCTGGTATAGGTGGGAGGCCTTTGTTTTTCTATATGAAATGCTCGAAGAATATGGTACTCATTTGGTTGAGGCAGCTTGGAATCACCAGGTTTGAAGTCCTAATTTATCCACCATGTTAAGTTCCTTTCTTCTTTCTTAAACAAAGTGGTTCATGTACTTTCTGTACTAATCTGACAGATAAATCTTAGTGGTTGAGTTAGCTTGAATACACAAACCCCTGTTTATAAATCATGAAAACATGGGAGTTTCCATCTTTGATTTCAATAATGTCCGTCTGTTGAAGTATGCCAATAGCATGTTCATGTTTTTTGCTTCATTTCTTGCCTCTTATGTGGTTCTCCTGATCTCCTCAACAATTAAAATGCAGCTACTTGAGGTGTAGTAATAGTTAGGGGGAAACTATATTGTTCATAACATGTCCCCTGTTCTCACAGGAAATAGCACTTTTCCATAACCTCCAGACTGGCATATATAAGTGATGTCATTGTCCTTGAGTTTGTCTTTACAACGTGCTTAAGTTACTAAATTGCCCGTTTCTGCCCCATTATGTGAGTTAACTTATGCAGTTATGCACTGAACTCCTGGTTGCTAATTTTAATCTTTGTTGCGTTAATGACCTATAGTGTGCTGTACATGTAGTGCTGCCACCTGCCAGCCACTATCTTATGGCAGAATGACCATTATTGACTTTTTTTAACATTTCTCCTTTTCTTGCTGGCTTTCGTAGATTATGCTTTTGCTTCGTTCTCTTCCATCAGAAAACACTGTGTGCTCTGCTAATGAAGAACTCTATCACAGTCGTATGGCGACGGCTAAGCAAATTTTTGAATGGTTAGCAATCTTATGGGAGCGTGGCTTTTTCCATGACAATCCTCTAGGTACAATAGATTATTGTAGCTTCTGATTTTCGTTAATAGATGCTGCTTCTTTTTTTCTCTTGTCTATGTTGGTATATATGTTTTTGTCTTCTGAAGACCATTAATTGATTTTTATTGCAGTGAGATGCCTTATTATGCAATCATTCTTGTCCATTAAATGGGATAACTATGGATGCTGCGCAAGAGTAGTGCCCACAAGCTTCATACTTGGTCCATTTACTCGAGCATTAAATGATCCTGTGCACCACAAAGAATTTGGTTTGTTCATTTTATTTATGACTTGCAAATTGTAGAGTAAATTATGTTTCCATTCAGACATGCACAGTTCATCAAAATTTTGTTCTGTCATAGGTGCTAAGGAAATATATTCTTCTTGGGCAATTGAAGCATCATCGAGATTTCTTTGTCTATATTCTAGCTATATGGAAGACAGGTATGATGATATGAAGGCTTACACAATAGTTCTTCAAACTAACTTGCATATAAAACTTTGTGTTAGACTGTTAACTATACGGAAGACCGGTATTGTGCGGATGAAGTCTTGGTGGGATCGATTAATCCCAAAGCTACGACTTTTGCCACTATTTAACAAATCAATAATTGACCGACTTAAAGTTGAGCTGTGTGGCATGTGGAATAATCTTCGCCTAAGTAAAAAGACGTCCATCATTGATGTCTATGTACTTATTTTAACGACTTCTTTAAAACATGTAAAGCGTGTTTGATGGGACCGAGTTCAATTATTTCCGATTTCTTTTTGTACTTTGGTTTCAAAAAAAGAAGAAACTAAAATAAATATGAAAAGATGGCCTTTATTTTAAGGGCTAATCATATTTTATGTCCCCAAGCGACCAAGCCCAACCTATGTTTCAATTCTGAAAAAAGTTTGATTTATGTCCCTCTTGGCGTGATCCGATGATGAAACATTGAGTGAGCGATTTGTTTTGTTTAATCTGGTTTTGTGACCCCAATTTTCACGTTTTCCTTAAAATCCCAGAAGTTGGAAAAAGTTCGATTTGCAAACCAATCAAGAAGAAATAATATAAAATGATGTTTACGTTGTTTATTTAAATTGAGAACTTGTTTATATTATTTGGTTTATGATATTATTTTTAAAGTTATAGTTGAAGCCATCTGATCTTATTTCAGGCAGCACATTTCGTTTCTGGTCGATCTGTCTCTTGTTCCTAAAATGCATTCTTTTGGACGGGCTGGGCTTATTTGCCTTGTGGAGTGCATAGCAGCTGCTGCTTGTCGTGATCTCAAACCTGATAATCATGATACTGATGCTACCAGTAATGTGATCATAGGTGAATCAGTGGCAAACTTCTGTCAAATTGATAGAGGTCACGTATTAGATGTTTGGCGGTTTATTCTCGAGTGCAGCAAACAACATTTTAATACTAAATACCGTCGCCAAGGTACTAAACTAGTCCTGTCTTATTCTTCCATCTTTCTGCTAAAGAATGTCTTTCTGACCTTAAGCTCTGTTTTAGTTTGCGAAAAGATATTAGCAGCTGCTGCCTCAGTGATGTGCGGAAGTGATGTTCCTTTGGAGATCCTTTCTCACTTCATTTCTAGCCTGCCTCGTGAATATACTGATTATGGTGGTATGTCTAGGTTGTGTGCTAATGTATAGTTTTTACCCGCATTATATACTGTTGTAGATTGGCTGATGTATTTGTTTTTTCTGAGTGGATACATCTCTACAACTCTTTTTGTTTAGGTTCATTGAGATATGTGGTTCAAAAATGGCTCCGTGGCCATGATTTTCAACTTCTGAAGGCTCTTAATGGATTTCCTGGGAACTTTCTCACCTATCACCAGTCACAAGATTCACAATCTACTTTTGACGATGAAGAATTGGAGGCATGGGGATCTGAAGCAAAACGTTGGGCTCGAGTTCTTTTTCTTGTAGCAGACAGTACGGAGCACATCAGACCACTTTTCAAGGTTTTTATATATATGAAAATGTGTTTGCATGTGTTCATTGTGTATATGCTGTTGTAGTGAACGAGCCTGAACTTGCTATCAAGTTTTTGATTTCATAGACAATTTGATGTACTTGGGAAGTAAGCATAAATGAGAGTCTATATGCTATTTGGGGTCTGGAAAACTTGCACATCTGGCATATTTGTGAACATTACAAGTGAGTTCTATATTATGACAGAAGTTGTTGATTCATTAATTAGTTAATTGAAGCTGACAATGAATGGTCCCATGCCACCTTTTTCTGTTAAAAACATATGCTGCAGACATATAATGATTTACCCACTGGTCCCACTCTGAACATGATCGCCAGCTCAACTTCTGAAGTAGTGCAAATAACCAAGATATTGTATGACTTGATCTGAAATGGGTCCAGAGTAAGCACAGCCTGATGAATCCATATTATCACTTATACACTATAATATTTGCCTGGGCAGTTTACATTGTTGAAGCAAAACTGAAGGAGTCAAAAGGCCTGGTGCTCAAAAATTTATTTAGTTAAAGGAATATACATAGGAATTTTTCTATAATGAAATTGCCCCCCCAAAGAAAGTGCAAAATATTGAATTTACTGTGGTGTAAGTTTTTTTTTTGCTCTGTAGACTCATGTGAGGATGGAAGACTCATTCATAGCTAACGGTCTCCAGAATGGACATTTACTAATAGTTCTGTTACTAATATTTTTGAACTTACTTTATCTTACTTAGTAGATATTTGAAATAGTTCTGTTAATCATAGAGAGCATTTACCAAGTTCACATTTTGGTCAGTTCTTCTAGCTATGTTTGAACCTCGATGTATTTAGATATTTTTCTCCTGACTTCTCTCAAATTTTGTGTGCATTAAACCTTTCTGCAGTTCATTGAAGATCACGGACATGCCATCTTCAAAAAGAATAATTCAGAGCTGACGGCAGTGAAATTTCTCATTCTTATTGCTAGTTTGATTGAGGAACTTCAAGTAATCAAAGAGAAAGTAGCTATTGTTCCAGTTACAAGAATAGTGAATGAAAATCTTAACATGCCTACAATTGTAGATAACTTCAGTTTCATGGAAGAATCAATTATCTTTGACAAGTTTGGAGTAGTATTTCTTTCATTTTTGGTATGGATCACCATTATAGTTTTCAGCTTAATAAAATTGTGGAACAGCTTCATATTGTTTGTTCATATGGTTTGACAGGAAGAATTGATGTCATTTACCAAATTATCGTGTTCTGTCTTTTGGTCATCTGTGGTCATAGAGGACATGGCCCTGCCAGGTTCAATTAGAGGGAGACTAGGGGGTCCGAGTCAAAGGCGCTTACCCTGTTCTCCATGTACTTCTGTTTTGGAAGCTGTAAGATTGTTCATATGTTCTCTGTATTTTATTCCTTGTCATTTCAAAGCCTTTCATTTTTTTGTGGTTATAGTTTTTCATGTATTCTTAGCTTCTGCCTTCATGACACCGTTGACTCTTCAACTTGTCCATAACAAGTGATGACAGACAGATTTTCTGGAAGTAGTGTGAGTGATAAAGTTGAGTAAGTAGCAGTTGAGAGTTTTGTGTTATATATATATATTTGTGTATAGGGAAGGGTTAGGATACAAACCATGAATTCTCTGTGGAACATGTTACATGTATGAATTCGGTGGCTAAGTATGAATTCAAAAACTTGAATTTTTTGTTACCTGTGGGATTTGATCCCATGACCACAAATTCATGCAGCAAGGTGATGAATCGACCGTAGATCGAATCCTTCTTTCCCAATGATTCTTGCATCCATCCCTTACCCCAAATCTGTTTGGAAGGTTCCTGCTAGGCAGATTCAATTTTTTTCAAAGTTCTTGAAAAAGCTGCTCAGTCGTGATGAGTTTCAAGACCTTCTCGTACATTCTTCTTTCCCAAATTTGTATAGTCTGTGTAAATTAGTCTGAAGATATGGACTGTTTCTTTTTGAGTTGCTATTATTCTCTAAATTTATGGATCCGTTGAATGTTGGAGTTGGTCGCACAATATTTAACCATGTTCAGTTACGTGTCTGGTTCAATCTAATCAGGGAGGATCTGTTAACAAAAGGGGCATAGATTATTGGGCGTTATTGTTCCAGGGTATGTGTTGGTCTATCTAGCTTGAAAGGAATGGAGGAAGCTTAAATGATTCATATGGATATGGAGTTTTGGAAGGTCTTTAGAAGGATTAAATCTAGGATGGTATTGTGATTTTCAAATCACAATTAAGTTTAAAAACCAATTGTGTTTGATTTTGTTAATGATTGGTGTTCCACCCTCTGGATTGCCTTTGATTTTTATGGATCATTTGTGCCTTTGCATTTCTCATCCTTATTAGTCAAATTTTTTGTCTCTTATCCCACCACCCAAAAAATTAAAACCAAAACAAAAGAGAGAAAATACAAGACGGAACATGAGAAGGTTGTTGTTTGTTCAGAACTGGTGATACAATGAATGTCTACAATCAAAATGGAGATGTTGTAATATCACAAACATATGTATTTACTGATAATTGAGATGAAGTGTTCTGTGTTTATGAGAGTGCTTTGAAATAAGTATTCTTAATTGATGTCAAAGTGATTCATGTCAACATATTTGTATATTGTACTTGGAGCCAGTTGCTGGCTTTGCCTTTGGTTTATTTATTTAGTTAATTTTGTCAACAGCATTTTAGATTGTCAAGTTTTAATTACACTGTCAAGTAGTTACTTTTCCATTTAGTTTTCCTAAGATTTTCATTTCTCTTTCATCAGATAACATCCGTAAGGACTCTTGCTTCTGTGTTGAGATGGTGCGTGCAGTACAAAACAGATGGGCTGGTTCATTCAGCTGAAAGCTTCCTCTGGAAGCTCTGCTGGAAGATTATCACAACTCCAGCACCTATATCGGAGGTGTTTTAAGAAATTTGATAGTTGTCATGAAATGATTAATTAGTCGTAGTGTATTTATTTTTCATCTTAATACATTGTTTGCTTGAGTGGTGTTTTTACTGAATAAATGTAAAGCAGGTTGAAGCAGAAATACGCATAGCTGCTTATGAAGCATGTGCTTATGCTTTGAAGGACTTAGTGTCTGTATTCTTCCCAGTGACATTGGATATTATGACAGACAGTGATGGTATATTTCAATCAGAAACAGATGACAATGCTCGGTTGGATATGTTTGTTAGCACTTTTATGCATAATATCAATCAAATTATTGACGGGGGAAAATTGGCTCGGACACGAAGGGCAGTTTTGATGAATTGGAAGGTAATACTACCCTTTCATCTTGTTCTAATAGTCTCTTGAGGAATTTTATTTTGCCTATGTAATGTTAATACCTGATATCACTACGCAGCAAGGTAGCTAGCATATATAACAATGTAGAATGCGCAACTTATACTTGCATTTCACTTTTCCAACATCTGTGAAACCTACTCATGGTGTTGAATTTTAGGTAGTAGTTCCGTGGCTAAGACTTCACTTGTATAAATAGTTTGGTGGTGAGATGAGGATCACTATAGTTCTATAGTGCTTGCTTTCTTCAAATATCATACTATAATTAACCTTATATTTCTCAAACACTGGAGTTCGTTACAGGCATGCACATCCCTGACTGACATTTGTATCATTAACATTTGTAGTGGTTAAGAAGCCTAATGTCCTAATAGGAGCACATTGGATGAAGAATTGAAGTAGATACATTCTGCAAAAAGCCTTTACTATCACAAAAAGCTAGACATTTTGTTTATAACTTTTTAATGCTCCACAAGCCTTAACTGTAGTAAGTATAACTGTGCAAGTAGCAAGCCAAATGCAGAAAAAGAATGATCCCAGTGTGATTGTTCATTGTTGTATATGATTCAACGTTGAATTAAATATTAAAAATGAAATGCTAAATAAAATAAAATAATTCAGATTAATTTTGCCTACAAAATAATCATAACCGTAGGACTTACAGAGGGCCTTGTGGATTCTGACCAAGATGGCGGCATTGTGCTGGGAAAGCATATGGCTACTCGCAAGATGTCCCTTTCCAATGGTCATCCTTTAGTACCTTTTTATGTGGGTTGTGGTATAGTTGAAACATACAGAGGAGATGTCTATGAACTTTCCGTGAAAAGGCTTCCAGGGATATTGGTGAAGTCAAGGAACCCTTCTTTGGGGTTTCCGAAGACAACTCAGCTTAGCTAGAGTGGTCTCTCTTTGATTTGAAAATTGCAAATCACAAATTTGTTTATCTTTCTGTTTCTTTTTAGTTTTTAACACATAATCGTCACAAATTTATTTTCATGTCTGATGTATGTGGTGTGGGGTGCCTTAAATAAATGTCACTGAGTCTTGAAACAGGCATAGGTACTTGCTTTGGTAATAATTTGACATCTGGCCATCTGGGCATTCATATTCTTCTTCTGTGATTCTAGGCAGTTCTGGACCATTCATGACTTCTTAGTCAATTCATAGTACTGATTAGTAAAGTTTTTTCGCTTTTCAGTGGTGTCTGTTCAGAATCTCTTTTCATAGTTCTGGACCATTCATGACTTGTTAGTCAATTCATAGTACTGATTGGTAAAGTTTTTTCGCTTTTCAGTGGTGTTGTTCAGAATCTCTTTTATCCATACCAATTAATGCACTTCACAATGGAGTTCAATTGGAGACCTGTAAATCTTTCTTCTCAAACGCAATTGCGACACATATTTTTTGTGATCTTGTTGGAAGGTAAGAAACTAAATGATGATTGCAGGCTGCCATTTTAAGCTATTCCTTCTGAGTAGCTGTTGGAAATTACTTTCATCCACTAATAGTTGGCTCTATCACATGTGGTGTCAGTAGGTAAGAGGCTTATGCCGCATATCTATATCTCATGTGAAGACATGTTTTGTGGGATGGATATGCCTCTTACCTACATGACATGCATTGAACTATGTGTTTGAAGTAGTTTGGTTACAGGGGCAAATGTAATAAAATAATCAACAGCTTATCCGTCCATAGTTATTTTAGTATTGTTATTATCAGTACTATATCTTTATTTCTTTAGTCCTTTTACAACTTCTATTTTCTGAATGCATTAGTGGTGGAAAAGATTATATAGTTTCATTGTGCTTCATCGGAGCTTTTAGTATGTTTTTTACTTTTTTTTTGCAGTAGGCTTATCTTTGCTTTTTTGGTTTGAGTTTTCAGCCTTGAAAATGCTGGGGAGATTTCAGTCTTGCCCATGCTCAGATGTGTTAGGTTAAACATTGAACTGTTGGCTTCCCAGATACAGGATCCAGCAGAATTTTTCCGTGGTGGAATATCTATCGAGGTAAGCTCTGCAGTTCAACTAAATACGTTGCTTTATATAATGAAATAATATTCAGTTTTTCTTTGTAAGCCACATAATCTCAAAATATTCATTGGAGCTGTACGGCTTAACTTCCTGTAAATGCTTGTCTTTGTAGATGATGTGGCTTTTGGTTAATTCTTCATGGGTACTGCATATCAACTGCAACAAAAGGAGGGTGGCTCCTATTGCTGCACTTTTATCATCTGTCTTGCATCAATCAACGTTTGGAGATCAGCTCATGCATAAATCTGACGATGGTCCTGGACCTATGAAGTGGGTATGTTTTATACTCCCCCTCCCTCAAAATGAGGTCAATTTTCTTTTTTGACATGTTTGTGCGAACCATCATCATTTTGCAGTTTGTTGAGAAAATTCTCGAGGAAGGGACGAAAAGTCCACGAACAATTCGTCTTGCTGCGCTACATTTATGTGGGCTTTGGCTAGCCTATCCAAATACGTTGCAATACTATATTAAGGAGCTGAAGTTGCTAACTTCTTATGGTTCTGGTATGCTATATTATTAAGTGCAGCATTATCCATTGCGCCTTGTCCACAATATACTGTGACAGGCTGCGCTGTCTGGAACATATCTCATTTTGTGATTTATTTATCGATTTATCACATCTCTTTTTGTACAGTTGCTTTTGATGAGGATTTTGAAGCAGAACTGGTTGAAAATCATGATGCAAGGGCTGAGGTTTCACTGTTATCGAGAAGCCTGGATCCTGAGTTAACAGATGTAAGTTACCAAATTTGATGTATCAGTTCCGCAATTGCATATTTCATGCTTACTTCGATGTTTCATTTTTTCATTTAATCATAGGAAAATGATTCATTTGTTAACCGTGCTTCCGTGGAAAGTGAACTTCACCTATGTTTTTAAACGCACACACGACATGTGCGTTTTTTTCCTTTTCTGGAAATAAAAAAGGTTCCCATTTTGGGAACCTTTTTCATGGATTGACCCTAAAATAGAAAAAGCCTAAGTTTGGGCTTCATATGAAGTGCTTACACATTCTCATATCGTATAACACCCTTATTTGGAAGCAAAAACAAAGTGTCCCATTTTGGGAATCTAGTTGTGTTGGATTTTACCATTTCCAGAATTTTGCCTAATATGAAGAGTGGTCACGAAAATGATTAGTTTCGGTAAACAGAATTATTGGCAAAGCGATTGTCTCTATCTGTTCCAATGCAACATTTGTCTGTTTGCTTACGGTAGCCAAGTATGTGGTTGACATGTACACATGATATTAGGGTTGCATTTTTCACTATTATGCACTCCCTCTGTCCCAAGGAAGATGACCCCTTCCTTGGGCGGCATGGGATTTTATGCAATTTAGTTTTGTGTGATGAGTGGAAAGAATACAGTAAGAGAGAGAATAAAGTAGAGATAAATGTGTTTCCATTTTTAGTAACGAGTAATCTTGGTTGGGGCAAACTAAAAAGGAAAGCGGGTCATCTTCGGTGGGATGGAGTGAGTACAATTTTATGGTTTAACTCATATTTTGCACCTCGCCAACATGGAATTTAGCAATGTTGTCAAATATCTTCCATGGCGGTGCCATGGCGCTATGTCGTGGCAGTTTTTGGTGAAAACGCCATCACCACATTGGTTTTTAGCGTTTTTTTGTGGCAGCTGCCATGGGCGTGGCGCTATGGTGGTCGATTTTGACTTTTCAGCATCAATATTAGTGGTAGGAAAGTCATGATGCCTGTACTTGAAGCAAGTTCTGGAATAACACTCGTATTCCATTTTTGTGATTATATTTGCAATGTAGGCTGATAGATGATCCTGCAATCCAATGCGATTATTCAAAGATGTATTTGTTTTATTTTTAAAATTAGTTATTATCTCCTCTATGAATTGGGTGGAGCTTCTATCTTATGCTATATCTTTTTGAAATTTCTGACTAAGTAAGACTACAATGCTTCTGATCAGGTGTTTATCAACACGGAGTTGTATGCTCGAGTATCAGTTGCCGTGATGTTTTCCAAACTTGCGGACATCGCGTATTCAGACAAGTGTACTTCTACAAACGAAGACAAGTGTGCAATTATCTCATCTAGCAAATTGTTTTTGCTTGAACTCCTGAGCTCTGTGGTATGCTTTTTTTTCATAGTTGTTTAGCAGCCCTCTAACCCGTCGTCTTGTTGTTTCAATGTGAGAGGGTAGGCACTGGTCTTCTGTCAGTGGATTGCACATACACAGATATTTTACTCATGTGCTGTCATGCAAAGATGACAGTTGAACTAAGAGATGACTACTTGCTACACTCAAGTTCAAATAACTAATGAATGCAGTATTCCACTTCCATTGACAAATACTACCTCTGTCCTTGAAAAATAGAAACTATTGAAACGACACGAGTTTTAATGCACAATTGGTAAGTTGAGAAGAGAAAAGGTAGTGGAAGTAGTGTTAGTGGATTGTGGGGTCCATGTCCTAAAATAGTAAGTTTAGAAAGCTTCTATTTTTAAGGGACATCCCAAAATGGAAATAGTTTCTATTTTTAAGGGACGTAGGTAGTATGGTCCTCTGAAGTTTTTCTTTTGCGGATGCTTATCTTTTTGTGGTAGGTGAAGAACAACCATTAGTCTTTATGCCTGTATCTTTAATCGCATTCAGAAAATATCCTATACAACCTTCTGAGTTGTAGTTTTCTTTGCATTGTTTCCCAACAGCATTATTTACTAGTTACATGTTATTTTATGCTAGATCATAATTGTTTCCACTCTTATTGGGTATGGATATGGGTAAGCGCTTATCAACTGCTTATTCTGATTTATTGTCAGGTGAATGAAAAAGATCTCTCTAAGGAGTTGTATAAAAAGTATAGTGCGGTAAGTTCCTGGTGGAGACATGACAACAAAGTGCAATAATATGTCTAGTTGAGGAATTATGAACTGTTCGACTTTATGAACTGGATGACTTTTTCTTTATGATGTCATTTTCTCAAAATACAATATTCTTTGGTCTTTCCTCATCTTTATCCATTTCTATTTACGAGTATTGTGCTTAAACATATATGATAAAAAAACACTTGGGAGTGAGTTCAATAAACGTATGGGATTTCAAAATCTATATTAGTTTTTCGTTATCATATTCATAATTCTTGCTTGATGGTGGTCAACATAATGAACATAATTTTCCTTATCCATGTTTTTACTCTTTGCAGATTCATAGACGGAAAGTTCGTGCATGGCAGATGATATGTGCGTTGGCTCGTTTTGCTGACCTAGATATCGTTGAGGAAGTGACATTAAGCTTGCACACTTCAATTCAAGTGAGTAACTTCTCTCCAATTCCGAGTTTTCTTTGTTCAGCTGCCTTAATTAAATTTGGCTTGGATGCTCTAATTGCTCCACATGAGAGGAAAGGGTTGTTGTGAGTCTTTGATGGGTTCAATACTTCCATGGTTGGAACTGTAGATAATATAAGGGTCAAACGGAATAATAAAAAGGAAATAATTTATTTAGCTCTGTAGCACAGGGAACTTCTCGTGTTCATATTATTGTCCCATGAAACTTGAAAGTTGAGAAATGGATTAAGGCTATTAAGTTCTTGAAATTCTTTTGTGCATTGAAAGGTACAATTTTTTGGTTTATCATTCAGGGATTTATCCCAATACTTGATTATGCATTCCGGGATATGGTGGCGAAGAAGTATTCTTGACTCTTTTTATCTCGCTTCTCATAGGAAAATTGCTGCACAGGCACCACCTTTCTGAATTATAATTGTTGATGTTCTGATATTCATTCTCATGTGTTTTGCAGAGGAACAATTTGCCCTCAGTTCGGCAGTACATGGAAACTTTTGCCATATATATGTATTTGAAGTTCCCTTTACTTGTGAGTACATAACTTTTTGCTTTGCCTCTGCCCCCTACTCCACTTTAAAGTTGAAAAAAACAATGTCATTTGCATAGATAAGTTTCTTTTCTCTCTGTGCCTACTATCTTTATTTTTAAATTATGCCTACTATTTTCTCCTTGCTGTTTTCTTTTGTCTATGTTAAATTCTGCGACTATAATGTTGGGTGATACATAGTTCGTACTTTTTACTTTTTGATAAGAAACAAGATTTATAGATTGAGAATGAGAGTATGTTTAGCCTATTTTACTTTCAATATTCTATATTGGGTCCCTCTAAATTGGTGGTTAGTATTGAAAAATTATATGTAATTCGAAAGTCCAGCATACTGATAATATCGGATTATTGGTATAGGGATTAAAGTAGGCTTCTGAGGAAGCTGTCTAATATTTGTCTTGGGAATGAGAATTATCTGTTAAACTAGAGTAAACTAAACACAGTGAGATCACATCATTGGTAATGAATTGAAAATGCAGCAGCATTGACAATTTTAGATGGTCGTTACTGAAAAAGTTGAGAGATGTATAGTTTTTCTGATGTATTATGCTCAATTTTCTGTCTTTCACTTGTAAAATTTTCTTTCTTATGCCTTTATCCTTCTCATTTTTACAGGTTGGCCAACAATTAGTTCCTCTGCTAAGGAATTATGATTTGCGGCCGCAGGTGAGGAAAAACTATATGCTACTCCGTATATTTTTTTGTTTCAGTTTGAAATTTTTGTTATTAATTTTCAATATCATGAAATATGCATCACAATAACGCCCTGCACAAAGAGTCCCAGATTTGATCTCGCATTGGTTTACTCATGATTCCTGAATTTGTATTTCTGAAATCTATAAATATGAGGAAAGTTTAGCCTCAATATAAGTTAAGTGGGTGGAATATATGCCTCTTTGATCCCTAACTAACAAAGTCTTTTGTAGGACTTTGAATGTACTCGCTAAGAAGATATAGTGAATGTTTGAACTTTGCTATGTTTAAAAATACTCCCTCCGTCCGCGAATAGGAGTCCCATTTCATTCCAGCACGAGTTTTAAGAAATGTTAAGAAAAGTGGGTGGAAGAAAGTTAGTGGGATATGGGACCCATTTGTATATATTAGTTTTAAATGATATGTGAGTGAAATGAGTTGGTGGAATGTGGGGTCTCTTTACCATTTATAGTAATAATGAACCGGGACTCCTATCCGCGGACGGACTAAAATGGAAAAAATGAGACTCCTATTCGCAGACGGAGGGAGTAGTTATATTATAATGATTTTCATATTGGGACTTTTAGTATCAAGTTCTTCAAGTGTTTGTACAAGTGTTTGTAGTTCACTGTTTACTAGCACTATGCATGTATCAAAAAGAATTTCCTTTGATGCATTCCATGTTATTGTTCTTTTGATTCATTCCATGTTATTTCCTTGGTTTTGAAGTTAACAGTTCCAGAATTTTCTACTATGAGTAAGCACCAGTGTCTCGTAACCTAAAAAAATGAGACCATATTTCAGAAAAGTACTGTGCATCGCACCATCGCCATAACTAAAAGAATCGTGATTTTGGTCCTAGTTTGACTGTTTGAGTGTCAACCTAATATCTTGTATGCAATCCACTTATTTCAGGTGGTATTAGGGTCTCTTGCCATCGTTTTTGTATCTTGTTGGGCTCATTTCATCATTATTGAGCTTTTATTTGTTGAATATATAAAATCTCATACATGGCTTATATTAGGTAAAACTGGTGATGGCCCCAAGATTCTTACCTATACAGTGCTCTATAATGCAGGCTTTGTCATCATATATTTTTATAGCAGCTAATGTCATTCTTCATGGGGAAAAGATCCAATCTGGGCATCTAGATAAGCTGCTTCCTCCAATAGTTCCATTGCTCACATCTCATCATCACACTTTACGTGGATTTACACAGGTCACACTTCATAAATGGAGAATGTTTCTTATTCTCTATATGTGGACCTTGGACTATTGTATTTAATCATTAGTATTAAATTGCAGATATTGCTATACCATGTCCTTGAAAAAATGTTTCCTGATTCAAATCCTGCGGCCTGCTCTTCCATGTCCTTGGAAGGGAGGTGCTTTGTTGATTTGAGATACTATTTGGAGCACAACTCAGATTGTACACGGTATGATTATCTTATTATGCAATTCTTGGAGTTCCTTTTATGAAGGTTAGGTGCGAGTTGCGTATTACTGGTCCTACCACAAGGTTTCCCTTATATATTGGAGTCTGTCGTCTCTCACTAGTATATTGATTTATTCCGTCTAATTAGTAAATATTAAAGTGTAGGTTGCTGGAATTAATCTTTAATTACATAATTTGCATTTAGTAATAGAGTTTCATCTAAGTTCTTGTGTGCTGTAATAATGTAATTTCATATTATGGACACCAGTTTATGTGGATCGTTCTCTCGCTGGTGTTTTATCATTTTATGTTGAAGGTCATATGTTCTACGGAGTGACATGCAGAACTGCTTCACATTTATGTGCTGAACCTTTAGAGCTAAGCCTAACAATATCAGAGCTGAACTATGGGTGTTATGTGCATTCAGTGGTCAGCGTCTGAATATAACATAGTATGCGGTATCCTTAATCAGTATCATGATAAAGAGACCAAGTCCCAGAGGATCATTGCTAATATACCATTATAAGAAAAATGGTTTTATACTCTATAATTGGTCAATGGTAACTGACTTGCAGGAATCGATTTGAGTGATCGAGAAAAAGGCTACAAAACATAATTTCCTTGAATTTAACATAATAAAATTGTAGGTTGTTGGATTATAAAATGTAAGGATTCCTAAAATAGTCCATGGCCCAGGTATACAAGTCCAAGAGGAGTTAAAATAGAAGATCTTGTGTGGCCTAAACTTGTTCAAATAGTATGTCACTATTGTGATAGTTTACACTTCAGAATAACTTCGTTTTACTTTGTAAGAGTTGCCAGATAGGGAACATAAGTGAACACGGGTTGGTACTTATTGTAAATTTTAATAGGAAATTTCAATCCAAAGGGCCCCATCTTGTATTACCTGCATTAAATACAGCAAATTTTTCCCTGCACAATCTTGATTCTTGTATTGTTGTCTGGACATGAGACATGAGTAGGTCTAAACTTGGTACTGCTCTATATTTCTTCTTGGTTGGTATTGAAGGCTGCATATGCTGTGATTCCTTCTTTTGTTAGTGATCTCTATCAATTATAATGCAGGTTAAGAGCTTCCATGGACAGTTATCTTGATTCTTTTGATCCTATTAAATCTGTATCTCCAGCTGGGATTTTTACTAACAGGGTGGAGGTGAGTTATGATGAACATTTTTTTGCTCTTGCGTTTAGAGCTTAATTATGTGAAAACAGATTGCCTGTAGTGTGGGACTTTTTTTTGCCGTGTCCTCAGTGAAATATGCTAACGATAAGAAACTAGTGACTAGCAAAACAAATTACTAGAGTTGGGACATTGATTTTCTTTGCCAACTGATGTTGACACTCAATTCCCTGCTAGAGTTGGGACATTTTGGCATAGCTAAGATTTTATTTGATTTTTACTCTTCCAAAGCTAGGAGAAACTATTCTAGAATGATAGGAAATTAATTCCTTTTTTTATGGTGGTACGCCATCCACATATGTATTTCATAAAAATGACTACTTATAACATGCAATATCTCTCCCTAGAAGAGGTGACTCGATTAAAATATACACTTTGTGATTGTAACAATAAGAATAATTGGAGATTTTATATACTCCTACTTGTTAATAATTCAAGTATAATTATATAAGGTAAATCTTAAATTTACATTTTCGAGCTATACCTTATGTAGCTTGCTAACTACCTAACATACCGACTAATATCAAGAACAAGCTTGGTGCATTCATGCGAATGAAACCACTAAAGGAGCTTTCAAACACCAAATTAGAGTAGCTTGTCCGTAGCTCTGTTCATTTACACCCGTGTATAGGTCTATTTAGTGCCAGTAGTTCTGGCTCTTTCTTCCTCACTTCTTAACGCTCCATACTGATGATATTTGTGTAGGAGCAAGAATTTGAATGCGTTCCAGCGACACTTATGGACCGAGTTATAGATTTTTTGAACGTAAGCACCAAGCTACTGCATTTTACATTTTCCTTTAGGTTTGTGGCTTATAATTACTTTTTACAGGAAACAAGGGAAGATCTTAGGTCATCAATGGCTAAAGATGCAGCTGCTATCCAGAGTGAGAGCATCCATATTGATGAACGTCCTAAATGTCCTGAAACACTGGACTCCAATGGAGGACACTCCACAAACCAGCTAGGAAAAGAACTCCTATATGACTTCCAACGAAAAATTTCCCTTTCCAAGAATGAGAAGCTAGAAACGGGCTCAGCAACTTTCTTGGATAAAGGGACATCTCGTGGATCATTATTGGGTGCGTCAACATGAATAACTTGTCTCTGCTCTCGTTCTTGCTTTAAAGCATGTTAGACATACTCTACAAGTTTCTTTCCTATCTTGCTGATTTTCTTATGAAGATATATTAACTTGATTTTCTTGAATCATGAAACGCAGATATGGAAAATGAAGATCATCTTCTTGACCAGTTGCTAAATACAAGGGGAGAGATAGGCGAGAAGTTAAAGGCAAGCAGGCAACAGATTATCATTCAAGCATCCCTAATAGATCGGATTCCCAATTTGGCTGGCTTGGCACGGACTTGTGAGGTAACACTAGACATTGTTTACCTTCTTACTTGTGGTCACATCCATATATGCCTGACTTGCTTCGTACATATATTTTTAGTACATCTCTGTCGTGTTCAATTATTGACAGTTATATATTCCAGGTATTTAAAGCAGCTGGACTAGCCATTGCTAATAAGAATGTACTAAATGACAAACAGTTTCAACTTATCAGGTAATAATAAATCTTGTCACATTTTTTACTGTAATTCTTTAGAACTGTCTTGTCACATTTTATGATACTAGTAAAATAAAATCCTCATAATGATCTACAATCTACTATATGGCAATTGTAAATGTTTGAGTTTGTTTGATCAGTGTAACAGCAGATAAGTGGGTTCCCATGATGGAAGTCCCAGTGGAAAGTATGAAAGTATTCTTGGAGAAAAAGAAACAACAAGGTTTTGCAATCCTAGGTCTCGAGCAAACTGCACATAGCATACCATTGGACCAGTACAATTTCCCTGTAAAGACGGTAAGTCATCCCATCCCCTGCACAGGCTTGATTCATATGGTGTTTTGTGCGAAGTAATGCAAGAGTTGTTTATGAGCATTCAACATTTGCAGGTATTAGTTCTGGGTCGGGAGAAGGAAGGAATACCCGTGGAGATAATCCACATGCTGGATGCTTGCATTGAGATCCCGCAATTAGGTATTGTTAGGTCGTTAAATGTTCATGTCAGTGGCGCCCTCGCGCTCTGGGAGTATACTCGCCAGCAGAGGTAAACCTAGCACTCAAAATAACTTGTGTCAGCTTTCAACTCTCATCTACATCTATATTAAATATTAAAGTAAACTTTTCATTGTTATATTTTTTTGGCGCTAGATTTTGAAAATTAATTTTCTGTTTTTAAGCTGCAGCGTTTTATAAGTTACAAATCATGCGCACCATACACACACACACACTCACACAAACTGAATCACTGCCAAATTTTTAGATTAAATTGGAAAAAATGAATTTTTGTATATAGTAAAGTATAATTTTGGTCCTAAACATATGACTGAAATACGAAGTTGGTCTAGAACATTCACTTTTTGAAAATTGAGTCCTAAGCAAATGAAATCGTTGTCGAATCGGTCACTTTTGGACTTACGATATTCATACTAGAGCTAGAAAACATAATAAAACATCAATTTAGAAATTTTGAAACATAATAACTTGTTGCTTGGTATGAGATTTACGTACCTATCAAGGTATAAGTAGTCAGAGAGTTGAAGGGTCGGATCTTCTAAAGGTAAAAGCTTGAACACAATGTTGTTGTTCTTCATTTCTAGTTTTTTGTCACGAATACGCTTGGCAGATCTTTTAGCATGTCTGTGACCATCTTGAAAATGTAACTCTTGGAAGGTTGGTATATCAGCCAGCTCAATGGGAATTTTCTTCAGCAATTCGCATTTGGACATCGTAAGGCGTTTGAGTTGGGGGAAGTGATCCTTTGAACATTCCCATTGTTTAAAATCTAAGCTTTCAATTTTCAATGTTTGAAGATATGGGAAAACTTTATCATCGCCAAGAAGCTCCCACTTCTCCCCTAAGAATGCGTTGTCTTTTAACTTGAGCTCCTTGAGTTCCTGCATCAATCTAAGGATGAAAATATCCTGCCAATCGAGACAAGTTGCTGACAATGTCAGACTTCTCAGGCTAGGAGGAAATTTCGAGGGTTCGAGAATCCGGTTGCTCAATTTGAGCTGAGGTTTAAGACTTGTTTTCCAAAGCTTCTGTTTCTTGCCTCTAGTTTCCTTGTTTAACAGCTTCAGATTTACAACTTTATCCAAATCCTTTAACAAATCATTCTTGCCATCAAACAGCATTAATGCTAATTCGCCACATATGCCTAGTTTCTTCAAATTGGGCAGTTTGCTGAACAATTTTCCAGAGCAACTTTCCGGTGAAATTCCACATAGAGTTTGGAGCCGCTCACCTTCCTTAGAAGCTTCACTTTTTTTGGACAAAATAGCTGATGCATTTGTCTCAAAATACTTTAACTCGACCATCGCCAATATATCTGCTTCAATCTTAAGGGTGTGAAATGTTGTATGAACAATAAGAGTCTGCACTTTTCGAAGTGTAGAGATGGCTTTTGGTAGAACACCAGCGCTGATTGAAAGTGTGACATACCTCAAATGAACCAGACACAAGTCAGTATAAATTTTATCGACTTTAATGGGCTTGGCATCCAACACCTTAAGCAACTTGAAAACTGCACGAAACTTCGGAATGTCACCCTTATCCAACATGAATTCTTCTATGGAATTAGAAACAAATGAGCGGATATAGATCTGGACACTCTCTTGTCGTAGTGAAGTTATAAATTTGGGGATAAACCTATGAATGTCGGCATGAATACATATGCGCCGATTTTTGTTTACCTCATTGATTTGAGGAAAGAATCCTTCCCCACTAGTGTATTTGAAATCTTGGAAAAGGTTCTCTCCTTCAGGTGCAGATATTTTTTGGCAGAATTTTCGTGTTGACTCGGTAATTCTGCACGTTTTAGCTGAACCATCGGGTCTCATCTCTTCAATTTTGAGCAAATTCTTCCCTACAAGCTGCATTAAATACTTCTCTGCAGTCTCTTCCAAAGTGACATCTTCTGCTTGTGGTATAAATCCTTCTGCAATCCACATATTGATCAATTTTGAAACGGGGAATTTTGACTGACCAGGAAATATTCCCAAGTAGAGAAAGCACGGTCTCAAATGGTAAGGCAATTCGTTGTAGATTGACTCGTTAACTGGAGCTATGTCGAGGGGAAAAGTTTTAAATACTTGAATTCTTTCTCTTGGGTTATTTACAAGTCGAAGCTTTTCGGCAAGAGCTTCAGCCGTAGAGACAATTTCTCTTGGCAGACCATTACAACTCTCTGCAAATAGTTGTCCATGGTATTCCAACTCAGGAGGGCACAGAGCTCCAGGGAAAAGCCGCCACTTCAGTAAATCCCAACTTTCCTTGAGCTTCAACAGCTCCAACATTATATGAGAATCATCTTTAACAAAGTGAACCAATTCAGGATTAGTACTTGTTATCAAGACCTTACTCCCTTTAACACTCTTTCCAAAGGCCTTTTGAAGCTCTGTATAATCCTCCTTACTCATTCTGGACACATTATCCAGGACAAGCAAGAATTTCTCTTTCTCTAATAAACTTCGAACTTGCTTGCGTAACTCACAAGGAATATCACTCTTTGGAACTGTCTCTGGATGTAGCTGTTTTAGAACAACAAGCAATATATTTTTTGCTGTTGGATTAGGAACACTAACCCAAATGAGCTTGGTGAAGTGATTCTTAACTTCTGAATTGTGAAACATTTTAGCTGCCATTATAGTCTTTCCGATGCCACGTGTACCGGTGATTAAAATCAACTCAGTTTGTTTTGCTCTGTCTCGAGTAAGACGCCGTTTTAGTCTTCTTTCCTCTTTTACGAAAATAGGGCAATAATCTTCTTGTGTTGGTGGCTCGTCCTGTTTGCAAATTTACAAGGGATATGCCCAATTAGTAAACAGACTATGAGACCGTTTGTTTAATGAACTCTTGCAATTGTTTAATTCTGGTTACTTGTATGATGATGTAAGGCAAATAATGTTACAAGGCTATTTAGTAATCACCATAGGGTAATCATTCTTGTATAATGTATAAAGGCCAACAACTAATCATTATAGCGTACATGATAATTAGGATAGTATTTTTTGTAAACCCGAATATAGGGTACAAAGGCCAACAAGTAATCATTATAGGGTACGTGGTAATTCAACCCAAAACTTGTGGACTGGTCTGGATAAATGAAATTAGCTGGTTAGGATAGTATTTTTTTAACCCGAATATATAATTGGGCCATCCAGGTCAGCCCATTTGGGGTGTCGGGTTACTCGGGCTGGCCCGGGAGGGTTGCAGGTCAGCCCACAAATTATGTACTCCCTTCGTTCCATAGTAATACAATCATTCATTTTCTACTATTGTTTTGGAAAAATAATAATAAACAGTTAAAGTGAAGAAATAGTAAAGTAAGATAGAATATAATGTACATAAGACTATTCTCTACATTATTATATCTCTTACTTTCCTCTCTCTCAACTTTAATTATTTATTACTCTATCCGTTTCATAGTAATGGAGGCGTTTCTTATCTACACGGGATTTAAGAAAAAATGTGTTAAGTGGGATAGGTAAAGAAATAATAAAATAATAAATGAAAAAGGTAGAGAGATAAAGAGATAGTAAAGTAAGTGAGAAGAAATGTGTTGACTTTTACTAAAAAAGAAATGTCTCCACTACCATGAAACATACCAAAATGGCAAAATGACTCTTTGTAGCAAAAGACGATTCCGTCGCCTTGGCAGCCCCCCACATTCCGGACCGACATCATATGAGGGGGTTCAATCAGGGTACGCAGTAACCCGTTAAGGGGGAGGCCTTAGCCCATTGGCCGCTAGAAGCTCATCTCCCAAGTCCTCACACTTGTGCTTGAGAGATGAAAGCAACTACACGGCAGTAGTGGAATCCAAACCCAGGCTCATTGTAGCAAGATCTGCCCCACCGTTGCCAACTGCGCTTAGAGGTGCCCACGGTTCTGGAACCGGCGGTTCGTAACCGCCGGTTCCAGTTTTGGAAATTGCCGAACCGGAACCGAACCGCGAGGGTGTTTCGCGATTACGGTTTCTATTCCAAAACCGCCGGTTTCGGTTTCGTTTCCGAACCGGCGGTTTTCGGTGGTATTTTTTACGTTTTTTCATGGTTTCGAACCTCCGGTTTTTTGCGGTTTCGGCTTGATTTCACGGTTTTTCGCGGTTCCGGCACTGTTCTAGTTTGAAATTTTTTGAACCTGAACCGAACCACGGTTCAAAAATAGACGGTTTTGATTCGGGTAAATTTTCACGGTTTCGGTTCGGAACCGTAACCAGCGGTTACGGTTTTAACCGCTGGTTCGGTAAACCTTGGGCAGGTCTAACTGCGCTACCCCTGCAGGCGGCAAAATGACTCTACTACTATGGAACGGAGGGAGTATTATTAAAAAAACGAATGCGGAAAATGAAATGACTTTGGTTATACAATTCCTAATTACTAGGGATGTGTTAGTAACGACTTTGGTTATACAATTCCTAATTATTCCATTTAATATCCATTTTGTTCATTACTTCGCTTCTATTCTAGGTGTTGAATAATTACTTTATGTTTGAGTGACACATTCTGTGATGATCTATTGGCTTGCAACATAATCGTGAGAAGATGATTGCGAGTTAGAAGAGCTTATTGATGTTACAATTAGCTTCCCTTAAAACGGTACTGTTAATTTAGAGCGAGAACATTAGGAGTCTTAGGAGCTTTTAAGAGTTACTAATCTAGGATTGAAGCCCCTAGTGTCTGTAATCCACTTTGTGCCGCATGGACAATATAATTGTGACTCGTTCTAGTGAAATATGAACTGTGCTAGGGTGTTGTAGTTGGAATTTGTATAATCATAACTGTGAAAGCACATCCCTGAAATTCTCTTATTTGATCTGTTTAACCTCTGTGATTTATCTTCAATCGTTACTTGCTTTTGTTTTTACAATTTTTATTTTCAAAATCCATTTTTCTTTGTTTTTCCAAATAGTAAAAGAACCTTAGTAGAAGGTAGACAATTTGTGATTGTTTTCTCCTGTGTTCGATATCCGGTACTGACCATTAGCTATATTATATATACTATGTATACTTGCAGGTTTATTTAGTGCTAATAAAAAGTGCATCACTAACTTTTTCAACTCACTTTCTATTACATTTCTTAAAACTCATGGCATGTCAAATGGTGACAAATTATAGGGGACAGATGGAGTATCATTTTTCCAAAACGAGTGCCAAAAAGAAATGATTCAAGTAACGTGAGACATAGAGAGTATTTATTTATGCAAGAGAGAACTTTTTCCAACACAGAAAATATGACATGTTTTGTGGGACAAACTAAAAGGAAAAGCATGACATCTATTATGGGACACATGGAGTAAAACAATAGTAGTGTAGTGGTAAACATTGAATTTAGCATATACTCCCTCCGTCCCACAAAATTATGGACATTTGAGATGACACGAGAATTAATGCATAATTGGTAAAGTAAGAAAGAGATAAAAAGAAAAAGTAACTACAGTATTGTTAGTGGAAAATGAGGTTCACCTCATTAGAGAGGAAGAAGTTATCAAAAATAGAAGGAAATATTTTTATTGGGGGAACGGATCCTCTGCTATGGTGAGAACACAATAGAGTTTTTTATGGGACATCCCACAATGGAAAATATTCTTATTTTTATGGGACGTAGGGTTATTTTTTACTCATGCATCATTAAACTGTAGTTCGTATGATTTTAAAATTTTCCGTATTATGATAAACTATGTTGTTTTTTATATTATATAATACTCACATTTCAATTGTTCTTGTGTTTAATTTATTTTTATTTACAAAGAGTTAATATTTCTTTCAAAAGCTAAATTGGTTTGATTAGCCCGGCGGGTTAGAATGAAAATTCAGCTCGACAACTCGAACAAATTGGCTTGAACCCGAGCGAGTCAGTTCGATTAACATCTCTAATGGTAATCATTGTAGTGTCACATGGTGATTATTATAATGCTAAAGAGTAATCATCATTAAAGGGTAATCAATATTTTCATATTGCTAGATTATAATTATCATAGTGTTGCAAGATATACCGATTCTTATAATGACCATTCAATTTTTTTATATGAACGTATGTAACTAGTAGTATTTGTTAAATTTTTTATAAAATTACATTTAAAATATTATATGTAATTTGTGAAAATATAATTTTATTTAAAAGAGTTACATTATATTTAAAGGTTTGAGTTATTTTACGAGAGAGTAATTTCCATAGCTAGTTTAATGCCTTAATTATCCTGTTTACCTAATTAAACTTTATATATATACACAATAAAACCTAAATTAGTTAAACTTGTATTTTTATTTAATTTTATTTTATTTAAGAGTAAAGGTCAATTTTAGTGCTAAACATATGATCAAAATACGAATTTGGTCCAAAACATTCACTTTTTGAAAAACAGGTTCATAACAAATGAAATCCTTGTCGGAGTGGTCCTTTTTTTACCGTTTCGTAAAAAAATTAACGGTCATGCCACTGTGCAATTAGCGTTGACCATTAGTTTTTTGACGAACCATCAAAAAAGGACTACTTCGTCAACATTTTTCATTTGTTATGAGCCTGTTTTTCAAAACGTATATGGTTTGGACCAAATTAGTATTTTGGTCATATATTGACCTTTACTTTTTATTTAAATGGTAAATTCATTTTAATTATAAAATTTATATCACAAACTCACTATAAATTTTCGCTCATTCAATAACTTGAGTGCAATTCTCTAATGAAATAACCTTTACTTTTTATTTAAATGGTAAATTCATTTTAATTATAAAATTTATATCACAAACTCACTATAAATTTTCGCTCATTCAATAACATGAGTGCAATTCTCTAACCATTTCTTTCCTTTACACATATTTCTTTTATTTTATTAGACACAAACTTCGTCAAACTAAAATTTAAGAATTAAGAGTTTCAAAATTTGGATTGTATTCAATCACGTTATATGAGCACAAATCAAAGACGGATGAAGAAAAAATCATTTATAGATGTTACGTTTTCTTAAATTTAATTTGGAAAATATTTTTGTGTGATTTAACTCATTGGTTGGGGATTATATATAATCATTTATATAAAATATGAATAAATTTAAATTTTTTATTAAAAAATTTAAATAAGAAAGCAATTTTAGTATAGCCCTTTCCCCTTGGCATCCTCTTTTGGGTTGGTCCATGACATTATATCTATATCGAAGTATATCTCATTAAATATGATCTATATATAAAGAAGAGATTATAAAAAAAAATTGGGTTTTATCCAATTAGCCGAATTTGGATATCTATATCAGGTAAGCAAGTGCCCAAATGTATAGCCGAGTCGGGTATGAGGTGGAGTGGATAACTATTTTTCAGGTGCATGTACCCAATTTTTGCAAGTTAGGTACCCATGTGTAGTGATGTCAATCAGGTCAACTTAGTGGGTTTCAGGTCAATCCTACTAGGGTTGTGGTTAATAGGTTGAAGGCTAACCGGATTGTGATTTTATTGGATTAAAATTTTTCAATCTAACAATAGAGTTTCGGGCTTACCCAATGGCCTAATCAGAATGCTATCGATAAAATTAACATGTGATCAATCTAATACATAAGGATGGAAATTATTCGTATTTATAGTATGCAAAACGTTTAATTATGATAATTTAGAGAAAACTCAAACATGATTAAATACTTATTTTAAAATTTGTATAAATAGAGGAAAACATATTTATATCTTATAAAATTTTAAAGCATATTTTAAATTTTAAATATTTCTTATAGTAAATTTGATTTTTCTATTTCATTTATCTATTATTAAAGCATGTTTTATAACTTAAAATGGAAGGTCTTTTATAGTTATTTGTATATTAAATAAACATCAATGAAGTATCGAATTAGATGTCAAACAAATAGAACATTAAATAATAGCTTCATTGTGTCTAACTTACCGGCTCAGCCCATTGGGTTTCGGGTGAGCTATACTAGAAATTTTCAACCATAACACTATAAATTTATTGGGTTATTCAGGGTTTAGGGTTATTCCTGTCAGTCCACGATTTTTGGACTGCACTAATATCGCTAGGCAATATGATTATAATTAGTAATAAAAAATTATTTTTATAATGACCATGAGATTTTTTTGTATGAATATATGCCGTAAGAATTTAGTTAAATATTTTTATACAATTATATCTAATTTGATTTTATGGTTTATGAAATGAAATAGAAGAGTTATTTTAAGAGTGAGAAATTGATTTCTACAGTGGTAAATTAGGTTTAGGCGTTTAGGTGTGTTGTATCAACGTTGTTTTGGACTGGTAGACATGACCAATTAGTATAATAAAAAACAAATATTTAGTTAAATGATGAAGAAGAAGCATATTACCTCGTACACTGCGGATCCTTCATTTGTAGTAACATGGCCTATGCCTAGTTGATCTTCGATTTTTTTGCGGATTTTACCGACGCTTTCGGCGACGGCTTGGATCCGTTTGGCAACATCGACAACGGAAGTAGATGGACCGGGCATGATCCAGTTGGACTCTTTTTTGACAGCGATGGAATCGATGGCATCTTCAGCTTTGTAAACATTGTCGCGTACCTCTCTGAGGAGAGCTCTTTCCAGAAAGGTGAAGCTCTTGGGCTTCTCAGCGCTCTCTTTCAGATATCCACTCAAGATTTCGATATCATATTCCAGCTTGTTCCTCTGCTCCGCCGTGCCCTCGATCAGTTTTTGATTCTCATCTAATTGTTGAACGAATCTGCCACCAAAGAACTTCACTGCTTCAATCGCAACTTTCGATGCTACGACTGCTTCCATTTTTGCTGTATCTATCCTCTCAAGATTTGTGCAAGTTTTTGGAAATTGGCTTATGACAGATACGGTGTAGTACAAATTTGCGTAGTCAATAATAATAATATTATACTTGTAGCCAAAAGTTGTAAGTATAAAAAAAATGTTTGTGTTATATGCAAAACTAGTTATAAATGCAGAATGTAGAATTATACCCCTCCGTTCCCTCATAGTTGAGTCGTTTTTTCATTTCGGGAAGTTCCCTCATAGTTGAGTCAATATTTCATGGACGGAGGGAGTAATAAACTAAAACAATCAAATAATGAACTCTGCTATCTAACAATGTCCTTCCGTATTTTGGTTCTTGCGTGTGACATTTAATTAAAATTAGTTATGATTTGATCAAACTCTTATAAACAAATTCTAGTAATTTCGTAAATGACTTTATGAGGAAAATTATACATTCCAGTAATCGTGTGAGTTGAATGATTGTGTGATTGGCAATTGAAACATAAATAAAAATATCTCATATTGGTGTCAGAGAGACCGAAACTACTATATGAGTTTTATGAGTCATTCCTCTTATCATTAATTAGTTTTAGGATGAAAGCCCATAAATTTCTATCATGGTATTAGAACGAGTCACCGATTGTGAGTTAAATTCAACAAATCCTGAATTATATCTGAACTGAAACTAAAAACTAACTAACCCAAGGAGTATATATGGACACTTTAAATTTGAGTAGGGTCCAACTTAAAGAGTTTGAGATAGAGTGTTGACAATTAAAACATAAATAAATATAACAGTATCTCATATAGACAGAACTGAAATCACTATATAAGTCTTATGAGTCGCAATTTTGTTCGAATTTATAGACACAACAATACAAAACAAGCTACTTATAAAATAGGGTCGCCCAACTCAAAACCTTAATTGGATTCAAACCAATTAATTTTGTAATTCGAACACTATTATGATGATAATTAACAAGTTCAATTATAACAATAACCATTTACACAACTGTGGCTTTCACGTACATGCACTTAACACCTAAATTTTATTTACAAGAACTATTATATAGGAGTATAATTTTCGAAACCTTATTGAAACCGGGATAGCTTCGGCATACAATTGACAATATTAATTGGAAGGAGACAAAAAATACTACTAATAATTGTCATAGCAGAATTGGTCTACGCTGAATAGTAGTTGTAAGTTGCATCAAACACGTTATTTTGAATATAAAAACACAATAAGTGAAATGGGAATACTATATTGGAAGATTTGAAGTTGAATAGTAGTTGTAGTTTGTGATGCTTAATACTCCATGAAATTTGAATCTTTCTCGGTTTCTTATTTAAAAAACGATCAATAACAGTATCTTATTATGTTTCAAAGTGACTTCGAGCCTCTAATATATTAATCCATGGTTAGAACATTTTACTAACCGCCTTATCATCAAATTGTGAAGATTATACCCTCAACCAATAATTCACTTTTTAAAAATTTTATAGTAAAAAATCAAAATATTGATTATAGTATTACTCCCTCTGTCCGTGAATAGGAGTCCCATTTTTCCATTTTAGTCCGTCCGTGAATAGGAGTCTCGGTTCATAATTACCATAAATGTTAAAAATGTCTCACATTCCACCAACTCATTCCACTCACGTATCATTTAAAACTAATATATTCAAGTAGGACCCATACTCCACTAACTTTCTTCCACCCACTTTCTTAACATTTCTTAAAATCCGTGCCAGAAAGAAGTGAGACTCCTATTTGCGGACGGAGGAAGTATAAAATAACCCTTGAGGTGTCACCCTCCTTAGAAGATTTATTCAACTCTTATTTATTAATACTGCGATTAGAACTGTTACTAACCACCTTATCATCAAGTTGTTAAGAATACACCCTCAACCAATATTTCACTTTTTAAAAATATATTGAGTCAAAATCATCATTCAAATTACCCCTTGAGGTGTCACCCTTCTTAGCGTATCGATACAACTCTAAGGGGTGTTCGGTTTGCAAGATTGTATCGGGGATTAAATTTGTAGTGTGTTTGGTTCATGAGATTTAACCACACAACTCAATCCTAGATGAATAATCATGAGATAATTAGTCATAGCTAAGCTCCTATGACTAAAATAAGCACACAACTCAATCCTAAATTGTATCTTGAAATGATTTTATCTTGAAAACCGAACCTCACCTAATAATCTATTATTAATCCGCGATTGGAACATGTTACTAACCGCCTTATCATCAAATTGTTAAGATTATACCCTCAACTCAACCAATATTTTACTCTTTGAAATATTATTGAGTCAATAATAATGATTTGTATTAAAATAGCCCCCCACACTACAAAAACTTAGATTTTATGGACACAAAAATTGAGACACAATTACTAACTTATGAAAATTTTAAAAAATAATACAATAATTTATGACGCAAAAGAAAACATCCCTAAGTTTATGGTAAATTATCTTAATCTTTTCCCTTTTTAGGACGCTTTTATTTGTGTACCTTAATTTTGGTTGGAACACTAACAATAGAGACACTTTATGAAGCATGAGTGGTATAATTAGACACACAAATTAGTATCCTTAGTAGTATTAAAAAGCTGTCTTTATCCAAATTTTTTTTGTAGTGGAGGTGTCTCCCTCCTAAGCATATTTACTCAACTTTAAACATTAATTATCAGAAACGTTGTATCATATTATATTTGTTTTATTTGTTAGGTACTAGTACTTCGTAAAATATTGATGAAACGGACATGTTGTATCCACATTCCACAACACGGTTGGCTTCTCAAACATAAGTTACATTGGTTGACTTTCCCGTGTAAAGGTGTAAAGAAGCTAAACATTTAAGACAAAATATAGGAATTTTCCGTTAAACTTCCTAACAAACTTCTAACCAACTCAACCTCCTAACTCTTCAGCTATTCTTAGCTCAGGATTCGTGAATCAATTCAACTACAATGTGTTGTGGATATGCATAGGCTTGATGTTTATGACTATTTTCATGAGTTTATCCTGAATTGTGTGACAATCGATCTCTATGTGTTTTGCTCTTTCATGAAACATTGGACCAAATAGAGCATATATACACCGCGGCTTGATTATCATAGTACAAAAACACTGGTTTATCAATATCATAATCTCGTAACAAAGCAATTTCCCAGACAACTTCGCAACTTGCTTGTGCCAATTGCCCAGACGTACTAATACCAATATCTCGTACCAAAATTGTTCTATGTAGGCTGTAGCATACAATAACACCGAATTTTCTCCAAGAATTTCTACGCAGGTTTGCTTTTCCATAGAAATTTATTTTTCCATTATCATCTTCTTTTACATATAATCGTTTCTTGTAATGGAATTATGTCACCTAACTTTATGTGTATGTGTGTTACGACGTGAGAGCAGAGAGAATTGAGAGAGACGATAGAGTAGGGCGAGATGAATTGTTGGTGTATGCGTGTGTTTTTTTATTAATAATTTTAATATTAAACGAAAAACGACGTTTATATATTTAAATGCAACATCGGCTTTGAAATTGCTACCTCTATTAAGATTTGGATTATTGTGGGAAAATCTCAATCCGATCAAAACTTATAATATTAACGATTAAGTCTCATTATTGAACTCAGATGTAGTCGGAATGTGTTAAAACTTAAATGCGGAAAATAAAAAACTATTGCAGGGAGTAAAAGACGGGAAAATTGTAAAGACTATATTGTGATTGACTTGAATGAATTTCTCGCAGTGGTTACACAACATTTTATAGGCTTCAATTCTACATATACATGAAAAATATATTATAATTATACTAATATCTTCTTGATTTGATTTTTCATAATCTTTAATTGATTTCCTTCATTATTTTTGCCATAACTTCATCCCTTAGGCCATCCACAATGGGGCGCCCTAAGGCGCGCCCTATGGCGCGCCACGTCATCAATTTTATCCTCCTACCCCCACCTGCAATGGGGCGCCCTAAGGCGCGCCCTATATGTTTTACTATTGTTTTGTTAATTAATTTAAATGTTTTCAAATATATAATGCAAACTAATTAAAAAACAGAACGAGTAACTAAAAACCGACGAAGATTGCATTAATTACACAAAAGTTACACGATTCAAGTTGGCTAATCTACGCAATTCCCAACTTCCGGTGCAACTCATCGATCCCGGAGATAGTCGGCTTCGGCGGGGTCCGTGCACTTCTTGAGGGCCTTGTGCGTCTGAAACAACGTCTTCGCCATCGAGGCTGTTGCCGTCGGGTTCGGGGTCGGGATCGGGACCGGGATCGGCGATGGGTTGGCGGCGGTCGAGGATGATGTCGCCGCTGCCTTCCCCTTGGCCTTCGCAGCCTTGACGCCTATGGGACGCAGGGAGGACATCGGTGTGCCGGAACTCTCAATGTCCTCGTACGTCCGGTTGAGGTCCACCAGACGAGTTACGCTTTCGCTGCTCGTGTAACCACCAGCTACGGTGGTCTTCGTCCTCTTTGTCGCACCGGTGTGCAGAATCCCGCCTTGGAACTTCTGCTTGTCCCTCAAAAGCGCCCAGATGGCCTCATGCCTAAAGTCGCCGTACAGGGACTGGTATGACAATAACGCTTTAGGGCGTCGCTCAAGCTCTCGCCGCTCCCCTGCTCCCTCGAGCACTTCTCGTACTCCGCCGCGAACAGGTTGACTTGCTTCTTCACCTGATCCCAGTGCTTGCGGAGCTGCTCCCGTTGGCGCTTGTACGCGCTCGGCGGCTTCGCCGCATTGTAGCTGAAACGACCGCTTGTCGTGTGAGTGTATGTGTAATAAACTTCTACGTCGAGCTACCAAGTCCAATAAATCCACTAAACACTAGGTCTAGGAACTCAAGGTGACACGGAAGACTCTGTCTATGAACACACAAACTCTTGCGTTTCAAAGATCCCTCAACCCGTTATACTATAGATTAGTATAGAGAAGCAGGCGTCGATCCCACGAAGATGGACATGTAAGAAAGCATCTATAGACTTTGGTTTAGAAAGTGGCTGCTGCCACGCAAATTTGGGTTGAGGTATAACTACGGCTAGACCTAGGCACAAAATCAAACACTAGACCTAGGAAACTGTAAACGTCATGCTGAGATCGAACATCCTTAGGGCTACGTAATTTTAAACTAACTTCCTAGACCGAGCAACAATTACCAACTATAGCTAAACAAAATGCAAATAAAAGTGGGGACCAAACTCCTAGAAATATCAAGTACGGAAGAAAAGCTGCAACTAACTAACTAAGGATTTAACTAACAACAACATGCATCTCATCGGCTAAATCAAATACGAATATGAAGAAAACAGAGCACATACCCAGATTCGAACAGAATATAGAAGTTCGGATGTCGGAAACTTGCAACTAGACGGAAATAAAACATATCTACATATACTAGACGGAATGAAATGAACACACGAAAACTAGGCATGAATCACGATCACTCTGTTTCAGCTTCAACGCCGGATGCTTAATCCACTCCGGATCCAAGCAATCCGGTCCCAACAACAACCATAATCAACTCCATAATTCTCGATTCAACAGATCTGCTCCGATCAACACTAGATTCCAGCGAGTCTACTCAAACTCAACAACCAACACGAAAATCAAACATCCAATTCAACATTCACAACTAGCTCAAGATAAATGACATCCATAATCGAAATCAACAGCAACTCAAATATGGAAAACAGAAATTTCATAAATAACGGAAATTCAACAGCAAACAGGGCCGAGCTTCGAACGGCGGAGCTCGGTGAAATTCACGACAGTAAAGTAAAATGAAAACAATTAAATTATTTCTTCACCCTCTGTAAGAACGGTGTTACCCGCTACTGACTAGCAAAATAAACCCGAGAACACCCCACGATTTCCCGATTAAACCCAAAGTATGTAGAAGTGAGAGAGCTAGAGCTGCGATCTGGTCATAAGGCCTCCACCGAGAAGGTCCCCTCTGATTGCATGCTTTCTTCTTTATATAGGTGTGGACATAATCTTCTAGAAGCCTTCGTAGAAATCTCCATTCTACCCTTCAGCCCCTTGATTTCCTCCGTCTTGTAATTTTTCTTCAAATTGCTCACTTATTCGCCAGTTTCCTTGGACCATGCAATTGTCCTTCTCTATTCCTGGATCTGGCGAAAACCTTCTACATACATGGCTTAAAACATGTGTTAGACCCCGCAAATGAATGAGTTTCACCCCTATATCTATGCATGAAATTAGCCTTATCAAACTGCTCACACTTAAACCATACTTGCCCTCAAGTATAAAGACAAGAAAAAAAATAAGGTGAATTTCAATGCATGATTATCCTATGACCAACTCTAAAAAAACAAAAACTCCTAGACCTAGACATAAAACAGACTCAAAAAGAAAAAATAAACACTTTAAAGAAAAACACGAAGAAAAACACATATGCATGAACCAGCTTCAATTTTTAGGCAGTCGTCCCCACAAGTTTAAGGTTAATCCTATCGTCTACAGTCTCCAAATCTTCCCCTTCACCTTCTTTTACCTAGTCGGTCTGTCAGTTCGTCCAGATAACCTATTGACTTCCCACTTGTTGGATTCACTCGATCACTCATTCCTCACCAGGGATGTTAGGATCGAATCGCTCTTAAGTTAATGTTACACCACTGATGCATCGGGTTATGAGAGTTTCTCCTTCCTATAGTCCTCATTTCTTTTTCCTTTTAATCTTTGGGTCAGGTTACTATTGCTTCCTGCCCTTAGGTATCTTTTTCTTTTATTCCCCCCTTTTTATATTTTCCCCTGGACTTCGTCCAGCTTATACCTCCGATTTTTTTTATTTTATTTCTCCCCTGAACTTCGTCCAGCTTATACCTCCTTTTCCTAGACTTCGTCCTGCTTATACCTCCTCTTCCTGGACTTCGTCCATCTTATACCTCCAGAAACCCTCTTTTTTCTCCTTCAGACTCTTTTTTCTAAGCATCAAGTGGTAGCCCCCATTTTTTTACAAGTCCGCTCTCAATGTATAGACTTATAACTCACTCTTAAAGTGGGGCTTCACAACTAGGTTATCTAAGGCATCTTCTATCGTCCTTACTTCATTCAGACCGCATTCAGCTTATTAAGGGAAAATGCATCAAAGTTGACATGCATCCTATCTTCAATTGCTCTTACTAAAGGGATCTTGCCTTATTATATCCACTAGCTCATGCGATACTTAAAAAAAACTGAACCTAGAAACACCTATAAGACTCCCTCCCCCTCAAGCTTGTCCCCAAGCTATCCCAGTGAAGGGGGGAAACAGGGAAGTACAAAACAGACTACGACGAAACACATAACCAGCAAAACTGAAAGGACGAGATTTTCACACGCGTGTCGTAGGCGCGTGTCCCTTCCTATTCAACAAGATTTATACGTTCCCACTTCCCAAAATACTATTAATTAGTATGTGGTAAGTCGGATGTCGATCCCACGAGGAACGGTCGTATCCGTTATGTATTTCAACACTTGAGAGTTTGTTTTGGCGATGCCACCACGCTCTAAATTGGGTGTGGGAACTAAACTACGAAATGCAGATAAAACCTAAGCTAAGATTGGGAACTAAAAGTGAAAATAACATGCAAGTAAAAGAAAGCATTTAAACTGGAACGCAGACTGGGCAAGTTGATAAACTGGACAGTTTGGCAGGAAAATAGAGCAGTAGCAAGAAATTTTTTGCACTTGATGAAAATAAAAACAAAACAGCAACAAGCATGGACATTCCTAAATTTAGAAAGCAAAAGAAACTAAGTTAAAAGGCTAAGGAAATAAAGTAAGTGTTATCACCTAATGGAAGCTAGAAACTAGGATTGTGACCTTAAAAAGTGGCTAAACTAATTAACTCCTAAAAGCTAAACTAAATCACATGTCAGTGGAAGGTGGAGTGCAGAAATTAACTAAGCTAAATGGCTGCCAAAAGTGAAAAGAAAACATGTACTAGTTGTCTCCTAAACCCTATTACCCAAGGTGTAAAACCAATGGATAAAAGCCTACAACTAAAGGTTCTTTCACTTGACTTTTTAAAAGCTAATTTTAACTACTAATTCTACACTAAAAGCACATAAAGGAAGTGAGAGAAGAGACTACTTGGCTGCTACATAATTAAAAATACAAGGAGAAACACAAAATCAACAAGTAGACTACCTAAACATGCATTGAAAACACTAAATGAAAAGCTGAAAATTAACCATTTAATAGAGATGAACAAGAAAACAAAGAGAACTTAACAATGGAGTTAAAATAACTAAAAATACGAAACCAACAAGATCTACACTAAAACATACATAAAAATAAAAGGAACTAGACAAGGAAAAATTACTACCTTTTTGCTACTTGCAACATACGAAATATTTTCTCTTTTCTCCACTAAAATTTGAAATCAACAATAGCAACTTTGAAGGACATTTTGAAAGCTTAAAACAAACTCAAATCAATAAGCAAAACACTAACAACACTTAACTAGGCAAGAATCGAAAGTTAAAGCTTAAAAAAATAAGAATTTTCACAAGAACACAAGAACTAAGAGTAAAAGCTTTAACACTAGAGAAATAAATACACCAAAGCTCTTAAAGATAAGCCTCCAACAACCATTAACTAGAGAGTTAAGATATTGGAAACAAGTTTCAACACAAGTGCTACAAGAAACTAAAGCATTAAAGACTAAAATCCACTACAAGCTTCAACCCATGGTGAACAAAGATCTTGGCTGCCTTGAAGTTGAAATCTCTCTTCTTAAGGAAGAGAGAAAAGTTTCCTAGAGAGAGAATAAACTAAACTAAACTAAAGTGGTTCCTGGTTTTTGGAAAGTTAAGTACTTTTAATACATATATCCAATAGAAGATATTTCCCCTTCTTTTTTACTCCCCAAGGGCTGATATGGGCGTGTGTAGCAAGTGGGACATATCCTTTATAAGTGTGTGGAAGTGGCTTTAGTCATTTTCCCGTCAGGTTCAAACTGGACAGTTCAACAGCTTGGGCAGTTTGGGTCTTCTTTGCCTTCTTCTTCACTTTCTTCCATTCTTTGTCTTTTTGCTTTATTTCTTGCATGTTTTCCGCTTTGTGCCTTGATTAAGTAGCTTTCGAACTTAATGATCCATTCCCTGCCAAAATAGCATCTTCTCATGCAAATATTCAACTAATAAGTGCGAAAAGTGATCAAATCTGAGTGACGAAAACTAGCCTATCAAAAACGCACACCCAAAACAAACTTCTCACACTTAGACCGAGCACCGGGCCAAGTTGGAGAAATTCCTAGAAAACAAAACCACACATGCTTGAAAAGAAACACAAACTTCTCACACTTAGACCAAAGATTGGGCTAAGTGGGAGAAGACAAGTATAAGCGCAAACAAATATATACAGAGCATGCCGGAAAAAAAACACACAACACAAACATCAAACAAGCAAACATAAGACTGAAAGAAAATAAAAGAGAAAAACTAAAAGTAGAGTTACTTGGTCAAGGGGGGTTCATTTCAGGATTTGGCTCCCTCGGGAGCCAACCTGCGGTGGAACGTATGGGCGGGTTACTTTTGCTTTCTTTCTTGCCGGCGACTCCGGCTTATCTGTCTCCTTCTCACTTGAACTGGACACTGTCTTCTTAACTGAAATGGGCTTTGAGGCAGACGGGGCGGTCAAGGGCTTTGACGATGGTGGGGGATACTGGGGAGTTGAACTTCCTGGCCCTGGCTGGGTAGGCATGTGGCTAGGCCCAGCAGGCAGTGTCGTCTGCGGCTCAGCAAAGTTCTCCTTCAGCCATTTCGTCATCATCATCATTAACTGGACGGCCTCCGCCATCCGATGATTTTGCGTAGATGACTTCCCCACCATGACAGTGACGCGCCCCTTGAGGGCCTGCATCTCTTCCCTGACTCCACCGAGCTCTGTCCATATCCCGGCTATTTCTTTCTTGGCGTCCCCGAGTTCCTTGCTCATCACACCCATTACCTGTCTGAATTCACCCAATTCTTTGCGCATCACACTCACTTCTATTTTCATCTCTTCCACATCCATACTAGCTTTCGACCCACCAACATCCTGCTCTAACTTGACCTAGGGCTCCAACCTGCCAACAAACAAACGTCCTTCCCATGCATGTACAACAACCCTTTGTTGAAGAAGTAGTCTACGTTGAAAACCTCCGGGGGTTCACACATATCTACCTCGGAGGCAGATTTGGCGATCTTCATTATCGTGTTGCGTTGAAGATAAGCCCCCAAAAGGTGACATGTATACATATGACGAGAAGGGTTTGCGGCCATTTGATGACACGCCTGGGCTAGCCAGTAGCCCAAGTGCACTTTGACGTCCTTGGCCATACACCAAGTAAAGTAGAGATCTGCCTTAGTCAAGGCAGGGTTGGCTGTCCCCATAAGATTATAGCTGATAAAGGTCTGAGCAAAGCGAAGAACCCGGTTGTCGATATGAAACACCTTCGAGTAACTAGTTTTGAACTGGCCCACCTTAGGATGGGTCACGAACTCCCATGCTGTTTGCGGCTTGAATCCGGGCGTGCACTTTGGAGGGCCGACCATCCGGTTGTTCCAGATTCCCTCATCATCATCCTTGCGAGTGAACAGTCCCATTCGGAGAGACCATTCCCGGATACTCATCTCATGTTCTTCGGTGAACAGACGGAAAGTGAACGCGTCTGCATCCAAATCTGTAGTAGACTTCAATCGGAAAGTAGAGAAGAACTCACGCGCTAGGGCCGTCGGTACATCCGCAGCTATATGCTTTAACAGCCAGTCAAACCCGATAGCCTCGATGTATTGCCGGAATTCCGCATCACAGTCTATCTCCTTCAGTTCCTAGGGATCATAACGTTTCCCCGATTTAGCAAGCTTACCCGTGCTGCACCGTTCCTTATAAGTCGCCGCCCGCTTGGGATCAGCGAACTTTCTCATCGCGTCTAGCAATCCTTTCGTGACCCATACCTCCGCAGGCTCGAAGTTTAACTCCTCCTCTGGCTCTTCAAACTCAACCTCTTCAGATGCACTGGACTAGGCAGGGTTAACTGGTTCCTTCACGTATGGCACCTTCGCGGGATGAGGAAGTGAGGCTTCAAGCGACTCGCCCCCAGCGGTTTTCTTCGACTTCTTGACCAAGGAAGGGGCTGCTTGTTTACCCTTCCTTTTCCTCTCCACCGCTTGGCGGTGCTCCTCCTCGGTGCTAGGTCCAGGAGAATCTGCTTTCCCGGTTTCCGTAGCCGCTAGATCCAGTGCTTCCCTTCCAGTAGGTTGGGTTGTATCATCTATCTCGTCCAACAGGCTTCGCCGAGCCTGCCGCCTAGTTTTTCGTTTGTCCACCGGTGAATCTGTCCCTTCCGGAACATCTGTCAGATCCACCACTAGCTGCACCGCACCATCGACGGGTTCCGGTGTTTCCTCAGTAACGAGGCCAGCCACCTCCCCAGACAATTCAGGGGTTGCCCCCGCAAGGTAAATATGGCTTTCCCCCCACCTCCAACCGTTGTTCCACTAGGGCTTCACCGCCCACAACCTGCACAGGGGTTTCCCCCTCCAAACCTTCGACAAGGGTTTCCCCTTCTACTACTCCTATAACAGAAACATGGGTTTCCCCCTCCAAAACTTGACCAGAAATAACAGGGGCCTCCTCCTCAGCCTTTTCAGCCGGGGTTTTCCCCTCAGATAACCCGGCAGGAACAACAGGGGTTTCCCCCTCAACCACAAACGCCCGACCTTTGGTCTCCGACTGCTAAATACTCTAACCCAACCGCCAGATCTGCCTCACCCCCTGTTTCTTCCGCCGCGTCCGTCACGCTGATGGGCGGCTCTGTTGTTGTCTGCAAAACGGCGTGCTGAGTCGCCAAGTTGTCGGGAATAGTGGGTGGTTTGCCCCATCATTGTAAACATGGCAAAGGCTTTCATCGCCTCCTCAGGACTGCCGAACTTCTGCATTAGGTCGGACATAAACACTGCAGCACCGGCGTCGGCAGATGTGGTAGGTTTCCCGGCTTCCGATTTGTTGTCCATGACTTGAATCTGAATTTCCACAGCTCCGTTTGCTCGAAGGCCAACAACAGTGTATGGCCCTACCCATTTGGACTTTAGCTTCCCAGGCATCAGTTTGAGCCTAGATTGAAAAATGAGTACCTTCTGCCCTACTTGGAGTTCCTTGACCCGAAGATTTTTATCGTGCCAGAGCCTTGTCTTCTCCTTATACCACATTGCGGACTCATATGACTCCAGTCTCAATTCTTCCAACTCTTGAAGTTGCAATTTCCTCTATTCCTCACAAGACTGGGGTATCATGTTAATCTCTTTGACCGCCCAGTATGCTCTGTGCTCCACTCCTACGGGCAGATGACACATCTTGCCAAAAACCAACCTATAGGGTGACTCAACTTATTTTAACACAAGTGATACCCGCAAGTGTACGGGGCTAGCGTAGCAATTAGTAAGCAAGAGTATCGTATCCCACAGAGACAATTTTGTATCAACTTAACTACCACGAACAAAAATCAACTACTATCAAGACAATCAAGAAAAGTTTGGTTTGTTCTAGCAACTAATAAAAGCATATAGTAAGCAAGTAACAATTAAGAACAAGGAAACACAGTGTGAAAAGGATATGAACAAATAATATGGAGAAAATTGCAGAACTTAAGGATCCGATGCACAATTCCAAGCTCTTATCCAATCGATTCGCCTTACCTTTTGGTGTCTCTAGAGTTACTAAGCAGACCACAATTATAGATTAAACCCCCTCCCGAGGTGAGAAACCTGTAGATTAGGTGCTAGGATCGAAGTCCCCTTCTAATCCTACACTCCTAACTCCCAAAAGCTCAATTAGGTCAATGACCTCACTCAAAACCTCAACTCTCCCGAGTTCTATTGTATTAAGGTGTGCATTATTCTTATTTCCAGATTAATTATTTCATCTCCCGATTAATCTAATTAATCCTACAGAAGCAATTGGTGATCAAGCAATTGAAAGGAAGAAACCCAAGAATAATCAAATAACTACAAGAGCAAGGCAATGACAAAATCAATCGGATAAAAACTATGAAATCAGTGCATCATCACCAAGAATTCTACAAGAGATGTTTAGCTACTCATGTTCTTCATAAAAACCATGTTTGAAACAAAAGATTCTACGAAATACATGAAGAAAAGATTAAGATACTCCTGTAAGAATGAATCTACGGAATGGCAACTTCAATCTTCCGATTGGAAGTCTTCAATCTTCAATTCTCTCTCTCAAAGTGTTCTTCGGAGTGTGTGTGAGTGTTGGAGGCGGTAGGTGTAGAATGCTTGAACCCTAGGCTTTTTCTCCTTTTAATCCCCATCAAAAAATTGCATTTTTAGCATAAAAATACGCCAAAACAACGTACCCGGCCGGGTGATGTTTTTCGACCAGTTTCTGACGAATTTGCGACACCCGGCCGGGTGGAATTATAGGGTAATAATTCACCCGGCCGCGTGAGATTTTTTTGGACAGCGCGGCATTCGTAGATTGGCCATATCTCTCTCATCCGAACTCCGATTGGGGCGTGTGAGGTACCCACGCGAAGCTCTTTCGATGATGAAGACAATGGACATCTCAAAATAGGATTTGGACCCCATCTTGATAGGCAGATTAACGTTTGAAGCAGACCCCAGCCTCGTCTTAGCTCATTTTGACCTTTTTTACCTATTTTAACTTCAAACACTAGATAAATTCATCAAAGCACATTTATAGTGAAATATGGACATAAACTCTAAGATAATACAATGAAAGCACACAAAGGATCATGTTTAATGTCCAATAAAATAGTTAAAATCCGAGTTTATCAACTCCCCCAAACTTAATCACTTGTTTGTCCTCAAACAAGAGACAGAAGACAACTAAATATAAACTCGTGCATATCAGTCGGATATCATAATTGCCTCAGTATAGAAAAATGTATCATGTATCAACGACTTCACACACAAGCACATCAAACTGATCACTGCTTCGAGTTACTTTCACGTATGCAATCTTGTCAAATTGCCCCTCACAAGATATGTATATGTATGTGTAATCACTCACTCTCAAAAGTATATAGGCAAGAAATAGCTCTCAGATCAATCAAGTATGCATAGTTTACCATAAGCTTGCTCGAAATCTAACATCTCTTCTACTATGCTGTGACTATAGTTCAAGGATCTGAAAGGTCTTGCATTTTGGTTGTAATGTAGGCTTTTTGGTTAGGTGAGGAATATTTGGCTAAAGTGACTCATAATCTCGAAGAACTACAATACTTCAACTCTTAATCATATCAACTCCTCAGTAGTCTAATAGACTCTTCCCATATACCAATTTTCCTCCAAACTTGGCTTTTTTCCGTACTTCTAGACTTCGTCTAGCTTATAACTCCTCTAGGCTTTGCCTAGCTTATACCACCAAATTATTCTTTTTTTTTTCTTTTTACAACTCCTTTTTCAATAATCAGGTATACATCCATCTTCCCAAGATTTTCAACTCAACTCTTTTACCAAATCACAACTCTTCCTCCATTGATTAGCTATCAAAGAAAAAGGTTTTTAGGCTCAAACTTGGCTAGCAAGGAATTCTCATATAATTTGTATTTTAGGGTGAAGGTCTTAATAAGCTAGAATGGATGGCCTAACGTCACTTCCTATCTCTATATTCACTATGTAGACTCAAGGAAGATCGTGAGCAAGTTCTAGAAACATATAACATATTGACGATAAATCAGACATTTTAAAAATATAGGCTCAAATCTCACTAGGTATAGGCAATGGACAAGGCAACGAGCAATTCACTTTGATCAATTCACAATAGAACATACAAGCATGCTTAGAAGTATCAACAAGTTTTCGAAGAATTTTAAGCATCATAAGCAACTCATCCAACACATATGCCAGAATTTAACTCAATTGTTCTCCACCCCCCATTCAAGTTCATCCAAGGGAGGTTATTCACCCTCAACTAAAAATCCTAAAAAAATTAAAAATCTACTAAAAAAAAATAATAAAAACAGTAAACTTCAACATCCACCATATCACCCCCCAAACTTATTCAAAGCTACGCAAAGAAATAAGTTTGAAACGTTGGTGGAGAGGTGATGCTTACTTAGCAACCACACCAAAAGAAATACATAAAACAATAAAAGATACCTTCCATGGGTTGCCTCCCATGGTAGCGCAACTTTTTACCGTCGTATGCCCGACGTCTCTAAATATCAACCGAGATCCCCGTTCATCCCAGAGTTGCCTCCAGATGATCGCTTGGCTCCTCCTCCATGAGGAAATAGATCGTTCCAAGTCTTGGTGAGCCACCACTTTTCAGGCTCTCTCGGGATAGGCTCCTTCACTGTTGGAGCAGTTGTCTTTCTTCCCTTGGCAGCATTTGGTATTTCACCCCCCATCCTAGGGGGTTCAGTAATGATCACCGAGTGCACCGGTGAAGGGCGACTATGGTCTGCATCGATCCATGCTATTGGCTCCGAGTTAGTGGAAGCCATCATCTCCATGTGAAGCTCATAAAAGTCCTTCTGCTTCACTTTTCTGACTGCACTCGATCCTCCTTCTTCAGTAATCACTTGGTGCTTCAGACGCACCACTTTGCACTCCTCAGTTCTTCCATCCATGCTTCTCGATTTGTGGGAAAACGTCTGACTTTCTTATCCCATGAAGATTGTCAACTCTCCCTTTTTCACATTTATATTTGCCTCAGCAGTGGCGAGGAAGGGACGTCCTAGCAGTAAGGGGACTCCCTTGTCTTCTTCCATGTCCAAGACCATAAAATCGATGGAAAAAATAAATTCCCCGACCTTAATCAGTAGGTCTTCCACGATGCCCTCTGGATACGCGACAGATCTGTCTGCCATCTGTAGTGTGGCTGAGGTGGGTTTCAAAGTACCGATGTTCAGTTGCTTGAACACTGATAGTGGCATTAGATTAATACTCGCGCCTAGATCGCAGAGAGCATTCTCCACCTTATAGCCCCTAATGAGGCAGTCGACAGTGAAACTTACAGGATCCTGCAGCTTGGCAGGCAGTTTCCTTTGCAGCAGAGCACTGCAATTTTCAGTTAGATTAATAGTGTCTACCTGCCCCCAACTGGTCTTCTGGGCTATCACCTCCTTCAGAAACTTCCCATACTTCGGTATCTGCTGTAGTGCCTCAATCAGTGGGATGTTAATGTGCACTTTTATGAATATGTCAAGAAACCTAGAGAAGTGATCATCTAGTTTCTTCTTCTGCACGCGCTGTGGAAATGGGATCTTAACCTCAGCAGGGGATGCAGGTATCACGGTGCTTGCCTTGGGAGGCAGCACCTCTTCCACTGGTTCTTCTTCTTCCACCACCTCTTCTACAACTGTCTCCTCTTGAGAGATTTTCTCATTCTCTGCAGGCATGGTTGGGCCTTCGTAGCTCTTTCCACTTCTCAGAATGATGGCTTTGCAATCCTTACAGTCTTTAGGATTTACAACCGTTTGTGAAGGGAATTGGCCTGGTTGATGCTGAATACCCACAGCCTGTGAAATCTGGCTCATCTGGTTATCGATGCTCTTCATGTGAATATTCAAGTCATTCACATTAGCTTCAACCTGCACTAGCCTTTTGTTGGAGTCTTTCATGCACTATCCCGTTTGTTTCATAAAAGCCATTAACACATCTTTCAGCTCATCCTTCTTTGGTTCTATGATTTGGCCATCTGATACCTGGAATCCGGGTGGTGGTTGCAAGGCATTATTTGGGTTCCCGTAGGACAAGTTGGGATGCACCTTGTTCCCATAGTGGTTGTAATTGCCTCCTCCTTGATTGGGGCGGTAATTGTTGAAATTTCTGTTATTGCCACCTTGGTGAACGTAGTTTACATCTTCTATTCCTTGTTGCATCTCAGTCCCAACTTGCCTTATTCCCATATACCCAAGCTTGTCAGTTAGGAAGTCCAGCTGCTTGGACATTGTATCCATCCTATCAAAATCGGAGGTGGATGCCACCCTATAGGATTTGCTCCTATCGTTTCTCCATCCATCATCATTTGAAGCCACTCTCTCAATTACCTCAAGTGCTTCAGCTTCTCCCAACTTCAAGAGAGATCCTCCGGCGCTCATGTTCAATTCGCGCATTGCCTCCAGCGTGCCTCCCCTGTAGAAGGTTAGGATTTGTTGCCCCGGGCTTAACCCGTGGTTGGGGCATCTTCTCATCAACTGCTTGAACCTTTTCCAGGCCTCCAAAATGTTCTCCTGAGGTTGCATCTTATATTGAATGACCTCTGCTTGGCGTTTGAGTGCCTCGCTAGGTGGATAGTACTTCTCCAAGAACAGCTCCACCATTGCATCCCATGTGGGCACAGAGTTAGGACCCATGCTGTCATACCAGTCCCTTGCATCGTCTTTCAAGGAGAATGGGAATAATCTGAGGCGGACGTGCTCATCTGTGACCCCGTTCGCCTTCACTGTGTTGCTTATTTGTATGAACTTGGTGAGGTGTTTGTTGGCATCTTCTGAGCCCGTTCCACCAAATGCGTTTGCTTTTGCTCTGTCTATCATCCCCGATTTCAATTCAAAGCTGTTGGCTGCTATCCCCGCATTGTTGACTGGTGGATTAGTAACCTGTCTGTAGGCGAACTGATTTTGTACGGGCACTGGCCTCACGTTCTGCTCATCCAATTGCCTTTGCATGACAACCAGCTGTAGACGGAGTTGACAAATGACAGGATCCTCGTTGTTCTCATGATTATTCTCATTGTTGTTCTCCCCTCCGTTCTCCATTAGGATTGGAGAATGAGGCTCGTACTGTATAGGTGACGGAAGTGGAGATGGACTGGGTGATGGAGTTCTTTGGATAGGAGAAGGTAGACGCCTATGAGCGGGTGAAGAAACCCGAATCCTTTGGTTTAACCTTCTCTGCGCGTTCCTCCTTCTGTTGGATGCTTCGATCTCGGGATCGATAGGCTCTAAAGGTGGACCTTTAGAACGCGTGTGCATACAACCTGAACAAGGGAACAAATCTATTAGAGAACTCAAAATAAAAAGTACAAATAAAGCGAGTAAAATCTAGACTAGTAATCTCAATTATTATCACGATATTAAGCTATAATGACACACAATTGTCCCCGGCAACGGCGCCAAAAACTTGATGCACTATTTATTAGCACTAAAAATACCTGCAAGTTTACAGGGTAGAACTAGTATAGCTAAAGGTCAGTACCAGGATATCGAACACAGGGAATAAGATTGCAACTGACTATCATATACTAAGCGTCATATACTATCTAGAGACACGTGATTTTTGGGTTGATTAATTAAACTAGACTAAAAGAAATAAACAAAAAAATGGAAAACATAAAAAGAAATAACACAAAGCAGGCTTAAGAATGTAGAATTTTAGGATCCAAAAACACAATCGACTTCCTTGAATTACAGTTTCCAGAGCTATTAAGTCGATCACAATTATAGATTAAACCCCATCCCGAGGTGAGAAACCTGTAGATTAGGTGATAGGATTGAAGTCCCCTTCTAACCCTTAAACCCCTAACTCCCAAAAGCTCAATTAGGTCAATGACCTCACTCAAAACCTCAACTCTCCCGAGTTCTATTGCATTAAGGTGTGCATTATTCTTATTTCCAGATTAATTATTTCATCTCCCGATTAATCTAATTAATCCTACACAAGCAATTGGTGATTAAACAATTAAAAGGAAGAAACCCAAGAATAATCAAATAACTACAAGAGCAAGGCAAGAACAAAATCAATCGGATAAAAACTATGAAATCAGTGCATCATCACCAAGAATTCTACAAGAGATGTTTAGCTACTCATGTTCTTCATAAAAACCATGTTTGAAACAAAAGATTCTACGAAATACATGAAGAAAAGATTAAGATACTCCTGTAAGAATGAATCTACGGAATGGCAACTTCAATCTTCCGATTGGAAGTCTTCAATCTTCAATTCTCTCTCTCAAAGTGTTCTTCGGGGTGTGTGTGAGTGTTGGAGGCGGTAGGTGTAGAATGCTTGAACCCTAGGCTTTTTCTCCTTTTAATCCCCATCAAAAAATCGCATTTTTGGCATAAAAATACGCCTAAACAACGTACCCGGCCGGGTGGAATTATAAAGGGTAAATATCACCCGGCCGGGTGATGATTTTCGACCAGTTTCTGACGAATTTGCGAGACCCGGCCGGGTGGAATTATAGGGTAATAATTCACCCGGCCGCGTGAGATTTTTTTGGACATCGCGGCTTTCGTAGATCGGCCATATCTCTCTCATCCGAACTCCGATTGGGGCGTGTGAGGTACCCACGCGAAGCTCTTTCGATGATGAAGACAATGGTCATCTAAAATAGGATTTGGACCCCATCTTGATAGGCAGATTAACGTTTGAAGCAGACCCCTGCCTCGTCTTGGCTCATTTTGACCTTTTTTTACCTATTTTAACTTCAAACACTAGATAAATTCATCAAAGCACATTTATAGTGAAATATGGACATAAACTATAAGATAATGCAATGAAAGCACACAAAAGATCATGTTTAATGTCCAATAAAACAGTTAAAATCCGAGTTTATCATAGGGTGACATTCCAATAGGCGTTTTGTATGCTGTCCGGTAAGCCCACAATGCATCACCTAGTCTCTTACTCCAGTCTTTCCTTGACGGATTCACCATTTTTTCTAATATCGCCTTTATCTCCCTGTTGGAGATCTCGGTCTGTCCATTAGACTGAGGATGATACGGGGTAGAAAACCTATGGTGGAACCCGTATTTCCTCATCAGAGCTTGTATTGTCCTGTTACGGAAGTGCATCCCTTGGTCAGAAATAATTGCGCGCGGCACCCCGTATCTATTAAAGATGTTGGCTCTAAGGAACTTGACCACTTCTTTGGCTTCACAGGACGTGGTGGCCTTTGCTTCTATCCACTTTGAAACATAATCTACAACCACAAGTATGTAAGTATTCCCATACGAAGATGGAAATGGACCCATGAAGTCCATACCCCAAACGTCGAAGATCTCACATACGATCACTGGGACCTGCGGCATTTCATCCCTCTTAGAAATTCCGCATGTCTGCTGGCATCTCTCACAGCTCTGACAAAACTCAAAAGCATCCTTATGCAACGTAGGCCAGTAAAAACCGCTATCTAACACCTACCTTGCAGTCTTCCTAGGTCCAAAGTGACCTCCACAAGCTAAGGCATGACAATGATTCAGCACATCCCTCTGTTCCCATTCTAGAATACACCTCCTAATCACCTGGTCAGCTCCCATTCTCCATAGATACTGGTCGTCCCAAAAATAGTACTTGGCTTCACTTTTCAATTTCATCTTTTGGGCCCGGGTGCTTTCTTGAGGGCTGGGTACTTCTCCAGTGACTAAGTAGTTTGCTAGGTCTGCGAACCAAGGCTCGGCATTCAGTTGACACTTCCCTTTTTCAGAATCTCCTGGACCTGTTAACACCATCACCATCTCCCAACAGATGGGTATGGGAAATGTTCCTATACAGTACAGATGCTCCTCCGGGAATGCATCAGGTATAGCTTCATCCGTCTCTCCTTGGAAAATCCTGCTCAAGTGATCAACCACTTTGTTTTCTGTCCCCTTATTGTCTCGAACTTCCCAATCAAATTCCTGCAAAAGTAACACCCAACGGATTAATCTTGGCTTGGATTCTTTCTTCGCCAATAAGTACTTGATAGCCGCGCGGTCAGTGAAGAACTGCCCCCACTGCGTAATCACTTGCGTCGCACATTATTTCAAACGGTAAACTCCAGTCTGGTGCTCTGATAATAGGGGCAGAGACTAGTTTATCCTTTAGTAGCTGAAAAGCTTCCTTGCACCCCTCATCGAAAGCGAAATCAACTTCATTATGCAACAAATGGGTGAGTGGTTGGGCAATCCTCGCAAAATCCTTAATGAATCTTCTGTAGAAACCCGCATGCCCTAGGAACCCTCTAACTTCTTTCTGATTCGTAGGGTAAGGCAATTTTGAGATCACATCAATCTTTGCTTGGTCTACCTGTATACCCCTCTCTGAAACTACATGCCCTAGGACAATTCCTTCAGGGACCATAAAGTGGCATTTCTCGAAAGTTAAAACCAAATGCTTTTCCTGGCACCTCCTCAATACTATATCCAAACTTGCTAGACAGGAATCAAAAGAATTCCCATACACAGTGAAATCATCCATGAAAATTTCGATACAATCCTCCAATAAATCCGAAAAGATACTCATCATACACCGTTGAAAAGTGCCTGGTGCATTGCATAGACCGAATGGTATTCTTTTATAAGCATACGTGCCAAAGGGACACATAAATGTAGTCTTCTCTTGATCTTCAGGATCTACGTAGATCTGGAAGTATCCACTGTATCCGTCAAGGAAACAGAAATATTGCTTGCCTGCCAAACGCTCCAGCATCTGATCAATAAAAGGTAAGGGAAAATGATCTTTCCTCGTCGCTTCATTCAACTTTCTATAATCGATGCACATCCTCCACCCAGTAACTAGTCGAGTGGGCACCAGCTCGTTCTTGTCATTCTTGACCACCGTATTCCTGACTTTTTAGGTACCATATGGACCGGACTAACCCATTCACTATCAGGTATGGGGTAAATGATTCCCAGCTAAAACAACTTTAAAACTTCCTTCAAAACTTCATCTCTCATGTTCGAATTTAGCTTGCATTGTGGATCTCTACATGCCTTCGCACCTTCCTCTAGCCTAATGCGATGCATGCAAAGATCAGGAATGATTCCTACCAAATCGGAGAGAGTCCATCCTATGACTTTCTTGTTTCTTCTGATTACATTCAGCAATTCCTCCTTCTGTTCCTTGGTCAAGTTGCTGTTGATGATAACGGGAAAAGTCTCATTCTCTTCTAGATAAGCATACTTGAGGCCTGGTGGGAGCACTTTCAGTTCTTTCTTCAGGGTGTTTGCCTCTTGGGGCAAGGGATTTTTCTCTGTTCCATCAGATATCATTTCTTCCCCTGACCTTGAAGAACCTTCCACGCTCGCCACGTGAGGTGTCCTCCTTGACTTAGCTACTCCTGGATTTGTACAGAACTCTGAAATAGCTTCGGCCAGCTCCACATCTGTCAAATCTTTTGTGTTCATTGCCTCGCACCATCCAGCTACCTCTCTGTCAATAGAGTGACTTAATTCTGAATTAACCACCTGCTCCTGCATCAACTCAGTCTCAAGATATTCCTAGACCAGGGGGTTAATAACATCGATAGCATGCAAATATTCAACATCTAAAGGTTTCTTCATTGCTTCATCGATGCTAAATGTATATTTCTCACCATTATAATCCAGGCATATGGTCCCATCAAAAACATCAATTATGGTCTTAGCGGTACGGAGAAAAGGTCTTCCTAGAAGCACACCGCTAGACTCAGCAGATTCATTATCACTCATTTTAATAACATGGAAATCGGCCGGATACAGAAAATCATGCACTTTGACAATAACATTATCTAAAACTCCCTCTAGACAAATGCACGACCGATCCGCCAATTGGATTACCACCTTTGTATCTACCATCCCTACTCCTACCAGCTTCTTGTAAATGGAAAGCGGTAAAACATTTATCGATGCCCCTAAATCACACATAGCATGCTCAATTCTGACATCCCCGATTGAAATGGGTAAGGTGACCATACCTGGGTCAGTGCATTTTGATGGCATCCTTCGCTTCTAAATTACTGCTGACACATTTTCTCCAATTAGAATCTTCCCACTGGGTCTGGTCTTCCCAGCTATGAACTCCTTAATGAACTTACTGAATACCGACAATTTCAGAGCCTGCAAGAATGGTAAGTTAATCTCCAACCTTCCAAAGATATCCATAAAATCCACCGGTTCATCATTCTTCTTCTTAGCTTCTCCTCGGTGTGGAAACGGTTTCACTTGTTTCTCTGCACCTGTAGAACCTCCAGCCGAAAACTCATTAGTTCCTTTTCTTGCTACCTCATTTTCCACTTCTGGCTCTGGGTCTAGAAAAAATGGTTCAGCCACACTTGGTAAAGGTTTCTCCGAATCACCTTCCTGAAGGTCATCTATATTCCTAGAACCCCCTGCTTCCACATCCTCGGACTCAGAAATTAGATCCTTCCTTACATTGCCCTTCACGGAAGGCGTTTCTTCCTCCTTCCTCATCGCTGGACCTTCATAACCTCGCCCAGATCGCAAAGTGATTTGACTGATGTTAGCTCTGTCTGGCGGCCTTACTGAGGCAGGAATCTTCCCTTCATTTCCTCGCATCTCGCTCAAGTATGTAGCGATCTGGGACATTTGTTTTGCCAACATATCCATTGCTGCCTTTTGTTCCAATTGAGCATCCTGGAGCTTATGCATCGCGCCATTATTGGACTGCATATTGTTTTGTATATGCTGTTGAGAACTGACTAGGTCATGTACCAGATCATCTAGATTCCTTGGTGGTTTAGAATTAGACTGGACTGGACAGGACTTGGTCCTGGACCCAGATGCAGACCACTTCTTTGATTCTGGACCTCCTGAATTGTTGTTATACTGATTTCCTGGCCCTTGGTCGTTGGTTTGGAAATTCCTTTGGTGCGGTGGTACATAAGAGTTCCCTTGATGGTTTTGGTTCATGTTCTCCCAATTCGGATGATCTCCCTGGTTTCGATTATTCCAGTTGCCCTGCCACTCTTGACTCCTTCCAGACCAATTACCCTGCCTCTCGGGCTGAGGTGCAAACTGGATACTCTGTTGTGGTGCTGGCTGGCTCTGTTCGTTGTCCGACCATCTAAAATTGGGATGGTTCCTCCAGGGTGCGTCTCTTTGTCTTCCTTGATTCCAACTTCCGTCGGGATTCCAACTTCCCATCGCATTAGCTTGGGCCTGGTACTCTCCTTCCTGAGGTCCATAATATTGCTGAAGTTGACTATCTCCTAGACCCGGAGGTTTTTCCTTCGCTTGTGAGGTTGGTAGTTTGGTCTTCTCGATTGCGTTCAACAGTGCTTTCTCAAGCCTGTCGATCCATGCCTCTACCTTCTCATCATCTTACTCTCTCATTGCATTCACTGATCCTCTCTTCACAAAATTCCTTGGGTTATCGTATGCCTTCTTGGCATCTATCAATTTTCCCAGGATCTCTCTTGCTTCGCTTCCCTTCTTCCTTGTAAAATTTCCCCCGCTCGAGGAGTTCATTAAATCCTTTGACTCAGGGTTTGCTCCTTCATAGAATAGATAATAGGTCTCTGCCTCTATCATCCTGTGATTTGGGCACGCATCCAGCAACACTTTGAACCCCGACCAATATTGACTTAATGACTCGTCGTAGTCCTGCTTACACTCCACTATTTCTTTCTTCAGAGCATTTCTTTTGTTGGAAGGGAAAAAGTAATCAAGGAACTCCAGTTTGAAATCCCTCCATGTGCGGATAGAATCAGGGGGTAACCTTAATAACCACGTGTTGGCTTCCCCCTTCAAGGCAAAAGGAACCGCACGCAGACGATAGTCCTCCTCTGTTGCATCATTTGGCCTCTTCTGAATGCTACACAATTTGTTGAATTCATTCAAGAACTCGTACGAGCACTCATTCCTACGTCCAGAGAATATGGGTAGGATACCGAGCACGTTCGTCTTGATCTCAATGGACCTCTGTCGCGGATTCATCACTATGGCTTGAGCTGGCTCTCCATCTAGATGAGCAGTGAGCGAACCGATCTCTGGATCTGGATCGATTATGTTCGCCATGTCCCCTATTTCTTCCTCCTCTGTACTTGTTTCCGAAGACGATTTAGGATCCTCCCTTCCTGACGAGTTCCAATCCTCTTCACTTTCCGAACCAAACGGAAATGGATCTCCCGTAGATAATCCCGATCTGGTGGTGATCGTAGATGCCGTGTCCTTGACCTGCCAAATAAACTGATCGTTCCTCCACTCAGATGAGTCACGACAGTGTCCAAACCGCGAGTCTCTGCTCATAAACTGAAAAATAAAGAAAAAAAAAAAGAAATTAAAACTATGTACGCCAAAATCCTCTAAACACAATCACAAATTACGCCATCCATCCCCGACAACGGCGCCATTTGAAACGACATGTTGTCGTGTGAGTGTATGTGTAATAAACTTCTAGGTCGAGCTACCAAGTCCAATGAATCCACTAAACACTAGGTCTAGGAACTCAAGGTGACACGGAAGACTCTGTCTATGAACACACAAACTCTTGCGTTTCAATGATCTCTCAACCCGTTATACTATAGATTAGTATAGAGAAGCATGGGTCGATCCCACGAAGATGGACGCGTAAGAAAACATCTATAGACTTTGGTTTAGAAAGCGGCTGCTGCCACGCAAATTTGGATTGAGGTATAACTACGGCTAGACCTAGGCACAAAATCAAACACTAGACCTAGGAAACTGTAAACGTCATGCTGAGATCGAACATCCTTAGGGCTACATAATTTTAAACTAACTTCCTAGACCGAGCAACAATTACCAACTATAGCTAAACAGAACGGACCAACTCCTAGAAATATCAAGTACAGAAGAAAAGCTGCAACTAACTAACTAAGGATTTAACTAACAGCAACATGCATCTCATCGGCTAAATCAAATACGAATATGAAGAAAATAAAGCATATGCCCAGATTCGAACAGAATATAGAAGTTCGGACGTCGGAAACTTGCGACTAGTCGGAAATAAAACAGATCTACATATACTAGACGGAATGAAATGAACACACGAAAACTAGGCATGAATCACGATCACTCTGTTTCAGCTTCAACGCCGGATGCTTAATCCACTCCGGATCCAAGCAATCCGGTCCCAACAACAACCAGAATCAACTCCATGATTCTCGATTCAACAGATCTGCTCCGATCAACACTAGATTCCAGCGAGTCTACTCAAACTCAGCAACCAACACGAAAATCAAACATCCAATTCAACATTCACAACTAGCTCAAGATAAATGACATCCATAATCGAAATCAACAGCAACTCAAATATGGAAAACAGAAATTTCATAAATAACGGAAATTCAACAGCAAACAGGGCCGAGCTTCGAACGACGAAGCTCGGTGAAATTCACGACAGTAAAGTAAAATGAAAACGATTCAATTGTTTCTTCGCCCTCTATAAGGACGGTGTTACCCACTACTGACTAGCAAAATAAACCCGAGAACACCCCACGATTTCCCGATTAAACCCAGAGTATGTAGAAGTGAGTGAGCTAGAGCTGCGATCTTGTCATAAGGCCTCCACCGAGAAGGTCCCCTCTGATTGCATGCTTTCTTCTTTATATAGGTGTGGACATAATCTTCTAGAAGCCTTCGTAGAAATCTCCATTCTACCCTTTAACCCCTTGATTTCCTCCGTCTTGTAATTTTTCTTCAAATTGCTCACTTATTCGCCAGTTTCCTTGGACCATGCAATTGTCCTTCTCTATTCCTAGATCTGGCAAATGAATGAGTTTCACCCCTATATCTATGCATGAAATTAGCATTATCAGTAGCGCTCGGCGATGCGCTCCCAGTACGCCACTTGCCTCTGGTTGTTCGCAAATATCAGGTCCTCCGATATATCCACCCAACACCTCGCCAATACGAGGGTTTCATCCGGCTGATAGTTCGTACGGCCGGGGGCGTACTCTTCACAATTGCCTGGAGGTGGCAACTTTTCCGCGCGGTGCCGGATCCGCTTCTTTTTGGCGGGGGCGGAAGCGGCGGCAGCAGCTGCCTCGGCGGGAGGGGGCGACGAGTCGGTTTGGAAGGGGCTCCATGTCATCCAAACCGTACGATTCCGTACTGAATTCGGGATCGTACTGCGTGTTGGCGTCGAACGGCCGATATTCGTCGGGTTATGTACCCTGCCAACGCGCCTCACCAAACATCGGACTATCGTGACTTGAATCTATTCGTAGTAAATGTGAGTTTCGAGAGTGGAATCGTGAAATGAAATGTTACAAATGAAGGTGGGGTAGGGGTATTTATACAAAAAATAAAAAACGCGTGCCATAGTCCGCGCCCATCGTCCGCCGAGCCAACAATGGGGCGCCCGATGGCGCGGACGATATGCCATCGTCCGCGATTCTTCCGCGGACGATGCACCGGGCGTGAACGTAGGGCGCGGACGATGGCGGGCACCCACAATGGAGGCATCGTCCGCACCCGAGGACGATGGCCGCCATCAAGCGCCCCATTGTGGGTTTCCTTATTTTATTGTTCTTCAATTAATTGATTTCCACGCAATTAAACAAAAATATTATAGTACAAGTGTACAACATTGTTTTCACAATCTTTATTTTCTAATTAATTCCTGTCACATCGATATCCTGCCGTGACTGAAACGATCATTCATAAGTATAGACAATATCTAAAGGACGGCAAAAATAATAATATAAAAATAAATTTATTTTGTCGAAAAGAAACCATGTATTTGGTCATCACCAACTGATCTTGCCAAATGGTGCTATTGACATAGTCATGATATAAAATATTTTATTGGGTCATCACCAACTGATCTTGCCAAGTGGTGCTATTGACGTAGTAATGATATACAATATTTTATTGTACTATATTGAACGAACTAATCATTTACCAATAATCTATTATCTTGGTCGTATAGAGCCATATGTATTTAGGTTTACCTACAGTAGTAAAATTATTTTCCTAGTAGCCTAGCTATACATTAATTTATAACGTTAACATCATTATATTAAGTCACGTATAAATATATAAAAATATTGAGTTAAAATACAATGTCACATCTAATTTTTTGACTTTCCTAATAATTTAGAATTACGATAAATTTTATGTCTCTTATTTATTTTTAGCAAACAAACAATCAGAAATTGAATTAAAATAGTATACTTGTAATTTCATATTTAATTCCATAAATTTAAATTATAGTAACATAATTTCAGTTTCATTATCTTGAGTAAAAAGATTACTAAAATGCATAAACTAGAGTAAAAAAAAATCTAAATAATACGCGGTGAAGTGAGTTAATAACTTAACGTCAACTTGAACAATAACCGTTCCTATATAGCGCACCATAACAACATATCAAAAATGAGAGAGAGAAATGACGGATGCTTCGGTGGCATTCCTGCTCGATGACCTCCATGAACTACTCATTAACCATGCCCATCTGATCAAGGACAACAAGAAAGATCTCGAGAGTCTCGAAAAGCAACTCCGCGATCTGAAAACCTTTATAAGAAATACGGAGAAGAAGCGGATAAAGGATGATGAGCTGATCCGGAACATCCGCTGTGCGGTTTATGAAGCTGAAGATGTGATCGATGCCTTTGTCGACGCAGTCCAAAGGTCCTACTTTGAAGCATTGGAGTTCGAGAGTTCATACTTGTCAAAGAGGGCGGCGAGTATAGTCTTCCCCAAATTCTGGAGGTCTTCTTGGTTCAGTATCACCGGCATCGGGAAAAAGGTCAAGGAGGTCACCCAGAACTTGATGAGTTTGATGGATGGCGCTCATAGCCTTAACATCGATGATGATGGAGACAAACACGAAAACTCTAAGGTTTTTTTCCCTAACTATTTTTTTTATCTTGTGTATGCTTGCTATATAGAGTTTCCTATACTAAGCTCCTTAAATCAAGAGTACAAAGTGGACTAATCTTTATTTTTTTTAATTGAATGAAATAACATAATCCCTATTCATAATGCTAAGGACCCTAGGGTTTATTCAATTCTCTTTGGCAATCTAGGAAAGAATCAACAAAGAAAATCTAGAAAGGAGCAGATAATCATGCTCGATTCTACTAAATAATAATTAAACAATTAAAAGACAAGAAACAAAATAAATCAACTAAATCTAACTAAATAATAGGAGTAATTAAACAAATGAAAGACAACTCAAAAAGGAAACAAAATAAATCAACTAAATTTAACGGCGAACGTATTCTTGGAAACATTCGGGAGGCCACATGGTGCGTCGTGGGAGAGCGCTCGATATGTTGAGCCCAGCTCGCGCTGTTTGGCCAGCCTCTTCGGCCTCAGATAAGGCTGCTTCTGCCGGGTAGGACTCAACGCCATCTTCGTTCCCAGTCTCACACGTTGTTGCACATTGAGGCTCAACCTCTTCCTCCTACCCACTGCTACTCATATCAACTTCCCTTTCATTAAGAACCTCATTGTCCTCAAGTAGTAAAGTCGGAAATTGTTGTTTTAGAGATTGGCATGACTCCTAGGTAGGCAATGCCTCGTCGTCCGTGGACCATTCGACCAGCGCCTGCTCAACGGGATCACCCTATACCACGATATTATGACGATCAAGGATTGCGACCGGTCTTCCCCTTGTAAACTCGGTAGGGAGAAAGATTGTCTCTGGGACTGTATCAGTCACTTCGAACGGCCGCAGTAAGCAGTCATGGAAGACGTTATGTATGCGGCTACCCTTCGACAATTGAAGACGATATGCCACCAGCCCGATTCTCTCCAATATTGCAAATGGACCGCAATACCTCCTAGCTAACATTATTGACAACGGCCGCACAACCGAGTTCCGACGGTAAGGCTGCATCTTTAAAAGCACTGAAAAGCAGCTTTCTTTTGCATGTGTGTTTAAATATGAAATAAATCATAGGTAGACTCTCCAGACGGATCAAGCAAAATCTCTAGACCTAGCCTCATGTCCAAGACATGCAATCCAAGCTTTCTCAAAACCTTAACCCACCATATTATTAATTAGTATAGGGAAATAAGGATCGAATCCTACAAGGATGAAGCGCTTCTTCTCCAGCTTCCAGATTTTAACCTTTTTATGCCCTTTTTAAGCTCTATTTTGCACATTTCTTACAAAAACACGTCAAAAATACTAAAATGGATAAAATAGGCAAATAATGGACATGTAATGCAACTTTGACATTTAAAACAGTGCAAAATCCTAGTGTATAAGGTATTCTTATGCTTTTCTCTCTCCTCGTACTCCTTAAATTGCCAGCTCGCCATCTTGTTTCACCTTGATCAGTTGGGCAACTTTTCCGTATTTTCTGTCCAATTGGCCTTGTTTTCATCTGCTCGGTCAAGTTGCACCATCTAACTGATCCAACAGCAAATCTGCATACTTAAACTCAAATTCCATACATTATCTCCCTTAAAGTATGTAAATCACCTAAAACTCGATGCATGAAATGATCCTTATCAAACACCATATCCCCCACCTCATACTTGACATAGTGGCGGTGACGATTCATCTTGTCATGAACGTTCTAGATTGGCTCAGAGTTCCACTAACAAAGTCCATCTAGCTTGTATCAGCTTAGCGTTCGATGGAAGGGATGCTATCGGTTCGTCCGCCACGAGTTCAGGCGCATCAAATCAAGTTGAGAGTGGGGGCGAAGTACGCGTATTTTGACAAGCGATATACCAATACCATAATAGTTGTAAATCCCCGTGAAGGTGGCAACCATGTGATAAAATCCATAGAGACATTCTCTCGCATGCAGAAAGGGATGTGTAGCGGTTGTAGCAAATCAGTCGGCTTTTTGGTGGAATATTTTGTGGTTTGACAGTCCACACAAAAATCCACAAATTGTTTAACATTGGCATACTATGTCAGTAGAAAGATGAGGATCACCATTTGAAAGTGCGCTCAAACCTCGTATAGCCTGCTAGAGGCATGTTATCATGCTCGCGCATTAGGACGATCCTTGAAGGCGACCTAGTAGGAACATAAATACAGCGTTGGGAAAAACAAGGCCATCGGCATGGGATAAGTGTGGCGAAGGATAACCGTCCTAAATCCCTCTTACAACATCAATCTGCTTCGTGGAACCTGTTGTTTTTGTGCGCAACTTGTTAAGGAGGGACGAGATGAGGTATGTGTTAAGAGCCTCCTGTTCCTAACGGTGAATTCCGTTCGAATTCACAACTATAACACCACAATTCTGGCGCCCTCGTTTAAGGGTCCGCGGACAAACGATAGGGCTGGCGCGGAGGAGTCTCTGTCGGCAGCGTTGAGAGTTTAAATCTGTTGATTAATCCGGCGCCCAAGTCTTGGGTCGGCGGTGATCTCCGGAGATAGAGCTGGGCGCAAGAACGAATCTTGTCGGCAGCCATAGATAATTTTGGATGCTTGATACTCCACAAGTGGGCAAACGATAATGATTTTATTAATTGATTGAATGAATAAAAAAGATAACAGTCTATCCTATTTATAATGCTACTGACTTAATGAACAAGAAAGCAAAGATATAGAAAAAGATATGTTAAATCCCTATAATATCTAAACTAAATAATAATAATAGAGGTTCGTATCAACTCCCCCACGGTTAAAATCCACCTTGTCCTCAAGGTGGAAACCACGAAGCAAAAAGGAGAGTTGAAAGCAGAAGCTTTGGCGAGGCAACTCCTCCTGGATCAAACACACACCGAACAGATGAACGTCTCCCTTCTTCACTTCCATAAAAAATCAACAAAGGAGACCCAACTTTGTCGGAAAAATTCCTTGCCAAATCGAAAAGCTTGTCCACGCCTCCCAGAATGCCCAAGCATGGCATGTCATTACTCGGATGGATCAACCTTGTATCTTTGCCGAGCAATGTTGATCGATGATTCATACTTGGAACATCACCGACAATCAAATCCACATAGACACAAGCAATTACGGGCAAATCGGTGTAAGCACCATCTACTTTCTTGCCCCAACAATTTCCAACAACATTTTTGGATGACACTTGAACAACATTGAGTGAGGCGATTATCTTCTCCACTTCACCAATAGAACCATCCTCCTCTTTATCGTCTAGCAATGTCTCCTCCTTTTCACCAATCTTCTCGTCATATACCCCAACGAGCACTTGCGGTGGCTCACTGTCGTTCTTGACAATCCCTTTGTTCTTGAGGAACTCTCCAGGGGACTCGTTGTTTTGAACATCAAGAGGAGCGCCATCATTGTGAACATCGGTAATGTCATGGGGAACATCATCACCGAATACTATCGTGGGAGTATTATCAGTTTTCTCTTCGGCTAAATTCTCATCTTGAATGTTCTCCTCAAACTCCTCCCCATCATCCGCATAACATAGAATGCGTTGTTAACACACATGTCCCATCACCCATTTCTCGGGACAGTGCCAGCAGAGACCTAACCTGGACCGTTCTGACTTCTCCGCCTGGGAGACTCGTATTAGCGGCAGGCGTGGCTGCTCCGGAGTTTGACTGGTCACACGTGCGGGCTGACTGTACAGGTCCCGCGTTGGCTTTTCGGTGGAGTAGCGGGGCTGGTGGGAGGCGGGCTGGACTCGCGCTCTCACCTCCTCCCGAGGGCGAGGTCGGTCCCAGCACGTCTCCGAGCGTCGGGGACGGTCAACGGTCAGGTAGCCGCGGTCCTGCTGTTGCGCCGGTGGTCCCAGCACGTTGGGCGGTGCCGTTGCGTTGCGGTTGTCGTGTAGCGATCAAACCCTAATTGGGTCTGATGATCTCCGCGATCAGATAGGTGGCCACCCCTCTCGATGTAGCCACCGCGGTGTCGGGGCCAAGCGTCTTGCGCGCGATCGCGGTACCCGATGGGCTGGTATCTCAGTCGTGGGCGACGATCAGGTGGATCTAAGTGGTGTGAGACGTAGGGTGATTCTGGATCAGGCCACGACGGCGGACGGAGTACTTCCACCCGGCGGCTCGGAGGGTCCCAACTGGTTACACAGCGAGATTGGATCGGCTGGTAGGGACGGAAGAGCTGTGTGGCCTGAGGGAAGTCGTATTGACGACGGCCATAGCCGGCGTAGTCGTATGACATGTTGACGGACTGAGGCTTGGCTGTGGTGGATGATGATCCTCTGACTTCGACGCGGCACGCGGGAATCCTTCCCGTCGGCGTTGCAGAAGTAGTGTTGTCCTGCGGCTAGAGCTCGGCGGACAGGCGGGACTCGACAACCAAAGCAGTTGCTGTGCGCAGAATGTTTTTCGTCGGGCAGCGGTGTAGCTTCGGTTCGAGATGGTGGGAGGGTCAGCTCTCAATGAAAGCACCAGTTGTTAAGAGCCTCCTGTTCCTAACGGTGAGCTCCGTCCGAATTCACAACTATAACACCACAATTCCGGCGCCCTCTTTTAAGGGTCCGCGGACAAACGATAGGGCTGGCGCGGAGGAGTCTCCGTCGGCAGCGTTGAGAGTTTAAATCCGTTGATTAATCCGGCGCCCAAGTCTTAGGTCGGCGGTGATCTCCGGAGATAGAGCTGGGCGCAAGAACGAATATTGTCGGCAGTGATAGATAATTTTGGATGCTTGATACTCCACAAGTGGGCAAACGATAATGATTTTATTAATTGATTGAATGAATAAAAAAGATAACAGTCTATCCTATTTATAATGCTACTGACTTAATGAACAATAAAACAAAGAAAAGATACGCTAAATCCCTATAATATCTAAACTAAATAATAATAATAGAGGTTCGTATTAGTACGTTGTAGCTGCCAAGAGGGAATTAGTGTCGGCCGGGGTGTCCGGTTCACGTCTCGACAATGTGTCAGCCACTCTATTCCATATCTCAATTTCCTACTCGATCTTAAATTTGTATCATATCAATTTTTGAATATAAAGTTGTTAATCGGGTGTTCGACAATTTGCTATAGTCGTTCCTTTAAGCTCTTTTGGTCATTTTTATCACAAACTCGCGACCCAACAAGTACTGTCTCCATTGTTGAACAACCTCCACCATGGCATATAGCTCTTTGTGATAAGTAGAGGTTGAACGATGTCGCGAGCCCAGTTTCTTACTGAAAAATGCCAAGGGGTGCTCTTCTTGCATTAATACAACTCCAATCCCAAAATCTGAGTTGTTTGTCTCCACATAAAAAGTCCTCGTAAAGTCAGGGAGGCGGAGGACTGGCACCGAGGTCATCGCTGTTTTGAGCTTGTCTCAGTTGCTTGTGGTGACCACTTAAAAGAGTCCCTTTTTAATAAATCTGTTTGGGTCAGCGACCAGAGCATAATGTGCAATAAATATGTGACTTCGATAGTCCACCGTCGTCAGTGTGGGCCATAACACCATGGCTTCAATCTTTCTTGGGTTTGCCTTCAGCTGACCGTTACTTATCAAGTGACTTAGATAGTCCACCGTCGTGCAACAGAATGTGCACTTCGATAACTTAACAAACAATTGTTTGTTATGGATAGTGGATAAGACCTCTCAAGTGCTGACCATGCGACTCTAGACTCGGGCTATATATAAGGATGTCGTCAAAGAAAACAATAACGAATATACAGAACATTGGTCGGAAGATATGATTCATTGCCATCTAGAAAGTAAAGGGGGAAATTGTCAGTCCAAAGGGAATAACTGGAAACTTAAAGTGACCATCATGTGTGTGGAAGGCCGTTTTGAATATGTCTTCCTTGTACATCTGAATATGTATCCCGAGCGCATGTCTAGCTTTGTCAAGAACTTCGTTGATCCGAGCTCGTCAAATAACTCATTGGATGTTGGTATGGAGAAGGGGTGGAAAACATTGGTTGTGTTTACAACTATATAATCAATGCAAAAGTGAAATCACCCATCTTTCATGCATACTAGCAGGACTGGAGATGAGAACGGACTCTGGCTTCGCTGAATTATCCCTTGATCAAGCATGTCTTGAACTTGTGCTATAATTTCATTTTTGTGGTAATATGGGTATCGGTAAGGCCGTACATTAACTGGCTTCACCCCAGGGAGTAAATAGATGCGGTGATCGAACTAAAAGGCTGGCGGAATCAGGGATGTCAATCTAAACCGAAATCCATGGGTCGACCCGAATAGCCTGATAAAATTAGCGGCTAAGGGCTCTAATTTCACAACACGGTTACAAATAGGGGTTAACCCATTAGGGTTGACGTGTTAAGCAGGTTGGCCCGGTCGGGTTACGAGTTGGCCCATCAAGTTGTATTTTTAATTAAAAAAACTAAATGTTAGACTTTTTTTGTATTTTTGGATTTCATTCAACATCTTTCTACATGGTTCCACACTACCAACCTCTAAGTTCTGACCCATTCTTCCGTCATCCTTCATCCATTACCATCGCCAAAGACAAATAAGAAAAAGTTGAGAATTAACCCATCAAAATTCCAATATATTTAACGTTATAACAACGATTATGAACAATACCAAAATAATGACACGAATGCAAACTTTAATTCAAATTGATTGCTCTAAGTTTAATTTATCTTTATTTATATTATAGGAGTAGATCAAGATGAAAGACTTCTCTCCAACTATTATTGATGAAAGTCAAAAGAATTTGAAGGTATAATGTAATTCTAAAACTATGAATATAAAAATATCTAAAATTTATAATCAATTTACAGAGGAAAATTTTGATTACATGAATTTATTTTCGAAAGCTTTTGTTGAAATTTTATAACTTAGATAGCCCGTCAACCCGATGGGTTGGTCCGAATCCGAATGGGTAGCCCGATCGACATCCCTAGATGGAATACCCTCGGGTACACTAAATACCAAAGTGTGCCTCACCAAGACGTCCTAAATAGGTGATAGAATGTCAGCCCTAAACTCATCTGTTGTGGTCTCTATATGTTCAGTGGCATTAGACTAGAATGATACTATCTCATACAACACGTGGGCTGTGGAGTAAAATAATAGGGAGGCTAGATAATGGAAGGAGTTATTGATGCACTTTTTATTAGCACTATAAATACCTACAAGTATACAGAGTATGAATAGTATAGCTAAAGGTCAGTACCGAATATCGATCACGGGGAAAACAATCACAAATTGGCTACCTCCTACAAAAACTCAATTACTATTTGGAAAATTGAAAGATTTTGAGAATTTTGAAAACAAAGAACAATTTGAAAGCAATAAACATCTAGATGCAAATTAATCATGAAGATAAAAGTATAGAGATAAGGGAATTCCAGGGATGCGCGTTCACAGTTATGGTTAAACAAGTTCCAACTACAATACCCTAGCACAGTTCTTACTTTGATAGGACAAGTCACCTAGTTTATGCTCATGCGATACAAACGTTGATTACTAACATTAGGGTTGTCAATCCTAAATATGTAACTCCTAAAAGCTCCTAAGACCCATGAAAAGTCCCCACTCTCAATTAACAGTGCCGTTTTAAAGGAAGCTAATTGTAGTGTCTACTAAGTGGATCTAACTCGCCAACCTCCTCTCACGATTATGTAGCAAGTTATATTAAATCATCCAAGATTGTGTCACTCAATCATGAAGCATCATTATTCACTTAGAGAAGAAACAAAGTAAAAACAAAACGGATATTAAATAGAAAATGATTGTATAACCAAAGTCGTTACTAACACATCCCTAGAATCCTATGAATTTAGTTACACATGATGTGATAATCTAAATACATAAATTGAAGGGAAACCAATTGGAACATAAAACTAAAGCAAATAAACCCAAAGGTTGAATCCTTGTAGCTTTGATGCTCTTGAATCCTTCTTCAACTCCTTGCACAATGAAGCACTCTAACTTTTAATCTCTAGAAAATATGTTGCAAAAAGAGGATACTAATAATGAAGCTTGAGGGGGTATTTATAGGGGAAAAATCGCCCCTCTCAAATAAGGAAAATGGTTGCAAAATATGGTAAATCTTAGAGAGGAAATTAGGGCAAATCTGCTCGCCGCTCTTTTGTGGCGGACCACCGTACCTTGGCCGGCGGTCACCGCGCATTAATCAGAAGCTTCTGACTCTTTGGTGGCGGTCGCCACGCACTTCCCGGCGGTCGCTGGACGTGTTTTCATTCCATGCACAGATTTCCCAAAAGGGGCAGCTACAGAAGTGGCGGCCGCCGGCAGTGTTGCGGCGGTCGCTGGATGCTACCTGAAACTCCAGATTTTCTACTTCGCGTTTTGACTCCCTTTTTATGCTCAAATATGCACATTTCTCACAAAATATGTCAAAATACCAAAATAGACAAAATATGCAAATAAATGACATGTAATACAACTTTGACATAAAAATGGACCAAATAATGGCCTTAAAACCCTGCAAAATCTGAGCGTATCAGATATGCTGCAATATAGGTGCAGTGCCCTAAAGGCTGATCTTGTCCTCACCGCGGTAGAATTCCACAGTCTTCGCAAGATAATCATGGGTGAATTTTCCTAAGGATTCTAATAACACCATTCCCAAAATAATATATGGGTCATGGACAGGTAGGATATGAAGGTCAATAAAAAACGTTATACCTTGTAGGTTCCACTTAGTTTGGAGAAAGCTGTGCACAACAACAATGCACCATTCCCAACATAAACCTTAAAAGGTTTAATGGCTGAGATGAGTAAGCTAAACTTCTCGGTGATCCACGAGTGTAGGAAGTCGTACGGGCCTTGTCTTCCAGCGCAAGAATGTGCGATATGTAGGCAGAATGACCTTGTCGTCTTCATCTCTGTATTTGGCTGTTCAGGGTCATCATCTTCTTCATCTATGCCCAAATAAGCGAGGAAATTATGTTTGCGTACATGATTTGGGACTCACTTTTTTGTCGTAGTACCAGTAGAGTCCTTGGTGCGAACGGTCAGACTTCTTAGTGCGAGTGGTGCTATCGAAGCGCAATTGGTCCATCCTTACGCACGGTTGTTGATCTTGAGGTGGATACCCCTGTTGCGAGCGATGGCCAGTGGGAACCAGCATGAGGCCAGTCTTGGCTGCGGCGATACGATACCCCTATTGGGGCGGGTGCCATGCTTGCCTGTGCTTGCGAGTTTGGGGCGGACCACACGGTCTGTGGTCCTGGCGGCGATGTACCCGTTGCACGTTCATGATAGGGTGTGTATAAGGCGACGATTCCGCGATGAAATAATTTCCCAACCACTGCTCGGTATGGGGTAGACGTTCTTCCATTCGTTCTATTGTGTCCAAAATCTTATCCTCCTTCTTGTGCTGAATATATCCGGTCGTTGGATCCTCCAAGGACGACATATCAACCTATGTTGTTGCGTTGTCAAAGCGGGGTGCGCCTGGGCTCTTCCTCGAACGTCCGGTGTTGTTCCGTGCCATGGGAACCTAACGAAAGCACCGGATGATAAGATGTTAACCTTATCGAGGTGATCAACAGTGGATTTCACTCGTTGATAAATAGCTTTCTCCTCCGAGTCTCCGTCAAGCGAGAGAAGCAAAACTAGGGTTTGTGGCTCAAACAATAATAACTAAAACATAATTCTTTATTTCTTGAAAAGAATGAAATAACATAATCCCTCTCTATAATGCTAAGGACCCTAGGGTTGATTCAAATCTATTTTGCCATCTAGGAGAGAATCAACAAAGAAAACCCGGAAAGTACTAGATAATCATACTCGACTGTACTTAACAATAAATAAATAATTAAAAGACAACTCAAAAAGGAAACAAAATAAATTAACGGCGAACAAGTTCTTAGAAACGTTGAGGAGGTCGTGTGGAGCGCCATGAGCGCACGCTCGATAGGCTGGGGCCAGCTCGTGCTGTCGGGCCAGCCTCTTCGGCATCAGATACAACTCCTGCTCGCTGCTACTTGTATCATCCATACATATTTGGTTGGACACAGCATATATCTTTATTCTCGAGCAAAAAATTTTCCCTTGTGTAGACATACCAAATTGACAATAAGAATTGGTGTATCTGAACTTTTTGACAGATGTAATCAAATGTACAATATTAAAACTAAATGTACCAAAAATATGAATTTTCTTGATATTTTGGTCATAATTTAAACTCTGTTAGCATATTAATTGATAAAATACAAATTGTAAATATATTTGCTAACATACAAAATAATTAAAGAAATTTTAATTAATTGAGTTATGCTCATAATAAATTAATATGCAAACATAATTTTAGATAGTATTTTTATGTTTTGCAAAAAATATGTTTATACTTTAGGGAAGGAGGGAGTACATCTTAAAACAATATTAAATTGTAAAATCACGTATATTAAAATTCTGATTAATATAAAAAATCAAATGAAAACTAATGCTTAATATCTAAAATAAAAAATAAAAAAATAAATTTGTACAATTAATTAATAATATAAATGAAATAAAAAATATAATATAATAAAATATTTAAACTACGAAATACTAAAAAAATGTAAAATAGAAAGAACATAAAAAAGACTCTAAATTCTGCAAAACATAAAAATTATACTCCATAAATAACTTTTATGCAGTTTTTCTCATTTTATTTCTTTTCTATATTCTGCTATTATATTATGGAATATTAATTATTTTCGATGAATGAAAGCAAATTTTATATATACTATGTTATTATATTATATTAAAGTGTTAAATTTTTTTAAAGAAAATAGACTATATATAGGTTGCATTCTTGGAGTGGCTAAATTTTGTTTTTTTCTATCGCAAATAAGCTGATACAACGTTGTCTTTTAAAATATCATTTCTCATAGTGACACAATTCATATGCTTCTAATCATGATGTTATAAACTTCCTCTTCCTCACCACACCAGAAGAAAATGACAATAGTTTATTTATTATATTGAGGGATGCATGGGGTAGTATTAGCATCTAATCTTGTAATGTTTTGAGCAGGATCTCATGGTAAGACAAGAGAATGTGGCCGGTTTTAAAGATGAGATGAATGCAGTAATTGGATATCTCACTGAACAAACTGATGAACTCGATGTTATCACGATGGTTGGCATTCCCAGAAGTGGCAAGAAAACGTTAGCACGAATGATTTTTGATGATTCAAAAATCAAGTATGAATTCACGACCCGCATATGGGTTGATGTTTCGAGTGAGTTCAAAGAGAGAGATATCTTGCTCACCATCTTGAGTAGTTTCACCGCCATCAATGAGGATGTAAAAGGAAAAAGTTATGAGGCACTAACAGATCAATTGATTTCGCACCTAGAGAGTGAGAAATTCTTGATCGTCTTGGCTGATATGTGGTCTCTTAACGATTGGGATAGCCTCCGAATCGCTCTACCAAAGCCGGGCAAAGTATTGATCACCACTTGTAATGAGGAAGTAGGGCGGTATACTAGCAACTTTAGACAGCCCCACAAGGTGAGGCCCTTGTCTGAAAGCGAGAGTTGGGAGCTACTCCAGCTAAAAGTTTTCGGTAAGACTGAGTGCCCTCCCAAGTTGGAAACTGTTGGACAACTAATCGCCAAGCAATGTGAGGGGCTACAGTCTTTAGTAGTGTTCATGGCAGGTATTCTTGAAAGAAATGACTTATCATATGGAGATGATATCATGGCAAGGAGAATTGCGTGGATGGAAACGTGTCGAAGCATCTCAGAATATCGTAGCATGAAGCTTTACGATATTCTTCCCACTCACATGAAGCTTTGTTTTTTGTATTTAGCCGCCTTCCCGTATGACCTTGAAATCGCAGCAGGAGAGTTGATAAGCATGTGGATTGCAGAAGGATTTATAGCTCCACAAAATGGTCTCACTTTGGAGGAGTGTGCAGAAAGGTATTTGGAGGATCTTATCCGCATAAACTTAGTCATGTGTGCACGCTTTAAAGCTAATGGTAAAGTTAAAACTTGTCGTATTAATCGCATGCTACATGATTTTTGCAAAAAAGAAGCCGGTAAAGAGGGAGAGGATTTACTCACAGAAATTAAGTTTATCGATGGGGAGTTCTACCCTCCGATCTCTCGATTGTCATACCATCATCGTCTTTCCATTCATTCCAATATTTCAGATTTCTTTTCCCACAAGCCCTTCTGTCCTCGTACCCGTTCCTTGTTTGTTTTCTCCAAGGACGAAGTGTGTTTGTCGCAAGAAATTATATCATCTATCCCAACAGCCTTCAAACTACTAAGAGTTTTAAATGCTAAGCAGATCCAATTCACTCATATTGCTTCTGATATAGGCGAATTGTTGCACTTGCGGTACCTTGCTTTGTCCTCAAATCTAAGTGTTCTTCCTGTTTACTTCTCGAACTTCTGGAACATACAAACTCTTATAGTCAATACAACATCTCCTACCCTTGATATCAAACCAAATATCCTGAAGTTCACAAAGTTGAGGCACTTCAGGACTAATGCTTCCGCTAATTTGTGCAAGGTTGATACAGCTCACGACGGTGGTGTAAAACTTCAATCATTAGCCACTATTTCACCGAAAAGTTGCACAAAAGAAACATTCAGTAGGGCTAGTAATTTGAAGAAACTAGGCATTTGTGGGAAATTGTCCTTGCTTTTGGACAAAAAGATTGAATCATTTGAAAATTTGGCGGCATTGGGTAATCTTGAAAACTTGAAGCTAGTTAATGATGCATATCCAAATCCACCTTCAGAAGGTCGACTGCATAGCCTTCCCCCATATAATGATTTTCCACCAACACTGAAGAGCCTAACGCTAGTTGCTACTTATCTTGAATGGAGTCAAATTCGTATCCTAGAACATCTGGAAAATCTAGAGGTGCTCAAGTTGAAAGAAATGGCATTCGTGGGAGAGAGTTGGATAACATGTGATGGATGTTTCAGAAGTCTTAAAGCCTTGCATATTGCAGAAACAAATTTAAGCACTTGGGTAGCTTCTGCCAGTTACTTTCCAGAACTTAGAAGACTCAAGCTGCGCAATTGTGATCAACTTAAAAACGTGCCGATTGAACTAGCTGACATAGCAAGTCTCCAACTGTTGGATTTGTATGAAACTAAGCTTGCTGCAGACTCTGCTAGGAGATTTCTCGTAGAAAAGCAAAGTCTTCTCAAAGAGCGAAGTATGGATACTGAAGATTTCACGCTATCCATTTATCCTCTATCCTCATATGAACAAGAAGACTTGCAAGGTAAACAAAAATCTAGCAACGTCTCATTGCTTTAGATCTATACTACTTTTGATATCTTGCCTCATGCCCCATATTCAGTTTTTCAACATTATTATCATAAACAATGCGTGCAGGTGACACACATGCAACATGTCATGTTGAAGGCGAGATCGAACCATGCCAAGGGGAAGGCATTGACGTCGAAGTGAACCAACTGCATCAAATCGAGATACATACAGTCGACAAAGAAGATCGAAGAGCCAAGAGAGATATCAAACATTGTGGGTCAAGAAAGAAGATAATAAATGTGCCAAGATGTAGGAGAAGGAGTGGGCTGCGTGTGATACGATTACAGCAAGCCCAAGCCAAACGTCAGTCCAAGGTTCACCTACACCAAACCCGAAGCCAGTCTGCACATCTTCACACTAGTCGTCAGCATGGACCGAGGCTAGACCTTGGTGCAACATCAATACATCCAAGAGTTTCATAGACTACGTCTGAAACGTTTGTTTGTTTTATTTAATAATATAGTAATGAGTTTTGTAAGTTTCTTTCCCGGATCGCAAAAGAAAGTTGAACCGCATAGAGTAGGTAGATAGTTCTGTAAATGTGACTTTCTAGAAACTATAGTACTTTCATTCTCGGAGTACGTGAAGAGGAGCCAACGATCGTGCGGGAGGAGGAACCAATGGTCGACGGGGGACCGTCGCCCAACAGAGAGAAGGCCGAAGAACCCAACACCAAGCCCGACAGCAAGACTAAGGCCAGGAAGAAGCCGGCCCAGCCAAGGAATGAACGTCCAAGGCGCAACGCGCCGCGGCCCAGCAAGTACAAGGATTTTGTGTCAAGATAATAAGTTAGAGTTTATTTCCTTTCCTTTTTCTAGAGATATTGTCTTTTATTGTGAGAATCGTTTTTAATTATTTAGTTAGATTGCGTCAAATCTTTTCGGGTTTTCTTCTTGATTCTTTCCCGAATCGTAAGTCGGAATCAAGCCAGGGGGAATTCTATATATTATAGAATTCCCATAGATCGAGTCTTAAGATATAAGTAATAAAATTTATCTTATTGTCTCAACCCTTAATTCTCTACAAACTCTAGCACCCCCACTAGGGTAAATCACAAACTCGTTGGAATTCACCGGCGGTAGGACCTCAAATCCTATCAACTGGCGCTTCCATTGAGCCTCTCGTCCCCCGCTTTCGTCTTTCACACAGTCTTCTTTCTGTCATACCGTCCGACGACGTTACTACCGATGGAGTTCCAACTTTCTACACCCTTTAGGAACTCGAGCAAAACATGCTCGACATCAAAGTTCGCTTGGCCGGAGATGAGAAGAAGATACAATCGAACCGCTTATCTCAGGAGGCTTTTGAGCGACAACAGACACAATGGAACAAGAGCATGGATGGCCATATGAGGCGGATGATTATGGCCGTCGAAAACTTGGTTAAGAAGCCGCCTGACGCGACAACATTAGTCATGGTTGCAACGCCCCCTCGCGGCCAGAAATTGCCTTCATCGACCACGATCAAACTAACCAAGACTCCTGGCCCAAGTTGAAGATGGACCCACCTCGCTTCAATGGCGAAGGAGTGGTTTTGTGGATCAAAATGATTTAGAAGTTCTACAACCATAGTTTCACGCCGCTGTCCGATCGTTTGTACTTGACGGAATTTCTTTTGGACGACACTGCAGAAGAATGGTTTGAATGGTGGGAGACTAACAATAACGACCGAGGCTGGGATGAGTTCTTGCTCGACATTAAACGCCGTTTCGATCCGGATTTGTATGAGGACTATGTGGGTCGCTTAGCAACCCTTCGACAGAAAGGATCCCCCGAGTCGTATCTCGCAGAATTTGAACCTATGTTAAGGAAGGTGACGCATGTGGGTGATGACACATTGAAATCGTTATTTGTAGCAGGGTTATCGGCTTCGCTAAAACACGAGTTGCTGATTCGGCGGCCCACTTCCCTCAGCGATACAATCTCACTTGCTCAGGAGTTGGCAGCGTGTCAAGCTGCCTTTAATTCAAGCCACCAATCGGGAACTCGCTCAACGTGGCAACCCCATGATTTCAAGCAGCCTCAGAAGCATCAGAGCCCTTCATAGAAACCGGTGGATGCTGTTTGCGGGACGAACTTCCAGCCTCGTCAGCCGCGGGAATCACAGGCTCACTCGGATTATCCTATTGTCCGAGTTTCAGCAGCAGAGTGGGCAGACCGCACAAAGAAGGGGCTATGCTGGTATTGTCCGGAACCCTACTCGAGGTCGCACGTCTGTAGCAAGAAGTTTTATGCCCTCATGGGCGATGACAAGGAGAACACCTTAGTGCACGATGAGGAGGAGCTATCTGACGGAGAGGAGGTCGAAAATATGGTAATATCAGGAGATGTGTATCGCGTTTTGGTCATCGGACCCAAGCTCCGCCCACGCTCCATTCGGATAACCAGCATGATCTATGAAGCTCCGGTATCTGTGTTGATTGACGGCGGCAGTACCCATAACTTCATCAAGCCCGTCGTCGCTAAACAACTACTAATTCTTTCGCTTCATACTGTTTCCCTTTTTGGGTAGTGCTTGGCAATGGTGCTTCGTTGCGTTGTGATTATGTGAGTCTTAGTACCCCTATTTATCTGCAGGGTAACCGTTTTGATATCGAATTGTTTCTACTGCAAGTCGAAGGCCCCGACGTCATCTTGGGCGTGCAGTGGCTCTAGGATTTTGGTAAGGTCTCATTGGACTTCCGTGATCTGACCATGGAATGTCTTTGGCAACAGTCGCCTATTATGTTGAAGGGAGAGGACAAGCCACCTGATAAGGCTAATTTCATGCATCGGTCTAGGGGTTTTATTTCGTGAAATTACTGGGTCTAACGCACGATTTAAGCCAGGTGTGTGAAGGTTTTCGCTAGATCCAGGAAAAGAAAAGGACGCTTGCATGGTCCTAGGAAACTGGCGAAAAAGTGGACATTATGAAGGAAATTGCTTGACGGAGGAAGCCTCGGAGTTGAAGGGTAGAATAGGGATTTCTACGAAGACTCTAGAAGGCTATGTCCGCATCTATAAAAGGAAGAAACATGCAAGCTGGAGGGATCTTCTCGGTGGAGACCTCGCTAACAGCCTGTAGCTTAGTCCATTCTCTTCACACTCTTGGGTTCTTTCGGTGGGAAATTCAGGGCACTCTTTCACCTCTAGCTTTCATACATTTTTCGATCTGGTTGTAACACCGTCCTTCTTTAGGGCGAAGAAACAATTTACTTTCCGCTTTCATTTCTGCTAAATTCGCCGAGCTTCGCTGTTCGAAGCTCGGACCTCTTTGTTTCTGGATATTTCTTACTTTTATGCAAGTTTCGTTTTCGTTTACCTCGATCGTGCTGGTTACTGTTGTTTGATTGTGTTTACTTGAATTCTGGAGTTGGATTGTTGGAGTTGGTTGATTTCTGGATTATTGCAGGTTAATGGTTAAATCTGGGGGAATAGAGCTGGTTATTGAATGAATCGGGGTTTTGTCTAGTTAATGTTGCGGAGTTGTTCGTGATTGTTGGAATTTGGCGGTGATCGGAGCAGATCTGTTAGAATCGGAGTTATGAAGTTGATTTTGTTGATTGTTGAGTTTGGATTGCTTGGATCCGGAGTGGATTAAGCGTCCGACGTGATTCTGGGCATGAGTGTTTAATTTTATGTCGCGCTTACGTGTTTTCATTTCTTTTCGCCAAGTTTACGTAGATCTGGTGTATTTCCGATTCGTAGCAAGTTTCCGGCGTCCAAATTTCTATATTCTGTTCGAATCCAGGAGTATGCTCTGTTAACTGCATTTACGCGTTTGAGTTGGTTAGGAAATTGTATGGGGTGGTTGTCTGCAGCTTTTACCGTACTTGCTATTTCTGGGAACATGGTCCCCACTGTTAGTTGCTTTCTGTTTAGCTAGATTAGGTAATTGTTTACTTAGTCTAGGGAGTAATTGTGTCTTCCGGATTTGATGTCTGATTCCAGTAAGTTTTCTGTGTCCTAGGTCTAGCGTTTACATTTCTTGCCTAGATCTAGTGATAGTTAAAAATCTCAACCCTTTTGCGTGGCAGCAGCCGTTTGTTTCCATAGTCTCTTAGCACTACTTTGCGAATCCATCTCTGTGGGATCGACCCCACTTCCCTATACTAATTCATAGTATTCGGGTTGAGGGATTTATTTTTGAAGAGGAGTCGAGTGTGTCCAACGACAAAAACACTGTAGTTCTCTTGAGTTCCTGGACCCAGTGATCCAGTGGATTTAAGGAGCGTTGTGTCTGGACCGCGCTTTGCATTAATTCTCACATGTGCACACTTGCTACTCCTGAGTCTAGTCATTCGACATTAAAGTTGAGCGAGAGGACTAGACTGACACCTCAAATGGCGCCGTTGCCGGGGATGGATGGCGTGTTTAGTGTTAGTGTTCAGAGTCTGTGGTGTAAATAGTTTTGATTTGTTTTCCTTCTCTTTTGTTTGCAGTTTATGAGCAGATGCTCAAGATCTACCTACTGGAGCAACTCATCTGGGTGGAAACACGGCCAGTTTGATTGGAAGGATAAGGATACAGTCTCTACTGTGACCACCAGATCAGGGTTCACCACGGGAGATCCGTTTCCGAGTGAATTTACTAGCGACGAATCTTGGACGTCATCAGGACGCGAAGATCCAAAATCACCATCCGAATCAGAAACAGAGTCAGAAACAGGGTAAGCAGAGGAAGTAGTCATGGCGCAGGTGGTAGACCCAGATCCAGAAATCGGCTCTCTCACTGCCCATTTAGATGGAGAACCAGCTCAAGCTATAGTGATGAATCCACGCCAGAGAACTATCGAGATCAAGACAAACGTACTCGGCATCTTGCCGACGTTCTCTGGGCGTAGAAATGAGTGTCCGTATGAGTTCTTAAATGAATTCAGTAAGTTATGTGGTATTCAGAAGAGGCCGAATGATGCAACGGAGGAGGATTATCGCCTACGAGCAATTCCGTTTACCTTGAAGGGGGAAGCTAATACGTGGCTATTGAGGTTGCCTCCGGATTCTATCCGCACGTGGAGGGACTTCAAGTTAGAATTCTTAGATTACTTCTTCCCATCCAACAAGACGAATGCACTTAAGAAGGAAATACTAGAGTGTAAGCAAGATTACGATGAATCGTTGAGTCAGTATTGGTCGAGATTTAAGGGGTTGTTGGATGCATGCCCGAATCACCGAATGATAGAGGCAGAGACCTACTCTCTGTTTTACGAAGGGGCAACTCCCAAGTCAAAGGACTTAATGAACTCCTCGAGTGGGGGATATTTCACAAGAAAAAGGGGAAGTGAGGCAAGAGAGATCCTATGGAAGTTGATTGATGCTAAGAAGGCGTACGATAACCCTAGGAATGCAGTGAAAAGAGGATCGGTGCATGCTGTGAGAGAACAAGAAGATGACAAAGTCGAAGCAAGGATTGATAGGCTCGAGAAAGCTCTTTTGAACGCGATTGAAAAGACGATTCCACTGGCTTCACAAGGGAAGGAGAAATCTCCTGGTCCAGGAGATAATCAAATGCAACAATATTACGGGACCCAGGAAGGAGATTATCAGGCCCAGGTCAATGCAATGGGAAGTTGGAATCCCGATGGGAGCTGGAATCCAGGGAGACAGAGAGATGCACCTTGGAGAAACCATCCAAATTTCAGATGGACTGACAATGAACAGAATCAGCCGACACCACAACAAAGTCAGCAGTTTGCACCTCAGCCCGAAAGACAAGGTAACTGGTCAGGAAGGAATCAAGAGGGGCAGGGCAACTGGATTAATCGGAACCAAGGAGACCACTCGAGCTGGGGAAACAGGAATCAGAGCAATCAGGGGAACTCTTATGTACCCCCACACCAAAGGAATTTTTAGAACAATTACCAGGGCCAAGGAAATCAATACAATAACTCTTCAGGCGGTCAAGGAAACGCTCGTCAGAATCAAGCAAGTGGACCAACTCTGAGTATAGAGCCAGGGCCCAGTCAACCCCCGAAACCACCAAAGAGTATCGATGATATGGTGCACGACCTCGTCAGTTCTCAGCAACATATGCAGAACAACCTGCAATTGAACAATGACGTAGTGCACAAGCTTCAAGATGCTCAACAGGAACAGAAGGCAGCGATGGATATGCTGGCAAAGCAACTGTCACAAATAGCTACTTCCTTGAGTGATATGCGGGGAAACGAGGGCAAAATTCCTGCCTCAGTAAGACCACCTGATAGAGCTAATATAAGTCAGATTACCTTGAGATCCGGGAAAGGGTATGATGGGCCAGTGGTAAGAACAAAGGAGGTGAAAGATCCCAAAGAAGACCGGGAAGAAGAGGATACAATTCCTAGGCCAAGACACTTGGGGGGGATATCCCCTTGGTCAAGGATGACCTTAAGACAGGAGATTTAGAGAAATCTTTGCCTGGATCAACTGAATCATTCTTCCTCGATCCAGAGCCGGAGTTGGAAGATGAGGCAGTGGGAAAAGAAACTGGAGAGTTACCAGCTGAAAGTTCTACCGGAGCAGGAAAGCGACCGAAACCCTTTCCAAGCCGAGGGGAAGCCAAGAAGCAAAAGGAAGAGCCGGTGGACTTCATGGACATTTTTGGGAAGTTGGAGATCAATCTGCCATTCTTACAGGCCCTGAAGATGCCAGTCTTTAGCAAGTTCATCAAGGAATTTATAGCTGGGAAGGCTAGACCCAATGGGAAAATTCTGATAGGCGAGAACGTCTCCGCAGTGATTCAGAAGAGGAAGTTGCCTTCAAAATGCAATGACCCAGGTATGTTCACCTTACCCATCTTCATTGGTGACGTGAAAATCGAGCATGCTATGTGTGATTTGGGTGCGTCGATAAATGTGTTACCACTTTCCATATACAAGAAATTAGTGGGGGTAGGCATGGTAGACACGAATGTAGTGATTCAACTGGCGGACAGGTCATGCATCTGTCCTGAAGGGGTGCTTGAGAATGTGATAGTCAAGGTACATGACTTCTTGTACCCTGTTGATTTCCATGTGATTAAGAAGAGTGATAATGAGTCTGCAGAGTCGGGCGGAGTACTTTTAGGGAGACCCTTCCTACGTACCGCTAAGACTATCATTGATGTTTTTGATGGAACAATTTGCCTTGATTATAATGGGGAGAAATACACATTCAGCATTGATGAGGCAATGAAGAAACCTCTTGACGTTGAAAATTTGCATGCTATAGATGTTATTAACCCTTTGGTCCAAGAATACCTTGAGACGGAATTAATGCAGGAACAGATTGATAACTCCGAGATGAGTCATGCCATTGATAGAGAAGTGGCCAGTTGGTGTCAAGCAATGAATACAAGTGAGTTATCTGATGAGGAGTTAGCTGAAGCAATTCTGGAACTTTGTGCAAATTCGGAGCTAGCTAGGTCAAGGAATACACCTTATGTGGCGAGTGTGGAAGGTTCTGCTGGGTCGAGGAAGGGAATGGCAACCGAAACAACAGAGAAAAATCCCTTGCCCCAGGAAAAAGACGTTCCCAAGAAAGAGTTGATAACACTTCCACCAGGCCTAAAGTATGCTTATTTAGAGGAGAATGAAACTTTCCCTGTGATTATCAACAGCAGCTTGACCGAGGGACAGGAAGAGGAACTGCTGAAGGTAATCCGAAGAAACAAGAAGGCTATTGGGTGGACACTCTCTGACCTGGTAGGAATTAGTCCAGATTTGTGCATGCATCACATCCGCCTGGAGGAAGGAGCAAAAGCCTGCAGAGATCCTCAACGCAAATTGAATCCTAACATGAGGGAAGAAGTGCTGAAGGAAGTATTGAAACTACTCTCCCTAGGAATCATTTATTCCATACCAGACAGTGAATGGGTGAGTCCAGTCCATATGGTACCCAAGAAGTCAGGAATACAGGTGGTCAAGAACGACAAGAATGAATTGGTGCCCACCAGACTAGTCACTGGGTGGAGGATGTGCATCGATTATAGGAAGTTAAATGAAGCGACCAAGAAAGACCATTTCCCTCTACCTTTCATTGACCAGATGCTGGAGAGGCTAGCGGGCAAGCAATACTTCTGTTTCCTAGACGGGTATAGTGGGTATTTTCAAATCTATGTGGATCCCGAGGACCAGGAGAAGACAACTTTCACGTGTCCTTTCGGCACGTATGCTTACAGGAGGATGCCGTTTGGCCTGTGCAATGCGCCAGGCACTTTTCAGCGGTGTATGATGAGTATCTTCTCAGATCTCTTGGAGGACTGCATCGAGATTTTTATGGACGACTTCACTGTGTACGGGAATTCATTTGACTCATGTTTGGCTAGTTTGGATATAGTATTGAGAAGGTGCCAGGAAAAACATTTGGTTTTAAACTTCGAGAAATGCCACTTTATGGTCCCTGAGGGAATTGTCCTAGGGCACATAGTCTCGGAAAGAGGTATACAGGTAGACCAGGCAAAGATTGAGGTGATCTCAAAACTGCCTTACCCGACGAATCAGAAGGAGGTGAGAGGATTCCTAGGGCATGCCGGATTCTATAGGAGGTTCATAAAAAATTTCGCAAAAATTGCTCAGCCACTCACCCACTTGTTGCATAACGATGTTGATTTTGTCTTTGATGAGGAATGCAAAAAGGCTTTTCAGTTGTTAAAAGACAGGCTAGTATCTGCGCCTATAATTAGAGCGCCCGACTGGAATCTACCCTTTGAGATTATGTGTGACGCAAGCGATTATGCGGTGGGAGCGGTGCTAGGTCAAAGAGTTGACGGGAAAAGCTATGTGATCTTTTATGCTTCAAAAACGCTGAATCAAGCTCAGAGAAATTATGACACTACTGAAAAAGAAATGCTGGCGGTAGTATACTCATTTGAGAAATTCCGCCCGTACTTGCTTGGGTCGAGGGTGATAGTCTTCACCGACCACGCGGCTATAAAGTACCTGTTGGCAAAGAAAGAATCCAAGCCGAGATTAATCCGATGGGTGTTGCTTTTGCAGGAATTCGATTGGGAAGTCAGAGACAAAAAGGGAACAGAAAATAAATTAGCCGATCATCTGAGCAGGATATTTCAAGGGGAGACCGAGGAAGCAATACCAGATGCATTCCCAGAGGAACATTTGTACTACGTGAAAAAATTCCCTCGGCCTATCAGCTGGGAAGAGATTATGGTGTTAACAGGTCCAGGGGATGCCGAAAAAGGGAAATGTCATCAAAACGCTGAGCCATGGTTCGCTGACCTGGCAAATTACTTAGTCACTGGAGAGGTGCCCAGTTCGCAAGTAATTTCCCGGGCCCAGAGGATGAAATTGAAAAGCGAGGCCAAGTACTATTTCTGGGATGACCCGTATTTGTGGCGAATGGGAGCCGACCAAGTAATCCGGAGGTGTATTCCGGAGTGGGAACAGAGGGATGTGCTGAATCATTGCCATGCTCTAGCATGTGGAGGTCACTTTGGACCTAGGAAGACCGCAAGGAAGGTGTTAGATAGTGGTTTTTACTGGCCTACATTGCATAAGGATGCGTTCGAGTTTTGTCAGAATTGTGAGAGGTGTCAACAGACTGGGGGAATCTCCAGAAGAGATGAAATGCCGCAAGTCCCGGTGATCGTTTGTGAAATTTTCGATGTTTGGGGAATGGACTTCATGGGTCCATTTCCATCATCATACGGGAATACATACATACTAGTGGCAGTGGATTATGTTTCGAAATGGATAGAAGCCAAGGCGACCACATCTTGCGAAGCTAAGGAGGTATCGAAGTTTCTTAGAACTAATGTCTTCAATCTGTACGGAGTGCCCAGAGCTATAATATCTGACAATGGGACGCATTTCCGCAACCGGACTATTGAAGCTTTGATGAGAAAGTATGGCGTCCACCACAGATTGTCTACACCTTATCATCCTCAATCTAACGGCCAGGCAGAAATATCAAACAGAGAAATCAAAGCGATCCTGGAAAAAACGGTGAATCCATCGAGGAAAGACTGGAGCAAGAGAATTGATGATGCATTATGGGCATACAGAACAGCGTATAAAATGCCCATTGGAATGTCTCCTTACAGGTTAGTATTCGGTAAGATGTGTCACTTGCCGGTGGGAATTGAGCACAAGGCGTACTGGGCGGTCAAGGAGATTAATATGAATCCTCGAGCTTGTGAGGAAGAGAGGAAACTGCAACTCCAGGAGTTGGAAGAATTGCGACTTGAATCCTATGAGTCGGCAATGTGGTACAAGGAAAAGACCAAGTTGTGGCATGATAAGAATCTCCGGACCAAGGAACTGCAAGTGGGGCAGAAGGTTCTCCTGTTCCAGTCCAGACTCAAGTTAATGCCCGGTAAGCTGAAGTCCAAATGGACTGGACCATACACTGTTGTGAGTCTGCGTGCGAACGGAGCGGTAGAAATCCAGGGAAGTTTTTCAAACTCTACTCCATTTCTTGTAAATGGCCATAGGGTAAAGGTATTTAGGGATAACTCGGAGATGTGTGTAGTGGACGAAGTTCCACTACGCGTACTCCCTAATATCGCCTGATCATTCTGGGAAGTGAGTGTTCTTGGAGATTTCCTAGGTCCAGTATCGAAGAAGTTTTATCATGGCCTGGTCTAGGGAATCTTGAGAACACTGGAACATAAATTGTAAATATTTAGTCGCTTTTAGTAAATCAAGAAAACCCCAACAAATCAAAAAAAAAAAAACAATCTTCCAAATTTTTTTTTGAAATACCAGGCTCCTTAAGGAATGTTTTTGATACTGTCATACCCTAGACCCAGGGAGTCTGGCGTTTCAATTTTTTTTAGTTTAAATGTTTTTCTCTAAGTATGATTTTGCAGAAGGAAGTTACTTGGGCAAGGAATTGAGGAGTAAAATTTTGGAGGGAGTAGGCACCGGCTCGGATTTCAAAAGATACCTTTATGGGGAGGCGTACGGTCGCTAGCGTCATGCCTGCAACTACCTGCAACAAAAACCGTCCTCGCCCATACTTATCGGATAATAACCGAGTTCTCCTTTTATTTTACTTATTCACTCTCTCTCTCTACATCCGAAATTCCCCAAATTCTCTCTAGGCTTTCTCTTTTCTAACCCTAATCAAAGTAATTTCCGTCCAAGTCTGTGTGAATTTTTTTTTTACAGGATTCTCCATGGATAACAAGAAAAGTGCCGGGAACACCTCAGGATCTGCCGATTCAAGTGCGGCAACGTTTATGGCAGAGCTATTCCAGAAATTCGGGGGTGCGGAGAAGGCGATGGAGGCATTCGCCATGTTTGCAACCGCAATGGGTAAATCCGTACAGGCTGCTCCGACTTCTAGTGTACCACAACCGGAGGCCGTTTCCGAACCCGTCGCCGAACCTGAAATCGTTCAAGAAGTCATCGCCACCCCAGAACCCACTCCCGTACTAGAGGAGACAGCTGTTCCAGAATCCACTACCACCAGTCCGGAACCACCCACAACAGGGGTTCGCGAGGACGACTCAGATCTGGTCACAGGGTTGGAATTGTTGGCTGTGAACGAACCAAGGTTAGACTCTGCAACTGAGGGGGAAACCCTTATTTCGGTTAGTGTATCTGAGGGGGAAACCCCTGTTTTGAAAGAATCTGTGGGGGGGAGGCCCCTATAGTTGGTAAAAATGAGGGCGACGAGGCCCTAAATTCTGAACAAAATGTGGAGGGGGATACCCCCGAGAAACCGGTGGGTGCTGAGGCCCACGTCGGAGAAGGATTTGAGGGGGTAGAGACCCCTGTTTATATTTCGGGGGAAACCCCATTGTTGTCCACGAAGGGAGAAGCCCTCGATTCTGAAGTTGGCAAGGAACCCGCAGACGCTGGGGTGGATTTGATTGTGGATCTGACCAAGATCCCAGAGGAGACCAACTCACCGGTAAATCCCAGAGATGCTAGGAGGCGGGCTCGCCGGAGCCTCCTTGATGGGATTGATGAAACAGTGGAGTCGACGGAGGAAGAATTGCTAGGTCTAGAGACCGCAGCATCTGAACAAAAGAACTCTCCCAGACCTGGTAGGGGGGAGAGTGATGAGGAGAAGCGCCGCCAAGCGGCTGAGAAGAAACGGAAGGGGAAACAAATTGCTCCTTCCTCGACCAAGAAGGCAAGGTGGAAGTCTACTGAATCCACACTTCCGCCGGCAGCTAAGGTGCCATATGCCGCAGAAACCGAGAGCCCCTCTGAGTCCAGCGACTCGGAAGAAGAACAAGAAGAGGAACTCAACTTTGAGCCAGCCGAAGTGTGGATAACAAACAGCTTGCTAGATGAAATGAGGAAGTTTGACGACCCAAAACGCAAGGCCATTTATAAAGAGAAGAGTACTGAGGGGAAGGTTGCGAAGTCTGGAAAGATGTATAGCTCATCGGAGCTCAAGAAGATTGCTTGCAACGGTGAATTCAGGACTTATATCGACGCCATAGGCTTCGATTGGTTGCTCAAGCACAGTACTGCCGAGGTTCCGATTGACCTGGCCCGAGAATTCTTTTCCACCTTTCGATTTAAGTCCACTACCGATTTGGATGCTGACTCAATTAATTTAAGACTTCTCAATGAGGAACATACGATGAGCATCCGGGAATGGACCTTGCGGATGGGTTTGCTGACACGAACGGAGGACGATGAGGGCCTGTGGAATGCAAGAATGGTGGGTCCGCCGAAAATGACGCAGGGATTCAAAGCGCAAAGCGCATGGGAGTTTTTGACTCACCCGAGGGTGGGTCAGTTTAAAACAAGCTTTTCGAAGGCACACCATATTGAGGACAGGGTCCTGCGATTTGCCCAGACTTTTATTAGTTACAATTTAATGGGCACAACCAATAACGCTCTGACTACCGCCGATCTGTACTTCACATGGTGCATGGCTACGGGGGTAAGAGTTCACTTGGGCTACTGGTTAGCCCAAGCCTGCCATCAAGTGACTGCAAATCCTTCTCGGCACCTATACACATGCCACCTACTCGGGGCTTATCTGCAGAGGAATGTGATCATGAAGTTCCATAAGGCATGCCGAGAGGTAAAGACATGCTCGCCCCCTGAGGTTTTTAACATGGATTATTTTTTCAATAAAGGGTTGCTGATCGCACGCGGAAGGGAAGTGTGTTTTTACGAGGTTGGGCAGTCAGAGGCTCAGGTGAAACAGGAACCCGATGTGGTGGAAGTGAAGGATACCGCTGACATGGAAGCAGGATCCAGAATAGAAGTAGAGGAAGTGCGAAAGGTGGTTGGTTGGATGAGGTCAGAAATGAAGATGGTTTTGGAGGGGATTGTGGCCCTGCGGGGAGAAAGGAAGAAAAGTGCTGAGGCTGAGAGTGTCAGGAAAGAAGTCGCTGGAGTACGAACGGAACTGGAAGAAATAAGGACGGAGGTTAGGAAGGTTTGGGAGGAAATAGTGGCCCTCAAGGGGCGCACTTCTGATCTAGTGGTATCATCGTCCAGATGTACTGAGCGGATGACGGAGGGCGTCACTCTGATGATGAAGATGACAAAGTGGCTTCAAGCGAAGTTCCCCGAGACACCGACGGGACTTCCTGAACCTAGCGGCGGTTCCAAGACGCCGGGTCAAGGGAGTCTAGCTGTGCAGAAGCCGCCACAAGCCCAAAGGCCTCAGACCACCTCGTCTTCCTCCAGGCCCGTGATTTTGAAGAAAACCGTACCCCGACCCACAAAAGATCAGAAGGAGACGCCGGAGTCGCCGGCACGAAAGAAAGCTAAGGTGACCCAGCAGACAGTGCCATCCAAGTCTGGCCCTCGCGGGGGCCAGACCCTGAATTAAAATCCCCCAAAACCAAGTAATTCTTATTTTTCTTTTCTGTCTTTTACTTTTCGTTTTTCTTTCGTTTGTGTTTTTATGTGCCAGCATGCTTCGTTTGTATTTATGTGTTATACCTTCCCACACTTAGCCCATTTTTTGGTCTAAGTGTGAGAAGGGGCTTTTGTTTTGCATGTCTTGGTTTGGTATGTTGCGCCTTCTCCCACTTAGCCCGATGTTCGGTCTAAGTGTGAGAAGTTTGTTTTGTTCATATGTTTTTTTTGTTGTCTGTTGTTCTTACTTCCTTTTCCGCCCTTCACTAGGATAGCTTGGGGACAAGCTTGAGTGAAGTGGGAGGGGGGGGAGTAAGCTTGTGTCTATTTGTTTTTTTTCTGTTTTAGAGTCTTTAGGATGTGTGTTTCGCATGAGCTAGTGAGATAATAAGGCAGGTTTCCCTTAGTAAGAGTGATTGAAGAAAGAAAGCAGATCAACTTTGACACCTTCTTCCTTAATAAGCCGAATGCGATCTGAATGAAGTTAGGACGATGGAAAATGCCTTAGATAACCTAGCTGTGCAGCCCTACTATAAAAGTGAGTTATAAGCCTAAACACCTTTTGTGCTAACATGAAAATTGGGCTGCCACTCGATGCTTAGGGAGTAGAGTATGAAGGAGAAAATAAATGGGTAAAGAAGGTATAAGCTGGACAAAGTCCAGGAAAGGGAGGTATAAGCTGGACGAAGTCCAGAAAAAGGAGGTATAAGCTGGACGAAGTCCAGGGGAGGTTTCAAAAAAAAAAAAAAAAATCGGAGGTATAAGCTCGACGAAGTCCAGGGGAAAAGGGGTCATAATACAGAAAAAAATTTTAAGGGCAGAAAAATCGTAGCCTGACCCAGGGAAATTCATAGGAAAGGAGAAGTAAGAAGGGAAAAACTCTCATAACCCGACGCATCAGTGGTATAACCTTAACTGTGGAGCGTTTTGATCCTAGCATCCCTGTTGAGGAATGAGTGATCGAGCGAACCTAACAGATGGGAAATCGATAGGCTATCTTGACAAACTGACGGACCGTTTAGGCAGACGAAGGAAGGGGGAAGATTTGAAGACTGTAATCGATCAGATTGAACTTAAACTTGTGGGGATAGTAGCTTAAAATTCGAAACTAGTTCATGCTTGTTTGTTTTGTTGTGTTTCTGTTCTCTGTGTTGTTTTCTTTTCCAATTCCGTAGTTGTTTAAGTCTAGGAGTTTGTTTTCTTTTTTTTAGGATTTTACTTGGTAACCATGCATTGAAATTCACCTTATTCCTATTTTCTTGTCTTTCATACTTGAGGACAAGCATGGTTTAAGTGTGAGCAGTTTGATAAGGCTAATTTCATGCATCGGTCTAGGGGTTTTATTTCGTGAAATTACTGGGTCTAACGCACGATTTAAGCCAGGTGTGTGAAGGTTTTCGCTAGATCCAGGAAAAGAAAAGGACGCTTGCATGGTCCTAGGAAACTGGCAAAAAAGTGGACATTATGAAGGAAATTGCTTGACGGAGGAAGCCTCGGAGTTGAAGGGTAGAATAGAGATTTCTACGAAGACTCTAGAAGGCTATGTCCGCATCTATAAAAGGAAGAAGCATGCAAGCTGGAGGGATCTTCTCGGTGGAGACCTCGCTAACAGCCTGTAGCTTAGTCCATTCTCTTCACACTCTTGGGTTCTTTCGGTGGGAAATTCAGGGCACTCTTTCACCTCTAGCTTTCATACATTTTTTGATCTGGTTGTAACACCGTCCTTCTTTAGGGCGAAGAAACAATTTACTTTCCGCTTTCATTTCTGCTAAATTCGCCGAGCTTCGCTGTTCGAAGCTCGGACCTCTTTGTTTCTGGATATTTCTTACTTTTATGCAAGTTTCGTTTTCGTTTACGTCGATCGTGCTGGTTACTGTTGTTTGATTGTGTTTACTTGAATTCTGGAGTTGGATTGTTGGAGTTGGTTGATTTCTGGATTATTGCAGGTTAATGGTTAAATCTGGGGGAATAGAGCTGGTTATTGAATGAATCGGGGTTTTGTCTAGTTAATGTTGCGGAGTTGTTCGTGATTGTTGGAATTTGGCTGTGATCGGAGCAGATCTGTTAGAATCTGAGTTATGGAGTTGATTTTGTTGATTGTTGAGTTTGGATTGCTTGGATCCGGAGTGGATTAAGCGTCCGACGTGATTCTGGGCAGGAGTGTTTAATTTTATGCCGCGCTTACGTGTTTTCATTTCTTTTCGCCTAGTTTACGTAGATCTGGTGTATTTTCGATTCGTAGCAAGTTTCCGGCGTCCAAATTTCTATATTCTGTTCGAATCCAGGAGTATGCTCTGTTTTCTGCATTTACGCGTTTGAGTTGGTTAGGAAATTGTATGGGGTGGTTGTCTACCGTACTTGCTATTTCTGGGAACATGGTCCCCACTGTTAGTTGTTTTCTGTTTAGCTAGATTAGGTAATTGTTTACTTAGTCTAGGGAGTAATTGTGTCTTCCGGATTTGATGTCTGATTCCAGTAAGTTTTCTGTGTCCTAGGTCTAGCGTTTACATTTCTTGCCTAGATCTAGTGATAGTTAAAAATCTCAACCCTTTTGCGTGGCAGCAGCCGTTTGTTTCCATAGTCTCTTAGCACTACTTTGCGAATCCATCTCTGTGGGATCGACCCCACTTCCCTGTACTAATTCATAGTATTCGGGTTGAGGGATTTATTTTTGAAGGGGAGTCGAGTGTGTCCAACGACAAAAACACTGTAGTTCTCTTGAGTTCCTGGACCCAGTGATCCAGTGGATTTAAGGAGCGTTGTGTCTGGACCGCGCTTTGCATTAATTCTCACATGTGCACACTTGCTACTCCTGAGTCTAGTCATTCGACATTAAAGTTGAGCGAGAGGACTAGACCGACACTTCACCACCCAAACGGATATCTTACAACGGGTTATTTTCACTTATCCGCCAAGACCGCGAGTCAGAACTGTTTGAGATAATTGCCCCTTGATCCAGAATCGAAGGCGGATAGAATTTCTCCGGCTGCCATAGACCTTGCGCTGTCAGCGGTTGTTGATGATTTTGCCACGGTATTTGAGGTGCCATCGGGTCTACCACCTGCCCGTTGTTGGAATAACAGGATTCACATTCCTCAGTTGAGAAAACCAATCAATGTTAGGCCATACCGCTATCCGGACTTCTAGAAAGCGGAGATTGAACACCAGGTGAACGAAATGCTGTCACAGGGGGTTATGCAGTACAACGCTAGCCCATTCTCATCGCCTGTCCTCCTTATCCGCAAGAAAGACGGCACGTTCCGCTTTAGTGTGGACTATCGTGCTCTAAATGCAGCGACAACTCCGTATCACTTCCCTATCCCAACGGCAGACGAGTTGTTCGACGAGCTGCAAGCGGCGGTGGTTTTCTCAAAACTGGACCATCGTTCGGGTTACCACCAAATTAGAATGCATGTTGACGATATTCACAAGACGGCTTTTCATTCCCACGATGGCCACTTCAAGTTTTTAGTAATGTCGTTCAGCTTGACGAATGCAACGTCCACATTCCAGGCCGCTATGAACGAAATCTTCAAACCGTTCCTCCAGCAGTTTGTGATCGTCTTTTTTTATGATATCCTGGTCTACAACAACTCTGCAAAGGATCACATCACCCACCTCCGCGAGGTACTGTCCATACTTAAGTCAAACTTCTTTTTCATCAAGAAATCGAAGTCTGCATTCGCGGTTTTGACTATAGACTACTTGGGGCATATTATTTCAGTAGGGGGATTACGGGTTGACCCCACGAAAATCGAAGCGATGCTAGTATGGCCGCCACCGACGAATATCAAGTGTTTGCGGGGGGGGAGGGGGGGTTTCTTGGCTTCACAGGCTACTACCGCGAATTCGTGCAGAATTACTCGGATATCGCTTCCCCGCTGACAGAATTACTCAAGAAGGACTCCTTTATTTGGAGTGAGGCTGCAGAGTCGAGTTTCACAACACTTAAGGAAGCAATGAGTTCCACTCCGGTGCTCCGCCTACCCTATTTCTCCCTACCGTTTATGATTGAGACGGATGCTTCCGACTTTGGGGTTAGGGTGGTCTTGATGCAGCAGGGACATCTGGTGACGTACTTTTGTAGAAAGTAGGGCCTGCGTCACCTCGTGGCCTCGACTTACCATAAAGAACTCTATGCCATCGTTGAGGCGGTTCAGAAGTGGCGGCAATATCTCTTGGGTCGCGAATTTATCATCCGCAGTGACCAGCGAAGTTTGAAGGACCTCATCTCCCTAGTGGTGCAAACACCGGATCAACAGTTCTACGCCAAGAATTTTCAATTGAGTACAAATCGGGAGCTTCAAATAAGGTGGCCGACGCCTTGTCCCGTCGAGACGACGACAGTCCGGACTCAATGGCTAAGCTATTTACGCTCTATGCTTGCCCAATTCCAGCCGTGGTCGAGACGATCCGGCGTGAGAACGCCCAGCTGCCAGATCTGCTGGCTCTGCATCGTGCCGTGGCGGATGGCAAGGTCACGTGACAAATATCTGTCATTGATGGGCTGCTTTATTTCATGTGCAGGCTGTATGTTAGTCGCGACTCCCTCACGCGACCAACCATTCTCGGCAAATACCACGACTCACCCGCAGCTGGCCACCCTGGTGAGCGTTGTACGCTTGCTCGCATTTCCGCTGTCTTCTACTCGCAGGGTCTCCGACAAGACATCCACGATTACGTATCGGCATGTTTCACATGTCAAGACACCAAATATGTGCATAATAAACCCAACGGGCTCATACAACCGTTGCCTATCCCAGGGAAGGTTTGGGAGGTGGCGTCAATGGATTTCATCGTGGGACTTACGTCGTTGCACGGTTACACGGTTGTTAAGGTATTTGTGGTCTGATTGTCAAAGTATGCACATTTTGGCGCGCTAAAACCGGGTTCTAATGCCCCCCGGGTAGCACGGCTGTTTGTCAACACCGTGGTGAAATTGCATGGATTTCCTACCAAACTCTTGTCCGATCGAGACTCCATATTTATGAGCGATTTCTGGGATGAACTTTTGAAGCTTAGTGGGAAGAAGTTGCAATTCACGACAGTCTACCATCCTCAAACCGACGGACAATCAGAGGTTACTAATAGAGCTCTGGAGCAGTATTTGCGTGCCTTCACTTTTGATCGCCCCGTGCATTGGTTTGTGTTGCTTCCGTGGGCAGAATTAGCTCTTAACTGCAGCGTGAACGCAAGCATAGACATGTCTCCGTTTCAGGTGCTGTATGGATGGGAGCCTCCCAATTTATTCGCAACTTACTCGAGCCCGTCGCACAATGTGGCAAGCGAAGAGCTGCTGACAGAAAGGCATGAGACATTGAGGACATTAAAACAACACATTGCGCGATCTCAGGAGGCTATGGCGGAGTTCGCAAATCGCCATCGCCGCCACGTGGAGTTTAACATCGGGGATCGTGTGCTGCTAAAGCTCCAGCCCTACCGCCAATTGTCGGTGAGCAAACCTAACTCGAACAACCTGGCCCGGAGGTACTTTGGTCCCTATGAGATTACGGAGCCTGTGGGTAAAGTGGCATACCGCCTACTCTTGCCGCTGGATAGCAGGATTCATGACATGTTTCACGTCTCACTCTTGAAGAAATTCGTGTCGTTTATTTTGGCCACGATGGACCTTCCGTCTTCTTTCAACTGCAGTGACCCATTTGATACACCAATATGCGCGTGCTTGTCGACAGTACGTGAGGAGGAGCCAAGCTTGGATAGCGGAGCTCGTGAGGAGGAGCCAACGATCGTGCGGGAGGAGGAACCTATGGTCGACGGGAGACCGTCGCCCAATAGAGAGAAGGCCGAAGAACCCAACACCAAGCCTACATCAAGACTAAGGCCCGGAAGAAGCCGACCCAGCCAAGGAATGAACGTCCAAGGCGCAACGCACCGTGGCCCAGCAAGTACAATGATTTTGTGTCAAGATAATTAGTTATAGTTTATTTGCTTTCGTTTAGCTAGAGATATTGTCTTTTATTGTGAGATTCTTTTTAGTTATTTAGTTAGATAGAGTCAAATCCTTTCAGGTTTTTTTCTTGATTCATTCCCGAATCGTAAGTCCGAATCAAGCAGGGAGAATTATTATAGAATTCCATAGATCAGAGTCTTGAGAAATAAGTAATAAAATTTATCTTATTGTCTCAACCCTTAATTCTCTATAAACCCTAGCACCCCCACTAGAGTATATCACAAACTCGTTGGAATTCACCGGCGGTGGGACCTCAAATCCTATCAACTGGCACTTCCATTGAGCCTCTCGTCCCCCGCTTTCATCTTTCACACAACCTTCTTTCCATCATGGCGTCCGACGACGTTACTACCGATGGAGATCCAACTTTCGACTACACCCTTCAGGAACTTGGGCAAAGCATGCTCGACATCAAAGTTCGTTTGGCCGGAGATGAGAAGATACAATCGAACCGCTTCGCTCAGGAGGCTTTTGAGAGACAACAGACACAATGGAACAAGAGCATGGATGGCCTTATGACGCGGCGGATTACGGTCGTCGAAAACTTGGGTAAGAAGCCGCTCGACGCGACAACATCAATCACGGCTGCAACGCCCCCTCGCGGCTGGAAATTGCCGCCATCGACCATGATCAAACCAGTAGGACCTCAAATCCTATTAGTGTGTTTGATGTTTCCGACGCCGCTGCCATTTTCTTGGAGGACCAACTTCACCAACATCTGCATATCCTGTTCGGGCTCCCTATCCTTTATGCCCCCGTCAACAACTTCCAGCTTCTGAACATGTTTAGTCAAGAAACACATACTATTATTTTCTTGCAAGGAAACATAAAGATAATAACAAACCTTTTTATCTTTGATTAGGCTAAGCTGCGACAATACATCTCCGTTGAATGAAGTGAGGCCATTGCAGATGTTGATTGCGTTTGCTAGGAGCTTCGCCTCATCCCCGCCGTTCGCCTCCCCTTGTCATTTTTCTAACAGTGAAACCGGGCCGTAACCGCAATAAACTACCCAAAACTTGCAGTTCAGAATAGTGAAAAACCGAAAAACCTCTGAAAAACTGCTAGTTCGAAACTGTAACCGTGAAACACCTTCGCGGTTCGGCTCAGATTCGAAAATTTCCAAAACCGGAACCTATTGTTCCGAACCGTTACTACTGGTTTCAGAACCATGGACTGCTAGTAGGGGTGGGAATACGGGTATCCATGGATACCCGACCCAAAAAAACCGGGTACCCAAACTCGAAAATCATCTAAAATGTCCATCCAAAACCCGACCTAATATATTTTCGGGTACCGGGTATCCATACCCAACGTATCGGGTACCCAAATACCCGACTCTTTACATGTGTTAATAACTAATAAAAAATTCAAATTTTATATATTAATATAAAAATAGAAATATTTAAATTGACTAATATCTTTAATGTTGCATTTATTTTGTAGTATAAAACTATAAAAAAAATGGGTTACTTTTATTTTAAAGTATATGATTATATTTATGGGGATTGGCTATGCAATATGTAAGTAAAATAATAAAAGTTATTAAACTGTAGAAGCAACCAATAATATAATTCAAAAGTCAAAATAATTAACTAAAATATAAAAACCACATGAGTTGGTTATGCAATACGTGAAACTTGAGAGTTTTGAGAAGCCGTGGCATAGAGTAAGAGATATTGACTTATTTATATAAGTTTAGAGAAAGTTAATCTAGTAAGTTGTTACTAGTAAATAAATTAGCCCAGCGCTTGAAGCCCAAAATGACTAAACCTAATTTAAAAATTGCTTTAAAACTGGATATTCGGGTTACCCGATACCAGATGTATCTTAAATTTCAATACCCAATCCCATATCCAATCCCATAAAATTGGATATTGGGTATCCAATACCCGACGGATATCGGGTTGGTTACAAGTAAACCCAATACCCGATATCCGTATTCCTACCCCTAACTTCTAGTTCCAAGACCATGGGCATCTGTAGTGTGGGGTATATAGACTAAATGGACTCTCTCTCCTAACATACTAGTTTTTTATCCGAGTTCTTTGTTTGGTCTTGAGACATTGAGTATGTAACATTCACAAGTTCATGAACCATTTGTTCCATTGCGCATCAATTCCACTAAACAAATAGAAAATGAGTATTTGCCATCATATTTTAGGGTTTATTGAATATAATAGTGAAGACATTTCTTTTTGGCACGGTGATTAAGAAAATGATGTGTAATGTATTAAATAAAAAGATAGTAATAAAGTAAGATAGAGAATAAAATAAGAGAGACAGAAAAGTAAATGAGAATAAATGTGTTGACTTTACTTAAAAGGGAAATGACTTCACTACTATGAAGCGTACCAAAATGGTAAAAAGACTCCACTACTATGGAACGGTTGGAGTAGTTAGGTATTAATAAACCCTAATTATCAATCCCTTATCAATTTATTAAACCATGATTCATGAGATCATTAATAATCCACAATTAGGGTTTTACTCAATGTTTCAAAAATCGGACCGGCAAGCGAACTGGCGTCGTTACTGGTTCAACCGGTTCACTGGTCGAACCATTAGTTGAACCGAAATATTGTTTATATATATATATATATATATATATATATATATATATATATATATATATATATATATATATATATATATATTTAGTAGTAAATAATAAAATTTAATTAAATATTTTATCAATAAATATTATAGTATTACACATTTAATAGTATTATTATAGAAAACAAGTCTTGTACTAGTATATTAGAATATTTAATGACGTTAAGTTTAAATACAATAATAAATTATAATACACAATATTAAAAACTAGTATTAAACTCTATGTATAATTATAAACTCCTATATTGTAAAATATTAGTGATCGTAAAAGTATAATTAAAATATAAGAAATATATTATAATTAACAATTTCTTAAAAGAATATAAAATTAAAATGAATTATTAGTTTCGGTGAAAAAATAATTTCAGATTTAATGTATAAGGATAATTAATGTTCATAATATTTCAAAATGACCATGTGGTAGAGTGGTAAAGGAGTAGTATTTAGAGATGAGGTATGTGTTCAAGTCCGGGCAACAACAAATCTGCCTGCCGGTTCGCGGTTGAACCGGCCGGTCTGGTCCGGTTTTACAAATCTACCTGCCGGTTTGCGGTTGAACCGGCCGGTCTAGTCCGATTTTTAAAACACTGGTTTTACTGATAACATTTAACATTTGGGACTCGCAGCATTTTTCAGTCGAAACCATCTAGAAGTTGCTGGAGGTTTGTCAACAGAGTTCCAGCCAGTCCATGATCTTTCATAGCACTATGTCACATACCTTTCTTAATGCGTAAAGTTCCAATTTCCATGGTTTTTTTTCCACACACATCAAAATCAAATGGCCTTATGTTCCTTGATCTCTCCAATAATCAGTTGGCAGGAAAGGTTCCCGATTGCTGGGAGAAATTGCCGAACTTGCACTCCCTCAATTTGGCTAGCAACAAGTTTTTCAGGTGGAATTCCTCCTTCTTTGGCCAATTTACAAAACTCTGTTGCACTGCAGATGCATGGTAATAATCTATACGGTGAGTTGCCTTATAATTTGACACTTTGCCAAAAATTGAGAATCATTGATGTTGGAGGGAACGAGTTAACAGGAGAGATCCCCACTTGGATTGGCCAGATGTATCAAATGCAATTTCTAAACCTTCGTGGAAATAAATTGCATGGTAGTATTCTGTTAGCCATTCTTTACTGATCTCTATACCGAAATCACATTCTAGATTCGTGTTAATTCAACCATGTCAAATATACTGTAACAAAGAGATATAACACCAACATCCATCCATGCTTATTAATTTGATGTAGGGTTGGATCCACTATTTGATGTTTCCCCTTAAGCTGCTATTGATGTTTTCCTCTCTTTGACCTTAAGACTTCAATGATTCTTTTGATGGATAAAGAATCAACAACTTTTACTATATGTATATATATAAGAACTGAAAGTATATATATAAATATATCGTGACTAGCTTTCTGTGCATATAACTGTTAATGTGTATTGTGTATTTCCTTTCTGGTGTGTTTTGTAATGAACGAAACATCCATATATATAGGCACTACACAACTCTTCACTAAAAGTTGCGTCTGTTCGCATATAATCTTCCATGCATCAACCGACATCTATAAAGAACAGACGTGACTGTTCATTATTATAATATCTTGATTTACTAACTAAACCAATTAGTATAATATATATACTCAACTGTCGGTCACGTTTCATGCATTAAATATGCACATACACGTTAACATACACATATATTTACATGAAAGTTAGCACATACATTTATTTATATATATAATCAATTATATATATACATGTTTCTTTTCGCATATATATAATTATATATATATATTATAATATCATAATTAGAGGTAAGAGAGGAGGGTTATCAATACACCCGATTCTAATTCACTAATCAAAACCGATCCATCACGGTATCGCCTTTTATATTAGAATCCCATATTTTAATATGAACTTAATCTTTATAATTAAACCGATAGACACATAGGTCACATAAGAATATAAATATTCTTACATTCTCCCACTTGACCTTTGTGTCGACTTGATGGTTTAATTTCCATAATGTGCACTTTTATATTAAGTTCATAAATCCTTTAAATACCTATAAAATTAGACTTAATTGAATCATGGCGGTCACAGATCATTTAGTCGACATGATTCCTTCCATGTATTACAAATCAATTCTAACTTTATATGAATAAACCTTTCATTGAGATGTACTTTAATTCTCAATACAACATATATTATCTAAACAACCATACTGTATACAACTTTAATGATAACATATAAACAAGCAGAAACACAACTTTTATTGAATTCACAAGAGTGTTTACACAATACATGAGTCCACAACTAAAGTAGCAAGGCTTTATCTATAATACCCATACGCTCTACATGGCCAATAAACATACTGGGTGGTAGTCCTTTAGTTAACGGATCCGCTACCATCATATCCGTTCTTATATGCTCAAAATATACCCTTTGTTTCTGCACTTCTTCTTTAACCGATAAGTATTTCAACTCCATGTGCTTAGCACCCTTCGAGTACTTATCGTTCTTTGAGAAGAAGACAGCTGCAGAATTATCACAATAAATTTTCAGCGGCTTGGCTATGGTGTCGACAATTCCAAGTCCCGAAACAAAGTTCCGCAGCCACAATCCGTGAACTGTGGCTTCAAAGCATGCCACAAACTCTGCCTCCATAGTAGAAGTAGCAATGACAGACTGCTTTCCACTTTTCCATGATATTGCTCCATCGGCTAAAAGGAACAAGTATCCAAACGTTGATTTTCTAGTATCAACGCATCCGGCATAATCTAAATCTGAATATCCAACCACCTCTAGATGATCGGATCTCCTATAGGTAAGCATGTGTTCTTTGGTGCCTTGCAAGTACCTGAGAACCTTCTTTGTAGCCTTCCAGTGGTCCATACCGGGATTACTTTGATAACGACCCAACATACCAACCGCGAAGGTGATATCTGGTCGTGTACATGTTTGAACATAGTTCAAACTCCCAACCACTGATGTATAGGGAATCTTTTCCATTTCCTTACGCTCCAATTCATTTTTCAGACATTGCATTAAGCTAAACTTGTCTCCCTTCTGAATTGGAGCAATTCCTGCGGAGCATTTATCCATTCTATATCTCTCTAAAACTTTATTGATATAGCCTTTCTGAGACAGACTTAACAATCCTTGTGATCTATCCCGGAATATCTCTATTCCGATCACATAAGATGCCTCACCCATATCCTTCATTTCAAAGTTTAAAGAGAGATACTTCTTTACATCATGTAGTAAACCCATGTCATTTGCGGCTAGCAAAATATCATCAACATATAGGACTAATATTATAAACTTGCTCCCACTGATTTTAATGTAGATACATCTATCAACGATGATCTCTACAAAGCCATATGAAACAATGATATCATTAAACTTTATATACCATTGTCTGGAAGCTTGTTTGAGTCCATATATTGACTTTCTCAACTTACATACTAAGCCTTCTTGCCCTTCTATCATGAATCCTTCGGGTTGTTTCATGTATACCTCTTCTTCTAGTACTCCATTAAGAAAGACCGTCTTTACATCCATTTGGTGAAGCTCCAAGTCATAATGAGCCACCAAAGCCAATACAACTCTTAAAGAATCCTTCTTTGAAACTGGAGAAAAGGTTTCTTTGTAGTCAATGCCATCCTTTTGAGTGAATCCTTTGGCAACAAGGCGAGCCTTGTACCTTTCAATGTTACCTTTCGAATCACGTTTTGTTTTAAAGATCCATTTACAACCAATGGCTTTAAAACCCGTAGGCAATTCTACTAAGTCCCAAACATTGTTATCTCTCATGGATTTCATCTCATCCTTTGTTGCATTTAACCAATTTTCAGAATTGTCACTTTCCATGGCTTGTTGGAATGAGATAGGATCTTTATCAATGCTCAAGTCACATTCACTTTCAACGGAATATATCACATAGTCATCCGATATGGCCGATTGTCGTTCCCTTACTGATCGTCTTAAAGGTTCTATTGGTTCATCATTCCGTTCTTGAATTATGACTGGTTCATCTTCAATCTCAATAGGTGGGTTATGCACTTCATGTTGTTCAATAGGAACAACAATCTTAGGTGCAACAAAAGGTGGATGAACAACCTTTTCTTGAACTTCATTAAAGTCCACTTTACGAGGTTCATCACTCCCACTAATTTCAATGAACCTAGCATTACCCGTCTCAACTATCCTCGTACTATGGTTAGGACTATAGAATGTATATCCTTTCGACTTATCTGGATAGCCAATGAAATATCCACTGACCGTCTTTAAATCCAGCTTCCTTTCATGCGGATTATACAACTTTACTTCTGCGGGGCAACCCCAAATACGTAAATGCCTTAAACTCGGTTTCCTTCCCGTCCACAGTTCGAAAGGTGTCTTTGGAACTGCCTTACTAGGAACCCGATTAAGCATATACGTTGCAGTCTTTAATGCATAAATCCACAACGAAAGAGGTAAATTACACCCACTTAACATGCATCTAACCATATCCAAAAGAGTACGATTTCGCCTTTCCGCTACACCATTCTGTTGCGGAGTACCGGGCATTGTATATTGTGTACAAATGCCCTTGCTTTCGAGGTACTTTGCAAATGGACCCGGACATTGTCCAGATTCATTAAATTTTCCGTAGAATTCACCACCTCTATCTGATCTCACCACTTTAACTTTTCTATCTAATTGCCTTTCTACTTCATCTATGAATATCTTTAAGACATTCACGGATTCAGCATTTTCACGTAATAGATATATGTAACCATACCGTGAGAAATCATCAATAAAAGTGATAAAATAATTTCTACCATCCCACGAAGGTGCATCAAACGGACCACAAATATCAGTATGAATTAATTCAATAAGTTGAGAACTTCTTGTGGCTTGTTTCTTTACTATGTGTTTAGTTTGCTTCCCCTTTATGCAATCTATACACATATCTAGATCACTAAAATTCAATTGAGGAAGAATATCATTCTTTACCAACCTCATCATCCTTTCCTTGGATATGTGACCTAGTCTTTGATGCCACAAGAAAGCCGAATTTTCACTTGACACACTACGTTTTATGCCTCTACTTTCAACATTAAATAATGATTCAGAAAACTTTGCATCAAGATTGAAACTGTAGAGTGAATCAAACAAAGTACCACTTCCATAGAAGTAATCATTTCTGTACAATGTAAATACACTATTTACAAACTTGATTTTAAATCCTAATCTATCCAACCTACTAACAGATACAAGATTTCTAGCACAATCTGGTACATAGAGACATTCCTTAAGATCTATATGACATCCCGTGTCCAAGATCAGTCTATAGGTCCCGACGCCTTTAATTTGTGCCTTCATCCTGTTCCCCATGAACAAGTATTGTTCACTTCCTTTTATAGGTTGGATCGTACTGAATCCCTGTTCAATGTGAGACACATGAGTAGTAGCACCAGAATCTAACCACCAAGTATTATTAGGCACTTCAATAAGATTTGACTCAAAGCAAACGAAACTATTATGTTTACCTTTCTTATCGAACCATGCCTTCCTTTTTGGACAATCCTTCTTGAAATGTCCCGATTCTCTACAGAAGAAACACTTCCTTTCCTTTTGGATCTTCTTTTCGGGGCCTTTAGGAAAAGAAGACTCTTTACGTTTGTCCTTTTTACTTGCCTTTACCTTACTGGTGCTTGCTCCTCCATGACCCATTAGATTCACAACTTGGTCACCCATCTTCTTTAGTCTCCCTTCCTCTTGAACTAACATGGCCTTTAGATCTTTAAGGTCCCATTTATCTTTTATGGTGTTATAATTCACCTGGAACTGGCCAAATTCAATAGGAAAAGAGTTTATGATGAATTGAACCAAGAACTGTTCATGAACCTCCATTCCTAAGGTCGTGAGCCTTGCTGCCAAGTTTGACATGTGTGTTACATGATCGTGAATCGGCTTAGACCAGTCAAACTTTCTTGTAGTGAGCTCACTCATTAGGCTCCCCATAATTGACTTGTCGGCCAATTCCGATTCTGAACACTCCTTTATCTTTTCAATAAATTCCCTTGCACTCTCTGTCTTAGGCATAGATGGCTTGAAACTTTCTGCCATCGTCATCCTCATAAGATTGAGACTTAGCCTGTTAGAGCGCTCCCAAGTCTCATATCGAGACTTATCCGTTTCAGAGCTTTCTTCCGTAATGGCTGCAGGCTCATCTTCCGTAAGTACGGCATGGTCAAGTGACATAACACCCAGTGAAAATCGGATCTGTTCTGACCATTCACCATAGTTCTGCCCATTGAACTTTACGACGGAGTTTGCAGATGCATATATATTAGATGAAGCTGCAACATTTATACATGCTTACAATTAGTGCTTTGAACTTTAAACACCGATTCAGATAACTGTAATACTTTAAATAACATGCATTCAAGTAACCTTTGGGCAATACTTAAAATACACATACTTTCAACGATGCTAAAAAAATTCTTTAATAATTAATCAAATCATACATATATCAAATAAGCATGTTGCCTTCGGGTATACATATTACATAAGACACAAGTAGATATGATTAATCCCTTTCGTATTATTAAATGTATACAATGATCCACCTTTGGGTGATCCCCAAGTATATAAATAATAATATATTTGATCAATCAAACTTTAATGTCGTTTATAGCATCTCTTTAATCATGATCAATTAACTAACATTCATCATGCTCAATAATTAAATGCAATATAACAAGACCACTTTGGTGATTAACAAGTCATATATCATTTAAATATTGAAATCTTTAATGGGTAGAAAACATTATATTGTTTTATCATTTCATAAAACAATACCCAACACATAAGCGGAAGCAAATTTAACCAAAATCGAAAAATAATACCATTTAAATTTCAATTTTGAAAAACAAATAAATGGTGAATTAACCAAATCTAGATTGGCTCTGATACCAACTGTTAGCCATTCTTTACTGATCTCTATACCGAAATCACATTCTAGATTCGTGTTAATTCCACCATGTCAAATATACTGTAACAAAGAGATATAACACCAACCTCCATCCATGCTTATTAATTTGATGTAGGGTTGGATCCACTATTTGATGTTTCCCCTTAAGCTGCTATTGATGTTTTCCTCTCTTTGACCTTAAAACTTCAATGATTCTTTTGATGGATAAAGAATCAACAACTTTTACTATATGTATATATATAAGAACTGAAAGTATATATATAAATATATCGTGACTAGCTTTCTGTGCATATAACTGTTAATGTGTATTGTGTATTTCCTTTCTGGTGTGTTTTGTAATGAACGAAACATCCATATATATAGGCACTACACAACTCTTCACTAAAAGTTGCGTCTGTTCGCATATAATCTTCCATGCATCAACCGACATCTATAAAGAACAGACGTGACTGTTCATTATTATAATATCTTGATTTACTAACTAAACCAATTAGTATAATATATATACTCAACTGTCGGTCACGTTTCATGCATTAAATATGCACATACACGTTAACATACACATATATTTACATGAAAGTTAGCACATACATTTATTTATATATATAATCAATTATATATATACATGTTTCTTTTCGCATATATATAATTATATATATATTATATTAGCAGTGTTTTGGGGTGGATGTTCCTAAGGCTCTAAGTTTTCAAAATTTCTATTTTATTGATGTGGGGGGGAACTGTCTGCATTAGGCTTCTGATCAGTTGCTTCTTAGCTGGCGCTTCTAGCTTGGGTCTCCAACTGGTCAGTATCATCTTGTGGCTTTGCCACCCTTATTCCTTCTCTTTTTTTCTGTGGTCAAGTTTCTGACCATTTTTCTCCACATTCTTCTTTCTCTTTTCCCTTGTGGCTTCGCCACCCTTATACCTTCTCTTTTTTTTTTGGACCCGGGATAACTCCCTGGTCGATTTTCTTCCGAACCTTCTTGCCCAGCTGGAGTCTGCTTTCTTGTACATCTTTCTGGCCAGTAAGCTTCATTCGCCTCACGCCTTGCACACACACAGCCCCAGTGGCTAGGGGTATTTATCTGGGTAACAGAGTTGGGAAAAGAGGTTCTAAGGGTGGTTTTTTTTTTTTTTTTTTTTGGGGGGGGGGTTTCCTACTGCCTTCAGTGTTTGCTACCCGTGGTCACTTCATCCTAGGCAATTTGTGGCAGCCTCTCTTTCTTTTCAATATTTGTGGAAAGTGGTTTCACTTTAAGCTTATAACTCACATTTTAAGAGGGCTTTCGCGTTTGGCTCTAAGTATGGGCTTTTTTTCTCATACTCACATCATCTATCCAGACTATGAGGTACTAGGGAAGGTGGTTTTGGTTTTCCAGCATGTCTTATTTCCCTCAGTTCCCTTCACCTTCAGCTCAAGACGGTTGAGTTTTAAGCCCAATCAACACACAAATTAAAAAAAACTATACTTAACAGGACACTAACACAAGCACAAAGACTACACATATATACATACTCATCATACTGGTCATTGCGTCCCCCCTCCCACTTCACAAGTGTCTGCCCTCAGATAGGGCTGTGAAGTGGAAAAGGTAATGGCCAGTATGATGGACACGTAGACAAACAGACAAAAACAACAAATTAACACTAAAACTTCTCACACTTAGACTATGGAATAGGCTAAGTGGGAGAGTTTGAAAACCTAAACAGACCAACAAAACACACATGTATACAAAACTCCTCACACTTAGGCCGTGCAACGGGCTAAGTGTGAGCCGGCATGCTTACGAAAAACATAAAACATAAACACATGCGCCAAAAGACAAACCCTTAACTTCTCACACTTAGACTATAGAATAGGCTAAGTGTTATGAATGGGGTTTGCGCACAAACAGAAAGTATACTACCTAGACACACAAAACACAATTAAAAACGAAAAGCTAAAAAAAAGAAAATAGAAAGAAAAACTAACTGGTCAGATGGGGGTGGTGGTCACTTGTTTCTCCTGCTCCTTCGCGGGGTAGGTTGTGGGGCAGGTGGTTCTACCGGTGTCTCCTCCTCCTTCTCGGCTTGCTTGTTCCCAGATTCTGCCGACTCTTCGGCTTCTCCATCCTCGTGTTCCTTCTCTGCTTCCTTTGTCTCGGGTAATTCCTCCTCGGATACTCGTGGTTCCTTAACTCGGCCTCCATGGCCCCTTGGTGCAACAGCTTGTTCCTTCCTCAGGCTTGTGACTTCATTCAATAACTCATCCATCACGGATGTCATTCTGCCCATCTCCGTTATCAGTTTCTGGTTCTCATCTCCAAGCCTAGTAACAATCGTCTCCAAGGCTTCTTGCCTCTGACGCTGTCTCGTCTGCCCCGCAGACTCCTTCAACAGTCTTTCCATTACTGCTGCCAATTTCATCACTTCCGCTTTCAATTGTTGATTTTCTTCCTTCACCTCTTCCATCGCTTCCTCGATCTTCCCTTGACGCTGTTCCTGGTCCGGTGCCGGTGCTTCATGAGCTGCTGCCAACCGAGCAGTGGGTGTAGCTTCCTCTCCCATTGCGTAGAAGTGTGGCACGCCTTGCCTCATGTATACCGCATTCGTCCGGACGAATAGCGGGGTATCAAACAATCCTGGGGTGTCCACCATCGTCAAGGGGGTTAAGTCTTCGTCCTCTGAAATGGTGATGTTGTTTCTCACAAAGACTCCCAAGATATGGGAAAGGGAAATATTCCGAGCTGGGTGGGTAGCGATGAGGTGACATGTGTATGCAGTCCAGAACCCTAAGTGCAACTTCTTGCCTCTCTTGGCACACCACATAAGATACAATTCCGTCATCGATGTTCGGACTGCCGAATTCGACTGTCCTAAAAGGTTGTAACCCAAGAAGAGTTGAACCAGGCGTAGATTAGGATCGTTGAGATGAATAGATCGGGAGATAGTGGACTGAAACTGTCCTGCCCCGGGGTGAGTAAGCTCTTCCCAAGCTACCTGGGGCTCAAAGTCCACATGCCTGCGGGGAATCCCCCTCTCCCTATCTCTCCACTCGGGCCCTATGGCCTCCTCCAAACTGCATATCCCTAGCCGAACAGTCCATTCAATCAAATTCATCCTAATCTCTCCTCCAAATACTCTGAAACTGATACACTCTACATCCAAATCCGTTGTGACCTTGAATCGAAAGGTCACGAAAAATTCTTTGGCCAAATCGACCGGAACATTCAAATTCTCATATCTTAACAGCCATTCAAAACCCAATTCATGGAAAAGGGCGAGAAACGATTCCCGAACCTTTAATTCATCTAATGAGGGGAGATGAATTACCTTTCCAGACTTAACCTTCTTGCCTTTTGCGTTCTTGGTGCGATAGATGGATTGGAGCTCCTTGGAGTCAAAAAATTGCATCCCCTCCACCACGTCATCTGTGAGCTCCACCGTCCAACGCTTATATTAGAGTGGTTCTGCAGGTGGATGCAATAGTTCCCGATGATCGTTAGGGAGTTGCTGCTCCTTGTACTCCTCATCTTCCATGGTCGTATCGCTACCGGATTCAGATTCTTCATTGATCTCATATTCACTGTCACTTTGTGTTTGCCGGTTTGATGGGGTCCTCTGGTCAGCCTCAGTGATCACTATCCCTGTGTTCACGGTACGCGGTTTTTTGGTACTCGGCTTGTTCTTCACAACGGCTTTTCCTTTCCTTTTTCTTTCTATCTGGTACCTGGCTTCCTCCTCAGTTTGGAGTAAGGCCTCGTCCTTCTCAGATCCAGCAGGCCTTCCTGACTCTGATGTGAGGTTCGGTCCCCCAACCATTCCTTCCGTTGTCGTGCCCGGTTCGTTCTGTACTGGAGACACCCCTGTGTCTTCCTGATCAGTAGCTTGAACAAGTTCACCTTCAGCCTTTTTCGGAGTGGCTCGCTCTTCCTCGCTTGCGATTTCTATGGGGTCCTCCGCCGTGTTCGGTTTGGCCCTGCTGGAGGCCCACTTACCTAAACAACGTTGCGATACCCTCTGCGGCTTGGGTGAGTCCGCCTTGGGGTCTGCTTTCACCACCAGTTTTCGCCTGACCGGAATCGGCTTTACAACCTGAGGTGCCACTGGGGTGGGTGCCTCTGCTTCCGGCTCTGCTGTCTCTGTTCCTGCATTCTTGGCTTCCGTAGACGCAGTACCTTCCTCTTCTACTTGTACTTTATCATCCCCGGCTTTCACTTGGGGGTCTACTGGTTCTTTTTCTTTACTTGGTACCTCCCATTCCCCTCCTACCAACGGGAAAGGTCGGCCTTCCGGTATGGTTCCTGATGTGGCTTTCTCCCTGTTTCCTACTGCCCCCAATGCGAGGTCTAGACCCTCAGCCATTGGTGCAGTGTCCTGTTCTCTCCGGTTGACCCTGTTCAGAATCGAGTCAAATTCTTCGTCTGTCATGAGGCCTTGTTTCATGGCCGATTCATTCAAATCTATTTCCGGCCTTCTCACTTCTTGAAATACCGGCTCCTCCTCGGGCGTCCTCTTTGTACCTTCGCTCCCCAGAGTCGTCTTGCCTGGACTCGACTTTTTCTTACGCTCCTCAGAGTCGGAGTCGTAATGTGCGGCGATAGCGTCGAGTTCTGCCGATTCTGGTACTGACTCTGCTGCATGACTTACCGACGCAGGCGGAGCTTCGCTGGATGTGGTTCCGGCGCCCCTCGTTCGACCAAAACCAGTCAATGCCGCCGTCCAGTCACTAGTTGGGTCCTGTTGGCGAAGAAATTCCATCATGGCATCCAAGGAAACCATGGGCGATGGCTGAGCGACGGGTGCTGGTGGGGCTGGCTGTGGTCGTGCCTCCGGGGTTTCTCGGCGGCTGGGTTTGTTTTTCTTGGCGAATGCCTTCTTACCCATGAGTGGAAATCTGCGATTTAGTGGTGAAAAGGTAGGGTTGAGAGTTGGGGTTGAGAATGATGTTTCCGCGAGAGAGATGGACAAGAATTTCTTGAAAGCGAATTGAAAATGAGGGTTTGTGAGGGGAAAGTGTTGGGACGGTCAGTTTAATTCGGGTGAGAGAGAGCAGTTGCAGGTGGTTGTAACCGGTTATCAGGGGTAGCCGGTCGCGACGTTTCAGACGGGAAGGGCGGTTGAGGTTGCTGGCCTCTGATTGGTCCGCGCGTCTTTTCCTCCTGCTCACGCGCCATTTCTCCTGCTGTCACCCTGCAAAAGCTGCACAAGCTTTAATTCAAATTTTCGTCCTCTCCATAATTTTTCCTATACTTACCTAAAAAAGAAACTAATTCAAATGGGCACTTAAATAAAAATTTTGAAATAGCACCAGATAATTTTCGTCTTCTTGGACCCGAAATGTCCTCCGCATGCTAATGAATGGCAGTGGGTTAAAACATCCCGCTGCTCCCAGTCAGGAATGCACCTCCTTATCACTTGATCGGACCCTACCCTCCACAAATAGGGGTCGTCCCAAAAGTAGTATTTCGCTTCACTCTTGATCTTCATTCTTTGGGCTTTGGTAACACTCGGCACTTCTGGAAGCTCTCCAGTCACTAGGTAGTTGGCTAGGTCCGCATACCATGGTTCATGCCCTACCTTCTCTTTTTCTTTCGCTGTATCATTCTGACCAGTAAGTTTCAACACTTCTTCCCAATCAATTTTTCTGGGCACAAAAATCACCTCACACAAATGTTCCTCTGGAAATTTATCATGCACTTCGTCACCGTTTCCATCTTGCACTATTCTGCTCAAATGGTCAGCCACCTTGTTCTCGACTCCTCGCTTATCTTCTACCTCCCAGTCAAATTCTTGTAGCAAGAGTACCCATCGGATCAAGCATGGTTTGGATTCCTTCTTGGCAATCAGATACTTAATCGCCGCATGGTCAGTATACACTATGACTTTGGATCCCAACAAATATGGCCGAACTTCTCGAAGGAATACACCACTGCCAGCATCTCCTTTTCAGTGGTATCGTAATTCCGCTGGGCTTGATTTAAAGTCTTGGACGCATAAAAAATTACGTACCTCTTCCCGTCGATCTTCTGACCCAGCACGGCTCCTACCGCAAAATCGCTGGCGTCGCACATTACTTCGAAAGGATGGTTCCAGTCAGGAGCCCTTATGATAGGTGCGGATATCAACTTTTCCTTGAGAAGGTTGAAAGCAGCCTTGCATTGCTCATCAAAGATGAATTCCACGTCATTCTGAAGTAATCTAGTAAGGGGCTGGGCGATCTTGGAGAAATCCTTGATAAATCTTCGATAAAATCCGGCGTGCCCCAGAAAACCCCTTATTCCCTTCTGATCAGTAGGGAATGGTAATTTGGATATAACATCTACCTTGGCTCGATCCACTTGGATACCTCTCTCTGAGACCACGTGTCCTAAAACTATCCCTTCGGCGACCATAAAATGGCACTTTTCGAAGTTCAAAACCAAACTCTTTGCTTGACATCTCTCCAAAACTATATCCAAATGGTGAAGGCAAGAGTCGAACGAGTCTCCGTAAACCGTGAAATCGTCCATGAATATCTCTATGCAATCCTCAATCAAATCGGAAAATATGCTCATCATACATCGTTGAAACGTACCTGGAGCGTTGCACAGGCCGAAAGGCATGCGACGGTATGCATAGGTTCCAAACGGGCAAGTGAAAGTGGTCTTGTCCTGGTCCTCAGGATCTACGTAAATTTGGAAATAACCGCTGTACCCATCTAGAAAGCAGAAAAACTTCTTCCCAGCTAATCTCTCCAACATTTGGTCGATGAACGGCAGGGGAAAATGGTCCTTCCTGGTCGCATTGTTCAGCTTACGGTAATCGATGCACATTCGCCAACCCGTGACTAGCCTCGTTGGGATCAGCTCATTCCTCTCATTCTGAACTACTTGGATGCCCGACTTCTTTGGGACCATGTGGATCGGGCTGACCCACTCACTATCCGGTACTGAATAGATAATCCCTAGCGACAACAACTTCAAGATCTCCTTCAATATCTCTTCTCGCATGTTAGGGTTTACCTTCCTTTGAGCATCTCGATGTGCCTTCGCTCCTTCCTCCAACCTAATGTGGTGCATGCAGACGTCGGGGCTAATTCCCACTAAATCTGTAAGACTCCAACCAATCGCCTTCTTGTTCTTGCTCAGCACAGTCAGTAGCCTAGCCTCTTGTTCCTTTGTAAGGCTGCTACTGATGATCACTGGATATGAGTTCTCCTCTCCGAGGAAGGCATACTTCAAATTCGGTGGCAACTTCTTCAGCTCAACTTGAGGCGGAAGTGTGTCTTCGGGTAGAGGGTTTTTCTCAATCTCTTCTTCTTTTTCTAAATCTCCCTCCGATGGTTCTTCTATACTGGCTGGTAGCTGAACCCCTGCGGCTCCAATGAACTCCGATTTCAGACAGAATTCCTTGATTGCTACTTCTATTTCTTCATCAGTCAACCCTTAGCTACTGATCAGATCACACCATGCAGCAGCTTCGACGTCAGCCTGCTCATAAGCATCTAACGCTTGGAGTTTCTCCTGCAATAGTTCGGTCTCAAGAAAATCTTGGACAAGGGGGTCAATCACATCAACATAACACAAATTCTCAGAATCAATCGGTTTCTTCATGGCTTCATTGATATCAAAAGTGAATTTCTCTCCATGAAAATCAATGCAAATTGTCCCCTCGGTCATGTCCACTATTGTCTTAGCCGTTCTCAAAAATGGCCTTCCTAACAACACTCCACTAGATTCCCTAGCTTCATGCTCACTCATTTTGATCACATAAAAATCAGCAGGATAGGTGAAATCATGCACTCTCACTAACACATTATCTAAAACTCCCTCAGGACTTATGCACGACCTATCAGCCAGTTGGATCAATACCCTAGTATTCGACAATCTAACTCCCTTCAATCGGTTATAGATAGACAATGGCATGACATTTATGGATGCCCCCAAATCACACATTGCATGTTTGACCTTCACATCTCCTATAACTATAGGCAAAGTGAATATACCTGGATCGGTTCTCTTGGGTGGTAACTTCTCTTGCACTATTGCTGACGCTATCCCTTCCACCATAATCTTGCCATCCTTCTGGGCTCTCCCGGCTATGAAGTCTTTTATGAATTTCCCGAGAGGGGGTAGCTTCACGGCTTGGAGGAATGGTATGGTGACATCCAACTTCCCAAAAATCGACAAGTAGTCAACCGGGTTCTCTTTCTTCCTCTTTGTAACAAATCGGAATGGGAATGGTTTCTCCCCTTTTTTCTCCTCTACTGGTTCTTCAGCAACCTTCTTGGAGTTTTTCTTGGGTAGTTCCTGGGTCTGGTCCTCCATTCTGGGCTCTACCTCTTGAGGAGGTTCCTTCATGGTCAGTAGGGTGTCGGGTTCACCTCGTACACTTGGTGTATCATCCAAGAAGAATGGATCTTTCATCCGAGGCATAGTTCTCCCTAATTCTTCCACTGAAATGGTATCACCTCCTATCTTCGTTCCATTAGATCCTCCACCAGGTTGTTTCGGTTGAGGCGCGTCATAAGTGGTTCCTGACCTCAACGTAACCTTGCTCACATTTGCCTTTTCGGGCATTTGGACTGTAGATGGGAGTTTCCCTGCATTTCCCTTCAAATCACCCACCGAACTGGCCAGTTGAGCTAACTGCCTATTCATCATATCCATGTTCGCCTTATGTTCCTTCTGGGCGTTTTGCATCCCCTGCACGACCTCATTATGGGATTGCAATTCTCCTTTGATGCTCTGTTGTGATGCTAGCATTTCACCCATCATGTCCTCAACGGATCTCCTTGACCTGTTCGAGTTTTGGAAATGACTTGGCCCTTGGTGTTGATAGTTCTGGGAGTTTTGCTGGCTTTGATTAGGCGGGTACTGGTTATACTGGGCAGGAGGGGTGTACTGATCTTGAGGATATTGATTCTGGTGCTGGCCTTGGAATTGATTTTGGTTCTGATGGTTTTGGGGACCTGGGTTTGGCTGATTTTGGAAGTTTTGGAAGTTTCTCTGGTGGGATGGCACATAGACAGGGTTCGGGTTCTGGTTTTGTGGGTTTTGGTTTTGGGAATGTTGGTTTCTTCCTGACCAGTTGGGCTGGTAGTCTGGGTTTGCTGGTCCACGGTTAGGGTTTTGGTTTGGATGAGGGTTATACTGGTTCTGACCTTGGTTCTGATTTTGGCTCCCGTCACCCCATCGGAAGTTTGGATGATCCCTCCATGGTGCATCCCGTTGCCTACCTTGAATCCAATGCCCACTAGAATTGAAGTACCCCGCAGCATTAACTTGCTCCATATTCCCGAAGTCATTAGGCTGATCATAGTTCGGTCCTTGATTTCCCTGCTCTGCACCCTTGTAATTTCCAGCTGGGGAAGGTGGTGGAGTGCTCATCTCGATCGCACTCAGATGTGACTTCTTCAGCTCATCCATTTTCAAATCCATTTTCTGCTCCAGTGTATTGTCCTGATCAGTAACCGAGGCAACAGCAGCCCGCTCTCGATTGTATCCTTCCCTTGAATGGTCATACTTTTTTTTTGCATTCAGCAGCTTCCTTAGGACTCTCTTTGCTTCGCTAACCCGCAATTGCGAGAAGCTTCCTCCTGACGATAAATTTGCCAGGTCCTTGGTTACCGCGTTCATGCCTTCGTAGAAAGTATGATGTACTTCAATGTCCGCCATGCGATGGTTGGGACATGATTCCAAAAGACCCATGTATCTTGCCCAATAATCACTCAAAGGCTCATCATACCCTTGCTTCACATTAGTTATTTCCCTCTTCAGCGCGCTTGTCTTGGATGACGGAAAAAACTCGCCCAGAAATGCTGACTTGAAATCGGCCCAAGTCTCAATAGAGTTGGGGGGCAGGCGCATGAATCAGGTGTTAGCTTTCCCCTTTAGCACAAATGGCAAAGCCTTCAGCCTATAATCATCATCCGTCGCTCCTGCTGGTCTCCTCTGCGCCCTACAAATTTTGCAAAACTCATGAAGAAATTCATACGGCCCTTCATAGCTCTTCCCACAGTATGTAGGCAGGATTGCGATCACATGAGGTTTCACATCGCAGGCGGTTTGCCCTGGAGTAACGACTATGGCTTGCGGGGGCTCTCCTTCAGTATGTGCGTTCAGCGTCCCGATCTCCGGGTCCTCATCTCCCTGGTTGGCCATCTCCCTTGGGTTGCCTTCCAACAGTGGTATCTCTTCGGTATCGGTCCCTCTATGGTGCCCTTCTCTTCGTCACTACTCGTCCCTAGGTCAGACAAGGTGGTCGACAGGCCAGAACGAGTGGTTACGAGTATAGATCCTCGCTGAAGTATCTTCGGTCTCCCCTGGTCAGGAGCCGAACTGCTTCTCATAAACTGAAATGAAAAGAAAAGAAAAAGAAGATTATGCACAATATATACGCCAAAGTATCACACACAAAAGTAACTAGTAACGCCATCCATCCCCGGCAACGGCGCCATTTGAAACGAGTTGTTCTCAGGGCGCTTAGGTGTCGTTCAAGCAAGGATATATCCTACTGGTCAGGATAGAGATCCTAACTAAGCCTAGACCCTGGTTTCAAAAATTCCTCAACCGACTTCTACTGATCAGTATAGTGGTGGTAAGGGTCGAATCCCACAGAGATGGTGCGTTAAAACTATTGTGGTGATATTCTGGATGGTTTGGTTAGCTACCACGCTCGGGTTGAGTCTCTACCTAGGCAAGAACTTAAAGGTAATTTCCTACTGACTAGAATGGGGAAAGAAGTGTAGGGGTGCAGCTGTGTACGTGGAAATAGGGGGACATTTTATAACAGAAAATATTTGGAAGGTACGAGATTCTATTTTGGGCTAGACAGAATATTCAGAGGGTAGTGGTAGTCATGGTGACTAGGCTGACAGATCTGCAGGTTTTAACTAAAAGTAAAGGACAAAAGCAAAAAAGCATCTAAAAAGCAAAGTGGTCCCCAACATTAGACATGGACATCATCTTCTTCAACAACACAAACTAAAATCAGAAGATAATTCCAGATTCAACACGGAAACACAGTTTATCGATTCACGAACACAGATCTACAAATAAGAACACCAAATCTGAAATCAAAACACAGAAAATGCAACTCCGCGTACTGGTCAGCAGGAAAACGAAAACGAACTCAAACAAGACTTCACATGCAGCGATTCACTCACGATCAAAAGTTCCACGTTCAACTAAAGGAATTTTGACGGAAACAAAGAAAGGAAAGTTTCAGCACTTAAACACCAAGGAACCTTAGATCTAAGCTAACTAGGCGGAATAAGAAGGAAAAGAAATCAACACCATAACTGAAACGGAAATCAACTTCATATCATAAACACGTTCGGATCTTCCACAAGTACTTTAAAAACAGAAGATATCCAAAAGCAAACAAAGATCCAACGTAAGGAAAGCAAGTAAATTAAACTACGAAAGCGAATAAAAGATTGTTTTGCCACTCCGGGCGATGAAACTTCTAAACTAAGATCTGGCTGGCTGGAAGGAAAGTTTGGAACTCCGGGAACATCTAAATCTTCAAGTGACCTTGGTAGTGGCGAGGAACGAGATTCTGGACTGGGCTGAAGGACTGAACTCCGAGAGAATTCTACCTAAGAGTGATGAAGATGAATTGGTTGATGATGATTCTCTCTCCAAGTGGCTTCCTTTTATAGGGAGGCTTACCCTTGATTTTTAGGGTAAGACCTTGCAGTGAGATGACTTCTTTGCCCTTAATTGTGATTGAGCAGTCCCAGCTATCCTCCTTCTCCATCTCGAGCCATTTTTTGCATGTATACTGGTCAGTACGTAATCGTCTTGACGCTCTTTTCACTTGAAGTGTGAAACTCTGCCTACTGACTAGAACGCTTACCCTGCACGCTTAAGCAACTAGTTTTGCAGATATAATTCAATTATGCACATCATACTGACCCGTAACCTAAGCCTAGAATACGACTTATCAATACACAACTGTCGGTCACGTTTCATGCATTAAATATGCACATACACGTTAACATACACATATATTTACATGAAAGTTAGCACATACATTTATTTATATATATAATCAATTATATATATACATGTTACTTTTCGCATATATATAATTATATATATATTATAATATCATAATTAGAGGTAAGAGAGGAGGGTTATCAATACACCCGATTCTAATTCACTAATCAAAACCGATCCATCACGGTATCGCCTTTTATATTAGAATCCCATATTTTAATATGAACTTAATCTTTATAATTAAACCGATAGACACATAGGTCACATAAGAATATAAATATTCTTACATATTCCACCTGAGATATGCAATCTTACTAATATTCTAGTTCTGGATTTGTCGATAAACAACTTGTCTTCGATAACTCCCGACTGCTTCAACAATTTTATTGTTTTGGTTAGTAAGAGTACAACATATCTTGATCTATTTCTTTTTAGTATATACTTCTACAACAACAATGAAAATAAGCACTATGGATATTCCTCGTTTCTATGGAAAGGTAAGGAATCAAGATACAAGACAAATCTCGAGTTTCTCAAACTCATTGATTTTTCAAGCAATAGATTGACGGGGAACATACCCAAATCATTTTCCAATATGAGGGATTTAAATTCCTTGAATCTATCAAGAAATAGTTTGTCGGGAGGTATAATTCCAGATATTGGTAAAATGGAGAGGCTAGATTCTCTTGATCTATCACAAAACCAACTCTCTGGCAAGATACCAACAAGTTTGGCAGAAATATATACTCTTGGTTTTCTTGATTTGTCGAACAACAATTTGTTTGGAAAAATTCCAACAAGTACTCAACTTCAGAGCTGTTGGTTTCTGGGGATTACAAAAGATACAACCGGGCGTAATACAACCCAAAAGAAATAATACAAAAGGAGAAACTGAACTTAAAATTACAACGGAAAATCGAAACAACTAAACCGTGAATTAGCCGAGTCGAGGAGGCCTCTTCCCGCAAGACGAGATACGCCCCGGTAGTGCTCTCGGTTTGGCGTGTCGTCCCCAAAGGTAAAACGGCTACGTCTCTGGTGAAGCAGCACCGCTATCAGCAGAGCTCCGGCGAACTGGATGGAGGAGAGGGCAGAGCTTCGACAGAAAGACAATGCAGAGAGAGGGAGAGAGCTTATGAATGCAGAGAATGCTTGTTTTTTTGTATAGCTAATGCAGTGGTATGGCTAGCCTATTTATAGGCCAAGCCACCATGCAGGGTCAACCAAGCCATTGAAGGCTCATCATGGCAAATTCGTAACCGTCGTCGGTTACAGGCTGTGGCAGGAGTGTGCCTTTCGCGTGTGGAGCATGTGGATTTCTTATGTGACAGCCGTGACTGTGTCTCGCTTGACGATGTGTCAAGTCACTTGGATTGCTGACTCGGCGGTGGTCTAAAAAGATTAGTTTGGGCCAAGCACCAAGCCCAAAGACCACCCAAAGACCAATTACCAAGATCCAAGTCCAAGTCCAAGTCCAAGTCCAAGTCCAAGTCCAAGATCGAGATCGGGATCGGGCGAGGCTCGCGACCACGAGCACGGGCTCGGGCTCGGGCTCGGGCTCAGGCAGGCGGGCGGCGGCGGCGCGTGCGTGTGGGCTCTTTCACCCATCTTGGTCCACTATAATTATTAAGTAACATAAAGTCACTTAATTTAAACACATTAAAATATGTGTTACTTCTCCTATGTGGGATAATTAACACTAGTTAATTACTCCCTAAGCTCAAACTCCAAGCTTTAATTAAAAGCTAATTATGCCCAACTTTAATCCACTATTTCTCACTCACCGGAAATCGAATTTGAGAAAGTGAATATACTACATTTATCTACGTAAAATGTAGATCGATGCTATATCATTTAATTTCACAAAATTAAATGTCTCATCATATTTATTATTTGGTCAAAATCCATTGACCGGGCATATTTAATCCATGATTTTTACAATCCCCACATGAGTGGAAATAGCCGAATGCATATGCATGCAGACACAAGCTCAACCCTCGAGAGGTATATAAGCATAAGGATAGGTAGTTGTTGGCTTTGAACCCTCCATAGTCGACACCATCGGATACACAGGCGGCTTAGTAACACGATGCTTTGAATTAAACACCCACGGCGTGCACCGAGACAATGGTGTTAACGCTTAAACACCTCAACCTCATCTGTTCTCACGTTTTGTGTCCATTGCGGTCTTGGACACCACTTTGGATTCATAAGTGTGTTTTATGAAGCGACCACACTTCGCACTTACATAGATGATTCTTAGTCAAGTACCTTGCCATACTTGGTCTCTTTGAGAACTCCATCTCTTTGAGATTCTTAAGAACCATTAAAAGTCATAGACTTAGCCTTTACCACTAGGCAAGTTCTCCAACACTCTATTGCTCTCTAGGGAATAGATATAGTTGGGTGTTTCTCATGAACTCTCATAGCTTAGTTGTCCCTTTGAACCAAGTTCTTGGGATCTCCAGTCATCATGGTTGGGTTACCACTATGATAATTCTTTAGTTTGTGGATTTCAAACCCATTCCCTCTAGCAACTTGTTCATTTGATCACGGTTTAACCCTTTGGTTAGCGGATCCGCTAGATTATCTATTGACTTCACATAGTCAATTGTAATCACCCCTGTTGTGATCAAATGTCTCACGGTGTTATGTCGTCGACGTATATGTCGAGACTTACCATTATAGAAGCCATTGTTTGCCCTTCCAATAGCCGCTTGGCTATCGCAGTGGATCAACACTGGTGGCACTGGCTTAGACCAACATGGAATATCTTCAAGGAAGTTCTTAAGCCACTCGGCTTCCTCACCCGTTTTATCTAAGGCAATGAACTCCGATTCCATTATTGATCGGGCTATACATGTCTGTTTTGTGGATTTCCACGATACAGCACCACCCCCAATAGTAAAGACGTATCCACTTGTTGAAAGTGAGTCTCTATTATCGGATATCCAGTTCGCATCACAGTACCCTTCAAGTACCGGGGGTATCTCGAGAAGTGTAGCCCAAGATTTTGAGTATGTTTCAAATATCTCAAAACCCTCACAAGAGCTCTCCAATGCTCTTTGCTTGGATTGCTCGTGTAACGACTCAACTTGTTCACGGCACAAGCAATGTCAGGTCGAGTGCAATTAGTCAAGTACACAATGCACCCGATGACCCGTGCATACTCTTCTTGTGCAACGGGCTCGCCTTTGTTTTTGCTCAAGTGAACGTCGAGTTCAATTGGAGTCTTAACCGGCGCGCCATCATAGGCTTTGAATTTATTCAATATCTTCTCAACATAATGTGATTGTGTTAAGATGATTCCATCAGACGTTCTTAGAATCTTCATTCCAAGAATTACATCGGCTAGACCCATGTCTTTCATGTCAAAGTTTCTCTTTAACATGGCCTTTGTATCGTTAATTACTTGAGTGTTGCTACCCAAGATTAACGTATCGTCAACGTATAGACACACTATAACATGGCCATTATTAGTGCTCTTGATGTAGACACATTTGTCGCACTCGTTGATTTTAAACTCATTTAATAACATCACATTATCAAACTTCAAGTGTCATTGCAATGACGCTTGTTTTAATCCATATAAGGACTTTACGAGCTTCCATACCTTTTTCTCTTATCTAGGTACTACAAACCCTTCGGGTTGTTCCATATATATTTCATCTTCTAGTTCATCATTTAGAAACGCGGTCTTTACATCCATTTGATGAATCTCAAGATTGTGCAATGCAGCAATAGCGAGAAGCACTCGGATAGATGTAATCCTTGTTACAGGTGAATATGTATCGAAGAAGTCATGTCCTTCCTTTTGTTTAAAACCCTTTACTACTAATCGGGCTTTATACTTATCAACTGTTCCATCGGCCTTAAACTTTGTTTTAAGGACCCATTTGCATACTAAAGGTTTAGCACCTTCGGGCAAATCAACCAACACTCACGTGTGGTTTAGCAAAATTGAATCAATTTCACTTTGAACAGCTTCTCTCCAATGCAGCCCGTCTGGGCCATCAAAGGCTACTTTTATCGATGTTGGTTCTTCATCCAACATGAAAGCAATGTAGTCAGGACCAAATATTTTTTGTGTTCTGACTCTATTACCACGTCTTAGTACTGTATCTTTTGGATCGGGCCTTGCACGCTTGCGCGATTCAGGTTCCTCATCCGCTGATTTAGAACTAGTGGCTTCTTCTTCCACTGGTTTGGAACTAGTGGCTTCTTCAATTCTTGTCTCAGAATTGGTTGAGACTTTTTCCTTGTCTTTGCAAGGAAATGTATTTTCGAGAAATACAGCATTCCTCGACTCAATTGTTGTTCCTACTGTGATAGTCGATATTTCAGACTTGTGAACAACAAATCGATATGCACTACTGTTAAGTGCATATCCAATGAAGATGCAATCAATCGTTTTAGGTCCGATTGTAACTTCTTTGGGTGGAGGAACCATCACCTTTGCCAAACACCCCCACACTTTGAGGTATTTGTAGGATGGCTTCCTTCCCTTCCACAACTCATAAGGAGTAACATCTTTTCCTTTGAGAGGGATTTTATTCAAGATATAGTTGGCTGTCAAAATAGCTACCCCCCACATGTTATGTGGTAATCCTGAAGTCAGAAGCAGTGCATTCATCATCTCTTTTATAGTTCGATTTTTGCGTTCTGCAACACCGTTAGATTGTGGTGAATATGGAGTAGTTGTTTGATGAATTATACCACTTGCGTTACATAACTCCTCAAACGGGGCTACATATTCGCCTCATCTATCGCTTCGAATCGTTTTGATTTTACAACCAAGTTGATTCTCAACTTCGTTCTTATAATTTTTGAACGCTTCTATTGCTTCATCTTTACTTGTTAAAAGATAAATGTAGCAATACCTTGTGCAATCATCTATGAAAGTGATAAAGTACTTTTTACCACCTCTAGTTTGCACCATCTTTAAATCACATACATCCGTGTGAATTAATTCAAGGGGTTTTGTGCTTCGTTCAACTGAGTGAAACGGCAACTTAGTCGTTTTTGCTTCAAGACAAATTTCACATTTATCTTGGGTATCCACTTCATTAGCCTTTAGTAAATCTAAATTCACTAATCTTTTAATGGCTTTTGAATTTACATGTCCCAATCTACAATGCCATAAATTTGAAGACTCGGTCAAATAAGAGGAAGTAGATGCTTTATTATTATTCGCCAATGGCTTTGCAACACTGCGAGTTGCCACACTAAGCTTGAAAAGCCCATCGGTTACATAACATTTTCCGAGGGATTTTCCAAACTTATACAAAGCAAACATATCAGACTCAAATACAAGTTTAAACCCCTTATTAACTAGTATTGATCCTGACACTAGGTTCTTGCGGATGTCCGGGACATGCAGCACATCCTTCAAAGTGATTGTGACGCCAGACGTCATCATGAGAATCACGTTGCCAACGCCGAGGATTTCGGACGATGCTTGATTCGCCATGTTGATTTTCCTCCCTTCAACAGCCGTGTAGGAGGCAAACTTGCTCCTATCTGAGCAGACATGAGCAGTAGCGCCGGTGTCGATGTACCAGCCACCCTTGTTATCAACAAGGTTAACCTCTTCAGTGACCACAGCAATGAGGTCGTTCTCGTCCCAGTCCTTGAACTCCTTCTCAACGACGTGGGCAGCCGGGTTCTTTTTCTTGCTGCGGCAGTCCTTTGCAAAGTGGTCTGGTTTGCCACATTTGTAGCAGTCGCCTTCAAACTTCTTTGAAGGCTGCTTTCCCTTCCCTTTGTCATTTGGACGGTTTGGGCGAGGGCGTTTGTTGGAGGGACCGCCTCGCTCCAACTGATTGGCTTTGGCTTCATTTGGGGTGAAGCCATTAGCCTTTTGGTCGCTTTTGCGCACATCAGCCTCAATGCGCAACTTCACGATCAAGTATTCAAGGGTCATCTGCTTTCGCTTGTGCTTGAGATAGCTCTTGAAGTCCTTCCAACTGGGAGGAAGCTTGTCAATGATTGTGCACCTTAGGAATTTATCGGGCAAGGTCATCCCTTCAGCCACTAGTGCGTGGATGATCATTTGGAGCTCTTGGACTTGCTCCATGATGGTCGAGAATCGACCATCTTGTAGTCCATAAATTTGGAAGCTACAACTTGTTCAGTCCCTGCAGCATTGTCTATGCTATACTTCTTTTCTAGGTTTTCCCACATTTGTTTAGATGTGGTTACATTGGAGTATACATTGTAGAGGCTATCATCTAATGCACTTAAAATAAAATTTTTACATAGATAATCCCCCTTTCTCCAAGCTTCATAGTCCGCCATGACTTCAAGCCTAGTCTCTTGGTCGCTTGGCGCGGGTGGCTCGTTTTCCGTGAGGAAGTTGGCGACGCCCAATGTTGTCAAGTAGAACAACATCTTCTGGTACCACCGCTTGAAGTCAGATCCTCCAAACTTCGATGGCTTCTCGGCAGGTGGCATCATTCTTGGTGCCAAAGGTGTCGCACTTGGTCCATGGAAGGAACCAATTCCGTTGCCCCCGAAGGAGCCAACAACGTGGTTGGGCATAGAGCCCCCACCATTCATGTTGGGCATAGAGCCCGCCATGGTCATGTTGGGCATAGAGCCCGTCATGTTCATATTGGTCCCGGAATAGCCAATACCCGTGTTGGTCCCGAAGGAACCAGCACCCGTGTGAGACCCGAAGGCCCCAGCACCTGTGTGAGACCCGAAGGCCCCAACACTAGATCCATCAAAGGATCCGAATGAACCACTAAAAGTGGAACCAACTGTTCCACTCGAGGTGGATCCGCCAGTGAGCCCATGGGTCTTAACATACACCCAAGGGATTGTTGATGAAGATAGATAGAACCCAGGGGTTAGCATCATCGACGGAATCGATGAAGTGTTGACAGGTCCAGTGGTCGCCATGGTGGAGGAAATGGCGGCGGTGTTAGATTTAGTCGACATCTCCAGCAAAGGTGTTAAATATTTCGAAAGTTTTTAGGTTCAGTTTAGAGTCCAAATTCCTTCAAAAGCAAGTTATATCTCGTCTTGCGATTGTTGGTTTCTGGGGATTACAAGAGATACAACCTGGCGTAATACAACCCAAACGAAAGAATACAAAAGGCGAAACTGAACTTAAAATTACAACGGAAAATCGAAACAACTAAACCGTGAATTAGCCGAGTCGAGGAGGCCTCTTCCCGCAAGACGAGATACACCCCGGTAGTGCTCTCGGTTTGGCGTGTCGTCCCCCAAGGTAAAACGGCTACGTCTCTAGTGAAGCAGCACCGCTATCAGCAGAGCTCCGGCGAACTGGATGGAGGAGAGGGCAGAGCTTCGACAGAAAGACAATGCAGAGAGAGGGAGAGAGCTTATGAATGCAGAGAATGCTTGTTTTTTTGTGTAGCTAATGCAGTGGTATGGCATGTGCCTCGCTTGACGATGTGGCAAGCCACTTGGATTGCTGACTCGGCGGTGGTCTAAAAAACCACCCAAAGACCAAGATCCAAGTCCAAGTCCAAGATCGAGATCAGGATCGGGATCGGGCCCGGGCCCCGCGGCCCGCGAGCACGGGCTCGGGCGGGCGGCTGCGGCACGCGTGTGTGGGCTCTTTCACCCATCTTGGTCCACTATAATTATTAAGTAACATAAAGTCACTTAATTTAAACACATTAAAATATGTGTTACTTCTCCTATGTGGGATAATTAACACTATTTAATTACTCCCTAAGCTCAAACTCCAAGCTTTAATTAAAAGCTAATTATGCCCAACTTTAATCCACTATTTCTCACTCACCGGAAATCGGATTTGAGAAAGTGAATATACTACATTTATCTACGTAAAATGTAGATCGACGCTGTATCATTTAATTTCACAAAATTAAATGTCTCGTCATATTTATTATTTGGTCAAAATCCATTGACCGGGCATATTTAATCCATGATTTTTACAAGAGCTTCAATGCATCCGCTTATGCCAGTAATAATGGTCTCTGTGGCGACCCTCTGCCAAAGTGCACCGAAGATAGCTTGAGGCCATCCACCACTAATCCACTGGATAGCATGAATGAGAAAGACAACATTAGCTTTTTTTCTTATGCAAGAAGTTGATATATCAATGGTCTTTGGTTTTATCATTGGATTTTGGGGAGTTGTTGGTTCATTTGTACTGAAGCAATCATGGAGAGATGCATTCTTCAACTGGTTGGATGCTGCTGGAGATTGGTTCTACGTCAAAGGTGGTGTGCTTGTATCCAAATTCAGACCAAGTTCAAATTAATACAGGTAATATTAACTACATATCATGCGATTAAATCATTTTTAGGTTTATTGTCCTAATTTACTCAATTTTTTTTAAAATGTTGTCTAAGATTTCATTTTATAGAATAACACCCTTAATGTTTTCAGGAGTGAAACCACGTTTATGAATCAAGGTGAAGAAACGCATGGCGAGATAAATTTTTAAGTTATGTAATTTGGTTTGTTTTACTTTCACTTTGTTTTTATTTTTTTACTTTCATCGTATACTCTATGTCATGTTTGGTTCTTCTAAAAATGAATGTATGTCTTTTGGGTATTACTAAGACAAACAAAATGAAATAAGGTTACGACTCTATGCTACCAACAAGGTGATACGATCATATCCCAATTATTTAGTTGCATATTTGATTTACCATATCTTTCCAATTTATATTTAGATATTTGTTTCTTATTCAATAAGTTAGGGTAGTAGTATTCTAGTATTATAAATAGGAGAGATTATATCATTGTAATCAATCAATGAATGAATCAATGAAATATTTTTCCTAAATTTGACTTGTGCAACGAGCATATTATCGTTCCCTATTGCTGCTCATCGGAGAACGTCCGAGAACCGGCAAATCGTGAGCTTTCCTTCGAGCACGTCGAAGGTTTGGTCACAACAACTCCCACGAAGATGACCATCCGGTCACGTTGCGGAGGACGTCCGTAACAACTGGTGCTTTCATCCCGTGCTCATCCTCCGTCTCCGCCATCCATATTCCCCAAATACATCACCAATATCAAAAAAAAATAAGTCACAGCACATGCTCGATCACCTCCCACTGTCGAGCTTCACCGCCGCCATTCAACGTCATCATGTTACGCAACTAAACCGAAGTGGGGCGTTATGAACAACTATTCGATCATTTGGATGTCGCTATCTCTAGGTTGGAAACACGTTGTGACAAAATCGAACGGCGTAGGACAAACTTGCTTGCGTTTAAAGCGACGTATGCACAACAGGCGTGCTATGATTCCCGTAGAGAGATTCGCACTCGTCCGCTGCCAGATCCACCGCCACAGCCGGGTCAGTGTTATACCCAACCGACGTATCGACAGCCACAGCACCAAAAGCGGGACAGGTACCTGTCACAGCCGGATAGACACCGGCCACACCACCTCCACCAGAGCCATTATCAACTGCCCAAGTACTATCAACCCTTCGGCGGACCGTCGCCCGCGTACAGTGAGTTCCCTTGTAGTCAAATTCGGCAGTCGCAGCACGTGCCTGGTCACCAGCCAACCTGCTGGGACCCGTCGGGCGCTCGGGTACCGATAAATAGCCTCTCCTATGCAGAGAGCACATCCATATATAACCCTAATTTTGATTGTGACTCTGATGGATACGATGAGGACTTTGATGTTGGCTATTCGAGACAGCCCTACCACCAGCAACATTCGGTGCCTCATCACCGTCAGGCTGCTGCCTGCCTCGAACAGCCCGCTGCTCAGCAGCAGCCTCTGCTCCAACTCCCGTCCTCCTGCCGGCATCCATCAAGTGGAACCCTTGACGAGGAGACATGCTTTATGGATGACAAAATTGACTACCTAAGTGACAATGAGAAGGGGGTAAGTATAACAGCAACAGGGACGCTACCTGCCCGCCTCACGCCGCTGAGTCCCAATGCTTCTCACATCTCCATCTCCACCATAATCCATATATCCTGCTCCCACAAGCTACAATCTTGCCGCCGTGCAGCCCCGATGTGATTAATATTGTCGTGCAGCATAGAGGGAAGTCTTCCACACCAAAAGGAGAGATCAAGTCAGTTTTGTCCAATAAAGGGATTATTGGGAGAACTGCTTCAGGGAATCAAGCGATGGTCACGGGATTTGGTTGTCTTAAAGACACAAATATGGAGCAGGAAAAGCTTAATACTACGGACGCAAGCATTGGATTTAGCTATGTTATGGCTGAAGCAAGAGACCCGTTCGCTATTAAGTATGTCTACATTGGACATGAGATAGTAGGTTATTGGGGTGCAAAACAACAATCTCGTGCATTTGATCCAGGAGGAGACACCTCGCCGAAGCTTTTGCTTTCAACTCTCGTCGTTGTTTCTTGGTTTCCACCTTGAGGACAAGGTGGATTTCAACCGTGAGGGAGTTGATACGATCATATCCCAATTATTTAGTTGCATATTTGATTTACCATATTTTTCCAATTTATATTTAGATATTTGTTTCTTATTCAATAAGTTAGGGTAGTAGTATTCTAGTATTATAAATAGGAGAGATTATATCATTGTAATCAATCAATGAATGAATCAATGAAATTTTTTTCCTAAATTTGACTTGTGCGACGAGCATATTATCGTTCCCTATTGCTGCTCATCGGAGAACGTCCGAGAACCAGCAAATCGTGAGCTTTCCTTCGAGCACGTCGAAGGTTTGGTCACAACAACTCGCGCGAAGGTCGGCATCCGGTCACGTTGCGGAGGACTTCCGTAACACAAGGCCAACAAAATAACGAATGTTCTTTAATTTATTTAAACTATAAATAGTTTAAATCCAAAATCACATTGTTTATATGTCACGATTGCCCTTTCTAGGGTTAATAAATGCGGGTGGTCGCAACTAATGAGACTTGAAGAAAGGGAAATTTTCTAGGGTTTCAATAAGAGTTTGACCCAAATATTTAATATTCAAATAATAGAGGCAAAAATCAAAGTATTTTCTTAAATCCAACGACTGATGCACTATTTATTAGCACTAAAAAATACCTGCAAGTTTACAGGGTAGAACTAGTATAGCTAAAGGTCAGTACCGTGATATCGAACACAGGGAATAAGATTGCAACTGGCTATCATATACTAAGCGTCATATACTATCTAGAGACACGGAGTTTTGGGTTTTGGTTTTATAAACTAGACAAAAATATAAACAAATATAAAAACAAAATAATACAAAGCAGGCTAAAGAAAGTAGAGTTTTAGGATCCAACTACTACGACCTAGTGATGATTAATCTCACAGAACCTTTACCTTTATGTGTCTCCAGGATTATTAGGAAAGTCGCGATTTTCAGATAAACCCTCTCTCGAGTGCACTTATCCAGTAGATTAGACTCTAACTATCAAAGTCTCCTTCCAAAAGATTAGATTCTAACTCCTTAAGTTCCTAAGACTCATGCCCTCACAAAGGGTCCCCTCTCTCAAGTGCAGATAAACCTATGTGTTGTACTCGTTCCTTTTACCACGTAAAACTAGCTATCTCTCGATTAATCTAGTTAGACGGACATAGTTCTAAAGTTGGCCAGACAAAAGAACAATAAAAGCACAAGAACAAGCAAAATAATCACAAGAGCTAGAAAAAGGTTCAATTCAATAAATCAAAACATATTCATAATAGTTTTCACCAAAAAATCTACAAATGATGTTTAACTACTCATAGACAAGTAGTAAAAACAAAAATAAAAGTATAAGACATGAAAGAAATTGATAAAACCCAAGGTTGAATCTTCAATCTTCAGTCTTTTCTTGCCTGGATCTGCAGAGCTTCGCTCCAATGGAAGATGGATGAATTATGTGTGGAAGATGGAATGGAAGAAGTGTAGAGAGGGAGAAGGATTGGAGGCTCTGATATAAAGATTATGAATTAGGTTCAGAGGTATTTATAGGCTGGAAAAAGGTTTATTTTTGCTAAATTTCGTGCCCTACAAGATATAGGAGAGATTTGGTTTCACAATATAATAATTTCTTTTCTTCCGTGAATTTCCGCCCAAATTTCCGTAAGCTTTGACTGCACTGCGCAACGTTCGTAGAATTGTCATAACTTTCTCCACAGAACTCCGATTGAGACATGCAAGATATCCACGCGAAGCTCTTTCGAAGAGGAAGAGAATGGCATGTAGTAAGCATTGATTGGACTTCAAAATCGCTTCCAGAATGGGCTCGAACAGAGGCTGCTGCACTTTGGCTTTTTTTCACATTTTTCTATCTTTTTCTATCATTTATCAACAAACACGTCAAAAATACCAAATGTATAACATATGCAATTTAAGAACATAATTTGCATGATTGACATTTAAAACAAGTCAAATCTAGTCCTTAAAAACATGCAAAATCTGTGTTTGTCAACTCCCCCAAACTTAATTATTTGTTTGTCCTCAAATAAAACAAAAGAAAAACTAATAAAGAAACACGGATGCTAAGAACTAGACTTCATAGTTGCCTCAAAAATTGTAACAAGAAATAAAGAGTTTGACAAGAATACAAATCAACTCAAGCAAAGCTTATTAGTGCATTTTCATTACTAGCTCGTTGATCACCTTGAAGTACATGCGCTCACAAGTGTTTAGAAGTGTGTTTATCACTCACTCTCAAAGTGTATAAGGTAAAAAATATATGCTCTCAGATCATGCAACATGCAAAGTTTACCATAGGCTTGCTCGATGTCTAATCCCTCCTCTACTTTATGTGATTAAAATCAAAAATCCGAAAGGTCTTTATTTTCGGTTATAATGTAGGCTCTTTGGTAAGGTGAGGAAATATGGCTAAAAAGTGACTAATCCCAAACATAGCAAAAGTGATCAATTTCTACTACATCAAACATAGCACTGCACCAACAATTCGAATCTCAGTAAATTCTAGACTTTGTCTAAATTTCTTCTCACTTCCCAAATTTCTTTGATTTTTTTTTCTTTTCATTTTTTTTCTTTTGTACATTTTTTTTCTTTCTATGCACAACCAATTATCTCATTCAAACCACAAATGTCTATGCACTTTTCACAAGTAAGCACACTACTTTTCTTTCTACCTTATCTCTCCAACTCTTTTCATAAGATATAAACTAACTTTCTCCAAGAGTGTATGAATATTCCCCCTTTATTTAGCTTCCAAAGAAAAAGGCTTTAAAGGCTCAAAATGGCTAGCTAGGGAAAAATATTTTGAGTAAGGTCAATAATTTGGATATATAAAGTAGCTAAGAAGGATGGCCTAACGTCCTCTTTTATCATTTAAACACTATATAGACTTAGGCAGACTAGGAGCAAGTTCTAGAAACAAATACATGAATACAGATAAATCACACAAGAAAGAAATTTATGGCTCAAGTCTCACAAGGTATAAGCATGATTCAAGGCAAACAAGCAATTCATTATTTATGCACATTTTCACTAAACCTTCAAACCAATGCATCAAGTCAACTCAACCAACACATAAACGAAATTTTTATCATAGGCAACTCGGTCTGATGTTCCTAAACATAAGTATTTCTAAATTTTCTATGTTATGCTCGTGACAAGATTCACCTCGGGATTATTTAAAAAAACTAACAAAAATAAGCAAAAACAACTAAACTCAAGGTCCACCACTTCATCCCCCCAAACTTATTCAAAACTACGTTAAGAATAAATTTGAAAAGTCGGTAGGGACGTGAGTAAACTAAGAAAACAAAATAAATATGAAAAAAAAGATACCGATGTTGGGTTGCCTCCCAACAAGCGCTTGGTTAACGTCTTTAGCTTGACGTTCTTTGAAGCTCATAAATTATCCTCCATTCTCGGGACTTCCTGTGGGATGCCTTTTGTACCTTAACATGATCATTTTTCATCCCCTGTAATATTCTCTATCCCCCAATTAATTGCAAAAAATTTTCATCATTCCCCATCAAACTCCAATCCAAACTATCAATACATATCAATAACAAAGTCATTCTTGAAAGAATTCAAGTTCAAAGCTCAGAAATTAAAAGAGAACGTACCTTGTATTGGTTAACGATTGAGCACAAGAAAATTGGTAGCATCCAAAGAATTTGATTAAGTGATGTGAACGTGAAGTGCGAGTGGGTGATTTATGTGGAGAAAAAAAAATAAAATAAAAATAGAGGGAAAAAGGTTCTAGTTTTTTTTTAAGATTTTCTTTAAAAGAAATGAAGAATAAGAAGGTTAAAAAAAGGAGAAGGAAAAAAAAAGAAAAGGAAAAATTCAACGGAAAAGGAAAAAAAAAAGAAAAGAATTTTTTTATTTTTATTTTATTTAACTAGTTCTACGGAGAAAAACTTCAGCTCTGCGGAGGAGAAAACTAATAGTAAAAAATAATAAAAGCAAGAGAGCAAGCATATTTTATATTTCACCCATGCTCTACGGAGTATATCAAATGTTGTAGAAGATAATTGCATCTTCCATAGGAGCGCAGAGTAATCCATTGTTGTGCTTCGTGCTCCTTGCATAACAAATAAAACAAAAAAAAATTAAAATAAAACTATACAAAATATTACACTCCAAATTAGTATTATAAACCGTTCTACAATATTAGCTTAAAGCAATAATATTCCCCGGCAACGGCGCTAAAAACTTGATGCACTATTTATTAGCACTAAAAAATACCTGCAAGTTTACAGGGTAGAACTAGTATAGCTAAAGGTCAGTACCGTGATATCGAACACAGGGAATAAGATTGCAACTGGCTATCATATACTAAGCGTCATATACTATCTAGAGACACGGAGTTTTGGGTTTTATAAACTAGACAAAAATATAAACAAATATAAAAACAAAATAATACAAAGCAGGCTAAAGAAAGTAGAGTTTTAGGATCCAACTACTACGACCTAGTGATGATTAATCTCACAGAACCTTTACCTTTATGTGTCTCCAGGATTATTAGGAAAGTCGCGATTTTCAGATAAACCCTCTCTCGAGTGCACTTATCTAGTAGATTAGACTCTAACTATCAAAGTCTCCTTCCAAAAGATTAGATTCTAACTCCTTAAGTTCCTAAGACTCATGCCCTCACAAAGGGTCCCCTCTCTCGAGTGCAGATAAACCTATGTGTTGTACTCGTTCCTTTTACCACGTAAAACTAGCTATCTCTCGATTAATCTAGTTAGACGGACATAGTTCTAAAGTTGGCCAGACAAAAGAACAATAAAAGCACAAGAACAAGCAAAATAATCACAAGAGCTAGAAAAAGGTTCAATTCAATAAATCAAAACATATTCATAATAGTTTTCACCAAAAAATCTACAAATGATGTTTAACTACTCATAGACAAGTAGTAAAAACAAAAATAAAAGTATAAGACATGAAAGAAATTGATAAAACCCAAGGTTGAATCTTCAATCTTCAGTCTTTTCTTGCCTGGATCTGCAGAGCTTCGCTCCAATGGAAGATGGATGAATTATGTGTGGAAGATGGAATGGAAGAAGTGTAGAGAGGGAGAAGGATTGAAGGCTCTGAGATAAAGATTATGAATTAGGTTCAGAGGTATATATAGGCTGGAAAAAGGTTTATTTTTGCTAAATTTCGTGCCCTACAAGATATAGCAGAGATTTGGTTTCACAATATAATAATTTCTTTTCTTCCGTGAATTTCCGCCCAAATTTCCGTAAGCTTTGACTGCACTGCGCAACGTTCGTAGAATTGTCATAACTTTCTCCACAGAACTCCGATTGAGACATGCAAGATATCCACGCGAAGCTCTTTCGAAGAGGAAGAGAATGGCATGTAGTAAGCATTGATTGGACTTCAAAATCGCTTCCAGAATGGGCTCGAACAGAGGCTGCTGCACTTTGGCTTTTTTTTCACCTTTTTCTATCTTTTTATATCATTTATCAACAAACACGTCAAAAATACCAAATGTATAACATATGCAATTTAAGAACATAATTTGCATGATTGACATTTAAAACAAGTCAAATCTAGTCCTTAAAAACATGCAAAATCTGTGTTTGTCAACGACAATCAATTATTATGTCAGAATTAATAATCCAAGAGTAAAAGGGGTTCAAAATATAATTGTGAAAAGTAGCCATAATTCAGCGGAAGCGTTCAAGAGAAAGAGCAACGTCATGTATGAAGACACGACGACACTCGGAGTTCAAAAATGACCAGCAAGTCTTCAAATTAAGCTCAACACTACACAGCTCGTCGCCGCTCAACCTGCACATATGGAAAACACATGCAGGGCTGAATACTATAAAATACTCAGTGGACTTATGCCGAAAAGAATTTAACGATTATGTCATCTATATCATAGTGAACTTGAGTTTTTGCATTAAGAAAAGAATATCATCGAGTATCACAAAATAATTTCATAGACTGGTCAGTCAAAACAATCTCCCCATTTTCTGAACAATCCATCAATCACAACATTTCCATAGTGCGACGAAAGTGTGGCCACACTTTTCGCTCACGAGACCGGCCGACTAGCAAGGACGACTCCCGATCCCAACCGTGTACACTAACCTGATAGGGTTTGCGGCCCTACTTAGACCCAAATTCGTTTAAATAGTCCTATAACCTATTGGAGCGAAAACTCACAAATTAGGCATTAGACAACATAGCCCTATAGCCTAATGGAGCGAACTCACAAACTAGGCATCAGACACACAACAACATCATCAAAACAATCACAGACATGACATAACATTTAAACTACCCTTATAACTCCAAAATCATGATTTCGAAACGTAAAAGAGTTTAAGAAATAAAGCCCACCTCGTTTGTTTATTTTCCTCAATTTAGATTATTCCACTCCGACCTCAACTCGCTTGCGGAGGAAACCCTTTTGGGAATTAAATAAAATACATTCATCAACACAAATAGTCAAACAAATAATTAAGATGCATGTATTCTAAGACTTCAATTATTTCGATTAATTTGCGACCCTTTATGGGAATTAAATAAAATCGATCATAAGATTTTTCTTTCAGATTTGAAAATCAATTAATTCATACTACTAAATTCGGCGAACTTATATAATCGTAAACTTATTTATTTCGATTAATTTGCGACCGCGACGCCCATCGGCCGCTCAAGTCCCTATCATTTTTTTGCGGAAAGAAGAATGGGTCACGGGGATTTAATTAATTACATTTCAGCCCGAACAATTATTTTAAAACACCCCAATCAATAATTGAAAATGGCCCAACACTCTAAATTCATATACAAGGCCCAAAAGATTTAAATAAAAGAAGAAATGAGTAAACAAAAAAAATTGGAAAAGTTCCCACTCCCAAATACACACGTATACTCCCTTCTCCCACTTTCACACTTCTTCCCCAAATTGCAATTGCTGTACGAAACAAAATCCTTAGAGCATCCACTACGCGTCCCGCGCGCGGCTCGCGTTCCGTCCCGGAGGGACGGTTCCGCCGCGGGACGCGTTGCAACGTTCGTCCAGTCCCGTAGCCCGATTTGGGGAGATACCTACTTTTGTCGCCGTTTCCGCATGAGTAAACCGCTATTTCTCCACATAGCGAATACTTTGGCGGCCTGGGAAGAGTTCTTCCGAGAAGGGTTCGACGCGGTCGGCCGTCCCAGCCACACGACGCTGCAGAAATGTACTGCAGCCATCCGTCAGCTTGCGACTGGACAAACGGCCGACATATTCGACGAATACCTCCACATCGGAGACACCACTGGGCGCATGTGCTTGCTCAACTTCTGCCGAGGCGTCCGGGCAGCCTTCAGTGACGAATTTCTCCGGAGGCCAAGCACGGACGATTGTCAGTTCCTCCTCAACCTGCACGAACAAGTGCACGGATTCCCCGGGATGCTTGGCAGTGTCGATTGCATGCACTGGCAATGGAAGAATTGCCCAGTGGCTTGGAGGGGGTCCTACACGAGCGGCCACAAAGGCACCCACCCAACCGTTGTACTCGAGGCCGTTGCCGACTACTGGCTTTGGATCTGGCACGCGTACTTCGGGGTCCCTGGCTCGAACAACGACGTAAACGTGCTCCACCAGTCCGACCTCTTTACCGAAGTTTTGGATAGTAAAGGGTCGGCCATCAACTTCGTCGCCAACAACCGGCTGTATAAAATGGGGTACTATCTCGCCGACGGCATCTACCCGAAGTAGCCGACCTTCATGAAAACGTGCAGCAGGCCTGCGAACCCAAAGCAGGCTCTTTTTGCGCAGAAGCAGGAGGCTGCGCGCAAGGATGTGGAGAGGGCGTTCGGGGTTCTCCAAGCGCGCTTCAACATCATCAAAGCCCCGGCTCGTTCGTGGTTCATGGAGAGCATGGTCGACATCATGTATACGTGCATAATCTTGCACAACATGATTGTCCGAGACGAAGGGCCCGATGCGGGAAATTGGTTCCACCCCGAATCCCCCGGAAGCTCAACCGCAAGTAGTCCGCCGCGAAGTGGAGCGCATCCGTCTATACAAGAACGGTTGGCTATTCGGGCAAGGACACGTGACTCTAGCGCCCACATCTAACTCCAAGAGAATCTAATTGAGCACATTTGAGAAAACTTTGGCGGAGAAGATTAAATTATGTCATTTTTATTTTTTTATAATTTTAATTATGTCTTTTTTTCTTTTCTTTTTTAAAGTTTAAGTTGTAATATTGTTTTAATTTTAATGAATTGTGTTTGTTTAAATTGAATTGGGTGGTAAAAAAAATAAAAAATGAAATTGAATGAATAGTAATTAACGGACGGAATAAGAGACGGTTAAGGGACGGAGCGTTGCAGGTTCTGTCCCTTAGTTAAGGGATGGAGGAAAAAAGAACAGTGGGGCCCTCAAATAGTGGTCAAATAATAGTTAAGGAACGGTTTAAGGGACGGTATAGAAACAGCGTAGTGGATGGTCTTAATTCACTTCTCTCTCCCCTCTTCTCTCTACTCGTCTCTGTCTCGCGATTTCTCTCACACTCTCCATAAATTGGAACAAAAATTTTAAAGCTCCCTCCTCAAGCTCTTCGTCGACCTCTCTCCCTCAAACATAATCGAAAACAAGATCCTCAATTCACTGCAGCAGGATCAATGCCGCTGCTGGGCTGCCAGGGCAGCCGGTTCCGCCTCGCGGCTCAGCCGCCACCGCCTGCCTGATCAGCGCAGCCCTCCTTTGTCATTCAGATAGAGCAGCCCCGATTTATCCAAAAGTTGAGTTCTGTAACCGATTTCGTTTTTCTTAAGTTCAGTTCTTGCATTACAGAGGTTCGGTTCTAACTGTGTTTGGGCTATTGTTTAGTTCAATTGTGAATCAACAGATCATGTAATTCGTATGCTAAAATGGGAAAAGTGAGAACTTGGTGTTGGGGAGGAGATATACGTTAAATGGGCAGATTCTGAATGAGTAAACGATAATCCCTCTCTTGAATTTAGTTCTCGGTTTCTGACAGAAAGGTGTAATGTCAGGTGTGACTTTATGGTACGGAATCGGGGTCACCGATGATAGGAACGACGACCGGAATTGCACCAACACGAAAGGAACTATGAGAAGGAGACGAGAGTGAAGAAGAAGTAGCAACTTGCATTAATATCAATGAATGAGAGTTACAAAAGAAGGAGCTACAGCTTATATAGCTGTGAGCTACTAACTAACTACGTAACTAACTTGAAATGGAAGTTATAACTAACTCCTAACTAACTAAGCTTCACGCCACGTGTCCATTTCTCCAAGCTTCTCTCGCGTCCATGCACACGTGTTATTCCAGTGTTTATTCTTTATCCTAGTATTTCCATTTCCATGCATCAAATCTCCCTCCCTTCAATTAACCTTGTCCTCAAGGTTTAAAATGCGGAAAGCGTTCTTGAATATCATGAAGGAATTCCCATGTAGCATCCTCTGGGAAAGAGTTGGCCCAATGGATTAAGACTTGAGTGGCTGGTTTGTTGCCTCTTTTAACCTAGCGTGGCTCAAGTATTTGCACTGGTTCAAGGAAGGTGGAGTTACCCACGGCAGGTAGCGTGTCGTGGAGCTGTGATAGAGGGCCCATTTTCTTCTTTAATTGAGACACATGAAACACGGGATGGATCTTAGAGTCAGCTGGTAAGGAGAGCTTGTATGCCACTTCACCAAACTTATCAATAACCTTGAAGGGACCGAAGTATCTGGGGCTGAACTTATGAAATTGTCGATCGCGGAGTGTATTCTGTCAGTATGGCTGTAATTTCAAATAGACCCAATCTCCCAAGGCAAATTTGCGATCAGACCGATGCTTGTCGTGCTGTTGTTTCATGCGCTTCTGAGCACGGCCTAAATGATGTTTAAGAACCTCCAACATTGCTTCCCGAGCCATCAGACTCTCATTCACATCGTGCACCGCGGAATCCCCTTTGAAGTAAGGAATGTGAAGAGGTGGAGGGTAGCCATATAATGCCTCAAAAGGGGTGGTTTCAATTGCTGAATGGAAGGAAGTGTTGTACCAGAATTCAGCTAAACTAAGCCAGTTACTCCAGTGGGTTGGTTGATCTCCACACATACAACGAAGGTAAGTTTCAAGGTAGCGATTAACCACCTCGGTTTGGCCATCCGATTGTGGATGATAGGCTGTTGACATATGTAATTCCACACCTTGAAGCTTGAAAAAATCAGACCAGAAGTTGCTCATGAACACTTTATCACGGTCACTGATCAGTACGCTCGGTAAGCCATGAAGTTTGAAGACATAATCCAGAAAAGCTTGAGCTACCATGAGGGCCGAATAAGGATGTAAAAGCCATGAAATGTGCATACTTTGTAAGGCGGTCCACAACCACTAAAATAGTAGACTTCCCATGAGAGAGAGAGAGTCCTTCAATGAAATCCAACTGACTTGAGACCATGCTTCCTCTAGAATATGTAGCGGTTGAAGAAGGCCCGGAGAAGCACTATTATCATATTTGTAGTGTTGACATATATCACATTCTCTAATAAAGTTCCTGATTTGCTTCTCCATATTGATCCAGTAGAATAATGAAGAGAGACGTTTGTAAGTGGCCAAGACTCCCGAGTGACCCCCAGCACTTGAATTATGAAACAATTGAATGATTTTAAGTCTTAAGTCCTGATCATTACCCACAACTAGTCTCCCTTTTCTTCTCAGTTGATTGCCAATCCAAGAGAATTTAGAAGATGCCTCATGATCGTGCTGCAGTTCAGAGATCACTTTCTTCAATTGTGGATCTGAGTCCCATGTGGCTTGTATCAGAGGATAGATGTCTGTTGATATTGTTGTTAAAGCCATACAGAATATTTCAGAAGAGTGTACACGGGAGAGTGCATCATCAACCATGTTTTCAGCTCCCTTTTTGTATGTGATTTCAAAATCAAAGGCCATAAGCTTTGACAACCAGCTGAGTTGAGCAGGAGTTGAAAGCTTCTGTTTCAATAAATGGCTCAAGGTCTTATGATCTGTTCTGACTTCAAAAGGCTGAATACTCAGGTAGTGAGACCAATGGGTGACTGCAAAGACAATAGCCAGCAGCTCCTTATCATAAACTGACAGAGCTCTATTCTTTGGGGAAAGTGTCTTGCTAATGAAAGCAATGGGGTGGTTGTTTTGCATCAAAACAGCTCCTATTCCATAGCTAGATGCATCAGTCTCTACTATAAAAGGTATTGAGAAATCAGGTAGAGCTAACACAGGGGGAGATAGCATAGCTTCTTTCAATGCCGCAAAGGCTGCATCAGCAGTAGCATCCCAACAAAAAGCATCCTTCTTGAGGAGATCAGTTAGGGGCCTGCAAATGATGCCATATCCCTTGATAAACTTTCTATAGTAGCCCGTGAGTCGAAGGAAACCTCTGAGTTTGGACACATCCGTAGGTGTAGGCCAATCCTTCATAACTTGAATTTTCTTAGGATCGGTTGAAACCCCCTCCTTAGAAATAATGTGGCCTAGGTATTCCACCTTACTTTTAGCAAATTCGCATTTGCTTTCTTTAGCAAAAAGGGAGTACTCGTGTAATTTCTGAAAGACCAGCTTCAAATGATCCAAATGAGCAGGAAAGTCCTTGCTATATATCAATATATCATCAAAAAAGACAAGCACAAACTTCCGCAAGAAAGGTCGAAATATATCATTCATTAAACTTTGAAATGTGGCTGGCGCGTTGGTGAGTCCAAAAGGCATCACCGCAAATTCGTAGTGGCCATCGTGAGTACGAAAAGCCGTCTTGGGAATGTCCTCTGCTTCCATTCTGATCTGGTGATACCCCGCTCTCAAATCTATTTTAGAAAAAACCGTAGCTCCCTTCAATTCTTCAAGGAGTTCATCAATAAGAGGAATGGGGTATTTATCTTTAATAGTGATCTTGTTCAAGTGTCTATAGTCCACGCACATTCTCCACGTTCCATCTTTCTTTTTCACCAAGACCACAGGAGATGAAAACGGACTAGAACTTGGTTGAATAAAGCCTTGCTTAAGGAGGTCGGACACTTGTTTTTCAATGACATTTTTCTGGATTGCTGAATGTCTGTAGGGTCTAGAGTTTACTGGTGAAGAACCTGGAAACAGAGTGATTTTATGATTATGAGATCTCAAAGGAGGCAAAGAAGTAGGCTCAGTAAAAATAGCCTTCTGCTCCTCTAGAAGCACTTTGAGACTAATAGGAACTGAGAGCTCGTGTTCTTCAGTTTGTTCAACAGACAGTATTGTAGAGTTTCCTTCATCATTCACTTGAATGCAGCATAGGTGTATTCCATCAGTATGAGTGAGTAGCTTATTCATTTCCTTCTCTGAAACCGTGTGGACTTTCAGCTCATTGTGGCTTCCTCTCACCAAGTGTCTTCGGCCATTTAGGGTAAAATCCATTGTTAAATTCTTGAAGTCCCACTGAATGACTCCCAATGTTTCTAACCATTGTATGCCTAACACCATATCACAGCTACCCAAAGGAAGGAGAAGGACATCTGTTGTAAATGAAGTACCCCTCAGTAACCAACTCATACCTTTGCACATAGAGTTGCACTCCAAGCGATTCCCATCCGCAACATCTACCATTACTGGAGTTACTGGAGTAAGGTGAAGTCCTGATTTCTTATCCAAGTGCACATCCAAGAAGTTGTGAGTGCTGCCTGAATCAATAAGGATATGTATAGCCTTCTTACCAATTCGTCCTGTGACTCTCATAGTGCGAAAACCTCTTGAGGGAGAGCCGTTTATAGCATGGATAGAGATCAGAGGATTATCATCCTCAACAGTTTCATCATCATGGAACTCATCAGTAACATTCAAGTCACCCCTTCCATCTTCTATTTCTAGTAGATACAATTGTTTCCTAGCACAACGATGACCTCTCTCAAATTTTTCATCGCACCCATAGCACAGTCCCTTAGCTCTTTTATCAGCCATTTCTTCCTCAGTCAATAAGCGCCTATTCTTAGCAGGCATAGTAGGTGTGGGAAGTAATGGTGTAGAATTTGAGGAAGGTCTAGGTTCCGTGGTAGTAAATCGTTTAGTGCTCGAAGGAATTACTTCTCTAGGGGTAGTAGATAGATCTTGAAGTCTAGCTAAAGCATAAGCATGTACCAATGTTTGTGGCATGAACATGCGCACAACTTTTTGCACAAATGGTTTCAATCCATTAATGAAATGACTGATAGCGTAAGATTCAGATAGAGAGACACGACCAAGCAACAATTCGAAACGGTCATGGTAGTCAGCAAACGAACCTGTTTGCTTGAGTGTGAGGAGCTCGGTCATTGGGTCTCCGAGGAGCTGATCTCCAAATCGACCTTCAGAAACGTTGGCCACGGCGTAGTCATCGCTCGATCTTGATATTTTGCCCAATTTTGAAACCATTGAAGCTCGCGTCCTTCAAAATTAATCACCGCCAAACGCACCTTCGATTCTTCCGGTGTCAGATCCACCGCGAAGAAGTGATCGCAACGGAGAATCCAGCCGGTTAAGTCCTCTCCATTGAAGATCGGAAAACCAACCTTAGATTGGCGAGTAGCAAAGTATTGTTGCCGATGCTGAACACCACCTGCAAACTGAGCATTAGGAGCGCCCTCCTGTGGCGGAACCAAACGAGACATCAATTCATTTTGCTGCAGTTGGAGAGCTAGAAGCTCCTCTCTGAATTCTTTCATAGAAAGATCGCGCGCCTCCTCCGATTCATCTCGGCGCCGATCAGAATCAGTGAGTTTCGCAGAGAGTTCAGCCATGGTAGCCTTGACTGACTCTTCCAACCGCCGCATATCTCCGGAGCGAGTGTCCATCACCACAGGAATCGGATCGGGTAGGCTGATACCACTTGGTACGGAATCGGGGTCACCGATGATAGGAACGACGACCGGAATTGCACCAACACGAAAGGAACTAAGAGAAGGAGACGAGAGTGAAGAAGAAGTAGCAACTTGCATTAATATCAATGAATGAGAGTTACAAAAGAAGGAGCTACAGCTTATATAGCTGTGAGCTACTAACTAACTACGTAACTAACTTGAAATAGAAGTTATAACTAACTCCTAACTAACTAAGCTTCACGCCACGTGTCCATTTCTCCAAGCTTCTCTCGCGTCCATGCACACGTGTTATTCCAGTGTTTATTCTTTATCCTAGTATTTCCATTTCCATGCATCACTTTATTTTGTGAGAAGGAAGATTTAAGATTTGAAGCAAGTGACTGTAGTGTACCTTGTGTGAATTGGAATGGGCGTGAACTTGCACTTGATTGAGTAAGAATTTAGGAGTTCGGCCTTGTTCTTTTGAGTTCTTGAGATGTGGATGAGAGTGCAAATTGTAGAGAAAAACAGTTTGATAAGTAACAAGAATATCACGTAGTCATTGAAAGAACACTCAGGATCAAATACCATAGTCGAGAACTTGAGTTGGTGTGGAAAGGGAATCGAACTGGCTTGACTTTTCTTCTTCTGTACTCTCTCTACTTTCTTTGTGATTGTGAACAAGAGTGTGTGAGTGAGGACGGCTGAGAGAGCAGTTTAGGGTAGAGAGATTGAAATACCGTGTTTAGTGAGAGGCTTAATTGGGTGATAAATTGCCAATTGATTGAGAAAATAAAAGCTGTTTGACTGGTTTAATCTATACATATATAAAAGGCCAGTTTTGGCCTTCTTTTGAAATATTTATAAACTATGGGTATGAATTTAAATATTTATGAATTTTGGATATTAATTTAAATATTTATTTGTAGTGAATTTAAATATTTATGAATTTTGGGTATTAATTTAAATATTTATTTGTAGTAATAGCCGTTAATTTGTTTAGATTCTGAACTCAACTACTGTTACAATTTGTAAAACTGACGGTAATAATAATTAATAATTAGGGTTTCTTTTGAAAGGCCAGTTTTGGCCTTCTTTTGAAATATTTATAAACTATCGGTATGAATTTAAATATTTATGAATTTTGGGTATTAATTTAAATATTTATTTGTAGTGAATTTAAATATTTATGAATTTTGGGTATTAATTTAAATATTTATTTGTAGTAATAGCCGTTAATTTGTTTAGATTCTGAACTCAACTACTGTTACAATTTGTAAAACTGACGGTAATAATAATTAATAATTATTGATGCTTCATGCGGTAGTTGTTCACAATAAAACTGATTTACTTCAAAATCCATTCTATATTTTAAAAGGCGTCCTATTAATATTTATGATTCATACTCCTATCAGATTAAATTCAAAGTTAGTATAATAATAGTCATTGAGAAATGCAACGGTCAAGATCCCATGCCCAAAAAATAAAGAGGAGAACGTGAATGCATGTTTTGATATCATTCAGTTTGGAGATTCATGGCCAATTAGCGTTAAATTTGAAACGATTTCTCCACTAATTAAAATGATGTAATTAGGCAGCATTAGAAAATGATGTAACCGCCTAATTCATGGCCAAAATAATGATGAAGAGAACGTGAGTATAGAATTTAGAATTAATGTTTCTCACTCAAATAAATCTATGGCTATAAATCATTAGCTAACTGATGAAAACATACACTCTTGAATTTTGAAACTAATACACTCGCAAGCGGATTGACATGTGAATTCTTTGAAGCAACTTTATCCAACAACCTTCACAAAAGAGGTAGTGCAATTTTATCCAACAAACTTCGCTACTGTATCTTGATAATATTTTTATAATTCTTGCTACTGATATCAATATCTTGACTATTTTCAGGCTCATATGTGGATTCCTCATGCCTAAATTAAGGAGATAACATTGCTTAACGACCTTGATTATAGTAAAGTTAAGCAAGTGAAATACTTTTTTCTTCTTTGTGAGGAATGGAGAAAGTGGAAAAGATTGCTTAAATGAATATTTATTATGTATATATATGCTATGTAGAAATCGGAAGTGAAGATTGAATGGTGTTGGTGGTGCTAGATTTTGTAATTCTCTCATTCGTCTTCGGCAAGTTTTTCTAGCAATTATGATGTAGGCGTTGGATTCTTCTTAATTTAGGGTTAATATATGTGTACAATTTCTGTTCATTTACTATATGTTTGTTATTTTATGGTGGTCGATTATGTATTTCTAATATTAATTTTTATATCGATTTATTGATGACATGTTTAATAGTTTATTTTATTCTCTATCTAATTACGAATAGTTTGTATCATAGTAAGAAGAGATTGATTTTAAATTGTTTTTCTTATGATCTAAGTAACAATATGTTTCCAAATGGTATTTGAGTTTTAATAATTTTTTCTCACACAAGTTTTTATTTATAGTATAACATAATTTATTAATAACTTGAATAATATTGGCTACTTTTGTTGATTAATTTCATACTTTGTAACTTTTTGCATATATAACCTATATTTGATAATTCAAATAAGTTGATAAGAAACAAAATTGTTAACAATATTTATGTTATTCAAGTATAAATAAAATAAAATACGGAGTAAGAGATTTTGATTGTAAAAATTGAATCTAAATAAAATATGCATGGTGATAAAGATTTACTATAATTTTAGAAAAATATTCTATTTATAAATTCATTATGGTTATATATATTAATAATTATAATAGATTATATGGTATTTTAAATATAAGTAAAATTAACATATGTTTGCAAGTGTATACATAGTTAATCAGTTATTTTTATTTTGTGATGCATAGATATTATTTTATTTTTATAAATTTGAAAAAGTTAATATCTGTGCGAATGCATAGGTGTTACACTAGTTTTGGGATGAATTTGCAGAATACACGCTTGAAGAGGCTGACAATCTTTTCCGTATTTTGTTTGATATTGAAAATATTATTGTATTTATTTCATGAATCAAAAGCAGGCTCCAAGTTGTAGGATCTTAATTTAATTAAATTGGGCTCAAGATTCCTTCGTATTTTATTTAAATTGTGTAGCCCACACTTTATATTTCACAAGATTGGGTTTGTATCATTTATTTAATTTAACGGATCCAACACGGAATTGATTTCAATAAATATTCCTCAAGGAAAGAAATTATTAATATTCGACTTGTGATTTCACCATCACAATTTCAAACCAATAAAGCAAGTTAACTCGTGTCTTGGTAATAATTCCAACCATTCGCCTAACAATTAAATTCACCAAGCACCAATTATTTAAAAATCCATGTCACTTAATCAACGAAGTTGACTCAGTTAACGCACAGTCAAAACCCTAAATTAAATTAGGTCACAAGAATATCAAATAACAACTTTACTCGTCATTTAATCCATGGACTTCACGGCATTAAAAGCATTAAATGCAAAAAGAATTAGGGTTCGAAAATTGGGGTATACAGTGGCTTCAAAATCATTCTTCTTCCTCTCGTCCATGTTTAACAATACTGTCGGAGCTGAAAATATTCATACAGCCGGTTCAAACAGTACTTTAAAAATATGAACATCGATGGTCTCATCATCGTGGTAGGCGCTGTAGTAGCAAGTCTTGAAAACAGATAAAAACGTTTGTTTGATGTTTCTGTCGATGCAACCTCCATTTTCTTCAAGGGCCAACTTCACCAACGCCTGCGTATCCTGTTCGAGCTCCTTATCCGTTATGCCCCCGTCCACAACTTCCAGTGTCTGAACATGTTGAGTCAAGAATAATTCGCAACACGACATATTATTTTCTTGCAAGGAAACACAAAGATAATAACAAAACCTTTTTATCTTTGATTAGGCTAAGCCGCTTGCATATTTTGTTAGTGAGGGTTGAGAGAGTCGTGTATTCAAGGTGCGACAATACGTCTCCATTGATTGCAGTGAGACCAGTGCAGATGTTGACCGTGTTTGCTAGGAGCTCTGCCTCATCCCCGCTGTTCGCCTCCCCTTGTTGCAGTTTCAGGATCCATTGGCTCCACTGCACATCAATTCCACAAAACAAATAGAAAATGAGAGAGTATTTCCATCATATTTTAGGGTTTATTGAAAATAATCTGATGTACTCAGGGTATATTGATAAACCCTAATTATCAATTCCCTATCAAATTAATTTATTAAACCATGATTGATATCATTAATAATCCACAATCAGGGTTTTATTGATAACATTTAACATTTGGGACTCACAGCATTTTTCAGTCCAAGGCGAGTATATCTGTCGAAACCATCTAGAAGTTGCTGGAAGGTTGTCAACAGAGTTCCAGCCAGTCCATGATCTTTCATAGCACTATGTCACATAATTTATGAAGCAAAAAAATGGTTGAGTTTTGAGATTTAACTTGAATTTCATCATGAATTGAAAAGAATATATGTACCCTATTGCTTGATCGAGGCCATCGATTTGTGTAACAAGAGTTATTTGGTCCAAAGATAGTGCAGTTCCATGGTTAAGAAATGATGTGATCATCCTAGAAACAATTTGAGTTTTGGTCCACACAAGCCTCTCTTGTGTTCTTTCGGGTTCGAAAATGGTTGCTGCAGCCAAAAAGTAAGCACGAAGCAAGTCTCGTTTGCTTATCCCAAATTCACAAACGCTATTTTTGTGGTACCATCTGCACAAGTTATCACAAATGCACAAAATTGCACGTAAGATATTACTCCATTTAGTTTATTTTTATGATCAACTGAGACTATAGGCATACTCTAGCATGTAAGTCCATTCCAACTGATGTTGTGCTTGGCATCTATTGAAATCCAGTATCGCGAGCTCTTTGTATCTGTCGTTGCTGATCTCTGGCATCCTGTATGTATAAGTTAGATATAGGATCACCAGTTTACCAGAAGAGAAGAAATATTTATGTGATGCTAATTAACCTGTAGAAAACCTTGCCTATCCATACGTCGCCCGAACCAGCATAATGTTGTAGATAATACGCAGCCTCAACTCGTGGTAGAGTTGCGTACCATGGCATCTTCAGCCCGAGCTTCACCTGTTTGAATATGAACATTTATTGACATGAAAATGAAGAAGAATTTATTGATCATTTTGCAATTTAGACCTCATCAATGAAGTGGTGGTATATGACCCACTTTTCTTGAAGTTGATGGTTGGATATCTTTTGTTGCAAAAAGTTATATGCAAATTGTGAGGCTTCCTCAAGTATTTCTTCTCCGGGAAATCGAAGCTGGGCAGCTCTGTAGAGATTGTATATTGGAGATGCTGACTCGATCATCTGACCACTGTAGCAAGAAAATTTACCGTCTTGCTGCTTGAAATGTTCAAGTACATCTAATCAAGTGAATTCAAACCATATTATCAATTATTTTGTTTTGAAATATTTGAATTATTAATTATGGTTATTGAAAGATATATACTTGGATCTACATTGTATCCGTGCAGTCTTAGAAGCCTGACGCCCATGGACGTGCAATCAATTTCGCAAAATTGCGAACCTCTCCCACTGAATACACCCTTCTCTGTCCAAACACTGTGCTCCAAAAATTAACACTTATTAATTATGTTTGTTAATCAATGCCGCTTTATCATATACTCACTACAGACTTTGGGAACCACACAAATTTTAATATGAAATTGAAAAAAATAAAAGAGAATGAGAAAAGAAATACTAATGAAGTGTGAAAAATGTTTCCAAAAATGAAAGTGAGATTTTTAGGGACCGAGAGAGTATAAACATTCGCACCTTTTGATGTGATCTAAAAAAGTCTTAATTTCTTGCGGGAACAAACGAGAAATTCCTAGGCGTTGTAGTCTGTCGATTGCCCAAAGTCTTGCAAAAATATCCACGGGATATGTATGTGGCGCTACACATATGTTGCAATAGTCCACAAATTAGCTATTTAATTAATTAATTAAAAGATAAATTGTTAGAAAAAATATCAAGTTTGGTCGATATAGATCTGATTAATTCTGCAACTTTCGAAAACAGTAGTAGGTTTTATAATTTTGACATTATTTTTCAATTGTCTCATAATCTCATATTTGAGAAAATTTAAGTCTGATGTGGTATACGGAAAATATATATAATCGAAGCCACATTTTAGTTTTATTAATTAAAATGACGTTGTTTACTATACTTAGTCTACCACGTTTTAAATTTTTATAGATCCACGTGCCATGTTAGGATCTTGAAATTTTCCGCTCGAAGAAAATTGAGAAAAATGTCAAAGTTATAATATAACCGATGTCTATTTTATTTAAGTTATAACCTAAAATATAATGACTTTGAGTGTGTTTGAATAAGAATTACCACCACCGTTGCAATTCTTGACGGCGTTCTGAATGAAATCGAAGCATTTTTGGTCTTTGGTGTGCATGAAGACGTAGGCGGTGGACGACGGCGAAGTGAGGAAGGAGCCATCGGCTGACTGCAGTTTCAGCATGTTTTCCCACTCCAAATCTCCTATCCCTTCTAAACTGTATAGTAAACTTGTTGGCGTTTGGTATATCATATCCTTCGGTATCCTGTCGATCAAGCACGTTACAAATTTTGAATTTGACTCGTAACACAATAACTCTTCTATTTCGAATGAGATTAAATAGTTACTTTTTCAATCTTTCTTCTTTTATGCTAGCAATCTCCTTGATGAGGGGATGATCATAGGGAAGGCCTTGAACGCCCACGTTTTTGGCTCTTTGGACAAGGGCAGGAAACACGATCTCGAATCCCGATGTCATGTGCTCAATATTCCCATCTTTGAGTTTGTGCACATTTTCATTGATGTACGTCACTCCTAATCGATTAATACAATGTATAGCATATTTATTTTAAGGAAAATAGCAAAAAAAATCACAAAGTATGGTAAAATTCTGATCAATTCTAGTACTCCATAACTTTAAAAAATGGCCGATTAAATCACAACTTTGACGATTTTCTAAATTATCCTATGGATTTGAATTTGGGAAAAATTGAGCGTGACATAGATGCCAGGAACGTTTGATGTGGATACAAGAAACGAATGACGTGGAATAAAGTATTAAATGACACCGTTCTACCCCAGATTTATGTCTTCAATGTGAATCATTCTCAACAATTGCTAATTTGCATGTCTTGTTTCATCCCTTTTGTGTAAAAGACATAAATCTAGAATGAAACGATGTCGTTTAATAATTTATTCCATGCCGTACGTCTACGGCATCGACGCCATACGTTCCCAGCGTTCATGCCACGCTCAGTTCCCCCAAATTCAAATCCATGGGACAATCCAGAAAATCGTCAAAGTTATGATTAATCGGTCATCTATTCCTAAAATTTTTGACCGTGGTTTTTTGGCTATTTACCCTTATTTTATAGAAAATATAGAAATAAGTGGACAAACCTTTTTCCATCATGTCATCGCGAAGGTTCCATGATTTCAAGGCCACCACACACGCTAATGTATTTAGAATCCGATCGTAAATGCAGAAGAAGTCATCCCCCCATGAGCCATCCGCCTTCTGGTGCCGCGCTATCCACTCAAGACACGACGGGATCTGCGGGGCGTCACGCCCTTCCAAGTCCTTGATTAGCGCGACTATCGACGTGTCGTATGGAGACACGCTTATTCGCCCGTCGCCCGACGTCGTCAACAGACTCTTGACATGCTCGATACAGTCCTCGATCTGATTGTTCACCTTCACAAACAAACCAATAAATTTCGGTTCAAGATTAATTGTGACGAATTTGATGTCAGTTCAAGCTTACTTGAAGAGGAGGGTTTTCTTCACTCACTTGGGACGCATCCAAACTTGCCACCGCAGTAACCAAGGCTCTCGTCAAACTACTTTTTTTGCTCGGGTACGTACCTCGACATTCAGTTAATTTCGATAGCTGCTTGCGACCAATTCGACAACTCAATCGCGCGTGTTTGATGCTACTATTCAGCCATGCGCAAACTAGGTTGGCAAATAAAAACAATCAATATCTCACATGAATGTAAAGAGAGGATTAGAACCACTATATAAGTTTCACGGGACACTCCAATTAACATGATACATAAGAGATTGACGATTGTAGGTTAAAACTTTTAACTAACCCAACAATATATAACTGTCCAGTCCGGTAAACAGAAAATAACTTACACATTAGTATGTAATTTATGGTTTGAACAATAAAAAAAGAGGTAAATAAATATAGACATGGTTTGAACAATCAAAAACATATGTCGTTACCGGCATAAAATTCCGGCAGGTGAACTTCTGCCGGTTGGTGCAGCCTGCGGCTGGTAACCGTTGTTGTGCTCAAATTTAGAGTAGACATAATGGTCATTCTTTTTTTCAATTTACGAACAAAACTACTCGTTGCCTGAGATAGCTAGCTGTAGCAATCCTGCTACCAATTAACTACTCAACTATATATCTAAGTTCGGCATACAATTGACATTATTATGTGGAAGGCGACCAATAAATAATTGACGTACCAGAGATCTGATTTCTGGTCTATGCTGAATAGTTGTCATATCTTTTAAAAAATTGTCATAAATAGTTTTCATATCTTTTAAATGGGAATAATTAATTGGAAATTTGTTTGGGATGGTTATATGCGTACTAAATTAAAACTGAGTTTTCGGTTCTCTATTTAAAAAAGATCAATGACGGTTTCTTACTATGTCTAAAAATGACTTAAACCTCTAATCTATTATTATCCACGGTTAGAACATGTTACTAACAGCCTTAACTATCATCATATTGTTAAGATTATACGCCATCAACCAATATTTCACTTTTTAAAATCTGTATAGAGTCGTCAAAATATCGATTTTTATTAAAATAACCCCAAGCTGTCACCCTCCACAGTATACTTATTCAACTCTAATTTATTAATCTGCAATTAGAATAGAAAAATTGTACAATTGTCAACATTTTTGTCACAACAAGTACGTGGTATCGCGTGCCAAATATTATAATCTTTCTTTAGGGTGACTAATATTGGCATTAAAATAACACACATCAACATTTTAATATCCGCAATAAACAAGTCTAGATAAAAAAAAATTTATTTTTGCAACATCTTACTTTAACTAATCTATTTTTAATATAATTTTAAAAAATAAATTAAAGGAACATGAGATAGCATCAAATAATTTCAGTTTAAAAGCTGAACTGAACTATCAAAAAAATCTCAATTCTCATTTAATTGACCAAATAATATTTGAGAAACTTGACAGTTATGAATTAATTCACAATTAGATCGACATGAAGACATCTATTAATTCAATTATGTATTCGGTTTAGGAATTGGTAATTGAATTCGTTACTTTGCGGTAATTTTACATCTTAAATATTTGATTCTGTACATATATTGAGATTGACTTTTTATTAATGAGTTGAGATTTCGATTCTACTTTGTCGTGATATTTTTTATTGTTGATGGATCGTGAGATCCACCAAATAAAAAAAATCTCGATATTTGTTTATATTTATAATAAAAAATTTCAATTCTAAACTCATACTTTTGCACATGTACAACCATGAGCTGGAAAAGAACAAATCAGTTAGGTGTTTGGGAACATGGAATTGGAGCTATGTAATTGGAATTGGAGGCTCCAATTTCAATTCCAATTCTATTGTTTGGTATCACAAAAATGTATAGAATTAGAATTGAATTATAATTTCAAAATTTTCAATTTCATTATTTGAATTCCATATCAAAAGTAGAAAATTGGAATTCCATAATAATAAAATTAGATAGCTTCACTACCCACTGCACACATTTCACATACACTACACACACTACACACACACATTTCACACACTTCACACACTACACACATTTCACACACCACAAATTTCACAGGTTTCACACACTACACACACTAAACAAATTTCACACAGTATACAAATTTCACACACTACACACATTTCACACACCACAAATTCCACATGTTTCACACACTACACACACTAAACAAATTTCACACACCACACATATTTCACACACTACACAAATTTCATACACTACACACATTTCACACACTACATACATTTCACACACTACACAAATTTCACACACTTTACAAATTACACACATTTCACACACTAAACAAATTTCACACCTTTCACACACTACACACTACACACATTTCACACAATACACTACACACATTTCACACAATACACAAAATACACACTCTACATACACTATATACAAAATACACATACTACACATATTACACACACATTACAAACAAAATACACACACGACACAAATTTTACACAAAATACACACACGACACAAACTTTACAAGTGTGTGAAATGTGTGTAGTGTGTGAAATTTGTGTAGTGTGTGAAATTTGTGTAGTGTGTGAAGCGTGTGAAATGTGTGTAGTGTGTGAAATGTGTGAAATTTGTGTAATGTGTGAAATGTGTGAAATTTGTGTAGTATGTGAAGTGTGTGAAATTTGTGTAGTATGTGAAGTGTGTGAAATTTGTGTAGTGTGTATGTGTGTAGTGTGTGAAATTTGTGTAGTGTGTGTAGTGTGTGAAATGTGTGTAGTGTGTGAGGTATGTGTGAAGTGTGTGTATTATATGTGTATAGTATGTGTATTTTGTGTGAAGTGTGTGTGAGTATGTATTTTGTGTATAGTGTGTGCGCACAAATTATTCAAATTCAATTTCATATCAATTACTTTACTTTACCAAACATAGGATTTGGAATTGAATTAGAACTCAATTTCTCCCAATTCAATTCCATAGAATTTCAATTCCAATTTAATTACAATTCCGTGTACCAAATGGAGCCTTAGTCAAAAATATCAATTCAATTCTCAATTTAATTGAATTATCAATTCAATCAATCCAAAAAAAAAAACCTCTGCATGCGTAATTCTTCATTATCAAATCAAATCAAATCAAATAATTAAATATGCTTGACCAAAACAAGATGAAGACGTCCCTGAATTTGTAAGCAATTCAACAACAAACCAGATTTCTTAAGCATGCAAATCATTATCCACAAGGATGCGACAGCTTATCCAGAGCCTTTGTCCTAGCGGGAAGGAGCTTAGACATTATTGTTTGAGATGCCGAGTTCGAGCTCTTTTGACATTATTTGTAATTTCCTCCTTTATATAGGAGTTTATTTAAAAAAAAAGATCGCGAGAGCTTTATTCATACTAATCATTCTGCGGAAAATAAATATCAACTGAATTCTCGATTCAAATCTAAATAGAACTCTTAATTAATCAACCAAAAATTCTCCACAGCAATTAAGAATAGTTTCAATTCATCAGTATGTGTGCGCAAACATTTAAGTAAAACAACCAAATAAATCCACAAAAGAGAAACCTTTAGATTTTATGGATTCATAAACCAAGCAAGAACATGATAAATGAGTTGCTATTTAGTGTAAATTAACCAAGAACAACATAGAAGAGCATATGAAATTAAATGGTGGAATTGCTTTATCGCACCTATGATCATCAGATAATACGTTTTTTCACAATATTTACTCTATACGATAACTATGTGTCCATGACTTGCTTATATAAAATATAAGATCTTTTATTTTCTGTTCAAATTCTTCATAAATAGAAAATCTCATATCTCATATAGTATATCTACATTTAATTTCATAATAAATTAAATATGTTTCTGTCTAAACTTTAATTTTTAATAGATACTTTAAATGGGAATCATACATTATTAAATTAGTTATATTGAAGTCTATATATATATCTATATATATATATATATAGGGATGTATTCATTTCATTTTCCTATATTTCCTCATTTTTCCTTCTTAATATCAGCCATTAGATTAGAGAAATGGACGGTCAAGATCAACATTGGGTAATTAATCCCGTGTTGCATTATTTGTCCTATTTTGTGCATTATGAGGGTACAATAGTAATCTAATAATGGCTGGAAACCGCTACGAATAATGCACCACATGGTCACGAGTAATGCATATAATTGCATATATAATGCACAATATGTGAACTGCAATGCATACGAACAAGATGTGCTGTGTTATGATGTTTGACACACGTTTCTTGTTTCCCCTAAGGGTTTAATAAGCTTAGGGGCTAGGGTATAGTACGTAGACATGTATGTAATCTTCACATGGTAACGAGTAATGGATATAATTGACTATATAATGCACAATATGTGAACTGCAATGCATACGAACAAGATGTACCATGTTATGATGTTTGACACACGTTTCTTGTTTCCCCTAAGGGTTTAATAAGCTTAGGGGCTAGGGTATAGTACGTAGACATTATTAAATGCACGTATGTAATCTTCAATCCGTTGATTAACCCATATACACAATACCTCTAATAATGCATAATATACTGAGATAATGACAATTAACAGCTACATAATGCACTACCTAAACCAAATAATGCACATACGTATATTCCAATAACAACAATTTATTAGTAATGTCTACATACTATACCCTAGCCCCTAAGCTTATTAAACCCTTAGGGGAAACAAGAAACGTGTGTCAAACATCATAACATGGTACATCTTATTCGTATGCATTGCAGTTCACATATTGTGCATTATATAGTTAATAACATCCATTACTCGTGACAATTTGATGAATTATTCGTATCGTTTTATAATTTGTTATTAATGCGTACGTACTATACCCTAGCCCCTAAGCTTATTAAACCCTTAGGGGAAATAAGAAACGTGTGTCAAACATCATAACACAGCACATCTTGTTCGTATGCATTGCAGTTCACAAATTGTGCATTATATAGTCAATTATATCCATTACTCTTTACCATGTGAAGATTACATACGTGTCTACGTACTATACCCTAGCCCCTATGCTTATTAAACCCTTAGGGGAAACAAGAAACGTGTGTCCAAACATCATAACATGGTACATCTTATTCGTATGCATTACAGTTCACATATTGTGCATTATATAGTCAATTATATGCATTACTCGTGACCATGTGGTGCATTATTCGCAGATACCAAAATGTGGCAGTTACTTTTCCGTCAAATGTCAATAATAACCCTGTAATGCATACAACCACCTTCTATAATGCAACACGGAACCAGTTTTATAGAATCAATCTGATCCGTTGATGCCTTAGATCTAACGCGTAATATTAAGAAGGAAAAAGGATCTAAGATGTGAAAAGGAGAATAACGCTCCCCTATATATATATATATATATATATATATATAGGGTAGTGATCTATGGCAAACACCCCTTAACCAAATAACTAGAGAACAAATCATAACCACAAGATCAAGAAAATCAAGGGCTAGTATTAATACATGTAATTTTCTAATTTAAGGAGAAATTAGTTCCCTCAATCATAAAGTTACTCCACAATAACAAGGCGGGGTATAATTGTCACTTCACATACAAAATTGAAATGACGTCGGTCGCTCAATTCCAGGCTCTCTTCGTCCCCTCAAACTCGATCAAAAAATCATCCTTGAATGGTGGAAACGCATTCTTCGGCTCATCAATCTCTTTGCGCTGTGAAATTCAGAAAATCAGACAGAGAAAGCAGCTGACGGTGGTCGTTGCCGTCGGAGATGTCTCAGCCGACGGGGCTGTGTATCTAATAGACGGCGCCTCCGCGGTTGGAGAGAGACTTTCACGGATTGGGAGAAGTGCGTGGAGGAAGGGGAGAAGAACAAAGAGGATATCGTGGAGAAATGCGTTCAGGCGACTTCGGCGTTGAGGAAGTGTATGGAGGCGCATTCCGATTACTATGCGCCGCTGCTCGATGCGGAGGAGGCGGTGATGAAGCAGATAGAGGAGGAAGAGAAATCAGATGATTTTGAGAAGAAGGAAGCACTTTGATTTTGACTCTGAGATTGATTTCGATTTTTAGCGTTTCGTGATAGGAAATTGCTCTATCTAGAATAAACAACATTGGATATTTGGGTGCGAAACTGTTGATTTTCACATTGATTTCTTAATCTTTGTGATGTTTTGTTGTTCAATGAAGTGCCTATTTCTTAAACAAGAGTGAAGTAAAATCTGAGTAAGAGTGATGTGTTTTGTGAACAAGAGTGAAGTAAAATCTGAGTAAGAGTGATGTGTTTTGTGAACAAGAGTGAAGTAAAATCTGAGTAAGAGTGATGTGTTTTGTGAACAAGAGTGAAGTAAAATCTGAGTAAGAGTGATGTGTTTTGTGAACAAGAGTGAAGTAAAATCTAAGTAAGAGTGATGTGTTTTGTAAACAAGAGTGAAGTAAAATCACAATAAGAGTGATGTGTTTTGTAAACAAGAGTGAAGTAAAATCACAATAAGAGTGACGTGTTTTGTAAACAAGAGTTAAGTAAGTAAAATCACAATAAGAGTGACGTGTTTTGTAAACAAGAGTTAAGTAAAATTATGATAAGAATGACTTTTTTGTAAACAAGAGTGAAGTAAAATCACAATAAGAGTGATGTGTTTTGTAAACAAGAGTGAAGTAAAATCACAATAAGAGTGATGTGTTTTGTAAACAAGATTGAAGTAAACCCATGCTAAGAGTGACATGTTTTGTAAACAAGAGTGAAGTAAAATCACAATAAGAGTGACGTGTTTTGTAAACAAGAGTGAAGTAAAATCATGCTAAGAGTGACGTGTTTTGTAAACAAGAGTGAAGTAAAATCACAATAAGAGTGATGTGTTTTGTAAACAAGAGTGAAATTAAAAAGTGAAGTGGAACTGTGTTGGCATGTGATTAACAAGCACACATTTTATTTCTAAAATAAGGAAATGCGGAGTAGTTAAAATGTGAAGTGGATCTTAGCAAAGATAAAATACGAGTAACTGTGCATTGTAAAATTAGTAGTAGTAGTAATAATTTATCTAATTCACTATCAATATATACGTACAATTCCCACAAAGTTATTCGATTTAACCACATCAAAAGCAATCTCAGTTAATCTATTCCCACGGCCTCAACCGAGATTATCAAGTTTAAGAAATAATTAAGCAAATTCCCAATTAATTACAAAAATCGTGAATAGGAGGGAGTTGAATGATTGACACGAAATGGTTGCATTGGAATTTGAAGCCAACGTATCTAATTCAGCTTCAAAAGAAAATTTCTTATCCTATTAATCCTTCAAAGTACCGATCTCCGATCTCCACTGTGAATCGGCATCTTCTTCCACCGTCAAGATCTTCGCCGTAAAACACCAGATAGACTTCGCCGCCGTGAATCACCATATCTACAGAGAGAAGGAGCTTCATAGATGAGATTTCAGATCACTTTCTCTCCGGCTTGTTGATGAACTTGCTGCGTAATTTGATTTAAATTTCATAAGGTAATTTCCAAAAATACCCTTGCCCTATTTTATATTATTAAAATAAATAATATTTGTTCCATTAAGATGTGTGGCTGAGATTTGTTCTCTAGTTATACACTTAAGATTAGTTATATCTTGATCACTCCCCTATATATATATATATACCCTCAACCAATATTTCACTCTTTGAAAATTGAATTGAGTCAATAATAATGATGTATAGTACTTATTAAATTAACCGATGAGGTGTCTACTACTAGAAAATTGGCTTGTAATGACACTTAAAATTGTCACTAGAAAATTACTGTGCTGACACTTCATCTATAATGGCACTTGATGAAGTGCAGCACCGGGTACCTGTAGTAAGAGGTAGTGTGTAGATAGTACATCTATGATGGCTCTTTTTATGTTAAAGTGTAGTAACAATATATTATAAAGTGCAGTGAAAAGCTAGTGTGTAGATAGTACATCTATGCTGGCACTTTTTATAAAGTGTGATAAAAAAAGTGTAGTGAGAAGCAATTTTTCTAGTAGTTCTCCCTCCTTACTACTATCTTAAAATACTTTCAAACACTATATTTATTTTATATGTTAAGTACTACTTCTAAACATATTGATGAATGATGACCGTATGGACAAGTTGTATCCACAACACGGTTGCCTGTTGGCTTCTCTAACCTAATGTACATTGGTTGACTTTCCTGTGTAAAGGCGTACAGAAGCTAAACAATACTATTGAATAGAAAAGATAGATTCCATAACTTCCTAACAAACTTCTAACTAACTCCTTAACCTCCTAAGTCTTCAGATGAATCACCTCAACACGTTCCCTTTTGGTAAGCTATACACCCGAGAAAATTCATCGCCTTTTAGAGCATCCATAATGGCGCCTAGCTCACCGTTTAGCCGAGCCCCGGCGCTAGGCGGTCCGCTAGGCGAACCATTGTAACCGTCGAGCCGGTTTCCGGAAAAAAAATCGTCTAGCGCTAGGCGATGTGTGGGCGCTGGGCGATCCGCTCGGCGCCATTGCAGGCTCCGGATCGCCGAGCGCATCGCCCAGCGGATTTTTTAATTTTTTTTATTTAATGTTTTTTTTTATGAACTCATTCTTGGTTGTTTCTCTTTTATAGAGACATCCGTGAATGTTTTATGTTCCACTTTCGATGTGGGACAAACTCATTCTTGGTTGTTTCTCTTTTATAGAGACATCCTTGAATGTTTTATGTTCCACTTTCGATGTGTGACAAACTCATTCTTGGTTTTTTCTCTTTTATAGAGACATCCTTGAATGTTTTATGTTCCACTTTCGATGTGGGACAAACTCATTCTTGGTTGTGTCTCTTTTATAGAGACATCCTTGAATGTTTTATGTTCCACGTTCGATGTGAGACAAACTCATTCTTGGTTGTATCTCTTTTATAGAGACATCCTTGAATGTTTTATGTTCCACTTTCGATGTGGGACAAACTCATTCTTGGTTGTTTCTCTTTTACATAGACATCCTTGAATGTTTTATGTTCCACTTTCGATGTGAGACAAACTCATTCTTGGTTGTTTCTCTTTAATAGAGACATCCTTGAATGTTTTATATTCCACTTTCGATGTGGGACAAACTCATTAATGAGGATGTTGTAATGTTATTTTAATTTTAATGAAGTGTGTTTTTTTAATTAATGTACTTTTTAAAATTTTAATATTATTATTGAATTTTCTCGTATCTGTGTCGTAAATTTAATTCCATATTTTATGTGATTGTTAATTATTTATTTTATATAATTTTGAGTGATGTGGCTAGGCTATGGCTGGGCTATTTGCTTGTTTTAATGATGTGGCAGGAGGATTTTTAGTGTTGATGATGTGGCAGGAGGAGTTTGTGGCTAGGCTATTGCTGGGCTATTCCTATTGTGGATGGCCTTAGTCTCCCTTGTAGTGCAGCCGCAGCAGGCAAAGGCAAAGGCTTTATAAGAATATCCGTCAACCATAATGTGTTGGGGATATGCATAGGCTTGAGGACTCCTTTCATGAGTTTTTTCGTGTGACAATCGGTCTCTATGTGTTTTGTTCTTTCATGAAACATTGGATTAATTAGAGTATTTATATGTATATTGAGTTATAAACAGGGGCGGACGCAGAAATAAAAATAGATAGGGGTTGAGATTTCTAAATGTTATTTTGATGTATACTTTTGAATAAGTTAGATCATTTGTAGGGGTTTTTACATTATAAATTACCCAAAATTTAACTAAATTTTAAAAAAATTAATAAAAAAAAGTTCAAAAAAATCCGTTGAGGGCTTAAGCCTGTAATACCCCGACTTTTTCTACCCTTTTATTGTGTTCTTGAAAGGACCATCATTTGTGCACTTGAAAATTTTTCGACCTTGTTTTTTTTATCGAGAGAAGAATTTTACTCTTTGGGCTTAAACCATTATTCTTTCCTAACTCTATTCTCTTTCTTACTTAAAAGAGGAACTTCATTTAAAGCCCAAATCAACTTTTTATTTCTTCTTCATGAGCCCACTTTCAATCTACAGCCCAATCACTATTTGAACGCCACTTTTCACTCACCCGATTTATGTTCCACAAAATCCGGTTTCTAGCTCCCATGATTCCATGAAATCGGTTATCTACATATACATATCAGCCCAAAACTCCACGATTTCATATGATTCGCCCAAAAAAAAATAATTCGGCGTTGGACGGTGCGAGGAACAGGCATCATTCAACAAATTCAGAGCACTCCTCCCGCAAATCGGAGCATAAATCGAAGGTGAAAGAAGTCGATGCGGCTGGAATCAAGAGATCAAAAATCTTAATCAAAATTCCTTGCAAAAACCAGCAAAACGGAGGACGAAAATCCGCAAGAAGAGCCGCTGAAGGCGGAGAAAAAAATGACGAGCACGATTGCAGCGGTGAAACGCAAGATGAGGAGAGAGATACGGGCGAGCAGAGAGAGAGAGAGATTGGGAACAGGGGCAAAGAACAGTCGCCGTGCAGCAGTTCAGCGACGGCGGCGTCGGACTTGGAGGGCGAGCTGCAGCAGCAGCGACGCCTTGGAGAAGAGAGCAGCAGTGGCTGACCCGGCAGCGAAGACGCCGACAACACTTTGACAGCAGCGGCGCAGAGGAGATGGTGTAGCGGCGGACAGCAGCGGCTGTTCTCAGTAGCAGCAACAGCCGCGGGAGGGGGAGGTCGCTGGAGTGGGCAAGGTGCCGGCTGGAGCAACGATTGACGTCGGCGCAGAATTTGTGAAGAAGTGTCGAGATTTGGGAGAGAAAGAAGACGACGGAGGGGATGGGAAGTGAAACTTTAGAACAGAGGGAGAAAGTGGTGACGTGAAATTGGGGGAGAAGTTTTCCAAAATAAGTGGATTCTTTTTGGTAATCGGCTACTGTACCAAATTTTTGTTGGGCCTTGTCTTCAGTTAAAGCTTTGGGTCAACAAATTAATAAGGATTTATGGGTTAGAATTCATGAATTCATGGGCCAGATTACAAATTAAAAAGAGATAGGCTAAGGGGAACACTCATGATGACGAAGGCTTTTTGCGCACGCTTTTCGATGATGGAATGAAGCACAAGTTAAAGCTTTAAACGAACGAGGTGGGCTTTCGAACTAAATACTTTCAAGAGCTTTAGTTTTAATATTTTGATTCGAGCATCATTTTATGTGACGAAATTCCTTTTAACTGAGATTGCAAGTATTATTAATTTTATTCGATGATGATGTGATTTATGTGCTTAAAGTGAAATGATTTAAGTGAAAGTGATGTTATGTGATATATGTGTTGATTTATCGAGTGATTTGTGATTTGCTCGACTTGTTGATGTGATGTGAGATGATGCTCGACCTTGACAGAGAAAAATGATTTATGTTTCAAATACGTTTTTAAGGAAAATAAAGTTTGCAAAGGGAATGTCATGTCATGCTTTTGTTTGAGAAATGTCTATCTGTTTGTTTAGCAAAGGAGTTGTCCCTGCTAGACCTATTGAAATCGAATTCGGGTCTAACTAAGAAGTGAGTTCCTACTCAGGCTAGTGTACACCATGTAGATCGTGCGCTATCTCTTCGAGTTGGCCGGTCTAGTGACTTTGAATGTGGCCGCATTCCTTGTCATGTATGTTGAGATTGTTGAGATGATGTTGTTGAGGTTGTTGAGATGATGATGTTGATGATTGCTTAGTGGGGAGTGAGTCCCTACTATGAGTTTAATCGAATTCGGGTTCTAGCAATGGTGCGTCCCTGCTTGGGCTAGTGTACACGATGAGGACTGTGAGTCATCGAACGGGTTGGCCGGTTTTCGTGCTCGTGGAAAGTGGTCCCCTTACACGGCACCTTAAAGAACAGATATGGCAGTTTCTTAAATAATTCAAGGAGAAATGGTTGTGTTTTGAAATGATGAGGAAAAAGGATTTGAGGATAAGTTGAAAGTTTGTGTTTGCGATATTTTTAGTGTCTCGGGCCTTTTTAAGTTAAAACCCCGAGGTCACTCAATGGTGGCATGATATAACTGTTTTTATTAAATTGTTTGGCATTTGTTCACTGAGTACATCAAGTACTCAGACCTGCATGTGTTTTCCCTATGTGCAGGTTGAGCGGTGACGAGCGCGGTGGGTGTTGAGCATGAAAGTGAAGAAGATACTAAATAAAATTTTCTGAATATATTATGTCTTCATACATAATAGTATTCTACTCTCAAATGCTTCTGCTAAATATTGTTTCTTTCGAGTTCGTGTATTGTTGAGATATTTCATTTGGAGTTGTCGATTGTTGAAATGGTACTCTGATTTGATTCGAGCTATTCCCATTTATTTCGAGCTATGGTGTTGATACGTTGTTTTCCCTTTCTTTCCCGCTTCTTTAATCCTCCCCTAGTCTCGATCAACCGTGTTTTCTATCCTTAGAAAATGCGGGCGTGACAGTCCCTCCCCCTTTCACTTTGGCCGCCCATGGTTACAAACTCATCTCATATAGAATGAGTGAGGGAAGTTTTTTTTTTAATTTAACTCCTATATGAAGGAGGAAATTACAAATAAAAATTTAACTCCTATATGAAGGAGGAAATTATAACTGATGTCAAAAGGACTCGAACTCGGCACCTCATACATTAATGTCTAAGCTTCTTGCCACTAGGACAAAGGCTCTGGACGAATGAGTGAGGGAAGTTGTAAGTTATATAAGTGTTGTCGAACTCTAATATAATTAGTTTGAGGGGGAGTGACCCGAAAACAAATCCGTGCAGATGAACCCGGCCAAAAGCGGACAATGTCAAACTAATGTACAGTCAACGATCCTAACACTAAGTTGGCAAATAAAAACAATCAATAATGAAAGAATTAGAACTATTGTATTAGTATAAGTTTCATTGGCCACTACAATTAATATCAATTGGCTTTAAGTTGGAAATCCCATGGACTTATAACATGATACCTTAGCTTATTGAGGACAGTGGGCTAAATCTTTTATCCAATCATCCAGCAATATATATCAGGACCGAAAATAAAAATATCTGACTCATTAGTATGTGTTTGTGCTACAATATAAGTCAGTTAAATAGAGATCTATTCTAACCTGACTAGTAAAAAAGTTTATGTCAATTCGATAAAGAGTTGGTCCAACCCAATCAGTAAAAAGTCTAATGGGAATTTATAAGCCTACACATACGAAATAGTACTTATTACTAGGAGATTTTTTTTCTTTAACGAGAAATAGGTAAATAACTAAGTCTAACTAATATAAACATGGTGTGAAACAATAATCAGAAATATATGTCGTTACCGGTGTAAAATTCAGGCAGGTAAACTTTTGCCGGTTGCTGCAACCTGCGGCTGGTAACCGGTGCTCGGCCCAAATTTAGCGGGGACATAGTGGTCATTCTTCTTTCACCTGAGTTTTGGAGGGAAGTTGATCGAAAACAGTTTATATAGTGTGGTCAAGCATCGAAAATTTGTGATTTTTAAATATGATTAGGGAGGGTAGAACTATTAGAGTTAATACCAAAACTCCTTGCTTGAGATAGCTAGCTGTAACAATCCGGCTACCAATTAACTACTCAACTACCTAATTATCGTTTTAGGCTACCAAAAATAAAGCGTGTTGTTAAAAGTACGTAGTAATAGTATAAAATAAGACCAATATTGGCTAGAGTTGTGACATGCTAACATTTTAGACGAGGTCTAGAAATGTAACTAGATTAGTTTATTTTTCAAAGCCCCTAATAGGCTCATTAATGCAATTAGTCAACAACAGCATGGCAATTAACTTCACGTTATAAAGTTTGTCTTTTTTATTTTGATGTTAAAAAATTAGCTAAAATAATTGGCAATAGTGTTCTATTTGAGTGTTCTCTGAAATAATTTGATGTGGTGAATTAACTAATTATTATAGAGACCACAAAAGCTAGGCCAATGGATTTTTTTTGTTAAAGACTGTGTTTTAACCATTGAAATGAATAGATTTTGATGATTGTACAATTTCATTTAAATTTCACTGTAATATTTAACTTTTTAGTATGCAATTTATATCATTTGACAATTTCTACACAAATTTTATGTGTTTTGTAGTAAGTGATGTAGAAGATTAATAGCAGTCAAACAATTTAATTGTAAATAAGGAACACGACTTATAATTATCTATATATATTAACTAGAATTAAAACAATAAAATGATACTCTTTCCCCACTTATAAAATACGGTTATCTTTTATTTAAACAATAAGGTGTCCAGTATTTTATAGGACGAGGGGTCAGGGGTGTATAAATTCATTTAATATACATTAAAAAACTATCTACCTTTATGCCAAAAGAAGAAGAATTAGATTCAAAAGATGTACTAGAAAAATATATTAATTCAATAGAGATAAATGTGAAATTTCTTAGAATTAACAACAATATATATAGATAAATGTGAAATTTCTTAGAATTATTTGTTGGATCGTGTGTGACAGACACACGCACTCTTAGCTAGGAATGTGAAAAGTATAATTGCCATTCCAATTTGATAATGAAGCAAAAATGTGTTCTAGTCTGCATTGTGTGAAATGCATGGACTTTAGTAGTTTGAAAACACATATCTCATGCTAATCTATACACCCAATATATCTCCATTACTCATATTTCATTTTTCCACTTCAACTACTGCAATCTCTGTTTCTTGTTTCTTAAATAAATTTGTAACCTAGCTTCAGAAGACGATGATATCCATTTTCGTCATCAATATCCTTGTCGTTTGTTTCACGGCCGACGCCAAAGTGTTGATGGTTTTGATGGAGGACGACCCTCTCCTCACCATGTCACCAAGGTTCATCTTTAACTCGTCTTCTTATTCTCTATGCTCATGCCTGGCTAATAATCTATGTTTCTTTCCTTGAAAGTGACATTGACGCTGGAATTTACAAGGAGAAAATGGTGCAGGAGCACGACTTTTTCCTTGAATCGCTGCTCGAGCGAGGCTCCTACGTCAAGCTCTATAGTTATACTCATTTGTTGAATGGCTTCGCAATCCATGCAAAAAATGAGGAGGTATGTGCACACACACGCAAACATAAATAGCGGACGATAAAAAGAAAAAATGGGACATTTAATGGCAGACGTAAATAATATCTGATCTGATACATCTTACATACAGGTTGTTCATCTGCTTGGAAGTGCAAAAAGAGTTAGCTATATCCATGAAGATATGAAAATGCAGAAGCTGACAACATACACACCACAACTGTTGGAGATCAACAGCGGCGCTTGGCCAGCCTTGGGTGGATACGCGGGCGCCGGGAAAGGGGTGGTGATAGGCCTAATAGACACCGGAATCAACCCCTCGCATCCAAGTTTCACCACCGGAACTTCGTCAACACCTCCCAAATTCAGCAGGTTCAAGGGAAAATGTGTCACCGGCCGCCAGTTTCCAGCCTCATCATGCAATGCCAAGATAGTTGCTGCACAATATTTTGCAAGAGCAGCCATTGCAGCCGGAGAATTCAACGCCACGCGCGACGTCGCTTCCCCCTTCGACCCAGATGGCCACGGAAGGCAAGTCAGTAATATGCTTCATCACTATTACTAGTGCACAACAAAAGTAATTAAATTAAATTATGTGAATGTAATTACAGCCATACAGCATCCACAGCAGCAGGAATTCACAATATTCCAGTGAAAGTGAACAACTTCAACTATGGCTTTGCTAGTGGCATGGCACCAGGTGCTAGGTAAGTAAGCAATGCTTGGTTTGATTCAAATAATATTAAGATTTATGCTATGATTGTATATATATGCTTCAGCATTGCAGTGTATAAGGCTATGTTTCCGTTCGGGGGCTACATGTCGGACGTTGTGGCGGCTGTTGATCAGGTGAGAGGATCAGGATACTGCCTCTGTCCACAAAAAATAGTCTTAGTCATGAACAACACGGGTTTTATTGCAAAATTATTAAAGTAAAAAAGAGATACTAAAAAAAAAAGTGGTTGAGTGTTGCTAGTTGAAAATGGTGAAAAAAAACTTACTATAAATAAATAAAAACTAATTTTGGTGGACGACCAATGAAGAAACCTGACTATTTTGTATGGACGAAGGTAGCATTGAGTTAATTGATGTAGTTAAGAGGAATGAATGAAATGTGTTTTGTGAAGCTAGGCAGTGGAAGATGGAGTGGATATACTGAGCCTTTCAATAGGGCCAACCGGTGTTCCCTCAGGCACCTCGGCCTTCCTCAACATGTTAGAACTCGAGCTTCTCTTTGCGACCAAAGCTGGCGTCCTTGTTGTCCAAGCAGTCGGAAATGGCGGCCCTTCCCCCAGCTCTATCCTCTCATTTAGCCCGTGGATCACCAGCGTCGCCGCCTCCATCACAGATCGCAAGTATAACAGCTCTCTCTACCTTGGTAACGGCCAGCGTTACACAGGAATCGGACTAGCACGTAATTCTCTTCTTCTCTCCTACTGTATTTTCAGGGTATTAGCCTTTAGTAAAAACAGAGTATTTATGAATTGTTGTGGGTGCAGCGCCAACTATGGGTAGTGTGCATTTCCAGATTGCAGCGGCTGCGGACGTTTGCAGGAGAAACATCACAGCAGGGCTGGTAGAAAGCTGCCAAAGCCCGGATGCCTTCATTCGCACGTTGGCTCGTGGCAAACTCATTATTTGCACCTACACATTCGACTTCGACACTGAGGCAGCAACTATTTCCAGAGTTGCAGCTACTGTAGAAACTATAGGGGCTGCTGGCTTCATTCTCACCATGGATCCCGACATCGGTGCTGATCAGATCAAGGGCACCACTGTCACCCTCCGCGTCCCTGGAATCATTCTATACAACATGAGATCTTCTTCGGTATATATGCATACCATTCATCATGTTTCATCTATCTTAAAAATAAGGTTTGCCAAGGCCTGAGTTGATAGTCTAGTGCAGGCTCTGTGGGAGTATTACAATGCAAATACGGTGAGGAGCACTAGCGGGGTGGCTGTAATATTCGGAGCGACTGCGAGGATTTTGGATGGAAGAAAGGCAAGCTATGGTGGGAAGGGAGCAGTGGTGGCGTCGTATTCGTCTCGAGGTCCTGACCTCAACAATGCTCGTTTGGAGACGGCTGATGTTCTTAAGCCGAACATCATGGCTCCGGGTTCTTCCATATGGGCTGCTTGGACTCCTACTAGTGTAGGAGATGAATACATCAAAGGTAACAAATTATCTTCTTTCGACTGCATATTAGTTTAGTATTGTCCGCTTTGAAATAAGTTCGCATGGATTTTGTTTTTGGACCACTCTAAAAAAGACGTCCAAATAATTGAACTTGGAAAACACTTATACAGTACTAGTACTAGTACTAGTACTATATATGTAGCGAGTGGTTAAATTGAGAACTATCATAAAACAGAAATTGCTAACTTTTAAGTTGGCAGCACAAAATAAATCACTTAGCAACACAAAATATATCAATGGGAGCACTTGATATGTTTTGTGCTATCAATTTATATCAATTGAAAACTGATATGGTTTGTACCACCACACCAAAATCACTTTGCAATCATTTTTATTACTTCACTAACAATGCTTCAAATTATCACGCAGGCCAATCTTTCGCAATGCTATCGGGAACAAGCATGGCGACACCGCACGTGGCCGGCATCGCGGCCCTGATAAAGCACAAGCACCGCACGTGGAGCCCGGCCGCCATCACTTCAGCAATGATGACGACGGCCAACTCCACCGACCGCACCGGCGGCCCCATCCTAGCCCAACGCACGAGCAGGCTAAACCCGGCAACCCCCTTCGATCTCGGGGCAGGGCTAATCAACCCTTCCCGCGCCATCGACCCGGGGCTGATCTTCGACGCCTCGTTCAGGCACTACTTGGAGTTCCTGTGCGCGGTCCCGGGAGTGGACGACATGTCCATAAAGCGGGCGGTGGGTGTCGGGTGCCCGCCCCCGGACGAGAGGATGGAGTGGTGCTCGGACCTGAACATGGCGAGCGTGACGGTGTCGAACCTGGTGGGGACGAGGAAGGTGACGAGGCGAGTGACTAACGTGGGAGGCGCGGAGGAGAGGTATAGAGTGGTGGTGCGGCCGCCTTTGGGCGTTAAGGTTAGCGTTGTGCCAACTGAGTTTACGATAGGTGTGAACGCGTCGAGGTATATTATAATGATGATGGAGGCGAGGCAGAGGAGGAATGGCTACACCTTTGGGGAGATGGTGTTGGAAGGGAGTAGAGATCATGTTGTTAGAGTTCCCATTTCTGTGTTTGTTAGCAGCCTCTTATAGGCTTAATTCTCCCATCCATTTCTGCTTTTTAATACTACTCCACTACAAAGTGTCTATTATCTTTGGCTGCAGATTTCATTGCATCATAAATAACATTACATCCGCTAGAAATTCATAAGATTTTATCCTAAAATTAATTGTTGATAGGATGAGTAACTCATGAGCCTTAGAGCATCAGCAATGGCAGACGTCCACGCGGAATTCCCACCGGCGTGCGGGAATTCCGTGGCGGACGTCCGCCATTGTGCGTCCCTTCCACGGGTACGGAATTCCGCGAAGGAATTCGCACTTCCGCAGCATTCCACGGAATTCCGCGGGGAATTCCATGCGGACCTCCGCCATTGCGTTGACGCCCGCGGAATTCCGCGTGGAATTCCCGTTTAATGCATTAAATGTTTTTTTATTGTGGGAATTCCTTCGGGAATTCCGCCACTGTGCCGTGGGAATTCCATATGACGTGGCAGTGCAGTGGGAAGTCCGTATGACGTGGCAGGAAGTGTTTTTTAGAATTCCGCCGGGAATTCCGCACCACTGCTGATGCTCTTATATAATAGTTCCAGTACTTTCTTTACATTGATGTGATATTGTTATACTTGTATTTCTTTTTATCACAATTCCTTAAAAACTTTTTAAGGTGAACCTTGAAGGAATTGAAATTTTTTTAATCGATTGGACCGGCTCTCTATCAATTAAATAGCTCAAGTTTAGAACTTAATATACTCCCTCCATGCATGAAAAATAATCTCATTTTACCATTTTAGGATATCCAAAAAAATAATTTCATTTTTAAAAATGAAAAATTTATCTCTCATACTTCACCTACTTTTCTCATTTCTCCCATTCTTTATCCACTTTTCTCCATATATGTCTTACTTTATCTACTTTTTCTTTCTCTTTCTTATTCTACCAATTTCTCATTAAAATTCGTGTCATCGACACATGTGACTATTTTTTGTAGATGGAAGGAGTATAATGCAGGGTTAGTCAATTTTTTATATATATTGTTGGATTAGTTAATTGGCCACAATCAGATTCCATTCTAATATCATGATAGAAATTCATAATAGGGTTTTATCCTAAAACCAATTAGAGTGAAAACGTTTAAATTTTCAGCTTATTTCCACTAAGATCGAGAAGCACACCGCAGTTGTTACAATACAAATAAAAATTAGTGTTGCTTTATTCTAAACGGTGAATGGAGAATACCTATTATAAAATAGGTATTGGTCAAAATAATTACTACCAAACTTGAGCTCAAATCAACGTTGGTAAGGTTAACACTTAAGCTCGACGCCTTAGATTTTGGAGACTCGGCTGAATTAGGTAATTTTATATATCCATCAAATAATTAGTGCATCCGCAGCGGTGAGCAGGACGCTGTCCGTCCGTACGTGCCAACGGCACGGCACGGCACCGCTGTCCGCCGCTGCGCTCTTGCCGCTGGCGCGGCGCTGCTCGATTCATCGAGCACGTCCGTGCCAGCGGGCAACTGACGTGGTGTGTGCATTTCCGTTGGGAATTCAATTTTTTTTAAAAAAATTGAAAATAAAACTAAAAATTTAAAAAAAAAATCAGAATCTCAAAAATCTGGCCGTTTTTTTACCATTTTTCTGGATTTTTTTTATTTTTTTTATCCCCAAAATCATCTATAAATACACACATTCATCATCCATTTTTCACATCAAATCATTTCTCATTCATCTCTCTTTCATATTTTTTCATACAACTTATATCTACATCTTCCTCTCTCACTCAAACCCTCAAATGGGTTTCACCCATCTCATTGCGGAAGCGGAGCGCGAAGAACAAGAATACTATGAACAACATCGTACCGCCTATGAAGCCTATGTCGCAGCGAATACCTCCACCCCTCTTACTCAACCAACTAGATCAACTCGCTGATACATCCATCGTGACCGGGAGGGAGCCAACGAAAGGCTCGTTGCCGACTATTTTTCCGACCAGCCGCGGTTTCCGGAAGATTACTTTCGGCGCCGTTTTCACATGTCAAAACGCTTGTTTATGCGTATTGTCAACACATTGTCCGCCCGTGTTGAATACTTTCAAACAAGTACAGACGCAGCCGGTCGGCAAAGTCTCTCGGTGTTGCAGAAGTGTACATGTGTCATCCGACAACTTGCTACTGGGCAAACGGCTGACCTCTTCGACGAGTATTTGCATGTCGGTGAGTTCACTGGAATCCTTTGCCTTAAAAATTTTTGCGAGGGCGTTCGTTCAGCTTTCGAGGATGAATTCCTTCGGGCACCCACCATCGATGATTGCCAACGGTTGCTTCGTCTTCACGAAACAGTCCATGGTTTTCCCGGTATGCTTGGCAGCATTGACTCCATGCATTGGAGGTGGAAGAATTGCCCGACTGCTTGGAGGGGGCAACACTTAAGCGGCCACAAAGGCGGCGGCCCAACACTTATCCTTGAAGCGGTCGCCGACTACCGCCTATGGATTTGGCATGCATATTTCGGTGTTGCGGGATCCAACAACGACTTGAACGAGCTCTATTTTTCACCACTTTTAAATGATGTGTTGAATGGTGTAGCATCGGCGATCGACTACACTGTCAACGGAAATACATACCACATGGGTTACTATCTCGCCGATGGTATCTACCCAAGGTGGTCGACTTTCGTGAAGACGCTCAGCAACCCGCAAGACCCGAGACGGGTTCTTTTTGCGCAGCGTCAAAAGTCCGCTCGTAAAGACTTCAAAAGACCTTTTGGGGTCCTTCAAGCCCGATTCAACATTGTGAAGGTCCCGTCTCGGCTGTGGTACGTGAAAAATATCGCCAACATCATGTACGCGTGTATTATCTTGCACAACATGATTATAGCTGACGAAGGACCGAGGGCGGCTAGCTTTTACGATGAGGATGAAGCCGTAAGCTCAACCGAGAGGTCTCCCCCACGCCGAGGTGTGCATACGACGGTGGGTGAGAGGATTGAAACAAGGCACACAATGCGCGATACCTGAACCCACGTTGAGCTACAAGAAGACCTAATCAAACACATTTGGGCGAAATTCGGCCACGAGTAGTGGGTTTTTTATTTTATGAATTTAATTATGTAATTTTTAATTTTTAGGATTTAAATTATGTAATTTTTAATTTTTAAGACTTTAATTATGAAAATTTTAATATTTAGGATTTTAATTATGTAATTTTTAATTTTTTTGTAATTTGTAATATTATTCCGGTTATTTTTAATGCATTTTAATATCGTGGAAATGTTTTTATTTAAATTGAATAATAGAATAGTGTGACCCTTGAGCTTATCCTTGCGGAAGAGCACGGATGTGGGTGTTGTGCTCTTGCCTAAGCGCAGGGAGTAAAAGTGGGTCCGGGCCCACATTCATGCTCGTTGGCAAGAGCATGGATGTGAATGCTCTTAGGTGACAGCATTATATTAGTATTTAATTGTAAGGTCATCTTGTTGACCGAGTATTATCATCAAATAAATAAATGTTTTTATTTAAATTTAGCTCCCAGGAGAGTTTTTGCCGTTCTTGTGTAAGGTTGATTGTTTTCAATGTAAATAAAAAGAATTAGTTGAATATGCATGCTACAAGTGTAAATTTATTAAATATGTGATCTTAAAGCAGGCATGTACAACTATTTCATGTTTATATGACATGGATCCCTACGGAATTATTGAACAAAACAAAGAAAATGGTTGAGCTAATTTTGATTGTGCCTGCAATCTTCAGTCGGCCAGAAATATTAATTGACTCAATGTATTAAGTGAACACAACAGACAAGTATTGATGATTTATAATTGTAATATTTGTAATATTTGTTAATTCAGACTAAAGTTTACTACGATGACCTCAAAGTTTAGACTAAATTTTAAGAATAACTCTTAAATCTGCAGTACTCAACTTGTTAGTTGAAAGATCTCCTTCACCTTGGTGTAAGCAACACACGAGACGAGTCTTTCCTAACGCCGTTTCTGCAACGCTGCAAGCAATTTTGATACGAAGCTTCCCCGTTTCTTTATCTAAAAAGTGTGGAAAAAAAATCAAGTATTGGCATTGTGTATTGAAGAACTTAATTCACGGTGAAAACCAAATTTAACCTGAAAACTGTGTATAAGAGCTTTCACATTGCTCTTATGATTCTTTTTCTTCTTGTCTTTGGTGGTTTTGGGGGCCCTCATACATCCCAGAAATCTTGTTGCTACAAACCTCCATTTGTTGAAACATGCTGGAGTACTCAAACTGTTTTGCTTTCTTCCTCCATCAGCACCCAAAACCTAGAATTTTCCAAAAACAATTTTGAAAAATGCATGATGTATGTTTTGGAATTTGATGAGTCAATTTTTCATTGCCCCTTGATTATTTGGAGTCCGATAGGGTTTGGCGCAAAAATCTGAATTCAACGGTATCGTTGGAAAATTCTCGAAAATTCGAGCAAAAGAAGAAAAATACTACTACTATGGTCTATGAGGCTTCATGATATAAACTCTAGGTAATTTTCCACTTCATGTGATTAAATCACAACTTATAGGTATAATTAAAAAGATATGATCGACAGCTTTCTAACGTTACCCTCAGATCATACATCGGACTCCATAAAATGAAGTGTTGATAGCTAGAGAAAATAGACTCATGCCAAATTCTAAAACTTAGTACAAAACTTAGGTCAGAATGAGTTAAGAAAAACAGAAGTTAATTAGGTGTTGCAATAAGCTCATATAGGTGTTGCAATAAGCTCATATACATTCGATATACGTAAGATTTAACAGGATTGACCAGTGTTTGTTTGATGTTAGATGGTGGAGGTGATTGAGGTGCAGTTGCAGTTGCAGGAGACCGGAGATGCCTCGTGTAGTCAAGAAGCTCAGCTCTTCTGTTGTTTCCTCTTACTCTGGCGGTGCCATCAACATTCCTACGCTTCTGCCTCACCCTCTCTGCATAAACCACCACTACAACATCCCTGTTTCTGCACCACTTACTCGTCGTCTACAAAACATTCAGATTTTCCATCAATTATCAACACACAATAAATGGAAGAAGAGACAGTGAAAGAGAGTAACCATATTGCACAGATGGCTTGTTCTGCTACTATGAACAGATTAGAGCTTTTTCTTTAATACTGTATTTATCCAGGAAATGAGACAAAGCATTGGATTGGATTGGATTGGATGGATCGAAACTCTTAACATACGTTAGAATGTCCAATCAAGAAATTCATTTTTTTACTAGTTTAATATAGTACTCCTATGAAAAAGATGTGGATTTCCAAATGAAGAAGATTACGAAAAGGAATGCAGCCTAGCCGTTCACTTCATCAGCATTGACTAACTCGACACGAATCTCAATAATTTATTCTTTGCCGTTTTCAGCAGATGACAGAAAATCTTTAATGGAGTATAATTATTCATTTTTGTCTATAGTTGGACCCGTTTATTTTACTACTAGTATATTTTTCTTATATAGACTCTTCTTCAACAAACAAACCTTGCTCTCTTCTCCCTTCTTCTCAAACCCCTCAGGCTGACTCATAAAGATAGTTTCTTCAAGATCCCCATTAAGGAATGCAGTCTTGACATCAAGCTGCTGTAATTCCCAATTTTTTTGATTTGCAACTGCAAGTAGAATCCTTATGGACGTATGCTTCACAACTGGAGCAAAAACTTCATTGAAATCAATGCCTTCCTCTTGTGTAAAACCTCTAGCCACCAACCGGGCCTTGAACTTGATTCTGCCTTTGTCAGTTGTCTCCACCTTTTTCTTGAAAATCCACTTACAACTTATGAGCTTTCTTTCCTTAAACTCCTGTTTCAGATTGCTTTTATCCACAAGAACCCAAGTATTATTTCTGAGTAATGAATCCATTTCTTCATTCATGGCCTCTATCCATCTTTCCCTGTCCTTACTCATCATGGCCTCCTTGTAAGACAAAGGATCAGCACATTCCAGATTCTCAGCAGCACACAAAGCATAATATACCACATCAGCTTCAGCATATCTGGCTGGCCGCTTCACATTGGCTCTTCTGACCCTGTCTCTAGCAAGTTGATAGTTCCTCAGACTGTTGTCAGTGGACTGATGCTCAGCTCCACCTTGATCCAAATTAATGGATTCTTGTAGTTCACCACTCTCTGAGTCACTATTCTCTTCAGGTGAGTTGAGACTCAGCCTCTCTAACTCCACCTCAAACAAATCTCTGGGAGCAACTGTTTTCTGATCATTCTTGTTTAAACATGGCATCTGATCCTCCACGAAAACCACATCCCTACTTATCACCACCCTCTGATTATTAGGCTCAACACACCATAGCCTATAACCTTTTACTCCCTTTTGATATCCTAGCATCACACATTTGATTGCTCGTGGCTCAAGCTTGCTCTTTCTGTCATGAGCATAGGCTGAACAGCCAAATACTCTGAATCTTGAGTAATCACCATGAGTTCCATACCACAAGAAATCTGGTGTCTCTGACTTTAGGCTAGTGGAGGGGCATTTGTTGATAAGATGTGCAGCAGTACACACTGCTTCTCCCCAGAATCTGCTACTTAAACCAGATGCAATGAGTAAGCACCTTACTCTCTCCAAAATTGTTCGATTCATCCGCTCAACAACCCCATTCTGTTGAGGGTTTGAAGGCACGGTTCTATGGCGCTTTATGCCCTTTTCTTTGCAGAATTCCTCAAATTCTTTAGACAGGAATTCCATCCCATTGTCTGTTCTCAGACACTTCACCTTGCTTCCTTTTTCAAGCTCCACTTCCAGGCACCAACTCTTGAACCTTGAAAACGTTTCTGACTTATCCTTTAGAATGTACACCCATAGCTTCCTTGAATAATCATCAATAATGGCCAGATAGTACTTCCCTCCACCAAGAGTGGTTACTGGAGCTGGCCCCCACAAATCACTATGGATATACTCTAAAGGAGATGTAGAGGAATGTGTACCTTTAGGAAATGGCTTCTTCTTTGCCTTGCTCAAAATACACTGCTCACAGGAGCCAATCTTGCTTGAGGTATCTCCAGAGATGAGGCCTTTCTTGGCTAGTTCTTTTAGACTTCCTTCAGCAGGATGTCCCAACCGTAGATGCCATAGCTTCAAATTCTCAGAGGCTACTGCATTTGAATCACCAACCACCACCTCTCCAAGTAGATAATACAAGCTGTTCCTTCTTTCAGCAGTCATGGCTATTTGATCACCTTTCTTGATTATCATCTTCCCCTCAACAGAAGAGAATGAGAACCCCTTTACTTCCAACAAGCCCAATGATATGAGATTCCTTTTAATCTCAGGAATAAACCTCACATCACTAAGTAGCTTCACAGATCCATCCGGCATTTTGAACTTTACCATCCCAATTCCTCTAACACTGCAGATTTGATTGTTTCCCAAGAGCACTGTTCCATTTGCTGGTCTCAACTCTTGAAACCAGTGTTCATGGGGACACATATGGAAGCTACACCCTGAATCCATAATCCATGACTCACTTATTCCACCATCCATCACATTCATGATTTCTGGAAGCTCTGCCTCCTCTACACAATCTGCAGTATTTGGTTTCTTTCCCTCAGATGCCTGCTTCCTTTTCCAGGCATGGCAATCCTTTTTTAGGTGTCCTGGTTTCTTACACCAGTAGCAAGCCCTTGTCTCCTTCACTTCTGAGCTTGAAACCTTAGCAGTCTCAAATTTCTTTTTCTGCTTTGGTTTCTGGAACTTCTTGATATTCAGGCTTTCAGCTGCAGCTTCTTGAGACTTAGATGCACCTTTCTGCAACTCCTTTGCCCTTAATGCAGCCTTTACTTCTGATAGTGTAATTGTCTTCTCCCTTCCATACACCATTGCATCTCGGAGATGATCAAAACTTCTTGGTAAAGCATTAAGTAGCAATATGGCCTGATCTTCATCACTTATAGTGACATCTATGTTTTCAAGATCATCAATCATCTTTGAAAACTCCTCCATCTGTTCACAAACGCCCTTGTCTTCATGGAATCTGTAAGCATACAGCCTCTGCTTCATGCACAGCCTGTTAGCCAAGGACCGAGTCAAATAAAGACTCTCCAATTTGGCTATCACACCTGCTGCAGTGGTTTCTTTTGCCACTTCTCGTAGCACCTTATCTCCCAAGCATAGGATCACAACACTGTGAGCCTTGGCCTCAATTTCAGCCATCTTAGCCGCGGCCTTATCATCCACTTCGGCCTTCTCGTCTCCAACAGCCTCCTTCTTTTCAATCGCAGCAGATAACCCTTGCTGGATTAGTAAGGCACGAATCTTCATGCGCCAAAGTCCAAAATCATTGGAGCCGGTGAACTTTTCAGCTTCTAGCCTTGACATGGCCATTCCTCAAATAGATGATGTGCAGCAGCAGAGATAAAGTAACTCAAAAAATACCAGAAAACCAAGCTTGCAATCGATCCGCACCTGTTCTTGTTCGATCTTCCCACAGACGGCGCCACTTGTTATACAAACGAGTGATCAAGCAAGAACAACGCAATTGCAGAGAACTAAGTTGTGAACAAGAAAGTAATCGAATCTTGAATAATGAGAAAACCAATGAAAAACTCTTATTCAACAATGTGGAACTTGATACAATTGATCTCTCTTCTTGTTGTAGAAGCAGAGTATTTGTAGCTGAGCTAGACTACTTACAACCGCTCTCAACAGCTCATTTACTACTACATTGCAGTTACAACCAACTTACAACTAAGACTAACTAAGACTCCAACGGCTATGATCGAGCAACGGCTACTTCATGATCCATGCACACGAGATTGAGTAATCTTGTCATGCAGCGTCGAGCTCGTGGATTCCATCTTCACAACTTGCATAATGTTTTAATTTCATCCGTCGAAACGTATTCTTTACTTTGGGCCGTCCTAAAATAATTGAGTCAGTTTCTTTTGAAAAATCTTATACTCTTTCCTATTTTATTCCCTGTCTAGTTAACCTTTAAGAGCATTCACTATGGGAGCCCTTCCCACATCCTTCCGGGAAGGCTCCCATTACAACAGCCGAGCCCTCCCGAGGAGAGAGAAAGAGCCGATAGCACGGTGGTGGGATGGCGCCTATTGCGCTCAGACTATGAGAAAGTTGTGGGAGGGCTTAGTGACGTGGCAGGAAGTATTTTTGGGAGGGATGTGGGAAGGCTCACCCCACTGCGAATGCTCTGAACACTTATTTATTGCTCAAAAAATGTTCCAACTAAGATGGGTCAAGGGGCTACAATTTATTTAATATTCCTACTTTTTCTACAAATAACATCTAACATCTTACGAAAAAACATGTCATAAGATGTTTAGCATGCAAATTCCTTCAAATAAACTGAAGCAAACACCCTCCTCTGCATTCATTGTAAATCAACTCAAACTAAACAAGATATGAACATGAGTGCAACCAGTTGGTACCAGTTTTCGCTAGATTGCATAAAGATATCTACAAAAGGATACACATTGGGTTTCACAAGCAAACATAGTCCATCATCAAAAGTCAAGTGCCCATAGACCATTTCAATGTAGTGGACGCAGAACTAAGTTATAACCTAATATTACCAACCAAAAAAGCAAACACCAAGTTTTATAGACAAGTGTTATTTCCAAGAACAACTGTTCAGCTTCTCTCCAATTTTGGGATAACTCAGTTCCTCCTCTTCTTCTTTTCTTCTTTCTCAGATGCATTCTTCAACTGCAACAAATCATCGAAGTTCACAATAAGCAAATGAAAAAGAAAGAAGAGAAAGATTAGATATACAAATCTCATAGTTTACACTTACCATAATGATAAGAACTCGTACAAAGACAGCAACAAAATCAGTAAACAAGGTAAGAGAATGATTCACATAGTCCAGGTCTCCCAAGTGTGCTTTCTCAATTATATCCTGGGTATCAACTACGATGTAGCCCACAAACACCAAGAGTCCAAAATACAACTGCAACACAAGGAGCAAGAAGGGAATGAGACTCTCAAGGATTACAAGCATTCACTTCAGTATATAACTCCAAGTGAACGACACAATTCAATACCTCAAATTTGAATAGAGCCATGGAACCACCGAAAATTGAGGAAGCAAAGTGCAACCAAAGTAGGATGGAGAGCCCGGAAGAAAGCAGACCACCAAGGTACAAGTACTCTCTACGTCTAGCAACCATTGCAGCTCCAGAAAAACAACCAAAGGCCAGAGAACAACCAACAAAAGCACTAATCAAGATGCTGCAAATGAAAATTTGACTACTTCAGTATACTGGCATACACCATTTACCAACTCAGAGAACAGGTAATAGTTAGCTTGTCAATATTCAGCATTATGATGGAACTGGGAAGTAGAGACTACTTCCACATTTTTGGAATTAATCCTTGTACTCTTATTTGTAACTATGATTAACTATACCTTACTTCATATTGTTCTTAAATTACTACAAATGCTCAATTCTCAAAGAAGGTATAGTTCTGGAGTTCTAATGCAGTAATGGAGCATATGGTAAAACCATAAACAAGGACACTAGTATAAGGAGTATGCATGACAGACAAATTACTGAAGTAAAAGACAGTAGCCGAATATGTGATGTATATATCAGATGAGATGAAAGTAGAACCAAAAGTTGTATTACTGATGGACCAAATGAAATCAACAGTGGTATCCAATAAGAAAACAGGCTTCAGTAAATAACCAAACTCATGCTATCTTAGGAAATACATATACCTTGTGTCAAATTCAATGGCCAGTTCAACCAGAGGACCAATTGAGGCTCCTTCAAGGAGCGCAGCTGCCATGAGAAGGGAGACTTTCTTTTTCTGTCAATCATCAAATAAAGTAAGGAACAGAACCAAAAACCTAAACCAAAAGTTTTTGAGCAATAAAAAAAAAAAAAAAAACTCCATGAAAAAAAGGAGCAACTGTAAAAGGAAAACCTCTTGGTGAAATGGGGTAGCTAGCAGCCAAAAGATACAGCCCATGCATCCAAGAGAAGTGAGAGTTCCACCCATGTTCCAAAGAATGTGGAGATAAACCCCAACTGCTGATGCCAACAATGCACAACATAGAGAGAGATACACCTGAAATCAAGCAACCCCATAACAGCAAATACCTCGTTTTTTTTCATCCAAATTAATATAGATGCTCAACAAACTTTAAAGCATAACTAAGGCAATATCATTATTGATAATCAGATACAATGAATATTAATCAGCAAAAACTGCAAAAAGAACTCGCATGAAAAGAAAAACCCACATTTCCTTGGCAACATAAACTGCTAAATCAGAGATTCAGAGGATGAAATGACGTTCTAGAATTACTTCATCCACAGGTGAGACGGAGCAACCGGAAACAGTCAAATAAGGTAAAGAATTCATTCGAAATAACGAAATTCAACGTTTATCTTCAACCACCGAAACTATGAAAAATGTCGGGAAAGATATTGAAAGCTCGTCGATCACTAAATCAGCCGGAACTAACTGCAATTAATCTAGGATAATGATCAAAACCGATTCTGAACAATACTAAAAACCCCTCATGAGCCTAATTTGGGGAAAGGGAAAGACATCGAAATAAATTTAATTATGTTTTTGCCTAAATCGCAACACGCATATCAAAACACCAGAATCATCGGCGCGAAAGCTGACAACATAATGAGTTAAAAACAGAGAATTAATCAATTGAAAAAACAGGGAATCGGCGAGGAAAGAAAAACCTGTTTAAGATGTGTTTGAACAACGGGAGAAATCTGGCGGAAATTCTTGAGCGAATCATAACTCCATCTGTTACGAGAGGAGGATTGCGAATCGAAGAAGGAAGAAAATGAATCCATTGATTTAGCTTATCTTTGTCTTGATAGAGTCGTTGTTTTTTGATCTGATGAAATAAATTGTGAGCTGAAGTTGTGGACATCGGTTTATATATTCGCTGAGATGCACTTCATTTGCGGTCGGAGATGTCAATCGGGCCAACCCGTTCGGGTTGTCGGACCATTCGAGTACGGGCTATTCGGGTTATGATTTTTCGGTTATAAAAGTTCGACCCCAACCCTTCGGGTTTCGGGCTTACCCATCGAATTATTCGGGGCAATGCATATTTTTAATTCTTCTAATATTTTCAAAAAAATAATAAGTATTTTTAATTTTCTTTAATTATATACATATTTTTAATTACTCATGTAACAATGAAATACATATTTTTAATTTTCTTTAATATTTTGAAAAAGATTAAGTTTTTCAAATTTAAATAACTTATTCATTACATATTTACGTAATTATTTACAAAAATATCTATCAATATGTTTATGTATTTAAAACATAAACATAAATCAAATCTTAGAAAATTGAATAAAATTTCCATAACGTGAGAGGTGGAGCGTAGATGTAACAAAAATATTTTGAATTGTTGAAGAGATAATTATCAGATACTAGCTAATTGGAGTAACTCTAAGTTTTCTTAAATTATGATTGGTCAAATTTAATTTATTCCAGCTGTAAATAAGTCAAATACTAATTTATCTTTGTTTTAAGAATCATCAAAGTATGCATAATTTAATGACGAAGCGGCGTCAAAACAATTTGCACTATTATATTGGAAATATACTAAAAGAAAGCTTTTATGTACGAGTATTTATGAATCCATGAACCACATAGTGATTTTTTTCGTGATCATATATATTCGGTTGACGTATTTGGATTTGGCATGGTTTTAGAGAGTTGTCTTGGATGATTTTGATTATATTTCTATATTTTGGTATGTTTACATATTTGTTGATAATTGATAGAAAATGGATTAGAAAAATGTACACAAAATGTGGATGTGCAGCAGCCTTGTTTGAGTCAATGTTTCTCGCGATTTTGAAGTCCGATAAGCCCCATAATGCATATCATTCTCTTCGTCGTCGAAAGAGCGTCGCGTGGGTATCTTGCACGCCTCAATCGGAGCTAGGGCTGGCAATTTTCGATACGACACGATAATCTGACACCAATCTGCACGAAATTATTGGGTTGGGGTCAAGTCTTATTGGATCCGTGTCCTTATCGGGTTGACCCATTAAGAACCCGATAATTTCGGGTTGGGTTCGGGTCGGATACGGGTAACCCATTAAGAAATAATATTATTATTTTTATTATTATTTAAAATATATATATATTACTTTAATTTTTTAATTTCTTATAAATTATGTTTAAATAGTATAAAACGAATTTTAATTGTGTAAATTAGGTTAAAAATTAAGGCTTAATCGTGTAATATTAGGTTTTAATCATGTAATATCAGGTTTGAGCTATTATCGTGTCGTGTCAACCCATATTATATCGTGTCGATAACGGGTTCGTGTCAGGTGCGGGTCGTGTTCGGATTTGAAGGTAGCAGGTCGGGTTCGTGTTTGGATTTACAGTTTCCTTAACAGGTCGGGTTCAGGTTAGACATTATTGGGTTGGGTCATTATCAGGTTGACACGATAACGACCCAATCCGCACGATTTGTCAGCCATAATCGGAGCTTTGTAGAGAAAGTTATGCCCGTTACAAAGAATGTGCACAGTGCAGAAGCCTTTAATCCGACGGGCCGACCCGTAACCCGAACGGGTCATCCCGCCTAACCCGACAACCCGAACGGGTCAGCCCGAATGGCCCGATTTTAAATTCGGCTTGCGAAATTGCAACCCTAACCCTTTACTTTTATCGAGTTATTCGGGCTGGTCCGCAAGTTCCGGGTAACATTGACATCCCTATTTGCAGTAAGTCTTTCTTTATTTGATTTTTATTTTATTTTTTTTGCAATGAATTTTTTTTTAATATATGATATAACTACAAATTATTTTTTACATCCTTTATGTAAGGGGTTTGCATTTCAGGTTGAATATCATAATACTACTAGAAAATTCCAGATGTATCTATGGAGTACATGTCTTCGCACACGCGCAATTACCAATCACAAAACGCCATATCATCAACTGCACTGTTCATGATCTATTCTACGATAAAATTTGACATTTTTCTAGTAATTCAAAATTACAAAATGAGGATCAGTTTCTAGTATCCACAGAAATGTGACACATATCACACTTTTTCAAAATTCTACCCCATCATCATATTATAAGTGACATTTCTTTTTAGATGTGATAAAGTAAAAAAGAAAAAGAGTAATATTTTTTATCATAAAAAGAAAAATTTCCCTTATAATGGATCAGCCTTGAAACAAATATGTCTCACTTATAATGAGACGGAGTGAGTACATGATATGCACACCGTCATTGAAGTGAGTCAAATGTGGGGTCATTCCCAATACTTCATGTTTATTATCGTCTTTAAATTGACAGAGTGAAAGAGGGTGGAAATTAAGGAGAAAATGGAGCCCAGATTCAGAAAGGAAATGAAAATGCGAATCCAGCAGAAAAATGAATTAGCATTACCTCTTTTGATGTTGGCTGTACATACAAATTTCTACCAAACAAACATTTAAAGAATTGGGTTAGATACAACAGACATAGAAAGAAGAAAGAAAAGACTACAGAGGTATAAGCGCTACACTAAATGTAACTACTAATGACCTATTTTGTATAGTAAATGGATTATAAGTGTATCAGTTAACGGTTGTGTAGAAACTACTGTTCCACGACAGCTTCTGTCTGTGCTTGTCTTTGCACTTGCAGCCTGTGGTTTCTGAGAGCCTTACGGCAAGGAGCAAAAAAGTCATGTGCAAGAGCTTCATCTGCAGTGATCCTCTGTCGTGGATTCACCATTAAACACTTATCTACGAGATCAAACAGTGAACTTGGCATGGCATCAAAGAAATCTTGTCGTCGTGCATTTTGTGCACACCAATCCTGAAGAGTTATTGGTGCCATGTATCTTACATCGAGCATGTCCTGTTACAGAAAGAATCTTACAAGTCTTGAGCAAAATGGGAGTATGACTAAGACTTTTGTATTATTTGTACCGTTGGAAATAATGACTCGTGGTTGTGCAGCTTTGCGACTTCCCAGAGAGCTTCACTCCCCCTTAACTTTGCTATCTCTTTTATGTTCCTGTTCATGCAACTGTTAGAATGATAGTCCAAATGAATTTAAGTTTAAGTTGCTAGTGTCCGTAATTCTTACTGCTCGGCATCGCCAGAGAAAGGTGTTCTGCCAATCATCAGGTACAGTAAGGTCACTCCAGCTGACCAAATATCAGACTTAGGACCTTGATGTAGAGATCTGAATAATACCTGGAAAGCATGATGGCCAATTAGCTTATAATGGAGAGCATAGTTTCATTCCTTGAAATTTTAGTGAAGTCTTGTTCTGGGACAAATTTCTCTGATTTATGATTACTGAATGCACTTGCTTTTTTTTAAGCAAAGTGTTTTGAATTAAAAAAAGTAGGTTCCATTTTACCACAAATTGGGAAGAAAGGAGTAAAATAATAAAGAAAAACGTTCAAACAACTTACTTCTGGAGCCTTAAAGCCTTTAGTTCCTGCACAAGGACCCTCTCTGGCAGGCTTCCCATCTCCTATAAACAAAGTATTAAACAATTATCAGTTAAAACCCGTGTACATAAAAGCTCTGATATTTCAATTAATGAATTCAGCTAACAATTAAGGATTACTGAATCCCAGCCTGGCAGCCCCGCAAATGATTAGTAAATCCCGGCTCAGATATTTCAATTAATGAAATCAGCCAACAAATCACGCATGATTAACAAAAGGAGCAGATAACCTTTGGTTTTAAGTAATCCAGCCCCACAAACGGTGTTTCCATTGGCATACAGTGGCATTGGAGTGACACGCAAAAGTTTGTTACATGCATCCCCACTAGGTGCAGCAACTCTTTTTCTCTTTGATTTGGGAGCATCGACAGATCCATGATTTCCACCCTGCACCTGCATGGCTTCCTGCGCCAGGCTTAACAGCTCCTTTCTACCATGGCATGGTAATGGTTCTCTAAACCTTTCTGCAGACGCTGTTATAGTGCTTGTTGCATCTTTTGCAGAAGTTATCCCAGAACAATCAGCACCCTGACTTTTCATGATATTCCTGCTGCTAGATTCAGCAATAACCTTTGCATCATCAACCTTTCTTTTCAAGTTCCCAGGAGGTAGAAGGGATTTACAGGCTTTTCCAGCATTTTTGTTTACTGTGTTTACGTATGTCACATCCATTAACTTACTGACTGTTCCATACTTTTTGCGCATATCCTGTTGATCATACGATAAAAATTTTACTAAAACATGATAAATCAGGTTCGGTTCTTCGAATTGTGAGGGAAGATGAACACATGACATTAGAAGTTGGAGATAGGGGGCAGAAACAGAAAAATCTTCAGGAGCAATGTCTCACCAATGCAAGATTGAAATCAATCAGGTAACCCTTGCTGACCTTGCAAGAGTAAAGAAAGTTTCCAGGTTTAACATCTCTGTGAACAATTCCCTGTAAGCACAAGAGTGGTCAAAATTTATTTTCATTTTTTCCTTCCGAAAGAATTGAACTGCATGTATCTTCACTTATTTTCTGACCTGCCTATGTAGACCAGCAAGGGCTTTGAACAGACAATATGCATACCACTGTAGGTCGGTAACAGTCATTTCTCTTTTTAAGATCTGCAAGTTGAGATACTGTCACAAGAGAACAAGGTCTATTACAGACGAAGGATTAAAGTGATGATGAATACCTCAGGTCTATCATGCTGAACATGTTGGAGAACAAGACAATCAGCACTCCTACTCTTAAATGAACCTTCATACTTTATCACAAAGTTTTTTCCCCTGCCATTAAGCATAATAAACAAAGCATTAGCACTGCCAAAATAAAATTACAGAAGAACTGGGATGTGTTAAGAATAGATGTATTGGAAATATAGTTTACCCCAATCTCTCTAACATTTTTATCTCATTGTTCACAGAATTTTTATTGGCGTTGACATGAGGACCTGGAAAACCATAAAAACAAAAGTTAAAGTAGCCATAATGGCCAAAATGAATAAGAGCAGTAAGTAGGCTCAGCAACATTAGAAACTACACACAATAAGACACAGGATGCATGATTTAACAGAAAAAGTAAATGACTAAGCCTAGAAAATAATAGAGAAGGCTAAACGAGATGGTAAGCTCCTACATTTGATGGCAAATATTGCTCCATCAGCTTTCCTTCTTGCTCGGTAAACTGTGCCATAACCTCCTGTATAAAATAAGAGAAAAACTTAGATCTATAATACATGAAAAATGAGTGTCTAACAGTCAAAGGATACCTGAACCCTCTTCTTGTTCCACAATAAATGACTCAAATTCTGGAAAAGGTACTTGCTGGCCATTCTGCAAAGCATGTATACATCTCAATTCTTCTGTATTATAGATTTGTGGAAGCAAATATACATTCACACTGGTCAGCCCATAAAATCTTAGGTGAGAGCTTACGTTGGATGTGGATGAAGGCTTATCCCTATTCTCAAATGATGCATCCCACTTTTCTTTAGCATTTACAATCTGGTCACAATCGACCTTTTTCGCTTGCTGTACAGAAACTTTATCTCTTTTACATTGCTCTTGAATTTTACCAGTAAGACGCTTGCAATTCTCTGTAGTGGGGGAGATAGGTTTTTTCCTATCAGGATTGAGGGCAGAGGAATGCTTGATGGAATGATTCACCATGTCTCCCTGGCTTTGTAGATGGCCTTCTGTTCTTTGTCTGCTGGAAACGCGACCCTTATTATTGGATTTAGGCAGAGCCTGTTTAGAGTTATCTTTGTCATACATAGTTTTACGGATTCTATCTAATTGCTGATGCTGCTTATAGCCTTTGCGACTACCAGAACCATGTAGAAAAACTTCCTTTATTTTTCCATCAATGGCTTCAGTCAATGAATCACACCCTTGAATAACAGCATCAGTTCTTTTGTGTGTTGCTGTCATCTGCTCATCTATTTCTGCCTTAGATGATGCAGAAATAGTTCTGGAGTTTACAGGGTGTACTGAACCAGTGTCACCAATTCCACTCCCTTCTTCAAAATTAATACTCAATGACTGTGGTAGCTTCTTTGGAGAAGGGACAGAATTTAATAATTCTTCTGTCTGTATTTGGTGTTTATATGGACTACTACCAAGATCAAGAAAGTATGACTGATAATTCATTCTATGTAAACAGTTATTCGGAATTTTGGCTGCAATATGTTCAGAAGCATCATCAACTTTAAAGTTACATTCTAACTTTCTATGCACTACAGGTATAAACATGTCGCTTTTAAGTTTCAAGCTGTCAGAAGATGAGAATGAGGGCAGGCTTGATAATGTCTCAATTCCCTGAAAAACGGTGCAGTATAACGCCATTGAAAAGCAGTGCAATGTTCCAGTACGCCAATGCCAATTAGAGATCAAATCAATTATGAGATACATGCTGTAAATACTTAATTCAAGTGAAGCACGGAAAATGTGAGATGACAATGAACAATAAGCTTCAAATGGATCTTTTAAGCAATGGGCAAACCAACAATTAAAGCAGACACACAATACTTTTGTATGGTAGGCCAGCACAAAGACACACAGCCTTAAACATGCTCGAGTGCAAGAGAGCACATCCGGAGCACTGAATTAATTGTAAGCAACACCAAGGCTCCCCCAAAATCTAACACTTTTATGCAGAATATGAATACTTCCGTTACTATCCTCAATATATTTGACTAATGAAATTAAGATTCATTTCACCCATGCTATCTATGACCTACTATCCTGATAGTCGGAGAATATGTTTTAACTAAGAGTTACAGCAAAACACATATTGCATATCAGTAAAACTTCAGCAGTTGCAAATGTAACCTTTACACAACTTAAGCATTATCACAAGTATCAGTTCAAATACACAAATTAGCGCCTCAAACTTACTTGAGTGTCGAAATTCTGAAATTTATTGGGAATTTTAATCGCCATCTGGTTTGAGCTCTTTTCATCTGTCATTTCACCAAATGAAAACAAAGTGAAACACGAAACCGAAAACAATGCAGCTCATTTCAACCATAAAGAAGTAGGAGTACATGATTAAAAGATAGAGAGAGAATTTACCAACTAAATCCAGGTAAAACCTCTTCTTCTTCATAATCAGAAAATCCTCAAGCTCCAGTGCCTCAAACTTTCTTTTACTACAAGGCGTCCTCACTAAGGAATTTGACCTAACATTTGCCAACAAGCGCGGCACAAAGGTTGGCAAATCCAAGTATGTTGTAATCAAACCCGAATTAGATAAGAATTGGGCGAGAGCAGCAAGTCCGATTTGCGAGAAGGTGACGAGATCTTCATCATCGAGACTGATGGGAGAATTAGGGATTGAACAGATGAAGCGTATGAAATCTGGAGTACAAAAGAAAGCTAGCTCGGATGGATGAGCGGGGCGGCCCTGGGCGAGCAAAAGGCCGAGCAACTGCCAGGCGGCGGTGTCAGATGTGAGCGGATGAGCTTCCATCAGTTGTCAGATCCAGGAAAGTCCAGACCAAAAATGGTAGAGAGGAAAAGTGCTTTATGATTGATGAGGATAAGAACGAGGCAAATTGGGGATTTGGGTGTAGATTATTGAGGGATTTCAAACTTGGCCGTGGCTTTCCCGCCAGCCATTTCCGTCCTTCTCAGTGAATTTTCTGTAGATATTTTATTTGATGAATGTAAAAAAATCAACAAAAGGATTAGTAATTTTTTATTAAATTTTTATTATATGAAATAAATGGTGAATTAATTATCGCAGCCGCTGTATTCAACGAGTCCGTCTCAGAGCATCTCGGTTCTGGACATGCAATAGCCCTCCCATAGCCTTACCACTGTTACATCATCAGTACTAAAATCCTCCTGTCACATCATCTAGACATGCAACTGGACAAGCAACTGAACATGCAATAGCTCTCTCATAGCCTATTCACATCACTAATAACAATTATATAATTTAATTTACAATCGTAGCAACATACGGAATTTAATTTACGAGACAAATACAGGAAAATTGAATAATACTATTAAAATTTTAAAAAGTACAATAATTTAAAAAAAGTACATTAATTAAAAAAAATTACAAAAATTAAAAAGTATAATAAAAAAATTACATAAAAAATCACTCATCGCCGCCGTCCTCGCCTCCGTAGTCGCCCAGCCCTTCGTCGTCGTCGCCGCCGCCTCCGTCGCCACCAACGCCGGGGCTACTCCCGCCGGTATCCCTCTGCAACCCCTCCAATTCTTCACGCATGCTCCGGAGCAATACGCGAAGATAAGCCTTCTCCTCGGGGTCCACCGCCGTCCGGAAGTCGGCTAACGTCTTCACCATTTGAGCGCGCGTTTGTTGACGCGCGAAGAATTTGAGCTCCTCATTAAAACAAGTGGTGCGAATGAAAATGATGTCCAAAGCGCGTATATATAGTGTTTCGAAAAATTAAAAAAAAAAATAAAAATCTGACGCCGGTCTGATGCCGATCCGGGGCCTACAATGGCACCGTGAGAATTGGCGTCAACCCAAGAATCGGCGTGGGCACGCCGATTTGAGGCCGATTTCACCGATGCCGCTCGCAATGGTCCGGCGTCAGCACCGGCATCCGCGAAAAATCGGCGTGTCGGTGACGACGCCGCCGTTGGAGATGCTCTCATTATTCTTAATCTTTTTTTACGATCAAAGAATTACTCGAAATTCATATTTAGAAATTTTGTCTTACTATTTATTTTTCTTCTTAAACCACAACTTCTAGGGTTTGAATCCTAGCACTGTCTTAAAATAATTTTAATTCATTTATTTATAAAAATTTTCCCCCACAAATTTAATGCAGACATATATCATCATTATCATGTCATTAAGTTAAGAATTACACACTCAACTAGCCTACTATATGGGTTTCCTTGCCTCATCGTGTTAGCATGAGTATGAGCTAAATTTTTAAAATTTTAAATAAAAATAAATTTTCAAGTAATTTAAATAACTAATAGAGGCTTCTTATATAATTATATCCGTAAATTCGAATAAATTTAAAAATTTAATACTCTCTGTCCCACTACAAGTAGGGATGTCAATCGGGCCGGCCCACCGGGTTTCGGACCAACCCTACTCGGGTTGCGGGTCAATCAGGTACGGGCTAATCGGGTTGAGATTTTTTCGGGTTATAAAAGTTCAACTATAACCCTAAACGCTCGGGTTTCGGGCTGGCCCAGCGGGTTAATCGGGTTGCTACCGGTAAAATTAACATGCGATCAATCCAATAAATGATGACGAAAATTAGTTATATTTATAAAATATAAATATTTAATTATGATAAATTTGAGATATATACTTAAACTCAACCACAAACATGATCAAATACTAATATTTGAGATTTGTGTAAAATAAAATATAAATTTAAATATTTTAAAGCATGTTTTAAAACATGTTTTACAAATTTAAATATTTATTAATGAATTAGAAGTTTCTAATTTATTTATTTATTATTATATTAATAAAAATTTAATATATAATTTATATGTTTAATATAAAATTGAATGTTATTTTTTAGTTATCTATATTATAAAATAATCAATGAAATTGTCCAATTAGGAGTTAGACAAATAGAACAATAGAAATTTTATCGGGTTTTCGGGTCAGCCCATCGGGTTGCGGGTTAATCGGGTGCGGGCTAATCGGTTTGTAATTTTATCTAGCTAGAAATTTTCAATCCTAACCCTATAAATTTGACGGATTATTCGGGTCAGCCCACGGGTTGCGGGCTGCATTGACATCCCTAACTACAAGTAATGGATTTCTTTTGAACACGGAAATTAAGAAAATGATATATACTGAGTTAAAGTGGAGAGAGTAAAGTATGAGAGAGAAAAAAGTAAAAGAGATAAAAGAAAGAATAAAAGAACGAAAGATAGAATAATTTGTCGTTTATTAGTATTTTCTCTCCTGATCCTTCTATATTTGACATGTTTTTGGTATCTTGATATGTATGGTTCGGGTGGATATTTGAGGATTTTGGCGGCTATTTAACGTATTTTGGGTAGGGGTTTTGTCACGCCCGCCCACCCCAGGGGTGTTACAAACGAGGCGATCGTGACCAAAGGACAAACATTAAGAATAGCATTTAAGGATAACAGTTCATAAGAAAGGCTCAACTTGCTTAGAAGAATAATATATCTCAGAGTGTACGATACACAGAGTGCACACTCGAAAAAATCAGAGTATCTCAACAATCAACAACTCAAAACAAATATTATCCCAACAATATTTGGCGAAAGAAACAATATTCAGCGGAAGCATTTCGAGAGTAGAATAATGCCATGTATGAAGACACAACATATTCTGAAACTTTCATAGACATCTTCTTCACTTTTATGCTCAACATCGCCCGCCGTCATCACTGCTCAACCTGCACATTTTTAAAAGAAATGCAGGGCTGAGTACTTCGTGTACTCAGTGGACACGTGCCGAAATATATTTTCATAACAACTGATTTTGTCAAGCCACTCTTTGAGTGAACTCGGAGTTTTAGGAAAAGTCCGAGAACACTAAACATTTTTCTTTTCCTTTTTCAAAAGCGATCTTTCGATCTATTTTCCTAGAACATATGCCGTATCTGACAAACCCGATTTCACTATCTCTTGTTCATTCATCAATCCATTCATCATTCATCTTTCCTTTCATCATTCATCATATCTTAACATTCAAGTGCCGGGGAAGTGGTTACCTCCCACGGTCACCCATCAATCCATTCCATTCAAGTGCCGGGGAAGTGGTTACCTCCCACGGTCACCCATCAATCCATTCCATTCATCATTCATCGTTCCTTTCATCATTCATCATATCTTAACATTCAAGTGCCGGGGAAGTGGTTACCTCCCACGGTCTCCCATCAATCCATTCCATTCATCGTTGCCGTCAGATAGGCATAGTTCCAAAACAAAATATGGCTTGACATAACCTTTTCAACTTTATTTTTCTGTAAGACCTTTTTTTTACATAACTCATCTTTCTTTCATGAAAAGAAGCACATATAACCTTCAAAACTTCAAAACTTCCTCTCTCATTTTTTTCGTCGTAAACGTATTTGGATCAAAACTCATTTCTATCGGTCAAAGCCGAACTCAAGAATCAACGCAGGCTACACTTCATAAGCACTCGTAAAGCAACACATAACATCATATAATAACACAAAGCAAATAGCACTTTTCATAATACTTCATGTTAAATAGCAAGCTCGCACCTAACATCATATAATAAATAGAAAGCACATAAAACAATTCTCATAACCACTTTATAGTAAACTGAAAACCTTCATAAAAACATTTTAGTTCGAAAGCCCACATAAAAATACTTTTCGTAAAAAAAACTGTAACTTTAACAGAAAGCCCACCTCGTTTGCTTAAACCATTCAATATCCATTTAAGGCAACCCTCGTTCCTTGTGCTCACGTACACACAATAATCCTTGCCAACATCACAACATAAGTCAGCCTTCCATAAACTCATTTTTTTCTATGCATGTCCTATCGTTCCTCTCTCATCGTTTTTCTCAATTTACCCAACCCAATGTTCAACACAAGAGGGAAAAACACACCATAACATATTTCAAAGTGCAACACCTAACCACACCAATAAACACACTCCTTGGACATACATGCATCATATAACACCATAAATCTTGAAAATAAGCACTATTTTATTAAGGCATAAAACTGGCAGAACTGCGTGACCGTTTTGTAAAAATCATTAAAAATCCATCCGACCTCATATGAAGCTAAATTTTGGTCACAACACAGTAGACACATTCAAGTTCACCCAGTTAAAATTTCACACCGAAATCATATCATTTGGTCAGTCAAAACATTAATACAACACTCTGATTGGAACATAAAGATTCGGGCAGCATTGTGCAGTTCGTTTAAAAAATTCACCATAAATTCATACGATGTCCAATAAGGCTGAAAATTTTGCACGACTCATAAGACACTTCAAATTTTCACATAGTTTAAGAATCACATCAAACGGAGGTCATTTGGTCGGTCAAACAGAATACGAAACCTTCTCGCCGAGAACACAAGTTTCTGACAGAATTGCGCAGTCAACTTCAAACATTTTTCAAAAATTCATTTTTCGAGAAAAAGGGCTGAAATTTACACGAGACACAGAAAATACCTTGAAATTAACTCAGTTAAATTTCCATACCAAAATTCGATCGTTTAATAGGTCAATTACACATCGGAAACTACTGTTCGAACGTCACAGATTTCAGACTCACAAATTCGAAATTAGAGTTTATTCCTCAAACATCCAAACATAATTTTCTTCATGCTTATAATACACAATCATGCTTGATAAGACTCTTATAAACATGTTTGCACATAAACTTACATCATTCACCAAGGATTCAAAACAATCTCTACATAAACTCATTCAAAAATCGCATAACTATCAAAGTTCTCAAGCAAACTCACTTTCCCACCGATCAACTTTGCGATATATGATTCTTACACCCACTACATGCATGTAGGAGTCAAGAACATGGTTCAAACGAAAAGAATGAGGGGAAGTGAAGCAAATATACCTTCTTTGACAAAAATGGATCGGTAGAGACAAGAAACGATGCGATTCGTCGGAGATTCTTGAAAATAAACTTCAATGGTTGCAAGAACAAGAATTGGAAGGAAATTTTGAAGAGGATGGAGAGGGGTCGGAAATCTTGATAGTAGCTCTTTGTTGTGAAGTAAAAGAATGAAGTGAATGGAAGGTTATATTTATAGAAAATATTTTCATAAAAGATAAAAATTCACGTCTTTTCGTTTTGATTTGACGACTAATTAATGCGGCCTTAGGAAAACGTGCCTGATGCGACGTGGTTCTTATCTAATTTTTCGTCTTAATGTGACGCGGTTCTTATCCAACTTTTCGTCTTGATTTGTTGTCGAAAGTGTATTTGATACGTGGTCTATTCTTTCGTGTAGGTATCATTTTGGGCTCGTAACAATTGGGTTTCAAATTGGGCTAGGAAGAATAATTGTTTGGCCCCAAAAGTGAAATACTTCTCTCGACAAAAGAAACAGGCTCGAAAAAATTTTCAAGTGCACAAACGACGGTCCTTTCAAGAACTCAATAAAAAGGTAGAAAAAGTCGGGGTGTTACAATCTACCCATCTTAACAAAAATTTCGTCCCGAAATTTGCTTACGTCATTCGAAAAGCTCAACCTCACCCTTTCCTCCAAGCCTAGTATCAAGAACTCGAAAATTGATCAAGCAGTCTTACTTGGATATGAACTGATTTTAAAATCGTAGCAACACTGTTGAAAGTGTCTTAATCAGAACGGCTGCAGAATTAATCAAGAAAACAAGAACAACATTTCTAGCTCGACTCTTTTAGATCGTATCATCAACTTGCAAAAATTGGTTTGAAGAAAAAAAATAAAGCAAGGTCTAAGTTCCATTGAACTTATCATGTTCATTCTGGGTGTTGGAAAGTCCCAAGTATGTTGGGAAGAGAATGTGTGGAGTTCCAACTTGTTGGGAAGAGAATAACATTTATAATGTGGAGTTCCAATAAGTATAGTTCCTAGGTATATTTATATGGAGAGTCCTATAAATACTTATCTACTATGTATCAACAACAACAATCCAAATCAATAAAAATGTAGTCTTCAAGAGTTCTTGAGTTTTATTTTCCGCATTTTACTTTTCAACATTGTATCAGAGCAGGTTCGATCCTTGCATGGATCGACTTGTCTCTATGAAAAAAATGTTTAGTTGAATATGTGTTCATTCTAAACCCCAAAATATCAACAAAAAAAATATGTCCACCGAAAAACTAATTTTTCAGCCATTCTCTACTCAACTCCAAAGCCAGCCAAATCTCTCTCAAACAAGATAGGAATCGTCCAACCGAGAGGGGGAGAAAGTACACTCTCCTGGACGTTTCCTCTCCAGCACAGTAAACGGCCGGAGGAGATGAGAGGAGTGGCAGAACACTGCCGGGAAAGGAGGAGCAAGGTTACCAGAAAGAGGTCTGAGAAGGCATCATTGTTGTTCACCCGGAGAAGAACAAAGGAAGGTAAAAAGATTGGAAAAGGCTACGGATAAAATACCATAGCAAGACCCGACAGAAACGGCGTCACGACGGCAGCGGAGCGGCAGCAACCGCGTCTGGGGCTGGCGGTGGTGGCGCTTGGCTGAACCAAGACGATGACAGTGAGTTCTCGCAGTTGAATTTCAAATGGGCATCAATGGCGAAGCCTGACCATGGCGAGGCAACAGCTAGATCGAGTGACAGCGCCGTTAAGAGAAGAAAACAGAGGAGTAGTCCTCGGTTTTTCCGGCCGAGGGGGAGAGGACTACCACAGCCGGAGAAACCAGAAGGAGGCGGCGGCCGCAGCGCCGATCCCGCCGAGAAAGTAAGACGAAGTGGGTTCGACGTGGAGCATAGTCGGCGAGAGAGAAAGTTGAAAGGGCTGCAAATTCCAATTTTGGGGATAGAGGAGAGATGAGGTGACGTGATTTTCAGATTTTGGGGAAAATTGGGAGAATGAAATGGAGGAGAACGATGGATGCGCTGATCCCTCTAATTGTTGATTGAGGGCAAATGGATTTTGTGGGAGAGCTGCGGAGGAAGAGCAGTCGCCGGCTGGAGAGTGAGCGATTAACAGAGGACACCGGCGAAGCTTCGGTGACCCAATTGACGGCGGACGGACAGTGAAGAAGAAGGAACCACTGCTTATTTCTCAACTAGGCTGTAAACTTGGTATCCGTTAAGTGTTTCCGCTGAACAGATTGTCTCAAAGAAGAGAAGATTCAGAAAAGGCATGGCCATCGTCAATTGGAGAAGATAAGGAGAAAGGAGGCGGGTGTTGACGTCTTCTCAATTGTGTTTCAAGAAAAAGAAAAAATTGGGCCTAGCATTATTGGGCTCAAGAAGGGAAACAATGAAAAGAATATGGGCTCATTGTATATGAGCGAAATGGGCCAAGAATGGCCTTCCAAAATTAAGCTTTGGGCTGCAATTTAAATTCAGTCCAAAGATGAGTGGCTCCTAGATACGAGCAAAAACTGTCTAGATAAGCTCCTCGACATGAGCCAAAACTGTCTGAACGAGCTCCTCGATATGAGCAAAACTGTCAGAATTAGCTCCTAGACAAGAGCAAAAACTGTCTAGATTAGCTCCTCGACACGAGTCAAAACTGTCAGAATTAGCTCCTCGACAAGAGTCAAAACTGTCTGAATGAGCTCCTCGACAAGAGTAAAAACTGTCAGTCAGAAAAAAATGATTTGGCTCCTAGATACGAGCAAAAACTATCTAAGATATCTCCTTGACACGAGTTAAAAATGTCAATCAAAAACTGAAGAGCTCTATGACACGAGTTAAAACTGTCAACAGAAAATTGAAGAAGCTCCTTGAAACGAGTCTAAACTTTCAATGAAAAATAAAACTCTATGATACGAGTATAAACTATCAATGATGAATTGAAGAAGCTCTATGATACGGGAATAAACTGTCAATGAAATGCGAAGGACTCCTGAATACGAGTATAAACTATATATCAAAGTGAAGATCGTGCAAGTTAAGTTTCGAAAAAACTCGATACTTAACTTGAGGGGGAGTGTTGGAAAGATCACTTTTGGTGTCCCAAGTATATTGGGAAAAGAAAGTGTGGAGTCTCAAGAATATTGGAAAGAGTCACTTTAGAGTTTCAAGGAATATAACATTAATAGTGTTATAGTTCTAATTGTTTAGTTCCTAGGTACATTACTTCTCTAGTCCTATAAATATGGATGTACTATGTATCAACATCACAATCCAAAATCAATCACAATGTAGCCTTCAAGAGTTCCATCACTTTTATATGCCGCATTTTACTTTTCAACACTGGGAATTAAGGTTTCAGATGAACTCATAAAGCTTGAAACTTTACTTCTGATGAGAGCTCGAAGGAATATGAGGTAGATCTTGAAAACAGGATGAAACTGAATTAAGTCTCAAATTCCATAGTAGACTGCCAAATAAGATATTTCAATTGTCAAATCAAATTTGTAAAATTTCGGCATCAATGAATGATGGTTCAAACATGTCATGACACGAGATGGTCAATCGTGGGAGGATTTAGAAGCATAGACAAATGTCACGAGGTAGCACCGATCATGGCTCGATGACATCATGTTATTGAATAATGATGCCACATCAATGGATTCACAGGATTGCAACCAACGTGAAGTGAACTTTTTAGGAAGATCGGCTAGATCAACCACGTTAAGGAAAAAGAGACACAATAGCCTTAACTTGGTGTTGCAGAAAGAAAATCATTGAGCATGAAACAATATGTAGTGAAACTGAGCCAAAAAGAATTTCACTTCTGCAAGGAAGAACTTGCCGCATGCATAGTTACGAAATAAAAGGTGTACAAAAGTTCCAAGAAGAATATTCCATCCTTTGAAGAAACATGTATGGGAGATGTGATCATACTGAAGGTCATAACTGCAAACAGCTTTAGGAACGAAGTTCAATGACAGAAGCTCATAAGGTCAAAATATTCTCCTTACGAAAGATGAATCAAAGAGGACTACTAATCAAGATGTCCAAAGTTACAAAGACAAGCACAAATTTTCAAGAACTGAAAAATGAGTCATGACTTGACATAGGAAAAAGAAATAATAAGCATTACTTGCAAGGTTTGAGTCAAACAGGGTCTTAAATTGACAAGGCTCCCTGTTAATCGAAAGAATGTAGAAAGAATTTCTTAGGATCCAAGTAAGTACTGTTGATTAAAATTTTCATTCTAGTTACGAGGGTCACACTCCCTCGCTCGTCTTTCTGAGGCCAAAATGGTAACATCGTTTTAAGAAACATTTTAATCATAAGTCATATCTTCATAATATTCTTTGCCCGTGATAACCGTCATTCTTTTAAAACGTTGTAGTTATTCTCGCGCTCTCAACATGCTATAATGGTCGTTTTCGTTGCATCGCCACCTTTGGCCGAAGATCGGATTTATCTTATTAGATCGCAGGTATGATCTCTACCTCCATTGTAGGATTACATCATTTCGCATCTCTTCTTGCCTCGAACGTTTTCTCGTTTGGAACATCTCTTCAATTTGCACTTCTTCTCTTCTTAAACTCTTTATCATATGTTATGTCTTTTCGCATTCTCCTTGTTCTTGTCATTCAGGGAAAAACAATACTGAATTTGTAATCATTCGATAAAGTTCGAGTTCACACCACATATTTCCATTTGTCCTATCACTCAGAAAAGTGATATTGCAGTTGTCAACAACTAAATTCGATATCATTCAATCTAACATATTTCTTAGGCACTCTAGGTTCACAACACATTTTAACATCTCATATCTCAACAACTTAGTATAACACACACAACACTTTCACATCCCAAAGCAAAACACTTTCACACTTCACATTTACATTCAAAACTTTTGAAACAAAAATTTTCCTTTACACTTTCACACTTTCCTTCAAAAATTTACAATCTTAATTTCAATTTTAAAGTAAAAGTTTTGACTCAAAACTCAAAACATACTTGAACATCAACTTTCATCTTTCTTGTAAAAACAAACAATCAATCGTTCCTCTTCACAACTCGCTTTTTTTTCAAACATCAACAATTACTCTTCTCAACTTGAAATCGATCCCTCATGGAAAGAATCTACTTCCTCGTTCTTATAAAAATTTTCTCCTCTTTCCTTCTCAAAAATTTTCTCGTTGTCCTTTCTCCGAAACTTTCTCATAAAAATTTTCAAATAAAAAAAAATATATTACCTCTTTCTTGGTTGAGCGTGGCGAAGCGGGATGTTGAGCCTTCCAAATATAACCTTATTTTAGTCTAGCGAATCGAATCTAGACTAAGACTGAAAAACACTCTCGGGTCCAGAGCGGAAAGAAAAATTGCTCTGATACCATTCTGTCACGCCCGCCCACCCCAGGGGTGTTACAAACGAGGCGATCGTGACCAAGGGACAAACATTAAGAATAGCATTTAAGGATAACAGTTCATAAGAAAGGCTCAACTTGCTTAGAAGAATAATATATCTCAGAGTGTACGATACACAGAGTGCACACTCGAAAAAATCAGAGTATCTCAACAATCAACAACTCAAAACAAATATTATCCCAACAATATTTGGCGAAAGAAACAATATTCAGCGGAAGCATTTCGAGAGTAGAATAATGTCATGTATGAAGACACAACATATTCTGAAACTTTCATAGACATCTTCTTCACTTTTATGCTCAACATCGCCCGCCGTCATCACTGCTCAACCTGCACATTTTTAAAAGAAATGCAGGGCTGAGTACTTCGTGTACTCAGTGGACACGTGCCGAAATATATTTTCATAACAACTGATTTTGTCAAGCCACTCTTTGAGTGAACTCGGAGTTTTAGGAAAAGTCCGAGAACACTAAACATTTTTCTTTTCCTTTTTCAAAAGCGATCTTTCGATCTATTTTCCTAGAACATATGCCGTATCTGACAAACCCGATTTCACTATCTCTTGTTCATTCATCAATCCATTCATCATTCATCTTTCCTTTCATCATTCATCATATCTTAACATTCAAGTGCCGGGGAAGTGGTTACCTCCCACGGTCACCCATCAATCCATTCCATTCAAGTGCCGGGGAAGTGGTTACCTCCCACGGTCACCCATCAATCCATTCCATTCATCATTCATCGTTCCTTTCATCATTCATCATATCTTAACATTCAAGTGCCGGGGAAGTGGTTACCTCCCACGGTCTCCCATCAATCCATTCCATTCATCGTTGCCGTCAGATAGGCATAGTTCCAAAACAAAATATGGCTTGACATAACCTTTTCAACTTTATTTTTCTGTAAGACCTTTTTTTTACATAACTCATCTTTCTTTCATGAAAAGAAGCACATATAACCTTCAAAACTTCAAAACTTCCTCTCTCATTTTTTTCGTCGTAAACGTATTTGGATCAAAACTCATTTCTATCGGTCAAAGCCGAACTCAAGAATCAACGCAGGCTACACTTCATAAGCACTCGTAAAGCAACACATAACATCATATAATAACACAAAGCAAATAGCACTTTTCATAATACTTCATGTTAAATAGCAAGCTCGCACCTAACATCATATAATAAATAGAAAGCACATAAAACAATTCTCATAACCACTTTATAGTAAACTGAAAACCTTCATAAAAACATTTTAGTTCGAAAGCCCACATAAAAATACTTTTCGTAAAAAAAACTGTAACTTTAACAGAAAGCCCACCTCGTTTGCTTAAACCATTCAATATCCATTTAAGGCAACCCTCGTTCCTTGTGCTCACGTACACACAATAATCCTTGCCAACATCACAACATAAGTCAGCCTTCCATAAACTCATTTTTTTCTATGCATGTCCTATCGTTCCTCTCTCATCGTTTTTCTCAATTTACCCAACCCAATGTTCAACACAAGAGGGAAAAACACACCATAACATATTTCAAAGTGCAACACCTAACCACACCAATAAACACACTCCTTGGACATACATGCATCATATAACACCATAAATCTTGAAAATAAGCACTATTTTATTAAGGCATAAAACTGGCAGAACTGCGTGACCGTTTTGTAAAAATCATTAAAAATCCATCCGACCTCATATGAAGCTAAATTTTGGTCACAACACAGTAGACACATTCAAGTTCACCCAGTTAAAATTTCACACCGAAATCATATCATTTGGTCAGTCAAAACATTAATACAACACTCTGATTGGAACATAAAGATTCGGGCAGCATTGTGCAGTTCGTTTAAAAAATTCACCATAAATTCATACGATGTCCAATAAGGCTGAAAATTTTGCACGACTCATAAGACACTTCAAATTTTCACATAGTTTAAGAATCACATCAAACGGAGGTCATTTGGTCGGTCAAACAGAATACGAAACCTTCTCGCCGAGAACACAAGTTTCTGGCAGAATTGCGCAGTCAACTTCAAACATTTTTCAAAAATTCATTTTTCGAGAAAAAGGGCTGAAATTTACACGAGACACAGAAAATACCTTGAAATTAACTCAGTTAAATTTCCATACCAAAATTCGATCGTTTAATAGGTCAATTACACATCGGAAACTACTGTTCGAACGTCACAGATTTCAGACTCACAAATTCGAAATTAGAGTTTATTCCTCAAACATCCAAACATAATTTTCTTCATGCTTATAATACACAATCATGCTTGATAAGACTCTTATAAACATGTTTGCACATAAACTTACATCATTCACCAAGGATTCAAAACAATCTCTACATAAACTCATTCAAAAATCGCATAACTATCAAAGTTCTCAAGCAAACTCACTTTCCCACCGATCAACTTTGCGATATATGATTCTTACACCCACTACATGCATGTAGGAGTCAAGAACATGGTTCAAGCGAAAAGAATGAGGGGAAGTGAAGCAAATATACCTTCTTTGACAAAAATGGATCGGTAGAGACAAGAAACGATGCGATTCGTCGGAGATTCTTGAAAATAAACTTCAATGGTTGCAAGAACAAGAATTGGAAGGAAATTTTGAAGAGGATGAAGAGGGGTCGGAAATCTTGATAGTAGCTCTTTGTTGTGAAGTAAAAGAATGAAGTGAATGGAAGGTTATATTTATAGAAAATTTTTTCATAAAAGACAAAAATTCACGTCTTTTCGTTTCGATTTGACGACTAATTAATGCGGCCTTAGGAAAACGTGCTTTATGCGACGTGGTTCTTATCTAACTTTTCGTCTTGATGTGACGCGGTTCTTATCCAACTTTTCGTCTTGATTTGTTGTCGAAAGTGTATTTGATATGTGGTCTATTCTTTCGTGTAGGTATCATTTTGGGCTCGTAACAATTGGGTTTCAAATTGGGCTAGGAAGAATAATTGTTTGGCCCCAAAAGTGAAATACTTCTCTCGACAAAAGAAACAAGGTCAAAAAAATTTTCAAGTACACAAACGACGGTCCTTTCAAGAACTCAATAAAAAGGTAGAAAAAGTCGGTGTGTTACAGGTTTGGAAAATAAATCATGGTTTTTTTGCTAGTTTGGGTCGGTTGTGTTAATGTGGACGGTGATGAAGCCACTCCAGGTTCTGAGTCCCGGCTCTTGATGCCATATTGGTTTTAGGAACTAGAGGATTACATTACATTAAGATTGAATAATAATAGATTACATAAACTTTTCATCTTTATAGAAGTTGAATTGAAATGTATATTTTTTATCAAATAATTTCTCATATAGGTATTACTCCTAGGACTGAGTAAATATACCGAAATACCGCACTTACTGTATCAAAAAAATACTAAAATATTGAATTTGCAGTTTACCGCAAGTTGCGGTACAATATGATACCTTACCGATTGATCGTAAACCGCGGTATATCGCACTTATGTTATATACCGCGAATGAGGTATACCGCATATACGGTATTTGCCCAAAATTCGGTATATATATTGTATTTAAAATTTATATAAAAAATACTTAAAAAATTAAAATCCCTAACCCTACTTTCACATTTTAGTTCCGCCGCCTCCAACCCCAAACACACTCACGCAGAGATGAAAATCAAGTCCGTTGTATGAAACACCGGTATAACGATATGTCATACCTTATTTAAATAGGTAAATTTTTTGAATCAGATTTGATTGTAGTGTAGTTTTAATGTTTTGGACATTATTTAAATAGGTAAAATTTTATTTTAAATATTTGGTTATAAAATAGGAATTTTTTTCGTATGAAACACAAGTATAACGGTATGTCATAACTTATTTTGGTATACCGTATTCGGTATGTCATACCTTATCCGTATAAACTATATAGTATACCGCACAAGCGGTATGGTAACGGTATCGGAAATTATCATACCGAGTTTTCGGTATACCGAAAAAGTCGGTAAGGTATATGTATGACATTTTCTCATAGCGCAATTTACGGTAGGGTATGCGGTATGACATTCTCGGTGCGATATTATCGTACCGCCCCACAAGAATATGAACATTTGGGATGGCACGAAAAATAATGCAAAATTTGGTAAAATAAGAGAGAGATAATATTGTTAGTGGAGAATGAGGTCCACCTTATTAAAGAGAAAGAAGTTACCAAAAATAGAAGAAGATATTTTTATGGGACATCCAAAAATGGATAATGTCCTTATTTTTATGTGATAGATGGAATAATTTATAACTAATACCTATCAACTAGTGCTTTCACTGATGTACTCTTCTCCCACCATGGTCGGTGTGCTATTAAGCTTCCCCTCTTGTCCCATGGTTCACTAGTGTTAACCTTGTAAGATGGACTTTAGATATTCAAGAATATTTTGATTATCTCAGATTCTCAAGTTATCTGATACCGATTGATTGTTCTTTGTGGGGAGATTTTTTGACCATCCAACATTTGAATTGTTCCACGACTATCTAAGCTTGAATCTGATTGCTCATGGCAAGAACTTATGGAAGCTGATTATTAAAAAATTGATCCATCTGTTGTCATCTTTACCGAGATTATGCAATTCTCAATAAAATGATGGAGGCAATTGCATATTAGCATAAACAACGTCAAGTCTGATCTTATCATTGAAGAGACGGTCAAGAACGATGACGAATCACTACAAGCACTTTGCGAGGCAATGGCTAAGATGGAAACCAAATTTCCTCCAAAATTCCATAGCTCAAAACTCTTTGTGTCGTCATTGGTTACGTTACTGAAAAAGTCTCTTGACAGCTAAATGAGCTAAATGATGTAATTTTAATTGCAAACGATGATCAAAACAACGACAACTAGATGAAAGATTATTTTTCTGACTTCCACCTTGAGGGGCGAGGGCAAGGTGGTTTTCAACCGTGGGAGAGTTGATATGAACCTAAACTTTTACTTTATTTCGGAAGGGAGCTGATAATATCCGTACAATTATTTAGTTATATTTTTAATATGATTTACTGTTTAGTTATTAAGATTTTGTTTGTTTCCATAGTTAGCATTTGATTTGATTTACTTTCTAGTATCTTTTTTCATCTATACATATTATAAATATGTGGGGAATATTTGACTAGAAATAAAAGTGAAGAACTAAAAGAATTATTTTCGCATTCTTTTGTAAAATAGCATAGAGATTTTTCTTTTCTTTTTCTCTTGCTCTCTTCGAATAATTTATCCGTATTAATTTATAATTAACCTATCAAAATATTTTTTTGCCAGATGAACAAACTCGCATGTAGATCGTATAATATATCTCATGAACTTTTTTTTTATCTCATGAACTTAGAGTGTCCACAATGGTGGCCCTTGAAGGCCACCATTTGTGGCCCGGCCACCATTCGTGGCTCTCATGTGGCTTTCTGATACGAACCTCTATTATTATTATTTAGTTTAGATATTATAGGGATTTAGCATATCTTTTTCTATATCTTTGTTTTCTTGTTCATTAAGTTAGTAGCATTATAAATAGGATAGACTGTTATCTTTTTTATTCAGTCAATCAATATATGAAATTATCATTCTTTTGGCTCAATTGAGTAGCAAACAAGAAACATCTCCTAAGGTTGCCGACGAGGCTGACCTCGCGCTCAACCGCCCCTTTTTGCCGTCCAAGTCACGACCCAACGTTGGGCGCTCGACAACGACGACATCTCGTTTCTTGATTTTGTGTGAAAATCGACGTTACGGATTTAGGTCCTTAACAACTGGTGCTCTCATTGAGAGCTGACCCTCCCACCATCTCGAACCGAAGCTACACCGCTGCCCGACGGAAAACATTCCGCGCACAGCAACTGCTTTGGTTGTCGAGTCCCGCCTGTCCGCCGAGCTCTAGCCGCAGGACAACACTACTTCTGCAACGCCCGACGGGAAGGATTCCCGCGTGCCGCGTCGAAGTCAGACGATCATCATCCACCACAACCACGCCTCAGTCCATCAACATGTCATACAACTACGCCGGTTATCGCCGTCGTCAATACGACTTCCCTCAGGCCACACAGCCATTCCGTCCCTACCATCCGGCCCAACCTCGCCGTGTAACCAGTTGGGACCCTCCGAGCATCCGGGTGGAAGTACTCCGCCCGTCGTCGTGGCCTGATCCAGAATCACCCTACGTCTCACACCACTTGGATCCACCTGATCGTCGTCCACGGCCGAGATACCAGCCCATCGGGTACCGAGATCGCGCGCAAGACGCTTGGCCCCGACACCGCGGCGGTTACGTCGAGAGGGGTGGCCACCTATCTGATCGCGGAGAGCATCAGACCCAATTAGGGTTTGATCGCTACCCGACAACCAAAACGCAGCGGCACCGCCCAACGTGCTGGGACCCACCGGCGCAACAGCAGGACCGCGGCTACCCGATCGTTGACCGGCCCCGACGCTCGGAGATGTGCTGGGACCGACCTCGCCCTCGGGAGGAGGTGAGAGCGCGAGTCCAGCCCGCCTCCTACCAGCCCCGCTACTCCACCGAAAAGCCAACGCGGGACCTGTACAGTCAGCCCGCACGTATGACCAGTCAAACTCCGGAGCAGCCACGCCTGCCGCTAATACGGGTCTCCCAGGCGGAGAAGTCAGAACGGTCCAGGTTGGGTCTCTGCTGGCACTGTCCCGAGAAATGGGTGATGGGACATGTGTGTAAACAACGCATTCTCTGTTATGCGGATGATGGGGAGGAGTTTGAGGAGAACATTCAAGATGAGAATTTAGCCGAAGAGAAAACTGATAATACTCCTACGATAGTATTCGGTGATGATGTTCCCCATGACATTACCGATGTTCACAATGATGGCGCTCCTCTTGATGTTCAAAACAACAAGTCCCCTAGAGAGTTCCTCAAGAACAAAGGGATTGTCAAGAACGACAGTGAGCCACCGCAAGTGCTCGTTGGGGTATATGATGAGAAGATTGGTGAAAAGGATGAGACATTGCTAGAAGATAAAGAGGAGGATGGTTCTATTGGTGAAGTGGAGAAGATAATCGCCTCACTCAATGTTGTTCAAGTGTCATCCAAAAATGTTGTTGGAAATTGTTGGGGCTAGAAAGGAGATGGTGCTTACACCGATTTGCCCATAATTGCTTGTGTCTATGTGGATTTGAATGTCGGTGATGTTCCAAGTATGAATCATCGATCAACATCGCTCGACAAAGATGCAAGGTTGATCCCTCCGAGTAATGACACGCCATGCTTGGGCATTCTGGGAGGCGTGGACAAGCTTTTCGATTTAGCAAGGAATTTTTCCGACAAAGTTGGGTCTCTTTTGTTGATTTTTTATGGAAGTGAAAAAGGGAGACGTTCATCTGTTCGGTGTGTGTTTGATCCGGGAGGAGTTGCCTCGCCGAAGCTTCTGCTTTCAACTCTCCTTTTTGCTTCGTGGTTCCCACCTTGAGGACAAGGTGGATTTTAACCGTGGGGGAGTTGATACGAACCTCTATTATTATTATTTAGTTTAGATATTATAGGGATTTAGCATATCTTTTTCTATATCTTTGTTTTCTTGTTCATTAAGTTAGTAGCATTATAAATAGGATAGACTGTTATCTTTTTTATTCAGTCAATCAATATATGAAATTATCATTCTTTTGGCTCAATTGAGTAGCAAACAAGAAACATCTCCTAAGGTTGCCGACGAGGCTGACCTCGCGCTCAACCGCCCCTTTTTGCCGTCCAAGTCACGACCCAACGTTGGGCGCTCGACAACGACGACATCTCGTTTCTTGATTTTGTGTGAAAATCGACGTTACGGATTTAGGTCCTTAACACTTTCATAATGGTAAAGTCAACAAAACTATCAAAAATAACAAGGGCCACCAAATGTGGCCCTCTTTAAAAAAAAATTAATTTGTTTATTTTTTTAATATTATTTTTTAATTTAAGTCTAATAAATTTTATTAGTTTTAAATTTATGATATTTATAAATTTAATTAAAGTAAAATAATGTGGATTGTAAATTAGAAAATTCACAACCTAGAAAAAATGTAACAATAACTTCGTTGTATTATATTGAAATAGGAAAATTATACAACGAAAGTGACATAATTTAAAAACAACAAGCCGGAAACCCAAATCACTCTGCAGCGCCCCTTCTACGGTTCCAGACCTCTTCAACCATATCAACCTGCAGTGAATCATGCGATATTTGGCTCCGCATATCGGTGTACCTCTGGATCAAGTATTCATTACTACGTGGTACACCCATCTGTATGGGCTCCATGGCAATACCCGAGCTCGTACTAGCACCTTCTTCGGGTGTCCATCGCTCTGCAGCAAATCCTTCGTCATCTATTATCATATTGTGCAATATGATACATGCAGTCATGATGTCTGCGACATCATTTTCGTGCCATTGTCGAGCCGGGCACCGTATAATGGCCCATCGCGCTTGCAGTACACCAAAAGCTCGCTCAACGTCCTTCCTAGCACCCTCTTGTTTTTTCGCGAAGTAGGTTTGCTTTGGCCCAACGGGTTGTCGGATCGTCTTCACAAACACGGGCCAGCGAGGGTATATCCCATCGGCCAAATAGTACCCCATGTTGTACTGAGTTCCGTTGGCCGTGAATCTCACTTGCGGCCCCTCACCCCGACTCTCATCATTAAACAAGTGTGACGATCGTAGAACGTTGATGTCGTTGTTCGATCCAGCGACACCAAAATACGCATGCCAGATTCGCAAACGGTAATCAGCAATGGCTTCCAAAATCATCGTGGGATGTCTGCCTTTGAAGCCAGAAGTGAACTGCCCCTTCCAAGCCACTGGACAGTTTCTCCACTCCCAGTGCATGCAATCGATGCTCCCCAACATCCCCGGAAAATGATGTGCAGTCCCATGCATAGCAATCAATCTCTGGCAATCATCGGCCGATGGCTTCCGTAGATACTCCCCTTTGAAGATATCTTTGATCCCCCTGCAAAACTGCCTCAACGTCTGTAGTCCAGTCGTTTCGCCCATCTGTAGGTATTCATCGAACATGTCAGCGGGCCCGGCATAGGCAAGCTGTCTAATTGCCATCGTACACTTCTGGAAAGTCGACAAGCCGGGTCGGCCGGTGGCATCATATCGCAAGTTGAAGCACCTGAACCGCTGCGCCAAACACGTCGATATATGGACGAAGAGATTTTTCGACATTCTGAATCGCCGACGGAAAACTTCTGGCAGATAACGGGCGTTGTCGTTGAAGTAGTCCTCCATCAACCTGCGGTCTGCCCCGACATGATCACGATCGAAAAATCGCCGATGATGGAATGACCGGCCGACTGCCACCGCAGCCTCAGCCGCCGCCTCCGCCGCCTCTTCTGCCTCTTCCGCTTCACGTTGCACCGCCGCAACAAGGTTTTGGAACTCTAGATCTACCGCTTGTTGGAATTGTTCATCATCGGAATCCATAATTGCAAGGTTAAATTGAAGTTGGAAGGGAAGATTGGAGGAAAATGGGAGTAAAATGGAGTGGAAATGTAGTATATTTATGCACAAAATTTCGAAAATTAAAAAATAATAAAAAAAAAATCCCGCGGCCCAGCCGCGATTCTCGGCGCTTGCAATGGGAGGGTCGCGGCTCACACGGCTCAGCCGCGTGAAGGCCGCAGCCGCGGCTCAGCCACGCTTCTCGCCTCTCCGCCCCGGCTCTCGGCCTTTGCAATGGGGGGCCGCGCGCCGAGCCGCGGGCCGCGGCTCCCCCATTGTGGACACCCTTAGATACTATCACTTTTCGTTTTTATCGTAAATTTAAAAATAGTCTCTAAGGGCATCCACAATGGGACGCCCGATGTGCCATCGTCCGCGGGCGCCATCGTTCGCCCCATTGTGGGTGCCCGCCATCGTCCGCGCCCTACGCCCACGCCCGATGCATCATCCGCGGTTGAAGCGTTGACGATGGCCTATCGGCCGCGCCATCGTCCGCACCATTGTGGGCTCGACGGACGATGGGCGCGGACGATGAGCTATCGTCCGCGCCATCGGGCGCCCCATTACGGTATCGGCGGACGATGGTCGCGAACAATGCTACACGTTTTTTAATTTTTGTATAAATACCCCTATCACACCTTCATTTGTAACGTTTCACTTTCACGATTTCACTCTCGAAACTCACATTTTTATTATTTTGACGAAATGGATGCAAGTCCTACCGTCCGATGTTTGGGGAGGCGCGTTGGTCGGGTACAGAACCCGACGAATATCGGCCGTTCAACGCCAACGCACAGTACGATCCCGAATTCAGCACGGAATCGTACGGTTTATCTGACATGGAGCCGTCACCAAACCGACCCGTCGCCCCCTCCCGACGCGCCGCCGCCGCCGCCGACGACACCCCATCCGCCGCCGCCGACGACACCCCATCCGCTTCCGCCCCCGCGAAAAAGAAGCGGAACCGACAGCGCGCGCAGAAGTTGCCACCTCCGGTAGTATGTGAAGAGTACGCCCCCGGCCGTACAAACTACCAGTCGTATGAAACCCTCGTATTGGCGAGGTGTTGGGTGGATATATCGGAGGGCCCGATATTCACGAACAACCAGAGGCAGTGGGCGTACTGGGAGCGCATCGCCGAGCGCGTACAAGTGCCAACGGGAGCAGCTCCGCAAGCACTGGGACCAGGTGAAGAAACAAATCAACCTGTTCTTGTCGGAGTACGAGAAGTGCGCGAGGGAGCAGGGGAGCGGCGAGAGCTTGAGCGACGTGCGGCCTAAAGCGCTGTTGTCGTACCAGTCCCTGTACGGCGACTTCAAGCACGAGGCCATCTGGGCGCTCTTGAGGGACAAGCAGAAGTTCCAAGGCAGAATTCTGCACACCGGGGCGACAAAGAGGACGAAGACCACCGAAGCTGGTGGTTACACGAGCAGTGAAAGCGGAACTCGTTCGGTGGACCTCAACCAGACGTACATGGAGGACGATAGTACCGGCACACCGATGTCCTCCCTGCGTCCCATAGGCGTCAAGGCTGCGAAGGCCAAGGGGAAGGCGGCGGCGACATCATCCTCGACCGCCGCAGCCCCATCGTCGATCCCGGCCCCGAGCGCGACGGCCGCCGCGTATGAGTCGTTGGCAGCAGCCTCGATGGCGAAGACGTTGTTGCAGACGCACAAGGCCCTCAAGAAGTGTACGGACCCCGCCGAAGCCGAAATTCTCCGGGGGGTTGATCGATGAGTTGCGCCGGAAGTTGGGAATTGCGTAGATTAGCCAACTTGAATCGTGTAACTTTTGTGTATTTATTAATGCAATATTTGCCGATTTTTTATTACTCGTTGTGTTTTTAAATTAGTTTGCATTATATATTTGAAAACATTTAAATTAATTAACAAAACAATATTAAAACATATAGGGCGCGCCTTAGGGCGCCCCATTGCAGGTGGGAGGGTATGAGGATAAAACTGCTGACGTGGCGCGCCATAGGGCGCCCCATCGTGGATGCCCTAATACCATAAACTATTTTAATTTGTGTCAATTTTCCATAATAGGTTTTATGTTATGTCAGAGTTGATCTTGTGAACTGTAATATTACGTAGTAGAAATTGTACAAAAAAAGGCAAAATAATAGATTTTGATAAACAAATTGAAATGATAAAGATAGTACATTGAAGTTCAATGGTGTTTCTCTGTTACAGTCTTCCCTTTCAAAAATTGAAATGATAAAGATTGTACATTGGAGTTCAATGTTGTTTCTCTCTTGGTTATAATCTTCCCTTTCACTTCTGTTTATCCCAAGTTGCCTTTTCTTTCTTCTTTTGTTCAAGATTTATGATTTTGCAGTTTTGTGTATCAGAATTTAAATTATGCAGTTTAAGAATTTTCAATAATCTCTCCTTAGCGGTTAGAGATAGTATTTTCTAGATTAAAGTTGTGAGCCTTTTTTTCTAATATTGAGTTGATCAATTGAGAAGTACGTGTATAATTGAAAAGGGGAGGAATTAACTGGATGGGGCGTGGTCGAGTAGCATAAGACTCGTTAATCCTAAACCAAATAGCCAAGGGATCGTTCTCAACATATGAAGCAACTTTAAATCGATGGGTCAATTATTCCACCCTTCGAACTGCCTATAATTTGCACTTGAATGTGGCTCACCCTTCAATAACAAACTTCATTGTTTGTGAGTATCTATTATGGTTCGAGATGAACATATCATAAAAATAAAAGTGATTTGAAGAAGATGATAGCAATAACTTAATGCCTCAAGTTTTTTGGAGAAGATGATGAACAATAAAAGTGACGTGGCTTTGTTAATATTTGGAGCTTCTGGTCGGGATTTACGACAAGCCAACAGATTATCATGCTCTTTATGAATTAATGCTAAGCCAAGAGATTATTGTGCCCTTTATAATACATTAGTACTATATATTTATATGAATATAATTTTTATTTAGAGTAAAAATAACAAATAGCTGTCTATGCTGGGAGTAAAATGGTAGATCGCATAAGTCTTGTGAGGTAGAATGTCACATTATAGTACTGCCTTTGCCTTTTTTTTTTTTTTTACCGTAATTAGCCTACTCGAACAAAATATTTGATCGAAGAAATTAAGCTCCATTTCATCTATGAGCATGCTGCTACCAACTCTCCCAAGCTCTTTCTCTGTCCAATATTCCAGCAGTCAAAACATATGATTGAGTTTTTGAAGGCTTTGATAATCAAACAAAGTTTAAGTAAAATACCTCCGAGGTTAAGAAGGCTCCAAGGAATTTATTATGTCTTCAGTTATCTCGCCGAAAACATTTGGGCATCCGTTCCACATCCCTTGTTCCCGGGCTTCCCAGTATCCGCCAATGTAGCGGAAAGGTCCTTCTCCAACTCTTTCGAACCATCTTGGTTTCCAACCATGTTCTTGCATTTTCCTCGACTGTCACCAGTAGAAGAATCATCTAGTTAGTGCCAAATCCAGCAAAGCGTTTCTTAATAAATCAACAAAGAGCTTCTGCACATACAAGTACTATAACCGTTTCTCTTGATCCCATATCCCGGCCTTCCCCAGATAGGAGCCCCCTTGACCCACAAAACTGATAAAAGCATTTATAGAAAAGAAACTCATATACCATTCTTTGTCGCGTTTCCAAACGAAGCTTTTCCTCATTTGCCTTGTCAAATTCCCCATTTTCCAGATGCCTTTGGTCTGGTCTGAGCCTTGAATCTGTAGGAGGGAGCTTCTCCTTCATCCGTCATCAAACACTTGGAATCAGATAGAGCTATATAAGACAATTAGTGTGCATAAGCTTAAAGCAGAATGAAAAAGAAGTTATCCAATACATCATCTATACCTTCAGTCCCGGTGTCAATTCGTTCAGTGTAATAGCGAAAGAAGTTAGGTTATAGCGAGTGAGGTTTGGGGGAGGCTTATTTCTCTTCCACAACAAAGATGCCTCAGACCTATCTTTTGCATTGTCAGTTCCTTCACCATTTACAAAATACATGCTATCATCCCACTTTCCAAATAATTGAGCCACTTTTTTCCCCGCGGTATTTTCAACAAACCCATTAACCTGTCGAGTTAGTACATATCTTTATATTATTTGGTCAAAGAATAAAATAACTAATTCCAGATGCATACGTCTACTACTTATATTGGCTTCATGAATAGAGGAGATGCTGTGAGATTACCTGGTGAGGATTGCGGTCAAGAATAGACTGCTCCTTGAACTTGAGTTTGCATGAATATTGGCGATTACCTTGGATATGCATTGTTCCATGGTGGTCACAGTAGATATTGCCAAGAATCAGATTGTAGATGCTAGTTGTGACCTGAAATTAGACGCCATATGTAAAGAAGGGGTCCATTAAGAGGAAGAAGAAAAGAAAAAGAAACCCGTTAACGGTTAAAAGATGTATATTGTTCACCTTGCTCCACTGGAAAATCTCCCCATCATCGAATTCTAAATTAAGAGTTCCAACAGGATCAACTTGAATTGATCTACCCCAAAATTTTGATTTAACGTTTGTGTCACACCAGAATCTCCAACCTTTGCCCTCACAGTGACAAGCAATGAGTGTAGGGTGGTGGCTGACCTATATATATATCACAAGTTAGTCAGCATCAAATTCTATCTAAGCAAAGAATTCAAGGGACAAACTCATGACCAACTAATTAAACAATACTTCCTTAGTTCTTGGTGATAGGTTAGGGAGTGCTAATGCAGATTTGACGTAATCATCCTAAGGGATAGCATCAGTTCCTTCATGAATGCAGCACTTAATTAAGCTAATCTATTGTTGACTTCTGAAAGCTATAGACTAGTAGAAAACATTTTACAGGTGCATGTGATAAAGTCACAATCCATAAAACTAATATATGAGCAGATACGAATAAAAGTAAGTTATGCTATCACCTTTTCAGAGAAGAAGCGAATTCCTTTCTCTGGATAATCAGCTTCATAAGTTTCACCAAGTAGAGGATTAAAGGGTTTACAGTGACGGCCTTCTGATGAAGCATATCCCGATATAGCAAAAGCAGCAACATTCAAAATCCTCATAAGACTATTTCCCTGGAATTGTAAGGTCATAACTATTACCATGACAGGTGTAATTCAAGCTTTGTAGATGTATAAAAGAATAATTTTATAGTACTATAATAGAAAACATATTCCAACCAGTATAGTAACAAAAATAATAAGCAGCAGCTAAAGGAGGAAATTCAGATCATAACTAGCATTTGGTATCAAAATAGTAGTGGAATGGTAAGAGTATCAAAAGGCATCAGGAGATATTAATTCAAGGATTGAATATATATGCATATTATGAAGTTAAATACATTGAAGAAAATGGGTCATACCGATTTCCCGTGTTTATATGCCTGATCCAAAAGATAAGAGTACTCCAGATCCTCAAAACATTTTTGCAGAGACGATATTGGTTCGTTAAAATATACAGGCAGGCAAACCCGTGTCAAATCTTTGCCAATGTTGTCCTTAATCATAGACCATAGACTAACACCTTTCTCCTTCTCAACTGGATCCGGTAACTTCTTCCGTCTCTCAACTTTTGGATATTTAGGATTACTTACATTCTCCATTCCATCTGCCTTGCACACATCATTAGTTTGATTTCCCAAACTCATGCCACCATCCATCTGATCTACATTTTTTGATCCAGAACACGATGTATGCTCAGAAAAATATTCATTTGTGTCAAAGAAGTGAACTTCCTCCTCGTCCGATGCTTCATCAAGCTCTTGCTTTTCAACATCATCTGAAGATTCTGTAGTGCTCCACTCTATAACCAAGAACAACATCATGTCAGAGAATTTAGTACAATGTTCCAACTTAGAGACAGCTACCATATGTCGTAGTTCTGTGTAAATGGAATCAGGGAATTAAATAGCCTAAGATCATACAATTTGTATATGAACAGAAAGAGATTAATTAACTTTTTCCCTCTGGACCAATGTTCTTAGTCAAAAACAGAAGCACCCTTCCATACATGTGACAATGATGTGCAAAAATAGATCCATAAACATTGACAAAGGTATGCAGGCTTTTATAGTACTACTATGCAACACTTGGATTCATATCATGGACATTGTGTGTGACTTTCTCAATTGGCAACTCAACCAGTTAAGAAGTCGGGATATAACAAAAAAATTATTCAGAACAAAGAAACCATTTTCTATCATCCCATGTTGGCAGATTGATTCACAAATGTGGATATATTAATGCAAGTGAATAGAAATTAAATCACAAAGTTCATCTCTAATTAAAAGTCACTTCAGCAATGAAAGGTTTAAAGTGTTCCTAAAAGAGTCCCAAGGGACAGAATAAAGTATTGAAGAAATATCTACCACTATATTTTCGCTGCGCCAGATTTCTGTACTCGTGCTTCATCAATTGATATTCACCATCATTAATCCCAGAGGCTTCAGCTTCAATATTTGCAGCCTGGAAAAGAATATTTGAAATGTTTATCTTACCTTACTTCCTCTTAAAGTTGCTTAAATTGAAAATTATACACATGCCAGACTATAAACCACCCCAGAAGAAAAGGTACCAAGTTGCCATATTCTTTTCTTCAGTTGTAAATGGATGCGGGAAAAATGCAAAATTCAAATAAATAGGAGCATTGGTTGTTACTATAACTCATCTTATAATGATATGAATGGTAAATGTGAAATTAATTGATTGTAGAAGGGAAATTAATTACTGCTTTCATATATCCTCAAGAATATCTGAGACATAAATGATAGTACTATCATGTAGTAGCACTCAAAGAACAACTTGATAACCGTGCCTGAAAGAGACAAGGTGAAATTTTACTTCATGCAAGATAATTAATGACAATTAGACCTTTCCATCAAGACAGTACATTATTTGCCAAACTGTAGTATAGCTGTGCTAAACACATTAAGCCATCAAATTGTACTTACTGTAAGTTCCTAATGGTAGTCTCGACTAGGTTGCTCCTTATGGTACAATAAATCCAATTATGATTCTTAAAACATTCTTAACTACCCTGATCAGGACATAAAAATCATTCTGTAGATTATGCTTCTAAGACATGGACTTGTAGTAGTAATAAGTAATGCAAAATTGCAATCTACTAAGGAGTTTGTGCTTAGTTGAAGATATCAAGTGAAATCACCTCCAATTGTCTCAGTGTATCCAGTAAATTGGAGCGCTCCTCGCAGAGAAGTTGAAACTGTCCTTGTACGCCAGAGAATTCAGATAGCACAATCTGCTCACAGTCGTTGACAACCCCCTCACTAACACCCTCCTCCAGCAAACGCAGCTTCAGCCTTTCAGTTGACACCGACAGTTCTCTAGTTAAGAGAGGGGTGTTGTCAGCCTGCGGTCTAAGAGAGAAAAGACTTCTTGTGGAATTCAAAGCCTCTATCCAAGCCACTCTCTCTTTCTTGGAACTTGTCCGCAAATGAAGAGTCTTTGTAGCCGTAAATATGTAAAATCGCCGGTCATCTGACTTGCTCTCTCGAAAGGACGAGATCTACAAACAATTTCACAACAACCTCAAGAATTGAGAAATACTCCCAGCCCAATTTGAAAGATAGAAGCACAGCTATTTAGATTGACGTAGAAGCATAGTAAAAAGTAAGAAGGCAGCAAGAAGAAGATGCCTGTACATCGAATAGCTAATTACAAAGTCACATTAATACTATTGATTAATAAAGGAATCATCAAAAAAACAGTTACCCTTATAAACAGCGTAAAGAGAGAGACTCCCCAAATTTCAAAGAAATGTACTTTTTTCTCTCCTTTTCTGTTTATAGACCAGTAAACGAGTCTCGAGTCTTTTCAGATCTAAAATATTCATGCACTGTTGCAGTAAGAAAAACTGGGTCAAAACATAAACACGAAAAACCCTTTCACCAACAAGTATCATTTGAATGAAAAGTACTTCTGCCCATTCTGTTGTTTTATTTTATACCATCTCCTCAAGAAAACATAAATAATAGATGCCCATCCTCTACAACATCGCCTTTTTCACATTAAAAAAGTGAGGAAAGAGACGATAATTGGAAATAGAAAATGTTGGAGCTGTGGTGAGAAAAGATAAAAAAAGAGAAACTTAAAAATGGGGATCCCAGAATGTTGATGTGACCAGACAGTAAAAACGGTGAATAAGAAAGAAACCTAGCCAGGCCTACAACACCACTCAGCCATATGTCTCTCACAAAACTCATCTGCTGATGTGACCCACTTTAGATCAACACTCAGTTAAACCATAATCTCGAGATTAAAACCACTTAACTGCAAATCGGCTCAGATATCGAAGCTAATTATGCGTATTGGTGGCTAACCGTGCAGCCAATTTTCCTCAAAATACATACGATTAACAATCCTAGTAAATTTTCCTGCGCAATTTTTTGCCTGTATTGGAAAAATCCTTTTCCCTGGTACACGCAATAAAAGACAAGCCCTCACTTTCAATTCAATTTTCTCATCTACCCCATGCCCAAACATGCATCTCCCATTCCACTTTGCACCGACCTTTAAATGGACAATGCCGGCGGATTTGCCGTGCTTTCCAACTCCCCTCGCGGCGGCGCCGATGAGGATGACGTCGGATCCCGGCGGCGATTGGGGGTGGCGCGACTTGGAGTAGGAGAGGACGCCGTTGTCTCGCAATGTGAACCACCTGGATCGCCAGCCTTTGCCGTAGTTAGTCCACTTGTAGAGGATCCCGGCGACGCTGGTGCTGGTGCCGACGTCAGATCCTCCGGCATTGGGCTCAGATCCGCGGGCGGTGAGATTGACCGCGGAGCCGGTCCTCAGGAGAGCCGGCTCCGGCGAGGCGTCGCCGATCCCGGCGCTCTCCAGCGTTATGCAGCAGAGCGGGTGCATCTCCTTCACCCGCATCGTGGAGAATTACTCAAAAGTCAAAACCGATATGATCTCTCGGAATTTTTTATAGGCATTCCGCGATTGCTGCAGCGCATAGCAGCAGGAGAAAGTGACGCATGAGTGCGGACTTTGGATTCCGGTCTAGCTTGTATGTATTTGTAGGGAATCAAGGAACTGTGAGGTGTGTGTGTGTGTGAGAGAGAGAGAGAGAGGAGATGAACTCTGAAACTGAGGGATTTTTTGAGAGAGAGAGAGAGAGAGAGAGAGAGAGAGAGAGAGAGAGGAGTAATTATTTTATGTGTAGAATTCATAAACAAGGGAGGGTGGTGGGAAATGGGACGATGGGAGAGAAAAAATAATAGTGTGGGTTATATATATATAATGACTGTTTAATTTTTGCAGAAATTGAATTTGGTATTTTTAATGTTTAGGTAATGTAGTGGATTATTGAAATCTATGTGTAGTGTGGTTATTTTGGTGTTAATTTTGTAAGCTTATCATTAATAGTGGTGGAAAATGTGCTGTCATTTTAGTTAATTTGGTAAATGTCTTTGACATTAATTTGGTCCAACGGAAATTTCGTTTTGTTGCAATAAACGAATTCAAATTTTAGTTTACAAATATTCTCACCTTCTAACTATGCCAATCGAAGTATTGAGTGGGGGTGACATAAGTGTGGATGAGTGGTCTATAGCGTATGAGATCTAATGTTACAGGTTTGACTTCATCGTAACATAATCTTTAAATTTATGTTCATTTACTTGTAAAAAATGGGCCAACAAATAGTGAGTTGAGTTGTTTAACGACACAATTCAATAAGGTCTAATTTGAACCCGGCCTATTAAGAAAACTCTCAACAAAACAAGAATTCGATATCCTACCTTTAAACTCGAACACGACCCGCACACGATGCAAACTCGTTAACAACACGATACATGATAAAAACATGGTTTATACGATTAGAACATATTTTTTAATCTGATTTGCACAAACTTAAAGAAATAATGTAAAAGGGTATATGATTTTTTAAAAAAATAAAAACAATTACGGTAATAATAATAAAATACTTATCCAACCAATCCGGTCTAACATGAAATTATCGGATTTCAATGGGATTAACCTAATAAGGATACGGAGCCAATAAGACTTGACCCATATCTATTAATTTTATATGTATTTATATCAAATTTTTGTATTATATAGTAAAAAATTGTCAATCCTAAACTTGAATCTAAACTTAAATGTCAATTGTAAAAGAGAAATAGCAATGTATCGTATTGTAAACTTTATAAATAAAAAGCATAAACTTGATAATATAATAAAGTAAGTCAACTTAAGGCGACGAGACAAACTTAACTTGAACGAAAATAGAATTGCACCCCATGATCCTCTATTAAGTTGCGGTTGGAGAAAAGGTGGTGTGACAGGAGATTAATTAAAATTATTTTTGTGTTTCATTTTATATCCCATTTCAAATAATTAATTTTAATTTTGTATGCTTTACTTCAGTTTTATACTATGATTATTTACAGTATATAATTATTTCCCAAAATTTAGTGTAACTTTTGTTTGATAACAAAATATAATTGAGGTGATAAATTTAAAAGTAGTGTATAGAATCGTGACTAGGTACAAATAGTGAACCATGCACCGATTCTCATTGTTTGTTTGTATATATATTGATACACGTGAGTGAGTAAAATGACGACATTGTTTTTTATTACTCCATTATTCTCATTTAAAATATTGTATAATTTCTACAGAGAAATTAGTTACGGTGACGTGTAACATTATCATTGGATATACACCATATATATACTATTCGAAGACATGCAAAATCTTATACGGGGTTGAAAATATGTAAAGTCATGTCATAGTCTTCCTATCAATTAAAGATTGATTACACATACGCTATTTCTTTAAAATTATTGTACTCCAAAATAAATGCACGAACAAAGTCTATATACTGTGAAAAATGATTTTTGATTTTGGCATAGACTGAAATAATGTCATTGCAAGGAGCATCAATCAGATTTTGACCTATATCATGGATATTCATTCGATTGAATTTGTAGTTGTTATTAATTTGTTGCTTTTGTCATTTGTATCTTGTGTGTATATGAATTTATATATGTTTCGTAAGATATCGGGGTACGAATAAGAGATGATAATTCTCCAAATTAAAATGACATAGCTCCATAATAGTTGAGTTATGTCATTTTTGTATGCTTTCATGCAGTAGTTCACTTTTTGTACCTTACTTTATGTTTTCTTTTCAATTTTTTTTATTGTTATGCATATTCTTTAGTTGAATTTTGTACTAGTGCTACTTATAATTATCAATAATTAATTATATATAGTTAGGATACATAATTATTTTAGAGTTTAGTACTACTTTTATATAAAAATGGTTATTAAAGTTGACAAATTTAAAAAATGTGGTACATTGATTTTCTTATTGGAATAATTTTATTATAATGAAATTAATAAATTAATTAATTTAGTGGTGGTATAGTTATACATGAGATACAAGTGGTGGGGCACTCTCACTCATTGATCGATCCTTATACTCTATTTTCAAATATTGGAGGTTCATTGCTCGAATGTCCCTAACAGCTAACTCTTCATTAGTTGAACACATAATAGAGTTAGTTTTCATCAATCCCAAAATGTTACATATGCATACAAACATGAAATCAACTACTCTATTATTTCAAATCTTAAACGTTCATTATCTGATTTTCTTCTAAAGAAGTAAAATCTAATAATTCATCACCAGTATAAACCATCAAATCTTCAATTAAAGAGGCTTCAAGATAGGGCATGTAATTCACCAACAGATGACATGAAAAAAATAAATAAATGTAACTATCAAAACTAAAGATGGTGATCACAATCCTGGAATAATTAGAATTAGGAATGAAACAAACGAACAATCCATCTATTTTACATGTTAGAAGCAACTAGCAAGACCTAGCCAAGCATAACGAAATCAAGAACACTAAAAACAAGAAAAATCATGCCTACATACTCGGCCATCTTGATCAGCACCTTCTCCAACTTCCCTAATAAGATCACATTATATTGCACTCATTAGTAATGTAGTAGTATTATTATTTTCAATAGAATTTCATGTCTACAAAATAGAATACATATGCTATGCGCCTATGCCTACTTGTGTGTACATTTATTATGAGTTTAATTAGAGTGTAAAATATTCAAAATGATGGATCCATTTGTCTGACACATACGCATTAATTAATTAATTGTAGTGTTATTATATCATCAATTAGACAAGTTTTAATATTATTAGTAGTACCACTTATTTGTAATATATTCGAAGTTTCGGTCGGTTGATTGAAATCACACCAAACTTCAGGAGCTAAATATCCAAATTTAAAACTATATTAGTACTAGTATATATTTGATTAAAATTAAAATCTACACTATGTCGATTTAAACGTATAATATAATTTTAAAAAACGTGGACAACTCTCAGCCAATCAACTTATTAAACGCATCGACATATATATAGGTACAATTTTGTCGAAAATATTCGACCGATAATGTTTAACATTAGTTTCTACAATATCAATTTAATATATTTAAAATACGATGTGATTTTAATATTCATTTTTTATTTACATGTGATTTTAAATTTATTCGGTATTGCGTCGCATGAAAGGCAACTATATAGTATAATAATAATAATAAATTGTTGAATGATTCTATTCAACTACACATCGTTTTCCTTTTTGTTTTATTTTCTTCCACACATCGCTTTCGTTATTGTGATACGTAATTTATTTGTAGTGAATGCTTCTCTGGCCATGTTATATTTCTGTGTGGCTAACACACTGCTCTAGAAATGAAATGTTTGACGAACCCCAAAATCAAAATATGACCTCTCTCATTGAAACACTTTGAGTAGAAATAAATTTACCATAACAAAAAAGACGTGTTGAATTCACACACATTTGCATAAACCTGAAATAGCATTCATCGACTGGACTCAGACTAAGTTTCAAGTGTAGTCGCAATCACAACCCTCCAATCTTTGACCATCATTGCCCTATCCACAAACTCACATGATCACCTAATCTCCAGTCACATTCTTGCATAACATACTAATTGACTCATTTTTAGTATTTTTGGCAAACGGGCCGGGCTCTAAGCGCCGGCACATGGTCCAAAATATTAGGAGGCCCGAAGATGCATATTTTAATAGGAGGCGGTTCACTTCATAACTTATAAGTATAACTGATATGTTGATTAAATTGAGAACTATATCAATTATCAATTCATTTACTTACATCATTTGACGTCACAAAATCATACTAAATTCTACTAATATTCATGAATCAACCATCTAATATATTTTATGATATCAATTGATATTAATGTATCAACCAGCAAAACTAACATAGTTTTCATTTTAACCAAACACATTAAAAGAGTTTAAAAATAAGGTCTCCTAAAAGAAAGTTGGAAATGGGTGAATGTAAGTAGTTTAACCATTGGCCAAAGAAAGACTATCTTGTAAAAGCAATGTCCAAGGGGTAATAAAAATAGACATCTCCTGCTGGCAGATAATTAATATTGCAAAATGAAATATTTGGGACCATTTGTGTCTAAAGACACTGACTAGTAACTTAAGAAAACACCACCAATTCACTGCTTAATAACATGTTGTATGACCCATATATAGTACTACATCATCAACAAAACCATCATTAACTGTTACTGTATTAGGGATAGGACCACCTGCAGAAGATTCAAATAATTGCAACAAAGTTTTACTCTTTTTTTACATAAAGCACATACTTTTACAACTAGATAGAAACAACAAAGTATGTCTAGTATGCTAACTAACATCTAGGCCTTAATTAAAGTTGAAAGAAGGTTTGGCTTGGATCCTTTGGTCCCACTCATGTCTTTTCATTTTGTTGTTAGCTAAGAGCATCCTCATTCGTGTTCTTGTCAAAGAGCACGGATATGGACCCGGACTCACTTTTATTACTTTTTTTACTCTCTGCTCTTAGGCAAGAGCACAACACTCACATCCATACTCTTCCACAAGGACATGCTCAAGGGTCTCACCATTCTATTATTCAATTTAAATAAAAACATTTCTACAATATTAAAATGCATTAAAAATACCCGAAATACTATTACAAATTACAAAAAAAATAAAAATTACATAATTAAAATCCTAAAAATTAAAAATTACATAATTAAACTCCTAAAAATTAAAAATTACATAATTAAAATCCTACAAATTAAAAATTACATAATTAAAGGCTAAAAAATACCCTCGTGGAAGACTATTCCTCTGGCCCTATCCCCAATGTTCTTCGGAGACCCCGTATCATTACCAAATGTGAATCAAGTTGCTCGGGGGCATATTTGACCTATCGGCCAAATTGAGTTGGGCCAAAAGGGTCCACAACGAGTTGGTGGGGGTTGAGGTGGCACAAAGGGAGCGGGAGCGGGGGCGGATGGAGTCGCAGCGCAACGGCGGTTGGCAGTCGACTTCCTCCTTCCTTGCAGCCGGCGTTAGGAACTGCTCGGGCCGGCGTCGGGGCTACCCAAGTTAGCTTCGGCAAGCTGGCTAGCCACCTCATCCTCGCCGGCGTCGGATAGGGATACCGACCTCGATCGTTTGCTGGAGGAGGATGATACGCCTCCCCTATACTTCGGATGCACACGCATCTCCTGCCAAGCGATGAGGTACTTGAACGGTTTGTAATGTTGGGATTGTAGGTCGCTAACGCGGCACTGATGATGTCGAGCTCGCTCCTGCCGCTCCCCGCCGACTGCTCTTCTTGGAGGTAATACCCCTGGAACTTTTGGATTTATTCGTTGGTTCTGAATATGGCATTGCGCACCACACTCTCATTGCGCTCGATGGTTCCAGCCGGACGATTTTCATTGTACCGGCGAGAGACGCTCCACCAAAATCTATCCCCGCTTTGGTTCGTGTCAATCTCCGGATCTTCGGAGATAATCAAATAGGCTTTGAATAATTGATCCATCTCCGTCGGAGTGTACGGGGTGCGGACACCACGAGGAGTAGGAAGAGGGGGAGTTTGAGAGCCGCCGCTCCCTCCCGATCTGGGTTCGGGTGCCCACCCGTATCGCCCATCGGGGGCATCTTGGTCGTCCACCGGGTAAGGCCTGTAGCCACCCGGAACTAGAGAACCTTGGGTTTGATGAGGGGCCAAAAATTGTGTTTCCGGACTAGGAAATGGTTGTGAGCCGAACCATTTGTGGTTCCAACCGCGGGAGTCGGAGGGGTGATCGCCGGAGTCGGACATTTTTTTTGTAAGAGTGAAAGAAAGATTGAGAATTGATAAGAGAAAATGAGAGAATTTAGATGATAATTGTGTAGTGTGGTGTGTAATTTTTTGTGTAAGAGTGAGGGTTTTATAGATGAAAATGTAAATTTTGGGGAAAAAATTGAAAAAAAATTAAAAGTGGGGAGAAAACGGATATAATTTATTAGGAACTGGGAAAATATTTTTTTATTTAATTCAGAATTTTTAAATTAAATCTGATTTTTTTAAAAAAAAGAAAAAATGAAAATGGCAATGGCATTGTCGTTGGCCAATCAGGTGCCGCCACGTCAGCTGCTCAGCGACACGGACGTGCTCGATGCATCGAGCAGCGCCGTGCCAGCGGCAAGAGCACAACGGCAAGCAGGGGTGAGCCGCGCCAGCAGCACGGACGCCGTCCTTGGGCACGAGCACCGCCGCGGATGCTCTAATATCATGCCATGCCCACTTGTTATTGATATGCCCATTTTCACCTACTCTTCCTAATCTAGATTACACTTCCTCACATCAACATGTATTCCTTGGAACCACATCAAGAAAACATGCGAGGTCCAGCCATGTTCACAACAATTGACTAGCACTAAATTAAGTGAAGCAAAAACTTGTAGTGTGTAATCTAGAATTTTGAACAACAAAGTGAAGACTTGTTTAAAGTGAGTTGTGAGTTTTTCTATCAAGACTAGACAGCCTTTAAGTTAGGACACTATTTTGTTTTTTCATGAGATGGGAAGATTTGAGGGTGTTGTACAGCTGGCAACAATGGGTGTAATGTAGCAACAGACACAGTTACTAATAATGTAGATTGGGCCAAGGATTGTATGCATCAGCCACTGAGACATTGAAACAACATAAATAAGCCTAAAGCATAACCAATGAGATACAGAGCCAAAGGTAGAAGCAAATGCCAACCCACAACCAATAATATTGCTCAACGCAGAACCACATTTCCACGCCTCCACTTCTGATAATGCAGTTTAAGATAACAAATTTCAATGCAAAAACAAAATCACAAGTCTCAATTAATACTGCAAGAAGAAAAACAGATGGATCTAATCATAACTTAAGATAGTTGCACCAAAATAGACGAACTTTAATTAAAAAATGTTGGAATGAAGTAATGGATTCACTTTTGAGCATTAGGGTTAGTATTGTTTCTCTCTATTTTCCTAATTCAGCAATTATTTCTTTCACTTCTATTGTTTATTGTTTATGTCAATTACTTAGAAACCGTATAGTCTCTACTTCAAATCTTATAGTATTACATAATTAATTGCATGGCTTGGATCGATTTCGGGACAAGATCCAATTCTCCAAAACCAAATAAAAAGTCAAGAAACTTTAGAAGACTTGCCCTTCACATTTGGTGTCTTTCCCGGAAGGAAAGGGTTGGAGCAAGAAGTAGACTCAGCCACCTATTCTGAATCCCAATCCCTTGCTTCTACGACTATAGCCCTCCCTAGTCTCTATTATCTAACTTAGTGGGGCAAAATAATTGAAAGTTCTTGTTTCAGACAAGTGGACGGATCAGAACAGCTAAAAGCTAGCTCTTTTGAAGGACATCAGGTAAAGGGATGATTTCAAGGAAGAAAAAAAAAGAGGGACAATTAACATTATTTAGATGCTGTGGTAGTTACTTCTTGATACAAGGTCCACCTCTCTCTCAATTTCTGAGGCTTTTGTTTTATGGAGTTAAGCTAACTGCAAAATATAAACCAGTTGTAACTCATAACAGCATTGGGGCATAGCGAAGGTTAAGTTTATATGAATGGATATGGTCAAAATAAGCTGAACCAAAAAAGTTGTTTCATGAGGACCCAAAAAAAATGTTCGTTGATTGTATAAATGCGAGTCATGTGACTAGTATTGCTCAGAATCTTGTGCACTATCAGCATGAAGAAGAAGCTACCAGGGTGGAGAGGAAACAAGAAGATAAAAGTGGGGTTCAATTGAAAAGTTATAGATGCACGAGCATTCCTGCTCTAGTTTCCTAAAATCCAAGACGTGTTCTTCTGAGGCAGGCGCACACTCTTCTGGTGCAAGCCCGGTCTGTACAACTCCCTCTTTCCAAACAGCCTTGCCTTCAATATGAAACTCCAGAAATTGTCCTGTGAACTCAGCTTCATCGACCCACATGGGATCATCATCACCCCTTTATTCTAACACTGCACCAAAAAATGTTGCGCTAGATCATCTCCCTGTAACACCATACGATCATGCAGAATCCTTTCAAGCTCATCATGAATCAACACATCATGCATCACTGATACAGCTGAAGCTTAAGGGACACTTTCTGACCCACCTTGATCTGCATGTCTCTAAGTGTTTATTGCAAACATCACCATCTGTTGTTGTGTGCATTTCATCTCACAGCATCAACTCGTCAACCACAGCTCAAATCCACATCATGACCGACAAATAACTTCCACGCGCCAGGAAAGGTCGCAAATAGAGTACCTCAGCAAATGAACAAACACTCTTATTATAACAGCCCAAGGCAACCACCACCTCGATCACAAGGACATATGCAAAACAGCACAAGTATGTCTCCGCACTACAGTTCAACACTTCAGTTTACTCATAGCCCAAAATAGCTCAGACCATAATGAACTAACGAATATTGAATAACGTCAAGAAAAATTGAGATTGAATCCCATGGAAGCTGACAATCTAACGGCGAAATGCTACCACTGCTTCCTTAGCAGTGAAAGAGCATCAGAGACCAACAAAATGACCATATTTGGACAACCTATCAACCACAACAAGTATAACAAGAATGCAGTCAAACACACCAAGGATTGGTAATTCCTTAATATGTACTTAAGTGTCATATTGATTCTTCTAACAGATTAGGCATTCAACAAGATATTTCGACATCCATATCTACCCAACCAGTACTCGAGTTTCATATTTATTCTAAAACATTAGACATTCAACAACATATTGTCACACGTTTCATCATTCTCTCCCAGTAGACATTAGCTGCTAGACAACAAGTTCTTAATCATATTTTCACTATCTTCCTTTCATTCCAAATCAAGATTTATTTCTAACACCCTCAGATTACACATGTGACTTGGTCCAAAATACGGATAATGAATGAGGAATCATGGAACAATGACACATGTAACTCTTTCAACAAACGGATAATGGATGAGAATTCATGCGACAGCACAGTTCGGCCTCAGAAATTCAGCACAACATTGACAACAGAGCACTTGTAGTCATCCACCAATCCTGCCTCCGAGGGGCATAATGAAGCGACGGTAATTACTTGTGAGCCAAAAATCCTAGGACTCCCTTATCCTTTTGGCTTGTAAAAGTCAGAAAGTTCAACTTCGTTATAGAATTTTCCCCGAACTAGACACAAAAATTGGAGCTAAGCTCCTTGGTAATGGCAATCTGAGCGGGACGCACAGAGTGCGGGCTCAGAGTGCACAAGTGGAATGGGGCTGCACTGCACTGCAGACCCCGGAAAGTATAGCCCATGCTAACACAAAAAGAGGCATGGAACTCTTTGTGATTTGAGGCCCGTCAAGCAACACAAAACTTTACTCCATCCAAACCTCCACAAAGGACTCTTTTGTATCCTTGAAATTCACCTATTTCTTTCGGACGATGATTCCCATAATACTTTGTCACTTTTAAAAATAACAAGTCAACTGCAAAGATCAAACCATTGATTGAACGTGGCAGAGTCACTTGTGTGCCTAATCCATTAACCCTCTAAGCCATTCCCATTCCTCAACTATAAAGATCTTTTTCAAAAAGTGATTCAGCAATTCAATCCTTTGAAGTAATGCAACAAATCACCCCATTTGTTAGCTTGCATAATTAATGAGGTAGCTGCATTATAGACTCACTAGTTATCACCTATGCGGCACGGATACGGATACGCGTATCAGTATCCGAAGGATACGGATACGCGGATACGGCTCTTTCCCAAACAACCCGATACGCGGATACGTTTTAACTATTTTTTTAATAAATAATAATAGTGCATAATAAATTACAAAATAGATATTCTAATGTTATTATACAAATAAAAATAATAAAATTACAAAATATTAAAAGCTAAAGTCAATTTCTTTTATGGTCGATTACACCACATCGATTTTTTGGTTATACTTATCCATATTACCAATAATATTGATCAAAATATTTATTTATAGTTACAAAATTAGACAAAGTTAATGGAGTAATAAATTGGCCCAAAAAATGAGCCCCAAATATACTCCTTTTCCATCGTGACTACTTCTTGCCCAATTCATTCTCCCATTTCCAATTTTCTTCAATCCCTAGTTGAGGCAATAGTGGCGCCTCCCCTTTCTTCTTCTTCTTCTTCTTCATATCCGATTAACTGTCAATTTTGTTCCCAAATCGGATTGAAGTTCGTAAATTGAAAGTTGCGAAGTTCTTCGACAGAGATGGACGTTGATTTCGAAGAGGAGAACCTCAGATCTTTGCAGATAGAGGAGGATGAAGGCCCAATACGGCCCAGCTCGCGGATACGCCGAAGGATACGTATCGAATCTGAGGTTTCCCGGCCCAATACGGCCCAGCTCGCGGATACGCCCAGGATACGTATCGACGGTGTATCCGTTGCGTATCGGTATCGGATACGTATCCGATACGTGATACGGCAACAGGGTGGCGTATCGGTGTTATATAGGTTATCACTCATCTGAACGAGTAAGAGAAGAAGAGGAAAAGGAATTACATCACTAGATGATAATGAAGAAGTAATCAGGTTGGGATTGTTCTACAACAATAATTCGATTCATCGATATTATTTTAACCCCCTGTTCAAGGCAAAAATCAACATATAGAGTACAGACATAACCTCAGGGATTTAGAGCCAACAATCCTCTAATTTTACACACTAGGCTTCCAAATCTTAAAACTAGAAGTGATGTATAACTCTGGTTCCACATGTGTCATTTCTGATACCACTATGGCACAAACTGTAGCACATTCTTGACCTCATTCACCCTTAGGGTTATACTTTTATGAAGACTAAAGCATTAGTTCAAAACTTATTAACAATTTTAGCCGCTTCTAGTGAATTTTTGTTCATGAGAACTGCAGCCGCTCATGAACAAAGAGAAAGGAACCAATAAATGGATCTTGTAAAACCTATCTATTTAGCGGATTTTATTGAAGGAGATAGATTATCATTATATGAAACTTTTAACGTATGGGTATCCATAGCAGTCTGCTGATAAATGTATAGAAGGAAGAGACAAAGAACTGTGCAGGCTCTGTTTTGGAGATAATAATGTAGTAGAATCTAAAAAACGAGAGTCGGTGCGAACTATATGCATGATAGAACTTGTTGAGTCCTTGCAAGCTTCTATAACTAAGGTGTATATGCTGCAATAAAAGCATAATTTTCAAACAATTAGGAGATAGCTACATTTTAGTTAGTGTAGTAGGAGAATAATGAAAGAGAATTTACAAAACTAAACTATTCTACCTTGCAGCTTAACTACATACACATCCTATGAAACATTATATGTCAAATGTAGAATCTATAAATCTGTAACTAATCAGGCTCATAAAAAAAGCAAGTCCAAATGGCAATACATTATAAGCAATAGCAAATTAAATTATCTATCAAAAAATTCAAAAATCAATTAGCAACATCATATATAGTGCAAACAGTTACAGTGCTTCCAAGAGAAAGTTCTGACTTTTCCCGAAGAAACCAAAAATATGCATCTTCAATCATCACATCATGATCAATTACTTCCACACTCAAATTCTTCACTGGTATGGAAAACTCACATTTCAGTAAATGTCATTTCAACCAGAAGCTGAAATTCTCGACGTTAAAAACTCGAAACACCAGAAACCCTTCAAAAATACCCAACAAAACCCCGGCAACAACATCGAGCACGAAATGGCGCCCAAGAAGCACCCTAGAAACCGACGTGATCCCGGCCCATAGCCACACAATTAAAGCGAAATATTCCACAATCCAACTATGAGCATCGAAATTAGGAAGCTTCACAAGCCAAAAATCCGCAATTTGGCGAGAATAGAAAGAGCAGAATGTGGCAATGAATGAAACCCTAGATGAGTGGCCGCTGGGGAAAGACCAATGGTCAACAGCGAAGGAGAGGAACATATTCTTGTTGTAGACGGGTCGGGGGCGCTGGATGAGGTGCTTGGTTAGCCCGATTAGGAGGAGATCCAAAATTAAACCGATTAGGAGGTTTAGTAGGAGGATGGTGGCGGAGGTGGGGGTTGTGTTGAAGAGGAGAATGGAGAGGGTGATGGGGAAGAAGAGACGGCCATCGCCCGAGAGTTCGAGGGACTTGAGGAGAGAGAAAGGGAGGATGGGGTGGAAGAAGGTGTAGAGGTGGAGGGAGACGGCGGCGTCGAGGTTGATCAACCGGCGGAGAAGAGATGGATGCGCGGATGGTTTCGATTCCATCACTCTTGACCATGGAACTACAGAGAAAGACCTATATTTGTGATTTGGATAAATATAATTTTACTACTACTCTGCTATAATGAAAAAAAATGTGTTGATGTAGTATGTAGTGTCAAAGTTAAATTTCGATAATAGTTTTTATATTAATATATCCATTTTTAGGCTATGAAACAACATCGTTTTATGTCAAACAATCACTCAAAAAATAAAATACTACGAAGGTTAATTATGGAGGAAATATGTATTAGTAGTTAAATTCAACATACACACAGTCCATTGTGTATTTAATGAAATTCTCAAGTATGTTGAGTTTACGACCACCAATATGGGAATGGCCGAGAGTGGGCTAAACTCAATGGTGACTGAGAATATTTTTGGAACATCGAGGGGCACAAGGAGAGTAGATCTGTCAGGGTTGGGGTGGACGGCAATGGGGCGGGTAAATTGCAGGGAAGAAAAGGTGGTTTGAGTTATCACGGGGATAAATCAATAGATTGAGAGCTCGAGTTATCATGCAGGTAAATGAGTAACTATTATTAATTCATTTTGAAACAAAAGGGAAGAGAGTTATATCTATTACGTATAATTTTCTTTATGGCAAAGTGCTTTAAAAATCACAAACTTTCGGGATTTTCTGATTTTTCCTATGAACTACGAAAGTAGCATGCGAGTCATGAACTTATAGAACAGTTTTGCCATACATATGATGTTATTTCATGCATCTAATTAAATGTGTTTGCATTTCTTTCGGCTAACTATAAGGTATTGGGTGTTTGCCATTTGAAATATCGATCTCAATGAAATTGTGCATTTCTTTGTCTTATACATATATAATGCTATAATTAAAAGAGAAATTTGTAAGTCCAGAAAAAGATTTAGGGCTTGTTTACTTTGTTTGACGTGGGAAGATGAGAAATGAAACATGGTCTGATATGTGGCCGTGGACCCCCAGAAATAAAATTCAAAACGGATGTTCAGTTTTCAAGATTTACAGCGTGTTTTGCCTTGTATAAAAATTAAAGATTATTTCCTACTTTATGAGTTGGCGGAAAAGCCCCCACAGACAAGGGTCTGAAATATTTAAAAGCCAGGACATAAATGTCAATAGTATTAACACCCGAGCTATGCGCGAGACATAAGAGTTTCAAATAATGAATATAAAATATAATAAATATATAGAAAATAAGAATTGAAAGAAATATGGAGATTTAAAAAAACAGAAATGTACTTATCTTGTCTCACTCAAAATGAAGAGTTTACTACTCTCCAGTGAATGAAACATTTATGCAATTTTAATTTATAATCTAAGTGAAGTAAAAATAATAAAATTAATGACAAAAATAAGATGTGTGACTAATGATCAAAGAGTATGAATTAATTAGAATAAGATATACAAATAAAGAAAATATGTGTGAGTAAAGATGCTTATTGAAAGTGCTATGCAAGTCATTAATCCAAATAAAAGGTAAATTAATATATATATTTAATAGCTTAATTTATAAAAAATTAATTTGAAAAAATATATGGAATATTAAACATATCCACATTAAATATATGAATAATTTAAATCATATAAATTTAAAACTTTTTTGAGAAGTCAAGTTAGAAAATTTGTACATTATCCAATAATCACATTTAAGTTGACTGTTCATTTCTTTCTTTTAATTTCAAACCATAGCATAACTTGATATACATTTCCAAAGACTAAATGAATTTTTTATATTGGAAAGAATAAATTTCTTACTTCCCGCCACATATACGTATAAAAAGTAAATTACTACTATCACTTAAAATAACGATAATATTTTATGCATCTTGTTTGTTTTGAATAATGTGAGAATTTACACTACTCTTTATATTAAAAAAGTATTGCAATAAATGATTAAATCTCAATTTTAACCTAAATAAATGGAAGGCAAACTAAACTCTCTAGCACAATTCCAATTTAACTCAAATATAAAGCTAATTAATATATAATTTTAATAACTTAATTATAAAAAAATTTAATGGCAGTGCACTATTTCAATGTGTTTTAACACTTCTTCAAGAAGTTAGCATTTTATTGAGCTATTATTTGTCCAATTATTTTTACCTTAAAAAATTATTTTTGAATAGAAGACACCTCATCTTTTCATTTTCCCTCCAAAAAGGGTATTAAGGACTTTTCATCAAACTTGCACTTTAGATTAGTATAGATTTCGTGCTCAATTCTTGACACCAAATTCAATGCAGTTTCAATTATCAACTCATGTGCAAGAAATAAAAAGTGGACTAATCTTAATGCTACAGTGCAGGCCTAATCCATATAAAACGCCTGTCAATTTTTAATCAAAGACACTAAACGACATTTATTGAACAGAATTGAGCCTATTTGTTGACATTTCAAGAAAGGTGAACACGACCTTAGCGTTGTCCTCAATCCTCATATCTTCTTACAAATATAGCTATCTGGCGAGTGTTTATAATTGGGATAATTAAAGCTCAAAGAAGGATCCAAACATGTACAAAAGTTGAATACAAATATATATTGGCTTCACAACAGTCATATATTTGACTTTTCTTCTTGCTTATTATCCTAACTACTCTCCCAACCCAAAAAGAAGAAAAAGAAAAGGTCACTTCCTTTGTGACTCTTTTCCACAAACCATTTTATACAAAAGCAGTCAAGAAACGAAACCTACCCTTTTGGTATGTAGAAATGCAACTGATTATCCCAAAAAAAAAAACTATCAATGGCAAACTAGGTCATCACCTTCTTCCAAATCAATACCTAGCTCAGCCATCCTCTTCTCCTTGTACACGTACCTTTTCGCACAAAACAAAAATATTGCCAAATTGAAAACACTGAGTATCGTCAATAGCCAATAGAACTCGTAAAGTCGGCCTTCGTTTAGGTTATCGGCTAACCATGGCTTGTTGAGAGTGACCTTATGGATAATGGTGACCAATATTGAGCTCAAGAAAAACCCTAGAGACAACGTGCTTAGGAACAAGCCTGTGCTCATCGTTTTCATGCCCTTAGGGCACTCCCTCAAGAAGAAATCGAGTTGACCGATGTACGTGAAGGCCTCCCCTGCCCCCACCAGCAGGAATTGTGGGACCAGGATGAAGACTGTAAGCGGCAGAGTGGCCTCACTGTCATGCGTCAGACCATTCGACCGGGCTACCTGAAGTCTCTTGACTTCGGTCAACGCGGCTGCGGCCATGGCAATGATGGATAGGACTAGACCGACCGCGATACGTTGGAGGGGAGTGAGGCCGTGCGGGTTCTTTAGCAACTTTCGGCAGATGGGGGTGATTATGCGGTCGTATATTGGGACGGTGATGAGGATGCTGGCCACGAAGAACACGGTGAGGGAGGCTGCCGGGATCTCGAATGAGCCAATGTGGCGGTCCAAGGTTGTTGCTTGGGAGACTGAGAATGTTGTCATTTGGGCATACACGGTCCAAAACATGATTGTTGTGGCCCATGTTGGTAGCATTCTTATTACCATCTTCACTTCTTCAACATCTGTTAGTGTCGAAATATACCATTTGCCTTTGGTTGTTGACTCAGTATCCTTTATTGCTGCCTTGTCCAAGAAACTGCAATACAATTGAGTAACTCATCATCGTAAAACTAATGAATTGATAATGATAATAACTAATGAAATTTTGTGTGCTTCATTTTTGTCATTAATTTTGAAATAAGATACTTATTCAGAAAATATTTGTTTTCAAATAGGGACACATGAATTCAAGAATATTTATGAGTGGTCTAAGATTATAAATATACTACCATCAATCAAGAAATGGGGCTTGACCACATGATATGTGACAAGCTTCCAAGTTCAACTGGTCCAACAACTCTCAACCCCTCACTTTTTTTGTCATCTCATGAAATATGTCATTTTTTATGTTAATAATGCAACATTCCTTACCAAAAGAAGTGACTCTTTGCATCAACTTGATCATTACTAGATACAGGTTCTCAAGTTATTATCATTTATACGGATATTTTATGCTACACACATTGACCAAATATACATTATTTTAACTCAATATCAAAAATCATTATTAACCAGTTTATGTCAGAGAAAAAATTCACTAGTTAACCTCTCATGATCAAAATTTGTTTATTTTTAATGAAAATCTTGGTGTAATTAACTAAACCAAACAGTAAACCGGACCTTTATTTTGTTCCTAGACAGAAGCTTAGTTGGTACGACGTTTCTACTCCAATTAATATATCAGAGGTTCGAGTCAAACATACCGGAATTCCTTGCTGTGCGGCAACATCTGCTTGCTCTTCTTCTTACTCTGAGTTTGAGCGGCGGTGGTGGCAGGAATGTCGTCGACGTTGAAGAGCAGCGAGGGGTCGGAGGGCAGGCCGAGGCGTCTCTTTCTCCAGGCGGCCACGAAGACGGTGGCGATCTGCGTGAGCGGGCTGCCGACGAGCTTCTTGAAGCGGTAGCGCCTGGTCCCGGCCAGGAACACCACCAGCCCCAAAACAATGGCGCAGGCGCAGATCCCATACCCCCATTCTCTCCCAACGTTGTCTTGTATATAAACAAGCACGGTCACCGCTCCGAGCGATCCCGTGTTGATGAAGAAGAAGAACCAGTTGAAGAACTTGATCATCTGCTTCCTCTCCTTCCCGTCCGACTCGTCGAACTGGTCGGACCCGAACCCCGAGACGCTTGATTTAAGGCCCCCCGTGCCGAGGGCCGTCAGGTATAGCGCTAAGTAGAGCACCGCGAACTGCTTCCCGGTCGCCGGAATGCAGGGCTCGCTGTTGGGGTTGCATTTCGGCGGCCGGAGGCTCGGGATTGTGGTGGAGATTGTCAGAAGCGTCACTCCCTGATTTTCATCATCAGTCAAAATCAATTTAATTTTATTTATTACTCCCTCCGTTTTGAAAGTGTTTTTCACGTACGAGTTTTAAAAAATATAAAGAAAAATGAATTAAATAAGTTAATGGAATATAAGACCTATTTATCCTTTATTATAAAAGTGAAATTAGGACTCTTGTTGTAGTAAGAAAATGACAAAATAAGACTCTTATTGTGGGATAGAGGAAGTATTTCCGATTTTCTATGAGTAGTAATTTTGGGTTTTAATGCTCACCATAGCTTGAACTGTGGCGAAGATGCCGATGGTTAGGTACCTTCCGAGGAAAGTATCGGCGACGAAGCCGCCGAGAAGGCAGAGCATGAAGGAAGTTCCAAGAAAGTTGGTGACGTTGTTGGCGGCGGCGGCATTGCCCAAATGCATGGTGCCGGTCAAGTAAGTGACTAGGTTCACGGCGATGCCTAGCGTGGTCAGCCTCTCGAAGGCCTCAACACCTTATAAACATATCACAACAAAACTTATATATACGTAATGCGATGGACGATGGTGTGTGATGAGATAAATTAAGTATAAGTAGGTACCGAGAATCATGGTGGCGCTGGTCCAGCCGCCGGAGGAGGATCGGAGAGAGGGGCGGCCCTTGTAGTCCCAGGCGTCGGGGAGGGTTTCCGCCGCCTCAAGATTTGTTTGGGGGATTACTGACGCCATGTATGAGTATGTATCTAAGCAAATAGTGGAGCAATGGATAACTTAATTAAGCTCTTCTCTTTGATGATGGGTGGAGCAAAGAGTGTGGAGATGTTTCCTTTTATAGCTGTGTTTATACATTTTTTATATGTGGGGTGGAAGTTTATTAAAAGGGAAATGATATTTAAGTTGGATAGAGTCGTCACTGGATTTGTTTTATTACTCTACAAAGTTGAACTACAATTATGTGATCGGAGCTCTTCCACACATATATACTACAACTAAATGGAGTAGGAGACAAATTGTAAGAATTAAATTAGAAAATATTACCAAAACCTTGCCCACTCATAATTAAGATTCGTATACTCTGGAATCTGACATATTTGGCTCTTCCTAAGTAGACAAAAGTTTGTATTAACACTCGAGAATCGAGATATGAACATGAGGCGAGAAGAGCTCAATTCCATATACACAGATACAGACATCGAAGACAAACTCTATTATTCTAAGTACTTCAAGATTTTTTTGACAATTTATCCCAAGTACAATGCAAACGCATGCACAAAAAATTCTCAAATCACTTTCAAATTTATCAACTCTAAAATCAAATATTTCTATCAAGAATAACGCAAAATCCTATACAAACAATTATATCACTAAATTTGTAAAATTGTAAATGAAGGTACACAAAAAATTCCAAAAGAATAAAAAAAATTAAAAATACCATTGAGTCTTTGATAAATGTAAGTCGTGACCCTCGTATATTCATTGGCCGGCTCTAATAACTATTTAATAAACGTGTTTGCCTTTTCATTTTAAAAATTTGCCAGCTCCTATTAGATTAAACAAAATTTTGTTACAAAATTGAACTAGATATTCAATAAAAAAGATCTAGAACGATTATCTAATGAAAGATTACCCTAATTAAACAAACTATGACACTTGGCGTAATTGTTCGTCCAATGAAAATCGTTTCAATAAGATTTGTTTGGTTAAAGAGTATACGGGAATTAAGATAATCAAGCATTTAACTAAAAACAACTTCACTAAGATTAGTCGGATTTCGCCAAAGGGTGTATTCGGTACACCTGTGGTAAAAAAAACTTCACTAATTTAATTAGTAACTTTATACTCCCAATCTCCTTTAAAAAATTAATATTGCATTTTAATTTGCAAATCTTTCTTTGTCTGTCTGTTACATTGTTTGTACATGACACATACATTATTTGTACATGACAACTCGTGACTCTTAGCATGCTGCCATTTGTGGTTGTCAATTAACTAGCTAGCTATGTTTTTATAATTAGATCATCATATTTTCATGACATGGAGTAAAATATAATTTTAAAACTTGCTAGGAAATCAAAATACACTTATACAATGATATTTGTTGTAGTTGTGTTTACATTTTTTTGGACTAGATCTTATATTCCCTCCATCCCACCATAAGTGAGATGTTTTTTTTATAAGACACGAGATTTAAGGAAATCGTCTTAGTAAGTTAAGTAAACATTGCGCGTGATATCATTTTCGTCCAAATATTTCTGCTACATTTCTACAAAATTCTACAAAAAATTCTACCTTCGAGAGTGAATTTGACGAATGATGAATGAAAATTGAATCTAAACATAATTGCTTTTGTTGACGGAAAATTGAAGCTAATCTACAAATTAAAATTGGATGTCGTTGGTGAATACATGAGTTCTCAATTGACAAAATCGATTTATGATTTATGTGTATACACTGCACAGACTGTGACTTCATATAGTTAATTAAAAGGGCTGCAAAGTAACATCAACAATGTAACAATTAGAATTATGTCTCTTGGAATTTAAAATTTATTGAACAACACAAGATTGGGTTAAAAAGAATAGTATTCACCATGTACTATATATTATCAGAACTGGGCATTTAGAGTCTAGACTGTATATTTATTTTTTATTTTCACCCTTTCCATAAATATGCATGGAAATCTCATTTTCCGATTTCATAAAATTAATTACCTATATATAATCAGCAACTAACATTAATTAGCACGATAGAACGAGAAAGTGCTATAAATGAATCTGTCTCAGAGCACGAGTTTGAATTTTATTATAGAATTTACTAGTATTATATTTATAATTAATAAAGACACAGTAGCAGATTGGCGCTGGTATCATTACTGGACATATCATATATTGATTCTTCAAAATTTCAAATAAGGAATCATTCTTGTGCTATACAGAAGTTGTGAAGAATGTGATAAGAACCATGTTTTTTTGGGCATCCACAATGTAATGTGCGCCCTATACTCCACCACATCGGCATTTCATCCTCATATCCTTCCACCTGCAGTGGGATGCCCTATAGTCCGCTCTAAGCATTTTATTTATTTGAATATTTAAAACACTACAAAAATTGAAAAAAAAAACTTCATTTTATTATAATTCAAACATTACACTACGAAATAAAAAAAACTACAAATTCTCAACAACGGTTACGGTCCCAAACTTCTTCAATCATGTCGTTCATGAGCTGAGCATGATCTTATTGGTTGCGCATTGAGGTCTGTCTAGATAGAACCTCATTGAAGCCCATCGGTAATCCTCGAACGTGGGGCGGGGCCGCCGTGCTGGAGCTAGATCCACCTTCATCATCGCCCCAATCGGTGACTCTTTTACCTTCGTGTTCGACTATCATATTATGCAAGATGATGCACGCATACATGACATCGGCGATGACGTCCTTGTACCAGAACCGCGCCGGACACTTCAATATTGCCCACCGCGCTTGGAGCACACCAAATGCCCGCTCCACATCCTTCCGCGCAGCCTCCTGCTTTTGAGCGAATAAAACTCTCTTCTCACCCATTGGGCAGCTGATCGGCTTCAAAAAAACAGGCCCCTCGGGTATATGCCATCGGTCAAGTAGTACCCCATATGATATTGGCGTCCGTTGGCAGTGAAGTCGATGGCCGGGCCGTTGCCATTGCATTGCTCGGTGAAGAGGTTGGATGAGTTGAGGACGTTGACGTCATTGTTCGACCCTGCTACACCGAAGAATCACACGTATGTATTTCTCTTTTTTTTTTTATATTGAAATCAGTAAATATCATTTTTTTAATGTACAGTCTAAAAAAATATTGTTTCAGATACACACTACACCCAGGCACCCAGCTAAACAATCAATTGTCCACAAAAGCTTTTGGTGTTGACTTGTGATAATAACTTATAAAATGATGGAGATTAATTCAAGTTCTGACTTTTGTTCAAGTTCTGACTTTTCAATATTGATCGGTAACTCCATGACCCAAATATATCTAAATCAGGTTTTAATTAATTAATTAAATTATTCTTGATTTTCAGTTAATGAAAGAAGAACCCGAGGGCAAATTGTGCATGAGTAACATTCATTTTATTCTCCCACAATAAAAATTTCCTCTATAAACCAATAAAATAGTCTATAATTAATCTTGCATTCATTTTAATGATGACATTAATTTGTTTTTTTAATATATATTTATGTGTATAAAAGTTGAAAACTTATCCACACTATATTTGGTTGGTTTTAAAAAATTACTAGTCTATTCTATCACGGACCATTGGATTAAAAATAAACCAAACAAAGATCCATTAGAATATTGTGAGTGACTTATACGTGCATATTCTGCCTTCTCATGCAAATGCTGCCCCCCAAGCCCAACAGAAATTTTTAATCACAGTTGAATTAATTTTTTTATTCTAGTATGACCATTTATTTTCTCTCTGTCGAATTTTAAACTACAATCATTGATGAAATGTCACATATATATAGAATCAAGTTGGAGTATAATAATATTTGTCCGTATGTCTTGAGGATCTCCAAAAGCCAGTCTCTGGGTTTGACGTGACAACTAGATTATGCTTAGAACCTTTAAAGAATCCCTTTTGGTTTGGAGAATAATGTCATGAACTTGGCCCTTTGATACTATAATGCAATAAATATATGTTAGTACTATAATTGAAGAGAGATGAGAGACTGAGATAGGCACTTACCTTGTGGAGAAAAAAATCGATATCGTGTCAGGCCAATTTTGACATTATTTTATATCTCCCAAAATAAGTCCTTATATGAAAATATATTAAATTGATTCAAATAAAAAAGATTGATAAGTCCTTACACGAAAATATATTGACAGAAAATTATTTGGATAATGGCTACATATTCTAAATTATGTGTTCAAAATTTTAGGACAGTAACTTTCTTATATTTCGTCATGATTGTAGGGGCTTTTGCACTATAATACACATAAAATACCAAAATAGTGAACCATGTTATAAGAGCATCCACTATAAGGCGGACACTTCCGATAGCCTCGCCACTTTTTTTTGTCCACAACCACTTCTTATTTGTCCGTGCCCACAAAAAAAGTGTCCGCAACTATAGAGGACACTTTTTTAGCTACTTTTCATTTTATTTTATTTTTTGTTTATTTTAGTTCAATTATAATTAAAATTATCGGAATGTAAATAATTAGAAAATGAGGCAATACTGAAATTTAAAAAAAGTATTGAGACCAAATATTAGTTGTATTACGGAAACGGAAAAATTATACAACGAACATTTTTAAAAAATACAAATAAAAACTCCGCCACCGTCTACTCGGTGGCGGAGTCGGATTCCTCCGCCTCTTCTCCGCCCCCGCCCCAGACAACCCTAGTTGATCCTTGATCCGACACATGAGCGCGTAGTATATATCCTTGGTGATTAGGTCGGTCGCGGTCTCGTAGAAACGACAGTTTTCTTGCAGTTGTTTCATCAACTGCATATCAATGTTCCTCTGCAAGACCTCGTGGGGACCAGTGCCCACGGAGTGCGGTATAGGGGCGGGCTGTGAGATGCGCGATCCAGACGCGGCCGACGAGAGGCGGGAGGAACCTGCAGCCACTCTAGTGCCTCGGATAGAGGCATGTTGGCCCGGAGGGCGTGGGCGCCTAGAGTGTGTAGCGGCGGGCTCTTCCGTTTGGGCGTCGTTGAGGTCGAATGATTGCGAGTCGCTGCCGCTCCTGTAGTCCGCGGCTATGTTGTGTCTAGTTCGCTTCGCCCCACGACCTGTTTCCCTCTCCTCCGCACAGATGGCCTTGAATTTCGGGCAGTTTTCGAGAACGAGATACTCCTCCCAGGAGTTGAACTTAGGCCAACCTTCCGTGTTGAATTGGGACATAGACAGCACCTTCACGTCGGCTTCGCTCCGGCCACTCTCAGTAGTGAGCAGGTTGTTCTCGTATATGCCCGCAAACCTCTTGGTGGCTCGCAGAATCCTAGACCACTTTTTGCGGAGCTGTTCCACGTCACGCGGTTTGGCGCCTCTCGGCTTGAACTCGTTGTATGCCAACAGGACGCGCTTCCAAAAGCTCGGCTCGGTCTGATCGGTGCCCACTATGGGGTCCGATGTGACGGCATCCCACCCCCTCGCCACAGCAATGGACTCCCCCTTGGTGTAGTGCGTGGACCGTTTACCGCCAGCCCCTGTTGCCTCGCTGCCCTCGCCACCGCCGCTGCCGCTACCACCACCGCCGCTGCCGCTACTGCCGCCTCCCCTGCCGCGGCCGCGGCCGCTGCTTCCACCTGCCCTACCGAACCCACCGACTATCATCGGAACGGGCGTATCCACACCGGCTGGCGGAGTATCCGGTAATCTCGGACTCAAACAACCCATCATCTGCTCTAGTGCGAATCTATCTGTATCGGTGAAAGGAGATTGGCTAGATTGGAAAGGGGTCTCCGGTCGCGGTTGGTTAAGCGCGTCCATGCTGGGCCTGTAATCTCCAAATGCCGAGCGACCCAAATTCCTCTGAATAGAGGCCTGACCCCGAAATTGGGTCTGTTGCCACGGCGGGGATGCCGGCGATCCAGACTGGAATGGAGGGGGCGTGGGACTCGAACCCCACAAAGGGGGCATTTGACTCGATCCCCACGGTTGGGTAGGAGGATAGTCGCCATATCCTGATTCGTCGGTGCCGGGTGATTCGTCGTTTCCACCGTGCATTTTTAGAGAGTGAAAATATTGAGAGTGAATAATAGTGTGTTAAGTAGATGATGAATAAAGTAAGGTAATAAAGTAAGAGATGATGCAAATTTTTGTCAAAAATAAAAATGACTCAATTATAAACATTCTTACAAGTTTCTGTTAATATACTAATATTTAAAAATGTTGTATTTAGATAAACGTAATCTATAGAATAAATTGATGCATCAAATTGGTTGGAGTATTAGAAAATATTTTAGCTCGTTGATAATTCATTAACTGATAGAAGATTATTCAGGGGCTATGTATGATTTAGTTTGATAACCTATATATATAATGCTTAAATATTTATCTAGGAAGGCATTACTTGAATTATGAACGATAGGTATATGAACAAATTAAATTGACATGGTCTTCTTGTTAGTTGAATAAATAAAATGCCATGTATTTGCTCTCCCCTTTTTGTGGTTGCTCTTTCATGTGTCAGCCACATTTGTTCTCTGTATGCATTATCATTATCTTGGTTGAATTGAATTGTATCTGTTCACTTATTTTAGTTCATCTTTTTAGAAAGGCTTATTGTTCTTTGATGTGTGCTACTTACATATTAGGAATGCACAATCCGAACCGGACCGCCGGTTAACCGGCAGTTCGGAACCACCGGTTCATGAACCGAAACCAGCGCCGGCGGTTCGAACCGGATGGCGGTTCGGCGGTTCAGGCGGGCCGGTTCAGGTTCAGAAATATCGCGAACCGGAACCGGCAGTTCGCCGGTTCATAACATTTAAAAAAATATTTATTGATTATAAAAATCAATTTTTATATATAAAAATCAATTTTCACAAGTAAATAAATACAATAATTTCATAATAGCCCATATTTATTTGTTGGGCCTATGATTCTAAGAACCATTCTTAGTTGTTTCTCTTTTATAGAGACATCCTTGAATATTATTTGTTTCACTTTCAATGTGGGACAAAATATGTTGAAGTATTTTCTTTTATAACTACATATTTTGATCATTCATTCATCTTTTTCCAATGCGGGATACAAAACTTTCTTTTGTTTTCTACGTTTCTTTATTTTTTACTACATTTTATTATTCACTAACTTTATCTTTATTTTTATTATGATTCTTTTTCTAAGACAAATTTATAGATAATAATAGCATCAACTAGAATAGTTTAATTAAATTTGAATGTTGCATGTTGCTAATAATTTGTATTTTTATAGAATGTGGACGTGTTCAAATAATTGGATTTAAATGTAAGTATGTTGCTAATTTTTCTCAATATATTGATTAAAATGTGAAAAAAATAATAATTAATATAATTGGTATAATAATGATAAAAATAGATAACTAAAGAATGATTTGTTTAGGGGTATAATATAGTTTATATATTTATATATTAGTAGTACACTAATAGTATGATTTTATATAATAGTTGTTATTCTAATAGATGTAGTATAATTTATATAAATAAAATTATTATTTGTGAATATATTCTTGATAGATAAGAATAAACAATTATTGAGTAATATGATTTGTATATAGATAAATAATTATTCATATTATAGTTATCACTAGATTAATACAATTTGTATAATAATTATTCTCTTAATGTGTATAATGGTATTTATTAGTTAACATACACATAAACTTATACACAAACAAATCGATAATGATAAAGAATTAAAGAATAATACTTTATGTAATTATATTTGTTGTTAAGTTATAATAATATAAGATAGTTAAGATATAAACTAATATAAACAAAGATAATGGAGATGTATCATGTAGTTATAAATAAGGAGTTTTATCACACATTGAAATAAAGAGCAACACATCCAAGAACATGTAGCTATAAAAGAGAATTATCTAATACACTATCTTTTAATCCAAAGGCTCAAGTCCAACATTAAATATAAATTGTAACTTATAAGTTGTGACTTGTGACTTGTAGTCTCATTGAAATAAACACTAAAACGAGAAGGAAAAAAAATTATGAACCGCCGAATCTGCCTGGAACCGGCGGTTCAAGCCAAAAACCGGCGGTTTTGAACCGGAACCGCCGGGACCCTTGGCGGGCGGGTTCCGGTTCATGGGTATGATGAACAGTGAGCCGCCGGTTCATGAACCGGAACCGGCGGTTCCCGAACCGTGTGCATGCCTATTACATATTATGTTCTCTTAATTATAAAATTTAAGCTAGTAATATATCATAGCCATGAGAATACAAATAAATAATTCAGTAACTTGTATTTTTATTGTAAAAGCGTATTAAATTAGTGAAAACGAAATATTCAATTCTTTATTTTTGGGCTTTTTAGTTAGTACTCCGTTTAGTTTGAAGTTCATATATTTTGGGTTACCCAGTAAAGAATTGGATACTAAAGTTGGTTAGTGTGGTCCAAGACATTGCAGGCCTCACACTATTTTAATATATGGAGTACTTTTAGCACTATGTTTTGTTATGTTACTCAATAGGGAGTACTACACTTATTCTTATTCCTTTCAGAATATTAAGTAGCTCCTCTCATATTGTCTACTTGGCTGAATATAAATGAGATTAAATCGCGACTATAACAAGTGCAATTATTTCATAATTAAGAAAAAACCTATATTAGCATTGAATTCAGTTTATAGATAACAAAAGAGGGGTTTTTCTATTTTTGTACTAGAATAGAGTTAGCATTCCTCGTTTGTTCTAGACTGTTTTTTTGTTCCGGGTTTGGGAGAGACTCATGAGCCTCATGCGTCTCCTTTTAATGAGACGCATGACGATTATGCGTCTTTCATAGAGACGCATGAGGGTCATGCGTCTCTCTTTTTTTTCGTTTTTTTTTTAACGACGCATGAGGGTCATGCGTCTTAGGGAGAGACGCATCTCCCTCATGCGTCTTAGCCCATATATATTTCGTCTTAGCCCATATATATTTAATGGGCTTTCGAATTTATGAAACCATTCTTGGTTGTTTCTCTTTTATAGAAACATCCTTGAATGTTTTATGTTTCACTTTCGATGTGGGACAAAATCATTCTTGGTTGTCTATCTTTTATAGAGACATCCTTGAATGTTTATGTTCCACTTTCGATGTGAGACAAAATAATTCTTGGTTGTCTCTCTTTTATAGAGACATCCTTGAATGTTTATGTTCCACTTTCGATGTGGGACAAAATAATTCTTGGTTGTCTCTCTTTTATAGAGACATCCTTGAATGTTTTATGTTTCACTTTCGATGTGGGACAAATTACACTATTTCATAATTGACATGGTCCACGCTTACAGCATTTAGTCCTAATGTATGAGGACATACTTCAAACATCCAAAATAATCTAGTCAAGACAACAATCTGAAGGTATTCCCATAGGCCATGTTTGGTTGGCGGGAAAGTAAAGTTGGCAAGGAATATGATTCCTAGGAAAATGAATCTCTAGAATATGATTCCTAATAACTTTACTTTCCTGTGTTTGGAGAATACCAAGATTTTAAATTTTGTATTTCATTTAAACACCAAACTAAAGATAAACTTATTATTATTTTATTTTTAAAAAGAATAATAATTTTTTTTAATAAATTATTAATTACAAATGACGACAATTATATTATTATTATATATATTATTATGATGGATAGTTTAAATATGAATCATTCATCACAATATATAATAATACAAGTATAATTATAGTTACATGGAGTATTATAATCATAAATGATTATAATAAAAATATAATAATAATAATAATAATTATTATTATTATTATTATTACTACTACTATTACTATTATAATATTTAAGGATATTATAATTAAATAAATTTTATAATTTAGAATTTCACTACGATTTTATTAATTATTTATTTCTAAAATAATAATTAGTATTTATTACAATATAATTTATATTATATAATTATATTTTAATTTTTTAATAAGTTATTAATTATTATTATGATAATAAAAATTATATATAAATATTATAATACAAAGTTATAATTATGATCATTTTAATTATAGTTATTTATTATTCTGAAATTAAGTATGGTTTGTAATTTAAAATTATTTTTAAAACATTGTAATAATAATAATAATAATAATAATAATAATAATAATAATAATAATAATAATAATTAAATATGTAAGAATCCTAAAACTGGGAAAAAGAATACCTAAAAAAAGTGAGGATTCAGAATCCTGGAAAGTTGTACTAACTTTCCTTGTTCTTGGGATTTTGATTACTTTCCCAGTTTGATTAAAAATCGAAACAAACACAGGAATTTAAAATTTAAGGAATCAGATTACTTTCCCAGGCAGAATCCTGGCAACCAAACATGGCCATATTGTATAGATGAAGCAACTATTGATATGACAACAATCTGAATCAACTATTAAAGTATGCAGCTGTATTTTCATTTTCAATATGGAGACTCATTTGGGAGAGGTAGTTGAAATGCTCCCACGAAAAAATACCCACACACACAATTTGCATTATAGAACAACTTGACTCCAGATTTGAAGGTGGAATATCAAGCAAGCCATTGTTGAATTATCTGCAATACACCAAAAAGATTAGTGTGAAAACACAATATTTTTATGCAAAGGCATATAAGATATCACTTACAGACCCCAATGGAGATGTAAAGAAGACGGAGCCAGAATGAGAGCAGGCCATGCTTCAGGGATGCAAGAGGTTACTGCAATGGCCTGTGATTATAATCAAATTGCTTCAATTTCCTCAGTTAACTGAGTTGATTCAAGAATAAAGTGTTACTAATTTACAATCATATGGGGTGGTACTATATAGGCCATGTTTAAGTCAGTCTAATCCCTGAAGTCATTTAATCTTCAAACTAATGTTTTAATCTTGAAAACAGCAGTTGCCGACAAGTCTCAAATTGTCCTTATTGACAATTGAGTATAGAGCAAAGAAAAATATATTTTCCAGAAATATTTTGTAACGAAAAGACAAAAATATGTTGAGAGCAGAGCACTATACAATCTATACTGCACGGAAAGCCAAAGTGAGAATAGTTCCACAGCTCTACAAAAGCAGAAAGACAGTGAAATTTGTCCCACATCGAAAGTGGAACATAAACATTCAAGGATGTCTCTATAAAAGAGAGACAACCAAGAATTATTTTGTCCCACATCGAAAGTGGAACATAAACATTCAAGGATGTCTGATACGATCCCCTTAACATCTAGGAAATCTCAATTATTTAGTATCATTTGATTCGCCATATCTTTTCCATATCTTAGTTTTCTTATTCAATAAGTTAGGGTAGTATTCTACTATTATAAATAGGAGAGCTTGTTATCATATTTAATCATCCAACAATGAATCAATGAATATTATTATTTTGGCCAAATGCCCCGAGTTATGCTTTGAATCCGTAATTTCCTACGCTACCTGCTGCCCGACGGAAGGTCTCCGCGCACAGCCGGAACGTATATCTGATCTGTAGCCGTTGCCCGACGGGTTGGAACCCGCGCACAGCCGCCCAGATCTTTATCTCTGCCGACCCTCACGGGCGCCGGATTATCTTTATCTCGTTATTGTCCGTTTTATCGGATCGTTAGGGATTTAGGTCCTTAACAACTGGTGCTTTCATCGTGATCTTACCCTCCCACCATCTCGAACCGAAGCTACACCGCTGCCTGTCGGAAAACATTCCGCGCACAGCAACTGCTTTGGTTGTCGAGTCCCGCCTGTCCGCCGAGCTCTAGCCGCCGGACTCTACTTCTGCAACGCCCGACGGGAAGGATTCCCGTGTGCCGCATCGAAGTCAGACGATCATCATCCACCACAGCCACGCCTCAGTCCGTCAACATGTCATACGACTATCACCGTCGTCAATACGGCCCTCCTCAGGTCGCGCAGCAGTTACATCCTTACCAGCCGGTCCGACCACGACGTGCAACCTGCTGGGACCCTCCGGGCAACCGCGACCCACCGGGTATTCCGCCCTATGATCAGCCGCCACCCAAGTACAGGCGTGAACCCTACGGTCCGCCGCAACCTCACCAAATGGGGTCTATCCAGACACGCCGCCCCACCTGTTGGGATCCTCCCGGTACCCGACCACTACCGAGTTTCCAACCTTATGACCCACCACAGTCAAGGCAGCCTTCTTGTTGGGAACCACCGCCCCACCGTGCATCGCAAGGATACTCAGATTATGAACCCGTTTCCAGTAAACTAGATCGCGTTTTGGACAGATTGGACAAATTCGATGCTTGGAGAGACGACACAGATCACCGCTTCGAGAATCTTGAGACCGAACCTCGTTCCGGTTTCGACGACGGCGATGATTGGGATTATGAGGATGTGCGTCGGCAGAGATCAGGATATAGGGGTTTACGCGGGAGAAACCCTAGCGGGGGCTTTCGCGAGGGCCCACATGAGGACAGGGCGAGACGCGATAGCGGGGGTCGTAATGGACCGGGATGGACCACGCAAGGTAACCGCCACCCAAGCCAGCAGTTTGGGGGGTCGATCAGTCTTATGATCGTACGAAGCCGTGTTGGGATCCACATCAGCTATATCAGGCCAACGCGCAAGGTTTCGACGGACAACAACGGGTTAAGATGGAACCACCTCAGGCCGCTACCGGCTCGGGTCAGGCCACAGGTTCAGGGGGTCGCAACGGAGAACGGCCGCGACCCGCGGTGATTCGGGTATCACAAGCGGAAAAGGCTGAACGAGGCCGTCTGGGTTTGTGTTACTATTGCCCCGAGAAATGGATTATAGGGCATGCGTGCAAGCAGAGATTGCTCTGCTACGCTGATGAGGATGAGGAGAATATTGATGACGATAATCTGGTTGAGGATGTTCCCGACAGCGTTGCTCACAATGGGGGTGCTAATCTTGTTGTACCAAATGACGAGTCCCTAGAAGAAATCATCGAGACCGACAATACGCCGCTGCAAGTGCTCGTTGGGGTATATGATGAGAAGATTGGTGAAGAGGAGGAGACATTGCTAGAAGATAAAGAGAAGCATTGTGAAAACTTGGGCAGTATGCTTTTATGGACTCTAAATCCGAGACAGAAGTGGAAGATGTATGTGGCGATGATGCTTCCAATTCGGATACTACTGGTGTATCGATTTCGTCTATTGCCTTGCTGGGTGAAAAGCATGGAGTTGAGGAGGATAGAGCTGTAAGTCCGGCAGACTACCAGGTTTCAGCTTCTAAAGAAATATATTGGTCGTGCAGCTCCGATGTGAATAGCATCCTCTCAACAGCGCCTCTGTCTGCTGCTACATTATTGTCAGATGTCGACAGGGATTTCAAGTGTTTGCTGCAGGGACATACACAGGACGAGTGGGACATCTGCTTGGTAAGCAATCATTCCATGCAAGAATATAAAGGGAGACATTCCGTTGTTCGATACGTGTTTGATCCAGGAGGAGACGCCTTGCTAAAGCTTTTGCTTTCAACTCTCGTCAATGGTTCGTGGTTCCCACCTTGAGGACAAGGTGAATTTCAACCGTGGGGGAGTTGATACGATCCCCTTAACATCTAGGAAATCTCAATTATTTATTATCTTTTGATTCGCCATATCTTTTCCATATCTTAGTTTTCTTATTCAATAAGTTAGGGTAGTATTCTACTATTATAAATAGGAGAGCTTGTTATCATATTTAATCATCCAACAATGAATCAATGAATATTATTATTTTGGCCAAATGCCCCGAGTTATGCTTTGAATCCGTAATTTCCTACGCTACCTGCTGCCCGACGGAAGGTCTCCGCGCACAGCCGGAACGTATATCTGATCTGTAGCCGTTGCCCGACGGGTTGGAACCCGCGCACAGCCGCCCAGATCTTTATCTCCGCCGACCCTCACGGGCGCCGGATTATCTTTATCTCGTTATTGTCCGTTTTATCGGATCGTTAGGGATTTAGGTCCTTAACAATGTCTCTATAAAAGAGAGACAACCAAGAATTATTTTGTCCCACATCGAAAGTGGAACATAAACATTCAAGGATGTCTCTATAAAAGATAGACAACCAAGAATGATTTTGTCCCACATCGAAAGTGAAACATAAAACATTCAAGGATGTTTCTATAAAAGAGAAACAACCAAGAATGGTTTCATAAATTCGAAAGCCCATTAAATATATATGGGCTAAAACGAAATATATATGGGCTAAGACGCATGAGGGAGATGCGTCTCTCCCTAAGACGCATGACCCTCATGCGTCGTTAAAAAAAAAACGAAAAAAAAGAGAGACGCATGACCCTCATGCGTCTCTATGAAAGACGCATAATCGTCATGCGTCTCATTAAAAGGAGACGCATGAGGCTCATGCGTCTCTCCCAAACCCGGAACAAATAAAAAGTCTAGAACAAACGAGGAATGCTAACTCTATTCTAGTAGAAAAAACCCTAACAAAAGATCGTCCTATAATGTTAGCATTAGTAATTCTTTGTTAATCATGCCAAAATACATAAAATTGAGTTCCTTCAAATTTAATTGACTGTATTATTTTATTTTCAAATAAAAAAATTGAAATTGAATAGATACTACTCTCATAAAAAGATACTACTCCGTTAAGAGTCAATAATAATAAGGCACAGAAGTTCGTCTCTTCTCTTATACAACAAATTGTCATTCTCTTCTTACTTGACTCTTGTTTGCTAAAGCCCTAAACCCCCCTTTTGTCCAATGACTGAAAAAAATGGTGAAACCAACAACAAGCAGCTCTACGCTTTGCTCAACGTTTCGCCGGAAGCTTCTGATGAAGAAATCAGAAAGGCGTATCGCCAATGGGCCCAAGTTTATCATCCTGATAAACACCAATCTCCACATGTATTCTCTCAAACTTGTGCTCTCCCTTGCTTTCGTTTCCCCTCCTTTGCATTTCCACTCTGATGCTATTTGAGTTATTTATTTGTCGTTTGATGTATCGTCCTGAATTTTTGTCAATAGTTTTCTGATTTATTGTCCAATCGTGGTAATGAATTGTGTTAAAATTTCCTTCTACACATTACCTGAGGTTGAAGGATGGATGTCCTCTGTGGATTATACATTATGAAGTTAGTTGATGATCTTAGGAATTTGATTTTATGTTGCTCTTGTTTATGAGAATTTATCGACAGTACATCAATGGCCACATTATGACTGTAAATGCTACTTTTAACATTGCATACTGTTTTCTCTTAATAAATTGATTATAGTCGTTAAATGGCCAAGTGGTGATCGTATGATGCCCCTAGGTTTGCCGATATTATCGTCAAGGTGCTAAAATACCTGTTAGAACTTGTCACATTATGAACTTCCACATGTATGCCTGGAATTTAAAGTCATAGAATTTTTGTATACATTTAATCCTCTTTACTCTTGTCTATTAAAACCCCCATGTTCCAGCATACACTTCCATATTTTATCATAATCCGTAGGGTACGAAAGCTCCTCTAGTTACCTCGTGAGCTATGGATATATTAAGGATCTCAGTCTGCTTCTATAATGGTCTAAAATCTCTAGCTAGTTTGAGTTTTATCGAATCAGCAATGAAACTTGTTGCCAAAATATTAGAGTCTCAAGCTGCTATACCTATCTTTTTATTTGATTTCATTAACTTACTACTGGGAATAATTAGAAAGCTAGCCTTTCGCATGCCTCACCACACAGCTTTGTTTGATTAAAATAGTTACTAAGAATATTAGGCTACCTTAAAGGATAAATAGTCTTTATCTTATAACATGATAAATACAATACCCAAGGTAAGTGAATATCTACTGAATTTACATGTAAGCAGAAAGTTCTCGATATAAAGAATTTAGTAACATTAGTATTATTCTATTAGACTTACCATTCTTCTTCAGTTAACCAGGACATTGCTTGAAATGTTCACTAAACAATATATTAGCAAGTCACATGCCCATATTAGTAACACCCAGAAATAGCAGGCAGCTTTGAATTTGATTTGATATAAGATGAAACAACAGTAGCAATCTATAAAAACAAAAGAGACTAAATTTTTTTATTCTCTTCATAGTAATGCTAGTGATTCCAGATCTAACAATCTCTAGTCAAACATCTTTGTCATTGTCAAGTGTCAACATACTGCGGGCGCCACTACAATATTTATGGTATAAGGTAATTCAGGTCAGATTTCTACTTTATTGCGTGCATTAACAGGTTAGTAAAGTAATATTTCTTCAGTTAGCTAACCTATGCAAGAATCAGTAAAGTGGCAAGTGTGTGATGTTTTGATGGTCTTCATAGATTTACTCATGGTATCTCTGTGAAACCCTAGTTGGAGTAAATACTTTTGTGAAGTATTATGTTTTGTTTTGAGTTGGTTCAAGCTAGGGCTTTTTGAGGCATGACACATGACTAATATGTTATTTATCTAACATATAATGTGTTTTTCTGTTTAGATGAAGGATATTGCAACAGAGAACTTTCAACGAGTATGCGAAGCTTATGAGATATTAACAGATGAAAATAAAAGGATCATATACGATATCTATGGAATGGAGGGGCTTATTTCCGGCCTGGAGCTTGGCCCTAAACTTGAAAAGGTTGATGAAATCAAGGAAGAACTTGAAAAATTGAAGCGTCAGAGAGAAAAAGAAAAATCCGAACCCAATATCAGATCATCTGGCTCGATTTTGGCAAATTTGTCATGGCCCGATCTTTTAGATGGTGATGGTTTTATGAGAGGGTATGACCTTCACTAAATCCTTTCAGTCTATCAACTTGAATAACATGCTTTGTTTTGAATACTTTTGGAAAACTGTCTGTGGGGGAGAGGGTGCTTGATTTTCTGATTGCTCCACTTTCTGGGAACCTGACGTTGACAATGGATACTTCTATTGCCTCTCTAGTATTTTTAAACTTTTACACTTTCTCTTTTATTCACACATAAATTAGAGGGTTTGTTAGTTTTATTTCCAACCTTCATTTTCAAAACTTACTTTTTCTAATGATGATTAGTTGATTACAAAGGTTTAAATGGTTTTAGTATCAAATAAAGGGTTAATTGCGGAAAAACAACACAATCAGTGTCCAAAATTTCAATTTCCTCACTATTTTTTAATGTTGCAATTACACCATTACATTTAAAAGTTTGCAATTACGACATCCTCAGTTCTTTTGAGTGAACTTTATCAGACATGTAGTACTAGAGCCACACCATCTTATTGCTGAAAAAATTGTGGATATTCTAATTGCAAAAATTTCGAAGGTATTGTTGTAATTGCAACTTTTTAGAAGCCTATGGAAATCGAAACTTAGGTAAAGGCTGCGTCATACAACCTTGTTTGATGAAAACTTTTAGAAGTAAAGATTCATATAGGCCTCAAAACGATAGTACATTTGGCTGATTGTATTGTTTTGTATATTATGCCAACAACCACACTATTATATTATGGTTGGAAATGAATAATAATGTATAAATGGTGGGTCATGTAGAATGACAAAGTAAGATTGATAAACAATGTTGAAAAATATATTTGTTGGTGCTAACTAAAAAGTTGCCGAGTGTAGTTATAGCATTTGATCAATTTCTCTGCCTAATGTATTTAGCTTATGTTCTGCATAATGCCATAATGCTGATCAGAAAAGTTTTCTTAACTCTGTTACCCTGATTTCTTTTATATATTTATATTTATTTTATTTTATTTTATTTTCTAATGTGCTTGCAATATGTCAGGATGGCTATGGCCACTGAAGTTCAATCTCAAATATCTAAGCACACTTCTCTTGATATTGGTGGTAATTTGGCTGTCAATGAAAGATCTGGCGGTGGTGCAGCAACTGCAGTTCTTAGGCATCAAGTATCTTCAGTTTCCTCTGTGGAATTAATGGGATCTATGGGCTTGCAATCATTGGTAGGAATACAAACTTCCCGGTATGACATTGTTTTTCGTGTATTGATAATTTTCTCCTGTTTGGTTTAGATGCCTTATTCAATGTTTTTGCATTATGCTTTCAGCCAGTTATCTGTTCATTCTACGGCATCATTGGGCATTACTGCGTCTTTGAGAGATGGCTCTATGAATCTTTTGAACACCTGGAGCCGTCAACTGTCAGAAACATCAAATGGAAATGTATTTTCCTCTGCATTTATCTTCTATGTATAAGTATAACAACTAACTGCACAATGCTTTTGTTTCTGCATTTGTGAGTGCAGTACAAAAATTTTAATTGCTAGAATGCAAAAGGTTTTTTCTTAATTTTTGGGTAGCCACACATTGGATACATATGAAGTCAAGAGAAACTATTTTGACTTTAAAGTATATAACCTTTCTCCTTCTATCTTATGCTATGCTTCTGCTGTTTTAATTTTACAGATACAACTATCTCTAGGTGAAGAGTCATCTATTGGTATTGGCTGGAGAAAGAAAGAGCAAAAAGTGTCCGCTTCAGGAGGGATTAAGGTGGCCTCCTTTTGCAGTTAAATGGTTTTAGATTTTGATAGTTTATTTAGTCATTTGGGATTTAAGGTTACAAAAAGCTTCAATAAGATAATACACTGTGGGTCTCTGGAAGCCCACACTCTCTCTCCCAGCTTCTGAGATCACAGTTACTTTAAAAAGTGAGAATGAGTTGTTTTCATAGCTATTGTCACAAATGGATGGTTATATGCAGTTTAACATCATTGCATTTTGTAAATTTGATCTAACTATAATTTGTATGATCAATATGCATGTTAGGCATTGCTTAATGTTGCACTGTGTAGTGTGTACTTATTTTTGCACGTAAGAGCTAACTTGTACTCTTTTTAGTCAAATATACTTTCAACATTTTTATACTATTATTTAAAAGATTGGAGCAGTGCAAAATTTGATAATTTCTGTTTTTCTAATTAGTAAAAGTAGCAGACTCTAGTCATTCAAGAGAATGCTATTTGCTTTGAACTCACTTGTAGTTTAGTTTGCTAATAACTTTAGTGTGGGAATGATTTTCAATCAAAGCCATCAAGAGTTATTTGTGCTGCTAGTGATTGCCTTCAAAACAAAATAAAAATGTTTTCTAATTTATTGTTTAGACTTTGTAAATTGTTATTAACTGTTAGTTTAAGATGTTTGTGTATAAAATAAGCTGTTTCTACGTAGAAGTGAGGAGCCACAGCATTGATTTTTTTACACAGATTTCCACTAAATTAAAATGTAAATGTTACTTTCCAGCATATTAAGTTGAGAGCAGTTTAGTTTTCAGTAAAAAATTGTTTCGATTGTTTGACCTGAAGTTATAGAGGAGAGGTACGGTCAAAATTACAATGGAGGTGGATAGGCATTGGAGGTTAGAATGACATAAATATGTAACACTATCCTTAGGATTTTTTTTCCCTCAATGCAATAGATGATGATACCTGTATGCTCTTTTAGACTGGCATAGGGGGATCCATTGACTGTATATACTGTAGAAGGCTTTCTATTACGTCTATCTAAAGACAAATCTCTTACTTCTCATCACCTGTCAATGTAGAACTGATTACTTATTAAGTCATTCATGCAAGTTAGGGTGTTTTTACTTTCTGCTGTCAAACATTTCTCTTAAAACGTGTTTGTCATATCATATGTGTATCATTGGATTCAGTAGTACCAAGAAACTTTTTTCTGTTGCAATGTATAGACCTTTGTTATTTTAATTGTAATATGATCTTATTGTCCTTGCTCTTACTATCTACAGATTGGAACAAGCTCATTTGGAGCAACTGCTAACTTCACTCGCTTCTTCTCCTCTAAATCACATGGTCGAATTGCTGGCACAGTTGGAAGGTGAGTCTTTTGTTGTCTCGATTTACAGAATTTCCAATCTCTGTTGTACTATATGAGCTAGTAGCTACCAATGTTTTGTGCACACTTGGGTTTGCCTTATGTAGTTATGTTGGTAATATACTCACATAGGTCGAGCTGTGTGTCTTTCGCTTTTTACAAAGTCGGCATAATTATTAAGGATGCCAATGGGCTGGACCTGGAACGGATCTTAGATCTTGGATCTTCGGATTTGGACTGGGTCCAAAATCCACGGCTATCCATGACTAAAATGCGTTTTTAGGCGTGCCTAGGTGAAAGGCGGCCTTATACACTTGAGCAGCCTTACCTGGTTTGAATGGGTCCGATGCCTTGATCTTTCTGAGCCACACCGAGGTGCTGCGAGGCACACAGTCTCAAGCTTAGCTCTACGGTTTTGTTTTTATTTATTTTGTTGCTTTTGGGCTTTGTAGGTTCAAAATCTTTTGGTCTTCATTTAGTTATCATCAATTTGATGTGGGCCTCTACCCTAAAATAAAAAAATTTTAAAAAAGAAAGAAAAAATAGTGCTTAATTTTTACTCCCTCCGTTAGCCATTAAATGTCCCATATTTTCTTTTTCGTCCGTCCACCAATAAATGTCTCATTTCACTTTTACTATATTTGGTAGGTGGACGGGGGTGGCAAAATGGGTAGCAGGTAATGGGTAATTCCCATCCCGACCCGATACTCGCTACCTGACGATAGCGGGAAACGGGGCGGGACTGGGTAGTAGGTTTTAAAGTTTTGCGGGTACGGGTATACCCGATACCCGCGTGGGTATACCCGATAATCCCAATAATACCCGACATTTTAAGGATTAAGGTTTTCAATTTTTTTTATTTTAGTTAATTAGTTTCAAATATTTAATGCCCTATGAACTTTATTTCTATTTTTTTCTCATTCTATATACAACACAATGCACACACATATATTATGGATAGCACATGCATGTATACTATATGTACACCCACATATATAATGTCCGTCATTAGGAGCTCCATTTAAGTTCGACATGGGTTTTAAGAAATATAAAAAAAGTGGGTGGAAAAAAATAGTAGAATGTGACACCTATTTTTATATATTGGTTTTATAATAAAATGTGAGTGGAATGAGTTATTGGAATGTGGGATCTACCTACCATTTATAGTAAAAGTGAACCGTGACTCCACTCGCGGACGGACTAAAAAAGTAAACCGGGACTCCTGATGACAGACGGAGGGAGTACTATTTATATACAATTGTAACGATAAATGACAGTAGACACATATATTGGTACACATATATTGTGTACACATAGTGACACACACATTACCTCAAATGATGCCAGCGGGTTTGGGTACCCGCAACTGCTGGTTCGGGATACCCGTATAACCATACGGGTCGGGACTGGGTAGTAAAATATTGAGCTTTTCGGGTTTGGGTACCCGCAAAATCGGGTTCGGATACCCGCGGGTACCCGTTTTGACTCCCCAAGGTGGACCCCTCATTCCACTAACTCATTTCACTCACATTTTATTATAAATCTAATATATAAAAGTAGGACCTACATTCCACTAACTTTTTCTATCCACTTTTCTTTACAAAGTCAAACAATTTCTTAAAACCCGAGCCGGTCAAATATGGGACATTTATTCATGGACGGAGGGAGTATGTTTTTACGCGTTTCATTGTTACTAGGCATAATTTTGGTGTGTTTGTGATTTACGCCTCGATCTTATGACTCGAGGGGCTAATGGAAAACCCCTGCCATCTCTAATAAATAATGTTGATGAGTCAAAAAGGACCATTTGTCATGCATTTGTGTGTTTGCAAACACATCAAAATTATGCCTAGTAACAATAAAACGCGTAAAAACATACTCCCTCCGTCCATAAATAAATGCCCCATATTTGACCGGCTCGGGTTTTAAGAAATTGATACAATAGCGTGGGATATCATATTTCATGATAGTTGCTCTAATAACCTCAAAGTTTCATTGTCGTCATAATATAGGTTAACAACGATGTTATCATGCAAATACAGGAATATTTATTATAGTACTCCACTAAAGACTAAAATGCTCCACTTATTCTAACTGTTGTAATTCACGTGCTACATCTTCTGCAGTGATGCACTTGCACTTGAAATTGGGGGTGGAAGAAAGATATCTAAATTCAGTACTATTCGGATGTTATACTCCATTGGAGTTCAGGTATACATATGTTACATAAAAAATCTTCGTTGGTCGATTTCTGGTTGCACAGTAAAACCTTTTTCCTTCTTTTTTTCCTTTACCTTTTCAATAATATCCTTTGATTTATGTTTTTTTTGCATGAATATATTTCTGATTGTTTACTTTGTCAATGATAGGGGCTAATCTGGAAGTTTGAATTGCACCGTGGGGGACAGAAGTTAGTGATTCCTGTAAGTTCATAAAAAACATATTCTTATATCACTCAAATGGTCATGTATCTGGTCTTGGTTCAGGAACAACTTCTTCTTGTGGCCGAATAATATTTTTACTGTCACTTTTTTTTGTCTAAAACCGTTAGACATGTCTAGGGATGTCTAGGGATTAATCCTACAAGGTCCGGATCCAAATCCAAAAAATTGGCTCTACTCCGATCCGGTCTAGATCCATAGGTATGGATCCAAAAGAATGAGACCCTGGTCCAGATCTATAGGGTCTCAGATCTCGGCCAGATCCATATTTTTTCAACTTCGAAAGAAATCCTAAATTAACTAATATTCACAATAACACTACATTGATAATCTAAATCCATTATGACATATTTTCTTGATTAGTAGAACTTATAAACCTATATTCTTGAAAATGTTTAAAGGAAATGAGCCCACAATCTGATTTATTTCAGCACATAAAACAAGGGTCTAAGGCCAATCTCATGTGGTAGTGTATGTCAGATAATTATGTCTATTGAAACGAAAAGTACAAATTGCACAAGCTTATGTCAATCTAATGCGATAAAATACGAGCCATACTGTTCAAATTTTGAGAACTCAATATATGCCCATACCTAACATCAAATAAAACAGCAGAATTAAGTTCAAACAATTATCACCATCCACTTTTTCTGAATAGTAGCACTTGTATAGCTTCGGCTGGATGCCCGAGAGGTTATGGTGAGTGTAGGCCGCAGCAGGACAGCTGCTGTCTAGAGAGAAGATGCAACCGAAGGATGGCCGCAGCAGCATCGGTCTTGGGGCTGAATATGGGATCCCCGCAGGGGTAGCTGGCGGTAAGGGTGATGGTGGGGTTGCTGGAAAGTTGAGGAAGGGTTTTGCGGTTAGGTTGTGGATTGTGGAATGAGTGGAAGTCGGGAAGATTCCTTGCTGGAGCAGCTGAGGAAGAATCAAAGGGTTGGGATACTACACTGTAAAATAAAAATAAAAATTATAAATTCAATGGATCTTGGTTCGGATCTGGACCAAATCCGCGTCTAAAAAGTATAAAAATGTATATTCCAGGTCCGGGCCCGGAAATTAAAGATTTGATCCATATTCCCTGTCCTATTTTGAAATATCTATATCCTGAAAAACGGATCTGATCAACAGATCCTGAATGGGTCCGGGATCCATTGCCATCCCTTTACATGTCAACAATTTCGAAAGGACTGATAAATATAACAAGAAAACTAGCTACTACTACCTAAGCTAAGTTAAGTAAGAAAAAGGAATGGATGTCTGGATCATGTGATGGAAAAGCTGGATTGCGTCTATAATTTAACAGGGGAGAAAATATTGTTTTGCTTCCTTTTCTTGGAACAATAAGTCTGTGGTTGTTTATCTTTATTTGCAGTATGAATAGTTATGATGTTGTAATTCCTTAAGACAGCATGCAAAAAATGTGATTTACACCCTTTTCATATCAATTGAAATCCTTCATATTATCTTGCTGATATACTTGTATAACTGATGATGTGCAGATATTGTTGTCCCATCATTTGAATCCAGTCTTTGCAACCGGAGCATTCGTTGTTCCCATATCGCTGTATTTTACGCTTAAGGTTTTCCTCAATACATAAAGTGATTTAATTACTCTCTGGCCTCTGCTGGATTTATACTAGATTTTGGAGTACTTCTCTCTATTCATCAAATTACATATTGGCTACTTATATAGCAAGTTCTGATGATGCTTAGAACTTGTATCACTGAGATGTCCACTTGAACTGCCTCCTTTTATTTTCTTCTCCTTCATTTGAGTTGTATCAACTGAATTTTTTTACAGATATTTTAGATAATACCCTTTTCTGTACTTTCAGAACTTTGTTTTCAAGCCTTATTATATAAGATGGGAAAAGCAAAAGTCACTGGAGAACCTTGAGAAGACCAAAAATCAGGTACAAATTCTGGGAAAAAAAAGTCAACAGCTGGATGGAATTAGATGTGTAATCTTATAAAAAGTAGTCTGGCTTTTTGTGACTTCCAATTATAATGTGCAATTTTATCTTTCTGTGCTGTCCATTAGTTTTCTGCAGCATAATGCTTTCTTAACTTCATCTATGAATTAATTGTTACATGATTCATATTTACCATCTAGCAAACCTCTTAATTTGGTCGATCTTTGGTTATCTCTATATGTACTTGAGGAATTAATATGTTTTTCGCACATGTTTACTGATTGGCCATATGTATAAAACTGTACGTAGAATTGTTTCAATTTGGTCTCAACCTTACAATTTGTAGCAAATTGAGATTTGGGTGGTACTCCTATAATTTATTTTTCCCAAAGTTAAGGCAAACGTCACTATATATAAAACTGTACGTAGATTTGTTTCAATTAGGTCCCAACCTTACAATTTGTAGCAAATTGACATTTGGGTGGTGCAATTTATTCTCCCAAAGTTACGTCAAACATTAATGTTTAACTCCTAACAAATCCCCCTTCAAAATATTATTCTCTCTATTGCAATATTTTATAACATCCTTATCTAAGGGCTAGCAATTTCCGTAACCGTTACATTTTTCATTTCAAGTAAACGTGATAAAAAAAAATCGTGGTAAGTGTTATCACTACACGCATGAAAATGAAATGAATTTTTACATGTTAACACAGCATGAAACAAAAAACGATTATGAAATTAATTCGATTAATTTTTTTTATAGTAATATTAATAGGTAGTACATAATTTAGTTATTTTTTAATGTTACTGTGTCACTAGCAGGTCGTTAATAGGTTGTGTAACCTAATGATTTTTTTTGTCATGTTTGAGTTTGACAAGTTGAAGAGATGCATTAATTTTTGTGTCGTTGTCGTATTGAGATGATAAAGGAATGAAAACAATTAAGTTCAAACACTGAACCTTTATTTTTGTGTTGTAGAATTGAGTTGCATCAAGAACTTCAGTCCTACTTCATGATATCTGGGGTTTATATTTAATTTTTTGTACATGGATAACTCCTATAATAGATTTCTTGATTTATATTCCTAGAGCTCTATTATGACTTAAGTCACAACTAAAGTATAACAAGGGGAGGCTGAATTCGGTCTGAGTGTTTTCGACAGTGGTAATAATGGTGGGTCATCTAAATTTTTTAATGTACCTGGAGTAGTCTTGTTAAGTACTATTTGGTCCTTGCTGAAACGAGTTTACAGATCTTCTAGATGTTGTATCTGACTAAAAAAGAATCTCTGTATTTCTCTAGCCTCCTACCCCATCTGAGCCATATTACATAACTTCTTGTTTGTTGCTCAGGTTGAAGAGTCAATAGCTGCTGCTATGAAAGCCCAGCAGCTATTGCAGAATGTTGCCAATAGGAAGAAGATAAAACAAGAAGAACTGGGTGGATTAGTGGTTGTTCAGGCACTTTATGGAAGTCAGAAGGCTCTGCTGAACAGACATAGATCGGACGAAACAGGAGATGGAGTGCCTTCACAGATCATAGATATTACAGTACCGCTAAATTTTCTTGTTACCGATTCTGGGAAGCTCAAGGTTTGTTTCTGCAAATATTTATTGCAAATCTTGCATGCAAATGGCCAGGATAGATGATGAATTTTATTCAATGTTATTTTACATGAAAGTCATATATTTGTGGTAATCTTTCTTGCTAAATTACATATTATATGGCATTCTAGTAGTGCATGTGAACTGGGGATAAAATTCATTTGGGAAATACATTAGAAAATAACCTTTTTATATTTTGCACATTTTCGGCAATCACCTGAATTGTTGTCAACAAAAAGTGTATTGAGGGCTGTGGGAGGTAGACATCATTAACTCAAGTAAATATTTAGGGTTGATATTGTGGTTGTTGTAGGAGAATGTCAACAGCATTTCTCTAGACAAAAATGGTGAGATCTATTTAGCAAAGGCAATAACATAGAAGCTTAAAACGAATTCCAGGCCTTTTAAAAGCATTGATTATTAGTACCGGTGAAGTGAATATCATTATTTTCAGATTGTTCTAATTTTACTTAATTTCCGATTCCTTTTGTTATTTGAACTAGTTCTTTAGTTGCTGGTCTATAAACATAGCATCTCACCTGAGCATGATTTACCTAATGATTAAGCTGGTAATAGTGCTTACTCTTTGTTCAGCTACACGAAGGTGTGAAAAAATCTGGAATCATGGGCTCTTGTGATCCTTGTCCCGGAGAACCAAAGCAGTTGTATGTCAAGTATACATATGATGCAAACATACACGAGGTAGGCGCTTGATTGTCACCCTCCAAAATCTCAAAGTGGTTACAGTTGATGATTATGATGAGCTGCTAATTTCAACAGGTTACAGTTGGTGATTACGACGAGCTGCTAATACCACAAGAAAGCCACAAAGTCTAAAAACGGGTGTCTATACATTAGGCCTTACAGGATATGTGACCAATGAGCACCGAGCCCATGTGTCTTGCCTGTTTCTCTGCATGACTGTTTCATACCCTTTATAGGTATCTTATCTGATTCACCAAAATTCTGTGGCAAATTTAGATGCCACATTATGTATTTTTCCACAATTTATGATTTTACCATATGGATTCAATAAAGTAGCACAGGTTCTTGCTATTATTATGGCATTCTTTTTCTACATAATATCGCGGTGTTTGCTTGGAGTAAGTTGGAGCCATGTGTGGAGCTTAGATTGTTTCACTGATGAAAATATTTATGTTCTTATGCTTCAATGATCTTTAAGTAAGACTAACAATTTTGGACACAACATGGAATGAAACCACAACAGGAACACACGAAATTTATGGGTTGATGTCAAGACTTTATTGTATTCGTGTCTTATTGTGTCGATACAATAATGTCATGTCGGATTCAAGTGACCAATTATCATATTTTAATTCTTTATCATGTGTTTTTTTCTCTGTCAACACGAATTAAATCGTGTTATGAAAAAATGATAAATCTCACTATCAATTTGGAGTTGGCTCAGTTACATTTGGATCTAAACTAATGTATGGGGAGAAGTAGTTCTTCAAATAGAAGTCTTCTGAAAGAAGTATAAATACCAACTATTTCTACTCCTTAACTTATAGGATACAAAAAGAATTCACTCTCTTTGATGAAATATGGCAAATATCGAAGCACATATTTTCACCTATTTTCACATGTTATATAGTGTGAATAAATTTTCGGGTAAAAGGGAAAACAAATTCGTATAGTCCCTTCCCTCTTTTACTACTTTTCACTCCAGCTCATGATAATATTACTCCTCATAAACGGTGATGTGATAATATTTTTTTCATAGTACCATATTCAACCTAGAGAAGATCAGATATAAAATGTGTAAACCACAAAAATGTGATTAAAAAATCGTTTCTTGTCTTTCCTTTTTAATGTTAAATTTGCAAGTTGATGATCACAAATGCTACAAAAGGACATAATTAAGCTTGAATAGATAACAATGAATGTTAACCACCAAATAATGAACATCAAAGCTACAAAAGATTGTTATCTTAATAAGATAAATATTCAAACGAATGTGCTTGCCAGAGAAAAATGTTCAGATGAATGTAATCGACGACAGATGCTTCTTTCCTACGTAGCATTTGTCGTTTTGATGAAGTATCCGAGAACTACACCCAGCACGCCGATAAGGATTGCGATTACGAGAGATATGCCACCCTTTTTGCTTTCTCGCTTCAAGAGTTCCTAACACGCCAACACAGAACCTAATTAGTTACTCTTTAATCACAAACACTGTTATTCGATAAATAAACTGCACAAACCGAAAGGTTGCTAGTATTTTGGGTTCAGCATAGTGCTCATCAAGTGTGTGCATGTGCCTACTCAACACACACAGCACAAAACACAGATGGAGATGATAGCATGGGATGATGTGAAGAGAAAAGTTAAGAGTTCATGAAAAATCTTGAGTGAATAATATCTGATGTTGAAGGCAAAGATGAAGGGCACATAGTAAATGATTAATTCCTCTTTGCTTTAGGATGCAACTATCTATATCCAGAATTACTATACCACATACTTATATAAATGCACAAAAGATTAAAATAAAAACTCAGCCAATCCACAGTTAGGCTATTAATCTGATATCTCCACAACTTAAAAATGCAATCAATATGAAGTCAGTACCATATCACTACAAGAACAATACCATACTACACCACTTAACCAATGCCAGCCATTTGATAAGATAGGCAGCAAGAACAATAAGTATTAAATCATTACAAGGAATCAGTCTTCACAGCATGAAATATCAATATATGTGGTGGGAATTTTAGATAACATAAGGATCTAACCAATTCTTGCTGAAGTTTGTTACTCCTTTGGATTGCAGTGGCTTTCTCCTCCGTAAGTTTGGAAATAAGAGATTGTGCCTAATATTCAAAAATACAGAAATGATCTCATGAATATGACAAAATAGATAAATTTATCGTTTAATACAGGAAGGAGAAAACCAACAACTGGAGGTTATCCCACTAAACCTACAAGAAGCTTCAAGCAATGTAATAATACTCCCTCCCTAATGCAAAAAATGAAACAAGCAAACAAGAAATAATATACTCCCACCATCCCATAATAACATGAATAAATCTTTGGCACAAATTTTAAGAAATCTACTATTTATAAGTATTGTTTATAAAATAAAAAAGTAAGCTATAACACATACACACTATCATTTAAAAATACAAAGAAAGTACACAAGGTGGACTCCCTTTGCGGTAATGAATCATGGTAATCAATTAAAAGTGGTAAGTAGACTGCACAAAAAAACGAAACCCCCACATACACATACATGATGAGCAGAGTTAATAAGTTAAAGGAATGTGCCATATTACTTGAGTGCAAAATGAGTAATTGTAAAATAGAAACACTAGAAATTATTGCAGAAACCTCAGTGGAATTATCCACCATTCTGTACTTTTGTGAACCCTCTTCTGATCCATCTGCATCAGAGGATGATTGAGGTGGTGCAATGTAAACCACTTTCAACTTACATTCTTCAACATGACCTTGCTCCTTGGTAAACTACACAGATCAACAAACAAGACATCCACTGGCAATCAACAAGCCTAGCTGGATAGTAATTTCACTTATCAAACATAAGTTACTTCCGAACCAACCATTTACAGCCTAGGGTTCTTCTAAAAGATATTTATGTATTTACAGCCTAATTTAACAATTTCTAAAAATATTTTATTATTGTTTGAACTCTTACTATTTATCTTATGACTTTACGCATTACTACTACTGAACATTAATGGCACTTTAAATTGTACTTTCTTTTCTACCTGGAGTAGAACTCTTTCTGCTATTTAGGTTAAACTAAAGTGCATCGTAATACAGTATGAAAATGGAAGATGATATGAAAAGTATTATGAGATGAGCATGCACGACCACTACCAAATGAAAATGTAACAAGACTGTACTCAACCAGCTATTCTTTACAGCTTGGAGTGTGGGGCAACAAATGATAAGATGATTGTATCAGGGATGCAAAAATGTTCATATTGATGTTGAGAAAACACACAAGGATAAGATATTTAAGTTGAAAAGATTTATGTGTCCAATAGGTAAAGAGAGGCACCAGAGATGATTTGATATGTGTACAGGATAATACTAAACATGATCGAATATCTATTAATCATATTGGTATGTAAGTAGAAAGCATGGAACAGAGAAGCCATCGAACTGGATGAAGGTATAAAGGATCCCTCTACACATTGGTTAAGCAATAATGTATCGTGTTAAATGAATACTATCTGAGAAACCGACAGAAAGCTTTTTGAGTGTGATAGTGGTGAAAAGTGATGAGAGTACACTCAATATTAAAGAATGGTCATTGAGAAAAGCGTTATAGCATATTTGTCGAATTGTGGAAAGTCAGTAAGAATGAATTAGCGATCAGATTATGCAGTATTAACACTTGAAGGTTCTACTATATTATTCTACAATGCATTTTCTAGGCTCTTTTCATATGTGATCAATATTTATGTGCACTCTCTTGTCAGTACTAGCAGCTAAAGACCAAATTACGATAATTAATAGCAGCAAAACTTACCATTTCTGGAGTGATATCTTTAGGATTTGTGTCGGGGCTCGTCACAATACTCTGAAGCAAAAACTTATCCTTGCATTGCATATCAATGGGAGCTTCCCTTTGTGCTTGCATTGTGACTACAATAAGTAGGAACAATATCAAAATTCATCAAAAAATGTTTTTTAGTTTAACTACGAAACAATATATGACAAGACAAGATAAGAAACATGTAAAATTCAAATACCAACGGAAGACATTAGAAAGGAGAAATGAATATGCTATTCAATTATATTTCTCAAAGTATAGATACTAAATAGCAAAAGCAAGGACACTCCTGCATGATGAATTACCATTGATTTCGCATGATGAACGGGGCAATATAATTCCTGTGTTTGGTCTGACGCAATATTTCTTAGGATTTGTCGTCTTAACCTAAAACAACAAATTAGTTCATATAACTTTCTCAAGTTAAAAGAATAAAATCAACAAAAATGTGACTTGAAACACAAAATTCATCCAAAAAAGGTTGAGAAAACGCACCTTAAAAGCCACATGATCATCAGTTTGATTCGATGCTTGAATGAAGCAAAAGATCTGCCTGTTTACTTGAACTAAAACAAACCATTGAAAATAAGAAAACGATCACAAAACTTATGAAAAGGAAACAATGAAGGAGCTACGTACATGGGAATTTCAATTCCAGTGGTTCGACGCTAAGAAGCTCCCCAGAACTCATTTTTTTTCCAAAATTTTAGTTCAAATTGAAAAGAAAATTTGCAGTGAGTTTTTATGTGGAATTTCCTTTTTTTCATTTTGCATTTTGCATTTTTCGGTTGTATGATCAATTGGTTAAAGAAGAATATGGGGTGATCCGAACATTTCTCGAAAGCAAACATGACAATTGACGAGGGAAAAAGAGTGATATTTTCTTACTTTCTCTGTAATCCCATTTCATTGGGTAGATTCATTTAAGGGAATAAAAAAAATCTATGATGATAAACTATAGTCATCTTGATAAACAATACTTGGTCTGTTCAATTAATTAAATTTCACTGTTTATACGTTTCATAATATTCAGTCGCAATTAATAAAATAAAATAGAGGGAAAAAATAAATAAAACTAAATTTGTTGCGTCCGGTCCAAATATATAAATTCAATTTATTTGGATCAATGTTTCGGGAACCTGAACACAGTTCATGGATGGTTAGTGTAATAATTTATTTATTAGGGTATTTGTAGCGGCTGCCGTTGCAGATGGCCTGTCGAAGACGCCCACTAGCCGACCCGCAAGTGGGCGAATCAAGTCAGACAATCTCCATCCAAGGGCCGGATAGAACTAATGTCCATTTTCTTCAATGTCACGATGGAGGACACTTTTCGTATGACACCGGTCCAATTACAATCCCACCTTGACGAGATTCAGCTTCTGAAGGCTAGACGATGTCGCCCCACTTAATGATCTGCCTAAGGGAATCTTCTAGGATTTTAATTGTGTAATTTTTATTTTCTAGTATTTTATTAATGTGTTTTTTTTCTTTCTAAGATTTAAATTGTGTTTGTTTTAAATTACGCAATTTTTAATATTTAGGATTTTAAATTGTAATTTTTGGTTTTTAATGAAATGTTTTATAATTTATTTTTATCAGATGTTGCATTTTAAATTGAAGAATAAGGATCCGTGAATAGTGAATGGATGAGATAGATAAAGAATGAAGGTTTAGAATGTCTCTTAATTATGAAATGGAGGAAAAAATGATTATGAAATCTATAAATAGTGAATAGATGAATAAAAGATAGGGGTGTGAATGCACTTACTATTGTATTTTGATAGTAATTTCTTGTTTCTAGTAATTTCTAGTTCTTTTACTCCATAATCCCAATACTACTTTCACAGTAGTTTCTTGTTTCTAGTACTTTCTAGTTCCATTACTCCATAATCCTAATACTACTTTCATATCTTAATATCTATGTGTTGATGTTGCCGCGTAACGACAAAACTCGCGAAGTTGACTTCATTTATTTTTCTAAAACCAAACATATAAAATACTTTGAATATGTGTCACAAATAATTATCAATCAAAAAATAGAAGCATAGTATACTAGTAGAAACATGATTGGCACGACTAACTTCTACGAGAATGTAAAGGTTTTACAAACTATTTTACATATCCATAACTAATACTAGTACATTAATGTGGCCCGCCACACAATGACATTTTTGTAAATAATTATAAAAGTCAATGCAATAAATTAATAGTAATAGTTAGTGCTAAGATAATTTTACTTAATTACCCTTTTCTCAATTTTTTACCTCAAATTTCAATATCAACTGAGACTCGTACATAACACAACTTATGCTATGAATATAAATTATTATACTAAATGATCATTATATTTTTGTGTACAATTGAACTATAAAATATTATTTTTCACATTATGTCATATTGTAAATTTGCCTTCTTATTTCACCAACCCTTTAACAGAATTTGAATCTGAAAAATATATTGGAGATTCAATTTAAAAAATAGAAATTCGATTGATATAATATTGTAGTTTTAAATTACTTTTGTTTACACTACAATAAAGATTCATTACTTTGAAGGAGTCTATAGTATCATACTTTATACTACTAATATTTATAAATGTAATACCTCGTGCATAGTAACAACTTATTTGGTATAGTTTATTTATTTTTAATAATATTTTTTTAAACAAAATTTATATATTTGTTTTGGTTTTTGTGTTTAAGAATTTGATTTCCAAATGTCTTAAAAGTTGTCCAGCATAGAGTGAGAGTGCGCACTAGCAAAAAGGTACTTATATAAGGTCCAATTACTTATGGTTTGACTTATTTATCTCCACCATAAATTTTATATTTTAATTAAGAATAATACTATGTTTTTCTATATATACTTTTAATATTGAAAATATCTACCTAAAAATAATTGTACAGTTTAATGTTTACATCTATTTTATTTATAAGTTATTTAAATATTAATGTTAAGTATAGTAGTATACTTTAAATATTTATAGAATTTTAATATCATGAAGATATTTATATTCTGATTTCAAAAGTAATTTATACATATTAAACAATTAAAATAATAATATATACTAGAAAATAAATAACTGTAAAAAAAGAAAAATCAAAAAGTAAGCAAACATAAAAGAAACGTATTTATATACTGACTTGAAAAGTAACTATATATACTAAGCAATTAAAATAATAAATAGAAGTATAAAAAAAATAGAAGAAGAAAGCAAACATAAAAGAAACGAAAAGGATTTCAAAGTTCAATTTTTCCAAGAAATTTAATGACTTAGTTTGTTATTTGTGCACAAGGGTATATTAGTCTAAAAAATATTGATACTTTTAAGATGAACTAATTTCAAGTAAATTAGCATTTAATGTACTAGAGTATTTTTTACAATTTTTTAGTTTTATGGCCAGCTGGCCATTTAGCATCACTCAATTAAAAATTCTATTTGATCAATCAATAATTCTCAAAATAATCTATCTACTTTTTTATATATTAGATCTCAAGCATATAAATAAAAAAAAATCTTCGATGAGAATAGTTCACTACTTGATCTATTTAATTTTTTAGATTAGATGTCAAGTTAATTAAAAAATATATTTGATCAATCAATAATTCTCAAAATAATCTATCTATTTTTGTATATTAGATCCCAAGCATATAAAATTTAAAATATATTTGTATAATATGAATACAGCATAAGATTTACCGTATTTGTTTTTATTTTAATTTTGCACTTTTACAGACTCAAATTAAATGTTGACCTAATTACGTGTATGTATTTTGACAAACAACTAGAAGCCAATAAATTGAAAGCCAAAAACAGAAAAAATAGCTACAATTTTTTTTTGAAATTATTTTTAAAAACTTTGATTAATTGTATATTCACTATTTATTGAACATGTAAACAACGAATAACAACAAATTGTCATTGATATAAGGAATAAGGAAAATCATTGAATTAATGGATGAAATATTTTTTTTTCTTGTAACATGAAAAAACTAAAAACTATAAATGAAATGAAATCAAACAAAATAACTATTTATATAATTCAATCTAAATTGATAATATGAATATCATGTCGACACTCCAGTTTATAATGAACTTCAATATTTTGATAAAGAAATTGATAAAATCAGTTGAGAAAAAGCCGGTCAAACTCCATTAAAATATTTATATGTTAGAATTTTTAAATATGTTAAAAGCAATTTAATAAATAAATAATAGAATTAATAAAAACAGTTGGAAAAAAACTGGCCGAACTCCAGTAATTAGAGTACTATGTGTGTTGAATTTTACACAATTATCTTTTCACATACGAATAACAGAATATTTTTTATAAACTGAATCTAATATATAGGAAATAAATATGAAAGTTGCAATTATTTTCTTTACCGTGAATTGATGGGATACGAACTAAACAACTAAACAATAATTGCGAGCCCAATAGCAGTGACGGCCCATCAGCCCAAAACCCAAGAAAGAGTATCAGTTCGGCACAACCAAAGAGTTCGGTCACAGCCTATAGCTCGGTAGTATCAGTTCGGCACAACCAAGGAGTTCGGTCACAGCCTATAGCTCGGTAAAAGCCGACCAATCGAGCTCAACTCTCAGATCGGCAAAAGCTGATCGGCAAAGTTCAGCAGTTCGGTCTCAGTATTCGACCGAACAAGGAGATAGTGGACCCATGCAGGATCTCCACGACCTCCATTACACCCACGATCTATTTAGTGGTATTAAGCAGTTATCAACCCCCCTACCAGGGCTGCAAACCACGATCTTAGTTCGAATGTATAAATAGAACTTAGATCAGATAGACGAAGGTTAAGCTCTCTAGATCCAGAATCTCATATAGCAAATCAGTATTGTAATCTGTAAGCTCGATCAAGCAATACAAATTTGCCCTCTATTCTTCCCGTGGACGTAGATTTACCTCAGTAAATCGAACCACGTAATTTTCCGTGTTGTGATCTTCATTTATTACTTGCATTTATTCCCATCAAAAATTCGCTAAATCATCACTGGCGCCGTCTGTGGGAAACAGAGAACCAAAACTGTGATAAAAGCGAGTTTTTGATCCTCTTCCACCAAAAAATGCGTACCAGATCACATAATACCCATACTTCCGTCCGTGATGAACGTGAGGAAGCTAGTCCAGCCCGTAGGTCTGGAAAACAGCCTCGGGAGAAATCTGCCTCCAGTTCTCACGGTGAAAGAACAAACCACTCAAAAAGTCATCGCACCGAGCCTCCCCAGCAGCTCGCTTTGAATGAGGCTGTCAAGTTGTTCTTGGCTGAGAAGCAGGATGAGTTCTTAACATTCCTGCAAAAGAGCCAGAAGCCGGAGAAGAAAACGGCGGATTCTCCCTCCCCCTCCAGACATGAAAGTCACTACCGCAGTAGTGCCGTATCTTCCAGGAGAAAGAATCCTCACCACCGATATGTTCCTTCTCCTCCTTGTTACCGAAATCACAGGAGAACTCCATCTCCACCATACCGTAGAGATGTCGGATTCGCTATGTATGGAGCGCTGAAGACTCCATTTTCGGATGATATCACCAGAACTCCGTTGCCACAGAATTACCGAACTCCGTCAGTGACTTATGACGGGTTAGTGGATCCTCATGATTTCCTGGGACGCTATCAGTATAATATGGCGAACCAAGGTCTCAATGAGGTTCATATGTGTAAGCTGTTTCCCGAGCTGCTCATCGGGAATGCAAGAAGGTGGTTTGATAGCCTCCCTCAAGGCAGCATTAGATCTTACATAGATCTAATGGATGCTTTTCATAGGAGGTTCTTCCAGAAAGCTGAAACCCGAATCACTTCGGCTCAGCTGCTTTCTATACGTCAAGGTCGCGATGAAAAGATTAGCGACTTCATGACAAGATTCCACAAGGAATGCCTACAAGTAGATGATCTCAATGATCTACTTGTCATTTCGGCATTCCAAAATGGAATTCTGCCAGGAGCTCTCTACAGAAAGCTCGTTGAATGCAGTCCGCAAACAGCTCAAGAGATGTGGGACATTGCGGACCAGTTTTCTCGTGCTGATGAGGCAGACCGTCGAAAACGGTCTTTAGACAGCTCTTCCAGAGGAGACAAGAGGAAGCCCGATCATAGCGATCAGGGACATCCTCGCCGAACTCCTTTTGAAAGAATTCAAAGGGCACCGGTACAAGACAGATTGGGACCACGTCTCAATCCTGAGAAACCACCCGCTCAGTTCGTACCATTGAACAAGTCGAGAGCGGAAATTTTCGAACTGCATTCTGATATGTTCGAAAAACCAAAGCAGATGACGAAATCGGCCACGCGCCGAAGTCAGGATAAATATTGCTCCTTCCATCAAGACCACGGTCACGATACCGAGGAGTGCCGAAATTTGGCAGCAGATGTTGATGTTCTTGTGAAAGCAGGGACGTTAAAAAAATACCAAAGCAAGCCGCCGAAAAAGAATAAGAAACAGAGAAGTGCGAACTGCGCTCCTCAGGATCCTAAAAGGCAACAGGATCCCGAAGACGATGACGAGCCGCAATATGATGGAGTGATCCAGACTATTGACGCTCTCCCAGCCGGGAAGACTAAATCGTCTCTAAAATCAGAGCGCAGAGGCTTCAATCGAGAGGAGCCAACACATAAAAGGCTGAAGAAGGAGGAAGTAATTACATTTTCAGATGCAGATCCCGTCCCGGCCATTTCTCCTCATCAAGACGCTATTGTCATTCAAGCTGGAGTGGCAAACAAACTGATCCACAGAGTGTTTGTGGATACAGGAGCGTCGGTTAGCATTCTTTTTAAAGAATGTTTTGATAAACTGGAAGTGGATCCAGCTCGGCTCAGTCCGGCCCCACTTCCTCTGAAAAGTTTCGCCCAGGACGACACCTGCCCTGAAGGTATTATCTGCCTTCCGATTACGGTAGGAAGAGCGCCTACTAGCTCCAGTACGATGATCGAGTTTTTTGTGGTAAAAGCTCGATCCCCGTATAACATTATACTGGGAAGAGACTGGCTCAACACAGTTCGGGCCATTTGCTCTACTTATCACCTCACAATCAAGATCCCCACCAAAGGAGGGATAGCAGTCATCCGAGGTGATCAAAAGAGAGCAAAAGAATGTTTGCAGATTGCGCTTAAAAGTGCCGAACAATCAGATCGGCACCATCAAGCATAGCAATCACAGCAGCCGGAGTCAGAGGCAGGCGAAATGAACGAAGTCACACCGGAGCCGAACTCGATGAAAGTTCAGTTATACGAAGATGATCCATCCAGAACGGTCAAGATCGGTTTCGCGGGAACACCTCTACTCCGGGAAAAGACCATCCAGCTCCTCAAAGAGTACAAAGATGTCTTTGCGTGGTCTCCGTTGGACATGACTGGAGTGTCTCCCGAGGTAATTACACATCGGTTAAATATTGATCCTTCAGTCCGGCCTATAAAACAGAAGCAAAGACTCTTTGCGGCAGAAAGAAATCAAGTCATCCATGACGAAGTCCGCCAATTACTGAAAGCGGATGTATTATTTGAAGTAAAATATCCTTCTTGGGTGGCCAATCCTGTGATGATCAAGAAAAAAGAAGGAGGATGGCGGATGTGCATAGATTTTACAGATCTAAATAAGCATTGTCCTAAAGATTGCTACCCCCTTCCCAACATAGATAAAAAAGTAGAAGCTTTGATAGGCTTCGAAATTTTCTGTTTTCTTGATTTGTATAAAGGATACCACCAAGTTTTAATGGATGAGAATGATGCTTCAAAAACGGCTTTCATTACTGACTTCGGTATTTTTGCTTATAAAAAGATGTCATTTGGTTTAAAGAATGCCAGAGCCACATATCAAAGGATGGTAGATAAGCTATTTCGGCACCTGATCGGAAAAGAGGTTGAAGTATATGTTGACGACATAGTTGTTAAAAGCAGAAGCACTTCGGAGTACGAAAACAATCTCAAATCCACTCTCGACGTGCTCAAAAAAGCCAACCTCAAGCTCAATCCCCAAAAATGTACCTTTTTGGTAGATTCGGGAAAATTTCTGGGTTGTTGGGTTTCAAAGGAAGGACTCAAGGCAAATCCCCTAAAGGTTCAAGTTGTTCAGAACATGGCAATGCCGAAGTCCATACATGATGTGCAAAGGCTAACTGGATGTCTAGCCGCACTGAATAGATTCCTTTCCCAAGCAGCCGAAAAGCAAATGCCGTTCTTCAATGTTTTGAAGAAGGCACCAAAGTTTGAGTGGGGAGCCGAACAGAAAAAGGCTTTTGACGAACTCAAAAGTTATTTAACCGAACTTCCTATTCTCTCTGCTCCAACAGATGCCGAAGTGATATTCTTATATTTAGCAGCATCAGATCAAACCATTAGCGCGGTGCTTGTACGAGAAGAAGGCCTAAAACAGCGTCCTATCTACTTTACAAGCCGAGCATTAAGAGGTCCCGAAACAAGGTATCAACCTCTGGAAAAAATTGCTCTGGCATTAGTAAATGCAGCAAGGAGACTGCGGCCATATTTCTATGCTCATAAAGTATGCGTCTTAACCGATCTTCCACTTCGGCAAGTTTTGACTAAGCCCGAAGCATCAGGCAGAATTGCCAAGTGGGCCATAGAGTTGGGAGAACATTCAATAGAATATCTACCTCGGAAAGCCATCAAGGGACAAGCCTTGGCAGATTTTCTTGTAGAGGCAAAGTTCGATCAGGCAATCCCTATTATTGCCGAACAGAAAAATCCTACCAATGATGAACTAACACAGCCCCAGAAACCCGAAGTAGAGCCGCCGGACTGTTGGATTGGATTCGTAGATGGAGCTTCGAATAAGACAGGAAGTGGAGCTGGTATTCTACTTATCGCTCCTGACGGACACGAAGTAACTTATTCACTTCGGTTCTTATTCCCAACCACTAATAACGAAGCCGAATACGAAGCCCTTCTTGCCGGACTTCAGTTAGCGCAACATCTACTTGTCGCAAAGTATTAGCCGAAATTTCTCTTATTTTCGGATAATCCACATTCCCAGAGCGGGAAATAGCCGAGCAGATACTTTAAGTAAGTTGGCCTCATATCCGAGCTCAAAGGTGGAGGAATTACCGCACAGAAGCATTGATGAAGCTGAAGTACACTCAGTAACCAGTTCACCAAACTGGATGACGCCAATATTAAAGTATCTAGATCAAGGACAACTGCCCGAGGATAAGAGAGAAGCAAGGAAAATCACATGCCGAGCACGTCGGTATGAACTTCATGAAGGAGTCCTATATAGAAAGTCCTACCTTCAACCGTTATTGCGATGTGTAGGACCAGAAGAGACGGATTACATCCTTAGAGAAGTTCATGAAGGATCTTGCGGTAGCCACATCGGAGCTAGAGCATTAGCTAAAAAAGTTCTGAGATGGGGATATTATTGGCCAACTTTGGTACAAGAAGCAGTACAGCTAGTTAAGAAATGTACGAAATGCCAAATCCATGCAAATATCCCAAGGACGCCGCAGACTGATCTATGTGCTATGCAAAGCCCTTGGCCTTTTATGCAATGGGGCATAGACATAGTAGGACCACTACCACAAGCTCCCCGGCAAATGAAATTCTTGATCGTTGCCGTGGATTACTTCACAAAGTGGGTGGAGGCTGAACCATTAGCTACGATAACAAGCTCAAAGGCATTAGATTTTGTCTGGAAGAACATAGTTTGCCGATTTGGCATACCCCATATCCTCATTTCAGATAATGGGACTCAGTTTACTGACAAAACATTCAAGAATTGGTGCCAAGAGTTGAATATTCAACAGCGGTTCACTTCAGTCTCTCACCCACAAGCAAACGGACAAACGGAAGTAACAAACCGTACTTTGGTGAAAGGATTAAAAGCTCGGTTAGAACAAGCCAAAGGACAATGGGTAGAAAATCTTCCTCAAGTCCTATGGTCTTACCGAACTACACCAAAAACCTCCAACGGTGAAACTCCGTACAGTCTAGTGTACGGCACTGAAGCCGTAATTCCGGTTGAGATCGGCATACCCAGCCCCCGAACCCTTCATTTCTCAACAGAACTGAATGACGACGGGCTGAGAGCCGAACTAGATCTTGCCGAAGAAAGAAGAGAATTGGCCTTCATAAAAGAAGCCAAGTACAAGGAGCAAGTAACCCGGTATTATAACCAAAGGGTGAAAAAGCTGCAGTTTCAAGTGGGAGATCTCGTATTGAGAAACAATGAAGTAAGCCGAGCAGAAAAGCTGGGCAAACTTGAACCCACATGGGAAGGTCCGTATCGGGTGTCAGAAGTCCTGGGAAAAGGGTCTTATAAATTAACCCACATGTCAGGAGAACAAGTACCCCGAACATGGCATATTTCCAACCTCAAGAAGTTCTATTTGTAAGAGACAAGGTCCGGTCAGTCTTGTGTCTAGTTCGGTCCTAGGGTTATGTGCTTTCTTATTTTTATTGTTCTTGTGTCTAGTTCGGTCCTAGGGTTATGTGCTTTCTTATTTTTATTGTTCTTGTGTCTAGTTCGGTCCTAGGGTTATGTGCGTTTTGTCTCTTATAAATGTTACTGAGGTATATTGTTCCTTAAAGGCTGATCCCCTTTTTTTTTAGATCATGTATTAAAGACAATTGTGAGTCCAAGCTTCTAAGGAAGATACAAGATTCCACAATTCAGCTTAAGAAACAAGCAATTCGTCTGAAACGAACTGCAATAAGCCGAAAACCACTCCGGTTAACTAGGGAAAGTCCAATCCAAGCGATAAAACTCGCCAAATAAGGACACTAACTCAGTCCGGTCAAAGAAGAGTTTACTTCATAAGACCGAGGACGAGTACAGGGAAAGTCCAATCCAAGCGATAAAACTCACCAAATAAGGACACTAACTCAGTCCGGTCAAAGAAGAGTTTACTTCATAAGACCGAGGACGAGTACAATAAATGAAATAAAAAATCGCTGAACTGTAAATACGCAGTGATAGAAGCGAAATGAAAAAATTTCATTTACTAAGTCTTGTTGGGCATACAATTCCGCTGCCCTACGAGAATGCGTTACACCATTACAAAGGACTATTCTACTGTCTACGATTGCTAAAGTTGAGCCACCTATCCGAAAAATCCTCATGATGCTGAGTTCGGGCGTTCCGAGCAATTGAAGAATAAGTAGGTGGACGAGATGCTCTGATCGACCTACCGCCTCTTCCCTGAGTCCGGGAAGTTCTAGCACCTCGGCGGCGAAGAGTCTCTTCACGAAGCATTTGCTGATCTTGCTCACTCATATTCACAACTCCTCTACGAACTTCAGGGCGTTCTTGTCTTGACGTTTCCGGTTGCTCCTGAGTCCGTTGCTGATTTGGAGTAGAATTTTGAGTAAGTGGATTAGAGGTTTGAGTTGGAGTGTGAGCATCTGTTAGCGGGAAACGGCTAAGGAATCTCTCGATTGAGGGACGCCGGGAAAGAATGATGTCGTACAGAGAAGCCAAGCGCCGCAATGATTTCACAACTTGTTGGCAAGCCGAGCTCTCCAGCACATTGTTCCTCCGGAGTACATGAAGCTCCTCCCACAGTTCATCAACTTGATTCTGAACTTCAGATATAGTCATTCCCCCGCGCCCGCAGATGAAATCTTCATATGCAGTCCTCTCAGCGATGACAGTATTCAGCTCGGCCTCCAGATCTTTCTTTATGCACTCTAAGTCCTTATTGTTGGACTCCAGCTCCACTAAACGAGCCAAGAGTTCATCATACTTCATCTGGTCATCTATAGCTTTTTTCTCAGCTTCATTTAAAGCCAAAGAGTATAGCCGCTTCCAGTGAAGTACCTCCAGCTCCTTAGAGTTAAGAATACGAAGCAGCTATGTCAGTTCGGCATTTCAGTTTACCGAGCAGGCAGTAAACCACAATAGGAGTAAAAGAGATTAAGAAGAGCTATAAGGAAGACACGAGTGTAGAAAGAAGAATTTTTTTTCATTCACAAGAAAAAATTTACACAAGGAGGGCTTCAAGGCCATTTTACAAATAGACAGAAAGAAACTAAACTAAGAGAAGGGAGACGAAATCATACTTCGCCAGTTTCGTCTCCGGCTTCCCTGTGGGTTTCAGCTTCTTTCTCCTTGTCGACCTCGGTCTCAGCCTCGGCCTCCCTCCTCCCTCCCTCCTGCTTGGCGCCCCCATCGCCGATCTGCTGCACCTCTTGCTCGGCGTGCCCGTCGCCGGTCTGCTGATCCTTCTGCTCGGTCTCCTTGCCGGCCTCATTTTCCTGCTCACCCTCTTTGAAAATTGAAGCGGGTGAAACAGGCCCCAAGGAGGCAAAGATGGCCTCCATGTTCTCGTCACGGTCAGCACGGCAATTACGGACTCGTTCAGCAGAAAGCAGGACCGATGAAGACGCAAGCTCCTCAAGGAGCGGCAGACTCTGGAGGCGCGCTGCAATCTCTCGGCCATACAGCGGCAAAACGACTTCGGGTTCCTGCTCAGCGTTATCGGTCATCAATTTCAGCAGATCGCCGATAAGGGCCGAAAATTGATTGCTCAAAAAGAGTTTCTCCGTGTAAACACGGAGAGCCTCCCCCTGAGCAACCACGGCAGCAGCCTCCCTCTGTTTCGACTGCTCTCTCTGGATGATGAGCTGGTTTTTGGCACGCTGGGCTTCATCCTGAGCCGAGATCCTAGCGGCCCTTGCCTCCTCAAAGTCTGCCCGAGCCTGTTCGGCCTGGTGACGAGCAGCATTCAAATTCCTCTGCATCTCATCATAATCGCTGGACGCTTTAGAGAGTTCAACTGTGACGAGCTTGCAGAGCATATTGTTCCTCTGAAAATGGAAAAAGGAAAAAAAATCAACAGAGGGGCCACAAAAAATATAGGAAAGAAGCAAAACCAGAAAATCAAGAAGGAAATTCACCTCCACAAAGTCCTTTGGCCATAAAAAGGGCTCAGAGATATGTTCCGAAGTGGCCGCAACCGCTCCGGATCCACAACCCCCCAGGACAATGTCTCTCTGTGGCGCCTTTGGAGGTTTCTGAGTCTTCGCCTTCCCCTTTGCCGAAGTCGATCCCGGCTTTTTTGGATCCGAAGACTGACTCGAAGAGGTCTTCTGCCTCTTCGGATTCTTCTCGGCATCAGACGCCGAGCTGGTGGCTCTCTGTTTCTCCGGCTCCTTGGATTCGGAGGATTTGCGACCTAGCCTGCTTAGCATGTTCACTGCCAAAAAGCGAGAAAACAAAGTTAGTTTTCGCCGCTAAAGCAGTAAAGCATAAAAAAGAAATCCTCACCCTCAGTCTCTTCGTCCGAAGACGAGGAATCGAACACGAAGTCACCCTTGACGAGCTCAGATTCCGAATACTGTTTCCTAATCATGGGAATCTTATTGAGCTCGCCCTCGAGCTCGTCCAACGGTTCTACCCGAGGATGAGGAATTACGGACTTCGGCCCTCTCCAGGAAAAGTCCGGAGCCGCTGTCCTATTGTAAAAAAAGAAACGATTTTGCCACTTCGGCCATTTGGTTTTACAGAATGCTCTGAAGGGCTGTAAAGGGATCAAGTAAAACCAGGATCCCTTTCTCTTAAACTGAAAGAAATTAAGGATTGCCCTCAGAGACAGATCCTTTTCTAGTCTACGCAGCTCGGCAGCAAAGGCCGATAAGTGCCTCCAAGAATTTGGAGTCACCTGACCTAAAGGAAGTTGAAAAAAATCAAGAAGCTCTACAAAGGCAGGGGGAAGAGGGAAACGAAGCCCGCATTCTAAGCAGGCTTCGTAAACGGTGGCATAACCCTCCGGCGGCGAGTTAGCCCTATGAATGTCGTCGGGAATCACCACTAACCCCCAGGAAGAAAATATTTTCCGTGTAAGGATATCACAGTATCCTTACTCAAAATGCTGTGAAAATATTCTACCGTCTTCTCCTCGGACCTTTTCCGGCCAGAAGACCCCTCACCCCCCTTCCTACCACTACCTGATTCAGAAACAGATTCAGAAGAAGAAGACATGATTCTTACTCTTTGATGGTCGAAAGTCTCTGAAGAAATTCTTGAAGAAGCGGAAGAAAATTTTACGAAAAAGAGAGAGAATACAGAAGAAATAATCGCAAAAGTATTCCAATGATGAAGAGAGGAAATATTTATCAGATTCGCAAAGGCATTTCAAATTCGTCGCACCGTTTCAAATCCCACTTTTTCTGGATTCTCTGGCCGGATTTGCTGTCACATTTAATGCAGACACGTGCAGAGCACGCCTCCTGACCCCCTTACAAAATGCCGAAGTGATTTACTTCGCTTTTCGGGGGGGGTGGTGATGGGATACGAACTAAACAACTAAACAATAATTGCGAGCCCAATAGCAGTGACGGCCCATCAGCCCAAAACCCAAGAAAGAGTATCAGTTCGGCACAACCAAAGAGTTCGGTCACAGCCTATAGCTCGGTAGTATCAGTTCGGCACAACCAAGGAGTTCGGTCACAGCCTATAGCTCGGTAAAAGCCGACCAATCGAGCTCAACTCTCAGATCGGCAAAAGCTGATCGGCAAAGTTCAGCAGTTCGGTCTCAGTATTCGACCGAACAAGGAGATAGTGGACCCATGCAGGATCTCCACGACCTCCATTACACCCACGATCTATTTAGTGGTATTAAGCAGTTATCAACCCCCCTACCAGGGCTGCAAACCACGATCTTAGTTCGAATGTATAAATAGAACTTAGATCAGATAGACGAAGGTTAAGCTCTCTAGATCCAGAATCTCATATAGCAAATCAGTATTGTAATCTGTAAGCTCGATCAAGCAATACAAATTTGCCCTCTATTCTTCCCGTGGACGTAGATTTACCTCAGTAAATCGAACCACGTAATTTTCCGTGTTGTGATCTTCATTTATTACTTGCATTTATTCCCATCAAAAATTCGCTAAATCATCATGAATCAAGGAAAAACAAATGGGAGAGAGGGAAAAATTAAAAAACCAGGCGCCACTTGTGGGGAAGGAAAATAGAAGGCGGCAAATTTATTTAAAGGATATAAAAGTAAATTTATTCCTTAGTGAACCGGGTATTATAACTGTTGGGATTCAATACGCACAAGACTTTCACACACTCAGGTGAATCACACACACACTCACAGTTGTATGATAACTCACAATGCAGAAGAACACACACTCACACTTAGAGTATCGAAGATGGTAATCTTGGAGAGAAAACTTGAAAACTCTTTATTGATTTTTCACTACTAACTACGTACATGGTTTTGAGCTATTTAAAGCTCTACAATCAAGTAGCAACTTGCTACTAACTAACTACAAGAAGAATCAAGAAAGCAAGAAGAATAACTGCTACATCTCGGCTAACTAACTGCTGCACCAACGGCTAGTTTCTCTAGGCCGAACTTCCTTCTCGGTTCAAGACCGAACTGTTGCTTCTTCTTTTTCGGCTCAAGACGAACTCTATTCTTGACTCAAGACCGAACTTTCTTTTCGGCTCACAACCGAGCACTCTCTTCGGCTCACAACCGAGCTCCCTTCTCGGTTCACAAACCGAACTCCTTTCTCGGTACACAAACCGAACTCCTTTGCTTCTCGGCTCAAGACCAACTGTCTTCTCGGCTCAAAGCCGAACTCAAAGCCGAGCTCAAAGCCGAGCTTCCTTCTTCTTCTCTTCTTCTTCCAACTGAAATGAGCACTCCATTATTACAATTCTCCACCTGAGGGCTCATCTCAGTTCTCGCACAAACATTGATCAACTTCTTGCAATGATCAAACTTGTCTCTACTTAGAGATTTAGTTAGCATATCTGCCGGATTGTGCAAGGTGTTAATCTTAACCACCTTCACCCTTCCCCTTTCAATCTCATCTCTAATAAAGCGCAACTTTATGTCTATATGCTTGCTCCTTTCATGGAAACCCGGATGTTTAGCCAAGCATATAGCTGAGCTGCTGTCACAATGAATCACCATTGTTTCTTGGTCAAAACCAAAATCAGAAATTACTCCCTGGATCCAAAAGCTCTCCTGTACAGCTGCAGTGAGAGCTATATACTCTGATTCTGTAGTTGAGAGAGCAACTACACTCTGCAGACCTGATTTCCAACTGATCACAGTTCCAAACATGGTGAACAAATAACCTGTTTGAGACTTTCTGGTGTCCAGATTTGCAGCATAGTCTGCATCACAATACCCCTGCACAACCTCCTCAGATCCACCTTCCCAGCCATTGAACACAATCCCCCAGTCCTTAGTTGACTTCATGTACCTCAATATCCATTTAAGAGCATTCCAATGCTCCTTCCCCGGGTCTGCCATGTATCTGCTAGTCACTGAGATAGCATGAGCAAGATCTGGTCTTGTACAAATCATAGTGTACATGATACTCCCAACAACCCTAGCATAAGGGATAGCCTCCATCTCATCAGCCTCTTGCTTAGTTTTAGGAGCTTGTTCCTTTGATAATCTGAAACTCTGGGACAAGGGTGTTGAGGCAGGTTTAGCATTCTCCATTCTGAATCTCTGCATAACTTTGTCAATATAATCAGTTTGCAGCATCCACAGCTTCTTGCAGCCTCTATCTCTCTGAATATGTATGCCTAGGATCTTCCTTGACTCTCCTAGATCCTTCATTTCAAAGCTCGACTTCAGATCTTGTTTAACTTTCTGAATTTCTGTCATAGAAGGGCCTGCAAGTAGCATATCATCCACATAGAGTAATAGGTAGGCAATGGGAGTCCTGCCTGCCTTCTTGATGTAAATACAATCATCATATTCTGACTTGGAGAAGCCAATCTTCTTCATCTGTGCATCAAACTTCTTATTCCACTGTCTAGGACTTTGCTTAAGTCCATAAAGACTTTTCTGTAGCAGGCACACCTTGCCTTCTTCTCCAGTCTTCACATAGCCCTCTGGCTGTTCCATAAAGATAGTCTCCTCTAGATCCCCATTGAGGAAGGCTGTCTTCACATCAAGCTGTTGTAGCTCCCAGTCTAGCTGGTTCACAACTGCCAACAAGATCCTAATCGAAGTGTGCTTAACAACTGGAGCAAATACTTCATTGAAATCAATTCCTTCTTGCTGTGTGAAGCCCCTAGCCACCAGCCTTGCCTTGTATCTGATTCTATCTTTATCAGTGGTCTCAATCTTTTTCTTAAACAACCACTTACAACTGATCAGCCTCCTTTCTTTTCCATCTGTAGTCAGTCTGGATTTATCCACCAAAATCCATGTTTTGTTCTTGAGTAAAGATTCCATTTCCTCATTCATGGCTTCAATCCACCTTTCTCTGTCTTTACTCTTCATGGCTTCTTTATATGTGAGAGGATCTGCAATATCAATGCCCTCAGCAGCACAAAGTGCATAGTAGACCACATCAGAAAACCTTTCAGGTGGTCTTGTATTTCTTCTGCCTCTATCTCTTGCTATCTGGTATTCTCTGGCAGAATCTGCTGTAGGCTCATCAATTTTTCTACCTCGAGCTAGAGCACCATCATCCTCTGGTTCAGACTCACTTTCTGAGTCAGAGGCTCCACCTGCTCCTTGGCAAAGTCCCACTGGCTCCACCTTGAGGAAATCACTCTCGACTTCATTGGAGTCCAGCTTCCTTTTTAAGTATGGCATCTGATCCTCCAAGAACACAACATCCCTACTCACCACCACCTTCTGCCTACCAGGCTCAATGCACCAGAGCCTATACCCCTTAACACCCCTCTGATACCCCAGCAATATGCATTTTAGAGCCCTAGCCTCAAGCTTACTTTGCCTAGCATGAGCATAGGCTGCACACCCAAACACCTTGTATTTTGAGTAGTCACTATGGGCTCCATACCACATGTAATCAGGAGTCTCAGACTTAAGGGCAGTAGATGGACACTTATTTATGAGATAGGCTGCTGTATACACAGCCTCTCCCCAAAATCTGTTGCTCAGACCAGAACTGAGTAACAAGCACCTTACTCTCTCTAGGATAGTCCTATTCATCCTCTCCACAACACCATTTTGCTGGGGGTTACCAGGAACAGTGCGGTGCCTCTTCATACCCTTCTCTTTGCAAAACAGATCAAACTCAGTAGACAAGAATTCCAAGCCATTGTCAGTTCTTAGGCATTTAACACTCCTTCCCTTCTCTAGCTCCACCTCTTTACACCATATCTTGAATTTTGTGAATGTCTCTGATTTTTCTTTCAGTATATACACCCACAGTTTCCTAGTGTAGTCATCAATAATAGCAAGGTAGTATTTCCCACCACCAATTGAGCTTACAGGTGAAGGGCCCCAGAGATCACTATGTATGTAGTCTAATGGGGCTGTAGAAGAGTGAATACCTGTAGGATAGGGTGCCTTCTTTGCTTTTCCAAGTATACACTGCTCACAGGGGTCCATCTTGTTGAAATCTCCAGAGATCAGGCCCTTCTTGATGAGTTCTTTCAAGCTTCCTTCTGCTGGATGGCCCAATCTCTTGTGCCATAGCATTATGGAATCATCTGACACTGCATTGCTTTCTCCATCAACAGCCTTAGCCTTCAGATAATAGAGAATGTGCTCTCTGTCAGCCTCCATCATCACTGCATTCCCAGATTTCACAAGCATCTTTCCCTGACTCATCAATATGGTGAACCCTTTCTCCTCCAGCATTCCCAATGAGATGAGATTTCTTTTCACTTCCGGAATGTACCTCACCCCAGTTAGGATCTTTATAGAACCATCTTGCAAACTTAGCTTCACTTTCCCTATCCCTTTGATCTGACACACATGGTTATTTCCAAGAACTACAGTCCCTGATGCTTCCTGAAGATCATGAAACCAAGATTTGTTGGGGCACATATGGAAGCTGCACCCTGAGTCCATTATCCACCTGTGACTGATCCCATTATCACTTACATTCATGAGTTGAGCAGGGGGATCAGTACTCTCTACACAATCAGAAGTGTTGTGGCCCTCAGAGGCTAGTTTTCTCTTCCAGGCATGGCAGTCCTTCTTCAAGTGCCCTGGTTTCTTGCACCAAAAACATGCTCTGGTTTCCTTCTGAGCATCAGAACTTGAGGGTTTAGAGCCCTCAAACTTTTTCTTGAAGTTCTGCTTTTTGAACTTCTTCACATTCAAGGCCTCTGCAGCTTGAACATTGGAGCTTGCAGAGCTTCTGCTGGTAGTCTTCTGGAGTTCCTTAGCCATCAAGGCCGAGTAGACTTCTGCATAGGTGATAGGCTTATCTCTGCCATAGATAATTGCATCACTCAACTGGTCATACGAGCTAGGCAAGGCATTCAATGTAAGAATGGCCTTGTCTTCATCTGAAATTTTAACATCCACAGAGCCCAGATCATCAATGATCTTATTGAACTCCTCCAACTGCTCTATGATAGATTTTTCACCAGAAAAACTATAGGCATAGAGCCTCTTCTTGAGATACAGCCGGTTAGCCAAAGATTTTGCCAGGTAAACTTCATCTAACCTGTTCAAGATCTCCACCGCAGTCTTGGCTTCTTGAACTTCCCTCAAGACCTTATCTCCAAGGCACAGAATCACTGCAGAATGTGCCTTGAGCTGCATCTCCTCCATCCTTGCCTGAGCTTTATCATCAAGCATTGGAGCCTTTCCTTTCTCTTCTGTATTTGCAAGAACTGCGGCCAAGCCTTGTTGAATCAAGACCGCCTTCATCTTCATCTTCCACAGGCTATAATCATTCTTGCCTGTGAACTTTTCTGCATCAAGCCTTGCTGCCATCTCTGAAACCGTTTGATCCTCTGCAAATCAGCTTCAATATCCCCTTCCCACAGACGGCGCCACTTGTTGGGATTCAATACGCACAAGACTTTCACACACTCAGGTGAATCACACACACACTCACAGTTGTATGATAACTCACAATGCAGAAGAACACACACTCACACTTAGAGTATCGAAGATGGTAATCTTGGAGAGAAAACTTGAAAACTCTTTATTGATTTTTCACTACTAACTACGTACATGGTTTTGAGCTATTTAAAGCTCTACAATCAAGTAGCAACTTGCTACTAACTAACTACAAGAAGAATCAAGAAAGCAAGAAGAATAACTGCTACATCTCGGCTAACTAACTGCTGCACCAACGGCTAGTTTCTCTAGGCCGAACTTCCTTCTCGGTTCAAGACCGAACTGTTGCTTCTTCTTTTTCGGCTCAAGACGAACTCTATTCTTGACTCAAGACCGAACTTTCTTTTCGGCTCACAACCGAGCACTCTCTTCGGCTCACAACCGAGCTCCCTTCTCGGTTCACAAACCGAACTCCTTTCTCGGTACACAAACCGAACTCCTTTGCTTCTCGGCTCAAGACCAACTGTCTTCTCGGCTCAAAGCCGAACTCAAAGCCGAGCTCAAAGCCGAGCTTCCTTCTTCTTCTCTTCTTCTTCCAACTGAAATGAGCACTCCATTATTACAATAACTTAACCGGTTTTTTTCCTACCTAACCAGTTTATGGTTGTCCATAATATGGCTGCATAGCTTTTCCCTAAAACTAATATGTATAAGTGAGACTAATAATCCACTAACTTATTCAACTCATTTTTTTTTACATTTCTTAAAATCCGTGCTCACACTAAATGTAACACTTAATGTGGGATGGAGGTAGTATTTTTCAAAGTTTGTAGTTACTTTCCCTTAAATTCGAACTACTACAAGAATTTTGTATTTCTAAAAGTTTGTAGTTATTTTCTCTTGAATACTACTTCAACTTTGTATTAAATTCGAACTTTATAATATTAAATAAATTCTAAAAGTTTATAGTTAATTTTCCAAAAAAAAAATCAAAATCACAATCGGGACTGGATACCCGAGTCAAGGTATCCGAAATCAAATTCGGTTCGAGATCGAGTATTTGATTTTGGAATTTCGGGATCGGGTATTTGAAAATTTCGGATCGGGTATCCGCGGATACCCGATTTGACAGGCCTAAATGAGACGCTTCTTTTAAGCACCTGTTTTAAAACAAATGATATTCAATAAGGAAGCGAAAAAGTAAGAGATCTCCATCCATGGTCTTGCCAAAGAGCATGGATCATGGGCCCCTAACCCACATTTATTCATTTTTAATTCCATACTCTTCCGCAAGAGCACAACACCCACATGCATGCTCTTCCATAAGAGCATACTCTTACACTATTCAAGGGTCCCACCATTCTATTATTCAATTTAAATACTTCAATTACTAAAAACATTTCCACAATATCAAATTGCATTCAAAATACCCAAAATAATATTACAAATTACTAAAAAATTAAAAATTACATAATTGATGAATCTTGTTGCTTTTAAATTGAAGACACAAGAACATGCTTATATATATAGGCTACAAAATTGGGAATTGCAACCATAAATATAAACCTATCTATCTTAAGTAAAAGTTGACATTTGATGAGAAAGATCGAGTGATATCACTACTATTTGATGTAAAAAAATCCGAAATTTAAAAAAAAAACGGTCGAAAAACGGCTATAATTTTGGAAATTCAAAAATATTTTTTTTATTTTTTGAATTATTTTTGATTTTTTATGAATTAAAAAAATTAAATTTAACGGAATAAAAACTCGCTCAATCGCGCATGGGGCGAGTGGGCATCACCGCCCAATGGAACGCTGCCACGTCGCCCTGCTCGGCGGCAAGAGCACGTCCGTACCGACGGCAAGGACGGTGCTCTTGCCCAAGAACACCGTTGGGAATGCTCTAAGACAATAAGAAGAGTAATATTGAAAATATTTAATCTCTCAACTTTAATTATTACTCATTAAATATCATTTTCAAAACTAAGTGCAAACGGCTTGCTTATGGTGGGACAATTGAACTATGAAAAATCAAATAAAATATGTCTTTCAATACCAAGATTGTTAGTATTGACTATAAATAGATACAAGTATTCATACCAAAAACGTACTTTACATATTAGACTTGTTGCACCACTACTCCTTATGTTTGTGAATGTAATTCAGTGGGATCAGTGTAAGTAGTTATAATCAATTGCCTTATAATATATGATTAATAAAAAGCACAAGGCTCAAAATCGTATGATTAAAATCACACACACAATTTGATCAAACACACGTGTGTCTGTAACCGATTTTCGCGATTGGAAGTTGTTATCTACCATGCACTGCACAATGCGACTTGGTCAAAATTAAATTCATTCACTACAGTAAAATGATATACTACTAATGATTTAGTCAATTAAAGATTTCATATTAAAAAACGCAAAAACCTTAGTGCTGTCAACCGCATACAATCTCTATTCATAAACCAAACCAAACCAAATTATGTTTTAAAAGTCAATGCATGGTTTATAGTTAATTGGATAATTTGAGTTTGGTAGTAGTAGAAGCTTGTGATCTTAGGCTCGATTCTCATTTCTCAATAAGATTAATTTGTAAATGAAATTTTACTTGGATTCAAATCATTTTTTATAACATCAAATAAGATTATTTCTAGAGAAAATAACAATTTTTTTCCTCAAAAACTTTTATTTTTTCGTAAATGAAACTTTGCTTGGATTCAACTCAAATTTTTTTATTAAAAATAAAAAAAGGTCGTACAATTAAACAATACTTCTTATTCATAAATAAGACTTTCACTAATTCAAATAATGACTTATTAAATTACTATATGACTTTCACATATTCTAGTGTATATATACGACAAGAATATGCAATGACATTTACAACGTATGAATTAATTTAAAAAAATGAGCCGTCATTTTCCGGTGATCGTCAACACGATTGCAACAAGCGCCACTGCTTCTGCCTCCAAATTCCAATTCTTATTCCCCAATATGAAAGCAACGTTTCTGTATGTAAAACCCCAACCCCAATTCCATTCATAATTCTCGCGAATTCGTTTGTGGAGAGAAATGAGCTCAGAGCCGTTGCTCAATTACGAGCCTCCGGAGCTGAATTTCCAATGTAAGCGTTTCATCTTCGTCACAGTTTGACTTTTTTTCCCTTTTCTTCTTTGCCTCTTTGTTGGTTTTATCGAATGGTTGTATTTGCTCAGTTGATCACAACAAGCAGCTCTCGTCTTCTGTCCGATTGTTAAATAAAACCGACGATTGTGTTGCTTTCAAGGTGAGTTTATTTGTTTTTCCGACTACTGCTCAGGCTATGTGATAATTCGATTTGATAAAAACTGTAACCTCTATGTTTTCAGCTCAAGTCCACTAATCCCAGAAATTATGTGGTTCAACCAAGAATTGGAGTTCTGCTGCCTCGATCATCTTGTGAAATCAAAGGTTCTTATTTCATTTTTTTACACTCTCTTCCCAAGATAGAGAATAATGGATAATAACATCAAGGAGCCATTAGTTTGAGATTGTTTCTTTTTTTCATACATTATAGTCTGGAGGGGGTGTAAGGCAGTCTTTTTTTGTTCTTTTTTTTGGTTTTTAAAGAACTCAGCTTGGCGCATTTTGTAGTGAAAATGCGAGCCCAGAGGGAATCTCACCACAATATAAGGTGCAAGGACAAGTTCATGATTGAAAGTGTAGCTGCATCTCCTGATACAACTCTGGAAGATGCTCGAAAACTGGTAAACCGCTACTGAATTATTTCCATTATGGTTAATTTGATGTTCGCCTTTCTGTTGCTTGTAGTTTAATGATACATGGTTGGCCTGATTTTAATGATAGCTTCCAAATATCTTGGTTTATGGAACATTATCGTTTTCATGTATATGGACCAGTAGTTCCATAAATTTGTACTCCTACTTTGATGCTTTGAAACTATTTGGTATAATATTGTAACTAAATGAAACACCTATTTCATGTTTTGAAAAAAAAACCACTTCGTATAATTGATTTCCTGATTAACATCAGCATCTTAACAATTTGGGCTATATTGCTTCAGAAAAAGTAAGGAGTTCGTATGTTAGTGAATGTTCTGGTTCATTATTTTAGTAACTTTGTTAGTTCATATGGCTTATGTAGTTTGATAAGGAGTCTGGAAATCCCCTTCAAGAGTTCATACTACGAGCCAATTACAGTAGGCCGGCAGAATCTTCGCCTGGAACATCTGTCATTGAAAATACAGATGTACCTTCTCCTGAGGTTGGCTTCTTAAGATTTAGAGAATCACATGATCTTCAAAGCATAATGACTGCATTTTTTGGTTACTCCAGGTCAATGATACTTTTGCAGAACCTCATGAGAACAGTTTACAGGTAAATAATCTGTTTCTCTCGTGCCAATTTGTTTTCCACTCCATGGGCGTGGTATGGCAATCTGGGATAGTGACTGTTTTTGGTCGGTTATTGCAGGTTGCTAGCTCTGTCACTGATTCTAATGACAATGATTTACTGGTGAAAACCTGTTTTACTCTTGTAGATTTGTTTTCTCCACCTACAGACATCATTTCTCAAAGCAAGGATAATAACCACATCTTTCTTTTGGATTTATGCATAATGCAGGTCACCAACAGTGTTAACGAACCTCGTGGCAACGACTCGCAGGTAAAAATATATCTTCTTGTACCCCTTTCATTGGTTCATTTCGAATGTTTCGTTTTCGACCTTTCTCATAATATAGTCACACCTTCTCTTAAATTGACTAGAATAATAAGTGTGGGGATTACTTCCTGGCTTGTTATGTCCTGTTGTTGTTCCATTGCTTTTGAAGTGTTATGAGGTTTAAGAAAAAGATGCAATGATTCATCATCTGTTTTAACTTGAGATGAATATTAAATCACATTGCCTATTAAAATTGACATAATTATTCTTACTAAGAGTCATCTGATCCTTCTGCAACACTATGTTAATTGTTTCTCACAGGAAAAGGATATCACTCGTAGTGGTGAATCAATTCTAAGGAGCTTTATCAGCAATTGTACCGGTGAATCAATTCTAAGGGACATTATCAGTAGCTTGCTGATTGTAGTCTCCTTATACCTCATGAAACAAACAATATCATGGATCTGGTAAATAACTCTGTTCTATGTTTAATATGCATCTATAACTAGGACTGTTGTTTTTATTCGTTAAATCACACTTTTGATTAGGCCCTCTGTTAGTTGAAAGATTTACCTGCAATGTGAGTTGATATCATGATTAAGAACATTGTGGCATTCAGTTGCTCTTTTATTAGCCCAAATCAGTAACTCACTCGCCCCATATTAATATGGAGCGTGGCCTTTCACTGAGGATATTTGCTTGGTTGTTGTTTAGTCTACGAGTCTAAGTAATCTCCCCGAATGTCAAGCCTATTTTCTTAGTTCTGAAACAGTACTGTTCATCATCATCCACCGACAAGCACTTTTTTTCCTTGTCTATAATATACAAAATTGCACCTCTATTGTCTCTGTCAAATTTGTTGGTTCCTAACATTCTGGATAGATGGCTCGCTGCCCGTTCAATCATTATAAGTCGAAGTTCTAATCAGATTGGAGTTTTGTGGTTACAGGAGTTTGGTAATGTTTGTGATGATGCTGATTATAAAGATGATAAAGAAATTGGTGTCAGATTCTGTTGAGGACTGGATTGTGAAAACTCTTCTGCATATCGTCATGTATATTCTATTTGGGAACACAGGACTGACGTAGGACGACACCCTTTTGTGTTAATCATAGTGATAAACAAGGAAATAAAATGTAGTATTAATTGGCTCTGTCAAGCTATGCTTGCATGTAAATTAGTTTTGTACATGTTTTCTTTTAGACAGCGTAATTCATTACTATGGACTACAGATAGTGTTGCTTATCATTACCACGTACAAGAGAGACTGAAAGGTGAAACAATTTTTGCCAACATGTTGAGATTTGCTTGAAATATGTAGCTTTTTAGACTTTTAGTTTTTAGAACTAGAGAACAAATGTTTTTCCTTCTAAAGACAAATTCACATGCATCCTTATAATCCAATCCAATCCAATCATGGTCTAATACGAGTTTGGCAATTTACAAAATCTGCATAAAAACATAATAAAATGCATAAACACAAAAGACGCAAGGAAGCCGGGCAAGGACTTGAACAGAAAAACAAAAATATTTACCAGCAACAAACACATTATTTTTTTCTCTGGATTTTGAATGATAGTAAATCATACAACAAATATACAAAGACTTCGAGCGATGAAAATCATACACTGAACTCTTAAACCAGAACTACACTACAAGTGAAACTGGGAAGAATTTAAAAACTTGAATGTAGATTGTAGAAACTTGTCGTCTGCACTGTAGCAGGACTTGGCTATTTCCACCAACTTGGAGCATGCTTCTAACGTTTCGTCAGGCACCTAAACATGCATCAGACAAAATAATATAAGCAATATACTATTAATCTACGACTTGAAAAGAAAATGGAGCAGCCGGATTATGGTGGAAATCCACACTAGACAGAAACACATGGGACACGAACATAATTTGTTTCCAATTTTTTGGAAAACCAAGAACGTAAGACGTAATTTCTTATATGGTTGAATAAAATACAATCAGATTGTATCCTTTTACTAACCCTAAAGGATGAAGCTACACAGTTGCAACTTTCGAGAGCCAATTTTCCTCGCTCCTGCAAGTCGGTATTCAAGTTCATGATACAGTACCAAATGAACGTGCTCAAAAAACAGAACAGAAATGCAGCAACTAAAGGAGGAACTGACATGAATCAGAATGAAATAGATGAAAAAAGGTATCCATAGAGACTCTGTTACCTTAGAAGACTCTTGCATCACACAATTTACAATGCCCTGAAGAGCAATACGTGACAAAGACAGTAGTTCTTGATGATCAGACGGGAATCCAACAAATAGTTGGTAGTTACAAACAACCTGGAGAGACAAAATGAAGATACAGTATGCATGCGAGAACCACGTCCAAGATATTATATTAATGAAGTCAAGGGAACTAATTAATTACAAATTCTCTCGGGCTTAAAGACAGTCCAGGACACACCTGACAGACCAAAAAATGCACCCCAAAAACACTTAAATAAACAACAATTTACAGAATTATTCTTAAGAAAAACAGAGAATAACTTAGCACAGCTGATTCCTATTAATACATGGTGGATTATAATCAATACCACCTCATGGTGAACCATGCCCGTTAAGAGCTTATGCGGAAAATATCTTACTTGTGTTGAGATGAGAGGTGCCCGCACTTTAGGCCGGGACCCCAACATTGATATCATAGCCATGCCGCAAACTTAATCATGATATGATTCCCTTAACACAAAGTGGGACTTTGTTTGAGAGGACTTCCATGTATACAACCAAAGCCCCACAACTTTCAATAATATAAAAGAGCTCTTTTGGGAAAGCCTAAAACTAAATCATGTAGCTGAGACCCAGGAACAACAAATGTTATATTGGTGTAATCTGCGGTGTCTGCACTTTCAAGGTAAATCATGTGCATAGAGAGCCGGAGCTGTAATTGGAGTAATAACCTAACAGACTTACCTTTCCACTCACAGCATGGTACGGCAGTTGATTCTGGGATTGTGCTGCAGACAAGAAAACAATTGCAGAGAATATCTTGGCCTTCATTCTCGGCAATATCCTAAAGTTAGTGACCATGTTACTACCAAGGGAAAATTATGGAGTAAGAAAGTTCAACAACTAGGTGAGCAGAAGAATCACCATGCTTGGGAGTTAAGGAAAGACAGAAAACGCTTGGGAATGTAGGCTACTTCTGGTTCTACACCACCTTCAGTGACAAAGTAGCACATCAGCGGAATTTCAAGGTAAAAATTTTAGAGCTACGTCGAGCTCATTCAAGTAAAACTTACTGTACATCACTAATCCATAAGCAGTCATCAATCCAGAAAATCTGAAAAATGGTGCAAAATTACCTGGGACCATCACCAACATGCCGCATAACTTACATATTAATGAAATGGCTTCATCGCCATCTTCTGCCATCTGCATAACTACATGCAACAGACTGATTCAGTATCTAAGTTTGTAGCAAAAATCCATAAAACAAGTAAATACTTAGAATAGCTGCCATAACATAAGCTATGATGGTTACTAATGATGAAAAGGTGAAAAGAGGCTAGAGCATAAATGACCAGGTAAGATAAATTTACATATTTCGATTTGGGGTTTAGATTATCAGATCATACATATTCCAATACTTCCTCCGTCCGCGTATAGGAGTCCCGTTTCCCCATTTTAGTCCTTCCGCGAATAGGAGTCCCGGTTCACTTTTATCATAAATGGTAATAGGGTCTCACATTCCACTAACTCATTCTACTCACATTTTATTTAAAACTAATCTATACAAGTGGGACCCTTATTCCACTAACTTTTTTCCACCCACTTTTCTTAACATTTCTTAAAACCCGTGCCGCCAAGAAATGAGACTCCTAATGGCGGACGGAGGGAGTACTTGCATTGACTTTCACCTTCACTACATGAAATACCATCGAGGTTTGTTTTTGCTACCACTGAAATATGACCTACTAGAATTTAAAATTTTCTAATTTTCTAGTCTACTAGTACTATTTTCTGATTAATGTTACTCTGAATGATTTTTTTATGTCTAACCATTGACTGGATCAATCATTTCCAAGCAATTGACTGCTGCATTTAGAAGCCCATCCAGATGAGAAACAAATCCACCCAGCAACGCTACCTGATAAGCAGGAAGACTAGGAAGTGCAAGCATTTGGTTGCAATAACAAGACTGCTGAATATACAAAGCAGAAATTGTACCTCTGCTGTTTCAATACATAAGTTCAACTGCCTTAAGTTAGCTGGAATAGCAGGTATTGTTACTTCATTGAATGCCAGGCATGATTTGACAAAACTTATGCTACTGTTTCCATTTCTCATTGCTCTAATGGCTAAGTTGTTGCAGGAATGAACAAGATTCTCCTGCAAATTTAACATTAATTCATCACACTGAGATTTTCATGTTTATCAGCATGTTACATATGCAACAAAACAATGTCAGAAAGAATGTTAGAAAATTCACACAGGAATAAACTCAAATTGATATCTAGTTATCAATGATGATCCCCACCCTCAAGTGGAAAACAAAACAAGAAAGAAAGAAGGTAGCAAATGAAACCAATCAGCAACATGCAACAGTAAGAGAAAACTAATATTGGAACAATTAGCGTTGAATCATACAATTAATATCTAACTCTATGATGCAAAAAATATACAAGACTCTTCAAGATATCTCCTGATCAGGAGGTATAGAATAAATAGGAGGAATGGGGTCAATTGGTTCATGAATGGTTCAGTAGAAAAACCCTTTTGTTAATCCTTTATAAGTTTCAGCTGAGTTCATGCAGGAAGAGGAATAGACGATGTAGTGTGTGAAGTACTGTGGGAAGTACTGAAGTATCATCATTTAGTCAAAGAATGAGTTCAGCCACAGGTGAAAATGATAAGATTCCAGAAAACATTGATGTTCTTTTGATAGCACATTGCCATGGCAAAACAAACTTACAAAAGTAAATAGCCCTTCAGCCAGACAACCAAATCAGTGAAAAAATATTCAATGGTGTGACACACTACACAAAGAGATACAACAAAACAAAACAAAACAAAACAAAACAAATCAAATCAAATAAATCAAATTAAAGGGGGTTAGAAACCTGGAGTTCATTAATGCTAGAAAATGCTCCACGACATTGGGCAAGAAACCTCAAATGGCTCTCCACTTCTATCCCATGGTCAACCTAACAGTTAAGAGGCGCAGACATCTGGTAGTAAATTCTTGATAACGATACTAACAAATAAAACCACTTTACGAATATCAGGTTACCATATAAACAAAACGGGAAATCAGACGAGATGGATGTTGATACTCATCCTTTCTCATATTTGAGAAGTCTAAGCCATTGTATAATGCCTGAGCAACTTCAAGTAGCACCTCAATGATGATCGGGTCTTGAATTTGACCATTCCTGGGGAGGAGCTTATTAACCTCCGACGGATATACAAGAAAAATAAGCAAAATAAACAATAGTAGAGGGAGGAATGTAAAGTTGTCAAGATTAATATCTATTCAAATATTGTCTTTTAGCAAAAATAACTAATAAACAATTCTAGGATCCAGTAGTCTGCCCCTCAGTACATGGACCACGATGCCCTACAACAGATGTTTCTCGCTAAAATCTTACATCCAATCATCTTGATAAAATTAACAAGCAATTTCTTCATCCCCGGGTTACATGGAGGCAAATTTATCATAAATTGCATATTAAGTGTACCACAAAATGTATAATAAGTGCACCACAAAATGTTTATGATAAAATATTTATCATAAATGGTTCTCCACAATCATCAGCACACCAAGACTGATTTAAAACATGAACGAAAAAAAAAACTTAGGATAAAGAAAACTAATGGAAGAAGGTCAACAAGAATATAGAATTTCAATAAAATGTAACAGAATAATTTGACCACAATAACAATATTGTGCATGCTGAGGGCCTTAATTTTACATCTAAGATTTTACTAAGCTATCATTTTTCACTGAATCATAATCACCCATTTCTTTTTTGGACTTAGACAAACAATATTTCTTTTAGTTACCAGACCAATTCAATGCTGTATGCAGCACATGACATGCAAAAATTCAATCTGAAATGATTGACAATAAACTTCATTGAAAGAAAAACCAGTCAATGCTACCTTCAAACCAAAGAGCTTGGCATCAAGCACTATGGGTTTCAGTCAGTAACACCAAGGGGGCATTTACTTTATAGAATTAGCCTAGATATATATAGTATACGCTAATCCATTGTTTACAAAAATGGATTGGAACTTAGGATATCTAAAAGACCTGATAATTTCAATCAGGTGAGCTAATTTTCTTAATACATATCCCATTAAAAGGGTAGGATTGGAGAAAACATAGTAATGAGAAAAAAAAATACTCAATCGTGTAAATTAGCAATCTTGAAAAACAAATGCCCCCCTAAATTGACATGAAAAAAAAAGCCAAATTTCAAGTAAAGGGACTAGATAGTACCTAGTTGCCATATTAAGAATGTGCATATTGATAGAGTTTCTCACGCTCCCATGCATCATATCTAAGATGTCAATAAAATGGTTCTGCAAAGCATCGGATGTAATCGCATTCAGTCAAAGTAGTTAATTAGAAGCCAATGTATACATGACCCTGTGCTCTAATGAAATTTGGGATTAAACTATGTCAATAATATGGAGATTGAAGAACAGAAAGCAAGCTAAGTGACAGTAGTGAAGTAATTTCACATAGAAGAAAAAATAGTTTGAAGTATACCAATGCCAATATTTTCTCTATGTCACCAAAATGAGTAAGAATTTTCAAGAAAACTGATTGCAGTATAACCAAATCGTTTTCACCAATCCTCCCATCCCTCACACGCTCCAATATTCCATCCAGTATTACATTTAGGAGCTTGCCCTGCAAAAATGGGTCCGTTTAAGGGAGATTTTATGAATTCGGGCACTAATAAACCCACATGAAAACGAAGCCAATGAAGGAATCGAGTATCTCAAAATGTCAGAAATCTACAAAAAACCAGATTAGCTAAAAAAATTAAGAAAAATGCTTGGGACACATGCATATGGGTACATAGTACTCCCTCTATCCCACTTTAGGAGTCCCGGTTTACCATTTTTGGGTGTCCCACTTTAGGAGTCCCGGTTGGAATATTCCATAATTGGTAATAGGCCCCACATTCCACTCACATTTTATTATAAAACTAATATATAAAAGTAGGACCCACATTTCACTATCTTTTCACCAACTTTCCTTTACATTTCTTAAAACTCGTGCCGAACTCAAACAATCAAGTCGCTTCAACAATCAAACTTACGCAGTTGAGACTTGAGAACTAGCTTCAACTTGATACTTTAAAAAACATTGTACTGTGATTTTGACAGAATGTGTGATAAAAAAAAACATAACTATAGCTTAAAGTATCTGAATATTTTCACACACACTTGCTTACACACTAAACAAATATTTCAAAAGAAGAAACCTATTACCTACTATATATCTTCTCTAGGAAATTGATATTCTAAAGAAAAACCAATATCAGTCAATTAGAGGAAGGCTAAAGCATTATCCACAAAACTATAAATACTATAAAGCTACAATCATCAAGGCATCAATCATAAGTAATTCAAACGCCAAAGATAAACATTTAGCTAGTATAATATAGCTTCATTAGCACAAGCAAGAGAAGCACTCACGACACACAGCCTTTGTTATCAATATCTGCATCAAGAAACTGCGCGAGAGTCATATCCTGCCCGTCCCTAGCACCCACTGAGCCATCCTCCTCATGTGCTGCCTCTCAACCCTCAGCTCAGTCAAGCAAAGGAAGACTCTAGCAACAGCAAGAGTCGACACGAGCAACCAAACTGAAGCAAAAAGCCTCCCGGGCAAAGACTTAAACGCCTCATCTCCGACTCCAACGGTGGTAACAGACTGATAGAATGAATCCAACAAATCAAGCCTTTCTACAAAATGCATCACAACAACCCCTACTCCAATGCAAAGAGCCACAACGCCTAATGCCAACGCCACTTTCATCTGTATCCTCACATCGATGATGTAAGAGGTAGGATCATGAACACCCCCACTCCTGATAGTCTTATCAAGCATGTAACTAACCATCCCACTTAGCAAAATATTGATGAAACCGAATCCCACAAGCACAAAAGCGACGGAAAACAGCTTGGTCACAGCGCTATCAGGAGTAATATCACTATAACCAATTGTACACATAGTCAAAATGCAGAAATACAAAGCATCTACAACGGGGTGGGTCGTGAAGGAGTCCATATTCAAAGCGCATATAACCACACCAAAGCTCAAGTAAATGACCAAGAAAATCACTCCCTGCTCTATGATGGAGGGTGTGGCAAACTGCGGTGCTGTTTTGGAGCGGTGAAGGTTGGTCGTTGAGGGTGTGTAATTGGGGTCAGTCAGCCATGACTGTGGGCTTTCTGGGTCATGGGTGGGTGAAGGTATGGATGATGAGGTGATGGGCGGCGGAGAACTGCAGATTTCATTGTTTTCCGGCGGAGGGAGAGCTCTACCGGAGAGGAACGGGTCGTCCATGTCAATGTAAAATCAAGCGCACGCAGAAAAGGGATTTGCAGTGACTCGATGTTCAGCCGGTGTTGCTGTTAGTGCAAGTGGGAATTCGGCTTCAGTTGAGAATCTGTGTGTTGGATGGGACAATCATAAGACTCATTTTGGTTAATTCGGCTTCAGCCGGAGTATAACTGTAGTGAAGTAGATTATAATTTACTCCCTCCGTCCCCCAATTTGAGTCACTCTTTGACTCGGCACGAGTTTTAAGGAAAAGTTTGAATGTGTGGTGTAATAAATGGAGTTAGGTAGTGAAATGTGGGGCCCCTTTGACTTTTGGTGTAATGAAGGGTAATTTTGATGTCCAAAAATGGTAAGTGGGAAGAGTGACTCTTATTGGAGGACGGCCCAAAATGGAAAAGAGTGACCCAAATTGGGGGACGGAGGGAGTAGTTTGCGATTGTCCAATAACCAATACTCCAATATCATTAAAATTTTGATGAAAACGTATAACATACCAAAACGTGGAATCGTGACCTTTTCTATTTCACTATTTATGCATTTCTGTCACATTCGCACAGTCATTATGATTAACAGATTATTACGACATAGTTTACCTAAAATCATGAACTAAGCCACGTCTCTTAACTTTTTTAATCATCCATGTAATTTATTCTCTTCTCAGTGGTATAATCAAGGTCCGTAAGATATAGTAATTGACGAACTGAATCGAAATATTTCAAATTTAGTTTAGATTTTAAAAATTTTCGATTTGGATTTCTTTTTGTTCAAATGCCAAATTTGGTTTCATTTGTTTTTTTTAAATCGAAAAATCAAAACGTATGAAAATATTTAATCTTTATAAATTTATAAAAATATTACTACTATTATATTTAAATACACATTTATCGACTAAATGACGAAAGTTTTAATCGGTAATTGGTAGTATAAGACAAAAATGGATAAATCATGGTAAAAAATTTCCATAAGTAATAGAACTAATTTTAGTGAATGTACCAATTCAGAAAAACAAAATTATTTTCCGTGAACAAATAAAATATGTAATAGAAATATTTTACATGAATAATATTTTGTTTAAATATTTGTAACCTGATATGTGCTCCATTAATTAAAAATTAAACTTTTGGATTTTCAATTTATTAGACAATACCTGGTTAAATTGATAATTAATAAATTAAATAGATATTACGAATTAATTTAAAAATTTACTCGAAGTCTCTTTACAGTTTACACGTTCAATTTCTGTCTGATTATGAAATTTACCATGCTTATTACGTTTGCAGTGATCGGTAAATCCTGGCAGCGAATTAGGAAAGATCTTTTTTCCCCTTGAGCTACAAATCACTAAAAATTGCTTAATTACGGATAAATTGAGAAATCTCCACTGCCAGAAATATGTTGCCATTTTAATTTTCAGCCTTTGCTTTATCATCCCCATACGATGGCGACTCCGGCCGTGGAAGGCGTAGTTGGTCCGGCCGCCGCGCCGATGATGTAAGGGTGGTTGCAGTGAGCAAGACCAAACCTCTGGCCCTCATTGACCAACTTCACGCCGTCGGCCATAGATGTTTCGGCGAAAACTATGTCCAGGAAATTATCGAAAAAGCCCCAATGTGTTAGAAAATACAATGCGGAAAATAAAAGACTATTGCAGAAAGTAAAAGACGAGGAGAACTTCAAAGACTACATTGTGAATGACTTGAATTCTATTCTCTCCATGGTTACACAACTATATATAGACTCTAATTCTAGCTAAACATGGAAAATATATTCTAATTATACTAATATCCTTTTTATTTGATTTTCCATAATCTTCATTGATTTCCTTCTTTATTATTGCCATATCTTCATCACTTGCCTTATTGTTCTCCAATTAATTAATTTCCTTATTCCAACACTCCCCCTCAAGTTAAGTATCGAGTTTTTTGACACTTAACTTGCACGATCTTTAATTTGATAAATAGTTTATACTCGTATTTAAGAGTTCTTCAATTTCCATTGATAGTTTATGCTCGTATCATAGAGCTTCTTCAATTCATCATTGATTGTTTAGGCTCGTATCAAAGAGTTATTGAAAGTTTAGACTCGTTTCAAGGAGCTCTTCATTCATCATTGAAAGTTTAGACTCGTTTCAATGAGTTCTTCAATTTTCTGTTGACGGTTTTAACTCGTGTCAATGAGCTCTTCAATTTTCTGTTGGCAGTTTTAACTCGTGTCAAGGAGCTTGTCTAAACAGTTTTTACTCATATTTAAGAGCTATCTTAGATAGTTTTTGCTCGTATCTAGGAGTCATCTTAGATAGTTTTAACTCATATCAAGGAGTCAACTTAGATAGTTTTAGCTCGTATCTAGGAGCCATCTTAGACAGTTTTGACTCTTGTCGGGGAGCTAATTCAGATAGTTTTGACTCTTGTCAAGGAGCTAATCTAGACAGTTTTTGCTCGTATCTAGGAGCCACTTCATTTTTTTTTCTGACTGGCAGTTTTTACTCGTGTCGAGGAGCTCATTCACTTTTCTAACTAACAGTTTTTACTCGTGTCGAGGAGCTCATTCACCTTTGGACTAAATTTAATTTGCAGCCCAAAACTTAATTTTGGAGGACCATTCCCTGCTCATTCCAGCTCAAACTATGAGCCCATATTTTCAATTTTTTTTCTTCTTGAGCCTAATAACCATTGGGCCCAATCCCTATTCTCGACTCCTTCTCGGTTATAATGTACTATATCCACCCTGGTCGGTCCCCAACTTTCCGGTGACAGTCTCTCCTCCTGTGACGGATTCTACTTGAAGCCGACACATGCAAGTAGTTTGGTCTCTCAAAAGAGATTTGAGTTTCCTTTTTCGATTTGCTTCTTTTCCTATCTCAGAGATTCTCAACTCAATTTGGTGAGGAATTGTTCGGTCAGACACACTCTCCTTGGCCGGGAAATTCGTCAACTTCTTTGCCTTGCGAGCTTCTCTCGCGCCATTCAATTGGAGATGAATCTTCCGGTAGGTTACTTCCTCACCCCCTCTACCGGATAATTATTCGACTGCTTGGCCTCCTTTCCTGAATTTTGTCTTCTTGGCGACAACCTGTTCAGCGACGCCAATTCCGACGAGTAATCGTCGAACTCTGTGGAGCCTCTCTGCTCCATAGGTCCTTTTTCTCCGGCTAATATTCTTTCTTGATTACACCTCAAGATTCTTTGCTGCTTACTTAATTGGCTATGGATGTAGGTTCAATAGCTCCCCATTCAATTCTACATCAGCCACAATGCGACTCTCGACCTTTCTTCTTCCTTGTTCCTTCGTCATTGACGGACGGACTCTCTTTTGTGCTTTTTTTTCTCAGCCTACATAGATTTGGAGAGAGATTGGTCGGTCGGATACTTATTCTCCCCCTCGGCCGGAGGACTCATCCGCTGTTTTCTTCTCTTGACATCGGCTGGGCTGCGGCGCTCTATCGGCGACGACCGACAAACTCTTTCCCTTTTGGCATCTCCATCTCGGAGACTCTTGATCTCTTGGTTGGGCTGCTACCTTCTCGATAGCCTCGACTCTTCTTTCGGTGGTACATACTGTCATGCTCTCTTCTCGGCATTCTTCTAGGCGCGATGAATCGTTTGGCAGTATTTGTCATCTCCCCCTCGCCGGACGATTCATCGAATTCTCTTCTTCTATTTTTTATGTTTGTAAGATTGTGAAAGATGGCTTGGTTGGGCTGCTACTCTGCGACCTTTTTGACAACATCGGTTCTTTTCTTTGTTCGAAGAAGAATTGTTCAGCTGTTTGCTTTCTCTCCCCTCGGCTGGATGATTCATTATCTCTATCTTTGGAGCCATCATCTCTTCTCTGGAATGCAATCATAATGAGTGGCAACACAAAAACAAGGGTCTTTCCAGACCCCGTGAAAGCAATCCCAATCATATCTCTCCCAAACAAAATAACCGGGAGGCCCGTGAAAGCAATCCCAATCATATAAGGGGGAAGGTTATCCACACTTATATAGGTGAGCTAGGATCGTTACCAAGTCGATGTGGGACAAGAATTATGAATTTTAACACGCCATCTCACGTGTGGGCCGGAATGACACATCGGACTTCCATCACGTGGGTAGGCAAGAGAAGAGATAAAGAGATATAATCCATCATCAACTTGGCCCACTCTGTTACCATATTAGAAATGGGCCACTCACCCCTTAAAAGGCCTCAACGAGATTCTGTTTCTCCATCTCTTCGTCGACTGCGAAGATGGTCCCCTGCGCTGCAAAATCTTCTACGCCTCAAGCGCGCGCCTCTTTGCCACAGGAACATACTCAACGTAATCATCTTCCTCTTCCATCATATCCTCCCCATGTGAGCCCATGCTTAAGAAGCTTGAGAGAGGTGGAACGGAGTAGAGGTCGGCAAGTAAGGGGGAAGGTTCTTGCTTAACTAGCTTACAGTGTTTCCGTGAGGAGAAGGCGGTTTTTTCAAGCTTCTTTTTTTTGTTGTGCTTTTATTTGTTCTTGAGATGATTTTTTTTTTGGTTTGAACAAACTAACGAAGGATCGTTAGCTGCTCTGATACCATGTTAGAAAATACAATGCGAAAAATAAAAGACTATTGCAGAAAGTAAAAGACGGGGAGAACTTCAAAGACTACATTGTGAATGACTTGAATTCTATTCTCTCCATGGTTACACAACTATATATAGACTCTAATTCTAGCTAAATATGGAAAATATATTCTAATTATACTAATATCTTTTTTATTTGATTTTCCATAATCTTCATTGATTTCCTTCTTTATTCTTGCCATATCTTCATCACTTGCCTTATTGTTCTCCAATTAATTAATTTCTTTATTCCAACACAATGAACAAACATATAGATTGACGTTTGATGATAATTAAGGCGTGTTTTAGTATGATAGCTGCCTGAAGACATTGAGTGGCATTTCGTCGGCCATTTGCAGAGCAACAAAGCGAAAGCGCTGCTCAGTATGGCAAATAGCTATGCATAAGTTCAATTATTGTTATTGAGAATATACATTTTTTTTCACAAATATACATACGTCTTGATAAGCACTTTAACATTTTTTTTCTCTTTTTGTGAGTACTCATCTAGAATTCTAATGGATGAGTACCTTCGCAATGCATCACACTTTATTGAACTGTAGAGCTGAGGTATGCAAAGCCCTTGAAATCTCGGAATCCCAGTGTGAGTTATCAATGGGCATGTCTGGTGACTTTGAGCAAGCGGTAAGTTCTGCATTCCACTTTTGATGAGTTGCATACTTATTAGTTTTATAATGACTATTTTTCATAATGTTTGTGGAACTACATTTTGTTTAGAGATCAAGTGGCTATATTGATATCATATAAGATAAATTTGTTATGTAGTTTAGGATAAACTTGCATGCCAGCTTCTACATCTTAAACAGGGCAATGTGTTGATACTTGCTATTCACCCCTCATTGACACATTTTAATTATTTTATCATAGTAAACTATAATACTATCATTTTTCCTAATAGACCAGGAATAATATGAAATCAATAACACGGTAAAACTGAAGCATCAAGAGTTAAGAGGAGAGCTCCATTATTGTATATATGTTCGTTTTTATCGCCTTTCTGTATATTAGAGGTGGGTCATTTAAGGGGCTACCGATAGGCAATTCACACGTTAAAGTATATCGTAGACTTGCTGATTTGGCAATCCAGCTTGCAACAGGGTTAGGGCTTAGGATCAATAATTTCTGGCTCAAAGAAAATCGAGCTCGAATTGGCCAAACTATATAGATCAACAAGCTGACGTGATTCACTCGATTGACATCCATGCTAAACTAAATAGTCTAGTTTTACAATTCTTCTTGGAGACACTGCTAATCATGCTGCATGTTGAAACTAAACATAGTTCTAGTCTTCTAGATAGAGCAGGTTATTATAAGACAAATGTTATGTGGATTACTGCTGCATTGGTCTATTAACTATCTTTGTCTGCTTGCAGATTGAAATGGGTAGTACTAGCGTGAGAATAGGAACAACCATATTTGGGCCAAGGGATTACTCAAAGAAGTAATCCCCTTGTTTCTTGGTACAATGCAAGCAAAAAGTTGCTCTCTTACTTGATTCACTCGTATTGATATTGATGTCTTCCCACCCAGATACTCATGTTCCTAATCATATCTATTTATGGATGAACAACTTATTGTAGATAATGCCATATATATATCACTGGTGTATTCATTTGTAGAAGAGAATATTTGATTCTTGGCTCCATTTCAATCGATAAAGGTTTTGCTTAAAGAATTAGACGAAGAAACCATTCTTTTTCAGATAGATGGCTCTGTGTATTTGTTGCTTTATGGAACATTGACCCCATAATTCTATATTTTCCCCATTTTTGTCTAAACACATGGTCACTTTATTATTTTAGTTAGAATATTATAGTATTTGATTGTTGACTAAAGTCTCATTTTGATCCTTAACATATTGTGATTTTTATTTTGGTCCAAAACATTATCTTTTGAATTATTCGGTCCCTCACATTTGAAATCGGATCACATTTAGTCTGAAATGGACGGAACTGTTAAAATGTAACGGTCAACGAATTTTAAATAGATTTTGACCGGATTAAGAGTTATAATTATGTTTTATTAATGTCTAATATCTAATTAACCTAAAACTAAAAAAAAATTAAAATATAAAATAATCTAACAAAAATCAAAATTAAAACATAAAATCAAAATAAAACATCATTCCAATCAAAATTAAAACATAAAATCAAAATAAAACATGAAATTAAAACATAAAATTAAAACATAAAATTAAAATAAAAAAAATCCAAACTATAATTCCTTTAGCCTTGAATTCCAATCGTCCATAACACTTCGAACCTCTTTCTTCACAAAATTCCAATCGATTAGGGTTATTTCTTCACTTAAATTCCAATCGACGCCTCTTTCTTCACAAAATTAAAACAAATCGGCTTCTTTCTTCAATCACGTCCATCTCCCCAATCTCTCACTTTGAACGCTTGGAACCCTAGATTTCGCCGGCGATTCAACCCAAGTTCTCGTCGGCGATTCCAATGTAGTTCGAGCCCTTACGCGATTGCGAAGTACATGGAGAACACACACAAATCTGTTCTGCCGGCCAATTTCAGGAAGATTCTAGGGCTCCAACTCAAAAATTCTGCTGCGAAGGGGAAATTAAACAAAATCAAGGCCTCGTACAAGTTATCCGATGCCGGAAAGAAGGCGGCGGCGACGAAGCCTGCTGCGAAGAAAGCTGGTGCACCTGCCACTAAAAATCGAAGGCGGCTGCTGCTGTGGGAACTAAGAGGAAGGCGGAGGTGGTGAGGAAGGTGGCGGCGAAGAAGCATGTGAAGAAGGCGGCGAGTCCGGTGAAGGCGAAGCAGCCTAAGAGCATAAAATCCCCTGCTGCTAAGAGGGCGAGGAGGGCTGCTGCTCTGTGAATGGATTAGGGGTAGTTTGTGAATTAGGTTTTGTAGATATTTGTTGGGATTCAAAGATATGGATGGTGTTTGGCAGATTTTGGTTTGTGGTTTGTATATTTTTGTTTTGAATGAATGTTTCTTTTATCTTCATGGAGTAACCTCTTTTTTTCCTTCTTTTTGAGCATCTTCATCTGTTTATGTAGTTGTTTCTTGCTATCTTTAATTTGCGTGTAAGTTTTAATCAAAAATCCCCACCAACCAGTGGAAAATCCCTTGTTAAATTATTTTATATTTTAAATTTTTTAGTTTTAGGTTAATTAGATATTAGACATTAATAAAATATAATTATAACTCTTAATCCGGTCAAAATCAATTTAAAATTTGTTGACCGTTACATTTTAATTGTTCTGCCCATTTCAGACTAAATCTGATCCGATTTCAAATGTGAGGGACCGAATAATTCAAAAGATAATGTTTTGGACCAAAATAAAAAAATCGCGATATGTTAAGGACCAAAATGAGACTTTAGTCTTGATTGTTTCTAACTTCTAAACATTATGAATTTGTTCATTTTTACTAAAATTTGATGGAGTCATTTAAATTTAACGGTGATTTTAGTTGAATCGGTAACTTAAGCTCTTTTAATTAAACCTTGGTCAAAATATTTTTGTCCTAAATATATGACCATTTATGAGTTTTTAAAAAGTTATTATTGCTAGCTTTAAGCCCTAAATACTTTGATCTACTTCATTGCCAAAAATTGACTGAGCCGTTTAAGTTTAACATTGTTAGGGTTTTATGACAATGTGATGACTCCAACACAAATTTCGACTGATGTTGCCGGCGAAGGCTGGCAAAACCTTGGGGTTTTTAAAGCCCATTGCCTAATCTTCAAAATTCGTACGACCATTAAATCACAAGTTGGTCGTGAATCTGGTGCGTGAATTCGCGCATATGATGACATTTCTTTTCAAAATTCATTACACTTCAACTAAATACTTAAATATTATTTTAAAAAATGTTTATAATTTTATTGATTTTTTAGATTATAATATTTCATTAATTCTGAGGAGAAACATCATTGCATGCATGAATTCAGGTTACACCACCAAAATTCTCAGTCATGGTTGGACATGTGAGACATTCCTAACCTAAGGTTTCGCTGCTCTTCATGGTCGACACGGCTCACGGTCAAAATTAAACGGCTCCATCAAATTTTGTATGAAGAATAGAATTTGTAATAAATGGAGAATATTATTTATGTCATCGTTTACTTATGAATCTTAACACTACAAATATATAAATTTTATTTTAGGTTTGAAAAACATGTAATTTTTCATAAAGTACCATTTCTTTTGCATATTCTTAGGATATCCACAATATCTACCTCTCGTCATACCTCTAGCCTCTACCACATCATTATCCCTCTCAAGTTTTGCGCCGATCACAACTCCTACAACCCAATCATACCTCTCCTCATACATTTACTCCAATAATTTTAATTAATTTCTCATTTTTATACTATCATCCACTTTACAAACTAAATAAAATCATAAATAATAAAATTATTTATAGTGATGGTATTATAGATTTTAAAAATTACAGATAAAAAAAATTAAAATTTCTAAAAATTACATTGAGTATACAATAAAACTACACAACTTATATTTCTAATTTTTTTAATTAAAATGAGATTTAAATAAATTATTTATAACAAAATTTTGAATTTAAATTTAAATAATCCTTGCAACGTGGAATGAGGTGCCACAAACATGAGTCCCTCTCCGTGCTATACCCCCATCCCCCTTCCCGTTACCCCCGCCTGGCGTCGCCCCCAACCGCTCCCCACAATTCCAATGGTGTCCCTCTCATATCACTTTATTGATGCCCTTATGGACTTATTTCTTGTTTATGAGTTGTAAACTCATCAGTTACAAGTGAATTTCGGATTTTTTTTTTCATAATCTTCAAAATTGATGTCTAAATATATATGAATGCTAATTATAGTGTGGTCTAAAAAATTTTACGATCTCAATTTACTAATTGAAATTTAAAATTTTGATTAATGATGATTTAAATGATTTCATTTTGATTCTTAACTCATCAGGTCATTTATTTTGATGTTACACCGTTCATTTTAGGTACCAACCACGCCATGCCCATATTTGGATGTCGTTTATTAAGTCACCTATTTTGGTGTCACATCATACGTTCTCGGTGTCATGCCATTTTTTGATTTGTCATTTTAGGTTGCTCACAAAAAATGTAGGTATTTGATCTTATCAGCATGACCTGGGTCCATCAATGCAAATGGGTTCGTTTGTATTCCACTGATAGCCATCCGTTAGAGGTCCCCAATCCGAACCGAACCGGACGAACCGGCCCGGAACCGTCACCCGGCGGTTCCGAACTGGAACCGGAACCGTCGGCGGCGGTTCGAACCGGCACCGGAACCGCCGGTTCGGCCGGGCCGGTTCCGGTTCCAATTTTTCGCTAACCGTAACCGGCGGTTCGAAACCGGCGGTTCCCGGTACAATTTCAGGCCTACTCCTAGCCTTTTCAGAAACCGGGCCCGCGGCCGCCGGATTTGACCGAAACCATGGGCGGAAACCGCCGGTTTCCACCGGCAAAACCGCCGGTTCCGGCGGCAAACGGGCGGTTCCCGCCGTTTTTTCCAAATTTTGAAAATTCAAACGGACGCCTAAACCGCCGGTTTCCGCCGAAAACCGGCGGTTCCGGCGGTAAACCGTCGGTTTCCGCCGTGTTTTTCAAATTTTAATTTTTTTAAAAAAATCACAATTTTCCCCTATAAATACCCCCCAATCCTCTTCATTTCTACTCACCCCATTCTTGTGTAACTGTGTTAATAAAAATTTCTCTCTCAATCTCAATTTCTCTATTCTCCATTTGATAAGTATCTTATTGGTGAAAAAAGTGGGTATCTTTGGGGCAGATGGTACTGGAACACAAATTTATATATGGAATCTGGATGAATGGGGATCAGATTATAGTTTAAAATGGGAAGCTGGGTTCACTGGCGGGAGTTCGTTTCATCAGGCCATCAGGGTGGTATATTCATCTGAGTCCGACGATGAAACGAACTCCCGCCAGTGAACCCAGCTTCCCATTTTAAACTATAATCTGATCCTCATTCATCCAGATTCCATATATAAATTTGTGTTTCAGTACCATCTGCCCCAAAGATACCCACTTTTTCACCAATAAGATACTTATCAAATGAGGAATATATTTTAATGATCTTCTAAGTCTTTTTTGTCAACACTTGTAAGTTGTAAATTTGTAATTGTTGTAACTTGTAATTGTTGTAACATGTGTTTAAATTTTTCGATTTGTAATTGTTGTAACTTGTAATTGTTGTAACTTGTATTTAAATTTTTCGATTTGTAATTGTTGTATCTTGTAATTGTTGTAAGTAACTTGTATTTAAATTTTTCGATTGTAATTGTTGTAATTTGTAATTTTAAAGTTGTAATTTGTAATGTTAAGTAATAAGTTGTAATTTGTAATTTTAAGTTGTAATTTGTAAATTTTAAGTTGTAATTTGTAATTTTAAAGTTGTTTGTAGTTTGCAATTTTAAAGTTGTAATTTGTAATTTTAAAGTTGTAATTTGTAAATTTTAAGTTGTAATTTGTAATTTTAAAGTTGTAATTTATCATTTTAAAGTTGTAATTTGTATCAATAAAATTGCATTTGAACATCGCTTTATTCTAATTTTATTTATGCAAATATATCTACATATTTTACTTGAATTACAAATTTAAAATGCAAAAAAAAAAAACGCCGAACCGGATGAATCGGCCCGGAACCGGGCAAACCTAGGCGGTTCCGCGGTTCACGTGAACCGGCGGTTCACGGTTCCAGAACCGGAACCACCGATCCTTGGCCGGTTCGGTTCCGGTTCCATTTTTTTTCAAACCGGAACCGGCGGTTCCGAACCGTGAACCGCCGGTTCCCGAACCGTGGTGACGTCTACCATCCGTTTTTAAAAAGCAACCAAATCTATGTGCGCCTCATCAATGAAATCTATATGCACTGATCCCTTGTTTTAATTGTTGGTTTCTGGGATTACAAGAGATAAAAGCTGGGCGTAATACAAACCCAAAGAAGGAATACAAAAGGAGAAACTGAACTAAAAATTACAACTGAAATTGAAACAGTAACCGTGAATAAGTTTAGCCGAGTCGAGGAGGCCTATTCCCGCAAGACGAGATACGCCCTGGTAGTGCTCTCGGTTTGGCGTGTCGTCCCCAAAGGTAAAACGACTACGTCTCTGGCGATGCAGCACCGCAATCAACAGAGCTCCGGCGAACTGGATGGAGGAGAGGGCAGAGCTTCGACAGAAAGATAATGCAGAGAGAGGGAGAGAGCTTATGCTTGTGTAATGTGTGTCTAATGCAGTGGAATGGCTAGCATATTTATAGGCCAAGCCACCATGCAGATTCGTAACCGCCGACGGTTACGAGCGTGTGGCAGGAGTGTGCCTTTCGCGTACGGAGCGTGTGCTTTTCTCACGTGGCAGCTCTGACTGTGCCACGCTTGACGACGTGTCAAGCCACTTGGATTGCTGACTCTGCTGTGTTATAAAAAGATTAAGTTTGGGCTAGGGACAAGTCCAAGCACCAATCCACCATGCAGGGTCAACCAAACCATGAAGGCTCATCATGGCAGATTCGTAACCGCCGACGGTTACGAGCGTGTGGCAGGAGTGTGCCTTTCGCGTGCGGAGCGTGTGCTTTTCTCACGTGGCAGCTCTGACTGTGCCACGCTTGACGACGTGTCAAGCCACTTGGATTGCTGACTCTGCGGTGTTATAAAAAGATTAAGTTTGGGCTAGGGACAAGCCTAAGCACCAATCCCAAATACCAAGATCCAAGTCCAAGTCCAAGTCCAAGTCCAAGATCAGACTCGGGACCGGGCCTGCGGCCCGCGACCACGAGCACGTGCACGAGCGGGCGGCGGCGGCGGCGGCGCGCGTGTGTGCCCGCGTGTGGGCTCTTTCACCCATCTTGGTCCACTATAATTATTAAGTAACATAAAGTCACTTAATTTAAACACATTAAAATATGTGTTACTTCTCCTATGTGGGATAATTAACACTAGTTAATTATTCCCTAAGCTCCAACTCCAAGCTTTAATTAAAAGCTAATTATGCCCAACTTTAATCCACAATTTCTCACTCACCGGAAATCGGATTTGAGAATGTGAATATACTACATTTATCTATGTAAAATGTAGATCGACGATATATCATTTAATTTCACAAAATTAAATGTCTCGTCACTTTTATTATTTGGTCAAAATCCATTGACCGGGCATATTTAATCCATGATTTTTATCACAACGATGAGCAAGTTGTAGGATCCGAGCATCTAACCGTTGCTCGTCTCATCTGCGCGGGAAGCTGCATAATCATTGCCCCGCGACTGAATTGTCTAGAGTTGGAAGAAAGTTGTATCAAAGATGAATGAAGGAGAGAAGTTCATCTTGTGTAATTATGAATCAATGATGGATTTCCATAAGATCTGCAGGGGTTATCTTTCCGCAGTTTCTTGCATCTAGGCGTTCAAACTGTTTGCATATCTGCAAAATGTCTGTCTCTTATACCTCTCCCATCTCCTTGAGCTTGTAAACTACAAATTTGGATTTACTGCAAGAAAACATGTGAAATGAAGCAAGGAAGACAACTTAGTTAGTTACCTTCCAAATTTATTCAGTTCTAGGAAGGTGAAATGCAAGCTTGATCAAGCAGATTGTACGTGACTACAAGAATACGTCGTGTTATAATTAACGAGTGTACGTGCACGTGCGTATTAAGGGTAAGCAAACTCATTCAGTTCTAGGAAGGTGAATACAGTCATGCACCATTGGTTTATAGCCATCTACAAATGCTTGACTGAACTTTCAATGGCTACAAGCATGAAGTTTTCGCGAATAAACAATAACATGAAGTCGCTTCAACAATCAAACTTACGCAATGAAGTCGCTTCAACAATCAAACTTACGCAGTTGAGACTTGAGAACTAGCTTCAACTTGATACTTTAAAAAACATTGTACTGTGATTTTGACAGAATGTGTGATAAAAAAAAACATAACTATTGCTTAAAGTATCTGAATATTTTCTCACACACTTGCTTACACACTAAACAAATATTTCAAAAGAAGAAACCTATTACCTATATATCTTCTCTAGGAAATTGATATTCTAAAGAAAAACCTATATCAGTCAATTAGAGGAAGGCTAAAGCATTATCCACAAAACTATAAATACTATAAAGCTACAATCATCAAGGCATCAATCATAAGTAATTCAAACGCCAAAGATAAACATTTAGCTAGTATAATATAGCTTCATTAGCACAAGCAAGAGAAGCACTCACGACACATAGCCTTTGTTATCAATATCTGCATCAATAAACTGCGCGAAAGTCATATCCTGCCTGAGCACCCACTGAGCCATCCTCCTCATGTGCTGCCTCTCAACCCTCAGCTCAGTCAAGTAGAGGAAGACTCTAGCAACAGCAAGAGTCGACACGAGCAACCAAACTGAAGCAAAAAGCCTCCCGGGCAAAGACTTAAACGCCTCATCTCCGACTCCAACGGTGGTAGCAGACAGATAGAATGAATCCAACAAATCAAGCCTTTCTACAAAATGCATCACAACAACCCCTACTCCAATGCAAAGAGCCACAACGCCTAATGCCAACGCCACTTTCATCTGTATCCTCACATCGATGATGTAAGAGGTAGGATCATGAACACCCCCACTCCTGATAGTCTTATCAAGCATGTAACTAACCATCCCACTTAGCAAAATATTGATGAAACCGAATCCCACAAGCACAAAAGCGAAGGAAAACAGCTTGGTCACAGCGCTATCAGGAGTAATATCACTATAACCAATTGTACACATAGTCAAAATGCAGAAATACAAAGCATCTACAACGGGGTGGGTCGTGAAGGAGTCCATATTCAAAGCGCATATAACCACACCAAAGCTCAAGTAAATGATCAAGAAAATCACTCCCTGCTTTATGATGGAGGGTGTGGCAAACTGCGGCGGAGGCTTCGGATGCGAGCAATGGTGAATTTCATTGATTGTGGACATAGCTGGTGCTGTTTTGGAGCGGTGAAGGTTGGTCGTTGAGGGTGTGTAATTGGGGTCAATCAGCCATGACTGTGGGCTTTCTGGGTCATGGGTCTGTAAAGGTATGGATGATGAGGTGATGGGCGGCGGAGAACTGCAGATTTCATTGTTTTCCGGCGGAGGGAGAGCTCTACCGGAGAGGAACGGGTCGTCCATGTCAATGTAAAATCAAGCGCACGCAGAAAAGGGATTTGCAGTGACTCGATGTTCAGCCGGTGTTGCTGTTAGTGCAAGTGGGAATTCGGCTTCAGTTGAGAATCTGTGTGTTGGATGGGACAATCATAAGACTCATTTTGGTTAATTCGGCTTCAGCCGGAGTATAACTGTAGTGAAGTAGATTATAATTTACTCCCTCCGTCCCCCAATTTGAGTCACTCTTTGACTCGGCACGAGTTTTAAGGAAAAGTTTGAATGTGTGGTGTAATAAATGGAGTTAGGTAGTGAAATGTGGGGCCCCTTTGACTTTTGGTGTAATGAAGGGTAATTTTGATGTCCAAAAATGGTAAGTGGGAAGAGTGACTCTTATTGGGGGACGGCCCAAAATGGAAAAGAGTGACCCAAATTGGGGGACGGAGGGAGTAGTTTGCGATTGTCCAATAACCAATACTCCAATATCATTAAAATTTTGATGAAAACGTATAACATACCAAAACGTGGAATCGTGACCTTTTCTATTTCACTATTTATGCATTTCTGTCACATTCGCACAGTCATTATGATTAACAGATTATTACGACATAGTTTACCTAAAATCATGAACTAAGCCACGTCTCTTAACTTTTTAAATCATCCATGTAATTTATTCTCTTCTCAATCCAAAGTGGTATAATCAAGGTCCGTAAGATATAGTAATTGACGAACTGAATCGAAATATTTCAAATTTAGTTTAGATTTTAAAAAATTTCGATTTGGATTTTTTTTTGTTCAAATGCCAAAATTTCGGTTTCATTTGTTTTTTTTTAAATCGAAAAATCAAAACGTATGAAAATATTTAATCTGTATAAATTTATAAAAATATTACTACTATTATATTTAAATACACATTTATCGACTAAATGACAAAAGTTTTAATCGGTAATTGGTAGTATAAGACAAAAATGGATAAAGCATGGTAAAAAATTTCCATAAGTAAGTAATAGAACTACTTTTAGTGAATGTACCAATACAGGAAAACAAAATTATTTTCCGTGAACAAATAAAATATGTAATAGAAATATTTTACATGAATAATATTTGTTTAAATATTTGTAACCTGATATGTGCTCCATTAATTAAAAAATTAAACTTTTGGATTTTCAATTTATTAGACAATACCTGGTTAAATTGATAATTAATAAATTAAATAGATATTACGAATTAATTTAAAATTTACTCGAAGTCTCTTTACAGTTTACACGTTCAATTTCTGTCTGATTATGAAATTTACCATGCTTATTACGTTTGCAGTGATCGGTAAATCCTGGCAGCGAATTAGGAAAGATCTTTTTTCCCCTTGAGCTACAAATCACTAAAAATTGCTTAATTACGGATAAATTGAGAAATCTCCACTGCCAGAAATATGTTGCCATTTTAATTTTCAGCCTTTGCTTTATCATCCCCATACGATGGCGACTCCGGCCGTGGAAGGCGTAGTTGGTCCGGCCGCCGCGCCGATGATGTAAGGGTGGTTGCAGTGAGCAAGACCAAACCTCTGGCCCTCATTGACCAACTTTACGCCGTCGGCCATAGATGTTTCGGCGATAACTATGTCCAGGAAATTATCGAAAAAGCCCCAATGTGTTAGAAAATACAATGCGGAAAATAAAAGACTATTGCAGAAAGTAAAAGACGGGGAGAACTTCAAAGACTACGTTGTGAATGACTTGAATTCTATTCTCTCCATGGTTACACAACTATATATAGACTCTAATTCTAGCTAAACATGGAAAATATATTCTAATTATACTAATATCCTTTTTATTTGATTTTCCATAATCTTCATTGATTTCCTTCTTTATTATTGTCATATCTTCATCACTTGCCTTATTGTTCTCCAATTAATTAATTTCCTTATTCCAACACTCCCCCTCAAGTTAAGTATCGAGTTTTTCGACACTTAACTTGCACGATCTTTAATTTGATAAATAGTTTATACTCGTATTTAAGAGTTCTTCAATTTCCATTGATAGTTTATGCTCGTATCATAGAGCTTCTTCAATTCATCATTGATTGTTTAGGCTCGTATCAAAGAGTTATTGAAAGTTTAGACTCGTTTCAATGAGCTCTTCATTCATCATTGAAAGTTTAGACTCGTTTCAATGAGTTCTTCAATTTTCTGTTGACGGTTTTAACTCGTGTCAATGAGCTCTTCAATTTTCTGTTGGCAGTTTTAACTCGTGTCAAGGAGCTTGTCTAAACAGTTTTTACTCATATTTAGGAGCTATCTTAGATAGTTTTTGCTCGTATCTAGGAGTCATCTTAGATAGTTTTAACTCATATCAAGGAGTCAACTTAGATAGTTTTAGCTCGTATCTAGGAGCCATCTTAGACAGTTTTGACTCTTGTCGGGGAGCTAATTCAGATAGTTTTGACTCTTGTCAAGGAGCTAATCTAGACAGTTTTTGCTCGTATCTAGGAGCCACTTCATTTTTTTTTCTGACTGGCAGTTTTTACTCATGTCGAGGAGCTCATTCACCTTTCTGACTAACAGTTTTTACTCGTGCCGAGGAGCTCATTCACCTTTGGACTAAATTTAATTTGCAGCCCAAAACTTAATTTTGGAGGACCATTCCCAGCCCATTCCAGCTCAAACTATGAGCCCATATTTTCAATTTTTTTTCTTCTTGAGCCTAATAACCATTGGGCCCAATCCCTATTCTCGACTCCTTCTCGGTTATAATGTACTATATCCACCATGGTCGGTCCCCAACTTTCCGGTGACAGTCTCTCCTCCTGTGACGGATTCTACTTGAAGCCGACACATGCAAGTAGTTTGGTCTCTCAAAAGAGATTTGAGTTTCCTTTTTCGATTTGCTTCTTTTCCTATCTCAGAGATTCTCAACTCAATTTGGTGAGGAATTGTTCGGTCAGACACACTCTCCTTGGCCGGGAAATTCGTCAACTTCTTTGCCTTGCGAGCTTCTCTCGCGCCATTCAATTGGAGATGAATCTTCCGGTAGATTACTTTCTCACCCCCTCTACCGGATAATTATTCGACTGCTTGGCCTCCTTTCCTGAATTTTGTCTTCTTGGCGACAACCTGTTCAACGACGCCAATTCCGACGAGTAATCGTCGAACTCTGTGGAGCCTCTCTGCTCCATAGGTCCTTTTTCTCCGGCTAATATTCTTTCTTGATTACACCTCAAGATTCTTTGCTGCTTACTTAATTGGCTATGGATGTAGGTTCAATAGCTCCCCATTCAATTCTGCCACAATGCGACTCTCGACCTTTCTTCTTCCTTGTTCCTTCTTCATTGACGGACGGACTCTCTTTTGTGCTGCGTTTTCTCAGCCTACATAGATTTGGAGAGAGATTGGTCGGTCGGATACTTATTCTCCCCCTCGGCCGGAGGACTCATCCGCTGTTTTCTTCTCTTGACATCGGCTGGGCTGTGGCGCTCTATCGGTGACGACCGACAAACTCTTTCCCTTTTGGCATCTCCATCTCGGAGACTCTTGATCTCTTGGTTGGGCTGCTACCTTCTCGATAGCCTCGACTCTTCTTTCGGTGGTACATACTGTCATGCTCTCTTCTCGGCATTCTTCTAGGCGCGATGAATCGTTTGGCAGTATTTGTCATCTCCCCCTCGCCGGACGATTCATCGAATTCTCTTCTTCTATTTTTTATGTTTGTAAGATTGTGAAAGATGGCTTGGTTGGGCTGCTACTCTGCGACCTTTTTGACAACATCGGTTCTTTTCTTTGTTCGAAGAAGAATTGTTCAACTGTTTGCTTTCTCTCCCCTCGGTTGGATGATTCATTATCTCCATCTTTGGAGCCATCATCTCTTCTCTGGAATGCAATCATAATGAGTGGCAACACAAAAACAAGGGTCTTTCCAGACCCCGTGAAAGCAATCCCAATCATATCTCTCCCAGACAAAATAACCGGGAGGCCCGTGAAAGCAATCCCAATCATATAAGGGGGAAGGTTATCCACACTTATATAGGTGAGCTAGGATCGTTACCAAGTCGATGTGGGACAAGAATTATGAATTTTAACACGCCATCTCACGTGTGGGCCGGAATGACACATCGGACTTCCATCACGTGGGTAGGCAAGAGAAGAGATAAAGAGATATAATCCATCATCAACTTGGCCCACTCTGTTACCATATTAGAAATGGGCCACTCACCCCTTAAAAGGCCTCAACGAGATTCTGTTTCTCCATCTCTTCGTCGACTGCGAAGACGTTCCCCTGCGCTGCAAAATCTTCTAAGCCTCAAGCGCGCGCCTCTTCGCCACAGGAACATACTCAACGTAATCATCTTCCTCTTCCATCATATCCTCCCCATGTGAGCCCATGCTTAAGAAGCTTGAGAGAGGTGGAACGGAGTAGAGGTCGGCAAGTAAGGGGGAAGGTTCTTGCTTAAATAGCTTACAGTGTTTCCGTGAGGAGAAGGCGGTTTTTTCAAGCTTCTTTTTTTTGTTGTGCTTTTATTTGTTCTTGAGATGATTTTTTTTTTTTGGTTTGAACGAACTAACGAAGGATCGTTAGCTGCTCTGATACCTTGTTAGAAAATACAATGCGGAAAATAAAAGACTATTGCAGAAAGTAAAAGACGGGGAGAACTTCAAAGACTACATTGTGAATGACTTGAATTCTATTCTCTCCATGGTTACACAACTATATATAGACTCTAATTCTAGCTAAATATGGAAAATATATTCTAATTATACTAATATCCTTTTTATTTGATTTTCCATAATCTTCATTGATTTCCTTCTTTATTCTTGCCATATCTTCATCACTTGCCTTATTGTTCTCCAATTAATTAATTTCTTTATTCCAACACAATGAACAAACATATAGATTGACGTTTGATGATAATTAAGGCGTGTTTTAGTATGATAGCTGCCTGAAGACATTGAGTGGCATTTCGTCGGCCATTTGCAGAGCAACAAAGCGAAAGCGCTGCTCAGTATGGCAAATAGCTATGCATAAGTTCAATTATTGTTATTGAGAATATACATTTTTTTTCACAAATATACATACGTCTTGATAAGCACTTTAACATTTTTTTTCTCTTTTTGTGAGTACTCATCTAGAATTCTAATGGATGAGTACCTTCGCAATGCATCACACTTTATTGAACTGTAGAGCTGAGGTATGCAAAGCCCTTGAAATCTCGGAATCCCAGTGTGAGTTATCAATGGGCATGTCTGGTGACTTTGAGCAAGCGGTAAGTTCTGCATTCCACTTTTGATGAGTTGCATACTTATTAGTTTTATAATGACTATTTTTCATAATGTTTGTGGAACTACATTTTGTTTAGAGATCAAGTGGCTATATTGATATCATATAAGATAAATTTGTTATGTAGTTTAGGATAAACTTGCATGCCAGCTTCTACATCTTAAACAGGGCAATGTGTTGATACTTGCTATTCACCCCTCATTGACACATTTTAATTATTTTATCATAGTAAACTATAATACTATCATTTTTCCTAATAGACCAGGAATAATATGAAATCAATAACACGGTAAAACTGAAGCATCAAGAGTTAAGAGGAGAGCTCCATTATTGTATATATGTTCGTTTTTATCGCCTTTCTGTATATTAGAGGTGGGTCATTTAAGGGGCTACCGATAGGCAATTCACACGTTAAAGTATATCGTAGACTTGCTGATTTGGCAATCCAGCTTGCAACAGGGTTAGGGCTTAGGATCAATAATTTCTGGCTCAAAGAAAATCGAGCTCGAATTGGCCAAACTATATAGATCAACAAGCTGACGTGATTCACTCGATTGACATCCATGCTAAACTAAATAGTCTAGTTTTACAATTCTTCTTGGAGACACTGCTAATCATGCTGCATGTTGAAACTAAACATAGTTCTAGTCTTCTAGATAGAGCAGGTTATTATAAGACAAATGTTATGTGGATTACTGCTGCATTGGTCTATTAACTATCTTTGTCTGCTTGCAGATTGAAATGGGTAGTACTAGCGTGAGAATAGGAACAACCATATTTGGGCCAAGGGATTACTCAAAGAAGTAATCCCCTTGTTTCTTGGTACAATGCAAGCAAAAAGTTGCTCTCTTACTTGATTCACTCGTATTGATATTGATGTCTTCCCACCCAGATACTCATGTTCCTAATCATATCTATTTATGGATGAACAACTTATTGTAGATAATGCCATATATATATCACTGGTGTATTCATTTGTAGAAGAGAATATTTGATTCTTGGCTCCATTTCAATCGATAAAGGTTTTGCTTAAAGAATTAGACGAAGAAACCATTCTTTTTCAGATAGATGGCTCTGTGTATTTGTTGCTTTTATGGAACATTGACCCCATAATTCTATATTTTCCCCATTTTTGTCTAAACACATGGTCACTTTATTATTTTAGTTAGAATATTATAGTATTTGATTGTTGACTAAAGTCTCATTTTGATCCTTAACATATTGTGATTTTTTATTTTGGTCCAAAACATTATCTTTTGAATTATTCGGTCCCTCACATTTGAAATCGGATCACATTTAGTCTGAAATGGACGGAACTGTTAAAATGTAACGGTCAACGAATTTTAAATAGATTTTGACCGGATTAAGAGTTATAATTATGTTTTATTAATGTCTAATATCTAATTAACCTAAAACTAAAAAAATTTAAAATATAAAATAATCTAACAAAAATCAAAATTAAAACATAAAATCAAAATAAAACATCATTCCAATCAAAATTAAAACATAAAATCAAAATAAAACATGAAATTAAAACATAAATTAAAACATAAAATTAAAATAAAAAAAATCCAAACTATAATTCCTTTAGCCTTGAATTCCAATCGTCCATAACACTTCGAACCTCTTTCTTCACAAAATTCCAATCGATTAGGGTTATTTCTTCACTTAAATTCCAATCGACGCCTCTTTCTTCACAAAATTAAAACAAATCGGCTTCTTTCTTCAATCACGTCCATCTCCCCAATCTCTCACTTTGAACGCTTGGAACCCTAGATTTCGCCGGCGATTCAACCCAAGTTCTCGTCGGCGATTCCAATGTAGTTCGAGCCCTTACGCGATTGCGAAGTACATGGAGAACACACACAAATCTGTTCTGTCGGCCAATTTCAGGAAGATTCTAGGGCTCCAACTCAAAAATTCTGCTGCGAAGGGGAAATTAAACAAAATCAAGGCCTCGTACAAGTTATCCGATGCCGGAAAGAAGGCGGCGGCGACGAAGCCTGCTGCGAAGAAAGCTGGTGCACCTGCCACTAAAAATCGAAGGCGGCTGCTGCTGTGGGAACTAAGAGGAAGGCGGAGGTGGTGAGGAAGGTGGCGGCGAAGAAGCATGTGAAGAAGGCGGCGAGTCCGGTGAAGGCGAAGCAGCCTAAGAGCATAAAATCCCCTGCTGCTAAGAGGGCGAGGAGGGCTGCTGCTCTGTGAATGGATTAGGGGTAGTTTGTGAATTAGGTTTTGTAGATATTTGTTGGGATTCAAAGATATGGATGGTGTTTGGCAGATTTTGGTTTGTGGTTTGTATATTTTTGTTTTGAATGAATGTTTCTTTTATCTTCATGGAGTAACCTCTTTTTTTCCTTCTTTTTGAGCATCTTCATCTGTTTATGTAGTTGTTTCTTGCTATCTTTAATTTGCGTGTAAGTTTTAATCAAAAATCCCCACCAACCAGTGGAAAATCCCTTGTTAAATTATTTTATATTTTAAATTTTTTAGTTTTAGGTTAATTAGATATTAGACATTAATAAAATATAATTATAACTCTTAATCCGGTCAAAATCAATTTAAAATTTGTTGACCGTTACATTTTAATTGTTCTGCCCATTTCAGACTAAATCTGATCCGATTTCAAATGTGAGGGACCGAATAATTCAAAAGATAATGTTTTGGACCAAAATAAAAAAATCGCGATATGTTAAGGACCAAAATGAGACTTTAGTCTTGATTGTTTCTAACTTCTAAACATTATGAATTTGTTCATTTTTACTAAAATTTGATGGAGTCATTTAAATTTAACGGTGATTTTAGTTGAATCGGTAACTTAAGCTCTTTTAATTAAACCTTGGTCAAAATATTTTTGTCCTAAATATATGACCATTTATGAGTTTTTAAAAAGTTATTATTGCTAGCTTTAAGCCCTAAATACTTTGATCTACTTCATTGCCAAAAATTGACTGAGCCGTTTAAGTTTAACATTGTTAGGGTTTTATGACAATGTGATGACTCCAACACAAATTTCGACTGATGTTGCCGGCGAAGGCTGGCAAAACCTTGGGGTTTTTAAAGCCCATTGCCTAATCTTCAAAATTCGTACGACCATTAAATCACAAGTTGGTCGTGAATCTGGTGCGTGAATTCGCGCATATGATGACATTTCTTTTCAAAATTCATTACACTTCAACTAAATACTTAAATATTATTTTAAAAAATGTTTATAATTTTATTGATTTTTTAGATTATAATATTTCATTAATTCTGAGGAGAAACATCATTGCATGCATGAATTCAGGTTACACCACCAAAATTCTCAGTCATGGTTGGACATGTGAGACATTCCTAACCTAAGGTTTCGCTGCTCTTCATGGTCGACACGGCTCACGGTCAAAATTAAACGGCTCCATCAAATTTTGTATGAAGAATAGAATTTGTAATAAATGGAGAATATTATTTATGTCATCGTTTACTTATGAATCTTAACACTACAAATATATAAATTTTATTTTAGGTTTGAAAAACATGTAATTTTTCATAAAGTACCATTTCTTTTGCATATTCTTAGGATATCCACAATATCTACCTCTCGTCATACCTCTAGCCTCTACCACATCATTATCCCTCTCAAGTTTTGCGCCGATCACAACTCCTACAACCCAATCATACCTCTCCTCATACATTTACTCCAATAATTTTAATTAATTTCTCATTTTTATACTATCATCCACTTTACAAACTAAATAAAATCATAAATAATAAAATTATTTATAGTGATGGTATTTATAGATTTTAAAAATTACAGATAAAAAAAATTAAAATTTCTAAAAATTACATTGAGTATACAATAAAACTACACAACTTATATTTCTAATTTTTTTAATTAAAATGAGATTTAAATAAATTATTTATAACAAAATTTTGAATTTAAATTTAAATAATCCTTGCAACGTGGAATGAGGTGCCACAACATGAGTCCCTCTCCGTGCTATACCCCCATCCCCCTTCCCGTTACCCCGCCTGGCGTCGCCCCCAACCGCTCCCCACAATTCCAATGGTGTCCCTCTCATATCACTTTATTGATGCCCTTATGGACTTATTTCTTGTTTATGAGTTGTAAACTCATCAGTTACAAGTGAATTTCGGATTTTTTTTTTCATAATCTTCAAAATTGATGTCTAAATATATATGAATGCTAATTATAGTGTGGTCTAAAAAATTTTACGATCTCAATTTACTAATTGAAATTTAAAATTTTGATTAATGATGATTTAAATGATTTCATTTTGATTCTTAACTCATCAGGTCATTTATTTTGATGTTACACCGTTCATTTTAGGTACCAACCACGCCATGCCCATATTTGGATGTCGTTTATTAAGTCACCTATTTTGGTGTCACATCATACGTTCTCGGTGTCATGCCATTTTTTGATTTGTCATTTTAGGTTGCTCACAAAAAATGTAGGTATTTGATCTTATCAGCATGACCTGGGTCCATCAATGCAAATGGGTTCGTTTGTATTCCACTGATAGCCATCCGTTAGAGGTCCCCAATCCGAACCGAACCGGACGAACCGGCCCGGAACCGTCACCGGCGGTTCCGAACTGGAACCGGAACCGTCGGCGGCGGTTCGAACCGGCACCGGAACCGCCGGTTCGGCCGGGCCGGTTCCGGTTCCAATTTTTCGCTAACCGTAACCGGCGGTTCGAAACCGGCGGTTCCCGGTACAATTTCAGGCCTACTCCTAGCCTTTTCAGAAACCGGGCCCGCGGCCGCCGGATTTGACCGAAACCATGGGCGGAAACCGCCGGTTTCCACCGACAAAACCGCCGGTTCCGGCGGCAAACGGGCGGTTCCCGCCGTTTTTTTCCAAATTTTGAAAATTCAAACGGACGCCTAAACCGCCGGTTTCCGCCGAAAACCGGCGGTTCCGGCGGTAAACCGTCGGTTTCCGCCGTGTTTTTCAAATTTTAATTTTTTTAAAAAAATCACAATTTTCCCCTATAAATACCCCCCAATCCTCTTCATTTCTACTCACCCCATTCTTGTGTAACTGTGTTAATAAAAATTTCTCTCTCAATCTCAATTTCTCTATTCTCCATTTGATAAGTATCTTATTGGTGAAAAAAGTGGGTATCTTTGGGGCAGATGGTACTGGAACACAAATTTATATATGGAATCTGGATGAATGGGGATCAGATTATAGTTTAAAATGGGAAGCTGGGTTCACTGGCGGGAGTTCGTTTCATCAGGCCATCAGGGTGGTATATTCATCTGAGTCCGACGATGAAACGAACTCCCGCCAGTGAACCCAGCTTCCCATTTTAAACTATAATCTGATCCTCATTCATCCAGATTCCATATATAAATTTGTGTTTCAGTACCATCTGCCCCAAAGATACCCACTTTTTCACCAATAAGATACTTATCAAATGAGGAATATATTTTAATGATCTTCTAAGTCTTTTTTGTCAACACTTGTAAGTTGTAAATTTGTAATTGTTGTAACTTGTAATTGTTGTAACATGTGTTTAAATTTTTCGATTTGTAATTGTTGTAACTTGTAATTGTTGTAACTTGTATTTAAATTTTTCGATTTGTAATTGTTGTATCTTGTAATTGTTGTAAGTAACTTGTATTTAAATTTTTCGATTTGTAATTGTTGTAATTTGTAATTTTAAAGTTGTAATTTGTAATGTTAAGTAATAAGTTGTAATTTGTAATTTTAAGTTGTAATTTGTAAATTTTAAGTTGTAATTTGTAATTTTAAAGTTGTTTGTAGTTTGCAATTTTAAAGTTGTAATTTGTAATTTTAAAGTTGTAATTTGTAAATTTTAAGTTGTAATTTGTAATTTTAAAGTTGTAATTTATCATTTTAAAGTTGTAATTTGTATCAATAAAATTGCATTTGAACATCGCTTTATTCTAATTTTATTTATGCAAATATATCTACATATTTTACTTGAATTACAAATTTAAAATGCAAAAAAAAAAAAACGCCGAACCGGATGAATCGGCCCGGAACCGGGCAAACCTAGGCGGTTCCGCGGTTCACGTGAACCGGCGGTTCACGGTTCCGGAACCGGAACCACCGATCCTTGGCCGGTTCGGTTCCGGTTCCATTTTTTTTCGAACCGGAACCGGCGGTTCCGAACCGTGAACCGCCGGTTCCCGAACCGTGGTGACGTCTACCATCCGTTTTTAAAAAGCAACCAAATCTATGTGCGCCTCATCAATGAAATCTATATGCACTGATCCCTTGTTTTAATTGTTGGTTTCTGGGATTACAAGAGATAAAAGCTGGGCGTAATACAAACCCAAAGAAGGAATACAAAAGGAGAAACTGAACTAAAAATTACAACTGAAATTGAAACAGTAACCGTGAATAAGTTTAGCCGAGTCGAGGAGGCCTATTCCCGCAAGACGAGATACGCCCTGGTAGTGCTCTCGGTTTGGCATGTCGTCCCCAAAGGTAAAACGACTACGTCTCTGGCGATGCAGCACCGCAATCAACAGAGCTCCGGCGAACTGGATGGAGGAGAGGGCAGAGCTTCGACAGAAAGATAATGCAGAGAGAGGGAGAGAGCTTATGCTTGTGTAATGTGTGTCTAATGCAGTGGAATGGCTAGCATATTTATAGGCCAAGCCACCATGCAGATTCGTAACCGCCGACGGTTACGAGCGTGTGGCAGGAGTGTGCCTTTCGCGTACGGAGCGTGTGCTTTTCTCACGTGGCAGCTCTGACTGTGCCACGCTTGACGACGTGTCAAGCCACTTGGATTGCTGACTCTGCTGTGTTATAAAAAGATTAAGTTTGGGCTAGGGACAAGTCCAAGCACCAATCCACCATGCAGGGTCAACCAAACCATGAAGGCTCATCATGGCAGATTCGTAACCGCCGACGGTTACGAGCGTGTGGCAGGAGTGTGCCTTTCGCGTGCGGAGCGTGTGCTTTTCTCACGTGGCAGCTCTGACTGTGCCACGCTTGACGACGTGTCAAGCCACTTGGATTGCTGACTCTGCGGTGTTATAAAAAGATTAAGTTTGGGCTAGGGACAAGCCTAAGCACCAATCCCAAATACCAAGATCCAAGTCCAAGTCCAAGTCCAAGTCCAAGATCAGACTCGGGACCGGGCCTGCGGCCCGCGACCACGAGCACGTGCACGAGCGGGCGGCGGCGGCGGCGGCGCGCGTGTGTGCCCGCGTGTGGGCTCTTTCACCCATCTTGGTCCACTATAATTATTAAGTAACATAAAGTCACTTAATTTAAACACATTAAAATATGTGTTACTTCTCCTATGTGGGATAATTAACACTAGTTAATTATTCCCTAAGCTCCAACTCCAAGCTTTAATTAAAAGCTAATTATGCCCAACTTTAATCCACAATTTCTCACTCACCGGAAATCGGATTTGAGAATGTGAATATACTACATTTATCTATGTAAAATGTAGATCGACGATATATCATTTAATTTCACAAAATTAAATGTCTCGTCACTTTTATTATTTGGTCAAAATCCATTGACCGGGCATATTTAATCCATGATTTTTACATTAATTTTGGGCAGTACGAAATGATTTAAAATACATTTAGTGTTATGTTTGTCGTTAATAAATTATTAAAATATTCTTGACACACAAAACCACATGCATTTCTCTTTTAATATCACAATCATAGTTGATGTTTTTTTTTCCGTGAATTACATAATCCGTCATACCATAACACACAACACTTCCAATAATTTAGTATAAGGGCATCGTTAACGCGGAGGGTCGGGCCGCAAATCGCGAGTCCCGGCCCGTCCTACGCCTTGGAGGGGTGGAGGTTCCGGCCCAGGCCGGTCCCGGGGCCGCAGTTGCTGCCCGGTGACGCTCCCGCGGTCCAGCCTGGCCGGCGTTGGAGCTTCCGGGGCGAGGGGGTTTGGGCCGCAAGTTCTGAATTTTTACATTTTGGAAGTGGAAGAATAGGGAGGGGGAGAGGAAGAAGAAGGAGGAAGAGATGGAGAGGGGCGACGTGGCTGCAGACAAGCCAATTTTTTTTAAATTCTAAATTTTTTATATTTTTAAGGTTATAATTTATTATTTTTGTATTAAAAATGAAATTCTCGTGTTATAAATGAAATTTTCCGTGTTATAAATTTTCGGCGTTTTTTATTTTACATTTAAAATAGGTTGAAATTGTGAATAGTGTCATTTATTAGTTGCGGCCCGGGTTGTGGCCTGCAGGGTTAGAACAGTTGGGGCCTGGGCCGCAACTGTAGAGGAATGATGACGTGGAGGGGACTTGGGACCTGAAACCTGTAAAAAATCATGGATTAAATATGCCCGGTCAATGGATTTTGACCAAATAATAAATGTGACGAGACATTTAATTTTGTGAAATTAAATGACATAGCGTCGATCTACATTTTACGTAGATAAATGTAGTATATTCACTTTCTCAAATCCGATTTCCGGTGAGTGAGAAATAGTGGATTAAAGTTGGACATAATTAGCTTTTAATTAAAGCTTGAAGTTGGAGCTCAGGGAATAATTAACTAGTGTTAATTATCCCACATTAGAGGATTAACACATATTTTAATGTGTTTAAATTAAGTGACTTTATGTTACTTAATAATTATAGTGGACCAAGATGGGTGAAAGAACTCACACGCGCGCGCCGCCGCCGCCCGCCCGCCCGAGCCCGAGCCCGTGCCTGTGCTCGCGGTCGCGGTCGCGGGCCGCGGCCCGATCCCGATCCCGATCCCGATCTCGGACTCGGACTCGGACTCGGGGCTTGGTGCTTGGCCCAAACTAATCTTTTTAGACCACCACCGAGTCAGCAATCTAAGTGGCTTGACACATCGTCAAGCGAGGCACAGTCACGGCTGCCACATAAGAAATCCATATGCTCCACACGCAAAAGGCACACTCCTGCCACACGCCTGTAACCGACGACGGTTACGAATTTGCCATGATGAGCCTTCAATGGCTTGGTTGACCCTGCATGGTGGCTTGGCCTATAAATAGGCTAGCCATACCACTGCATTAGCTACACACAAAAACAAGCATTCTCTGCATTCATAAGCTCTCTTCCTCTCTCTGCATTGTCTTTCTGTCGAAGCTCTGCCCTCTCCTCCATCCAGTTCGCCGGAGCTCTGCTGATAGCGGGGTTGCTTCACCAGAGACGTAGTCGTTTTACCTTTGGGGACGACACGCCAAACCGAGAGCACTACCGGGGCGTATCTCGTCTTGCGGGAAGAGGCCCCCTCGACTCGGCTAATTCACGGTTTAGTTGTTTCGTTTTTCCGTTGTAATTTTAAGTTCAGTTTCTCCTTTTGTATTCTTTCTTTTGGGTTGTATTACGCCCGGTTGTATCTCTTGTAATCCCCAGAAATCAACAAAACCGTGCCTGGGTTATTGATGCTCTAACTATTAAAACATTGGAGAAGTGGCTTGCCACTACCTTTGTTTCATTCGATGAATACAGTGCCATAGTGAGATAGCTGTGAATTTAACGTGACCTAATAGAAATTACTAGAAAACTTTCAAAATAAATGTATGGGATAGTGGGCTAATATTTTCAATGATCCTACTCATCTTTCACTCTTCGCATACAAATGTACTCCGCATAATTAAGTATTTAAAATTGGATTTCAATTATCTACAAAAGATAATTATGTTTTTTTCATTTTGGTCCGATTACTAAAATTAGTTTCTATGTATTTATAATGTGAGTCTCATTTTTCATTTATAATATTTTAACCACTTTCTTTCTATCTTTTCCACTTTATTAATTTTGCTTTAACATTTGTGTTCTCTATTAATCAAATTATTTTTTGAGGACGAATGTTATAGTAAAAATTGATGATTAAAAAAATATATAAAATAGAGAAATATGAGTATTTAAGTATTTAACCTAGTACAGTTAGAAATATATAACTTTAATTATTAAATCTATTATGGCTAGGATTTTCGAGGGGATGGATCCTCTGTTGCGTTAAAAAACACAGGTTGTTGTGGTTCAAACGCACAACAATGCTCATGAAACGCAGCCAATCTTACAATCTCAATTCTTTTTTTAATTTGCTGTGGGCGGTGGGCCCATATACAACCTTTAGTAAAATAGATATACATGTACACGTACTCCATGCTATATACTTTCCTCTCTTTGTAGTTATAAAGTAAAATATTATTTTTATTTTACATATTTCTTTTATTTAAATACTAAAATATTATGAAATCAAATATTATATATGCATATTAAAATGCTTAATAAATTGTAACTATGATGGAATAAATATATGTATATTTCATTTTTATATATTAAATACTTTCTAAAAATATAATGAAATTAAATATTTGTATATTTCATTTTATAAATATTTTATTCTTTCATGTTTCAAATAAAATTTTTAATTTTATTTGGAGATGTTCCTATTTGATACTCCCCGTCCACGATTAATCGACATCAATTTATTTCTTCGTCCGTCCACAATTAATTGACACTTCTACTTTTTATTACTTTTTGTAATGGACCTTACATTCCACTAACTTATCACACTCATATTTTATTATAAAACTAATATATAAAGTAGGATCCATATATTATTAACTTTTTCAATCCACTTTTTAATATATACCCGTGTCAAATCAAACATGCTCAATTAATCGTGGAAGGAGAGAGTAAGATATTTCATACTCCTATTTAAAAAATGAAATATACTGATATTTATTCCATCATAGTTACAATTTATAAGTATTTTAATTTACATATATAATATTTGATTTCATAATATTTTAGTATTTAAAAAGAAAATATGCAAAATAAAAATAATATTTTGCATTATAACTAGAAAAAGAGGAAAGTATATATCATGGAAGTAAGTGTACACGTATATCTATTTTACTAATGTATATGGGCCACCGCCCACAGCAAATTAAAAAAAGAATTGAGATTGTAAGGGTGTCCACTATAAGGCGGACACGCCCAATAGCCCCACCCCAGTTTTTGTCCATAGCCCCAATTTTGTTGTCCATAGCCTCAAAATTCTATTTCCGCCACTATAGTGGTCACCTCCAATAGCCCCCAAATTTTATAATCAATTTTTATTTTTAAATATTTTTTAGTTTCAATCAAGTGTAATTTAATAATCGCAGTGTAAATAACTAGAATACGAGGTAATTAGGGCCGAATATTCGTTGTATTGCAAACCAGTAAAACAACGAATAATTAAAATAAAATACAACTACAAAACTCCGCCACCGTCTACTCGGTGTCGGAGTCGGCTTCTTCTTCTTCTTCTTCTTCTTCTTCTTCTTCTTCTCCTTCTCTCTCGCTGCTGCCGGCCGCGGTATCCCCAGGCGCATTATCAACCAACCCCAGTCGACTCTCAATCCGAGTGATGAGCCTCTTGTAGACGTTCCTGACGTACGGGTCAGTTTCCCCTGCGTATTTGCTGCATACGTCTTGCAGTTGTTGCATCAACTGCACGTTTATGGTATTGAACAAAACCTCGTGGGGTTGCACCGTGGGCTGTGGGATTGGGGCGGATTGGTGGATGCGCGATCCGGACGTGCCCGCCGATAGGCGGGAGCCACATCTACCCCCTCTGGCGCTGCGGATAGAGGCCTGTTGTCCCATGGGCCGTCGTCGCCTAGTGTGAGTATCGGCTGGCTCTTCGACTTGCTCATCGTACTGCTCGAACTCGTGCGATCCACTGCTGTAGTCGCCGGCAAGGTTGTGCCTTGTGCGCTTTGGCCCAGGAGCTGTTCCCACCTCGTTCGCCACGATCGACCTGAATTTCGGACAGTCCACGAGGACAAGATACTCTTCCCACAAGGTGAACTTCGGCCAGCCCTCCGTGTGGTATTGGCCCTCAGACAGGTTCTTCACATTTGCTGCGCTGCGGCCACTCTCAGCATGGCGAAGGTTGTTCTCGTATATGGACGCGAACCGCTTGGTCGCATGGAGAATCCTACCCCACTTTTTCCGGAGCTGTTCTGGGTCGCGCCTCTTGGCGCCGTCGGGTTTGAACTCCTTGTATGCAAACATGACGCGCCTCCAAAAGCTCCCCTCGGCCTGATCTGTCCCCACCACGGGATCTGAAGTGATAGCATCCCAAGCCTTCGCCACGGCAATGCTCTCGTCTTTGGTGTATGGCTTGCCCCGGTTGGACCCAGAACCAGAGCCACCGCTACCGCCAGTGCCACTGCCCTTGCCACTCGGAATGCCGGCTCCACTGCCCGTGCGCTCACCGACGTGGCCGGTGCCACGACTGCCGCCTCCGCCCCTACCGCCTCCGCCCTGACTGCCGCTACCTCCTCGGGTCGGAACGGGCGTTTCCACCTGTACTGCAGGCGTATCTGGGATGCCAGAACTGAGCAGACCCATCATAGTATCAAACGCATCTTGATCTGCCTCGGTGAACGGAGATTGGCTGGCTTGGAAAGGGGAACCCGGACGCGGCTGGTGAAGCGTGTCTAGGTTGAGTTTGTAATCTCCAAATGCGGAACGACTCAGATTCCGTGGCGGAGTTGGAGAAGACCTCCACGACTGAGATGGAGGAAGGGGTGGACTCGATGCCCACGGTGGGGGAGATTGATTCCGAGTCCAAGGCTGGGACGGAGGCACATATCCGCCAAAGCCCGACGGCTGAGAAGCATATCCGCCAAAACCCGATGGCTGCGAAGGATAGCCCGAGGGGTTTGATGGATTGCTGCCATATCCCGATTCCTGAGAGTCGGGTGATTCGTCGTCTCCTCGGTGCATTTTTTAGAGAGTGGTTGTGTAGATAGTGAGTGGAGGGATTTTGTGAAAATGGTGAAAAATAGGTGGTGGGGAGTGGTATTTATAGAGGGAAAAAAATTGAAATTGGCGCCGCATGCGCCGCGGCGGTTTCCGCCACTATGGTCGCCGCGCCTATAGGCGCGGCTATGCCCCCGCCGCGTCCTCGCCCCGCACCCGGCGATTGCCCGTCCGCCCCCATCGCCACGCCCGCCGCGTCCACCCCCGGGGCGGACAACCTTCCCACTATAGCCCACCCGCCGCCCGCATAGCCGCGTCCACTCCATAGTGGATACCTAATTGGCTGCGTTTCGTGAGCATTGCTGTGCGTTTGAACAGCAGCAGCAGATGATCCATCCCCGATTTTCGAACCAATTAAATTTGTGACAAAGACTATTTATTGAGGATTTGACCCTCCATTTCTAGCGTGCCAGACTATTACAACTACAAGCGCCAAACCACCGCCGTTTAAGCCTTCCAATTTCCATCACCGTCTCTCTCTCCTCTCTTTCTCTCAGAAGGAAGCCGGAACAAAGTATATGTCGAGCTTACATCCGTCGATCAATTACATGAAAGCCGCTCCGTTTGAGGTTCCAGCCACCTCTTCCGCCGCTGCTAACAATGACCGGAATGTTCCATCAGTCGAACAGCTTGTTCTTGACCTATGCAACCCCGATCTCCGCGAAAACGCTCTTCTCGAACTCTCCAAGGTCTTCTCATTCTTCCTCTACTTTATTGCCTCCGAGTATTTCTGTTTTGCTTACTGTTTAATTGTTTAGGTTTTGAAGTTTCTGACAGAGGGAAATCGATATTGATGTTGAGAAATGATTAAGAATCACACGAGTTAGTTCAATTGAAAACTATGAGAAATAGGAAAATCGACGCTCTAATCACGAAAATAATGTAAACTCACCATCTCGAACATGTGGTGCTTTCTTTTCGAACTATTTAATCACTTATTTCTCTGAATACAGCCGGCTATCCTTTGTGTTATTGTTCATGATCCACAAAGTTGTATTCACCGGGAGTTAGTTATCAGCCTTTCATTGTTTTGATTTTTGTGGGTTATTTTATGTGTAATCGATTTTTCTGGCAACTATTCTAGTAGAAGAGGGAGCTGTTTCAGGATTTGGCTCCATTGCTATGGAACTCCTTTGGTACACTTGCTGCTCTTCTACAGGTGTGTCTCTAACACCAGCCAATTTTCTACGGCGTCTTCTGTATGTAATTTAAGTAAATTTAGTCAATCATCTTATGTCTCAAAGTGGTTGTAAACGTTTATAATGCCTGCCTTTTCCAGTCATGTTGTGTATTTACTATATTATGTTTTACAAGTTTAACTGATTTGTTCTGGAAAAAACTGTAAAACACTCGGGTTTCCGAGCAATAAAAAATGCTACGAATCTGAAGTGAAGATCTCCTTTGTGAAAATCACTGATTCATTGCATTTGTGGTACCTGCTATATGCAATAGAACCAATCAGTATTAGGTCCCAATACTAATTTGTTCCCAATTTTCATTATGTTTGAATATGGGGATATTTCCTCTGAATGTATGTTTCATCTGGGGTGGAATGTTTATGACTTAGCTTCATATTTGGATAAGGAAATTTGAAAATTTCAGTATGTTGTTGAGTTTATAATTTAGTAATGTTTGTTTTCTTTTCTTTGGTAATATAACCTGTTCATTTCCCCCATTTTTTTTCTCATGATGTATCTCGTTTCGTTTTTCATATCCATCACCTTTGCTTTAGGCATTCTAGTCCGACATCTTTCATTATTGCGGCTGTCCTTTTCAATGTGTTTTTGGGACCTCCCACAGGAAATAGTTTCTATTTACCCAGTGTTATCTCCACCAAATCTAACTCCTGGGCAGTCAAACAGGGTTTGCAATGCACTCGCCCTTCTTCAGGTGATATTTTCTCTATATTCTAAATATTTTTCTGGCTATACTCAACTAACCATTATTCTAGCCCCTGCCAAATGGTTGCAGAAATATATAATTATGTCCGTGGAAAGTTCTGATGAATTTGTGAATACAAAAGAAGAATGTCACTCCTTTTATGTCTAGTGCTTAATGTGTGTATTTTACTTGTTGCAGTGTGTGGCCTCACATCCAGATACAAGAATGGTGTTCCTCAAAGGTAATATCCACATTTCACATTTTGTTAAACATAATCCTCCTCGACAATTTTTCCAAATCCCAATTCAGTATAAGTGATGCCACTTATTTTTACAATCCCCCTTCGTTGTTTGGGTATACGCATGGGCTAGGATCTGAACCTATACTATGTGTGGATTAATATGTAATGTTTCTGGTTCTACATTAGGGTGAATGAGTAAGGAAGAGGTAAAGAGCATTGCATGTGAACTGATTATTTTGTTAGGCAATGGTTATGCCCATCACTTTTTGGTGTTCTCTGCAGCAGATTGCTTCTGGTGAATGACTATCATATTTTGCTATGTACTTAAGTCCTTAGTCTTTAATTCTTTCTTATTCACTTATTCTTATTATTTACCTTGTATAATCAAGGTATATGTAACTCTTACTATTCTAAATTTACATATGGATGGCTGCGCAGTACATCTAAATGGATCTTTCCTTGATGCCTTTTCTGTTGCAGCTCACATTCCTCTGTACCTGTATCCTTTTCTTAATACCACCAGCAAAACTCGCCCATTTGAGTACTTGAGGCTTACTAGTCTAGGAGTCATTGGTGCTCTGGTGAAGGTATTTCTAATTCTTATTCAGCGATGTAATTTCCTAAATTATGTTTTCTTGCCTTGGTTGCTTAATTCTGCTCCATGCTAATATCACTCCTATGTGCCCATAAAATAAGATCGCTCTATTTCTATTCATTTTTTAGTTGCATAGCCACTAAAAAGAGTGACAATTTCCATAATGGAAATAATAGTCTATGGACTTTTGTCCTCTTATAGTTGTATTTCAGTGTGTTCTGATTTTTCGCTTTGCACAATAATAGAATTAATTGTAGTAGTATATTAGTTAAAAAAAAACAATTTCATGTTGATAGGAAATAGGGTACTACTCATTACATGTTGCCTTTTTAATATCCTCTACTGTCTTCTTCACATCCTAACACATGAGTGATCTGTTGCTAATCTTTTACCAGGTTGACAACACTGACGTTATCAGTTTCCTTCTCTATACTGAAATAATTCCCTTGTGCTTGCGGACAATGGAAATGGGAAGTGAACTATCAAAAACAGTTGAGTTCCTCGAAGCTTTTGGTAACACAATATGTAGGCATCTTTTGTTTTACATGCTCTCATGGCTTGTTTTGTGGACCATGAAATCATTAGATTTTCTGTTTCAACACTGTTGGTTGCCGTTTGCTTTTGGAGATTAGCCTAGATAGATAAAAAAAAGTATAGGGTAATCCCTGTTTACTAAGATGGATTGGAACTTTAAGATACCCGAACCTTGATCATTTCTTTCATTGCAGCTAATTTTTCTTGATCCATAACCTATTGAAAGTGTATAATGGGATAAATTCCAGTAACAAGGTTAAAAATAATCAACCATGTGCCTTATCAATCATGAAAAATAAATGCCCTCTTGGAGATTTCTTTTATTGGTCAGTGGATCCTATTTGAATATGAGGGTTTTATTTGCAGGTAGCAACATTTATTGTGCAGAAAATTTTGCTTGATGACGTGGGATTGGAATACATATGCGCTACAGCAGAGCGATTCTTTGCTGTAGCTGGGATTCTGTCAAACATGATTATTGCACTTGCTGAACAGCCTTCTGCTCGACTGTTAAAGCACATTATCAGGTGCTTTCTTCGTTTGTCTGAAAATCTAAGGTTGGTCAACAGTGTGGTTTGGTTACTCAACTCTCTTCACTCAGATTTGTGCACACCTATACCAATGATTACCATAATTTCTGCAGAGCTTGTGAAGCACTCAAGAATTGTATGCCTGAAATGCTCAAAGATGGAACATTTAGCAGCTGCCTTCTTGTGGGTGTAACTATCCTCATTTGAGGTCAAATATCTTTATTTTGATTGATTGATGAATGATCATAATGTTGTATTCTCCAGGAAGATGTAACTACGAGAAGGTGGTTACAACAATTGCTTCATAATGTGCTAGGGCATCGGGTAGCCATTCAAGCAGGAGGTGGATTTGATATCGTCAATCATGGCTAGATCTAGTTTACTCATCGCTCATGTGCTTAGCTAAAGAGTTGCAGACAGTTTTTGAAGATTTGCAGGCAGCTCTTGCTTTGCCTCATACTACAGTACAACCGATTTTTGCTATAATAATACTGGAGAAGTGTCGCTTTGACTAGGAAGTTCGGGTTTAATCTTTGGAGATATTGTCGTCTTTTGATATTGTTTGTAATGATATATATATCTTGAAGACAAATATTGTACCAGATATATAGGGAATGTTGTCTTGTTTTCTTGAAATCGTCGTCGATATAATAGAAAGCTCCATTTGGCATCATAGAATTGGAGTTGTGGAATCATATTTTTCCAATTCTATGTTTGGTAGTGCAGAGCAAAAGAGAGCCTATGTTCCAAGCTCATCTCCCTAAAATATTCGTATAATGATTAGTGTAGTCTGGCTGAAGCTCGTAGAAGCTATTCATCACTTCTCTCATTTCCTTCATCCATTGGAGAAACTGTGGGCATCCTTGTTTCTGCAGTGGTGGCTGGCACTCACTAATATGGCGGCCTTGTGGCTACTCTGCCCATTCTTATGGTTTCCGCCATAATTTCTTTTTCACAAGTCACCGAAAATGCCTGCCTTGTGAATTGTTTGTATGCTAATTTTTCCTTAATTGGAGTATGATTTTATGATAAAAATATGTAGTAAGCTAGCTGATTATAAATAAAAAATTAACATTGTTAGCAAAATGTATTAAACTGAAATCCTAATAACACTTATATATGATTTATGTTAACTTGAAATATTTTTGTATTAGAGTGAAATATTTGTGAAATTTTTTGTTCTCCATGTATGGTTTTCCTACAAAAATATCATAAATTTTAAAATTAATTAGTCACTTCATCTTCTTCAACAAAAATTGGAAACAGTTCTCTGTTGACCGTCACTTCCAACCTGACAATAGAGTCGGAGATTGATTTCGTCCAGGTTGCTTATTATAAGAGATGTAATCAATTCAAAAGCGTAAAATTTTATGCTTCTTCTCACGAAATTTCCATACGTACTGAAGGCTATGAACATTTTGATTTTCTGAAACCTAAGGCAGTATAGCATAAGTTTTGCTCCTACGAGATGGAGGCGATGGACATGGACGAGGTTGAAGAAATATCGGACATTGAAGCATCGGTAGGGGCAGTGGAGAATCTCCTCGGTTATTGTTTCAAGCAGAAGAAGCTTCTGGAAGAGGCCTTGACTCACTCCTCCTGTGCTGACTCCCCCTCCGCCTCCTACCAGCGCCTCGAGTTCGTCGGCGTCGCCGCTCTTGGCTTGGCCGTCGCCAACTTCGTTTACCTTTACTATCCCGGCCTCGATCCCGGGAAACTCTCGCTCCTACGCTCCGCCAACACCAGCACTGAGAAGCTTGCGCGCGTGGCCGTCCGCCACCGCCTCTATAAGTACGTACGCCACAACGCCGCTGTCCTTGATGAAAGGGTATCTGCTTCAATTCATTTTTTTCTTACTAATCAATTCGCCCCTATTTCTCCCGTTTACTTTCTGATTCCAATTTCGGTTTGTACATTTTTTTTACCAATAATTGATGTTTATAACCGGTAGCTGATCTGATAAAGAGAAATTACTGCCAAGTTTGGAGAGAATTTATTCAGTGGCATAGTTAGACCGACTCTAGAGGTGTGCAGTAATTGATGGATATGTCAATGTGTGCTATTTCAGAACAGGGCAAGGATGGCTTTGCTGCAGTTGATGGTGAAGTTGGCTTTCGTTATCTAAGAGCATCCACAATAGGAATGCCCCAGCCACCACCTAGCAATAGCCCAGCCGAAAGACTCCCTTTGCCATGTCATCATGCCCTTCCCACATCCTAGTCAATGCCCTAGCCTTCCTACAGCCTAGCCAATGCCCTAGCATTCAATTTAAATAATTTTAATTGTTAGTGTTTATCAAATACTCCATCCGTCTCTGAAAAGTGTGAACTATTTCTTTTTTAGTCCGTCTTTCTAATTTTAGAAACTCCTTTTCTTCTCTAATAAGGTGGGATCCATTCTCCACTAACAATACTTTAAAAACATTTTCCTTCTATTTCTCTCTCGCTTTGCCGATTATGCATTAAAACCCGACCAATTGTTCATACTCTTTGGCGATGGAGGGAGGATTAAAAAAATGAAGTGCAATGAGTTGTAAATATAAAGTATAAATAAAAAATTAAAATAAAATAAAATCGGCTAGCAGGTTAGTCCACGCCTGACCTCCCGGGCTTTTTTTCCCCTCTGTTCGGCTCGCCTACCGCAATAGCGGACTAACCGAGCGCTTAGCCACTCGCCGGTGGCTAGGGCGCTGGCTAGTCCGCTATTGTGGATGCTCTAAGTAAGCACTTTTGGGTCGGGTCAGGGCTTAGTGATGGCTAATTGTTCATCAAGTGTATAAATTCACTTTTGATGAATTTTACTGTTATTCATCACTGAAGATGCCTGATCAAGTGCTTCTTAGGAAGCTGAGACAACTCGTTCACTTTCAACTCTGTGAAGATCATGTTCAATTTGTGCCTATGTTTTATGTAAGAAAATTCGTAGTGGCACTACAAGGCAAGGAAGAAATAGAGATACATAGGGGTTGTCAAATTTATGCAGTTGCCTGGTTTTAGAGCATGCGCAGAGGTGGCGTCCGTCGCCACCGCCGTCCGCGCCGCTCGCACGGACGCCATCCGCTGCCGCTGCGCTCGCGCCGCTGGCACGGTGCTGCTCGATGTATCGAGCACGTCCGTGCCAGCGGACGCACACGTGGCGCGCTCCCATTCGTCAACGGCATAGCCGTTGTGTTTAAATATTTTTTATTTTATTTTTTTTAAAAATCGGTATTTAATTATAAATAATGCTAAAAAAATATATTTTCCAAATCCCAAAAATATGGCCGTTTTTTTCCCGTTTTTCTGAATTTTTTGATTTTTTTTATTTTTTTATCCCAAAATCATATATAAATACACACATTCATCACTCATTTATCACATCAATTCATCTCTCATTCATCTCTCATTCATAATTCTTATACAAACTATCAACACATTCAACCTTCACTCAAAACATCAAATGGATTTCACTCATCTCATGGCGGAAGCGGAGCGCGAAGAACAAGAATACTACGAACAACATCGTGCCGCTTACGAAGCATATGTCGCGGCGAATACCCCCGCTCATCCTCCTCAACGCACTAGATCAAATCGCCGCTACATCCATCGTGACCGGGAGGGAGCCCACGAAAGGCTCGTTGCCGACTACTTTGCCGACCATCTGCGGTTTCCGGCAGATTACTTCAGGTGCCGTTTTCGCATGTCAAAGCGCTTGTTCATGCGAATTGTCAACACATTGTCCGCACGTATTGAATACTTTCAAACAGGTGTAGATGCAGCCGGCCGGCAAAGTATCACGGCGTTGCAGAAGTGTACGTGTGCCATCCGACAACTCGCTACTGGGCAAACGGCCGACATCTTCGACGAGTATTTGCATATCGGTGAGTCCACTGGAATCCTTTGTTTAAATAATTTTTGCGAGGGCGTTCGTTCTGCTTTTGGGGATGAATTCCTTCGGGCACCCACCACCGATGATTGCCAACGATTGCTTCGTCTTCACGAATCAGTCCATGGCTTTCCCGGAATGCTTGGCAGCATTGACTGCATGCATTGGAGGTGGAAGAATTGTCCGACTACTTGGAGGGGGCAACACTTAAGCGGTCACAAAGGCGGCGGCCCAACACTTATCCTTGAGGCGGTCGCCGACTATCGCCTATGGATTTGGCATGCATATTTCGGCGTTGCCGGATCCAACAACGACTTGAACGTGCTCTATTCTTCACCACTCTTCAATGATGTGATGAATGGTGTAGCACCGGCGATCGACTTCACCATCAACGGAAATACATACCGCATGAGTTACTATCTCGCCGATGGTATCTACCCAAGGTGGTCGACGTTCGTGAAGACGCTCCACAACCCGCACGACCCGAGACGGGTTCTTTTTGCGCAGCGTCAAGAGTCAGCGCGGAAGGACGTCGAAAGAGCCTTCGAGGTCCTTCAAGCTCGATTCAACATTGTGAAGGCCCCGACTCGGCTGTGGTACGTGAATAATATCGCCGACATCATGTTCACGTGTATTATATTACACAACATGATTATAGCCGACGAAGGGCCGAGGGCGGCTAGCTTCTACGACGAGGACGAAGCCGGAAGCTCAACAGCGAGGTCTCCCCCACGCCGAGGCGAGCATACGACGGTTGGCCAGAGGATCGAGACAAGACACATAATGCGCGATACTCGAATCCACAATCAACTACAAGAAGACCTAATCAACCACATGTGGGCAAAATTCGGCAACGATTAGTGGTTTTTTTAATTTTTAGGATTTTAATTATGTAATTTTTAATTTTTAGGATTTTAATTATGTAATTTTTCATTTTTAGGATTTTAATTATGTAATGTTTAATTTTATTTGTCATCTGTAATATTTATTGTGGGTTTTAAATGAATTTTAATATTATGGAAATGTTATTGTTTAATTGAATTTTAAATTAATTGTGCTCGTCCTTGCGGAAGAGCACAGTTGTGGGTGTTGTGCTCTTGCCAGAGAGCAGGCATGAATAGTACCGCCCGGGCCCACAACCGTGCCGCTGGCAAGAGCACAGTTGTGGATGCTCTTATATTAGAGTTGTCCATTGGAATATGAAGCTAAGCAAACTCGTACAGTTTCAACTTGTCAAGATCATGTTTCTTTTATGCATATGTTTTAGGCAAGATAATTTGTAGTGGCAATATAAGGGAAGGAAGAAATAGAGATTACTGGGGCTTTGTCAAATTTCTGCTGTTGCCTGGTTTATTATTTGAGTCGTCCAATGGAATATGAAGTAACTGATGCAAGTTTCAATTTGGTGAAAGCACCGAAATTTCTTGCGGATATTGTGGAGTCAGTGGTAGCTGCTTTGTATATTGATTGCAATTTTGATTTACATATTACATGGAAGGTTAATTACTTAATTTGCATATGCGTTTTCTTATGTTGTGTTGTTGTGTGTTTTCCCTTTTCCATTCTGCTGCATATGTTTGATATAGCATTTGTGTCTTTTCCCTTTTCCCATAAGCTCGATTGCCTGCAAAGGCTGCTCTTGAAAAGCTGTCTCAGAGATCTTACAACCAATTGAAGGATACCATATTCGATCATATCAATATGGATGGTGAAATTGAAGAAGCAAAACAGAAGCTGCATGAACCACATTCAAACCCAAACTACAAGTAAGCATTTTTCCCATTATTAACAACTTTGTGTTACTCTAACTATGCTATCATACCCATTTCTTGCTTTTCCAATTTTTGTCTGTGAAAGGAAGTAGTTTCTACTTTTAAAATGTACATATATAACTCTAGGCCTGAACCACATTCAAAGTTCAACGACACATCTCGCTCATCGTTGCTTTACTGATTCGCCAAAGTGCTGTTTTGCAATTCATTGTAAAACAAATCCCTTATCATATCCTAAAGATAGAGCTATTTTTCATAATGTTGAAAAATTGTGACCAAGTTATGCATAGATGTTTGACCCTGCCAAGCATGTGCAGAATCATTAAAGAAGCATGTGTAGCTAATCAGAAGAGATTTACATGCTCTGTTGAAATTGATTTATCAATGGCTTCACTTTTGATGGAGGGGAAAGAGAAGCCAAGAGTGAGAGAGGCAGAGAGCTCAGCAGCTTCAGCAATGCTCTTCGGTCTTAAAAACTCAAGACTTTATATGATTATCATGTCCTAAACCTAAGATAGTGAAACAGCTAACCACAATAGGAATTAGAGTTGTACTATCAAATTCTTGAGAATCAAGTATTTGAAGGATACTTTATTTTGTACGTGCACCTAGTTTTGATTGTTGAGAAGTAATCGACTTTTGATTAGACAACAATTAATACATTTATTATACAGGTTAAGTTTTTGAAGTATTATCTTCCTTTTTTACATTTCTTATTTTATTCATGAAATTCATATAGTTAAAAAATAGAAATATAATACTATAAAGAGTGAAATAATTAATGAAGTTCATTTATTGTGCAGCTTAAATTCTTGAAGTTTTATCTTCCTTTTTTTATTTGGTAAAAAAATACTTTTGTAACCCAATTCAACACATTATTAGTACGATTAATCTAAAGAATAAAATATTAAAAGGGTAAATTAGACATTATATATTCTAGTCTTCATTAAATTCATATAAAGACAATAAAATACAAATATAATATAAATAGTGAAATAAATATATTATTATATCAACATAGTAAATAAAATATAAAAATGTGATTTTTCATGATAAATATAGTATTTGTCAACATTCTCTCTCCTTATTTTAATATCCAATTATTTTCTCTCTAAAATCTCATGGTATTTATGAAAATGGTATAGTAATTATGAATGGGACAGGAGTAATTTTTATATTGAAATCAAAGTGTCATTTTTATCGGATAATTCAGCTGAACTGATCAAATCATTAAACAATAATCATCAGCTGTAAATGTAGTTAATGGCAGTTTCATTTTAATTAAATGCACACAAACATGCAATAAAGTTGAAATGAATGTGGTACGTTCTTACTACTTATCCATACATTTTATGCATACTCACTGTATAATAATAACACAGAGTAGTGATTTAGAGACATAATGTCTCTATGACATAATGCCCCTATGTCACTTTGCCATAACTATATTTTATATTGTAACTAATCTACCCTAATATCATATTAAATGGATATATATCTAGGAAAATTATATCAAATTAAATACATTTATCTAAATGCATGCTCATTTATTAGAGATAAACGTGAATCATGCATTAAAGTTATAAATGGATTTCAACAAAATCATATGTATATATATACTTATGTCATGTTAATTTAATACTTATTTAAAAAATATTAATTCAGATTATAAATTTATCATTATAGTAGTATTAATTAACACACTATATAACTAAAATGTTATATTTAATTATAAAATAATTTGATAACTTAATATAGTACTACTATTCTTTTTTATCTTGTTCTTTTTTTTAAATATTCTAAATATACAACAATGAAATCATTTATTTTAATATATGAAAAAAATAAAAATTAAAACATTTTTCTTCTTCAAATTTGAATTTTATAATAAAATAATATAGTTATTATGATGAAGAATTTTTGCGTTATCTTATTTTTTGTGTTATTTTCTATAGCTTTTGTTACAGGAGAGGCTTTCTTAAGTTGCAAACTCTGATAACTTATCAATGTAGTGAATTAAAAATGTCAATACAGTGACATTAAAATGACAACAAATAATTTTGTTGATATTTCAATATACTGTGTTGATATTTTAATGTCATTGTGTTGATATTTTCAAGAAAAGTTATTATTTTTGAATAAAATTTATTATTTTAAAAGGATCAATAATAGGTTTCTATTTAGCATGTGATAACTCAAATCCTTTGGTCTATTGGATAGATAGAGAGCTTGTTATTTACTATACTTCATCATAGAATAAAGAGTATTGTTATTGGGAATAAAATTTACATTTACTATGAAAAATTAGTGTTTAATATATAAATTTACTAATATAGTTTGTTGCAAATAAAAGTTATTTATTGCAGAAAAAAGTTATTTATGTTTGCTATTTGACAAGAGATTATAATTGTTAAAAATATAATCATTTTAATTAATAAAATATTATTAATATAATCAATAAAAGCATTATTGTAACAAATACTACCTCCGTCCCACAAGAATATACACTATTTTCTTTTTAGTCCGTCCCGCAATAATATGCACTTTCTAATTTTGGAAAGTCATTTCTCTCTAGTTAAATGAAATTATTGTTCCAATAAATTAAATTTATTATTCTTATGAATAACATTTATTATCCTTGTAAATAAAAGTTAATGTTTTGGGAATAAAAGTTACTGTTATTGCAAATAAAAGTTACTATTTTGGAAATAAAGTTACTATTCTCATAAATAAATAATTTTGTTCTAATGAATAAAAAGTTAGTAGTATTAATTTTGTGAAGAGACAAAGCAAAGGGAATTAATCAAATGCGTATTTTAATCTACATGTGATAAAATGGTATAAATAATATTTTTTATTGTTATAGAAAATTAGAAATGAGCAAATTGGAAAAGAGATAAGTTGTTGATGTAAAACTATACTTGGAGAAAAAGAATATGAGAATTTATTGATGGAGAATTATAACGTGAGAAAAAGGAGAGAATTTATTGATAGACTTATAATTAGAGAAGAGGAGAGAATACTTAATAAAAAATGAATTAAAAATCTTTGAAATTTAATTAATTGCCCGGCACAAATCTCATTAAGACACCCGCCTTTCTTAATTGAAGTCATACATACGTTTTTATACCATTAAGGGTAAAATAGTATACATGTAAAGCATTAATTTAATAATAAACACAATGTAATACAAAATTACTACTTTAACCTCATTATGTCTTAGACATTATGTCTCCAAAACATTTTTCTAACACAAAAAAGTATTAATTACACAAAAATCATCGTTATTGTGCATTAAATAATTGTCTTATAATCATCCCAGTTCATATATATTGGTTCACAAATGATCACACTCTTAACATTCCAAAACAGATGTTAATAATGATTATTTCATTATATAAATTTTAATTTTAGGGAATTTGAAATGGTAATTACAAAAAAAAATATAAATAAAAATATTTATTTTTAAGGTGATATCCGAAGCCATTATAATTTTTAATAAAATTAGAAAAACGAAAATATTTTATTTATTTGCGTGATAACTAGAAAAATGAAAAGATTTAACTTATATAAGTATCCACAAATTAAATTACGTCTATTAAAGTGTCACGACCGCCCTCTAGGATTAATAAGTACGGGCGATCGTGATTAAAAGAACTTAATAACCAGCCGAATGAAACTAGGGTTTCAATAAAGAGTTTGACCAATAATTAATATTTAATAAAAAGGGGCCAAGAGGTTAACATTATCCAAATACTTAGGTTTAAAGCTAAAAGAATGATGAGCAAAAACAATGTCTCAGCGGAAACGATCAAGAGAAAGAGTGAAGTCATGTATGAAGACACAATGACACTCATAGTCCAAGATAAACAATAAATTCTCCTTTTTACGTGCTCAACACCACCCTATCCTCGTCGCCGCTTAACCTGCACATAGGGAAAACACATGCAGGGCTGAGTACTATAAAAATACTCAGTGGGCTCATGCCAAAAACAGTTGATAAAAGTTATGTCATCCATACCACAGTGAACTCGAGTTTTAACTTGAGAAAATAATCGAGTTCACAAAAACATTATCATAGACTGACCAGTTAAAACAATCTCCCCACTTTCTCAACAAACTATCAATCACTACATTTCCATAGTGCGACGAAAGTGTGACCACACTATTCGCCCACGAGACCGGCCGACTAGCAAGGACAGCTCACGATCCCACCTGTGTACACTAGCCTGATAGGGTTTGCGGCCCTACTCAGACCCGAATTCGTTTAACATAGCTCTATAGCCTAATGGAGCGAACTCACAAACTAGGCATCAGGCAACCATCTCAACATAGCTCTATAGCCTAATGGAGCGAACTCACAAACTAGGCATCAGGCGACAATCTCATCATCAAAACAAACATGGCATGACATAACAATTTAAACCACCCTTATTCCACCATAATCATACTTTTGAAAGCGTAAAAGAGTTTAGTAAAAGAAAGCCCACCTCGACTGCTTATTTATCAAGTACTCTCTTCCCCTTGGTATTACGATTCACTTGCGATGATTCACCTTTAACATTTAGATAATATTTAAATGTCAACACACTTTTCAAATAAATAAATAAAAAATGCATGCCCCCTAATTAAAGTTATTTATCTCGTTTTTTTCTCGATTTTCGATTATTCGGCGGCCGCCTAAAATTCCTCCGTTTGCTCCTCGTATTTTTTTTGAAGATATCGAATTAAACCCTAAGATTTAATTAAGCACGTATAATTAAATTCCCGCAAACTATTTCTCTTCGAATTAATTATTTCTGACTTAAGATAAAGTTATTCACTCTTTGAATTATTCCAAAAATTAATTAAATATTCCTCACCATTAAATTTACTCATCGACCCAAGGATTTAAATTAAAAGCCCCAAAGCTTAATTATTTCCCCACCTTACATCACCAATTTAATTAAAAAGCCCCAAAACATCCAAATTTTAATTATTGAGGCCCAAATCCCTTTAAAGAAAACAAAGGCCCAAAACTCCACCATACCCCACGCCTATCTCACTCTCTTCCTCTCTCTCTCTCGTCGACAAAAATCGGAGCTCTCAATCTCGTCGCCTTCCACCTCCGCCGTTCCGTCACCGTCGCCCGGTTCTCCACAGAATCGACGGTCGTCTTCAGCGTCCATCCACCGCCGCCAATCCGCCGGAAAAGCTGCTGCTGTCGCCGCTGCACAGAGCCGGGCTGCTGTTCGCCGCTGCTCCGTCGGTGATCGTGCAGCCCCGAAACATCACCGCAGCCCCCCGATTCGTCCCGAAACCAACCCGAACAGCCCCCGCACAACCCCAAAAGATAAGTTCTTTACTCAACTTTTTTGTTAATTCTCACTTTCTGATTAATTGACGTGGCATTCAGTGGTTCAGTTCGGTTCATCGTTGAATATTGCTTGTGTTTAGTGTGCGAGGTTGACGTATGAGATATACACTGAAGGAATAAACTTGGAATGAAATCTTAGGGACAAAATAGAGGACTAGGAATGGAATCCAGAATGCAAAAGAGAGGAACTTTGGTAGACGTTGTAAATTCTCCGAATGTATTTAATAAGATAGTCCTGGATGAATGATTGTATTATGATGTTAAGAAATGTTCGATTGAAAGAGAGTATACCTTGAATAGGTTTTGAGAAAACAACCGATAGCTTCCTCTTTCGAATTTGGTTCTCGATTTCTGCCGGAAAAATATTGAATGAGTTGATTTCCAAAAGAAACGTGCAAAATCGAGGGAAATTTCTGCAGAATTACCTTGAATTAAAGTTGAGAGGAAAAGCCTTGTCTTCTTTTCTTGATTGCATAGATAGGAGAGAACGATTTTGGGAAGGAAATAATATAGAGGGAGGGGTGGTTTGATGTGAGAGAGATTTAGGGGAGAGAGGGAACGTTTTTTTTTCAACTTGGGTTGAGGGGGAGGATTCAAATTCTTTATATTTTTTTATATATATTTTTGATTAATTTGGATTTGTTTGGTATTTATTTGCAGATTACGGAGTAGGATAATCTCATCACGGAGGAGGATAATCTTTATAGAATCTTTAATTAAAAATTTAATTAATGTTGATTGAGGACCAAATCAACAGGGAAAATATTTAATTAGATTAGTTTAATTCACAGTCCATTGTATTTTATTTTAAATTGTGCAGTCCACAATTTATTTATCACGGACTGGATTATTTATCTCATCTATTCGATCCAGCTCGCGAATTGAGTCCAATATATTTATTCCTCACAAAAAGGAATTATTTTAACTTCACGTAGTAATTTATTTCACAATTTCTAGTCCAACGACAAATTTCACTCAACAATTAATTCACGGAACCTCGCAAAATTAATCGCATTAAATGTCAGTACTTTGTGCTTCACAAAAAAATTAGGTTTAGAGAAACGGGGCGTTACATGTGTACAAAGAAATTAAGAACAAATTAAAAAAGATCTCTTGTGGAAATAATGACATGTGTAAGGGAGAATGATCATGGGGATGGTTTAGATAGATGCATAATTGTATATTAGTTAAAAAAATTATGTATTAATTACACGAAAATTGATTCCCATCGTTATTGTGCATTAAATAAATGTGTTATAATCATTCCAAACGTTCACATATTTTGGTTCAGAAACGTTCACGCTCTTAACTTTCCAATACATAAGTTGATTATATCATTATATACTCAGGTTTTAAATTTAGGGAATTTGAAACGGAAATTACAAAAAAAAAGTAATATTTATTTTTAAGGTGATATCCGAATTACAAGGTGATTTTTTCTTATGATAGAGTAATCAGTGATGTAAGTAGCTAGCATGTATTATGGCAACCTTTTTGAGAGATTGCAAAGATAATTAATTATTTCTTAAAAAAAACAAATTACTTCCAACACTAATACTAAGTGTTAATGTAAAAGTACTTTTACTTTTTAAACTTAAAGGGTTTCTTTAATATTATCATAAATGAGGCAAGTGAAAGGTTGTGGAATAGAATTCTAATTCTTTTTCTTGGACTATAAATATATAACATGTGGCCGGTATAACGATGACCGACATTCGGTAGTTTTGCGAATCTCTTGTGAAGACGAGACGTATGTGATGACAATTTGCGTGAATTTGGGGTGTGGGAGCGCATATATGCAACTAAGTAGTTTTTATAAGCAAATCGAGATTCGATTTCAATATTAATGAATGTCGAATTGAATAAATCTTTTAATACTAATTTATAAGTATGTAGGAGCTCTATAGGATAGGAAATGTGATTTGTATTTAAATCAAAATGATTATCGAATTATCAGATTTTGTTTAAAAAATTTACGAATAACGAGTATATATGTATATTATAAAAATATTGAATATTGCTATCATAATTCTATATTTTTATTTAAAAGCAAATATATGTGCAGGAGTTTCGTAGAGATGGGTCGAGGATAAGAGCATCCACTACGCGTCGCGCCGGCGTTCCGCGACCCGTCCCGGAGAGACGGGTCCGTCGCGCGACGCGTTGCAGCTCGCCGTCCCGTCCCGCGCCCCGTCCCGCGTCCCGTGTCGCCGAGACAAGCGACGGGCCGTCTCGCCACGCGCCTAGGCGACGTGGCGCGACCCGGCGTCGTGCGTGACGCCCACTCGCCGGCCCGCGAGTGGGCGTCGTCACGTGCTGACGCAATAAATCAATTTTTTTTAAAAAAAATCGAATTTAAAAAAAAAATACTTTTTATTTATAAAAATTGTTTTTATATTTTAAAACAATTTTTACAAATAAATAAATATAAGAAATTCGTAATAGCCCACATATATTTGATGGGCTTGCGAATTTATGAAACTCATTCTTGTTTGCTTCTCTTTTATAGAGACAACCTTGAATGTTTTATGTTCCACTTTCGATGTGGGACAAAGTCATTCTTGGTTGCTTCTTTTTTATAGACACAATCTTGAATGTTTTATGTTCCACTTTCGATGTGGGACAAAGTCATTATTGGTTGCTTCTATTTTATAGAGACAACTGAATGTTTTATGTTCCACTTTCGACGTGGGACAAAATAATTCATGGTTGCTTCTCTTTTATAGAGACAACCTTGAATGTTTTATGTTCCACTTTCGATGTGGGACAATGTCATTCTTGGTTTCTTCTCTTTTATAGAGACAACCTTGAATATTTACGTTTCACTTTCGATGTGGGACAAAGTCATTCTTGGTTACACAAAGTCATTCTTGGTTACTTCTCTTTTATAGAGACAACCTTGAATGTTTTATGTTTCACTTTCGATATGGGACAAAGTCATTCTTGGTTGCTTCTCTTTTATAGAGACAACCTTGAATGTTTTATGTTTCACTTTCGATATGGGACAAAGTCATTCTTGGTTGCTTCTCTTTTATAGAGACAACCTTGAATGTTTTCTGTTCCACTTTCGATGTGGACAAAGTCATTTTTGGTTGTTTCTCTTTTATAGAGACAACCTTGAATGTTTTATGTTTCACTTTCGATGTGGGATAAAATCATTCTTGGTTGTTCTTCTTTTATAGAGACATCCTTGAATGTTTTATGTTTCACTTTCGATGTGGGACAAAATCATTCTTGGTTGTTTCTCTCTTATAGAGACATCCAAGAATGATTTTGTCCCACATCGAAAGTGAAACATAAAACATTGAAGGTGGTTACTCTGTAAGCAGTGATAGTAAGTATGTCAAGTGTGCACAGAGAAAACTAAAGCAAGTGCTCAGTCAAGACACCACGCTCCTTAAATCCACCGGATCACCAGGTCCAGGAACTCAAGAGAACAACAGTGTTTTTGTAGTTGGACACACTCGACTCCCCTTCAAAAATAAATCTCTCAACCCGAATACTATAAATTAGTATAGAGAAGCGGGGTCGATCCCACGAAGATGGATTCATGAAGTAGTGCTTAGAAACTCTGGAAACAAGCGGCTGCTGCCACGCAAAAGGGTTGAGAATTTTAACTACCTCTAGACCTAGGCACAAAATGTAAATGCTAGACCTAGGACACGGAAAGGAAAATAGAATCAGACTTCAATACTGAGAGACACATTTTACTTCCTAGATTGAGTAAACGTCTAACTAATTAAGACTAGACAGAGAGAATAAAACGGCGGGGACCATGACTCTAACTATAGTAAGTACGGCCAAAGCTGCAAATAACAAACTTATGCTCCAACCAACAACGACATGAAATTTCCTAACCGATTCAAGCACGCAAATGGAGAAAGAAGAGCATATATCTGGATTCGAACAGAATATAAAGATTTGGATGCTGGAAACTTACCATGAACCGGAAATACATCAGATCTGCGTAATCTAGGCGAAATGAAATGAAAACACGTAAACTAGGCATGAAATTTAATCAATCTTGCTCAGATTCACGTCAGATGCTTAATCCACTCCGGATCCAAGCGATCCGAACCCAACAACAGACAAAATCGACTCTATAACTCCGGTTTTCACAGATCTGTCCCGATCAACTCCGAATTCAAACAATCACAAACATCTCCACAACACCAGCGAACTCAACTCTCCGATTCATCAACAAACAGACTCCGATCACCCAGATCCAACCACAACCTGCATAAATTCAGAAAACAATTGCGAAACGCATCCAAAACAAGTAAACTAACTCAAATTTCAGAAGATCATAGCAGCAAAACCAGAAATCAACATCATCGACATAACTGAAAATAAAACTCGCATAAAATACGGAATAAATGGTAAAAACAACCAGAGGTCCGAGCTTCGAACAGCGAAGCTCGGCGAAATCAGCAAAGTATGAAAGCGGAAATTAAATTGTTTCTTCGCCCCGCAGAAGGACGGTGTTATAACCCAATCGAAAACGTGAAAAAGCTAGATGTGAACCCAAAGTGCGTCACCCTGAATCTCCCCACGAAAAGAACCCAAGTGTGTGAAAAGTGAACTAAGCTACAGGCTGTTAGCGAGGCCTCCAACCGAGAAGATCCCTCCAGCGTGCATGCTTCTCCCTTTTATAGATGCGGACATAACCTTTTAGAATCTTCGTAGAAATCTCTATTCTACCCTTCAACTCCGAGGTTTCCTCCGTCAAGCAATTTTTCGCACATTGTTCACTTATCCGCCAGTTTCCTCGGGCGTGTGATTACCGCCTTCCCTTCCTGGACCTGGCGGATTCCTTCTACACACCTGGCTTAAAACAAGTGTTAGACCCTGTAAATTCACGAATTTTTCCCCTAGACCTATGCATGAAATTAGCCTTATCAAACATTCAAGGATGTCCATATAAAATTGTATTTTAAATTATGTCATTTTTATTTTTTTAAGATTTTAATTATGTTTTTTTTAAATTTTAATTTTATTTTTATTTTATGCTGTAATGTTATTTTAATTTTAATGAAGTGTGTTTAGACGTCACCACGGTTCGTGAACCGCCGGTTCACGGTTCGGAACCGGCGGTTCCGGTTCAAGATTTGTTGGAACTGGAACCGGCCCGTCGAAGACCGCACGGTTCCGGTTTATGAACCGTGAACCGCCGGTTCACTTGAACCGGCCTAACCGTCGGTTGTTACCCGGTTCCGGGCCGGTTCGGCGGTTCGGCGGTTTATCCGATTTTTTTTTTTTTTTGCATTTTGTAAATTGTAATTCAAGTTTAAAATGTAAAAAAACTTGCGTAAATAACATTAGAATGAAGCGATGTACAAATGTAATTTTATTGATACAAATTACAACTTCAAAATTACAAATTACAACTTTAAAATTACAAATTACAAGTTAAAATTTACAAATTACAACATAAAAATTAGAAATTACAACTTCAAAATTATAAATTACAAAAGACTTAAAGTCTTCATTACAATTTACAAAATTACATATTCGAAATAAAGGGGAGAAAAAAGAAATAAAGGAAAAGGACTTGAGCTCAACTTAAATTTAAACTTAAATTTAAAATTTAAGTTGAAATATAAGTTGAGATGCCTACGTATCCTCAATGCTCAATTGCATTTTGGAATCAAAGTCCACGTAGTTCTCTTACCTTGCTTACCTATTTGGCTTGATCGCAAGTATACCAAATGGTGCTCTCAAATTAAAGACTTATCATATAACATATTAAAACATATTAAAACTTACTAACATATTAAAACTTATATCATATAACATAATAAAACATATTAAAAAACTACTAACATATTAAAACTTATTATAACATATTAACATAGTAAAACATTTAATTTAGAAGTTTAGAACTTACTTGTAATCGAAGAGCGGCTCGCCTTCCCACCCCCTCTGCAACTTGTGCTCTAGAAGGGGCACGACGACGCCGAGAGTCACTTTGATCTTGAGCAATGCCCTTGCCCCGATCACCACCACGACGAGATGAAGACATGATATTATGGAAATTGGAAGTAGAGAATAGATAGTAGTGTTTATGTGAATATGACTATATGATAACGTGAACAAGAACAACGTGAGTAAATTATGAGCGCAAACAACGTACACAACTTGAGAGAATGAGGATGGAGAATAGAGAAATTGAGATTGAGAGAGAAATTCTTATTAACACAAGAATGGGGTGAGTAGAAATGGAAGAGGAGGGGGTATTTATAGGGGAAAATTGTGATAAAAAATTTAAATTTTGAAAAATAACGCCGAAACCGCCGGTTCGCCGCCGAAACCGCCGGTTTTCGGTGGAACCGGCGGTTTACGGACCGTTTGAATTTTCAAATTTTGAAAATTGCGGTGGGAAACCGCCGGTTTAGGCCCGGAACCGCCGGTTTAGACCCGGAACCGCCGGTTTAACCCTGAAATTGTGAAAGGCTAGGGAGTAGGCCTGAAATTGTGTAGGAAACCGCCGAACCGCCGGTTTCGCCGGAACCGGCGGTTCCGACCCGCCGGTTACGGTTTGCATAAAATGAGGAACCGGAACCGGCCCGGCGGTTCCGGCGGTTCCCACGCCGGTTCGAACCGCCGGTGACGGTTCCGGTTCCGGTTCGGAACCGCCGGCGACGGTTTCGGGCCGGTTCGGTTTGGAGACGTCTAAGTGTGTTTGTTTTAATTGAATTGGGTTGGAAAAAAAAATAAAAAATGAAATTGAATGAATAGTAATTAAGGGACGGAATAAGGGACGGTTAAGGGACGGAGCGTTGCAGGTTCCGTCCCTTAGTTAAGGGTTGGAGGAATAAAGTACAGTGGGGCCCTCAAATAGTGGTCAAATAGTAGTTAAGGGACGGTTTAAGGGACGGTATAGAGACAGCGTAGTGGATGACCTTAGTGGGTGCGAAGGACAATATGTAACTATGCACGATGTGATGTGATGTGATGGATGCACGATGAGTGTGTGATAACTACAGAGTCGAGAGCAACCTCACGCGGGTGATTAATACTCCCTCCGTCCCCTAATAAGAGTCGCTCTTTGACCGGACACGAGTTTTAAGAAATGTAGAGAAAAATTGATTGAAAAAGTTAGTGAAATGTGATACTCATATTTTTATATTGGTTTTATAATAAAATGCGAGTAGAGTGAGTTAGTGGAATGTGAGGTCTACTACCATTTATAGTAAAAATGAAGAGTGACTCTTAATAGGGGACGACCCAAAATGGAAATTAGTGACTCTTATTCGGGACGGAGGGAGTATTATTTTGACCAGCCGTGAATGCAATTTGTTATGGGATGAAGCTCATGATTCCTGGGTTATTCTGATTTAGAAATGGTGTAGAGTTGGAATGGATGTATTCAACCTAGATAATATAGTTATATCTGATTTTATGTACTCCCTCACTCCCTTAAATTTTATTAATAAGACCCAATATGTATAGACTAGCTCAGCCAGCCATGGCCCATGACTATGTAAAGAATATCACATTCGAAATCCATAAAAAAATTATTAAAGAGGTATCATCGTAAACCATTTAATATAAAAAAACTATAAATATATATAAAGAATAATAATGATAAATCATATTGTATTTATTATGGAAATATTGAGTAACTATAGCTTAACTTTCATGTAAAAAGATTGACTTTATTACTCTTTTCAATTAAATTAAATATTTTTGTTTAACCATTAGATTGACAAATCTGGTGACTAATAAGTAATAATTAGTCATTATTTAAATGCTAATTATTTTTAGTTAACGTATTATGCATATTATATGCAATTTTTATTAACAGCTTGAACTATATAATTGATGCACATTACGTGGATAAATGTATTTAAATATGCCCTAAATATATTCACGTTGATATGCATCAGTCATCACTCAATTAAATTGACATGTATTTTTGCTTATATCAGAAATTAATTGAATATAAATTTATCTCTATTTATATAAATATATAAATCTCAAATCCATAAAATCATACTCTTGAATTCGAAAATAACTTCAAAATCAAATTACATAAATATCATTCAAATATTCACGACATCGACATACCTTAATTTCCATAATTACAGGAAAAAAAATCAGATTCATCTATTTTTAATTAAACAAAATCTTACCATATACAGTTAAAACTTAGAGCATCCGCAGCAGTTGAAGGACGACGTCCGTCCGTCCGTGCCAGCGGCACGGCACCCGCTGTCCGCCGCTACGCTCTCGCCGCTGGCGCGGCGCTGCTCAATGCATCGAGCACGTCCGTGCCAGCGAGCAGCTGACGTAGCGCGTTCTGATTGGCCAACGACATTTCCGTTGGAAATTATTTTTTTTAAATCGAACATAATACCAAAAATTTTAAAAAAATTCAGATTCCCAAAAATATGGTCTTTTTACCATTTTTCTGGATTTTTTTAATTCAATTTAATTTTTTATTCCCAAAATCATCTATAAATACACATTTATCATTCATATTTCACATCAAATCATCTCCCATTCATCTCTCATTCATATTTTTTCATACAACTTATCTACATCTTCCTCTCTCACTCAAACCCTCTCAAATGGATTTCACCAATCTCAATGCGGAAGCGGAGCGCGAAGAACAAGAATACTATGAACAATATCGTGCCGCCTATGAAGCCTATGTCACCGCGAATACCCCCGCACCTCCTCCTCGACCAACTAGATCAACTCGCCGCTACATCCATCGTGACCGGGAGTGAGCCAACGAAAGGCTCGTTGCCGACTATTTTTCTGACCAACCACGGTTTCCGGAAGATTACTTTCGGCACCGTTTTCGCATGTCAAAACGCTTGTTTATGCGTATTGTCAACACATTATCCTCCCGTGTTGAATACTTTCAAACAAGTACAGACGCAACCGGTCGACAAAGTCTCTCGGCGTTGCAGAACAGCAGAAGTGTACATGTGCCATCCGACAACTTGCTACTGAGCAAACGGCTGACCTCTTCGGCGAGTATTTGGATGTCGGTGAGTCAACTGGAATCCTTTGCCTTAAAAATTTTGCGACGGCGTTCTTTCAGCTTTCGGTGAGGAATTCCTTCGGGCACCCACCACCGATGATTACCAACGGTTGCTTCGTCTTCACGAAACAGTCCATGGTTTTCTGCATGCATTGGTGGTGGAAGAATTGTCCGACTGCTTGGAGGGGGCAATACTTAACGGCCACAAAGGCGGCGGCCCAACACTTAACCTTGAAGCGGTCGCCGACTACCGCCTATGGATTTGGCATGCATATTTTGGTATTGCCGGATCCAACAACGACTTGAACGTGCTCTATTCTTCACCACTCTTCAATGATGTTTTGAATGGTGTAGCACCGGCGATCAACTTCACCGTCAACGGAAATGCATACCACATGTGTTACTATCTCGCCGATGGTATCTACCCAAGGTGGTCGACTTTCGTGAAGACGCTCAGCAACCCGCAAGACCCGAGACGAGTTCTTTTTGCGCACCGTCAAGTGTCCGCTCGGAAAGACGTCGAAAGAGCTTTTGGGGTCCTTCAAGCCCGATTCAACATTGTGAAGGTCCCGTCTCGGCTGTGGTACGTGAAAAATATTGCCGACATCATGTACACGTGTATTATCTTGCACAACATGATTATAGCTGACGAAGGACCAATGGCGGCTAGCTTTTACGACGAGGATGAAGCCGGAAGCTCAACCGCGAGGTCTCCCCCACACTGAGGTGTGCATACGACGGTGGGCGAGAGGATCGAAACAAGGAACACAATGCGCGATACCCAAGCCCACATTGAGCTACAAGAAGACCTAATCAAACACATTTGGGCGAAATTCGTCCACAAGTAGTGGTTTTTTTTAATTTTATGAATTTAATTATGTACTTTTTAATTTTTAGGATTTTAATTGTTTAATTTTTAATTTTTTTGTAATTTGTAATAGTATTCCGGATATTTTTAATGTATTTTAATTTTGTGAAAATATTTTTATTTAAATTGAATAATAGAATGATGGGACCCTTGAGCTTGTTCTTGTGGAAAAACATGGACCCTCGTTGGCAAGAGAACGGATGGAGATGCTCATAAAAGGTAAATAAACCAATAATAATCATAGATTTTAAATTTAAATAGTGTCTCCATCTCCTTCTTCAACTAGGTTGCAAAAAGCAAAACAGAATTGAAACAGTCAAATCGAGTCTTCTCTGCTCACTGTAACTTTCCAAACTGACAATTGAGAATCGGAGATCGGATTTCCTAATTTGAAATCTGTTGTAATCTGCTTCGACTTTTTTCCTAAAAACAATATTTTTATGCTTCTTCTCACGAAATTTCCATACCTATTTAAAGCCTATGAAAATTTTGATTTTCTGAAACCTAATTAAAGGCAGTGTAGCATAGTTCTTGCTTATACGAGATGGAGGCGACCGGATACGTTGAGGTTGAAGAAATATCGAACATTGATGCATCGGTAGGGGCGGTGGAGAATCTCCTCGGTTATTGTTTCAAGCAGAAGAAGCTTCTGGAAGAGGCCTTGACTCACTCCTCCTGTTCCGACTCCGCCTCCTATCAGCGCCTCGAGTTCCTCGGCGACGCCGCTCTTGGTTTGGCCGTCTCCAATTTCGTTTACCTCCGCTATCCCGGCCTCGATCCCGGGAGGCTCTCGCTCCTGCGCGCCGCCAACCTCAGCACCGAGAAGCTTGCGCGCGTCGCCGTCCGCCACCGCCTCTATACATACGTACGCTACAACGTTGCTGTCCTTGAAGAAAAGGTATCTGCTTCAATTCATATTTTGTAACTGCTCAATTCGCCCTTATTTCTACCGTTTACGGCGTCGATTTCGTTTAGGCTTTTTCTTTCTGATTCCAATTTCGGGTTGCTCTTTATTTTTTTTTACCAATAATTGATGTTTATAACGGGTAGCTGATCTGATAAAGAGAAATTAATGCCAATTGCCAAATTTGAAGAGAATTTATACAGTGGCATAGTTTGACTCTAGAGGTGTGGTGTGGAAAAAAGTAGTAATTGATGGATATGTAAATGTTGCTACTTCAGAACATGGGTTTACTGGAGTTGATGGTGGAGTTGGCTTTTGATATCTAATAAGCACTTTTGGGCCGTGTCAGGGCTTACTGATGGATAAATGTTCATCTGAGTGTGTAATGCGCTTTCGATGAATTTTGGTGTTATTCGCCACTGAAGACGCCTGCTCAAGTGCTTCTTGGGACGCCAAGCCAACTCGTCACTTTCAACTTTGTTAAGATCATGTTCCTGTTTTAGGTAAGAGAAATTGTAGTGGCACTACAAGGGAAGGAAGAAATAGAGATATATATATATAGGGGTTGTCAAATTTCTGCAGTTGCCTGGTTTACCAGTGGAATATGAAGTTAAGCCAACTCATACACTTTCAACTTTGTCAAGATCATGTTTCTTTTAAGCCTATGTTTTATAGGTAAGAGAATTTGTAGTGGCACTATAAGGGAAGGAAGAAATAGAGATATATAGTGGTTTTGTCAAATTTCTGCACTTCACTGGTTTATTATTAGAGATATCCAGTGGAATATGAAGTAACTGATGCATATTTCAATTTGTGCTACTGTGCTTCATGGCTTTGCTGGAGTTGATAAGGTGAAGCTAACTCGGTTATCTGATAAGCACTTTAACACACCCCTAACAACACTGAGTGTATGATGCACTTTTGATGAATATTTCCGTTACTGTTCACTCAAGATGTGTGCTCAATAGGTCGGGGGTTCAAGTCACCAATGACCATTGGCCATTATTGATCAATTTTTGAAAAAAATCTGAGCCTACTTGTTCACTTTCAACTCTATCAAGTCCTTAATGTTTTATTCCTATGTTTCAGGTTAATGATTTTGTAAAGGCAGTACAAGAGGAGGGGGAATTAGAGATATATGGGGGATTGGTCAAAGCCCCGAAAATTCTTGCGGATATTGTGGAGTCAGTGGCAGCTGCTTTGTATGTTGATTGCAATTTTGATTTACATACTACATGGAAGGTTAATTTGTTTCTTCCTTTTCTACTCTGTTGAATATGATTAGTAGAATTAATGTCAAAGTAGGAGGTCTTTTCGTTTTAAATATGAGAAGCAATCTGTTTACAACATGTTCTCAACCAAAAAAATGTCTTAGCTTGATTCGGTTATAAGTTTTCTTCCATGTTGTTTCAGATCTTTAGACATCTTCTGGAACCCATTGTAATGCTAAATGATTTGGAGCAGCAACCACAACCTGTAACTATGCTCTTTCAGTTATGCCAAAAGGATGGAAACCTGGTTGATATAAGTTACAGGAGGAAAGGAGAGAGAACATTTGCTACTGTTACCGTCAATGGGGAGTGTATTGCCTCTGCTTCTTCCGAGCAAAGAGAAATGGCAAAGCTCCTTGCTGCGAAGGCTGCTGTTGAAAAGCTGTCTCATAAATCTTGCAACCCATTGAAGGATACCATATTCAACCAACTCAATATGGATGGTGAAATTGAAGAAGCAAAACAGAAGCTGTATGAGGTGTGTGGCAAGAAGAAATGGCCGAAACCAAACTACAAGTAAGCATTTTTACCATTATTAAGAACTTTGTGTTACTGTTACTATGCTATTTACAGAGTCTGCGTATGAGTTTTACCTCCTCCATCATACCCATTTCTTGCTTTTCCTGTGAAAGGAAGTAATTTTTGCTTTTAAACTGTGGTGTTCCCCACATATATTAAATGCATGATAATTCTAGGTTTTAACCACATTCAAAGTTCAATGACACATCGCTCGCCATTGCTTTTACCGATTTGCTGAAGTGCTGTTTGGCAGTTCATTGTAAAACAAATCCCATATCATATCCTAAAGATAGAGATCTTTCTCTTAACTGTCTTTCACTTTCCAATGTTGAAAAATTGTGAGAAGTTATGTATAGATCTTTGACACTGCCAAGCATGTGCAGAATCCTTAAAGAAGGCGGCGTTGCTCATCAGAAGATATTTACATGCTCGGTTGAAATTGAAATATCAAAAGGTATACTTGTGAGGGAGGGGAAAGAGAAGCCAAGAGTGAGAGAGGCAGAGAACTCAGCAGCTTCAGTAATGCTCTTCGGTCTTAGAAACTCAAACTATGTATGATTATGTCCTAAACCTAGGATAGGTGTATTTAGTGAAACAGCTCACCACGATAGGGATTATAGTTGTTGCACTATCAAATTCTTTAGAATCAAGAATTTGACAAAGCCATGGAAATACTTTATTCTCAAGAATTTGACAAGGCAATGAGGATATTTTATTTTTTACATTCACCTAGTCTTGATTGTTTAGAAGAGTTAATTGACTCTTGATTGTTGACACAATTAATCAATTTCATTTATTATACAGGTTAAGTACTTGAAGTATTATCTTCCTTTTTTATGGTAAAAATACTTTGGTACCCCAATTCAATACATTATTATTGTTAATCCAAAGAATAAAATATTACTGTATAAGGTTAACTTTTAGACATTTCATATTTTATTCATTAATTTCATATAAAGTCAATAAAATATTATAAAGAGTGAAATAAATATATCACCATTCAAAATAAAAAAATGTGATTCTTCATGATGAATTTATCTCTCACTATATTACACTTACGCATGGATAAAAAGTTAGACACCTGTAAAGTCGTAACTAATGGCAACTTGAAAGTTTACATGATCTCAAAAATGAAATGCAATTTAGTTTGATAAAACATTTTCCTCTTATCCAATAGACTAGTGATTTGAGTCAGTGCTAAAGTAAACGGAAAATCATTATTGATTTTAAGCGCATGATCTAGTCTTCCATCTTAGAACACGTTTGCATCTTAGATTTTAATTACTCAGTGCAAACATATAATTAATTATTGAATAATATGCATTTTTGTATGGTATCAAAATTCCACCTTCATGACCATTGGATAAAAATGTGAATTACTAATCAAACAAATTATATTCAAGAAAAGTAACTTGAAAAGGAAAATGCATGTTGTTACACAACCACATTTGCGTGCATTAATGGTAATGTAAAGATTAGTGATTGCTTTTCTTGGCCCCTTATTAAATTAGTCTTTCATAAAGCTAACGATTAGCACATAAAACAATTTAGCAGAATAACCTTAAAAAGCTTACGTCAATTATTATTAACGTAATGTGACAGCTTAGCCACCGCATTAAAATAGTTGAATAGAGTCTCCTTTACATGTATGGTAGTATTTCATAATATAATAATTATTGTGTTAATCAAATGCTAATCTCTTTAAAAGAAAGAGTTAAAAATATATGCACTTGATTATGACGTTGGAGTTCAAAACATTTACTAGAATCTAAGAAATTTTTTTTAATTGATAAACTAAGAAGATAGTAGTACTATGTTTAATTAGAGATCTTGTAGCTTTCTCTATTGTTTTTTAGCTTTCTTTGATTGAATTGTATGTTTCGAATTATATTTCTAAATCGAATTTAATAAATATCAAAAGTAGTGAATTGACCTGCCAAATTCGATTAATCCGTAACAATACTAAGCGCTTCAACAATGGAGGACCTAAATCGAGCAAGATTGATCTTCACATTTTGTTGATCAATAAAAACAGCTCTGGCAGTCATGTAACCACCGCCTCGGTACACCGATGCCGGATCGATCACCACCGAGCTATTCCGGCCGTATAGCTTAACCAGCGAGCTCTCTTCCTCCTCAATCTTGTACAGCAGGTGGTGCAGCCCCATCGCCCGGGCCGTGTCTCCGAACATCACCTTCGAAATCCACTCTGTCCCGAGCGGCTCCACTTGCACGACCACGCCTCCCTTCGCCATGAACACGTCATTTGTTAGCCCGGCCCCGTGCACGCCCACGATCACGCTGCACGAGTTCACTAGCCGCGCCATCGTTGCCAGATTCGACCCCCTCACCACCACCACCTCAAACCCTACCTCTTGCATCATGGCGATCATCTCGTCTTCGTTGAGAAATTTCCTTGACTTCGTGCGCGAGAGAAGAAGAAGCCTCGGTCTAGGGATTTCCGAGACGTGGGAATACGTTAGACTGAAGATTTCACGGAGGAAACGCTTGAATTCTGGCATTCCGTACCCTCCTGGGATGTCTGTGGAGTTCACCTGGGATGGAGCCAGGAATTAAACTCAGGAGGGGCAAAAATGTCATAAGCAAATAATTTGAAGAATTAGGAAGGGGCATTTAAGATGAAATTCAAATAAATGTGCAAATTTGAAGAAAAATTAGAATAGATTGAAATTTATGAGTGGGGCATTTGCCCCACTTAAGAGCCATGTGGCTCCGTCCTTGCCTTTAGTATGCCGTGGTATTTCAACCCTACTACGGAGGCAGGGAAGCAGTGGACGGCGGCGGCGTTTGCGGCCGGATTGATCACCTCGTGGGCCGTGAGACGAGTTATGATGGCGTTGTATTTGGCGAAGAAGGAGGGCTTGTAGTCCTCAACGACGAAAGCCACGCGTGACTGGAAGTGGCGCGTGGTGATGTAGAGGGGGATGATGATCTCGCTCATTTCGTGGTACGTGTTTCCGATGTAGCCGGAGGAGAACACCACGGCTGGGACGCGGTGGCGGAAATCGCACGGCGGTGGAGCTGTGGCGTTGCTGTACTGGATTATCCGGACATGGGAGATTTCGTTCACGGCGTATCCCTGCCACGGGTAGGGACGGACCACCGTCTCGTTTTCCCACTCGTTGTCGGATGGAACGTAGACCGTCATGTTTCTGGTGTCGATTCTTACGGGTTTAGTCGATACGCAGTGGACGGAGTGGAAGGCTCTGTGGCAGGCAAAGCCTGTATCGTCAAGCTCCCTCCGATCCTCCCCTGTTTTAAAACAGAGCAATTCTTCTTAAAAAATAAAGAAGAATGCAAAAAACTTCTTATAATTGTTGAAGATGCACATACCTCTAACTAGTCTTGCTAAATGGAAATTGATGAATTTCTTGTCGTCAACCTTCTTCGTCGCAGCTTCGACGCCGGTGAAGTTCTGCATCCCTACCATTTTGAGAGAAATTTGATGAGTGATTGAAAAGGAAAATGATAAAAAGGTGAAGATTGTTACATTGATGGAAGGTAATTCTGTTTCCCCAGAGGAAATCGGCACCGACACAGAGAAACGGCAAGGAAAGTAGTAAAAGGAAGGGAGTGACACCAAAAACCTGCTTCTTCTCATCTTTCTCCAGCTTCATAGCTGTAAGAGATGATGAACTGAAGACTGAAATGAAACAGTGGTGAGATTAAGTTTTTAGCTTATTAATTAATACTAGTATTATTTGTTGGTTTTAGCGTATAATAACTCATCCTAAAATATTTTACCAGTACTATTCCGTCCCATAATAAATGTCACTATCCACTAATAATAATGTGAGTTCCAATATCCGTTAACATTACTTTAACTACCCATCTCATTCTTTCTCTTATTTTGCCAATAATGCATTAATTCTCATGTCATTTCAAATGCACATATTTTTATGGAACAAAGGAGTATTAGGAAAACTGGGAAATGTGGAATATGAAATTTGAGAATTATTAACCTTAATAAATGTTCAAGAAACTAAAAAAGTTGCAACCAAACTATAAGAAGCTGATACGAGCATTATTAGTTAGATAAATTAAGATTTGCATATCTTTTCCATATCTTTGTTTTCTTGTTCATTAAGTTATTATTAGCATTATAAATACGAGTTATTGTAATCATTTAAGAAATCAATCAAGAATATCAATATTATAGTTCATTCTCTTCTTCAAAGTGAGAAACCGTCGTGCTCGACGGGCACTCGCCCGCGACAAACATTTATCGATCGCCGATCTACGGACGCCGATCAACCCGATAGGAGGTTTATCCTATCACAAGCAGTGTGTTTTCACCCCTAGTACTGAATTAATGCACATGGCGTTTGAGTCGTTAGTCGAAGACCGGATCTACTATGTGGTGTGAATCAAGGCAAATCAATACTTGGAGGAATAGAGCTAGACATTATTTAATTATTACTACTATTATTATTAGAAGTATTAATAGTAGTAGCAATTTTATATGCAAAAGCAAGCAAGTGATGAAAGCCCCAACTTTTTATTTTACGTTTTCTTCTTTTAGAATATAGTTCAAGTGCATTTGCTCGCACGCAAGAATATCTTACTTTAGCTCCATAGTTGCTTTATTTATGATACTACTATATTTTTCGAATTAGGATAATTTATGTGATCAGTGATCCCCACATTTGAACATCACTCGATTTAGTTGATGTTATTATAATTTGTTTATTTTGTATATGCATTATGATTCTAATATATCACTGACAACATTAATTCTATAAATTATTTACAAATGAAAGCTTGATTTGTTCATTTTCTGTTTAACAAATCGAGCGTTGATTTTACGTAATTTATAGTAAAATTTATAATATTAATAAGAATTTTTAAGTTATTAAAAAACGAAATATATAACATAAAACAAATTAAACTAAACATGAACTAAGTGAGAGACCATCTCTAACCATGCAATAAATCTCATTTTTGGCGTTGAACACTTCTTCAATCATATTGCAAACCCGAATTCATTTTTGAGTTTTTCTATGGAACAATATCAAATATGGATGTGTACTGTACTGCAAAAATTTAAGAGGTAAAAAGTAGGTGAATATGAAATATTCTTATAATTTTATGTTTGGTGTAAATAATTGAAGTAAAATATTTTTTATGATAACGTATATTTAAAAATGGGTTTGAGTTTAATGTAAATGGTTGGAGATAACGTAATTATCAAATAAGTTATACTCCTACAACATAAACACCTAACTAACCATTTGTAGCAAAACTCATTGTCAATTTTCCTGCGCCGCACAAAGCTTATTTCCATTTCCACTATTGTAATAATTCATCAGTTCAGCTAAAAAAGATTAAAGTAAAAGTAAATTAGTTAGGAAAAGGAAAAAGTTCAATGACCCATGGGTACTTATTTTTGACTGCTCAATGTCCAAAAAAAAAGGGTGAAACTTAGAATTATTTGCATGTAAATACATAAATATGTTATTTCCAAACTTTTATTTTTAAGGCTGACATTGATTACATAGGCAATATTACTATCTATATAATGAAACACGACAAGACAATATGACAGATTATATATTTGGAAATATATAAACATTCGACATTTTATGATTTATTTTTAATATTTTTGAATGTAAAAATATATGAACTCTGAATTTTTGAATTTAAAAATACATGAACTCTTAGTTTTTATGATTTCCCCTAGCGAATAATTGCGATCAAATTAAAATTATTTGTGAATTGTATGAATTAGCTCATTTAAACATAGGTACATACATTTGCAAACATTTTTTTTAATTTTGTCATTTAATTGGGAATTATTTAAAACACAGGTGATATTGTGTCTATTACTTTCTCTTCCTATTTTCTATTATTTACTCAAACAACAAACTTTGTGAACTAAACAAATTACTAGTACAATATCTATTTTTGCCTCCCATTCCCAATATGATCGACAACTTATGTGATATATAATATATTCGTCAACTGATAAGAAAGCAATTTGTCAACCTTATGATTGAAGAATCAATATGCACAAAATTAAACTCGGAGTTAACTTGAAATTAAGAATGATAGTTTCTTCCTCTTGGCCTATGCCAAAGTAAATGCTAACTTCAAGCTGTATTTCCCCTTCAGTGATTGGGGGTATATGTACTTGAGACTCCTACTTCAACTAGAAAATTGAACGTGAATGAAGCTCATGTATCTATTACTATAAAGAATGGAAGTGTTGCGAAATAAGCTTCCAGCCATACATTCGGATTTAGTTACTGATGGTTGGGCGAATTTTTGATGGTAGTAAATGCAGGTAAAAGAAAATATAGATCACGACACAAGGAATTACGTGGTTCGATTTACTGAGGTAAATCTACATCCACGGGAAGAAAGGAGGGCAAGATTGTATTGCTTGATCTGGTTTACAGCTTACAAATACAGACTTGCTATATGATATTTGATGTCTAGAGAGCTCTCTCTTTTTTCTCCCCCGGTCTATCTGATCTAAGTTCTATTTATACATTGAACTAAGATCGTGGCTTGCATCACCACTGACTAGGTCGTGGCTTACATCATCACTAATTAGGTCGTGGCTTACATCATCACTAATTAGATCGTGGATGTCGTGGAGGTCATGAGATCCTGCATGGGTCCACCACTAAATAGATCGTGTAGTGGAGGTCGTGGAGGTTCTGCATGAGTCCACTATCTCCCAGTTCGGTTGAAAACTGAGACCGAACTGCTGAACTATTGCCGAGCAGCTTTTGCCGATCTGAGAGTAGAGCTTGATTGGTCGGCTTTTACCGAGCTGTAGGCTGGGGCCGAACTCTTTGGTAATGCCGAACTGATACTCTTCCTTGGGCTTTGGGCTGATGGGCCGTCACTGCTATTGGGCTTGTTTAGTACGTACCCCATCAGTTACAAACAATAATTTTTTAACTTTAGTTTGCCCACAATTTTTATTAAGTGAACAACTTATATAAATACATGCATGCTGCTATACGTATATTTTGTCGATGGGAAACCTACAAAACAAAGTTTGATATCAAAAAGGAGCATATTTTGTCCAACCTTCTCACACTCACATAACTCGTGTTTGCATCCCTCTTCCCAAGCAAAAAATTTCCTCCAAAGGTCCACATGTTAGATTTTCATCTTAATGATTATCATTCTTGAATCTTTATATAAATCTACATATTAACTTCTAATATTCAACCGTAGAAAATCAACAATCACCTTCATGTTAAATAAATAAGAAACAAAATCGAATCACATATATACATGGATCCATAACAAGCAATTGAAAATAGTCTAGGCAAAAAATTTACCAGCATAACCAGTTAGTGGAATATCTGAATCCTTTAATACAATAACATTGGATATAACAAGTAAATTGGCATGTGAGAGGTGTTCCAAAATGCTGATCAGTCAACTGGATTTTGTCCTACTTCAATCTCAGCCATCCATTCCTCTCTCCCACCTCTATATGTACCCTCCCTATTTCTTGCTTGCTGATACGACCTTACGTCGTATCCTATTTCTCCGGAGTCCTAACGAAGGATCGGCGGTAACAAAGAACCGGCTGTGCGCGGGAATTCCTCTCTGTCGGGCAGCGCGAGATCTTTAAGAGAATTCTCAATACGTTGTTTGGGCAAAAGATTAATATTTTTCATTCATATTCCTCAAGTTTGTGAACATAGCCCTATTTATAGACTAAGGACTCTAGGGTTGGTTCGACTCCTATCCTAGTTCATCTCGGGAAAGAACCAACAAAGAAAACCCGAAACGTTTATGGAAAGTAAATAATAAAAATAACTAATATCCAAAAATAAGTAATAAGAAATAAATAATAATAAAAAGACTCTTCCTATGACTACTTGGAAACATAGTCGCCCAAGAAGTCTGGCGGGCGACGGATTCTCTTCGGCCTCGCCGTTGGGATCGACGGCTGCTTCTCCCCCACCGGGCCTGCCGACTCCACTTCCTCACGGTTCAGCTCCGTCACCGGCAGCGGTGGCGGTTGATCCTGGACGGGGTCCGTATCAACCCCCCCTCCATAGCGACCTCATTGTCCTCAAGGAGTACATTGGGAAACCGACGCTGCACAAGTCCTAGCGGTTCCCACGTCGGCGACTCCGTACCATCCGACCAACGCACCAAGACGTGCTCCACAGGCTTACCGTCATGCCATAACATTCTCCTGTCCAACACTCGCACCGGATATACTACCGGTCTGTCCCCGAAGAACTCCGACGGCAGATCCATGGCCCTCTCCACGTCACTCCCAGCTACGAACTTCCGGAGGAGGCTAACATGGAAAACATTGTGAATTCTACTCCCCTTCGGCAAACGCAATCGATATGCGACCTGCCCAATACGTTCCACTACTTCAAACGGCCCATAGTAACGTCGTGCAAGCTTAGCCGATTGAGGGCGAGCCACCGAGTGCTGCCTATATGGCTGGAGCTTCAAAAGAACCAAGTCCCCTGCCTCAAATTCCAAGTGCCGACGGTGCTTGTTGGCGGTTTCGCGCATACGCTGTTGGGCGCGTTCCAAATTCTTGCGTAGCTCCACCAAAAGCTCCCCCCGTTGACGAATGATTTCCGCCGCCGAGGGCGGGGTTGCCGCCGAGGGGGGCGCGAAGATCAAACTGGGCGGTTCCCGGCCATAAAGGGCCTTATAAGGAGACATGCCCAACCCCTCATGATGGAAACAATTCAAAGCGAGTTCGGCCCACGGGAGGAAGTTCGCCCATTTGGCCGGCCGATCGGCAGTATAGGCGCGTAAATATTGCTCCAGCCCCCTGTTTCGTACCTCCGTCTGACCGTCTGACTGCGGATGGTAGGCGGTCGAGAAATTCAATTTTGTGCCGCTAAGGCGCATCAACTCCTCCCAACATTTATTCAAGAACACCGAGTCCCTGTCGGAGACCAACGTTTTCGGAAAACCGTGATGACGGACGACCGTGTTGATAAACAGATGAGCCACTTTCAAAGCATCGAATCTCGTCGGTAATGGCGCGAAATGCGCATATTTAGACAAACGGTCTACGACTACCATGATTACCGTGTAGCCCCGGGATTGAGGCAAGCCCGTAATAAAATCCATAGAGACGTCCTCCCAAACTTGGGACGGAATTGGCAGAGGTTGCAGCAATCCAGCAGGCTTCTGAGTTGAATACTTTGTCGTTTGACATACGAAACAGGCCTCCACGAACTTCTTTACTTCTTTCTTCATGTTGGGCCAGTAAAAGCCCGCCGCCACGCGGCGCAGCGTGCGCTCAAATCCCGGGTGTCCCGCCGATGGCGAGCTATGATATTCAGTCAGAATAGAAATTCGGGTCGAGGACCGAGAGCTCACAAAGATACGGCGGTTGTAGTATACCAGTCCGTCTACCCAAGATAAATGCGGCGGGGCCTGTCCCTTCCTGATCTCGGACGTGATTTCTCGCATCTCTGGGGATGACGCCGTTTCCTGACGAAGCACATCCAATAATTGGGGAATGGGGTGGGCCGCTGCTGCTAGAAGCACGCCATCCTGGGCGGAACTGAGGCCGTCACCAACCTCCGTTGCCGTGTCCTCCCGCGGGTCGGACTGGTCGGCGGCCTCACGTCTCGACAGTGCATCAGCTGCTCGATTTGCACTTCCTTTCTTGTATTCAATAGCGAACTTATACCCCATGAGCTTGCGCACATAAAGCTGTTGATCCGGGGTTTGCACAATCTGTTGGATCAATTCCTTCAAACTCTTTTGGTCGCTCCGAATAATGAACTCCCTCCCTAGAAGGTATTGACGCCATTTCTGCACTGCCTCCACTACAGCGTATAACTCCTTGTGATATGTAGACGCGACGCGGCGTCGAGGGCCTAGTTTCTTACTGAAAAACGCGATTGGGTGCTCCTCTTGAAGTAAAACCGCACCCACCCCCGTATCCGAGGCGTCCGTCTCTATGCAAAAAGGCCGCTCGAAGTCGGGCAGACGAAGAACAGGCGCCGTAGTCATGGCACCTTTCAGATCCAAGAAGTTAGAATCTGCTGCCGGGGTCCACACAAAAGCCTCTTTTTTTAATAACTCCGTTAAAGGCGCTGCTATCATGGCGTACCCGGCGATGAAGCGACGGTAGTACCCGGTGAGGCCCAAAAAACCACGTAGTTGCTTCACATTCTTCGGTTTAGGCCATGCCGTCATAGCACTAATTTTGTTGGGGTCGGCCTTCAGGGTCCCGTCGCCGATCAAGTGGCCCAAATACTCAATGGTGGAGCTGCAGAAAGAGCACTTGGACAACTTAACGTAGAAGTTGTGTTCCCGTAAAACATCGAGGACAGCGGACAAGTGATCACCATGAACCTCCAACGATGGGCTATACACCAGGATGTCGTCGAAAAACACAATTACAAACTTCCGCAGCATGGGCTGAAAAATAGAATTCATTGCCGCTTGAAAGGTGGACGGGGCGTTTGTTAACCCAAACGGCATCACCAAAAATTCGAAGTGACCGTCATGAGTTCGAAAAGCAGTCTTAAAGACGTCCCCATCATGCATCCTGATCTGGTGATATCCCGAGCGCAAGTCGAGCTTAGTAAATACACGTGCCTTGCCCAATTCATCAAAAATCTCGTCCGCCGTGGGTATAGGAAAATGGTCCGGGACCGTGGCGGTATTCAGTGCACGATAGTCTATGCAGAAACGGAAGGTGCCGTCTTTCTTGCGGATAAGAAGCACTGGTGACGAAAACGGGCTGTTGCTTCGCTGAATAATCCCTTGATCAAGCATGTCCTTGACCTGTCGCTCGATCTCGTTTTTCTGGAAGTAAGGATATCGGTACGGGCGCACGTTCACCGGTTGGGTCCCCGGTAAAAGGTGCACGCGATGGTCAAAGGGGCGAATTGGCGGCATTCCCACTGGTGTGCCAAAGACCCCTCTGAATTTCTCCAAAACCGCTAAGACAGCCGGCGAAAGGTTCGCGGGAAACTCTTCCCGACGTGCCGGTTCCGTTTTCTCCTCGTCGAGGCGTAGCAACACTACCTCGAATAAGTCCACGTCGTCCCCCGAAGACGATAGCATAGATACAAATTGGCGATTGATGCGACGGGGAGGCGTCACGATTCCCTTCAAGACTACCGTCTCATCCCCGTGTTGGAATTCCAGGGTCTTGCCTGCGAAGTCTGCGGCCACCTTTCCCAGGGATTCCAGCCAATCCATCCCGAGAATCACGTCCGGCCCGTGTACTGGCAGAATGTGTAGATCCACCAAAAACGTCGAACCTTGCATCTCCAACTTTGTTTGGCGCGACACATGAGAGCATAGAAGAGCCTCGCCATTCCCCACAATTACCCGAAAAGGTCGAATCGGGGACAGGGGCAGATGCAACGACTTTGCTATATCGGGGTGTAGAAAGTCCCGATCACTTCCCGTATCGATCAGCACACTCACCTCGCGTCCCTGAATCGTTCCCTCGACATGCAACGGCCGAGACCGCCGACCTCCATGCAGGGCGTTCACATAAGCGACCTCCTTCGGCTCCGAGTCCTCCCCAACATCATTCCCGGGACCGCCCTCGTCCCCCACATCGTCCTCGTCCGCATAACATAGGAGACGCTGTTTGCACACGTGCCCCATGACCCATTTTTCGGGGCAATGCCAACACAAGCCCAGGCGGGAGCGCTCTGCCTTTTCTGTTTGAGACACCCGAATTACCCCCGGGCGCTGCTGCTCCTGTGCTCTACCCGAATTCCCCTGCGATGGCCCCGTACCCGTTGCAGCTCGTGGCGGCGGGTGGGTGCTGGAGGACACCGGCATGGTGCGGTTGTCGCGGTTCTGCCAAGGCCGACGCGGCGGCCTGTCCGCTTGGGAGTCCGCGAACTCCAACGTGAGAGCCATTGCCGCGGCTAGGGAGGGCGGCCGATGGAGCCTCAGCCGCTCCTGTAAATCCGGTTTGAGACCAGCCACAAATAAGGTAAAGAGGTCCGACTCGGATACCCCCCTAACCCTGTTTAGATATTTCTCGAAGGTGTCATGGTACTCCTCCACCGTTCCTGTTTGTGTGAGTTTGGCGATCAGGCCGTAATAATTCTTGAAACTCTGCCTATCAAACCGGTGTCGCACGTCCTCCAAAAAATCTTGCCACGTTACGAAGTCGGTATTCGCACAATAATTAAACACCCACTCCGAAGCTGGGGGGTCAAATAACATCACCGCATAATGTAGACGCTGTGCCTCCGGCAACATCAAGTGGTCAAAATAATAGTGAACCCTGGACACCCAATTCGTTGCATCTGAACCATCGAAACGGGGTGGCTGCATCTTCACACGGTCCGTTTTGTCGAACCCCGACGCGGTCGATTGGAATCGCTGGGGGGGGGGTCCCAACACGAGGTCGGTCTCTCAAATTGTTGCTCTAGCCCTCCTCCCCTGCCACGGTAGTTTAGGCCACCTGGCGGGTTCCAGCCCCCCGCGCGCCCTCGGTCATCCCGACGACCACGGTCCGTCCATGGGCCCTCGCGTGAAAAACGGGTAGGGTTTCGCGGCGGAAATTCTCGCTCCCCCGGGTTACGACGGCGACAAACCTCGTCTCCCCAATCATCACCCTCGTCGAACCCTAATGGTGGTTCCGGATCGCGGCCGATTGCAGGATCGCTGTGATCGCGCCGGCGATCGGACTCGCTTCTCCATGCTTCCAAATTATCGATCTTCTCCATCATGCGGTCTAGTTTCTGACCTATCGCATCCTCGGGGCGTGAATCGTTCCCGAATCGACTCTCGAATTCACTATCGTCAAACTGTGTTCGCTGGTACGTGGTGGCGTCGCGACCGGCACCCGGCTGTTGAACGCGTCCCCCGAATCTGTTCAGTGGGTAAGATTCCTGACGGCTTGAGCCCCACACGGCCTTGCCGTTATTGTTGTATCGTTTCATGAGTACTGGATGAAAGCACCAGATGATACGACCTTACGTCGTATCCTATTTCTCCGGCGTCCTAACGAAGGATCGGCGGTAACAAAGAACCGGCTGTGCGCGGGAATTCCTCTCCGTCGGGCAGCGCGAGATCTTTAAGAGAATTCTCAATACGTTGTTTGGGCAAAAGATTAATATTTTTCATTCATATTCCTCAAGTTTGTGAACATAGCCCTATTTATAGACTAAGGACCCTAGGGTTGGTTCGACTCCTATCCTAGTTCATCTCGGGAAAGAACCAACAAAGAAAACCCGAAACGTTTATGGAAAGTAAATAATAAAAATAACTAATATCCAAAAATAAGTAATAAGAAATAAATAATAATAAAAAGACTCTTCCTATGACTACTTGGAAACATAGTCGCCCAAGAAGTCTGGCGGGCGACGGATTCTCTTCGGCCTCGCCGTTGGGATCGACGGCTGCTTCTCCCCCACCGGGCCTGCCGACTCCACTTCCTCACGGTTCAGCTCCGTCACCGGCAGCGGTGGCGGTTGATCCTGGACGGGGTCCGTATCACTTGCCTACTCATTCAACATTCCTATATAGAAAACAACTGCTCCGTCAAATACATCATAACTACATTTAACAATTTCTCATCTTCTCCTTCAAATGGGATCCTTAGAATTATACAAGGTGCTTCATTCATTCACCACATATCACTTAATTACCTCTCTCTCCCTCTCTCATGTTAACTCTCTTTAACTCTTCCAGTTTTCTTCTATTGTTTATTTCTTATAAGAAAAAGTAAAGTGGTAGAGGATGGCAGTACCTCTCCCTCTGATCTAGTCATGCCACTGGAACACTATGAATCACATTCTAATGCATGCATCTATACGTTATTCTCATCTTATTTTTGTCGGCTAAAAAATTGAAGAAATAAGAATACACATGTGACGGAAGTGTTGATTTTGATGGACAGCTAGCTATTCGTGACCGAACTGGAAAATGGTCTGCTGGGACCATCATACTATGTAAGTCCCAGATCAACTTTCACATCAATATGGAGTTTAAGTCCAAGTCATCAACAAAGGATGGATATGTTGCTTTTTGAGTAAGTTGATTTGATGAGTTGTTGTGAGACATTTTGGTGACAAATTTTGTTATTGAAATTGATGCAGTGAATCAAAGTCTAGCAACACTAGCATTTTATGGGGTGGAAGTGAATCTGGTGCTGTTTTTAACAAGAGTGCTGCAGCAAGATATCGCCGAAGCAGCCAACACTGTTAGCAATTGGACCGGCACAGTCTACATCTTCTCTCTCCTTGGTGCTTTCCTTAGTGACTCTTATTGGGGAAGATACAAAACTTGTGCCATCTTTCAAGCAATCTTTGTTATTGTAAGTTTCACTCTCCCTATTAATTTTCCTCTCTCATGTCTAGGCATCACATGATCATAAACTTATGTATTACTACCATTTTCTGCAAGCAGGGTCTAGTGCTCTTGTCACTATCCATACAGGTGTTCTTGAAGGGGTTGGCAGCGGAAGCGTGCATGAGATCCGATCACATAAATTTGATCTATTTAGCAGATTATTTAGACAAATTCTATTCGCGTAATTATCACATGTATCATGCTCATAACTTGAATTAAAACATGCTTTAGCATATAAAATCCCTAAAACATGCTCACTACAGAATTAGCCAATTAACCTCGTTGATTCAATCAAGAATCGATGATGGCTTGCTCCGTCTCCACGTGAAGATCTTCAGTACTCGACCTCTGATCTTCTGATTGGTGTCCCGGACTGTATACTGATATTTGTGTGGGCAAATCTCACCAGAATACTAGGACTCGAATAATGAAGACAGAACTCAGCTCACGGAGGGAGCAATTTTCGAATTCTCTCTCTTTCTAGAGGGGGGCGAAAATTCTAGCAATAATAATTGTGTTTTCTGTCTCCTTTATTCTCCTATTTATATTAAGTCACATATTGGGCTCAGTCAAGGATCTAAGGAAGAATTTGGACATGGCCTCACACAATTAGCTTTTTACTAATAAAATTGAACCCACAATTTAATATAAGTTTATATTGGAATATTACAAGCAACCACTACAGAAGTAATATTGCACTGCCTTTCCAAATCCGAAATTACAAGTATTCCGGGTTTCCTTTTATTTGTTTAATTCATTTCCCGCGCTTAAGATAGAAACATCCATTAATTAATTAATGTCTGCTATGGACTTAATTAATTAACATATTTTATTCTCCAAGAGTGGACTTAGCAAGAAACTCTTATTTATTATTCATAGAGTAATTAAACTCCAACTAGCTAGGTTCCGAATAATAAAACCTTGTTTCGAGCTCCTCTTGTGGATGTTATCAAACGAGACTCTCCTCGCGCACGATTCAACATAATAGCAATCCTAGCACCACTAGATAATGATCACCACTACCCAATATACCTGGATCGTTGGGTGACGAAAAACCCACACCTTTGGTAAGTCAAAGTAGTAGATACTCAATATCGTATGCTCAATGCTAACGTACATTGATTAAGAAATTAATTATCAAGACCTCGTCTTTCAGTAGATAGCATAAAGACTCGTCTTGCTGTTAGATCCATTCGGTGCTATACCACACCAATGTCATCATATTTCAATAAGGCTTAGAAATAATAGGACTGACATTGCAACCTTTCACGATAGGTAGTCTAGGTCTATCTGGGTTATGAAATTCTTATTTTTCTTTGTTCAGAACCGACCGTGTACCTTAAATTGAGCGCAGCCCACAACCGGTCTACTAGAACAAAGATTTAGACTTATGTTATGTTCGTTTATACATTTAAATATGCAATAAACATCCATTAAATGTAAAACATAACAACATTATGACAAAAATAATCTGTTGCATTCATTGGAAAATAATTATTAGAGTTTTACAGTATTCAATCACTCGAAAGGTGATTTCTAGTATACAAACCCTAACAGTTCTTCCTCAAACCCGGGGGCTGTGGGGACGAGACGACCAAATGCAACACAGATTCGAGTTGGGAGCTGGGGCTCTTCTACATCTCTATATACATGGTGGCTCTTGGCAACGGTGGCTACCAGGCTAACACAGCCACATTTGGTGCTGATCAATTCGACAAAGAGGATCCAAAAGAGGACTATTCTAAAGTGGCCTTTTTCAGCTACTTCTACCTTGCACTGAACATTGGCGAACTCTTCTCCAACACTATATTGGTATACTTCGAAGACGAAGGCCTGTGGGCCCTCCGAGTTCTGGGCCTCCTCTGCCTCTGCCACCCTCGCCCTGCTCCTCTTCCTCGGAGGCACCAATCGCTACCGCCACTTTAAGCCCAGTGGCAACCCCCCTCTCCCGCATTTCCCAAGTCCTGGTCGCCGCCACCAAGAAGTGCAGCGTATGGTTCCCACCAGGCGAAGATTCCGCCAACTTGTTTGAACCTGAGGGATCCAAGAACGGAGCCCTGAAGATGCTTCACACGCAGGGGATCAAGTAAGTGCGTTACACTTCAATTCAAGTCAAATACAGACTTATACAGTGGTTTCAGTTCTCTCTTTACATGCTGCTGCTGACATGAATTTGCGTTGCAGATTCTTGGACATGGCAGCATTCGTAACGACGCAGGACGAGGAGGAGCTGAAGCAGAGCGAGTACAAGAACAACCTTTGGCGGCTCTGCCCCATCTCGCAAGTGGAGGAGGTGAAGTGCATACTAAGGCTCATCCCCATCTGGCTCTGCACCATCATCTACTCGGTCGTATTCATGCAGATGGCCTCCATCTTCGTGGAGCAGGGCGACACCATGAACACGCAGATCTCCACCTTCCGGATCCCAGCTTCCAGCATATCATGCTTCAACCTCCTCAGCATGGCCGTCTTCATATTTTTGTATAGGAGGGTGGTGGACCCGGCCGTGCACGGGGTGAGGAATGACTCCAAGTGGCTGACCGAGCTACAGAGGATGGGGATCGGGCTGGTGATCGCGGTGATGGCAATGGTGTCTGCGGGGATAGTGGAGTGGTACAGGCTGAAATACGCGAGGAGGGATTGTAAGCAGTGCCAGGGTTCGAGCACACTGTGCATAATGTGGTCGGTGCCACAATACGGGCTGATCGGAGAGTCTGAGGTGTTCATGTACGTAGGGCAGCTGGAGTTCTTCAACGCGCAGGCGCCGGAGGGGCTGAAGAGCTTCGGGAGCGCGCTGTGCATGACGTCGATATCGCTGGGGAACTACGTGAGCAGCCTGCTGGTGTCGATAGTGATGAAGATATTGTAAGTAAAGAAGAGATAATTGAGTTCAATCGATTGTGTTCGTTGATAAGTTGATGCCTCACCCTTAATATAGGGTTTGTTACAATATAAATTAGGTAGAGAATAACTCTATTTCTAGGAGGTTATTTACTCTATCAATTACAATGTTTTCCTATAATATCTTCTCACATATTTGGTAAGTCTTGGGCAAGGAGGTATAGGGTTGACACTCCCCCTCAAGTTGAGCAACGGCATCCCCGATACTCAACTTGTCCAGAACCTCACTGAAGAACTTCGGATTCACTGCCTTGGTGAGGATGTCAGCCAGTTGTTCTTCTGATCGGACAAATGGAAGTTCCACAATTCCCCCTTCAATTTTCTCCTTAATAAAATGGCGATCGACTTCCACATGTTTTGTCCTATCATGTTGGACTGGGTTCTCGGAAATACTGATGGCAGCTTTGTTGTCACAGAACAATTGGCTTTTTCGTGTAGGTGGGAATCCAATTTCAGTGAGTAGCCTCCTCAGCCACAGTATCTAGTGTTGCCCACGGTTCGAAAACCAGCGGTTCCAGTTTGGAACTGCCGGTTCCGGTTTTGGCGGAGGCGGAACCGGAACCGGACCGTGAGGCTATTTCACGGTTCCGGTTCCGGTTCGGAACCGCCGGTTTTCCGGCGGTTTTGGCGGTTCCGGTTTTCGAACCGGCTGTTTCGCGGTTCAATTATTATTATTATTATTTTAAATTTGAAATTTGGCTTTATACAACAAATCGGAACAAGACAATGCATAATTCAAGCACAAATAAGATGAATAAGGAGAAAATGAAATAAATTTTATTGATTTTGGGTTGTAACGGACAACGATACATTACAATTTACAATACATAAGTATACAATACAACAATGTAATATAATTTACAAGTGTCGTGGCCTCGTCGGACTCGGAAGGTAAATAAAAAAAACATGAAATGGGGGGTAAAAAGGAAAAATTGAAAAGGGCTTGGGATCAACTTAAACTTTCAAAGTTAAACTTTTCAAATTTAAGTTGAGTTGCCTACGTATCCACAATTTTATTGACGAATCAAAGCCCACGTAGTTCTCTTACCTTGGGATCAACCCTTTTTTCTTGCAAAATGTTGCCCATTTTCTAAGCAAACACATATCAGCACGCCATATACACATTGCTGCATTTCTAATAGGGGCAATTTGATCTTCCAAAGCAACCAATGCATCTCGAACACACATAGTCAGAATATTATTCAAGCATCTAGCATGGAAAAAATTAGCACTAATAGATAGTTTGTTCTGATTTTTTCCATGCTAGATGCTTGAATAATGTTCTGACTATGTGTGTTCGAGATGCATTGATTGCTTTGGAAGATCAAATTGCCCCTATTAGAAATGCATCAATGTGTATATAGCGTGCTGATATGTGTTTACTTAGAAAATGGGCAACATTTTGCAAGAAAAAAGGGTTGATTCCGAGAAGAATTTTCATAGATCATTCAGGATGCGGCTAAGTTGTACTTGAAGATCATTAAAATATATTCCCCATTTGATAAATATCTTATTGGTGAAAAAGTGGGTATCTTTGGGGCAGATGGTACTGGAACACAAATTTATATATGGAATCTGGATGAATGAGGATCAGATTATAGTTTAAAATGGGAAGCTGGGTTCATTGGCGGCCAGTTAACCCAGCTTCCCATTTTAAACTATAATCTGATCCCCATTCATCCAGATTTCATATATAAATTTGTGTTCCAGTACCATCTGCCCCAAAGATACCCACTTTTTCATCAATAAGATACTTATCAAATGGGGAATATATTTTAATGATCTTCAAGTACAACTTAGCCGCAACAACGATACATTACAATTACAATACATACAGTGATACAACAATGTAATATAATTTACAAGTGTCGTCGGACTCGGAACGTAAATAAAAAAACATGAAATGGAGGGGAAAAAAATAATTGAAAAGGGCTTGAGCTCAACTTAAACTTTCGAAGTTAAACTTTTCAAATTTAAGTTGAGGTGCCTACGTATCCACAATTTTATTGAGGAATCAAAGCCCACGTAGTTCTTTTACCTTGCTTACCTATTTGGTCGGCCGTGCTCGCCGTTCACCGCCCCCCGTCATTGCTATTGTTGAGTGCTCTCGCTTCTGACCTCGTCATCGCCATCGGAGGAAAATTCTTCACCATCACTCTCTACACGGAAGTCGAAATCCGGCTCTTGTGCTCTCATGTCCGCCTTTGCCCAATCATCAAGTAGCATAGTGGCTTCCATGTTCTTGGCGGAGAGATTGCTCCTTTTATCGTCTAGGACACAACCGCCGACACTAAAAGCTTGCTCAACGGCGACGGTGGAAGCGGGAACGGCGAAAATCTCCTTAGCCATGATGGATAGTATCAGAAACTCTTTGTCATGTGTTCCCCACCAATTAAGGACGTCAATTTGTTGCGTAGGAGGACCTGCATCTTGAAAAATAGAGCGCGATTCCAAATATATATCTAACTCACTAGTCGCTCTAGTCCTATTGGTTGTAGTACCGTATAGATCTTGCAATTGTGATACTACGTCTGGATCAATCATGACATTGCTAAACTCCCTGCCACCAAAATCAAATGTGGAAGGACTAGGAGGAGCACGTACCTGGTGAGCGGTGTTGTAGCGCATTTCATATTCCGCATAGAGAGCACGAAGTGCACTATCTAACCTTAGTTTGATTTCATCAACATCCGAAATACTTAGTTCGAAGCATTCTCCTCTTGTCAAGCCCATTTCGCGGAGTTGAGAAAAATCCAAATCGTGCAAACAACCATAGTACATGTCTAAAATTTTATAAACACCATGCAACTTCCACTTTGGATCCAAGCATTTTGCAATCAAAAACACATTTGGAATACGTGAAAAATATTTTAACCACTTTTCAACCATATAAAATAAAATTGCCCTCAACTCAATGAATTGAGTATTTTTCACACAAGTTTTAAAACCAATTGCCACATACATGCAATGCTCCAAAACGCGCACAGAAGTAGGATAATAAACACCGGATAACTCAACAGTGGCATTTTTTAAAGCGTGGAATAATCGAAATAAATCCATGCTGTGGTCCCAACAAGCGGGTATCAAAATCAAATCAGAAAGAACATAAGGACAACTTCTAAAAAAATCACATAAATACTCAATGTGGTTCAAAGTCGACTCCAACATATCATATGTCGAGTTCCAACGAGTTGAAACATCCAAACGAAAGTTGGTGTACCTGCATTGCTTACTATGACAATATCTCTTCCAAGCTCTACCAATAGGAGCTTTGTTATGAATCAACTTCACAACAGTTCTAATAGGATCAACATACTTTTGCCACAAATCGATCGCATCTTGAACACACAAATTCAAAATATGGGCAATACATCGCACATGAAAATATTTGCCATCAATAACAGGAGAACATGCACTGATTAGTTCATCTATGCTAGCAGTGTTAGCGCTAGCATTGTCAAAACCAATTGAAAAAATTTTATTGATCAATTGAAATTCATTCAAAACTTGAATGATCAATTGAGCAATTGCTTGTGCAGTGTGTGGTGCGGGAAATTCCCGAAATGCAATCAAACGTTTGTTTAAAGTCCAACTGTGATCAACGAAATGCACAGTGATGCCCATATACGAATTTTTACAAAAACAATCAGTCCACACATCAGAACAAATAGAAACTTTATGCCCTAAGTTAATAATAAACGTACCTAATTGCGCCTTCTTTTCCATGCATTGTCGAACAACGGCTCGAGTCATTGAAGTTCGACTCAATTTTCTTGCAGCGGCATTATAAACTTGCCGCATACTCGACTCAAAAGCATCGTTATCAAAAGCATTGAATGGAAAATGTTTCATAACGGCAAATCTAGACATCACATTAAGAGCATTTTTGTGATCATATTTCAAAAGAGTATTGCTACACGTACCTGATGTTTGGGATGAACCCGTCCCACTCCCGGTCCCGACTCCATGTTGAAAGTTGAGTTGCGTTTGGGTTGGAGCGATACCAAACTCGACCGGATGCGCTTTCTCCATGTGACGGGTAAATGTACCATATCCTCCACCCCTTCGGAATGTGTATACGTTTTCGCAATAGTTGCAATACACATTATAAGTGTTAGGATCGTTACTATCTTGTACCTTCTTGAAATGTTTCACCATGATGTTTGAGGTTAAAGACCTTTCAGCTGGTCTAAGAGGTTGAGGAGGTTGTCCTCGACCACGACTACGACCACGGTCACCACGCCGACTCCTTGGTGGTGGTGGGGGTGGCATTTCTTGAACCTCTTCTACCTCCTCCCTCTCCTCCTCGTCGTCATCATCAGCATCGTCTTCATCAACATTCACAGGGGTTGGACTTTGTTGTGAATAGGCACCGCGACCGGGAGCACCACTACCGGTACCAACATAAGCATCGCCTTGGTATTGAGAGCGAGAGAGAGCAATAGCATGTGCCACATCTTGCTCTTCTCTAGCCTACAAAATAATATTTGTATTGTAAATACAAAATAAAATTATGAACAATAATGTAATGTAATTTAAAATTAATTAAATTAGTAGATAATAAATATTAACCTGCCACTCATCCATGTTCATTTGAGAAATTTCATCAATAACGGATCTCCGAGATGGCCTCTTGGCCTTTCCCTTTCCCTTATCAACACGACCTTCTCGGGATGAAGACATATTGCTATGTAGAAATGTAGAAATATGGAATAATATATTTTTTTTTGTTTTAGCAATTGAGAAAGGAAGACAACTTATAGAACTACGGGAACAAGTATAAGTGTATAACAATGCGTAATAAGAGTAGCACTTGCGTAATTAAATGGAAGCACAATAGCACAAATGAGAAATTGGAGACAAAGAGAGAGAATTGGGAGATTGAAGAGAGAAACTCTTATTAACACAAGAGTGGGGTGAATGTAAATGAGGATAGAGGGGGGTATTTATAGATAAAAATGGAGGGGAAAATGGAAGAATTCGAATTTGAAATTTGAAATTTTTTTTTTTGAATTTTCAGAAAACCGGCGGTTTTTGGCGGAAAACCGCCGGAACCGCCGGTTTCCGGGCAAAACCGCCGGTTTCCGGGACAAAACTGCCGGTTCGGTCAACGAAACCGTCTGCAAAAGCTGCGCAATGTCTCCTCGTGTCTCGCGCCGCAACCGGATACTACTGAACCGGCGGTTAACCGCCGGTTCACGTCCCAAAAACTGCCGGTTTTTCAGCTAAAAAGCTGCCGCCGTCGGCCCCATCCCCATGCCTTGATATACACGCCCGAACCGGCGGTTCCGCCGGTTAACCGCCGATTCGGTGACGGTTCCGGTTTGAAATATTTTGAACCTGAACCGGACCGCGACCCGAATTCCGACGGTTCCGGTTTGGGAAAATGGCCACGGTTCCGGTTCGGAACCGGAACCGGTGGGCATCTCTAACAGTATCTCAGTTAGGCCACTTTTTATTCCTCTGAATTCTGCTTCTGCACTTGATAACGCCACAACCTTCTGCTTCTTGCTTTTCCAAGTGATTAGATTCCCTTCAACAAATGTGAAGTATCCACCAGTCGACTTCCTATCTATCGGATTACTTGCCCAGTCTGCGTCAGTGTATCCATCTATCTCAAGATCTTCACTCTTCCTCAATAGTACTCCATAACCTGTAGTTCCCTTTAAGTATCGGACAATTCTCATGGCTGCATCCAAGTGGTTCACTTGAGGACGGTGCATGAACTGACTCACAATTCCAACAGCATATGCGATGTCCGGTCTCGTATACGCTAAGTAGATAAGCTTGCCCACCAACCGTTGATATTCTTCACGGTCGGCCAACTTGGCACCTTATTCAAACCTCAATCCATGGTTCATCATCATTGGAGTATCAGCAGGCTTACAGTCCAACAAACCTGTTTCAGCTAGGAGGTCGAGAATATATTTCTTCTGTCGCAGAAAAATTCCTTTCTTTGACCATAGTACTTCTATTCCCAGAAAGTACTTAAGGGGCCCTAGATCCTTCATCTCGAATTCTTGGAATAAGTGTGCCCTTAGGTTGCTGATTTCCTCTACATCATTTCCTGTTATGATCATGTCGTCTACATAGATGAGAAGACATGTCGTTTTTCCACCTCGTTTCTTCAAAAAAAGGGTGTGGTCTGAGTGACTTTGGGTGCACCCATACTTCAACATAGCCTGTGAGAACCTGCCAAACCACACTCTAGGCGACTGTTTTAGCCCATAAAGTGTTTTCCTCAGTCTGCAGACTTTCTTACCTCATGTGTATCCTGGTGGCATCTCCATATAGACTTCTTCATTTTCTTTTAGCTCTCCATGTAGGAATGCGTTGGTTACATCAAACTGGTGCAGGGGCCAATCCTTGCATGTAGCTACAGCCAGCAGTGTTCTGACCGTGTTCATTTTGGCCACTGGAGAGAAGGTCTCTTCCTAGTCAACTCCGTACGTCTGAGTGTATCCTTTTGCAACTAGTCGGGCCATGTACCTTTCAATCGAACCGTCAGCTCTTCTCTTGATGGTGAATATCCATCGACACCTCACTGGTTTTTTTCCTTCTGGAAAGTCACATTCCTTCCAAGTTTCGTTTCTGATGAGGGCATCCATTTCCTTTTTCATTGCTTCCTTCCAGTGTTTGTGTTTTATTGCTTCAATCCATGAGCATGGTATCTCCTCGTCTTCATATAGGGCTGCTTCAAACGCTCGTGCCATTTCAGTGAGCTGTCCCTGTGCAGTATTGACTATGGAATACTGCGTCTTCATTCCTTTCCAGTCTGGTGAGTACCTCTTGGGTGGTACCCCTCTGGTGCTCCTTGGAGGTAAAGTTAAACCTCCCATGTTTCTTCCACTGGTCTCCGTGGGTTCACTGACTTCTTCATGTTCCTGTCTCAGATTGTTATGTTCAACATTATCACTATTGCTTACCAGAGGAATCATAGACGGAGAAGATGGTGTAGAATTGTCACCGAGCTCTTCAGGTTGACTATGAGACTCTGTAGACGGCTCGATGGGACTACTGTGCGCATCGTCTGTTGGACCAACGTCAGGCACAGAGACTGGATTTGACAAACAAGGATTCAGGTTCTGGTGAACTGGGTCGCTAACTGGAAGGCAACTGAGATGGTCACTACTATTGTTTCCCTCCCCCTGACCACGAAGTTGGGTGTAGTAGTATTCACTCTCAACAAAATCACAATTCATGGTTGTGTAGAGGTGTTTGGTTTTAGGATCATAACACCGATACCCTTTTTGGTTTGCCCATATCCCACAAAAACACACTTAACAGAGTGGGGAGCAAGTTTGAATCGGTTATGTTTCGGAATATGGACAAAAACAGAACAACCAAAAATGCGGGGCTCGAGATTAAGAGGTGGTGGTATTTGATGGTGGGCACTAAACACGTCAAGTGGGGTAGCAGAGTTAAGGGTTTTGGTCGGCAGTCGGTTTATGAGGTACACGGAAGTAGCTAAGGCTTCTGGCCAGAAGGTGTTGGGTACGTGGGATTCAATTACTAGGGCTCTAGTCATTTCAAGGAGAGTTCTATTTTTTCGTTCTGCTACTCCATTTTGTTCCGGAGTGTGAGGACAAGTGGTTTGGTGAACTATTCCTCTCTTAGAAAAAAAAGCTTGCATATTTGAATTAACAAATTCACCCCCATTATCTGACCTAAGAATTTTAATATTTTGGCCATATTGAGTTTGCACAAGAGCATAAAACCGAGTGAACCTTTCACAAACCTCAGATTTTGATTTTAAAAAATACACCCAAGTCATACGTGTGCAATCATCTATAAAAAGAACAAAAATACTTAAACCCATTACCACCCAAAATAGGGGCAGGACCCCAAACATCAGAATGAACAATGGAAAATGGAGATTTCTCTCAGGTATTACTGAATTTAAAAGAGTGTCTATGGATTTTGGCCAGAAAACAAGTATCACAGTTTAAAATTTGAAGTTTGCTAGTAAGTTTAGGAAACAATAATCGTAAATATCCTATAGAGGGATGTCCTAACCGGCGATGCCACATCTAGGCCTGTGAGTCAGTCGGTCCGTGAGTCAGCATCGCAGTCCCGTGTTGAGCCATCCTGTCCACATAGTAAAGCCCTTGACGCTCAGTGCCCAATCATCATCACCGTCTTGATATCCTGTAATGCACAAAAATTTGGTTGCATTAGTAGGTTACAATTTAGCTCTTTAGTGACATGACTAACAGAGACAAGTTTCAGCGCCAGAGAGGGAACGTAGAGACAGTTCGACAATTGCAGTGTAGGAGATAGTTTGATAGTGCCTGCTCCGGCGACTGGGATCATATGACCATTCACTGGGCGAACAAAGCTCTTTCGAGAAGTAGAGATGTTAGTAAAATTAGACGCATCGAAAAACATAGTGTTCGTGGCGCCACAGTCAAAAATCCAAATGTTCTCCTTGTCCAATTTTGTTGTGACGGAGGAATTAGCTAGGGCATCAAAGGAATTCTGGCAAGTGATGTTGGGCGAAAATTCAAGCGTAGTGGGCTGAGGGTTGGTTTTTCCAAAGCTTTTGGATTTTGTGAATATTTGGGGCTTGTTCGGCAATTTATCCAGTCTGGGGAGTTTTTTATGGGATAAATTAGGACTGGGGGGTGGTCTTCGGAGATTTGGTGAAATACTGAGGCGGAAGTGCAAGGAATTTTCTGGGTGGTGCCTGGTGTGTAGTTTCTTAAGTCTGATGGGGCCAATGTGTGAGGAATTTCTTTGGTGGTGCCAATTGTGTAAAATAGGGGTTTAAATTGAATACTATTACAATTAGGGCTTAAATTCCCCCAATTGATACCTGCAACGGAGAAGACCCTTGCCGCAGCTAAGGAACTGACTCCTTCATCTCCGGCAGGGCGATCGTCGGCCTGGGTGAAGTACGCCGCCCCGGAACTGCTCGCTGTTCTGCCGGCGTCAGCAGTCCGGCTGTCCCCCACCGCGGTGGCCACATGTCCGCCGCGATTCCCTATTTTTGCAGCTTTGTTCCGCTTCATATCGTCCCACCATTCCGGAAATCCGATGAGGAGGAAACATCCTTCCTTCGTGTGCTTCTTCCCACTGCAATGTGTGCAAGTCAGACGACTCTTGTCGTCCTCCAGCCGCTTCTGCCATGGGTGATTCGTCGGAGTCTGAGGGCTTCCGGTGCTGTGGTGATGGGTGAGAGCGAGGCCAGAGCCGATGCATGGGTTCGGTGGGCCGCTTGTGCCGATCCCCTGAATCTGGTTGTTGACGAACTCCCGGCGAACTCGCGCGTATGCCTCACGTGCCGACGGTAACGGTTCTGACCTGATTAACTCCTTCTTGACTGCCTCATATTTATCGTCTAGAGCAGTGACGAATTGGTATAGGCGTAGCCGTTCTTTGGTCATTGGCGTTGTTTCCCGTCGGTCAATGGAGATCCAGAGATTCTGGAGTTTGTTCCATAGTGATTCTAAGGACATCTCGTCTTGCTTGATGGTATTTGTCTGTCTGTGCAGGTCGTAGACTTGGACAGGGTCGGCTCCGCTGCCGTATGTTACGGCCAGCCCATCCCAGAGCTCCTTGGCTGTGGCATATTGTGAAACTTCGTTCACAAGGTCCGACGCCATGTTGTTGATGATCCAACTAAAGACGCAATGGTCTCGTTGCTGCCATTGTTGGTAGTTGGGGTCGGTACGGGGTGGAGGGACGGAAACTCCATCGATGTGAGACGTCAGTCCCTTTCCCCCGATCGCCCTGTCCATGAGGTTGGCCCAAAGGGGGTAATTGTCCCCATCGAGTTTTGTTTTTACCGTGATTTCACCCAACGATTCGGGGTGATGATTTTTTTATGGTGTTTTGTTTGGGACTGAACTCATGCTCTGCCGTAGGAACTCCGCGAATTGCGCGGCGAGTTCCGCGGGGAAGGGTGATGGGTTTGGGGATTCAGTGGTGTTGTGAGATGTTTCTGTATCGGAGGATTCTGACATGGTTGCTGCTGTGTTGCAGATTGGAAAAAAAGGTCGGGAAAGGTATGTTATGGGTGATGATGAAATTTTTCTGAGCCCGAACCTGCTCTGATACCATATTGTAAGTAAAGAAGAGAGAATTGAGTTCAATCGATTGTGTTCTTTGATAAGTTGATGCCTCACCCTTAATATAGGGTTTGTTACAATATAAATTAGGTAGAGAATAACTCTATTTCTAGGAGGTTATTTACTCTATCAATTACAATGTTTTCCTATAATATCTTCTCACGTATTTGGTATGTCTTGGGCAAGGAGGTAGGGTTGACAGAAGATATCGACGGAGGACAACGTGCCCGGGTGGATACCGGGGAACCTCAACAGGGGGCATCTGGACAGGTTCTACTTTTTGCTGGCCGGGCTGACGGCGATTGATCTCGTGATATACGTGGGCTGCGCGTCGTGGTACAAAAGTATCAAGTTCAGTTGGGAAGAAGATGAGGTGTAAGTAGATCCTCATTCTTTGAACTTGAACAGAGGAGTTTGGGGTATATTATGCATCTTGAAATCATGAATGGCAATTTTGCAATTAACTCCTGCTCCTCTTTTGCAAACTGCATTTTTACCTGCAATCTAAATCCCATTCATTAGATTTTCAAACCTAATATCAAGAAATAATAAATTATGTCAATACATTGTCAAAGAATGTCAACTTGTATTATAAAAATGTCAATTTATTGATATTAATATTCTTCTTGTTCCAAGAAAGTTGAGTCACATCTTTTTAATCTCATTTTAAAAAAAGCGTAATAAATAGTTTAAATGGATAAACAATAAAGTAAAAACGAGAATAATGTAAATAAAACTCTCGTCTGTATTATTCTCGGTTTTACTTTACAATTAATATACTTTAACTATTATGGACAGAGAGAGTATTTATTAAGGAAGTTGATGCACACATTTTGGTAAGTCTGTTTATCCCGTTGGGGCAACTTGAAATTCAAATTTATATGGCTAGAATTGTAAATTTTTAACTAGATTAGCCTACAAATCGAATAGGATTTACCCGAAATTTGTTGAACTCATCCAATTAACATCTCCACTTTTAATAGGCTTCTAAAAAGAAGGGGTGAAACTAGATTATTTAGGTTTGAAAAAATTTAAAAATATTGAAAGTTTGTGTATTAATAAAAAAAATACCTTCTTGTACAAAAAATGTTGTCGTTGGTTTTTCCGACGCTTACTTTTAACGGAAACAATCTTTTTATAATTTATCTTAACTCATACTACTTTTTAAGCCCAATGTAGATGACACTAATGCGAAACACCCAAAATCGATCCCCTTATGAAGATCTGACAAGACTTACAGATTTTGGGTCCATAAAGTGAGCTTTGTATAATTGACAAAGAAAATTCATCCTTCCCTAAAATATAATTAATGTTGAACGAGGCTCATGGCCATAGCCATAGTGTGCCTAAACTTGTCAATACTAATATTGACATTCTGTCCATTAAGGTACACTTCCCTTCCTATATGGAGGGGAAATGCACCCGTTGGGTCCGTGATAGCCTTATGGCTTCGCGACCCAAATATCTTCAAGAGCGAGCTCTCTTCCGGCTCGATCTTATATCTCAAATAATGCACACCCATCCCCCGAGCCGGTTCACCGTAGTAATTGGCCGCCGCCCATTCCAGCCCGATCAAGTCCACTTGCACCATCACTGCCCCATCGGGGAGGAACACCTCGTTCGTGAGGCCGGCCCCGTGCGCCCCCACAAACACGCTGCACGAGTTTATCATGCGCGAGAACACGTCGATGTTCGACACGGTTTTCGCTCTCGCCACCACCACTACCCTAAACCCTAAATCCTCCATCATAGCCACAACTTGCTCTTCGTTGATGATCCTCCTCGTCGTCGTCCGCGATAAAAGCATCACTGTCGGCCTCTCTATCTGCGACACGTGGCTGTACTTGAGGTCCAGCGATTCCCGGAGGAAGCGCCGGAAAATCGGCGTGGTTAGCCCCTTTGGAATCTCATTGGCATTAATTGATAAATGGCCGTGAAACTTAAGCCCGACCACCACCGCCGGAAAGCAATGGACGCTCCGATTGGCGGCGGGGTTCAGGATCGGATGCGACGAGAGGCGATTGAGGATTTTTCCGTATTTGGCGACGAAGGAAGGTCTGTAATCCTCCATGATGAAGAGCACGCTCGAGTTGAATAGATTTGTGGTGATAAACAGAGGGATGATGATTTCGTTGATCTCGTGGAAGACGTTTCCGGCGAATCCGCTGGAGGAGAACACCACGGCGGGGACGCTGTGCCTGTGATCGCAAATCAGCAGCGTAGTGTTTCCTCCGTGGATGATCTTCACCGGCGTCACTTTTCTCAGGAGAATTTCATCCTCCTGCCTCGCGTAGGGACGGAGCGACGTCTCCTGCGCGGGACAGTCGGAGGGGATTGAGACGGTCATGGTTGCTGTGTCGATTTGGGACGGTCTGGTTGTGACGCAGTGCTTTGAGTGTATCTGTGCATCGCAGGAGAAGCCGGTGGCTCTGAAATTGCTCTGTTCTTCCCCTGTTTTAGTAGAACAAATTAAATCAAATCAAATCTGTGAGTTATAATTTTTAAAGCTGGTGAATAGCTAATTTAGGGAGAGACCTTGAACTAATCTGGAGAGGAGAAAATCCAGAGAATTGAGGTTCAGTCGAACAGTTTTGTTGGAGTGTGCAGATTGAAAGGATTTGCGATCAATTTTGAGAAGATTAGGTTGTTGAAGTTGAATATTGTTGCTCCACATAATTTCCAAGTAGAACAGAGGAATTGCAAGCAAGAAGATCCATGGAGTTAGACGCGAAACCACCTTCTTCTCCATTCTCAATTCACGAATTAGAAAATGTGGAAACGATGTATAAGTGCAACCCTCCTACTCCATTACAATGCCACGAGAACAAAATAGTGGGGGCCAACACAACAATATCATACTAATGTGAGTTTCGGGTAGAAGAAGAATCCAGAAAAAGGGTAGAATAGGCGGGTGATGAGATGTTGCTTTCGTTTATACCCTTAATTTGCAGTTTGTTATTCTTTCCGTGTTTGGATCAATTATTATCCATCTTATTAATTCAAAGGTAGAGAGATGAGACTTTTGGTTGTAAGTATTGATCGACGTATTATGACATTTATGCATGGAATCGCTTTTTTCAAACTATTGATTTATTTATACTGTATGTAGTTATGCGCAGTTTGAACAAGTCCAACAAAGTTCTTAGTTAGGCCTTTGGTAGTTTAATACAGATGCATCTTTTCTTGGCAATATACGTATTTTTTAAGCATTTTACTCCTTAATTCACGATTGAGAAAAGATTTGGTTATCAATTAAGCCAATTCACGTCGAAATCTATTCTTAGTTGTATATTGTCCTAAAACTACAACCAATTAAGCATTGAATTTTTTTTTGGATTTCATTGTTTTTATTCATAGCATGCCTAAGAATATCGTAGTTATTAATACTAGTACTAGTATGTATAGATGCACTGATGCATCTATACATTAATTATTTTCATAGAATGTTCATACTTTTCAGAGACGGAAGGAGTATGAATTGCATAGAATTACTATTAATTATTTTCTTCGTGGTTCTAATTATGATCCTCAGAGTAATTGCTATACGCAACTATAGATATCATATGTTTTCAGACACGGGTTAGGGGGGTCGGGGCTCGGGAGGAGTTGGCCGATACCTGATTGATTGGAGAGCTTAATTATCATTTAGGGTTGAGCTGAAAAATACTTTGTTCTTACTTTCCGTTTGTACTACATATATTAGTAGCTGGAAATGCTAATCCACAAATGAAAATGAATGTTGTTAGAGTTTCATAGTCGAAATTAAGAGCTAGCGTGTGCTACATTAAACATTTAACATTAGTAGGCGTTTAGTATTGAAATGGACAGATTTTTATTATGGCTTTGACCAATGACAACTACTACGAAATTCATGTGTTTTTATTGAACTCGAATTCAAAACCTTTCACCTCTGGCGTTAACATCCAACTCCCTCGATTTCCAGTGTATTGTGCTTGGTAGAAGAGAAAGTCGTTATTCAGCAGTTGTCAAATTAATAAAAGGACCCACTTTTCAATTGTATTACTATTTCGGATGTATCTATCACACACTTGGAGCTATTCGAAATTCGACAACAGCCGCATCTTCCAAGCCAAGGTGCCGCCTGCTGTGAATTTTTTATGCAAAAACAAACGTTAATAAGTCAATTGACTAATTCTTTTCTTCTAATTTTTCTTCATCACCCTCATTGCTATTTTCTTTGTCTCTAATATCAATAATTCATTATCTTGACAATATACTTTGATGGAAAGTGCTATTCGATTCAACTGTTAATTAAATGACTAAGTGTAAGCAGGGCTGGCAATTTTCGACACGACACGATAATCCGATACGAATCCGCACGAAATTATTGGGTTGGGGTCAAGTCTTATTGGATCCGTGTCCTTATCGGGTTGACCCATTAAGAACCCGATACTTTCGGGTTGGGTTCGGGTCGGATGCGGGTCGGATACGGGTAACCCATTAAGAAATAATATTATTATTTTTATTATTATTTAAAAAAATATATATTACTTTAATGTTTTAATTTCTTATAAATTAGGTTTAAATAGTATAAAATGAATTTTAATTATGTAAATTAGGTTAAAAATTAAGGTTTAATCGTATAATATTAGATTTTAATCGTGTAATATCAGATTCGGGTTGTTATCGTGTCGTGTCAACCCATATTATATCGTGTCGATAACGGGTTCGTGTCGGGTGCGGGTCGTGTTCGGATTTGAAGGTAGCAGGTCGGGTTCGTGTTCGGATTTACAGTTTCCTTAACAGGTCGGGTTCAGGTTAGGCCTTATTGGGTTGGGTCATTATCAGGTTGACCCGATAACGACCCAATCCGCACGACTTGCCAGCCCTAAGTGTAAGGTTACAAATACAAGATAGCAGATGATTTGGTTGGATTAATATGGGAGTCATGTTAAGATGATTTCTCAACAAGTATAAAAGGTAGTCGCGGGAGCTTTGCTCGTCGATCAAACCAAGAACAATGCAGAATTAAAATAAAAGCGTGAAAATAAAATAAGGATAATTGTATTTTTGGATTGATTGTGAAGGATACAATTACTCCTATTTATAAGACTAGCCCTAGCTTCATGAACAAGAAAATAAAGATACTAATAAATATACATGGAAAATATTTTTAGATTAATTAATTATGAAAGGGCAGAATGGTAATTTCATGATATATTTTATTCAGCATATATTTTTTAAATTTTTTTTATTTTTTTTAAATTTAAAAAAAAATTAATTTTTTCTGTCAACTACGTATACAATAAATATCAACTACACATATAATGTCAACTACATATATAATTCATGTTAACTACGCACATATAATGTCAACTACAAGTTGTTGACATTTGATGTGCATACTATTGACATTTGATATACATGTTATTGACGATAATACCCCCAAGTTGACATAATCTACTTGCAGTTGACATTTCGAAAATTTTGTGGATGAGTGGCTGAAAATTCATCTCAATTCTCAATTAAGCTAAAAAATCTCAATCTAACAGGACTCTGTAGAAATATTACTCGTGTATACTCCTATCATGGAGTCGTCAAGTAAGCTACACGTTTCCCTAAATTTGCAATCGATTTGTAGAGATAAAGTCATGTATTTGAATCTACTTTTCCCAAAGTTGAAGCCAAGTGATTCTCGATATTAGTTGGTACTAGTACTCGTATTATATTTAGTTGTGACAACTGAGTTATAAAAATATATATATATATACTAGCACTAGGTATGAGACGTCAAACATCCCAACAATCGGCTAGAGAAACAAAAATGAGTAATTTTTAACTAATTAACTTCAATTAAATAAAAATACTAGTTAAAATGGGACGTTCAGGATGGCGAAAATAAGGGCAAAGATTCCTTGGTTATAGCTTTGAGATTCATCTTCATTAAAAAGCAAACCTGTATAATAAATCTGAAGGGATAGTTGGGTGATATATCAGACTTGTTTATCCATAATCAAATGGTCAAGGGTTGGATCCTTGCCTTTTATAATCTTAAATTCTTAAATTAATTATCCATTTTTCAATGAGAAGAATCCCTCTTTTCTTGATATCCATCAATCAATAATTTAAATAGTTAAACTGTATTCAATGGAGTATAAGTAAAATCAATTTTTAATTTAAAAATTTCTAATTGCCATATATATTAGCTGACAATAAATATATTGTAGGACTAAATTATTGAAGTTAGGAACCAAATAAGATTATTATTGGAATAAGATAAGGTTGTCGATTGCACGAAATGCTAGTCCTTCCATTTAGAGAACTTTGAGTTTTATTTTGAAAAATGCATATAGGCGTCAACTATTAAGTTGGATTTATTCAAGTATGGATGCCGTCTACCCAGACATAGTATAACACGGACTACACATATTGGGGGCTGCCTACCGACACATAGTATAACACGGAGTACATATACTGGGCACCACCTATCCAAACATAATGTAACACGGACTATGCATACTGGGTGCCACATACCTGTCAATAAAATGGTCTCTAACTACTATAATTAAATAAATAATCATAAAATAATGCTTATTCTAAATAACATACTGACCAACTACCTATGATACCAAATAATGATCAACAAATAAAATAAAATTTTATTTTCTAATTAAATGTGGACTTACAATATGTACTAATTCTAAATGAATACAATTGCATATTTAAGATTAATTCAAAATTAATATCAAAGGTATGTATTGTTATTTCCAAAATGATAACTACGTAATACAATTCAGTAATCTAATCAATGAATCTACTCCTCGATCGATATTAACTAAATTAATATGATCATGCATTCAATATTAATTCCAGATTAATGGACGTGTGTTTACTATTATTATTTCTAAAATAAAAATAATACATCATATTCATTACCTAATTTAAGTAGTAGCACTGAATTAGTACACCGCAATTGGTTTTTGTATCCCACAATGAATGGTCGTATTTTGATTACATGTAGCAGCCCAGTTTGGAAAAACAGAATGACCCACTAACCTAATCCAACATAAATGTGGCGTACGTGGAAAAAGAAAATAAGCGGCCCAATTTAGTAAGAGCAGTCCGAAGCCCAAAACCTACTGGTTGGTTATGGAGGAAAATCGCCCCTGTAAATCTCCTTTCTCCCATGTCGCCATTGCTGTACAAATCCTGCCTCTTCTTCTCCGGTTCCGACGTTTAGCAGCACCATGTCTGAGAGTTTCATCTTCTCACCTCGCCCCCTCCCACAATAATTCATTAGCAAACAATAGAATATAAATAATTATTATATATATAACTTGTGTGTCATGAATAGTTAAGAGACGGGATGAAAAGTACAGTGGGGCCCATGAATAATTAAGAAAGGAGACGGTAAAGAGAGAGATAAGAGATAGCGTTGTGGATGACCTTAAATGGTAGCGAGAGGTGTCATAGAAACGTGTCCTATGTTTATATACCTAGAGGAATATATTTTTTTAAAATAAGGCTTGGGTTTAATCCCTTTCACACTAAGTCGGTTATTTTATAAATAAATTTAAAAAAAAGAGTAAATTAATAATATACTGTATATAACTTGTGTGTCATGAGAATGAAGAATAAAAGAAAATAAAGAGAAAGAAGAGTCCCTGAGAATGGGGAACGAGAATGGGGAAGAGAGCTCTTGTACAATTGTTTGGTGGGTATAGAGGTAAGCTTAAGGTGCTCATTCAACTTAAATAAGTCTTTTACATAAATTATGGCATATTATATTCAAACCCAGTAAACAAGGTTCTAATTTCCAAATTTTAAATTGCTTCATATGTAGAATCTTGCTTCTAATATAGGAGTTCCATATTCAAATATTATGTTTTAGGTTACAATCTTGTACATCAGCACCTTAATTAGATTTATGTAAAGTGTGGGATACCTTTGAGCTTAAATTTATCAAGCATATCATTTTTATTGTTATTAGGTCTAAAGCAGATTTTCGAATATTAATAGGAGGATTTACTAAGAAAACATGTTATCAAGTGAAATTAGGAATTCTCTTTTGTGTCAGTGGGTGTATACATCACAATGAGATAATGGACATACTATAATTTCTTTCGTTAAGTATATAAAGATGGATTTTTATTTTGGAGAAATGCTTATTCAAGTTTCTAAACTGTGATATAAACGTGGTTGAGCGTCATAGGTGGGTCTGCTCTTGAATTCATCATCAAGTCCCTAATTTTGCATTTGTAGTAAACAATTAGTATTCGATATCATAAATTAAGAGCTTATTATAATTATACTCTAAACATTAGACATCTAATAACTAATTAGATCTGTCATGAACCGAAAATATGTGTCGATAAGAATACTAATTTAAATGTTTATGTATTCTATTGGATCAAATGCTAATAGATTGAGAACAGTAACAAGTGCTCGACCAGATTATCTGTTTTACTCATGTGTGTATAAATGACACTTTTAATTTTACATATTTTATGTGATTGATTGCTATGTGTTAAATTGGAGTGAATATTTGAATTATATGATGTGAGCCTGAAATGGTTATGTGTTATTTGATATTGATGTTGTAATATGACGTGGGTATGTGATTTGTGCAATGAATATGTTTATCTATAGTGTTGGAGTTATTGATGGAATATATGGATATGTACTTGGTGCAATGGATATGTTTGACGTATGGTATTGGAATTATTCGAATCATGGGATTAAAGAGGATATGTGACTATCTTGCTCTGGATCTGATATACAATGACGATAAACCTACGAGTCATATACAATGATAATAGACCTACGAGTCAAAGCAAAAGAACAAAGAGGGACTTTCGTGGAAAGGTCAATACAAAAAACAAAGAGGGGCCTTCATGGAAAGGTCAAATAAATATAAGGGACCTACGGGTCGTATACAATGAAAATCCCGGGTAGATACCAGACTTGATTAGTCACATAATATTAAAAAGGATCATAAAGGAATATTCATATAAAGGAATATTCAGAGCAGATGTGGGGAGGGTTATCCAAGCCGATGTGGGACAAGATTTGGAGAATTTAACACGCCCCCTTATAAGGTCTTTTAAGGGGTGATGGCCCATTTCTAATATGGTATCAGAGCAGGGCCAAAGTCGACGATGGTTTATCTCTTTATCTCTTCTCTTGCCTACCCACGTGATGGAAGTCCGATGTGTCATTCCGGCTCACACGTGAGGGGGCGTGTTAAAATTCTTAATATCTTGTCCTACATCGACTTGGTAACGATCCTAGCTCACTTATAAAAGTGTGGATAACCCTCCCCCTTATAAGGCCTTTTAAGGGGTGAGTGACCCATTTCTAATATGGTATCAGAACGGACCCAAGTCGATGATGGATTATGTCTCTTTATCTCTTCTCTTGCCTACCCACGTGATGGAAATCCAATGTGTCATTCCGGCCCACATGTGAGGGGCTTGTTAAAAGTCTTAAAATCTTGTCCCAAATCGACTTGGTGATGATCCTAGCTCCTCTATATAAGTATGGATAACCCTACTCCTTACTACCCCTTATAAGGCATTTTAAGGGGTGGGTGGTCCATTTATAATAATCAATAACATAAATTTTGATTAGTCTAGGCTGTAAACTTCTCGGGCCCTACAAATATATTCACCCTAATTTCAAATTTCACACAGTATATATTTCGATATCCAATATGTTTAAATATCCTAGAACTATAATTTAGCCATTACCCCCATCAATTTCAACTCTATCTTAAAATATACACTCTTCGCTTAACCCAACAATATACGACCAGTTCAACCACCCGCATACATATACCCCAATTATACGACCATTAACTCATTTAAAAACCAAATTCAAACAAGCAATATTCTAAAGACAAATCTATAACATAAATCAAATTTAATGACTAAATTAAAGCAAATGAAAGACCGAGGACTCCGATTATAAAATACTTGAAGGTTCAGGTACTTAGTTATATATGCATCCTTCTCTGAATTCTTTTTGCAACTAATTAATCTTACACATAGGTTTGTGTTAAAATGACAACACTTCTTAAAGTGACACCATATCACAATTCTTAGCCAATCATTTGTACACATGGACGAATAATCAGCAGCCATGTGGCAATAAAAAAAAATGCTCAAGGGTAAATTTTCTCGGCCTACAATATCCAATACGCTAGACTGCAATTTTTGCCCGTCAACAATATCCAATACGCTAGGCTGCAATCTATAGATTGCAGTGTAGCGTTTTTACTATTACAGTGTAGTGTTTATAATATTACAGGATACGTGGTGTCAGAGTGTCACTTTAAGAGATATTGTCATTTTAACGCACCCCTACATATATACTTAAATAAATGAAACAAAATTCTCGGCCATTTATAAGGTCATGATCCATATTCCATAGTGTTGTCACTGAAATTGTTCATTCCCTTAACTAGTCAAGCATAATGGGCTATTGTGATTCAGTTTGACGGCTAAGAAATTTATGTTGATATATCAGGTTGACGAATTACTATATCATCTTACTGGAGAAATTTCGGAAAAATGGATTAATTACGCTGACCTTTCGTAATTTAGGCTTCAATTCACTGACCATTCAGAATATGGGATCGAGGCATGCGAATTTTTCAAAATAAGAGATTTTTTATTTTTTATTATTTTTCTCTAATTTTTTCTTATTATTTCTCTTCCACCATTTATCAAGTGACTAAACTACCCCTTCAAATTTTTACCTAAATTCTAAAAATCAGCCGCTTCTGTGAGAGGTGGGGGGGACTCCCAAGCTATCCGTCTCTTTATTCCAACTGATTCGGAGACCAAATTTCAAATTAAACTCATGAAATACTTATCCCACCCAAGGAACCAGAAACAATCTGAATTCTAGGTTATTTGGAGAAAATTGCTAAATGGGTTAGGTATAATTAATCAAACCAAGAATCATCCCAATCTGTGTTTTGAGTTTGGATTCGATCTGCAAGGTTGGATTTAGTTGTTCATTTACACCATTAATTGTTCATTTACACCATTAATTTGGAAGTTGGAACTATCTCTGATTTTGCAAATTGCAGATATGACTTTGAGATAAATTTTTGACTGTAGGATGACAGACTCTTCTTGATCAAGATATCCAAAACTATTGATTACACTTCTTCAATCATTTATGGCGCTGGAATAATTGGTGGATTGAAGGGGCGCAAAATTCAATTTTAAAAAGCGATGAAAGTTTAATTGATGGTAGGAGATCTATATTGATTCAACAAGAACAAATGATAAGGTTGTAAGAAGTGAATTTGAGAACTGAAAAATGGTGGAGCAGAAATGAAGTTGTGGAACAAAGATGGAGCTAAAATAGATAATAGAAGTGTGAGAGAAAGGTACACAAATAAAAATGTGGAACAGAACACAGACGTCGGAGAGAGGAAATATACCGCTGAAAATTTAGAGAGGGTAGTTTAGTCACTTGATAAATTGTAGGAGATAAATAATAAGAAAAAAGTAGAGAAAAATGACAAAAAAATCAGAAATCCTTTATTTTGAAAAATTCGCATGCCTCGATCCCATATTCTGAAAGGTCAGTGAATTGAAGCCTAAATTACGAAAGGTCAGCGAAATTAATCCTTTTTTCCGAAATTTCTCCTTCTGATGATATCACACAAATAGAAATTTTCGCTCAACCCTTAAAAATATCATTCTGTTGCGTGTCGCCTAAAAAGTCTTCAGTATACTGTCCTATACAAATTATATGGGTGCATAAACAATTAAACTTTAATCCTCCCGACTAATTCAAGTTTCAACATGACATGATCATCTTATTCAAAGTTGCATATTGTTGACTTTGGATTACAATATACCTAGCTCCTTTGGAATGATTAATTTTTTATTATTGGCAAATAAACATAAATTTAATATGAAACCATTAGCTTTGCATTAACCATTTTATTAGTAGATCAACATCACACAAGATAATAGTCTTTGTATACATATATTTAATATGGATGAGAGTGGGAGATTGAGAGGAACTACAATGGAAATAGAAACTAGGTTAGTCTCGATAGAGACTCTCACACCATCTTCTTTAACTCCAAAATCTATGCAGAAATACCAGGACCTCACTTCACAACTGCCAGCCCAATCACTCCCATGCAGCCTGAATGTCGATTAGAGCCCAGGCCAACAAGAGACGTCAACATCCCCAGAACCGCATTCCACCAAATCCGAGATATTGTCACATGATATCTTTTACTACTCCATTCGTCCCTGAAAATTTGTCACTTATTTCATTTTTCGTCCGTCCCTAAAAATTTGATATCTTTCACTTTTACCATTTTTGGTAGTGGACCATACATTCCACTAACTCATTTGCACTCACATTTTATTTTAAAACTAATATATAAAAGTAGGACCCGCATACCACTAACTTTTTCAAATCAATTTCTATTACATTTCTTAATATCCGTGCCGGGTCACATGGTGCCAAATTTTAAGGGACGGAGAGAATACAATTTATTCTCTGTCCACTATTTAAAGAGCCATTTATTTTTTTTTTCACTTTGGGTATGTGAATCTTATAATCCACTATACATGCGCAATCCATTATAAAATTAATAAGGAAGGAGTATTGTCACGCAATCCATTATAAAATTAATAAGGAAGGAGTATTATCCATTGCGAAATCTGAAAGTGTTGTCAAAAATTAATCACGCATATACAATAGTTAATTAATTTATACGCGCGCAACTTTAGACCAAAGATTCACTTTTTTTATTCAAATAACCAGATTGTTAATCTACCTATATAAGTGTTGGAATTATGGGTTTCATACACACACAGAGGAGAGGGAGAGAGTGATTAAGAGGAACAATAATGGAAACCGAAACTAAACTAATCTCGATAGAGACTATCACACCCTCTTATCCAACCCCAAAATCTCTTCAAAAACACCAACTTTCATATCTTGATCAAACCATGCTTCCATCATTCATTCACTTGGTCTACTTCTACTCACCAAACCCCAAAATTTCCAATTCCGAAAAATCAAAGCAGCTAAAGAAATCCCTATCAGAGGCCCTCTCCATATACTACCCCCTCGCTGGCCGCCTCGTCGGCAACCTCTACGTCGACTGCAACGATGCCGGAATCCCCTTCTCCGAGGCCGAAGCCGACATCGATCTCTCGCAAGTCACCACCAACCAAAACCATACATATTTGAAGAAATTTCTACCTCTCACAACGGATGATCTTTGCCTGGCCATTCAGGCCACCTTTTTCCGGTGCGGCGGCCTCGCCGTGGGGATCAGCTTCGCACACAAGATCGGCGACGGGTTATCTTTTGTCTTGTTCGTCAACACCTGGTCCGCCGTCGCCAGAGACGGCAGTGGCGGCGGCGTGGCGCTCCCCAAATTCGACACGGCCACCTATGCGCCGCCGCTGGACGTCCTGAACGAACTCCAGCAACCTGCAGCTGAAGGACTTAAAGAGGAAGAGGTGGCCGGCAGAATCTTGACGTTCTCGGCGACTGAGATCGCCGCTCTCCAGGAAAGGTACGCTGGCTCGAATGGGCGTCGGCCCACCCGAGTGGAGGCGTTATCAGCTTTTATATGGAGCGTGTATACAGAGATCAAATCCGAGCCGGGTTGGGTCGGGTTAGTGTATAAAATGGCAAACTTGAGGAGCCGGGCCGAGCCGCCTCTGTCAGAATATCAGTTCGGTAACGTCATCGTGACACTGAGGGTGGACGTGGCGGCGGGGAACAGCGGCGGAGAGCTGACGTGGAAGCTGCGGGATGCGTTGAAGGAGATCGACGGCGGTTATTTGGGACGGCTGAAGAAGAGGGAGGTGCAAATGGAAGAGTTAACGGCTCATACGCAAGACAGTCAGCGGGCTATGGAGAGATTCTTCTTCTCGAGTTGGTGTAGGTTTCCTTTTTACGAAGCGGATTTCGGGTGGGGCGGACCCGAGCGGGTCATAAATGGCGGGTCGCCTGTCAAGAATGTGGCATATTTTATGGATACAAAGAGTGGGGGTGGAATTGAGATATTGCTTCAGTTGACCAAATCAAATATGGATAAACTTGAAGCTCGTTTAATGTTATAAGGGTAATTAATTAAGGAGTACTGTACTAGTAAAGAATAAAAAGCAAGGGAAATGATAATTGTTTGTACCAAGCCATTGATCAAATTAATGAAAGGACACAATTTTCTATTCTATTTCGAATGTATCATCCTTGAACTACTAAAGATGAAGTCGAATTCGACAAGACCCGCATCTTCCAAGGTAAGGTGCTGCATGCCTACTTTGAATATTTTATTAAAACTTAGGCCATCCACAATAGGAATAGCACAGCAATAGCTCAGTCATAACCTAGCCACAAACTCCTCCTGCCACATCATCAACACTAAAAATTCTCCTGCCACATTATAAATAGCCCAGTCATAGCCCAACCACATCATAAATAGCCCAGCCACATCAATAGCCATATCACTCAAAATTATATAAAACAAATAATTAACAATCACACAAAATACGCAATTTAATTTACGATACATATACGAGAAAATTCAATAATATTATTAAAATTTAAAAAGTACATTAATTAAAAAAAATTACATAATTAACAAAAAAAACTACTACCGTGCATCCCCACCACTCCCACCAGCGTTACTCATTTCTAGGTGTTGATCTTGTACAGAAATTAAGATAGAGAGAGTACTCGTTAATACAAGTGGTGCGAATGAAAATGACGGGCAAGTCGCGTATATATAGTGTTTCGGAAACAAAAAAAAATTAAAAATTCGCGCTAGTCGATGCGCTAGGCGATCCGGACGCTGCAATAGCGCCTAGCGGATCGCCTAGCGCACCGCCTAGCGCACCGGAACCGCCGAGCGCTAGGCGGTTTTTTGTCGCGAGGGCACCGCCTAGCACCGGCCCTCGACTAGGCGGTGCGCTAGGCGCTATTGTGGATGCTATTAGATAAAGTGGAATTTGTCAACTTTTTTCTTCACCAGCATCATTGATATTTCCTTTGGCTCTAAAATCAATAATTCATTTGATGGCAACTGCTATTCTATTTTTACTCTCAATTAAAACTGTAAGGTTACAAATTTAAATACTCCATAACAGATGCTTTGGTTGGATTAATATGGGGTTGTCAAGTTTCCATAAATTGCAATCAATTTGTTGGGATAAAGTCATGTATATGTGAATCTACTTTTCCAAAAGTTGAAGTAAATAGTGATTCTCCATATTGCTTGGTATATTTATTAGTAGTGATAACTGAGTTATCAAACAAAAATTTATATATGGCACAAGGTATGAGATGGCAAACATCCTAACAATCGTTGGAGATACAAACATAGGCATGCACACACGGTTCATCATTACCATGAACCGGAACCGGCCCGCCAAGGGTCTCGGTTCAAAAAACCGCCGGTTTTTTGCTTGAACCGCCGGTTCTGGGCCGGTCCGGCAGTTCGTAAATTTTTTTTTTGCATTTTTTATTTTTTTATCTATGAAATGTGCGTAAATAAAATTCAAAAAAATATGATGAAAGTTGCAATTTTTATTGAGATTACAAGTTACAACAATTACAAATCACAAAAAACTTGAAGTCTTGAAGTCTTAAACAAAAATTTAAATACAACGAGACTACTAGTCTACAACTACAACGAAGCTAATTACAAATTACAAAAAAGACTTGAAGTTCTGAACAATAAATTTATAAGTATATATACTCTTAGTCGGCAAAGGAGATCTTTCTACATAACTAAATTGAGGACACCTTTAGCAATTCAACCTTAAATGTTGAGTTTAGTCTAACAATAAACAATTATAGTAGAATTGTCAAAAGTTTCCCGAATTTAGCCTTATAGAGAAATCTACTTCATTGACTAGAGTATATACAAATACAATTATTTAATTGTATTTGCATATTTTTAAACTAGAAACAAATTGGAAAAAAAGAAATAAAGGAAAAAAGACTTGAGCTCAACTTAAATTTAAAATTTAAGTTTTTTTTTGTCAAAGGAGGATCAACGATGGTTCCCCATCTACCCCCCGAAGTGACTCGGACCCCCGGCCTAACGGTCGGAGGTGAAGCGTCTTACCACCGAGCTGCGCTTCGTTGTCTTGGAGGGGACCAACGGGTCCACCTACATTCCCTCCAGTCACGGGTCCAGACCAGTTAACCTATCTTTCCAATTATGGGCCTGACCAGTTAACCTATCTCCCCCGGCGGTTGACGGTTGGCCTACGATTCATCCCCGGTGAATTCTTCTTGTGATCCCTCCTGACGATCATCCCAATCATTTTCTTATTCTCTGACGTCAGCTTTGGCCCAATAATCAAGTAACATCACGGCTTCCATATTTTTCGCGGAGAGCTTACTTCTTGATTCATCCAACACACGTGAGCCAACACTAAAAGCGGACTCAACGGCGACAGTGGAAGCCGGAACAGAAAAAATCTCCTTGGCCATTGACGCAAGTATGGAAAAATCTTTCTCGTGTGTTCCCCACCAATCGAGGACGTCGATTTGGGCGGGAGGAGTAGGACCTTCATCACCAAAGGAAAAGAGTGAATCGAAATATAAATCTAACTCACTTACCATACCTGAGGTCGACCTTCCGCCGGTGCTGTAGCTGTATAGGTTCGCTAATTGGGATTGCGCGCCGGGGTCATCATAATCGGCTTGAAATGCGAAGCCAAAGTGATGTTATTGAGGAAGGGGAGGTCTTCTGACTTGGTGGGTACTGTTATACTTAGTTTCATATTTGGTGTAGAGAGCACGCAAGTTAAACTCGAAGGTTTGTTGGATAATTGACCGGTTCGAGAGGTTTAATTGAAATGTTTCTGAGAGGTATACTCCGAATTCGTCACTGGTATCCGATTGCAATACTTTAAGTGGACCAAGATCAATAGAACTCAAATTGTTATAATAAAAATCTAAAATCTTGGAGGTACCGGCTAATTTCCATTTTGGATCCAAGACCTTATCAAAAACACCGTTGGAATCTCACTGAAATACTTAAGCCATTTCTCAATCATATAATATAAAACACACATCAATTCATGTGAAGAGTAAACATTTTTCATCGCAGTTTTAAAACCAAGTGATATATACATGCAATGCTCTAAAACACGAACAACAGTGCAATAATAAACACCCGATAATTCAACAGTTGCATTTTTGAAATATTTGAACAATTTAAATAAAGCCACGCTATGATCCCAACAACTATGCGAAAAATATAAATAAAAAACGGGATAGGTTCTAAAAAAATCACACAAAGAATCTTTATGCGTCAAAGTAGAATTCAGACAATCATATGTCGAATTCCATCTATGAGACACATTCATGGTAAAATTCGTATATCTTACATTCTTTTGATGGCAATACTTCTTCCAAGCTTTGTCAATATGTGGCTTTTGATGGATTAATCTAACTGCAGTTTTAATAGGACTAACATGCTTTTGCCATAATTCAAGTGCATCTTATACACATAAATTCAAAATATGACATATGCATCTTTGATGAAAATACTTACCTCCAATAACCGAAGCACAAGCCGCAATCAAGTCATTAATACTTGCAGTGTTAGCAGTTGCATTATCAAAACCAGCAGAAAATATCTTATTGCATAATTGAAATTCATTCAAAACTAGAATAATTAAAGAGGCAATTTCGGGTGCAGTGTGTGGTGTCTCAAATTCTCTAAACCCAATTAAACGTTTGTTCAAAGTCCAACTATTGTCCACAAAGTCAACCGTAATGCCCATGTATGAATGCCGGTTAAAACAATCAGTCCATACATCTGAGCAAATGTTCACTTTGTGTCCCAAGTTTAGTAAATAACGTGATAATTCAATTTTTTTCTCCAAACATTGTCTAACCGTAGATTGTTGAACGGTCATTCGACCTACTCTTTTGATAGCTACGTTCAAACCACTTTGCATAGTAACCTCAATTTTTTTGTCATCATAAACATTGAAAGGAAAATGCTTCATTGCAGCTCATCTAGTCATAACGTCAGTAAAATGTTTTTGATCATATTTAAAAAGAGGCGTACCTGACGAACCTGAGCCACCGGGTTGGAAGTTTAGTTGGGTTTGGGTAGAGGTAGTGCCACATTCTACCGGATGCTTCGTCACCAAATGACGACGGAGGGTGCCATATCCCCCACCACTCGCAAATTTGTAGACTTTATTACAATAGTTACAATAAGCATGAAACGCCGATGTTTCTTCTTGAGAGTGCGGATCATGAGGACTTGGAATCACCACCGGGACCTTCTTATAGTGTTTAACAAAAATATCAGATTTCAAAGTTTTTGTAGTGTTAGTGGCTGGATGGGGAGGAGGCATGTCCTCATTTCCGCCGGTGCTAGACGGAATACGAGAATGAGATCTATCATCATTGTTGTCCGAGTCTGATGATATAGACACGTCGTACTCGTCATCTTGTTGGGAACCACGTCCCGGTCCACCACGAGAAGAAGACATAGTGCAAAATGAAAGTAGTATGGAATATGAAGTATTGAATAAATGGTAAATTACGAACACAACAACAAATATAGTAGTAAGTAGTAACTAGTAAACAACTTGAGTAATTAGAGAGAATGAGGAGAGGATAGAGAAATTGAGATTGAGAGAATGAAATCCTTGTTAACACAAGAATGAGGTGAGTAAAAATGATGGGGGAAGTAGGGTATTTATAGGAGTAAAATTGGAAGAAATAAAAACAAAATTCAAATTTCAAATTCGGCCGGTTTACCGCCTGAACCGGCGGTTTAGTCCACTGTTTCTGACGGAAACCGGCGGTTTCTGACCGGTTTTCAGGCCTATACACTGCCACCTATGCTCTGCCACTTGAAAAAGCACCTGAACCGTCAGAAACCGACGGTTCAAACCTGCGGTTTCTGACGAAAACCGGCGATTTTCGTCAAAAACCGCCGGTTTTTCTGCACACGTAGACGGAATCCCACCGTTGGAACCGTTGGACCGCCGGTTACGGTTCACGATATTCCCGAACCTGAACCGGCCAGCTTGAACAGCCGAACCGCCAGCCGGTTTGAACCGCTGGTGCCGGTTCCGGTTTCGGTTCATGAACCGGCAGTTCCGAACCGCCGGTTAACCGGTGGTCCGGTTCGATTTGTGCATGTCTGGACAAACAACAACAGTTACTAGACTAGTAATTTTAACTAGTTAATTTGAATTGAAGTAAAAAAACATTTAAAAATATTACGTTCAAGATGGCGAAAAATAAGAGCAACAATTCCTTTTTATGTATTGAAGAATAAATTATTTCTAAGAGGCTTTGAGATTATTACGTGCTAAAATATAAATAATGGAGTATTATTAACAAGGATGCATATTAGTCTGCTTATCCCTCTTTTTCTTGTAACACATCAATTAATAGTGCAATTTATAAAGTAAAGTAAATTTTTAAATGTTTTTCATCTGGATACTACTTGGGACATGGTCATCTTTATAACATTAGGGTTTAGAAGTTAATTATGAATATAGAACACACACAAAATAAAAATTCGCCTGTAGGGTCTATTGTTTTAAATGAATTTCTTAAACTTCAATTACTATTTCAAATTCTCATATTTATTCTGTGTAACAAATTCAAGCAACAATTAATCGTACATAAAAGATTTAAAAAATGTACTGTACTGTAGTAGTATTAGAGTGTCCAAAATAGGAGAGCCCCCTGCCGCCGACTCCGCGGCGGCGCCGCGGCTCCCTATAGTGGCGGACAGGTGCGCTGGGGCGGACAGCCCTCCGCCGAGTAGTCGGCGTGGACGGGGCGGGGGTGGATAAGCCGCGGCGGGTTAAAGCGAGGCCCGTCGGCCGCGGCGCCGGCCAATTTTTTTTTCAGTTTTTTTTGAGTACTCTAAATTTTTCTGTATTCCACTTCCAAAAAATGGATGATTTATGGAATGAAACGTGAGATTCTCTGATTCAAGAGGTGCAGTGGGAAGCCCACGAGGACGCGGCGCGGGAGGCGGCGGCGGTCCCTCGTCCGATTCATAATCGGCGGATAATCCCACGAGACCATGTCGGAGCTCACTAGTGGCTATGGCAGATTTGGTGATAACCCCCGTTATCCGCCAGAGATTTTCCGTCGGCGTTTTAGAATGTCGCAATCGCTCTTTACACCCTCTTCTCCAACTCCAAAATCTCTGCAAAAATACCAACTCTCATTTCTTGATCCATCACTTAGTCCCTTTGTCTTGACTATTTCTACTCATCAAATCCCAAATTTTCAAAACTCAGATAAATCAAAGCAGCTATAGAAATCCCTATCACTCTCAGAGGTCGAAGCACACTGCGATCTCTCGCACTCGCAAGTCATCACCAACCCAAACCCTAAAAATTTGAAGAAATTTCTACCCTTTAAAACGGACGAGTCCAAAGAACTTTGCCTAGAAAATCAGCTTTGTGACTTAATATAAAAGTTGACCAATGCATGAGAGGGCTTACTTAAATTTTCCTGATTTAGGTTGATTATCCTAGTAATTATTCATTACAATGGGATTTAATTGGGCCTACTATTAATACAGTTAAAAATCCATACATATTAAGACTCATGTGCTTCTATTATAGGCCCAACATTACACGGCCCATTTTGGGGAAACGACCGCAAAATCAGCAACGGGGGCGGCTGAAAGCCAAGCTAATTTTTTTTTTATAAATAATATTAATTTTATTTTATAAAAAAATAATTTTTATTTATAAACAAATACACTTTTATTTTAAGAATTATTTTTAAATAATAATTAATTTGATGATTTATTTTAAAATCGATATAAGAATTTATTTCAAAATTAATTTGATAATTTGTTTTTAGTAGGATGTTTACTAGTAGTATATTTTGTCTTCTATTTTTCAATGTGGGAAAATCTTATCTTTTAAAAATTCAATACTATGTTTTAAAACATCTTCCACGCACTCATTATATAGTAGTACTATAAAACATGTGGTGCTATTCTTGAAATCAAATTTCGGTTTATTTCGGCATTGAATTTAGAGTGTCCACAATGGTGGCCTTCAAAGGCCACCAAATGTGGCCCGGCCACCATTCGTGGCTCTCTTGTGGTCTTTACAATGGTAAAAGTCAATATTAACTAACAAGGGCCACCAAATGTAAAAAATAACAAGGGCCACCAAATGTGGCCCTCTAAAAAAAATTTAATTTATTTTCTTTTTGGTTAATGCTATTTTTTAATTTAACTATATTAAATTTTTTGTAGACTAATAATTTGTGGATCAAACATGATTTAATAAAGTTACGAATTATAGATAAATTTTCGTCGTATTTTTGATAGGGGAAAATTCTACAACGAAAATTTTTAAAACACACAACATAAAAAGATTAAAAAAACGCCACCGCTACCTACTCGGTTGCGTCATCGGAATCCGGCACATCTTCTTCACCTTCTTCACCGCCACCGCCGCCGACACCGGCCCCACTGCCGCTTGCTTCGCCCGTCGCCGACCCAGCGAGGAAGCCCAACTTCGACCTCAACCTAAGAATGAGGTCGTAGTACATCATCTTGGTGATGGGGTCCGTCGACTTCTCGTACAAGCACAAGTTATCCTGGAGTTGCTTCATCATCTGCACCTCCAGTGTTTGAGTCAACGCTGCGGTCGGTGTTGAAGGGTGCGCTGTCGTCGCGCTCGCCCGAGAGACTTGGGAAGCGGATCTAGCTTCCCGGATGGCGGATTGTTGGCCTTGCGGGCGCTGGCGCCTCGACATTGTCGAGGGGGGCTCATCTCTCACATCGTCATTCAGGTCGAATGCACGTGAGTCGGTACCACTGTTGTAGGTGCCGTCGGCCCCGGTTTTTGTCCGCTTCCCAGTATGACCGGTCTCATCGTCGCAAATCGCCTTGAATTGAGGGGAGTCTCGGAGAAGCATGTATTCATTCCAGTAGGTGAACTTGGGCCAGTTTTCAGTATTAAACAACTGATACGATAACGCCCGTACGTCGGCTTCGCTGCGGCCGCTTTCGGCATTCTGGAGCTGTCTCTCGTAAATGTTCCTGAACCTCTTCACAGCTCTACTGATCCGGCCGAACTTCTTCCGGATTTTGCCTTCATCACGGGAGGCACTGCCTTCTGGTTTGAAGCTGTTGTACACCGTCAGGACGCGCCTCCAGAAGCAAATGTCGGTCTGATCCGTGCCGATGACCGGATTCGTCGTGACCGCCTCCCAAGCCCGCGCAACAGCGAGGGATTCGTCGTCGTTGTACTTCTCGCCCCGCCGATCACCACCGCCTCGGCCACCGCCGGTCGCCGGCTCTCCGTCTCCGTCTCCGCCTCGCCCACCGCCGGTCGCCGTCTCTCTGCCGCCTCGCCTCGCACCGCCACCGCCTCGCCTTCCACCGCCGCCGCCGCCTCGCCTCCCACTCCCACCGCCGCCGCCTCGCCTCCCACTCCCACCGCCGCCGCCTCGCCTCCCACTCCCACCGCCGCCGCCTCGCCTCCCACTCCCACCGCCGCCGCCTCGCCCCCCACCACCGCCGGTTCGGCGACCCCCGGTGGGGGCCTCCATCTCCACACTACCGGATGTCGGGGTCTCCGGTGTACCCATCAATTGTTCCCATGTGAATCTATCAGATTCAGACAGATGAGACTGAGAGTATTGGAATTGGGAGGATTGGAATTGAGAGGATTGGAAGTGCTGGGACGGGTTGTTGATCGCGTCCATATTCGGTCGGTAGTCACCGAACCCCGATGGTTGGCGAACCAAGTTCCTCTGCTGGGATGGCTGGACCCGGAATTGGGGCGATTGCAGACTCCACGTCTGATTGGGGAAGTTGCCGTATCCCGAGTCTCCATACCCCGGGGAATTACCATCTCCACCTTGCATTTTTTGTAGTGTTTGAAAGTGAAAATGAAGGAAATGGAAGTGTACAAAGATGTGGAAAAATGGAAATGAGAGGGAGTGTATTTTTATAAAATAATTTTCGAAAATAAAAAATAAAAAAAAAATTCGGCGGCCCAGCCGCGTTTCGCGGCCCGCTGCAGTGGAGGGCCGCGGCTCACACGGCTCAGCCGCGTGAAGGCCGCGGCCGCGGCTCAGCCTCGTCTCTCGCCTCAGGGCCCCGGCTCTCGGCTCTCTGCAATGGGGGGCCGCGTGAAGGCCACGGGCCGCGGCTCCCCCATTGTGGACACTCTTATCTAAGGCCACATGCAAAAATTGAAACAGAGTACAATGATTGAAGTTTAAAAAAAATAAGCAAAACTTCAAATCATTTTTTGAAATAATATAGTATCTAAATAAGGTTTAATGTACATCACATTCACACCCTTGAAATAAAACTGATGGACAGCAATCCGAACAGTACAAGGCTTGAAGGCTTAGCTCTTTCTCAACTCCAATAATTCTTTAGTAGAATCGTATTCCTATTGAGAAATCACGATGTGATCCTTCTATTATCCATACAATGTAAGGCTCGACCGATATTAATTGATCATTTGTTGAAGAAAGTGAGCTAACATTATTGGACTAATTTCACCATATTTATTATACTACTACTATCCATCCACAAAATTTGTACCACTGTGACTCGGTGCGAATTTTAAGAAATTGTTTGACTTTGTATTAAATGGAGGAGTATAGTGGAATAAGGGTTCCACATTGAGGAGATTAAGGGCTGCATTTAATGTCTATTTTTGGAAAGATTCTAATTAGGACAAACTTTGTGGGATGAATTTTCGTCACGGGTTTTTATGAAACGTTTGCTTTTCGGCACGTGTTTATATGTAGTCTTGTTTTGTGAGTTAAAGAAGATAGAGCAAAGTAAGAGAGAAAAGTAGAGATAATGTTATTGCGATTTTAAGAAACGTTTCATTTTTAATGGGAAACTCAAAAAGGAAAATGTTTCATTTTTAATGTGACAGAGGTAGTATTATTTAGCTAGGGGTTGCATGGCTATCAACCTTCCAAAAATTGAGTCATTCGGCCCAGGGGCGGATCTATTCATACCTTAGGAGGGGCGTTTGCCCCACCTCATATTTTCTCCTTTATATAAATATTGCCTATCATATAATTTGTTTATTTTAATTTTTCAGTAAATGCCCTTCCTCAAGTTTTTAAATTTTCTTCATAGATAATTTGCCTCGTCCCTATAAATTTCTGGCTCCGCCCCTGATCTGGCCTAAACTTTCCTATGCATGCGAGTTTTGGCACCCGTCCAATTCTGAGCGCCATATTTGTGAATATATAATCCAGGTGGTCGAAAAAAATTAGGAATTTTTTAAAGTTTTGAATTATTGCATTATTTCGATTTATATTATTGTAATTTTTTGAAGTAATAGCATTAAGTAGTTTCTCTATTATAATATGGTAAAATTGTCAAATTGAGTTGTGACTGCAATGAAAAAGCTTACGTGACAGAGAAGGTTGTGGTTCAAATTGAATAAGGGCGGCGTGCAGCACATAAAAAAAGTTTGTTTTTTGAAAATTAATATAGAGTAAGGATATCCACTATGGAGTGGACGCGGCTATAGGCGGCGGGCGGGCTATAGTGGCAAGGTTGTCCGCCCCGGGGGTGGACGCGGCGGGCGTGGCGATGGGGGCGGACGGGCGATCGCCGGGTCCGGGGCGAGGACGCGGCGGGGGGCATAGCCGCGCCTATAGGCGCGGCGACCATAGTGACGACATCCGCCGCGGCGCATGTGGTGCCAATTTCAATTTTTTTTTTTGTTTTTTTTCTCTATAAATACCACTCCCCACCACCTATTTTTCACCATTTTCACAAAATCCCTCCACTCACTATCTACACAACCACTCTCTAAAAAATGCACCGAGGAGACGACGAATCACCCGACTCTCAGGAATCGGGATATGGCAGCAATCCATCAAACCCCTCGGCCCTAATTACCTCGTATTCTAGTTATTTACACTGCAATTATTTAAATTACACTTGATTGAAACTAAAAAAATTTAAAAATGAAAATTGATTATAAAATTTGGGGGCTATTGGAGGTGTCCACTATAGTGGCGGAAATAGAATTTTGGGGCTATGGACAACAAAATTGAGGCTATGGACAAAAACTGGGGCGGGGCTATTGGGCGTGTCCGCCTTATAGTGGACACTCTAAAGGCCAAAATTGGTCCCGAACATATGGTCATTTTACGATTTTGGTCATATACTTTATCTTTTTGATTTTTTGGTCATATACATTTCAAATCGGATCACATTTGGTCATGGACTTACAGTTCCGTTAAAAACTAACGGTCAACGGGTTTAATCCCGATTTTGACCAAATTAGACTTTTAATTCTATTTTTTACTCCCTAATTAATTCCCTAATTATTTTAGTAAATATTCATTTAAAATATCAGAAATAAATAATAGATTAGGGCTTATTTCATCTTCCTCACATCGCTCCTTTTCTTTCATCTTCTTCCTTCCTCTCATCTTTCATCTTCTTCCTTCCTCTTCCTCTCAAACCCTAGTTATGGAGATCAGAAACAAGTGTTGAGAGAGAGATCAGAAATGCTACGACACTTTAGCTAGAAGAATTCAGTTACCGGCTTCGAGTCGATCAATTTCACGGCGGCGGAGGCAGAATTTGCCCCTCTGCTCATCCCGATACTTTTGCTCTAGCAGTGTACTGCCCGATACGCTTGATCGGAACTCCGACTCGTATGCCCGCAACTCTGAAGCCATGGAAAGCCTAATTTCTCAACAACACTTGTTTCTGGCCAAAAAAATCGCGCTGGTATCGCAGCATGAGCATTTCTCCGGGAGCGCGGTGTACTCGACAAAGGCGAGATTCAGCGAGGGTGGCGGCAGGCAAGATGTCTCGATCCGGTGCGGCGGAGGGGAGATGGAGCAGAATCCGATTTTGTGGGTGTGCGTGGATAAGAAGACGGTGAGGAAGGTGAGGAAGGTGCAGTGGAATTTCAGGGGGAATCAGACGATTTTTGTGGAGGGAATGCTGGTGGATTTGCTATGGGAGCCATAATCTATTAATTTTTTTCTAATATTTTAAATGAATATTTACTAAAATAATTAGGGAATTAATTAGGGAGTAAAAAATCAGAATTAAAAGTCTAATATGGTCAAAATCAGGATTAAACCCGTTGACCGTTAGTTTTTAACGGAACTGTTAGTTCATGACCAAATGTGATCCGATTTGAAATGTACATGACCAAAAAATTCAAAAGATAAAGTTTATGACCAAAATCGTAAAATGATCATATGTTTAGGTTCAATTATGGCCTTAACTCATTAATAAAGCAGGAGGACATGTCGTTAAAACATTTTTTAGATATAACTTTTGTGAACGAAAGAATTACTAGTAAAAAGAGTCCGTGGATGCAGATGTTATAACTAAGGGCTTAAATTTGTTCAATACATAATATACTTATTTGTGAATGAAAGAAGTACTGAAAAAAAAAGACAATGTGTTATTTTAGTTCAATACATTTTGATGCGAAGGATCTTGTCTAGGATACCAAATGAGCTTGGCCCGGGCCCGGGCCTGAAGAAATGTGCACCAAAGAATGTGGAGGTTCCAATTTGCGAAGTCCCAATTATATCCAAAATGAAGTAACCTTTTTGATATATCGAAAGGACATGGGTCTCTGAAAAGGTACAGATAGCAATAGAAATAACATGTTCATGTTCCCTTCCATGGACCACTATTATTCAATTTCCATTTCCTTCTCATCATAATTTTTGTTATGTTCTTATTTTCTTCTCAGATCAATTGATAGTTCATGTTGCTATCCATGCTTTTGCTTTTTCAAATTTTATTTTTTTATTGAACATTACACCGTGTGCAATACACATTGCAACATACTAAGAATGTATTTAAGACGGATGTAATTAAAAAGGATGAAGACAAATATTTTAGATTTGAACACAATTGGACCACAAAATCAATCCAGCATAACATTCAACTTCTTAGAATGTAATTAAGAAGGATGTAAATGCTATTACAAAGAGGTAATACTCCTCCTTCATTCACATTTGTCATTTCTGTTCGTCCACAAAATATTGGCTACTTTACATTCTTTCTTTTTTTTCCTTTTTTTTCATTTTTAGTTAGTGGATTTCATTTTTAATGACTCATTATACACATATTCTATTATAAAACTAAATTAAGGAGTACATGAGACGTTTTTATGCATCTTTTAGTGGACTTGCCCCAATAAAGTTCCATTATTGAACAAAGGCTTAAAGAGCTCAAATTTTGATATAATCCATTGATGGCCCAATTATGTGTGATTACAAGTTAGGAAGCACAAAATTTTATATAATACTCTTAAATAATAAAGTACTCATATATCAGATCTGAATATATAAAATTTTATTGTTCTGTCTTTTAGATCGAGTACTCTTTTGATCTTTTCTCCATAAGTATTTTTCATCGAATTTCCCCTTGTAAATTTTAACATGGATTAGGCCAGGGTAATTCCTAATGGGCCCCGCCTTGGTATTAAGCTTACATTTCTTTCTATAACATGTAAGAATAAGATGACTTTTGACATTCATTCTATTGTTCTAGCATTTATTAACAATCAAAATTCTATTATTCAAACTTTCTTCTTCCTTCCTTCTTCCTACTTAGCTTGGTTTCCCACTTGCTTTAACTATCACCCTTGTAATAAAACGTGCAAATTTATTTTATATACTCCTATTATTGAGTTTGTAACCATTTTATTTATTTCTTTAAATAAACGGGGTTCCATTATTGATTTTATGCAATGTTTTAAAAATTGAATATGATAGACCGATTTAGTTAGGAAACGCTACTTGATCCAGTCTGATTCACATATAAAACCAGTCCGTCAATTTATTTTATATAGTTTTGAAACGCTGACTGATTCATCCGATTTTTAAAATAAAATTAATTACTGCTACTTCCACTACACACACCCATTTACCCCCCTTACTTTTGAGCTAAATATGTTGTGAGCTTTTGAGTTTCTATTTTACTACTACTATTTCTTACTTTGCTTGTTCAACTTCAACCTTACTTTTGTAGAAAGATTTAGGATAGGCCTCTTTTCTCTTTTACCTTGTCAGTTCACAAAATGTACATATGATTTTTATCATTTTTAAAATGGAAAAGCAAATGAAAATTGATAAGTAATCTCACTTTCTGATTATATTTCTAATTGGTATTGATCACATATAACATAGAATAAGTCACCCTTTAATTTTAATTTTCAGATAAAAGATCTGCCTTCAGTTTCCATGTTGGTTCGCTTCTGAAATATATCTCTTGGTGCAGCAACATTCTTTTACTTCCTTTCAAAATGGTATATAATAAATGTCAATTTGAAAACTGGGTTTTAATTTAGAAATTTTGCAGAATTTCAATATTTTTATAAAACACATTCGACCAGTAGTCAAACTCAAGTGGATCCAATCAATTAAACCATGAATCAATAGCTTGTGATTAGCTTACTAGTCCATCTTTTTAAAACATTGACCATATCCACAAATATATTAACGTAATTATTTGAAAATAGTAAGAAATTCCTTTCTTTTTAAAACATTGACCATATCCCTCATTTATTAAATGATCACAATATCTAAAGGTAACTATAATTAGTAGAAAATAAGAAATCCGTTTCTTTTAAAATTTGAAATATATTAAAACTCATCATCAAGAAAATTTATAAAGCTTCATTAAACAATGTTAACTAAATTATCTTACTATGAAGATTCCAACTAAACGCACACACGTGATGTCTAAGTTCCGAAAATTCTTCACCTACTATATTGGCATATTATATTATATTATATTATATTATATTATATTATATTATATTATATTATATTATACAGTATTATATTTTCTGATGGGAGATGCATCTTGCATATGTAATTAGGATTGGGTGCATAAGTTGCCCAAATCAATTATACAATCATACAATGATTGCACCACTTTTTTATTGCACCTAATTTGACCAGAAATTTCCGAAGTGATTGCATCATCCTTGGTACATATATTAGTAAAGTGTACATGTGAAAGGGATCTTTATTCGAAAATGAAACAGTAGTCAGCCATCTATTGTTGCATGTATATTTAATTGAATTATTTATAACGAGTGTATTCTCCGTATGTGAACGGGATATTTATTAGAAAATCAAAACAATCAGTATTCCATATCAAGTTGAATGTAAATATAATAAATTCCAATAGTTGAATTGTTTTGTTGCATATTGTTTATGGTTGCATTTCAATCAGATGCGATTGCGATCCTTATATTTTCGAAAAATACGAATAAAAACAAGGAATCTTTAATTTGAAAGTAGGATGTAAACTTTTACATCACTCTTTAATTAAAAATAGATTTGATCCTTTGGAGAAATTCTTGTCACAATCCAATCTCTATGCATATACTGTATGTAATTTTAATGAGGAGTTGCCTGCAAATATACAAACAGAGTTTACATTTAACTTTTTAAAAATCTAAATGCATGAAATTGGTGATTTAATTATTTTTCCTTCGACAAGCAATTCCAACCTAGTTAAAATGGAGAGAATAAAGTAATAGAGAGGAAAAAAGTAGAGAGGGTAATATTTCAATTTTTAGAATGTGTCATTTTGAATGGAACATCTCAAAAATTAAAATAGTTTATTTAGAGTGGAACAGAGGGTAGTTAAAATGGATTCACGTACACATGACATTACGGGAGTTACATGTCAAAAGCAAACACTAAGCACGGAAAATAGTACTAGGAGTACTATTGTTTGGAAAATAGTTCCGGATGAAATTCAAAAGGACACTAAGTGTATTTAGATTTTTTAAATTGCAAGAAATTAAAAATTCAGGTATTTAAAAATATAACTGTAATTATAATAAGTGGAATGAGTGAATTTCAAAACTATAAAATTTGATTTCACTAACATTTTTTTTATTTAGAGTAAAGTACTATTTTGGTACTAAACATATGGCTGAAATATGAAGTTGTCTAGAACATTCACTTTTTTAAAATCGATTCCTAAACAAATAAAATCGTTGTCGGATTGGTCCTTTTTTGACAGTTTCGTAAAAAATTAACTGTCAACGGGATATTAGTTAAATTTTGACTAAATTAGAATATTAATCCATAACTAATTAAAATAAAATAGAAAATAAGAAAATAAAAATTCACTAAATTAGAATATTAATTCATGATTAATTTTGACAAAGTAAAATTTCTTATTTTTAGTACTTTACTCTTTTATTTATTATTTATTTAGCAACGTGATTTATCGCAAAAGCGATAATGTAGCTAAGTTTACGTTTCTATGGAGTTATTTTCTTGATTATGAAAATTATACACATCAGAGTTAATTAATAGTAATATATGAAAATTCTAGGTGGGTGACAACTCAGCTCAATTCAATTGCAATTAGCACGCGATTTCTTATAATTTTATGAAACCCGATTGACTCATAAACCAAACAAAGAGTGCATATTATAAGTAGTCACTAAATATAATTTTTTCGATCCTTTTCTATTTATAGATAAATCAATAGTTGTGTAGTGACTAAATGCAAACTCATATATTGCACAAACTCTAAACTTTTCAACACACTGTCAACACAACGTCAATACAATGTCAACACAGTGTAAAATATCAAGAGTTTCATGTCAATACAATATCAGCACAATGTCAATACGGTGTCAACAGTTGACACTGTGTTGATATTTTCTATTGCTATTATTGTATAATCTGTTAACATTTTTTAACGGTCCAGATCATAGTTTAGAATTTGTACAATATTTAAAGTTTGCATTTGATTACATTCCTAAATCAATATCTACAAAAAACTGAGAAAAAAAATCATTATATAATTTTACGGTTTTACATTTTCTTTGTATCTAAACACAAATCCAATTTTTGCGTGAATACCCTATATAGTTTATATTACTATTAAGTTTATAATATATTTATATTGCCCAAAGCTGTAGAACCTTCGTTGTCTTCATTATTGGTATCGACAACAATTTCTTTTCCTTATATCCGAATATTAATCAATATTCGGATCAACGAATTTTGAATATTCCAGAAAGTATTTCTATTTAATTTCTTTTTTAGAAATTATTGGAACCGAGTTATGTGTGGGGATAGTAACCCAAATCTAGGCCGAACATCAAACTAGTTTAGTGAATTTCATTTTCAAAGAGAACTTAGCTTCAAAATAATACTCATATAGTAAAACATAGTCCTGATTTATCCACCAAATATTAATAATTACTGCTTTTTATGATTAGGTGGGTTCTTTTTTATAATAATAATAATAATTCTATCAATTTCTCTCTACTTTTTTCTCTTATATTATGCATATAGACGTGAACTTAGTTTCAATGAGGATACCACACTCAATCTTAGAATCCAATTCGTTACTCCAATCACCAATGTATGTTCATGCATGAGATGGGGGATTGAATCTGTCTAGCAATAAAAGTTATTTTTTTGTCATTTTTGCAGTTAATAGGAGTTCCTCTCATTTATACTATAAACGATAAATAGACATTATATAAGTATTATTTTACTAACTTTTTTAATTCATATTTTTTACCTTTCTTAAAATTTATGGTACAAAAGAGTACTGCTTATAATAGACTTACTATTTTTACATGATAATATAAACAACAAATTGTCAAATAAATCACGGAAAATTGTCAAATTCTAGTTCATCACATACTTTTCAAAATCTGAAAAATAAATCACAAAGTTTGAGGTTTACGTAATTATCTCATAATTTCCTTTATCGGCGACTTATGCGTTGATGTGACAACCAGTTTATAACACGTGGATAAAAAGTTGTTGGACAAAACAACGTCTAATCAAGTTTGAAATGACATTTTGTCCATGTCTCTTAAAACGACCGTCACATCAACGTGAGTAATTTGCCGAAATTGAAAATTGATGAGATAATTATTAAAATGCCAAACTTTAAGATGTATTTTTCACATTTTGAAAAATGTGAACATACTAAAAATTTGATCAACGTTCATAATTTATTTAACAATTTACCATAAGTATTAATTAAATTTGTACTCCCTCTATCCCCATTAATTGACTGTTGACACCGGTTGACTTGTTATGAGTTTTAAGAAATCTAGTGAAAAGTTATAGAAAAAGCTAATGGAATGTGAGTTCTATTTTTATATAATAATTTTATAATAAGTTATAAGTAGAATATGTTAGTAAAATATGAGCTCAATTAAAAAAATAATAAAAAAATTCAATTAATTGGGAACGGAAATTAAAGGTAATTGGTGTCAATTAATGAGAGATAGATGTATGGATTACATTGGTCTAACTACATTCTTACTCTACTTTTCAAAGCTTTCTATTTTCACGATTATTAACCACTTTAACTACTCTTAGCTAGTATCTCACGATTTCCATCTGAGTATAAATCAATGTCATATCAATATGCCATAATTAAACAAGAGTTAGATTCTTGATTGCCTTTGAAGCATGTATTCAGAAATGGAAATAAGAGAGATACAAGCATTCCCGACAGTGGATAGGAAATTTCCAGGCAGCTTCGTTCAATAGCCAACAAGCCAATCGAATGCCGCCACCTGTCTCCGTGTTATCCACTCACACCAGTCTCCTTCACCGCAGGAAAAAGTAACTACCCCCGATTCCATTACAAATTCAAGAATCCAATTTTCAGATTTTACAATTTCAAAACCATTCACACCTTTCTCTTCTTCTCTCACTCTTTCGCCAAATCAAAAAAATCCCAATTGTGAGAAGCAGCCCTGGATTTCAAGTAACAATTAGGCTTGTTTAGCAGTGGGGTAAAACCCTGGGGTAACACGTTGTCGACAATCACGGCTTTACTAAGAGGAAACCGCGCCGTCACCCATGCCCGGGCACTCCGACGCAAGGGTTGTGTGACTGAGACAAACCCTTCGCCCCACGGTGGTCGCGGCGCTCTCCCCTCCGAAGGCGGCAGCCCCTCCGACCTCCTCTTCCTCGCCGGCGGCGGTCACTAGCTTCCCCCCCTATTATTATAGTATTACATCTACTAAAACTGCTTGTACATCTATTCTTATTCTTCTGCTATTATTCTTGGATCGACGAGCTGCCTTCTGTCTGTGGCAACAACAAATTAAAGATTGTATTTTTAACTAAGATATTAGAAATATGATGCTAAGAATTAAGAGGGTCCCTACCGTTGTTTCCAATTACCAAAGGGAAGAGGCGGAGGAGGGCGGATGTGGCCGGAACTGCCTCAGGAGTTGCTGCCTTCCTGGTAATTCAAGAAATTCAAGATTGTGTTTTTAAAGTTGTTGTTTTTTCATGTTTTTATTTGACCTTGATCTGGGCTCAATTAGGGGCGAAGCTGCCGTTGTATGCTTTTAAGAAGGCAAATAAAGCTGTATCTCAGCAGACTCCACTCGACGGAGAGCTTGGAATTGACTTCCTGGACTCCCTTGTTCTTGGGGAGGTAAATTCTAAATTTACTCAAAAGGGTAACTTTAAAAAAAAAAATTAAGTTGTGTTGTTATGTAAAATTGTGGTGTTTGTGTTCATTGTAGTGGGAGGAGCGTATGCAGAGAGGACTCTTCCGCTATGATGTCACTGCTTGCGAAACCAAGGTTTGTCTTTTGTTCTTGACTCAAAATGTTAGGCATGTTGTGGAATTTCCTGCCTAGTTATGATGTCATCCATGTGTTTGAAGTTGGGAGATGAGAAGGAATCTTTTGTGTGGCCTCTTGAGTTTGATTATGGTGTGTAGGTGATTCCTGGGAAGTATGGGTTTATTGCACAGCTGAATGAGGGGAGGCATCTCAAGAAGAGGCCTACTGAGTTTCGTGTTGATAAGGTTCTGCAGCCCTTCGACGAGAGCAAGTTCAACTTCACTAAGGTTGGCCAAGAAGAGGTGCTGTTTCAGTTTGGTGCCAGTGAGGACAATGATGTCCATTTCATCCCATATGCACCTATCGATGTTGATAATTCGCCAAGCGTTGTTGCCATCAACGTACGACGCGTTGTCCCGGTTTTGTTGTTTTGTATGTGTAAATTGTGTTTAATTCGCTAGAAACTTACTGTGTTGAGAGTGGTGTAAACAGGTTAGCCCCATTGAATATGGACATGTGCTGCTGATCCCTCGAATCTTCGAGTGCTTGCCTCAGAGGATTGACCGTGAGAGCTTCTTCCTCGCTCTCCACATGGCTAAGGAAGCCGGGAATCCCTACTTCCGCGTTGGCTACAACAGCTTGGGCGCGTTCGCCACCATCAACCACCTCCATTTCCAAGCCTACTACTTGGCAACACCCTTCCCCATTGAAAGGGCCCCCTCCAAGAAGATAATCACCACTAGCGGTGGAGTGAAGATCTCGTACATACTGAACTATCCCGTGAGGGGACTGGTCTTCGAAGGTGGGGATAGCCTCAAAGATCTCTCTGATGTCGTCTCAGACGCCTGCATCTGCTTGCAAGAGAACAACATTCCTTACAATGTCCTCATAGCCGACTCTGGAAAGCGCGTTTTCCTCTTCCCTCAGGTCAGGACTCTGTTATCAATCTCGTTGCAGATATCGATTGTATCTAACTAACTAACTAATTCATCTCGATATGTATAAAAACAGTGCTATGCTGAGAAGCAGGCTCTCGGAGAAGTAAGCCCGGAGCTCCTGGACACTCAAGTGAATCCTGCAGTGTGGGAGATTAGTGGACATATGGTGCTGAAAAGGAAGGAGGACTACGAGGGAGCGACTGAGGAGAATGCGTGGAGGCTCCTCGCTGAGGTTTCCCTCTCGGAGGAGAGGCTTGAGGAAGTGAAGGAGCTCATACTGGAAGCCATCAGCAGCTGCTGCGTGGGTGAGGTTGTTGCAATGGCTCCGGCTGAGGAGTCGGTTTCAAGCGGCCCTGCTCATGAGGACGCCAACGAATCCATCAAAGGCTCCCACCCTGCAATGGTGCCTGTTTAGCAGAATCCTGCATTGAAGGTGAAAACGTGGAGTTTGTTGTGCAGATTTCCCTGAATAAACGCAAACTATGTTTTGCTGCTGTGTGTTGTGTTGTGGTTTGTTGGACTTATTATTATATTAAGCATGTAATGTAAAGTTTGTGGTTTGGTTGTGGATTTATGTGTGTGATTGAAATGTTGCTATCTTGAGTGAATGGTTGATGTGTATATTTGACGCCATTACTTTATTGTAGTAACGTTGAGAGAATCATCTGCCCTGCTGCTTCATATGAATAAAATGTCTATTTTCAACGGCAGTTGCATTATTTTTCCGCAATATGCTACACAATATATCTGATTTTCATACTTTAGGCTGGAATTTTCTAAATGATGATGTGACCATTATTCAGTCTCAGAGCACCATGAATCTATGAGATTCTATCGTACTCCCTCCGTCCCAAGCTACTCGCACGTTTCCTGTTCGGCACGGGGATTAAGGAATGAGTGATAGACAAAGTCAAATATTACGGCTGTAGGTGATAATTTTTACTAAAAATGGAAAGAGTGCAAGTAACTTGGGACGCCCAGAAAGGAAATAAGTGCAAGTAGCTTGGGACGGAGGGAGTATATATTCTTACATGAATACAGGGATATTAATTAGTTTTAAATTCACGAGCTGCCTACTGGTCAATTTTTTTATTTTGCCCCTAAAATTCATGGTGTTTGTTTGGCAAAGATTCATGTCTAAAAAAGAATTTATCTCATTCATAAGAATGAAATTATATGTTTACTCTATAGGGTTTGTGGTTATCACAAGCACTCACCAAAGAAAATATTTTCTCTGTTCCATGGTGGATTAATAGTAGAGTCATTTCGTTTTCTACACTCGTTTTGAAAAAAATGATAGTAATAAATACTTCATTCGTCTCACAGTATGAGTCACATTTCACTTTTACAATAAATGGTAAATAGGTCTCACATTCTACTAACTCACTTCACTCATATTCTATTATAAAAACAATATAAAAAAGTGAACCTCATATTCCACTAACTTTTCCAACCTACTATTTTATACTCTCTCCGTCCACGAAAAATAGGACACTTTGTGAATGACACGGGTTTTAATGTAGAATTGGTAAAGTAAGAGAGAAGGGAAAAAAGTAAGAGAGAAGTAGTGTTAGTGGAATGTGAGGTCCATATTATTAGTAAGAGAATAAGGAAAAAAGTAATTGAGAAGTAATGTTAGTGGAATGTGGGGTCCATATTATTAGTAAGATAAAAAGGAAAAATAATAATAGAGAAGTAGCGTTAGTGGAACGTGGGGTCCGTATTATTTGAATGTGCCTCATTTTTTGTGGACAACAAAAAATGACATATGTGCCCTATTTGTCATGGACGGAGGAAGTAATACATTTCTTAAAACTCGTGTCTACATCAAATGTGACTCCTATTGTGGGACGGATGGAGAAGTTAAAGTAAGAGAATTAATAATGCAGTTTTCTCTCCACTTTAACTACTCTATCCGTCTTACGATAAGAGTCACATTTTGTCATTTCGCATTATGCCACGATAAGAGTCATATATCACTTTTACTATAAATGGTAAGTAGGTCTCACATTCCATTAACTTCACTCACATTTGATTGTAAAACTAATACTACCTCCGTCCCACTCAAGATGTCCACAATCTTGAGTCTCACGGAGTTTTAGGAAAATTATTAAGTTTAACAAGGTAGAAAGAGGAAAGGTTAATGAGAAATGATTTTTTCTACTATGGAAAGCGGACATTTTAAGTGGGATAAACTAAGAAAAATGAGGACATCTTTAGTTGGATGGAGGAAGTATAATTAAAAAGTGGGCTTCATATTCCACTAACTTTTCCAGCCCACTATACTTTAATTTTTTTTAAAACTTGTGCTCACACCAAATGCGACTCGTATTGTGGGACGGAGGGAGTATTTATTACTCCATTTGTCCCATTAGAAATGAAACTTTTACTTTTTGGCATGAAATTTTATGTAGTGTTGTTTGTGGGTTAATAGGAAGAGAATAAAGCAAGAGAAATGAAAATGTAGAGATGATGTTGTTTCCATTTTAGGAAATGTTTCATTTTTAATGGGACAATCCAAAAAGAAAAACATTTCATTTTTAACGGGATAGAGAGAGTATTACTTTTTCCAAAACGGGACAGAGAGAGTATTAGCCTCTAGCATTTAAAAAAGTTAGAGCACCCATAATAGTGCCCAAGCCACCGCCTAGCGGGACGGTGATCAGCTAGAGCACTATTGCAACAGCCGATCCCAGCAGAAAGGGGAGGGGCGCCCGAGAGCTAGGGCAAGGTTGAGCCGGGATGGCGCCTATTGCACGCCAACCGCCGAGCCGAGCTGATTTTTCTTTTATTTTTTATTTTTTTTATTTCTACTCTATACATACAATTCATTGTACTTCATTTTTTTAATATTTAATAAACACCAACAATTAAAATCAATTAAATTGGAGGACTTTTGGGAAGGTTGTTGGGAGCGCTATGATGGGCTGTGGGAAGGCTAGGGCTAGGGGTGGCGAAACGGGTTATACGTGGGTATCCGCACCCAACAAGTCGGGTACCCGTACCCGATTTTAGCCAAATTTATTGTCTCAATACCCGCCCCGCAACATATTGGGATTACCTGGTACCTGTGTCGGGTATCCTGTACCCGACATTGCCAGTACTTGTATTCGACCCGAAAATATGAATACCCTAATAGACGACAATGTTCCCTAATTTACTGTATTGATTTTGATGTTAAGCTTTGAATAGATTGAGAACAAAATTGAGCAAACACTCTATAGCTAGTTCAGGTGAATTTTCAACTGTATGGTCATTGGAATATAAAAATGTTTCAAAACAACTCTTAGATTCTATAAAGTATTAAAAGATGGTATATATCTAATACTAACAATATCGGGTATTATCGGGACTAACGGTGTACCAGCGATGGTAGCGGGTATATTCGCTACCCGTAAAACTCTAAAACACACTACCTGATCAAGCCACGTTTCCCGTTATCATCGGCTAGCGGGTACCTGATACCCGGTGGGTATCGGGTCGAGATGGGAATTACCCGTCACACCCTATCCAATTTGCCACCCCTAACTAGGACATTGATTAGCTATGGAAAGACCATGATGATGTAGCACGATGATTTTAGCCTGGGCCTATGGCCATGGCATTGCTATTACGTTTGAAACCACACTTTGTTTTGGATAAAATCATGCCCATAAGAGCATCCATAACGCCCCAGGCCGGATCGCACATGGGTCCCGACCTGTGGCCTGACGCGTTGGAGGAGAAGAAAAAGCGGCCCGAGTCGCGCCTGGGGACAGTGGATTAGCCCGAGGCCGCGCCCCATTGCGGTCCGACTCTGCGTTGGAGCCTCCGGGGAAGTGCCCCGTTGCATCCTGACCCGGTGTTATAGGGCCTTCGGGCCGGACCCGAACCCCCTATTTTTTTTCGATTTTTGACTTATTTATATCTCATTTCTTCAACATTCTTCCACCAAATTTTCACTTTTATCCTCTATTTATTTCATTTTTAGTACTTTTACTTTTTTTTTCTAGAACTTGTAATTTTTATTTTGTAGGGGTTGTAATCTTTTATTTTCGACTTAACAATGAATTTTTAAGAGTAAAATGGCTTGTAGTTGTGAATAGTGCAATTTAATAGTTAGGGTCTGGATAGAGACTGCAGGATTAGAGGAGTTATGGCCTGGTGCAAAAATTTAGGGGAATGATAACGTGGAGGTGACTTGAGGCCTGAATTCGAGCCAGAGTTGTGGATGCTCTAAGGCTATGAAGAACAATTTGGTCCATCCCCACTCACTTCTCACCTACCTGCCACTGATGTAGGCTAGACAAATCAAGATGTTTTTATTATTATTACATTTTCACTTTCATAAATATCTGGTGATGAGAGTAGAGGTGCCCACGGTTTCGGAAACAACAGTTACAGTTCGGAATCGCCGGTTCCGGTTTTGGAAATTACCGAACCGGAACCGAACCACGAGGGTGTTTCACGATTACAGTTTCGGTTCCAAAACTGCCAATTTCGGTTCCGTTCCGAACCGGCGGTTTTTTACGTTTTTTCACAGTTCTGAACAGTCGGCTTTTTACGGTTCTGACTTAGTTTCATGGTTCCGGTTTGGAACCGCCTGAAACAGGCGATTCCAGCACGTTTTCGGTTTGAATTTTTTTAAACCTGAACTGAACCACGGTTCTAAAATTAACGGTTTCGGTTCAAGTAAATTCTCACGGTTCCGGTTCGGAACCGTTACCACCGATTACGGTTTTGCAGTTAACCGCCGGAACCGTAAACCTTGGGTACCTCTAGATGAGAGTAAGAATAAACTATAAGGCCAACAACAAAGATGTTCTAGAGAATGGTCAAATAAGCAATTTTCCCCGTGGTCCGTAGAATATGAGTGGGGAGCAGCCTTTAAGATGTATAGACATCACTCACGGATCCAGCTGAGGCCAAGCCCCTGCTGGAGGGGGGGCTTAGTTAATGTCAGACCCATCATTCCATTCATGGCCCGATCGCCCTCATCCGAAGAGTATTGCTATGAGTTCGAGTTTCTGAGATATAAGACCATCTCCAATTATATCTAAAATCTAAAATGGAAGAGGAAATTAGCACAAATGGTACTACAAAATCAAATCGCATTTGTTGGATTTTGAGTAAATATTACTCTCTATGTTCCATTCAAGATGTCCACATTCTTGAATGACATTGGATTTTATGTGTAGTAGTTGTGTGTGGTAAAGTAGAGTGAAAAAATATTATTGAATATTTTAATAAATAGAGAGAAGAGATGGATTTATTTCCAAATATAGGAAGTGAACATCTTGAATGTGACAAACTAAAAATGAAAGGTGGACATCTTGAGTGGGAGGAGGGAGTATTATATGATATATATGCATAATTATAAGGTTAAAGAAATATATTTTTATTTAAACATTTTAAAAAATATTATTTTGTGATCTTACAATAACAATATTTCTACAAATAAAATACTAATAAATAAAAATTACACAAAATTACTTGTATGAAAAATATATAATATATATAATTTCTAAAATTTCGGATGTACATATCTATAGGGCTGTCAATTCGGGCATCCGTGGATACTTTATTCAAAAATTTCGGATACCCGACCCCGAAAAACCCAAAATCACATACCTGATACCCGATCCAAAAATCTAATTGGGTACCTGGATACCCGACTCGGGTATCCAGTCCCGAAAAATTGGGTATCCAGTCCCAATTTTAATGTACTAGGATTGCTGACTGTATGAGAGATTCATCTGTCCAAGTTTAGTTTGATTCTTGGATGAGGAGTGATGCACTATTTATTAGCACTAAAAATATTTGCAAGTATACAAGGTAGATCTAGTATAGCTAAAGGTCAGTACCGGGATATCGAACACAGGGAATAAGATTGCAACTGTCTATTATATACTAAGTGTCATATACTATTTAGCGACACGAGATTTTGGTTTTGGATTTATAAACAAATAACAAAAAAATATAAAAATATAAATAACAAATAATACAAAGCAGGCTAGAGAATGTAGAGTTTTAGGAACCACAATCAAAAGCTAATATCCAAAGGACTTCCTTGAATTACGGTCTCGAGAGTTACTAAGCTATCACAGATGTAAAGCTATATCTTCTCTCGAAGCATATAATTTGTAGATTGCTACCTAGAACCGAAGTCTCCTTCCTAGAACTAAGGCAACAACTCCTAAAAGCTCCTAAGATAAATTTGTTTCATTCAAAGACTCAAATCTCTCGATATAATTGGCAAAGACGTCTACTTCTACTCTTTCAAATTATACTACTCACTTCTCAGTTTTTGTAGTAAAATCCACATGCATTCATAAGATGGCCAATCAAACAAATGTATAAGCACAAGAGAAATTGAAATAACTACAAGAGCTAACAAGGAAAAAGAGTTGAATAAATAACTCAAAATTATAGCATGTTTACCAAAAATTCCACAAAAGATTTATTACTCATAGACAAGTAAAAACAACAAAAAGTACTAGACATGAAGAAAAACAAAACAAAAACCCAAGGTTGAATGTTGTAGTCTTCAGTATTCTCTTGTCTGGATCTGCAGAGCTTCACTCCAATGAAAGGTGGAAGAATTTAAGTGTGGAATATTGGATGGAAGAAATATAGAGATGTGGAGGATTGGAGGCTCTGAGATAAATATTATGAATTAGGTTATGAGGTATATATAGGCTTGAAAAAGGTTTATAATTGGTAAAAAGTATCCTCCAAGTAATGGTAAAGATGGTAATTTTAATTCTTCAATTAATAGGAGAGATTTGGCGACAATTTTTTTCCTTCCTTAATTTCCATCCAATTTCCGCCTAATTTTTACTGCACTGCGCAAAGTTCGTAAAATAGCCATAACTCTCTCCATAAAACTACGATTTAGATGTTCAAGGTACCCACACGAAGCTCTTTCGAAGACGAAGAGAATGGTATACATTGAGCACTTATTGGACATAAAACTCGCTGGCAGAATGGGCTCGAACAGAGGCTGTGCATCTTGGCATTTTTGCATATTTTTTCTATTTTTTTCTATCATTTATCAACAAACACGTCAAAATACCAAAATGTATAATATATGCAATTTAAGAACATAATTTACAAGATTGACATTTAAAACGAGCCAAATCTAGGCCTTAAAAACATGCAAAACTCGTGTTTATCAAGGAGTCGGTGTTCTCCGACAGATTACTAGAGAGCATATTGTTTTGCAGCTCAAGAAAGTTAAGTTGAGGCGGGTAGATTAAGGTAAAAGGAATGCTGCCATTGAAGAAGTTCTCTCCCAACTTGAGTCTCACTATGCTCATAAACGTGCCTAAATCATGTGGAATGGAGCCAAAAAATAAATTCATCTAAAGAATAAGGATCCCAAACTGTCCATATTCACACAATCTGGCTGAGAGGGAGAGGGTGGGGCGGGAACTTCTACGCTGCAATGGGCGACGGCGGCGGATACAGCGCCGAGAGGTGGAGGTAGAGATAGAGGGAGAGGGAGAGCCGAGAGAGAGGTAGAGCAGAGGTGAGAGGTGCAATGTGTAAGTCAGTTTGGGTTTGGAGAATTGGAACGGCGGACCCTCATTCATTAGTCATTTAATTGAATAGATAATTTATAAAATTATAAAAATATATATATAATTAAAAAAATCGGGTAATTCGGGTATACCCGATAATCTAAAAATCTCATACTCAAACCCGATCCCGAAAAATCGGGTATCGGATATCCAATTATCCGATATCCATTTTGACAGCCATACATATCTATATACAAATCAGAAAAGCGCATGCAATGGGATTAGAACCAATGGGATTAGAACCTGATCTCTGTTCTACAAATTGCTTTGCCAACCATCTGAGCTACGTACCCAATTGTGAACTATTGCATGGATAAAAACTATATCTATAAACATATCTCAAATTGCTAGGGGTTCCAAGGATGCCCACGTGGGTCCGCCCTTGTTTATAATACGAGGAAGTACAAAAATATATGTAGAAATAAAATAAATCAAAACAAATCCTAATGTGTGAATGGAAAATGTGGGAACGAGATTCTTAATGGGTACGAGATTGCTGAAGAGGGGACGAGATTCTCTTCAATGGAAAAGAGAAAATTAAACCAAGTTAAGAGAATTAATGTGTGAATGGAAAATGTCAAGTGCTAAAAGTAAAAAGATTTCTTTTTCTTCAAGTCTTTCACTTTTTGGATGTGGGCTTCTTTATGTAAGAAAAGTATTTTCTGCACTTTCTCCATATTATATTCAATCAAAATGGTTATGTTAACTTCTGTTACACAAATATAATTGATCGAATTTTATTTACTTCATAATATTTACCAGAGACGGAACTACATAGTGCCAAGCCCCCGCTGATTTTATTTACTTCATAATATTTACCAGAGACGGAACTACATAGTGCCAAGAGAGGGCCAGTCGTTTAGTCTTCAGACTTGAGCAGGCACCAAATGCTGATTACCCCTTACACGTCTTTCCTCCGACCAGTCTCCGCCCCAGAGAGGGCCAGCCGTTTAGTCTTCAGACTTGAGCGCCGCCTATACTCTGAATCTGAAAATTGAAAAATGAAGGAGAAGAGAAGACTTGGGCTTAATAGTTTTGGGCTATTTATTTAATTGTTGGGCTACTGTTTAATTTTGGGCTATAATACCCTTTATATACTTCCGGCTTTTTAGTTATATAAACTTATCTTCTAGTCAAATCTAATTAAAGTAATGACTAATTTTTCAATTAATTTGAAGAAAAGTTTTTTTAAGTTGATGCTCTTAACTTTATTTAGCGATCCGATTCAGAAATACTTCAATTTTAGTAATTATGAAATTAATATATGAATTATAATTTGTTTTTATGGATTTTGAAAATAATTAGTTATATATTTGTGTTGTAATTTATGTTCTATGATGTCCATGAATTTGATAATATATTTATTCAACTTTTATTTATTTATTTATTTATTATTATCATTATTATTTATTACTCTTTTCGTCCCATTAAATATAAAACGCTTGTTTTCGGTATAAGATTTTATATTGTGTTATTTTGTGAGTTAATAAAGAGAGACTAAAGTAAGAAAGATGTGCACTTCGGCACATGATTTTATGTAGTGTTGTTTTGTGAGTTCACCACCCGCTGGGAGACTTTCGGTCTTAATCTGCAAGCCCGGTCAAGCAGGATTAATCCGATTCCACCGCAAGTGTGTTCGAAATGGTCAAACAAAAAAAGAGAGAGAATAAAGTAAGAGATGAAAAAATAGAGATAATGTTATTTTCTTTTTATGAAACGTTTCATTTTTAGTGGGACAATCCGAAAATGAAAACGTTTTATTTTTAATGAAACAAAAGGAGTAGTATTATTTAAAGTTTAGCACCGGCTTATTCAAATTCTTGGTTCCGTCACTGATATTTACTGTATATAAAAAGGTTAAATTTTTACGTATTCCAAAAAGTATAAAAACTTAAAAATTTGCTTTTATTATTTCTTTTTTAAGATCACTAAAAGACACCGATCATATATAAAATACAATTAACTAGAATTTGATCAAATTTCAGGTTTTATATGCTCCCTCCATTCCCTAATAATTGTCTATTTTTGTTCTGACATGGATTTTAAGAAATGTATAGAAAAGTGAGCTGAAAAAGTTAGTGGAATATGAATCTCACTTTTATATATTAATTTTATAATAAAATATGAGTGGAATGAGTTAATGGAATATGAAACCTACTTACCACTAATTTCATATTATAACAAGTTCATAAAATTATATGATCACAAACAATGCACCCCTGAGGTGTATGTTTTTGAGGCCTATTGCATCCTTCATAGCAACATTAGTTGTTGCATCTTTCCCTTCCCCTTTAATGTTATCTATTGTTGCTTTTTGTCAAATGAAAGATGAAACTAACAATGGTTGTTAGCTTTTTTTGAGACAGTAATAATTTGTTTGCAAAAAAAATTCATTCACATACATTTTAATATCTATGTTTTGAAACAAACATACACTATCTTCATATCTTATCCACTCAGATATGGAGTAGTTTTCTTTCGGTAAGCAAAACTATAGGGTGTGAAATGAAATTATAACTTTTCAAATAGGTTGAGGGATAATGCATGTGTTTATTATTTGTTTTAAATTAGTTAGCAGAGTAGGTGTGGAATCAAATATAGTTGAGTTGTCAACTTGTATAAATTATGTTAATGATCAAGATGCGCCAAAAATTGTTAATACGAGTACTAAATATATCACGTGTAAGGTAAGATATACTTTTAAAATGGAATTAGTCGACAACAACTTCTTTGAATACTACTAGTCGTACCTAATTAATAACTATTTGAATTGTATAAATAGAACATGAAGATATCTGAATCATACAAGTTGAGCTTCTGAAATCAATAGCATAATTGATAATGGGTGAATCAATATCTCCGATGAATGGCGGCAGCGGAAGCGGAAGCGGCACATATAGTTACGCTAGAAACTCCACTTGGCAGGTTCACTTAAATTCCAATTTCTAGATGTTTTATACTATGATTCAATTAATTACTAAAACAACATATATACAGAGAAATGGGGCAGCTGCTATGGAGGATGCATTGAAAGAGGCAGCGATGGAGAGCCTTGATCTGCAAAAGGTATTGTGTGATTCCAACACATTCGTCGTAGCCGATCTCGGATGTTCGGTGGGACACCATCATCGAAGCCGTTCAACGCAAGTGTAACAAAAGTAGCCAAGTTGCTTTCAACGATCGAATTGGCAACGATTTCAATACTCTCTTCGCCTCTCTTCCTGAGCATGGGAGGAACAGGCCGGCTCCTTCTACGGCAGCCTGTTCCCCTCCTCTTCCATCCATATCGCCTACTCCTCGTCCGCGCTCAACTGGCTGTCCAAGGTGCCCGAGGGCTCTATAATCCATTACAATGGGGCCCCCGATGCGGTGGCGAGCGCTTATGAAGCGCAGTTCGAGGAAGACATGGAGGTGTTTTTCAGATGCAGAGCTCGGGAGATTGCGGCCGGAGGGCTGATGCTGTTTTCCATGGCCGCTGTGCCTAGCAGAGACGTGCAACATCCTGTAGCTTTGATGTATACTTTTATCGAGTCCATCCTCATCGACATGGTCAAAGAGGTATATATCGTTTTTGCTTTAAGCAAAATGTGTTGGAATAATTGAATGAACAATTACATAAAGCTCTCTATGATGATTAACCGAGAACGATGGAGAAGAAGCATAAACTGTAGAGCGGAAGCGTACCTTTGATCCATAACGAATTGAAAGGCGGAATTGCTTTGCAGCGGCTATGGATCTTCCAAACGATCAAAGACATTCTTCACAATAGTCTGCGGAGAGAATACAGAGATATCGAATGTTTTTCTGACATTTGGGGACCATAACCTAATCTTATATTTATACGAATATAAGACTCTTTATTTTCTATTCGGTCCCTCATCAAATAGAAAATCTCATATGGTATCTACACTTATTTTCATAACAAATAAATACAATTTAGCCCAAACTTTAATCTTTAATAGATCACTTTAATTGGGCTACTGAAAGATAGCCATACACATTAAATTAGTTATGTGGAAGCCCAAATTTCCAACAATCTCCCACTTGGGCAACACATGACACCAAATAAATGTGTACAAACCGAATGAGCGCTCAAATATGCTATCACATAGTGTATTCCCAAATAATCTTATTATCAACCATATCAGCATAGGACTAAAGAGGCAGTCACCATATTTTTTCATGATTAAACCCATCAGTAATCACATATGCAAATATAATCACAAACAAATCAATTATAGAGTGTAGCATGGAAATTTCATGCAAGGTGATCATTCATGTCTATTTCCAATTGATCCTCCCAAATCCTTAGTGAGATCAACCAAAACCAATTAACCAAATAATACAAATAATGGACAAAACATAATACTTTATTTCTGCAGAGAATAACATGAGTTTTATAACTGCATGTTCAAAATATGATATAGAGCAATAACCAAACCTACTCTCAATGAACGGAAGTTCCCAAAAATTTTTGCAGTCATATTCAATTACTAGATGCCCAAAACAAGTTACGAATTCTATTGTCATAGCAGAAGTAGCTACGAGTGTTTGCTTAGCACTTCTCCACGAAATGGCTCCACAGCCAACAGACATACGTAACTTAAAATGGATCATTTATTGTATTGGCATCTAACAAAATCAGAATCAAAATACCTAATGATCTATCCAAATGATCGAATTTTCTGTATGCGAGCATGTAATGCTTAGTTCTCTATAAATATCTTATAACTCGTTTTGCTTCTTCCTAATGATCCATACCGGATTACTGAGATATCTGCCCAACATATTAACAATTAAAACCAAATTGGGTCTAATGCATACTTGAGCACACATTAGGCTCCCAATCGCCGAAGCATATGGAACCTTCTGCATTTTCTAAATCTCAAGATTTATCTTAGGGCACTGAATGAGACTAGGTTTGTCTCCCTTATTCATAGAAGTATTTCTTTACTTGCATTTATGCATCTCAAATACTTCGGGCACCTTTTCACTATATCCCTTCTGTGACAATCGAAAATTATTTCTTTCGATTCCAAATATAAAAGAGGCTTCCCCAAGATCTTTCATCTCAAATTTCTTCGAGAGAAAATTCTTGGTGTTAGTGCAACATATCCTTATCATTAATGACAATCAATATGTAATTGACATATAATACGAAGAAGATGCATTTGCTCCCACTGAACTTGTGATACACACAACCCTCAATAGCATTCTTCCTGAATCCAAATGAAATATTTGCTTCATAAAATTTGCGGTACCATTGACGAGAGTCTTAATTGAGGTTGTTGATATTTGCTTTAAATGATCTCATCCACATGAGATTGAACGTTTACAACATTATCATATTGAGATTCTTAATCTGCTTCTTCTTCAATGATAATATTTGATACCTGAACATTGTCAGAAACAGTAGTAGGTATCTATACATACTCCTCCTCGAAAGTAATGTCCCTTAATACATTCTTCCCCCCAAACTCAACATCCTCAAGTAATACTATATTTCTCGTCCCAAAATTAGTTCCTTTTGTGGGATCATAAAATTTAAAAACCCCTAAATTTTTGTGGATAACCAAAGTGAGAATATATGCTACAGTATTTAATGCCTTTCACCAAAGCGAATGTGACAAGGAAGAATAAGAACTCATACTCCTTCATATATCTTTAAGAGTTCCATTTCGTCTTTTAGTTACACCACTAATGCTAGACGATCCTGACATAGTGTACTAAGGGACGATCCCATACTCTTCCAAATAGAGGGCAAAAGGTCTTTGACTTTCACCTAAGCATTCATTTCTGTCGTAGTATTCGCCACAATAGCCAGATTTGAATTTCTTAATGCCTTTGTTGAGTTGGAGCTCAACATCAGCCCTAAATATTTTGAACTTGTCTAGAACCTCAAACGTTTGATGGATTAAATATAGGTATCCATAATGAGAACAATCGTCTATGATTGACATAAAATACTGTTGAACATTCCAAAAATCTGAAGGGAATGACCACAAATTCCGTCTATATCAATTCTAAGGCATTCGTATCTCTACCGGCACCTAGTTTCAATGTTTGATATGTTTTCCTTTGATACATTGAACCCACAAATCAACATCTGAAAAAGATACGTGTATTCAATATACCATCTAACATAAGTCTCTCAATTTCTGATTTTGAGATATGACCTAAACGCTTGTGCCATAAATTACCAAATTTTCATTATATAATTTTTGCCTAGTCCCTTTAGATTTAATATGTAAAGCTTCTGAATATGAAGTAACATAATTAAGCATGTAAAGATTGTCATAGACACTTAACATAACAATGTCCATAATACTAGAATTAAATGACTGTACAGTAGAGTATCCTTCAAAACCTGAAAAATTCCGCTCTTTAATAACAATCTACAATGCCCAATAGTCTATACTTCCACCGATTTTCCATATCACACTTAGATGTATCTTTCACCATCAATTGACTTTCGGTAGCTCAGACAGTCTTGCGTTGATAACCTTATGTGAGTAGTAGCACCAGAATCTACCCACTAAATATCATTAGGGACTAAAGCCAAATTAACTTCAGAACAGACCAAAGCAAGAATTGTAACTTCCTTTGTACGCTGTGCGTGATATTTGTTACAATTCTTCTTTTTATATCCATGTCTACCACAAAAGAAACAACTATCACTATCCTTATGTTGTTTCTTTTGTGATGAACCATTATCAATAGTAGCATTCTCAATACACTTTACTCCCCCCATTCCATAGTAGTGGGGGCATTTCTTTTCGGCACGGAGATTAAGAAAATAGAGAGATGAAGAGAGAATAAAGTAAGAGAGAGTAAAGTAAGTGAGAAGAAATGTGTTAACTTTTACTAAAAAGGGAAATGACTCTACTACTATGGAATGTACCAAAATGGCAAAATGACTCCACTACTATGGAACGGAGGGAGTACTTTATTTCTTGAGATACTGACCAAGTGTGCTACACCAAATGCACAAACAAGTCTTTAGAACTCAAGCTTAATTGAAGCAACGTGAGACATTTTCATAAGGTGCTCCCTTATGTTGCTCTTGCCCTTATACAATATTGAGATCAAGCATGCTTATCTCAACCTTAACATTTATTTTTCTTTTCGCAAAACGTTCTTTAATTTTGGCAAGGTGCACTGGCCTTAGTTATATAATCAGATCCAGTGCCTCGAAAGGCTTCTGAGATGCTACACCTAATGATCAGTAGACTTACACGATTCGAGTGTTCTTACTTCTCATAGTTTCTCCTTTGTTAAGAAGTACTATCGTCCGTAGGAGAAGTAGGTTACTCAATCCTTAGCTGTAATCCAGATCCATGCAACCTAGAGCAATCAAAATATAATCATTTCAATCCTTAAAATTTGACCCTTTCAACACTGACAAGTTGTTCATGTTGGAAGAAACCGCAGAAGCAGAAATCATAATTGAGTAGAGAACAAAACCGAAATAACTATCATGCTCACATAATAAAATTCAAATAAGAAGGTAACATCTCGAGATACCGGCACAACATCCATATCAAGTCTGTGGACAGTAATATGAACTTGCAAGTGGCAACCTTTTGTAGTAATCAAACACTGACAATAAGATCATGTCAAGTAATGTCCACCTGTGGGCATCACAATTACTCACACGAAAACTGGATAATCGTCACGTATTTATCACCACAGGTATGTGTGTATCTCGTGCCAAATATTAATCTTCCTGTGGGCAGACTAATATCCGCATTAAAATGCATACACACTTACCGTCCTAACATTCGCAGTAAAGAAGTCTAGACAAGAGAGGTTACTGTTGCAACGTCTTATTTCGACTAATCTATTTGAACATTAGTAAACCATATCGAGGTAACGAGCACAACATTTGCAATAAATCATTTTACAGTAATGTGAATTTGTAAGTGTTAGCCTCTTACAGTGATCAAACACTGGCAATAAGATCATGTTAAGTAGTGTCCACATGTGGACATCACACATTACTTATACAAAAACTGAATAATTGTCACGTATTTATCACCAAAGGGATGTGTGTATCTCGTGCCAAATATTAATCTTCCTGTGGGCCGACTAATATTCGCATTAAAATACACACACATCAATAAGGGAACATAAAATGCACCAAAAAATTTGAATTTAAAATTTTAAAACCGAATACAAACGCTTGCAAGGGAGTCGTTTATAATTTTCTGGAATAAAGTGACTAGCCAACGAGTCACTGGGTTCGCATACCATGCAAACTCAGCGAGTCGCCAAATCCTGACGGTCGGTTCAATAACTCCCCAGCAACTAAGCAAGTTGCTGACTCCTGAAGGGATTCCATATAATTTTTCTAAATCCGATTTTACCATAAAAATCGACAAAAATCCGAATTTTGATGTTCCCAATAGAGAAACTAACGACCATAATCAGCCAAAAAATAACATCATAAAACCAAACGAATCCCAAGTACACAAACTATAAATTTTATGGATTCATGTAACAGGAACATGAAATCTTAATTACCGAAAAATATAAAATTTGCAGTTTCACGTTACATAAACGAAACCAAACATGTAAACAATAATTGCATTCTTAAAAGAATTCATAATTCCCCAGCAAACGGTCCTGACGCAAACATTAATCATATACGATAATTACTTCAAAAATGAATTAACCATTCATTAACCAAAATTCACTATATGCGTGAATAATACAAATAAGATAAGTCATCAATGCATATTACAAGACAACATCGAAAAGCGTGATCTTAATTAGCATAAACTGAATTACCAAAAGTAATTCTTGGTACCCAAGAATTCAGACTGCGTGCAAAGTCAATTTTAATTATTGACAATCCATTCTCTATACATTACAAAAGCAAATAACTGAATTTTGCAATGTTACATAGCCACACAATATTACATCAAGAATGAATTCATCAATTTCAGTATATATAAACAACCTTAACTTCTCATGAAATCACCATAACCAAATCGGGCGTGAATAATTCAATTCATTAGTGATATAAGAGTCCATCGGCGGCTACCAGAATTAAATAAACAACCACAAACCCTAATATCAAGAAATTTGATTTCTTGATTCAAAAGACAAACAAATATACAAAGCCTTAATTCTTCTTTTCCAATTCTCAGAGAATCATCAATAGAGTACCACTTGTTGGAATAATTGAATGAACAATTGCATAAAGCTCTCTATGATGATCAACCAAAAACGATGGAGAAGGAGCATAAACTGTAGAGCGGAAGTGTACCTTTGATCTATAATGAATTAAAAGGCGGAATTGCTTTGCAGTGGCTATGGATCTTCCAAACGATCAGAGACATTCTTCACAATAGTCTGCCGAGAGAATACAGAGATATCGAATGTTCTTCTGACGTCTGGGGACCATAACCTAATCTTATATTTATAACGAAATAAGGAGATAAGGTGGATTCGTTCAACCTTCCTATTGTACTTCCTAGCATAGAGGAAATAAGGAGATTGGCTGAGAAAAATAAATGTTTTGAAATTGTAAAAATGGAAAATGCAATGGAGGGGGAAACTAAGATTGCAGTAATGCACCTTAGAGCAGGATTGGAAGGGACTCTGACCAATCACTTTGGAAATGAGATTGTGGAACAAGTTTTTGAGAGGGCCATGCAACAACACCACAACCTCCAATCCACTCAAATTCACACTAGCTCCGCCGGTATCTTTGTTGTGCTCAGGCGCCATTAAATATATGCACGCTTTAATCCATATTTACACGTTTGAGATGTAGACGAATGGAACCGAAGCCATGATGGTCGGGAGTAATTCTCTTATGTAATAATGCACTATATTTACTAAATAATGAACGAATGTTAGTGATGATCCAATTATCTCCTTTTAATGAAGTACACGATTTAGTTCAATATTAACCAGTTATCTGCTGTATGGGGTAATTCTCGTACATAATGAACTATATTCGTTATTAAGATGAAATCATTCAAATGAATAATCCATTTGTAGTTAAACGTGTTGATGGATTTTTATTAATTCGCGTGCAATGAAACTACATCCAGCTAACATAGTTGCAATTTATATCATTCTAGTTAACTATTTTTATTTTTATATACTATTATAGTTGGGTTTCATATCATTCCAGCTAACTATATTAAGTTGTATATATCATAGTTGCGATTCATATCAAATACAAATCGTGATTCAATTAGATAAGTAAGTTGGGAATGAGAAATATAATAAATATGTTAATTTTGATTAATAACAAGACCCCGGGTTCGATTCCCAGCTAGTGCATCATTCCTTGCTGTGATGATTTCTTGCTTTGTTAGGGTATTGGCTTTGTCATGTATGTTTAATTGCATTCGGATCTCATTAGGGCCGCGAACCCTACTCGGACTAGTGTACATCCAGCAGATTGGGCATATTATCTTTCGAGTTGGCCAGTCTAGTAACTTGGAATGTGCCACATTCCCGGTCACGTATATTTAGATATGGTATGTTGTTGATGGATGTAATGGTATGATGACGATGGATGTGATGGATGATGACTGCACAGTCATGTTTTACGAAAAAATGTTTTAGTGTACTCAGACTGACTTTTTATAAAGTTAAAATCCTGAGATCACTCAACGGTGGCTTGACAAATATTTTTATGAAAATATATTTTTTGGCATGTGCTCGCTGAATATATCAATACTCAGTCCTGGAAATGGTTTTAAAATTGTGCAGGTTGAGCAGTGATGATGAGGGCGTGTTGAGTGAAGATTTATGATTGATTTCAATATTCTGAATGTGCCATGTCTTTACACATGGCATCATTCGCTCTTACACGCTTCTGCTAAACAGTAGTACTTTTTTTAGTTCATGTATTGTTTAGATAATATTCATTTTGAATTATTTATAATTGTTGAGATGATCATCTAATTCTTTCAAGTTATTCCCATTTTTTTAAAGTTATGATCGATTGTGCCAATGTTCTACTTTTCTCCTCACTTCTTTAATCTTCTCCTAGTCATGATAAACTATGTTTTATATTCTTAGAAAATGCAATCGTGACAGGGATAATAGCGAAACATTGATAGTAGCTGAAGTTCTCATGGAAAGTGTCGCTGCTCGTTGCACTGGCACATGTATAACATAATTTGCTGAAGAAGAAAGACATGGATCAAGAAGGTGAAGAAATAAGATGGAATTTTTTCTAATAATTTAGGAACTTGTAATACTAATATTGATTGAATGATTAATTTTGACACTAGTCAAATAGCAATTCCAAGCAGACAATATATGAGAATTGAGAAATACAATGTCATTGCTTAATGAAGTCGATACACACCTTTGAATTGATTGATAGTTTCCTCTTTCTCTTAGCATTGAAGATAACATTAATTATTCAATCACAACCAAACTAACACATTCCATTTAATAATCAGTCAAAAATAAAACATCAGGCACCAGTGGTCTAGTGGTAGAATAGTACCCTGCCACGGTACAGACCCGGGTTCGATTCCCGGCTGGTGCAATCTGAGCTTAATTTTTAAGTTTATTTGATATTGTTTTTTATCAAAATACCACGTGTAACAAAAAACTATTAGATCATTTTAACCTTTGTTTGCTTCCTTTTTGTTTTATCATAAATCCACACGTTTACTAAAACTAAATCAACTGGTTGTATGTCATGTCATATGATTGATTGTCTCCTTCCTATTATGCTGAACTAAAAGAACATAACCACACCACAATATCTGGAAGAAAAAAAAAAAAAAACCACACCACAATATGTTTACCTTTTTTTGTATGTTAAAACCATAAACTATAATATTACATAGTAAACATGAAAAATACATTTGGTCCTAAATTTGTCAACAGGAAATGAATGAAAATTTATGGGCAGACACTGTGTTGTGTGTAATGTAGGTATTGCACTGATTTTTCCAATTCTGAGTCTTTTACTACATCCACTCATTTTTCTACTCAATGGAATATATACTTGGGTAGTTTCTTTTTTATTCAATGGAATATATATAAATTATGTACTCTTATAAGTGGGTGGACATTTTTTAATGGATTATCTTTGAACAAAGCATGGCTGAACCTAGAATAAAAAAGTTTATTCAATGGAATATATATAAATATTCCTTTCTTTATCTAATTTAATAAGTTCAGTTGAATTAGTAGTAGTATATAAAACATGTGTTACAGTTGATTATTTTATCTGTGTCCAAAGTTGAAATTGAAATTCGAATCATCTTGTTGCAAGGTTTCCACCTGGATATAAGTTAGTGCTTGTATAATTAAGTGGCCTAAATTGGGAGTAAAGGTTATATTCTCTGCAATTTTGTACTCATTGTGATGATCAATCTTTTGGATGTAGCTAATATACTAGTAATATTATGTTTTTCTAAAGTAATGCGATTTCTCGAAATGCAGTGCTACAAAAAAAAGATACTATTAAAAACAAGCTAGTCATAGAAATGGTTGTTGCGTTTACTTAAATGTAACATGTATTCTGCTGTATCCATTTCTTAAATGTAACATGTATTCTGCTATAATGTTCATTTCTTTTATCATACTCAAATGCATTGACTCATTGGGGCCTCTCTGCACTGCCTCATTTCTTTTATACATTGCATTGTCAGAACCCAAAAGTCTACTATTTAATCACTCGTCTATTCTTTTCTTTGCAAATCAATAAATTAGAATTTCATATCTTCTTATAGGCTGGCCCTATCATGTTATCTCTTTAATCGTCCTGCTGTATAAATCTTTTATGTCCAGTCCAGTGATGGAGCCATTAAAGAAGGAAGGGGGGCTTATTAGGCCCACCAGACAATTTATTTTATAGTAAATCTAGGATTGACTATTTTCGATATGACATGAAAATTTAACACGATCACACATGAAATTAATGACTTTGAATTAATATTTATTGGATTTGTGTCTTTGTTGGATTGACTAGGTAAGAATCCAATAATTTTGGGTTGGATTAATTAAGTCATTATCAAATATGTGTAAATCAAGTTTAACAGTGTAATATTAGGTTTTAATTGTGAAAATTAGGTTCTTATTGTTATCGTGTCGTTAACGAATTCATATCGGGTGTCGATAGTGTTCGGATTATAATATAGCAGATCGGCTCCATGTTCGGACTAAAAATTATTTCCTTAACATGTATGATCCGGATTACACCTTATAGATTAGATCGTTATCAAGTTGACATGTTTACAATCCAACTCCACGGTATGCCATCCCTAGCAAATTTTCATCCCGGATTATAGTGGCATATGATAGTCAATATTCTGAAGCACTCACCTACCTATATATTCTCTCCGTCTCTGAAAAGTATGAACATTTGGTTCGACACGAGTTTTAATATATAGTTGGTAAAGTAAGAGAGAGATAGAAAGAAAAAGTAATTAAATTATTGTTAGTGGATAGTAGGTCTCACCTCATTAAAGAGAAAAGAGTTTGCAAAATTAAAAGTTCATATTTTTCTAGGACGGACTGAAAAGGAAATACTAGTTCATACTCTCTATGTCCCATTAAAAATGAAACGTTTTCCTTTTTGGGTTGTACTATTAAAAATGAAATGTTTTCCTTTTTGGGTTGTACTATTAAAAACGAAACGTTTCTAAAAATAGAAACAATACTCTCGTTACTTTTTCATATTTCTTACTTTACTCTCTCTTCATTAACTCACAAAACAACACTACATAAAATTTAGTACCGAAAATCAAATGTTTCATATGTAATGGGACGGGGGAGTAGGATAGAGGTATTTATCAACATAAAACTATAGCCCTATCAAATTGTGAAATCTAACGCATATGATTTCACGATTGCAAAGTAATGTACACCGTACAAGATTTAGATCAAGATATAGCTTTTGACTTCTTTTTCAAGCTTGTTCAAAGCTTTTTTTTTTCTTTTTCTGGCTTGTGCTAATTGAAGTAAGTAGTTATGACTGGAAAATGAATATTCCCAAATTACAAGGAGATACAATGCACATGTACTTATTCAAAAATGGGGAAAATTACGTGGTGGAAAATTATAGTAGTAGCATGACTTTTGGAACTTTATGAGTAGTTGAGTAGTCATTCACTCATGAATTCCAAGTCTTAAATTATGAGTTTGAGCCATCTTTAAGTAAATGCACAATGAATAAACGTACCCCCATGTCATGTGTGTGTGTACAATGCTTACTCAAAATCTTCTGCTTCTGCTTCTGCTCTGTCGGTGGGAAGATAGATATATCGGTGGTTAGAGCTCGAAACGAATATATATGATAAATGGTGATTATTAATGCAATAAAGAGTTAGAATAATATTGCAAAAACATGAGCAATTAATCGAGGACCATAGTTTTTATTGCAAAACCCCTCGTCGGTGATGCGCTTGAGATCCCCACTCTGGAAAATCTCATTTTAAATTCAAAACAAAAGTAATAATACTTTTACACGTGTCAGCTACAATATGAAATTTATGATAATAACTGTGATTTTTTGTGTCAACTAAGGGCTTGTTCTGTTTGTCATATAGAGGTCATTTAAATTATGTATCTGTGCCTATCATGTGTTCTATTTGACATACACCATAAATGCACAGCCCTACAAATGGGCTTTGGCCCGTTTCTTTTTGGCCATATAATGGCGTTAGTGTATCGGGGTCTGGCCCTACGATACATATTAGGCTCTAATCAGGGTTTGAGGTAAACCAATAACATTTGCTTTGAACATGCATAGAAAATTGGGGGAATCGTAGCATAACATTCCCAAACCAACACAAGCCCTTTGAACAAATCTGTGCAGAAGAGAAGCGACACTCACCGCAACGAGAGATTTCAGGTGAGTCTGTTCTTTGTTTTGTTTGCATTGATTAATTTTTTCGAAGGCTACAAACCCAATTCGAATTTGTAATTTTGAATTAATCCTCCTACCGGTTCATTCCCTATTTTTTTTTCGAAATCTACAAAACCCATGGAATCTCCCTTTCTAATTGAATAATTTGAATTTGTAATTTTGAATCCAACCCAAGTTTACAATTGAATTGATTAATTCATTTGAATTTGAATTTTTTTGGAGGCTAAAAAACCCTAGATCGTATTGTGGGGAATCTGCCTTTCAGTTAATGTAGCAAACGAATTTATTAATTCATTTGGCCGTTTTCGAATGCAATCCGGTGTTATAGGTTATATGGATTGTAGAATTACGTGGCTGATTCGTTTTGTGCGTCTCGACGTGTGATTTGGGGTTTTTGAATGCAAATGAAACCGCGTAATAGATGTTAATTAAGATGTCTGGTTTAATGATAAAGAATTAAAGATGCTGAATTTTGGTTGAACTCAGTGAGAAAAATGGGAATTTTGAAGTTTTCCACTGCAATGGTGCATAGTTTAATTTTTTCTCATCCAATTGCTTACTTTGAATTTGTAATGTTGAATCCAATCGATTCAAAATATAGTGTGAGAAATATACCAGTATTTCAGCAACTTGTTGTGTGAAAAAAATTAATATTGATGTTGCATCGTGCTAATTGTGATGTAGAGAATTCACAGCTTTGTGGTTATTATTTGAATAATGAAAGGGTAGTTGAATAGTTTAAGCTTCCTTTATTTGAATGATGAAAGATTAGTTGGAATTGAAACTTATTTGTATATCTATGCACAGATGAGGGAACATAAGAAGCAAAATGCTTATGTGAGGCAAATAATTGAGGACATAATTTGGACTCAAACCGTGGCGCGAATTTGTATACTGCACATGATTTTTAGCAAAGTTTCGAAGAAAAGGAGGCGAGCTGAATTTGCGTTGGCTTACGACATTCTGAATCGAGTACCGATGCAGATTCAACGTTTAAACAGACTCGTTGGGGTAACTGACACAGATTGTTTAGTTAATTGTAGGATGGACCGGAATACGTTTGGAAGGTTGTGTTCATTGTTTACAGAGTTGGGAATGTTACGCGTCCGGCGGTTCGTAGGGATAGAAGAGCAAGTCGCCATTTTTCTAGGTGTCATAGCACATCACAAGAAAAACCGTGTTGTTCGATTTGATCATTGGCGATCAGGGAACACAGTTTCATTCTACGTTCATGAGGTCCTTGCAGCAGTATTAAAGTTGCATTCCTTGTTCTTGGTCAAACCCGAGCCTATTCGCGAAGATTGTGTAGATTGGCGATGGAAATGTTTTCAGGTATGTTTTATATTTTAGTAGCGAAGACTATTCTTTTTGGAATAAACTATATATTCAGCATTTCACTACGTGAGTGTGTGGCTACTTCTTGTGCATACAGGGGTGTCTTGGTGCTCTTGATGGCACCTACATTGACGTTTTAGTACCAAACGAGGACAAACCACGGTTTAGGAATAGGAAGGGTCAGATAACAACCAACACTTTGGCCGCTTGCGACAGGCACATGCGTTTCACATACATATTACCCGGCTGGGAGGGATCAGCTGGCGATGCTCGAGTGCTTCGCGATGCCGTAACTCGTCCTCATGGGTTGCGAGTCCCAATAGGTAAATTGACTAGCTTTGAATAAGTTACAATATTCAGCAACATATATCAATTCAAATGGAAAATTTATATTTGGTTAGTTTTTACTAAACTGATGTTGAGTTTTGTCTGGTCTAGGTAATTATTATTTGTGTGATAATGGATATGCGAACAGTGAAGGTTTTCTAACCCCTTACAAGGGGGTGAGGTATCACCTCCAAGATTGGGGTCCTGATGCGCAAATTCCACAAAATGCTGTAGAGCTCTTCAACATGCGTCATACCAAAGCTAGGAATGTAATTGAGAGAGCATTCGCGGTACTGAAGATGCGGTGGGGTATTTTGCGCAGTGCCTCCTTCTATCCCCTCAAAGTTCAAATAAATTTAATTATAGCATGCTTCCTTCTCCATAACTACGTTCGGTCTGAGATGCCAATTGATCCACTCGATGACCTTTTGGACTGCATGCCTGAGAGCCAAGGGGCTGAGGCCGAGGGAGATCATAGGGACAGTGAATACGTTGACTACGTTGAGGCAACGTCATCTTGGAATCAGCGTCGCGATGATCTGGCAAACTCGATGTGGGCTGAAGTGAGTACACCTACATGCAAATCTGTTCTTTTTTTACATGTTTCAATGCTTACATATACTGAAATGGATTCATTGCTTTATTCCATTGTCACAGCGCATATCCACAATGCAGTGATTGCTTATGCGAGTTGCAAGAAGGATAGCTGCTAGCAATGTATTTCGTGTTTGGCAATATCATGTGGGACTATCAAACTTTATCAAATGTTTTCTCTAGTAATCATTAGACTTGTACACCTTCCTTCTGATTAGAAACTTGGTCAGCTTAATATGTCATTAATCTGAACTGATTTTTTTGTGTTTAATAATGTTTTCAACTTGGAACCCTTGTGGGAGTATTTATGTTTTTGTTAGTATAGTCGTTGTTTTTGGGCCAGCCTTAGAGAGTATTTGACTCCAACATATATAAATTTGTCTGAAAAAAAAACAAAAACAAAAAATATGTTCGCTTAAACTACAGGCAACATCCACATACTGAAATACATTCTGATTTGGGTCCACTTTGTACAATTATTTAAAAGTTACATAGGTTCCATAACTAAAAAGATACCCGAAATTTTGTGACTTCAGCCGGTAACAACTCGAACTTGCACATGCTCCCTACGGCGAGATTGTTGTCTGCTACAAATTTGTTCCAACCGTGAATTATTTTCACGTTATCATTTTGAATCTTGACGTAGACATTCCATGAATGATCACCAACCAAAAGATTCACAGATTGAATTTTGTTATGGTCAGCAATGTGGGTTTTCCACCAAATTTCAGGCAAGCACTGCGTCAGAATTTGCAAATGAATATGATTACTTTTTGAAAATGTACAAGTTTTATGCTTCCACAATTGAAATGAGGACAATACCATGATCCGGTCCAGTTGCGACGCAAGAAGGATAATGGTAAAAGAGGGAAGGGTCGGCACCTCCTCAACCCGTCTAACCGGACATCCCGTGTCGTCGTCGTCAGTGGATTCTGATTCACTAAATTCCTCATAGTATGATTTGTCCTTACGCTTGGGATTGTACTCCCAATCTGGAAAGTCTAGAATAAAAAATATACATTATCGCAACCAGATAGTTGAGGACATAAGATCAAAAAGTATTCTAAATAATTTAAAATTCATTTAATAAGCATAGAAACACTTCTAAGATTATGCACCATTAGTTTGAACGAAGATATCGGTCGATGGCATACAACCACTTGCATTGAACCTCATGACCTTGAATTCGCCTTCACCGTGGTAACTGAAAACAACGACGTGTTTCATCCCGAGACTATTAGCAGATACAAATGCATTCCAGTTTTGATCAAAGTAGCTCTCACGACCATCCCTTGTTACGCCCACCACCCATTCAAGGCCATTGAGCATTTGGAGTCTGCAGAGATTAGGTAAGCTACCTCCATGCTCGCACATCCATTCATAAGGAATAACCTTCATGTCAAAAAAGTATGTGTCGTTGTTAGTTTGGAAAGCAAGCCTCGCATGTAAAATACATATGAATTTTCCAACTTACCATGCGGTACAAGCATGACCGTGTAGTCAATGTCCGACAAAACGATGGTTTAATGTGCCTAGGAACCGGAAAGTTAGTGGTTATATGCAAAATAAAAATGTTCGATAATCGACAACAATAAATTACTTACTCCGGCAGCAGTGGCGGAGGAGCTGATGCTGATGCCATTGCATACATGATGTGATTAGAGAATACAGTTTGGTTCCGAAGAGTGATACTTTGGGGGCTTGTACAACATAAGCTCTTCAATATAGCTTTGTGGAGGCTACATCTTACCCGTGAGCTGATTTGACAAAGCATTTTCCAAACAAAATAAATCTGCTCCACCCATCACTATATGAAAGACAACACAGTAGCAACAATGAGCTGTAAAATCATGCAGGAATCTCCTATTATCATGCAGGAATCTACTCTAAACAAGGCTGCGATGGCAGATATGCCCCTCACGAGTCTGATTTGTCTAGTCATTCACGGGCATACAATTGCTTGGGATGGTGATGAAATAACTCATATTTAGCTGACCCTTCAATTGAAGCTTGGACCCAGCAACTTTGGCTTCTTTCATTCCTTCACTTGAAATGGGAACAAAAATCCCTCAACAAGGCTTTTTCTTTTACAAATCAAGCTGGACAGCTGAGGTAGATTCACTGCTGCTATCCTTGATAATCAAAACCAAAGAAATGAACAAGTGGAGCGGTTCCGTGATCCCCATACCCATCCTCGAAGAAGTGGCGGAGGTGCTCACCAAAGAAGTGGGGGTGCCATTCACATGGCCACAATTGTACGAGAGATTTCAGAACCTTGAAGAGAGACACATACTTTTCGACAAGGTAGTCAAAACCAACGGTGTGTATTGGAATGCTAACACCAACGTGGTCATGGCACCGGAGCAAGTATGGAAACCCATTTTGAAGGTAGGTGGATACAATGTTTGTTTTATGTCAGCTTGTTCATTGTAACTCCATGGCTCCGTTGTTCTTGTAGGAAAATAAATTGGCTGCAGCTTATTACTATTGTGGGGACCCCGAATTTCCAAGATTGAGGTTGCTGTTCGGACCGCAAGATATTAAGCAGGAGAGTGCACCACTGATATTCAATATTTCTGACACTACCGTGCCCGTAGAGGATCTCAATCTGATGTTTAAGCCATTAGATGGAGTTGGAATGGCGCCGACCGTGGAGCTAAGCGTGTCCGTCTCTTCTCCTCCCATGCCCAAAGTGCCAAAGATGAAACGCAATTTGTTTGGAGACGGGTTCACGAATGTGGGTAGTCAGTCCAATAACGAGGATATGGACCCGCGTATCGGGAAGAAATACCCCCCAAAGCCGAAGAAATTTCCTCCAAGCAATTTAGGTTCGCCACATGGAAGTTCATGTGGCTCTTCGAACACCCACAAGTATTGACGTTTTATGTTGTATTTGTCTTCCTTCTACTCTATTAAGCTAGGTTGTGTATGTGATCTATCTCGTGTACGTTTTGCTGGAATATCTATGTGGAAATTCAATCAATGAGATCAATATTTGCTGATTAAGGTTTTCCTTCAAATGCAGCTGATTAAGGAATACTAGGAAATCGTTTACTGATTAAGGCAACATAATCCTTCCTACAAAAGATGATAGATAATAATATAATCTACAGACAATTGCAACAAGCCAATGTTGAAGAGGGGCTTCCAAAAAAAAAGTTTCAGACAGAAAATAGGCTTTATAAATTATATCAGGCAAGCCATCGACCTACGCCACCCCTTCACCCGTTGTAGATTCCCCCATCTATCCCGAACCATATTTCGCAAGCACACGAAGCACGAACGCGATACGGTCATCATCCGGCATCCCAAGAAAGAAATCCAACCTTTCCACCTTCTCCAGAATAATCTCCCCTGCATCAAACTTTTGCTCCCTTGTCAGTCCAGGCAAGCGACCTAGTTCAGCAAATACTTCCTTCCGTGCTTTGCTCAGATCGAACTCATAACCAATGCGGAGGGATAAAGAATCCAACCTCACGTTGGTGGCGTCATTGATTTTCCCCAGCAGTTCAATGAGACCATCTATAGAATGGTCAGCCTTTCTCTTTTTCCCACCCGCAGGCCGAGCAGCTTTCTCACGGTTAGTGTTGCCTGAGCTTTCAACCGGAGCATCGGGAGGAGTGCTGGTCTGACTCAGTGGATGAGAAGTGGGCACATCAGTAGAGCCAACAGAGTTGCCAACCTCACCTCCATCGCTTGAGCCTGAGCCGGTGTCCTGAGTGTAAAGCCCATTGACCGCATCCATCAAACCAGTAGCTGATCCCCCAGCAGCCCTATCCTTACCAAAGATGACCTGCCAATGGTCCCAGAATGGCCAGCTCTTATCCCTCATGTAGCGAGCATGAGGGTCTTGCTGTACATACGAATTCGTAACATAACACACACCATCAGAATTGCCAATGTGAAGCAAACATATTGAGTATTATTTTTAAAACTAACTTGAAAACATGATGATATCCATTAGAACGAGATTTGGTACCTTGACAATTTGCGACCACTGATCGTCGTCGCAATCTATCTTGTAGTCGTCGTGGAGGTTGAACCCCACACCGCTACGACTTAAGATGCCACGCAAAGAATTGTAGCATCTTTTCCAGGAAGTGAGCTTCGAGTTAATATGAGGAGTTGCTTTGATGTCAGTGTTGGGGTAATGCTTCTTCAGGGCTTCCTCGAGTCTGCCAAGGTAGCCTGTCCGAAATCCATTATCGGCTTTCCATCCGGTGACAACAAGGTCCTTCAGCGCAACCACAAGAATCTCCTCCTCACGGTATGACCAGGTTCGGCGGGTTCGGTCACCGTTGCCTCTCCTTGACCGTCCAAGGCGGGAATTCACTGAACCACAACAAAATCACCCAATTAAAACTGTAAAGCACTGCAAGATCTAAGAACGAAATGCGAATTCACTGGTGCTTTCAAATAAATTACCAAACGAAATGATGTTGAACCATACGAAAATAAACTCTCTTTTATTCAATTCTGAGATAGCTATATGTACCTTGCGAACTCGGCACATCAGGGGAAGTGAACCTTGAACGCATGTAGTCAGACATCTTCAACTGGACAAAGTGAAAATAGCTTCTGCGGAATTTGCGAGGCGATTCTGGAACACTGAAATGGAAGAGCGGCGGAAGAGAGTTGTAATATATATTCTCCAATTTAGGTTTGGGTATTGTGGTATTTGATTTACAGCAAACCAAACACACGATATATATCACTTGTGCTTTATATAGTGCAAACCAAACAGCTGAAATGAATAACCCAACTTCTAATTTGTGTCATATTTATCTGGCCTCTCCTTATCTACCCTAAATCCTATTGGACAAACAGAACAAGCCCTAAATATATATATATATATACTGAAAGTTAAAGTTTCAATCCACATTTGTCAATCCATTCTGATACGATGGTAACATTCAGTGAGATTCCATTTTGAAATTGATTGATTTTAGAATGGAACTTGACTAGGATTTGGTTGATCTCTCTTTCATAGCTGAGATAGGAAATGAGATCATAGCCTCTCTAAAATTTACGAATTGGTAACACATTTGTGAGACATTGAATCAATGTTATAGGCATAACGAATGTGACAGAGCATGCCTATTCCTTCCTCACTTGAGCTGCAACACACCAAAATTTACAGATAACAACAAATCCACGGCTATTTCTCTTAAAAATAGGAAAAAAACAATTATCGATATATGCCATATGTAACTTAACAGAGAGAATAATATATTTCGTATGTAGATATAATTAGCCTAAATGGCTAGGCTATATCAATAAAAATCCCTCCAAAATTCCTATACAAACATTCTATTTACACCGAAGAAACCAATGTTGTTGTAGTATTAAGCATCGAATTCAATCTCGCAAACACTCCAACCAAAGGGGCAGTGTTGTAAGTGCAAGCCTCAGTTTGCATAAAATTCCCCCTCCGATCCGCGAACTCGTCCTTGCTGTCGGGCCCACCAACGACTGCCCCGACGACCACGTTGGGGTTCGGGCTCCGGCGCCCGTACCAGTGGTCATACCCCTGGGTGCACCCCACGAACGTCTTGGTGTCCCTGTAGGACTCCATCGACGCGCATCGGTGGTGCACCCGCTTAGGGTAGTCCCGCCCGTACCCGACAAGGTAGCTGAGACGCATGGGATTGGAGCCCAGGATGTAGGCCACCTGTGATTGGACAAATGAGAGGATCTCGTCGGGGCCCACCGAGGGATTTTTGGGGCAGGAGAGGCTGTGATTGGTGGAGCGGAGGTGGTCGGTGTAGACGGTTAGTAGGAAGACGGCGTTGGAGACGTACTGCATGTTGTTCCATTGGCGGGTGTAGAGGAGCCCCCCTGGGGTGCGCTGTACGTTAGTGGATCCGTTGTTTAGGTTTAGATTGGCGCAGATGTAGTGCTCTGCTTTGGAGCTGTATTCTTCTAGGATGTGCTTCTCTTCTTCTGTTTTTCCCTCTCTTGGCAACTGCAACACGATACACTTGATTACTCGACATTAAATTGATTCTTTGTATAGAAAGAAAGTCAAAGACTAAGTTCACGTTGCATGATCCCATAGCTAAAAAATTGTCTAAATTATCCAATCAAACAACATTCATAAGACTCAGTACTATTTAATCCATCAAAAGTGAAACACAAGTTGAGTTAGAAGTCCGAAGATAAGACGACCAATATTGAATTAGGAGTATTTATTCAAAACTAAAGAAAAATGAATTAAAACAATAGCCCTCAGGATATTATATATGACTCCGATATGTAATGAATAAAAATTCAATAGTTCAGACATATTGTCATGTGGTGTATCCAACCAATCATAATTGCATAAATAATTTCTCTCTTCTTTTTTTTTACAATTATGATTGATTGAACACACTACATGATAATATGTACATACCACTGAATTTTTACTCTTATGTGGGTGAGAGGGAGAGAATCCCATGTTGAGAATCTTGAGATTAACATTTCATTTTCCTCGTCTTATAAACAAGTAACTAGATAGAATATCTTTAATTTTGCTGGATTCTATTAAAGAGGCAAAACATAGTGATGACGCCATCAAGAAGGACCTTTACATTTGTAGAGTTGGTTGATCCTAAGATAAAGTAAATTAGTTAAATTGCAATAAAGAAGTGCATCATTTGTAAGTGCTAATGCTTTGTGCCTTTTAAGATGGTGGGGTTTAGATATACAAAAGGGGAACAAATATTTGGTTTATGTGATTATGAATTTGAAAATAATGGTCTAGACTCAAAAACCAATCCTAATGCGTGCTAAATCACGACCGACACTAATATAGTAATAAAACTCACACCACAAATTTTACCCAAACCCAAATGTCCGTTTGCTAGAGTAGAATCATTAGATAACCATATTTTACCCAAACACAAACGGAGTTAAGTATTAATCAAATGAGAGAGACAAATAAGTAAATTACCATAGAAGCGATGAGTTGGAGAGCAGCATATTTAACATCCCAGCTGAATTCAGTGATGGGCCAAGTGATCCCACCAAAAGAAATGGCATTATGAATGGTATAATTGAAGAAGTGGAGATTGTCGGTGGCTTTGTATAGCCACATAGCTGCCCACAATAACTCATCCTTATATCCACTCACCGACGTATAGTATCCTTTCGCTCCTCCGATGCTCTCGTCGTATTTACCTCTATATTTATCCGCGAACTCAAACAACTGCGGACACACATAATTCAAATACTCTAGTCAGGGACGAACGCAGAAAATATCGGCAAAACTGAAGTATTTTCATATTCGAAATGTTGAACAAAAGAAAATTCATAGTACTGCTATACTTTATTCAACTCTCATCACCAGGTTTAATGATACCATACTTTATTCTCGATTTTAACATCATCATATGCTAATAACATCAAAGACCATGGTCACACTTTCTACCACGTGGTTGTTGTTTTCTGAAATGCAATTTCGTTATAATTTCAACGGATTTTATGTACGCATATCTGAGATGATTCGAACCTTGATCTACTCTCACGTTTCAAGAAAAAAAATGTCTACAACTTTAGTAGTTATAACTGTTGGGCAAGTGACACTTAACAAATCACGATCCCTATTCATTGTGGCGATAAAGTTGGAGTACCTACCTATTTTAAGGAAGCAAACTGCCTTGCAACTACTTGTGTTTATGGAAATTTGTCATAACGAAATGCATCCACGTCATTGTGTTAATTACTTGTTTTTAATTAATTATTCACTCTTTAATTAGATATTAATTATGATTTAGACAAAAAAAATAACCTAACGTAACTAACTCATTAACTAACTTACCTGTTGTGCATGGTCCAGCAGAAGGTGGGAGTAGTGTGGGTTTGTTCTCCTAAACACAATCGAAGCCGCGGCCATGGCGGCGGCCGTCTCGGCCGCCACCTCAGAGCCGGGGTTCTCCTCGTCCACCTTGTAGGCGCGACGGGAGGTCGTCATGTCCTCCGGCCTCTGCCAACACAGGTGGTCGGTGTCACCGTCGCCCACCTGACCGACAAGATTAACGAAATTAATTAATTTCAATTAATAGATAATTAAATTAGTCGCAATCAAATGAAATGCTCCCATAATCACGAGATAATTGCGTGCTTTATTTTGACACACGACATTTTCTGTTGTCTGAAACCGACACTAGTTATTAAGACTCGGTGTAGACTGACTAGAAAACAAGATTTGAAATTCCGGACCCCACGCACAAAATTAAGGGGCCGTTTGTTACTGCTGATGAAATTCAAATTTTCAAAGATATAGATTTTTCCAAGCACTTCTATTTCCGGCGTGATTGTGGGATTTAAAGCCCACTACTTTTCCTTTAATCCTCGTGAAAACTCGTGCTAAAAGTTGATTTCATTCTTTTGTAATTCCAAGTAATTTAGAAATACTAGTAAAAAACTAAAAATGAGATCTTTTGAAATTTACCTGAGCCCACAAAACATGGGGATGGGTGTGTGCTTTAATGAAGTAGTCAGTCCCCCATTTGATGGCTTCAAGCGCGTGACGTAGCTCGCCCGCGGCGGCGATCTCGTCCCGGAATTCGATGACGCCCCACGACAGCATTGTGACGGTGAAGGCCATCGGGAGGCCGAATTTTACATTGTCGCCCGCGTCGTAGTAACCTCCCACCAAATCCACCTATTTAAAAATATATTTATTTATTATTAATGAAGCACATTAATAAAGAGGACGATGATGAAGAAGAGGAGGAAGTGGGCCCCACCCCTTGTTCGAGGCCGTCGGTGAGGCCAGAGTGGTGGCGCCAGGTGACTCTCTGGTTGTAAGGGAGGCGGCCGGAGCGCTGCGCCTCGAAGTAGAGGAGGCTCTTGGTGAGGGCGTCGGCGTAGTCGAAGAATTGGTGGGAGAGGGAGAGAGTGGGGAAGAGGAGAAGAATTTGGAGCCATAATTTGAACCCCATTGTTGAACTTGAATGGGGGGAGGAAGCTCTCCTCTGCTTCCTGAGGCAATCACTTTCTTTCTTTCCCTTTTTCCTCTCACTATACCGTGATAGCCTCCCTCTTTTTAAAGCATCGCAAATTTTGCATGAGATTAATTTTTTTTTCTTTTTGTATTTACTTTGGGAATTAATAATAAAACTAAATTTAGGTTGGATTATACAGTAAAATTAATTGGTGGAGGGTCCACTAGATATATAGGTGACTTGAGCTGAGTGTAAAACATTGACCTTATTTTATGTGTTGTGTTCTGAATGTTTAATTACATGTGCGTGTAGAGTGAATGAAACAGTTGCTATGTGAAAGGGGAAAATTTCGAATTCTTTGAAAATATTGAATGTGAAGATGCCTCATCATTTATACATTTGAAATGGCAGAGATGTAGATTCCAATTAATTACATGCCCTTTTTGTTCCATTGTGAGGAAAAAAGAGAAAAGGCTATATAGCAGATGATACTAATTACTGCATATCAAGTTACCCAGATTACTGTACTTGCACATGAAGTTACTGGGCTTGTAATAAAATTTAATAAAATAACCTAATTTTTACTTTGACAAGTAGTACTCAAAATATGATCTTGATCATAGGCAGACCTATTTTAGTAGTGGGACACGAAATCAAAATGGAAGTAATAATTCAAGTCTAGAAGATTTCTTACCGTGACAGTTTAAGCACATCTATCACTTGTTAGAATGTAGTTGAATTTTCAAAGTTAATTATTTAAATTCTAAACACCAATGTCAAAATTAGATTTTAATAGTTGGATGATCAAATGGAACTTCTCTTTGACATATAAAAGCCGATGTGGATTGTTTGTTTTTTGTATGGTTAGTTTACAGTATATTTTTTTTGAAATATGTAGTGTGTTCATACACTGTCTTGAGCTGAATGAATATGTCAACAAACAAATTTGCAAATTGAGGAGAGAACCTGGTGAAGAGTTATTGAATTGTATTTTTATCCCGAGACAATTGAATATGCCTTTATAGACTTATTTGCACTCAAGCAAGAAGAGCTTTATTATTTTAATCAATCTAAAATTTCGAGTAAGTTTTGATTTCATTTTATTTCTTTCTCATTGAGGTGATTTCGACTAGTACTCTTGCAAATTTTCTTGAAATCACCACCTTAACTCATTGATATTCTGATCTCACACAAGGAAATTCCACAATTCCTATATTGATCTTCACATGTACTTATGAAATGTCTATCCTAATCCAAATCTTTTACTTGATCACGTTGGATTGAATTTTGTGAAATGTTTATAGGCATTTTGTTGGGTGGGGATCCTCTGCTGTGCATTTCAGCACAGCAGCCCCTGCTGCTCCACACAAAGAAATAAAATAATTAAAGAAATTAAATAAATTAAAATAAATAAATATATATTATTTTAATTGTTTGTATGGAGCAGCAGGGGCTGCTGTGCTGAAATGCACAGAAGAGGATCCCACCCCCATTTTGTTGTCATAAAACAACTTGCATGACTTCCTTCATCAGTTGGAATTCGTTGAAACATACACTAGAAGTAGTTTTCTTACTTCCACAGTTCCACATATACCAAGATCATCCCAACTAACAGAAACTGCATATGATCGACTCCCAACGAACAAAAAACTGCACATAATTGAATACTCTATAAAATTAATACCGTAAGAGATTTACTTCTTGATGTGAATCAAATTGTACATTTTTATTCCCCTAACTTTACATGATTTATATAGTTTGATGCTTGCAAAAGTATGTTTTGTGGTGTAGGAAGATGAATGAATGGTGAAATAAGGAATGAAACTCGGATGGTGAAAAAGTTGTGCGAAAATTCCAGCAAGTACAAGAAATTGGCCACCCAGTCGGGTGATTTTGCAATTGTAAAATTCTACCCGGCCGGGTAGCAGTTTCTCGGGCGTTTCATGACGGAAAATGAGGCAGTTTCATGAGGAAAAGAAAAAAAGAGAAAAGGCTGCAGAAGGTGGCAGAAGAAAGGAGACAAAAAAAGGAGAAGAGAGAGGGAGTTGAGGGGACGTTTTTTAATAGGGAGAGGGAGTTGACGGCTGGAGGAGAAAAGGGGAGAAAGAGAGGAGGAAGAAGAGAAGGAAGGAAATTCGACCAACATTCCGACGATCCGCCTCCATATCTCCATTCCACTCAACAAGAGCAAGCTTCCTACGGTTTTAATTGTATTATCACCATGTGCTTAGGCTAAGCTCTTTATGTTGCTCCAAGTTATGATTTAGACTTGTATGAACGTATCTGCACCTTTGAATTCACGTTTTGACATCGTTGGTGTGTTTAATGTTAGATTCTATCACTTTAGAGGCCTCTATCGTTATAGATTTTTAATCCTTGTTTATCGCCTCTTTAACATGAACTTGGATGGACTAATCAATTGATGTGTTGTTGAATTTGAATTGTTCAGAGGATAATTTGACAATGGGTTAGGTAAGTTCTTATAGTAGATGATATTTTATTCTCGCGCTTCCGCAGGAATTTAATATCGTTGAAAGTTAATTCATGGAACAAGTGTTCAGCTGACTGTGAATTATACGTCGCAAACATGTTCAATGCACGCGATTAGGTTGATTAATTAATCCCAAATATGTGCTTTCGATATAGGTGTAGAATGATTCAAGTCTAATGAGCAACTTGGAGTGACATGTTTCTCCCATCTGATTAGTCTTTTCTTAGTTAACTTGCAGCTTAATTTTTTCATTAGCTTATAGATATCAAAACCTTCAAAATAAAGCCCTTTTTAATTTGTCTTTTGTTTATTTCTGAATTAAATAATCTACGCCTCCCTGTGGATCGACACTCGAAGTACTACAGCTGACTCTGTACTCTTGCAGATTCGTTGTAATATTCGAGTCAATTTATTAAACTTGTGTGAGCTTTACACTTGATATTTAAACTCGAAAATTACACATCACTTCTCCAAGCATTTTTCATTTGATTTTTAATTTTGTTTGCAGCTTGTGTCAAGATTCATAAACAGATGGCCCCACGGGTTAGCTTGAAAACCGAAGATCGAGGCTTGAAAAAAATTGAGCACTATCAGTGCATCTGGAAATAGCTTGAAATCAAATATACCGGCTAAATCAAGTGGTATAATCCGATACACATCTTTATTAGGCTTGTCAAATCGGGTACCCACAGATATCCGATCTAAAAATTCCGGGTACGCGGTCCCGAATTTTTTAAAGATTGAATTACATAAATGGTACCTAATCTTTCACTTTCGCACATAAATAGTACCTAATCTTTATTTTATATCGTTTTTGGTACTTATAAATCACATTTTTGGTACGTGATGCAATTTTCACCCCAAAATGCCCTCTAAACAAATACATTCTCCCATTTATGTTATAGAGGACACTTTGAGCTTACATACCAAAAGTGATACCATAATTATATCTTCTCTCATTCTCCTCACTCTTTATACTATTATTATTAATCAATATTAATATTACTCCCTCCGTCCTTGATTAATTGTCAATCTTTGACCGGGCACGTGTTTTTAGAAATGTAAAGAAAAATTGATTGAAAAAGTTAGTGGAATGTGGGACCCACTTTTTATATTGATTTTATAATAAAAAGTGAGTGAAGTGAGTTAGTGGAATGTGGGACCTACTTACCATTTATGGTAAAAATAAAGTGTGACAATTACTGAAGGACGGACCGAAATGGAAAAGAGTGACAAATAATCGGGGACGGAGGGAGTATTATTTTGATGTTATAAATTAATAAATAATTTATTTTTTAATATCATTCAAATATAATTAATTATAATTATAGTTATAATTATATTTAATTATTATAATAATATTATTATAATACTAATAACTAGTAGTAATTAATAACTAATTATAGTATAATTATTTGAATTATGAATCATATAATATTATATAATAATTATTATTATTATTATTATTTTATATTAAATTAATAACTAATCAATATAGTCATAATAAAAATTTAAAATCGTAAATTGTATTCATAATGATATAAAAGTTGAATATATTTAGTTAGGTGTTCAACCCTAAAATGAGTATAAAATAATTTAATATTATTCAATTGATTTAATTACTTTAAATAATTAGTTTAATTAGGTATTTTGTTCTTGATTTATATTATAAATGCAATTAGATGTATGTATAAAACACTAAAAAAGAAAGAAGAAAATAGAGGAAACATAAACTAAGGAGAAAAAAAAGAAAGGAAGATAAAATCCTAAAAAGAAAGAAGAAAATGAAGATAAAAGAAAGAAGAAGAAACTAAAGAAGAAAAAAGAATCACATGTTTGGTACTATTTAATTGAAATTTCCAAAAACATCCTCAATAACAAAAAAATAACATGTTTGGTACCTAATGTTATTTTTGTCACATGGTACCAAAAAAGATATAAAATAAAGATCAGGTATCATTTATGTGCGAAAGTGAAATATCAGTGACAAAAATGGTACCTTGTGACAAAAATAACTCTAGGTATCAAACATGTGATTTTTTTGTTATGGGGGATATTTTTGGAAATTTCAATTAAATAAGGAGTACCAAACATGTATTTTTTTTCTTTCTTTCTTATTTCTTTTTTTGTTCTTTAGTTTCTTCTTCTTTCTTTTTTCTTTATACATACATCTAATTGCAAAACACCTAATTAAATTAATTATTTAAAGTAATTAAATCAATTTAATATTTTTTATTAAATTATTTTATACTCATTTTAGAACTGAAATACTTAACTAAAAATATTCAACTCCTTATATCATTATGAATACAATTCACAATTTTATTTATTAAGATTATATTGATTAGTTATTAATTTAATATAAAATAATAATAATAATAATAATAATTATTATTATTATTATTATATAATATTATAAGGTTCATAATTTAAATAATTATACTATAATTATTTATTAATTACTTGTATTATAACAATACTATTATTATAATAATTAAATATAATTATAATTATAATTAAGTATATTTAAATAATATTAAAAAATTAATTGCTAATTATTAATGTATAATATGAAAATAATAATATTAATATTGATTAATAATAATAGTATAAAATGTGAGGAGAATGAGAGAATATATTTTTATAATATCACTCTTGGTACTAGTTTTGTGTATGCCCAAATTATCCTCTATGACACAAATGAGAAAATGTATTTGTTTAGAGGGTATTTTGGGATGAAAATCACACCAGGTACCAAAAATGTGATTTATAGGTACTAAAAATGATATAAAATAAAGATCATGTACCATTTACGTGGGAAAGTGAAAAATCATGTACCATTTATGTAGTTCACTCTTTTTAAAAAACTGATACCCAATACTCGATCCAAAACTGATTTCGAGTATCCAGTTCTGATTTTGAATTTGTTTTTTTTTCGAAAATTAACTACAGACTTTTAGAAATACAAACTTGTTGTTAGTATGACACTGCACTCATCTTAAAACAGAGGACACTGCACTCATTAAGATCAACTTATTTTTTAGCTGACTTTTAGAAATACAAACTTGTTGTTCTAACAGAGTATTCTCTTGGTGAATACTCAGCAAATTATATTTTATTATAGTTAGTAATACTCTGTTTTAACTAGTTATTAACTACATACACTGCACTCATCTTAAAACAGAGTATTCACCAAGAGAACAACACAATAAACTAAACTAAACTAAAATAAAATATAATTTGCTTCTGACACTGCCTAACAATATTAAGATCATATAGATTTAGCACACTACAGACCAATGCTCAAACTTGATTAGGACAAACTAATGCTAAAATTCAATTCTCCAACCACTTATATGGCCACACTTCCCATCAACCAAACACCAACCAAATATTTCAAGCACTGCTTACCGCAACCAATGATAACCTCTAGAACATATGATGGTAGAAGTTGAGCTAAACTCTATTATCAATAGCTATAACAGAGATGGAAAAGGGGAAAACAGATTGCAAGAGAGAATATAAAATATTAATTTTACTAAACCAAACTCAGTCTCGCTAGTCACACTGCATAACTAAAAGGAAATTTGAACATAGATACATCTGAACAAAGCCTCAAGTATTTGAAATTCAGAGCTAATTCATTACATATCCAAGCACCATATTTATCTAGGCAAATGCACCTCCGGTTTGGTGTAACATGGCGTCTATCTCATCACCATCCTCCATCTCCAGCTGAAAAGGCACAAGAACTAAAAGTCAGATTCCAGAAGAAAAAAAAAACACGAAAACTTGATCAATAAACAATACTATATGAATCTGACCTCATCAGGGGTCTGCTCTGCCCGGAGGCGACGCCCATCAAACAGAAAGGCAATGGAGCTAAATTCCACTGATTGCCGATCACAATAAGCATTCATAAGCTTCTTTAGCTGCGTGCTTCGTTTGATTCTGAAAAACACCTCATTTCCATCCTACACAACGAGTAAAGAAGTTACAACTGCAACAGTCTCTAGATCGGCCGGATATGGAACAGCTCCAACAAAACAAAAAAATGTCCAAATAATTGTAACCTAACAGCATAAATCCATAGTCCAACACACAAGATTTCAAACTCAAGAAAACTTGATCTCACACTAAATATAGTCATTATTAGTTTCAAATCCACTGCCGCAACCAAATCATGTGCTCCAAAACAATCAAATCAATGAACATCTACATATAAGCGATAAACAAACTAAAAAAACAACACCTACATATTAGCATAAACAAATAAACTTGCGGTTGGAAGAATCACTCTGGTTTTCAAGTCACAGACACATATCCTTTGAAAAATCGCTTGCCTAGTTCGGTGACAATTTACAAATTTTCTTATCAAAACGGCAGACATATAAAATTTAGGATTTAAAACATGAGAACCAAAACATCTACACCTTTTATCAACGCAGTTTCGGCAACATCACTAAAATCGTAACAACGAATCGGCAAAAAAAACAGCCAGAAATAATCTAAAGGTAGAAGTCAAAAAATAATCTAAATTTCACAAGTGACCAAATTCAAAACCCTAGGTCAAACGACTCAAATACAATAGCGAAAACCGAAATTAAACAGAGATACATAATCGAAAGGAGATAGAGGAGATGAACCTGGCCTTTGACTTTCAGATTGATGTGTCCAGCTTGATCACCACCGGGCTTCTTATCTTCCTCACCGGGAGTCGACATTTTTTTCCTCTCTTCAACTCAAAAGTGATGTTTGTTTGTGTTTATGGTTTTACTTCTGCCCTTTATATAATTTCTGAGGTAGGCGGAGAGTTTAGATTTGGGGATAATTATTTCTGCATCGACGCTTCACATGCGTTGCTTCTAATCCAACGGCTGGAATGCGTCGCACAGTATCAATTTATTATTCTGTTTTTTTCGAGTGCAAATTGCCGAATCTTATTCAGTTTTGGATTCAAAAATTCGTAGTTATCTCTCAGATTGGAAGTAGGGTTAGGGAAGGAGGATTTGATTTAGTATATATATAAAATAGTTGACAACTTGAAATGTAGTGCAGAAAGCAGATGGTTGGTGTTTCAACATGCATCCATGAAGTCTGGTGTTCAATACCTGTTGCACACGCGATTCCTTATTTAGTTTAGCTTACACAATTATTTTTTGTTTCTTTTAGGATTTTCACAACTAATCTGGGTAATTTCTGTTTAGTTTCATTTATGTAATTATTATTATGGTAAGATTATATGTTCTTTATAATCTAAGAGTAAAAAATACCACTCCCTAGCTTATAAATATGTGTATATATTATAGTAAATTTAATTTTTAAAGTTACGCTTTTATTTTTTAAAAATATATTCTTCAATTATTTTGATACCGACACTATTACTATATGTATCTTTAATTTATATTGCTCATTTTCAAATTATTATCTCTCTTTACCTATCTCTATCTCAGTTATGTATTGTTCAAGTCAGAATTGTTTCTATCGTGATTGACAATGAAAATACACAACAATTATTAAAAGTAGTTTGGACCCCCCAACATTAAAATCATGCGTCCGCCACTGCTCCATACGTTCCATAGTAATAGAGGCGTTTCTTTTTTGCATGGAGATTAAGAAAAATTGTATTAGGTGAGTTAAGTAAAGGGAGAGTAAAGTGGAAAATGAAAAAGGTAGAGAGAGTAAAGTGGTATGCAAAAATGTGTTGACTTTTACTTAAAAGGAAATGACTCTATTACTATGGAACGTACCAAAATGACAAAATGACTCTATTGCTATGGAATTGAGGGAGTAAATGATATTATTATTTTAATAGTCTAATCTATTTATAATTTCCTTGGTTTTAACCTTTACTTTATCAAAAATATTTGGTGACGGTTTTTTGGGATTCTTCCTGTTTTTTCAATTCACAATTTTTAATTATTCATCAACATAATAAACAAAATCATCCATTTAAACCATATCCTTCCATTATATTCCTTTGAATTGCAAAGATATACACAAGTATATATCCCATTGAGTTGAAATATGCATTCGACTAAAAGTTTAGAACCATAAATGTATGTTCATGTCAATTAGAGGTGCTTCTTCAGTTTTTTAAGTTCAGCAAATAAAGACCGTTAATCATATGATATGACTTATGAGTCATATGACATACAACCACTTGATTTAGTTTAAGTAAATGTTTGGTTTTTTTTGATAAAAAAATATAAAGGTTAAAAAATGATCTAACCTTTGGATTGCCAATTAACCCATAAATTGGCAGAGATTAGGCTACCCAACGCCCAACTATGCAAATAAATTGAATGACCTCCCTTATAGCATCTCCAAAGGAAAGAGTAAATGGAAATAAATTGAATGACCTCCCTTATAGCATCTCCAAGGGAAAGAGTAAATGGAAAGGTAAAGGGAAATGCCTATCATATTTACCCTTTCTTCAAAAAAAATCATGCTCCAATGGAAAGGGTATATGAGGAGGTATTATACCTTCTTTCATTTTGAGAATGTATCTTTACCTCTTCTTGGTAGAAAGGGTAAAATGTTAGTTATTTTTATTTGTCTTTTTAATTTACCTTCTTTCCTTGGAGTACATTACTTTTTAAGAAGGTATAATTACCTTTTTGAGAAGGTAAATGAGAAATATACCTTCTCAATTTACCTTTCTCCCTTGGATATAGCATCTCCAAGAGGAGAGGTAAATGGAGAGGTAAGTAATATAACTACCATATTTACCTTTTTTTATAAAAAATCATTCTCCAAGGGAAGAGGTATTTGAGAAGGTATTATACATTTTCATATTTGGAAGAGGTATCTTTACATCCCAATCAATGAAGAGGTAAAATCTTATAACTACCATATTTGTCTTCTTTTCATGAAAAACCATTCTCCAATGGGAGGGGTATTTGAGAAGGTATTACACTTTATGTTTTTTTAATTGTACTATTATTCTATTTTTAAAAAATAATTACCTTTCTATATACCTTTTCTCTTTAGAATGTATTATTTTTTAAAAGGGTATATTTCACTTTTTAAGAATGTAAATACATAATATACCTCTTTTATATACCTTCTCCTCCCTTGGATATGGTCTTAAATAAAGGAAAATAGAATGAATGAATTGCATTTGAATTGGATCGATGATTGGGCCTAGATATTTCTTTGCACAGATGGATCAATCTTACCAGTTGAAACCAAAGTAACACTACCATTTACCAGTTCATATTATGCAATTTGACTAAAAAAGACAATATACACCTATATAAATTGTGAATCACTACATTTTTATTAATTATTTCTTTATGTTTAAGATATCCAATATTCGTTAATTAATTAATCACATTTAGTTTAATTTAAATTTAATTTATTAAGAGTTTTCTAGTTCAAGCTGGTTATTTATTGTATTAGAAATGGATTCCAATTGACCAGAGTTAGTGGCGAAGCCACGTTGGGGCCAGGGGCTCCTGGTCCCCTCATCAATTTTCTTTGAACTATATATATTATATGTAAACAAAAGGTTTACGCGATGGCAATAGCGCAGTTGGCTTCGCCACCTACCAGAGTTGACGTACAAAATCTTAGTTTTATAGACCGCAAGTGAAAATAATCTTACTTGACATTAATCAGGACATGATTTAATACAATTACAATTCTAACACCTCAAGTCAAAACTAAATGCGTATTACTCAAATTATCAGGATTGAGTCTGGCTACAAAAACCATCACATATTGACAAACCAAAGTAAGTATAAAATTAATGATATATACTCAATGTTATGTAGTTAATTTAAAAATAATAATTTATGACATCTCATTTTTTAGTAATCAACATAATGTTACGAGACTTTAAGCTTCACACTACAATCTTTCAATGTTATAATGTAGCAATGTCTTCCTCATCAATATTTACATTGTAATCTTTCGCGATAGTTAGATTATTTTCTATTGTGAAGACACTATTGGCATAAACTAGTAGTACATGTTACATTTAGCAACCTTTTCTATGATTGTTAGAATACTTGCTACATTTAATTCAACGGACAAGATGCAACCAGCCTTTTTGACGATTATCTTATTTTTATCTTTTTTTTATATAACACTGAAATTTTGAGAAATCATATTACTTTAATAACATAATACTACTAATATAGTATTAGATAGGTAGCAATTAGCATCATCCAAAAGATTGAACACAATGAATGCAAAATTACAGAGAATACATCTTTTACGCCTATCTAGGCCAATTATACAAGCACCAATTTTTTTGTTGTTGGAAACCTTGCAACAAGATAATTAGTAAACGTGTACAAAGGTTAAAACGAGTTTTTTGGTAAACTTGATTTTTGATCAATAAAAAAGTATTAGCTCAGATGCAATTGCAATTTAAGCCCAGAGATAGAGCAGAAAGCGGTTAACCCAATGACCACTTAGCAAAGAAATCATAACAGCAATGAGTGATTCACCAGCTGGGAATCGAACCCAGGTCTGTACCGTGGCAGGGTACTATTCCACCACTAGACCACTGGTGCTAATTAATACATTGCATCTATAAAGGTCTATTTTACCAGAAATGGCTACAGGATGATTAAAATTTGAACCTTCAATTGCTATCTCAAAAAATGAATAATACAACAAATTATAGGACGAATATATTACAATATAAATTGTGACAGGCAAGATTTATATATAAATTGCTAACTTTATATATAAATTTCTAATTTGCTAATTAATCAATATAATGCATTAAAAATGTTAATACGATCACATTAAAATATCACTCTAAATTTGTATTGTGCTAATGTTTTAAATATCAATGTCAGCACAGTGCATTAAAATATCAACTAAGTTTATATTGACATTTCAATGTCATCGAGTTAACATTTTTAATGCACTGCATTGATAAGTTATCAAAGTTAGCAACGAAGCTCATTTTTATATATATAAAAATAGGGGCGTGTTATATTGCTAACTCTCTCTTAAATTGTTAACTACAACTAAATGATATGCATTGGATCATTAAATCAAGGGATAAGATTATTCATCTAAGAATATCAATACGATGCACAAAAAATGTCAATAGGGGTATTATTGTCAATTAACAAAAACATAGTTATAACCAACTTTTAAAAATTATCTCAAAACTTTAAATGATTATAACTATCTCAATTATATTATTTTTTTACACAAAATGTATCAAATTAAAGATAATTTTATAAGGTATCTAACGAGATCTCACTTGCATATGTTCCGATGTCAAAATTTAAAAAAAAGATTGAATTTTCTTATTTTTCGAGTACCAGATAAATGTCAACGTACCTATGATAATATGTCAACATAATGCATATACAATGTCAATATTAAATTATGTTGACATATGCAATTAATCGTGTTGATATGTTTAACACACTATATTGACATTTTGATCTACAACCCTAATTTAGTAGTTTTTCTTATCTTTTTAAATTTAAATAATAATAAAATAAAATTACACATGGCAATTTGTAGACCACTAGATCTCCACAAATCTTACAGCCTTAAATTAGTTGTAGTTAGTAATTAGGGAGTGAGTTAGCAATTCATCACTCCCTTATAAAAATAATAATGATGATTCTCATTAAAAATTGTAACTTTCGTTGACCTTGGTCCATGATTTTTGAAACTTTGAATATAAAAAATTTCTAACTATTTTTTCAATTGTCCCACAGCGGTGAAAATTGAAAATAACATGACAAAATTAACATGATTGGACAATATAACGATTTGTTTTGAAAAATGACTTCATTACAAAGTTTTATATGAAACAATGTGATTTTATATCATACATCAATTTTGGGAGAATTTTGAAATATTAAAAAAATTTATAGTTGATTTTACAGAAGATTAACCACAGTTTAATACTCCCTCCGTCTCACGTTACTTGAGACGTTTCTTTTCGGCATGAGATTTAAGAACGTTGTGTTTAGTGAGTTAAATAAAGTAGATGAGAGAATAAAGTAAGAGAAAGAGTAAAATAGGTGAGATTAAATGTTTTATTTTTAGCCAAAAAATAGAAATGACTCAAGTAACTTGGGTCAACCCAAAAAGGAATACAACTCAAGTAACTTGGGACGGAGGGAGTATTGCAAAACAAAATCATGTCACTTTTCGACCAACTAAAATCCTAATTTCTACAAAATAATAACGATAAACAAACTAGAACATTTACCCAAATTTCTACCGATGAAAAATTACTTCATCCTCTTCTTTCAATCAACACAACTGCGGGATATGAGGACATTAAAATTACCAATTTCGGAATTTGGTTTTCTTCTCATCTCTTCACATTGTTGAAATACCCAAATGGTAACAATCCATATCTGATTAAGTCTTGGATGAAGTTGTGGATGTAATCTTGCCATCCAAACATGGGCTTAATCATCTTTGGTCTCAAATCAATCCATCCTAACGGGCCCATAGTTGTGTACCAAAAAAGGGCTAACCAGGATCTGATTAGTGAAACATTCGAAAAGTTGCTGCTTTTCAAAGCTACAATAGAGCCACTACCCATCTAACTCTTTTACCTCTTTTCCAGACACAAATTACATACTTCTACTCCATTAGAAAAAGCTGATCAAACCTAGCACTGTCTGCATTTGATGTTCACTGCTTAATATATGTCCATTATCCCCCCAACTGTTCATATTATTGAAAGCATAATATGACTTCTAATGAATGTCATATCTATAATCTTTAAATAAGGCACATCTTAACTACCAAAGGAATGCTTACTTTTGGCCAGACTCCCATCAACCAGATAGTAACCCAATATTTCTCCTAAAACAGATGATGATATAAATTGAGCTAAGTTCTTATCATCGAAAGCTATAGAGAGATTAAACGGGGGAAAACAGAGCATAAAGCATAATCAATCTAGCAAGTTATATAACAGGATATGTGTGTAAGGATATGTGAACACAGATACATCCTGATAAAGCCTCAAGTAATTTGGTAACTAGAGTTAATTCATAATACATATCCAAGCACCATACTCATCTAAGAAAATGCACCTCCAGTCTGGTGTAACATTGCGTCTATCTCATCACCATCCTCCATCTCCAGCTGCAAAGCCACAAGAACTACAAGTCAAGACTCCAAAGAAAACAAGAAAACTTAAGCAATTACAACAGATGTGTTAGTTTGGACATAAAAGGAGATCCGAATCAAGAAAACAAGACCTCATCCGGAGTCTGCTCGACCCGGAGGCGACGCCCATCAAACAGAAAGGCAATGGAGCTAAAATCTACTGATTGCCTGTCACAATAAGCATTCATAAGCTTCTTCAGCTGCGTGCTTCGTTTGATTCTGAAAAATACCTCATTTCCATCCTACACAAGCCGATTTAACGAAGTTATATCGGTAGCATGCTTCAAAAAAACACATGTGTACCGTAATCCAACACACAAGATTTAAAATTCAAAAAAATTATCTCACATAATCTATAGAGATCCTTCCTATAGAAAATTGCCCTCAATACCACAATCAAATCCTATGATGTAAAAGCGAGAGAGAAACAAACTTCTAGTTGCGAGAATCACAAAAACTCTTACATTCTCAAGTTAACCTTTTGTGTTTGATATATGCTGTTAGAATTCCCCCTTTTCTCCTTACAAGTACAAAATTTTCCATACAATAACCCAAAAAACAAAAAAAGGAATATCTACACCTTAATCAACGCAATTTCGCCCCATCACCCCCGATCGTAGTTATGAATCGGTAAAAGAAGCAGCCAGAAAGAAGAGATTCGTAAGAAAAAAGTAAAACTTAATTTAAAACCCTAGAGCAATCAAACGATTTTAAAAACATAATAATATGAACCAAATAAAAGTATGAGGTATAATTGAAAGCAGATAGAGGAGATGAACCTGGCCTTTGACTTTGAGATTGATGTGTCCGGCTTGATCACCACCGGGCTTCTTATCTTCCTCACCGGGAGTAGACATTGTCAAGTCTCAGACGCCGCCGTTTCACTCTCTATGCGAAATGATTTGCATTTCTTGTTCCACTTTCCCTTTTAACTTGCGATTTCACCCGACCCGTTTCGCTTTCTGAATTTACCAGATATACTATAAATTATACTCCAAAGGGTAAATTAGAGGGATTAACATTGTTAATTATCATTATTGTAAGACATAAATAATTAAATATCTTTGCTTAAATAGGGACTATTTTGTAATCCTATTTTAATTTTAATTTTTATTTAATTTTGAACCATACAATATTTTGTGCTTAGCTACTAATAATATAAAAAAAACGTTAATAAAATCAAAATCTTCTTCCAATTTGGTTATAATCCAATCAGTGTAAACCGTGATTCTAAAAAAAAGCCAAAGCCTTTTTATTATTATAATTATTTTTTATATACACTCTGTTTGATTGATTTTTAATACTACACATTATCTTGAACACGCATATTAAAAAATTGCAAAAAATCGTAACTATGTGTGCTAACTGCTGCTAAATATGGAATATCTAATTCTACACAGCGAATTAATGTCCATCATATAATTCACTTTCATTCTTATCATAAAAAATTTGAACGTAATTATAATTCGTGCTAATCTTGATTCTTGTGAATATTAGATAAATATCTACGTTTTTGGATATAGATATTTAATTACTTTGATATTAATAACTTGATTCATCCTTTTCTAAATTAACATAAATATCGGTAAAAGAGATAGTATAAGTAGTACTTCCTCGAATAAGAGTTTTATTTTTCCATTTTAGTCCGTCTGCGAATAGGAGTCTCGGTTTAGTTTTACCATAAATGGTAATAGGGTCTCACCTTCCACTAACTCATTTCATTTATATTTCATTTAAAATTAATATATACAAGTGAGACCTCTATTTCACTAACTTTTTTCTACCCACTTTTCTTAACATTTCTTAAAATCCGTGTCGCTAAAAAATAAGACTTCTAATGGTGGACGGAAAGAGTGTAAAAATCATGGATTAAATATGCCCGGTCAATGGATTTTGACCAAATAATAAATGTGACGAGACATTTAATTTTGTGAAATTAAATGACATAGCGTGGATCTACATTTTACGTAGGTAAATGTAGTATATTCACTTTCTCAAATCCGATTTCCGGTGAGTGAGAAATAGTGGATTAAAGTTGGGCATAATTAGCTTTTAATTAAAGCTTGGAGATGGAGCTTAGGGAATAATTAACTAGTGTTAATTATCCCACATTGGAGGATTAACACATCTTTAATGTGTATAAATTAAGTGACTTTATGTTACTTAATAATTATAGTGGACCAAGATGGGTGAAAGAGCCCACACGCGCGCACACGCGCGCGCCGCCGCCGCCGCCCGCCCGCCCGAGCCCGTGCTCGCGCTCGCGGTCGCGGGCCGCGGGCCCGGGCCCGAGCCCGATCCCGATCCCGATCTTGATCTTGATCTTGATCTTGATCTTGGCAATTGGTCTTTGGGCTTGGTGCTTGGCCCAAACTATTCTTTTTGGACCACCGCCGAGTCAGCAATCCAAGTGGCTTGACACGTCGTCAAGCGAGGCACAGTCACGGGTGCTGCATTGTCTTTCTGTCGAAGCTCTGCCCTCTCCCTGCATTGTCTTTCTGTCGAAGCTCTGCCCTCTCCTCCATCTCGTTCGCCGGAGCTCTGCTGATTGCGGTGCTGCATCAGAAGAGACGTAGCCGTTTTACCTTTGGGGACGACACGCCAAACCGAGAGCACTACCGGGGCGTATCTCGTCTTGCGGGAAGAGGCCTCCTCGACTCGGCTGTCATAGCATACTGGTTTAGTTGTTTCATTTTCGTTGTAACTTCAGTTCATTTTTGTATTCCTTCTTTTGGGTTGTATTACGCCCGGTTTTGTTATCTTGTAATCCCAGAAACCAACAATCGCAAGACGAGATAACTTGCCTTTGAAGGAATTTGGACTTCTAAACTGAACTAAAACTTTCGAAATATTAACACCTTTTGCTGGAGATGTCGACGGAATCCAACACTGCTGCTGCCAATGCCACCGCCGCCATTCCCTCCACCATGGCGACCTCTGGACCGGTCAACACTTCATCGGCTCCCTCGATGATGCCAACTCCCGGCTTCCCAGCCGCTTCATCCACCGTCCCTTGGGTTTGGGACAACCCCTTCGGGGCGTCCATTGGTTCCACCTTTGGTGGTTCGGTTGGTTCCACTTTTAGTGGTTCCTTCGGATCCTTTAATGGATCGGGTGTTGGTGCCTTCGGGCTCAATACTGGTGTTGGATCTTCCGGGATCAACACGAATGTGGGGGGCACTATGCCCAACACGAACATGGGGGGCTCTATGCCCAACCAAGTTGTTGGCTCCTTCGGGGGCAACGGAATTGGTTCCTTCCAAGGACCAACTGCGGCACCTTTGGCACCAAGAATGATGCCACCTGCCGAGAAACCACCAAAGTTTGGAGGATCTGACTTCAAGCGGTGGTATCAAAAGATGTTGTTCTACTTGACAACATTGGGCGTCGCCAACTTCCTCACGGAGAACGAGCCGCCCGCGCCAAGCGACCAAGAGACTAGGCTCGAAGTCATGGCGGACTATGAAGCTTGGAGAAAAGGGGATTATCTATGTAAAAACTTTATTTTAAGTGCATTAGATGATAGCCTCTATAATGTATACTCCAATGTAACCACATCTAAACAAATGTGGGAAAGCCTAGAGAAGAAATATAGCATAGACAATGCTGCAGGGACTGAACAGGTTGTAGCATCCAAGTTTATGGACTACAAGATGGTCGACTCTCGACCCATCATGGAGCAAGTCCAAGAGCTCCAAATGATCATCCACTCCTTAGTGGCTGAAGGGATGACCTTGCCCGATAAGTTCCTAAGGTGCACGATCATTGACAAGCTCCCTCCAAGTTGGAAGGACTTCAAGAGTTATCTCAAGCACAAGCGAAAGCAGATGACCCTTGAAGACTTGATCGTGAAGTTGCGCATTGAGGCCGACGTGCGCAAAAGTGATCAAAAGGCTAAGGGCTTCACCCCAAATGAAGCCAAAGCCAACCTGTTGGAGCGGGGCGGTCCCTCCAACAAACGCCCTCGCCCAAACCGTCCAAACGACAAAGGGAAGGGAAAGCAGCCTTCAAAGAAGTTTGAAGGCGACTGCTACAAGTGTGGCAAACCAGGCCACTTTGCTAAAGACTGCCGCAGCAAGAAGAAGAAGCCGGCAGCCCACGTCGTTGAGAAGGAGTTCAAGGACTGGGATGAGAACGACCTCATTGCAGTGGTCACTGAAGAGGTTAACCTTGTTGATAACAAGGGAGGCTGGTACATCGACACCGGCGCTACTGCTCATGTTTGCTCCGACAGGAGCAAGTTTGCCTCCTACACTGCTGTTGAAGGGAGGAAGATCAACATGGGGAATCAAGCATCGTCCGAAGTCCTCGGCGTTGGCAACGTGATTCTCATGATGACGTCTGGCCTAACTATCACTTTGAAGGATGTGCTGCATGTCCCGGACATCCGCAAGAACCTAGTGTCAGGATCAATACTAGTTAATAAAGGGTTTAAACTTGTATTTGAGTCCGATAGGTTTGTCTTGTATAAGTTTGGAAAATCCATCGGAAAAGGTTATGTAACCGATGGGCTTTTCAAGCTTAGTGTAGCAACTCGAAGTGTTGCGAAGTCATTGGCCAATAAGAATAAAGCATCTACTTCCTCTTATTTGATTGAGTCTTCAAATTTGTGGCATTGTAGATTGGGACATGTAAATTCAAAAGCCATTAAAAGATTAGTAAATTTAGATTTACTAAAGGCTAATGAATTGGATATCCAAGATAAATGTGAAATTTGTCTTGAAGCAAAAATGACTAAGTTGCCGTTTCACTCGGTTGAACGAAGCACAAAACCCCTTGAATTAATTCACACGGATGTATGTGATTTAAAGATGTTGCAAACTAGAGGTGGTAAAAAGTACTTTATCACTTTCATAGATGATTGCACAAGATATTGCTACATTTATCTTTTAAGAAGCAAAGATGAAGCAATAGAGGCGTTCAAAAATTATAAGAACGAAGTTGAGAATCAACTTGGTTGTAAAATCAAAATGATTCGAAGCGATAGAAGAGGCGAATATGTAGCCCCGTTTGAGGAGTTATGCAACGCAAGTGGTATAATTCATCAAACAACGGCTCCATATTCACCACAATCTAATGGTGTTGCAGAACGCAAGAATCGAACTCTAAAAGAGATGATGAATGCACTGCTACTCAGTTCAGGATTACCACATAACATGTGGGGGGAAGCTGTTTTGACAGCAAACTATATCTTGAATAAAATCCCTCTCAAAGGAAAAGATGTTACTCCTTATGAGTTGTGGAAGGGAAGGAAGCCATCCTACAAATACCTCAAAGTGTGGGGGTGTTTGGCAAAGGTGATGGTTCCTCCGCCCAAAGAAGTTACAATCGGACCTAAGACGGTTGATTGCATCTTCATTGGATATGCACTTAACAGTAGTGCATATCGATTTGTTGTTCACAAGTCTGAAATATCGACTATCACAGTAGGAACAACAATTGAGTCGAGGAATGCTGTATTTCTCGAAAATACCTTTCCTTGCAAAGATAAGGAAAAGGTATCAACCAATTCTGAGACAAGAATTGAAGAAGCCACTAGTTCTAAACAAGTGGAAGAAGAAGCCACTAGTTCTAAATCAACAGATGCGGAACCTGAATCGCGCAAGCGTGCAAGGCCCGATCCAAAAGATACAGTACTAAGACGTGGTAATAGAGTCAGAACACCAAAAACTTTTGGTCCTGACTACATTGCTTTCATGTTGGATGAAGAACCAACATCGATAAAAGTAGCCTTTGCTGGCCCAGACGGGCTGCATTGGAGAGAAGCTGTTCAAAGCGAAATTGATTCAATTTTGCTAAACCACACATGGGTGTTGGTTGATTTGCCCGAAGGTGCTAAACCTTTAGGATGCAAATGGGTTCTTAAAAGAAAGTTTAAGGCCGATGGAACAGTTGATAAGTATAAAGCCCGATTAGTAGTAAAGGGTTTTAAACAAAAAGAAGGACATGACTTCTTCGATACCTATTCACCTGTAACAAGGATTACATCTATCCGGGTGCTTCTCGTTATTGCTGCATTGCACAATCTCGAGATTCATCAAATGGATGTAAAGACCGCGTTTCTGAATGGTGAACTAGAAGACGAAATCTACATGGATTAACCCGAAGGGTTTGTAGTACCTGGACAAGAGAAAAAGGTATGCAAGCTCGTGAAATCCCTATATGGATTGAAACAAGCGCCATTGCAATGGCACTTGAAGTTTGATAATGTGATGTTATCAAATGGGTTTAAAATCAACGAGTGCGACAAATGTGTCTACATCAAGAGCACTAATAACGGTCATGTTATAGTGTGTCTCTACGTTGATGATATGTTAATCTTGGGTAGCAACACTCAAGTAATTAACGATACAAAGGCCATGTTAAAGAGAAACTTTGACATGAAAGACATGGGTCTAGCCGATGTAATTCTTGGAATGAAGATTCTAAGAACGAATGATGGAATCATCTTAACACAATCACATTATGTTGAGAAGATATTGAATAAATTCAAAGCCTATGATGGCGCGCCGGTTAAGACTCCAATTGAACTCGACGTTCACTTGAGCAAAAACAAAGGCGAGCCCGTTGCACAAGAAGAGTATGCACGGGTCATCGGGTGCATTATGTACTTGACTAATTGCACTCGACCTGACATTGCTTGTGCCGTGAACAAGTTAAGTCGTTACACGAGCAATCCAAGCAAAGAGCATTGGAGAGCTCTTGTGAGGGTTTTGAGATATTTAAAACACACTCAAAATCTTGGGCTACACTTCTCGAGATACCCCTCGGTGCTTGAAGGGTACTGTGATGCCAATTGGATATCCGATAATAGAGACTCACTTTCAACAAGTGGATATGTCTTTACTATTGGGGGTGGTGCTGTATCGTGGAAATCCACAAAACAGACCTGTATAGCCCGATCAACAATGGAATCGGAGTTCATTGCCTTGGATAAGGCTGGTGAGGAAGCCGAGTGGCTTAAGAACTTCCTTGAAGACATTCCATGTTGGTCTAAGCCAGTGCCACCAGTGCTGATTCACTGCGATAGCCAAGCGGCTATTGGAAGGGCAAACAATGGTTTCTATAACGGTAAGTCTCGACATATACGTCGACGACATAACACCGTGAGACATTTGATCACAACAGGGGTGATCACAATTGACTATGTGAAGTCAATAGATAATCTAGCGGATCCGCTAACCAAAGGGTTAAACCGTGATCAAATGAATAAGTTGCTAGAGGGAATGGGTTTGAAATCCACAAACTAAAGAATTGTCATAGTGGTAACCCAACCATGATGACTGGAGATCCCAAGAACTTGGTTCAAAGGGACAACTAAGCTATGAGAGTTCATGGAAAAACACTCAAACTATATCTATTCCCTAGAGAGCAATAGAGTGTTGGAGAACTTGCCTCGTGGTAAAGGCTAAGTCTATGACTTTTAATGGTTCTTAAGGATCTCAAAGAGATGGAATTCTCAAAGAGACCAAGTATGGCAAGGTACTTGACTAAGAATCACCTATGTAAGTGCGAAGTGTGGTCGCTTCATAAAAAAACGCACTTATGAATCCAAAGTGGTGTCCAAGACCGCAATGGACACAAAACGTGAGAACGGATGAGGTTGAGGTGTTTAAGTGTTAACACCATTGTCTCGGTGCACGCCGTGGGGGATTAGTTCAAAGCATCGCGCTACTAAGCCGCCTGTGTATCCGATGGTGTCGACTATGGAGGGTTCAAAGTCAACAACTACCTATCCTTATGCTTATATACCTCGCGAGGGTTGAGCTTGTGTCTACATGCATATGCATTCGGCTATTTCCACTCATGTGGGGGATTGTAAAAATCATGGATTAAATATGCCCGGTCAATGGATTTTGACCAAATAATAAATGTGACGAGACATTTAATTTTGTGAAATTAAATGACATAGCGTCGATCTACATTTTACGTAGGTAAATGTAGTATATTCACTTTCTCAAATCCGATTTCCGGTGAGTGAGAAATAGTGGATTAAAGTTGGGCATAATTAGCTTTTAATTAAAGCTTGGAGATGGAGCTTAGGGAATAATTAACTAGTGTTAATTATCCCACATTGGAGGATTAACACATCTTTAATGTGTATAAATTAAGTGACTTTATGTTACTTAATAATTATAGTGGACCAAGATGGGTGAAAGAGCCCACACGCGCGCACACGCGCGCGCCGCCGCCGCCGCCCGCCCGCCCGAGCCCGAGCCCGTGCCCGTGCCCGTGCCCGTGCCCGTGCCCGTGCTCGTGCTCGTGCTCGCGCTCGCGGTCGCGGGCCTCGGGCCTGGGCCCGGGCCCGAGCCCGATCCTGATCTTGATCTTGATCTTGATCTTGATCTTGATCTTGGACTTGGACTTGGACTTGGATCTTGGCAATTGGTCTTTGGGCTTGGTGCTTGGCCCAAACTATTCTTTTTGGACCACCGCCGAGTCAGCAATCCAAGTGGCTTGACACGTCGTCAAGCGAGGCACAGTCACGGTTGCCACGTGAGAAATCCACACGCTCCACACACGGGTGGCACATTACAGCCACACGCCTGTAACCGACGTCGGTTACGTTTTTGCCATGATGAGCCTTCAATGGCTGGTTGACCCTGCATGGTGGTTAGCCTATAAATAGGCTAGCCATACCACTGCATTAGGACACACACCTACAAGCATTCTCTGCATAAGCTCTCTCCCTCTCCCTGCATTGTCTTTCTGTCGAAGCTCTGCCCTCTCCTCCATCTCGTTCGCCGGAGCTCTGCTGATTGCGGTGCTGCATCAGAAGAGACGTAGCCGTTTTACCTTTGGGGACGACACGCCAAACCGAGAGCACTACCGGGGCGTATCTCGTCTTGCGGGAAGAGGCCTCCTCGACTCGGCTGTCATAGCATACTGGTTTAGTTGTTTCATTTTCGTTGTAACTTCAGTTCATTTTTGTATTCCTTCTTTTGGGTTGTATTACGCCCGGTTTTGTTATCTTGTAATCCCAGAAACCAACAAAGAGTAGTAATTATGAAAAAAATATAAGGACAGACATAGAAGTATTGTGTCAATAATCTAATTCTTTTGCAAAATGTTTTACACATTTTTTATACGATTGCACTTGTGTAACAAAATAATACCTTGAGCTAGTGCTCGATATTATAAAATAATATTAAGATATAATCTAAGATTAAGTTGTGAGATTATTTTAATTGGAGATGACTGATTATGACTAATTATCACATGATTATCTATTTAAAATTTAGCTGTGGGATTCAATCTCATAAACAAAGCACATTACATATTTATTCCTGAGATACAATCTTTAAAACTGAACAACATTACTCAATGAAACTTAATGATCAACATTACCAAGCTCAATGAAACTTAATGATCAACATTAAAATTGGCTATGCATATGAATTATTTCAAGGTGATTGGTCATAACAAAAGTTAGGAATGACAATTAGATATGCTTAACGAGTTTGGGGCCAATTTTATTCGGATTGCATCATGCTAATCCGATAGAAATTTTATCGAATTTTTAATCCTCTAACGTTCAAATTTCAGGCAAATTGGGGCATATGTAGAGGCTAACAGTGATAGTTAATCTTTATATATTATAAGAATTCAATATTATAATATAATATATAAATATATACAAAAATTAAATATGTAAATTATAAGTGTGACATCATAAAACTTAAGGTGTAAAACATTTTTAAAAAACTTCAAAGTGAATGCATAATTACTCTATTGGATAATAAGAACAATTATTTATATTTGAATATTTAACTGAGACCATTTTTAATTATACTTAAATTCAAACAAAATTAAAAATTATTAGTATAAAATTAAAAACTATGATATTAGAATGGAAAAGAAGAAAATTATTCACAACTTAAGTCTTAACATGGTAACTCTGAAGAGACCCAACTTTATTGGTAAGATAATTCTTGTATATCAAATACGTCAGAGATTCTAGTCATCAAGTGGTAAATGAAAATTCATTATTGATCTTTATAAAAGAAAAATAAAATGAGAAACCGAATGAATCGAGAATTGAATAGTTAAATTAGGGATACAAACAGAAGTAGCCTGTAGTCATATTAAGACAAACGGTATTGGTAAGTACATCATATCCAAAAAAAAAAAACTCATAAAATCTCACAACCAATAAAGCCTCTCTTTATTTGTAGTATGGAAGGGCCGATCTTGTAGGGAATGTTGATACCACATTGGGCTGGGAGGCCGGTGAATCTGGCGATGCTGATGGAGCTCGAAGCAACATATACATATGATCTCAGGCAGATGCAGACACTCTGTTTATCTGGCATCGTCTTAGCAGAGCCAAAGATAGCCTTTATGCCATCGCAACACCCCCTGACCCTAAAGCACGTTGTCCCTTCAAATAGGGGATGCATGGGCCCATGTAAGAAAACACCTCGCCGCACGTTATCGCGGCCTCACTTGGCGTAGCAACGGCCGCGATCAATGCGGCCGCAATGAGCACCGTACCGATCAACTTCATCACACCGCCCGTATCTTGTTTCAATTACAAATGCTTGATTGATTGGAATCCTACTTTTAGATTGAGAGTGCGATGTGTTTGTGCTTGAAGGTGTAGTGTTTATAATTATAGTGTGGGATTAGGCATGCACAAACCGAACCGGACCGGCAGTTAACAGCCGGTTCATAATCTGGAACCAGAATCGGTGCGGCGGTTCCAAACCGCCGGACGGTTCAGCGGTTCAAACGGTCTGGTTCAGGTTCAACGAAATGCGAAACCGGAACCGCCGATTCCAAACAGCCGGTTCAACGATTAAACCGGCGGTTCAACCGAAATTTTAAAAAATATATTTTTATTTATAAAAATTGATTTTTATATTTAAAAAACAAATTTTACAAATAAATGAATACAAGAAATTCATAATAGCCCATATATATTTGATGGGCTTGCGAATTTAAGAAACCATTCTAGGTTGTTTCTCTTTCATAGAAACATCCTTGAATATTTTTTGTTTCACTTTCAATGTGGGACAAAATATGTTGAAGTTTATTTTATAACTACATGTTTGGATCATTCATTCATCTTTTTCCAATGTGGGATACAAAACTTTCTTTTGTTTTCTACTTTTCTTTATTTTTTACTACATTTTATTATTCACTAACTTTATCTTTATTTTTGTTATGATTCTTTTTCTAAGACAAATTTATAGATAATATTAGCATCAACTAGAATAGTTTAATTAAATTTGTATGTTGCATGTTGCTAATAATTTGTATATTTATAGAATGTGGACGTGTTCAAATAATTGGATTTAAATGTAAGTATGTTGCTAATTTTTCTCAATATATTGATTAAAATGTGAAAAAACAACAATTAATATAATTGGTATAATAATGATAAAATAGATAACTAAAGAATGATATGTTTAGGGGTATAATATAGTTTATATATTTATATATTAGTAGTAGACTAATAGTATGATTTCGTATAATAGTTGTTATTCTAATAGATGTAGTATAATTTAAATAAATAAAATTATTATTTGTGAATATATTCTTGATAGATAAGAATAAACACTTATTGAGTAATATGATTTGTATATAGATAAATAATTATTCATATTATAGTCATCGCTAGATTAATACAATTTGTATAATAATTATTCTCTTAATGTGTATAATGATATTTATTAGTTAACATACACATAAACTTATAAACAAACAAATCGATAATGATAAAGAATTAAAAAATAATACTTTATGTAATTATATTTGTTGTTAAATTATAATAATAGAAGATAGTCAAGATATAAACTAATATAAACAAAGATGATGGAGATGTATCATGTAGTTATAAATAAAGAGTTTTATCTCACATTGAAAGAAAGAGCAACACATCCAAGAACATGTAGCTATAAAAGGGAATCATCCAAATACACTCTTTTTTCAACCCAAAGGCTCAAGTCCAACATTAAGTGTAAATTGTAACTTATAAGTTGTGACTTGTAGTCTCGTTGAAATAAACACTAAAACGAGAAGAAGAAAAAATTTACGAACCGCCGAACCGGCCTGGAACCGGCGGTTTAGGCCAAAAACCGGCGGTTTTGAACCGCCGGGGACCTTTGTGGGCCGGTTCAGGTTCAGGGAAATCTTGAACCGTGAACCGCCGGTTCCGAACCAGAACCGGCGGTTTTTGAACCGTGTGCATGCCTAGTGTGGGATTTTATGAAATTACTTATTCATTTCGGACGTGTAAGTTGTTGGCCAGGTGGACTATAACTAATGGAGTAATTGAATATAGGGATATACTAATATGCTAACTAATTTTAAAGTTACAACGTACATCCAATCTTGTGCTGCTACGTGGCACGAAACATGCAATATTGTAAACACTAAAATGCAATATACATTTGTAGAAGTTATAAATAGATTTCGGCAGATTGCATTTTAATTATAGACATATTGCATTTTTTTATTGTTGTTGCATTTTAGATATAGACTGTTTAATTTGCATTTTATATATGGACGGATTGCATTTATATATAGTTTATTTTGCATTGTAGACAATTTATGTTAAAATGCAAAACTTAACAGTATAAAATGCAATTTTCCTATAACTAAAATGCAATTTGCAGAAATCCATCTACAGCTTCACAAATGTATATTGCATTTTTGTATTTACAATATTGCATGTTTCGTGCCACATGGCAGCACGAGATTGAATGTAGGTTGTGACTCTAATTAAGGATGCATCCTAATGCTCCCCTTCCAACGAGTCCTACATGCATATGTTTCGATGTCAAAATATGAAGAAAAAAAATCATTAATTTTCATATTTTTCAAGAAGCATGTAATACCAATACAACTTACATAATATGTCAATATAATGCTTGTACAATGTCAATACGAAATTGTGTTGATATTGTCATATCTTCATGTTGACATATTTTATACACTATATTGACATTGAGTTCCTAAACCCTAAAGTTGATAATTGTTAGTATTATATTTTTAATATTGAATAATCAAAAATGAAATTACACATGACATTTTATAGACTATTAAATCTCTAAAATCACATGGTCATAAATTCGTTGTAGTTAGCAATTAAGGGATGAGTTAGCAACTGATCACATCCTCATCCTCACACATATATATATATATATATATATATATATATATATATATATATATGATCAATACAAAAATTGATTTCAATACAAAATCCAGAACAAATTCTGACCATGAGATTTGGCAATCTAACAGTCAATAATTAAATAAAAACACGGTGGGTCATTATAAAGTAGTTTTAAGTCATATTATAAAATTCGGGTTTGAGCTCATGTTAAGATCATTTTATGTCATCATTACTATAATAACGTAAAAATAAGCTTATGATGACTTAAAAATGACCAATTCTTAATACAAAAATGCAGAACTAAGCATACAAATGTCATTTTTAAAATGAGTGGATAAAATATCAATAAAAGGGTAAAATAGTCAATCTTCAATAACATAATAATTTTCACAGTTTTTTTTATATCAACATAGTGTATTACAAATATCAAAACAGTGACATGAGAATCTCAACACAAGTACTCCCTCCGTCCCTCTAAAGATGACCCACTTTCCTTTTTGGTTTATCCCAACCAAGATGACTCATTACTAAAAATGGAAACCCATTTATCTCTACTTTATTTCCTCTCTCTCTTACTTTACTCTCTCCACTTAACACACAAAATAAAGTTGCATAAAATTTCGTGCCGCCCAAGGAAAGGGTCATCTTTCTTGGGACGGAGGGAGTACTAGAAAATATCGACACAGTTTTATTGATATTGTACGTGCATTATATTGAGATTGTTTGATGCATTTATTGATATAAAATCTGCTTATCAACATATACGAACATTAAAATAAAAATTATAAAATTTCATCGCCGATAATCGTCGGAACATATGCAATTGAAATCTCGTTAGAATTCTTATGAAATTACTTTTACTTTGATATATATTTTTAAAAAAAATAATTTAAATCGAGAGAGTTACGTAAATTAAAATTTTAAGATGATTTTGAGGAGAGAGAAAGTGGTTAATTTTAACTATCACATATAAGAATTAACATTAATACCCTTTAAGTTTATTTAATAATTTTTTAATTTAAAATATAATCCACGTGACATTATTTCAACCACTAAATCTCTTAATCTAATGACTAAGATTTGGTCTTAATTTGTGATTGAAAAATTATTCCAATAATTCCAAGCCTAATCTTTTTAAAAAAGCACGTACAGTACTTTTGTATACAAATTAAATTGTTGGGGCAACATTTCAAATTAGTCAAATAAAATGGGGAATGGAATCGTGACACGCAAATATTGAGACTTTATTTTACAATAGTACTACTAATTTATTGTTTCAAATGTGAGTACTATATTTTCTCCCTCCACCGTTAATAAAATGCTAAGCTGGATTAGTCGGATTCCGCCAAAAGGCGGATTCGGTAGACCTGTAGTTAAACCAAAATAAAATAAAATGCTAAGCTACTCGTCGGTGGACTAATTAATGATTTATACTTTGTCAACTCCTAGTGAGAATTGAAATGCATGTGTAATAGCTGGGATTTTTCTTCATAAAAATAATTAAAAGACATATAAACCCTAAGGTAGTAGGTCGATGAAGTTTGACCTCACGTTGAAGCGGTTGTTTGAGGCCGGCAATATAGATCGGAAGAAGTATATAGTCAGGAACTCCGGATAGTTTATCCTGCAATGTCTCAAATTCAAACTGATACTCCGAGACAGTGCAGGTTTGACACAACTTAGCGATCAAGCCGATGTAGCTTTCATAACAATCTGGGTCGAATCTGTATCGAACCTCATTCAGAAACTCTTACCACGTGACATAGTCATTGTTGGGGCAATAGTGTTTAATCTATTCGTAAGCCGGTGGATCGAACAATGGAACAACTTAGTGAATTCGATTTGCATCAGGCATCATCATGTGATCAAAATAATATTGAATTTTAAAAATCAAATTTGATGTGTCTGTGCCGTCAAAACGAGGAGGATCTAAACGAACTCCACGGTGCTGCTGATCATACGATGGGTTCCCGTGTGGCAAACGCTCGGTAGAAGGATACCAACACGAAGTAGGACGAGGGCTGAGTAAGGCGAATAGATTGGGCGATCCGATAAAGAGTACTGGCCATATTGTGGAAGCATTTGTGTCACACCCGCATTTTCTAAGGATAGAAAACACGGTTGATCGCAACTAGGGGAGGATTAAAGAAGTGGGGAATAAAGGGGGAAACATACATATTTGACCAAAACATTTAAATAATTGAAATAACTTGGAAAACGACATAGTATTATCTCAACAAAATACCAACTCTAAGGAAATAAAGACTGGACAAAAAATGATTTTTGAAAAGAGTTAAACTCTCAATGATAAGACAATTTTAAAGGAAAAGGCATTTAGCGGAAGCGTTCAAGACACGGAATAATGTCGAGTATGAAGACACGACATATCCAACAATACTAAACAAGACATAATTATCCTCCAACAATACTAAACAAGACATAATTATCCATGAACTCTGCTCAACATCCTCCACGTCTGTCGCAGCTTAATCTGCACATTAAAAACAATATGCAGAGCTGAGTACTTGACGCACAAAGTGGGCACATGCCAAAATATAATTTGTCAAGCCATAAACAAGTGATATTGGGGATTTTAATTAAAAGAACTCAAGTACACTAAAAATATATTTTCCATAAAGTTCGGTTGCGCAACCATTTTCCATCCACCATCACCATACCATATCAGAACATACATGACAAGGAACGTGGCCACGAACCAAGTCACTAGACCGGCCAACTCACCAGAGATAGCATCCGATCTACGTGGTGTACACTAGTCTGAGTAGGGTTTGCAGCCATACTGGGACCCGAATTCGATTAAACGTATATGGTAAAGCCACTTCAGATAAGTTCCATCAAAACATAAAAGCATGACAAAACAAACATTTTCACCTCGTTTTCACATCAAAATATATTTAGGACATAGTCCTCATATAAAAAGAAAGTCCACATCAATCGCTTAACTTCTCAATCAACTTTCTGCTCCAACCACAAATGGCGTGCAAAAGTTCACCTTTTTCGAGATAACATGATATGCAACAATTAGACTTTGCAATTTAATTTAATTTAACAACGATGCATGCATCCTATGTGTGTATGCTCAAATTATCCTTTGTTTTTTCATAAAGAAAAACATATATATAAAGTCCTCATATTTTTCTGATTTAAAACGTCGCCAAGAAAACTACCCAACATTAATCAATTCAACTCCAACTACATAAGAAATTAAACTAGCCCAAACAAAATCTCATAGCATACAATTCACTAGCCCAAACAAAACATATGCCAAAAATAATAAGGAAATATATATTATACTTCCAACACATCATATATTTTTTAGTATAGTCCCAACTCAACTCCACACTGCCGACCCACTCAAACAAATAAGCTGGCCCAATTCTAAACAGATGCAAAGTATTAAACATGTCTAAAATTAATTAGAGGCCCAAAACCCAAAACTAAAGAAAAGAAAAACTTAAAAATAAAGAGCAGTACGTATGTATGCTCCCAACACAACTATCCTTCTCATTTCAAAGCAGCGACTCTCTCTTTAGCCATCCTTATGAAATTCACAAATTAGCAAAACCTTCTTCCCGATTCTCGTCTTTCAAACTGAAATCAAGTCACCCTCTTTCACATATTTCACTCTCTTTCGCTTCGCTCCCTTCTAACTCAACTCAGCAGCACCAAATCCTCTCCCTCTTTTCTTGTTCATTGTCGGCGAAAACTCAGCACTAGTAGCTGCCACCGTCAGCCGCTCCTTAGTCTTAAAGATGGTAATCAAGAGAGGCGAGATTCATAAGGCACTGCATATTGAGAGATATTTGAGAGTATAACATGTGTTTTATATTTCTGTGTGTTTTTCAGTGTAATTCATCACCTCAATATATAGGTATGAATATTTCCTATCTATGGAACACACAATTAATTGTAATCAATCTATTCTAGGACAGTATGTAATTGAATCACAATCCTAGTCAATCAATTATTCTCTGCAATCTTCTCTCCATTTGATATGCTTTGACATTCTCCCTCAAGTTGAGCAATGGTATCTCCGATGCTTAACTTGACCGGTATCTCTTTGAATACCTTTGGGTGAATTGCTTTGGTGAGTATGTCTGCAAGTTGTTCCTCATATCGGACAAATGAGAATTCAATAATGCCTCCTTCTAGCTTTTTTTTGATGAAATGCCGATCAACTTCCACGTGCTTCGTTCTGTCGTGTTGCACTGGATTTTCTGAGATACTAATGGCCGTCTTGTTGTCACAGAACAATTGGCTTTTTCGAGTAGGAGGAAAACCAATTTCTGTGAGCAGTCTTCTTAGCCATAGGATTTCCATGAGCCCACTTCTCATTCCTTGGAACTCAGCCTCAGCGCTTGACAGAGCTACAACCTTTTGTTTCTTACTCCTCCAAGTAACCAAGTTGCCCCCGATAAAGGTAAAGTAGCCCCCTGTAGATTTTCTATCCATTGGATTACTTGCCCAGTTAGCATCAGTGTATCCATCAATCTCTAAGTCTTCTCTCTTTGCTAGAATACTCCATGGCCTACTGATGGATCCGCGAATTTCTGATGTTAGTAAATGCTGGTAGAGAATAAAGGCTACGACACAATGAATTTACGTGGTTCGATTTACTGAAGTAAATCTACGTCCACGGGAAGAAGGGAGGGCAAGATTGTATTGCTTGATCTGGGATTACAGCTTACAACACAGACTTGCTATATGCTATTTTATCTCTAGAGAGCTTAACCTTTTTCTATCTGATCTAAGTTCTATTTATACATTGAACTAAGATCGTGGCTTGCCTCACCACTAAGTCGTGGATGTCGTGTAGGTCATGGCCTAAGATCGTGGATGTAGCGTAGGTCATGGCCTACGATCGTGGCCTGAGTTGACACCACGTGGTAGTGGGTGTGTTGGAAGTTGTGGAAATCCTGTATGGGTCCACTAACTCCTTGTTCGGTCGAATACTGAGACCGAACTGCTTTGGTCGCCGATCTGAGAGTAGAGCTTGATGCCGACCTGAGAGCAGAGCTTGATTAGTTGGCTTTTACCGAGCTGTAGACTGAGGCCGAACTCTTTGTTCGGTCGAATACTGAGACCGAACTGCTTTGGTTGCCGATCTGAGAGTAGAGCTTGATGCGTTGGCTTTTACCGAGCTGTAGGCTGAGGCCGAACTCTTTGGTAATGCCGAACTCATACTCTTCCTTGGGCTTTGGGCTGATGGGCCGTCATTGCTGTTGGGCTTGTTTAGTACGCACCCCATCACCTACCGTACCCTTTAGATATCGCACAATCCTCAAAGCGGCCTCCATATGATTAGCTTGAGGTCGGTGCATGAACTGACTCACTATGCCAGCTGCATATGTGATGTCGGGTCTGGTATGTGAGAGATAGATGAGCTTTCCGACAAGTCGTTGATACCTCTCTCTATCAGCGAGATCGGCTCCTTCCTTTATTTTCAAGCCATGGTTGGGAATCATTGGAATGTCTGCGGGTTTGCACTCAAGGAGACCAGTTTCTGCCAACAAGTCTAGTACATACTTCCTTTGTCTTAGGAGTATCCCGTGTCTGGATCTCAACACTTCTATCGCCAAGAACTATTTCAATGCTCCTAGATCTTTCATCTCGAATTCTCTAAACAAATTTTCCTTCAATTTCTGGATTTCTTCTACGTCGTCTCCAGTAATGATCATGTCATCAACATAAATAATCAGACATGTTACCTTGTCGTCTCTCATTTTTGTGAAAAGTGTATGGTCGGACTGGCTTTGTTTGAATACATGTTTGAACATTGCCTGTCAGAATCTTCCGAACCAAATCCATCGAGACTGCTTCAATCCATATAATGTTTTCTGTAATCGGCAGACTTCTCCTCCTTCAAACCCTTCAGAGAATCTTGGTGGAACTTCTATGTACACCTCTTTGTTTTTTTCTAACTCTCCATGAAGGAAGGCATTTGAGACATCGAACTGGTGTAGTGGCCAATCTTTGCACACTGCAACAGACAGTAGGTCTCGCACAGTATCCATCTTGGCAACCGGGGAGAATGTTTCTTCATAATCCACTCCATACACTTGGGTGTATCCTTTTGCCACAAGTCTCGCCTTATATCTCTCGATTGAACCATCTGCTCTTCTTTTTATGGTGAATATCCATCAACATCTAACTGGCTTCTTTTCTTTGGGCAACGTGTATTTCTCCCATGTGTCTTTTTTTACCAAGGCATCTATCCCATTCTTTATGGCTTCTCTCCAATGTTTGTGTTACTTGCCTCCTCAAATGATTGTGGGATTTCTCCTCCTCATATAGGGCAGCTTCAAATGCCAGGGCCATTTCTGATAGGTGACCTTGAACAATATTTGATACTGCATACTTTGTCTTTCTTCCTTTCCAGTCTGGTGAGTATCTTCGAGGAGGTATTCCTCTCGTACTCCTTGAGGGAGGCTTATATGGTTCTCTAGTATCTCCACTTCTTCCACTGGTTCCACATTCTTCATTATTGCACCTATTAGGATTAGTGCGTTCTGAAGGTATATTATCGAGATCATAACTGTTTACCTCGGGATTCGAAGACGGGTTTGATGGTTGGACAATGTCACCTTGCTCCCCGTTCAGTATTACATGGCTTAACGGCCCGGCGGTGCCGCAAATTCCTTAGTTGGACCAACGTCTGTAACAGGGCTTGGCTGTGACTCTCCCCCTGTCTATGGTTCTCCCTCTAAGTGATGGTTTGGACTAATATCTGGTAGCCAATCTAGGAGGTCATTGTTTGGACTATTGTCTGAAGGTTGTGTCACCCCCTTATTACTAGATTGGTTGTAGAAGTATTCGCCCTCCACAAAATCACAATTCATGGTGGTGTGCATCCAGCGGGCTGTTGGGTCATAGCACCTTTAACCTTTCTGATTATTTCCATAGCCAAGAAAGACACACTTGAGAGCGCATGGATCAAATTTGGAACGTTCGTGTTTCGGGATATAAACGAAGACTGAACAACCAAACACTCTAGGCTCAAGGGATAAAGAGGATGGGATTTTGAAGTGGTCTGAAAAAACATCTAAGGGAGTTTTGAAGTTAAGGATTCCAGTGGGTAGGCGGTTTATAAGGTATACTGAGTTTGAATAAGTTTATAGAAATCAACGAATTTATCAAAAACTTCAGACTTATTCTTCAAAAATAAATCCAAGTCATGCGAGAGTAATCATCAACAAAAAGCACAAAGTATCGAAAACCTTGTCCCCCAGTGATAGGGGCAGGACCCCAAACATCAGAATGTACTAAAGCAAAAGGAGTTTTCATTCGAGTGTTGTTTAACTTGAAAGAATGTCTATGGTTTTTGGCCAACACATAAGTATCACAATGAAAAGATTTTATAGAAGTAACTAATTCAGGAAAAAGTATGCGAAAATATCCTAGGGATTGGTGCCCTAAGCGATGATGCCAAAGCCAAGCCTGGCTGTCAGTCGGTCCGGCAGTTAGCATCATCGTAGTATTCTGTTGGGCTATCCCGTCCACATAGTACAGCCTGCGACGCTTAGTGCCACGCCCAACTATCGTCCCGTCTTGATATCCTGCAACATGCAAAATTGAGGTTGCATTAGTAATTTACAATTAAGTTCCTTGGTCACATGACTAATAGATAATAGTTTGAGTGACAGTGATGGGACAGAAAGACAGTTAGACAGGCATAGTGTAGGCGAATTATTGATAATTTCCGCTTCATGAACTTGTGCTAGGTCCCCACTGGCGGTTGGACATAGGACTTATTGGATTTAGAGATTGATAAAAAAATCTGAGGCATCAAATGATATAGTGTTTGTTGCTCTGCAATCAAATATCCAATAGGTGTCTTTAGGGCCTATTGTGGAGATAGACGAACAAGCTAAGGCTTCGAAAGAATTATGGCATGGGATAAAGGGCTGGAAGTCAGATTTTTCTGAAATGTGTGGTCGAATTTGCAAAGTTCGGGTAGTATGGGGACTAATCTCGAATATAGGAGACTGTTGGGAAGATTTTTGGTACTTTTGGAATATTTGGGGTGGCTTGTGTGATGTATTTTTAAGATGGGGTTCTAAACCGAATTTAGGAGAGTTTTGGGGTGGCTTGTGTGATCTATTTTTAAGATGGGGTTCTGAACCGAATTTAGGAGTGTTTTGGGGTGGCTTTAAAGATAAAGATTTTGGGTGGGGTTTAGGAGGAAGTTCTAGCTTTTTAGTGGGTCGATTTGAGATTTCCGAAAATTAGGGGTATATATTTGATTTACACCCCCAATTTTGGAAACCCTAGCCGTTGTTTCTCCTTTGTTTTCAACCCTAACCGCTGTGGAGATCTTAGCCACCGCCGTCCGAGCATCAATTGTCGTCGCCTGATCACTTGTGGTGGACTTGGTCACTGATATCTCACCTCCTGACCATGTTCTTGCCACCGACACAGATGCAACCACCGGCTTCTCCTCTGCCTGATTCTCGCTGCTACCCCCGCTGCCGCCCACCAGTTTTTCGGTGTTGGTGGCGCCATCAACAGCAACAGCTGTCGAGGCCCTTCCACCTCCGATGCTTCGTCCTGCATTTCGGGCCTGCCGCACCTTCTTCATCTCCTCCCACCACTCCAGAAACCCATGAATGTGAAAGCATGTATCTTTGGTATGCTTTTTTCCTCCACAGTGGCTGCATAACAGTTGGCTTTTGTCTTCCTCCTTTCGGTAGCTATGGTTTCGCGGTGGTTGGTGGTTCTGTGCGATGGTTGTTCAATTTTTATCGAACACGACGAGGCCTACTTCGATTCCGAATTCCTTGGGTTCTGGATTCAGCAGCTTCTCATTGACGGACTCACGTCTGACGAGTCCATATGTCTTCCTTGCCGTTGGTATTGGATCCATATTTAGGATCTCTCTCTTGATTTTTTCGTATCTGTGATCTTCTAATGCCCATAAAAACTGGTATAACATGTGTATCTGTGTGTTCTGATTAAATTTCTCGATGTTTGATGGAGTGTCCATTGGGTTTGGATCTCGGGTGTCAATTGAAATCCATAAATCTTGAAGCTTTTGCCATAGGCCTTCTAATGATAGATTTCCTTGTCTCAAACTGTAAGCTTGTCTATGCCGATCTGAGATTTGGAATTGATCAGCGCCGCTTCCATACGTTGTGGCCAGACTATCCCACAAGTCGTAGGCCGTTTCGTATTGAGAGACTTCATTGACGATGTTGGCGTCGATGTTGTTTATGATCCAGTTGAAGCAACAATCGTCTCGTTGCTGCCATCGGTTGTAGTTCTGATCTGTCTGTGGGGGAGGGTCTGTAACTCCAGTTATGTGAGATGCCAAACCTTTCCCACTGATGGCTCTTCGCATCAGTTTTGCCCATAGGGGATAATTATCCCCATTGAGTTTTTCTGTCAGGCGCACCTCGCCGAGTGATTACAGAGATGAGGGTTTATGGTTTAGGGTTTTCTGAGACATACTTAGTCTCATGAATTCAGCGAATTGCTCGGCTGAAAGGGTTATGGGTTGGTTGTTTTTTGGCGGAGTATCAGATTCAGAATCTGACATATTGTTGGTTGTGTTTTTGCAGGTTTCAAAAGGTCGGGGAAGGTATTCGAGACTGTGATGATATTTTTCTGGGTCTCAATCCCGAATAAACCTGCCCTAATACCATCTTAAAGATAGTAATCAAGAGAGGCGAGATTCATAAGGCACTGCATATTGAGAGATATTTGAGAGTAGAATATGTGTTTTATATTTCTGTGTGTTTTTCAATGTAATTCTTCACCTCAATATATAGGTGTGAATAATATTTCCTATCTATGGAAAACACAATTAATTGTAATCAATCTATTCTAGGACAATATGTTATTGAATCACAATCCTAGTCAATCAATTATTCTCTGCAATCTTCACTCCATTTGATATGCTTTGACACTTAGCGCCGTCGCCGTCGCATTCCGGTCAGGCAGGTAAGTCTCTCTCTCCCTTTCCCCCAATCTAAACCTTTTATTAAATTTTCTAATTATTCGTTTATATTTCTTATATGGGCAGATAGAAGGATTTTCAAGAATTGGATTTGAAGAGAAACAGGAGGCAGCTTCTAAAGCTTTAAAGATCGAAGCTTTCGAAGGGAGTATCATTCAACAAGTTTCAGAAATTTCCAAAATAATTTGTTCCGGATTCGGCCAGTGAACTAAAATGAATGTATGAAAGTATGTCATGGAATTGATGAAAAGAAACTACCTTTGGGAGGAAGAAAATTTGGACAAGCAGAAGGTATTGAAAAGTCCCAGCTTTCTCTGTTCTTCTTCACACTGTGATGTTGAGAGTTTTGATTATGGAATCTAAAGTATGAAACTTCCGTATTCAATGGAATGAGGAGAAATTACCTTTTGGTGGAAGAGAGGAAAATTAATGGCAGATTGGAAAAATGATGAAGTTGCGTTGTGGGGGAATATATGAGAAGAAGAAGAAGAGATTTTTTATTGGAGATTTTCAGGGAGATTGAGATATGGGAGAAAACCGTGTAGAATGAATTTTGGAGTAGGAATATGTCTTGACCAAGGATTTGAATACATAAAGAATTAATTTTGTTGGGCTTTCCAAAATTGGTCCCAACTAAAAAAAATAAAATGGCTAGAAGAAGATAGATAAAAGTGATAGGCCCAAATATTTGATTTAGAGTATTCATTAAATTGTGGTGTTTTATTTTGATACTTTGGTGTTATTCCAAGTACTCGTAAATGAACGTCCAATTCTCCCATCGACGAATCTCATGTCAATCTCGTCGACTATTTTCACCACACTATTAATCAACAACAATTCAAACCTTTAATATTTCTAATTGCAACCAAGCAAAACAAAGATGGTATTTTACTCAAGATCTTTCACTAGCTCGTTCTCAAAACAAAATCTTAATGTAAACTGATAATAATAAAAGCGGGCATTGCGATTTGATTACCTTGTGGATTGTTGAAGGAATAAGGGCGATAGGATCCACCATGATCAGAGCCATATATGGGTGGAGCTATGTAGTGATGAGACGGCGGAGGAGGTAGAAATCCATGGTTTGGCGGGGGTAGGTGGTCGTGGTACATCCTGGTAGTGGGGAAAGGCGGTTGTAAATGGTTGTGGTGGATAGTGAGGTCATTAACTGCTGTCTGGAGTGGGTGGTGAAGCAGTTTATCAGTGGGTCGAACTGTTGTGGAAATAGGAATTGCATATGGTTGATCGGAATCTGGATGGTTGTTTACACCGCGAATACCCGGCTACTGATCGGTGGCTGCTAGGCGGGACTCCAATCTAGCAATGGTAGACATAATCCAAACAATTTGACCACAAAGAAAACCCGAGATAGAGCTTATAAATGCGCTCGACTTCCTACTCTATTACATTAGATAAACGAACAGAACTAACTATAAATAACTAACTCCCTACTTAGTCTTGGAAACGGATTGGAAGCCTCCTTATGCAAGGTGGTGGAGCATGGAGCGAAGGACCGACAATAGCTTCATCTGTAGAGTCATCAGCAGACTCTTCTGATGTTGGGTTCTTATCAAAATGGGTTAGCACCCTATGCTGCTCTAAGCTTTTTATGCATTTTTTGCTTTATATTATATAGTACTAGTATGTATAATTAGGGAGTATTACTCCCTCCGTCCCGGTTAAGATGACACATTTCTTAGTCAGCACGAGATTTTAGGAGTTATTGGTTATTGTGGTTCTCAAGAAGATGTGGATATTTAATTAAATCAAGAGAGAAAGAGATGTTGATATTTAATTAAAAAGAGAAAAAAGTAGTTGGGTGTATTAATTAGAGAGAAAAAATTACCAAAATTAGAAATGAGTCTTCTTAATTAGAACAAACTAAAAAGAAAAGTGGGTCATCTTAAGTGAGACGGAGAGAGTATTAAATATCAATAGTTTTAATATAATTTTATATAGATATTAGTCTTATAAATAATAAACTTAGGGAAAATTATAGTATTTTCCATGAACTTAGCCAATCTTATATTTTTTTTATTTTTAAGACTATTTTCAAAAATTATTGAAATATCACCAAAGCTGTTTTTTCTTTTCTTTTTTTTTTTTGTTAAAAAATGTCATTGTCATTTTCAGCCCATCCTATCATGGATATGAACATAAAATAAAAAAAAAATTGTATGCTGCGAGCTCCAAAAATGGAGAAAGAAAATTCAAGTTTCGTGTCTAATGATATAGACATTAAATTGTGGGGTTCTCCACGAAAATTAAACTTAATTGTTTATAAAGTGGTTTAAAAGAATACTTGGGAGATAAAATATGTGGGCCTGTGGGCCCCTTTTTTTTACCTGTAAATTCAATTGGTTACATCATGCAAATTTACAAAAATTAAGGCAAACCCAATCTATGAACAAATGTTGGAGTTATTATACTAAAACAACTAGAGACATCATATTTTTCAGCGTACATGAGATCTGGTACATAGGTGTATATGAAAATAAGAACATTGTGTTCAATTGATTCTTGAATCAACTCTTCAAGTCAAACCTTCACACATAGTTTATCTAGGTATGACTTTGTGTATAACCACATAAGAAATGAGCTAGTAACGCTACCACACAGATACATTTTCAAAAACACTTTCACACACATTGAATCAATTATGAATTTTGGTGTCCCATATAATTCATCCTACCGGAATTGCCGACTTACAAGTGATCTACCATATATAATAGTATAATACAAAATTGAATGTTGCGATGTGGAAATTATGCCGACCTATTTCATTTGTGAATCAATCCATTATTTTTCTTATGTACTAAGAAAACTTGGGATATTGTGGTTACATTACTGCCAAGTCTGATAATTTAATGATTGTTTTATTTCTGATAATTAAAGAATACTTATATAGTCAACCTAAGTACAAGATGTATGTTCACTTTGAGTTGTATTAATTGATAAAAATAATCTAAATTAATTGATTATTTACTTTGATGAAATAAATGATTGTTTATATTTATTTGGGCTTGAGCTTTTTTTTCATAAAAAAGTTAATGAAAATCTCAATTCTTATGTTTAACTCTGGGTGTAACCCCCGTCACTCTCTTTATTCTGTGTCAAATAAATAAAATCATACTCCCTCCGCCCTCCCATAATGAGAGTCATATTTCACTTTTACCATAAATAGTAAATAAACTCCACATTCCACCAACTTAATCCACTCACATTTTATTATAAAGGGATATTGGCACCTATTATCATGGAACATTTGAAAAGTTGGATTTTTCCCACAAACTTTAAAATTGGCAAATAATATCACGAACTTTATCCTGAGTTTATTATTTCCCACCATTGAAAAAATTCCGGCTATATTTGGGTTTAGTGAGAGTTTTAAAAAATACTAAAAAAGTGGGCATTTGGAATGTGAGTTCCTCTTTGTATGTACCACTCCCGTCGTTCCATACTAGGTAGAGTCATTCTTCCATTTTGGGCGTTCCATAATAGTAGAGTCATTTCCTTTTATTATAAAAAGTAACACATTTACTTTATCATCTCTACTTTTTCCTACACTTACTTTATTAATTTTTTTGTTTAATATACTATTACACACTTGTTCCTAATCTCCATGCCTTAAAAAATTATTCTACTACTATGCAACGGAGGAAGTACAATTAGTTTATAATAGAATAAGACTTAAAAAATTAATGGAATGTGAGACTCACTTACCATTTATAGTAAAAGTGAATTATGACTCTTATTAACGGAGGAATCAAAATGAATATAGGGGACTTCTAATTGGGGATAGAGAGTAATATATAATTATTTTAAAGAAAAAGATATAAAAAATAAATAGAAAAAATATCAAATCTTAGGTCCGTTGCAACAAGAGCAATCCAAACCGATGGCCCACCAAGTCTGCAAAATGTGATAATTAAGCTTAGCTGGCACCTCTAACGTTCCGATTTCTCATCTTTTTTAGGAGGAGAATGTGTCACAAATGTCTCATCTTAATCATACTGTGTTTTTTTTGTTACCAATGAAAAATCTTTGTCTCCTTGTATATTTACTTAATTTAACCCTGTCACCACTGTACCATGATCTACAAGTAAAATTATGCAAAACAACCTAATTTATCTTAATCATCTGTTCTTTATAGTGTACCACTGTACCATGTCAAGCAACAAATAGAGCGTGGCACATTAATTATCTTGCACAATCCGCTACCTCTTTTCTTTCTCATTTCAAAGAAATTTGACAATTTTTCATAATAATAATAGTATGTGACGAAGAATCCAATTGCATATTGACAACCAAAGTAGGCCACCAAAATCCAAGCATGCAATGCTATTATGCTAATAGTCAAGAGTTTGTTCAATAAGTTGAGATAATTCTCAAATTTTGAAGGAAAAATATATAAATACTAATAGAGGTGTAGAAATTACAAACCTTCCCAAAATTTTATATTGGTGAAACCGGCCAACACCTCCACTTATTACAATTAAGTATAGTAATTAATATTTCATGTGTACAAAATAAATAAAACAACAGATCAAGAAATATACCGAGGGTGACAATTAAATGTGATGGACAAAATGTATTCGCAATTATTGCAAAAAGCGCTAAGTAATTAATCATTATTTTGTGGTAAGTTAATTAAGCGTTTTAAAATTTAAAGTAACAAAACTCATCAACGTTCACAAGGGAGCAAAAACGTTGGAGAATCAAACAAGAAAACAATTTAAGCATTATGGCAACAACATATACTGTCGATATTTACTTTCCTCTTGCAATGATTTCCCTTTTCTTATTTACAATTTACTTTTATTACTGTTTCTCATATAAATTTCATTTTCTGTCCCAAATCACAATAATACCCCACCAGTTGCAAAAATTTCCAAATCTTTATTGCTGCCTCATCTTCTTCGCACAAAAATTATAGGTAAGCCCTAAATAAATTACGTACTTAATCTCATTATAACGATGACTAGAGCGAGGGATTGAGAAGGAAATTACTAGTACTGCATTTGTCCTTGAAAATATGGAGTAATTTTTAAACCGACGCAAGTTTTAATACACAGTACTACTTAATTGATAAAGTAAAAATAGATGAATAGGTAAAGTAAAAAAGAGGTAGAGAAAATATGGAAAAGTAAGAGAGAAGAAGATAAAATATAGTAAAAGTAGTATTAGTTGATTATGGGATCCACTTCTGAAAATAGAAAGTTGAGAAAATTTATATTTTTAATGGACAAACTAAAACGGATTAGTTTCTATTTTATAGAGACGAATGTAGTACATAGTATTTTTGTGTTTGTTTATTAAGAACAAATTATTATGTTGTTAACATACTATACCAAGAGTGGCAAACTGTTTCGTATAGTCATTATTAAATCAATCTAATAAATGACTCAATCCAATAAAGGATGGTTTGAATCTAACTTGTAAAAGAAATGTTCAACCTGGACATGAATTTGACTTATGACCTTCAAACCCAAACACGGCTCGCACACGTGATGAACCAGTTAACGACACTACACGATATATATAGTAACACGATAACGATATGAACCTAATTTGCATGACTAAAATCCCGTATTACACAATTAAATTTTATTTCAAATCATGGTTGACACGATTAAATATGATTTTGAAACCTTATTGACACAATAAAACCTGATTTATATATAATTTTAGAAATACTAACATTATTTTTTTAAAGGGTTACTTGAACTTAGTAGAAATTATCGAGTTTTTAGGGGATCAATTGGATAAGGACACAAACATTATAAGGTTTGATCCAACAATATTAAGTTTGTGTTGAATTTTCGTATCTTGTCCAAAATTATAGTAGTCCTAGTACTCCACTTTTTAAGGATAATTGTCATTTAAAATATAGTAACATTTTTGTAAAGTTGTAGTCAATTTCATAACTTTCAAAATTAGCGAATTAAATTATAATTTTTGGCGCTGGTTAAAATTTGGATAAACTCATCGTTATTCTATATTGTGATGGTCAATTTCTAAATAATTAATAAAGTTCATCAATTTTTTTATTATGTAAGACAATTCCTTATATTGTGAATTGACTAAAAATCAACCAAAAATTATCATCGTAAATAACAATTTTCCTTATTTTATAAATGGTAGTACATAATATTACTCCTATTATTCACCCATTATAATGTTCCACTAAAATTAAGCCTAATTTTCTTATTTTGTAATTGGTTGATAATGATATTAATATTTGCCCATTATAATGTTCGAATAAAATTACAATAAATATGATTATAACCACGTAATTCGTAGCATTTCATTTCTTCATAATTTACTGGTGGACCCCACCCCACTCCCCCCCATGACCCTATTCCACTAACCCCACTCACTAAACACGCTCACAATATCTATATAATAACGGCAATCCATTTATCCAATTTCCATCACAATCCTCTCACAAAATTCATTCCCAAAAATGAATTCCCCACACTTTCTTTCCTTCCTCCTCCTCCTCCTCACCTCCCTCCACTACTCCGCCCTCTCCGACTCCGGCACCATCGGAATCAACTACGGCCGCCTCGGCGACAACCTCCCCTCCCCCGCCCGAGTCGTCCAGCTCCTCAAATCCCAAGGCGTCACCAAGGTCAAGCTCTACGACTCCGACTCCTCCGTCCTCTCCGCCTTCTCCGGCTCCGGCATCTCCCTCACCGTCGGCCTCCCCAACGACAACCTCGCCTCCGCCGCCGCCTCCACCTCCTACACCGACTCCTGGGTCGAATCCAACATCCTCCCCTTCCACCCCAAAACCATCATCGAAGCCATCGCCGTCGGCAATGAAGTCTTCGCCAACTCCGCCACCACCCCCACCTCCGCCCTCCTCACCGCCATGAAAAACGTCTACACCTCCTTAGACAAGCACAACCTCTCCTCCTCCATCAAAATCTCCTCCCCCGTCGCCCTCAGCGCCCTCAATTCCTCCTACCCTCCCTCCGCCGGCGCCTTCAAACCCGACCTCATCGAGCCCGTCATCAAGCCGATGCTCCAATTTCTCAATCAAACCAATTCATATATTATGGTGAACGCCTACCCTTTCTTCGCCTACATCGACAACACAGACACAATCTCCCTCGACTACGCCCTGCTCCGTAACAGCGCCGCCGGAAACCCCGACTCCGGCAACGGCCTTGTCTACAAGAGCCTTTTTGAAGCGCAGACCGACGCCGTTTTCGCTGCTATGTCCGCAGTCGGTTTCGACGATATTAAGATCGTGATCACGGAAACCGGATGGCCGTCGAAGGGAGATGAAAAAGAAGTCGGCGCAACTCCGGAGAACGCCGCGGCGTATAATGGAAACCTCGTCCGCCGCGTCCTCAGCGGCGGAGGGACGCCGCTCCGTCCGAAGGACTCACTCAATGTGTTCCTATTCGCGCTTTTTAACGAGAACCAGAAAACCGGGCCCACGTCTGAGAGGAACTACGGCCTTTACTATCCGAACGAGGAGAAGGTGTATGATGTACCACTAACATTAGACGGACTAAATGGAGGGCAGAATATGACTGAGAGCAAGGCGCAGGTGCCAGCGCCGGCGGCGGGGCAGACGTGGTGTGTGGCGAGTGAGAATGTTGGGGAGGAGAAGCTGCAGGCGGCGTTGGATTACGCTTGTGGACAGGGAGGGGCTGACTGCCGTCCGATCCAGACGGAGGCGACGTGTTTCAATCCCAACACGGTGGAGGCGCACGCTTCTTACGCATTCAACAGCTACTATCAGAAGAATTCGCGGCTGAGCGGGAGCTGTGATTTCGGTGGCGCCGCTCATGTCGTTACCCAATCTCCTAGTAAGTTATTGCTACGTTTCAACTGCCTCAACTAGTGGAGTAGTAATTGTTTGTACTGTTTTTTAAAATTTTTTTATAAATTTTTTAGAACGTTAGTAATAATGTGGGACAATGTTTATTTTTGTGCAGAATTTGGCAGTTGCGATTTCCCCACCGGTTACTAAATTGCAGAATTTTGGAGATGTATGAGCAAGTTGTGGAATTTAATGATTCTTGGGCGGGGGGCTTATTCATTGATTTGCTAATGGTATTAGTATTTTCACAGTATTAGCAAATATTTATACTATTGTAATTCTTTATTTTTATTTTACTACAGAGTGCGTTTAGTTTTATGAATTATGGTTGTTCATATTTGTGACGTTGACATACACACAACGTAGCCTATTATTCAAAGGGACAGAGACTGGTCGACAGATCGGTGGTTATAGCTAAATATGACTTTTACCTCTTCGACGAGTTACCTACTTCAAATCTCATGTTACTTCTCAATCTTGTTCCACAACGTTTACTTAAAATGAAAGAACAGATTTTGTTTAAGCAATACGCAATCCCATACCAACTTTGAACAGAAGAATTTGGTGCTTTTTTTTTTGCTTGTTTCCTTTTATGTTAACAACAAAAATAGCAAGAAAAATGAAGTAAAATAAAAGGAAAAAACACAAAACACGATGGATGGAAATTTTCCTTTATAATTAAGCTCTCACAACTCCCTCCATGTACAATTTCCAAAATTCAACCGTATGTACTTTTCCGATGTGTGATACAATTTCCAAATCCAATTTTATTTACTAGGTTTCCTATGTATCTTCGAAGTTTGACGTACCGTTTATTTGTAAACATTTTTGTAATAGTTGCAACTGATGGAGCAGTTATTCGAACCTAATGCCCTCTCTAAGTCATTTGAAAAACTTGCCACATAGCCTTTGATTTTAAGCCTATTTTGATTTCATGGTTAAAATCAATAATTGTAGTAGTAGTTCATCTACATTTTGAAAGTGGAATTGGCTCAAAGTTGATTGTCCTAGCTCCAATTAGCCCTACATTATTAGTAGTACTAATAAAAATGGGGCTGAACGCAAGCCTAGGGTTGGACTGCTTCGTTGTAGCTCATTGGGCCTGTGATGGCCGGACTAAAAAAATCTACTTTCCATCCTGGGCCAATCCGATAACGGCCCATTCAGGATATTTGAGTTAGCCCATTAAACATAATCTGACGGCCCATTCTGGCCGACCCAGCTGAAGATAGAGGATTCTGTCATGTGCACGCACATCAGGAAATTGTCAGCCGTTGAAATCTATCTGACCGACAACTGGTACAGCCGGTAGATTTGCAGCTAATCCCTCCCACTCTCGGCAAATTCAGTCAAGAAAAGATGACTGACAGCTGCTGGTACCATTCCATATTTCAATGAAAATTCGCTTTATTTTTGACCGGTCATTGTATGAGTAATTTATTTTTATTATTACCGGTTTTTGTGGCTCAACTAGCTATTTTAATCCATTAACTAATCTTTTTAGTATTATCTGAACATGTAGCTAGTGTTTCGGTCTATATCCCATTTTCAATATTTTGTGATTTTCCTACCTTGATATTAATGCAATCTTTCTGAGGGGCATTCATAATGTTGTTTCAGTGTGTTGGGTGCAACACAACTACTTCCATTAAGTTTTGCAACCTAAACTTAACCAACCGCTTGTCTAAGGTTCTCAATTGTGGAATAGCACCTTAAGAAATTACTCACATACAGGCCTCAAACTATAATATATAGTACTCCACCATATGAGGTGTAACTAAGATGACAATAAAATATTAAATTGTAAAATATAAAGGAATCTGATTTGAGAGGAAGACTGTGAGTTACTCCTTCGTGTACATACGAACACCGTTTGAATTTGGCACGGATTTTAAGAAGTACTCATTCCGTTCTTAAAAAATAGCAATTATTTACATTTTAGGTCGTTCCTTAAAAATAGAAACTTTATAATCTTTCTATTTTAGGACATGGACCCCACGATCCACTAACTCTACTTTCACTACTTTTTCTCTTCTTCTCTCTTACTTTACTCATTTTTCTTTTCCTCTCTCTTACTTTACCAATTCTTCTCACTTACTCTCTCTGTCCCACTAAAGATGACTCACTTTCCTATTTGTTTTGTCCCAACTAAGATGACCAAATCCTAAAAATGGAAACTCATTTATCTCTACTTTATTCTCTCTCTCTTACTTTACTCTTTCCACTTAACACACAAAATAAAACTGCATAAAAACCCGTGCCGCTCAAGGAATGGGTCATCTTCCTTGGGACGGAGAGAGTACTTTACTAATTGTGCATTAAAACCCCGTGTCGTTTCAAATGTTTCTATTTTTTAATGCAGAGGGAATATAAAGAAAAAAGGGTGAGAAAAGATAGTGGAATGTGTGACAGTTTTTTATATACTGTTAGTTTTATGTGAGTAGAATGAGTTAATGGAAAGCGAGGTGTACCTCTCATTCATAATAAAAGTGAATCAAGGATCTTGACGACGGAGGGGTGGAGTATAAGCAATGGAAAATATTGTCTTACCATGTAGTATAACTTTATATATACAGAAAATGCATTTCATTTGGTTTACTTCTTTTGTTAATAAAGCGTGTGATAGTGCCACTTCAACAAGTATAATTGCATGTTCCTTCAGCCAAACCAAGTTATCCGAGTCATTTTTCTATTGTGTAATATTCACGTTATAAAAAATGCATTTGATGAAAACATCTTTCGTGATTGAGTGATTCGCTTTCTTAAAATCCTAGCACTAATTTTTATTAATTTTTTTGAGTCATCTGCGTGTCTATATAGTGTGAGAGGAATACCTTTCCATAACCATTGGTCAGTGTATATAATGTGTTGTTTGGTGGTAGAGAGGTTGGTCGGACGTTTTGTGCTAACGAGTGGCTTGCCCTATATTCTTCTATGGGATTATCGGTAAAAGATGAAACTCTTTATGAGCATGAGTTGTGCAATATATGAGCAGTTATTTGTTACAAATATTGAACTTCCTTCGTTTTTTAAAAATAACAACTCTTTTTATTTTAATCCGTTCCTTAAAAATAACAACTTTCAAACTTTCTATTTTAGAAAATCTTTACACCCGTATACATCAATTTATTTACCACTTATACCATTACAATTAACAACTTTATGTGGACCTCATGATCCACTAACATTAATTCCATTACTTTTTACACCCCTTCTCTTTTACTTTACCAAATTTTTATCTCTCTCTCATACTTTACCAATTTTTCTCTCACTCTCTCTTACTTTATCAAATTGTGTATTAAAACTCGTGCCGTTTCAAACCTCCCTATTTTAAAAAACAGAGGGAGTATATCTTGCGATCCCATTCCTCAAATGCTCAAACTTAAAAAGAAAAATTACAATGGAGTTGTTGTGACTAGTCTTAGGCCACCCACAACGCGTCACGCGGGTGGCCCGTATTCCGTCACGAAGGGACGGGACGAGGGCATGACGCGTTGCGGCGCCCCGTCTCATCCCCAGCCCGTTCCGTGTTTCGTCACGGCGTGACGAATGGCGAGACGTCTCGCCACGCGCCGAGGTGACGTGGCGCGCCCCAGCGGCATGCGTGACGCCCACTCACCGGCCCGCGAGTGGGCATCGTCACGCTGACACAATAATTCATTTTTTAAAAAAAAATTGAATTAAATAAAAAATTTTAAATTAAAAACGGTAATATTACTGTTTATAGCCGTTTTCCATTTTTTTTACTCTATAAATACTCCTAATTCATCCTCATTTCACACACAACTACACATCTATTCTTCCCAAATCATCTCTCAACTCATCTCCATTTCCTCTCCAATTTTCATCTAACATCTCATCACAAAATGTCCGGCGACGGAAACTCCAGCGGTAGCGGCTCCGGCGGGTGGGATCTCAACGCGTTCGGCGACTAGGGGAGCATGTACAACACATTGGGTGGTCCCGGTTCGTCGACGCCGGACACCCAGGGTTCGTCGACGCAGGGGGTACCAACCACCCAATTTTGAAGTGGATGCATACGTCTGTCCCTCCGCCCCGCGGTATTCGCAGGGATTATCCCAGATTCGGGAGGATTATTCCGTTGAACCCACTCCGGAAGAAGGCCGAGGCGGGGGAGAAGGACGAGGCGGTGGAAGCTCCAGGACGGAGGCGGAGGCGGACGAGGAGGAGAAGGATCTAGGCCGGCATCCGTACGGCCACAAAGAAACGCTGGCGGTGTACAACGCCTGGATCAGCGTCTCGTACGATCCCATCGTCGGGAATCAACAACCCTGGAAGTGCTTCTGGGAAAAGGTCACCGAGGCCTACCACCAGATTAAGACGAAGGGGTCCCGCCGCCACACATATAAGAAGCTCCGCGCTCACTTTGACCGAGTCGACAGAGAGGTCAAACGATTCTGCGTCATCCACAAGAATGAAGCGGCTCATTACCAAAGCGGAGCCACGGGAGTCGACATTCTGAGGTCGGCTTTGCGGGTCTACTACGACGACACCGACAAACAATTCAAATATGTCGATGCTTGGGAGGTCGTCAAGGACGAGGAAAGGTGGGCCGACGGTGTGCTGTCCAGCACGGGCTCGACCTCGAAGCACACGGTGAGGGCGGTTCGGGCAGCGGGCCACAAGAGTTTGCCTCGCAGGAGGCTGAGAACCCGGTAGACGATGCCGGGGGGTCCTCCCGTGGGCGCCGTCGGCCGCAAGGGAGAAATGCAGCGAAGGCGGCTAGAGGGAGGAGGGGCCGAGCCGAATCGAGCCAGGTGGGCTCGGGCTCGGGGGGACCCCCAACTCCCTTATGGCCATGTACATGACCGCCATAATGGCGGACACTTCCCGCATGACGCCCGCCCAAGCCTGGCTTAACGGAATTACGTTTATGGCAGCGCAACTTGGCATTCCGCCTCCTCACGGCTTCAATGTACCTCCACCGCCTTCGGGGGATGATTCGCCGACGGAGTAGTTTTTTTTATTTTCTATAAAATTGTATTTTAAATTATGTCATTTTTATTTTTGTAGGATTTTAATTATGTCTTTTTTTATTTTTTTGAATTTTAAGTTGTATTTTTATTTTATGTTGTAATTTTATTTTATTTTTAATGAAGTGTGTTTTTTTTAATTGAATTTGGTTGGAAATAAAAATAAAAAATGAAATTGAATGAATAGTAATTTAAGGGACGGTTAAGGGACGAAGAGTTGCAGGTTCTGTCTCTTAGTTAAGGGATGAAGTAAAAAAGTATAGTGGAAACTGTGAATAGTAATTTAAGAGACGGTTTAGTGACAGTATCGTGGATAACCTTATACCAAATTGCGTTGTGCACCTAATTAAAGAGGAGGTGATTAAAACTGAAACCAAATGCACAAGTATGATGTACCCTTTTCCGCCCATTCACGTAAACACTGAATCACGGAAAATGACTTCTCACTGCACTGCATTCTGACCACCACCATTCAATGAAATATGCCGCGTGTACGTAGTCGGTTTTGTGGGGGCGTCTGTCTCAGTGAGAATTCCAGAAAGCTATTCAAACCCCAAAAATAATTCAAAATTTATTTCAGAAAATAAGGCCCCCCATTTTCTTTTCTTTTCTTTTCTTTTCTTTTCACACACAACAAGACGAAGTAGAGAGAGAAGAAAAAATTAAAGATTATCCCAAATCTCAATTTCTGAGGCCCCTTCTCTGCGGCGTTGTTGTCCCCCTTGTACATATGGTTTCTTCCTAGCTCAGACCTCGCCTCCTCATAATTGCTTCGCACCATCAATTCAACGGATAGATTTTAATTTTTTTCAATTCATCGCATATTTTCATTTGGGCGATGCGGCGCGGCAGAGCGGCGGCGGTTCACGGCGGCCAGGTCAACGGATCTGGTGCTGCTAAGGAGCTCAGGTTCCGCGGCGTCAGGAAGAGACCGTGGGGCCGATTCGCGGCGGAGATCAGGGACCCGTGGAAGAAGACGCGCGTCTGGCTCGGCACCTTTGACTCGGCGGAGGACGCCGCCCGCGCCTACGACTCCGCCGCCCGCACGCTCCGTGGCCCCAAGGCGAAGACGAATTTTCTGTTTCCGGTGAGCGGCGTCGCTTCCCCCAATTTCGACCACCGAAACCCTAATCAGCCGCTGATCGATGATAACCGTAGCGATCCGTTTGTGGACTCCCGGTTTTACCCTCAGGAGCACCATATTATAGCGCAGCAGAGGCCGACCTCCAGCGGCATGAGCAGCACAGTCGAGTCTTTTAGTGGGCCCCGCCAGTTGCTAATCCTGCAGCCGCAGCCTAGGAGGTATCCACGTTCGCCGCCGATGGCTCCAGATGACTGTCGCAGCGATTGTGATTCTTCATCATCAGTCGTTGATGATACTGAGTGTGACATCGCCTCTTCCTCTTGTAAAAAGCCTCTGCTTTTTGATCTTAACATGCCGCCGCCCGTGGACGCCGCCGAGGGCGTTGATGCCGATATGGACGAGCTAGCTTGCACGGCGCTCAGGCTCTGACGCGTTAGATGATGATGGATGGTCGTATCATTCGGAAGAAACCATTTGGTTAAATTACCAAGATTTCTTTTCTTTTTTTTTTAATTTTCTTTTTTGGGGCTTCTTTGCCCCATTTTTTTGTTTTTACTAGCGGAAAGAAAAAGAAAAAGAGGGGGATGAGAATGCTCGCAGATTAGGATAGATGACTGAACGTTATTAAGTCTAAGAGTCTGTCTTCTGTGAGTGTCTGTTGTTTGAAGAGAATTCACTTGTTTCACATTTATAAACTCCAATGTTATTGATAATCAAGGTTGTTCTGGTGTACATGGTCGTGTTTCTTGTTGTGCTTGTGATGTTATTCGAGATGATAGTGAATTCTGTTACTCCTACTATGTTTTGGTTAGTGATTGCTAGATGTATCTTGTTATTGTCAAATTTTAGTGAATGATCTGTACCCCCTGTGACAATTAGTTTGAATGCTATGACCATCTGCACTTAGCACTCAAGTTTTGTTCTGTAATCTCTTAAGATCTATGGTTTACTTTAGATGAGATTCTGTGTCAAGAGTTTTTCTGGTTTTATTCTGTTGTGCTGCATCTAGTTTAGATGAGATTCTCTTTGCCTCAAGATCTTGTATGGAATTGTATCTCCTAGTTGCATATTACAGATTGTTTGGCTCTTTGATTCTTGGATAACAGAAGGATCTTATTAGATTTACTAGTTTACCAGGTTATTTACTTTCATGTGTTTCCCTTTTCTTATTATGTGTATGTTTTGAATATCACTCTCCAATAGTCTTCTTTAAATTATTGTTTATAAATATGTTGTCACTGGTTTATTTTGATCTTGCAAATCTAAATGTGGTTACTTCACCAGAGTGCTTGGAGAATTTTATTACTTGTGCTCTGTATTTAACTATTTATGATTAACTGTTCCATAGAAATTTGATTGTCGTCATCCTGATTCGTTTCCATTTGGTATTTCTTGGTTGTCTTCTGTTCTGCTCTTTAAAATTGTAAAACACAGAAACAAAGAGTGTTGAAGAATCAATGCGAGTTAACTGAAGTGGTGTCAAGTTTTGTTAAAAGGTAAATTGAGCTGAGGTGGAATCAAGTTTTATCAACCGGTAAGTTGAGCTCCAGTTGTTCTTGTTCATCTCACATGGAGTTTAACTTGAGAATTGTTTTCTGATTTTATACATAATACATACAGGATCTGACCTTGAGTATTGCAAGTGCAGACTTATTTTCTAGCAGTTGAGTATGAATAATAGCGTACATCTTGGTTCCTCTTTAGTGTTCATTGAAATCATATTGTTAAGTTAATTCATTTTTGTTCTTGTTATTGCTAATCAATGTGTGATTGTCTGTTCTTTGTAGGACATGGTTGTCAGATTTTGAATTCATCCATGCTTTTCTGACAAATTAGTCTAGAGATTCCTGAAATATACAATTTTCCTATAGTTGAAGTTAATAGTATATCTTCCCTTCTCTGTTGATTGACATTAATGGCACACATGCATTTCATATCCTTCCTTACTCCTATTATGTGACCTATCATGCTCTCTCCAGTTTTGTTGACACTGAGTAGAAAACTGTCTCAAGTATTGTTTTTAGTAGTACAGTACTTCATATTGTTGGCAACTATGGTTATGCCTGCTATTTCATTGTCTGTCATCATGTGTATTAAACTTGCCATGTTCGGAGCAGGTTGGTTTCATTAATGGAGGAGTCTTGTGATAGAGGAACTCATACTTGGATCTGAATACAATCAAATGCTGACAAAATACAAATATACAGTATGATCTTCATTAACCATTTCTTTGGCTTCTTTGGGGGGTCGGAGTTTGCCTGTGTTGAAGTTGGATATGGCTATCATAATCTGTGTTCACTTTTTAACTAAGGCATTTGCTGTTGCTAATGCTTACTAGTGCTTTTCGTGTGGACTTTAACGCAATTTATTGTTTCTTTAAGTTGGGTTTCATGATTGATTATTAGAAATTCGATTATTTTGATTATAAATAAATTAGTCTCTTTTTTGCTATTTTGGTATGTCAATTATTTATCTTTGTAAAATATGGAGCATTACTTTCTTCACTCGTACTACATTCATTAATTATTAGTAAGTATTAATATTATTGCTTTATGTGTAATTTTTTACACCTACATTATACTCCATTAAGTAATTTATTTATTAAATTTGGCACATTTACTGTTTTTTTCAAAGATGACTTCGTTCAACATCAATTCTGCAAGAAGAGAAAAGCTGTAAAATTGGGGATGATGCTCTTATCCTGTCAATTCAATATACACAAACACGCTTCGGAAATGTAAAAGAAATTAAATATAGAACTCATATTCTGTCATTTTTCTATTGTTAAAATATTGATAAATTTATATTTATACACTCCATGATATCATGAAATGGTGTACATGCGTTTGAGTACTCGAAAGCGTAAGGTGAGTTATATATAAATAAATTATTAATTTAAGATAATTTTGGGCAACCTTTAGATGGACAACAACAGCACAACTCGATTATACAATTGGTTTTGGCTAAGAGCATTAGAGCATCCACAGTGGGGCGGACGATAGCGCGCCCGATGCAGGCAACCTTTAGATGGACAACAACAACACAACTCGATTATACAATTGGTTTTGGCTAAGAGCATTAGAGCATCCACAACCGTGCTCTTGCCAGCGAGCACGGTTGTGGGCCCGGCGCCACTATTCATGCCTGCTCTCTGGCAAGAGCACAACACCCACAGATGTGCTCTTCCGCAAGGACGAGCACAATTCAATTTAAAATTCAATTAAACAAAAACATTTTCATAATATTAAAATTCATTAAAAAACCACAATAAATATTACAAATTACAAATAAAATAAAAAAGACATAATTAAAATCCTAAAAATTAAAAATTACATAATTAAAATATGCAAAATTAAACTCCTAAAAATTAAAAATTACATAATTATTGGCTAATATTACCCGATGAAGACTACTCATCCGGCGGCACTAACCCCAATTATTTTTGGATACCCAATATCATGGTCTCATGCGTTTGAAGTTGCGTGGGGGTCATAGTTAACCTATCGGCCATATTGAGTTGGCCTAAGAGCATCCACAGCGAGTTGTTCGGGGGTGGAGGTGGCGCATGGGGAGCGGGTTCGGGAGCGGGGGTAGATGGAGTCGCGGCGCGACGGCGGTCGGCCGCCGCCTTCTTCCTTCCTTGCGGTCGGGGTCGGGAACCACTTGGTCCGGCGTCGGGGCTACCCAAGTTAGCTCCGGCGAGTTGGCTAGCCACTTCTTCGGAGCTGGCGTCGGATAGGGATACCGACCTTGACCGTTTGGAGGAGCCGCTAGAGGAGGATGTTACGCCTCCCATATACTTCGGGTGCGTTCGCGTGTCCTGCCAAACGTTGAGGTACTTGAACGACTTGTCGTTCATGGATTGGTAGGTGCTCAGCGCGGCAGTGATGATGCCGACCTCGTTCCGGCCGCTCCCGGCATTCCGCGTCTCCTGGAGGAAATAGCCATTGAACTTGCCAATTTCTTCATTGGCTCGGCCGATGGAGTTGCGCACCATACTCTCGTTGCGCTCGATCGTTCCCGGCGGCCGGTTTTCATTGTACCGGCGAGAGACGCGCCACCAAAAGTGATCGCCGGATTGGTTCGTGCCAACCACCGCATCTTCGGAGATTTCCAAGTACGCCTTGAACAATTTATCCATCTCTGCCGGAGTGTACGGTGTGCGGACACCGTGAGTAGGAGGAGGCGGAGTTTGGGAGGGGCGGTCGGCCTAGGCTCCGGTGTCCACCCGTATCGCCCTTCGGAGGCACCTTGGTCGTCGATTGGGTATGCCCGGTAGCCACCCGGAATGCCCGAATCTTGGGTTTGAGGAGGGGCCAAATATTCCATTTCCGGACTAGGAAACGGTTGTGAACCGAACCATTCGGGGTTCCAACCTTGAGAGGGCGGGTGGTCATCGCCTTGGCCGGACATTGTATGCTGTAGGGTATGAGAGAATGAAGATGAAAATGGATATGGGAGAATGAAGATGAGAATGGATATGGGAGAATGAAGATGAGAATTGTGTAGTTTGATGTGAATTTTTGGGTGTGAAAGTGGGGGTATTTATAGATGAAAGTGTGTATTTTTGGGGGAAAAATAAATAAAAAAATTTAAAAAGTGGTAAAAAACGGTAATAAACGGATATATTGTTTTTGGGAAGTGATTTTTTTTTTATTTTTAATCATTTTTTTAAATTTAAAACCGATTTTTAATTTAAAAAAAATTCAAAGGCAACGGCTATGCCGTTGCCCAATCGCCGCGCGCCACGTGTCCTGCTCGCTGGCACGGCGGCGAGAAACGTCCGTTCCAGCGGCGCGGACGGACGCGGGTTGGGCCACCACCGTTGTGGATGCTCTAAGAGCATCCACAATGGGGCGGGCGATAGCGCACCTGATGCAAGCAACCTTTAGATGAACAACAACAACAAAACTCGATTAGACAATTGGTTTTGGCTAAGAGCATTAGAGCATCCACATCCGTGCTCTTGCCAACAAGCACGGATGTGGGCCCAGACCCACTTTTACTCCTTGCTCTTAGGCAAGAGCACAACACCCACATCCGTGCTCTTCTGCAAGGACAAGCTCAAGGGTCCCACCATTCTATTATTCAATTTAAATAAAAATATTTCCGCAATATTAAAATGCATTAAAATTACCCGGAATAATATTACAAATTATAAAAAATTTAAAAATTACATAATTAAAATCCTAAAAATTGAGATTGAGAGAGTTGTTTGGTATAGTGTCATTTTTTGTGTTTGAAATGATAGTATTTATTGATGAAAGTATGAATTTTGGGGTAAAAGTAATGAAAAATTAAATTAAAAGTGTGGAGAAAATGGACATATTTTACTAGGAAGTGGGAAAATATTTTTTTTATTAAATCTGAATTTTTCAGATTTTATTGACTTTTTTAAAAATTAATAATAAAAAATGATAAACCAACGGGCCAATCAGAGCATGCCACGTCGACGCCTCGTGCTCTTGCCGTTGGCACGGACGTGCACTATGCATAGAGCAGCGCCCTGCCGTCGGCAAGAGCACAGCAGCGGACATGGCTTGTCCTTGCCGACGACAAGAGCACGTTCGTCGGCAAGGACACCATTGTGGATGCTCTTAGAGCATCCACAATGGGGTGGACGATAGCGCGCCCGATGCATCGGGCGCGCTATCGTCCGCCATTATGGCACCGCGGACGACGGACGATGCGTCGTCCGCGCCCGACGCTTAGTCTGCTGACGAAGCGCGGACGATAGGGCATCGTCCGTTTCATCGTCCGCCCACTGTGGGAGACGCGGACGATGACGCGGACGAGGCAATGCGTTTTAGTTTTTTTTTTTAATTTTAAAATTCAAAAATTTTGTTATATATATACCTCTGGCTTCACTTTTCATTTGTAACAAATTACGCTATAAAATGGATTCCGGTGGATACTCAAGTCCTAGTTGCCCGATGTTTGGAGATGGCGCACGGTGGCCAGGTACACAACCTGGCGAATATCGGTCGTTCGACGCCAACACGCAGTACGATCCGGAGTTCAGTACGGATTCGTACGGTCTCTCCGACATGGAGCCGTCTCCAACTCGCCCTGCCGCTGCTTCCCGTCGCGTCGGCCTCGATGGTTATTGACAACGGCCTCGATGGCGCAGACGTTGTTGGATACGCACAACGCCCTTACGAAGTGTACGGATCCGGCCCAAACCGAGCGCCTCCAGAGATTGAGCGATGAGTTGAGCCGGAAGTTGGGGCTTTTGTAGGATAGTCATTTTTTATTTATAACTCGTGTAACTTTTTTTTTAATCAATGAGAAATTTTTGCCGTTCTTTTAGTTAATGCTTAGGATAGTCATTTAAATTAAATAACAAAACAATAGTAAAATGCTTAGGGCGCGGCTTAGGGCGTCCCACTGTAGATGGAAGGGCAGGAGGATAAAATGCTGAAGTGACGGTGCATAGGTCGGGCTTTAGGGCGAGCCTTAGGGCGCCCCATTGTGGATGGCCTTAGCAGTGGTGCGGATGTCCGCGGGGACATCCCAAAAACACCTCCTACCACGTCATACGAACACCTCACTACGGATGCCACGTCATACGGATATCCCACTTCACAGTGGCGGACATCCCCGAGGACATCCCGACGGACTTCCCACAATAAATTATGCAATAATCGAGACGTCCACGTGGACGTCCGTGGGAGTCAACGCAATGGCGGACGTCCGCACGGACGTCGCAACGGATATCCGCGGAACGCCGCGGAACTTCGGTGTCCGCAGCGGATGTCCGTAACCGTGCCTCCCTTGCAGAATGACGGACGTCCCGCGCGGACTTCCGGCACGCCCGTCGGAATTCCGCCGGGACAGGCGCAATTGCTGATGCCCTAAGTGTTGAAAGTTTGAATCATATTTTAATGGAATCCAAATTAATTTATTCTTATAGGTGCGGCCTATTTTTTGGACTTGGGTAGGTTGTGAACCCATTAATAGATGTAAAATTAATATCTCTAAATTTTGTAATATATACCTGTGTTTCTCCTAAGAGCATCCGCAGCGGTGGCGAAAGACGCCACCGCCGTCCGCGCCGTTGGCAAGGCGCAGGACCGCCGCCGCTGGCACGGCGCTGCTCGATGTATCGAGCACGTCCGTGCCAGCGGACGCACACGTGGCGCGCTCCCATTCGTCAACGGCATAGCCGTTGTGTTTAAACTTTTTTTTATTTTTTTTTTAAAAATCGGTATTTAATTATAAATAATGCTAAAAAATAAAAAAAAAATATTTCCAAATCCCAAAAATATGGCCGTTTTTTTCCCGTTTTTTCTGAATTTTTTTGATTTTTTTTTTATTTTTTTTTTCCCCAAAATCATCTATAAATACACACATTCATCATCCATTTATCACATCAAATCATCTCTCATTCATCTCTCTTTCATAATTCTCAACATGATTATAGCCGACGAAGGGCCGAGGGCGGCTAGCTTCTACGACGAGGACGAAGCCGGAAGCTCAACAGCGAGGTCTCCCCTACGCCGAGGCGAGCATACGACGGTTGGGCGATACTCGAATCCACAATCAACTACAAGAAGACCTAATCAACCACATGTGGGCGAAATTCGGCAACGAGTAGTGTCATTTTTAATTTTTAGGATTTTAATTATGTAATTTTTAATTTTTAGGATTTTAATTATGTAATTTTTAATTTTTAGGATTTTAATTATGCAATGTTTAATTTTATTTGTCATTTGTAATATTTATTGTGGGTTTTAAATGAATTTTAATATTATGGAAATGTTTTTGTGTAATTGAATTTTATATTAATTGTGCTCGTCCTTGCGGAAGAGCACAGTTGTGGGTGTTGTGCTCTTGCCAGAGAGCAGGCATGAATAGTACCGCCCGGGCCCACAACCGTGCCGCTGGCAAGAGCACGGTTGTGGATGCTCTAAGGCCATATGCAACGCTGTCTCTTATCCGTCCCTTAACCATCCCTTAAATTACTATTCATGGGCCTTACTGTACTTTTTTACTCCATCTCTTAACTAAGGGACGGAACCTGCAACCCTCCATCTCTTATCCGTCCCTTAACCGTCTCTTAAATTACTATTCATTGAATTTTATTTTTTATTTTTATTTCCAACCATATTCAATTAATAAAAACACACTTCATAAAATAAAATAAAATAAAATTACAACATAAAATAAAAATACAACTTAAAATTTTAAAAAATAAAAAAAATGCATAATTAAAATCCTAGAAAGATAAAAATTACATAATTTAAAATACAATTTTATAGAAAATAAAAAAAACTACTCTGCCGGCGAATCATCCCCCGAAGGCGGTGGAGGTGCACTGAAGCCACCTGGAGGCGGAATACCAAGTTGTCTTGCCATACACTCAATTCCGACAAGATAGGCTTGGTATTGGGGAGGCGCCATGCGGGAAGTGTCCGCCATTGTGGCGGTCATGTACATGGACATTAGGGAGTTCGAGGGTGCCACCGAGCCCGAGCCCGCCTGGCTTGATTCGGCTCGGCCTCTCCTCCCTCTAGCCGCCTTCGCCGCATTTCTCCCTTGCGGCCGACAGCGCCCACGAGAGGACCCCCCAGCATCGTCTGTCATGCCCTCAACCTCCTGCGAGGCAAACTCTTGTGCGGCGCTGTCCGAACCGCCCTCACTAGACGAGTATTGGCCACCCGTCGTATGCTTTGTGCACTTCGAGGTCGAGCCTGAGCTGGACCGGACACCGCCGGCCCACCTTTCCTCGTCTTTGACGATCTCCCAAACATCGACATGTTTGAATTATCGAAGTAGACTCGCAAAGCCGACATCAGAATGTCGGCTCCCGTGGCTCCGCTTTGGTAATGAGCCGCTTCACTCTTGTAGATGGTGCATAATTTTTTGACCTATCTTTCGACTCGGTCAAAGTGAGCGCGGAGCATCTTAAATGTGTTACGACGGGACCCCTTCGGCTTAATCTCGTGGTAGGCCTCAGTGACCTTTTCCTAGAAGCACTTCCCGGATTGTTGATACCCGACGATGAGATCGTACGAGACGCTGATCCAGGCGTTGTACACCGCCAGCGTTTCTTTGGGGCTGTACGGATGCCGGCCTAGATCCTCATCCTCCTCCTCCGCCTCTACACTGGAGCTTCCACCGCCTCGGCCTTCTTCCGGAGTGGGTTCAACGGAATAATCCTCCCGAATATGGGATAATCCCTGCGAATACCTTGGGGCGGAGGGACGGGCGTATGCATCCACATCAAAATGGGGTGGTTGGTACCCCCCGGCGTCGACGAACCCTGGGTGCCCGGCGTCGACGAACCGGAACCACCACCCAGGACATTGTACATGCCCCCAGTCGCCGAACGCGTTGATGTCGAACCCACCGGAGCCGCCACCGCCAAAGTTTCCGTCGCCGGACATTTTTTGATGAGAGGTTAGATGAAAATTGGAGAGGAAATGGAGATGATTTGGGAAGAATAGATGTGTATTTGTGTGTGAAATAAGGATGAATTAGGAGTATTTATAGAGTAAAAAATAAAAATATATATATAAAGAAAAAACAATAATATTAACGGTACTATTACCGTTTTTTGTTTTTTAAATTTTTTAAATTTTTTAATTCAAATTTAAAAAAATTGATTTATTGCATCAGCGTGACGTTGCCCACTTGCCGGCCGGCGAGTGGGCGTCTGAAGTGCGTGCTCGCTAAGATATGACTCAGGAGCGGAGTGAGCAAGTGTGCACGGAGAAAGTTAATGCAGATGCTCGGTCAAGATACCGCGCTTCTTAAATCCACTGGATCACTAGGTCCAGGAACTCAAGGAACACAGAGTGTTTCTGTCGTTGGACACACTCGACTCCCCTTCAACAATTAAATCCCTCAACCCCAAATACTATGGATTAGTATAGGGAAGCGAGGTCGATCCCACGAAGATGGATTCGTAAAGTAGTGCTTAGAGACTCTGGAAACAAGCGGCTGCTGCCACGCAAAGGGTTGAGAATTTTATCTAACTCTAGTTCTAGGCACGAAATGTAAATGCTAGACCTAGGAAACTGTAAACACACTGACAGCAAACATCGTCATGACCGCAAGGTATTAAAATCACTTTCTAGACCGTGTAAACGATTCACTAATTAAGACTAGACAGAGAGAATAAAAACAGTGGGGACCATGACTCCAAATATAGCAAGTACGGTAAAAGCTGCAAACAACCAACTCATGCCCTGACTAACAACGACATGCATTTTCCTAACCGACTCAAATACGTAAATGGAGAAAACAGAGCACATACCTAGATTCAAACAGAATATAGAAATCAGGACGCCGGAAACTTGCTACGAATCGGAAATACATCAGATCGACATAAACTAGGCGAAGCAAAATAAAAACACGTAAACTAGGCATGAAATTAAATCAACACTGCTCAGATTCACGTCGAGTGCTTAATCCACTTCGGATCCAAGCCATCCGAACTCAACAACCATCAAAATCAACTCCGTAACTCCGATTCTTACAGATCTGCTCCGATCAACTCCGAATTCCAACAATCACAGACAATCCTACAATATCAGCAAGACAAAATCCCGATTCATCCACAAACAAACTCCATTCTCCCAGATCCAACCACGAACCTGCAATAATCCACGAAAACAACCAACTCCAACAATTCCAACTCTAGAATTCAAGTAAACACAATCAACAAACAGAAATCAACACAGTCAACATAAGCGAAAACGAAACTTGCATTAAGATAAGAGAAATATTCAGCAAAAAAATAGAGGACCGAGCTTCGAACAGCGGAGCTCGGCGAAATCAGCAAAGTACGAAAACGGAAATTAAATTGTTTCTTCGCCCCATAGAAGGACGGTGTTACAACCCAATCGAAAACGTGAGAAAGCTAGATGTGAACCCAAGGTACGTCACCCTGAATCTCCCCACGAAAAGAACCCAAGTGTGTGAAAAGTGAACTAAGCTACAGGCTGTTAGCGAGGCCTCCAACAGAGAAGATCCCTCCAGCTTGCATGCTTCTTCCTTTTATAGATGCGGACATAGCTTTCTAGAGTCTTCGTAGAAATCTCTATTCTACCCTTCAACTCCGAGGCTTCCTCCGTCAAGCAATTTTCTTCGTAATGTCCACTCTTTCGCCAGTTTCCTAGGACCATGCAAGCGTCTTCTTCCTTTCCTGGATCTAGCGAAAACCTTCACACACCTGGCTTTAAACATGCGTTAGACCCAGCGTTTTCACAAAATAAAATCCCTAGACCGATGCATGAAATTAGCCTTATCAGTGTCACGCATGGCGCCGGAGCGCGCGACGTCGCGCTGGCGCGTGGTGAGACGTCTCGCCATCCGTCTCGGCGGGACGGAACGCTCGGCGGGCTGGGGACGAGATGGGGCGCTGCAACGCGTCACGCTGCCGTCACGTCCCGGTGTGACGGATTACGGGCCACCCGCGTGACGCGTTGCGGGTGGCCTAATGTGTTTGTTTTATTATTTTTATTTTCTTGAGAGGATGTGTCGCTTAATGCTAGAGTAGCCGAAATATATTTGTGGTCCCTCGATTAACCCCCGTACCATACATTATTCATTATCCATAGTACACTAGTGGTCCCTTTTAGACTAATCAAAATCATTTTGTTCACTATAATTCTATTTGGGCATCCTATAGTTTTATGGAATTCTTTAAATAAATGTTTGATCATATTAAAAATTTGATTTCAGTAAATTACTACTACAAATTAGTGGACCTTTTTATTGCACAACACAATTTTCAATCTCTATGATGCGTTGTCCGTGAAATAATTATATTGACGTTTATCTGTTGCTTATAACTGTGATTTATTTAGACATCCGTAGATAATTGTAAATGTATAATACTATAATCTATTTATGTTACATTGTTACTGGCAAGTGTTAAATTTGTTGACAAAGTACCCAAAATACAAAAATACGTTTTAATCAAAATTTTAATATAAAAAAGCTTATAGATACACAACAGATAATTGTGTACTATATAGATTTCACATGAAGACTATCTTTATCAGATGCCATTATATTCCAATTGATAGGTCGAATGCGACATATCATTTAATTTTAAAAATTTGAACATATGAAAAGAGAGCAAACAATGAGACCATAGCCAAAATGAGACACTATGGTCTCTCTCTCCTCTGTATTCAACTATGGAATAGACATAGTACTGGTCTTCTATCTATTGGCTGATCTAATTTTACGAAGATAAATATCTACTATTTTATTCATATATATATATATATAGGGGAGTGATCAAGATATAACTAATATTAAATGTATAACTAGAGAACAAATCTCAGCCACTCATTATCTTAATCTAATGACTATATTAAATATTAATTTTCTACTAATAAAAATTATATGGGGGTATTTTGGGAAATACACTGTTCCATATTTTGAATTAGATATCATCATTTCTTGTATTTTGGGTTGCAAGTTATTGGAATCAGCGACGGAGGTTGGAGGAAGATCATCTCTTCGCCGTCGTCAAGGCCGCCGCTTGCCTCCGTGCTCGGAATCTCTCCGTAACTCTCTCTCTCTCACACACACACACACACAAAAGCACGCACTCTAAAATTTATTAAATTTTAAAGCCTTTGAATAAACTAGATGCCATCTGCAGAACCTCCTAGAGTCCCTCAAAATCATTTACTAGATGGTAAAGAGAACATGGCTCCATATCGATGTTTGTCGCCTCAACTAAATGAGCAAGCTGCTGCATCAGCCAAGAAATCAGCTTTTATACCAGTAACTGCGGCTCCTAAACTATCTAAAACAGCTGCAAAGCTTCCAGTGGAGCCTTTGAATCAACTAGGAGGCAGCAACGAGAATGTGATCATGATCCAGCAACTGATGTCAGGTCAGGTAAGAAGCAGCCTACTGTTGAGGTTTGTGATGGAGAGAGTGTCGTCACATTAAAAGAACTGGTAAAGGAGGTGCCAATACCTGATGATGTAATAGTCTTGGATAGTGAAGATAGTGATGATGAAAATATCCCTGTGAGGTCCAAGTTGTCGATAACCAGAAGATTATAGTCTAGGAATCTGATCTCCTCTCTGTTTTTTTCGTGGCATGAAGAAGACTTTGTAAATATGAGTGAATTTTGTTATTGTTTTTTTGTTTCCTATAAATCTTTTGGTTAGATTCATTGTAAGATAAAGAAGAATAGATGTATATTTATATGAGCACAGTATGTGTTTGATGAAATGTCACAGTGAGTTCATTATTTGTTGCTCAACATATCATGACTGCTCTTTACTTCACTCTTGTTAACAAAACACATCACTCTTATTATGATTTTACTTCACTCTTGTTTATAAAACACATCACTCTTAGCATGATTTTACTTCACTCTTGTTTACAAAACACATCACTTTTATTACGATTTTACTTCACTCTTGTTTACAAAACACATCACTCTTATTACGATTTTACTTCACTCTTGTTTACAAAACACATCACTCTTATTCTGATTTTACTTCACTCTTGTTCACAAAACACATCACCCTTCTTATTCTGATTTTACTTCACTCTTATTCACAAAACACATCACTCTTATTCTGATTTGACTTCACTCTTGTTCACAAAACACATCACTCTTATTCTGATTTTACTACACTCTTGTTTACAAAACACATCACTCTTATTATGATTTTACTTCACTCATGTTCACAAAACACATCACTTTTAGTATGATTTTACTTCACTCTTGTTCACAAAACACATCACTCTTAGTATGATTTTACTTCACTCTTGTTTACAAAACACATCACTCTTATTCTCATTTTACTTCACTCTTGTTTACAAAACACATCACTCTTATTCTAGAAGATACGGGATCAATATTTGTCGTATAGAAGGATAAAACTATAGATCTAGATACGTTTCTTTTGAGTTCAATCAAAGTGTATCATGATTCGATTTCATTAGTGGGATGATTGTTAAAAAAAAGTTTCCGAAAAACAAACATAATGTTTGACTTCTCCAAAAGAAAAATGCAAAAATATTACTACCTCACAATTAAAAGCTTAATGATATCTAACTATTTTTCAATAATTAATCTTGAGTGCACATTCGCGCTCCTGCACAGAAGTTTTCGCATGAAAATAGTTAGCAATAGAAAAATAGTAATTATGCACAATCAGCAATCATAAAATTTGATAGTGAATGAGATTTCAAAAAGTAAAGAGAAAACTGCAGAATTCATAGTCATCAAACTCGACAAATTCAATATACATATAAACTGCAGAATCAAAAGCAACTCGGCGATGAAGTCTGCGAACTACAAGATCAAACTTCATTTTTCATCTTCGAATGATATAACTCGAAGACAAAATGAAATATGCATTGCTCAAAATTTGAGGAAGCCAGAGGACTTGATTAGAAGCTTTTGGAATTTTGGATGGGGTGGAATCGGAGTGCGACGAATAGGAAGAAGAGGAAGAAGAATTGTTGATTCTAGGTTGGTAGGGCTTAGGACTTCTGTTCGCCATTGTTGAACATGTTCTTCTTCTTCTTCTTCTTCAATCACATAAATGGGCTACAATGACAATTATACCCCCTCCTTGTTTTTGTGGAGTAAATTTGTGATTAAGGGAACTAATATCTCCTTAAATTCGAAAATTAATACTAGCCCTTGATTTTTTTGATCTTGTGGCTATGATTTGTTCTCTAGTTATTTGGTTAAGGGGTGTTTGCCATAGATCACTGAAGAGGTAACGTGGTGCGTAGGTGTCGTTCAAGTGAGGATATATCCTACTGGCAGGATAAAGATCCTAACTAAGCCTAGACCTCGTCTTCAAAGATTCCTCAACCCACTTCTACTGATCAGTATAGTGGAGGTAAGGGTCGAATCCCACAGAGATGGTGCGTTTAAACTACTGCGGTGACATTTCGGAGGGTTGGTTAGCTACCACGCTCGGGTTGAGTTTCTACCTAGGCGAGTAATTAAAGGGTGGCGTCCTACTGACTAGGATGGGGGAACAGATCATGGAATGCAACTGTGTACGTGGAAATGAGGGGACATGGTGTAACAGAAATTGTTTGGCAAGGACGGTATTTCTATTTTTGGCTAAACAGAATATTCAGAGTGTAGTGGAGGTAGTGGTGACTAGGCTGACAGATCTGCAGGTACAACCAGAGGTGAAGGACAAAAGAAAGCAAAAGTAAATAAAAGTAAGGTGGTCCCCAATCTGGATGTAGACATCATCTTCTCCAACAACACAAATTAAACTCAGATAACAATTCCAGATCCAACCCGGCAAACACAGATTAACAACTCGCGAACACAGATCTAAAACTAAGAAATCAAATCTGAAATCAAACGCTGAAACTGGACTTCTGCATGCTGGTCAACATGAAAGATCGATTCAGAAAATAAAACGAAGCCTTGCATGCAACGATCTACTTCCAGATCAAATAGTACTTGTTTACCTATCCTAAAGAAATTTGTTACGTAACAGAATTTAGAGATTTAGCACTTAAAACACCGAGAAACCTTAGATCTAAGCTAACTAGACAAGGAAAGAAAAGAACACTACAATGAACGAAACGGAAATCAACTTCATAGCATTAACACGTTCGGATATCCAAAGCAAGCATTTCAAAACAACAAAATCCCAAAATGTAACAGAAATCCAACGTAAAGACGGAGAACTAATTAAACTACGAAAGCAATTTAAAAATTGTTTGCCACTCCGGGCGATAAAATCTCTGACTGGAACTACGATCTAGCTAACTGGAACGGACGATGACTGGAACTCGGGAACATTCTGAACGTCAGGTGATCATGGCTCGGCGAGGCAAGAAGTGGGACACGGCTGAAAGACTGAAATTACCGAGAGAACTCTCTACCTAAAGATGATGGTGAATTGAAGTCTCTCCGAAGCTCCTTCTCTCTCCAACTTGGCTACCTTTTATAGGGAGGCTACCCTTGATTTTAGGGTAAATCCTCGCTGCAATTTGACTTCTTTGCCCTTAATTGTGGGTAATCCGTCCCAGCTATCCGTCTTCTTCATCTCAAACCGTTTTAGCACGTATACGGATCAGTATGAGACCATGCTGGCGCTTTTTCTACCCGAACACTCCGGAACTTCCCTACTGGCCAGAACACTTATCCTGCACACTTTGAGCAACTGCTTTGCAAATATAATCATTTAAACCTGTCATACTGACCAGTAACCGAGGCCTAGAATACGACTTATCAAACTGCTCACACTTACCACATGCTTGCCCTCAAGCGTGAAGAACAAACAAAAAGCAATAAGTCGCATTCTAGCCTGGTTACTTCCCTGCCCGACTCTACCTAAAACTGGACTCTAGACTACAACGACGAAGAAGAAAGAAAACACAAACACAAACACAGAAACACATAAAACACTAACAGATTGGGCTACATTTTCAACCATCCCTCCCCTCGGGATCAGGTGCAATCCGGCCTTAGACAGCCTTGAACTTCTGCCCCCCCCCCTTTTCTCTCCCAGTCAGTACATCTGCTTGTCAAGATCGCCCACACTCTCGGTCAACCACTAGGTTCACTCAGTCACTCGCACCTTACCAGGAACGTTAGGACTGAATTCTCTCATCATGCTCAACCACAATTGCTTTGGACTTGGATCCCACGTGCAGCTACTGAAGGACTTTAAGGCTTGTAACGGGGCTGTTGGGTTGTAGTGTTTTGGGTAGATGTTCCTAAGGCTCTAAGGTTCAAAAACTTCTATTTAATTTATGAAGGGGGATTGTGTGCATCAGGCTTCTGATCAGTTGCTTTTCTTAGCTGGTGCTTCTGGCTTGAGTTTCCAACTGGTTAGTAGGCTTCTTGTGGCTTCGCCACCCTTATTCTTTCATTTTTTTGTGTGGTCAAATCTCTGACCATTTTCTTCTTTTCTTTCTTTCTTCCTCTTTTTTTTTTCGTGGCTTCGCCACCCTTATCCCTTCTTTTTTTGGACCTGGAATGTCTCCCTGGTCGATTTTCTTCTAACTTTCCTGCCCAGCTGGTTTCTGCTTTTTTCACACTTCTTCCTGGCCAGTAAGCTCCATTTGTTTCATGCCTTACACACAGTCCCAGGGGCTACGGGTGTTTATCTGGGTATAAAAGGTTAAGAAAAAAAGGGTTCTAAAAGTGATGGTTTTCTTTTTTTTTTTTTTTTTTTTTTTTATGGGGGGGGGTTCCTACTGCCTTCAGTATTTGCTACCCGTGATCACTTCACCCTAGGCAAATTGTGGCAGCCTCTCTTTTCTTTAAGTGTATGTGGAAAGTGGTTCCACTTTAAGGCTTATAACTCACATTTTAGAGGGCTTTCGTGTTTGGCTCTAAGTGTGGGCTTTTCTCTCATACTCACATCATCCATACTGGTCAGGAGGTACTAAGGAGAGTGGTTTCGGTTTTCCAGCTTGTCTTATCTCCCTCAATTCCCCTCACCTCCAGCTCAGGACGGTTGAGTTTTAAGCCCAAATCAGCACACAACATAAAAAAACTAGACCTAAAAAACACAAAACGAGCACAAACACATAACACACATATATTCATCATACTGGCCATTACGTCCCCCCACCCACTTCTCAAGTGTCTGCCCCCAGATAAGGCTGGGAAGTGGAAAAAGGTACTGGCCAGTATGGTAGACACAAGGACAACAAAACATCAAACAAAAATAACAACTCAAACAGAAACTTCTCACACTTAGGCTATGGAATAGGCTAAGTGGGAGAGGTTTGAACACCGGACAAAATCCACTAAACAAAGAAACACGTATATACAAAAGAAACACAGAAAACATGCTACCAAGAAACAAACCCTAACTTCTCACACTTAGACTATGGAATAGGCTAAGTGTTATGAAGTGGGGTTTGCTCGCAAACACAGATTATACTACCTAACCGAATACCACAACATAACAAAAATACGAAAAGTTAAAAAAGCTTAAAAAAAACTAACTTGGTCAGTAGGGGGGGGTCTATCGAAGTCGCCTGCTCCTTCGTGGGGCAGGTGGTGCAGGTTGTTCCTTCGGGTTGTCCTCTTCCGTTCCAGTTTCATTTTCCTTTGCCGGCACCTCGGCGTCCGCTGTCTCTTGCTCACCTGCTACTCCGGTCTCTTGGATATGTGGTTCATCAGTCCGGCCACCATGGCCACTCGGTCCTGCAGCTTGCTCCTTCCTCAGGTAGGTCATTTCTTCTAAGATGTTATCCATACTGGCTAACATTCTGTTCATTGCTTTTTGCATCTTGGAGTTTTCCTCCCCGAGATCTGATACGATAGCTTCCATGGCCGCCTGCCTCTGATGCATCATATCCTGCTCTGCAGAGCCCTTCAACATCCTTTCCACAACTCCTGCCAGCTTGATCACCTCTGCCTTCAATTGCTGATTCTCCTCTGCCATTTCAGTGACTGTCCTTTCTAGAGCGGCTTGCCTCTGAGTCAGTATTCTCTGCTCCGCAGACTCCTTCAATACCTGTTCCATTGCTGACGCTAAACGAATCATCTCTTCCCTCATCTGTCTATTTTCCTCAGCCATCTTTTCCACAGATTGTTCAATTCTGTCTCGCCTCCGGTCATGTCCTGGTGCTTCCTGAGCTGTTGCTATCCGAGCAGTGGGTATTGCCTCTTCTCCCATCGCATAAAAGTGGGGCACGCCCTGCCTCATGTACACCGTGTTCGTTCGGACGAACAGAGGGGTGTCGAACAATCCTGGGGCGCCCACCATCGTTAGTGGGGTTAGGTCTTCGTCCTCCGAAACGGTGATGTTGTTCCTCATGAAGATTCCCAATATATGGCAGAGGGAAATATTCCGTGCTGGGTGAGTTGCGACGAGGTGACATGTGTATGCAGTCCAGAACCCTAAGTGCAGCTTCTTGCCCTTTTTTGCACACCATATAAGGTACAACTCCGTCATTGATGTCCGGACTGCCGAATTAGACTGTCCCAAAAGATTGTAGTCTAAAAAAAGTTGAACCAGGCGTAAAACGGGGTCGCTAAGGTGGATCGATCGGGAGATCGTGGATTTGAACTGCCCTGCTCCGGGGTGAGTAAGTTCCTCCCAAGCCGACTGGGGCTCAAATTCCACATGCCGGCGGGGAATCCCCCGCTCCCTGTTTCTCCATTCAAGTCCTATTGCCTCCTCCAAACTGCATATACCCAACCTCACAGTCCACTCAATCAGATTCATCCTAATTTCTCCTCCAAATACCCTGAAGCTAACACACTCTATATCCAAATCAGTTGTGACTTCGAATCGAAAAGTTGCGAAAAACTCCTTGGCCAAATCGACCGGGACACTTAACTTCTCATTCCTCAACAACCATTCAAAACCCAACTCATGCAAAAGGGCTAGAAACGATTCACTAATTTGCAATTCATCTAAGGATGGGAGATGAATTACCTTTCCACACTTAACCTTCTTGCCTTTTGCGTTCTTTGTGCGGTAAACTGACTGGAGCTTCTTGTCGTCAAACAACTTCATCTCTTCCACAACGTCATCCGTGAGTTCCACCGTCCAACGCTTATACCGGAGTGGTTCGGCAGGTGGATGCAACAGTTCTCGATGATCGTTGGGGAGTTCCCGCTCCTTGTATTCCTCCTCTTCCATGGTTGTGTCGCTATCTGATTCAGATTCTTCACTGGCCTCGTACTCACTATCGCTCTGTGTCTGCCGGTTTGATGGGGTCCTCCGGGCAGTCTCAGTGATCACTATGCCTGTGTTCGGGGTACGCATTCTTTTGGTTTTTGATTTTTCCTCCACAACGGTCTTGCCCTTTCTTTTCCTTTCTACTTGGTATCTAGCTTCCTCTTCCGCCTCGGTTGGTGGCGTCTCCTGGGTAGTGGAGCTACACTCTTTCTTGGCATCTTCCTTCTCCAATTGTTCGGGGCTCACTGACTCGGGTGCGAGGTCCAGTCCCTCAGCCACCCGCTCGGCTTCCACACCCTGATCCTCTTGCGCCGGACAGGGTTCGTCGTCACTCACGATCTCTAGGGGATCCTCCGCCGTGTTCGGTTTCGCCCTGTTGGGTGCCCACTTACCCAAACAACGTTGCGATTTCCTCTGCGGTTTGGGTGGCTCTGCCTTGGAGCCTGTCTTCACTACCAGTTTCCTTCTGACGGGGATCGGTTTAACTACCGGAGGTGCCCCTGGGGTGGATGCCTCTACCTCTGGTTCTGTTGTCTCTGTTCCTGCTTCCTTGGCTTCACTCTGCTTTTCCCTCTCCTCTTCTCCTTCTGACTGGGATGTCTTATCCTTCGGTATGGGTTCTCTAAGAGCTTGTTCATTCTCTCCTACTGATCTTGGTGCGAGGTCCAGACCCTCAGCCACCAAGTCAGTTGTCTCCTCTCTTCGGTTTACCCTGTTCATTATCGAGCCAAACTCCTCGTCCGTCATGAGGCCCTGTTTCCTGGCTGATTCGTTCAGATCTATCTCTGGCCGTCTTACTTCTTGAAATACTGGGTCCTTCTCGGGCGTCATTTTTGCTCCGCCACTCTCTCCCTGGGTTTCCCTTACTTGGCTCGACCTTTTCTTTCGCTCCTCAGAGTCGGAGCTGTAAAACGCGGCGATAGCTTCCAGGTCTGCCGAATCTGGTACCGAGGGTTCCGATGCCGCGGTGGCTGAGGGAGATCCTTCCTCCGACTGTAGTTCTGCGTGTCTGACCTGTGCATGAGGAATTCCACTGGGTGCGGTTCCTATGCCCCCCGTGTGGCCGAAATTGGTCAATGCCGCCGTCCAGTCCCTAGTCGGGTCTTGTTGGCGAAGGAATACCATTACGGCATCCAAAGAAATAGTGGCCGGCGGTTGAGCAGTCGGTGCGGGTGGTTGGTTCGACTGTGGTTGGGCCTCCGGGGTATCTTCTCGCAGCGGCTGCGTATCTTGGGTGTTCGCACGACGGGGCTTGATTTTCCTCGCGATAGCTTTCTTACCCATGACTGTAATTTGTGATTTGACGGTAGAAATTAGGGTTTGGTTTGAGAACGATGGTTCTGTGAGAGGGATAGAGGAGAATTTCTTGAAAGGTATTTTGGAAATGAGGGTTTTTGAGGGAGAAAGGGAGGGTCGGTTGGTTTAGTTCGGATTAGAAATGGCAGCTGCAGGTGGTTTCAACCGGCTATCAGTGGTTACCGGTCGTGCCGCTTCATGTGAAAAGTGGTTGGGCGACAGGCGTTGGTTCCTGATTGGCTAGCGTGTGTACTCTCTCTGCTCCACACCATTCCAGCACTGCCACCCTGCAAAAGCTGCACACGCTTAATCAATTTTCGCCCATAACATAATTTCCCTCTATTTTTACCTAATAAGGAAAATAATTCAAATGGGCACTTAAATACAAATTGGAATAACACTAAATAGGTAATCTCTTGGTCAAAGTGTACCCCAACCTAAATTTAAGGCCCGAAAATATATTTTTGGATTTTTAGAAAATTTTCAAGCATGCAAAAATTAATTACGTATATACAGTATTTACATTCTCCTTAGGTAATTTGGAATCCTACCTGGCCAGTATATGCAGAATATTATCAAAATGAAACTAGCCACGTGGAATTCCAAATTCCTATCTTACTAATCAGTATGTGACCTTAGTATGTGGTAGTAGTGGAATTTCATCCACTACCCCCACCTCACTATTATCCCTAAAGATTTTCAACCTATGTCCATTCACAACAAAAGGCTCAGAGTTAGAAAGACTCCCTGAAATCTCCACCGCTCCATTAGCTCGGAGGGCTGTTACGATGTACGGTCCTGTCCACTTAGATTTGAGTTTCCCGGGCATTAACTTCAATCTCGACTGGAAGAGTAGTACTTTCTGGCCAACATGGAGCTCCTTGGTTCTCAGATTTCTATCATGCCATAATTTCGTTCGCTCCTTGTACCACATGGCCGAGTCGAAAGATTCCAATCTAAGTTCCTCAAGCTCCTGTAATTGCAGCTTCCTTTCCTCCTCACAGGCTGTAGCATCCATATTCACTTTCTGTACTGCCCAGTATGCTCGGTGCTCGATCCCTACAGGTAAGTGGCACATTTTTCCAAAAACTATTCGGTAAGGGGACATACCAATGGGGGTCTTGTAGGCTGTTCGATATGCCCAGAGAGCATCCTCTAATCTCACGCTCCAATCCTTCCGAGAAGGATTTACAGTTTTCTCCAAAATCTTCTTTATCTCTCGATTAGAGATCTCGGCTTGGCCGTTAGCTTGCGGGTGGTAGGGGCTTGAAAGTCTATGGTGCACACCATACTTTTTCATTAAAGCTTCAATTGTACGATTACAAAAGTGTGTACCTTGATCAGAGATGATCGCCCTTGGGACTCCGAAACGGCTGAAAATGTGACTCTTTAAGAATTTGGCCACCTCCTTTGCTTCACACGTACTTGTGGCCGTCGCTTCTACCCATTTGGAGACGTAATCCACCGCGACTAGGATATACAGATTGCCATAGGATGAGGGAAAAGGCCCCATGAAATCCATTCCCCATATGTCGAATAATTCACAAACAATAATCGGTACTTGCGGCATCTCATCTTGGGCAGATATTCCACCGGTCAGTTGGCAACGCTCACAGCTCCAGCAGAACTCGTATGCATCTTTGTTGAGAGTTGGCCAGTAAAAGCCGCTATCCAGAATCTTCCTTGCCGTCTTCTTGGATCCGAAGTGCCCTCCACATGCTAACGAATGGCAGTGGGTCAACACATCCCGCTGTTCCCAGTCAGGAATGCACCTTCTTATCACTTGATCGGATCCTACCCTCCATAGGTAAGGGTCGTCCTAAAAATAATATTTTGCCTCACTCTTGACCTTCATTCGTTGGGCTTTGGTAACACTTGGTACCTCTGGAAGTTCTCCAGTTACTAGGTAGTTGGCCAGGTCCGCATACCATGGCTCCTGCCCTACCTTCTCTTTTCCTTTTGCTGCATCATTCTGACCAGTAAGTTTGTACACTTCTTCCCAATCAATTTTTCTGGGTGCAAAAATCACCTCACATAAGTGTTCCTCTGGAAACTTGTCGTGCACCTCCTCGCTGTTTCCTTCTTGCACTATTCTGCTCAAATGGTCTGCCACCTTGTTTTCGACTCCTCTCTTATCTTCCACCTCCCAATCAAATTCTTGTAACAAGAGTACCCATCGGATCAAGCGTGGTTTTGATTCTCTCTTGGTAACTAGATACTTAAGGGCTGCATGGTCAGTGTATACTACGACCTTAGATCCCAGCAAATATGGCCGGAACTTCTCGAAAGAAAACACCACTGCCAGCATCTCCTTTTCGGTGGTATCGTAATTCCGCTGGGCTTGATTTAGAGTCTTGGACGCATAAATAATTACGTGCCTCCTCCCATCGATCTTCTGACCCAGCACGGCCCCTACCGCAAAGTCGCTGGCGTCGCACATTACTTCGAAAGGATGGTTCCAATCAGGAGCTCGTATGATAGGTGCGGATACTAATTTTTCTTTGAGAAGATCGAAAGCCGCCTTGCATTGCTCATCAAAAACGAACTCCACATCATTTTGAAGCAGTCTGGTAAGGGGTTGGGCGATTTTGGAGAAATCCTTTATAAATCTTCGATAAAATCCAGCATGTCCCAGGAAACCCCTTATTCCCTTCTGATCAGTAGGGAATGGTAATTTGGATATGACATCCACCTTGGCTCGATCCACCTGGATACCTCTTTCTGAGACTACGTGTCCTAGGACTATCCCTTCGGTGACCATAAAATGGCACTTCTCGAAGTTCAAAACCAGACTCTTTGCTTGACACCTTTCCAAAACTATGTCCAAATGATGAAGGCAAGAGTCGAACGAGTCTCCGTAAACCGTGAAGTCATCCATAAATATTTCTATGCACTCCTCAATCAAATCGGAAAATATGCTCATCATGCATCGTTGAAACGTACCTGGAGCGTTGCATAAACCGAAAGGCATGCGACGGTATGCATAGGTTCCAAACGGGCAAGTAAAAGTGGTTTTGTCTTGGTCCTCAGGATCCACGTGAATTTGGAAGTACCCGCTGTACCCATCTAGGAAGCAGAAAATTTTTTTCCCAGCTAATCTCTCTAATATCTGGTCGATGAAAGGCAAAGGAAAATGGTCCTTCCTTGTTGCGTTGTTCAGCTTCCGGTAGTCGATGCACATTCGCCAACCCGTGACCAGCCTTGTTGGAATCAGCTCGTTCCTCTCATTCTTGACAACTTGGATCCCGGATTTCTTTGGAACCATGTGGATCGGGCTGACCCACTCACTGTCCGGCACTGAATAGATAATCCCTAGCGACAACAACTTCAAGATTTCCTTTAAAATTTCCTCTCGCATGTTAGGGTTTACCTTCCTTTGAGCATCTCGATGAGCCTTCGCTCCCTCTTCTAGCCTGATGTGGTGCATGCAAACGTCGGGGCTTATCCCTACTAGATCTGTAAGGCTCCATCCGATTGCCTTCTTATTCCTATTCAACACAGTCAGTAGCCGCGCTTCTTGTTCTTTTGTGAGACTGCTGTTGATGATTACGGGATATGAGTTCTCCTCCCCGAGGTAGGCATACTTCAAGTTCGATAGTAACTTTTTTAGCTCGACTTGGGGTGGAAGTGTGTCTTCGGGTAGAGGGTTTTTCTGGGCCTCCCCGTCTTTCTTTAAGTCTTCCCCTGAAGGTTCTTCCGTACTGACTGGAAGCTTGGCCCCTGCGGCTCCAATGAACGCCGACTTTTGACAGAATTCCTTGATCGCTCCTTCTATTTCTTCGTCGGTCAACCCCTGGCTACTGATCAACTCACACCACGCAGCAGCTTCTTCGTCGGCCTGATCACAAGCATCTAAAGCCTGGAGTTTTTCCTGTAATAGTTCGGTCTCAAGAAAATCTTGGACTAGAGGGTCAATCACATCAACAAAGCATAGATTTTCAGAATCAATGGGTTTCTTCATGGCATCATTTATATCAAAAGTAAACTTCTCACCATTAAAATCAATACAAATAGTCCCCTCGGCCATGTCCACTATTGTCTTAGCTGTTCTCAAAAAAGGTCTCCCTAACAAGACTCCACTAGACTCTCTCGCTTCATGCTCCCTCATTTTGATCACATAAAAATCAGCAGGGTATGTGAACTCCTGTACTCTAACCAACACGTTCTCTAAAACTCCCTCAGGGCTTATGCACGACCTATCAGCCAGCTGGATCAACACCCTAGTGTTTGACAGCCTCACTCCTTTCAGTCGGTTATAGATTGATAATGGCATGACATTAATGGAAGCTCCAAGATCACACATCGCATGTTCAACTTTCACATCCCCTATAGTTATGGGTAAAGTGAACATACCTGGATCGGCCCTCTTGGGCGGCAGTTTCTCTTGCACAATTGCGGATGCGATCCCTTCCACCATGATTTGTCCATCTTTTTGAGCTTTCCCGGCTATGAAATCCTTAATGAATTTTCCGAGCGGGGGTAGTTTCACGGCTTGGAGGAATGGTATGGTGACGTCCAACCTTCCAAAAATCGACAAGTAGTCGACCGGGTTCTCTTTCTTCCTCTTTGTAACAAATCGGAATGGGAATGGTTTCTCCCCTTTTTTCTCTTCTACGGGTTCCTCAGCAACTTTCTTTGGTAGCTCTTGGGTCCGAGCCTCCATTCTGGGATTTTTCTCTTGAGGAGGTTCCTTCCTGGTCAGTAAGGCATCGGGTTCCTCTCTTATACTTGGTGTATCATCCAGGAAGAATGGATCCTGCATTCGAGGCATGAAATTCCCTATTTCCTCAGCTGAAATTGTCTCGCCTCCTATCTTCGTTCCATTCGATCCTTCACTCGGCTGTTTCGGTTGAGGTGCATCATAAGTAGTTCCTGACCTCAACGTGACCTTACTCACATTTGCCTTCTCGGGCATTTGGACTGTAGATGGGAGTTTTCCTGCATTTCCCTTCAAATCACCCATCGAACTGGCCAGTTGAGCTAACTGCCTATTCATCATATCCATGTTCGCCTTATGTTCTTTCTGGGCATTTTGCATCCCCTGCACGACCTCATTATGGGCTTGCAATTCTCCTTTGATGTTCTGTTGTGATGCTAGCATTTCACTCATCATGTCCTCAACGGATCTCCTCGGCCTGTTCGAGTTTTGGAAATGACCCGGCCCTTGGTGTTGATAGTTCTGGAAGGTTTGCTGTCCTTGATTAGGCGGGTATTGGTTATATTGGGCAGGAGGAGTGTACTGATCCTGAGGATATTGATTCTGGTGCTGGGCTTGGAATTGACTCTGGTTCTGATGGTGTTGGGATGCTTGGTTTGGTTGATTTTGGTAGTTTTGGAAATTTCTCTGGTGGGGTGGCACGTAAACAGGGTTCGAGTTTGAGCTTTGTGGGTTATGGTTTTGGGCTTGTTGGTTTCTTCCTGACCAGTTGGGCTGGAAGTCTGGGTTTGCTGGTCCACGGTTAGGGTTTTGGTTCGGGTAAGGGTTATATTGGTTCTGGCCTTGACCTTGGTTCTGGTTTTGGTTCCCTTCTCCCCATCGAAAATTCGGGTGGTCCCTCCATGGTGCGTCCCGTTGTCTCCCCTGGATCCAATTCCCATTCTGGTTAAAATACCCAGCAGCGTTAGCTTGCTCCGTACTGATCAAGTCATTCGGATGCTCGTATTGGGCCCCTTGATTCCCCTGCTCTGCACCCTTGTAGTTCCCAGTTGGGAGAGGTGGTGGAGTGCTCTTCTCGATGGCACTCAAAAGTGACTTCTTCAGCTCATCCATCTTCAAGTCCATTTTCTGCTCCAGCTTGTTCTCCTGATCAGTAGTCGATGCAACAGCAGCCCGCTCTCGGTTGTATCCTTCCCTTGAATGGTCATACTCTTTCTTTGCATTCAGTAGCTTCCTTAGGACTCTCTTTGCTTCGCTGACCCGTAATTGCGTGAAGCTTCCTCCCGAAGATGAATTGGCCAGGTCTTTGGTTACCGCGTTCATGCCCTCGTAGAAAGTATGATGTACTTCAATGTCCGCCATGCGATGGTTGGGACACGATTCCAAAAGACCCATGTATCTTGCCCAATAGTCGCTCAAGGGCTCGTCATATCCTTGCTTCACATTCGTTATTTCTCTCTTCAGTGCGCTTGTCTTAGATGACGGAAAAAACTCGCCCAGGAATGCTGACTTGAAGTCGGCCCAAGTCTCAATAGAGTCAGGGGGCAAGCGCATGAACCAGGTGTTCGCTTCCCCCTTGAGCACAAATGGCAGAGCTTTCAGCCTATAATCATCTTCAGTCGCTCCTGCTGGTCTTCTCTGCGCTCTACAAATCTTACAAAATTCGTGAAGGAACTCATACGGCCCTTCATAGCTTTTCCCGCAGTATGTAGGTAGAATCGCTATGACATGAGGCTTCACGTCACAAGCAGTCTGTCCCGGGGTGACCACGATAGCTTGCGGTGGTTCTCCTTCGGTATGCGCATTCAGCGTACCGATCTCTGGATCTTCGTCCATGTTGGCAGCCATTCCTGGATTGCCTTCCAACAGTGGTAACTCCACGGGAATTGGTCCTTCTATGGTGTACTGTTCTTCGTCGCTACTCGTGTCTAGGTCAGACAGAGTTGTTGACAGGCCAGAACGAGTGGTCACAAGTATGGATCCTCGCTGAAGTATCTTCGGTTTCCACGGATTAGGATCCGAACTGCTTCTCATAAACTGAAACAAAAGAAAAAGAGAAAAAAAATTATACACAATATTTACGCCAAAGTATCACACACAATAGTATCTAAAACGCCATCCATCCCCGGCAACGGCGCCATTTGAAGAGGTAACGTGGTGCGTAGGTGTCGTTCAAGTGAGGATATATCCTACTGGCAGGATAAAGATCCTAACTAAGCCTAGACCTCGTCTTCAAAGATTCCTCAACCCACTTCTACTGATCAGTATAGTGGAGGTAAGGGTCGAATCCCACAGAGATGGTGCGTTTAAACTACTGCGGTGACATTTCGGAGGGTTGGTTAGCTACCACGCTCGGGTTGAGTTTCTACCTAGGCGAGTAATTAAAGGGTGGCGTCCTACTGACTAGGATGGGGGAGCAGATCATGGAATGCAACTGTGTACGTGGAAATGAGGGGACATGGTGTAACAGAAATTGTTTGGCAAGGACGGTATTTCTATTTTTGGCTAAACAGAATATTCAGAGTGTAGTGGAGGTAGTGGTGACTAGGCTGACAGATCTGCAGGTACAACCAGAGGTGAAGGACAAAAGAAAGCAAAAGTAAATAAAAGTAAGGTGGTCCCCAATCTGGATGTAGACATCATCTTCTCCAACAACACAAATTAAACTCAGATAACAATTCCAGATCCAACCCGGCAAACGCAGATTAACAACTCGCGAACACAGATCTAAAACTAAGAAATCAAATCTGAAATCAAACGCTGAAACTGGACTTCTGCATGCTGGTCAACATGAAAGATCGATTCAGAAAATAAAACGAAGCCTTGCATGCAACGATCTACTTCCAGATCAAATAGTACTTGTTTACCTATCCTAAAGAAATTTGTTACGTAACAGAATTTAGAGATTTAGCACTTAAAACACCGAGAAACCTTAGATCTAAGCTAACTAGACAAGGAAAGAAAAGAACACTACAATGAACGAAACGGAAATAAACTTCATAGCATTAACACGTTCGGATATCCAAAGCAAGCATTTCAAAACAACAAAATCCCAAAATGTAACAGAAATCCAACGTAAAGACGGAGAACTAATTAAACTACGAAAGCAATTTAAAAATTGTTTGCCACTCCGGGCGATAAAATCTCTGACTGGAACTACGATCTAGCTAACTGGAACGGACGATGACTGGAACTCGGGAACATTCTGAACGTCAGGTGATCATGGCTCGGCGAGGCAAGAAGTGGGACACGGCTGAAAGACTGAAATTACCGAGAGAACTCTCTACCTAAAGATGATGGTGAATTGAAGTCTCTCCGAAGCTCCTTCTCTCTCCAACTTGGCTACCTTTTATAGGGAGGCTACCCTTGATTTTAGGGTAAATCCTCGCTGCAATTTGACTTCTTTGCCCTTAATTGTGGGTAATCCGTCCCAGCTATCCGTCTTCTTCATCTCAAACCGTTTTAGCACGTATACGGATCAGTATGAGACCATGCTGGCGCTTTTTCTACCCGAACACTCCGGAACTTCCCTACTGGCCAGAACACTTATCCTGCACACTTTGAGCAACTGCTTTGCAAATATAATCATTTAAACCTGTCATACTGACCAGTAACCGAGGCCTAGAATACGACTTATCAATCACTACCCTATATATATATATAGGGGTGTGATAAACTACAAACCCCTAAGATACAAACTATGCAAACTCTAATCCTACATATTTATTAGAAATAATCAACGCTTAGTATAGATTGTATACATAATGTCAACATTACCTATATAATTGTTCACTAAGGGTAATTTAGTGATGTAACTAAGCAGCCCACATAATTAGGCGTTAAGTTGTGATTGAGAATCCAGTCAGTTACTCCTTTTCAACACCCACCCCTTAATCACGTTTCTTCTCTCCCATTTCCTCCATTCGAACCCTTCAATAATCTACTGCAGTCAATCGCGTTTCTTCAAGGAACCAAGCCTCCAGCAATCGTTCGAATAATCAGTGTTGACGCGACCTCTGCTCCGGTGACATGAGTGCTAATAATCGGTGTTGACGCGACCTATGCTCCGGTGACATGAGTTCTCCGGTGACCTTTGCACCAATTTTAATCTTCGTGATTTCAATTCGATTTTGAAAGTTAGGTAGAGGAATAAAACATTATCATGTCCGTATCATATTTGTAAATTATGCGTGCAAAGTTCAACAACAACATACCAGAAATGCACCAATTCTCTATACTTAATCTCATTAGCCATCATCAAAAAAAAAGTTCAATGTCAGCAGTGGATAATGTCAACAGAATATTTGGGTAGTGTGTTTACTTTGCAATGTTAACGCCTAATTATGTGGGAATGTCAACAGAATATCAGTAGAACCACAATGTCAACAGAATATATATATCATGGGCAGTGGATAATGTCAACATAATATTTGGGTAATGTCAACGGAATATCAGTAGAACCACAAAGGCACCACACAAATAGCAACACGAAATTGGGAACATATCTGGAACAGATTAGTGAAATGTTATTGACAAAGTTAAGGAATGGTTGGAGTGAAATGAGGGCTTTTTGTAACCGATGCATGAATCACATTCCATAAACACCCCAGTGACATAATTTGTGTTAAGCGTTGACATCCCCATATGTATCCCAAACGTGAACCGTTGATCAATTACAAGGAGTGTGTAGGATTAAAGTTTGTAGTTTATATTATAGATATGAGTTTGTATTTGATCACACCTCTCTATATATAAATTACTAATAGATACACAAAGCCTAAACAAAATTAATTTGTATGATTAAGATAAACAGTGTTATAATCTTTTTAATATTTGGAGAAGCTAGAAATGCTTAGGCACCGAAGCATTTTCCTTGTCTGCGCCGCACATTCAACGCGTACCTCCATTTCATAGATCTCTCTAGTGGCACATTCAATAAGTACCTCCAGTTTTGAAAGTAAAATACGAATAAGTTGTAACACGAAGGTGGTATTCGGTTTCCTAGATAAAATAATATCAAGATATAATTTAGAATTGAGTTGTGAGAATTATTTTAGTAATGAAGGTTAGTTATGACTAATTATCCCATGATTATTCATCTAGAATTGAGTTGTGTGATTGAATCTCATAAACCAAACGCACTACATATTTCATCCAGAGATACAGTCTTGCAAACCGAACACTTTGAAGAATATGGAGCAGTAGATATTTCATATTTGATTGCACATGGAATTATTGGCCCAAATTATAGGTGGTAAAAATATAATAGAAATTAGTATATTTTTTAGATATTAGCCCATTTGTAATTATTCTCTAGTGTTTAAAATTGTCTAGTATTAAACCCAATCATGTGATGAAATGGTCGACTGCTATTGCTACACGTTTGTACTAGTCGAATATATTCAAATTATTATACTCTAATAATTGTTTGTATATCGTTTCTATACATTGACAGTAATAACAATAGTAAATGATATGCAAGGCCATGCCTCCCAACTCTATGCATTCCTCATCCAATCAATTTTTCACAAGCAAGGAACCTTACACAACCTAATTTTTGACCCAACACATATTATATCCTATCGCATAAATTTTTTAAATACATAATTGTCGATGAATTGACAACATGTAACGTTGGCCACTTGCTCTGCTTGATTGAAACGTGGAGCAGAATATGCTACTCAAAATTATACTTTATGGTCCAAACGCCGCATCTATATAAATTTAATCTATCTTTTCCAATTCTTAATTCTTATTTATATTATAACTCATTGAGTACTGACTGAAAGGATTCACTAATTTCACTCATTAACTATAAACTTTTTCCCAAAACTGGTCCAAATATCATTTAGTAGAGTGCTATATTTTTTGAAAAAGTTTCTCACTGTTATGATTAAAATTCATTTTAAACTTAGTTACGGTAACTCAACTAATACTCTGGATTCATATTTCATGAGACATCTAATAGAGAATCGAAGAGAGACATAACATAACTAAAAAAATTATTTTAAATTTGTTCCCTAATTAATCATAAAGTGACTGCTAAACTCCAAAACCGGCCATTTGGAATTTTGGACCATGATTTCTACCAATATCGAACCAATTATTGTTCATTTGGACCATAATATTTGTTCTTTCCAAAACTACAGGTAACAATTTTGATAGTAATATTCTACATTCTTTGGATTAAATTTGATTGAAATCAAAACAGATTTCATTGATTTTGAGGGTTCGGGATTAAGCTGCTCTTTAAAAAAGTTTAAATGTTTTTATGAATTTGTTTTTCGATAAGTGTTTGGTTAAATAAGTGTTCATACTTCATAGAAAAAAAAAAGTGTGCATACTTCATAATTAGTTGTAGGCTATAAATTATGAAAGTAAACCTCTATTAACAAAAAATTCTTTAATTCCATATTTATAAAAAATAAATTTATTATAATTTGTTAGTTCCAACAAATCCTTTCCAATTGTATCCCTAGTCAATTCTTTCTCATTTAACTCATAATTCTTTCTTTACTCAAGATCAACTACCATCAACATTTTTGTTAATTTAGAGGAGCTTTACCTAAACTAGTGTTAGCCCCGTCGTTATGCGTGACACATAATATTTTTGTTCTATTAGTTAGATATTTTGAATAAATTAAATAAATTAAAAACAACATCATTACATAAGATTTAAAAATAAAAAAAACATATAGTACTATATAGAATAATATGTTAAATAATTACAGACATAAAATTAAATAAATTTTAAATTAAATAACATGAAAATATTTGTTAATTACGACACTTATCGTTACAACATGCATACTTCAATATTAAATGGATATAAAATATTAAATATGCAACTAAAAAGTATAATGAGGACAATAACATCGTCATAAAAAGATAAAATGATGTACAAAACAAATAAAACATAAACATTAGAACAATAAAACAATAGTTAGTAAAACATAAAAAAACTTATATGTGAACAATCTTAATTGTACAATAATAAGAATAACAAAATAAAGAAAATAAAATAAATAATAAAACACAAACACCAATATCCCGATGACTCTTCCTCAGCCTTATTTTCCTCCTTAATCTCCAAATTAATGATTTATGCATTTGCGCAAAAACAAATGTGATAGTTTATGATCTTCGCCTTCTTTGCTTCCTTTCGTCATTTCGTTGCTTTAGGTGTTTTTTTTTGCATGAAAACTATGGAGTGACGAAGTTGGTGACAAAGTGTAATGTTGTAGCTTCAAAATATTATAGATAGTCAGAGCTTATGTGATTTCTATATTTGTAAAAATAGAACTATTATAGTTTGGACAGAAAAATAAAAACAAAACTAATAAAAATAAAACAAACTAACATCAAGAAAAAACTGAAATATGAACTAACATCGTTGAAACAAATTAATCTCAAATAAATGTACTACTATAGGTAAAGACTAATAACCATATCGAGAAAAATTCTTCCGTTTGCAAAGAATCCGTGATGCAATGGGACATGACAATGAGGAATGAATTATAAGCTAGCAAATGATACATATTTATAGACAAAAAGTTGAAAGTATTTTGTAAATTCCTTGGAACCGTGCCTTGAATCCTTGTTCCATGCATGGAAAAATAAACAATGGATGATTTTAGTTTTAGATAAATAACTAAAAATTAGTAATAAGCTAAGCATCGACATACATACCATCCGATCGTGGAACACACATTCCAAGAAGATTACATTGGTTTGTCCACGTTTAATGAACATAAACATGCATGCACAACACTCGAATCACCGACGGAGTATTGTTAGGCTGTAGATTGTTAAGGAAAGTGAATTCCTTGATGTGAACAAATTTTTACTTTTGCCGCAAATTTGTGATGGAGTGAGGGAAGACGATGAAGAAGTGAAATAAAATCTTGCAATTGATAAATATTTATAGATATAAAGTATTGAAAATGAGTCATTAATGTGGCGGTTGCAAAATGACAAGGATTGTCCAATCACTAATTTGAATATTTTGAGTCAACAAAAGGATTGTCCAATCACTAATTTGAATATTTTGAGTCAACAAAGTAACTCCTAAATTGAGTGAGACTAATAATCATCAAAATAATTGACAAAGTAGCTGACAATGTAAAATAAATATACATAAATATAATATGGTGATTAGTTATTCCATAAATATTTAAATTGATCCCATAACTTACAAATATTCTGGAATAAGGATAAAACTTATAAATATTTTAAAAGAATACCAAAACTCGCATTTTATATATGTATAGATATATTGTAGAGAGCTTATAAAGTCACAATAAGCTCTTAAAACAGCTTGAATAAGCTTCAAACTCTGAGCATAACTTCTAAACATAAAAATAGAAGGAAAATAACCTTAAATAAAATAAGTACATGTTTCTGTCAATTTTTTTAATAAAATCATAGATTCATACTGTTTCATCACTTAAATATTTTTTTCATAAGGATTTGTGCAACAGTATCATGAACCAAAACGAATTTAATTAAGAGCATCCACAATGGATGCCCTAGTGGTCGCCACATCAGCAATTTTTAGGGCACCCCTTCTTTCTTCAATGGTTGCGCCCTAGTGTGAGCCCTATCAATTATCCATTTTTCATTTAATTTTCACTCATTTTGAAAAAGTGAGTGAAATAGAGATATTGGATTGGAGAGATGTTGTGTGAGGATTAAGAGATGTGTGAGAGTTGTATCGGAAATGAGTGAAAATAAAGTATATTTATAGTTGGAAATTTTTTTAAAAAAAATTAAAAAAATGCAAAACGCGTCATCGGGCGACTGCAATGGATGCCGGAGGATGACCGAGCCCGATCTCGCGCGATGGGGCATCCATTGCGGATGCTCTAAGCTGATAACTATCAATTTTTGTACAAAAAATATCATAATTCATAAGGACAGTGGCGGATCCAGGAATTAAAAATGGTGGGGTCGGACGAGAAAATTAATATAACTAAGGAGTAATATTTAAATATATAAAATAGTAATAAAAATACATTGCAAACGAAATATCTCTATTTTATATTAAACGCGATAATTGACTTATACAAGTATTCATGTTTTGAAGCTAACTTAAAGTTATTTCATTGGAAATAGCTATGAATATATCTTTTAGTCGTTGTTCGTGTTCAACATTAGTACTAGAAGAACAGATGAAAGCGCCAAATCTTTATAAAAGAAATGTATCCATTAATCTAAATGAAAAGTAATTAAAATCAATGATCAAAAGTAATTATTATATTTATTAAAACTAGATAAAAATTTTATTAGTTACTACTCCTACTAGTTTAAAATAAAAGTAAAATATAATAAAACAAGATTAAAAGATAATTAATAAACTATTAAAAAATAAAACTAAAAAGTAATAAATCATGATTAAAAGATGATCAATAAACTAGAAACCGAGAATTTTTATTTATAAATAAAGTTTAAACACTTATATAAAGATAAAATTGTTAAAAAGAAAAGTATTTGATTGTATTTTTTTAATTAAGAAAAAGCCCAAACCTAAGCCAAACATGTTAAAGCATATATAAATAAATTTTTTTGCAAAACACTCAAAATTGGGGACACAAAACGGGATTAACCAGCACGAGTTCTTACATGTAGCTTCGCCGTCGCCATAGACCGAGATCTCCTAGTTGTTGGGATGGTAAGGGTGGAGCAAATAGTTGATGAAGTAAGCTCCACAGCAATTCACACACACATAAGTATAAGGAATTTTTGCTTCTTCAATGGCTCTTCTGATTATCCTCTTCTTCTCAAGCACTGATTCGAATGCTGGCAATACACTAATTTCTTTATCTTCAGCCACTTAAAATGCGAGGAAAAGCTGCGCTGCTTGAAGTCATCGGAAAAGCTGCGCTGCTTGAAGTCATCGGAAAAGCTGCGCTGCTTGAGGTCTGAGGATGAATCGTGGGGCGGAGTTCCGGATGCCGTGGGGTCGGGGGCTGTTGGGAGGAGTCTTCCGGCGGTTCTCCGGGGATTGCGGTGGGGTCGGCCGACCCCGCGCGACCCCACCTACATCCGCCGCTGCATAAGGATCTCGAAATCTTGACATAGCACGCTAGATGAATAATTTTATTTTAGAAAATTACAGGTGGGTCCAGTCTGAAATTAAATAATAATGGTGTATTAGTTAAGTTAACTATATAATTCACAAAAATAGAATGAAACCTAGTCTCCATTTGAAAACAAACCACGTATCAAAATCACAGATCAACACTGACAAATTACAATTAAACTGTGTACATCTCATTAATATACTGCAAAAGGTCCACCTTTCACCATCAGCCACAAATAGAGAGGGAGATTTAAAGCTCTGATTTTCATCGTTTTCACATCAAATCTTTGATCTCTCACCCAATAAAAAAAAGGACTAAAATCCAGAAACCTGGTGTGACACATATCTAGCAATCGATGGGAGACGAGAGAGAAAGCCCGCTGCTGGTCGACAAGAGTAGGGCCTTCGCGCGATGCCAATCTCACGCGCGCGACGAGCTCCACAGCTTCCGCACGTGGCTGAGGTGGCTCTGCGTCGACCAGTCCAATGCATGGACCGCCTGCCTCTCCTGGCTCGTCTTCCTCCTCTTCGCCATCCTCGTCCCCGCCCTCTCCCATTTCGTCCTCTTCTGCACCGATTGCGACAGCCGCCACAGCCGCCCCTACGACACCGTCGCCCAGCTCTCCCTCAGCGGCGTCGCCGCCATCTCCTTCATCTCTCTCTCCACTTTCGTCCGGAGGTACGGCCTCCGGAGGTTTCTGTTCTTCGATAAACTCAGGCACGAGAGCGAGACCGTTAGGCAGGGCTACACCGAGCAGCTCAACGTGAGTTTCCATTTCTTTCCCATTTTTTTTTGTTAAATTATTAGGGTTTATCTTGAGATGAGGCGGATCGAAAAGGATTTGGGGTTAAACTTAGTATTAGTGGGGTTTGACTTACTGATTTTTGGAATTATTTATTCGATTACTGATATATAGTACATTTCTCGAATGCATTATTTGATCGAATGCACAGATAACTTTGTTGACGTTTTAGTAGAATAATCAATTGGATCGAATGAAAATGTGTATCACTTTTCATGATTGATAAGTATTTTTATGAGTGTTACTTTACATTTTTATGATGATAGATAGAACTTAGAAGGCCTACTTTATGCTAGTATTTCTCAAGCCACCCCAGTTTAATCTATGTTCAGCCATTGATTAACTTAATGGCTATTGATATATGGTTGAACTTCAAGTATGTCTAGTGGCTTGTTCCTAAAAATGTGCTGAATATGCAATTGTGGAAGAGCAAATGTTTGGGATTTTGCTACTGCAACTTTTATCTCTTATGAATATAATATGTACGTATCAAAAAACTCTTCTAGGCATTTGAGTTGACCATGCATTTTGCCAATGTGAGGTAGAGGAGCCGATAGCACTACGAGCCCCCATTCTGTGGCTCGTGGCATTGCAAAGTAACAAGAAACTGGAGTTATTTAGTTCTACAACGAAAAACATGTATAGAATTTTGGGTTTTAGCACTTCTTGGCCTTTTTGAGCATCAAAGTAACAAGAACAGCTTATTGTCTAGTTCTACAATGTATATTGGATTTTACACTTCTTTGGCTATTTGTGATACACTGTCTATGATATAATGAAACTGTGGATTCCCTTTTCATGTAACACCATATTATTGTCTCCTGAATTCTGAATGGCCATTTTGTGCATGCAGAGATCACTGAAGATATTGTTTGTTTTCGTGCTGCCGTGTTTTGCTGCTGAAGCTGCTTATAAGATATGGTGGTACAGCTCTGGAGGATCAAAGATTCCATTCCTGGGGAATGTTTTCATAAGCAACACTGTTGCTTGCATTCTTGATCTATGCTCATGGTTTTACAGAACAGTTGTGTTCTTCCTGGTCTGTGTTCTGTTCCGTTTGATATGCTATCTCCAGATTCTCCGAATGCAAGATTTCGCCTTGGTTTTCCAAGGCAACTCCGAGGTTGAAGCAGTGTTGAAAGAACACCTCAGAATCAGAAGACAACTTAGGATCATAAGCCATAGGTACAGATCATTCATTCTATGTGGACTCATATCCATCACTGCCAGCCAATTTGCCTCCCTTCTCATGACGACGCGCCCCAACGCTCATCTCGACATATTCAACTGTGGAGAACTCACGGTATGCAACACATTTGCTTATGTTTGGAGCTTATTTTCAAAGCTTATACAAGTTCAGCCAAACATCTTCATCTTGTGATCATTTTCTTCATCGATTCATAATGTTTTGCCCTCTCAAATTCTGCATTGCACGTGCAGGTTTGCTCCGTGAGCCTTCTAGCCGGGCTGCTGATTCTGTTGAGAAGCGCAGCCAGAATCACACACAAGGCGCAGGGCGTGACGTGCCTTGCAGCCAAGTGGCACGTTTGTGCCACAATCGACTCTTTCGATGGAGGAGATGGGGAGACTCCTGTTGCAAAGGTAGGTGATGAACAACAAGCGTTCCTTGAGGACTCCAGTGGATCGTTTGATTATGACGATGTTGGCGATGAAGAAGATGAACTGGACAACACAAAATTTATCCCGGCATATGCATACAGCACAATCTCATTTCAGAAGAGACAAGCCTTGGGTGAGTTCTTCTCCCTGTGCTATATATACACTTATCCTCCTAGAAATGAATAAGAAGTAATTGATCCAAATTTTGCATGGTTGCAGTGACATACTTTGAGAACAATAGAGCTGGAATAACAGTGTTTGGATTCATGCTGGATAGAAGCTCTCTTCACACCATTTTTGGGATAGAGTTGTCGTTGGTGCTCTGGCTGCTTGGGAAGACGGTAGGCATATCTTAAACGAGCAAAGAGAGAGAATTCGGGTATTTGTGATTTGAGATGGTTGCTGGTTTGATCGATTTTGCACAGATCAGAGAAAGAAAATGTTGAGATGTGACCAATCTATTCGTTCATTGTATTTTATATTGTCATCATCCCCTACCATAATATTGTATACCTTGTGTTTGCTTCTTCTTTATTGTATAATCTTCACATAAAATTGATCTAAGGGGCTTGTATTACTCCGTACATTCTTGTGGTTCAGTCAGTTGTGTATTATACTACTAGTATTTAATTCATTACACAGAGAAGTGAGGATTTTTCTCTCATTTATATCTTCTTTTGGGGGTGTTGTAATGGGTAGCAGGTATCGGACAATTCCTGGCCTGACCTTATACCTGACTAACCCGCTATCCAATGGAGATGGGTACGGGTCGGGTGCAGGCATTGTAGAAGTGAGAGTATATACCTGACACCCGACCTTGACCGGGTATATCGAATCAAGCGAGTGCGTCATCAATGGTGTGAAAAAACACAGTATTTTGTGTTTAAAGAAGTCAGTGAATACCCAAGCTGGTAATGGTTGGACCATTTTGAACTACATTGTGGATGGTGGTAGTCCTCATTAATTGCTTGGCAGTTTGATATCAAGGCGACCAGACTAGGATTGTGTAACTGTAACATCATCTTATTTGACGAACTCCCTTTCATATTTTTTGAGCGACAGATTTAGAAATTTGTTTATTTGTGTCCGAGATTGGTCGACGTATAAGAAACATGAGAAGGACGATGATAAAGAACTACAAATAATTTCAAAGTGGCAACTACAATTCTAAGAGCATCCACTACGCGTCCTGCGCGCGGCTCGTGTTCCGTCCCGGAGGGACGGTTCCGCCGCGGGACGCGTTGCAACCCTCGTCCCGTCCCGTAGCCCGTCCCGTAGCCCGCATCCGCGAGACAAGGGACGCGCCGGCCCGTCACGCGCCCGGGCGACGTGGCGCGCCCCCGATGCATGCGTGACGCCCACTCGCTGGCCCGCGAGTGGGCGTCGTCACGGATGACGCAATAATTCAATTTTTTTTTAAAAAAAATTGAATTTTAATAAAAAAAATTTCAAACGGTAATGTTACCGTTAATTTTTTTTTTAATTTTATTTATTTATTTACTCTATAAATAATCCTATTTCATACTCATTTCACACACAAACACACATCTATTCCTCTCAAATCCTCTCTATCACTCCAATTTCCATCTTAAATCAACTCAAACAAATGGATCCTTTTGAGCAAATGCGTCAATTAATGGAACAATCACTTGAAGAAGATCGACGACGAGAGGCGGAGGAAGCCGCGCCACCCCCACGACGCTCCCGGAAGTACATCAATCGGAACCGGGAGGAAGCCGCCGCACGGTTAGTACGCGACTACTTCTGCGATAACCCGATTTGGGGAGATACCTACTTCCGTCGCCGTTTTCGCATGAGTAAACCGCTATTTCTCCACATAGCGAATACTTTGGCGGCCCGAGAAGAGTTCTTCCGAGAAGGGTTCGACGCGGTCGGCCGTCCCAGCCACACGACGCTGCAGAAATGTACTGCAACCATCCGTCAGCTTGCGACTGGACAAACGACCGACATATTCGACGAATACCTCCACATCGGAGACACCACTGAGCGCATGTGCTTGCTCAACTTCTGGAGAGGCGTCCGGGCAGCCTTCAGTGACGAATTTCTCCGGAGGCCAAGCACAGACGATTGTCAGTTCCTCCTCAACCTGCACGAACAAGTGCACGGATTCCCCGGGATGCTTGGCAGTGTCGATTGCATGCACTGGCAATGGAAGAATTGCCCGGTGGCTTGGAGGGGGTCCTACACGAGCGGCCACAAAGGCACCCACCCAACCGTTATACTCGAGGCCGTTGCCGACTACCGGCTTTGGATCTGGCACGCGTACTTCGGGGTCCCTGGCTCGAACAACGACGTAAACGTGCTCCACCAGTCCGATCTCTTTACCGAAGTTTTGGATGGTAAAGCGCCGGCCATCAACTTCGTCGCCAACAACCGGCTGTATAAAATAGGGTACTATCTCGCCGACGGCATCTACCCGAAGTGGTCGACCTTCGTGAAGACGTGCGGCAGGCCAACGAACTCAAAGCATGCTCTTTTTGCGCAGAAGCAGGAGGCTGCGCCCAAGGATGTGGAGAGGGCGTTTGGGGTTCTCCAAGCGCGCTTCAACATCATCAAAGCCCCGGCTCGTTCCTGGTTCATGGAGAGCATGGTCGACATCATGTATACGTGCATAATCTTGCACAACATGATTGTCCCAGACGAAGGACCCGATGCGGGAAATTGGTTCGACCCCGAATCTCCCGGAAGCTCAACCGCAAGTAGTCCGCCGCGAAGTGGAGCGCATCCGTCTATACAAGAACGGTTGGCTATTCGGGCAAGGACACGCGACTCTAGCGCCCACACCCAACTCCAAGAGGATCTAATTGAGCACATTTGGGAAAACTTTGGCGGAGAAGATTAAATTATGTCATTTTTTATTTTTTTAGAATTTTAATTATGTCTTTTTTTTTAAGTTTAAGTTGTAATGTTGTTTTAATTTTAATGAATTGTGTTTGTTTAAATTTAATTGGGTTGTAAAAAAAAATAAAAAATGAAATTGATGAATAGTAATTAAGGGACGGAATAAGGGACAATTAAGGGACGGAGCGTTGCAGGTTCCGTCCATTAGTTAAGGGATGGAGGAAAAAAGGACAGTGGGGCCCTCAAATAGTGGTCAAATAGTAGTTAAGGGACGGTATAGAGACAGCGCAGTGGATTGTCTAAATCATGTTATGCTTACTATTTAGAATTCTTATTTGTTTTATTTATTTATTTATTTAGTATTAGATCGCTCAAACGAGCATTGCGTAGATTGCGCAAACTCAAAGTGACCCACTATAAAATGAATACTGATTGCTCTGCTTAATTAATTGGTTACATTTTGTTTACTTTATTTGATTGGAGTATCTCTATTTTTAGTTGTTTTATTTTGATATTTTGAATGGTCAATGGTGAAATGTGAATGGTTATGATTCATGATGACTCATTTAGTAATTTCTATATTTCGAATGCTGATTACATTTGATTTATTTAGATAATTGGGTACTTGGAATATATTTAGAAATTGGTTTACATATTTATAGGTGAAAAATTAAAAATACTAAGAGGATATTTCAAATTTTATTAGAAAATATAGGTCTCCATTCTTTAAATTTGTAGAATTGTGTGACACATTACGTATAAATTTCAATTCCATCTATATCTTCATTACAAAAATAAAATTCTAGTAATCAATAAATAAAATGCAAAATTTTTAATTTGATTGGGTTGGGATTTTACCCGCCAATGTAGGGTGTGTGGCCACTTTTGGCCAAAGTCCGATAATCCTTGCAAGAATTAGGTATTTTATTTTATCACGTACATAAATTATTATCTAAAGTAGAATAAAAATCGAAAATATAATCGGGACGGTTAAGCAATCCCATGCTTCAATTTACCATCTAATAGCCTTATCCTAGTGGTCAAACCATTGTGCAGTGGGATGTCCGTATGAGGTGGCATCCGTAGTGGGATGTCCGCCGGGACATCCGCACCATTACTAATGCTCTAATCACACGGTTGACATTAAAAAGTGAGATATTTTCCACTCAAAACTATCATTAATTAACTCATGCTATTAAAAGCCATGCTCATAAATAGTGTACACACTATTAAAATATATTTTTAACATGAAATGAGAATATATATAATTTAAATAGAGAATATACTTTGCGCTTAATAGAAAAAACGTTAATTACCCTTTATCCGAAAGCCACTCAAGCAGTCTAAATAATAAGTCGTCGTTTGAGTTTAGAGTCGGTTCTCTAAGCTATAGCAGAATAAAACTGGTAGTTTTTGGCCGGAAAATTAGAGAGAAGCCATTAAATTACCTTCAGCAATGATCGTGTGAATCAAAACCTCAAACCAAAAGGCCGAATTCGAAGAAGAGAATGGAGATAGATTCGGTCCCGATTAGTCGGTGCTCCAAGGAGCACCAGAAGATTTATCAACTCTGGTTCTCTTGCGCTGATTCTGGTGCTTTGCTCTTCACACTTTAATTTCTTTTCTTTTCTTTTTTCTGTATTTACCGAGCCTCACATTGATTAATCAATGGTGAAATTTGTTAGATGGCGATGGGCGGCTAACTGGAGCTGATGCCACCAAGTTTTTTTCCCTCTCCAACATACCTCGTCAAGATCTCAAACAGGTAACTATTTCTGCTGTTGCTTTTCTATGCTTTCTATCAATTTTACACTCGGGGATTGGGAGTTTATAAGTTTTCTGCGTGTTCGGATTGTTATCAGATTAATTTTCTGAAATATTTCCTTATGTATGCACTAACTTTTATTTTGGGGGTGTTTGAAGCCCCTTGTGTGTGTTTTGAGATTTATCGTACAATGATGGCTTGAATTGCAATGTGATATAATTCGTGATTGTGCTCGTATAAGGTCTTGCTGAGCATTATGTGTTTCCTTGTCTTGTAGTTATGAATTATGATTCCCTTGATTTGGTTGTCCCATTCTATGTTTGATTCTTCTGATCATGAACTTCTGCTTCTTCTCTTCTTCCGTTTTGACAAGGTTTGGGCTATTGCTGATACAAAACGGCAAGGCTTTCTTGGATTTAAAGAATTTGTTACAGCAATGCAGGTTCGAATTCGATCACATTTGTTGTTCCATCCTTCTTGCAAGAACTACTGTTACTTTGATCCTGATTTTTCTTTACAATTTGCAACATAGTTAATCTCTTTGGCACAAGCCGGGCAAACTCTCACCGCCAATATTTTAAGCTCTATGGGTAAGCTTGGGAGTCTCCAATTCTTTTAAGCATCATTAACTGACATTTTTCTCTGTATGCCTTTTTATTATGTTCCGGTCATAATATAAAGTGACTGTGACATGGTTGAATTAATCAATTATCTGCAGTTGACTTTGAAAGCATACAACCTCCGACCATGGAAGGTCTGGATGTTCTCCTTGCAGTAAGTGTTTTTTTCTTCATATTCATGCTTTTATTATGTTTACATAACAGATATTAAAGCTTTCTTTCTTTCTTCATTGCAGAAGAAAAAACGTTTGTCAAGAGAACCTGAAGATAATGGTGATGGTGAGATGTATGGTAGTATTTGAACTAGTAGAGTAGGATTCAGTATTTAACACTGGTTTCTCATGATTTAGGGACTCCTAAAGAGCAATCACCTGCTGCTGGTTGGTTTTCTTCTACAAAGTCCGCAAAGAAGGTAATCTAGCTCATGACATTATCATGGCTTCTTTCTTGTTTATTTCATCTTTATGCAGTCATTTCGATGCCAGTCACTCTCTACGATGTATATATTGATTTTTGAAAGGCATCACTCTTTTTCATAGTTCCAGTGCATATGCCGTTCCATGTTCTATTCTAAAATAGCCACTGCCTGCAGTGTATCTTAGCCTCTAATATCTTACCCTGATTGCTTTCCACCAAGTTATTTTTTAGGTCTAACTCAACATGGTTTATTTATGCAGTCGGTTTTCCCCAGTGTTTAGATTGGCTGTTTTTCGGTCTCTATTTCAATAGATTTGACTTTATGATTTCCAGGTGCTTGAGAACGTGACTGAATAACGATTTCTTTGAGTCTATTATCAATTCATTTGGTTTTTCCGCTTCTATAAGATCTTTCTGTACTTGGTATGTCTATGCACAGGTTAACTTCATTGTTCTATATTTTGAGGAGTAGCTAGATTTCTGCTTCTTCTTTTTTCCCTTTTTTTCTTTTTCAAAATTTCCCTTTCTTCAGTAGATACGCTTCAGCAGTTCGGAATTCTGGAAATAAAAAATTGAATCTCTCAGCCTTGAGTTTGTCCTTTCTTTTTTTTTTCTCTTCACCTGGGCGACGCCACATGTGGGGGTAAAGTCATGTTCATTATGTTGTATCAATCACTTCCATGCATTTATGCTTTAGATTTTTTTATTATATAGGACACCTATCGATTCAAATATTGATGTGTCGTCTTAATGAATGCTTACTGCCTCCTCTCATCACCTCCTTGCTTTCATATGCACTATCAAATTGTTTGGTTCCTTGAATGGTTCTTCATCCTTTATATTAGGTATCTCTGAGCTCTGTCACATCAATTATCGATGGCTTGAAAAAGCTGTATGTGCAGAAGCTGAAGCCACTGGAAATGACCTATAAGTTTAACGATTTTGTTTCTCCTTTACTGGTAACTTCCCATCTCTGCCCCTTAGACTAAAAACACAAATCGCAATTGTATGTTACTGTTTCAGTTCATATAATAATTTAGCTGATAATGTATGGTGGATTGACACTGACTCTGCAATAATGTATTGCATGTTCTGGTAGACCAATAGTGATTTTGATGCTAAACCCATGGTAATGCTACTGGGTCAATACTCCACCGGGAAAACTACATTTATCAAGCATTTACTAAGGTCAAGTTATCCAGGTATGCGATATCTACCAAATAATATCCATTTCCTTTTCCTAATTGAACTTATTTATTTTATTCCTTCTCCATGCGAATAGGTGCTCACATTGGACCTGAGCCTACAACGGATAGATTTGTTGTTGTGATGGTATGCTATTTTCTTTCCTGTAATTCATGCCATATGAACTGTGTTAGTTATTACCAGCAATTTGCACCAGCTATATGATTCTGCATTTGATCATCGATGGTATCCGATCCCAATCTGTGTGTACGAAATACAGTTGAAGATCCCACTCTATTACTACTTCTATTATAGTTTAAATGGCCAACATGGTTTTGTTTCAGTTTATTTATGCCACCAATTGGTTCTTTTGTTTGGTCCTGATGTGTACTTTCTGCTTTAAGAACCATTCTATTGGATTCAAGTTCAGCTGATAAGGCATCCTGTGCACCTTTTAGTTACTGGGGATTACTTTTCTTTGTACAGAATGGACCTGATGAGAGAAGTATTCCAGGGAACACTGTTGCTGTTCAAGCAGACATGCCGTTCGGTGGCCTAACTAGTTTTGGAACGTCGTTTTTGTCAAAATTTGAATGTTCTCAAATGCCACATCCTGTGAGAACAAGCTCTATCTTTTAGGATCTTGAGTCCCTGCTCCTCCTTGCATGCTGCCTCATGGTTTTGGGGCTCCTTTCTTTTTTCTCTCGATTTTTGGATAGTAAGTAGTAACCCAAATAGAGAAGTCAAGAACCTTCCTACTGCTAATCCAGCCTATACATGCTGGCCATGCCTATAGCTAAAAGCATCTTGATCATTAGATAAATTATGAGTCAACCCTAGCTAACAATTGATTGACTCAAACTTTAATGTAAAAACATAAAGCATGAAACAACCTCCAGAAAAGACATTTGAAGATGGAATAATCTGACAATACCAAAAAGCATGTTAGAGGGAGCAGGAAATTTTTTTAGCTTTTATAACTTCTTTTAACATTGCAGCAAGTGACTTTTTTTGTTTATTGAAAGCTGCTGGAACATATTACCTTCGTGGATACTCCTGGAGTTTTATCAGGAGAAAAGCAACGCACACAAAGAAGCTATGACTTCACTGGTGTGACATCTTGGTTCGCTGCTAAGTGTGATCTCATCCTGCTTTTATTTGATCCTCACAAGCTTGATATTAGTGATGAATTTAAACGAGTAATTGGATCTTTACGAGGACATGATGATAAGATACGTGTAGTTTTGAATAAGGCTGACCAAGTTGATACACAGCAGGTACGCCTAATTAGGGATGTTCCTTAGCTCATGTTGTTGCCTTTCTATTGTCACAATGAAAGTTATGCTGTCTGTGCTAAATTGATTGCAATGGTGTCTCTCATTTTGCAGCTTATGCGTGTATATGGAGCTTTGATGTGGTCCCTCGGGAAAGTGTTAAATACTCCTGAGGTTAATCGTGTTTATATTGGGTAAGTTCTATGCTATTGTTTTTCTGTTGTGATTTTATAGTACTTAAAACACTTTCTTTTGTTTGTCTGAGAAGCTCTAATAGTTGTGTAACAGCTACATTGTCACCAGACCACATACATATATGACAACTGCATGTTTAATTTTCATTTATCAATTGAGATATTATGGCCCAGACTTTAATATCTTGAAGATTTGGCAATTGGAAAGTAGGCTGCATTTTATTTTGCTGTTCTCTCGTTCCGAGCTTTTTTGGTTTTTGTTTTATCATTAGGATTACTCTGTCGTTACAGTAGGGGGGTTCTTTTATGATCTTAATACCTTTTCGGATATATTTGTCTGATATCCCCTATATAATGCTTTTCCTTAAAAAGAAATTGATGCGCTTGTAATGGATGGACTCTCACTTTGTCTTGTTTGTTACAAAGAAGTTCTTTGTTGAATTTTCTGTTTAGCCATTTTTTTCTTGACACGACATTTTCCAAATATTCTTTCTTTGGTGGTTAAGACGGATGCTAGAGTTCACTCTTTTGTTGTCCTCCATCTTGAGTCACCTTCAACCTGCTGATCCTCCTTTCATGTTTACACATCACGGTCTAGGCATATTCATGATTATTTTCTATCTTGAAGATATTTTTCTTTCGACTATCACCTGATGTGTTTTTCTGTTGTCACAGTTCATTTAATGACAAGCCTATAAATGAGGGTGCTATAGGTCCCATCGGTAAAGAGCTCTTTGAGAGAGAACAGGAAGATCTTCTGAATGATTTGAAGGACATACCAAAGAAGGCCTGTGATCGTCGGGTACGTACAAGATCCTTGTCTCATGGAGATTTCCATTACGAAGTGAAGCATGATATATATGTAATGATCTTTACATTTTGCAGATCAATGAATTTGTAAAACGTGCTAGGGCTGCTAAAATCCATGCTTACATAATCGGTCACCTGAAAAAGGAGATGCCCGCAATGATGGGTAAAGCTAAGACACAGCAAAGGCTCATCGATAATCTGCCCGATGAATTTGCAAAGGTGTCTCTCTAGTCTCTACGCACACACATTCATACATAGACACATAATTGTTATTGGTTGCTCATGACGACTATGGATTCTTACTTCATCATCTCGTCGCATTTGCAGGTTCAGAGAGAACACCATCTACCAGCGGGGGATTTCCCTCACGTCGAGCACTTTAAGGAGAGTTTGAGTGGGTACAACATAGATAAGTTTGAGAAGCTGAAGCCTAAAATGATACAGAGTGTTGATGACATGCTCGGATACGACATCCCCGATCTCTTGAAGAACTTTCGGAATCCTTATGATTAACAATGGCTGGAGATGATATGTTCTACCACACTCTGTTTGTAACAAAAGCAACATTTAATTGGTTCGTCATTTTTATATACACTGTCACATGTATAGACTTTACTCGGATTTAATACTGTATTTGCTGTACACCTGCGTTTGTTAATAAGGGTGTTAATTTGGGTTTGTTAAAATATTATGGTTTTAACTTTTGTTATCTCGATAAATTTATGGAGTCGAGTATGAAGAAGACCTAATACCATTACTCATCCGATGTCATTTTTTTATGGCCACATTAGCGATATCATTTTACTCCCAATTACCGAAATTGTGAAATTTATAGTCGCTTTTGAGAATTTTGGAGAAATTGTAAAAAGTTGGATAAATGTTAGTACTGTACTATTATATAAGACTCATTTAGTTCAATTAGATTTTATTATTTAAATACTAATAAATATTAATGAATAATTTTTAAAAATCAAGCTTATTATTGTCTTCGTAACGAGTAGAGTAATAGTTTAGATCAAAGTTTCGAGTAGTCATATGGGGCAAGTACCCCTTAAGTATATAATTAGAGAACAAATCTCTGTCACAAGATCAAGAAATCAAGGGCTAAGATTACTTTTAGAATTATAGCATTATATTAACGTTTTGATTCACTATATGAATAATTTAGTTCACTCGGAGGTATATACGCCATTTTTTTGAATTAAAATGAGGTGGGTCTTCTCTTTCCCTCATTTGAACATTTCACTTCCGTCTGTCTCTTCTCTTCTCTAATTCTCCTTATCTCTCCGTCGAATACTTAGGGTTCCACCACTGTGACCTCCATTCTTCGTTATGTTTCCTCCATTCCTCGTCATCGCATAGTTAGGGCTCATCACTGTGCTTTCCTCCATCAATTTCCGGCGATGTGTCCTCCATTCCTCTCCATGTTTTCTTCATTCCAGCCACCGTTTCTTCCGACCAATGGCTTCAAACTGGGAAAGCGAAGAGCGACGGAGGAGAAAAAGGTGATGATCGCGTCGCTCAGTTGCTCCATCCGACGGCTGAGGAAAAATGAAGCCGGAGATGCGGAATTTTGTTGCCGGAACATGATTTACATTGGAGAAGAAGAAAACGTTGTGCAAATGTTGCAATTAAAGGAATTTGTGTGAGATATCTGTAAACTTATACGGATTTACAGTGAAATTTATTTTTGGTTTTGTATATTGTATTTACATTGAATTTTTAGTGATGTATATTGTGATTATAGAGAAATATATTGTATGGTGAACTAGTATATTGCTATGTGAGTTTACTATTTTTTTCATTTGAGCGATATATATCAGGTTTATAATGAAGTATATTTTGTTTATAGTGAACTTGTATATTGGAATGTGAGTGTACTATTTTGGCATTTGAGTTATGTATATTGTGCTTATAGTGAACTAGTATATTGGCATGTGACTGTACTGATTTGAGATTTGAGTGAAGTATATTATGTTTACAGTGAACTAGTATATTCACACGTTAGTGTACTGTTTTTGCAGTTGAGTGATGTAAATTGTGCTTATAGTGAAGTATATTTTGTTTATTGTGAACTAGTATATTGACATGTGAGTGTACTATTTTGCCATTTGAGTGAAGTATATATTGTTTACAATGAATTGTTTTGGCTATATAATTATTTCTATTATTAACCCTTTTCATTTCATTGAAGTAAAACGTGCTTAGAGTGAAGTGTTTCATGCTTAGAGTGAAGTGTTTGTGATCCATGCTTATATTGCTCTGTTTTTTCATTTCAGTGAAGTAAAACGTGCTTAGAGTGAAGTATTCGTTGATTAGAGTGAAGTGTTTGTGATCCATGCTTATATTGCTCTGTTTTTCATTTCAATGAAATAAAATGTGCTTAGAGTGAAGTATTTCATGGTTAGAGTGAAGTGTTTGTAATTCATGCTTATAGTGCACTATTTTATCATTTCAGTGAAGTAAAACGTGCTTAGAGTGAAGTATTCAATGGTTAGAGTTAAGTGTTTGTGATCCTTGCTTATATTGCACTATTTTATCATTTTAGTGAAGCAAAATGTGCTTAGAGTAAAGTATTGCATTGTTAGAGTGAAGTGTTTGTGATTCGTGCTTATAGTGCACTATTTTATCATTTCAGTGAAGTAAAACGTGCTTAGAGTGAAGTATTCCATGGTTAGAGTTAAGTGTTTGTGAACCGTGCTTATAGTGCACTATTTTATCTTTTCAGTGAAGTAAAACGTGCTTAGAGTGAAGTTTTTGTCATTCATGCTTATAGTGCACTATTTTTTCATTTCAGTGAAGTGAAATGTGCTTAGAGTGAAGTATTCCATAATTAGAGTGAAGTGTTTGTGATCCATGCTCATAGTGCACTATTTTTTTTCATTTCAGTGAAGTAAAATGTGCTTAGAGTAAAGTATTTTATGGTTGGAGTGAAGTGTTTGTGATCTATGCCTATATTGCTCTGTTTTTTCATTTCAGTGAAATAAAACGTGCTTAGCGTAAAGTATTTCATGGTTAGAGTGAAGTGTTTGTGATTCATGCTTATAGTGCACTATTTTATCATTTCAGTGAAGTAAAACATGCTTACAATGAAGTATTCCATAGTTAGAGTGGAGTGTTTGTGATTCATGCTTATATTGCACTATTTTATCATTTTAGTGAAGTAAAATGTGCTTAGAGTAAAGTATTCCATGGTTTCATAATATCTCAGTATACGGGCTAACTGTTATACTTCACTATAAGAAATATTCACTTCATAATGTCTTCTTAGTTACTGATATATGCCATACACTTGGGAACCGTTATACTTCACTGTAAGTCAGATTTACTTCACTATAAGAAATATTCACTTCATACGAAGATGAATAAGATTCGAATTAGGCTTCGTCTATAATTGGTATCGAGTTCATTTGATCGATTGAAGACATGTGGTCTGTGTGAAATAGCAAATTTGCAGATCGTGAAATTGACAGTTGACGATGGAGAAATCAGTTCTTGCGATGAAAAATCTGCAATTGATGATGGAGATTGTTGAACATGAGCGCGAGCTATACAGATTGTATAATTGGCTAGGGAGATCACAACAAATCAACGTGAGTGATGGAGATAGAATCTGCGTGAGTATAGCGAATTTGCAGATTGTGCAATCGATAATTGACGATGGAGTAAATCAGTTCTTGCGATGAAGATTCTTCAATTGACGATGGAGATTGCTGAGCATGAGTATGTGCAATGGAGATTATAACAAATCAGTCCGGGAGCAGGAGGCAACGAGGGCGCAGGTGTAGAGATATTGCCGGTGTCCCGCGAGAGGAGGTGAGCCGTACTCCGTGAGAGGCAGACCGGAGGAGGGGGGCACAGATAGGGAGGCAGCCGTGAGAGGCAGGCAGGACGGAGGAGGGTGTCGCCGGAGAGGAGGTGCAAGTGTGCTCCGCCACCTCCTTTGTGAGAGAATGAGAGAGTGTGTGTTTGTGTGTGTAAGCGTGAATGGTGTGTGTATGTGAAAATAGGAGAACAAAGTTGATTTCCTAAAATACCTCTATGCAATTTTTATTAACTAAAAATATTTACTTATTTTAGTCATTGGATTAAGATAACATTTGGCTGGGATTTATTTTCTAGTTATACATTTAAAATTAGTTAAACATTGATCATCTCCCAAAAATTTCAATCATCAATATTATGTTTGTATTATTGTCGTATAAACATTAAATTATTGATATGTAGATTCGAATGCTTATTGTATTAAAAATATTGCCAAATTTGGAAGCAATTTAATTGCTAAAGTAATATTATTGCTAAAGGTTTTTGGTAGTAGATTTGATTTTATGCATATTGATTGCACAAAAATAATAATTTCAGAATTTGCATATTCCCCTAATTTCCAGCCGATATACTAGTATTTCGCCGATTTCACAAAACCTTCTCAAATTAGAACGTCAATTAATTGATCAACCATCAATTGACATGTTTCTCAATTATTGAAGGAATGTAGATGTATCATATATTGTCTGTATAAGTAATTCATTCTTTTTAATATCCCTCAAATTATTTTAACCTATAATCAGTAAGCAAATAAGTACCCCAAGTATAAATTTTCCTCAAAATCAGTAGATTTATAACATATAATCCGCGTATTGAATTATAACTTTAAATATATACTCCTATACAACTGGAAAGAATATCATTAATATCGTATATTATCTTCCCTCGAATTTGCAACTTCACTTCAATTCAAAATTCTAATTATGGACCAGATTAAAATGTGCTGAAGATTGAAGCATTACCATTTCTCTGTAAACAAATACGAGTGATGCTAAATGGCCATAATGTGGCTGACCATAAAACTAAAAAAATAGTAAAAAATAGTACATTAAATGCTAATTTACTTGAAATTAGTTCATCTTAAAAGTATCAATATTTCTAAGACTAATATACCCTTGTGCACAAATAACAAACTAAGTCATTAAATATCTTGAAAAAATTGAACTTTGAATACTACATGTAAATCCTTTTCGTTTCTTTTATGTTTGCTTTCTTCTTCTATTTTTTTTATACTTCTATTTATTATTTTAATTGCTTAGTATGTATAGTTACTTTTCAAGTCAGTATATAAATACGTTTCTTTTATGTTTGCTTACTTTTTGATTTTTCTTTTTTTTACAGTTATTTGTTTTCTAGTATATATTATTATTTTAATTGTTTAATATGTATAAATTACTTTTGAAATCAGAATATAAATATCTTCATGATATTAAAGTTCTATAAATATTTAAAGTATACTACTATACTTAACATTAACATTTAAATAACTTATAAATAAAATACATGGAAACATTAAACTGTACAATTATTTTTAGGTAGATATTTTCAATATTAAAAGTATATATAGAAAAACATAGTATTATTCTTAATTAAAATATAAAATTTATGGTGGAGATAAATAGGCCAAAACATAAGCAATTGGACCTTATATAAGTACCTTTTTGCTAGTGCGCATGTAACGCCCCAGAATTTCGATATCTTTCTTTCGAGATAAATCGGAATTTTGGCTTAATTAATTTTCGTTAGAAGGCGTGTGGACGTAGAATTTCCGTTGTAATTTCTGACTTTGGAATAAGTTAAGTATTTGTGTTGGGAAGCAAAATAAAGTACAAGGAAATTTTGGTTGAAACATAAAAGTAGAAGAAATACTTTTATTAGAGAAATGTGGTTACACCTTGACGAAATAGAAATTCAAAATATGGAGATACAAATTATACATGCTTCGATTTCCACACAGTGTAACAACTAATCCTACTCTAAGCTATGAGATGAACTAAGATCAAACTAGTAGCTAATATGGGACTTGGTCAAAAGCTACTCAAAGTCTAATGCTTGAACAATGGCTAAGTTTAGCAATAAAACAAAGGGAATGAGGTAATGGATTCTCTCTTGTCTCCCTCATCTTTTTCTCGAAATTCCAGCCCTCCATATGACTCCAGGAAGGCAGCCTACACCTGCAAAGTTTACACAGAAAGGGGTATTAGATTTTAGACACAAGTAAGGGAAGAGGGAGACACAAGCTCAATATAGAAATAAGGAGAAATAGAGCCGCATAGGTCAGCCTGTAGGCTGCAAAATAGAGCCAAGATCAGCTCCCTTCTGTCAACCATTCAGTTACACCAAAATAGGGTTAGTTTGGAACTCACAAATAAAGGGGAAGGGAGGCAAGCTCGATTAAGCATGTTGAGGAACTAGGCTGAGTAGGAACAGCCGAGAGGCTGCTCCTTTGGCTAGGGAGGCAGCCAATTGTCACATTCCCATCTTACACCAAGATAGGAGCCAAGTCTAAGAGGCATAGGGGAAAAAGGGCCACTGTTCAGGCTCAATTGAGAAGGAATCAGATTCCTTTTAACATCACCAAGCCTAGGGGAAGGAGCTGTCAAAGAATACAGCCCAGACTTTCACCAATGTAGTGAGATTAGCAATATCACAAGCTTGCAAAGGGGCTGAGGAAACAGCCCCAAAATAGCATCACAACTTCCCAAGGATCTGGCACAAAATGCCAAGAACAGAGAATGTATTTAAGCAGCCTCATCACCTCCACTTTCCCCTCCACCCTTCATCACATACTTCATCACATAAGAATTTTCGGCAAGGACGACGGAGGGAAAACGAGCGAGGCAGTGGCAACGGGATAGGAGCAGCCCCACAACTGAAAATCACCGATCAAGGGAGAAAAATATTCAAGGGCAAGTGAGGCCTAACGAAGAATTTAATTGGAGATAAGCATACGAGGTGGGCTTTCTTTTAATATCCACACTATATTCTTTTAATATCCAGCACTATAGTGTGGATATAAAGCAAATGTTTTGAAGTTATAAAATACCTTTTCTCAAAAATGGAGATGTGATCATTTCTTTTAAAGTCGTTGTCATGCCATAAAATATTTGTTTTCGAGACCTGTCTGTGAGGGCTATACGCCGAAAGTTTGGCGGTGCCAAACATTTGGTAATGAACTTGGTTTCCAATAGGACCGCAAAATCCTATTCGGAGTTACGTGCGCGAGGGCTGTGAGCCATTTTCCAATATGACCGCAAAATCCTATTCGGAGTTACGTGCGCGAGCGCGAGAGTTTGGCGATGCCAAACATTTGGTAATGAACTTGGTTTCCAATAGGACCGCAAAATCCTATTCGGAGTTACGTGCGCGAGGGTTGTGAGCCATTTTCCCAATAGGACCAAAAATCCTATTCGGAGTTACGTGCGCGAGGGCTGTGAGCCATTTTCCAATAGGACCGCAAATCCTATTCGGAGTTACGTGCGCGAGGGCTGTGAGCCATTTTCCAATAGGACCGCAAATCATATTCGGAGTTACGTGCGCGAGCGCTGTGAGCCATCCTAGAGAGAGGCTGGCCGGCGAGGGTGCTTGTGAAGGCGGCCACCTTCACGGCCCACTGGATTCTCAGACATGGAGGAATACATCAAGAACTTAGATTGAAATCGGACTTTTAAGATCACAAAAGAATTTAGTATGCTCGGGCCTTTTAAGAAAACCCCCGTGTGATACTGTTGATGGATGACAACTTATATTTGTATGTTTTGTTTTCGGCACGTGTCCACTGAGTACTCCTGTACTCAGCCCTGCATGTATTTATAAATGTGCAGGTTGAACGTCAAGATGGAGAAGAATTGATCGGAGTCGATGCTATTAAATAATCGTGTGGATTTCTCGACGATTCGTGTCTTCATACACGAAGTCGTTCAGTAGGGACCTATTCCGCTGTGTTTTGTTGAATGAGAATAGTAACGTCTCATCATTGAACTCTGATTCAGTTGACATGTCAAATTATTCTATTTTGAGATCTTGTAACCAAATACTTGCATTCTAATTTGCGGTATCAATTGATTGGCCTTTTGGCAAGTCCCTTGAGTTCTTTTCTCGTTTCGTTAATTCCGCTTATTAGTCACGGATTTCCCGCTTTTGCTATCATTAGCAAAGTGCGGTCGTGACAGCGCACTCTCACTCTATGTTGGACAACTTTTAAGACATTTGGAAATCAAATTCTTAAACAAAAAAACCAAAACAAATATATAAATTTTTGTTTAAAAATATTATTAAAAATAAATAAACTATACCAAATAAGTTGGTACTATGTACGAGGTATTACATTTATAAATATTAGTAGTATAAAGTATGATACTAAAGACTCCTTTAAAAACAATGAATCTTTATTGTAGTGTAAACAAAATTAATTTAAAACTACAATATTATATCAATCGAATTTCTATTTTTTAAATTGAATCTCCAATATATTTTTTGGATTCAAATTCTGTTAAAGGGTAGGTGAAATAAGAAGGCAAAATTACAATATGACATAATGTGAAAAATAATATTTTATAGTTCAATTGTACACAAAAATATAATGATCATTTAGTATAATAATTTATATTCATAGCATAAGTTGTGTTATGTACGAGTCTCAGTTGATATTGAAATTTGAAGTAAAAAATTAAGGAAAGGGTAATTAAGTAAAATTATCTTAGCACTAACTATTACTATTAATTTATTGCATTGACTTTTATAATTATTTACAAAAATGTCATTGTGTGGCTGGACACATTAGAGCATTCCCAACGGTGAGCAGCAGCTCACCGTCCATCCTTGCCGCTGGCAAGGACGAGCTCCGCCACCATTGCGCTCTTGCCGCTGGCAGGGCGCTGCTCTATGCATAGAGCACGTCCGTGCCAGCGGCAAGAGCACGAGGCGTCGACGTGGCATGCTCTGATTGGCCAGTTGATTTATCATTTTTATTTTTTTTAAAAAAAATCGAAAAAATCTGAAAAATTCAAAATTAATAAAAAAAATATTTTCCCACTTCCTAATAAAATATATCCATTTTTTCCACACTTTTAATTTATTTTTTTTCATTATTTTTACCCCAAAATTCATACTTTCATCTATAAATACTCTCATTTCAAACACAAAAAAATTACACTATAACAAACAACTCTCTCAATCTCAAATTTTAGGAGTTTAATTATGTAATTTTTTATTTTTAGGAGTTTAATTATGTAATTTTTAATTTTTAGTATTTTAATTATGTAATTTTTAATTTTTAGGATTTTAATTATGTCTTTTTTATTTTATATGTATTTTGTAATATTTATTGTGATTTTTTAATGAATTTTAGTATTATGGAAATGTTTATGTTTAATTGAATATTAAATTAATTGTGCTCGTCCTTGCGGAAGAGCACAGTTGTGGGTGTTGTGCTCTTGCCAGAGAGCAGGCATGAATAGTACCGCCCGGGCCCACAACCCTGCCGCTGGCAAGAGCACGGTTGTGGATGCTCTTATGGCTGCATAGCATTATTCAATACACTAATAACCAGAAAATTTAAAATACAATGAAGAAAATTCTCTTGTTATTTCTCTTTGTGGAAATCTGCCTTGTCAATGGATGTTTTTTCACAGAAAAGCATCATATCCACATCCTTGTCAATGGATGTTTTTTCATGAAAAACTCACTAAACTCATAACGCATGAGTCGTTGTGGATACCGAAGAGTGATGGTATTTATTTTAGTAATCACACTAGATATATAAATCAGGCCTAGAAGAAATATGATTGGAATAATAGTTAGATTTATAGATGAGGCGATTGGAATAATTAATTAGCAATATGACTTTTAGTGCTGGCTTTGCAGTGAAAGACATTTCAGACTATTGCGTATGAAACCATATTAATTTGAGCTATATTTCTCTCTTTTACATCGTATTGCCTTATCTTATCGATTTATCGTTTACATTGTTTTATTATTCAACATTGGTGTGAGGTTGTGTCCATGCATGCAGAGCCGTTGGAGCTCAGGCAAGAAATCAAGAAAGGAGCTCGATGATTGCAAACTGGAACTAGCCGTTAGGTGACAGTTATAACTGAAATTTGGAAAGGAGAATCAGTTATTTAGTTCCATCTTTCATATCAGTTTATATAGCTCAATCTTGATTGTAATACGAGAGAGATCATCACAGTATACGCATTCACAGTTAGGAGATTACCACTCAAGCTTGAAATTAATGATTGAGTAGTTGAATTGTGAGAGTGAGTTCCTTGTAATCGAGTGTTCTTCTTCAATAAAATTCCGATCATCTTCTCCGTGGACGTAGGTGGTTTATCACCGAACCACGTTAAATCTTTGTGTCTTTTACGTTCTTATAGAGTGTGTGTGAGATCGGCGACTTCACGACCCAACAATTGGTGTTTATCTTCTTTTGTTGTTGACCATTTAATAATTTGTTATTCGATTTGTGGTGGGTGAAATTATTTCAAAATTCAATTACTTATTCATTTAGGCGACAAATGATCTGTTTATTGTGATTATAATAGAACACACACTGTGTGCATGTAGTTGCATATTTGTATTCACAATTCAAATATTTTATACAAAGAGAAAAAGATAAAAAAAATAGTTAAAATATTATTTGTGAAAATACAAATCACTGAAAACTTTTCATAAACATTTTTAACTAATTTTAATGGAAAGATCAAAATAGAAAAATATGATATTTTTTTGTAGACAAAGATAATTTAAGAATGCATGAGCAAACATAGTCACTTTAACTATAAAATTCGAATATATTGTCACTCAAAAACAATTTTCTAAAATATACATTAAAATATATATATTGCATACATAAGCATTTAAAACAGTTCTCATCCAACTCAATATAATCTGTCGTAAGAAAATAATCATCAAGAGTGTATACTATGAAATGCTATACATTTATTTGTAGTTACCTTCTTTCGACATTCGTCATTCGTCATTCGTCATTCGTCATTCGTCATTCGTCATTCGTCATTCTTTTGTTATGATAGACCCATTTGATTTGACAGGCAACTATTTTATCTACCAAATCGTTTAAAAATTGCATTAATGATCGGTTAATCATACTGCACTCACTCCTAATATAACTCCCAAGAATAAATTTCACATATATAAAATGGTTTCAACTTTCAAATGAAGGTGAATAGAACGAAGCTAAAACGCTAAGTATACGTTGGGTTAAAAATATTGTGACATGAGATAAGCTTAAAAGCAACAAGCACTAGTAATCTAGTGATAGAATAGTACCCTGATTATTTAGGCCACGAGCGCAACTGTATATATGGTTTTTGCTCCATGGAAAAATCAAACAAAGGAAAGATTACTCAGGGATGGAGCATAAGGGATCGGTGATGACAGATGTGCGTTATGCAAGGACGAAAGTGAAATCATATATCATCTCTTTTCTAAATGCAAATTCTCCAACAACTTGTTGTACTATTGTTTTCATCAATGAAACTTCTCTTACTGACCATAAACTAAGCAAAGGCAAGTCTCCTCTCTTGGAATGAGGCGCCATTTGTAAAGTTTGATAGGAAGATTTAGATGTCACTATTCTATGTCATTACATATTCCATTTGGAATATCCGTAATAAGGTGGCCTTTCAAAACTTGAATCTGAATTGGGATTTTGAAAAAAGGAAACTATTCTGGCGGCTGTGGACTCGACGTTGGTGCCATGATTTTCCTTTCTATCCAGAAAAAGTTCTTGGAAATATAAATGAATTAAGGAGATGGTCAGACAAAAGACAAAACCCATAGCTCGGCGAATAGGGGTGTGCATTCGGGTTTCGGTTCGGTTTTTTGCTAAAACCGAACCAAAACCGAAAAAACCGAATTTAGTTCAAAATCCAAACCGAACCGAACCCGAAAAACCAAAAAACCGAAACTGAAAAACCGAAAACTGAACTTAAAAAACCGAAAAACCCGAACAAAACCGAAAAACCTGAAAAAAATAAATATAATATAAATATATATTTATATATGTGTATTTTATTTTATTTTATATATACTAATAGAATATTTATATATAATATAAATTAATAATACATATAATATATATTATATAGTAGAATATACTAAAAGAATATATATATTATATATAATATAATATATTAAATTAATAGAATATATATATAATTCGGTTTTTCGGTTTTTTCTTCGCCCGAACCGAACCGAAAAACCAAAATTTTTTTATTTTTAAAACCGAACCGAAAAACCGAAAAAACCGAACCGAATTTCAAAATTTCGGTTTGGTTCGGTTCGGATATTCGGTTTCCGGTTTTTTTGCTCACCCCTATCGGCGAATTGGGGAATGATCTTCAGGCTTGACAGCTTTATCTTTGTGTGAGCTCTCTGTTTTTGTGCTGGTGTTGGTTTGTTTGCTTTTGTAAGTTTGTTGTTGGTGTTTTTTACTTGGGTTGTTTTGGTTTTGTTTTTTGGCTTGGTTTTATTCTAGCTGCATGGTTGTGTGCTTTGTCTCTCTTTGTATCAGGTTCAGGCTAACTCTTTTTCAAACTTCCATTTTTATATATAGAAAAAAGAATAATACCCTGATTTATAAATTTATTAAGAAACAAAAATAAATAAAATTATTTTTTTACATAAATTTTCAAAAGCAACTAGTAAAATTGAAGAATAAAATACATAATGTTCAACTATTAAAATTAAAATTTACAAAATTATACAACAAAAATAAGCAAATGAAATCAAACCAAAGTTACTTTACGATTTTAAATTAATTCTTGTATAAATTTAAAAAATAAACAAAATTAAAATGGAGAATAAAATAAAGAATTTTTCAACATATAGAATAAAACAAAGTTGTCCAGAGCTTTTGTCCTAGCGGCAAGAAGCTTAGACATTATTGCATGAGGTACCGAGTTCGAGCCCTCTTTTGATCAGTTGTAATTTCCTCATATCTATAGTATATGAGTTTATTTGTAATTTCCTCCATTATATAGGAGTTAATTTTTGGAAAAAAATAAATAAAACAAAGTTCAGAAAATTTCCAAATATTCGCTTAAAAGAAGTCGAATGTAGGACTGAGGAAAAATACCGAAATATCATAATACTGCACTTACCGTACCAAAACATTATCAAAAATATTGAATTTTTGGCATACCGCAATTTTCGATACGATATGATACCTTACCGATAGATTTCGGTACAGTAAAGGTATAGATTTTTGTATACCACGGAATACCGTAATACACCAAACATACAGTATATACCGAAAACGAGGTGTGTACCGAACTCGCAGTATCATACCGGTACCAATACATACCGAACGTTCGATATATACCGCATATCCGGTATATGCCGGTAATATATGTTTATATATTTTTATTATATATTAGGAATATATTTATTAAAACTACATAAAACTAATAGTAATAGTTTTTTTTTGTTTGTATGAACATAGGTATAATGGTATGTCGTACGGTATATACTTTAAAAAGTGTGGTATAACGCAATATGATTCGATATACAGCAATAACGATGCAATAACGGTATCAAAAATATATCATATCGAATTTTCAGTATATAACGAAGTGCGTATACCGAAAAAATCGATAAGGTATAAGTAAGATATTTTCACATACTGCATGTTTCGGTAAAGTATGTGGTATGATATTTTCAGTGTGATATACCGTACCACCGAACCACCCCTAGTCGAACGATATACTTCAAAGTACGGAGGCAATCAGTTGCGTTAATACATTACTAGTATCAATATTAAATATAGGATTCATGATTAAACTAAAATACCTATATCTAATATAACTTCATAAGAAGAAATTATTCATAGTACTATATAGAAATTGTGATCAAATGCAAACTCATATATTGTACAAATTTCAAACTATGATCTGGACCATTAAAAAATGTCAACAAATTACAAAATAATAGCAACAGAAAATATCAACGCAGTGTCAACAGTTGACACCGTGTTGACATTGTGTTGATATTGTATTGGCATGGTGTTGACATCAAAGTCTTGAAATTTTACACTGTGTTGACATTGTGTTGAAGTTGTGTTGACAATGTGTTGAAAAGTTTGGAGTTTGTACAATATATGAGTTTGCATTTTAGCACTACTCGTACTATATATATATATATATATATATATATGGAGATGATCAAAATAAGTATGTGTTTAAATCCAGAAATGCAGACCAAATCTTGGCCCTAGGATTAGATGATCTAATGGTCAATAATTAACCAAAAACACGGAAGGTCATAATTAAGCAATTTTAGGTCATATTATAATATTTGGGTTTAATGTCATGATAAGATCGTTTTAGGTCATGCTTTGTTAGCATGACCTAAAAATTACCTAATTATGACCTAAAAGTGACCTAATTATGATATTGTTTTGCGTTTCTGTATTTAAATCTAGTTTTGCATAGATCAAAACCCTATATATATATATATATATATATATGGTTGCGTTAAAGATAGAACCATTCTTAAGTGTAGAACCTAGAACTCTACATATTTTATTCATTGGATGAGGAAAAAATGACGGTCAAGATTAAAAATCATACATATTAGACTATGTTTTCACGACATTCCGGACTCAACATGTGAAAAAACTCACATGTTGATGGAAGAATGAATGAAACGAAGAAGAGTCCATGCATGCTTTATTTTTTCACTTCTATGCATTCACCCATTAATAATAGTTTTGGTTGTAATGGGAAGTTGCTGTGCAAATCAACACCATTGGATTAAAAGATCTAACGACCTCCTTTTGGCATTTGTTCTACGTTTAAGAATGGTTCTACGTTTAAGAATGGTTCTATCTTGATCACAATCATATATATATATATATATATATATATATATATATATATATATATATATATATATATATATATATATATATATAGGGTAGTGATCAAGATATAACTAATCTTAAGTGTATAACTAGAGAACAAATCTCAGCCACACATCTTAATACTCCAAATTAATCTTATGGCTTAAATAATCTTGCAGATTTTTATAAAAAATAATAGCCAAAGGACATTTTTGGAATTCAATACCCACATACACAAAACACACAGTCAATCCTGAATCCAGCGTAACTTGAATGCTGCAGAAAATGAGTAAGCTCTCTTACGATTATCAAATTCTTCATTTTTTTATGGAGGATGAATCGCATGGATCATGGGATACGAATCCTACCAATTTCCAACAAGTCAAAAATAAATCCAAACATTTAATCATATTGACGTTCGCAAAATCAAATTACAAGTTCCCAACCATTGATTTTCAAATCTGATGGCTTATAAATGAGACTGTACTTGTTAGATTTGGATTGCATTATGGCCATACACCCAAATCTGATTCATTGGACCATTATTTATGCAACCAGATTACATTTTTTCATTGTCATTTGTGTAGATGTTCGTGAGTGGAGTACGAGTTTACGGAGCAAATAGTACTCCTACTATACTTTTTCATAGAGAAAAATATAGTTGGTAAATAACGACTCATATTATTGGTTATAGTTGGTAAATAATGACTCATAGAGAAACACATCACTCTTGGTATGATTTTACTTCACTCTTGTTTACAAAACACATCACTCTTAGCATAATTTTACTTCACTCTTAGCATGATTTTACTTCACTCTTGTTTACAAAACACATCACTCTTAGCATAATTTTACTTCACTCTTAGCATGATTTTACTTCACTCTTGTTTACAAAACACTTCACTCTTAACATGATATTACTTCACTCTTGTTTACAAAACACTTCACTCTTAGCATGATTTTACTTCACTTTTCTTCACTCTTAGCATGATTTTACTTTACTCTTGTTTACAAAACACTTCACTCTTAGCATGATTTTACTTTACTCTTGTTTACAAAACACTTCACTCTTAGCATGATTTTACTTCACTCTTGTTTACAAAACACATCACTCTTAGCATGATTTTACTTCACTCTTGTTTACAAAACACATCACTCTTAGCATGATTTTTTTTCACTCTTGTTTACAAAACATATCACTCTTAGCATGATTTTACTTCACTTTTGTTTACAAAACGCATCACTTTTACTTCACTCTTGTTTACAAAACACTTCACTCTTAGCGTGATTTAACTTCACTCTTGTTTAAAAAACACATTACTCTTAGCGTGATTTTACTTCACTCTTGTTTACAAAACACTTCACTCTTAAATAAAACTAGACATGTGACATAAAATGACAATTCAATGTGAATGAAAATGATCAAGAGATTGGGTAGAAATAGGGCATTCCAATACAGAAGCCAATGTACTATAATGAAAGCTAGCAGCAGCACAATTCCTCCCTCCCAAATTGAAGAAGAATAATTTTTCTTGATATAATAATCTATACAAGTTTCTTTCCAAACAAAGAAACGCAAATCGAAATTTGATCAAAAAATATGGACACAGCAGCTCAAGCTACGGCTCTCCATTGTACAGAAAGAATTTTACAGTTCCTCTGGACTTGGGAGTTTTAAATCTGCAAACCACAGCCATTATAAAGAACTGCGGCGTATTTTAGCCACGGTCGCCGCTTCCAACATTCAGGTACTGCAAACCGGCCTCTATGGATTCGACCACTTGAAAACTGCCAAAGGCTTCCAACGCATGGTCGACGACGCCGTTGAGCGGTAACTACACTAACTCTGATACCCTCATTCCTCATTCCTTCAAAACTCTGAAAAATTAGATCATGTTGCTCATCGTTGATTGATAGGTCTAAAACACATCACTATTGGCTATGCAATCACCATTATACCCCCACCTTATTATTGTGGAGTAAATTTGTGATTAAGAGAACTAATATCTCATTAAATTCGAAAATTAATACTAGCCTTTGATTTTTTTGATCTTGTGGCTATGATTTGTTCTCTAGTTATTTGGCTAAGGGGTGTTTGCCATAGATCACTACCCTATATATATATATATATATATATATATATATATATATATATATATATATATATATATATATATATATATATATATATATATATATATATATAGGTATTTGATCAAAACAAGTATTGGCTTAAACCAAGAAATGCAGACGGTTTTCTGTCCATTGGATTAGCCAATCTAATCTTAAGATTACATTAATTAACGACTAGATTTATTGGGTAGATATTAATATTTTAATTACTTATAATCTTAAAAGGTTAATTATGTAAATTGCATTATGTCGTTAGTTATAGTATTTCCTATAATTTTGCTCCGTCATCTAATGTTCCTTTTATATGATCATGACCTATATTTTCATCTATTATGACATATTAGAATAAATTAAATTTTTGTGGTATAAAACATAATCCATGTGTTATGACTTGAATGTAATTATATTTTGACCCTATTTTACCATGTTTTTTTATTATGACACATAACATTAATTAGTATGACCCAAAGATATGTCTATATTTTTGGGTAATTTTTTTGTCGTGCTTGAATTGTAAAGGCGTTTTTAGTATGGTTATGCCATATAATCCCTGTGTTATGACTTGAATGTAATTATATTTTGACCCTATTTTACTATATTTTTTATTTTGACACATAACATTAATTAGTATGACCTAAAGATATGTCTATATTTTTGGGTAATTTTTTTTTGTCGTGCTTGAATTGTAAAGGCGTTTTTAGTATGGTTATGCCATATAATCCCTGTGTTATGACTTGAATGTAATTATATTTTGACCCTATTTTACCGTATTTTTTATTATGACACATAACATAAATTAGTATCACCCAAAGATATGTCTATGTTTTTGGGTAATTTTTTTTTGTCGTGCTTGAATTGTAAAGGCGTTTTTAGTATGGTTATGCCATGAGTAAAAACGGAACGTCGGTTTATATTTTTGAGTAATGATCCCATGATTTCTGCGAAGAAAAAACGGAACGTCATTTTATATTTTTTTTAGTTCCCATATTACCCTTTTATGCCTCAATTCGTTATTATTATGACCTAACAAAATGGTTGACAAGACTAAATCGTGGCCGTTCATAATCAGATCCTCCGTTCCAGATTTGGTCTGTATTTTTGTACTTAAGGGCGTATTTTGATAGATTAAGACCCTATATATATATCTATAATTGTTTCTAACTTTTAACTGAGTGCCAGTGAGATTTTTTTATTGTTTTTTTTTTAACTTGGATATGATTGGAGAAGCAGTCAGGGTTATGCTTCTCCAGGTGCATCTGTTCGATCCATGGGCTGTCCTGCTCCTCCTTACACATCGTACTCTGGGGATGTTCGATCCATAGGCTCTCCCTTATACATCTTACCCGGGAGAAATGAATGTCGATAAACCATGACTGCTCTACTTTTGGGTTGTGATTTGAGATAATGATTTCAACTTTGCACTGTGGTTTTCCATGCTTTCTCCATATTATAATCCTTCCATCTCCCACAAAGTGAGACATTCTTTTCGATACGGGATTTAGGAAAATGAGATTTTATTAGTTGAGTGAAAGAGAATAAAGTAAGAGAAAGAATAAAGTAGATAGGGAAAAGTAAGAGAAAAATGTCAAAAAAGTAAATGACCATTTATCATAGGATATCACAAGAAAAAAAATATGAATCACTTAGTAGGGGATAGAGGAAGAGAGAAAATACAATATTTATATTGAGAGAATTTTTTTTAAAAATGAAAATGTGACATCTTTATTGGACAAACTAAAAAGGAAGTGATACATCTTTTATGGGAAGAAGGGAGTACCTTTTTCTTGGCAAAATCACAAAAAACAATTTGTGGTTCTAATTTATACTTTATCCGTCCCATAATAAATGTTATACTTTTCTTTTCAGTTTGTCCCACAAAATACGAGAATAAAAGTATGAGAATAAAGTAAGAAAAAGAATAAGATAGAGAGAAAAAAGTATGAGAGAAAAGGTTAAAAAAAGGAAATGACTCATTTATATTAAGATATCAAAAGAAAAGAATATGAATCAATTAGCATGGGACAAGGGAAGTACCTTTTTCTTGGAAAAATCACAAAAACCAATTTGTGGTTCTAATTTATACTCCCTCATCTTATAATAGATGTTACATTTCATTTTTAGTTTGTCTCACAGAAGATGTCACATTTCCATTTTGTGAAAAAAATTCTATCTCACATTAATATAAATATAATATATTCTCTCTCCAATTAATAAATAAAACATCTCTTAAAATATCATGTCATAATCAAAGTGCCATTTATTATGAGATGGAGGGAGTAGTATTATACTGTATATTAAAAGTGCGTTTGGTAAGACGTATTAAAGGGCTAAAATTAATTTTGTCTTAGTCTAATTTCAGTGGGTAAGATAAATTTAGAAAAAAGTAGGACTTGTAATTCCTCGATTCTTACTCTTTTCATCCTCACCTCCCTCTCACTCTTCACTTAACATGTAAGAGCATCTCCTATGGCGCCCCTCCGGTAGGACGTCCGGTCGGACACCGGGAAGGGCGACGGGACGTCCGCCGTTGGGAGGTCGGAGGTCGGATACGGACGTCCCGTGAGGACGTCGGGTGTCCTCGGACGTCCCGGGGACGGGCGGGTGGACGGGCGCCACTGTGGCGAAGGTCGGACGTCCCGGGGACGGGCGGGTGGACGGGCGCCACTGTGGCGAAGGTCGGACGTCCGATATTTGATTTTTTTTTTTTTTTTAAATTCTATATATACGGCTCGTTGAACTTCATTTCATTTGCACCACTTGTGTTAACAAGTTTCTCTCTTCTTTTACTACAAATTTCATTTCTACTTAATGGAGAACGATAGGAACTCCCCGGCCACGAGCGAGTCGCAGACTCCGGCGTTTCCCATAGATCTGGAGGGAAACGTTAGCGGAAGTGCGTCAACGGTTCCGGGAATGTCGGGGATGGGTGGGATGGGTGGAATGGGTGGAATGGGTGGAATGGGTGGGATGATGTCCCCTTATATGTACAATTGGATGGGTGGTATGGGGGGTATGACCCCAAATATGATGATGCCGGGTATGGGGATGGGGGGCATGACCCTAAATATGATGGGTATGGGTGGGATGATACCGGGGATGATGCCGGGGATGATGCCCGGGATGATGCAGGGGATGATGCCGGGGATGATGCCTGGGATGATGCCTGGGGGAGGGGGTGGCAGGGGTCATGAACCAGTAGCGGACGATGTGTATCGCCCGGTGATGGATACGCTGTCTACGGATACCCCCTCCACTTATGTTCCGGAGACTCAGTTCACCGGCTTGGAAACTTTCTGTTTTGAGGAGTTGGGGCTATCTCCAATCACGGAGACTCCCGATGATGTGGGGGGCAGCAGCAAGGGGCAGGGGCAGGGGCAGGGGCAGGGGGATGGGACGTGGCAAGGACAAGGGGAAAGCCCCGGGCTCTTCCTCTCGAACGGTGGCAGAGGAGGAGGATGAGGAAGAGACGGGAAAGAGGACGGTCTGGAGCCCGTGGGAAAACGTTGCGCTTGCAAAGGCTTGGGTGGCAATAGTCGAGGATCCCTATGTCGGTGCCAACCAGCATATTGACAGACTGTGGCATCGTATCGCTGAAGCCTACCACACACACAAACCGGCTGGGGCGAAGCGTCGCGTTCCGGAACAGTGCAGGAAACAGTGGGAGCGGTTGAGGCCTAAGCTTAGTCGATTCGCTGGTATCTACCAAAACAACCTCCGCCAGGCAAGCAGCGGTATGTCCGAGGAGGATGTCCGGAGCCGTTCCTTTTCTCAGTACCCCGACAGAGCCTTGAAGTTCAAACAATTCGACCAGTGGGAGGCCTTTCTCGTGGTGAAGGATTCCCGAAAGTTCTGTGGGGGTGTCGAATCGGGCTGGAAGCGGACGAAGATCAACGCTTCCGGTGAATACAGCAGCAGTGCTGGTTCGCACGAGCTCCCAGAAGCCGATGAGGTTTCCCCGCTACCTCAATCAGACGCTCGCCGTCGTCGTCACCCGGTTGGGCAAAAAGCAGCGCAGCGGAGGGGTCGGGGAAGCAGCAGCGGAAGCGGGTCGTTCGAGGTCGAATCGGGGGGCCCCTGCTGAATCGGAAGATTTCAACCGCCTCGCCCGCGCACAAATAACCCAAAATTATATCCGGACCATGCATAGGTGGCATGGCGCGACCGATGCGACGTACAAGAGGATGCTGAAGGAAATCATCGATGGATGTCGGCGCGATTTGGGGATGCCACCCATTGGAGATGATGGCGCCGAGATAAGCGGAGGGGACGACGGGCCCGGCACGGGCGACGGGGGCGGCACTGGTAGCGGCGACGGCACGGGCGACGAGGACAGTGCAGAGTGAGCCGGGGATGTTGGACTATGTATTTTTTTTTTCATGATTATGTATTTTTCTTTTTTTCCTAAATTTGTTTTTTTTTTTTTTATGTTTTATGACTTTGTATGTTTGCCCTTTTCAAGTATTTCCCGTAATTTTTCCGTATTTTGCTTTCCTGTACTTTTTGTTTATGTTAAAATTAAATTATTGTGATTTTTTTAATTGCGGGATGTCCTAGTGGGAAGGGCGATGGGAAGGGCGGATATGCAGGGGATGTCCTAGTGATGTGGCAGTGGGGTGGGATGTCCTAGTGACGTGGCAGGAGGTGTTTTTGGGATGTCCTAGTGGATGTCCGAGTGGGATGTCCGCCCACTAGAGATGCTCTAACAATAATTTCAGCTCATTAATATAACTGTTGAGCCCATTGTACCAAACACCAAAAAATATTAATTAAGCTTGGCGAATTAGGTGCCATTTACCCCAAATCATTAATTAAATATTTCTTCATTGTCTTCTCTTTGTGCACATGAGAAGTTGTGGGCTTCGAGCTGCTGGTCGCCCGAAGGGCGAAGATGTAGGCCGCGCCCGAAGAACTTCAACAAGGCAAAAATGTCGAATATAAAGATCTTCACTGAAGATGGGTTAATAGTTCATGACATTGATGTCATTGACGAAAACGGCAAAGATCTTTGAAATTCTTGTTAGCAACGACTTCGATAACATTGCGACGCCTCTCGTGCATATTTATCAATCGTTGGGCAATCTCCACCATTAGACTTCTCAGATATGTATTGAGTATTAAAGCTTCGATGATCCATCGATAAAATCGTTTGAGACACTCATACCTCATTGACTCAACGACGATGTGCTTGCGCGCACGTCCGTGTGATGGGTTTACAGGTGGAACGCCCACATACGGTTTGGACCGTGCACCTCTAACTGCAATACACAGCCAGACTCCTCCCTCAACGCTATGCAATGCATTGCCCCCTCCAATGCAGATGTCCTGATAAATCATTTTTTGGATTATAGAGTGATACATTTGTAGAAAGCATTATAAAGGATTGTTCGGTTTTTTCTCATGATTAAATATATGTACTCCCTCCGTCCCACATTACTTGAGGCATTTCTTTTCAGCAATGGATTAATCCTACATCTTCTTACACTTGCAGTAATATATTCCTGGTGGACCAATGCGTCTAAAGAACAAAATTAGGCTTCGAATCAGCTACAACCAAAGAATGGATTAAGTAGTAGTCCCTCCACTCCGAGTAAATAGAATTGTATTTCTATTTTGAAAATAGCAACATAATAGAATAACTTATATTTTCATTCTCAAACTTAACATAATAAATATTTACTATATTATTTTTTCTCACAATTAACAAATTAAACATCCATTTGTTAATCTGTACCAAAAAAGAAAATGCATCTACTAAAAAAAGGAATGAGTAATAAAGGAAGATGAGAATCTGGTGAAATTGAGAGCTCAGAATCCATAAAAACTACAACATAGATTTTCAATCGAAAAAAAAAAACAAAATATCTTAAAAGAACTTGTATCGAATTCATGATAAAACCAAACAAAACATGGACATTTCTAAGCACCAACAAGCTCAGTTGGCTCAGCAACTGGCTCCTCTGTAGGCCTATCCAACTTTGATCCAATATCTTCTGTGTAATCGCCATGAACCTATACGACAAAACATTCATGAATAATTCAGGTGGCATTGGCTTTTATTGAACCAACAAAGATATTTCTTCAACCAACCACATAAGGTATCCTAGAAGCAAGGTCTAAGTACTTAGTTCAGGGATTTTCAAGATTAAGAACATTTATGATGGGAAAAACATAGCTTACCTCCATCAACTTCCCAAGGTCAAACTTAGGTGCTTTCAAGATCTTCACTTTTCTGATGTACACATTCTGCAGGGGATAGATGCTTGAAGTTGCCTTTTCAATCTCTTTCCCAATTGACTCTGGAATGAACTTTAGAACCAATTCCTTCAGACTGCAGGACTGTGCTTGGTTAGCCATGATCTCACGCATTTTCCTCCGAATCTGAGAAAAATACAAGATAAAATTATTCTGAGTACAGTTGCTTGATAACCTATTGATGATATATCATATGAGTTATGGATAGCATAAGTTCAGTACAAATGAAATGACAACTGTATACGCAACTTTTTAAAGAAAATTTACCTGGCGGACTTGGCTAGCCTTAGCATAGCATGTAACTTTCTGCTGGTTTACACGCTTCTTAGTGAAGGCAATGCAGAACATCCTTAGTGTGTATGCATCAGTAGTCTTCACATCAATATGGGCCTCAATAAGTGATTGCCTTTTCCTGACAAGTGATCTCAACTTGTCTGTGGTGAAGTCCATACCCTACAAGTGAATACCATAGGTTTAAGATTACAAATGTAATCATGTGAAAAACCCAAGTAAGAATTTTTTATAATTATGCGTACCCAGAAGTTAGTGAGAACATTCTTTCCCTGAACATCTTCAACTCTCAAGCGGATCTTCCTGTAAGCGTGATCCTCATCACCTTGAAGATCAGCCAAGGACGCCTCAATCACACGGTGCTTGAGACCTTCAGATGCGATCTGATGAGATGCAATAATGCCATTAACAAACAAACAAGACTACAGGGGAAAGACCATAGCCCAGTGAGGGTATCCCACAGTATTCAACTGATCAAAGCTTTTCTATGTTTAGTAATGACATAAAAGTGTCTAATCACTAGTTCTCATATGTAATGCACTGATAAAGATCAAGAGTAAATTATAGAATGCTCAAAACACATACATTTTCATGTCTACAAAGTTATACATTCAAATGAAAAAATCAGGTATAAATGCGAAAAATCAAAGGAATAAAATGTGTACCTTTGTGCCCTGGGTGCGGGTAATTAGGGTTTTCCCAACGTTCTTGTTGCTGAAAACTGATGGAGCCTTGATATCATACCATTCTTTCTTTGCGAATGGATCAACACTAAACCAACAGGATATTTTTTTAGTACGGGAAATCAGGATACTGAAAACTTCAATACATAATAAACAATAGTAATTCACACAATCGAAATATCGAAATTAAACAAAGGTAGCAACTCACGCCTTCTTCTTGCCTCCCTTCTTTCCCTTTGAAATCCTCTTGTTCTTTCTGCATTAGATCAAACAAAAATTCAGCAAATCGAAGATAATAGATTAAAGAGTGGGCGGTGTGGTTTTATGGTGATGAGAAAAATATACCCGACGGCCATGGTGGAATCGCAGCCTAGCTTGAGACAGCAAGCTGATGAAGATCTGCGCTCAGCACATAAACCCTAATTGCAATTGCGGCTTTTTATTTGAGGTTTTGATAAGAAGCTATTGGGCTTTTCAAATAATGTTGGGCTGAGTAATATTTTCTATTTGTTAGTGCTAATGGGCTTAAAATATTTGGAATCACTTTTTACTCATATGTGCAGGGTTCAGCCATATTTCAAAAAAATAAAAAATAAGATTTCTTGATTTGTTTTTGTACATAACCATTGGATTAGGGGTGGGAAATTATACCGAAATACCGTAATACCGGACTTATCGTACCGAAAAAATACCGAAAATACCGATTTTTCGGTATACCGCAGTTTCCGGTACGGTATGATACAGTACCGTAGTGTTTCGGTACGGTAACGGTATCATTTTTTCTATACCTTGGTATACCGCAGTATACCGAATCCACGGTATTCCGGTATACCACGGTATACCGGTATACCGTGGTATATCGAATATTTGGTATACCGTGGTATACCGGTATATATATATATATATATATATAAAACTATCATTTTATGATGCAAAAGTATCATTTTATCATCAAAAAAATCTAAAACTATCATTATTAAATAAAAGTATCATTTAATCATTTGAAACTATCATTTTATCCCCTCAAACTATCATTTTATGATGCAAAAGTATCATTTTATCATCCAAAAAATCTAAAACTATCATTTTAAAACAAAAGTATCATTTTATCATTTGAAACTATCATTTTATCCCCTCAAACTATCATTTTATGATGCAAAAGTATCATTTTATCATCCAAAAAATCTAAAACTATCATTTTAAAACAAAAGTATCATTTTATCATTTGAAACTATCATTTTATCCCCTCAAACTATCATTTTATGATGCAAAAGTGTCATTTTATCATCCAAAAAATCTAAAACTATCATTATTAAACAAAAGTATCATTTTATCATTTGAAACTATCATTTTATCCCCTCAAACTATCATTTTATGAAGCAAAAGTATCATTTTATCATCCAAAAAATCTAAACTATCATTTTAAAACAAAAGTATCATTTTATCATTTGAAACTATCATTTTATCCCCTCAAACTATCATTTTATGATGCAAAAGTATCATTTTATCATCCAAAAAATCTAAAACTATCATTATTAAACAAAAGTATCATTTTATCATTTGAAACTATCATTTTATCCCCTCAAACTATCATTTTATGATGCAAAAGTATCATTTTATCATCCAAAAAATCTAAAACTATCATTATTAAACAAAAGTATCATTTTATCATTTGAAACTATCATTTTATCCCCTCAAACTATCATTTTATGATGCAAAAGTATCATTTTATCATCCAAAAAATCTAAAATTATCATTTTAAAACAAAAGTATCATTTTATCATTTGAAACTATCATTTTATCCCCTCAAACTATCATTTTATGATGCAAAAGTATCATTTTATCATCCAAAAAATCTAAAACTATCATTATTAAACAAAAGTATCATTTTATCATTTGAAACTATCATTTTATCCCTTCAAACTATCATTTTATGATGCAAAAGTATCATTTTATCATCCAAAAAATCTACAACTATCATTATTAAACAAAAGTATCATTTTATCATTTGAAACTATCATTTTATCCCCTCAAACCATCATTTTATGATGCAAAAGTATCATTTTATCATCCAAAAAATCTAAAACTAACATTAGTAAATGAACAAATCAATAAACAAATTATTATTACTATTGTTGAATCTTTATTTCGGTATTACGGTATACCGTACCGTAATAACGTTATGGTAACCGGTATCAAAAAATATCATACCGAATTTCCGGTATACCGGAATTTCGGTATACCGAAAATTCGGTACAGTATCGGTATTGAATTTTTTCATACCGTACTTTCCGGTACGGTATGCGGTATGTCACGGTCGGTACGGTATACCATACCGACCCACCCCTACATTGGATATATAAACAAAAATATTCATAATCCAAATAATTGAAATAAACCGACCCATATATATAAGTGGTTTATTAGTGGTAGTGAGTCCCTCTCATATTGATTGGCTTCGTTTGCTATTTGATAAATTTAATTATTCTCTTAATATTTGGTAGGATAGATAACTCATCTAGGGATAAAATTTTATGAAAAAATGGCCAAATTATTTGATGTTTTTAAGGCGAGGTGGCAACATTATTTTTGATGTTTTTAGGGATTTTATTTCATTATTCTTAGTAAACTAGTTTTGATTCATTACATAAATGCGGTCCATCGAAGTCTATGTAATTGATAGTACTCCATATGTCCACAAAAAAATACACAAAGTTGTAAATGACACGAGTTTTAATATATAATTAGTAAAGTAAGAGAGATAAAGAGAAAATGTGGTGGAAGTGGTGTTAATGGATAGTACGATGTGTATGATTAGTATTGATTTGAAACTTCCTATTTTTATAATACTTAGTTTAATTTAGATGGACGGCCAAAATGGTAAAACTTATTTTTTTTTTTGGACGGAGGGAGTACTATTAATTTAATTATCACCTCCAATAAGTATATCTATAGCTTTTAAAAAATACTCTAGATAGCGGCTGATATTCAAATTATCTAGGACAATAAGCATCGCGTAAATACTTTAAAAAGCGTCTAATATTGACTTTCCTCGTTCTCAAATAGGTGTTCTGTTTCAGATAAATACTCCCTCCGTCCCATGTTACTTGCATTGTTGCTTTTCGGCTCGTCACAAACTCCTTACACTATTTATAGTTTAAGTTAGAATTAATGCATTAACTAATATGTTAGTTTAAGTTAAGAGCTCATTTATTAAGTGATGTCTCATTACACTTAAAATTCTAATTTAATTACACTAAAAAATCAATCCTAAATTTACGGCCTAAAATGAAATGTGCGAGTAACATGGGACGGAGGGAGTATAAATTATTAGGTTTAAATTTTATCCATATCCATGAGGAATGATATGCTGGGTGACTCTATATGAGCGTCATTTAAGCGATTGCTGACGTGGCAGACATAATTAATTTCCAAAATTTATTTATTTATTCTCTAATTATTCTCTACCTCTCTCTACGCAGTTCTCCTTTTTACACACACCTAGTTCAATAAATTCAAAATCGGACTTATATGTATGAGTTTGTACTATGCCCTAACCCTACGGATAGCTAAACTCTAGGGGATTGGAACCAAGTTTGGTCAATCGAGGTCCCCTACGTGAAGTTGTGAATATTATACCTTAGTCCAATGGATAAATGAACCCTAGGAGAATGACTCTAACTAGATGCCCTTGTTGAACGTTGTGTTACTAGGTTGGTACTACATCCTAGCCATATGGATTGCTAAACCCTTGAGAAACTTATTTAACTTCCGGCTCTTATTGAAGCATACAATTCACACAAGGCAGAAACAAATAATGTATTTATCTACTTAAATGATGTAACAGCATATGATGTATCAAAACATAACCAATGAATGTACGTAACTGGCTAAATGATGTAACATAATTTGATGTATCAAAACAGAACAATTAATGTACAAATTCAATACTCTCACAACTAGATAGTTACAAATAAGACTTCAAATAGATAAAAGTGATGTACAAATATGATTCTATAATGTAACACAACATCTTACAAAAATTTGTACAAACTTCATTCAATAGTCACTGAAGTTCCAATTGTGTTGTTGGGCCGTCCTCTCGACTCTTATGTCGAATGACTAGACTCAGGAGTAAGCAAGTGTGAACATATGAGAATTAATGCAAGGCTCGGTCCAGACACAACGCTCCTTAAATCCACTGGATCACTGGGTCCAGGAACTCAAGAGAACTACAGTGTTTTTGTCGTTGGACACACTCGACTCCCCTTCAAAAATAAATCCCTCAACCCGAATACTATGAATTAGTATAGGGAAGTGGGGTCGATCCCACAGAGATGGATTCGCAGGTTATTGCTAAGAGACTATGGAAACAAACGGCTGCTGCCACGCAAAGGGGTTGAGATTTTAACTACCACTAGATCTAGGCAAGAAATGTAAACGCTAGACCTAGGACACAGAAAACTTACTGGAATCAGACATCAAATCCGAAAGACACAATCACTTCCTTGACTGAGTAAATAACTAACTGATTGAGACTAGGCAGAAAGAATAAAACAGCGGGGAACATTATTCCAAATATAGCAAGTACGGTAAAAAGCTGCAGATAACAGATCAGCTCCAGCTAGCTTCGCATGCAAAGTTCCTAACAGATTCAGAAACGCAAATGCAGAAAACAGAGCATACTCCCAGATTCGATCAGAATATAGAAATTGAGATGCCGGAAACTTGCTACGAATCGGAAATAAACCAGATCTACGTAAACTAGGCGGAATGAAATGAAAACACGTAAGCTAGGCATGAAATTTAAACACTCCTGCTCAGAATCACGTCGGACGCTTAATCCACTCCGGATCCAAGCAATCCAAACTCAACAATCAACTAAATCAACTCCATAACTCCGATTCTAACAGATCTGCTCCGATCACCGCCAAATTCAATCAATCAAGAACAATCTGCAAACAAATCACAAACTCCAGCAAAACCCAACCTCCGATTCATCCAAAAACAGAACCATTCTTCAGATCCAAACGAAAAATATCAGCAAATAATCAGAAACCAACTGCAAAAAAAAAAAATAAAAAAATAAACAACTCCGACAATCCAACTCGACATCTAGCAAACCAGAAATGAACACAATAGACATAAGCGAAAGTAAAAATCCGGAATAAAACAGGAAATATTGGTTAACAAAAGAAAACCGAGCTTCGAACAGCGAAGCTCGGCGGAATCAGTGTAAATAGCAACGGAAATGTAAATTGTTTCTTCGCCCTTGAACTAGGACGGTGTTACAACCCTCGAACCACTCTCGGAAAGCTAAAACGTGAACCCCAGCCAAGTGCTAACTGGAATCTCTCGCGAATTTGGAGTCAAGTGTGTGGAAAGGTGAATCGAGCAAGGGGCTGTTAGTGAGGCCTCCACCGAGAAGGTCCCTCCAGCCTGCATGCTTCTCCCTTTTATAGATGCGGACATAGCCTTCTAGAGTTTTCGTAGAAATCCCTATTCTACCCTTCAACTCCGAGGCTTCCTCCGTCTAGCAATTTTCTTCCAATTGTTCACCCTTTCGCCAGTTTCCTAGGACCATGCAAGCGTCCTCTTCTTTTCCTGGATCTGGCGAAAAACTTCACATACCTGACTTAATTCAATGCGTTAGACCCAGTAATTTCATGAAATGAACCCCTAGACCGATGCATGAAATTAGCCTTATCAGTCACACCCCCAAATTTATGAAGCTAAAAATCCAAATATTTGAGCAAATCAATGATGAACAAGAAGCGAAACAAGTAAACAATGAATTGGGGTTTTTAATGAAACAATACCAAATTTAGAGTAAACACCAAAAATGAGTAGCTGCTGCAAATATTTTTAAGATATTGTATATCAGTCCTTACATTATTTTGAGATGTTCAAAAAGCCGGCCATATTTTGATCATGTAGTATTAATGTAAATTAGCCTGCCATATTTTACACAAAACTTTTTTTTGAAATTTCAAAAACTTTTTATTGAAAAATAATTAAATACTAGGATTAGCAAGCTATTGTGAGACTATCATATTAGTAAATTATGTTTTTTTTTCAAGTAGTAATTAATAAATTTAAAAGTAGTGTAATTTTTTAATATAAAGTATATTTAATACAAAATATATTAATAAGAAAATTTTTCTGGCATAATTGAAAAAGTATAGATATGGAATATTTTTTTGGGTTTAAGTTTGGTGTAAATGATTGAAGTATAATTACTTTTTGGTGTGACCCAAACTCAAAAATGGGTTTGAGTTTGGTGTAAATGGTTGGAGATGGCCTTAGCGTTGTTAGTTTTGTTCTGTATATTTAGTTTGATTTTAATAAAATAAAAATTGATATTGATAATTTTTCATTTTACAAAATTCATAAAAATCCAATCTTGATTTATCGACAGTCAATTTTGACGGTTCCGTAAAAAAAGATCGAATCGACAACAATTTCATTTGTTTAGGAGCCAATTTTAAAAAAAAGTGAATATTTTGGACCACCTTCGTATTGTGGCCGTATGTTTATGACCAATTTTGACATTTTCTCAATAATATATCACCAGAAGTTTTTGAACAAAAACTTAAATACATTTGAAGAATTTTTATATTCTATCTGTCCTACAATAAGAGTCACATTTTGTTATTTTAGTCCGCCCCACAATAAAAGTCACATTTTAGTTTTACAATAAACGGTAAATAGGTCCCACATTTCACTTACTCGCTCCACTCACGTTCTATTATAAAATCAATATAAAAAAGTGGAACCTATATTCCACTAATTTTTCCAACTCACTATTCTTTACACTTCTTTAAATTCTTGTGCACATCAAATGTGACTCCTATTGTGGGATAGATGGAATACTATTTTCAGACTTTTGTAATATTTAATTTAGTGCCACATTCAGTAAACAATTAATTTGGGGAAATTGTTGTTGTACATAATAAGTAACCCAACTATAAATTATCTCAAAATCAATAATATTTATAACATGTAATCCGGAGTATTCGTTTATATCATTATATGGTATTTATTTGCCCCAGTTAATTTTAAGAAAAAACAAATATATTTTCCCCATATTTGCGTATTCGCTTCAATTCAAAATTCCAAGTATGGCAGTGAAAGCAAATCAAATGCCAATGAATTGACAAGATCAAATGTGTTCAAGAATGAATCATTTCCATTTCTCTGTAAACAAAAATAAACTATAAATATAAATCCCTAAACCATAATATACACAGAAAATTTACGAAGGGAAAAGAAGTGCAATGAAGAAATATTTTTTGTTATTTCTTTTAGCGCAAATCTGCCTTTTTTTTGGCGATGGATGTTTTCTCACATCAAAGCATCATGTCCATATCCTTAGCAATTTGCCTTCAAATTCTCCATCGTTAAAAGTTCATTGTGAATCTGGAGATGATAATCTCGGAGATCACTTCCTTTACCCAAACCAAGATTATCAGTGGAGTTTTTGTCCAGATGTTACGCCAACCACCGTATTTTTCTGTCGTTTTTTTTGGGGTAAAAAGAAACAAGATTTTGAAGTTTATCGGGAAAATTTCTTCAAGGCCAGACCAAATGAGTCGTGGTGGATAGCCAAGAGCGGTGGTATTTACTTTAGTAATCACTCCGAATATAATAGTGAAGCACAGAAGAAATATGATTGGAAAAATTAATCGGAGTTTTGTGGTAGTTTGGCAATGTACGTATTTGAGACTATTGCCTATGAAATAATCATAATTTGGGCTATACTTACTTCTCTCTCTTTCAATCGTATTTGTAATTCAACACTGTGCCTATCTTATCTTGTTTTGTTTTGGTTACCCACTTAATAATCGCTTGTTCCATTTTTGGATTATTGATTCATTTAGACGACAATTGATCGGTTAATCAAACCACAATCACTCATAATATAACTCCTTTGTAGAAAACAGCGATTATAATAGAACAAAGTACATTCAGGTGCATATTCGGATTAACAATGCATATATTTTATATAAAAGATAAATAGGAAAAAAATAGTTAAAAGTATTATTAATAAAAATTAAGAATCATAAAAAATTATAAACCAGTAATTTTAATAGAAAGATCAAAATAGAAAAATATAGCTATTTTCTTGGACAATTGTAGTGTAAGAATGCACGAGCAAACATAGTCACTTAACTAAGAGATCAACTTTATCTTTGATTGTAGGTTTTATATCGTACCACGTGAATCTTTGTTGTCATTTCTATTATTGCCTACACAATAACACTTAGGGGTGCCGCGGTACGGTATACCGCAGCGAGAATGTCATACCGCATACCGTATTTTTCGGTATACCGCAATGTGGTATGAGAAAATGTCATACCTTACCGAATTTTTTGGTATACCGCAATGCGGTAATCCAAAAATTCGGTATGATAATTTTCGATACCGTTACCATACCGTTTATGCGGTATATCATATCGTATTTTGGTTTACCGCAATTTTACGGTATACCGAAATGATGTATGGCATATCGAGTACGGTATACCAAAATAAGGTATGACATACCGTTATACCTGCGTTTCATACAAAAAAAATCCTATTTTATAACCAAATATATAAAATAAATATTACGTATTTAAATAATATCCAAAACATTAAAACTACACCACAATCAAATCTTATTCAAAAAATTCAAATCAACTAAATTTCAACAATCAAATTACAGTGGACTGGATTTGCATCTCTGCGTGAGTGTTGTTTGGGGTTAGGGGCAGAGGAACTAAAATGTGAAAGTAGAGTTAGGGATTTTAACTTTTCAACAATTTTTATATAATTTATAAAAACAATATATATACCAAATTTTTGGCAAATACTATACATTTACCGGTAAGGTATCATACCATACCGCAACTTGCGGTATACCGCAAGTTCGATATTTTCGGTATATTTTGGTACAGTAAGTGCGGTATTTCAGTATATTTAGCCAGCCCTAATACTCGTTGTAAGTTTTTTCTTCTGTCCTCTGTAGCATGCCAAATAGCAGTATTATGTAACTGCATTCTGAGCTTTAATTTTTCCCATTCTAATTTCATTTCTCTTAACGTAGTATTAAACATAGATTAATTCGATATAGTAACATATGTACTTATTAATTACTTTGTGCAACGTAACATGTGTGTGTTTTTTATACTGTAAGCCTTTGCAAACATATGTGAGGCATTTATATCATGTCATTTCGTTTGTAATTTTAGATGAATGGTTATATCTATCATCAATTCGACACGTCATATTTCATTAATATATGTAAGTTTCGAGTATATGAATTAATTTCTTATATCCTTCACTTAATCCATCTTGTGTATACATCTATATATATGAAAGTGTACGTCAATCAACAAGTAATATATTTTCTTCAAACTACAGCAATAACATACATTTGTGTAAAAGACTAATGGCTTCTCCAAAATTGATCATTGTGTTCGCTTTCTTGCTTGCCGCTCTAGGTTCTTTCTCTCTATATCTATCTCTCTATCTATCTATCTATCTATCTATTTCATGCATAATTACTTGACTCTATCATTTTTTTCGATTGACAGAGTTAGCAAGAGGTGTTGGACCAACGTGCCAGACGGTCGAGGATTGCTACGATCAATTGAAATGCCTTACATTTGAAACTGAAAGATTGGTATGTGATAATGGGGAGTGCGTTTGTATCCAACAATCCCTGATTGAAGCCGATGCCCCGGACATCCTCCCCCAAGACGATGGCTTTCCAACGTGCCAGAAAGACAAGGACTGCGAGCTTCTCGTAGCATGTATCGATGCTTCAATCAGGTGCTTTGAAGGAAGATGTCGTTGCATCAAGGATGAACGCATTTGAGTCATTTGATGATGGATCGAGGAGAAGATATCATTTTTACGTATATTTTGCTAATAATTGAGTATAAGTTAGTGTCAAATGAATAAGCCTTTGAATAGATTGTTTATGTCCATCTCTCTTGGTAATCTTAATTATTCACACAAAACAAACAAAAAACTTGAAATGTTTCTTATTTGTTTAGAGACTAAAGGCCCTTTGTGGTCCTAAACATATGGAGATTTTATGATTTTGGCCCAAAACATTATCTTTTGAATTATTCGGTCACTCACAAATAAAAACGGGTCACATTTAGTCCGAATTGGACCAAAATGGTTAAATTTAATGGTCAACGAATATTAATTGAATTTTGACCGGATAATATTCAATTAACTATTTAGTATTAATATTCAATTAACTATTTAGTATTAATATTCAATTAACTAGCGCCACCCCTTTCTGGTTCGCCGGCACCGGCGTCGCCCTCAAATCCCTGAGATTCCAAAACACATTCTCCATATCCCTTCTCTTTATACTTCCTCACTATCGCCTCATAATCCGCCTCCCATGTATTCGTCGACGCCTCATCGAATTCCATATCACTGAACACAAACAACCTCTTTATCATCTCCTCCGCCTTCGGCTTCCCTTTCACAATCAAACACCTTTCTGGAAATCAGTGTTATACCCCAATTCCATACTTTTAACAAACTCAGTTTTCGATTTCAAACTCTCTCCTTCCAATTTTTGAAGTTGTGGATTTTCGCTTAAAGTGATGAGCTTCCCCTTCCATGGCTCCTCGCTCAATTCCGACACCAAAATCCCTAGTGCCACCGATACCTTCATCGGAATCCCATACATACTCCCTGAAACATCACTGATTGCAAGGCAATTGCTCAATTTCCCAATCTTCGCCATGTCATCCAACATTCTCCTCTACTGCAGCTCCGCCACTTCGCCGCCATGTTCATCATCCAACGATTCGATTATCTGATGAGGAAGCAATGCTCCGACAGCAATAGTGGTTTTGCCGGATCTCACTCTCTCGAGATACTCACGAAACCTCTCCTCATCATGAATGAATAATAGTTCCATGTAGTTTTTCATCGCCACAGAAGCGACTCTGTTGTAAGGCAGAGATCCCCAATCGTTGGCGCCGATGTAAACCTCCGGCAGCTACAACGCCTTCCGCAGCGGCACAACGCCTTCCGCAGCTGATCCCTCACTCTATACGCATAATACGCCTCCTCCACACTTTCATACTCCGGAAACTCCGCCACCGAAAACACCTTCTTCGCTATGGTCTCACACAGCAGCGTGATTCTGTCAAACGACGAATACAGAGAGGGGCACCATTTCACGGCGAGGCTAATTCGGTTCAATTTCCCCAATTTCAACATCTCCATATCCGATCTCAACCGATCCGCGAAGAGATCGGAAATGCAATCTTGCAGGAACCTGAAATCGGCGTCGTGATTGAATCTCTCCACCGCTCTCCTCGGCTGAATATTAATTGATTTGTAAAAATAATAATAAATAGTTAATTGAATATTAATCCAATCAAAATTCAATCAATATTCGTTGATCGTTAAATTTAACCATTTCCGTCCAATCCGGACTAAATGTGACCCGTTTTTATTTGTGAAGGACCGAATAATTCAAAAGATAATGTTTTGGACCAAAATCATAAAATCTTCATATGTTTAGGACCAAAAAGGACATTTAGCCTTGTTTGTAATGAAATCTAACGAATTCATATATTTAAATAAGTATAAAATTCATTTAAATAGCATGATCAAAGTCCAAATTTTAAAAAAGGAACATAAAAGTAAATAAAATCGACATAAAGAAATTGATCTATAAAAGAACTAAAAGTAAATAGAAAAAAAATGTAACCTCGGAATGAATTAGAGTCTAAGAATGTACTTCTCTAGTATTTTTTTTTCCAGAAAATCATGATTTTTCTCATTGAACAATTAACGTCAATATATATTTATTCCATAATACTAGTATTAGGTTTTGTTACAAAATATATATGTAGATAACTCATAACTTAGTACTCCGTATGTGAATATGTTTCAGATATGCATATATAATCACTAACAACGATTGATAACTATTTAAAATTTTGACATAGTGTTTCCGATTAAAATAGTTGACACTCTTAGTTAGTCTTGAAATTCTAAATATTAAATATAGCTAAATTTGACAAGAATGCTGTTAAGCTGTCTTTGTCTCTCTACTTCTTTTCTTTGATCTCTCTACATTTTTTAGCCGGCAGAGATCATAATGTAAGTCTTGTGATCTTGTCCGACACTTAAGGTCCGTTTAGTACATGGAATTCAGATTGAATTTGAACTAGAATTTCGTGGAATTGAATTTAAAGGAATTGAATAATAATTCAACTCTAAATCATTTGTTGGTTGTCAAAATGATAAAATTGATATGAAAGTGTTTGTAGTGTGTGTGAAGATGCTCAATTTTACTAAATATTTAGAATTCCAATGATCTGCTTCTGATATGGAATTCAAATTATGGAATTGGAAGAAATTAGGATTGTAATTCAATTTCAAACGTAAATATTTTGTAGTACCAAACATTGATTTTGGATTGAAAACTCCACTTCGAATTTCGCAGACCTAATTACTTGATATCGAGGGAATAGTATGTCTTACAATCTTGATCTGAATTGGTCAAATTCGTATCAATATGCTAGACTTGGTTTATGATAATCAAGGAATAGATTGGCTGTGTGAGCAAACTTCGACAAAGGCACAAAAGATCAACAAGATCACAGAAAGCGAAGAAATTTGTAAAACGCATCGTCTCTTATTTGTCCTAGCAAACGGCCCCTTAGTTGGGGTATGCATTGTCTAATCTGTGGTGTACATTTTTGAAACCAGGAGTTCCAAAGTCATCACCACAAAGAATGCTTGTAACCAATGGTATTGGTGGAAAGATGAGACTCCCAAAAGAGTTTTGGGGTCTTAGTCACAAAGCAATAATGTTCCAATCAAATATAAAATCATGGCATTATAGTGCAATATAGGCGAAAAACAAGCAAGTTGAATAGGTGTAGTAGTAGTAGCATATGTTATTAGTAACAGTAATAAACAGGGATAGGATTAAGAGATTCAGCTGAGTTACATACATACATGCCTACTTAATAAGTACAGTACACCATTTAAACACAAAGCTACTACTAACTACACCATAGTTAATGTTAATCCTCCTCAATTTGTTCTTCACATCTCAGCACTGTCTGGTTCTGCTTCTGCTTCTGCTCCATCTTCATTGATTTCCTACAGATGAACAGATGTTGAGCAACTCACATTTTCATCAAATTGAGAAAAGAAAGTAACCTGAGGTGGTTCTTCCTTGGAGACAACTAGTTCATTCTCCACACTTTTTATTTTCCCCTTTTCTATGGGAACAATCTGCATAATAAAATTCACTCATCAATTACTCAATTCGCCTTCTAATTAAACCCCAAAATCAAAATCAGAACAATACCGGAGCGTAGCGGAATTGGCGGCGCTTGGGCGGGTCATCGGCGGAGAGGGGGGTCCAGCGGCAGAGGCGGAGGGGCGGCGCGTCGTTGCGCTTGCCGGATTTGGAAATGGTGGCGGCGGGAGAGGTGACCCACTGCTTCCTCCACTTCCTGACGCGGCCGGTGAAGACCGGCGGGGAGGGACCGGAGGCGTAGCGGGAGGAGGCGCGGCTCTGTCTGGACCCCACGGCTTCCATGGAGGGGTGTCGTGGCAGATAGGGAAGACACGAGAGAGCTTCTCTTTCCTTTTGCTTTACACTAATTAATTCACATTTCCCAATTTTTATATTCTCCTTTCCTTTTCCACCTTTGCTTTGTAACCGTTGGATTGGATAGATCTTTCAGATAATTTGTTTGTCATTTCTCGCACGAGTCACACCCATTTTATTCATTCTCCCGACTTTTCTTTTTCTAATTAAATGCAATTAATTAATCACTCTAAATTCTCGTCAATTAAAAATTGAATATCATCTTAACTACAATATAAACAGAATTAAAAAGGGATATTTTTTTATATATGTAACTATTATTATAAAATTATAAAAATCATAATGTATATTGACTAAAAAAATTTCAAAAAGAAAACATTTATATTTGGATAGTAATAATTTTATTTGGTGATGTTGTGTATATAAAATGAGGATGTTTTATAATGCAAAGAGCATAATATTTCTATTTTAATAAAGTCCATCAACTTGGTAACCTCGACAATTTGGCAATGTAAATTTGATTTTTGAGTAATTAGGCTGAGACCATATCCAATCATACACTAAAATTTTTTTTTAGTGTATATAATTTTTCCAACCATACACCAAATTCAAACTCATTTTTTTTATTTTTCAATGGAATAACATTATATTCGGTGTTACTGCAAATTTTTTGTGAGACAAATACCAAAAAATGGTGTAAATTTTAAATATAGTATAAATGGTTGGAGTAAAACTATTTTTTGATATGACATATACTTAAAAATAGATTTAAGTTTGACGTAAATGGTTGGAGATGACCTTAAAATCGTGGGCAGAAATGTCTCTCCTCAAATATATAAGTAACATACTATTTTTTTTTGTCCAATTTTACAAATTTTTTAATTTTCTTTATATTTGTTCTTCTCAAATTTTCTTCGCATATAATTTTGCTCTCCTTTCGTTTATATTCCTGGGTTAGCCCTTACCTAAACCCATTATTGTTCCATTTAATTTTTTTAAGCTTTCTCGTTATTGACCCATTTGAAATGAACAAATAATGCATCTTTCAGATTGTGTTTAAAGTTTAAACTTCAAACGAAGTAAAAGAAATAAAGAATAGAATATCAAAAATTACGAAAATATAGAAAGAAAAAGGGAAATAAATAGAAAACGACGTCACATTTTGTTAGATTAAAATATCTTATCCTGTTTATCTAGCTTTCCATTGTATTGCAGCCTGAAGAAGAAGAAGAAGAAGGTGGTGCTGCAATTACAAAGATGGAGTCTTTCTGTGCTACCACTGTCCAAACCTTCTTCCATCTCAAGCCCTCTTCTTCATTTTCTCCTCCTTCTTATTCCGCTGTTTCTTTCCTCAAATCCCACTTCAAGCAATCACCACTAACTCATTCTTCCCGCCAATTCTCCCGAAGAACAAATTCCACCCCATTTGTAGCGTCGGCGGCCCCCGCCACTGCCGACGGCGCCGTTTCCGACAAGCTCCCCGCCGACCTTATTGTTACAGAAACCCCTGAACCCAACTCAAGAGTCAGTTTTCTTTTCCCCGTGATCATCTCTCCACATTTATTCCCTCTTTGGAAAATTTTGGCATTCTGGACTAGTATAGCACTAATTGAATATCTTGTTCTGAAACATCTTTACTGATGCTTGACACTGCAATAAGTCAATTATTGTTTTTGGCAGTTATTAGCAATCCACAATTCTGATTTTCATGTCTTCAGGTAAAGTTGAGTGTTGAGGTTCCCGCAGAGGTATGTGAGGATTGTTACAGAAGAGTCATGAGGGAGTTCACCAAACAAGCAAAGGTAGTAACTTGGACTTCTTAGCTTTTGATGCTTTGTTTTTATGGGAAAAATCATATATTAACCTAATTCAAGAACAGAATTTCACAAGGTTGTGTGAGGGTTGATTTATATCTATTTGATGTATTTTATAGCATCTGTTAGATTCGATTTGTTTGGAGGATACTGTGGAATTCTGTCAGTTGATCATATTTGAGGTTCAAGATATATGTACATATTATGGTGATGATTCTTTTCCAAAAGATGGTATGAGTCATAGTTTTTCTGTTATTGACATTTGATTGCTTTGTTTGGTGGTTTCATCAGAGATCACTTTCTCACTTGCCAATGTGCTCACTTTCTTTTAGTACATCCCCTTGCAATTTTTCTATCTATTCAGCTGTATTGAGCAGAGGATTTGAATAATGTTTGTTCTATCATTGCAGATCCCAGGGTTTCGTCCAGGGAAGAATGTCCCAGAAAGTATACTTATTAGTTATATTGGGAAGGAGACTGTTAAAGGAGCCACAATAGAATCTATCTTAAAGAGAACGCTTCCGCATGCCTTGTCTTCAGTGAGCTTCATTTAATAGTTTCTGAAAATTGCTTCCCTTAAGATAAATTGTGATTATATTGAAATACGACTGGGATATCTTGTAAACTTGTTTATCGGTTCTTTTATGCACGTAACAATTGCTCATTTTAAGAAATTATAATGAAGTAAATGTTGTCACAGCATTTGATATGATAGATTCAAATAAGACTGCTCTGTTACTATTTTTTATCCATACTTATAAAATACTGCAGCTTTTGTGTATTTGTAAACCATTTTTAATTCCTTTCATTTTGTAGGTAAGCGGAAAAGCCTTGGAAGATTCAATCCGCATTTCAACTAAATTTTCAGAGATGGAGAGTTCGTTCTCGTCAATGAAATCTCTGAGGTACATAAGCTATTTCAAGAAAAAAATCTCCTCACAATTGATGCATCAAAACATAGAGTTATGCTTGTAGATGTATGTAAATACTATGTGCTGAGATATCAGAGATTCTGACCTTTTTCCCTTTACTTTGTTTTTTTGGTAAGTAATATGTAGTGATGATGGGAGTGGATCTCATTTTATGAGTTTTGCCTTGACCTTATTACGAGTGTGTATGTGTAAAATATAAAATGATGTTCCTGGTACTAGGATATTTCGTATATACCATGCATTTATGACACAATGCACCTAAAGATTTCTCATACACTATTATAAAGTTATCATCTTAACACTCACAGCTGGAGTTCATGCTTCCAAACTTGTGGTCAGATATGATATATTTGTTGATGTTGCACCTGAAGTCAAATGGAATCCTGAAGATGGGTACAAGAATTTAAAGGTTGTTGTTGAGATTGATAAGGAGATAGATGCTCAGACTGCAGCTGAACAAGAACTGCGGCGCCGTCACAAGGCTCTCGGTGCTTTAAAAATCGTAGTTGACAGAGGACTTCAGGTAAATTTAAAACAATATAGTTGCTGTTCATTTCAATATTTTGTGAAACATAAATGTCTTTTGGAAGATTTGAGATTCCTGGAAAATGCAGTGTCTTGTGTTAAACTCCTAGTGTAGTAAGTTTTTGAATGTCTATCTTAGATCATGATCTTTTGCTGCCACTGTGCTGAATTTTTCTTTCATTTCTTACGTAACTGAACATGCTAAACTTCTTTTTCTCGTTCATCTAATACTTTTTGTTGCAAGTTTAGGTTTTATGTTTCTTGTTTACAGTGATTATTCTGACATAAGCTGACATAAGTAGTTGCTTCTGTTGTTAGTATAATAATTCGGTTCTTTCTCATTCGATGAAGTTATTTATAAGCTGAAAACCTGTTCAGATAGGTGATGTTGCAATTCTTGATATATCAGCTGCGACAATTGAGCAAGATGAATCAAAGGCTAAAAGTATACCATCTGCTGAGAGCAAAGGTTTGTTTCGAGTTCTTTCTTTCATGGTAGCTTGTCTTTATTGTGACTCACAAATATATTCCTATGCATATTTTTCATCGTTGGTCATTTGTTTTTTGAAGTGCTTATGCGGAAACTGCAGAATTTTGATTTACAATAGAATAGGGGATTGACAGATTGAGAGGAAACATGAGCTTGTTTGGTTCGATTTTGATTCTTTTCTATTTAGGTTGACGAGAAATGTCTAACCTTCTGAGTTCTGAGAGAGTAGATTGTATAGATTTTTGCAAAAGAGTGAATGCATCTTCATAAATGTGAAAGAGTTTTGTAAAGTTTAAATAAGTGGATGTTTGATTTGGCAGTTCCATGTACATAGTGAGTTATGAAATTAGTTTTATATTCTCCCGGAGGTAGTATGATGATTATGGAAGTCATTTCTACCTCAAATCCATTATTGGTTATATATTATTTTGCAATTTTATTTTTTCAGGATTTCGGTTTGACACTGAAGACGAAGATAAAGTCCTTCCAGATTTTATGAATTCAATTGCTGGAATAAAACGTGACGAAACTAAGACATTCCCTTATACCTTCCCTGATACATGGGAACAAGAAGATCTCCGTGGTGTCCGCGCGCTGTTCACGGTTAGTTCTTTCATCAAGCGCATGATGAACACTTGCTCGTATCTTATAGGCTGATTCCTATCAGTTTGACTATATTATCATTTTTCTTATTGCGCTTCATAACTGAGTCTGAATGGCACTTAATGGCAGTCTCAGAACCTAGGTTGGGTACATTGTTTAGCAGACTGAGTGAACATAAAATACTATTCTTGACTTGAATTGATATTCAAAAGTAATATGTTCTACTTTACATAGTTTATATCTCCAATCCATATTTCTGGATAATTATATGAAGAGAGAGGTGTTTTGTGGTTGAAATATTTCATAGCTCATAACATGTGAACTGTTCGTACCGATTTTTCTGTAAATAATCTTTCATGTACCGAAATAGTATCTACCAAGTAATTCCCTAAACTTAAATCTTTCATTACTTATTCTTTTTAAGGTGGACTGCAAGGAATTATTCTTCAGAGATCTGCCCGAATTGAATGACGCAACTGCTGAAAAGATTCTGGCAGGTTGCTCCACCATTGAGGAGGCAAGCTGTTGCACCGAACTTTTGCACATATAGCGAATTACAATTGGTTTGTTTATCTGCACGGGACACACGACACGAGATTTAATGTTGATTTTATGCAGGTTAAGGAAACATTGCTGCAAAAGTTTCTTGAGGTGGAGCAAACAGCTAAAGAGCAAGCTGCAGATAATGCAATTTTGGATCAATTACACAAAGTAATCTCTTTTTTTTTTGTAAAAAAAAGATTGTTTTTGCTTTTTTTATTTGGTTATCTACTAAGAGCAGTTACACGACCAGTTCATGTCCTCGTTACTAAAGACTGCTCGTCTTATCCTTGCTCGTGCCTGTGAACTGAGACTGATGCATTTTGTGCTTGGATTCAGATGGTTGAAGTCGATATTCCTCCATCTTTGTTTGAGGAACAAGGAAGGCAGCTTTATGGAGCACAACTTCTGCAAATTCAGGTTAGGCTTGCTGGAAATCTAACTGCTATTGTTCGAACATCAGTAGTTTTCCATTGGAAAGATACTCATTAGATCAATTATTTACGTTATCAGGCTAATATGAAACTAAATGAAAAACAACTGGAAGCCCTATCAAGTCCCAAGGCAGTGAAGGATTTCCTCGAAAATCAGAGAGAAAATATAACGAATATTATCAAGCAGAATCTAGCTGTTGGTGACATATTCAAACGCGAAAACTTGCAGGTATAGTAAAAATTTCCTCTTTCTTGAACCTATTTTATGCGGGTTATCTATGTAGTTGTGATAAACTTGGTGGCACATTGAGAAATCGAACATGGATGAAGTTCTCGTGAATCATATTAGTGTAGGGGGTGTTAGCCTATGTTTATCGTAGCTATGCTGGGTTTTTTCATATTAAAAAACAGCGAGTGTATATATACATTCGACTCCAAATTTCGTTCAGTTCAGTTTAAATCCCTCCCGTGTGCCACAAGCTGTTTTGAATGTGGTTATTATGATTTGGTGTGATGCAGATAGTAACAGACGAGATAGTGAAGGAGGTTGAGAATTCGATCGATGAGTTTAAACGCCACAACCAAGAGTACGATGAGGAACGAGTCCGGGAACAGGTCACTAAAACTACGTTATTCATTTTCTGCACTCTGTAATCAGAAAAATATACACTTAAATCAACAGTTTCTCATCCTAAAAAGAAGAACGATGTTTCGTTGATCAGGTACGAGAGGTACTTGAGGGAGCAAAAGTACTAGAATGGCTGAAAGAGCGTGCAGACATCCAGTTCATAACCAAGTAAGAGAGTCGGAGACGGTCACACCCGATTTTGAAGGGAGAAGTAGTATGAGATATATCAAGGTTTGCACCCTTCCATTTCTCAGGTTTAGTATAGATTTGCACATTCTTTTTTCGACGATTCAACATGTTCTTGAGCTTTTTTGGATCCATTTTAGCAAGATTATAATGAAAATTAATAGTTGTGTTTCATTTGCTTAGAGTTCGTTCCTACTCATAATATAATGAACTAAGGATCAAAGAGTAATAGTTAGCCAGCTTATAAATTGGTATCTGTAATGAATATTAATCGTTGTGTTCCATTTTATTGCAATCCCAAAACGAGGTTCAAGTTGTTTTATTGTCTTTAAAAATAGGAAATTGTCAAATAGATAATGAGATTTTGATCAAATTATTGTTCGATTCCAATTTTAAATATATTCAGAAAACTATGATGTTCGGATTTGTTTTCAATTACTATATCATAGTGAAAATTATGTCTGTCTGTGTATAATGTATTACTTATATTTTGAATCAAATCGTTTATTATATAGAAAAAAATATTGTTTAGTTCATAATTGATATTTCGACTGATACAATTTGACTACAAGTATTTGTGATAAATAATTGAAAAACAAATCTAAACTTTATAGTTTTTTTAATTTTAAAAATGGACTGACCGTAATTTAACTAAACTTAGATAATTTTTTGCAATTTAACATTAGAATATAAGGCACAAATCAGTCATTAAATGAGAGTCACCTTATTAGGGCATCGTTAACGCAAGAGGCCGGGCCGCAAATCGCGAGTACCGGCCTGAGACGCGCGTTGGAGGCGACGGAGTTCCGGCCCAGGCTGGTCCTGGGCTCCGGCCTGACGGGCGATGGAGCTTCCGGTTGGAGGGGGTTCGGGCCGCTATTGTTCACCAATTTCTGAATTTTTACAGTTCGGAAGAGGAAGAAGAGGGAGAGGGGCGACATCAATTTTCTAATTTTTAATTTTTTTTGCATTTTTTGCATATTTTTATATTATAATTTTTAGTTTTTTAGTTTATAATTTTTTATTTTTGAATTAAGAATGAATTTCTAGTGTTATTTCAACGTTTTCAATTTTTACACGTAAAATAGGTCGAAGTTGTGAATAGTGTCATTTATTAGTTGCGGCCCGGGTTGTGGCCTGCAGAGTTAAAGTAGTTGGGGTCTGGGCTGCAACTATAGAGGAATAATGACGTGAAGGGGATTTGGGGCCTGAAACCGGCCGGGGTTAATGATGCTCTTATATTCAGGTTTTGAAAGTTGTTAACTAATAAATATAGTAGTGTAAAATTTTAAATATGTAGCGAATTCAAATTGAGTGTGACGTTGATTGGTTGTATCATGTATGCGACACCTAGCATGATTGAGACTTTATAACAGTCCGATCCCATTATCCCCTCGCTGCATCTCAATCATTTTAAAGTTTAACCAAAGAATATATGTTGGGACAAGACTATTATGAATCCTAAATAATTTGGTTAACATCAAAAATATTAGAAAACTTGAATAATAGTATTAATAAAACATTCCAATTATTAATATTGTTCTTAAAATATACTCTAGTAGTGTTTGTCAATATTTGTTTTAACATACGTATCTAGGGGTGAAAATAAAATACTTTATGGTATCTATTCGATTTTATTTTATAATCGAGTCTAGGAATTAAAAAACACGACAAGATCAATTGTAGCATCATGCATTGTGATTGATATCATGTGTATATAGTTTGTCATGTTTCCTACTGAATATGTCATTTTTACTAAAATACCCCTCTTCTCCAAAGTCCCGTGCTCACTTTATATTTTGTAATGTTTTAATTATACCTACATAATTTACCAGTCTAAAAAAAAAGGAAAAATGCTCGGTGGCCGGCTGCCACAGTGGCCGCGTGCTGCCGCCGAATTCAGCTGTGCAACCGGGCATTCCGCCCCACTCAGGACTAATATTAGGGCAGTAGTGGCGCCTCTTTCTAGCCTCGTCAAGGACACCCACATCTAACCTCCAAAGGATATATGGAGTATTGAATAATTCTTTTGTGCAAAATGAATAATACTAGTTGTACTATTTAGAATTGAATTATTAAAATAGAACGGCTGATGATTGGCTATAAGTCGTGATTTAGTAAGTGCCTCCAAACAACTTTTTAAAAGGGCATATAAACAAGCGAAAAAGTTAGGAGGTATTCATATTAAATAGGTTGTGACCATATTCCTTTTATCAATTGAATATACTATAATATAGTGGTTAGGGGCTCGAATCTGTTGGTCATATTCTATATGCTACATATATTGTTCCTATATTATTGTGTCGCAGTGTAGCTTGTGCTTTTATTTTATTTATTTTTGTTATATAATTTAATTTTTTTTTAAGTTATAGTTAATACTAAAATTAATAATTAATTATATCCAACATAATAATTTATAGAACTGTATGCTTTTTTATTTCAAGTAATTTTAAGTGCTGAAATAGAAAATTACACTAGCAAAAAAATTACTCCACATACAATTATTTATATGGGTTTGATTTTTCTTTTTGTAATGTCCCAAATATAGTAGTACTCCATTTGTTATCATAAATCCTATCAAGAAATGAAATTTTTGAAGAACCAATGACTCCGCTGCTAGCTTAATCGGTTGTCATACATACCCCAATTAGCCCAACCTATACTCTTAGATGAAACGAAAAATAGCATCCCTTATGGCAAGTCCAAGTACTATTTTAAAGCTTAGATTATTATTGTAATGTTATGGAGAAAGGACTTCTTATCTTTTTATAGATGTGAGGTTGAGCCACGGGTATGGAGCTTGAACGCTGAAATTATTAGGTTGGAGGTTTTAGATCAAAGAGGAATAGGTTGGTTGATAGATAGAGGTGGTAAAATCTAATCTTTCCATTAATCTTTAGTAGGGTGAGTAGTTTGACGATCAAATTCAAAATTGACTATCTTTTTCTATTCGACTTTATCCCCTTAAACCCAAAGAGCATCTACAATGGATGTTGAGACGCCGGGCGGTTCCAACGGGTGGCAGCGTCCATTGCAGGAGGTGGGGGAGATGTGGGGCGGGTAGGCGGACGTGCGTTGGGGGTAGTGAAGGGCGTGGTGGGCACTGATTGCTTTCATTTCATATCCTGTTTCAATTAATATACTTCTTCCTGTTAAATGGTATAGACAACATATTTAGAGAAGAAAGCAATGGGAGAAGATTATTGTATTTTGATTGAATGATGAAATGGTACTCAACACCCATATATTTATAGGGATGTTGGTGACTTTTGAGATCCTACAATAAATGTATATTCATGGAACTACACTACTATTGGAACAATGCATGCACATCTTCAATGCTTCTTGGAACTATATTCTTCTTTAATGCTTATTGATACTTCCCCTTTTCTCAACACTCCCCCTCAAATTGAGTGGTGGGATCTCCAAAACTCAATTTGGAAAGCACATCTTCAAAGCTCCTTGAGTTGACTGCTTTAGTTAGGATGTCGGCAAGTTGATCCTCAGAGCGAACAAAAAGGGAGTTCGACAATCCCATTCTCAATGTTTTCTTTGATAAAGTGTCTGTCAACCTCCACATGCTTCGTTCGATCATGTTGTACTGGATTTTGTGAGATGCTTATAGCGGCTTTGTTATCACAATACAACTGGCACTTGCTTGGAGGGAGATTAATCTCTTTCATCAATCTCCTTAACCATAAAATCTCGGTCAACCCACTTTTAATCCCACGAAATTCTGCTTCGGCACTCGAAAGAGCCACCACCTTCTGCTTCTTACTTCTCCATGTTACCAAATTACCTCCAACAAAGGTAAAGTAGCCTGCTGTAGACTTCCTATCGTTTGGGTTCCCTGCCCAGTCAGCATCTGTATAACCATGAATCTCAAGATGCCCATTTTTAGCGAACAACACTCCATGCCCTGGAGTTCCCTTCAAATACCGACAAATCCTAAGTGCTGCCTCCATGTGATCTGTCTGCGGCTTATGCATGAACTGACTTACGACCCCAACTGCATAGGCAATATCTGGCCTAGTGTGCGAGAGATATATGAGTTTTCCGACTAGTCGCTGATATCGACTACGGTCAGCCAACTTGGCTCCTTCTCTGATTTGTAATCCGTGATTAACTGCCAGAGGAGTGTCTGCTGGTTTACATTCCAGTAGGCCGGTCTCTGCTAGGATGTCCAAGATATACTTCCTTTGTCGCAGAAAAATTCCTTTGATTGACCTTAGCACTTCAATCCCAAGAAAGTACTTGAGATTCCCCAAGTCCTTCATCTCAAATTCCTGAAAAAGATTTTTCTTTAATTCCTCAATCTCTTCTAGGTCGTCACCTGTAATAATCATGTCATCAACATATATGATTAAACATGTGATCTTATCACCCTGCTTCTTAAAAAATAGCGTATGGTCTGAATTGCTCTGTGTATATCCATAGCTAATCATTGCCCCAGCAAACTTCCCAAACCATACTCTTGGAGATTGCTTCAATCCATACAAGGTCTTCCTCAATCGGCACCCTTCACCTGCTTTAAAATCTGTTGCAAAACCTGGGGGTGCCTCCATGTAAACTTCTTCTTCCTTCTTCAACTCTTCATGTAGGAAGGCATTCGTCACATCAAACTGGTGTAATGGCCAGTCCCTATTAGCAGCAATGGATAACAACACCCGAATTGTGTTCATCTTAGCTACTGGAGAGAAGGTCTCAGAATAGTCAACTCCATATGTCTGAGTATAGCCTTTTGCGACAAGTCGTGCCTTGTACCTTTCTATCGAGCCATCAGGTCTTCTTTTGATAGTGAAGACCCATCGACAACCCACAGGTCGCTTCCCTTCTGGTAGAGCACATTTCTCTCATGTGTGGTTTCGAATCAGTGCATCAATCTCTTTCTTCATTGCTTCCCTCCAATGCTTGTATTTCATAGCTTCTTCCCATGTCTGTGGTATTTCTTCTTCCTCATATAGTGCATTCTCGAAAGCCCGAGCCATCTCTGATAAATGGCCTTTGGCTAGGTTCACAACAGAGTACCGCTTTTTCTTGTCAATCCTCTCTGGCGTATACCTTTTGGGTGGAACTCCTCTGTTTGACCTTGGTGGAAGTATGTACCTCCCAGTGTCAGGGTCAACTCCTTCGACCTCGACTTCCTCAATTTCCCTTTCTTCGGCCTCAATTGAATTTTCTTCTGCACTTATAGTGTTAGCCAAACAATTATCTGTATCCACAGGATTACTTACAGTGGATAACCTTAACGGAGAAATATTTGAGGCGATGCCACTTTCTACGATGGACTCTACCACATCAGAGACTTGCTCAGCGGAATTGCTTACTGTTTTCTCTGATAGATCCGCATCAGGATTGCTTGGCGTTGGCAGTGGCATTGAGATCCAACTTAGCGGGTCCGTATCATTGTTATCCCTAACATTACTCTCCCCCTGACCGCTAAGATGGGTAAAGAAGTACTCAGTTTCAAGAAAGTTGCAGTTCATTGTAACAAACATCCGGTTGGACTTTGGATCGAAACACCTATACCCCTTTTGATTTACCCCATATCCTACAAAAACGCATTTGATAGCGCAAGGGGATAGTTTAGTTCTTTCATGTTTAGGAATGTGGACAAAAACGGAGCATCCGAAGACGCGAGGTTCAAGAGTCAAGGGCGGAGGAATTTTTGTGAAGGTGGACAAGACTTGTAGAGGAGTTTTATGTTTGAGAATACTTGTGGGCAATCGGTTTAAGAGATAGGCTGAGGTGGCAATGGCTTCTGGCCAGAAGTGTTTCGGGGCTTTTGACTCTATAAGCATAGAACGAGTCATTTCGAGGAGAGATCGATTTTTCCTTTCAGCCACACCGTTTTGTTCGGGAGTATGAGCACATGTGGTTTGGTGTATAAGGCCTTTGTTTTGGAAGAGTTGTTTCATGGTAGAATTAACGAACTCCCCCCCATTATCTGACCGAAGGACCTGAATGGTTTTGTGAAACTAAGTTTGGATAAGGTTATAGAAATGGGTAAAGTGTGACAAAACTTCAGATTTTTGTTTCATGAAATATATCCAGGTCATGCGAGTGCAATCATCCACAAAAACTAAGAAATATCGAAAACCTTGCCCCCCAATAACTGGTGCGGGCCCCCAAACATCAGAGTGTACTAAGGCAAATGGGGTTTCAACACGAGTATTACTTAATGGGTAAGAGTTCCGATGACTTTTGGATAAAAGACAAGTTTCACAGTACATGTCATGCTTAGGAATAATACTAGGAAATAATAATTTTAAGTAACCGATAGATGGATGACCCAAGCGCCGATGCCAAAGCCAAGCTTTCCTGTCAGCTGATCCGTGAGTTAACATGGCAGTCCCTTTTTGAGCTATCTCATCCACATAGTAAAGCCCATCACGTTCAGTGCCACGCCCAATTATCTCTCCGGTTCGGATATCCTGCAACAGACAAAATTGTGGCTGCATTAGTAACGTACAATTCAATTCCTTTGTGACATGACTAATGGATAATAACTTATGAGACATCGAAGGAATATATAGACAATTTGATAACTGCAAAGTTGGGGAAATGTTAACGGTTCCAGCCCCCTCAACCACCGTAAATTCCCCATTGGCAGTTTGGATATGAGATTTTAGAGGTTTCTGAAGGTTGGTAAGGTCTGAGGCATCATATGTTATGGTATCGGTTGCCCCACAGTCAAAAATCCATTTATCATTTTTCTCATGGCCATTAGATACTGCACACACAACTCCAAGCTTCTCGAGAGGCTGAAATCGATTTTGGCAAGTGGTTTGGGAAATTATGGAATTTTCAGGAGATTTGGGGGCTAATTGTGACTGAGAATTTTGGTGGGGTAAAACCTGCAATTTCCCAAAGATTTGGGGGCTTCCAATAAAAGAGCCCCCTAACCCTAATCTACCTGAATCGGGCGCCGCTTCTCCCCTCATCAATTCTTCACTCCAATCGTGAATTACACTCCCACTTCCGCTGGCAACGAAGTTTGCTGCCCCGGTTGTATTCACCGGCTGAGCAGCTTCATTTCTGGTCCTTCCTCCTGGCTGGACAGCACCGGCGGTTTGCGCGACCCCCTGCACGGCGTTGCCTCCGTCGCCTCCAACTGCTGCGGCGGCGTGCCCGCCACGGTTCCATGGTGTTTGCGGTTGCGGCGGCTTGCCGTGCTTCTCTTCCCACCAATCTGGATATCCAACTAGTTCAAAGCATGAATCTTTTGTGTGTCTTTTCCGTTTGCAGTAGGAACACACCAATTTTGACTTGTCTTCTTCATCACTTCGCCGATTTCTATCATTGCCACTGCCGCGACCACCACTGTTGCTGCCGCGACCACCACCGTTGCTGCCGCGACCGCCACCCCGAGAGCCGCCGGTAGGGTTCTGCCACCCTCGGATGGCGAGGCCAGTTCCAATTCCATCCATGGCAGCTGCTCCGCCGGTGTTTGCCTGTTGTAACACTCGGAGTCGTGTCTCCTCCTGCTGAATCAGGTTGTACGCATAGTCGACGGAGGGAAGTGGGTCCATTTTCAGTATCTCCCTCTTGGTTGTTTCATATTTGCTATCAATTGCATAGAGAAACTGACATACTCTCTGATCTTGTATGAATTTGTTATGAATCTCCATATCCTCTGGACATTTCATTGGGTTCGTCTGTTTTTGGTCGATTGAAATCCAGATCTCTCCCAACCGGCTCCATATTTCTTCTAATGAACTGCTTCCTTGCCTCAGTGTGGTTGCTTTGAACTGAAGATCATACACCTGGATTTTATCTTTTCCGCTCCCATATGTGACGGCCAACGCATCCCATATATGTTTTGCCGTCGGATGTTGTGAAACTCGACTGACCAGTCGAGGCTCAATGTTTTGTATTAACCAAGTGATCACACAGTGATCGGCTTGTTCCCATTGTATAAAGGCTGGATCGGTTCGCGGTGGAGAATGAGGCACTCCGGTGACGTGAGATACCATTCCCCGACCGCTTATTGCCGTCTTCATCAATACGGACCAAAGGGCGTAATTTTCTCCATTCAACTTATTCCCACCAATGTGGAGGGGCTGCGTGTCAATTCTGAATGGCATGGCAGCTGTTTCTGGTGGATTTGGTTGGTTCATCGCAAAACTATTGCGCATAAAGTTGGCAAATTGCCGGGCAAATTCATCTGCCATAGATGAATCTGAGGTTTCGGTTACTATATAGTTGTCATTTGACATTTTGGCTTATGGTTATAGATACAGCGGAAAAAGGAAAAACAAAAAAATGGGAAAGGGCCGAGAAAGGTATCAAAGACGATGATGATACCTTATCTGAGTCCAAACCCGCTCTGATACCATGTTAAATGGTATAGACAACATATTTAGAGAAGAAAGCAATGGGAGAAGATTATTGTATTTTGATTGAATGATGAAATGGTACTCAACACCCATATATTTATAGGGATGTTGGTGACTTTTGAGATCCTACAATAAATGTATATTCATGGAACTACACTACTATTGGAACAATGCATGCACATCTTCAATGCTTCTTGGAACTCCATTCTTGGAACTATATTCTTCTTTAATGCTTATTGATACTTCCCCTTTTCTCAACACTTCCGTCCCATGAAAATATGTGCACTTTCCATATTCATCCGTCCCATAAAAATATGACTATTTTCATTTATGGAAAGTTATCCCAATTCATTACCACTGTACATCAAGTTATTTACAACTTATACTACTATTAAAACACTAATAATAATTGGGTCACACTGTCAAACCTACCTAAAATCAGAGGAGCCATTAGAGGAATCATTGAAGATTACCTTACCAAAATCAGATGAGTCATTATAGGGAAAAGATACATAATTCATATGGAATACATTGTCTTAGAATAGATTTATCTACTGCCTAAAATACATTGTATCCCTCCCTATATAAAGGAGAAGAACTATTGTATCATATATACAAGATATAATAACAATCCTCTTCTCCCAAAAGCTTCCAATATGCGTAGCCCTTTTAATTCTCCCGATCACCATCGTTAAGACACACTATCTACTAACAATATTTTAACAACTCTTCTACTCATCTCTCTTATTTTACCAATTTTATCTTAATTCACGTGTCATATTATATGCCCATATTTTTATGGAACATAGAGAGTACGTTTTTTACTCCAAATTCAATACCATATAAATACAGCCTCATTTTGCTTTCATAAAATTCCAAACCACTTTCAATTTTAGCAAATTTCACTTTTATTACGAAAAAAGATTGAGGCCATCCGCAATGGGGCGAACGATGGCACGCCCGATGGCGCGCATCGTCCGCGCCTGCCATCGTCCGCCCCATTGCGGGTGCGTGACATAGGCCACGGACGATCGTCGCGCCCTATACTAAGGGCGCGGAGTATAGCGCGGACGATGTCCATCGTCCGCCCATTGCGGCCTACGCGGACGATGGCCGCGGACGATAGGCCATCGACCGCGCCATCGTCCGCCCCACTGTGGGCTACGCTGACGATGGTCGCGGACGATGGCACGCATTTTTTATTTTCTATTTAAATCTCGTTTCTCATTCATTTGTACATACGAACATATCGACTATCTCTTTACATATTCTCTCTCAACATCCAACCAAAATGAATCTCGGCGACTACACCAATAGTTCTAGTTCGTCTGAGTCCGGTAGTTCGACGTCAGAAGCATTAGATGCAGCCGTTGAAGAGGCCATGGCGGCATGCTATGCGGCAATGCAGCGCGAGGCGGCGGCGGCAGCGGCGACTGAGCAAGTCCATAGGCCTATTCGACATAGGACGTATGTCCGACGCGACCACCCGGAAGCTCACAGACGTCTGGTTGAAGACTATTTTGCCGATCAACCACGATGGGGCCCGACTGTTTTCCGCCGCCGGTTTAGAATGTCGCGGTACCTTTTTCTCAGCATTGTTCGGACATTGTCTTCACGTGATGAATACTTCACGTTTCGGGAGGACGACATCGGCAAACCCGGCCTTACACCATTGCAAAAGTGCACGACTGCTATTCGTCGGTTGGCATACGGCACCACGGCGGACCTTTTTGACGAGTACCTCCACTGCGGGGATTCTACAGGCCGCAAGTGTCTGAAGCGCTTTTTTCGGTGGATAGTAGAGGCCTATGGCGACACATATTTGCGCAAGCCGACTGCCACTGATTGCCAGGGTCTGATGCAGATGCACGAGACGGCGCACGGGTTTCCTGGGATGCTCGGGAGCATCGACTGTATGCACTGGCAGTGGAAGAATTGTCCGACGGCGTGGAGAGGCCAATTCACAAGTGGATACAAGGGCAGCCACCCGAAGATGATCCTCGAACAACGACATTAACGTCCTCAACTCGTCCACCCTCTTCACCGAGCAATGTAACGGCAACGGCCCGGCCATCGAGTTCACTGCCAACAGACGCCAATACCATATGGGGTACTACTTGGCCGATGGCATCTACCCACGGTGGCCAGTTTTCCTAAAGACGATCAGCTGCCCAATTGGTGAGAAGAGGGTTTTATTTGCGCAAAAGCAGGAGTCGGCGCGGAAGGATGTCGAGCGGGCATTTGGTGTGCTCCAATCACAGTGGGCAATTGTGAAAGGGCCGGCTCGTTCCTGGTACAAGGAAGTCATCGCCGATGTCATATATGCTTGCATAATCATGCACAACATGATAGTCGAGAATGAAGGCGGAAGCATCACCGATTGGAATGAAGATGACCGTGCATCTAGCTCGTCCGGCACGTCGACCGAGACACTCGATAGAGGGTTACCGTTAGGCTTCAATGAGGTTCTATCTAGACATGCCTCAATGCGCAATCAACAGGATCATGCGCAGCTCATGAGCGACATGATTGAAGAAGTGTGGGCTCGTAACCGCCGTCGCTGAGTTTGCGTTTTTTTAATTTGCATTGTAATGTATTAATTTTTATTAAATGAAATGAAGTTTTTGAAATTCGTATTTTAATTTATTAGTTTTTTTAAATTCGTATGGATTTTGTAAATATTAAAAAAATGATGATGTGGCGCGCCATAGGGCGCGCCTTAGGGCGCCCCACTGCAGGTGGGGAGGTAGGAGGATAAAACTGATGACGTGGCGCGTCATAGGGCGCGCCTTAAGGCGCCCCACTGCTGATGCCCTCACCAAACAACATTTTCTCGTTCAACCAGAACGATCAAGAAAAGATGGAAGACTTTGCTTGAGGTGGTGTTGGAACATTGATAGATCGTCATAATGCGAATTGCAAGTAGATGAAGTATTTTCACTATCTATTGTTTTTCATATTTTAAATTTGCAATTATTTGAAGTGAAAACTATGAATAAAGCAAATTAATTTGACAAGGGTGATACAATGCAAGTGTTGTGGTTTGACGAAAAAAAATAGAAGAATGATGATGTGGCAGAGGAGATAGATGATTGTGGATGCCTTAAGTCCTAATTAAGCTAATTAAGCCATGTACACAAAGTCACCAATCTCAAATCCAATTTCTGAAATATTAGTATATCATAGTATGTGATTTTAGTCCTTCCTTATACACCAAACCCAAACTCAGAAGTATATTTTCCACTTATACTTTTTCAATCATGTCAATATATTTTATTTACATTACACATTAACTCACAATACTTTATTGATAAATCTTATAAAACTAAATACTGTAATAATAAGATTTTTTTATTATTATATTTATATATTGTATGTTATTTATTAAAAAAGTACACAACTAGAAAATTTAATACGTTAAACATCAATAACATTCAAACTTAAATTAAATATACCATAATTAAAAATCAATAACATTCAAACTTAAAGATACCATAATTAGATAAAAACATTATTTAATTATTATAATTTATTTATTTGTCATCTATTTGTGTTTTTTATTTTTATAATTTCTATATTTTTAATTATTAGTCTTAGTTTAACTGTTGCTTTGTCAAATTTCATAAATTAAGGAAATGAGATAATTAATTAAATAACAGTATTTATTAAATTAAATCAAGTAATTCATTTCATTATGTCAAATTATTTAATTAATTTCTCAATAAAACTTTTAAAAGATAATTAACTAAACTCATTAATAAATTGGATCAACTTATTAAACTAATCTAATTCAATACACTTTTTTTTTATTTCTCTTGCATTCCTTTTCTATTTTGATAAATACAATGATTTGAATTATAATGTAACAAATCAAAATTTGAAAAAGTGATTAGAGTTTATTATATAATATAAACCTTAAAATTAGTATTTAATTGTCAAAAATCTAAAATAGAATGAATTTGAGATGCGATTGAAATTATTTTCTTATTCTACTTTTGGTTTTTGGGATACTATTGGATATGGCCTAAAATATCAATTGAATACGCATATTACTACAAAGTTTACTGTTAGTCTTTTATAAGTAAGATTTGAAATTGTTGTGAGAATTAGAAATATGCAATTAAAACTGGGAGCAACTATTTTAGTAGGTAGTTATTAGTTAATGCTATTAATACACTGACTCTGACAACACTTATTAATCCCAATCACGACTCCGACAAGGGCAAAATTGTCTTTCGCACATGCTAAATTCGCCCCAAACGCGGGCAATAAAACATGTTCCGCCCAAATACGACGACGTATGGAGGCCCCCGACCCCACCCCCCACACCATCCGTCTCTCTCTCTCTCTCTCTCTCTCTCTCTCTCTCTCTCTCTCTCTCTTCTATCCTTTGCATCTCTCTCACTCACTCAACCATCACTCAAGCGACCATCAAATTACAGTAGATCTGAGCCTACATATCCCGCAACCCGGCCCGCCTACTACGATCCGGTAACTTTCATCTTCATTTTCAACTCCTCCTCTATGTAATTTGTTCCAAATGTTGAGAATGCCCGTGTAGCTTTGAGTGTTTTCACTGTTGTGGAGTTATATCTCAATTCAATCGACAATGGTTTTTTCAAAGAGATCCACTTATTCCGAAGTTGACTTTACCGATTATGTGTGTGTTGAATGTGAGTATGCAGTGCTGCATTGAGTTTCTGATTATTGCCAATTTTTTGTCGATGCTACTATGAGATTAAGTTCTACCTATACATGATATTCAAAATTGCAGCTTTTGAACTTTTACGAATTAGGTCGAGTTGATTTAAAGTGTTTTTGTGTGGGGTTTAACTCACATGAGGTAGTGGTCTACTAGAATATGGTGAAATTCATGATTTATCTTTTTTTTCCCAGGTTTTCTTTGAACTATTAGAATGGATATGAAGCAAACCACTTGCGGATCTTTGCTGCAGAAACTGCAGGTAATTTCTCATTAAAGGCTAACTTGTGCTCTGTGTTTCAGTTGCCCTCGACTTGTTGCATTCTGACACAGAAATGAATCTTTTTTCCTGCAGCAAATTTGGGATGAAGTTGGCGAAAATGACGAAGAGCGAGACAAGATTCTTCTTCAATTGGATCAGGAGTGCTTGGATGTGTACAAGAGAAAGGTTGACCTGGCCGTGAAATCTAGAGCCCACCTTCTTCAGACATTGGCAGATGCTAGAGTTGAACTCACCAATCTCTTATCAGCTTTTGGAGAAAAGACTTATGTCGGAATTGTAAGTGATGGACCTCATGGTGTTCGATAATGACATTTTCGTAAAGCTCTAGATGTTATAGTAATGCCGCAATCATTTCAAGCTAGTGGCATTTGTGTAAAATTTATGATGTTTGGTTTGTTTACATTTTTGCAGCCTGAGAAGACGTCAGGAACGATCAAGGAACAGCTTGAAGCTATAGCTCCTGCACTGGATAAACTATGGAAACAAAAGGATGAGAAGATAAAAGAGTTTTCTGATGTTCAATCTCAAATACAGAAGATATCTGCGGAGATTGCTGGAACTAGTGCCCAGGTTGAGAATATCACAGTTGATGAGTCCAATCTATCCATGAAAAAGTTGGATGAGTTTAATGCTCAGCTTCAAGATCTTCAAAAGGAAAAGGTGACGACTTTTTTACATGCTGAGTTTGTAAAATGCTTGCGGACTATTTCTCTAAACAGACTGTTGTTGGCTTGTCTTTCTTGGTTTTCTAGAGTGACAGGCTGCACAAGGTTCTTGAATTTGTCAGCACAGTTCACGATCTTTGTGCTGTCCTTGGCATGGACTTCTTTACTACTGTCACAGAAGTGCATCCGAGTCTGAATGACGCCACTGGTGTTCAGTCAAAAAGCATCAGCAATGACACCCTAGCTGGGCTGGCGAAGACTGTTTTAGCACTAAAGGAAGACAAGAAGCAGAGATTGCAAAAGGTTGTCACTTTTGGATGATTTATGATAATGAACTCTGAACATTATACAACCACTCTTTTTACATTGGTCGAATGAGACACACATAATCAATCCATTTGATTATCGAAGCTCAACCCTCTGCATTTTGTCACCATACTGCCCATATTCTCTCACTTATTAAAGAAAAATTCAAACCTAAGGAAATACTCTAATCCCATCCCCATTCCCATTTTATTGATTCTATTGATTATGAACTTTGCATATATAGTTAAACTTTTAACTATATATTGCTGCATTGAGAATTTTGTGTTTGGCATTGTAGACACTAGACAATGACATCTAACTTGAACTTTTTTGTTGACAGCTTCAAGAATTAGCAACTCAGCTAATTGACCTTTGGAATTTGATGGACACCCCCTCTGAAGAGCGCAGCCTGTTTGACCACGTTACTTGTAATATTTCAGCTTCTGTGGATGAAGTTACTATTCCTGGGGCTCTTGCTTTGGACCTAATCGAACAGGTACGTCAATGTATTTATTTGTTGAATGTTGTATGGCATAGGCAATCATTGGCTGATGTAATCCTGTTCCTTGAAAGGCTGAAGTGGAGGTTGAGAGGCTTGATCAGCTGAAAGCAAGCAGAATGAAGGAGATTGCTTTTAAGAGGCAATCTGAGCTTGAAGAGATATTTTCTCATGCACATGTAGAGATTGATGGTGAGGCAGCTCGAGAAAAGATTTTGTCACTCATTGATTCAGGGAACGTTGAGCCTGTAGAGTTATTGACTGACATGGATAATCAGATACTAAAAGCAAAAGAAGAGGCTTTGAGCAGGAAGGAGATATTGGATAAGGTTGAAAAATGGATGTCAGCTTGTGAAGAAGAAAGTTGGCTCGAAGATTACAGTAGGGTAATACTGTCTATTGCATCTTTCCTCTTTATTCACTCTCACATTCTATATCTTGCTTGTCAATGGCAATCAGAACTTGGATATATACACAAATATCATGAGGATTTTTCCTAAATCCTTAGTTGTCTTGCTGAATTCTCAAGATTGTTTATTTTGATCTTTTCTTTCGGAAATAGTGAATAGCAATTAGTACAGTGATTATATTTGCTGAAGTTGTGAAGAATCACATGAGTAGGAGTTCCACCAATCTCTTCTACCCTTGTTTGTCATATCCTATGCATCACTTTGTTTATGCTACATGCTATGTGGAGTACTTATTATGTACATGTGTTAATTTGATGGTTTCTTTAGTCATTTACATGCTGCTAGACTTAAGCTATTTTGTCAAACCGTTTCCTTTATCTGAAGCTTAACAGTGACTGTATATTCTCTCATTTCAGAATCAGTATTGCTAATTATTTAAGCAGCCCTCGTTTTCACTGGTTCATCCCGATATGATCTTTGGTTTATGCAATTCTATCATTCATCAAGTGATTAAAAATAACACTCTGTATCTTCTGTAACTAAAGATGTCTTTTAAACTACAGGGCTTAAACTAAATCTGCTCTCTCATTCACTTCTATAGTTCCCTAAAACTTGAATTGAAACTCACAATAAGGATTTCATTTGTGAAAACAGGATGAAAACAGGTACAATGCTAGCAGAGGTGCTCATTTGAATCTGAAGAGGGCTGAAAAGGCACGCATCCTGGTTAATAAGATTCCAGGTACTGACGGAATTATGCAATGTCTGTATTGCTATCTTCCAATAGTTTTATTAGTTTGATCCTTAGTATTGTATATGGTGTCTAGACCTCTTTCTACTAGATAAGCCGATAAGGAAGTATAGGTTAGTAATAGTTGCATCTGTTCGACCAAAGATATTACGTTCGTAGTCAGTAAAGGGTAGATCAATTTTGACCAGCCAGAATTTTACTACTCTACTACTCTTGCATATTTGATGACTTCATGACTCAATTCCTTTTCTGGTTCTGCAGCCCTAGTGGACAGCTTAGTAGCTAAAACTCGTGCTTGGGAACAAGATCGTGGCATTACATTTACTTATGACGGTGTTCCTCTACTTGCCATGCTAGACGAGTATGCTATGCTCAGACAAGACAGAGAAGAGGAGAAGAAGAGAATGCGGGTAGGCCTGATTACCTAGAATGTGATCGTTCCTAGCTTATATGGTCATTCGTTTGAACTTATTGCCTACTTTTTGAGATTGTCCTTAACTATGTTTGTGTTCTTTGCAGGATCAGAAGAAGTCCCATGAACAGTTCACTAAAGACCCGGAAGCATTTAGCTCAACGCCAAGCCCAGCTCGACAGCCTAGCACAAAGAAGGCGGTAGGGCCACGTGCCAACGGAGGGGCCAATGGAAGCTCCACTAGGCGTCATTCGCTTAACTCTCACCAGAATGGTTCGAGGTCTATAAACAGAGATGGGAAGAGAGACACGAGGCAGGTCACCCCAGTGAACTACGTGGCCATGTCGAAAGAGGATGCAGCATCCCACATCTCTGGGACGGATACCCTGCCCGCCACACCATAGGTGTTCAAATCAAAATGTGTTGTTTAATAATATATATGTATAAGTATAATATATGTTGTTGAGATACTGGAGTAGTGATGATACTTGTTAGTGATTTGAGGGTAGAGTCTGCATGAGGTGTATGTTTTATATGGGAGGCTAACTGCTAGTACTACTTGATAATTAATATGAAATAAATAAAGAACATGACAGAGTGGGTGAGTTTATTTGTTTTACTGAAAATTGATCTACCCTTTACTCACTACGAAAGTAATATCGACAATTATTACCTTTACTTCCTTATTGGCTTATCTAGTAGAAACTAGAAAGAGGTCCAGACACCATATATCTACCTGCTCTTGTCTGAAAACTGCCATGGTCGTCCCTCCATCTAATTTATTTTCTTGGAGAGAAAAAACGGCAAAAAGAAATGCAGACATAATTAACTGGAGAAGAAATGAGAATATAAATGGGTGTTTGGGCAAGTTATTATGCGGCGAGGAATCACCAATTCACCATGTTTCTACGAAGAAGAGTGAAATGTGGGAAGAGAGAAAATGTGTGCATAGGGAGTGGGAATGTGAGAAGAAGTTATTAGTACGGTAACAGTATCAATTTTCCTATACCGCGGTATATCGAATCCTTGGCGCATATCGAATAATCGGTATATGTTGATAAATTATATAAATATTATATTATATTTAATATATTTATATATAAGATAGAATTAGAAAAAAAATCCAAAAATTCTACTTTTAAATATTTTAAATATAAAATTAATTATTATTATTATTATTATTATTATTATTTTCATAATGGTATGGTATACTGTATTGTACTTTGGTAAGATAGTGATATCAAAAATTAACATTAAACAGTTCTGCCCGTAATAATTAAGAGTGCACTGCACCAAAGGGCCCTAACTTTTCGCCTTGTAACATCAGAGGCCCCTAACTTTTAAAAATACCACCACAGGGATCTGACAAAACATATAATCACAAATCGTGTATATTTTGCCTTTTTCGGACAAAAATGCCCAAATGGGCTGAAGGGCAGTTTAGACCTTTTGATTGCATTAGGCTGCACCCCTATGCCTGCATTTGCAGGTGCTGTCTTGTCAAGCAGAATTGTAATCATAATTCCATTTATAGTTTTCAATTCCGTTTCATTATTTCTTCCCTCCATTTTCGTTTCATCTACCGTTTTCAATTTCTACTGGATTCATATTTCCCTCTCAAAACATAATAGGCGATTTTGACTTCTTCGGCATCGAGCAATTTAGGGGATTTCATATCTTCGCCAGCTGTCCGGGATCTGGAATTTAGGGGATTTCATTTGGATTTTGCTGAATTTAGGGTATCAACAAGGATTTTGCAATTGTTGGTTGATTTTTTTTGTTGTATGGTTACTGTCGGACATCTGAAAAAGTATTTTGCAATTCTTGGTCGATTTCAGCTGGAATTTTAAGTGTGGAAAATTTTGCGCCTACTTGGTTGAAGTATGCATTTGGGCGGAAGAATGATTTTAGTTTTTGTGCAATGTGCTAGGTTCTATCTGTTATATTTCGGCGAAATTGCATTGCTGATTTGAATTTTGTACTGTCGAATTGAATTCAGGTCGTTACGCAATGTCTTCTTCTTTTTCTCAATCGTTCGGCTCAAGCTTCAATTGGAATTGGCCTCGTCCCGAAATTGTGAAGTGTAATCACGATCTTGAGGCTGAGCTCGTGACATCTAGGACGACTGCTAACCCGGGTAGACGTTACTATCGCTGCCCTATATGGAAGGTTAAAACCATGTATTTTGATCGTGTTGTCCATTAATTTTGTTGGCATAAAGATTAATGAGAAATTATTATGCAGGACGATGACTGCAAGTTTTTTTGATGGTTTGATGCGAGTCTATCCCCAAGTCAAGACAGTTATTTTCAGAGAGTGAAACTTGAGCGAGACCAATTCGAAGCTGAACTTCGAAGCAAATCTCTACTCGAAGGTGTGCTGCACGAGAAATTGCGCTTGAAAACCGTGGAGTTTGAAGACTTGAAGCTACAACTGGGTATGAAAACTGAAGAGTGTGACACATTGGCGGTGAAAATTGGTCAGATGGCAACAACTCTCGGACGCTTAAAAATCACAATCTTGTTATGTATTGTAATTTTTCTACTGTTATAACAATGCTATGTCGTGTTCGCTCCGTCGTTCATTTCTGATCCTGATCGACTACGCTTTGCTTTGTTGTTTTTCATTTATGTCTGAAATCACGCATGAGGTTACACAACTATGACTGAAATCACAAACCATGTACACAAATGAATACTACCCTGATAAACTCGTGGTTTAGCAAGTATTTTGGATGTTTAACGTGAATATTTCAGTGTTTTGTAGCGTATTACTTGAGTTTGCATCCATTATCCACTACTTAAGTGTTTTGATGAGTTTGTCGAGTGTTTGGAGATAAAACAGGTGAAAATGACTTGAAAACGAGCTCGAAGCTAGATTACAGAGACATTGCCCGACCGGGCGTTTGTGCTTAAGGTAAACGCCCGACCGGGCGTTTGTGCAAAGGAGGGACGGAGTCTAGAGAATTCGCCCGATCGGGCATTTTTCCACGACAGAATCGCCCGACCGGGCGATGTGATGGAATCGTGATTCTCGAAAGCTTGCCCGTGCACTCGAGAGAGGGCTTAGCCTAGGCTAGCGGCTTTCCTAGTAATCCTAGAGACTTCAATTGGGTAATCGAAGTTGTTGAATTGTTCACATTGTGTTCGTTGTAGTTGGATCTAAAGCTCTACTTCTTTCTCTTATTTGAAACCTATCCTTTGTCGCATGCTTTTAACTTGTTTATGTTTAATTGTTTTTCCAAGAATCAAACCAAACCTTTGAATCATCTAGATACTAGTTAAAATCGGTCCGTGGTACTTGAGTTTATACACTTTGTCTCTGTGGGATACGATACTCTTGCTTGCTTTGTGCTACACTAGCCCCGTACACTTGCGGGATTTTCTTGTGTTAAAATAAGTAGAGTCATACCCGACTATGACTGAAATCACAAACGACTGATGTTGATTGAATGAAAGCGTTTTGTTTTTATCTATGCCTGAAAACACGAATGAAGTTACTCAAATATGATTGAAATCACAAACCGACGAAGTACGCTATCCATAAAAATACCACCAAAATTTTTCATTTATGTCTGAAATCACGCATGAGGTTACACAACTATGACTGAAATCACAAACCATGTACACAAATGAATACTACCCGACTATGACTGAAATCACAAGCGCCTGATGTTGATTGAATGAAAGCGTTTTGTTTTTATCTATGCCTGAAAACACGAATGAAGTTACTGAAATATGATTGATATCACAAACCGACGAAGTACGCTATCCACAAAAATACCACCAAAATTTTTCCTGATATTTTTCCACCGAACTATACTTCCACCAAAATACTAGTCTGTTACAAAATAGTCTGTACCATACAAAACATACATATCATATCATCATCACTGCCACAAATTGTTCACCCATCCCAAACAAACACAACGTTTTAAGATTAAGTAAAGGCCATCAATCTTGATCACCGCGGCGGCCGCATCTCTGAGGCTGAGTCCTTTTCCGAGTGCTTGGTCTCGGATTCGAAACATTAGGCTGCAACAATTAATAGTGTAGTAAGTATACATGCTTAAGCACTGTGTACAATTACATAATATAGTTGCATATGCTTATTGCATAGTACCTCTTGGCGTTGGGGATTGTTTGACGATTCAGGTAAAATACTGTCACCATGTTCACGCGAAGTCTCCCCAACCTGAGAACGGGTATCTGTCCGAGGATCATTGCTACATGTCCTCCTATTATGACCTTCTTGACCGCACCGACGACATTTCATCGCGAAGGTGCGACGCAATGACTCACCTCCATCTGCATGAAGACGAATCTGGGGCTCCTCACGTCTCAGTTTATTCGGCCTACCACGCTGTCGCTTTGACCTCGGGGGTGCCAATTCCACTGAACCATTCGCAGTACTCTTCGGCCAACTGGCTACCCCATTGATGGGGTAGAGGACATTCTCGTACAGCATGATCATTGTTGACTTCAAATAATATCGGGAAACGAATCGCATCACGTCGTCGTCATTCTTGTTGATTGTTGCGATAGCATGCGTGCACGGGATTCCAGTTAGCTGCCACAATCTGCAGGAACAAGTTTCTGTATTGGGTCGCCGCAGAGCCGAAAATGCCGTCCAGTGCGTGCTCTCTGGCCAGATATGCCTTAATCCTACCTATCTTCAGGCCAAAATCTTCATCGACACACTGCCGTTTAGCTGCAAGTGGAATGTGAGGGTTAGCTTTGATCTTCTCCATATAACGCTCCCCTAGCCACTTGGCCGTCAGCCACTTCGAATCTAATACTTGAGAGCATGTGTGCGCGTGATCGCGTTGCATATTCATCACCACATAATCATGACCATTGTGTATTTCGTGCTTCCTCAAGTACACATACCACTCACATCCTTGCCCTTTACAAATCGCACGAAGTTTGTCGCCGTCGTTTATTTTCACGTGCACCCGCCTTCTTGACATTATTGCGTACTGCCTCAACACGTTATACAAGAAATCTCTAAGCTTAAAAACATCACCAGGCTTCCACAACGGAAGCTCATTTCTGACGAACTTGATCGGGGTAAACTTTATGCCACTCTTCTTCAATGCCTCCAAACCCTCCAAATCCTCAAGGTCATCAACATCTTGTAGCTCATCCACAACTTCTTCCTCGAAAAGTGGGTTGTTTGTCATGTTCCTATTGTCCACATAAGGCAAATACTTCCTCCGCCGTTTATCCCCTGACCCCCCTGACCCAGGCTCACCCGGCTGGGTTTCGCCTTCAGGATCGACTTCCCCATCACCCGGCTGTTGTACATCCTCTGGTTACTGTCTCGCATCTTGTTGTTGGAAAATGGATTTGTAATATGAGGTGAAAAGCTGCTCATCTCGGCACATGTGTGCCAACGAGATAAAATGGTCCACCTCATCATCTTCATTATCAGTCGGCGGTCCCTCATTATGCAGATGGCAGCCATCCGGAACGTACTCAAACGATGGAATGCAAACCGGCTCCTGAGGTTCTACTCCAGGACCATCATGTATTTCCAGACCACCTTGTACTTCGGGTCCAGATGGCACTTCCGGTCCACCATGCACTTCTGGCACATCATGCACTTCCTGTCCAGCGTGTTCCATGGACGGAGGTTCAAGTCCGGACATTAGCAATTCATCCGAAATCTCCTCGATAATGGGTACTTCCAACTGCACTTGATGTTGAGGTTCGGCTGAAAAATCCAGGGTCGGTTTGTACACATTATCGTCAACATGTTGAACATCTTCACTATGAGAAGATTGTCTCATCTGCTTTAACATAAAATCACAAATTAACACCATGCATACAATCATAAATCACAACTCTATTACAAAAGGTGTGCACTAACCTCTGCCACGCTATCAACAAGGTCTACAATTGCTTCGTTTTCATGATGCCCAATCTGAACAAAGGATGAATCACATATGAATACCAAACAATAAACAACAAATCACAAACATATACCACAGTGGTGTACTAACCTCTGCATGGTCTATAACTGCTTCAACCTCAACCTCAGGTTGTATACCGTGTTCAACCTCAACTCCACATTCGCATGCATGGACATCTCCTTGTCCAACAACACCAACGACTGCTTCATTCTCTTCAACATCCACCACAACAGCTTCTGCTTGCTCTGCACTACATGATGCAAATGCATCCATCAAATTCTTACGGGCAGCCTCCTCTTCCCTCTTCCATTCGCGACGTTTGTCTTCTCAACTTTTGGTCAAATACTCTTCAAACTCAACATCCCTAGGGTACCACTCAAGCAACATTAATAGTGCCGATGGTTTCCTCTGCTCCTCGTGCTGTTGTTTCTTCCTTTTCGGTTTACTCTTCGTCACAATTGGGTTCGGTTCGTCAAGTTCTTCAATGACCACAGTGGGTTTTTTTTACTAGCATTCACAAATTTTAGCAACTCCTCCGCTTCTTCCTTTCGCTTCTTCAGCAAGGCGGCCGCCTGTGTTATCTCCACAACATAAATGTGAACTAGCTTTGTGGTAGTAGCCGCGATTTCGAGAAAAGGACCCAGATGTACATCGTCAGTTATGGGCAGCAATGGGCCTCCTATTTCCACGCCCCTACAACCATCACTGTACGTTGGATGAACGTAATAGAACTCACATATGAGTTGCCTATTGTAACCCAACCGCAATACCATGCTGGAAAGATCTACGAGCTCGAACTGACGAATCCAGCAATAGTCAAAGAATGTCAATTGCCCCCCAACATACTTCTTCTGTCCATTGATTTCGAAGATTGACCCTCAGTGATGAAAACCGACGGAAAACATCCCGGGATGGTCCCCTGTTAGGGTTTGTACAGAGTTAGCAAACATCCAAATTTAAACCAAACTGATTTCACATATAAAATCCTACAACACAGTCAAAACAATTTCACAAAACAACCAATTTTCGGAGCCCTAAATCACAATAAAAAACCTTGCTAGGAATTTTAAATTTGAACGTACTATATTCTTCTTTCAGATAGAAGAAATCAAGCAGAGGATCGCGAATGCTCCACATTTCTGGGTCTACGTCGATTATCTCCGGCCCTCGACCCCTTCTACTGTGTCTAGGTGATGCCGGAGGTGATTGTGACGAAGACGATGGCGATGGCGATGGCGTTGCCGGCTCCTTTTTGCGCCTTGAAGAACTACGAGCGGAGGACGCTCCAGCGGCACTTCGTCTCCGTTTTGGAGGCATTGATGAAAAGGATGAAAATGACGTGCAAGGCAGAGGCGATAGGCAGAGGCTAATTATTTTGGCGAAATGGCAAAATGATGAAGTGAAAGTGGAATTGGAGGGAAAAAATATAGAGTTGAACCGGCTAAATGTATTGGAAAGGCAAAATTTGTGAAATTTCAATACAGGTCCGAAAACTATTTTCACGCGTGTGAAAATATTAGGGGACAACACGCATGATATCCTGTCACATCTATTGCAATTCGATGTCCCGTCAACAGTGCTGCAGCTGACACGCAGTGACGGCCATGCAAAAGCCCGATTTTACCCTTACAGGTCCTGAGGGTCTAATGGTCCGAAAAAACACGATTTGTGATTATATTTTATTAGATCCATGTGATGGTATTTTTAAAAGTTAGGGGCCTCTGATGTTACAAGGCGAAAAGTTAGGCCCTTGGTGCAGTTCACTCAATAATTAAACCATTAATAAATAGATATAAATCGGATTTGGCGTGTTTCATTATTCTGCAGGCATCTGTATCTCTTTCCTTTGCACTTCTGCTAATACTTTCCTCTGTCGTCCATGGCGGCGGAAAATGAACCGGCGAAGCTACTTCTCCCTTATCTTCAGCGGGCCGATGAGCTCCAGAAACACGAACACCTCGTTGCCTACTACTGTAAATCCCATCTCTCTCTCTCTCTCTGTCCATTAATTTCCAGTTAGGCTTTGTTGTTGAAACAACAAAACGATTATGATAGAGAATCATGATTTTTATCCAATCAAACAACGTCATCTACCTTTTTTGTTATTTGAAATTATTTGATCAGGTCGATTGTACGCGATGGAACGAGGGTTACGGATTCCTCAGAGCGATCGCACTAAGATGACCAATTCCGTCCTTATTTCCCTCATGAATCAGCTCGAAAAGGTTTTTGACCTTGTTTTCCTTTTTCCTTTGCCTGATTATTATTAAGCGAGTTCCGATTGGTTTTTATGATTAATCAGTAATTATGCATTTGATTGCCTAGTTAGACTCCAAATATGACCAAATTTTGAACTGAGATTGTACGTGTGTGTTTACTGAATTCTAATTATCTGGTTGACAATTCTAATTCAGCTTTGTGTGGTTCCATCTTTTGAAAACATGAGTTGGATCTTCTCTTGCAGGATAAAAAGTCGCTGCAGTTGGGACCTGATGATCATCTACACGTTGAGGGATTTTCCTTGAATGTCTTTTCCAAAGCTGACAAACAAGATAGGGCTGGGCGAGCTGATCTGTATGCAAACTTCCTTCATGCTGTCATATCATTTTAATAGTTTATGGGATTAATCATACTATTGTGGGATGTGTGTGTGTGTGTATTTGTTCATTTCCTCAATGCATGCACTTCTCGGCCATGAGGTATAGTATCTAACTGATGATGATGCATTTTACCATATGGAACCATATCTGATGCTTTACAAGTCTTGTACTTTTGTGTATAAATAATTTCTGTAGAGATTCTGTTGTTTTTTTCAGGTTTCTTTGTTTCTCTAGAAAAATTGTTTGGTAACTCTCTTTGTTGTACATTGTTTCTGCTGCATTATGAATGTTTGGGAATGTTTCATGAAGCTGTGATTTTTTCTATAGAAAAATTGTTTAGTGAGGCTTAATTTGAACTTAGGACTTTCTAGCCCTTGGAGTTTCAAGTATTTTGGCAACTGTACCCCTGATTCATATGTAGAAATATCACTTTCAATATGTGTTTTCTGTTGCGGAATTATTTTGATGGGTTCCTATCTCATATTTTTGACAAGTGACTCATATGAGGGACATATGTTAGAATTTTTGTTCTTTTTTGTTCCCCTTCTCATTGTCTGTAGGATATGAACTCTCTATCAGGAAATATTATTTATGATTTCATTTGGCGTATATGATAAATTATACCTCCTGCTGCTGCTTGGTAAAATTTAATTCGCATTTCTAGTCTAAGGCATACTTCATATCATACTTCATCAATTATGCCGAATCTTCATCATTCTGATATTTCTCCAATTCAGTATCCTAGCATACTTTAAAATAATTCGAGCAAACTGATGGGGCTCATTTTTATTTTCTCTTGCTATTCTTGATCTAATTATTTTTTCCTTGTACAGAAATACCGCAAAAACTTTCTATGCCGCAAGCATTTTTTTTGAAATCCTGAATCAATTTGGCGAACTTCAGCCTGATGTAAGCACTATTATATTCACCAAAATATTTTAACGTTTTATATGTCTTATTCCTTAATCATCTATGTTACAGCTTGAGCAGAAACAGAAGTATGCAGCATGGAAAGCAGCTGATATAAGGAAAGCACTAAAAGAAGGGAGAAAGCCTATTCCCGGTCCTCCTGGTGGAGAGACAGATTTATCAGTGCCATCAAGTACATATAATGGCGTAAATGTAAGTCTAATATGTGATTTTCCTTTTCTTAGTGATATCTTCCATGAAGAAGAATGTATGTGATTCTGGTGTATTAAAATAAGGTGAAGCTTTCCATTTGCTATTTGATTGCTGATGTCAGTCAGGTCAACTGAACTTTATATTTCCCAATCTTTTTCCTTCCCGCAGATAGATATCATATTATCTCTAAATCTTTGAAAACAAATGCATTTGTTGTTCCTAGCCAGTAATGAAAAATTCATATCTGCGATTAAACCGTTAAGGTGAAACCATGTTGGAAAGAGTTAATTTCGCTTCTTGGGTTCTTATAATTTAGATGTTGTTTCAGGATCTTGAACCAAGCAGAAGTGACGCAGCTGATTTGAGCACCAGATCCAGCCTGGCGAGATCAGATTCTGCCGCAAGAAGTGCACCAGGTCCAGATTCATTTCCTCAAACACACGATCATGATAATCATCAGCAATCTACAGATTTCTCTCAACCACCTTCAAATGTTATGGGATCACCTCCTTCGGGCCTTCCGCCCCAATCTCATCACCCTACTGACAATTACTCTGGAGTAGATTCTTCTGCAAGAATGCCACCAGATTCAGATTCACTTCCTCAAGCCTATAGTCATGATAATTTTCAACATCCTGCTAGTTTCTCTCGACTACCCTCCAATGTTACACCCCCACCTCCTCCGCCAACACATTATCCTACCGACAATTATTCACCTGAAAACATCCACCAACCACCAAATGGCTCTGAGAGTTCTGTTTATCATCACCAGTCACATCCTCACCCGCCATACCAGCCTGAACCTCATCAGAATATGCCCCAACACTACCCATCCCATGACATACCCTCCTTCTCATCATACCCCAATTTCCAATCCTACCCGAGTTTCACGGAGAGTAGCCTCCCTGCAGCTCCTTCTCATTACCCTTCCTATTATCAAGGTTCTGATGGTGCTCCATACACCAGTTCACCAGCCTCTAACTCAGCAGCAGCTGCAGCATATGCTTCAACTCCTCAATATAATTCTGGTGGCGTGAACGGGAACCATCCAGAAGTTCCACCGCCAGCCTCGGAAAAATACGAGTACGACAGCAGTTACCAGCCTCCACCTGAGAAAATCGCAGAAGCACACAAGGAGGCGAGGTTTGCAGTCGGGGCTTTGGCATTTGATGAAGTTTCTACTGCAGTTGACCACCTTAAGAAAGCTCTGGATTTGTTGACAAATCAATCAACTGCCTACTAAATCCTCTTTCAAATGGATTCCATACAAAGATTGATATTTCTTGCTTCATTCACTACTTGCATGTGAATCTACTTGTTCATTCTCCAAGTTGTTGTATGGATTGTATATATTTGTTATCTTTATTTTCTTGAAGCTGCCCTTGATGCACTTTCCTATTTTTTTTTATGTTATACTTAACATTCGCTTTGGTAAATATCAGGGTTATGCATGTGCTTTGAGATTTATGGATCGTACTGAAAATTGAACTGAAAAATATCGTTGATTATTTTTTTTTATTCGAAATTGCATCAATATGAACATTGGTACATTAGATTGCCCCCAAACAAGCGTATTGGGGCTCATTTTGTTTTCTAGTTTTATAAAGAAAAAGATCCTTATAAATTCAGATAATATCTTAATTGTCCTATCAAGTCAAGCAAATAATGAATTATTCCATATTCGATGCTAACACATTCCACCAAACATTATATTAGTGGAGTATGTTATACTTTTAACGCTTTACATACTACAACATTTTCTTGTGAAGATGTAGCCTTTATCCCGTGATAATTTAAAAGTATAATAACTTAATAATTCGTGGAGCAAACTATAGGGGTGATGAATTGTTAGCTCATCATTTAATTGCTAACTACAACTAATTTAAGATTATAGGATTTTAGAAATATTGTGGTCTACAATTTGCCATATGTAATTTCATTTTTTTTATTTTTTTAATATTAAAAAGATAATAGCAACTATCAAATTTAGTGTTTAGAAACACAATGTCAATAAAGTGTATGAAATACATTAACACAAAGACATGACAATGTCAATGCAATTTCATATTGACAATGTACAAGCATTGTATTGACATATTATGTGTCGTGTATTGATATAAAGCTGTTAACGAAATTTATGAGAATTTTTGAAATTTTTTCTAATTTTGACATCGGGGCATATGCAAGTGAAATCTCGTTAGAATCCTTACGAAATTATCTTTAATTTGATATATGTTGTGCGAAAAAATAATTCAAATTGAGAAAGTTATATGCATTTTAAAGTTATGAGATATTTTTCAAAAGTTAGTTACAACTAATTTATTGTAAATTGACCTTTATACCCTTATTGACATTTTTTGTTGATCGTATTGACGTTCCGGGGCTGATGATCTAGGCACTTGATTTGAATATCTAATGACTATTATTTAATTGTAGTTAGCAATATAACACTCCCCATAGTTTGTGTTTCTATTTTAACTTTGCTAATATAGATTTTATCTTTTGGGAGGTGAAATCGAAGATTCGATTGTTAGCATGGTTGAAATGCCCTAGTTACTCTGTATGATCAAATGGGATCGCATTGCACATTCTAACAACTTATTAGAGAAGGGCAGACAAAATAACATGTTGAAGATTGTGGCCGAGCAGCATCAATGCGTGTGCATGGGAGTGAAGCCGTGCGCATGGAAGTGCATAGGAACTAAAGGTGTGGAACACATCTTCAATGCAAGGAAATAGGAGTTCAAGAAGTAGTTGAACTTACTAGCCGTTAGTTAGTTAGTTAGTTTTGTAACCGATTCTTGTAGTGAAGCTTCCTTCACTTATTTTCTTCTTTGATCAAGTATAAATAGTTAGTTAGTTGATTGGTGAAAATTAGTTTTCATATTCATAGAGTGTAAACACTTCTTGATTCATATTGAATAAGATTTTGCTTTATCTCACACACTCATACTTCTTCTTCTCGGTTCATGCTTCATTGATTGTTCTTGTTCATTCTTTTTACAACAATTGGCGCCGTCCGGTGGGAATCGATCCAGAGGCTGTGAAAGATGGTTGCGCGCATGGAGGCTGAGAAGTTTACTGGCAAAAACGACTACGGCTTATAGAAAATGAAGATGAGAGCAGTATTGATCCAACAAGGGCTTGCGGCTGTGATTGCTCCTGCAGATCCCACGACTAAAGGGAAGGAGCCTTCCCTTGATGAGAAGGCTCAGGCAAAGCTTGATGAGATGCAATTGAAAGCTTATAGCGCGGTCGTTTTGTGCCTTGCTGACAAAGTCTTGAGGGAAGTTCAATCAGAGACTACAACAGTTGGAATCTTGGCCAAGTTAGAAAAAGTTTACATGGATAAATCTCTGGCTAATCGGCTCTACATGAATAGGAGGCTTTATTCTTGGAGCTTCTCTGAAGATAGGTCCATAATGGACCAGCTAGAGGATTTCTCAAAGGTAGTTGATGATCTTGAAGCAATAGATGTCAAGATCAGTGATTAGGACAAGGCAATCCTTATTCTTAATGATTTACCTAACTCATAAGGTGATTTCCATGGCTGAGGTGCATGCTGCACTTATGGCAAAGGAGCTGCAAAAGGGTGTACCAAGAAAGCAAGATTCACAGCCAGAATCTTTGAATATCAAAAAATTCAACAAGAAAAAGTTTAAGAAGAGAAGTGAGGAGCCAAAGGCTGGGAGTTCTGAGATGAAGGAGACTAGGAGCTGCCATTGGTGCAAGAAACCTGGGCATTTGAAACCTGATTGTTTTGCATGGTAGAAAAGACAGACAGCAGAGGGTGGATCTCATTCAAATGTGGTCAGTGCTAATGCTGATGAGGCACATGAGGTGATGAATGTGATGGAGAAGGATGAGAAGGACTCATGGATCATGGATTCGGGCTGCTCATTTCACATGTGCACTTACAAAGAATGGTTTCAAGAGCAGAATGAAACCACTGGGACTTTGCTGCTTGGCAACAATCACACTTGCTCCATTAAGGGAATAGGCAGCATTTTCTTGAGAATTCATGATAGATCTGTGAAGAAGCTGTCTGAAGTGATGTATATTCCACAAGTAAAAAAGAATTTAATATCTCTAGGCACTCTTGAGAAAAATGGCTTCTCATTCACTTCAGAAAATGGTGAAATGAGAATCTGCAAAAATTCAAAAATTATGATGATTGCTCAGAGAATGGGGAGTCTCTATTACCTGCAAGCTAATGTGGTGAATGGTGATGAAAACTTTATTATTAGAACTGATTTGAGGAGAGGGCAGTCTCAAAGCACTGATCCAGAAAGGGTTAATTGATGGTGATGGATCAGAAAAGCTTGGTGTGTGTGAGGATTGTCTGCTAGGCAAGGCCAAGAAGCTCTCATGCCCTACAGGTAAACACACCTCAATCTCATCTCTCGATTATGTTCACTTAGATTTGTGGGGGCCTACTCTAGTAAAGAGTCAAGGTGGAGGCAGGTACTATATGTCTGTGATTGATGATTGGTCTAGGAAGGTATGGGTCTATGTACTTAAAGAAAAGTATGAAGCCTTTAAAATCTTTAAGATTTGGTGTAAGGAGGTTGAGATTGAAAATGGATCTTTTCCTAAAGTATTGAGAACAAACAATGGCCTTGAATATCTCTGAAAGGAGTTTGATGAGTTCTGCTATGAGAAGGGGATAAAAAGACACAAAACGGTCCCTGCTAATCCTCAATTGAATGGAGTGACTGAGAGGATGAATAGAACTCTTGTTGAGAGAGTGAGATGCATGCTATCTTCTTCTGGAGTTTCCAAGAATTTCTGGGGAGAAGCTGTTTTAACAGCAACATATCTGATAAATAAATGTCCAACTTCTGGGATTCAAGGTGAAGTTCCAGAAGAGAGATGGTATCGTAGAAAAAGTGACTACTCTAGGCTGAGACCTTTTGGATGCAAGGCCTTTGCACACCAGAAACAAGGAAAGTTGAATCCCAGAGCAATCCAATGCATCATGCTTGGATATCAGAAGGGTGTGAAGGGGTATAGGCTATGGTGCATTGAGCTAGGCAACCAAAAGGTGATTGTGAGCAGAGATGTAGTTTTTATAGAGGACATGATGCCATACCTGGAGCACAAGGCTGAGAAACATACAGAAAATGCCAGAAATCTAACTGATGATCAGTTTGAGGTGGAGTTGAATGGGCTGGAGACAGCTCCAGTATGTCCCGAGTCTGAGGATGAGGCCACTGAGGTCCCAGAAGAAGATCATGAAGCTCAAGGATCTGGATTGAGTCAACCACAACAACATCAGTCTGATCTAGCAGATTATCAGCTGGCTATAGACAGACAAAGGAGAACTAATGTGAGAGCTCCTGCAAGATTTAGGGATGCAGAAATGCTATTATTTGCATTGCATATTGCTGAGCAATTGGAGTTGAATGAGCTTGCAACCTACACTGAGGCTGTTAGAGAACCAGAAAGCAAGCAATGGATACAAGCAATGAAAGAAGAAATTGATTCCCTAATAAGCAACAAAACATGAATTCTTGTTGATAAAGCATAATTCAGAAAGGTCATTGGTTGTAAATGAGTTTTCAAGAAGAAATTTGAATCATCTAGATCAGATAAAATCAGATTCAAAGCTAGACTCGTGGCTAAGGGCTTCAACCAAGAAGAGGGGGTGGACTTCAATGAGGTCTTCTCTCCAGTAGTCAAACACAATTCTATAAGGGTGTTGCTGTCAGTGGCTGCTAGGATGGATTGAGAGCTTGAGCAGTTGGATGTAAAGACTGTATTCTTGAATGGGGACTTGGAAGAAACAATATACATGTCACAGCCTCAAGGTTTTGAAGTTCCAGGCTCAGAGGGGAAAGTTTGCTTGCTGAAAAAAGCCTATATGGGCTAAAGCAAAGCAGTAGACAATGGTATTTGAAGTTTGGTGAAAGCCTTTCAAACCTGGGATTCACAAGGTCACTATATGATAGCTGTGTGTTTGTGAAGAGGCAGCAAGGAAAGGACCCATATATCTTCTACTCTATGTAGATGATATGTTAATATCTGGAGCAGACATCCATGAGATCAACAAAGTGAAGGCTCAGCTCAGAAAGGACTTTGAAATGAAGGATCTGGGGATTGCCAAAAGGGTTCTAGGAATGGATATAATTAGAGACAGAGGCAACAAGAAGATGTGGTTGTTCCAAATTGATTACATTCAGAAGACTTTGAGCAAGTTCAAGGCAAAAAATATGAAGTATGCTGCTACTCCTCTAGCAGCCCATTTCAAGCTTTCAAAAGAGCAAAAGCCCAAAAGTGATGAAGAAAGAAAGGGAAATGGAGCTGATCCCTTACTCAAACATAATTGGAAGTTTGATGTACATGATGATTTGCACAAGACAAGATATAGCTCATGCCATAAGCATTACTAGCATATACATGATAGAATATAGGAGGCAACATTGGAATGCTTTGAAATGGACAATGAGATATCTGAAATCAGCTGATAAGCTGAGAATTCTATTTATGGGAGGCAAGAAAGATGAGAAAGAGCCTCTGATGGGATATTGTGATTTAGATTATGCAGCTAACATAGATACAAGAAGATCTCAAACATACCACATATTCACACTATTTGGTTCAGCAGTTTGTTGGAGGTCAAGTTTGCAAAATGTGGTTGCTTTGTCAACCACGGAAGCTAAGTATATGGCCCTTACTTCAACCGTAAAAGAAAGCAAATGGTTGATGGGATTAATCTCTGATTTTGGAGTGAAAAAAGACAGAGTTTCAATACACTGTGACAACAATGGAGCCATCTGCTTAGCAAGACATCAGATGTTCCATGAACGCAGCAAACACATAGATGTGAGGCTTCATTTCATCAGGGATGAAGTTGAAAGTGGAAGAGTGAGAGTGGTGAGATAGACATGGCTCACAATCCAGCAGATATGCTAACCAAAGCTCTGAGCAAGGAGAAGTTTGACTATTGCTGCAGACTTGTGAACTTGTTTGCAGTAAAGACTTAGACATTGGTGTGCTAGCCAAGGTGGAGATTGTTGAAGATTGTGGCTGAGCAGCATCAATGCGTGTGCATGGGAGTGGAGCCGTGCGCATGGAAGTGCATAGGAACTTAAGGTGTGGAACACATCATCAAAGCAAGGAAATAGGAGTTTAAGAAGTAGTTGAACTTACTAGCCGTTAGTTTGTTAGTTTTGTAACCAATTCTTGAAGTGAAGCTTCCTTCACTTATTTTCTTCTTTGATCAAGTCTAAATAGTTAGTTAGTTGATTGGTGAAAAGTAGTTTTCATATTCATAGAGTGTAAACACTTCTTGATTCATATTGAATAAGATTTGGCTTCATCTCACACATTCATACTTGTTCTTCTCGGTTCATGCTTCATATATTGTTCTTGTTCATTCTTTTTACAACATAACACGACAAATTTGTGTATTGGCTTTACATTCCTCCTTATTTTCACGAATACTAAGGTTTGAACAACCTTGTTCTAAGTTAAATTCAGAAAAAACTACGTAGGATCTTATTGAGTTCCAACGGTGAATACTATGTTGATTCTCACTTTACTACTCTACTTATCTGCTATACTCAACTATGCAAGCTAATATGTCTTTAAACCTATTTACCCAAATTAAGCCAAATATAGAAATGGGTGTAAGTTTCTGTGGTCTCCTGTTTAGTGGATCGTCGGAGAGGGAAGCAGCAGTACCGGAGTGAAAAGAAGTTGAGAAGAAAGTGGTAACTCTTGAGGAATTGATCATATCTTCACCAAGTTTCAACAACACAAATATTCTTGATGTTGACGATGATGATGATGAGTACTACGTGAATATGATGCATAAACAATCATCTTCTTCGTCAAGAAAAATCCACCCATCCTTATGTAGCTCATGCTCATGTGATGGAAAAACCAAACCGAAGAAGAAGGTATTGTTCAGATCGCTTGAAATAGCCGATATCATCAGATACAAGGCTGGAACGAAAATCACTCTTTGAGTTGCCTAGAAGATAGGCCATCCGCAAAGGTGTTTCTTATCCGTCTCTTAACTGTCTCATCTCTTCACTATTCATGGGCCCCACTGTACTTTTCATCCCATCTCTTAATTAAGAGACAGCACCTGCAACCCTCCATCTCTTAACCGTCTCTTAACCATCTCGTCCCTTAACTATTCATTCAATTTTATTTTTATTTTTATTTCCAACAAGTTCAATTTATAAAAACACACTTCAATAAATAAAATAAAATTACAACTTAAAATTCTAAAAAAAATAAAAAACCACATTAATAAAATCTAAAAAAATAAAAAATAGGTGTCTAATGGCGATCATGCGCGTCTACTGGTTGCCAAATTTTACCCAAATGTGCTCCATTAGATCCTCCTGGAGTTGGGCGTGGGCGGTAGAATCATGTGTCCTTGCCGGAATAGACAATTGATCTTGCATAGACAGATGCACTCCACTACGAGGTGGACTACTTGCGGTAGAGCTTCCCGGGGTTTCATGGTCGAACCAATTTTCCGCCTCAGGTCCTTTGTCAGCGACAATCATGTTGTGCAAGATTATGCACGTATACATGATGTCGACCATATTCTCCATAAACCACGTACGAGCCGGGGCTATGATAATGTTAAAGCGAGCTTAGAGAGCCCCGAACGCTCTCTCCACATCCTTGCGAGCAGCCTCTTGCTTCTGCCCAAAAAGAGTCTATTTTTCGTTCACCGGCCTGTTGAACGTCTTCACGAAGGTTGGCCACTTCGGATAGATGTCGTCCGCAGATAGTACCCCATTTTATACTGCCAGTTGTTAGCGATGAAGTTAATGGCCGGCGCTTTACCATTTAAAACTTCGGTGAAGATGTCGGATTGGTTGAGCACGTTGACGTCGTTGTTCGATCCGGGGACCCCGAAATACGCATACTAAATCCATAGCCGATAGTCGGCAACGGCCTCGAGTATAACGGTGGGGTGGGTGCCTTTGTGGTCGCTCGTGTATGACCCCCTCCACGCCACAGGGCAATTCTTCCATTGCCAATGGATGCAATCGATGCTGTCAAGCATCCCAGGGAATCCGTGCACTTCTTCGTGAAGTCGGAGTAGAAACTGACAATCTGCAGTGCTTGGCTTCCGGAGAAATTCGTCGGTGAAGGCTGCCCGGACGCCTTTGTAGAAGTTCATCAAACACATTCTCCCAGTGCTTTCCCTAATGTGCAGGTATTCGTCGAACAAATCCGCCGTTTGTCCAGTAGCAAGCTGACAGATTGCTGCAGTACATTTCTGGAACGTCGTGTGACTGGGACGGGCAACAGTGTCGAACCCTTCTTGGAAGAACTCTTCCCGGGCTGCCAATGTATTTGCGATATGCAGAAATAACCGTTTCCGCATGCGGAAACGGCGACGGAAGTAGGTGTCTCCCCACACCGGGTTCTCACAGAAGTAATCGCGTACCAACCTTGCGGCGGCTTCCTCCCGGTTACGATGGATGTAAGTCCGGGATCGACGTTGAGGCGCCGTGGCTTCCTCCTCCTCCCTACGTCGATCTTCTTCTAGCGATTCTTCCATTATTCCACGCATTTGCTCAAACGGATCCATGAATGGATTAAATTTGGAAGAAGAATAATGTTTTGAGATGAAAATTAGAGAGTAAAGAGAGATGATTTGAGAAGAATAGATGTGTGTTTGTGTATATAAACGAGAATGAAAGAGGAGTATTTATAGAATAAAAAAATGGAAAAAAATTTCAACGGTAATATTACCGTTTTTCTTTTTTTTTAATTAAAATTGATATTTTTAAAAAAATGATTTATTGCGTCAGCGTGACGACGCCCACTGGCGGGCCGGCGAGTGGGCGTCACGCCTAGCGCCAGCGCTCGCCACGTGGCGCTGGAACGTGGCGAGCTGTCGCGCGAGCCGTCCCTCTGGGACGAGACGCTCGGCGAGACGAGACCGGGACGGAAGGCTGCAACGCCGTCTCTTATCCGTCTCGTCTCTCTGAGACAAGACCAAAACAGTTAAGAGATGCGTTGCGGATGCTCTAATGCATGCATGGATGATTAACACATTCTTCATCTACTTATCTCTCATTTCCAGAAATGCGTCTTATTTTAATTGAGGTACATTATTTTTATACTCGCTCAAAACAATGTGTTTGATCATGAATTGATAAATTCCTCTCTAGTTTGTATAAATAATGTATGTAATCACTTGCTTTCCTCTGCTCAATCGCTCTACAGAGGAACATGATTATTGGGATGATAAGCCCATATTTGCTCAAATTTATTCATAAAATAACTTTTTTGATTGATGTATAAACTTAATTCACTTGTCCTTTTATTGCTAAATTTTGTTCCTCAGAGTATCCACTATGGTGCGGACGCGGCGATAGCCGCGTGGGGGGGCGGTGGGCGGGCGGGTTATAGTGCGGAAGTTGTTCGCCCATGGGTCGGATGCGGATTGGGGGCGAGGCGACGGCGGACGACGGATAGGCGGGCTTGGGGCGAGGACGCGCCGGGGAGGAATTAGCCGCGCCTATAGGGGCGGCGACCATAGTGTTGGACATCCGCCGCGGCCAAGACATTTTCGATTTTTTTTATTCGTTGTATAATTTTACCCGTTTGCAATACAACGAATATTCGGCCCTAATTACCTGGTTTTCTAATTATTTACATTGCGATTATTTTAATTATACCTAAATGAAACTAAAAATATTTTAAAATAAAAATTGATTATAAATTTTGATGGCTATTGCAAGTGTCCATGACGGAAATAGAATTTTGAGGCTATAGATAACTAAACTGGGGCGAGGCTATTGGGAGTGTCCGAATATTTACTCAGAGCAGAATAGAAAATAGTTTTGTTGTGTCAGATAAATTTCGGCAACATTTATTAGTGTGACAAGAGAAATATTAGTATAATCTTCAATAGAAAATAGTTTTGTTATGTCAGAGAAATTTCGGCAACATTTATTAGTGTGACATGAGAAATATTAGTATAATCTTCGAAATGATATGAAGTATTCCCTCAATCCAATAATTGGAGTCATATTTTGCCATTTTGATACGTTCCATACAATGTTTTAAAAACCGGACCGGCCGGTTTGACCGGTTCAACCGCGAACCGGTAGGTTGTCCGGTCCGGTTAGCACTATAAAACCAGTGACATGTTCAACCACCATGAACCGCCGAAACCGGCAGGTCGGACCGGTCTGGCCGGGAACCGGAAACCGGTTCAAATGCTTTTCAAAATTTTATTCTAAAATTTTGGCCTTGATAGAGGTCGAACTCAAGACCTCCTGGTGAACTTACCAACAATTTTACCGCTACGCCACAAGGATTTCTTGGTAGTAGTATGAACATAAATTATTTTCATATGTTATACACGAAATATTTATCTGTATAAACTAATAATTCGTGTTTAATACGTACGTATGTATATTAAGAATATGTGATTAATTATATTAAAAGTTTACTACTATTTGATTATATACTAGGAGTATTTACTAAATATATATTTTTAATTTATGTTTATTCATATATCTTTGTGTATAATATTATTGTTGGGATTTACACACACAAGGCTTTCACACACTCAAGAAGATCACACACACACTCACTGTTGTATGAGATCACACAATGCAGAAACACACACACTCACACTTTGAGTATTGAAGATGATAATCTTGGAGAGAAACTGGAAAACTCTTTATTGATTAAAACTACTAACTACATACACGGTTTATGAGCTATTTAAAGCTCTACAATCAAGTAGCAACTGCTACTAACTAACTACAACAAGAATCAAGAAAACAAGAAGAATAACCGCTACATCTCAGCTAACTAACTGCTGCTCCAACGGCTAGTTTCTCTAGGTTGCTTCTTCCTTCTCGGCTCAAGACCGAACTCCCTTCTCGGCTCAATACCGAACTCCCTTCTCGGCTCAAAACCGAACTCCCTTCTCGGCTAGTTCCAGCTCAAAGCCGAGCTTCCTTCTTCTGCCTTCTTCTTCCAACTGAAATGAGCACTCCATTATTACAATTCTCCACCTGAGGGCTCATCTCAGTTCTTGCACAAACATTGATCAACTTCTTGCAACGATCAAACTTGTCTCTACCTAGAGACTTTGTTAGCATGTCAGCCGGATTGTGCAAGGTGTTAATCTTAATCACCTTCACTCTCCCCTTCTCAATCTCATCTCTAATAAAATGCAACTTTATGTCTATGTGCTTGCTCCTTTCATGAAAACCCGGATGTTTAGCCAAGCACATAGCTGAGCTGCTGTCACAATGAATCACCATTGTCTTTTGGTCAAAACCAAAGTCAGAAATCACTCCCTGAATCCAAAAGCTCTCCTGTACAGCTGCAGTGAGAGCTATATACTCTGATTCTGTTGTTGAGAGAGCAACAACACTTTGCAAACCTGATTTCCAGCTGATTAGAGTTCCAAACATGGTGAAAAGATAACCTGTTTGGGACTTTCTGTTGTCCAGGTTTGCAGCATAGTCTGCATCACAATAGCCCTGCACAACCTCCTCAGATTCACCTTCCCAGCCATTGAAGACAATTCCCCAGCCACTGGTTGACTTCATGTACCTCAATATCCACTTAAGAGCATTCCAATGCTCCTTCCCCGGGTCAGCCATGTATCTGCTAGTCACTGAGATAGCATGTGCCAGATCTGGTCTGGTACAGATCATAGTATACATAACACTTCCAACCACACTAGCATAAGGAATAGACTCCATCTCCTCAGCCTCTTGCTTAGATTTAGGGTCCTGCTCCTTTGAAAGCTTAAAACTCTGGGACAGAGGAGTTGATGCAGCTTTTGCATTTTCCATTTTGAATCTCTGCAAAACTTTCTCAATATAGTCAGTTTGAAGCATCCACAGCTTCTTGCAGCCTCTGTCTCTCTGAATGTGTATGCCTAGGATCTTCCTTGACTCTCCTAGATCCTTCATTTCAAAGCTAGACTTCAAATCCTCCTTGACTTGCTGAATTTCTGTCATAGAAGGTCCTGCAAGTAGCATATCATCCACATAGAGCAATAGATAGGCAATAGGTGTTTTGCCCTTCCTCTTGATGTAGATGCAATCATCAAACTCTGATCTAATGAAGCCAATCTTCTTCATTTGTGCATCAAACTTCTTGTTCCACTGTCTAGGACTTTGCTTAAGACCATAAAGACTCTTTTGTAGCAAGCACACCTTGCTTTCTTCACCACTCTTCACATAGCCCTCTGGCTGATCCATGAAGATAGTCTCCTCTAGGTCTCCATTTAGGAAGGCAGTCTTCACATCAAGCTGCTGCAATTCCCAATCTAGCTGATTCACCACAGCCAACAAAATCCTAATAGAAGTGTGCTTAACAACCGGAGCAAACACCTCATTGAAGTCAACTCCTTCTTGCTGTGTAAATCCCCTTGCCACCAGCCTTGCTTTGAACCTGATTCTGTCTTTATCAGTGGTCTCTACCTTCTTTTTAAACAACCACTTGCAACTGATCAGCTTCATCTCCTTTCCATCTGTATTCAGCTTGGATTTGTCCACCAAAATCCAGGTTTTGTTCTTGAGTAAAGACTCTATTTCTTCATTCATGGCCTCTATCCATCTCTCTCTGTCTTTGCTTCTCATGGCCTCTTTATAGGTGAGAGGATCAGCAATATCAATGCTCTCAGCAGCACACAGTGCATAATAGACCATATCTGCAAATTTCTCAGGAGGCTTTGCATTTCTCCTTCCCCTATCTCTTGCAATCTGGTACTCTCTGGTAGGATCTGCTGTGGGCTCATCATTTCTTCTACCTTGAGCTGGAGCACCATCACCCTCTGGATCAGGTTCATTTTCTGAGTCAGTGACTCCACCTGCTCCTAGGCCAACTCCCATAGGCTCCACCTTGAAGAAATCACTCTCAACTTCACTGGAGTCACTGGAGTCCAGCTTATCTTTCAAGTAGGGCATCTGATCCTCCAAGAACACCACATCCCTACTCACCACCACCTTCTGCCTACCAGGCTCAATACACCAGAGCCTATACCTCTTAACACCCCTCTGATATCCCAGCAAGATACATTTCAGAGCCCTAGCTTCAAGCTTACCTTGCCTAGCATGAGCATAGGCTGCACACCCAAACACCTTGTATTTTGAGTAGTCACTATGAGCTCCATACCACATGTAATCAGGAGTTTCAGATTTCAGGGCAGTAGATGGGCATTTATTGATGAGATAGGCTGTTGTATACACCGCCTCTCCCCAGAACCTGCTGCTCAAACCAGAACCAAGAAGCAGGCATCTCACCCTCTCTAGGATAGTCCTATTCATCCTCTCCACAACACCATTTTGCTGGGGATTACCAGGAACAGTACGGTGCCTCTTCATACCCTTCTCTTTGCAAAATATATCAAATTCAGCAGACAAGAATTCCAAGCCATTGTCAGTTCTTAAACATTTAACACTCCTTCCTTTCTCTAGCTCCACCTCCTTACACCATATCTTGAACTTAGTGAGTGTTTCAGATTTTTCCTTAAGAATATATACCCACAACTTCCTTGTATAGTCATCAATGATAGCTAGATAATACTTTCCTCCACCAATTGAACACACCGGTGAAGGCCCCCAAAGATCACTATGTATGTAGTCTAAAGGGGCTGTAGAAGAGTGAATACCTGTAGGATAGGGTGCCTTCTTTGCTTTTCCAAGTATACACTGCTCACAGGGGTCCATCTTGTTGAAATCTCCAGAGATCAGGCCCTTCTTGATGAGTTCTTTCAAGCTTCCTTCTGCTGGATGGCCCAGCCTCTTGTGCCATAGCATTAGGGAATCATCTGACACAGCATTGCTTTCTCCATCAACAGCCTTAGCCTTCAAATAATAGAGAATATGCTCTCTGTCAGCCTCCATCATCACTGCATCTCCAGATTTCACAAACAATTTTCCTTGACTCATTAATATAGTGAACCCCCTCTGCTCCAGCATTCCCAATGAGATGAGGTTCCTCTTCACTTCTGGAATATACCTCACCCCAGTCAGGATCTTCACAGAGCCATCTTGTAGGCTTAGCTTCACCTTCCCTATCCCTTTTATCTGACAAGTATGATTATTTCCAAGAACAACCGTACCCGATGCTTCTTGAAGATCATGAAACCAGCTTCTATTGGGGCACATATGGAAGCTGCACCCCGAGTCCATTATCCACCTGTGACTGACCCCACTGTCACTAATATTCATAAGTTGAGCCGGGGGATCAGCACTCTCCACACAATCAGATTGGTTGTGTCCCTCAGAGGCCATCTTCCTCTTCCATGCATGACAATCTTTCTTCAAATGTCCAGGTTTCTTGCACCAATAGCAAGCTCTGGTTTCCTTCTGAGCATCAGAACTTGAGGGTTTAGGGCCCTCAAACTTCTTCTTGAAGTTCTGCCTCTTGAATTTCTTCACATTCAAGGCCTCTGCAGCTTGAACATTGGAGCTTGCAGAGCCGCTGTTGGCTGTCTTCTGGAGTTCTTTGGCCATCAAGGCTGAATAGACTTCTGCATAGGTGATAGGTTTATCTCTTCCATAGATAATTGCATCACTTAACTGGTCATACGAGCTAGACAAGGCATTCAATGTGAGAATGGCCTTATCCTCATCGGAAATCTTGACATCAACAGATCCCAGGTCATCAATGATCTTGTTGAACTCCTCTAGCTGCTCAATGATGGACCTATCTCCAGAAAAACTATAGGCATACAGCCTCTTCTTGAGATACAGCCGGTTAGCCAAGGATTTGGCCAAGTAAACTTCATCCAACTTGTCCAAGATCTCCACCGCAGTCTTAGCTTCTTGAACATCCCTCAAGACCTTATCTCCAAGGCACAGAATCACTGCAGAATGTGCCTTGAGCTGCATCTCCTCCATCTTTGCCTGAGCTTTATCATCAAGCACTGGAGCCTTTCCTTTCTCCTCTGGTTTTGCAAGAACTGCGGCCAAGCCTTGTTGAATCAAAACCGCCTTCATCTTCATCTTCCACAGGCTATAATCATTCTTGCCTGTGAACTTTTCTGCATCAAGCCTTGCTGCCATCTCTGAAACCGTTTGATCCTCTGCAAATCAGCTTCAATATCCCTTCCCACAGACGGCGCCACTTGTTGGGATTTACACACACAAGGCTTTCACACACTCAAGAAGATCACACACACACTCACTGTTGTATGAGATCACACAATGCAGAAACACACACACTCACACTTTGAGTATTGAAGATGATAATCTTGGAGAGAAACTGGAAAACTCTTTATTGATTAAAACTACTAACTACATACACGGTTTATGAGCTATTTAAAGCTCTAAAATCAAGTAGCAACTGCTACTAACTAACTACAACAAGAATCAAGAAAACAAGAAGAATAACCGCTACATCTCAGCTAACTAACTGCTGCTCCAACGGCTAGTTTCTCTAGGTTGCTTCTTCCTTCTCGGCTCAAGACCGAACTCCCTTCTCGGCTCAAGACCGAACTCCCTTCTCGGCTCAAAACCGAACTCCCTTCTCGGCTAGTTCCAGCTCAAAGCCGAGCTTCCTTCTTCTGCCTTCTTCTTCCAACTGAAATGAGCACTCCATTATTACAATTATTTTGCCGTATTACTTTTTGAAAATAATACTATGAACTTATTTATTTTTATACATAAATATTAAATTTTTTATTTACAATAACTTACTACTAGTATAATTTATATATTTAATTATATTTGTTGATAAAAATTAATAAAATTCTATCATTCACTAAAAATATATTCTTTTTAATTTTATATTCTTTTAAGATAATTCATTTTAATTTTATATATTCTTTTTAATTCTTTTAAGAAATTGTTAATTTTAATATATTTCTTATATTTTAATTATACTTTTACAATCACTAATGTTTTATAATATAGGAGTTTATAATTATACATTGAGTTTAATACTAGTTTTTAATATTGTGTATTATAATTTATTATTGTATTTAAACTTAACGTCATTAAATATTCTAATATAGTAGTACAAGACTTGTTTTCTATAATAATACTATTAAATGTATAATACTATAATATTTATTGATAAAACATTTGATTAAATTTTATTATTTACTACTAAATATATATATATATATATATATATATATATATATATATATATATATATATAAACAGTATTCCGGTTCAACCAATGGTTCGACCAGTGAACCGGTTGAACCAGTGAACCCAGTAATGACGCCGATTCGCTTGCCGATTCGCTTGCCGATCCGGTTTTTAAAACATTGGTTCCATATTAATAGTCACATCTCATTTTTACCATAAATGATAAGTAGGTCTCATATTCCACTTCACTCACTTCACTCACTTTCTATTATAAAATCAAAATAAAAAGTAGATTCTATTTTCCACTAACTTTTTCAATCCATTATTTTTTACATTTTCTTAAAACTCGTGTCCATACCAAATGTGACTTCTATTGTGGAACGAGGGATAAGTATAATTCACATAATTTGTACTACTAGTTAACATGCATATATTAAAATAATGTTTAATCAATTGTGGCCCAGGAATGATGATGTCTTGCTAATGGGCTGAGCCCACTAGGCTAGGGCCTGTCTTAACTAGAAGAAGGCTACTACCAATTACATGATTACAGCTTTTTATAGGTATATCTGGGCCTGACATGAGTCTATGATTATACTCTTCCACCCCAACCAATACCATGCACGAGAAATCGTTATCCTTATCTATATGATGAATGAAGTAGTAAACTTATATAAAGGTTTTCATCACAGACGAACAACTAATTAATCCACCATATTTTGCTTAAAAGAGAACTACTCCCTCCGTTCCGTGATAATTGAGTCATTTCATTTTCTGCACTGGTTATAGATATATGATACTCCCTCCGTCCCGGCTAAGATGACCCATTTCTTTGCCGGCATGAGATTTTAGGAGTTATTGACTAATGTGTCTAATTGGAGAGAGAAAGTATGGATGTAGGTATTAAATAAAGAGAGAAAGAAATATGAATATTTTAATAGAAGTGTGAAAAAGTGGTTGAGTATATTAATTGGAGAGGGAAAGTTTCCCTAAAAGGAAATGTGTCATCTTAGTTGGGACAAACTAAGAGCATCCTCAATGGCGCCCGTCCCAGCGGACATCCGAACGACGTGCCGGACGTCCGCGCGAGACGTTCGCCATTGTGCAAAGGTGACGCGGATACGGACGTCCGCCATTGCGTTGACCCCACGGACATCCGCGCGGACGTCCTGATTATTTTATATTTTTTTTGAAAATTCAATAAATACGACTCGTTGAATTTAATTTCATTCGCACCACTTGTATTAACGAGTATCTCTCTCTACGTTTCTTTTATATATCCAGAATGGCTGGTAGTGGTAGTGGTTTTGGTGCGGGCTGTAGCGGTGCGGGTGGTAGTGGTGGGGGTATGATGACATTATGAGGCGAATTCAAGCACGTGTGCGGAAGGTAGCGGAGAGGGAGATACAGGCGGCCTTGGCGCCGGCGGTACCTCGACCCACCGATCGTCGATCTATAGTACCTCGGGACCACCTCGCTGCACACCGTCGGTTGTACGAGGATTACTTCGCTCCGGAGCCACGATTTGGGGAGAACGTGTTCCGGAGACGTTTTAGGATGCATCGTCCGCTCTTTCTGCGTATCGTGGGCGTTTTAGAGCGTCGATACGGGTATTTCAGGGTGCGGGAGGATGCGGCTGGTAAACCCGGCCACACGCCAATTCAGAAGTGCACTGCCGCAATGAGGTAGCTGGCATACGGAGACACGGCCGACATGTTCGATGAGTACCTCCACATCGGCGAGACGACTGTCCGCGATTGCCTTAAGTATTTTTGTCAGGGCATTAGGGTGATATTCGGGGATAGGTATCTTCAGAAGCCTACCCCCGAAGATTGTCAGGCCCTGCTGGATATGCACGGGACTCAGCACGGGTTTCCGGGGAGGCTAGGCAGCATAGATTGTAAGCATTGGGAGTGGAAGAACTGCCCCGCTGCCTGGAAAGGGGTGTACACTACGGGTTTCAAGGGCAAGAATCCTACGATGATCCTTGAAGCGGTAGCTGACTACCGGCTATGGATTTGACATGCCTATTTTGGAGTAGCCGGGTCGAACAACGATATCAACGTCCTCCAGTCGTCACCCAATTTCAACGACCAGTGCATGGGCGTCGGTCCGGCCGTCAATTTCTTCGCCAACGGCAACCAGCACAGGGCTATTATTTGGCTGATGGGATATACCCTATGTGGCCCGTCATTGTGAAGACGATCAGATGCCCAACAGAAGAAAAGAAGGTGTATTTTGCGGGTCGTAAAGAGGCAGCGTGCAAGGACGTGGAGCAGGCATTTGGTGTGCTCCAGAGTCGATGGGCGGCAGTGAAGGGTCCATCACGGCTGTGGTATGCTGAGAGCATCGCTGATATCATGTACTCATGTGTTATCATGCATAACATGATTGTCGAAGATGAAGGTCCAGCACTGACGGATTTGGCCAATGATGATGCTGATGCTGCGGGTCCAAACCACGGCGTTGCCACCGGCAATGTACGTATGGGTATACCCCATGATGAGGTTGAGCGAGTACGTGCATTTGCCGACATGCGCCAAAAACAAGCTCATATTCGATTCCAGAACGATATAATTGAAGAAGTATGGCAGCGCAGGGGTCGTCGTGGATGAAATTTTTATTTGTTGAAATGTACTTTTTTTGTTTTTTAAAATGTACCTTTCTTTTTTTATTTAATGAAATTTTTATTCTGTAATCGTTACATAAATTTTAATTCCGTAAATTATTTAATTTGGTGAATTGATGAATTTTTATTAATGTGGGAAGTCTGTCAGGATGTCCTTGGGGATGTCCGCCACTGTGCAGTGGGAAGTCCTTATGACGTGGCAGGAGGTGTTTTTGGGATGTCCGCGGGGATGTCTGCCGGGACATCCGCACCACTGTGGATGCCCTAAAAAGGGAAATGTGTTATATTAAGTGGGACAGAGGGAGTAATAAATAGTTAAAATGAACAGAGGGTAAAGTAAGTGATGGAACAAGGTAGATAAGAGTCTTATCTACATTATTCTCTCTCTTACTTTATTTTTTCTTCACTTTAACTATTTATTATTATTTTTCTAAAATAAGTGCATAAAATGAAATGGCTCAACCACCACAGAACGGATACTATATTTGAAAATTGAAATAGATAATCTTTCAACTTTAAGTGCATTAGTCAACTTTTAATCTAATCACTTTGATAAGCGACTTAGGGCATCATTAACCCCGGCCTGATTTCAGGCCCCAAGTCCCCTCCACGTCATCATTCCTCTACAGTTGCGGCCCAGGCTCCAACTGCTCTAACCCTGCAGGCCACAACCCGGGCAGCAACTAATAATTGACACTATTCACAACTTCAACCTATTTGACTCGTAAATGCAATACGTTGAACAATTCAAACCGGGAAAATAAATTGTTCATTCGAAAAAAGAAATTACAAATCCTAAAAAAAATACAAATCCAAAAAAACTAAAAATTATAACATAAAAAATGCAAAAAAACTAAAAATTATAACATAAAAAAATGCAAAAAAATTAAAAATTATGCCTCCCCCATCTTCATCTTCCTCGCTCAACTTCCTCTCTCCCTCCCTCTTCTTCCTCTTCCAAATGCAAAAGAAATCAGAAAATTGGGCTCTGTCACCCATTTCCCTCTCCCTCTTCTTCTCTTCCAATTTTTGGCAAAAATTGCAGCTCCGTCACGGCATGGAACCATCCAACGCGAGCCCGGGCCGGACCCCGGGACCGGCCCAGGCCGCAACGTCTCTCCCTCCGATGCGCAGGACGGGCCAGGACTCGCGATTTGCGGCCCGGCCCCTTGCGTTAACGCTGCTCTTAGACAAGCTAGTTGTCTCAAACATGTACTATATCAAATCAACATGACTCAGCTATAAATATAGTTGTTTATGTTTATCACTTAGGTTAAAAAAACAACAAAAAAACTACACCTCTCAACATGTCCTAGCTGCAAAATTAAGTATCCGTCTGAAAATTATCTGTTTCAGTACGGAGATTAAGAAAAATTGTGTTAAATGAGTTAAGTAAAAGAAAAATAAAGTAGGAAAAAAAAGGTAGAGAGATGAATAGAAAATAAAGTAAGAGAGAGTAAAGTAAGTGAGAAGAAACGTGTTGACTTTTACTAAAAAAGAGAAATTACTATACTACTATGGAACGTACCAAAATAGCAAAATGACTCTACTACTATGGAACGGAAGGAGTATTATATAGAAGACCTGTCGAATTAGAATTAATTGAAAAACAGAAGATGTATAGATATTCAATTCTAAGAATAGACTAAGATTTATCTGTTCAATATTTGTGTGCAGTATTATACTACTTCACGTATTTATACTGGATACCAGTCTATCACATATGCGATGGCAAGATCTTATTATAGATCAGTCACGTGGGTCTCAAACTTATGCCTATTTTGTGTTTGAATTTATATATGCATATTATATTCAAACAATTAAAAATAGTATTCTCTATATCCCATAAAAATAAACCACATTTGTCATTTGGGATGTTCCTTAATTAACAATAATCAATTCTATTTAACGATACTTTTTTCTCTCTAATAAGGCGGCTCTCATTCTCCACTAATTAACAATACTCAAGTCACCTTTTTTATATCTCTATTACTTTACCAATTGTGCATTAAAACTCGTGTCGTTTCAAATGTTATCTGTTTTTTTTTATGACGGGCGGAGTAGTATATTTTGTTTTTTTTGGGGTTGACCACTAGTGTGCAGCAGCATACTGCTGCCATTATCGTTGTCATCACCCTAAATGAACTGATCACATTGATAAGGAGAAATTAAGATGGAAGATGAAGAGTAAATTATAGAAATATTTTGTACATCTATATGTATACACCGTGTATGTTTATCATATACTAACATTTTGCATGAAATCAACGTGCCTTTGTGAATAGTAAAAATCCAACAATTTTTATGGGACAAGAAAACTCATGTGTGTGTTCTGTCCTAAAAAGCCTTTGACAAGTGAAGCATCCTTCATGTGTTCATGTAATAATGTGTGGTCTATTTTTGAATCTTTATGAAGGGGGATGAATCCATATCTATTGCTCCATACATCTGTATATTGAAAAAGAATACAGTGCAAAATAGTAGAAGTATTTACCTTTACATTTATTCCCTGTCCAACCCATTAAGATAAGCTTTTATTTTTCAAGATTGAACGATAGTGACTTAGCATGCGACAATATTATGTAGACACATCTTGTTGCTTAGGGTGTCCACTATATGGCGGACACTAGCCCCGCCCCAATTTTTGTCTATAGCCCCAATTTTATTATCCATAGCCCCAAAATTCTATTTCCATCACTATAGTGGACAACTCCAATAGCCCCCAAATTTTATAATCAATTTTCATTTTTAAATATTTTTTAGTTTCAATCAAGTGTAATTTAAATAATCGCAATGTAAATAACTAGAATACGAGGTAATTAGGGCCGAATATTCGTTGTATTGCAAACCGGTAAAATTATACAACGAATAATTAAAATAAAATACAACTACAAAACTCCGCCACCGTCTACTCGGTGTCGGAGTCGGCTCTCAATCCGAGTGATGAGCCTCTTGTAGACGTTCCTGACGTACGGGTCAGTTTCCCCTGCGTATTTGATGCATACGTCTTGCAGTTATTGCATCAACTGCACATCTATGGTATTGAACAAAACCTCGTGGGGTTTCACCGTGGGCTGTGGGATTGGGGCGGATTGGTGGATGCGCGATCCGGACGCGCCCGCCGATAGGCGGGAGCCACTTCTACCCCCTCTGGCGCTGCGGATAGAGGCTTGTTGTCCCATGGGCCGTCGTCGCCTAATGTGAGTATTGGCTGGCTCTTAGACTTGCTCGTCGGACTGCTCGAACTCGTGCGAGCCGCTTCCACTGGTGTAGTCGCCGGCAAGGTTGTGCCTTGTGCGCTTTGGCCCAGAAGCTGTTTCCACCTCGTTCGCCACAATCGACCTGAATTTCGGACAATCCGCGAGGACAAGATACTCTTCCCACAAGGTGAACTTCGGCCAGCCCTCCGTGTGGTATTGGCCCTCAGACAGGTTTTTAACATCAACTGCGCTGCGGCCACTCTCAGCGTGGCGAAGGTTGTTCTCGTATATGGACGCGAACCGCTTGGTCGCGCGTAGAATCCTACTCCACTTTTTCCGGAGCTGTTCTGGGTCGCGCCTCTCGGCGCCGGCGGGTTTGAACTCCTCGTATGCAAACATGGCGTGCCTCCAAAAGCTCCCCTCGGCCTGATCTGTGCCCACCACGGGATCTGAAGTGATAGCATCCCAAGCCTTCGCCACGACAATGCTCTCGTCTTTGGTGTATGGCTTACCCCGGTTAGACCCAGAACCAGAGCCACCGCTACCGCTAGTGCCAATGCCCTCGCCACTCGGAATGCCGGCCCCGCTGCCCGTGCGCCCACCGACGTGGCCGGTGCCACGACTGCCTCCTCCGCCCCTTCCGCCTCCGCCCCGACTGCCGCTACCTCCTCGGGTCGGAACGGGCGTTTCCACCCGTGATGTCGGCGTATATGGGATGCCAGAACTGAGCAGACCCATCATAGTATCAAACGCGTCTTGATCTGCCTCGATGTACGGGGATTGGCTGGCTTGGAAAGGGGAACCCGGACGCGGCTGGTGAAGCGTGTCTAGGTTGGGTCTGTAATCTCCAAATGCGGAACGACTCTGATTCCGCTGTAAAGGTGGCGGAGTTGGAGAAGACCTCCACGACTGCGATGGAGGAAGGGGTGGACTCGATGCCCACGGTGGGGGAGATTGATTCCAAGTCCAAGGCTGGGACGGAGGCGCATATCCGCCAAAGGGGTTTGATGGATTTTCGCCATATCCCGATTCCTGAGAGTCGGGTGATTCGTCGTCTCCTCGGTGCATTTTTTAGATAGTGGTTGTGTAGATAGTGAGTGGATGGATTTTGTGAAAATGGTGAAAAATAGGTGGTGGGAAGTGGTATTTATAGGGAAAAAAAAACAAAATTAAGTTCACGCCGCATGCGCCGCGGCGGAACATCCCACTATAATCGCCGCGCCTTATGTCCACCCCCGCCGCGTCCTAGCCCAGCACACGGCGATCGCTCGTCCGGCCCCCCCACGTCCGCCGCGTCAGCCCCCGGGGCGGACAACTCCCGCACTATAAGGCGCCCGCCTACCGCCCCAACCCGCGGCTATAGCCGCGGGCGTCCCACAGTAGACACTCTTACATTTTCAAATCCAAATTCCACTATTCAAGGCTGTTTCAAAAGCTTAAAGTCAATGTTACTGTTGCAATTAATCTCTAGACGTAATCATAGTAACTTTTACCCAACTTTATAAATTCTGCTTGACTTTGATCAGAGCTCAAAAAGCCCAAAATGATAACTAAAAATCAACTACCTCATACACCTCTACTACACTACAACACATTCACTAATTAATTAATAACACAAAATAATCAATATTAAGAACCCACTAAACAACACAATTAATTAAAGAGTAGTTGATTAATTAATTAACCTGCCAACAACATAGCTAGACAGTTTTTTAAGGTCTCTAATTTTTGTAATTAAGCTAAAGATAGGGACGCCACAATGTGAAAGAACTGGAGCTGGTCGAGGAGCTCCTTGGCTTGGCTCGTGGCTCGGCTCGCGACGCGCGAGAAAAGCTCGTCGCTGAGCTGGTCACCGATGTGCGCGTCGACGAGGACGCCGCTAACGCTACGGCAGCTGTTGGCGAGGGCGCGGCCGATCTCTGCCGCGTCGTCAGGGTGGTTCACCACAAGCGGGCTCCCGCCTCGGAAGACTTCCAGCTTGTTTATCAGGAGCGAGCCGTCGGCTTCCACCACCTCCTTGAAATCCTCTAGGCTCGGCGCGTAAACCGGAATGTTGAAGTTGTCGCGTTGTTCGTTTGTGATTAGGCCCTGGAAATCGGTCACACCACACTTTTAAACGTGTGATTTTATTCACCGACAGATGAATTATTATATTGAAATAGTGTGCATGTGACACACACACACACACACAACTAATGACTATGACTATTTACCAATTACTTCAATCAATCAAAGTGTCACCATACACACTACTAGTATTAACTAAAAAATTGGAACAATGTTAAGATCAACGAAGTACCTCTTGAACAAGATCTTCCCAAGCATCTTGAAAATGAGTACCGAAGAGAAGGCCGGCGCCGCCCTGATCGGTGGGGTCGGGGCAGGTCCGGCCCAAACAAACCAAGAACATGGATCCACCTCTTTTGATCTCTTTGGCCCTTGACCTCAAAAATCCACCCAAATCACTCTGAAATTGCTTCTTGTAAGCATTAGCTGTGCTCTCATTAGCACCGTGGATGAATATTCTCCCCTTATTGTACGCCGTTGATCTCTTGTCCAACACAACATCAGGCACCTGCATCCATATTTAATTTATCAAACACTACTCACAAAAAAAATACTACACTTTTTTGTATATTTTGAAAATCATGCATGAATACAAGTAATTTAGCCTAAGGATATTTGATGACTAAAATAGTGTATTCTCTCCTATAAGAATGCATGAATACAAGTAATTTAGCCTAAGAAGAATATTTGATGACTAAAATAGTGTATTCTCCTATAAGAATATTAGTAATTTATATACTTATGTTTTTTTATAGGGACATCATTGTGTAACACAAACCAAGATAAAATTTATAAGGGCAAAATGTTAGATCATTGAACAAGTCCAAAAAGTGGTTTGTGATGAAACTAGGGGCCATTCTCAAACTACTTTTATTCAATATTTTCTCACCTTTTTTCAAAAGCTTAACCACCATAACACAATAATCATCCTCGATAATCGACAATACTCAGTCAAAATTATTCATTTTTAATTATACCTAACCTAATTAGAGGATAGACATTAACCTAATTTCCGGCGTCATAGCTTGAATGAAATTAACTCTAGTTACATCCGTGACACGATTTTATTAAAAAGTAGTAGAAAATTTTGTAAACTTTTGATAATTGTGGGCTAAATTAAAGTACATCTACAAATCAAGTCCAATAACATGCCCAAAATTAGATGAGTAATTAAATCTAACAAAAACACGTACAACAACAAAAATTACTAAATGAGTCTTTAAATCGTGGACGTTCCAAAAATGGCAAAGTGAGTCATTATTTAGTTACCTGAGATAGCCAGTGGAGAGAAAAGGCGGAATAGAAGACGTCGACGGACTTGGCCGGGAAGAGGCGACGGTAGAAGGTGCCGGGGACTCCAGCGGCGAAGTAAGAGCGGTGGGTGTCGGAGGCGAGGCACTCCTCCATGCTGACGCCGCCGTAGGGGGGGAGGAGCTGGAAGAGGACGTTGAAGTCGTTGGAGGGGAGATCGGAGAAGAAGGCCGAGAACTCGGGCGGGTGGAGGCCGGCCGCCTCGTGGCGCTTCATCATGTGCTTTATGATGAAGTCCACCATGTATATGGTGTTGCTCCCGCACGAGCACCCGAGGTCCGCCACCACGAACGGCACCTCCTCCTCCGCCTCGCTCAGCCTCACCTCGTCGAGGGTCTCCCTCAGCAGGTGCACCATCGACCGGGCATGTTGCGCCTAATTAATTAAACACACACATGCATCAAATTAGTAACATTCTAGAATCTTCTATTATCAGATCAGTAGAAATAGGTCACTCAGCCCCTCCCTTAAAAGGCTTCATAAGGAAATAGTTATTAAAGAATATATAAAGAGACAAAATCATTAACAAGGTGAAGGCCTTATAAGGGTTATTATATATAAATGAGACAAAATCATTAACAAGACGATGTGGGATAATAAATTGAAAGAAACCTGGGCTTGAGAGTTGTTGACGTAGCTAGCTTCGCCTTTGCCACCTTTCATGCTGAGCATTCGCTCGAGTTTGATGTTGGAAACTACAACATTTTCTGCAGTGGGAGCCATGGATTTCAATTGAGAGAAGAGAGGTGAATTTGTGAGTGATGATTGATTGGAGTGAGCAAGAAAAATGGGGAGTGAAGTGGGGTTTATATAGGGAGAGAGAGGGAGTGGATAGGGATCAAAATTCATGTACATATTGCTTTATTCCTGACATTGTCGGCTCTCTCTCATATTTCAACACCATCAACGAATTATGCTTCTATTCATTGTGTCACCATAAAGATACATGTCTAAATTATTGATTTGTTTTTTGCAGATGAAATTATAATCTTAATTAAGTTTGGTAGTAGTAGTAATAAAGTTAAAAAGCGAGAATGGGCTTCCACATGCAGATTCAAGAAATCAGGCCCAAGATTGACGCCGGGTTTCAATGTTTGAATCTCTTCGTAATTCTCATTTAATCACTTTAGGTTTTCTTACTAAAAGATTGATACTACAATTTCTATATTATAGGAAGCTAAATAGCTAATCATATAGATCCTCTTTTTTATATACTACTCCCTCCGTCCCATAACAGATGACACACTTGGTAATTGGCACGAGATTTTAGGTGATGTTGTTTTATGTGTTATGTGGAGATAGAAAACAATATATTTATATTAATGTGAGATGGAACTTTTTCAAAAAAGGAAATATTACATCTTTTGTGAGACAAACCAAAAAGGAAAGTGTGACATCTATTATGGGACGGGGGAGTATTATATAGCTCGAAATTTGTACTACACATGGTATAATGTCATAACACTAGTTAGATGTACAATGTCATCACACAAGATATACAATGTTATATAGTGTGCTATTCATTCATACAATGCCATCACATCATGTAGCATATCAGTTGTACAATATCATCACACCAGTTATACAATATCAACACATGAATTTGTACAATGTCGTCATACTAGTTATACAATGTAATTCTAACTCCAACTGTCAAGAAGGTGTCATCATAACTATTAATAAAAAATATGTTCATCCAAAATTCATTTTATGAACTTATGCAATTATGATTTCGTTAGACTATTTATAAAATTGTACTCCCTTTGTCCTAAGCTTGAGCAAGAGATTTAAGAAAATAATGTTTATAGGTTAAGGGATGAGTGGAAAGGAGACCAAAATGGCGATGGATGAGAGTGAACTAGTCCGCCGTGAAGAGGAGGAGAAAGGAAGGGACGTTGGGAGGGGAGAGGGGGAAATAAGTCTTTACATTTTCAAATTCCTTTTGACAAATTAAGTAGATTCATATCTTCTTATTGATTCCGTCCAGAGTTTGAGCCCTCTTGACATCAGTTGTAATTTCCTCCTGTGAGCTAATTTTTTTTTTTTAAATCTTCTGATTGATTCCCCTCCAATAAATGGGACCAATGTACAAGCAAGCAACATATCTTTTTTTAAAAAAATTATAAATTAATTGAGATGATTGTTGGTCGTTGGTTTATTTTATACTTTTCGATTTGAGATTTGGTCCATGGAGCTTGACCATTTCTGAAGAAAAGATGATCACGCAACATCAGGATATTCAAAAAAGAGAAAACGGTGTTTTGATACGTTTAATATTTAATTATTTAGTTGCATTATTTAGTTAGATAATTTAGGGATTGCATATCTTTTTCATATCTTTTATCTTGCTCATTAAGTTAGTATTCCTATTATAAATAGGCTATTATTATTCTCATTAAGGAATCAATGAAATAATCGTTTATCGCCTTTCTTGTTTTCTTTATCGTTTTTCTGCCTTTCCTGTTTTCTTTATCGTTTTTCTACAAACCCTAGCTGTCGACGGGATTTCGCCTCCCGGGACTTCTAATCTATCTTCCGGCATCGCGTTAAGGAGATTATCCTTAACATGTTTTCATTCTTTATTTGACAATAAGACTTTTCTAGGTGGATTTTACAAATATAAATAAGTTAGTACAATTACTAAAAATGCTTCCGGGGTGAGTTTTATTTTGATTATATGTTACTTCGATATGACGCTTTTGAATGAAATACTATGTGATTTTTCGAAGTAGAAATTAACGATCATACGAAATTACTAAACTAAATAATACTAACAATTTTCCATTATTTTCCTGCCTCAAATTTCAAGATCACAATTGGCTTCTCAAGCTAAGAGTGATGCTCCGCAGTGTAATATAAAGATCAGAGATGGATAAGTTATAAGTTATAACTCTAATTTTTCCAATATTATTTATTTATTTTATATATATGTTGCTCAAGTGAAGTAACCAATTCGGACAATCAGTTTATAAATTATAATACTGCTTTTATTTACTTAATGAGAATGGAAGCAGAAAGGTTTAGTAGCAAGATTGAAGGAAGATTCTAATCATCAAATTCATAGTTAATATAATAAATTTCAAATCAAGTTAAAGATATAACTGATTCAACGGCATGCACTAATTAAGTAAACTTTGCTAGTTAATGGACATAGGGTTTGACTTAAGGGGTTGCAATGTCTCATGAATTACGCAGCGCAGTCACGGGGATTGAAATTCTAACTCTCCACATTTTTTTTAGGGCATTAGCAATGGGGCGCCCTAAGGCGCGCCCTAAGGCGCGCCCTATGGCGCGCCACGTCAGCAGTTTTATCCTCCTACCTCCCCACCTGCAGTGGGGCGCCCTAAGGCGCGCCCTAAGGCGCGCCCTATGGCGCGCCACATCATCATTTTATTTATTTGTTTAATTGATTTAAATGTTTTCAACTAACAATTAATAACGAGTAAATAAAAAGGTCGAAATAACAAACGGGGACACATTAATAAAAAAAGAAGTTACAAAAAAAAAAACTAAGTCGGTGGCCGCCTTCCCTTTGGCCTTCGCAGCCTTGACGCCGGGAGGACGTCGGGAGGACATCGGTGTGCCGGAACCGCTGTCGTCCACGTACAACCGGTTGAGGTCAACCGGTTGATTGCCGCTGCCGCTGCTCGTGTAACCACCAACTTCGGTGGTCTTCATCCTCTTTGGCGCACTAGTGTGCAGAATTCCACCTTGGAATTTCTGCTTGTCCCTCAAAAGCGTCCAGATGGCCTCGTGCTTGAACTCGCCGAACATCGACCGGTACGACAATATCGCTTTAGCACGCACGTGCCAAACCGCGTGCCATCGTCCGCGACCTATCGTCCGTGTACGCCACAATGGGGAGGACGATGGCGCGCCCGATGCCTATCGTCCGCAGCCATCGTCCGTGTACGCCACAATGGGGCGGACGATGGCGCGGACGATAGGCATCGGGCGCGCCATCCTCCGCGCCCTTAGTATCGGCCGCGACGATCGTCCGCGACCTATCGTCCGTATCCGCAATGGGCGCGGACGATCGATGGCGCGGACGATGCGCGCCATCGGGCGTGCCATCGTCCGCCCATTGCGGATGGCCTTACACAAATTAAATTTCATTAAATAAAACAAAACTTGTGATGGTTTTTTAAATTTTTGCATATTAGCAAAATAGAAATTTATATGTGTGTAAAAGGAATATAAAATATAAAAAAATTTGTTTTTAACCATTAAAATGAGGAATCATATACTATACAGATAATATGAAAGTTTAATCAGATTTGATTGATCTTAGGTTTCGTATATTAAATTATTGGGAATCGCATAGTGTGGGCCCTGCATTTTCTGATTATTCAGCCAATGCAACTTAATAAATTAACTACCAACGGTAAAACTGATTTTGCCATATTAAATCATGATTAGGAGACTAATCAATGTAGTCTACCCTTCATAATCTTTGTCATGTTCTAAAAAGTGGGATCATTATTTAAATAGTTATACTGTATTAATGGGACGTAATTAACAGTGGTTGCGACTTTTTCTCATCGGTATGATTGAGAGATTAGAGAGATCTAAGCAAAGATCACATGTTTCCCAACAAACAGGTAGAAATTCTTTTTCAACTTAATACTCATAAGAAACAAGTAATAAAATGATAGTTTCGAATCTTTTTATTAGTGCATAATAGACTTTACGCAAATGTGAAATGTCATTCCCCAATTTGTTGAGATATTATAGATATTTTGAGATTAATCTATTTCCCCACATTAATCTAGCATATTTTTGGTTTCAATAAACTCATTGTCAAATTCATTAAATTAGACACATCTTTTAATAATAAAAACATAGTACTCCATGGACTACTTGGCATATCACTAAGTTTGACATTTTCTTACTCACAACCTCAAATTTATGGTAAATGGTTTTTATCCATTGTTTGAGAGGCACTTACTCAAAAATGTATCACAATTTCAGATATTAGTATCATTTAGTACTTGTTTCATTTTTTAGAATAAAGTTGCTCTACAAATAATTCAAGTGATCGTAATATCAACGGGCCCGCTGAAAATTACACGTCGATTGAGTAACCGGGGTGTAATTTTGGATAATTGAAATGTCGATATTTCAATTGCTAGAAAACTTTTCCATGCATTTCATTACAAAAAAATTAAATATGACAATTCCAACACTCCCAAAACGGGACAAAACCGACCATTTACCCTAGTCAAATTTGGTAGTATTTTAAATACCCCCAAATTTATTACTCCACTATACTACACTTTAAATCTCCTAAATATGACTATGACTCTCTTGATGCAAACAACACATTAAATAACTCCATAAAAGACAAGAAAAAAGGCAAATGATATTTGAATCCGACTACACAGTTGTGGATGGTGGCAATGTGGCAGCCATTACAAAATGCTGTCGTCTCAAATAGCATCATATGTATCATTGATTTTTTTCTTATTCTCTTCCTTTTTATCATTCCCATCTATGATATTAATTATAACTAACTCATACCATTTTAATTAATATCTATCCCAATTCCCAAACAATAATAACCAGGCCTTAGTCCCCACACCTTGAAATCGATTTATAATTGATTAAATTGGAGATTAGAGGTGAGTAGTGCGCGGAATTGTGTCTAGTGTTTATTTTGTCGGACCAAACAGTAGCTTTTCACTTTATAGGCATTTTATTCAACCTAATATTATTACAGCACTTGGCCGCGATAATCGCCAATCCAAATCGCCCATCCCTATCTCTACCGACATCTTATACAACCTTTTTTTACATACTTCGATTTAATAAGATGTAATGTCAAAAAATACTATGTTAAGTCTCAATGACTCATGGCACGTTGGTTTGGTCGGATTATGTTCTGAAAAAGTAATCCGATTTCATATTTATACTATACAACATGTTTCGAGCTGCATGTATATGTAATTCTGGGACTGGCAGGGCTCGAACCCGCAGCTTCCAACTAATAGGTCTTTTTCATATGAATGTTGCTTGATAAAATCTGTCTTTTTGTCTATGCCTTCCCCTATTTCCTCCTACATATATAGGATATTTTAAGAAGTCATTTTTTCCACCGAGAACGTTTTCTAAAACTCTTTGACCCCCGAATTTTGAGTATTCTACTTTCACGCAATTTACAGGGTTCAACAAGCAATCAATATTTCACGATCAAGGGTGTAATATTTACACACTTTTATCCAATTACGTGAAGAAATAACTTTTGACACATTGTGTTTTGATTTCCATTTATGTTGTGTTTTACAAGCAATTTATGTAAAAGTAAACAACTCTAAGTCTTATGCATTGTAGTGGGTGAGTAAGTTGGTTCCTCGCAAAAATAAAGCGGTATTTCACAACCTAGATAAGTTTTGGCTATCTGTCGCGAAAGGTTTGTATTTCCATCCAAAAGATTTCTTGCCTTAAGACCAAATTTTTTTTGGAGAAAAGTAAAAGGAACAATTTTGAACTTAAATCTTAAGAATATAGTTGCTAGTTGAAGTATGATAGACCCTTGATCTATCGGATTAGAGCACCAACGAACAAAAAATAAGATAAACCCTAGTTGAAGTGCTAGGGTTGATTTCCGCCAGAACCGGGAATCAGAATAGAAGTTTATTTCATATTTCTCAATGAATCAAAATACTGTAGAATTCTATTATTTATAGAATTCTAAACCTTAAAACCTATCTTGATAAGCAAGCAAAATAAATAAATAAAAAGATTACAAAAGATATGCAAAATCAAATCAAATACTATTAAAAGATTCGTTGGAGATTGAGAGAGATTTGAACGCGATCTTTAGCGTGATTTGGATGCTCGAGGGCCCTATCAACTCTCCTCCTGTTGAAATCCACCTTGTCCTCAAGGTGGGAAAAAGAAATAATCACTGCGAAAGTGACACCATATATCTTGGCTTCAACGACAACACCCGTAGTTCCAGCTCTATGTTTTCCTTCATTGTGGACGCCTATGAAGAGGGCTGCAGTTAAGTCTTTCAACGAGCCGTAGCGGATCAGTTTGGACACATCAAAAGGTCTCGGATCAAATATGCGAACCCCAATTTCATCATCAAATTGACGAGTTGCATGGCACCACACAGACTCTTTGAGCATAAAACTGTAGTCCAAAATAGAACCTGCAAAAATCAATTCATCCTCCCAGAATCCAAGACGTGTCACATTCATGCGGGGAGGGATCGCGCGTCTATCCGAGGCCTGAGACAAACAAAACAAGTCTTTCTCCACCGACTTGACGTCTTTGGGCGTAGCTTCGCCTCCACATGCCATTTTGAGTTGTGGCCTTGCCTCAGCCTCTACCAACTCTTAATTGGCTAAACATTCAGTAAGCTCGGTTGGTGGAGCCTCTTCCACAGCAGGAGCCTCCTCTTCAACCACTTGAGTAGGCGTTTGTTCTACCTCCTCTTTCTTTGTTTCGGTTGATTCACACTCAGTTTTTGTGCTCTCTGCTTCAATTTTCTTCATCTCGTCACTATCGAGGGTAACTAACTGCCTTTCATCGGCCCTCTTTGTTAAATCTGGAGAAAAATGGTAATAGACTGCCACTAAGAAATCCTCCCACGAACCATCAATGTTAGTTTTTTGATAATTATGAAACCAATCAGTAGCCGGCGGATCGAACAAGTATTTCGTAAGATAAAGGCGATCATCGAGCGGAGTGTAGTGGCGGTTGTAATACTCTTGGACCTTACAGATCCAATCCAGGGCCATTTCTCCGTCGAAACGTGGAGGGTTGAGTCGTGGCAGGGAATAAGACTTGAAACCCATTGGTTCCTGCGTGATCGACGGAGGGGGCGACCAACGTCGCGGAGGCGAACGCTCGTCAAGGCTGGCTGAATTCTCCTCGGACCGTGTTTGCTGCCCAAATGTGTTCCACGAGCATCCCATGAATGTCTGTGAGAGTGTGTTGTTGTGATTCATCAAAAGGCGACATGGTATGTCGAGCGTGAGAGTGTTCAAACACAAAAGTTGGGTTACAAGTACAGACTTGTTCACATGGATACGAGTGAGATTGGAGGATTTTGATGATGAAGATTTGAGAGAATAGTGATTTTGAGGTGTGACTTTTTGTGAAATTTGGACAAATCATTGGAGGAGATGGTTTGTGGTGGGAGAGGAGTAAATCAATGGAAACACCAATTGATCGACCCTTGATCTATCGGACTAGAGCACCAACAAACAAAGAACAAGATAAACCCTAGTTGAAGTGCTAGGGGGTGATTTCCGCTAGAACCGGGAATGAGAATAGAAGTTTATTTCATATTTCTCAATGAATCAAAATACAGTAGAATTCTATTATTTATAGAATATTAAACCTTAAAACCTATCTTGCTAAGCAAGCAAAAAAAATAAATAAAAAGATTACAAAAGATATGCAAAATCAAATGAAATACTATTAAAAGATTCGTTGGAGATTGAGTGAGATTTGGACGCGATCTTTAGCGTGATTTGGATGCTCGATGGCCCTATCAAAGTACGTCATTTATCAATGAACAAGATGTTATTATGACAAGCTAAAGTGGCAAATTAATGATATGGTTGCTAGTTGAAGTAGTACGTCATTGTGTACATTGGTCGTTTAAGCCATGTGGATGTTATGGACATCCATTTGTGGCATTAATTTGTACGCAATTGACAAGTTTATTGGACTAAAATTTATGTATTGAAGCCCAACTATCCTCACAGAACTCATTTGAAGTTTTTATTATAGAACAAGAAATTAAGAAGAAAATAAAAGTTATTATCAGATATATCTAGTAAAAATTCAATGATCAGTGTAATTCAAACAAAACACATTCGTCTTTTGTTTATACTATGAAAGTACTCCATATTGAGCATTGATCCTCTAGAATTTGTTATGTATTTGTTGTGTTTTAGAGTCATAGCATTCTTGCATTATACGCTGGATTTTATAGGAAATAATTGCATGCGGACAGCTTGGAGTAGCAGCAATTATTTGTGCATAAATATAGTGTAGTTATTATGTTTGAGCATCTCACATACACTGGGCCATATTAATATATATTTTCTTTTTATAAAATTATTATATACGGACGTACTGAAAGTTATTGTTTGTTGCCTTTTCATTTGATTTTTAAATTTTATTTTGTTTGGCTTTTTTTGATTGAATTACCCAAGTACTACTAATTAATGAGTATTCGAATATTATTGCATTTCATTTTTTTTTGAATTAATATTATTATTTTAGAAGAGATGAACGAAAGCAAATTAATTGAATTGGCATCTTAATTACGTTATGTGGGGCTTCAGTGTCACAGGTGCAATTTCTTGGTGGGTCAAAAGCTGGATTTGCAACTGTAAAACACTGTTGTAAAGAAAAATATAATTATGCTTAATGTTTTTGCAAGGAAATTTTTTTCAGGCTTTCTATCATTTGTCCTCCTTGAATATGACCCATGTCGCACACACACCCAATTTTGGCAACCATTCTTTTATCAAAAAACAAAAAAAAATTAGATGAAATTTCCGACAACAACCTCTTTTCAAGAATTATAGCCTTATTTTTGCAATGCAATCTAAGTATGACATTGTCAACTTTTGGTTATTTAAGTTTACTAGGCTCGCTTCTTCTTCATATTACCTGTGGCAATTTTTTGCATTTTAAACATATATACTTTCATTCTACTTCATCAATGACAAAAATGTTAATACTTCTCAAAAATTTATAATTTGGAGATGTGATTTACTAAAGTTGATTTTATAAAAAACGTAACTTTGCAAAACTCGAAGTCGCTTGGTATGGTATTGTTTATCCATCGTAATTGAATGGTCGTCTCACAAGAGGCACTGTGACATTTATCAAGAAATCATATACTCGTATGATATGGAAGATCAAACAACATTGCAACCACAAGAGGCACTGTTGGGAAATCAAGTCTCATTCATTATTAGGAAAACGAAAAAGAACAGAAAAAAAAAACTATTTTCATTGTAAGAATTTGTTGGAGAAGATCTCGGAGGATCACGAAGAATCGGCTCCCAATTACGGAAGATCACGGAAGATGTGCAAGAATATACCCTGCCAAACATAGAAGATACCAATTAATGTAAATTTATTGTTTTCCTTGTATAGCTTACCTTAGGCCTATATAATAGTACCTTATGTATGACAATTCAATATGAATGAATAAGATCTTTTCCACTCTACCGATCTCAAACCTAGTTTAACATGGTATCAGAGCAGGTTAGATGTCGGCTCAGAGAAATCTCATCATAGCCGAAGAAATACCAATCCCGACCTTTTCTAGCCAAGAAACCAGAATAACCAATCCTACAGAAAATGTCAGATACAGTCGAAAACAAAATTGATCCAGAACAACCATCAAGATTGAAGAATAGTAAGAATGTCATTGTGGCGTTCAAACTCGACGGGAAAAATTACCCGCTGTGGTCGAGACTTATGAAAGTCAAGATAGGCGGCCGAGGTGCATATTCGCACATCCGAAAAGAACCCCTAGAGCCAGGGAGCAAGGGGTACGATGATTGGGAGGAGGACGATTTGGTGGTATTCTCGTGGATCGTCGACAACATTGAAGATGAAATTATCGCCGATTTCGCTCACCATCAAACATCCAAGGCACTGTGGGATAGTCTCGCAGTGACGTTCGAGAAAAAGGCGGATAAATACCTAATATACGACCTGAAGGAGAAAATTATAACGATTAAGCAGGGAAATATGGACTTGGAGACGTATTACCGAAGGATCCATGGGTTATGGATCAATGTTGACCGCTGCCAGAAGAAGCCAATCACATGTTGTGATAAGGGGGTCGACCAATACCGAATCCACTTGAACGAGAAACGGTTGTTCAAGTTCCTGGCCGGGCTAAACCCAGAGTATGATTCGATCAAGAGGGACATCCTCAAGGAGGAGCCTTACCCATCAGTAGAGTCGGTTTATGGGTGGGTAAAGACGGAGGCGGCTCGACGACAGTTCATGCCACCGACATCGTCTTCCCCAAACCCCGAAACCGTCAGCATGAATACCCGGGATACATCATCTGGGGATGGCATCGGGAGTGGGTTGGCTGCACAAAGCCAACGTCCAGCATATCGGAGTGGAGGACCACCGCAGCTACCGGCCGACCGGGAAACCGACCGGACAAATCAGGGTTGTGGTGCACTCACTGCCAAACCCCAACACACGTATGAGACGTGTTTTAAACGGCTAGGTTACCCCGAATGGTGGGAGGAGAGGCAGAAGATAAGGGCGGCGAAAATCGCGGTCGGAATCGCCGATGACGATCAACCCCGAAATCAGAACGGAGGGCGTGGGGGAACAACCCAGAATGGACCGACGGTGAGCACAGAGGTCTCAACCGGCGGCGGCAGCATCAGGGGGGCCAAAAATTTTGCTGGAAGAGAGGGGACGGCGCCGGACAAAGGAGGTATTGGGCTTGGTTATACACCAAGCCCTAGCAACTCTCTCTATTTAGATAATCCTCCCCTCAATTTTTGAAAATTAGACATTCAACCCCATTGTTTGCAAGGCAGACCCCCAGACTGTTCTAATTTATGTTTTGACCCATATCTTGTTGAAAATTCCGAAATTAGCCCATATATTTGTGAATATGTAAAAAAAAAACCCTTTGCTCCCTTAGGAAAAATGCCCACTGTATTCCATGTAAACAAGGGAACGAATATGACGAAGGGATGGATTTTTTACTGTGGGGCCACTGACACTATGACCCCAAACCGAAGTGATTTTATTATCATGAGTAGAATTACTAAAACCTATATTAAAACCGCCAGTGGGGAATTGATTACAGTTGAAGGGTCGGGTACTATAGAAATTTCTCCCATACTCCGTCTCCAAAACTGCTTATATGTTCCGACCTTATCTCAGCGTTTGATGTCAATTAGCCATGTGACAAAGGAATTGAACTGTACTCTTCTGATGCATCCCACTTTCTGCATTCTACAGGATATTCGGACGAAGAGGATACTTGGGCGTGGCACTGAGCACTGTGGACTCTACTACGTGGACGAGATAGCTCAACATGGTAGTGCAATGCTGGCTCACGGATCCATGAGACAAGAAATTTGGCTGTGGCACCGAAGACTAGGACATCCTTCCCCTGGTTATTTTAAACTACTTTTTCCAAACCTTTCTATTCCTGCGGATTTTTTTTGTGAGACTTGTGTTTTGGCAAAAAGCCACCGACAATCGTTTAAGCCACCCTCAAACACTCGCATGCAATCTATGTTTTCGCTGGTTCACTCTGATGTGTGGGGTCCGACACCTTTTGCCGGGGGGAATGGTTTCCGTTACTTTATTATATTTGTTGATGATTGCAAACGAATGACTTGGATCTATTTTATGAAGCATAAATCTGAGGTTGTTGATAAGTTCGTTTTGTTTTGTAAAATGGTTCAAACCCAATTTCATACCTCGATCAAAATCCTTCGATCCGATAACGGGAGGGAATTTATCAATAGCCCCATGACTCAGTTTTTCCAAAACCAGGGAATGGTTCATCAAACTTCTTGTGCTTATACACCAGAACAGAATGGGGTATCCGAACGAAAAAATAGGACAATCTTAGAAATCGCCCGAGCCCTAATGATTGAATCGAAAGTTCCACAACATTTTTGGCCCGAAGCCATAGCCACTTCTGTCTATCTTATGAACCGTTTACCCACGAAAATACTAAACAAAAAAACCCCCCCTTGATATACTATCCTCCCAGTCCAAAATCCCTCAACACCTGAACCTTCAACCGAAAGTCTTTGGATGCACTGTCTACATCCATATTGCTAAACATGAGAGGACCAAGTTATCCCCCTGTGCTACCAAATGTGTCTTTGTGGGGTACGGGGTAAACCAAAAGGGCTACCGCTGCTTCGATCCCTATACCCGGAAAATTACCACCACCATGAACTGTAACTTCTTAGAAACCGAGTACTTCTATCACACCCACCTTAGTAGTCAGGGGGAGAGTAATCCCGGTAATTCCATGGACTATCTAAGTTGGGTTGTGCCACTTCTAAACTCTTCGATTGAGGATCCACCAGAACCAGTTGTCACTACTGCCGAGCATGTCTTGTCCTCGGCCAGTGAGTCATCTCATCCGCCCCTCCATCCTCCTTCACCGATATCCGAGGTAATTACTGATCCGAATCTCCATAGAGTTTCCACTGATCCAATAAGTGCAGAACCATTGGAAGAAGACAATACAGTCGACAGTGACACGGGGAGGTACGTTCTTCCTCCCCGGAGCACACGAGGAGTTCCCCCAAAAAGGTATTCACCTGAGAAAATTGGGAAGAACAGCCGGTACGGAGTGGCGAATTTCGTGCAAGGAAATCTAGCAAAAATGGCAAGGGCATTTGAAGCTGCCTTATACGAAGAAGAAGAGATCCCGCAGACGACCGAGGAAGCAATGAAGCATAAGCACTAGAGGGAGGCTATGCTTACTAAAATGAAGGCACTGATAAGAAACAATACTTGGATCAAGGACAAGCTACCGGAAGGAGGAAGAACTGTTGGGTGTAGATGGGTGTTTACTATCAAAAGGAGGCCAGACGGCACTATAGAGAGGTATAAAGCCAGACTTGTGGCAAAAGGATACACCCAGACGTATGGGGTCGACTATGCCGAGACGTTTTCACCCGTGGCAAAGATTAATACTGTGAGGGTACTATTCTCGATTGCTGCCAACAAGGATTGGCCCCTTCATCAGTTCGATGTAACGAATGCATTTCTGCATGGAGAGCTGCCAAAGCCTGTGTTTATGGATCCCCCCGGGGTTCACGGGTGAGTTTGGAAGTGGAGAGGTGTGTAAGCTCCAGAAGACGCTTTATGGGCTAAAACAGTCCCCGAGAGCGTGGTTTGGGAGGTTCACAGAGGTGGTGAAAAAGTATGGATATATGCAGAGTAACTCTGACCACACACTGTTTATGAAGAAGAGAGGAGACAAAATTACATGTTTAATCATATATGTGGATGACATGATACTTACCGGGGATGACACAGACGAGATGGCCGAACTAAGGAAGAATCTGTTTAGTGAGTTCGAGATGAAAGATTTGGGACCGTTAAAGTATTTCTTGGGAATAGAAGTTCTGAGATCGAGAAAGGGAATTTTCATCAATCAGAAAAAGTACGTGCTAGATTTGTTAGCCGAAATTGGGATGTTAGATTGTAGACCAGCCGACACTCCAATGATCCAAAATCATGGACTTCAGATGAAGGAAGGGGCAAAGCTGACTGTCAGAGGAAAGTACCAACGATTGGTCGGAAGGTTGATCTATCTGTCGCATACAAGACCAGACATGGCTTATGCTGTAGGAGTGGTGAGTCAGTTTATGCACGCACCCCAAGAAGAACACTGGGAGGCAGTTCTATGGATTGTTCGTTACTTAAAGGGGACTGTCGAACACGGACTACTATTTGAGAAACACGGGCACCTACAAATCCATGGATTTACTGATGCTGATTGGGCTGGAAATCCGAATGATAGAAAATCCACCTCGGGATACTTAACGTTTGTGGGAGGAAATCTTGTAACATGGAGAAGCAAGAAACAAAAGGTAGTGGCACTATCTAGTGCAGAAGCCGAGTTTCGTGGTATTAAGAGTGGACTGACTGAACTATTGTGGCTTCGGAAACTTATGAGGGAGTTGGAGATGTTTTCATCTCAAACTTGCAAGCTGTTCTGCGACAATAAGGCTGCGATAAGTATCTCGGAGAATCCGGTTCAACATGATCGTACTAAACATGTGGAAGTGGATAGGCATTTTATAAAGGACAATATTGAAGCAAAGATAGTAGAGATGCCTTATGTCAAATCCGAAGACCAGTTGGCGGACATATTGACTAAGGCGGTGAACTCGAAGTCATTTCGAGAAGTATTGTGCAAGTTGAGTATCGGGAATCCCGTTACTTAACTTGAGGGGGAGTGTTGGAGAAGATCTCGGAGGATCACGAAGAATCGGCTCCCAATTACGGAAGATCACGGAAGATGTGCAAGAATATACCCTGCCAAACATAGAAGATACCAATTAATGTAAATTTATTGTTTTCCTTGTATAGCTTACCTTAGGCCTATATAATAGTACCTTATGTATGACAATTCAATATGAATGAATAAGATCTTTTCCTCTCTACTGATCTCAAACCTAGTTTAACAGAATTTAACATGGAAATAAAAGTTAGAGAAAAACCACAACTCACGAAAGAAGATTCACTATATGATAGTAGTAGCCGTAATTAATTTTCTACAGAGACCTAGTACTATATATAGTATACTTAATTCCCTTTCTCTCCACCTCAATATTATTATATTATAAGTGCTTGAATAACTTGGAGTAAATACATGATACATACAAAATGTTTCATCATTATTTCATATTAGTACAAAAAGCTTGAAGTTTACATAAATCATACAAAAAGTTTCACTCGTGTTTCATTTAGTCATTCCGTTATTTTTGTTTAGATGTTGTTAACTGTTTATCTATGTAAAGTACAAAATGTTTCATTTTAATGTTAATACAAAAGGTTTTATTATTGTTTCATATTGATACAAAAAATTTCATCTTTGTTTTATGGTTTGTGAGTCACATAAGTAAAAAGTTAACGCCGTTTAAACACATATGATAGAATCATAGAATTAATGTACTGTATTAAACTGAATGAAAATTTTTGTTTACGTAAAGTTCAAACTTTTTATACTAATATGAAATAAATGTGAAACATCGTGCATAAGTTATGTATTTATTCTGAATAACTTTGATCCTTAATTTTATCAAGTTTCTCTCACAGGATAAACTAAACATTAAGGAACTTTAATTATAGTTAAACACAATTATAAAGTAGTGACTAGTGCGATTGTATTAAAGACACTTGGGATTCTTAAATAACTTGCGAAGAAGCTTCTTCCATTTGATCACAAAATAGACGTGAGACATTTTATTTTAATACAAGAAAATTGAAAATATATATAGGATGTATAAATTATTTTGTCTTGCACATGCCTACGTAGTATTATATTTATATTGATTTCATTTTTTTAAGGAAAAAAAAAAGAGAAGACAAATACATAAGTTGTAGGAGGCTAGATAGGTAGATGTGTATTATATATATGAAGTACTATTAGATAGCAATTATTTAGACAAGGGTTTCTATTTCCAATAGAACAGCATGCAGGTCTGTAAGGAACACATTTTCCTATATTATTCAATTATTTCAACTTTGTGTTGGGGATTTTCAGGCATAATTCCAACATGGCCCCGGTTATTTGGTCAATTAATCAACAGCAGTAAATTCAATTGTCAACTATAATTGTATAGTTTACTATACTTAACTATCACCAAGAGAAACGAGAGTAAGAGATATTTTTGTTTATGTAATTATGTTGCATTTTCTTGATAAATTGTTGCTAATAGGTTGCTTCACTCAACAAGAAATTTCAACTGCAGAGAGCAACCGATTAGTAAAAGAATATAATCATTCAAAAGAGTCAATAACTGATGTTTTAATTAGAAAAGGCTAAACATAGACTATAATCTTTCAAATAGGAGTACATATTAAAACACGTATTGTGATCCATAATTTTATGTCACAAAATTATACTCCATGAGCAACGAAGACTGCAGGGTTTTCTTGAAAAGGGAAACTGTGGGGTGTCTCCATCAGTTTATACACCAAAAAAGGCGATTTCATCGCTTGGCGGCCCCCACACTCCGGCCCGACATCATGTGAGGGGGTTCAATTAGGGTACGCAGTAGCCTGTTAAGGGGGAGGCCCTAACCCACTGGCTGCCAGAAGCCTATCTCCCAAGGCCTCACATTTGTGTCTGAAAGATGGAAGCAACTACACGACAACAGTGGGATTCGAACCCAGGCTCATTGCAGCAAGATCTGCCCCTCCATTGCCAACTGCGCTACGCCCCTATGGGCCTCCATCAGTTTATACATGATATACATACATGTAGGGAATATATGGGACTAACAAATCTTGGAACTTGAATGAATTTAATGGAGATATAGACTTTAGTTTTTTAATTATAATAGATTTTGTTTTCTTCTTTTTTTGGATCTTATGAGTAGTAACAAAGATAATAGGTTTAGTAGACCCTATCCTCTATTGCGTATTGTGAGTAATCAAATCCGCACTTAATTTTGGACTTGTTCAAGAATATATATAAGTTGTGTTGATCGGCGTGGATTCATCTCGAGGCACAATCAATCCTTTTGTTTTTATATCACATATGATTAGGGGTCGTCAATTGAATAGTCAGATCATTATCAGATCAACTTGATTATAACCGAACTCAAAACACTTATCCAAAATTCGACATGTTAAAAAATTCTCAATCCGAACACAAATCTAGCATACTCCTTTTCAAACCCGATGAGTTGACACAACACAATATGACATGAATCTAATTTCCACGTTTAAAACTTATTACTACACGACTAAACCTGATTCAAATGATCAAAACATAATTTACAAGATTAAAACCTTATTTACACAAACTTAGAGAATAAAAATAATTAAATAATATTATTATTTTTAATTGGCTACTAAAACCCAACCCGAAATTATCAAGTGCCTAAGGGATGGATTAACATGATAAGGAGACAACCCCAATAAAGCTCGACACAAACCCATAAATTTTGTGTGTATTCATGTCGGTATCCTTTGACTAAAATTGTCAATGCTTGGCTAAATTCATAATCTTCCGATTCTATTTCAATTATGTCATTTGACATTGTAGTAGTGAAATTGGAGTTGGCATCTACTCGCAATGTCTACAATCTACTTCATAGATGCATTCCATCTCGCAAAGAGAAGATATGATGTTATGTTATCTATATGCCACCTCACTTTAAATCTGTGAAATAATTTATATGCATTTGATATGGATAATATGGATTGTGGAAAAGTAGAGAAAACGTTAGCAGCCACAAATATAAGTATGTTGAAGTTGCTGAATAGGAATGATATGATACTGTTGGGTAGCCGACAGCGTAATTACTGTTCCACATAGACAAGCATCCAACAAATTTGTATAGGCTTAGGCTTGTTCAAATTTGAGGTCGAATTGAATCATGTTCATCTCTTATCATTACTGTATATGTGGATGTGACAACCCATCTCCATAACTAAATTATGAATACACATCATGCCTCACCTTTATTTGGACATCAATTTACCATAAAATGCAAAGTATACAACCTAATTATATACTCCCTTTTCTCAGAGATAAAAAAAAATTCTATGAAATTTGGGCCCAATGACCAAGACAAGAAGCCCAGAACCAATGAGGCCTCAAGAAGAGCATATGTTTCTTACTTTTTTTAATGCAGAATCAGTTTGTATCTAAATAATTAGGAGCTAACAAAAGTAGTGGAGTCACATTTACATCAAACAATCATATATTATTGGGAATGAGCGTTAAAAGGGTTGCAAGTAAATCCGCCTAACCACATAATGATACACTACAGAGTCTACAGGCTACAATTAAGAGCTAAACCCATTACAAATCAGCTTCATCCCGTTTGCTAAACCCGTTACAAACTGCTCCATGTTACACCGAATTGCGCAACCTTCTGTCGATCTAGCACGAAGTTACTATGGATTAACGACAGCAGAAACATTCATAATCAAACAGGTACTAATTTACTGAGGACATGATGAGATTTGAGATGAACAGTGTAAGATGCACATGCTTAAGGGATTATCGAACCATATAAGGTCAAAAGCAAAACATTATAAATGCGAAAACTAACCACTCACAATATTGGGTGATCCCTAACAGAATGTGCTCACTTGATAAGAATGTGATGTGCTAAAAGAGATCAATATAATTAACTCACTCACCTAATATGATCGCAACATTCTTTAACAGGAAATGTCCCGGAATAGTCCTTTTGCTTCATCATAAATCCATCTGTCACACAAGATAGATGTATTTAACAGAAGGTACCCAGAATGCATGTTTATATGTATAATTGCAGCCGTTTTTATTTAGGTAATTCACTTGACAAACAGGTGAGCTTTTATGATCAATCCTACTAAATGTGTCTCTTATTGCAAGTAACTACTAAAGCTGATAATCCACTGGGTTCTTCATAACCTACTCTCATCTTCAAATATCATAATGCATTGTAATTAAAACCAGCTCAGAAGACCAGCCACCATTACAGAGCAGATACATACAGTGGAGACTAGGAACTGAAGAGTATTGGTAGCAACAAAGGCATATATGCTAGAAAATATGTCATTTACTCGCACAACCTGAATAATAGCTAGTAAGGAAATCTTGGTTACTATTGAGGAGCAACAGGCTTTTATCCCTATAATACACCTCACAATCAAAAAGACAAATTTACGACCAGTCATGCACACTGTTTGTCATAGTGAAAGAGATGTAACTCAGAAGTAGCTACGCATTTAGCAAATTAACTCACTTGCACAGATAAACTGGAGGCAAATTGTCAATAATTTGTCTCCCGGAACGAATTCTCCTATCAGTTTCTTCAGCAAATCTTCTTGGAGTGAGGACTTCACAAGGACCTTCTATTAAGCCAGCCATCACTGATCTACTACAAGTTGACTCATAAACCTGAAAAATTCACAAGAACAAGATGTCTATAAATGGAGTTTCACAAACCACTCATTCTAGTAATAAACCATGTCAGTAAGTCACCACATTGACAACATAAGAAACTAAAAAATATTGACAAACTAAACAGGACTTCACCTCACTGCTTTCGAGGCCGCATGGACGGCCAACAGCCTTAGGCAAATCACCAGGAAAGTAACATTGATTCACCATTACCCACTTTGTTGCGGTATTTTTATCCTCCCACATAGCCTGCAATAATGAAGCAGTGTTCATGATGTAAGAAAACCAACACAAAATATAGTATTTTGTCCCTATCATAAAAAATTAGGAAAACAGTTCTACAAAGCAAAAATACATCATTCCGATCAATCCAATAAAACCAGTTTTTTTTACATCTATTAATCTATATGCCGGCCTCATCAAAGTTATAGCCAGACATTTCAGTTGATTATCTTGGCATAAAGCACTGGTCAAACCAAGAGCAGATTTATAATTAGTAAAATTTAGGCCCAATAACATGATGCATAATCTCTATCTTCCAAAAATAATTCAGAGTTCCACAACTAATCACAATTGTACTGTAAAAACAATGTTGAAGAATGCAAAACCATCTTTTAAGCAAGGTATGGTATCCTAAACTTATAGGTGCAAATTGAGTAACAAATTCCAGATATAAATAAAATTATACGGAGTAGCAATTTCCTTGCATTGAGTTTTCTTAAAATAGTCATAAAAACAACTGTCTTAATTATCACCAGGAATCAATTCAACAAATTCATCAGGAATGATAAAAGTGAATTTGTAAGCCCATTATCAGATTTCATAATATAGTATTACTATCTTAACTAGCTAGATTGGGAAAAGGTGCCTGAAATATTTTTTAAGACAAGCATGTAAGAGAATACTAGTCAATAACTTTAGGCAAGTATCAAAAGATTACAGGGGAAATTATCACTAGCTGACCTGTAGCTTTGAAGGTGTAAGTTTGCCATTGTCAAAGTGAATAAGAACATAATCCATAAGTTTATATAGATGTCCACTGATGCAGCAAGATGAATAATAAACTTTTTCATCCAAAATCTGGACAGGGTCACCAATCCAGTTGACAGGATGCAAACACCGTGATGAAGAGTTTTTCTGGTTTGTTTCCTCAACATTCGCAGCAATTTCTGGAAGATTATCATACACAACTTCTCGGTTGTTCAGGTGATCTGTGTTGTTTGAAGATTCATCACCATGGGATTCTTTTGCATCCGTCGGCAAGAAGTGATTTTCCAGAGATTTCTCCTGCGGACTTGCTTCTACAGACTTCGGAATTTCCTCCAACTTATCAGATGTGTTAAGAGCTATCGCTGGCTCAGTCAAATAATTTAGTTTTATTTCAGCAGATTTCACGTCATCTGAGTTTATAGATGAAACATTTGCAGAATCGGTGGTTTTCAACATTTTGGGGCAATTCCCAGATGATACTAGGTCATCCATCTTAGCACCAATAGAGGCATTAGCATTCTCCGGCATAGGTTTATTTTCTTCTTTCTCAGATGCAGATGTCTGGTGGCTATCTTTATCACCTACAACTCCACTTGAACTGTTTTCCACAGAGGCATTCCCATTAAATATTTCTTTCATCTGGCTGACTTTTTCTTCTGAAGTACCATGTAATTTACTTGAAGTAGATGTAATAGATGCTGGATTTGATGGCAGTTTTGGTGTATTGACATTTCTCATGACACGGCCATATTTAGGAGGCAAAGGTTTGCCATTGCTTGCAGACAAACATGTTCCACAATGCCACTCCCCTCTTGGAACTCCCTTTTGATTAGTAGTTTGGAGGCACTTTATGTGATACCCTTTCTCACAATTATCACAAATGAGTATACTATCTATCTCCATTACCATCGACTTGCAAATCTGACAAGTCAAAGCCTTACTCATATAGTCCCTAGAAGGAGGAATCCAAGTAGGTCGTTCAGTGATCCGCGGTTGCAATAATTTCTGGACAATCTTACAAATCTCAGAATGTGTATTTCCCGGTGGAGGAGGCTGGACATGGCTAGTGCCTTGTGACAGTGGTCCAATCTGAGAACCAACTGCCCTAGCTGTTGCTTGGGGGGCTAGTACAGCCCCTCCCTCAACCTTAAGGGACATATTTATAGGCACCTTATTATCTGATGCCTGATGGGAAGGAAGTACAGGCTGAGGGTGCACTGACCATGTTGAAGTCCTCACAGTTGAGTTAGTAGAGTAATTAGCTGCAAAATGACATATTGCAAAAGTTTGAATATCAAATAATGAGCAATGAAGTACACTGAGAAGATGCTACATGGTCCTAGAACTCCTATTGCAGTACAAAATAAGACACCTTATTAGATTACTATAGAATAGATACCTACACTGGATTATCTAATCTACATTAAAGTGTTGGTGCTAGCAGAGTAAGGTTTCAGCATAAGTAGTAACCTTGTGCAAGCAGAAGCTATTATCTACGAGGAACAGTTTTCAAAGATTTAACTACACAGCAGAGGAATTAATCCTTCCACACTGAAAAGCAAGCTTCATTTTACCTTGAATTTGCTGAGGGTGTGAAGAACCATTTGGTCTTCCATCTGATCTGATGTGTGACCGGTCAACTCTTGGTAATGCTACAGAATTCAAATGGCTAGGAAGCAATCCGCTAGAGACTACTGGTCTTATCTCGCTAGTAGGAAGCTGATATGGTAATGGTGCAGAGTTTACTGCCGCAGTATGGACTAAAGGGGAAGGGGATTGGAAACTTCCAGAAGATATTGTCATGTGACTTGATTTGTCAGACTGAGGCATTCGAATTGGATGTGCCATGTTTCGACTTTCAGCAGCTGATCCAGAGTTTGGATGAAGACGAGATGAATGAGGAGTAGATGGCAGTGAGAAATTTTCTGCTTTCTCCATCTAACAATAAAACACAGAATAAAGCACATGTTACTGGGAAATCAGAGCTGTAAGAGAAATGCAACAAACCTACTATATTAATTCTGCTAATGGACTGTACGAGCTTTTAAAAGCAAATGCAGCATCCTCTATGTTGTAGCTATTAGCTAAGCGCAAAAAATATTTGTTACAGTACTACCACTACAAAGAAACTGTATAAGATGAGAAGTAATATTTCAGACCACAGATCCGATTATGAAAGATATTGTAAATAAACCATGTTTTAACAAAACAAGATGCAATGCGCAATCCAGCAATCCCTATATTTTACATTTTCCTTTACTCTCATTAGCACTATTTTGCTAAGCGTCTAATATTTTCAGAACAATCCTTGGAATTCATCATATCATGCACATAGAATAAACAAAATGAAATTCATACGAAATAAAAACTTGAAAATCTTAGATGTACATACTTTGTAAATTTTAAGCCACTCTCATCTTATCAAATCTTGTTTATTGCCAGATATAATCTTCTCTGATTATAGTAGTCCAAACTTTAAACCGAATATCCATAATGCACGGAAGAATTATTCCTTGAAGTTCTATCCATAATGCACGGAAGAATTATTCCTTGAAGTTCTGACATCTTTTAAACGAATCACCACAAAAGCAAATGTGGATGGTTCAGGATTCAGATAACCAAAACTCAAAGCTAAGATTTCCAACATGGAGGAGTCTGTCACCTAGTGTGACTGTTTTGTCTTGTCATAAAACTATCTAGTCAAGGTAACCTGAGCTTCAGTTTGCTGCAACGAATAATTGATAGTATCCATCCATTAAATTCCCATGAATATGAATTATGAACTAAGAAAGTTTTAAGATTAATGCTCAAACAGATACACAAATGCACACATAGGGTTCAACTTTATGATGAAAACACAAAAATGTAGAAGCAAAATTTGAGTAATCGAATATAACAACTGTAAGCCTATTTGTGCAAGTGTAGGTGTACAATGTATCAGTGTAATCAAGTCAAACATGGAATTATGTTGCACAGGGTTTAACAGATACCCATAATGACTAATCTCTATTTCAAAGTTACTATCCTAAGCATAATGTGCATAATACTCTATCCTACTCCTTGGGGCATGGCGTTTGATATTAGTAACATTATACCACTAATAAGTTTCATATAATTTTCTTTTTTCTTGAAACTTGATGACTTCCACGTCTAATCCACATACTTAATGACATCTGAGCGAGTATATAAGTAGATTTATTTACTGCACAGCTGAGGGACCGCAAAATTATGTCTATTATAGACGCATAAATGGGTACAAAAGCACGAAGAATTAAATGATTCAAATTACTGTACATTACACTTACTTGAAAAACACAAATATTTCAAGCAAAACTTTCTACTTAAAAGGTACAAGGACGGGGGACATTCATACCACATTAAACGAGACACTGGGAGGCTTCCACCAAACACAGAAACACTAGAAGCATGAGAATGATTGCATGTGTAGAACAGTTTATGAATTGAATTCCTATAACAGTGGAATTCCAAATCGATAATCCATCCAAAATCATCATGAAGACATTTTTCACTGTTAATAGAGGCATGATCCCCAGATTACCACAAACAGCACCAAACAAAGTAGTCAAAATCTCAAAAATCAAAGAACAAACCTTTTTCTTGGATGCCAATAGCTTCTCCGCTATGGACATTTTAGGAGGCCGAAACCCTTGCTTCTGCTCTTTCAATTTATTAAGCCCCAAATCCTCAATAACACCTCCAAAACCCTCGCTCGGGAAAACGTCCTTGGGGGCAAAACCCTCACAAACCAGGGCCAACTTGTTCCGGGCCTCCGCCATCAGTTCCTTCTCAACATCAGTGGGGCCCTTTCCTCCCCGCATTTTCCCCATGGCAGCTAACACCAAGACCATCTCAGCTACCTTCCGAACATCCCCAACCAAATGCCGGTCGCCCAATCCTCTACTCCTCTTCGGAGGCGGCGGCGAGGCTTCTTTAGAGACATCCAGCCCCTCCTCCGCTGCCCTCTTTTCAGCGACAGGCTCTGATCTCGCCTCGGGAGTGGTGCCGACCGCTGATTCCATCCGAGAAAGAGCAGTCACGTCGAAATGCGCGTGGAATCGGGGCAAGAATCCGGTCAAACCTGCAAGCAAAAGAGCGAGCCATGATAATTGACACTAAGAGAGAGGAAAACAAACCCTAGGGGGATGGGAGAGAGGGGGAAGATGAAATTAGGAATCGTAATCGTAAAAAAAAACTTAAAAATGAACCTTTTGGCGGGTAATATGTAGAGAGGTAGAGAGAGGAGCTTTGAGCGGTGAGTAAATCAAAATCAAATCGTATGTAAGTGAGAATAGAATAGGGGTGGGGTGGGGGGTTTTGGGGGTCGTGGCCAGCAAAAAAAATTTGAACCAGAGAGAGAGGAGAGAGAGAGGGACGGGGTTTGGGTGTTTTTCGTTTTTATTTTCCCTTTTTTCTTATTTTCGGCTTTTATATTTGCTGATTCCCTATTGGCTGATTCTACAGTGACGGGGTCAATGCTATTAGCATTCATCTACCAGTATCACCAACCAATGGGTGACTTGCTTACAATTATTTTCTAATTATCTATAAATAAAAATTAATACTCTATAATCGATTTTTTCTCATTATTTGAAGTGTTTCATTTGCGAAAACAAATGTTACGTAAAAAATTCAACGAATTTGGACATAGCAACTGAAATTATACTTCACTTATTTACGTGGAAATAGACATATGATGTGTTGTAATTTACACTACCGTTAGCTTGACATATGATGTGCAATCTATACTATCGATCGTTAGTGATGATTTAGCGAATTTTTGATGGGAATAAATGCAAGTAATAAATGAAGATCACAACACTGAAAATTACGTGGTTCGATTTACTGAGGTAAATCTACGTCCACGGGAAGAATAGAGGGCAAATTTGTATTGCTTGATCTAGCTTACAGATTACAATACTGATTTGCTATATGAGATTCAGGATCTACAGAACTTAACCCTGGTCTATCTGATCTAAGTTCTATTTATACATTCGAACTAAGATCGTGGTTTGCAGCCCTGGTAGGGGGGTTGATAACTGCTTAATACCACTAAATAGATCGTGGGTGTAATGGAGGTCGTGGAGATCCTGCATGGGTCCACTATCTCCTTGTTCGGTCGAATACTGAGACCGAACTGCTGAACTTTGCCGATCAGCTTTTGCCGATCTGAGAGTTGAGCTCGATTGGTCGGCTTTTACCGAGCTATAGGCTGTGACCGAACTCTTTGGTTGTGCCGAACTGATACTCTTTCTTGGGTTTTGGGCTGATGGGCCGTCACTGCTATTGGGCTCGCAATTATTGTTTAGTTGTTTAGTTCGTATCCCATCACCACCCCCCCCGAAAAGCGAAGTGAATCACTTCGGCATTTTGGATAAGTGTAAGGGGGAGGCTGACGTCAGGGGACGTGCTCTGCACGTGTCTGCATTAAATGTGACAGCAAATCCGGCCAGAGAATCCAGAAAAAGTGGGATTTGAAACGGTGCGACGAATTTGAAACGCCTCTGCGAATCTGATAAATATTTCCTTTCTTCATCATTGGAACACTTTTGCGATTATTTCTTCTGCATTCTCTCTCTTTTTCGTAAAATTTTCTTCCGCTTCTTCAAGAATTTCTTCAGAGACTTTCGACCATCAAAGAGTAAGAATCATGTCTTCTTCTTCTGAAACTGTTTCTGAATCAGGTAGTGGTAGGAAGGGGGGGTAAGGGATCTTCTGGCCGGAAAAAGTCCGGGGAGAAGACGGTAGAATATTTTCACAGCATTTTGAGTAAGGATACTGTGATATCCTTACACAGAAAATATTTTCTTCCTGGGGGGTTAGTGGTGATTCCCGACGACACTCATAGGGCTAACTCGCCGCCGGAGGGTTATGCCACCGTTTACGAAGCCTGCTTAGAATGCGGGCTTCGTTTCCCTCTTCCCCCCGCCTTTGTAGAGCTTCTTGATTTTTTCCAACTTCCTTTAGGTCAGGTGACTCCAAATTCTTGGAGGCACTTATCGGCCTTTGCTGCCGAGCTGCGTAGACTAGAAAAGGATCTGTCTCTGAGGGCAATCCTTAATTTCTTTCAGTTTAAGAGAAAGGGATCCTGGTTTTACTTGATCCCTTTACAGCCCTTTAGAGCCTTCTGTAAAACCAAATGGCCGATGTGGAAAAATCGCTTCTTTTTTTACAATAGGACAGCGGCTCCGGACTTTTCCTGGAGAGGGCCGAAGTCCGTAATTCCTCATCCTCGGGTAGAACCGTTGGACGAGCTCGAGGGCGGGCTCAATAAGATTCCCATGATTAGGAAACAGTATTTGGAATCTGAGCTCGTCAAGGGTGACTTCGTGTTCGACTCCTCGTCTTCGGACGAAGAGACTGAGGGTGAGGATTTCTTTTTTATGCTTTACTGCTTTAGCGGCGAAAACTAACTTTGTTTTCTTGCTTTTTGGCAGTGAACATGCTAAGCAAGCTTGGTCGCAAATCCTCCGAATCAAAGGAGCCGGAGAAACAGAAAACCACCAGCTCGGCGTCTGATGCCGAGAAGAATCCGAAGAGGCAGAAGACCTCTTCGAGTCAGTCTTCGGATCCAAAAAAGCCGGGATCGACCTCGGCAAGGGGGAAGGCGAAGACTCAGAAACCCCCAAAAGCGCCAGAGAGAGACATTGTCCAGGGGGTTATGGATCAGGAGTGGTTACGGCCACTTCGGAACATATCTCTGAGCCCTTTTTATGGCCAAAGGACTTTGTAGAGGTGAATTTTCTTCTTGATTTTCTGGCTTTCCTTCTTTCCTATATTTTTTTTGTGGCCCCTCTGTTGACTTTTTCCTTTTTCCATTTTCAGAGGAACAATATGCTCTGCAAACTCGTCACAGTTGAACTCTCTAAAGCGTCCAGCGATTATGATGAGATGCAGAGGAATTTGAATGCTGCTCGTCACCAGGCCGAACAGGCTCGGGCAGACTTTGAGAGGGCAAGGGCCGCTATGATCTCGGCTCAGGATGAAGCCCAGCGTGCCAAAGACCAGCTCATCATCCAGAGAGAGCGGTCGAAACAGAGGGAGGCGGCTGCCGTGGTTGCTCAGGGGGAGGCTCTCCGTGTTTACACGGAGAAACTCTTTTTGAGCAATCAATTTTCGGCCCTTATCGGTGATCTGCTGAAATTGATGACCGATAATGTTGAGCAGGAACCCGAAGTCGTCTTGCCGCTGTATGGCCGAGAGATTGCAGCGCGTCTCCAGAGTCTGCCGCTCCTTGAGGAGCTTGCGTCTTCATCGGTCCTGCTTTCTGCTGAACGAGTCCGTAATTGCCGTGCTGACCGTGACGAGAACATGGAGGCCATCTTTGCCTCCTTGGGGCCTGTTTCACCCGCTTCAATTTCAAAGAAGAGGGTGAGCAGGAAAATGAGGCCGGCAAGGAGACCGAGCAGAAGGATCAGCAGACCGGCGACGGGCACGCCGAGCAAGAGGTGCAGCAGATCGGCGATGGGGGCGCCGAGCAGGAGGGAGGGAGGAGGGAGGCCGAGGCTGAGACCGAGGTCGACAAGGAGAAAGAAGCTGAAACCCACAGGGAAGCCGGAGACGAAACTGGCGGAGTATGATTTCGTCTCCCTTCTCTTAGTTTAGTTTCTTTCTTTCTATTTGTAAAATGGCCTTGAAGCCCTCCATGTGTAAATTTTTTCTTGTGAATGAAAAAAATTCTTCTTTCTACACTCGTGTCTTCCTTATAGCTTTTCTTAATCTCTTTTACTCCTATTGTGGTTTACTGCCTGCTCGGTAAACTGAAATGCCGAACTGACATAGCTGCTTCGTATTCTTAACTCTAAGGAGCTGGAGGTACTTCACTGGAAGCGGCTATACTCTTTGGCTTTAAATGAAGCTGAGAAAAAAGCTATAGACGACCAGATGAAGTATGATGAACTCTTGGCTCGTTTAGTGGAGCTGGAGTCCAACAATAAGGACTTAGAGTGCATAAAGAAAGATCTGGAGGCTGAGCTGAATACTGTCATCGCTGAGAGGACTGCATATGAAGATTTCATCTGCGGGCGCGGGGGAATGACTATATCTGAAGTTCAGAATCAAGTTGATGAACTGTGGGAGAAGCTTCATGTACTCCGGAAGAACAATGTGCTGGAGAGCTCGGCTTGCCAACAAGTTGTGAAATCATTGCGGCGCTTGGCTTCTCTGTACGACATCATTCTTTCCCGGCGTCCCTCAATCGAGAGATTCCTTAGCCGTTTCCCGCTAACAGATGCTCACACTCCAACTCAAACCTCTAATCCACTTACTCAAAATTCTACTCCAAATCAGCAACGGACTCAGGAGCAACCGGAAACGTCAAGACAAGAACGCCCTGAAGTTCGTAGAGGAGTTGTGAATATGAGTGAGCAAGATCAGCGAATGCTTCGTGAAGAGACTCTTCGCCGCCGAGGTGCTAGAACTTCCCGGACTCAGGGAAGAGGCGATAGGTCGATCAGAGCATCTCGTCCACCTACTTATTCTTCAACTGCTCGGAACGCCCGAACTCAGCATCATGAGGATTTTTCGGATAGGTGGCTCAACTTTAGCAATCGTAGACAGTAGAATAGTCCTTTGTAATGGTGTAACGCATTCTCGTAGGGCAGCGGAATTGTATGCCCAACAAGACTTAGTAAATGAAATTTTTTCATTTCGCTTCTATCACTGCGTATTTACAGTTCAGCGATTTTTTATTTCATTTATTGTACTCGTCCTCGGTCTTATGAAGTAAACTCTTCTTTGACCGGACTTAGTTAGTGTCCTTATTTGGCGAGTTTTATCGCTTGGATTGGACTTTCCCTAGTTAACCGGAGTGGTTTTCGGCTTATTGCAGTTCGTTTCAGACGAATTGCTTGTTTCTTAAGCTGAATTGTGGAATCTTGTATCTTCCTTAGAAGCTTGGACTCACAATTGTCTTTAATACATGATCTAAAAAAAGGGGATCAGCCTTTAAGGAACAATATACCTCAGTAACATTTATAAGAGACAAAACGCACATAGAGAGACAAATAAAAAGGACGAAAAAGATTTTAATCTTTTAAAAAACGACAAGTATAAAGAACAATAAAAATATGAAAGCACATAACCCTAGGACCGAACTAGACACAAGACTGACCGGACCTTGTCTCTTACAAATAGAACTTCTTGAGGTTGGAAATATGCCATGTTCGGGGGTACTTGTTTTCCTGACATGTGAGTTAATTTATAAGACCCTTTTCCCAGGACTTCTGACACCCGATACGGACCTTCCCATGTGGGTTCAAGTTTGCCCAGCTTTTCTGCTCGGCTTACTTCATTGTTTCTCAATACGAGATCTCCCACTTGAAACTGCAGCTTTTTCACCCTTTGGTTATAATACCGGGTTACTTGCTCCCTGTACTTGGCTTCTTTTATGAAGGCCAATTCTCTTCTTTCTTCGGCAAGATCTAGTTCGGCTCTCAGTCCGTCGTCATTCAGTTCTGTTGAGAAATTAAGGGTTCGGGGGCTGGGTATGCCGATCTCAACCGGAATTACGGCTTCAGTGCCGTACACTAGACTGTACAGAGTTTCACCGTTGGAGGTTTTTGGTGTAGTTCGGTAAGACCATAGGACTTGAGGAAGATTTTCTACCCATTGTCCTTTGGCTTGTTCTAACCGAGTTTTTAATCCTTTCACCAAAGTACGGTTTGTTACTTCCGTTTGTCCGTTTGCTTGTGGGTGAGAGACTGAAGTGAACCGCTGTTGAATATTCAACTCTTGGCACCAATTCTTGAATGTTTTGTCAGTAAACTGAGTCCCATTATCTGAAATGAGGATATGGGGTATGCCAAATCGGCAAACTATGTTCTTCCAGACAAAATCTAATGCCTTTGAGCTTGTTATCGTAGCTAATGGTTCAGCCTCCACCCACTTTGTGAAGTAATCCACGGCAACGATCAAGAATTTCATTTGCCGGGGAGCTTGTGGTAGTGGTCCTACTATGTCTATGCCCCATTGCATAAAAGGCCAAGGGCTTTGCATAGCACATAGATCAGTCTGCGGCGTCCTTGGGATATTTGCATGGATTTGGCATTTCGTACATTTCTTAACTAGCTGTACTGCTTCTTGTACCAAAGTTGGCCAATAATATCCCCATCTCAGAACTTTTTTAGCTAATGCTCTAGCTCCGATGTGGCTACCGCAAGATCCTTCATGAACTTCTCTAAGGATGTAATCCGTCTCTTCTGGTCCTACACATCGCAATAACGGTTGAAGGTAGGACTTTCTATATAGGACTCCTTCATGAAGTTCATACCGACGTGCTCGGCATGTGATTTTCCTTGCTTCTCTCTTATCCTCGGACAGTTGTCCTTGATCTAGATACTTTAATATTGGCGTCATCCAGTTTGGTGAACTGGTTACTGAGTGTACTTCAGCTTCATCAATGCTTCTGTGCGGTAATTCCTCCACCTTTGAGCTCGGATATGAGGCCAACTTACTTAAAGTATCTGCTCGGCTATTTCCCGCTCTGGGAATGCGGATTATCTGAAAATAAGAGAAATTTCGGCTAATACTTTGCGCTTTGTCCAAGTATTTTTTCATCCTTTCACCACGGGCTTCACTTGTACCCAGCATGTGATTCACTATGACTTGTGAATCACAATGAATTTTGAGAGATTTGACAAGTAGACGTTGCGCTAACTGAAGTCCGGCAAGAAGGGCTTCGTATTCGGCTTCGTTATTAGTGGTTGGGAATAAGAACCGAAGTGAATAAGTTACTTCGTGTCCGTCGGGAGCGATAAGTAGAATACCAGCTCCACTTCCTGTCTTATTCGAAGCTCCATCTACGAATCCAATCCAACAGTCCGGCGGCTCTACTTCGGGTTTCTGGGGCTGTGTTAGTTCATCATTGGTAGGATTTTTCTGTTCGGCAATAATAGGGATTGCCTGATCGAACTTTGCCTCTACAAGAAAATCTGCCAAGGCTTGTCCCTTGATGGCTTTCCGAGGTAGATATTCTATTGAATGTTCTCCCAACTCTATGGCCCACTTGGCAATTCTGCCTGATGCTTCTGGCTTAGTCAAAACTTGCCGAAGTGGAAGATCGGTTAAGACGCATACTTTGTGAGCATAGAAATATGGCCGCAGTCTCCTTGCTGCATTTACTAATGCCAGAGCAATTTTTTCCAGAGGTTGATACCTTGTTTCGGGACCTCTTAATGCTCGGCTTGTAAAGTAGATAGGACGCTGTTTTAGGCCTTCTTCTCGCACAAGCACCGCGCTAATGGTTTGATCTGATGCTGCTAAATATAAGAATATCACTTCGGCATCTGTTGGAGCAGAGAGAGTAGGAAGTTCGGTTAAATAACTTTTGAGTTCGTCAAAAGCCTTTTTCTGTTCGGCTCCCCACTCAAACTTTGGTGCCTTCTTCAAAACATTGAAGAACGGCATTTGCTTTTTGGCTGCTTGGGAAAGGAATCTATTCAGTGCGGCTAGACATCCAGTTAGCCTTTGCACATCATGTATGGACTTCGGCATTGCCATGTTCTGAACAACTTGAACCTTTAGGGGATTTGCCTTGAGTCCTTCCTTTGAAACCCAACAACCCAGAAATTTTCCCGAATCTACCAAAAAGGTACATTTTTGGGGATTGAGTTTGAGGTTGGCTTTTTTGAGCACGTCGAGAGTGGATTTGAGATTGTTTTCGTACTCCGAAGTGCTTCTGCTTTTAACAACTATGTCGTCAACATATACTTCAACCTCTTTTCCGATCAGGTGCCGAAATAGCTTATCTACCATCCTTTGATATGTGGCTCCGGCATTCTTTAAACCAAATGGCATCTTTTTATAAGCAAAAATACCGAAGTCAGTAATGAAAGTCGTTTTTGAAGCATCATTCTCATCCATTAAAACTTGGTGGTATCCTTTATACAAATCAAGAAAACAGAAAATTTCGAAGCCTATCAGAGCTTCTACTTTTTTATCTATGTTGGGAAGGGGGTAGCAATCTTTAGGACAGTGCTTATTTAGATCCGTAAAATCTATGCACATCCGCCATCCTCCTTCTTTTTTCTTGATCATCACAGGATTGGCCACCCAAGAAGGATATTTTACTTCAAATAATACATCCGCTTTCAGTAATTGGCGGACTTCGTCATGGATGACTTGATTTCTTTCTGCCGCAAAGAGTCTTTGCTTCTGTTTTATAGGCCGGACTGAAGGATCAATATTTAACCGATGTGTAATTACCTCGGGAGACACTCCAGTCATGTCCAACGGAGACCACGCAAAGACATCTTTGTACTCTTTGAGGAGCTGGATGGTCTTTTCCCGGAGTAGAGGTGTTCTCGCGAAACCGATCTTGACCGTTCTGGATGGATCATCTTCGAATAACTGAACTTTCATCGAGTTCGGCTCCGGTGTGACTTCGTTCATTTCGCCTGCCTCTGACTCCGGCTGCTGTGATTGCTATGCTTGATGGTGCCGATCTGATTGTTCGGCACTTTTAAGCGCAATCTGCAAACATTCTTTTGCTCTCTTTTGATCACCTCGGATGACTGCTATCCCTCCTTTAGTGGGGATCTTGATTGTGAGGTGATAAGTAGAGCAAATGGCCCGAACTGTGTTGAGCCAGTCTCTTCCCAGTATAATGTTATACGGGGACCGAGCTTTTACCACAAAAAACTCGATCACCGTATTGGAGCTAGTAGGCGCTCTTCCTACCGTAATCGGAAGGCTGATAATACCTTCAGGGCGGGTGTCCTCCTGGGCGAAACTTTTCAGAGGAAGTGGGGCCGGACTGAGCCGAGCTGGATCCACTTCCAGTTTATCAAAACATTCTTTAAAAAGAATGCTAACCGACGCTCCTGTATCCACAAACACTCTGTGGATCAGTTTGTTTGCCACTCCAGCTTGAATGACAATAGCGTCTTGATGAGGAGAAATGGCCGGGACGGGATCTGCATCTGAAAATGTAATTACTTCCTCCTTCTTCAGCCTTTTATGTGTTGGCTCCTCTCGATTGAAGCCTCTGCGCTCTGATTTTAGAGACGATTTAGTCTTCCCGGCTGGGAGAGCGTCAATAGTCTGGATTACTCCATCATATTGCGGCTCGTCATCGTCTTCGGGATCCTGTTGCCTTTTAGGATCCTGAGGAGCGCAGTTCGCACTTCTCTGTTTCTTATTCTTTTTCGGCGGCTTGCTTTGGTATTTTTTTAACGTCCCTGCTTTCACAAGAACATCAATATCTGCTGCCAAATTTCGGCACTCCTCGGTATCGTGACCGTGGTCTTGATGGAAGGAGCAATATTTATCCTGACTTCGGCGCGTGGCCGATTTCGTCATCGGCTTTGGTTTTTCGAACATATCAGAATGCAGTTCGAAAATTTCCGCTCTCGACTTGTTCAATGGTACGAACTGAGCGGGTGGTTTCTCAGGATTGAGACGTGGTCCCAATCTGTCTTGTACCGGTGCCCTTTGAATTCTTTCAAAAGGAGTTCGGCGAGGATGTCCCTGATCGCTATGATCGGGCTTCCTCTTGTCTCCTCTGGAAGAGCTGTCTAAAGACCGTTTTCGACGGTCTGCCTCATCAGCACGAGAAAACTGGTCCGCAATGTCCCACATCTCTTGAGCTGTTTGCGGACTGCATTCAACGAGCTTTCTGTAGAGAGCTCCTGGCAGAATTCCATTTTGGAATGCCGAAATGACAAGTAGATCATTGAGATCATCTACTTGTAGGCATTCCTTGTGGAATCTTGTCATGAAGTCGCTAATCTTTTCATCGCGACCTTGACGTATAGAAAGCAGCTGAGCCGAAGTGATTCGGGTTTCAGCTTTCTGGAAGAACCTCCTATGAAAAGCATCCATTAGATCTCTGTAAGATCTAATGCTGCCTTGAGGGAGGCTATCAAACCACCTTCTTGCGTTCCCGATGAGCAGCTCGGGAAACAGCTTACACATATGAACCTCATTGAGACCTTGGTTCGCCATATTATACTGATAGCGTCCCAGGAAATCATGAGGATCCACTAACCCGTCATAAGTCACTGACGGAGTTTGGTAATTCTGTGGCAACGGAGTTCTGGTGATATCATCCGAAAATGGAGTCTTCAGCGCTCCATACATAGCGAATCCGACATCTCTACGGTATGGTGGAGATGGAGTTCTCCTGTGATTTCGGTAACAAGGAGGAGAAGGAACATATCGGTGGTGAGGATTCTTTCTCCTGGAAGATACGACACTACTGCGGTAGTGACTTTCATGTCTGGAGGGGGAGGGAGAATCCGCCGTTTTCTTCTCCGGCTTCTGGCTCTTTTGCAGGAATGTTAAGAACTCATCCTGCTTCTCAGCCAAGAACAACTTGACAGCCTCATTCAAATCGAGCTGCTGGGGAGGCTCGGTGCGATGACTTTTTGAGTGGTTTGTTCTTTCACCGTGAGAACTGGAGGCAGATTTCTCCAGAGGCTGTTTTCCAGACCTACGGGCTGGACTAGCTTCCTCACGTTCATCACGGACGGAAGTATGGGTATTATGTGATCTGGTACGCATTTTTTGGTGGAAGAGGATCAAAAACTCGCTTTTATCACAGTTTTGGTTTTCTGTGTTCCCACAGACGGCGCCAGTGATGATTTAACGAATTTTTGATGGGAATAAATGCAAGTAATAAATGAAGATCACAACACTGAAAATTACGTGGTTCGATTTACTGAGGTAAGTCTACGTCCACGGGAAGAATAGAGGGCAAATTTGTATTGCTTGATCTAGCTTACAGATTACAATACTGATTTGCTATATGAGATTCAGGATCTAGAGAACTTAACCCTGGTCTATCTGATCTAAGTTCTATTTATACATTCGAACTAAGATCGTGGTTTGCAGCCCTGGTAGGGGGGTTGATAACTGCTTAATACCACTAAATAGATCGTGGGTGTAATGGAGGTCGTGGAGATCCTGCATGGGTCCACTATCTCCTTGTTCGGTCGAATACTGAGACCGAACTGCTGAACTTTGCCGATCAGCTTTTGCCGATCTGAGAGTTGAGCTCGATTGGTCGGCTTTTACCGAGCTATAGGCTGTGACCGAACTCTTTGGTTGTGCCGAACTGATACTCTTTCTTGGGTTTTGGGCTGATGGGCCGTCACTGCTATTGGGCTCGCAATTATTGTTTAGTTGTTTAGTTCGTATCCCATCAGTTAGCTTACTCAATTTCGTCTCATCGTTTATTCAATTTTGTCCAAAACTGAGGATTAGAATTACATTAGAGCACCTGCATCGGTGCTTGATGTTGTGCTCTTGCCGACGGCACGGCCCTTCTCGATGCATCGAGCATCGTCGTGTTGTTGAGCAAGCTGACGTGTCGCGTTCTGATTGGCCAACGGCAATGCCGTTGGCAATTTCTTTTTTAAAAAAAATCGAAATATATTAAAAAATAGATTTAAAATTAAAAAACATATTTTCCCACTTTCCAATAAAATATATCCATTTTTTCCACTTTTAATTTATTTTTCATTATTTTTATCCTAAAATTCACATTTTCATCTATAAATACCCTCATTTTCACACAAAAATTTTTACACCACACTACACAAAATACTTCTATCATCAATTCTCATCTAAATTCTCACTCTTTCACTTTTGCATAAAATGTCCGGCTCCGGCGATCACCCCTCCGACTCCTGTGGATGGAACCACGAATGGTTCGGCTCATCGCCATTCCCTAATCCAGATACGGATTTCTCGCCCCCTCCTCAAACCCAAGGTTCGCATATTCCGGGTGGCTACCGGCCTTACCCGGTGGATGAGCAAGATGCCTCCGAGGGGCTATACGGATGGGCCCCTGAAACTGGCACGGGAGGGAACGCACCGACGCCACCGGAGGGCGGTTCCGACCATCCCGCAGCTCCTCCTCCTCGTAGTGTCCGTGTTCGTACTCATGGCAGTACCGGCAGTGACCCCAACGTTCGCACCCCGTACACTCCGGGGGAGATGGAGAAGTTATTCAAAGCCTATTTGGCAATCTCCGAAGATGCGAAAACCGGCACGAACCAACCCGGGGACAGGTTTTGGTGGCGTGTCTCTCGCTTGTACAATGCCACCCGACCGAATAACACCATCGAGCGCAATGAGAGTATGGTGAGCAATGCCATCGGAAGAGCCAACGATGAAATCCAAAAGTTCCAGGGTATTACCTCCAGGAACAGCGGTCGACAAGGAGCGGCACGAGCGAGGTCGACATCATCACGGCCGCCATATCGACCTACCAATCAATTCAGTACAAACCATTCAAGCATCTCAACGCTTGGCAGGAGGTGCGTCATCATCCGAAGTATAAGGGAGGCGTCGCATCCTCCTCCAACTCCTCCAGCAAACGGTCGAGGTCGGTATCCCTATCCGACGCCGGCGAGGATGAGGTGGCTAGCCAGCTTGTCGAAGCTCACTTGGGTAGCCCCGACGCTGGCCCGAGCAGTTCCCAACGCTGGCCGGAAGGAAGAAAACAGGCGACGGCCAACAGCCGTCGCACCGCGACCTCCCGCTCCCTTTGTGCCGCCTCTACCCCCCCACCAACTCGTTGTGGGTCCTTTTGGGTCAAATCAATATGGCCAATACGTCTCGGATGACTCCCGAGCAACTTGATTCACATCACGCAACTATACAAGCTCACCGACAACAATTAGGGATATCGCCATCGGGCTAGTCTTCTTTAAATTTCCACGGATGTATTTTTTAGGATTTAATTATGTAATTTTTAATTTGTAGGATTTTAAATTATGTAATTTTTATTGTTTATGATTTTAATTATGTAATTTTTATTTTTTAGGATTTTAATTATGTAATTTTTAATTTTTTTAGTAATTTGTAATAGTATTTCGGGTATTTTTAATGCATTTTCAATATTGTGGAAATATTTTTATTTAAATTGAATAATAGAATGGTGGGACCCTTGAGTATGCTCTTGCGAAAGAGCATGGATGTGGGTGTTGTGCTCTTGCCAAAGAGCACGGAGTAAAAAATGAATAAAAGTGGGTACGGGCCACTTCCATGCTCTTGCCAAAGAGCATGAATGTGGATGCTCTTATAATTATTATATACTGATGATTAGACTTGTCGGTTAACCGATCCTAAAAATTGGTCAAAAAACTAACCGGAACCGACCCAATCTCTAGTTCAGTTACTTAACTAACCGACTCGGTTAGAATCGGTTGGTTATCGGTTATAACCGAAATAACCAAATGATTCATAGTCCAACACTTCAACTTTTAAATTTTCACTTTTCATCTACTTTTATTATTATTATTCCTATTTTCTAGTAATACATAATTTTGTTTAGACACTTCAAAAGTCTAAACTTTAAATGATCTAAATACTTTTCTACGATAATTAAGTGAAGGGATATCCTATTTTTAAAATAATGTTTAGGCACTTTATTGACTTTGAGATATTATAAATGATAATGATAAATTAAAATAGACTTTGACAAAATTTGGAAGTAAATTACATTTTCTTCTATTGTGATGCCACATAAAGAAGTGTGGAATCAATGTAATATAGATATGAAATTTTAAAAGTATAAAAATATTATATAAGTTTATTCATTAAAAATATAATTGCAATAAAATTGAATTTAATTTTGGTTTTTGGTTATAACTGTTAACTGATCGGCTATAACTGATAATCGACTTCGAGAAAAAATGCAAATCTGTACCGACCCGAACACCATGAATTTCGGTTATAACCTATATCCGACCGGTTCGAGTTCAGTTCTCGGTTAACCGAATAACTCAAAACCGTTTACCCACCCCTAGTATGTAGTTTCGATTGCCATATTGTTCTATGTAAAAATACCAAGATAGACATTAACTTTTTACAAATTAAAAAAAAATACGTGTACATTGAACGTATAATGTCAATACATTCGCAATTAAATTGATTGTACTTATAGAAAAATATTTAATTATTTTTTTATTATTCGGACACCAAGTGTTTCACTTATAATCAAAGAAATGCATCGATCTCTTTAATTTTTGCAAATGATTTACTAAAAATGGTTATCCGTTTTCATAACTAAAAGTTTGTGTATTTAAACCTCTTCGTATATTTGAAATCTTTTGCGTCGTTTCATATTGTTTTTCCGATTTCTCTTGATTTCTATTTTTGTTTAGTTTCGACTGAATAGCAACATGTTTAACAATTACTCGTATTTTTAACTTCCAATATTAATTGGAATATTTAAGTAGGTAACTGAATTTACCTAAACCAAAATATTTATAGGATATTGGCGCTTAATATCACGAAAATTTTCAAAAGTTTATTTTTCACACAAACTTTAAATTTGACATATAATATCACGAACTTATATAGTTGTTGCATTTAATCACCTGCGACAAAATCTGACTACATTTCATTTACCATCACAACACATCGGATATGGTTATCACTGAAAAATGATAGTTATGTGATTACAAAATCCCTATAACGTAGATATGATTACAAAGTCAAGAAGAACACATAATAGATCAAGGCGATGGCTTAGCCACCCGCCTATAGAACAAATCTATTCTCCAGAAACCAGACCCAAGAGAGCACTGTCGAATCCACTAGTGATTAACCTCACATCGTAGATATCAACACCACACAACTCCTTCACACCGGATCTAGAACTACAGAACACAACCTCGCACCAGATCTCTTACACACAAAACCCTAGATCTCGCAAAACCACCGATCAATCACTCAAAGAAATCGTGATAACCGAAGGGAAACCACCGGAGAAGCCATCGGAGAAGTAGAGAGATGAGAGAGAATTCACTGAATCGAGTGAGTAGAGAGAGAGATAATAGAGAATGGTGAATGGAAGTGGAAGGGATATCTTACACATAACAAACACACCATTCAATCTATCGGTCCCATAGCACAATCCGGGTGAGAGGACAGTGGCAACAATCAGACGGTAGAGGGAGAGACTTGGGCTCAGCCCAATTAATTCTGCATGGGCCAAAAATAATAGACAGCCCAAATAAGGTCTATCACAAATACTCAACATACTCCACCTTGAACTTTATTCTGGAAAACCAATTTGCACTATAGGCTAAGGTTTAAATCATCACAGCCTAAAAGGTAGTCCCCCATTTGCTCCAGAGAACAAAAGTTCATTAACACTTAGGGAAAAACACCAAGTTGCCTTCAGACACCAAAGGGCTGACACCCATTAGTCTAGAAGGTCTTCATGCCTCTAGTCAACTACCACCCTTACCACAACTGATAAGGTGACAGAGATCTTTCCCCCGGGACATGCAACCTATCCTAGGTCAAAATGCAAATACTTAATGCAAAAAAGTAGTTTTTCTAATGTTAAGAGCTTAGTTCCCATGTCAGCGGGATTTCTATCAGTATGCACTTTAAGTAGAAAAACTTCATCATTTTCAACAATATCTCTAATGTAATGAAACCTCTTATCAATGTGCTTTGTCCTATCATGAAAAACAGGATTTTTACACAACTGAATAGCAGACTGAGAATCAGAAAACACAGTAGGAGATGCCTTCACAAACTTAAGTTCAGAGAGCACTCCATTTAACCATATAGCTTCCTCCATTGCCTCTGTAATGGTAATATATTTTGACTCAATTGTGGACAAAGCCACTATGTGCTGCAACTGAGATTTCCAACTAATGCAGGACCTGCAAACTGTAAACACATAGGAAGTAGTAGTTCTGTCATTAGCATAGCTGGAATCCACAAAATCAGTTAGTGAAACACCTTCATCACATTTAGAATAACACAACTCATACTTAGCAGTAAGTTTCAAGTATCTCAGAAGCCATTTCAAAGCTTCCCAGTGAACAGGACCAGGATTTGACATATACCTACTTAGGCAAGACACAACATAAGCAATATCAGGCCTAGTACTTAATATCAAATACATCACTGACCCAATAGCATTAGCATAGAGAACTTTCTTCATAGCATCAATATCATACTTATACTTAGGGCACGGGTCTTACCTAACATAAAATGAGCAGCTAAAGGCACAGAGGCAGGTTTAGCATCATACATGTTAATTTTTTTTCAGAATTTTGTACACATAAGGTTCCTAATGCAACACAAGGGTAGAAGCTTTTCTATCCCTAAAAATACTTATTCCCAAAAATTTATGAGCATCACCAAGATCCTTCATATCAAAATTCTCACTCAAAGCAGTTTGCACAACTTTTATAGTTTTCAAACAAGGACCCATAATAAGCATGTCATCAACACATAACAATAAGAAGACAGGAATAGAGTCAAGGTTTTTAACATACAAACATGCATCAAAGGTACTTCTCACAAAGCCTAACTTCTGCATACATGTATTAAACTTGATATTCCACTTTAGGGGACTGTTTTAAACCATATAAGGAATTTTTCAACAAGCACACATGATTGGGAAACTCAACAAAACCTTCAGGTTGCTTCATATAAATAGGTTTATCAAGATCACCATGCAAGAAAGCAGTTTTAACATCCATTTGTTTCAATTCTCAGTCAAAGTGAGGACATAAAGCAAGCATCAACAGTACAGTAGTAAATTTAACAACAGCAGCAAAAAATTTTGTATAATCTACCCCCTCTTGCTGAGTAAAACCTTTGGCCACAAGTCTAGTCTTATACCTAAGACCCTCCACCTTATTTTTCAATTTATAGAGCCACTTGCAATCAACCACAGAAGCTCCAGGGGGTAAAGGCACAAGAATCCAGGTAAGGTTAATTTTCAGGGAATTCATCTCCTCCAACATGGCTTTGTGCCACTGACTCCAGAACTTAGACTTAAGATCTTGCTTATAAGATTGTGGTTCATCCCCATCAGATTCATACACATTGAAAGCCAAATTTATAAGAGCAACCAAACCAACATAGCCATCAAACATAGCAGATTTCTTCACATTCACCCCACCCTTCTAGTTCTATCCCTAGATAACACATAATCTTGCAAGTTGGGATTATCAATAGCATTTTGAATGTCACTGGGGCTATGAATCACATTCTGGGCTGGGGCAGGAGGAGCATTTCTCATAGGACTAGAATGCAAATATGGGGAATTATCATTATCATTTAGGGGAGGCACCACATCAGCATCATTCACATTTAGATTTCCTTCACAGTGTGTCTCATCAGGTGTAAGGATTGGATAAGAGTTCCAGAAAGGTTGTTCCACCTTACTTGGAGTATCACTAGGATGCTCCACACCAGTGAGTTGTTATGTGGACTCCACCTCCATAAGAGGCTCATTGTCCACGGGGTATGGAATTGGGTTGTTAGTCATTTTCAAGCAAGGGAATTCATCTTCATTGGAGACTACATCCCTGCTGATTATGACTTTGAACCCAGGTTCATCTGTCAACCAAACTCTATAACCTGTAACACCCTCGGGATATCCTAGAAACACACATTTTCAAGATCTAGACACAAGTTTATCAGACTTAGTATGCACAAAAACAACACAACCAAATATCCTTAGATGAGAAAGAGACAGAGTTTTTCTAGTAAACACATGTTCAGGACACTGTCCTAATAAAGGCACAGAAGGAGATCTATTAACCAAGTAAGTAGCAGATAACAAAGCTTTACCCCAAAATTTCTTAGATAAACCAGATTTAGCAAACATGCATCTAACTTTGTCAAGTAAAGTATTATTCATTCTTTCAGCCAACCCATTTTGTTGTGGGGTGTATGGGACAGTTTTATGTCTTATGATTCCAAAACCAGCACACAAGTCATCTATTTGTTTGTTACAAAATTTCAAGCTATTGTCAGTTCTTATTGCCTTAATTTTCTCACTTGTCTAAGTTTCAATCAAAGTTTTCCAAGCTTTCAGTTTATCAAACACTTCACACTTATGTCTCATAAGGAAGCACCAAAATTTTCTTGAAAAATCATCAATGATAGACAAAAAATACACAGAACCAGAATGAGAAAACACAGAAACAGGGCCCCAAACATCCATATGCAAGTATTCAAGAATGCACTTACTAACATTTGCAGGCACATGAGTTGGAAAGGAAACCCTATGTTGTTTACCATGCACACAAGTGTCACAGAAAGGCAAATTACCATGGACATCATTATCAAATAGAATAGCATGTTTTTTCAGAATATTCAAACTTTTTCACTCATGTGGCCTAGCCTATTATGCCACAACATAGTTTTATCTGTTTTAACAATATTGGCAAAGGCTTTTTCACATGAAAGAGGCATAGCAGTACAGACATACAAACCACATTTTCTCTTGGCCTTAACAGACACATAGAACCCTTGCAGATTTTCATGCAACCTTCCCCCCATTTTCCCCCCATCCCAGCATTTTCAAGAGCAGTACAAGACATCAAATTTTAGGAGAGATCAGGAACTTATCTAACATCCTTCAAGTTGAGCGCATAGTCATTATCAAACTTTAAACACACTGTGCCAATACCAAGAATTTCACACTTCCTTGTGAAGGACTAACATGATATGTACATCCAGAATCACAAAGTCAATCATTTGAAGTAAAGGGGCAGATAGGAGAAGCATTTATATACATTAAATCATGCACCATATAAACAGATTCATTATTAGCATCATATTTGGCCACATTGACAAGATTTTCAAGCTGAGTGTTATTATTGAGGGGTTTATTCTTTTTAAGCTTGGTGTAATCTTTCTTATAGTGCCCAACTTCCCCACAATTAAAACACTTTCTGTAAGATTTGAGATCCTTAAACACTTTCTGTAAGATTTGAGATCCTTACTTTTGGACCTAGACCTATACTTTTTCCTTGAATTTGAGCTTGAACCAGAACCCCATTAGATTCATTTCCCCCTCTAGACTTAGATCTACCTCTGACATTCAAGACCTTATTAAAAGCACTCTTGTCTGCAACCATTTCCCTTAATTCAAGTTCTTTAGATTTCAGGGAGCTTATGATTAAGTCCAGAGGAGCAAAGTCTCTACCATACTTAATGGCAGCTTTCACATCACTGCAAGAATTAGGTATGACATTCATTAGAGCAATACTGGTATACTCATCTATTGTTTTGTCACCAGATCTTTTTATATCTTGCACAAGCTTCTGAAACCTATCCACATTATCATCAATGTCTTTGGCAAGGTCAAGCTTAAATTTAAACAACTTTTCAAGCAGGTACATCCTAGAGGACATTGAAGTCTCAGTGAACAAAGTATCAAGTTGTTCCCACATTTCAAAAGCAAATTCAATATGATCAACTTTCTTAATCACAGAATCAGACAAATTTAACACAATAGTTGCACTAGCCAACTCATTCATCTCATCATTTTTTTTCTTGAGCAGTATCAGCAGGTAAAGAACCATCCACAACCTTAAACACTTTTTGCTGAATTAAAACACACTTCATTTTCTGTTTCCAAATAACAAAATCATTTTTGCCATTGAAAGGAATCAAACCAACAGGTTGGGCCATTTTTGCAATCAACTTAGCAAGAACACATGAAGCAAGACAGAAACAAAGAACCTTGCAAAACCCAAAGCACAGAGACATACACCGGAGACATGACACACTTTCACACAGCTTTCACACAAGTCAGACTTCAAAATTCATGACTGTCACGAGCACCCTGGCTAAGGATATCCCAGTTCGTAATCACTTACTTCTGGAGGGCGCAGGGGGTCACTTAGTAGCAATGCTTGGTAGTCAGGTAATCAGAAGCCAGAAACATAAAGAACCAAGTAGCAGCAGAAGCAAACAACAGAGAAAGCAAGAAAAAACCTAAGTCTTTGCCTAAGACTGTCTACCATTAGATAACAGCCCAAGCCAATAGGTAGCGCTAAAAAACAGAAAAAAGAAAACAGGGATACAGCCAATTTACCAGTGTAAATCCCCATTCGAATGAGGATTCCACTTGCCCACCTCCTTAAGCGACTTAGCGTGCCGAACTAGTCCCTCCGTGGCTCTGATACCACAGTAGGGATCAGACCAGTTCGGATTCACTATTTACTAAGACCTCTTTGTTCTTCATACAAGAGAGCTCAGCCAAACTCTCAACCATGCGGCTGATTTTAATTAAGATTACAAGAAATAGCTAATCAACTATTACAATTATAGTTAATAACACTAGCTAGCTCTTGATTAACCGTTGTCACTTCTTGAAGGTTCCTGCACACACACACTGAACCAGTTAGTAACAACAAACAAGATCCTCTCGGAACTAAAGCAATTACACAAGAAGATCACAAGTCAAGAAGAACACTATAATAGATCAAGGCGATGGCTCAACCACCCGCCTATAGAACAAATCTATTCTCCAGAAACCAGACCCAAGGGAGCACCGTTGAATCCACTAGTGATTAACCTCACACCGTAGATATCAACACCACACAACTCCTTCACACAGGATCTAGAACCACATAATACAACCTCGCACCAGATCTCTCTCACACAAAACCCTAGATCTCACAAACCCACCGGCAACTGAAGCAGTTGCCTTCACCAGCAAAACCACCGGTCAATCACTCAAAGAAACCGTGATAACCGAAGGGAAACCACCGGAAAATCCATCGGAGAAGTAGATAGAAGAGAAAGAATTCACTGAATTGAGTGAGTAGAGAGAGAGAATAGAGAATGGTGAATGGAAGTGGAAGGGATATCTCACACATAACAAACACACCATTCAATCTAACGGTCCCAAAGCACAATCCGGGTGAGAGGACAAGTGGCAACAATCAGACGGTAGAGGGAGAGACTCTGGCTCAGCCCAATTAATTCTGCATGGGCAAAAAATAATAGACAGCACAAATAAGACCCATCACAAATACTCAACAATTATCATACTTTGTTTTGCTTATTATAAGGCCATATTTATAAGTGACCTGGTAGATCCCATTAACAAGCAACCACTCTTTTAACTATCTTCCACGTCTTCAATATTTTACTAATCCACCCACACCTTTTTTTTAGTACAGTATAATTTAGTGATGCCACTCATGATCCAACCACACCCGTATATATATTTTATACTTATTTTTTTATATTAAAATAATTATTTGTATTAAATAGTACTACCTCCGTCTCTGAAAGTTTGTCCCATTTTTCCATTTCCGTCCGTCTCACAAAATTTATCTCATTTCACTTTTTACCATTTTTGGTAGTGGATCTCATATTCCACTAACTCATTTCTACTTACATTTTATTATAAAACTAATATATAAAAGTAGGACTTACATTCCATTAACTTTTTCAACTCACTTTTCATTATATTTCTTAAAACTCGTGTCGGGTCAAAGTAAGACAATATTTGGAGGACGGGGGTAATATTTCTTACTATAGCAAGTACTAGGAAATAAGAGATTATGCAAGAAAATAAACTAAAAACACATGTGGAGAGTATCTTGTAATAAGAGATTATGCAAAAAGAAAGATAGATTATATGTGGAGAAAAGTTGTGATTTTTGTTTGTAAGTGAAATATAGGAAACTGGATCTTTATTTATAAAAAATAAAAAAATTATGAGTTTTTATATAAATTTTATATGTTTGGTAGATTATACTATTAATGAATATTAAATAAAAATATTTAAGCACCAATAAAATTGTACCAAATGATAATAATTTTATTGTTGCATGCATGGAAGATAGAGGAAGACCAAGTGGTCTCTTTTCAACATTTGGTGACCATAGATCTTTCATCTTGAAGTGAGAGGGAGACCATCTTGTATTTTATAATTTTTTAAAGAAATTTATATTGATAACAGATAGACCAGGTCATTTATAATGGTGGCCTAATTTATTTATAACTAGGGTAATTACACTGATTATTAAGACATAATTGTCTCGAATGTAATAAAGTTAAATTAGTAATTTTATATTTTCTATTAATATTTCCAAGTTTTACACGCACAGATTTTATATATAACTTTCTTATTTTGTTTGCGTCCCATTATCGATTGCCCTTTTTTTGGTACATAAAGCTTGATTTTACAATTACTATGATTTTAATTAATCCAATAAAAGCATAGATATTTAAAATTTTAATCATGGTTAATTAGTATAGTAGGATTTATTTTTCTATAATCCTATGATATACTAGTAGTTTAAGCTTCATTTTTAATTACAAATAGTAATTTAGGCTAATAATAATAATAATTGGAAAAATATGAGATGTGAAAAAGGACATAGAATTTGAATCGGTTAAATTAGGAATTTATTGATTTCGATAATTTAGAAATTTATTGTTGTTATCAATTTATTTATCTATATCCAAAAATAGTTCTAGGCGCATTAATTAAAACATGAAATATAATTCTATAAAATAAATAAGTACTAGGCGCATTAATTAAAACATGTCACAAAAATACTACTCCCTCCGTCCCCGAATAAGAGTCGCTAATTTCCATTTTGGGTCGTCCCCCATTAAGAGTCACTCTTCATTTTTACCATAAATGGTAGTAGGCCCCACATTCCACTAACTCACTACACTCACATTTTATTATAAAACCAATATAAAAATGTGGGTCCCACATTCCACTAACTTTTTCAACCAACTTTTCACTACATTTCTTAAAACTCGTGCCCGGTCAAAGAACGACTCCTATTAGGGGACGGAGGGAGTAGTATTTTCCTATAACTAATACCTATAGGCTATAACCTACTCATAGAACATAGATTTCATCTTTTATTTGTTGAAGCGGAAGCTATAAGCTTGCTACATGTAAAATATCATAGTACTATCGTTTTTGCAAATAATTTTAGTTTAAAATTTATCAATTAATTGATTATTGTTAAAATAATAATAATAATTATTATTATTATTATTATTATAAAGTGCTTTGGACCCAACCCAATCCAATCCAATCCAATCCAGATTCTCGACCTCGAAATAAGTGAAAGACAACCAAAGCAATCAACTTTGCTACTTTATAGAGAGATTTCAAAATTTCCTATACAATAAATATTCCATATAGATATTTGTGTCTCCCCACTCCAAATTCATTTCTCCTTGAAAAATGAAATAAAATTAACACACTCCCCCAACCAACTCTAAACCCTCCATTAACAAGTTTAGCACAAATGTTAAATCTATCTTCTTAAACACAAAATCGACACTCTTAATAATGCAAAATAGCAAAAGTAATTAAATTTTAATCTTATAACGACATGTCTGATTGGAAACCATACGTGTGGCGAGGCGAATATCCAGATCGCACCCCGTGTACGACACCACGCGGAAATCGAAAACCACCCGCACTTTCCCCGCCATCCTGATAAACGTCTCCAACCGCACCTTGCCGGAGAACGCCTCCGCGTAGAAATCGGAGTCAAAAATCAGCCGATCCGTCATCAGCACCAGCGTCAGGTCCAGATTCCTCGTGTCGCGCGCGCCGATCTCGCCGGCGGGGATCGGAACCTCGCCGACGTCGCCGCCGCGGAAGCGGAGGACCGCGCGGCTGTCGGCGTACCGGAATCCGACGCGGTTAGGGTTCCGGACGGTGACGTTGGTGTCGAGGCTGAGGTTGAAGCGGACGCCGAGCCTCGCGACGTCGAACGAGAAATTGAGGTCGGAGACGGCGATTGAGTTGACGGTGATGACCGGATGCCTGGCCTTAAAGACGGTGAGGGCGAGGATGAGGATGAGCAGCGCTACGGCTAGGGCGGCGGCAATTACCGCCGTCAGCCATTTCAGTAGTCTTCTTCTCTTGTGGGGAAAAGCCATTTCCCCCTTCGGGTTTAAGTAGGGAACGTAAACACTTATATATGGCAGAAAACCGCCTGCGTTTAATTAATTTAATTGTTTGATTACTTGCTAATGATAGCGCTCTAGAATGAATTCCGGATATTGCATTTATTCGTAACTATTTATCTCCCTCTATATAGATTTGATGTTATGTGGTACTCCCTCCGTCCAGCATTAAAAGTCTCATTTCTCCATGGCACGGGTTTTAAGAAAGTTGTTAGAGTGTGTAATAAATGGTGTGTGATAGTGGAATTTGGGACCCACTTCAAGTTTGTTAATTTTTTGGCTCTCAAAATTTCGAAAATTGCTGCCTTCATATATGCATTAAATATGCTTCTTCAATTCAATTCATTTGCATTACTTATGCTTCCAAAATTCGATTTTTGCTCCCAAAGTCACAATTTAAAACTGAATTTAAATCAACGTAATAAAAAAACCCTTCAAACTGAATTTAAAATTTACACTCAACATAATAAAAAAACCCTTCAAATCATAATTCATCAAATTAGCTTGAAATATGTTCACCATACACAATTCAGTCACTGCTATTGATTCAAAGTACAAAGAGGGAAAGCTAAAAATCAAATTTCCCTCTACAAAAAAAATGAGGGAAATTTGAACTCCTAAAAGTACAACTTCAAAACTGCTATTAATACCTCACCTACACTCATTTACTCCACTTCTAACCACCTCAATCTGAAAAACTCCCAAAAAAAGCTCCCAACAGTTTTGTTGATGTAAATCCCTCAGAAAAAATTCATCATAGGGATGGATATTGGGCAGCGGCGTCCCTCACTGAAATCCTTAGGTGCAGGGGTGGAAATGGCTACAAAGTTCCACATATCAACAAAGATAGGCTACAAAGAACAGTGGGACTGCCCAATCAGCTTGAGGTGGAGGAGGAAGTTGTGAGAGAGGTGCTACAATGGCTACAAATGCCAGAGAACAATTATGGGTCAGTGTATGATATAGGCCACCTGTCAAGTGCAAGAGAATCAAGAGGATCTCCTTGAACCACTCCTTTTCCTCAACATGCCGCCGTAGCCTCTTCACCCGCGGTGTTTCAGGCACCACGGTGGAGTCATCAACACCATAACCCTGCGTATCAGGGACGATGAGCTCCGAATCGAGCCAAGCATCGGGCGTATCAGGGACGTATAGCTCCGAATCGAGCATGGTCTCCGGCGTATCAGTGACGACTAGCTCCGAATCGAGCTTACATTCCAGATCTGGGGTTTCAACGGACATAGATGGCTTAGAGTCGGTCGAATCGACCTTCGATTCCACCATCGGAGTTTCATCAACCACAGTGGACATCGAATCGAACGAATCCAACCCATTGATGGGGGATAGGGTTTCAGAGGGTACATAGTCCATTTAAGCTAGAGTGAAGAGGAGGAGGAGGCAGCGAGTGTGAGGAGGAGGAGGCGGCGAGTAGATCTAGGGTTTTGGAATAGAGAGAGGGTGAGAGACCGAGCGAGCGAGCGAGAGAGAGAGAGAGATAAAATGAGGTTGAATGAGAGTGAGAGTGAGAGTGAGAGTGAGGGAAAAGATTAGATTTTGGGTGGGTGTGTTAATTAATGGCATATAGTGTAATTTGTTGAGAAGGGTGAGAGTAATTAAATTGTCCAAATATGGTAAGTAAAACCGGGACTCCTATTGTCGGACGGACAAAAACGGAAAAACGGGACTTCTATTCGCGGACGGAGGGAGTAATTACTTAACATTTGTGATTAGCAATATCATTATTTTGTCTTTTAATAATATTGATCGTTTTTTATATGAATATTAGTGGTAATTGTTAGAAAGGAAAATATGTAAGTAAGGAAAATAGGTAAGCAAGGAAAAAAAATTAATTAGGGAATGAGTATTATGGCAAATCTTGCCAATTTTATGTAACCCTTGGCCTATTTAAAGGAGGCGTACCTATTGTAATTCTCTGAACAAGTTGAATGAATGATACTCATATCTTTCAACATGGTACCAGAGCAAAGGCTCATAACAAAATCAGCATAGCCTAATACCTTTCCCGACCAAGAAGGCGGTTATTTTCAACCTGCAACATTTCAGACTATGAAGAGAAACCAAATATGGAGGAGACACGATTAAAGATGAGTAAGAATGTTACTCTAGCCGTTAAACTCAAAGGGATGAATTATCCCCTATGAAAACGGCTGATGAGAGTAGCCATCGTGGGAAGACGAGCAAACAGGTATATCACCGGTACACCGCAGCCGCCGGAACCTGGAATGAAGGGGTACACAGAATGGGAGGAAGCCGATATGACAGTGTTCTCATGGATAATTGACAACGTCGAAACAGAAATTGTTGTCGACTTTGCACATCACCAAACTGCGCAAGCTCTGTGGGAGAGCCTACAAACTACATTCGAAAGTACTGCAGATCCATATCTGTTGTACGATCTAGAGGAAAAGGTAGGCCGAATCGTGCAAGGGGAACATGGGCTAGAAACATATTGGCGACATCTCCACGGAATCTGGGTCGAAATTGACCGATGCCAACATCAACCTGTGGATTGCTGCGACAAGGGGATTAGCCAACTTCGAACGTATGTAGCAACAAGACGGCTGTTCAAATTCCTAACAGGCTTGAATGCAAGATATGACGGGATCCGAAGGGATATTCTCAAGGAAACCCCGTTGCCCTCAGCCGAGACCGCATACGGTCTGGTAAAACGAGAAGCTACGCGGTTGAAAATCATGCCGGCAGCAGACATCGATCTCCAGACCGGCGCAATCAACGATGGATCATCATCGGGCCAAATCGGACACGGGTTCGCCGTCAGAAACCAGCCACCACCGCGACCAAAACAGCCACCACCACGAACCGCCGCGCAACAGCCCAATCGCCAAGGCGGTTTCAAACCCGACAAATCAAAATTTTCGTGCTCTCATTGCGGAAAACAAAGACATACTCGAGATACATGTTTCCTCCTCGTTGGATTTCCAGAATGGTGGGATGAAAATCAAAAGGCTAAAGCTCGATTAGCCATCGGAGTCGAAGATGGAGGCGGATTATTTCTGCAAGTAGCAGGGAATAGGGAGATGACTAACACCCGTGGGAGAGCAGGAGATACCGGTCCTCAACCGGGTGGAGGCGGCAGGCCCGGCGAGGCAGCCTTCGCGGAGAAGAAAAGAGGCGGGTCATATGGAGGTAACGGATTGGGGTTGAGAAACCCCAATCCCCAATTTGATTTTCAGAATAAACCCCAAAGCATGAGTAATTTAATTTCTGGTCCTTATAGTTCAGAATATATGCAATATGACCCGGGAAAATTACAGTTAGGACCCCAGAAAAACTATATTCCACGTTTGACCCCAAAACTGTCTGAAAGTTCCGTCTTAAGCCCAAATCGTTTTGCACCCTTGGAAAATATACCTATTGCATGCATTGCCCAAAGTAAAATTGACCCTAAGGAGAGTGAGTGGATTTTTCATTGTGGGGCAACTGATACTATGACCTACGATCTGAAAGATTTTTGTGAATTTAATGGGGCAACTAAAAGCCAAATTCAAACTGCCGATGGAGAGTTGACCGCTGTGGGTGGGAGTGGAACCATTGAAATATCCCCAACCCTGAAGCTTACAAATTGCCTCTATGTGCCCAAATTATCTCATAAACTTATGTCTATCAGCCACGTGACGAAAGAATTAAACTGTACGTTACTAATGCATCCAAATTTCTGTGTATTACAGGATATCAGGACGAGGAGGTTAATTGGGCGTGGCACTGAGCGTCAAGGTCTTTATTATGTGGATGAGATTACTCAACAAGGTGGCACCGCGATGCTTGCTCACGGATCTGCAAATCGGGAAGCTTGGTTGTGGCACCGCAGATTGGGGCATCCATCCTCGGGTTATTTAAAATTGTTTTTTCCAAAGTTTTCCCATTTTAAGGATATTACTTGCGAATCTTGTGTTTTGGCAAAAAACCACAGACAATCCTTTAGATCAAGTGATACTCGTGTTAAGACTATTTTTTCTCTAGTGCATGCCGATGTTTGGGGTCCAGCTCCTATTGTTGGTGATCATGGTTTTAAATATTTTCTCATTTTTGTGGATGACTGCACTAGATTGACTTGGGTATATTTTTTGAAGCATAAATCTTACGTTTTTGAAAAATTTACCCGTTTCTTTACAATGATCCAGACACAATTCCAAACCACGATCAAAATTCTTAGATCCGATAATGGTAGGGAATTTGTTAACAAAGACATGACTGATTTTTTTAAAGAAAATGGGTTAGTTCATCAAACTACTTGTCCTTACACTCCTGAACAAAATGGTGTAGCTGAACGAAAGAATAGGATAATCCTAGAGGTCACGAGAGCCCTATTTTTTGACTCAAATGTTCCTAAATTTTTATGGCCCGAAGCTGTTGCCACTGCTGTCTACCTGATTAATCGTTTGCCTACAAAAATTTTGGGTATGAAAACTCCTTTGCAGACTCTCGCATCCCTTACTGATATTCCCCCACCTCTCATACTTCCGCTCAAAATCTTTGGTTGTTCCGTTTATGTGCATGTACCGAAACACGAAAGAGGAAAATTTTCTGCATGTGCAATAAAATGTGTTTTTTTGGGGTATGGGGTAAATCAGAAGGGCTATCGATGCTATCACCCGGGGTCTAGGAAGGTTATAACAACCATGAATTGTAATTTTCTAGAAAGTGAATACTTCTATCACACCCAACCTCGGGGTCAGGGGGGAGTGCTGTTCAGGGGGAGTGTGATAAAATTGGACCCCTCAGTTTTCCGATGCCACATCCAAGTATCTCGAACGTGGAACCAACAGAACAAGCTAGTGTCACTGCCGAGTCAGTCACATCTGTTGTAGAGCCTCCTCAACCGCCTACGCCTGAATCGAGTCCTCCTCCAGTGATATCCGAGGTAATTTCTGAAACTAGCTCAGATAATACAGTTATTACTCCTGACACTTTTGGTGTAGACGAGAATGAGAATGCAGCAATTGATGGTGATGCCGGCCGCTATATACTCCCCAACAGAACTACTCGTGGGGTCCCGGCTAAGAGATACAGTCCTGAGAGGATTAGTAGAAGCCGATATTCTATGGCGAATCTGGCTAAAGCAAATCTAACAGAGATGGCTAGGGCGTTTGAAGCAGCACTTTACTAAGAAGAAGAAATCCCATATACGGCCGAGGAGGCTATGAAAATTGCTCACTGGCGAGAAGCAATGCTAGTAGAAATGCGGGCTCTGGTGAAGAACAATACATGGGAAGTATGTCTTAAACCTGATGGAGTTTGAACTGTGGGATGCAGATGGGTCTTCACTATCAAACGGAGGCCAGATGGGTCGATTGAAAGGTATAAGGCGAGACTTGTGGCCAAAGGATACACTCAGACTTATGGAGTTGATTATGCTGAAACATTCTCACCGGTAGCAAAAATGAGTATTATTCGAGTGCTCTTCTCAATAGCGGCAGTCAGGGAATGGCCACTACATCAGTTCGACGTGACAAACGCATTCTTACATGGGGAACTGAAGAAGCCCATTTACATGGAGCCACCACCTGGATTTGTTGGAGATTTCGAAGGAGGAAAGATTTGCAAACTAAAACGAACATTATATGGGCTAAAGCAGTCACCTAGAGCTTGGTTTGGGAGATTCTCTGAGGCAATGAAGAAGTATGGGTATGAACAAAACAACTCTGATCATACATTATTCTTGAAGAAAAGAGAAGGAAAGATTACATGCCTCATCATCTATGTAGATGACATGATTCTCACGGGAGATGATGAGGAGGAAATAAGCAAGCTAAGGAAGAATTTGTTTGCAGAGTTTGAAATGAAGGACTTGGGATTACTAAAGTACTTTCTGGGTATAGAAGTGCTAAGGTCAAAGAAGGGGATCTTCATCAGTCAGAGGAAATATGTACTTGACTTGTTAACCGAGACAGGACTACTGGACTGTAAGCCAGCAGATACTCCTATGGTTCAGAATCATGGTCTGCGGATAGTTGAAGGAGCTGAAGCCACTCACCGCACGAGATATCAACGTTTAGTTGGGAAATTGATATACCTATCCCACACTAGACCCGACATAGCTTATGCAGTTGGAGTAGTTAGTCAGTTTATGCATGCACCTCAAGTAGCTCACTGGGAAGCAACACTGAGGATTGTTCGATATCTGAAAGGGACAGCGAACCATGGGATTCTATTCGAGAATCATGGACATTTAGAGATTCATGGATTCACGGATGCTGATTGGGCAAGGAACCCAAATGACAGAAAATCAACTGTTGGATATTTTACCTTTGTGGGAGGGAATCTTGTCACGTGGAGAAGCAAAAAACATAAAGTGGTAGCCTTGTCAAGTGCAGAAGCTGAATTTCGAGGGATTAAGAGTGGGTTGACTGAGATTCTGTGGCTGAGGAAATTGATGACTGAGTTGAACTTAAACTCACAGAAGTCATGTAAGTTGTTCTGTGATAATAAGGCGGCAATCAGTATATCTGAAAATCCAGTTCAGCATGATCGGACAAAACATGTCGAGGTGGATCGACATTTCATCAAGGACAATATAGAGGCCAAGACGGTAGAACTTCCTTTTGTGAGATCTGAAGATCAGTTGGCGGATATACTCACGAAAGCTGTCGATGCAAGAAGCTTCCATGAGGTATTGGGCAAGTTAAGTATCGGTAATCCCATTACTTAACTTGAGGGGAAGTGTTAGAAAGGAAAATATGTAAGTAAGGAAAATAGGTAAGCAAGGAAAAAAAATTAATTAGGGAATGAGTATTATGGAAAATCTTGCTAATTTTATGTAACCCTTGGCCTATTTAAAGGAGGCGTACCTATTGTAATTCTCTGAACAAGTTGAATGAATAATATTCATATCTTTCAACAGTAATAAATATTTAATGAGCGTGTAGTTCGTATTATTATAAGGGTATTGTGTTTCATTGAAAATGTTATACTATAATTTACTTAATATTTAGTTGAATGTGGTCAAATTGAAAATCTCCTTATGATTTAACAAAACTTCAATAAAAATATCGTTTTTTATACAATTTTATCCGGAACTTGTCGAATAAATGTATCACCAACAAATATATATGTCGTCATAAATTATTCTTCTTTTCTTGCTTCACTATCAAACAACAAGAGAGATGGGATAATGATGATGTACTTCAAAAGGACAAATATTCGGAGACGATGATGAAAAAGAGATTACGATGGCAGCAAATGGTATGGGAGAAGGAACAATATTTCATTGTAATGATATGCTTATATGGTTAGAATAACCTTAAAATTAATGGAAGATTCAGGATATAATCTCGGAGGGGTGAACCAATAGTGAAAGTGAATAAACGATGAATATTTTGTCTATTGATTAACGTGTTTCATAAAATCTACATGGGTTTTGTAAAACTCCGAATTGAGGTTAAGAATATACTTCTAAGATTTACTTGCCATTACCTAATAAAAATTGAAGTTAACAACTAATCTTATGATTACTATTTTTTCGAAAGTTCTCAAACTTATAAGTAGTACAGTTTTGATTGAGTGTACTGGAGTATTTCATATCACTGAATTATATTCGAGGAGTAATAAGTACTATGACTTCATTTTCAATATTTGGTCAAATTAATTTACTAATGATGTACTAACAATAACGTTAGTGAAATGCATAAATAGATTTTAATAGTATTACAAACATACTCCTATTTAATAATAAGATATTTTAGCATACATAAAATATGGAGTCCGGTATAAAATATCAACAAATTTTATTTATTTAATAAATAAAAACATAAAGACTATATAAATAAAATAGTACTCCTACTCATCAAATATTTTAAATATTCATTTTGGTAGGGGTGCATTACATTGTTATCTCCCCCTTAAATTGCTAACTACAACATAAATCTCATAATATATCAATATAATACACTATATTGACAATTTGATTCAAAACTCTAATTTTGGTAATTTTCTTATTTTTAAAAATTTAAATAAAAATAAAATGAAATTACACATGGCAATATATACTATTAGATCTCTAAAAATCTTATGGTCTTAAATTAGTTGTAGTTAATAATTAAAGATAGAGTTAGCAATTGATTATACGTCCATTTTGGTATGCATAAATAATACTCCCTCCGTCCCATAATAATTGTCACTCTTATTGTGGGCGAGTTTTAAGAAATATAAAGAAAAGTTTGATTGAAAAAGTTAGTAGAATGTGAGACTCACTTTTTTATATTGGTTTTATAATAAAATGTGATTGAAGTTAGTTATTACAATGTGAAACCTCCTTACCATTTATGATAAAAATGAAGTGTGATAATTATTGTAGGACATAACGAAATGGAAAATAATGACAATTATTGTGGGACGGAGGGAGTTACCAAATTGATCATTGTATATAATTGCAATTACATACTATGCTTTATTTTGTTTCACAATGTTTTACTTTGAAGCTTAGAGCATCGTGGTCATCATATATAGGAAACTCTGTTACATATACATGTCCTAAACCAACCCATGAATTTTGTAACACGTGACAGTTGGATACTTGGATTCACCATTCCATTCCTATGAAAATCAGAAAAGCTGTGCAAAATAATGCATCCAACACCGTTATGCACAAAAGTAATGAATAAGTGTAGTACACACAAACATGCTCGAAACAATTTCCCATTAAGTTTGTCAGGGAAGTTACCCATTTTTTCCTGCTTCTGAGAATGGCCACGTCTGTATACAATGATCATCTGAAATACAACACCTCTATTCTAACAGCAAACAATTTAGAAAATACAACAGAATCTAGCACTAAGTAAGGTTGTGAGCAACCATTGCCTGCAAATTTACAACTCACCTAATATTGTTGCCATAATCTCCAATAAATTAGCACTTCACTCCTACAAGAAGTAATCGGGAGGTGGCTTTTTCGCAGGCGCTCCTCTTGATTCCTGAAATATCAGGAGGTTATAATCATGGCTACTCAATAATATATCATACTACTACAATAGAAAATATTTCCTGTAGATGCAACACCTATCAGTGCACATGTACAATCGAACGGTCAATCATATCTAAGTTGTACCTGTGGTGCAGCTTCAAAAACACGGAATTCACTTTCGAGATTTTCATTCAGCTCCAGGATTGCAGCCACATTTCCACATCTGTAGCGCAGGCACAATCCATAGATGGTTCAAGGAAAATCAGAAGACAAGGCCGAAATGAATTGCAGTTTACCTGTAACAGTAATTTGGGGCTGACCAGACCGTGACTATCTGGCTGTTAAACATCCATTTATAACCTTCCATTACCAACTGATGAGCACGGCATATGTAGTCAATATTATTGGTGTGATTGAACGAACTGACGACACTTCCACCAAATAGGAAACCTGCTCCACGAGGGCTCAAACCCCAACCATCAACAATATCTTCTGGATCTGACCATAAAAGATCACACATGGCCCCATCATGAGGAACTTCTTGCTTGCGGTCTATTACACGTATCTAAAATATCAATGATGTCAATGCCTATAAACGTTGTACAACAAATAGTGAAATTTTGGATTCAAAATAAAACTTAGACCTGGTCTAATGTGGAAATGGCAGGTGAAAGACCCCCATGAACACTAAATATTTTGTTCTCGATGAGTGCTGAAAGGCTGCAAAAGTTGGGCATGGAGGAAAAGATATCATATTATTGAAGCAGCCTTTCCAATTATAAACTATGCCAAGGACAACCGGAATGTTAAGATATGCTCATGAATACATAAGTGGAGGTTATATTACGCATGTCTATTTATGACCGTGTATCACTATCTAACTGAATTATTAATCCATCCAGCCTTCATTTCTATTTCTTTTGTTATATTTTAACAGCCCGTAAATATGCAATTCAAGAGTGCACCATTTTTTCACTTTCATTTCACAAAGACCTGATGAAACATCTAAAACCCTCAACCTTAGGTAATCAAAAATATCAGTGCAATATCTCCAAACATTGACAGAACCATATTTCCGTAGGCACTCATCATAGAAACCGTACACCTGGAAGAAGAGAGCAGTCATAAATATTTATGCGACACCATAGCTTAAACTTCACACAGAACAGAGACTAAACCTGTGTTATCTGCCGGCTCTCATGGTTCCCCCTTATAAGAGTTATCCTATCAGGATATCTTACCTGTCCATTGCCCATATACACTATCTTTTAGCAAACGTGAAGCATTGTACCATAATTGCCAAACATAGAATACTAGATAAACGTTCATTGCATATACTGAGAGTCTGAGACCACTCAATATATAAGTTAGAAAGCAGTTACCTTCAGTGCAAGCAGAAGCAAAAAGGTCTCGACTGAGTAAAATCCTCTATCAACAAAATCTCCAAGAAACAAGTAATTTGTCTTCGGACAATCACCACCTACTCTAAAAAGTTCTTTCAAGTCATAGAATTGCCCATGTATGTCACCACAGATCTATGTCAACCAATTTACAAAAAAGAGAAATATTTAGAATCAAACTAATTAGTAACAGAAAATAAATAGATGAAAGCAAATGCATGGTAGAACATCTTCAAATGTGGAAATACAGCATCTTTATCAGTAGCATCAGTGATTTAGCACAAAACTACAGTATATACTAGATAAACGCTTGGGTAAGAGGACAAATTTGGATTTTTGTTTTTCAAATCTTCTCTTTTTCTACACGTGTGCGCACACACACACACACATACTCACACACCCATATCACTCTCAGAGCTATTGGACTTAGTACACAGGCTACAAAATTACTTAAATGCATAATCAATTCAACTGTCACAGCAACTAGAGGGAAATCATGCCATTGTAAAAGAGTTATCCCAATATTGAAGCCCTAACCAGAATTGCCTAATTGTCTTTTAATGAAAATGTAAATACTCTCTGATTTGGATGCTTTAAACAAGTGAACCATTTTAATAAATAATAACACACTTTTCTGAGACTCATATTCCCCAGTTTAATTCATTAGCAACCTCAAAGACTCAATTAAACCTGGCTCGTTTAAAACATTAGATTATCCAATAGAAGCTTCGTAATGAACTGGAGCTTGTTATCCCCTTACTCAATTACGAAACAAGAACGTAAAACTGAATTGTTTAAGAATTTTGGCCCGATCTAGTCAAAGCTCAGGGCAGTTGACATGTGAGCATATAATATAGGAAAGAGGCATGTGACCATTAAGCATAAACAAATGTAGGGAAACATATCCAGCTGATGTGTAATACTAGTATTAAGCAGCTAAGCAGTAGTCAAGAGAAGTATACTTCATAGCAGTTATCCAAGGTAAAACTGTTGACAAAAGAATAAATATCAAGGGGGGCGTGCTGACATATTAAGTCTTTTAACTGCATACATGATCCCATTCAGAGTCCATGATTTTGGGCATTTCCAGTTGCACTGAACATCACAAACTTCAGGATTGAATGGTTCACTTATTCTACCTTGTGCTTTAAATGCTTCAAGCACATCACACAAACATAACAAGACCATATATAGGTGGTCTCTGGTTACAATGATTCAAACAATAAGCTCGGTTTTCCAGCAATTACCATTCACCCATAATCTTTACCTTTGATGTCAATTATTACATTCGGAGACAGTTTCACTATGTTATTCAACTTGAGGATTTCAGCTTTAAGTAGGGAAAACGAAACGCAAAAGGACAAACATGAATTCCCATTCACATATTCTAATACAAACTCAAAACTAGACATGACTGCAATATATCCAGGAAAAAAACAAAAATAAGATTCTATACTTGGTGGTTGTATACTTACAGTGACTGGTGCATCTACGCGCTGAACATTGCTCTCTTCAACGAGGATTTCCATTGCTTTGAGGCAAAGGGCCTTCACCTCAGTTTCCGTGAGCGGTTCGCATCTCTTTAGCTGCTCGATTTGCCGGTCTAGGTCAGACATCTCTTTCAACGAAGATTACCACTTCCCAACCCCTACTTATGCTCTTTCTGGCTACCAAATCAAATCCACTTCAAATTTCTAAAAATGTTACGCATCCAGATAGCGTTGACGACGCAATTTTGAACTGCTGCAAGCTTGCAGCTGGTATCAACTGAGGTTGAGCGGGGGCTGGCTTTTTCTCGCAGCTCTGAACAGAAATGGGTTTTCTCGATTCGAAATGATTATCGGAATTTAGAGTTCCACTCCCTCACTTCTGCTTAAGTAACATTTAAGTCCATATAGTTCTTCAAATGAAAATATCGGAAATCGCTAAAATTTGAAACGAGTTCAATTATATAGTGTATAGTTTGTACTCTTTTTTAATATGGAGTACAATTCACAATCATTGAAGCACACTAAGAGCATCCGCAATGGGCGGACGATGGCACGCCCGATGGCGCGCATCGTCCGCGCCATCCATCGTCCGCACCCATTGCGGGTGCGCGCCATAGGGCGCGGACGATAGTCGCGCCCTATACTTCGGTCGCGGAGGAAAGCGCGGACGATGACCATCGTCCGGGCCATCGTCCGCCCCATTGTGGAGGTCGCGGACGATCGACCGCAGACGATGACACGCGGTTTCGTTTTTTTATAAATACCGTTCATTTGTAACATTTCATTTTACGCGATTTCATTTTCGAAACTTACATTTACATAATTACTACAAAATGGATTCAAGCCCCAATAGTCCTACGTTTAGCGCAGGGGCGCATTGGCCGGGTACAGAACCCGGCGATTATCGTTCGTTCGACACCAACACCCATTACGATCTCGATTTCAATACGGAATCGTATGGGTTGTCTGACAAGGAGCCGTCTCCGCACCGCCCAACCGCAGCGGCCGATCCCGACCCCGCCGTGACCGCTTCCACCCCAGCCAGAAAGAAGCTGAACCGGCAGCGGGCGCAGAAGTTGCCGCCTCCCGGTGATTGCGATGAGTACGCCCCCGGCCGTACGAACTACAACGACGACGAAACTCTCACTTTGGCCCGGTGTTGGGTAGATATATCGGAAGATCCGATATTCACGAACAACCAGTGACAGATCGCGTACTGGGAACGCATCGCGAACCTCTACAATTCGGTCAAGCCGCCGACCGCGTACAAGCGCAAGCGTGAGCAACTCCGCAAGCACTGGGATCAAGTCAAGAATCAAGTGAACTTGTACGCGGCGGAGTTCGAGAAGTTCACGCGGTCACAGGTAAGCGGCGAGAGCGCGAGCGACGTGCGCACTAAAGCGATGTTGTCGTACCGGTCGATGTTCGGCGATTTCAAGCACGAGGCCATCTGGGAGCTCTTGAAGTAGAAGCAGAAGTTCCAAAGTGGAATTCTGCACACTGGTGCGCCGAAGAGGACGAAGGTCACTGAAGTTGGTGACTACACGAGCAGCGGCAGCGGCAGTCACCCGGTTGACCTCAACCGGACGTACGTGGATGAAAGGAGTTCCGGCACACCGGTGTCCTTCCGGCGTCCTCCCGGCGTCAAGGCTGCGAAGGCCAAGGGGAAGGCGACCGCGACCTCATCGTCGACCGCTTCAACCCAAGCTCCGGTCCCGGTAGAGCTCCCGACCCAGACGGCCACCGCGTTTGAGTCGTTAGCAACACCGTCGATGGTAAGGACGATGTTGCAGACGCACAGGGCGCTCAAGAAGTGTACCGACCCCGACGAAGCAGAATATCTTCGGGCGTTACTCGATGAGCTGCGTCGGAAGTTGGGAATTGGTCCGACTTAGTTTTTTTTTATATATATTAATTCAATGATGTAACTTTTTTTTATTAAAACTTCGTTGTTTGTTATTTAGACCGTTTTTTATTTACTCGTTACTTGTTATTTGAAAACAGTTAACTTAATTAAACAAAACAATAAAATGATGACGTGGCGCGCCATAGGGCGCACCTTAGGGCGCCCCACTACAGGTGGGGAGGTAGGAGGATAAAACTGCTGACGTGGCGCGCCATAGGGCGCCCCATTGCTAATGCTCTAATTATCGGCCTTAGAGCACCCACGGCCGTGCTCGTTGGCTTAGAGTACGGTTGTTGGTCCGGCGCCATTTTTTCTGCCTGCTTTTAGGCAAGAGCACAACACCCACAGCTGTGCTCTTCCGCAAGGACGAGCACAAAGGTCCCATCATTCCATTATTTAATTTAAATAAAAATATTTCCACAAAATTAAAATACATTACACATACCCGGAATAATATTACAAAATACATTAAAAATTAAAAATTACATAATTAAAATCCTAAAAATTAAAAATTTCATAATTAAACTCCTAAAAATAAAAAATTACATAATTAAATTCGTAAAATTAAAAAAACCCACTACTCGTTGCCGCATTTCGTCCACATGTGTTTGATTAGGTCTTCTTGTAGCTCAACGTGGGTTCGGGTATCGCGCATTGTGTGTCTTATTTCGATCCTCTCACCACCGTCGTATGCACACCTCGACGTGGGGGAGACCTCGCGCTTGAGCTTCCGGCTTCATCCTCGTCGTAGAAGTTAGCCGCCCTCGGTCCTTCATTGGCTATAATCATGTTGTGTAAGATAATACACGTGTACATGATGTCGGCGATATTATTCACGTACCACAGTCGAGCCGGGGCCTTCACAATGTTGGATCGGGCTTGAAGGACCCCAAAGGCTCTTTCGACGTCATTCCGGCGGACTCTTGACGCTGCGCAAAAAGAACCCGTCTCGGGTCTTGCGGGTTGCTGAGCGTCTTCACGAAAGCCGACCACCTTGGGTAGATACCATCGGCGAGATAGTAACCCATGTGGTATGTGTTTCCGTTGACGGTGAGGTCGATCGCCGGTGCTAAACCATTCAACACATCATTGAAGAGGGGTGAAGAATAGAGCACGTTCAAGTCGTTGTTGGATCCAGCAACGCCGAAATATGCATGCCAAATCCATAGGCGGTAGTCGGCGACCGCTTCAAGGATAAGTGTTGGGTCGCCGCCTTTGTGGCCGCTTAAGTGTTGCCCCCTCCAAGCAGTCGGACAATTCTTCCACCTCCAATGCATGCAGTCAATGCTTCCAAGCATTCCGGGAAAGCCATGGACTGATTCGTGAAGACGAAGCAACCGTTGGCAATCATCGGTGGTGGGTGCCCGAATGAATTCATCACTGAAAGTTGTGCGTACGCCCTCGCAAAACTTATCAGACAAAGGATTCCAGTGGACTCACCGACATGCAAATACTCGTCGAAGAGGTCGGCCGTTTGCCCAGTAGCGAGTTGTCGGATGGCACATGTACACTTCTGCGACGCCGAGATACTTTGCCGACCGGTTGCATCTGGACATGTTTGGAAGAATTCAACACGGGCGGACAATGTGTTGACTATACGCATAAACAAGAGCTTTGACATGCGAAAACGACGCCTAAAGTAATCTGCCTGAAACCGCGGCGGGTCGGCAAAATAGTCGGCAACGAGCCTTTCGTGGGCTCCCTCCCGGTCACTATGGATGTAGCGGCGAGTTGATCTAGTTGGTTGAGGAGGAGGGGCGGGGGTATTCGCTGCGACATATGCTTCATAAATAGCACGATGTTGTTTGTAGATAAGTTGTAAGAAAATAATTCTTGTTCTTCGCGCTCCGCTTCCACAATGAGATGGGTGAAATCCATTTGAAGTTTTGAGTGAGAGATGAAGGTGTAGATAAGTTGTAAGAAAAATATGAATGAGAGATGAATGAGAGATGATTTGATGTGAAAAATGGATGATGAATGTGTGTATTTATAGATGATTTTGAGGGGAAAAAATTAAAAAAAATAAAAAAAATACAGAAAAAACGGGTAAAAAAAGGGCATTTTTTGGGTTTGGGATTTTTTTTATTTTTTGGTATTATTTTCGATTTTAAAAAAAAAAATTCCAACGGAAATGCCGTTAGCCAATCACACGCTGCCACGTCACCTGCTCGCTGGCACGGACGTGCTCGATGCATCGAGCAGCGCCGTGCTAGCGGCGCTTGCGCAGCGGCAGACGACGTCTTCCGTGCCGCTGGCACGGACGAACGGGCGCCGTCCGTCCACCGTTGCAGATGCTCTTACACTCCTCAGTCTTAATCTATTTTTCTTCTTTTTGACTTTAGATAGTAACTTCCAAAGTTCTAATTAAAATAGTTTATCAAATACCAAAAATACATTAAAATTTTATATTAACTAAAATAAAAATAATGTCATTTTTGTTCATAGAATTTCATGATAGATGAATTATATACCCTACCAAACATGCATATTGAATTCATCCACGACTACTCATTCAGATAAATATAACGACTTGGAGAGTTGGAGTTATTGATGGTTTCGACTCAATAGTAGTATTTAAAATCCGAGATATATGTTGACATGTGTTCAACTTGTTAATAGGTGGTGAGACATACTTGAACAACCTTTTGTCGTGTGCTACTGACTTAACTGAGTTGTCCGACCAACTTAATCCCAGTACAAAAAGAACCTTAGATCAGACAAGTTGTAGCTCAAGCCAATAGCTAGAAATATGGTCCAACAAATATTCCAAAGAGCAAAGTCCAAATATAAGTCTTAGGCCCAAGCCTTAGCTCAACTATGGATAAATAACTTTCAATTGAAATAGTTGTGAATAAAAAATTATTACTATATTAGTCAATTCATCTACTGCTTTACAAATCAACACTTATGCCTATTATTATTACTTTTGTAAATTGTAATAATGAAATCCCTCATGATCAATCAATGCCCATTTATCAATGTGAGATAAGTATAAGCATTCATGCTTTTTAATAACAAAATTTCATATCCGGGTGATAAATTTCAAATCACTATTATTCACTGATTCAGAATCGGCTTAGACATGATTAATATAGATCAATCCTATATCGTTTAAAAACACAAAATTAAACATTATATCACTCATTCGAACCTATTAAACTACATTAACGATTGATAATTGACTTTAGCAGAACTTACCAAGATTAGGGTGACTTAAATGTCCAAACCATGGGGAAATGGCTTATCATTCGTCATGATTGAATAATTTGAATGTACGTCAATAATTATTGTGATATTAAATTTATTGACTTATATTTTTATTAAACAATGCTACTCCGTATTTCATAAACTACAAAATGTCATTCACTTGTCAATAAGTTGATCATAAAAATCATCACATTTTTAATGCAAATTTATGGAGTATAAGTATTTAAACATAGGGAAACATTAAGGTCCTAATGCCTCCTAAGTGTTAAACACAACACTAATTTAATCCATTGGATCTAGTAATCTAATGACAGTGGCGGATCCAGGATTTCTCATCTGGGGGTACGATAAATTATTATAGCTCTTCGAAGCTTCAAAACTAACCAATTCTTTTTATTTTCTTTAATTTGCTTCTCAATCAAAATTTATGATTTTATTTTTGTTATTTAAACAATGTGCACAAGAGAATTGGAAAGATATGTATTATGACCAAAGGATATAAATGGAATTAAAATACATTAGAATATTTTAATAAACCTAAAATGATGAACATATGGAAAAAAATTCTTTTAATGGTTTGAAAACTGAAAGAATAAATATATGTGCTAATTGTGTAGGTTTCAAATGTAATAAAACATTTTTAAAAAGCTATAATGATGAAGTTATAAAAAAATGCTTTAAAAGATTTGAAAAAATAGAAAAAATAAATACATACGTGAATTGTGTAGGTTTCAACTTTCAAATGCATTAAAATATTATAAAAAAACAAAAGAAATGCATAAGATTTAATAAAACAGAAAAATAAAGATATCTGCAAAGATGGGTTTCTATTTTGGAATCCATATTAGAATATTAAAGATGATAATTGAATAAACAAAAGAAAAAGAGCAAATGGCGAGCGAGTATGAAGGGAATTGAAGCAAATGGAATAAACAAAAAAAAACGAAACTAGGAGATGCGTTGGAGGGATTCGAACTTGGTCCCTTGCTGTGTTAGAAGTAGAAAATACCGCTGGACTAAGTCACCGAGTTATTGCTACGTATATCTAATTACGTTATGAAGACAAGTTTTGGGGGTACAGTGGTACCCCCTTGTTCCCATGTGGCTCCGCCACTGTCTAATGGTCATGATTTAAGCATGCGATGCTACATTATGTTAGCGTTTTCGTACATTAAAGGGTATTCTTGGTATGTTGACATTAGGCGGTTTATTCTTAAAAACTGCATCTACTAAAAATCAAGGATTTAATTCCGACAACGATTCATTTCATCTCCTACTCTATCTCTCTCACCATTACTTCCATTTTCTCTCCTTCCTCATCAATCAGTTTTTCTCCAAAAACCCTAATCGTCGCCCCACTCACTATCACTTCGTTCTTCTCTCATCTCGATGCGTTTTCACGGTGAAGTCGACGAATAATCGGACGATTTCTGAACAACAGCAAGTTTTCCTTTAGTTCATCTCGACGACGACGGTGAATTGCCCAATTACCGAAACCTCCGTATACCGTTTGATAGGTATGGACTGAAACCAAAACTTTTATTCAATTTCAATTCGATTCTAGACTTGAGGAACCGGTTTTCCTCTTGTTTTCGTATATTATTTCATTCCAATTTTTATGTATACTGTAATCAAATGTTCTTGAGGGTTTGTCGCTGACTCGGATGGGGATTCAGAGAATAATTGTAGTTGATTTGTTATTCAGATGTAGCGTCGTTTTAATTCTGTAAAGGTCGGAAGTTAACACCTTTTCTCTAGGGTTTAGTAGTCCATGGGGCTAGGGTGTAGTATCCACACATTCACATACTGTAAGTATATGAGATATTCAGATTTTATGCAATACCTGTTGGTACATCATGTTGGTTGAACTTTACATCATGTTTGAATACATTATTCATGCATTTATGTACATTAATTCAAACTAATTTGGTACACCAAAATGATGCTGTCTTGGCACACTGTTTTCTGTTTAAAATTTTGATGAGCAATTCTATGTTATGTTTTTTTCATTGTGATATAGTTGTTCAACAAGTTTGTAAGATGTGGTACATTATATATTCTCTGGTGTGCATTAGCCAATTTGATTTTTACATTACCTATAGTTGATTGTCTACATTATTAGTCGAAGTACTTTTTATGATGTTTCCTATAGTCTAATCCCCTCAATCCCAATGTTTTTGAATAGGTTCGAAGCGGCAAAGAAATCTTGTGGATGAGGACTTTGAGGAGGAGATGTCCACTGCATCAGGATAAAACTTGCGTACCCTACTCACTTTTACTCACAACACCAGGGCTGCAGTGAACCAGACCTATGCAACGTGGCATTGGAAAGGAAGGCCGTAAAAATTCAACTTCGAGAGGTGGTTCGAAGAATATGGTTTATGTAGCAGTATGTACTGTAGTCATGGATTTCATTAGTTTTTGTTGGATTATATTTTGCGACACAATGTGGTTGTCAGTACATTGCTTTTTATGTTTGTGTTGGATGAAAAATTGATGTTTTTGCGATAAGTTGTGTTGTTTGGTTATTAACCTGTTGTCGATGTACGTGAATCTGTACTTAATGTGCAATTGTTATCGATGTACGTGACCCTGAACTTAATGTACACATATTAATGATGTACGTAAACCTGTACTTAATGTACACATATTAATGATATACGTAAACTTGTACTTAATGTACACTTACTAACGATGTGCGTGAACCTGTACTTAATGTACAGTATTGATACTCCTATTATCGATATTATGAACCTGTACTTAATATACATTATCATATATGTATCGCACATTACTCACAGTATGTGAATGTGTGGATACTACACCCTAGCCTCATGGACTACTAAACCCTAGGGAAATGGTGTTACCTTCCAGCCTTTACAGAACTAAAACGACGCTACATTCTGGATAACAAATGCTACATTATGGTTTCATATACATTATAACACATGTATCGTACATTACTTACAATATGTGAATGTGTGGATACTACACCCTAGCCCCATGGACTACTAAACCCTAGGGAAAACTTGTTAACATCGGGCCTATACAGAACTAAAACGACGCTACTCTGTGGATAACTAATGCTACATTATGGTGTCATATACATTATAATACATGTATCGTACATTACTTACAATATGTGAATGTGTGGATACTACACCCTAGACCCATGGACTACTAAACCCTAAGGAAAAGATGTTAACTTCTGGCCTTTACAGAACTAAAACGACGCTACGTTCTGGATAACAAATGCAACATTATGGTGTCATATACATTATAACACATGTATCGTACATTACTTACAGTATGTGAATGTGTGGATACTACACCCTTGCCTCATGGACTACTAAACCCAAGGGAAAAGATGTTAACTTCCGGCCTTTACAGAACTGAAACGACGCTACATTCTGGATAACAAATACTCCCTCTGTCCCGCACTACTCGCACATTTCCTTTTGGGCACGGAGATTAAGGAATGAGTGATAGACAAAGTCAATAATTACGGCTGTAGGTATAAATTGTTACTAAAAATGGAAAGAGTGTAAATAACTTGGGACGCCCAGAAAGGAAATAAGTGCAAGTAGTGTGGGACGGAGTTAGTACTACATTATGGTGTCATATACATTATAACACATGTATCGTATATTACTTACAGTATGTGAATGTGTGGATACTACACCCTATGGACTACTAAACCCTAAGGAAAAGGTGTTAACTTCCGGCCTTTACAGAACTAAAACGACGTTATGTTCTGGATAACAAATGCTACTTTATGGTGTCATATACATTATAACAGATGTATCGTACAATATTTACAGTATGCGAATGTGTGGATACTACAACTTAGCTGACTGTATTGCTAAACCCAAAAGGTATGGTTTCAACTTTCTTGGATCAGTTGATATAAGAACTGTGAATTTAGGAGTTGATTATTAATTCAAAACAGTAAAACTTATATTACTACATAATGTTTATTACTATATTTGTACATTATTCACGGTTAAGCATGTACATTAAACGCAATTACTGGCACATTATTTCGTGAAACACGTACATTATTCACCATTCGGGTTGTACATTATTAAACATTATGCGTACATTATTTACCATTTGGACTGTGCATTATTACACATTACGCGTACATTATTTACCATTCGGACGGTACATTATTAAACATTATGCGTACATTATTTATCATTTGGACTGTGCATTATTACACATTAAGCGTACATTATTTACCATTCGGACGGTACATTATTTGCATTTACGCGTACATCATTGACAGGAAGCATCCCTAAAAAAAATTAATTACTTTCTTCCATCGTTGATAACACCGGAAGATATGACAGAATTAAAAACGACCTAATACTCAAACTGAAACCGGTGATGAAGAACTAATATTAGAAACACTTCAATATAAAAGTCGGCGCAGAGCTTCAGAATCACGGTGTCTATAGATTTACATTAATTACATTCTTCCATCATGGTGAACCGCGGAGTACTCCTCCATAATTACGGGCGACCTAATACTACAACTGATGAAAATTTCAATCCTAAAGTCGGCGCAGGGCTTCAGAATTGTATTTCTTGATTGTATGATATTGACGCACAAATAAATCTGCATGAATAAATTTTTGCGTGAATTATGGAAATTGAATAACTTTTGAATTTAGTTTCTACCTTTCTTACCCTTTTCTAATTATTTTAATGAATAAACTAATTACAATTGGAGTGCAAATAAACCGTTAGATTGGCAAAATGAATGGATGTGATTTGTTTTATGTTTAAGTAATATTTAGTGTAATGATATGAATATATAACATTAGAGTGTGTTTTTTTTATTTTACATGAAAGAATACTTTTCTTATAAGGATGATGCCATGAACCAAATTTGAATGAAAATAAATGTCATAAATGTATATTATTAAAATTGTATTTGTCATAAATAATTCTCAGCGCAATTCCTGTTTTTATAAAATTACCAAGTATACATATTTATTCTCCAAGAAAAAAATGTTAAGACATAAAAAGTACTATCACTTCATAATTTAACATTTTAAAGCTCAACATTCTACAAGTTGAGCTACGAAGCTGGACTAATTTAACACAGGCAATTATAGATGCAACTAAAATGTGCCAATTTTTTTTTTAAAAAAAAAGCTCCTCGACGTACTCATTTTTATCTTAAAAACTTTTTGTAAATAATTTTATCAGACACATATTTAAGTAAAAGTCTAAAACAACAATTAGAAAATAAAATTGTTAACGATCATGAGTGGCAGTCTAGTGACTGTGGCTGTGGGGCCGTGCTTATTTAAGACTTTGCCCACTCTTTCTGTATGTCAAACGTGTAGTTGATCTCCAAATAGCACTTCTTGTCATCATCTATGAACTGAATAAATACATCATTTCATTTTATAAATATTACCATCATACCGAAAAAATAATACTAATAGAATAAAAGTAAGTATTTTTACTAAAAGAATTATAATTAGACTAAAGATGATTACAAACATACCTCCTTCGTCTCACAATAATTGTTACTCCTATTATGGGCACGCGTTTTTAAAAATGTAAAAAAAAAGTTGGTTGGAAAAGTTAGTGGAATGTGAGACCCACATTTTTATATTGATTTTATAATATAATGTGAGTGAAATTAGTTGATAGATTATGAGACCTACTTACTATTTATGGTAAAATGGAAAAGAGTGATAATTATTGTGGGATAGAGGGAGTAACATTTTTGGTATTTCTTTATTAGAAAATCATCAATTAGGTCAATTTGCCTTGCATATATTCACCCAACCTAATTAGTAATTATATTATTTACATTTGTCCAATTGAACAATAAATTTTAAAAAAAGAGTACCTTAGAGCATCTCCAGTGGGCGGATGTCCCACTCGGACATCCACTAGGACATCCCAAAAACACCTCCTGCCACGTCACTAGGACTTCCCATCCCACTGTCACGTCACTAGGACATCTCCTGCACAATCCGTCCTTCCCATCGCCCTTCCCACTAGAGTTTTAAAAAAAAAAAATTACCGGACGTCCGACCCACTCCACAATGGCGGACGTCCGCCCGCCCGTCGCCCGCACGTCCGAGGACACCCGACGTCCTCACGGGACGTCCGTATCCGTATCATCAGGCTAATGATCTTCACATCTGGCTCTTGAGCCTCTAACAAATTTTAAATTCAAATTTTTTTTTTAATTTATATACGTATCATTATTTGTATGCATGACAAAGTTAAATAAATACCATCAATGGCGTTCACATCCACACCTCCTAGGAGTTGTTCCTTCCACTTCCTCAAGCTCTCATCATCCTAAAATAAAAGCAATCATACTATTTCTCGAGAAAAATTAATATAGTAGTACTATTTGTTTTTTAAAAAATTTATTAGAAACAAAAAAAAACCTTATCTTTCTCGAGATGTTCCTTGATTGTACATTTAGGACCGAGCTGGATTCGTCGTCCTCGGTGTAAATGGAGGCTTCACTCGGATTCCGACTAACTGGTTTTCCATCGGAATCGGATAACTCCTCTTTCAACGACGAACTACCCTCCGAAGTCATTGTTTCTCTCTTTCTGTCCGATCCCATATCAAATTATATGTATATAATTTACTAATGCAATGCATAAGATGAGTTTGTGGATAAAGAAAAAGAAAGAAAACACGCGTCCCTCGCAACAAAGGATGCCACATTATGAGAAAGAAAATATAATAATTAAAGACAAGAGAATGGAAAAATGATGGAACATACCAGAAAAGGGGTAAATTTATGGGAATGTTGTCTTAACTAACAGATTGCCAACAGCTTCATAACCATGAACGCCTTCTAGAAGAAGAAAAGGGAAAATGAGAAAAAAGAGAGCACCAAATATATGAAATGTGCAAAGGAGAAAACTTGTTTAGGTGGTGAAAAATGATGGGAGATGGTCATTGATCAAAAGGGGATTGCGACTTTATTTGTGGTGATCCGATATTATACAGGGAGATTTAAAAATATTCATGGAATTGATGTATTTATTTATTTATATTGAGGGAAATATTAATGTTAGTAGATGTCCAAGAAATGCGGCCCTTCTTCTACTCTTTCTTGACAAATCTGTGTTTTGTACCCCTCATATTTTTTGTCATAAATATGATAGACATTGGAAATGATTTACATATAACATTTATATAAATGGGTCTTAATCCCCTAAGACCATCGTCCACTAGGGTCATAATGTGATTTCCATATTACATTAGATCGTAAAATAGATCATCTCGATTTTCCAGACTTTTATATCAGTTTGTTGGTTTATGAGTGTCAATTGGTATAAAAATAAATTTTAAAAGATACAAACTACTACTATAATAGTATTCGACCCAACTTTCTTTTGTTCTGTTCCAAGAATTCGAAGAAGGTTTTGTACCAATCAGATATGTAAAAATACAAATTGTTATTATTAAGATATACTCATGTTTTGATATGCAAACTAATATATTTAACTTATAGATGTGGTTCTCATATAATAATAACTCTTAAGACTATTGTTATATTGTGTACAGTTGATATTTTGGTTGGTTAACAAAAATAATTCATATACTTACAAAATATTTTGGTCATCCAACAAAGGTGATCCAAGACTTGTATGTCGGTTTTTTTTTTTTTTTTTGGTTATTCTATTAGAATTTTGTCTGAATTGTCACTAATTAAGTCCCAACAAACCAGCGGAGAAAAAGTTTGATATTAGGTGGGTAAAAAATACTACTACTCCACTAACATTTTGCTGCATCCAAATTATAAAAGAAAATATAACAATATTACATAAAAGAGTTTTAAGACATTTTATTCAATTAAATTAATTACTTAGTACATTTTCGTTAGCAACAAATAAATAAATTTAAGTAAAATAGATGGACAGAATATAACTAATTTCTCCAAAGGGGCCAAAACGACAGTTCTATTATTCTTCCAGTTGAGTGAAACATTTCAGCCAAAAAAAGAGACCTGAATCAACGAGATGTTACACTTGATGATAGTAAAAAAACAAGTGTCGCTGATCACATCAGAATACCAGATCCCTTGTTACTTATAGTCATGCAGCGGCATTTCTGCAGTCTCCCTCACGGTCACTTCTCCTCATGTAAACATCATCAAATCTCCGCCATAAGGAATGTATAGTATAAACAGGCCTCTCCATCAGCCTAGTCAGACCATCTTTTGCTCGGCTGAGGTTCGTCGAAGCTGATTCCTCGAACGAAAGCAGAGGAAGCCTCATGTCCTCTTTGGTAATCGTCGTCTAGAGTGTAGTGAGAATTAGGCGAGGATAATGATGGTGATGGAGAAGAAGATGGAGAGAAGAGAAGGGAAGGGAAGAATAAGAAAGGAAGAACAAAGGGCAAAAATCTAAAAGATCCGTGTATCTTGATCTCATATTTTGAAAGAAGTGCGAATTCAAACCCCCAAAACTGAAACACGCGTATATCCATTTATGCGGAGGTAGAATCGCATAGTGTGACGTTACTGAACGTGCAATTTACGATAACTCTAAAGACCAAATTTAATATTTCATCCGTCCCTGAAAAATATGAGCATTTGATTCGCCACGAGTTTTAATACATAATTGGTAAAGTAAGATAAAGAGAAAAAAAAAGTAATTAAAGTATTGTTAGTAGATAATGAATCCTTACACGGGTCGGTGTTAGTGGCTACAGTCTGAAATAGAATTAACTTAATCATACAGATTTAATTTATGAAATGATGTAGGATACCAAACAATTACTCTCTCTGTCCCATAAAGTTTGTCTCATTTTAACATTTTCGTCCGTTCCACAAAGTTTGTCCCACTTGAAATCTTACCAAAAATAGACATTAAATACACTCATCAATCTCCTCAGTGTGGGACTCTTATTCCACTACATACTCCAATTTAATACAAAGTCAAATAATTTCTTAAAATCAGCGCCAGATCAAATTGGGACAAACTTTGTGGGACAGAGAGAATTACTAATTTCATCTTATTATTAAAAAAATATTTAAATTGTATCTTAGCAATATTACCATACTGACTCTAATTTACTATTACTGCTATATTTTATTTTTGACTCAACGAATTGCATTTTATTTATTGGGCTGAATTAGGAGAAAGCCTATCACTATATTTTTATTATTCCTTTACTAAATAAAAAATCGGGGCCCAGGCTATCAAATTGCAACGCGATTCGTTGCAAAAGATTTTATTATTAAATTTCAATCTCATCAAAGCCAAGACGGATCTAGCACTCCCCATCACCGGAAGATTTCGCCGGTCACCGTAATCAAGGTTTTCCCGACACCGATGTTGATTTTTACTTCTATATATGATGTCGAGGTTTCTTATCAATGCATCGATCCCGTTAAAATTTGAATTCCAGATCATCTCATTGTCGTATTTTCTTTTTTCAGAAAAGCTAAGATATCATATTGGTAAATTCCAGATTGGATTGATGATGAATCTGTTTATTGATATTAGTTAATTATATTCTCTCGGCAGGTAAAAGCGTTGATTATAACTGTATTTGGGAAAAGCATCGGAGATGGGGTTTTTGGTGACTACTCTGATCTTCGTAGTGGTTGGCATAATTGCATCATTGTTAACCAGAATCTGCTGCAACAAAGGGCCATCCACTAACCTGTATGTTGACATTTTAAGATTTTCTCCATTATGTTGCTTGAACTTTATTTTTTTTGGCATCTGGTTTCTGAAGTTAATTATTGCCATGATTTCTGCTGTAAGTTTTTATTTGTAATTTCTATTGAGCTATCTTGACTTTTTGGTTGCTCTAGAACAATGTTCTTAGCCTGCCTGTTGACCATAATCTTTGGTTATATGTTATTCATCTCCATGCTTTATTTAAGTGATTGTAATGGCGAACTTGTCTCGGAACTCACTTTAATTTGTATGTGTCCAGCTACTTTATATGTTTGGTAGCTGGATTTATCATCTGTTGATCTAGTTAAATAGCGAACTGTGTCTCGAAACTCACTTTAATCTGTGGAAAGAGTGTATGTTAAGAATGTTGTTAATGTAATTGTATTCTGCAATGCAGGTTACTTCTGACATTGATTATTACAACGACTGTTTGCTGTTGGATGATGTAAGTTAGTTCTCCTTGTTTACAAAAAAGTACTGATGCATGTTGTTGACCTTGGTAATAAGCATTCGTCGGTATATTTCTTTTTTGCATAACTTAAATCATCTATTCTTCCAATGGTGTAGCTGAGGTGAAGCTCTATGTACTAGTTTAGCTCCTTTGACTGGAATCTGTGTATGTGTGCAAAATGGGCCGGTGGCAGTGCTCTTCTTTTCAGCAAAACTGAAATTCCTGTCTCAAAATCCTTTAGAAAACAAATTCCCTTCTTAGAACAATCCTTGAGTTGATCTTATTGTTATCATTTTAACAAAGTTTTAAAAACATTTTAGGTACTATTGCCTTGTAGATGAACTTTGACATTTGATTATCTTTAATCCACATATTGAGGGAAGTGACCAACTACATAAAATTTGGTCATACATTAATTGACAACAATGTTGTTAACTATTAGGTGACCGGTGATGTCTAGACTTGTACAGAAGTTTGATGGGCATCAGTTGGGGTCTGGGTCCTTTAGGTCAGATCATAACAGCACATTTAAGAGCATACCATCTCTCTCTCTCTCATGTAAGCTTGAGTTGGGGAAGGGATGTTACCTGAAATTGTGAAAAACACATTTTACATTTCTCTCCAACTTGTATAAAGTACTGGTGGGTGGCATGCTTGGTCTAGAACTGAGAAGGATTTCAGGACTGCTAGAATCAGGATAATTGTTTTTGAGAAAAATGACCTGATGGATGTCACTTTATGTGTGGAAAATTGGATTATAACAATGCTGGACACTAAGGGGTAGTTTGGTAGGGAAGATAGATACAGAAAAACACGATAAGAACACACATTTTTGGTCATTTTGGGTAAGATAACTCCAAGATAAAGAGTGTAGAATGTACTTGTAGGCCAAAACTTGACATTTTTAACTGGATACTGGCGTTTCTCAAACCACATGTATCCTCTTATCTATATCAAAATAATCAAGTCACGCCTCTTGGTTCTGCTCATATAATAAATGGTGGAAAGAGATGTCTTCTTGATTTAGTGGGCTACTCTTTTTCATTTTTGTCATAGTTGTAAGATTGTATGTTGTGCATATGCAGGTGGGCGATAGTATATTTGGCACAGATGAACCCTCTGATTGTTCCCATTTTGAATGAAGCGGAATGAGATCTCCGAGTGCCCATGAACCCTGCATCGTTGAGTGTTACAGGGGTAAGCCAAAAGCAGTGAATTACATTGGAACCCTCTTATGTAATATTTATATTACATTTTTGTTAATGAAAACATATTGTACGCCATTTTGCCATTTGTAATCCTTTCCATGGAACTTATTCATTTGTTGAACGTTGCTATCTTGGTTTATGTACCTTGAGAGAAAATAAATATGGTTTGTGTTATTGTGCATCTGTTTTCTGCTTGAAAACTTCCATGTTTCCTTCTACACTGCACCAACAACATGATCATCTGTGTTGTGTTTAATCTTTGAATCAAATCAAAATCAACTTTAATCGAAACAAAAGAATCTAGTACTATATGTTTTCGTCTTCTATGTTTCCTTCTACACTGCACCAACAACATGATCATATGTGTTGTGTTTAATCTTTGAATCAAATCAAATTCAACTTTAATCGAAACAAAAGAATCTAGTACTATATGTTTTCGTCTTCTATGTTTCCTTCTACACTGCACCAACAACATGATCATCTGTGTTGTGTTTAATCTTTGAATTAAATAAATTCAACTTTAATCGAAACAAAAGAATCTAGTACTGTATACTCCCTCCGTCCTCAAAGAATATACACTTTGGGTTCGACACGGGTTTTAATGGAAAATTGGTAAAATAAGAGAGAAAAAGTAATTAAATTGTTAGTGGAGATTGGAGAATGGGTCCCACCTCATTAGAGAGAAAATAATTTTCAAAATTAGAAAGTGCATATTCTCGTGGGATGGAGAGAGTATAATTTTACATGACTAATCAAATTAATTTTGTGGTTTATCACTACAAACCTTCAATGGGTCGATCAAATTTATCCTTTGGAAAAATGAGAACATGTTATGAAGCGCGGGTGCATACAACTGGAATGGAGCAGTAAATATAGTAGTGGATAATCGTAGTTTATGAATTTACTTGAACTTCAGAACATACCATAATCTGTGCAGAGTTCTACAAAACATGGATAGCATATAATCTAACAATCTTTCCTAACTATGCGAATGAATCTACATTAGTATTTTGGAAATGTGATCTTCGTTCCCGAAGAACAGAACACTAACCAGGGAGAACATATCTGTAAAAAGACGACAGCAAACACTAACTCTCTTGTGTAGGCTTTGGGGGGGAGGAAAGATCACAAGAATAAGGACGCTTCGGGTAAAGGAACAAATGTTAACATGCTTTCACCAAAATATTCATACAGTGAGGGCAGCAATTGTGCGGCATCTGTATCCTCCTTCCACGCCTGCTCAAGAGCAGATGAAGTCTTGAATCCTTGACCACCACCTATCTCTCTTCTGTTGCTTGATCCAGCCACATTGTTGTTCCCTGAGGCCATTGATGAGTCTGCAGCTCCAGTATTTGTTGAATATCCACCACTAGCTCCTGCTATGTCTGCCGGCAGAGAGTTTGCACCCATAGAACTGTCTGTTGCCAGTTTCTTCAACGGTGGTTGGTGCATCATGTTATCTATGGTGGCTTTACGTTTATCTGAACACAATTTGGAGCAGATAAATGCATTAGACTCTTAGGATATAGCTAGCGAGACAGCAAACGATTTATTCATTTTCATGCTGGTCATATTTTGAGTTCAGAATACTACTTTAAAAGAACAAGTAGTTGAAACTGAAGCATATATACATTATTTCAAACAAGGTGCGTTCAAATGCTAACTTTTCTTAAATTGCTAACTTGCTAACACATCAACGTAGTATATTAAAAATGTTAACATGATCACATTAAAATGTCAACACATATTTGTGTTGACATTTTAATAAACTGTGTTGACATTTAAATATCAATGTCAACATAATGTATTAAAATATCAACTTAAGTTTATGTTGACATTTCAGTATCATCGTGTTGACATTTTTAATACATTGCATTAATGAGTTAGCAAGTTAGCAACGGATCACACCCAATTTCAAATATTAGTTACACAAGAGTACTATGACACCAAGAGCCACCCCAAACCCCAAATATTAGTTACACAAGAGTACTAAGACATCAAATGATGAACAGTTTCATTGAAGTAGTAAGTGAAGATGAAGAGAAACATACTTGAAGAAGTAGTCACGACTTTGCTATTGCTCCTACAGACAGTACGTGCTGGTGGGGATGGCAGAGAAGGTAGCATCTTCAGCCGATCATAGACGCACAAACCAGCTGCGCGCTAATAAGATAGTATCTCATCAGTTAGATTCAGCTGGGGCCAAATGTGCAATGACAATCCAGGTACAAGAAAGGACAGAGCTACCAGTAAATACAACCTTTGAGGGTACATACAGCTATTCCATTCCACAAGCATAGCAACAAATGAAATGTAGTTCAGATGTTGAAAATCAATAATTATAAATTCATTGGTCCTCCACTTGTTGTACTGACTGGAAGAATAGTAAGTGGCCTTTGTTTATGATAACGCATCTTGATCTACTTCAGGGCTTAGAGCACTCTACTAGTATTTCAGTATTAACAAGACCAGTGTTATACTAATTTGAATCCTCCCAAATCTTTTCGAGATAATAGAACCTTCCATGCTTAGAACACACCATAGATTATCACTAGCCCGAACTAACATAGTAGGAAACAACTCCCATGTGCCTCCAAAGAAGATAATTTATAATGCAAAAGTCCCCTAAGGAGAAACAGTAGGCTCGTTAATAGTTTGCACACATCATGCAGTTTTAACAGTTGCCAATTGCCATGCTTAACAAGCCACTCACCCTCAAATTATCTTCAGACAAAGAAACTGGAAGTATAAGTGCCAATTTACGGCATTTGCTATATTTCCAGTTAATGAAATTCTTGAAAGAGCATGAAAAAAATAGTAAGAGGATTAGAAGACATCTTTCAAATAAGGTTTTCAATACACTTCTACATATGGCAGCAGAAAAACAAAGTCAAAGTATCATCAAAGACAATAGGAATTTGAAAAAAAAAACAATCTCATATATATCTGGAAGAACCTTCTCATATAGCACCAGATGCACATTGCACAAGATACTTTTAGTAACCATTCTTTGTTACAGAAAAAGGGTCAATATATCTTACCAATAGAGCCCCATATACAAGCCAGGCTTCATGCCTCTTGATCTCATTCTTTTGCTTCTCTAGTTGCATTTCTGGCTCCAGAAGCCGCAAATAAGGATCAAGATTGGGAAGAATAAGTAATCGAACCTGGTTAGCATGTTTAACAGAGGTCATCTTAGGATAGATAAGGGACAGTATTAAACTACACAACATATAGTTCTGGCAGTGTGCACAAAGTCTCGTATTTTAACATTGTGCATTTTTTGCAAATAAAATATAAATTATCATGGATATTACAAAGATTACATACATAGTCACACACATCGAGAGGGGAAAAAAGGGGGAAATACCACATTAGCTCCGAGGGCTGCTATGCCCCGAACAGCACCATAATGTTGAGGGAGAGTTTTTGATGGATTGATGAAAGCCGTCAACATTGTCTTGGTTACACGTGGCTGGAGATTGTAATAAACCTGGCCAAATCTGCAGAGTAGTACCATAAAGAAGTTAACCTAAAAATTTATAGAGATGATAGATAGGAGGTTGATGCAAATTGCAAAGACATGTGATGCACCCAACTTTTACAGTGAAACAGAAGAGAGCCACATCATACATTATGTAATGGAAGGTATATATGACGATCTCTCACCTCTTGCATATTGAAGCAACTAGACTAGCAGTGAAATTTCTCAGTTCCCAGTGATTGTCAGAGAACTTATTTCCTAATCTTTTAGCAACCAGGCATGTCAGCACTGAGGGCATCAGTTGGTGCAGCTAATTAGAAGTTTGAAGTATCAGAATTCAACATTCATGGAGATTAATTCAAAAAAGAAAAAGTAATTGCTTGAGAAGCAAAAGATCATGCACCATAAGATACACAAATTGCAACCTCTAGTGTTTAAATGAGACCTAAGGAGCAAAGAAACTACTACACGCCAACGTATAACTAAATAAAGAACCCAAAGACTAATTTTATACTAAGATTAAAGTCACCTGGTACTAGGAGAACACTATGACACACACTATATAAATCATAAAGCAAGAAAATCTGAACTGGGCAAAATAAATGAAAAGGGAGTATATGCAAGAATAACTTACATATGGCTCGATATGTATATGAGGATTCCGAAGAAGGCTCCGGACAAGACGCATCAAAGCAAAAAGTAGAGAAAAGTTATTCAAATTCCGAGAAACCTGCCATTGTTACTGTTCAGCATTTATAATCTGGCATTGTTGTTAGTCTAGATGGAGATTACATTAGTTTTACCTCATCAGCAACAAAAAGTGTAAAATAAGGAACCAAGGGGTGAATCCCTGAGTCAGTTGCCAAGCTCACTAATGCAGCTTTAAATAAAGGGGACTCGGATCTCGTCACAGTCAACTCGGTAATTTTTTCAAAGTAAAGCTGCATCACAAGGCAAGAAAAACATGAGATGTATTATCTTCTCGACGGGCATATAAAAAAATAAAAAAAACCATCAGCAGCACCTGAAGTTCCTGTGAAACCACATGCTTTATAGGTAATTTAATGTCAACAGATGCTCCATCCTCTTTGACTTCAGTCTTTCTGTTATCTGCAGGAAGTGAAAGCACTTCCAAAAAAACAACTCATCATTTTACAAAAACTGAACTTTAAGAAACACGTGCATTGCCATATGGAGTAATTATTTGGTCCGGCAAGAACAGGAAGGTGGAAGAGGATAGAGGATTATCATAGAAGGAACATGCTGATCGACAGTATTTAACACATGTGCATACAAATGTAAGATACCGCGCTATGATATATACATACTTTGAAGAGCTTCGGGAGGGGGATTTTCAGGAATAGCGGGTTGAACTCCGTCAATAGCTAACCAATGAGCAACTACTGTGGTGTCCAGTGGGGCCTTAGGTAGAGGAGCTTCAATCACCTAAGTAAGGTAAAAACATACAATTGTGACTAATAATTTTACAACAATAGTCAAAGATTTTATTGAGCAGGCATTCATGATCACATACTTCCTTGAATTCCACATCCTTTTCTTCTATATAGAACAAATCCTTGTGCCCTGCTGCACGTTCGAATCGCAGTGGATCTCCAGAAGCAAATCCATATATTGGCTACACAATTGTCAAAAACCACAACCAACAGTCACAAACAATGACCAATAGTTGCACCAATAAGAACCATGAAATGCACAACAGAGTAGAGCAATATACTTCGAAGGCCACATCGAGAATTACATTATGCCATCAAATAATATCATGGTTGTATAAATGAAAATTCTATTTGAAATAAAAGCACCTCGACATTTCTTAAACCGAGGGCACTATCAACGTCGTCCGTAGTTAAAGTAGTTCTCTTCGAATGCCTCATGCATTTGATAGATTCCTGCAACAAATTCACAATTTAAAACCTTACATGCACCAACTGGATACATCAAAACGGCGCATAAAAAGCAAAATCAACAATCGCGAAAATATCAAAACGGAAATTATATTGACCTGCATTATTTCTCGAATACGGTACTCGACATCGGCAGCCAGAGCAGGTAACACATCGGGAGATAAATTGCTGATGCCAATGCTCTGGGCTATAACCTCAATTGTTTCTTTCGGTACGATGCTCATCGTCACGGAAACTTCAGCGCTTTCTGAGACTTCGAATTCTATCAGTACTATAATTAAAAGATGGAAATACAGCTGATTAACCTAAAATTGAAAAGGAGCATGAATTTCTTACATATTCGATGGTTGAAAAAAGAGGCAGTGAGGGCGGCAGCAGCTGTGCCGGCTGCTGGCGTACCGGCAAGAACGGAGAGAAATTCAGACTTGAAATCGCTTGTGTTTACGAAGAGGGATGTGAAAAATCAAAAAATGTGAACTGAAAAACAATGGAGGGAGACTAATGGTGCGGTTTTGCAATTTGGCAAAAACATAAAAAAGTAAATCTAATTTTAATCAATATCTAAAGTAAAAACAATGAAATGAAAAACTTTATCCACATCGTCATGGTATGGGACTCTTCTTTGTCTTAGGTTCAAGACATAAAGAAAATACTTAAAATACCAGAATATATAAAATATACCATTAAATGACATATTTGGTGGTCATTTAAAATTGACCAAATAAAGGCCTTAAAAACATGCAAAGTAATATTTAATATATCGCCTATTTTGATATACTTCTATTAACCAAACCTAGAGGTAGATATCAGGTATTGAATTTACCGGTACCGGACCCAATACTCGCAGGGATATTATTAGATACCCAATATCCAATTTTATATGACCGGTACATATTTGAGTAATAGAGTTTAAGAAATATCGGGTATTAGGTAACACTTTTGGGCATCGGATATATCCAAATACCCAATTAATACCCACTTTATTGTTTAATTCTTTTTTACTGTCTATATAATGTATAGTTCTCATTGAAGAAATCATTTAAACAAGAACTGCATATTTTTAAAGTGTGTCACACCCTATCTATTAATCACAATGATAGTATGATTTTTTTTATTTATTTAACTATTACTATGATTTATGAATTATATTATTTGATTGCTTATTTTAATTGGATGTTTATTAATTTTTACATTTTGCATAGTCAATTCTCATTAAGTTATTCATGAGTTTTAAATTAAATGTGACAACTACCTTTTTTGGTTTTATATAAAATAAGTGTAATATTAAAGATATTAATCAATTTGAATTTTCTATATATACACGTAATACTAGTTTGTCTTGAAAATAAAGTAAATAACGAAGTAGTTATATTTTTCATTATTGTATTGTATTATTTTCCAGCATCAAAAAACATGAATCGTATTATTAGCATAACAAATAAAAGAATTTCATTCAATTTTACTGAAACGGTGAATTTTAGCTTTATTTAACACGTATATATTTAATTTTATTATAGTTATTGACTTATTATTAAAATATAGACAAAATTCAAGTCCTAGTATATAGACAATGTTGGGTATTCGGGTAGCCAATTCATCGGGTTCGGATACCGGTGTCGTGTATCGAATACCCGAAACACACTTCAGGTTGGGTTTGGGCATACGTTCTTGACAATTTTTGGGTACGGGTACTCGATATTTTCGGGTTGGGTAGCCACACGTATCCGTATTCCCACCTCTATCCAAACCTGTAAGTGCGAGCAGAAATTTCCAAATGTGTATTAGCAAATACTCGATCTGATTTTCAGGTATCTGAACACGAAATCTGATTTTTTGCCTATGTAATACCCGATTTTGAAATATTTTCGGGTACCCGGCCCTGAAAAATAAGATACTCAAAAACTTGATTTAGGAAAAAAACAAGTTAAAAAAAGGGAACGCATCTTTCATAATCTAACGCCGAAACTGAGTAGTACTATTTTCATGATATCTTACTAATAAAAAAATATTTTGTGCAAGACATTATAGCACTTACACTCTGTGAACATGCACGCTGACATATTCTCTAAAATATGTCAAAATTCCAAGACAAGCAAAATTTAAGAGAATTAGAGTTGGAGATGACGATGTTAAATGTAGAGGTAGGGGGAAGGATCCCCTGCTGTGGTTTAAACGCAGGAATTATCAAATAAAACGCAGCATTTGGTTAAGAGAGATGAATGATGGGACGGCGGAATTTAAATGCATACAACTTCTATTTCTTTTGTTCACTTTTTTACCCATTCTTTATTAAATTAATTATGCGCTCTTTTGTTCACTCTATTTTACCCATTTCCGTATTTAATTATATGAGCTCGGCCAGGGTAACTTTTTGATGGAGTAGCTATTAAAATTATTAATGGAAAACTTTTTTAGTAATCTGTAAAATACTCCTCCAATACAAACACAAGTCTCAAAATATCCAACACAAACACAAGTTGCAGTTTTTGTTATTGATGCATCAACATTCAAAACACAACCCAAATGTTAATTTCGTTCAATCTCTAATATCAATTAATTGATCTAACAACAACTTAATTCGTTAGTTGTATAATCTAGCTATTTACCAAATATACACATAATAAATCAACTGTATATTTTCTAAAACAAATTATTAGCTTTGAACATGTACAGAATAAAAATTTAAATATAACCATTCCTCCATCCCTTAAAAATATAAAATACTTTCCTTATAAGTTTGTTCCTTAAAATTATGATTTTTTAATTTAGAGAATATTTTTCTCTAATGAGATGGAACTTTCTAATTTATTATATCATGATCTAAATTTGTAAATGTTTAAATTGATAAAGTTAATTGAATTTTACAGTACTATATTTTTATTTGAATAAAAAAATATTGGAAAATAAAAAAATTGGACACTGTTTTTTTATAATTTGTGAAAAATTAGTATGGGATTTAATAATTGCAGAAATGAGGTTTATGCAATTAACTTAATGTTATTACTTAATAATAAATATGTCTATTATTAATTAGTTTTTTAATAGGTAAGTGGCGTTGGTATCATGATTGTAAAACAAGATACTACATACTAAAAATTTCTTCCATAATATTTTTAATAGTTACTCAATGATAAAAGTTACCATGATAGACCACATAATTAATTTAATAAAGAATGGGTAAAAAAGTGAACAAAAGAAATAGAAGTTGTATGCATTTAAATTCTGCCGTCCCATCATTTATCTCTCTTTAACCAAATGATGTTTTTTATTTGATAATTCCTGCGTTTAAACCACAGCAGCCACTGCTATGTTTTTTAACACAGCAGAGGATCCCGATCCTTAGAGGTAGTGGTTGACGGACTCAGTAATGACGTAACACAGCAGGGGATCCCGATCCGTAGAGGTAGTGGTTGGCGGACTCAGTAATGACGATGTCAGAAAAGTCAAAGTGACTCCTAATGGAATATAATTGAGTTTGACTTGTCAAAATTGAATAATAAAGTAACATCCAATCAAGTAATGACAGCCAAACTCATTATTCGATTTTTTGGATATTGAGTACCTGATGTCCGACGATTTTTAGGTTGACTCGTATATATCCGATAACAGAAATGACAGCCAAGAATCCAAGATTGAAGATACCGTTATTCGTATTTACACCCTTAAAAAACAATAAAATGAATGGAAATAGAAAATAACGAAAATAGAGGTGACGTGTAGAACGTGAAATGAGGTGTTGTTGAGAAATGCAAAGCGAGTGGGATGCAATCGACAGCCTCGAAAATGGGCCTCCATAAACTAGCCTCTGTTTTTAGCGTGTTTTGTTTGCCTCTCAAATCTCTCTCTCTCCTCTTTGCCCTTCACCAAAGCAATTGAATTGCATTTCCACCTCAATTCCTGCAAGAGATGCTCATCGTCGCACAGTCAAAACCTTACAACGCCAATAAAAAGGGATCGACAAATCAAAATCCTGTTCCCCAAAAATCCCGGATTGTCTCGACAGGTATGCATGTAATCCTGAAAACTGCTCGCCAACGCGTTTCCTATTTCATTATCGTCTTTCTCTTACCATTTCGAGATCCTGCAACGTCTGCATTTTAAATAATTGATTGATTTTCAATCATTGCCGGATTGAATTTCATATATTCCGCTTGTGGGGAATTGAAGCGCATTGATTGATTGGAGATTTGCCAAATCTGTTTTTGCATGGTTGGTTTCCTGCTTATCCGCTTACGTTTTCTCGTCTGTTGGTGTTATTGGATTGGAGCAGGGATTAATCTGGGGATCGTCGACCGTTGGGGCTGCATTGCCCATTTCCAAAGTTTAGGGTGATCGGTGACAAATTTCCCCGCGATTTGGTTGAGCGCGGGGCGAGAAGAGGATGTCTAAATTTGCGGGAGTTGTAGTTTCTGATCAACTTCACAGCCAGTTCACGCAAGTCGAGCTTCAAGGCCTTAAATCCAAAGTAATCTTCCTAAATCGCTTGTTTTTTTAGTAATTCAATTAAAAGTTTCAATCTGGGTTCAGGTGATATGTTTCCGGACTTGAATTTTGTTTGATTTTGTATTTTTTGGGCATTGGCTCCTGCGTTTTGATTTGCAGAATTGAAGCAAGCCAGTCAAAGGGCATTTATGTTTGAATTGATCTATGATATATGGGGTTGGTGATTATGTTTTTGTTTTGGGCAGTTTGAGGCATTGAAAAATGAGAATGGTAAAGTTACGGTTGGAGATATACCCTCCTTAATCATGAAACTGAAGAGTTCAAATGATGTATTTAACGAGGAGGAGATTAGACAACGATTGGGAGAATCACATTCTGATATCAATGACGAGGTGGATTTTGAAGGCTTCCTCAGGGTAAGTTTTTTATTATCCTTTCTACTTTTAAGTTGGTGATATCCCTGGCAAGTGGAAGGGGCTACCTTTGAATTTGATTCCTAATGGTTGTAGTGCTGTGACCGCATCAAAGAAAATTTGCCGATAATTGTAGTAGATTGATAGACTTGGTTTTTTTCTGCTTGAGCCATAGTTGGATGAATGATTATTTACTTTTCTGTTGTTGCATTAAATAATCAGTCATATGAATATGAACGAAATAAAGTCAATGAAAAATCTGGGGGTGCAAAGACCCCTTCATCCTTCCTGAAGGCAACCACAACAACTCTTCTTCACACCATCGATGAAACTGAAAGGGCTTCATATGTTGCACATATAAATAGCTACCTCAGGGATGACCCATTTTTGAAGCAGTTCCTTCCAATGGATCCATCCACAAATGATTTATTTGATCTTGCAAAGGGTGGAGTCCTATTATGGTACTTCATACTTGAACTTAGCAGTCTCAGAGTTTCACACCTGATTGACTTCAGTGTTGGTAACTTTGGATGATTTAATTTTCTATTGGTTGTTTCAGCAAGCTTATCAATGTTGCGGTGCCTGGTACAATAGATGAGCGGGCTATCAACAAGAAAAAGGTACTCAACCCTTGGGAAAGAAATGAGAATCACACGCTCTGCCTCAACTCTGCAAAGGCTATTGGATGCACGGTAGTCAATATTGGCACTCAAGATCTTGTTGAAGGAAGAGTAAGTTGAGATCGCTTAGGCTTGTGTACAAGGTTCAATTATTTTAGATTACTTTTTTATCATGCAAGTTGTTTCATTCATGCAGCCTCATCTGGTACTTGGATTAATTTCTCAAATTATAAAGGTTGGTTTGTTTTTCTTCACAACATTGCTTAAGGTATCAGTTTCTTTTGTTTGAATAGTAGCTTGAAAGGGATTTCAAGAGGATTTGGTTACTACAATCCGTACTAACCAACAATCCGTACAGTAGAGCAAGTTTCGTTGGAATTGTGGAGTCTTTACTTATATATATTCTTTCCTTGCATTTGGTTGCATTTTCAGATCCAACTACTGGCAGATCTCAACCTCAGAATGACGCCCCAGCTTTTAGAAATTGTGGATGACAACTGTGTATAGGCTGCACTTCCTTTGACTCTATGACTCTACATTGATATTTTATTCATTCTATAATGTTAAATCAGAGCTGAGCTAAATCGTACACTTTGATCAGGTGTCCTTGATATATGCAGGATGTTGAGGAGCTTATGTCGCTTGCTCCTGAAAAACTTCTGCTGAAATGGATGAATTTCCATCTTAAGAAAGGCGGCTACAAAAAGACAGTGACAAACTTTTCTTCTGATCTGAAGGTTGCTTGTTTTCTTTGATAATTGTTGTAACTGTCCTACTTTATTTTATTTGAAGATTGGGTATACGGTGACATTAGTGTCGCCCGGTTCTAATATTTCTAATATTACACACTAAATGAGCTGCACTTTCCCTACCCTCGCCCCTTACCTTACTCTAATGCGGAGGTTTTCTTTGGGAAACCATGAAAATCAGCACACAAATCACCCCTGTTTTAGGCTTAGTGAATTGAGGATCAACTCTGGGTCTTGGTAATTTTTCTGTCATTGATGCAGTTCAAAACTGCTGTTGTCCACTTAACTATCTATTGCATTCGGGATTCTTTGCTCTCTTCTTATAGTTTCCGTGAGTCTATAGCTGTTGCATTTTACCATTTTCTGCAGGATGGAGAGGCTTATGCCTACCTGCTTAATGTACTTGCACCGGAGTTTTGCAACCCCACCACCTTAGATACAATGGACCCCTATGAACGGGCTGATTTGGTTCTCGAGCATGCAGAACAAATGAACTGCAAAAGATACCTTACTCCCAAGGACATTGCGGAGGGGTCCTCCAATTTGAATCTTGCTTTCGTTGCACAAATATTCCATGAAAGGTGCGGGAATAGAATGCTTTTCTTTGTTCATTGAATCTTTCAGCAAATGAATAACTAATTAGATTATTGAGCAATTTTATGCTTCATGAATTGTTATAAGTTTTTCTGATAAGGAAATGTGGTATTACATGATTACAAAAGAACGTTCTCTCGTATTTGCTTCCTACGTGCCTGATCTCTGGTTTTGGCGATATACTTGTTTATTTCGCCCTACTATACTTTGATAAAAAAAAGCTATAGCTGGTTGATGTAGTATCTCCACATTTCTTCTAATTATACATTATAGACTATTAGGTAGTTATCATGTCTCGTTCAAAAATGTAGGTTTAATGTTTAGTAAAACATATAATTCGTGCAGTTGCCTTTATTTTGTGTCTCAAATCTCTTGGACTTCTAAATTAAATGAATTTTTCCCCCCAGGAGTGGCTTGTCAACAGACAGCCATAAGTCATCTTTTGCAGAAATGATGACAGATGATGAGCAAATATCCAGAGAGGAGAGGTGCTTCCGCCTGTGGATCAATAGCTTAGGAATTTCCTTGTATGTGAACAACTTGTTTGAAGATGTCAGGAATGGGTTAGTATTCCAGCTTCATAAAGTCACCAACATTCTATGAATCCCATATCTTTTAAGAGGGTTATTCTGTTTTACTACACAAGAACTACATGTCTTGCGATGATTTAGGAACTGGAGTTGCACACTTGCACTTGCATTTCTCTTTATGGTTATTTTGTTAGCTTCTCCAGTATATATCTAAACTAAATAATGGTATATTTACAGGTGGGTTCTTCTAGAAGTGCTGGAAAAAGTTTCCCCAGGATCTGTCAACTGGAGGCATGCTTCAAAACCACCAATAAAAATGCCATTTCGAAAAGTAGAGAATGCAAACCAAGTTGTTGACATAGGGATGAATTTGAAACTATCCCTAGTCAATGTGGCTGGTAATGATATTGTGCAAGGGAATAAGAAGCTTATACTTGGTAAGAGGTTACTTTCTCTTGTCAATAAAACTCAAGATGGTAGTTCTTTGTTGTATGCATTATATGAATTCATTGAAGTGATTGAAGCCATGTGCAAGGTGGATCATCTCTATCAGAACATTCTATTTCACTTTCCACCAAACTGTTAGATTCTTTGCACATAAACCATTTACAAGTTCTTTGCGGAAAAGATGGTCCTTTCAAGTAGATTTTGATAAACCGGGCCAAAAAATCATTTTGTTTCCATTGTTTTTTAATTTTAATTATTATAATCTGAACAATTTAATTTTTTTTGGGTGAATAGGTCATTTACTAACATGCAATTGTTTTTTATACCAAATATTTCCACCATGCATTGCCTGGTGCTTTCGCCTAATTAAATATATAAGTCAGCTTTCAATTTGATGAATAGATGAGCAAAGAGCTAGTAGTTCATGAATTACTACTACAATGATTAAACTTCATATTCATATATTTAACTTGACATTAATACTCTTTATTGCTTTAAACTTGAGGACTCCTGAAATTTAGAAGACAAAACATGGCATAAAAGAAGAATGTTTGCAAGTGTATGGGTGCATAATTGTTCAATTTTGGCCATTCCAAGGTGTTTTAACTATTCGTCATTTCTTGTAAATTAATTTGACGATTCGGTGAAAATAGTGTTGCACTGCTGCATGCTTGATGCTCATGTTTCATTACCTTTGTTTTTCTTGCAGCTTTCCTTTGGCAGTTGATGAGGTATAATATGCTTCAACTTGTTAAAAAACTAAGAACCCGATTTCAAGGGAGGGAGATGAGTGATGCTGATATACTGAGCTGGGCCAATCGAAAAGTCAGGAGTCATGGCAGAAAATGTAAAATTGAGAGTTTCAAGGTGGGGGAAGGCTTTTGTTTTCCTTTCAGAATGTATTCTCTCTACGTGTAATATGTGCACATGATTTGTCCATTAGATGCTCTGGCATTCTTTTCCCATGTTGTTGATAGATTTGTTGAATTCTTATGTAGGACAAGAGCCTTTCAAATGGATTATTCTTTCTTCAGCTTCTCGGTGCAGTTGAGCCTCGAGTTGTTAACTGGAACCTCGTAACCAAGGGTGAGAGTGGTAAGTTCTCATCTCACTTTCGTAGAAATTAATAATCTTTGTTGGGTTAGGCTGCCTTTTTGAAGTGAAATTTCAGTTGCCTCTTGATTTTTAAATCTGTCAGTAAAATATCTGAGACTGTGAATTCAATTTATGTACATGCTTATAATATGTGGCCTGCAAAAAAGAAGTAATTCTATTTAAGTGGTAGGTTTCTACCAAATAAACATTTTTATCTCTTCCGTCTAGTCATTGGGGTTGTATGCGTGTGTATTATCCATCGTGGGCCTTGCTTCCTCACATGTATTCTCTACTTGACGTGAACTACTTTTGCTTATCCTTGTTTAGTTATCAGATGGCTTGTATCATTTATTTTCAGCTTTTGACTTTTTTGAATGGGAACTTGACATTTTGTTATTTTCTAATAGATGAGGAGAAGAAGCTAAACGCTACCTATATCATCAGTGTTGCAAGGAAGCTTGGATGTTCAATATTCTTATTGCCTGAGGATATCATAGAGGTGAGGGTCCAATTTATGCGCTGCTTCTTGAAAAACATTTCATTTGATTCTGGAAAATAGACCTCCACACATAAAAGTAAACCTATTACAGTTCCACTTCATTCTGGTAATGAATGAATAGGAACGATTTAAACAAGTTTTGTACAAAAGATCCTGGCCAGCATATTTGGGCTGATTTGAGTGCTTCTATCAGCCTCAGAAGGCCGCTTTACAGTGTATCCCTATATTTCCAAGTGTAAAACAATGACATTGTTCTTGCCGTTGTATTGGCAGGTGAACCAAAAAATGATCCTGACTCTTACTGCAAGTATTATGTACTGGAGCCTTCAGCAGCCTGTCTATGACTCGGACTCATCTTCCACAGCTTCGTTTAGTCGTGGGACATCACCAGAACCTCCAGAACCTGTAGCCAAGGAGGCTACATCCCCTGCATCTGTTTCTACTTCAGATGCAATAGCTACATCGGCTAATGGATGTCCATATCCAACGAATGGAAATTCATATCCTAGTGCTGCAGCTTCTCGCGATATGCCCCCGACCCCATCAGCTTCTGGGGATGATGATGTCTCAATTGTTTCTGAAATATCTCAACTGACGATGGACGACACAGCATCTGATACCGTCATATCTGCATCAGCTGATGATCAGGTATCAGATACTGCAACGTCTGCTCCGGCACCGGAAAGCGATGAGGCACAGTTGGCAAGGGAATAGCCATGTTTGGAAATTTTTTGTTTGGTTTGAAGGAAGAAGAAACAAAAACCACAGAAAAATATACCCTTTAGGTCAGTCACTGGGAGTAATAAGTCCTATATTGCACACGGAGGTATATATATGCCCATAATTTAAAATGGAAAAATGCTATATTTTATTTGTTGTTTTTTTTAGTTCACACAAAATTTATTCTTCAATTTTTTCTGTATTTGATTTTATGGAGCAAGCCCCCTTGCAATTTATATTTGTATCTGAGGTGGGGAACTGAAATACAGGAAATATATTGTAATGATCCTTGATAATTAATAAATTTTTGTAACACGATCGAGCAAATGAGGGATGGATTACAGTTGGGTTTTACTGTATATGCTAATGTTTGCATCATAAATTATACTTTGCGCTATTTAGAGAGTTAATTAAATTAGATTGATAATTAATTATGGACTGAATATGTAGTACTTGTAGATGCTTTTGTGAAAGATGGGTATTATGTTATGCATGGACCATAGTTAAATTGGAAACATTGCTAGGTTCGGAATTGGATCGACGCCTTTACGTGCTCAATCAAACTGACTTATTAGTTCTATTGATTTAATTCCAAATCCAATATTTTCAAATTAAAATCCGGCAGGTAACCAATTTTCAAGTACTCCATCTGCTCCGGTTAATTGTCTTACTTCATCGTGGGTTCGAATCATTTGCTAACTAATTAGTAATACCAAATTAAGACCAAATCTTAACCATTAGATTAGAAATATATTTAAAATTAAAAAAATTATTAAATAAACTTAAAGGGTATATAGATCCATTCTTAAAGCACCTCCAATCAGAAGAGGTAAATGAAAGATGTATACTAGCTATTTACCTTCTCATAAGGTGAAATATACCATTCCAAAAAATAATATACATTCCAAAGGAAAAAAGTATATAGAAAGGTAAATCATTTTTAAATAATAAAATAATAGTTCAAAATGCATTAAAAAATATAACGTGTAATACCTTATCAAATACATTCTCCCTCGGAAAATGTATTTTCATGAAAAGAAGGCAAATATGGTAGTTATGAAATTTTACATATCCATTAATGGAGAAGTAAAGATACACCTCATCAAAATGAGAAAAGGTATGATACCTACTCAAATACATCTCCCCTATGAGGATGGATGATTTTTCAAAGAGAAAAGATAAATATGGTAGTTATATACCTCTCCATTTACTTCTCCCCTCGGAGATGCTCTTATATATAATAGTTAAAACTAACCACTTTCTCTCTTCTCAAAACTATCTCAAAACTTAAAATTTACGTAATTCTCTTGATTTTAATTATTTTTTCGTAAAAAATATATCAAAGTAAAAGTAATTTCATAAGGATTCTAACGAGATCTCAATTGCATATGTTCCGGCGATGAACGAGTGATGAAATTTTATAATTTTTATTTCAATTTTCGTATATGTTGATAAATAGGTTTTATATCAATAAATATATCAAAAAATCTCAATATAATGTATGTACAATATGGATAAAACTATGTTGATAATTTTAGATACTTGTGTTAAAATTTTTATGTCACTATATTGATATTTGTATTACACTACGTTTATATTAAAAAACAGTAAAAATTGTAGTATGTTATAATAGATTGACTATTTTACCCTTTTGTTGATATTTTTATTAAAATTCGTTAGCTTTAATCTCATTCACTCATTTTAAGATCTAATAAGATTTAATAATGTAGGATCTTAGTTTTGGATTAGATATTATATGCATTTGAACATGACTTTTTCGTCGGATACTTATTAATTGTCCTATTTTTTTATATAAATGACTTTGATATCTCATAATTATTATAAAATTATTATTTTTTAACCAAGTCAAATAATTTTCTAAAAACTATACCAATAAAAAAATGGCACAATTAAAAAAAGGTCAAGGAGTAATTGATATTTGTAGACTGCAGAATTACAAATTAGGTTCTTTCTCTGATACCATATATGTTCATATAATTATTCCATTAGATTTCTGCAAAAACCCTTATCGATTACAAGGGCGAACGCTTTCCGCCTCATCCAACAGCGCAAAAATCTCGGGGAAAATCGGGTTTTCTATTTTCCAGTTGACTGTGGTACATCTGAAATGATATCCGTGCTGTTCGTCGCAGTTGCTGTGCTATAACATAACAGGTATTCGAAGTCGAGTTTATTGGGAATCATGCATATTTAGCGTTACTTTGATCTTTTTTTTTAATTAACTGAAATTGAGGGTTCTCTATATATGGGAAATTAAGGGTTCTGAAAACCTTTTTTATTTTCATTGCTTCGTTTATTTGTTATTTATATATTAAAGTGAAATCAACATATGAGGTCAAATAGAGAATGATGCGTTAGTGTAAGATGTTTTAGATTTTCATGGATTTACGATTATGATTCAAGGCTCTGGGTCGCTTTTTGGTTCATATAAACTTTACTTGCTCAAGATTATGGGATTCTAGTATTTCTCACTTGTGGATTTCTATGGTTCTGAACAAGTGTGATTCGATTGAAGAGAAGTTGGAGACAAAAATATGGCATCTTCTGATGATGAAGGCGACGTAGTAACAACCACTGTGTCTGATTATGAATTTACCGGTGGTGTTGATGAGGAATCGATTTCATTTGCTAAGTTACCTGTGGAGTGGAGTGAAGGCAACACTGGTGATGGAAAGCAACTACAGATATACTTGCGCGGAAAAACAGATAACGGGCTTCGCACAATTTATGTCCAGGTTACCGCTTGGAAGTTTAATCTCCTAAAGGGGAAGCCCGAGATCTCAGTGTTGCAAGCGCAGGGTAGTTGGATCAAGCTTCTGAAGCCATGGAAACCTTATTACGACATAATCAGAACGGCTCTGGTCACAGTATATGCTTTACACTTTGCTAAGTGGAATCCTCAGCGGTCACAAAAAGCTTTGTGGGATAATCTTAAAGATACTTTAAGGTTAATATAGGTGTTTCTGCTGGAAGTTTTTGCTACCTTCTCATCCTCTGCCCTAACCTGTATATCTTGTGGACATGTGTCCTGTTATGGCAGTGGATTTGGGGTAGCAAAATTCCCCGGTTTCTGTGTGTTTGATATCTTGCTTGAAAACATCATTGCGTGTTGAATCCCTCTAATTTTCTGCTATTCCGCAGCATGTTTGAGAGAATGCCCTGTGTGGATGATCTGGCAGATCATGTACCATTAATTACAGAATCCATTAAGTGGGATACAGAATTGGAAAATTCCAAGGTTAGTAGTGTTTTGTTTTCTGGACTGAATAAAGGCGATCAAGTTTTATAACTTTTTAGGCCACAGGCTATTTTCCATGATTTATCTTCTTTTTTAACTTTATTGGGAAATTCTGATATCTTGTAGGTGCTTCCATCTCAAATTTTAATACTTTACCTTTTTAAATACCGTAACTGTTTGATCTTGAACACTTAAAGTTGTAAACTAAAATTATATGATCTGTTGTTCATTTTGCGTGCTTGCACTTGGGAAATCTTTTTGGTTTTAACAGCTGTTTCCTTTACCCAGCTTTTGAGTGCATTCCTTGCGGAAAAACCTTGGGAGAAGAAAACTTCCATTGAGGTTGCTGTCTCTCTTCTTTCACTCTGACACACATGTGCACTCAGCATACAAAATATGCTTATGCCGATCCTTACTGAGAACTGTGAAGTTAGTATGATAGTGTAAGTTGCTGCTTTGCAGAATGTAAGGCATTCCTTCATAGTTGATGATATCAATTGGAAGGAGGATCAAGGGGACTCTGAAGAGGCTGATAAAAGTGAAGATAGTGAGCCTGAGGAGGGGGACAAGGCTGATGAAAATGATGATAGTGACTCCAATGAGAGTGACTGTTTTGATTCTGTGTGTGCATTCTGCGATAACGGCGGTGATTTATTAATGTATGCTTTTCTCGACTCTCATGTCACATATAAGTATTCTACCTACTAAGTTCCATCTAATTGGGTTGCAGTAAAGCGCATTATGCTTTATTAGCTTTATACAACTTTCATGCTCATGCTTGCTTTATGATTTGTTTGCGTCGTCTCTATAGCAAACATAAATAGTAGATTTAGATTTCACTAAGGAGACCCAGAGTGTATACAGGACTAAAGATTAGAGGACATTCTCTGTGAATACGAATGAATGGAACTTGCGGGGTTGGAATGGAGTATACAAACAGTGAATCCAACACCTGAAACATTAGCCAGTTGACACGTGCGATGGAAGTGGAAATTATATGATTGATAATGAACGAATGTTGGCAATAATTGTCAGAAAGTATTGGGTGAATTGACGATAGAATGGATGACAAGTGGATCGTCGATGGAACGTAGGCGACTTCTCAAACTCACATTCTATGGTTACGCTGTTCTGGGAGTTTATTAGGTAGAATGATGCCACATTTGAATGCGAGAATTCGAATGGTAAGTCGATAAACTATAATGAAATCGAGCATGATGCCACAAGAATTCTAAATAGGAATTCAAGAGATTAAACTCAAGAACAAAATCAAAACTATAGTATTAAATCAAAGGCTCTTATAAAATCTGAAGGTTCATAGACTTTTGTAGGAAAATTCAATCAAAATCTATCATAATCCTTAAGAAGTTAGCACTAAATGGAACTCTTATCTTTTTGCATAAACAAATAAATAAAATAATACAAAGATAACTCTCAAGATATTGAAGTATATTTCTTGGCCTTTCATTGCTAACCGTTGAGTTCTGCTCAAACTCAACTTCCTCAATCTGGGCCGAGCTTAATTGGCTGGATGCACCCATTGTATGATTGCTATAGTTTTTTTGTATTTTGGGATAGTCCTAGTGGTGCACTGGTAACTTCAACGGGTAATTATTTTGTTTGATTGTGGATGCACTCATGCACATATTTGGAGGGTCTCAACTTTTCATAGTTCTTATGTGGTAGATGTTGATGACACAATATCATCTTTCTTTTGGGGGAACTGTAATAATTTCTTGCCAATAGACCTACTAGTTATGATGGAACACAAATGTTTGACTCATCTGGGCTGCTATTTATTCTTTACAAAAGACTACATTGTTTCTTGATTCCCTTATGTCAGCCAAATTTGCTCATGCTTGATTAACCTACCCAGCCTATTCCTCCCTCCACATACAAATTTATCAAGCAAAAGATAAATGGCCTCATTTATAATCACCTGTTACTAAGTTTCTTACTAAATCTCTGGTTGTGCTGCAAATGCATAATGCATCTCTTATTCGGCGTTTTGAAATTATGTTGGTTTCAGTTGTGATGGCAAGTGCATGAGGTCATTCCATGCAACAGTTAAAGATGGTGAGGAGTCCCAATGTTTATCTCTGGGGTTTACTAAGGCAGAACTAAAAGTAAGTATCCTAATTCTACCCCCCCCCCTCCCCCCACGATCTTTATCTTTTCATTATGCATGTAATCATGTGCTCTTTACTCAGGAGTAAGCTCTGATGTTTCTGATTTTATTGCCAGGCGATAAAAAATGTTCCTTTTATTTGTGATCATTGCAAGTATAAGAAACACCAATGCTTTGCATGTGGAAAATTGGGATCTTCTGATGAATTATCCAATCCTGAGGTATGTAATCCTTTAAATCGCCGGTCATCATCTTGTAAGCTGCACATTTTCTTTCTAAAGTACCATGGTGAAGATAAAGGTCAAGCTGCTAACAATAGATTATAATTATTTATTATTTTTCTACTGCCTTTACATGGTCATTTTTAAATTTTAGACAGTTATGTGTATGTTTAAATCTTGTAATGAACATCAAACACACTTCGTTACACCTTTTCTATTAATGTTTTAGGAAAGAATTATATGGTATCTTCTCTATTAGTATTGCTATTCTCTAGTGAGAATGACATCTTATAAGAGTTGTGGCTATTATAAGATACTCCCTCCGTCCGTGAATAGGAGTCCCGTTTTTCCATTTTAGTCCGTCCGCGAATAGGAGACCCGGTTTACTTTTACCTTAAATGGCAATAGGGTAATTCCACTCACATTTCATCAATGTTATCAAATAGCGGATATGGCGGCGCCATGGCGCTATGGCATGGCGTTCTGTGGTGGAAATGCCATAGCAACATGGCGCTGCCATATCACCGCCATATCCGCCATTTGACAACATTGCATGTGTACTGCATTTAGGAATGAGGCATTATGCAAGAAACATGGATGTTAGAGCTGTATTTTATGCTTTATTAATTGTTTTAAGAGTTTTAGATGTTATATTTTTGTTATTTTTCAATTTTTGAATTATGTATAAATAATAAGTAGTATTATTTTATTTATTTAATTATTGACCGCCATATCCGCCATACTAATACGCCATATCCCTGTGGCGGTTTTTAGGCGAACCGCCATAAGCCGCCATACGAGATTGATAACACTGCATATCCCCTATTCCACTAACTCTTTTCCACTCACTCTTCTTAACATTTCTTAAAACCCGTGTCGTCATGAAATGGGACTCCTAATGGCGGACGGAGGGAGTATATTTGATGTCTTAATCTTGGTGTTTTATTCTTTTCCTGTCAAGATTTCCATTAATCGTAGCTGCTATCCATGGCTGATTATCTGCAGGTATTTTGTTGTGTTAATGGAGCTTGTGGGTACTTCTATCATCCGCATTGTGTAGCTACTCTTCTCCATCCCGGGGATGATGCTGCAACTGAAGAACTAGAGAAAAGAATTGCAAATGGGGAACCATTTGCATGTCCTATTCACAAATGCCATGTTTGTAAGGAATTAGAATTGAGGTCGACCCACGAAATGCAGTTTGCTGTGTGCCGTCGCTGTCCAAAGGCATATCATAGAAAATGTTTACCAAGGTGTGCCGTAAGTTTCTTCTGAAAATCTTTTGGACGCAAATCTCCATCTCTTACTTGAGTAAGTGTTTTCAACATTTTAACAGTGATATTAGATCTGAAGATGATTCTGAGAATGAGATTGTCCAAAGAGCGTGGGAGGGTCTGATACCTAAGCGCCTATTGATTTACTGCTTGTAAGACTCCTTCAAGTTTTTAGTTTGGTATTTCAGTTTTGTCCTAATATCTGTTCTCAGCTGATATTATACTTTCTCGTCAGAGCTCATGATATCGACAAAGCTATTATGACACCTCTTAGAGACCATATAGTATTCCCTGGCTCTCGACAAGAGAAAAAGAAAATGCTCGAGTTGGAATCCAGTCAATTTAAGCGTCTACCAAAGGGAAAAGGTTTAGCTTTCAAAGACAATGCAGGGAATAGAATTTCTGAAAAACAACAAAAAGGGAATGGGGCAAAAGGTGTTGGTCTATCTAGAAAAAGATTGAAGGAGCTTCCTACCCCATCTTCTAAAAAGCAGAAATTAGCCAATACAAGAACTTATCAGCGACAGTTTAAGCGATCTTTAAATGATGAAGGAAGAATACCTTCAGTTGACAGGTCATATGCCACCTTTTCAGATACAGAATCTGAGCCTCTGAATCCACGCAGTGTGGCTACTGGACATGCCGAGAATACTAAGGAGGTCAAGCCAAATGGGAAAACAACAGATAATACTTTCACTCTGGATGCTGATGCTAAAAGAAGGTAATGCAGTTTTTTAGCATATCTTGTTCTCTTCATCCTGAATGTGAATAAAATGCCTCTATATAAGGGAATGGTCACTATGAAATGTAAACGTCTTTCATAGGACTGAACACTTAATTCACCCTGAAAATCACTAAAATATTTTATTTGCTCTATCTTTCTATTCTGTGTTGCATTGATGCAGAGTATTGACTTTGATGAAAGCTGCATCATCTTCAGTGAAACTTGTAGACGTTAAAAGAAGGCATAAACCACCATCACAAGCCCTGTATTCAAGATTTTCTACGGATAATGTAACAATGGGGAAGGTGGAAGGCTCTGTTCAGGTGCGTGCAAGGTTTCGGTGATGTTATTGTTTTATCATATTAAGAGTTAGTAATTTACATAGTAACTGTAGGCTGTGCATGCTGCACTCAAGAAATTGGATGAAGGCAATGTCCGAGATGCTAAAGCAGTTTGTGGGGAGGAGCTTCTTCAGCAGGTGTTAAAATGGAAGGTATGTTCCTCGTGTTTGAAATATACTGGAATGCTAAATTTTGTTTCTTCCTTGTAGATTTATCAAATCAATGTTTCCTCACTCTATGGTATTCATTGCTAGTAAAATATATAGCTGTGCTAGCTCTCTTTATTTCTAGCAGCTTTGGGCTTAGAAATTATCTTCTATAATGGGTGGAGAAGGATAACTGGTGCATTTAAAGGGATAATGTAAAATGTGGCACACGTTGGTGTTCCTAGAAGAGTGTGGGAGTTAATGTTTTAGAAAAGAAACATACTATGCTGTGCCACTTGTATGGACACAAATTGTTTAAGTTTACCTACATGCCATCATAGAGAGAAATAGACACTCAATTTGCCTACAGTGGACAATGTTACAAGAAGCACTTTGCTAAAGGGAAACCACTCCCGCTCATATCGTAATATGGACTTGAGATTTGGTGTTTTTAGCCTGTGGAGTTTAGATGCTAGCAGTTGCATTGATATCTTACAACTTGAGTGAATATCTGAAAGGAACTGGCCTTAACATTAGAATGTCTTTCAAGTCTGAATTGGCAAGTAGCTGACATTCCTTTTACTTTCTACTCCCTTTAGATATTTCCTTGCAAACGGGACTTGGTGTAAAATTGTAAGTTATGCCCTGAACAGGGGCAAACTCTGCTAAAGCCAACCATATTCTTTGGCCTAAACTTGTTCCATGCTTTGGAATTACTTTTAGTTCTTCTATAAGAATATTTTATGGTCAAGGAACTGATTCTGTTACTGTTCTTTAAGTGCAAATTATCTCACGGACAATATTGATCAAGTGCGTGCATCACCTTGAAATTATTTGCAAGAAGGTGGTAGCTACTTGTATGAGATCAAAGTTGTCTAGGTGGAGAGGCAAGGATTTATCCTCTATTTCTTACTGTAGATTTGGATGGCTGGCGTAACTACATCTGAGATGGCCATAATTATGATGACGTGTCTACTCTACTGTTTTCCTTGCCTTGAGATGCATGTACATCCCTATATTTAGCTTAACTTATGGGTAACATTCAAGTTACAACTAACATATCTGTTGGGTTTCTTGGGTATCATGTTTTCCTTATTCGTGTTATATGATTGGAGTGATTGAGAGCAGCGACTGGAATAATATTATTGTTTGGTTTTCTAATACTCCACGCCTTCTGAGATGGCATTAGTTTCAAATTGTTTTGATACCCGTGTTCATATAATGATCTATGCTTGCTTTTGCAGGAAAAGCTGAAAATTTATCTTGCTCCATTCCTACATGGCATGCGCTATACATCCTTTGGTCGCCATTTCACCAAAATAGATAAACTGAAGGATGTAATGTTTTGTTGACCCTTTTCAATGAGATATTTTTAATCTGCAGTTGAAAGAATGCTTGTTGAATATTTTGTTAGATTTTGGGAAATGGTGGTTATAAGTAATGTTTGAAAACTAAAACTGTCAGGATGGTAATGGCCTAACTGGATATGTTCTTAGTCTGGTAGGTGTAGTTTCTCTTTTGCTCACCTATGCGAATTTGTATCGTTCACTGGAATATATGCAAATTTGACTAAAAACACTTTCTGCCACTTTCTTGAACAGATTATCCCCACAAACTTGCTAAGGAGTAAACCTGTTGGCATAGGTTAGAAACTTAAATTAAAATACTGCTGCCGTCCTTCATGGTATGTAGTTAGTGATAAAAATGAAACCATATCTGCATTTTTTGAAGCCTTTTCGAATACTTATGAATTGTCCTCATAATATCATGTAAAACTTGGTGTGCTGCATGCTTGATTCGTTCCTGATATTTTAGGTATTTAATTTCTGATTGTCTTATGATGTTTTAAATTTAACTTGTGTGTTGCCTAACTGGATTCTTCGTCGTCTGTGTTGGTGGTGGTATCACTGTACAGATAGCTGATATACTCCGTTGGTATGTTCAAGATGGTGATATGGTAATAAAAATTATTTTCCTTCCCTAGCTGTCTACAATTCAAATCATTTTATTTTGTTAAATCTCTAATTATTACACTGAACAGACATGGTGCCTGAATAACAATTTAAGTTGCTGTTCATTATTCCAAGAATTTAGATAAATAATACTTTGAAGATACTGTGAAGTTAGACATGCCCTGTCTTCGGTAGTGAATATGATTTAGCTTGCACAGGGGCTACCTGCCGAGGTGGGTCACGTATGGGCCATGGGGTTTAGCTTGGAACTGAGCTCATTGACTTTTTGTTTAAACTAAATTGGTTATGTGTCAGAGTTCCCAAAGATTTGTGCAATTTGGATTTGGATTTGGATTCCTAAAAAGTGGCATTGTGAATAAATCTCATTATAAGCTCTAGGTTCTGCTGAATATTCGTTTAGTTTATTTGGTGAATCACCTGTGTTTCAGTTTCCTATTGATTATTTCTGTATGCTGTTGTCTTGTGTATGTTAAATTATTCTAGATTGATGGAAATAGGGTTTGTTTAGCTCTTAAGTATACTTCTAATTTATTGTCCTCTCACTCTTTAACTCCAGACTTTGTCTATTCTCTTTTCAGCTAGTTGATTTTTGCTGTGGTTCAAATGACTTCAGCTGCCTTATCAAAGAGAAGCTTGATGAGATGGGGAGGGTATGCTCATTCAAAAACTATGACATCCTACAAGCTAAGGTTAACACTTAGAACCATTTTCATTTTTCTTGGTTGTTTCTGTGGATCCTATATCTGAATAAATGAATCACAATAACCTTGAATGCCTTCATGCAGAATCATCTTGCCTCTTGGGTGTTTTACTATACCTTTTTGTATAGAATGGGGAATGGTAAAACACTCATCCAACTAATTCTGATAAGTTGGGCATGGCTTAAAATATGAGTATCTCTACATTCCCTATAGACCAAGGACCTTTTCCAACTGGAAATCAGGCTGATTAAGTGCTGTTTCTTATTCATGGATTTGTAATGGGTCAGTCGTCAGTAATACACTAATTTTAACTTGTGACTTGTCACTTGGCAGATTGTGAATTGCTTATATTACCTCATTTCTCAATTAGTGTGTTAGACTGGTAATAAGTGGCTTGTGGTGAAGGTATTATATGATATTTGAATAGTAATGTATCCTTTTGATGGAAACCACTAATATACTGATGTATGATGATATATTCACAAATATTAACTTTGACTTAGTGGTCACTCGAACATGCATATATCCCTACAGTGATTTATTCACTATGTGATATCACAGTTGCTTACAAAAGTGAACTGTTTGATAATCTATTTTTAGAATCATTAGATCTTTAAGGATATCGGCCAGCTCTGCTTGCTTAACATTTTGGGTTTTGTCTGCAGAATGATTATAATTTTGAGCGAAGAGATTGGATGGGCGTTAAAAAAGAAGAGCTGCCAGATGGGTCGAAGTTGGTGAGACTATTGTTTTTACTGTGCTTGAATGCCTGCAATTCATTTATTTGCAACTGATACGGTATGTTTGGGTAGATCATGGGGCTGAACCCACCATTTGGAGTGAATGCTGCACTTGCTAACAAATTTATTAGTAAGGCTCTTGAATTCAACCCAAAACTATTAATTCTGATCGTTCCTCGAGAGACACAACGGTAATTTCTCTCTCTTTAAACATTCTCCTTCAATCGAAAATCAAAATCAGAAGGTTGGTTTTAGAAGGCTAGTTTTACATTTGCTTTTCATTATCAGGTTAGATGAAAAAGTACCTCCATATGATCTGATTTGGGAAGATGATCAGATGCTTGCTGGCAAAGTAAGTTATCAGTCTTTTCTAGTAAACATTGTACTCCCTCCGTCCCACTTAAAATGAAACATTTGGGAATTGGCACCGGATTTTGTGTAGTGTTGTTTTGTGAGTTAATGAAGAGAGAGTAAAGTAAAAGAGATGAAAAAGTAGAGATAGAGTTGTTTCCATTTTAGGAAACGTTTCATTTTTTATGTGACAATCCAAAAAGGAAAACGTTTCATTTTTAATGGGACAGGGAGTATTTCTTATGGTCGTGTCTGTCAATGTATTTCATGAGTGAACTGTGTTTGTTTCAGTCATTTTATCTACCCGGGTCTGTTGATGTAAATAACAAACAAATTGAGGATTGGAACATTAGCGCACCAGTGCTTTATCTCTGGAGTAGTCGTGCCTGGACCAACAAACACAAGGCTATTGCTGAAAGTCACAGCCACCATTCTGGTGCTTTGAAGAACTGTAGATTGGATACGAATCACAATGAGCCGCACACCACTAACTCAGGACAGGTATTTCATGGTAAATCTTCTTCTGCAAGAGGCGAAGATAAACCTGCAGATACACCTAAAACCCTGGGGCAGAATACTGAGGAGATTGCTCTATGCCATGGGGAAGTCTTGGACAACGAAACTGTAAGCCACTCGGAAGGTTTGCCTGGTGATATCAACAGCACATTTAAAGAACTGGAACAGAAGGAGGAGAATATCAGCCACAGGGATGATTTGCCACACGATATCAACAGCTCATTTAGAAACCTGGAGCAGAAGGAGAAGGCAACTATAAGCCACAGCAATAGTTTTTCACGCAATTTCAACAGCTCATCTACAAACCTGGATAAGAAGGAGAGGAAGACTATCAGCCACAAGGATGATTTGCCACACAGCAGGGGAGTGGGTAAACGTCACGCTGCAGTGAAGAATCATTCCGAGACAAGTCGCAATAGTGTTGGGGGGAGAGAAGACAAGAAAAGATCACCAAGTAACATGTTTCCGAAGGACAGGTCATCTGGCAAGCTTAAAGTGCCTCGCCATCTGTCACCAGATGTGAGTACTCGTTTGCGACCTTATCCAACTGAGAGTCGTGAAACTACACCACAGGTTCTTTCTGAAAGAGGTGAGCGTCATCAAGTTGCACGGGTTCCTCTTGAACGGGGTGACCGTTGGCAGAGTAGACAAGTAGCTGGAAGGGATGACCATCGTCAGCAGCAGTTGAGTCAGGGCAAGTTCCCAACACCCCAGTCTTACTCTCAAGTAAAAGATAGTGTGGAAGTGAGTGATTTGTTGAAGAAGTACGGTGCTGAGGAACTTCAGCATGGTATGCGTGTTGAACAGGCTTACGACGCACATCGCCTTCCTCAAGGGCAGGCATACAACCCACATCACCCTCCCCAACATGATATTAGTGGCGGACAGGCATACACTCATCGCCTTCCTCAACATGGTATGAGTGGCGGACAGATACATGATGCGCATCAACCTCATCAACGTGTATATGATTGGAGAAGCAGCCAGGGTTATGCTTCTCCAGCCGCATCTGTTCAATCCATGGGTTCTCCTGCTCCTCCTTTCACATCTTACTCTGGGGATGTTCGATCCATAGGCTCTCCGGCTCTCCCTTATACATCTTACCCGGGAGAAATGAATGTCCGGAGTCAAGAAAGTGCAGTTCCTCCTTACCAGCATCAGTACGGACTAGCAGGTGCCTCCTCATCAAGTTATGGGGAGATGAGAGCGCCCGCAGCGCAGCGATATGCAGCTCGGTTACATGAGCCCCATCATGCAAGGATGGACCCGACGCCTCCTCCGAATCAAGGCCCTTTAGGTTTTGCTCAAGGTCCGTACTATCCTCACAACACTAACTCGGGCTGGCTTCGTGACTAACTCATTACTGGATAACCTTTTAAATAGTGTCAAACTTTTTTACTTACGTTTTTTAATTAATTAATGTTGTCGATAAAACATGCGTTGTGGAGCTTGCAGTTTGACTGCTCAACTTTTGGGTTGTGATTTGAGATAATGATTTCAACTTTGCATTGTGGTTTTCCATGCTTTCTCAATATCCTAATCCTTCCATCCCTCACAAAGTGAGGCATTTATTTTTGATACGGGATTTAAGAAAATGAGATTTTATTAGTTGAGTGGAAGAGAATAAAGTAAGAGATTGAATAAAATGGAGAGGAAAAAGTAAAAGAAAATGCCAAAAAATGTAAATGACTCATTTATTTTGGGGCATCATAAAAATTCATTTAGTGATTCTAATTTATAGTTAGTAGTATTATACTGTGTATTGAAAGTGCGTTTGGTAAGATGTATTAAGGGACTAAAATTAATTTAGTCTAATTTAAGTGCGTAGGATAGATTAGAAAAAAGGAGAACATGTAATTCCTCCATTTTCACTCTTTTCTTCCTCACCCCCTCTCACGCTTCACTTAAGGAATGTACTTCCTCCTTCCCACATTAAGAATTACATTTTGTCATTTTAATTCGTCCCATAATAAGAGTCACATTTTACTTTTACCATAAATGGTAAATAAGTCTGACATTCCACTTCACTCATATTTGTTATAAAATCAAATATAGAAAAATGGACCTCATATTCCACTTACTTTTTCAACCTACTACTACTTTTTTACTTTTCTTAAAACTCGTACCCATATTAAATATGACTTCTATTGTGAGTAACAATATTTTCAGCTCATTAAATGAATTTGTTGAGCCCATTGTGCCAAACACTAAATAAAATAATTTAGCTTTAGGGGCCATTTACCCCAAATCATTAATTAAATATTTCTTCATTGTCTTCTCTTTGTGCACATGAGAAGTTGTGGGCTTCGAGCTGGTGACTGAAGGGTGAAGAACTTGAGCATGGCAAAAAATGTCGAGCATAAAGATCTTCATTGAAGATGGGTTAATATTTCAGGACATTGATGTTATTGAAATTCTTGTTAGCAACAACTTTGATAAAGTCGTGACGCCCATTGTTCATATTTATCAATCATTGGGCAATCTGCACCATTAGACTTCTCAAATAAGTATGTATTGAGTATTAAAGCTTCGATGTTCCATCGATAAAATCGTTTGAGACACTCATACCTCATTGACTCAACGACAATGTGATTGGTTTGCAGGTGGCACGCCCACGTGCGGTTTGGACTTTGGACCTTTCACCTCTAACCGCAATATACACTCCAACTCCTCCCTCAACTCTATGCAATGCCCTCCAATGCACATGTCCTAATAAATCAATTTTTCGGATTATAGAGTGATACATTTGGTTGAAAAATTATAGCTCATGATTAAATATGTACTCCCTCTGTCCCATTAAAAATAAAACTTTTCCTTTTTAAGTTGTTCCATAAAAAATGAAACATTCCTAAAATGGAAGCAACACCATCTCTACTTTTTCATCTCTCTTACTCTCTTTTCATTAACACACAAAACAACACTGTATAAAATCTTGCACCGAAAACTAAATGTTCCATATTTATTGAAATGGAAGGAGTATTATGTTTGGTTGATGTGATTGAACACAATTTAATCATAAATAGATAATTAGTCATAACAATCCTCCTTCAATTAAAATAATCTCACAACTATTATATGATAATTAATTATGTCAATCAAATAGCGTACTATAAAAATACAATTTTGTTGCACATGTTCTTACACTTTCAGAGTAATATATTCCTGGTGGACCAATTCGTTAAAGAACAAATTTAGGTTTCGAATCAGCTACCACCAAAGAACAGATTAAGTAGTAGTCCCTCCACTCCGAGATAATAAAATTTGTATTTATATTTTAAAAATATCAAAATAATAGAATAATTAAGGTTTTTCTTTTCAAACTTAAACATAATAAACATTTATTATTTTATTCTCACTATTAACAAATTGAACATTCATTTTTAATCTGTACCAAAAAAAAGGAATGAGTAATAAAGGAAGATGAGAATCTGGTGAAATTGAGAGCTCAGAATCCATAAAAACTACAACATAGATTTTCAATTAAAAAAAAACAAAATATCTTAAAAGAACTTGTATCGAATTCATGATAAAACCAAACAAAACATGGACATTTCTAAGCACCAACAAGCTCAGTTGGCTCAGCAACTGGCTCCTCTGCAGGCCTATCCAACTTTGATCCAATATCTTCTGTGTAATCGCCATGAACCTATACGACAAAACATTCATGAATAATTCAGGTGGCATTGGCTTTTATTGAACCAACAAAGATATTTCTTCAACCAACCACATAAGGTATCCTAGAAGCAAGGTCTAAGTACTTAGTTCAGGGATTTTCAAGATTTAGAACATTTATGATGGGAAAAACATAGCTTACCTCCATCAACTTCCCAAGGTCAAACTTAGGTGCTTTCAAGATCTTCACTTTTCTGATGTACACATTCTGCAGGGGATAGATGCTTGAAGTTGCCTTTTCAATCTCTTTCCCAATTGACTCTGGAATGAACTTTAGAACCAATTCCTTCAGACTGCAGGACTGTGCTTGGTTAGCCATGATCTCACGCATTTTCCTCCGAATCTGAGAAAAATACAAGATAAAATTATTCTGAGTACAGTTGCTTGATAACCTATTGATGATATATCATATGAGTTATGGATAGCATAAAGTTTAGTACAAATGAAATGACAACTGTATAAGCAACTTTTTAAAGAAAATTTACCTGGCGGACTTGGCTAGCCTTAGCATAGCATGTAACTTTCTGCTGGTTTACACGCTTCTTAGTGAAGGCAATGCAGAACATCCTTAGTGTGTATGCATCAGTAGTCTTCACATCAATATGGGCCTCAATAAGCGATTGCCTTTTCCTGACAAGTGATCTCAACTTGTCTGTGGTGAAGTCCATACCCTACAAGTGAATACCATAGGTTTAAGATTACAAATGTAATCATGTGAAAAACCCAAGTAAGAATTTTTTATAATTATGCGTACCCAGAAGTTAGTGAGAACATTCTTTCCCTGAACATCTTCAACTCTCAAGCGGATCTTCCTGTAAGCGTGATCCTCATCACCTTGAAGATCAGCCAAGGACGCCTCAATCACACGGTGCTTGAGACCTTCAGATGCGATCTGATGAGATGCAATAATGCCATTAACAAACAAACAAGACTACAGGGGAAAGACCATAGCCCAGTGAGGGTATCCCACAGTATTCAACTGATCAAAGCTTTTCTATGTTTAGTAATGACATAAAAGTGTCTAATCACTAGTTCTCATATGTAATGCACTGATAAAGATCAAGAGTAAATTATAGAATGCTCAAAACACATACATTTTCATGTCTACAAAGTTATACATTCAAATGAAAAAATCAGGTATAAATGCGAAAAATCAAAGGAATAAAATGTGTACCTTTGTGCCCTGGGTGCGGGTAATTAGGGTTTTCCCAACGTTCTTGTTGCTGAAAACTGATGGAGCCTTGATATCATACCATTCTTTCTTTGCGAATGGATCAACACTAAACCAACAGGATATTTTTTTTAGTACGGGAAATCAGGATACTGAAAACTTCAATACATAATAAACAATAGTAATTCACACAATCGAAATTAATCAAAGGTAGCAACTCACGCCTTCTTCTTGCCTCCCTTCTTTCCCTTTGAAATCCTCTTGTTCTTTCTGCATTAGATCAAACAAAAATTCAGCAAATCGAATATAATAGATTAAAGAGTGGTCGGTGTGGTTTTATGGTGATAAGAAAAATATACCCGACGGCCATGGTGGAATCGCAGCCTAGCTTGAGATAGCAAGCTGATGAAGATCTGCGCTCAGCACATAAACCCTAATTGCAATTGCGGCTTTTTATTTGAGGTTTTGATAAGAAGCTATTGGGCTTTTCAAATGATGTTGGGCTGAGTAATATTTTCTATTTGTTAGTGCTAATGGGCTTAAAAATATCGAAAAAATGATATATCGCTCGTATCGTATTGAAAAATATCAAAAAATTATCGGATTTTCGATATATCGTAATTTTCGATACGAAACGATACCGTATCGTAAGTTTTCGATACGATAACGATATGAATTTCCTTATATCGCGATATATCGTTTTATATCGAATATACGATATATATCGATATTTTCGATATATCGTTTTATATTGAATATACGATATATATCAATATTTTCGATATATCGAATTTCGGTACGATATATCGAATTTCGGTACGATATATCGTTTATATCGAATATACGATACATATCGATATTTTCGATATATCGAATTTCGGTACGATATATCGAAATATCGATACGATAACGATATAGATATCCTCCATATCGAAAGTTCGATATATCGAAACTTTCGATACGATAACGATATGAAATTCTTTCATATCGATATTTTCGATACGATATACGATACGACGTTTTCGATACGATATATTGTATCGACCCACCCCTACCCACGCCACAATGGCGGACGTCCGCCCGCCCGTCGCACCGACGTCCGAGGACACCCAACGTCCTCACGGGACGTCCGTATCCGACCTCCCCTGCCATAATGGCGGACGTCCCGGTCGCCCGTCGCGCACGTCCGACCGGACGTCCGCCATTGGAGATGCTCTAAGTAAGAAAGGGAAAGGGAAAATACAATGGAAGTGGTGCTAGTGTATTGTAGGATCCACATTTAGTATGATGTGTATGATTAGTATTGATTTGAAACTTCCCATTTTTACAGTACTTAGTTTAATTTTGATGGACGATCCAAAATGATTAAACTTATCCATTTTTTTGGACGGAGGGAGTACTATTAATTTAATTATCACCTCCAATAAGTATATCTATAGCTTTTATAAATTACTCTAGAGAGCTGCTGATATTCAAATTATCTAGAACAATAAACATTGCATAAATACTTTAAAAAGCGTCTAATATTGACTTCCTCGTTCTCAAATAGGTGTTCTATTTCAGATTTTAAATATAAATTATTAGGTTTAAATTTTATCCTTATCCATTTCCATACTACAATTTTTTTACTATATTGATTTTATGCAATAATTAGAGTTCGTCATGCTTTCGTTACATTGATGGGATGCAATGGGCAAATTCCATATTTGATCGCTTAAGAATAGTTTGGGAATTGACCAATGACTTTCCAGTCCTTATTCTTGATGGACAATCCATGTTGGAATTCTAAATATATGGTTCACTATTGGTAGTATTATTAATCATCTATGCATTCACCCGTTTTAGGTGATTAATTGATTGAGGATAAATAGAAGAATCGATATTATTTGTCTAATAGGAATTATGATGTTTAGTCTAGAGTCAGTATTCAATTATTTTATACTATATACAAAGTGACTTAGAAAATGGGGAACAATAAGACGAAGATATATTAATTATAGTATGTGTTATTTGGTTGTTTGGTAGATATATAAGGTCCATGTTAGGCTATCAAAGTTCATCTTGGTCCGTTGATGTCCGGAGTGAATTAGTCAAAATGGTGGATTATTTAATTGCCCAAAAGAGTGAGATAGTATATCTGTAGGGCTGGCAAATCGTGCGGATTGGATCGTTATCAAGTCAACCTGATAATGACCCAACCCAATAAGGCCTAACCAAACATGCCTACCAAACATGCAGTTATGCGTTGTGGACTACTTATTTGTGGTTGGAATTTAACACTACTGTATTCTATTTCAGCTGTGCATAATGTATATTGAATATATTCTCATTTTTGCACGGCAACATATGGGAAGTTATTAAATGATTTTTTTGGGGGGGAGTACTATATTTTTTTTGGTAATATTCTTAAATGCTTTTGGCTAAAAACCAAAAAATGTAAAGACAACCGTAGTTCGTCTCATAAAAATACGAATGTTTTCTTTTTCGCCTATCTCATAAAAATATCTTATTTCTATTTATGAAAAGTTCTTCGAAACTCATTATTCACATATATTAACTTATTTACAACTTATATCATTATAGCCTACCACTAAACATAAATAATAATATTATATCTTATTATCCACTAATATTATTTTAACTATCTTTCCCCATTATCTTTCCCCTGTGTCTCTTAATAGACCAATTATCCAATAATCACCATGCTCTATCAAATGCCCTTTTTTTTGGAAGGGAGTATGCTTTTGAAGTTTCTACATATGTGGTGAAATTCGTTTCGCTTTGTCATTATTTTACCGTAAAAATACAACTATTCACTGAAATCTAAATTCAAATTGGTAAATTAGAAGACTCAAAATTAATGATATTTCAGTTATTTAGGAAGATGAGCATATGTTGAAATCGAGTGCGCTACAACACAGATTTTCAATGAAAATCCGGGGAAAAAAACAAAACAAAGTTATGTTAAAAGATCTCCAGCAAGAAATATTGTATCGGATTCAAGATAAAACCAAACAAAACATGGATAGATGGTATTGGCTTATTGAACCAACAAAACATTTCAACCAAACATGAAGATCCTGGAAGCAAGGTCTAGGTTCTGGGATTGTGAAAATTCATGATAGGAAAAACATAGCATACCTCCAGTGATGAATCGGCGAATTTTTGATGTTGATGAATGCAGGAAAATGCAGATCACGACACAATGAATTTACGTGGTTCGATTTACTGAGGTAAATCTACGTCCACGGGAAGAAAAGAGGGCAGAGTTGTATTGCTTGATCTGTTTTCTACAGCTTACAATACAGACTTGCTATTTTGTATTTGATCTCTAGAAAGCGAGACAGTCTAACCCTATCTATCTGATCTAGGTTCTATTTATACATTGAACCAAGATCGTGGCATGCAGCCATTTACTAGGTAGTGGATGTCGTGGAGATCGTGGCGATCTTGCATGGGTCCACTATCCTGCATGAGTTAATGACTGCTTGACACCACTAAATAGATCGTGGGTGTAGTGGAGGTGGAAATCCTGCATGAGTCCACTATCTCCTAGTTCGGTCGAATACTGAGACCGAACTGCTGAATTATTGCCGAGCAGCTTTTGCCGATCTGAGAGTAGAGCTTGATGCCGACCTGAGAGCAGAGTTTGATTGGTTGGCTTTTACCGAGCTGTAGGCTGGGGCCGAACTCTTTGGTTGTGCCGAACTGAACTCTTTAGTCATGCCGGACTGATACTCTTTAGTCATGCCGAACTGATACTCTTTCTTGGGCTTTAGGCTGATGGGCTTTACTGCTGTTGGGCTTGTTTAGTACGTACTCCATCACTACCCCCCCCGGAAAGCGAAGTGAATCACTTCGGCATTCTGGATAAAGGTACGGGGTAAGTTGATGTTTGTCCTCGGTCTTATGAAGTGAACTCTTCTTTGATCGGACTCGTCTTTGGTCTGATGAAATAAACATCTTTGACCGGACTAAGCTTGTGTCCTAATTTGGCGAGTTTTATCGCTCGGATCGGACTTTCCGTTGTCCTAATTTGGGGATCGGATTTTCCCTTGTCCTAATTCGGCGAGTTTTATCGCGTGGATCGGACTTTCCCTTGTCCTAATTCAGGCAAGTTTTATCGCGAGAATCGGACTTTCGTTGCAGTTCGTTTCAGACGAAGTGCTTGATTCTTAAGCTGAATTGTGGTCTTGTATCCTCTTTAGAAGCTTTGACTCACAATCGTTGGCTTGTTGCAGCTCGTTTCAGACGAACTGCTTGTTTAAGCTGAATTGTGGTCTTGTATCCTCTTTAGAAGCTTTGACTCACAATCGTTGGCTTGTATATGTTCTAAGAAGGGGATCAGCCTTCGAAGAACAAGATACCTCAGTAACATTTGTAAGAGACGACACGCACATAGACAGACAACGCATATAGACAAATAAAAAGCACATAGAGACAAACAAAGACCAAGTAAACCAAATAAAGCACATTGACCGAACAGGACTCAAGACTGACTGACCGGACTGTCTCTTAAAAATGGAACTTTTTGAGGTTGGAAATGTGCCATGTTCGGGGTACCTGTTCTCCTGACATGTGAGCCAATTTGTAAGACCCTTTGTCGAGGACTTCTGACACCCGATATGGACCTTCCCATGTGGGTTCGAGCTTGCCCAGCTTTTCTGCTCGGCTTACTTCGTTGTTTCTCAAGACGAGATCTCCCACTTGAAATTGCAGCTTCTTCACCCTTTGGTTATAATACCGGGCTACTTGCTCCTTGTACTTGGCTGCTTTTATGCATGCCAATTCTCTTCTTTCTTCGGCAAGATCTAGCTCGGCTCTCAGTCCGTCGTCATTCATTTCTGCTGAGAAATTTAGAGTTCGGGGACTGGGTACGCCGATCTCCACCGGAATTACGGCTTCAGTGCCGTACACCAGACTGTACGGAGTTTCACCGTTGGAGGTTGTGGGTGTAGTTCGGTAGGACCATAGGACTTGAGGGAGATTTTCTACCCATTGTCCTTTGGCTTGTTCTAACCGAGCTTTTAACCCTTTCACCAGGATACGATTTGTTACCTCCGTTTGTCCGTTTGCTTGTGGATGAGAGACCGAAGTGAACCGCTGTTGAATATTCAGCTCTTGGCACCAATTCTTGAACGTCTTGTCGGTGAACTGAGTCCCGTTATCCGAGATGAGGATGTGGGGTATGCCAAATCGGCACACTATGTTCTTCCAGACGAAATCCAATGCCTTCGAGCTCGTTATCGTAGCTAATGGTTCAGCTTCCACCCACTTCGTAAAGTAGTCCACGGCAACGATTAGGAATTTCATTTGCCGAGGAGCTTGAGGAAGTGGTCCCACTATGTCTATGCCCCATTGCATGAAAGGCCAAGGGCTTTGCATAGTGGATAGATCGGTCTGCGGCATCCTTGGGATATTTGCATGGATTTGGCACTTCGGGCATGTCTTGACGAGCTGCACTGCTTCTTGTACCAAGGTTGGCCAATAATATCCCCATCTTAGAACTTTTTTAGCTAAAGCTCTAGCTCCGATGTGGCTGCCGCACGATCCTTCATGAACTTCTCTGAGGATGTAGTCCGTCTCTTCTGGTCCTACGCACCGCAATAACGGCTGGAGGTAAGACTTTCTAAAGAGGACTCCTTCATGAAGTTCGTACCGAAGTGCTCGGCACGTGATCTTCCGAGCTTTTCTCTTATCCTCGGGCAATAGTCCTTGATCCAGATACTGCAAGATCGGCGTCATCCAGTTCGGCGAGCTGGATACTGAATGTACCTCGGCTTCATCAATGCTTCGATGCATTAATTCTTCCGCCTTTGAGCTCGGATCTGAAGCCAACTTACTTAAGGTATCTGCTCGGCTATTTTCCGCTCTGGGAATGCGGATTATCCGAAAATAGGAGAAACTTCGGCTGATGCTTTGCGCTTTGTCCAAATACTTCTTCATTCTCTCGTCACGAGCTTCACTTGTACCCAACATGTGATTTACTATGACTTGTGAATCACAATGGACTTTGAGAGATTTGACGAGCAGACTTTGCGCTAACTGGAGTCCGGCCAAGAGGGCTTCGTACTCGGCTTCATTATTAGTAGTGGGGAATAGGAACCGAAGTGAGTAGGTTACCTCGTGTCCGTCGGGAGCGACGAGTAAAATACCAGCTCCACTTCCCATCTTGTTTGAAGCTCCATCTACGAATCCGCTCCAGCAGTCTGGCGGCTCTACTTCGGATTCCAAAGGCTGTGCTAGTTCGGCATTGGTAGAATTTTTCTGTTCGGCAATGACAGGGATTGCTTGATCGAACTTGGCCTCTGCAAGAAAATCTGCCAAGGCTTGTCCCTTGATGGCTTTCCGAGGTAGGTACTCGATTGAGTGTTCTCCCAGCTCTATGGCCCATTTGGCGATTCTGCCTGATGCTTCTGGCTTGGTCAAAACTTGCCGAAGAGGCAGATCGGTTAAGACGCATACCTTGTGAGCATAGAAGTATGGCCGCAGTCTCCTTGCTGCATTTACTAACGCCAGAGCAATTTTTTCCAGAGGTTGATACCTTGTTTCTGGACCTCTTAATGCTCGGCTTGTAAAGTAGATGGGAAACTGCTTTAGGCCTTCTTCTCGTACAAGCACCGCGCTGATGGTTTGATCTGATGCCGCTAAGTATAAGAATATTACTTCGGCTTCGGTTGGAGCAGAGAGAATAGGAAGCTCGGCTAGATAACTTTTGAGCTCGTCAAAGGCCTTTTTCTGCTCGGCTCCCCACTCGAACTTTGGTGCCTTTTTCAACACCTTGAAGAACGGCAGTTGCTTTTCGGCTGCTTGGGAAAGGAATCGATTCAGTGCGGCTAGACATCCGGTTAGCCTTTGCACGTCATGTATGGACTTCGGCATTGCCATGTTCTGAACGACTTGAACTTTTGAGGGGTTTGCCTTGAGTCCGTCCTTTGAAACCAAACAACCCAGAAACTTTCCCGAATCTACCAAAAAGGTACATTTTTGGGGGTTGAGTTTGAGGTTGGCTTTTCGGAGCACGTTGAGAGTGGATTTGAGGCTGTCTTCGTACTCCGAAGTGCTTTTGCTTTTGACAACTATGTCGTCGACATACACTTCAACCTGTTTTCCGATTAGGTGCCGAAAAAGCTTATCTACCATCCTTTGATAAGTGGCTCCGGCATTCTTTAAACCGAATGGCATCTTTTTATAAGCGAAAATGCCGAAATCGGTAATGAAAGCTGTTTTCGGAGCGTCACTCTCATCCATCAACACTTGGTGATATCCTTTGTATAAATCAAGAAAACAGAAAATTTCGAAGCCGATCAAAGCTTCTACTTTTTTATCTATATTCGGAAGGGGATAGCAATCTTTAGGACAGTGCTTGTTTAGATCGGTAAAATCTATGCACATCCGCCATCCTCCTCCTTTTTTCTTGATCATCACAGGATTGGCCACCCAAGAAGGATATTTCACCTCGTATAGTACATCCGCTTTTAGTAATTGGCGGACTTCGTCATGGATGACTTGGCTTCTTTCTGCCGCAAAGAGTCTTTGCTTCTGTTTTACTGGCCGGATGGAAGGATCAATATTTAACCGATGAGTGATTACCTCGGGGGGCACTCCGGTCATGTCCAACGGAGACCATGCAAAGACATCTTTGTACTCCTTGAGGAGCTGAATGGTCTTTTCCCGGAGTAGAGGCGTTCCTGCGAAGCCGATCTTGACCGTTCTGGATGGATCATCTTCGTATAACTGAACGGTCATTGAGTTCGGCTCTGAAGTGACTTCGGTTATCTTGCTTGCCTCTGACTCCGGTTGCTGTGATTGCTATGCTTGATGGTGCCGAACTGATTGCTCGGCACTTTTAAGCGCAATCTGCAGACATTCTTTTGCTCTCTTTTGATCACCTCGGATGACCGCTATCCCACCTTTAGTGGGGATCTTGATGGTGAGGTGATAAGTAGAGCAAACGGCCCGAACTGTGTTGAGCCAGTCTCTCCCCAGGATGATGTTGTACGGGGACCGAGCTTTCACCACAAAGAACTCGATCATCGTATTGGAGCTTGTAGGCGCTTTTCCCACCGTGATCGGAAGGCTGATAATACCTTCAGGGCGGGTGTCCTCCTGGGCGAAACTTTTCAGAGGAAGTGGAGCCGGACTGAGCCGAGCTGGATCCACTTCCATTTTATCGAAACATTCTTTAAAAAGAATGCTGACTGACGCTCCTGTATCCACAAATACTCTGTGGATCAGTTTGTTTGCCACTCCGGCTTGAATGACAATAGCGTCTTGGTGAGGAGAGATGGCTGGGACGGGATCGGCATCTGAAAATGTAATCACTTCGTCTTTCTTCAGCCTTTTATGTGTTGGCTCCTCTTGATTGGAACCTCTGCGTTCTGCTTTTAGGGACGACTTAGTCTTCCCGGCAGGGAGAGCATCAATAGTCTGGATTACTCCATCATATTGCGGCTCGTCGTCGTCTTCGGGATCCTCATGCCTTTTCGGATCCTGAGGATTGCAGTTCGCACCTCTCTGCCTTTTGTTCTTTTTCGGCTGCTTGCTTTGGTATTTTTTTAACGTTCCTGTTTTCACAAGAACATCAATACCTGCAGCCAAATTTCGGCACTCCTCGGTATCATGACCGTGGGTTTGATGGAAGGAGCAATATTGATCCTGAGGTCGCCGCGCGGCTGATTTCGTCATCCGCTTTGGTCTTTCGAACATATCGGAATGTAGTTCGAAAATTTCCGCTCTTGACTTGTTCAGCGGTACGAACTGAGCGGGCGGCTTCTCGGGATTGAGACGGGGTCCCAATCTGTCTTGCACTGGAGCCCTTTGAATTCTTTCAAATGGAGTCCGGCGAGGATGCCCCTGATCACTATGATCGGGCTTCCTTCTGTCTCCTCGGGACGATGAGCTGTCTAACGACCGTTTGCGACGGTCTGCCTCATCGGCCCGGGAGTACTGGTCCACAATGTCCCACATTTCCTGAGCTGTCTGCGGACCGCACTCAACGAGCTTCCTGTAGAGAGCTCCGGGCAGGATTCCATTTTGGAATGCCGAGATGACAAGCAGATCGTTGAGATCGTCTACTTGCAGGCATTCCTTGTGGAATCTTGTCATAAAGTCGCTGATTTTTTCGTCGCGACCTTGACGAATGGAAAGCAGCTGAGCCGAAGTAATTCGGGCTTCCGCTTTCTGAAAGAACCTCCTGTGGAAAGCATCCATTAGATCTCGGTAGGATCTAATGCTGCCTTGAGGAAGGCTGTCGAACCACCTTCTGGCGTTCCCGATGAGCAGCTCGGGGAACAGCTTGCACATATGGACCTCATTGAGACCCTGGTTCGCCATATTATACTGATAGCGTCCCAAGAAGTCATGAGGATCCACTAGCCCGTCATAAGTCATTGACGGTGTCCGGTAGTTCCGCGGCAAAGGAGTTCGGGTGATATCGTCCGAGAACGGAGTCTTTAATGCTCCGTACATGGCGAACCCGACATCTCTTCGGTACGGAGGAGATGGAGTTCTCCTGTGGTTCCGGTACCGAGGAGGAACAGGAACATGTCGGGGTTGAGGATTCTTTCTCCTGGAAGACACGTCACTACTGCGGTAGTGACTTTCATGCCTAGATGAGGAGGGAGAATCCGTCGTTGTCTTCTCCGGCTGTTGGCTCTTCTGCAGGAAGGTTAAGAACTCCTCCTGCTTCTCGGCCAAGAACAGCTTGACAGCTTCATTTAAATCGGGCTGCTGGGAAGACTCGGTGCGATGACTCCTGGAGTGGCTTGTTCCTTCTTCGTGAGAACCGGAGGTAGATGTCTCCCGAGGCCGTTTTTCAGACCTGCGAGCTGGACTAGCTTTCTCACGGTTATCACGAACGGTATTACGGGTAGTGTGTGATCTGGTATGCATTTTTCTGGGGTGGAAAAAGGGTCAAAAATTCGCTTTATCACAAATTTGGTTCTCTGGTTCCCACAGACGGCGCCAGTGATGAATCGGCGAATTTTTGATGTTGATGAATGCAGGAAAATGCAGATCACGACACAATGAATTTACGTGGTTCGATTTACTGAGGTAAATCTACGTCCACGGGAAGAAAAGAGGGCAGAGTTGTATTGCTTGATCTGTTTTCTACAGCTTACAATACAGACTTGCTATTTTGTATTTGATCTCTAGAAAGCGAGACAGTCTAACCCTATCTATCTGATCTAGGTTCTATTTATACATTGAACCAAGATCGTGGCATGCAGCCATTTACTAGGTAGTGGATGTCGTGGAGATCGTGGCGATCTTGCATGGGTCCACTATCCTGCATGAGTTAATGACTGCTTGACACCACTAAATAGATCGTGGGTGTAGTGGAGGTGGAAATCCTGCATGAGTCCACTATCTCCTAGTTCGGTCGAATACTGAGACCGAACTGCTGAATTATTGCCGAGCAGCTTTTGCCGATCTGAGAGTAGAGCTTGATGCCGACCTGAGAGCAGAGTTTGATTGGTTGGCTTTTACCGAGCTGTAGGCTGGGGCCGAACTCTTTGGTTGTGCCGAACTGAACTCTTTAGTCATGCCGGACTGATACTCTTTAGTCATGCCGAACTGATACTCTTTCTTGGGCTTTAGGCTGATGGGCTTTACTGCTGTTGGGCTTGTTTAGTACGTACTCCATCATCCATCAACTTGCCAAGGTCAAACTTGGGTGCCTTCAAGATCTTCACTTTCCTGATGTACACATTTTGCAGGGGATAGATGCTTGAGGGGATAGATGCTTGAGGTGGCCTTTTCAATCTCTTTCCCAATTGATTCAGGAATGAACTTTAGAACCAATTCCTTCAGACTGCATGACTACGCTTGTGGTGGTTAGCCATGATCTCTCTCATCTTCCTCCAAATCTGACAAGGTACAAGCGAAATCTATACAAGCACGGTTGCTAGATAACCTAATGATGTTTCGTCATATGAATTATGGATAACATAAAGTTCAACACAAATGAAATGTCAACTGTATAAGCAAATTTTACAAGGTAATTTACCTGGCGGACTTTAAAGACTACATTGTGAATTACTTGAATTAAATTCTCTTATTGGTCACACAACCTTTTATAGGCTCTAATTCTAGTTATAAATGAAAAATATATTCTAATTATACTAATATCATTTTTATTTGATTTTCCATAATCTTTAATTGATTTCATTCTTTATTCTTACCATAACTTCATCTTTTGTCTTCTTGTTCTCCAATCAATTGATTTCCTCATTCCAACAAGGTTTAATATTACCAATGAAATCATAGGAAAAACCCAAGTAAGAACATGTTATAGTTATGCGTACCCAGAAATTAGTGAGAACATTCTTTCCATGAACGTCTTCAACTCTCAAGCGGATCTTCCTGTAGGCGAGATCCTCATCACCTTGAAGATCTGCCAAGGACGCCTCGATCGGACGGTGCTTGAGACCTTAGGATGCAATCTGATGAGATGAAATAATGCCATTAGCAACCAGACCAGAAAGCAAGATAAGGGAAAGCAAAACATTTTCTGCAGAAACTGAAATTTTCTACAACCATTACCGGTAACAAAAATAATTATAAAAATTCATATCATCTCAGAGATAAAAATAAAAATAAAAATAAATCAAAAACATACTCCTTTGTAAAACTACTTTTTGGCGTAACATATACTTAAAAATGAGCTTGAGCTTGATGTAAATGGTTGGAGATGGCCATAGACCACCTCCAACCATTCATCAAATCCCATTTTTTGTGTAAAAAACTTCTCCTATCATACGCCATACCCAAACCATTTTTTGGGTTTTTAATGAAACAATACCAAATTTAGAGTAAACACCAAAAATGAGTAGCTATTGCAAATATTTTTAAGGTATTGCATATCAGTCCTTATCATTATTTTGAGATGTTCAAAAAGCCGGCCATATTTTGATCATGTAGTATTAATGTAAATTAGCCTGCCATATTTTACACAAAACTTTTTTTTGAAATTTCAAAAACTTTTTTATTGAAAAATATTTAAATACTAGGATTAGCAAGCTATTGTGAGACTATCATATTAGTAAATTATGTTTTTTTTCAAGTATGTAATTAATAAATTTAAAAGTAGTGTAATATTTTGAATATAAAGTATATTTAATACAAAATATATTAATAAGAAAATTTTGTTTAATTTATAGAAATTATTCTTAAAATATTGTGGGATTAATATGTAAATTAAATAAGTATGGAGGCATAATTGAAAAAGTATAGATATGGAATATTTTTTTGGGTTTAAGTTTGGTGTAAATGATTGGAGTATAATTACTTTTTGGTGTGACCCAAACTCAAAAATGGGCTTGAGTTTGGTGTAAATGGTTGGAGATGGCCTTAACGTTGTTAGTTTTGTTCTGTATAATTAGTTTGATGTTAATAAAATAAAAATTGATATTGATATTGATAATGTTTCATTTTACAAAATTCATAAAAATCCAATCTTGATTTATCGACAGTCAATTTTGACGGTTCCGTAAAAAAAGATCGAATCGACAACAATTTTTTTTGTTTAGGAGCCAATTTTTAAAAAAAAATGAATATTTTGGACCACCTTCGTATTGTGGCCGTATGTTTATGACCAATTTTGACATTTTCTCAATAATATATCACTAGAAGTTTTTGAACAAAAACTTAAATACATTTGAGGAATTTTTATATTCTATCTGTCCCACAATAAGAGTCACATTTTGTCATTTTAGTCCGCCCCATAATAAAAGTCACATTTTAGTTTTACCATAAACGGTAAATAGGTCCCACATTCCACTAACTCGTTCCACTCACGTTCTATTATAAAATCAATATAAAAAAGTGGAACTTATATTCCACTAATTTTTCCAACTCACTATTCTTTACACTTCTTTAAATTCTTGTGCACACCAAATATGACTCCTATTGTGAGACAGAGGGAATATTGTTTTCAGACTTTTGTAATATTTAATTTAGTGCCCCATTCAGTAAACAATTAATTTGGGGAAATTGTTGTTGTACATAATAAGTAACCCAACTATAAAATTATCTCAAAATCAATAATATTTATAACATGTAATCCGGAGTATTCATTTATATCATTATATGGTATTTATTTGCCCCAGTTAATTTTAAGAAAAAACAAATATATTTTCCCCATATTTGCATATTCGCTTCAATTCAAAATTCTAAGTATGGCAGTGAAAGCAAATCAAATGCCAATTAATTGACAAGATCAAATGTGTTCAAGAATGAATCATTTCCATTTCTCTGTAAACAAAAATAAACTATAAATATAAATCCCTAAACCATAATATACACAGAAAATTTACGAAGGGAAAAGAAGTGCAATGAAGAAATATTTTTTGTTATTTCTTTTAGCGCAAATCTGCCTTTTTGGCGATGGATGTTTTCTCACATCAAAGCATCATGTCCATATCCTTAGCAATTTGCCTTCAAATTCTCCATCGTTAAAAGTTCATTGTGAATCTGGAGATGATAATCTCGGAGATCACTTCCTTTACCCAAACCAAGATTATCAGTGGAGTTTTTGTCCAGATGTTACGCCAACCACCGTATTTTTCTGTCGTTTTTTTTGGGGTAAAAAGAAACAAGATTTTGAAGTTTATCGGGAAAATTTCTTCAAGGCCAGACCAAATGAGTCGTGGTGGATAGCCAAGAGCGGTGGTATTTACTTTAGTAATCACTCCGAATATAATAGTGAAGCACAGAAGAAATATGATTGGAAAAATTAATCGGAGTTTTGTGGTAAATTGGCAATGTACGTATTTGAGACTATAGCGTATGAAATAATCATAATTTGAGCTATACTTACTTCTCTCTCTTTCAATCGTATTTGTAATTCAACACTGTGCCTATCTTAATAATCGCTTGTTCCATTTTTGGATTATTGGTTCATTTAGACGACAATTGATCGGTTAATCAAACCACAATCACTCCTAATATAACTCCTTTGTAGAAAACTGCGATTATAATAGAACAAAGTACATTCTGGTGCATATTCCGATTAACAATGCATACATTTTATATAAAAGATAAATAGGAAAAAATAGTTAAAAGTATTATTAATAAAAAATAAAAATCATCAAAAATTATAAACCAGCAATTTTAATAGAAAGATCAAAATAAAAAAAAAAAACTATTTTTCTTGGACAAATGTAGTGTAAGAATGCATGAGCAAACCTAGTCACTTAACTACGAAATTCAAATCTATACACTCAGCTCAATATAATCCGTCATAAGAATAATTTCGGAGGTAAAGAGTGTTAAGTAGTATTTGGTGTGTACATTAATATTGTTTTGATATTGATATTGTTTTAATGTAATTTTTCAAACCGAGCGGGTTCTTGGAAGTATTCTTAGGTACTAAAAAATGAATTTGTTAGAGTAGCCACATCCGTGCTCTTCTCCAAGAGCACTGATGTTGGCCCAGATCCACCTACACAATTTTAAGATTTGTACCAATTTCCCATGGTAGGTCATCCGTAATACGGAGTATTTAGATTTGGATGAGCTACGTCTTTCATTATTGTAATAGTATATGATATGCATCTTAAGAGCGTTATAGACGACCAGTAATAAACTGTTCATTAGAAACGACTCTATAAGTGTAAATGTCTTATATATTATGAAAGTGCTTCACATGTAAAATGAAAATTTTAACTTTTCATGATGAATGTTTTGTTAGATTATATACATTAACTACAATGACACATTACTTGAAATACAATGGAAATTGATTTTGTATATAATGATTAATGAGACATTACTTGAACTACCATGGATACAATGTGAATTAATTTGAAATATCAATGAAAATATTGCACTTCATAATAATATACTTATGTTGCACAACATATTGAACATACAATGAACATTTGCAAAGCCTATAATGGACAATTTGGCCACTAAATTGGATATATTCAATAAATAATTATATTATATTACGCGAGAATTAGGGATGTTTTAAACCAATTAATTAAGGATGTTGTATATCTTCTGAGCAATTTAGAATAAGTAAGGAAAAGAAAATCATACTTTAGTCTTTTGGGGATTACGGAATGCAATAAATAAGGATTGGATTTGATAAAATTATTATAATGCCTTTTAAATTTTTAGTAATTATCTTAATTTCACTTTACGTCCATTATATTTGATTACCTAATAGTCTAAAATGATTTTTTATTATGCATAAATATTAGGTTAAACCTATATCTATGGAGTACTCTATAATATAGTGGGTGGCAAAAATAACCGAAATCCAAATAATCGAATTAAACAAATACTATATCAGTAATCGAAACAATGAATTAAACCGAGCAATATATAACTGGTTGATCAATGGGAATTAATTTATTCCTTGTCCATTATTAGTGTGGAATAATTCGAAGCCGAGATCCTTTTCATATTGAGTTTCGTTTGTTATTTATTTTATTTTATTCTATTCTTAGTTAATAATCCATAAATATCATAATTTAAGGCTAGGTGAGTATACCAAACCCTGATCTTTAGAATTTGATTTAATTTATTGTTAATAAAATAATTTTGATTCTTAGCAAGATTGCATAAACGGCGTCCATCAGAGATGTATGTAATTTATATTAATGGGTTATTAGTTATCTAAATCATAAAATTTAATCAAATTTTGATTTATTCCATCAAAATTTAAAATTATAATAATAAATCATGAAGTTTCAATTTTCATCAATTGTCTCATCTATATATAAAATGTCGCCTTGTAATGATAATTAAAATGATTTTTTTCATTAAAAAGAGAAAATAAAAGATAAAAATACTTATTTCATAAAACACATCATTTTAAATATTACTAAAGATGACATTTTGCATATAGATGAGACAATTGAGAAAAACTAAAACTTCATAATTTAATATTTCAATCTTAAACTTAATTAATAAGATAAACCAGAATTTAATCAAATTTTATGATTTAATTAACTATTAATCCTATGTTAATTTATCACCTCAAAATCCATAGTACAAAATTATCTAGAACAATAAGCATTGCGTAAATAATTTGAATATCGTCTTATATTGACTTTATCGATTCTCAAATTGTTCTATTTCAGATTTTAAATAATTGTTTTTAGTTTTACATTCTATCCTTATCCTTATCCTTAATGTACAAATTATTACTCTTTTAATTTTGCATGCTAGAGATAAAAATATTTTGAACTAATCTCTACGTTGTGTTCGTCATGCTTTCGTTACATTGATGGCATGCAATGGGCAAATTCCATATTTATTGCTTAAGAGTAGATTGGGAATTGACCAATGACTTTCCAGTCCTTATTCAAACAGTACATTAGATTTTATTTATTTATTTTTATTTTTAGCTTGTAATTGCTTCTATCTAATTATCTATGTTGACTGTTTGATTTCATTGTCAACTCTAAATGCAACCACTTATTCTTGATAGACAATCGGCCATGTTATATGTTCCAATATTAATTTGTCTAATGGCAGTTTGTTACTGTTAATCATTTATTCTTTAACCCGATTCTAATTTCTAAGTGATAGAATGATTATTTACGACAAGAGAAAAGATAAATAGGGGATTCGTAATTAATTAGGGGCAAACACCCTTTTTTTTTTGCCTAAATTAAACGGAATCAAAACTGAATTTTCGTAAAAATGAAACTAAACCAAACTGAACTTCGAATAAAATCAAACTCGAAAAATTAAAAATCGAAAAACAATTGAAAACTGAACAAAACAAAAAAAACCTATTGTATAACAATATGTTCAACATCCAAAAAATAAAAAATCCTAAAATTCAAAAATCAAATATATACTACGTGTGTTACATACATATTTTCAACGGTGAAAAAGGACACAATTAAATTGGTTTACACTATGTTAAGTTGAACTTTTACCATGTAGGTATAAATTAATTATATAAATATATATATATATATATATATATATATATATATATATATATATATATATATTAATATTAAAAACAAGTTCGGTTTTTTAGATATCCAAACCAAACCTAAAAATCAAAATTTCTTAAAAAGAATAAAACTGAATCGAAATCCCAAAAAAATCGAACTAAATTTTAAAATTCGGTTTAGTTCGGTTCATATATTCAAATTTTGGATTTTTGCTAACCCTTTAATTAAACACTAACTTTTTCTTTTTTATTGTTATTATTTATTTTGTGATCAAGTTTGGAGTAGTATTATACGTGCTTTATCTCTTATTTTAAAGGTAAACCAATCGTTATTTAAACTGATTAACATGTAGTAACAATCAGGGAGTACTTATAAGTTATACGCAATAATCATCATCAAAACTCTGAAATTTGATGTTAATAAAACATACTTCAGATATTTTACCGACGCCTTATGTCAAACAAGACCTATCAAAATTTATCTTTAACCATATTTTACTGTAGTTTTAAGAGGTATATCCATATTCTTTTATGAATAGAAACGAATTGTATGGGAATTATGTATGAAGTCAATATTGAATTATATGCAAAATGACTTAGAAAATAGGGAACTATATATACGTATGCGGTGCGTGGCTAATGATGTGGCCTACTTCTTTAATTATGGTCGAAATTTAATAGATTTTCATTATAGCGTGGAACATGCTACCACTATTAATTCAGCTGTGCATTATGTATACATTGAATGGATTATCAGTTTTATATAATAGTAATAATTTAAAATCTATCACACCTACAAAAATCAAATTGCACGGCAACATTTGTGAAAATTTTTAAATGAATTGGTTTGTCTAAAAACTAAGGAATGAAAAGCAGTAGTTCTTCCTTATCCGATCATCTAAGTGAGTAATTAACTACAACCATCTAATTTGGTGTTATATTTACATTACATCAATCACATAGTTTTATCGATCTCATGCACTAAAGAAGTAGTATTAACTCAATTAATTAATTTGTCTGTCCGATTATAAAAGTTTCTACTACCTAAATGTTTATTAAAAGCTTTAAGTTTCAATTCAGTATTTAATTGTCGTGAATTTCGATTGTTGTTTTGCACTTAATTTACTGTGGAACTACATCGACACGATTCACTGAAATTTAATTAAAAATGGTAGAAACGAGAAGAATCAATATTAATGATATTTTAGTTTTTGAGGTGCACTTGGTGCGGCCTCTCATAGATCAAAATTAAAATCAAAATTAATGATATTGATTTGGAACAATTAACTAAAAAATAATTGTAGTAGTAAATTACAAATACCGATTTTATAAGTAAATCATAACTGAATGAAAATAATAAAATAACAACAAATATTTTGTTTGAAACAATCTTGTCATGACTTAGTCACTTGGGTATGAACTCGACAAACTGAATAAGTGTAGAAACTAAAAAGTACTAAAACACAATCATATATATTAAACATTTAAAAGCCTCACAAATAAACAACAAATTAAAGCATCAACGTGGATGCTTAATTTCCCGTATTCACAACTAGTATATACAGAAGAATAGAAGCTACTCACAATATAAACTTCCATTTTTGGTTTAAATGATTATATAACGAATTATACTTAGAGTCCAATACTTAATCTCGAGACAATATCATATAGGAGTATAAAATAATCTTAGATTTACAATAGAGTATTGATCTTTTCATATCAGAAAAAAATTAATCTAAGATATTATTATTGATGACGTAAGGGTTTGTTCATTTACACGATGAGAAAGGTCATAGGATGACGTAATCTGGGCGTCAGCATGACGTAAAATGTGGCAAATAAAACAAAGTGAAGGAAGAAGAATCCACAGCTGCGTGTCTGGCCCCACTCCTTGTCCCAAAATCAACTAACGGAACTAAACTCCTCCAACTATAAAAACCCGATGCATGAAGCCAAATTTTATACTCAATTCAAATTCACATCCCACTTCACAAAAGTATAAAATCCCCTCCAAAAAATATCAACAATACATATACACTAACATGTCCAACGTTGTCACCGATCCTCGCCCCGTTGTCAGAAAATTCCTGGCTCGGCCTCAGCACGAAGGCGTCGGCGCCACCGTCAGAAGAAGCATCGGAAGGTCAGACAACCTCAACTACTTCTTCATCAAATTTATCTTTTTTTGGCTATCAATTCTAAACTTGTGTTTTTTTTTTTAATTTGAAGATTTGAGCTGAAATACTTCGACCCTTTTCTTGTTCTGGACGAGTTCTCAGGTGTGGTTATTGTCTTATGTTTTCTTTATATATTTTTCTGATTTTTGTAGTTCTTGAATGATTTTGACTTGATTTCGTGTTGTAATATTTTTTGAAATGGGATTGCAGTTTCAGCTCCTGCTGGATTTCCTGATCACCCACATAGAGGTTTGTTCATCATTTTCCCCCTTTCTTTGATGATAATTGTTTTTATTTATTTATTTATTATTATGGTGATTAATAGCGATGTATCTCTGTTTTAATGGTATTATAGGATTCGAGACTGTCACCTACATGCTGCAGGTATAGAGCGACACTGTTTTCTAATGTGTATTGTTTGACATCATAGTTTTGACTAGAAAGAGTTTTTCTACAGTTGCTCTATCTACTATCTTTAAATAATTTCATGTTTTGAAAGGATCTTCTTGTCTGAATGCTAGTATATAATAATCCAACAGCATAAGCAAGCAACATTAGAAAATTAGGAGATGGACCATGTCATGATTTTGCCATAATGAATGGCTAGGAAAGCTGATCTTCAAGTTGTTTAAGTTGACAAATTAAATAATTAAATTGGATTTAAACATGCCTCAATCATCTACTTTCTCACCTTTCTAGTGGTTATCAATTTAGGCCGGCATGACAAAAGATTAGTTATGTTGTTTAGTTATGAATCTGTACTTATATTCTCGGGATAGTGTCATTTGAATTAGTCTTGGTCCCCCATTTGTAATAAAATTGATCAATTTAATCTCGAGTAACTGAACACTCAATATTATGTATACTGGTATGTCAGGGAGCGGTGACACACGAGGACTTCGAGGGGCACAAGGGCACGATCGAAGCCGGTGACCTACAATGGATGACCGCAGGAAGAGGTATTGTCCACTCAGAAATGCCTGCAGCAGAGGGAACTCAAAAGGGGTTGCAATTATGGATCAACCTCTCCTCCAAACACAAAATGTGAGTGCCCCATTACTCTCTCTACACTATGAAAAAGACAAACACCCTTCTTTCCTTGTCAATAGTGCTAGCAAGTGGAGTATCAAAAGTGGTCACACATTACTAACTTTATGTGTAGGATTGAGCCAAGGTATCAAGAAATGAAGAGCATAGATATAAAAGAAGCTTGTAGAAACGGTGTGGAAGTGAGAGTGATTGCAGGGGAATCATTGGGTGTGAAGTCAGAGATATACACAAGAACTCCCACCATGTTTCTTGACTTCACACTCAAGCCAGGGGCACACATTAGGCAGCCAATACCCCTGTCTTGGAATGCCTTTGTGTATGTTTTAGAAGGAGAAGGTGTGTTTGGGAAGGAGAGATGTTCGGCCGTGTCGGCCCACCACCTACTCCTCCTTGGGGAGGGCGACGGCCTCTACGCCTCCAACAAGTCGTCGAAGGCGCTGAGGTTTATTCTGGTTGGAGGCGAGCCGCTGGGGGAGCCCGTGCGCCAGTATGGTCCCTTTGTGATGAACACGCAAGAACAAATTGATCAAACTATTGAGGATTATGAGAATTGTACTAATGGATTTGAGAAGGCTAGGCAGTGGAAGTCTCAATCCAGTTTTGTATTTGGTTATTGATTTTGTTATGATCATCTCATTTTGTTGTTGCACGCATATATTCATAGTTAAGTGATAAAGATCATTATGTCGTGTGATATTTTTCTCTCCTAAATATTTCACAAAATTCCGTTTCTAGATTATGAAGTAACCATAATTTTTTTGGTTTTCTACACTATCTTTTCTCTCTCGTGTCTCCTCTATCAATAGTAAAAAAAATTATCTTGTTAAGTACAACCCTTCCCGAAATTGATATCCTCATCTTCAATTACTACAATATTTCCGTAATTATTCTAATACAACTGCCAATTTGTATAGAAATTATTTATATAGTTAATTTTATTTTTAAATAAAAAAATAATTATCTTATTTATAGTTCATTGGTTTTCTTATAAATGTTGCAGAATGATATCCAAACTTATTACGTTCAAATTTTATTTGCTCATTTGGATTTACACTAAACTATTATTATTGTTTTTGCTAACTTTATAAATGCTATGGTTTTATCTACAAATATTTTTTTTTATCTCAATATCATTTTCTGTTGAAGTGAAGCTTTGTTAAATTAAAATTTATATGCTAGAATTTAATTTGTCTAACTGAAGTATACTCCAAAATTTATGTATCTATTTCTAATCGATTGCAAATAATAATATTTCTTTCTAGTTAATAGTATTTCCTGATTGGCTCCTGAAATTTTGGAATCTGTGTTTCTCTTCGTTTGCCTGTGTCTCCGCAGATTTCTGAGGGATCTCCATTGTTTATGGCGTGGCTCACAATGCCATCCACAATCCAACCGAATTCCCGTATGCCTCTTCTACATTACCTTACCTCTTGACCCCATAATCACCCACACACCAAAGGGGAAAAAAGGAAGAAACAAAAAACAGAGAGCAAAACGGAAGAACGCGTCTTTCTCTCGCGTGGTATTTGGAATTCGCCATTCCAACGGGATCTCATTCCCCCGATCACTTTCTGGGGAACGTGATGCCGATCTCCACAAAGGAGGACGACGCTCCCAAGAAGACCACTCCCCCCATGAGTTTTAAGAAGCTCGTCCCCAAAATTCTCCGCACCAATTCCATGAAAAACCTCTTCAAATCCAAAAAACCCCGCCCTCCCGCCGACATCGTCCGCGATGTCACCAAACTCCTCATCTACGTCGATTCCGATTCCAACAACGCTACCAGCCCCAGGCGCAATGATAAGGTACCGTACCGATCAGATCTACGACATTGCTTTCGTGTTTTTTTTTAAAAATAATATATGAACACTTTTGATTGCAGCTGGCGCAATTGGATGCCGATATCAGGGAGCTGAAATCGATTCTGTACGGAATTGAGGAATCGGAGCCTGTTGCAGAAGCTTGTGCGCAATTGACTCAGGAGTTCTTCGCCGGCGACACAATGCGGCTGCTCATTCGCTGCCTCCCCAAATTAAACTTCGAGGTAACACACTTTTACGATAACGATGCTTCTGTTTTTGGATTGAGTTTTTGTGATCGCATGTACATGTTTTTTTCTCTGTGAAGACTCGCAAGGATGCAACGAGAGTGGTTGCGAATCTGCAAAGGCAACCTGTTCATTCACGGTTGATTGCTTCTGACTACTTGGAAAAGAACATTGATCTTTTGGACGTTATGATCACTGGGTGAGTAATTCACACATGCATTCTAGTATAGTTCAGATTGATGCTATTTAGAGCTTTCTATAACTTTCATCTTCGTATCGATGTATGGAGACTTTACTGCGTTCACTTGCTTCATGAATTATCATAATTTCATAACGCAGATGAAACTGGTGAATGTCCCTTCTTTTACTAGAATATCTCTCTTTTTTCTAGTATATGTGAAATGCTGGTTTTACATTACATTTTTTAGCCTCTTACTGCATTTATGTGGAATGCTAGTGTATGGAGCATTCACTTGCTTCCTGAATTATCATAATTTCATAAGAATCGTTGCCTTTTCTGCAGATGAAACTGAAGAATGTTCCTCTTTTTTCTACTTATATGCAAAATGCTGGTTTTACATTACATTTTTTACAGGCACGAAGATCCTTCCGTAGCTCTGCATTACGGAGGGATGTTAAGGGACTGCCTAAGACATCAGGTGGTCGCTAGGTAAGAAGCTTAACAATTTAGACATTCCGAGTCATTTTTTTGTCATTCAGATGCCACTCTCTCATTCATTCCATGAACTCTTAATCTTTCTTTGCTCGCAGTTATGTTTTGAAGTCAGCCCATATGAAGAAGTTTTTCGACTACATTCAACTTCCAAATTTTGATGTTGCTTCAGATGCTGCTACTACCTTTAAGGTTATCCATTATGATTTCAGTATCTGTGTGTTTCCCTGACTAATTCTATGCTATGAATTTATCATCACTTAAGATTTTGGTGATACTAGCTATGGAGTAGTTGTTTTTTGGATTTTTTATGGTAGTCTTATATCTTTAGTGGAAAAAAACTGTTTATCAAACCTTTCACTTACATATATGGTCTATGTTCATAGTATTCAGGGTATTTACATTTATATTATTGCAATAAGTAGCCAATTTTATCCATCCATGTTTGTAAACACCTTAGTGCAATAATTTGGTGCAGGTATGCCGTATGTATATTTGGTTGATAGACCATATAGATTTCTGGATGTGCTTTTAGTAATATGTGATGTATATGTCATACCTTTGCATTCTTAATAGTATGAAACGATTGAAGTTATATATTTTCCTGATATATATTCCAGGAGCTCATGACACGGCATAAGTCCACTGTTGCAGATTTTCTCACCGAAAATTATAGTTGGGTATGGTTTTCTTTTCCCTGTTTAGCTGTTGTAAATTTAATAGGAAGTAGTAAATGAGCTTCTTGCTTCTGTTTGTGAAATTTTCCCAAAGGTTTAAGTACCCTACATTTATCCTAATGTTTTCTCCGTAGTTCTTTTCTGATTTCAACTCAAAGTTGCTGGAGTCTCCAAACTACATGACCCGTCGCCAAGCTATCAAGGTATAGAGTTTCCTAAGAATCATCCTTTTCTGTTTCGAAACGATTGGCAACTTTTGCTTTCGTGTATTTTCAACCCTATACCGGCTCCGTATCTCCATTAGACTAAGAGTGATAAAATGACTACTAATGTTGATCTTGCTGTAAGGTTTAAGACATTTGAGACTAATGATAACTCTTGCTTTTCAGCTTCTAGGAGACATGTTGCTTGATAGATCTAACTCCGGGGTCATGGTGCGTTATGTCAGCTCCAAGAACAATATGAAAGTTCTCATGAATCTAATGAGGGTAACATCTCTTTAACCTCTGAAAGCTTCCATTGATGATATTACAACATCTAAAGTTGGTGTTTGTTGCAGGAAACACACAAGTGCATTCAAATCGATGCATTCCACGTGTTCAAGGTATCGATCACCCCATACCCTGAACACTAGCTAGTCATACTATAATCAGTTTTGTGGTGTACTCGTGCTAACTCAGCCATGTTTGCAGCTGTTCGTGGCGAACAAGAACAAGCCTGCTGATATCATCAACATACTCGCTGCCAACAGAAACAAACTCCTGCAGTTTTTTGATGGCTTCAACACCGAGAAAGGTAAACCAGGTGATCTAACATAACAATGCAACATGCTGTAAGAATGATGAGGCTAAGTAAGGATTTGTTGTGCAGAGGATGAGATGTTTGCGGCAGACAAAGCTCAGGTGGTTAAGGAGATCAGAGAACTTGTGGCGACAGCTCCGGTGGGATGTTCCGGGGAATTGTTCAAGCCCATCGCAGGCCAACTTGAGCAATCTGTTGGAGCTGTTCATACAAGAAAGTGCCAATAAGAATGTGTTTGTAGATAGTTGAAAGTTGGCAAAACTTACTCATACTTCCACAGAATTCAAGTATGAGCTTTTCTGGAGATTCAGCTTAAGATTTTGATTCTTTAATAGGGAAAAAAAAAGAAAAGGAAAAAAAAAACTCTCCTGCTATGTGTGTTTTAGCAGCCTAGCAGGGCTACACAATTTTGAACCAGTATTGTTACCATATTTACAGAGATAATTATTTTTTTTTTCACTTCCTAAAACACATGAACTGATGAACACAATCCCTTACTCTTTTTCCGAATTAAATGAGTACGTAAAAAATCAATTCAGAATTACAGAGTTATTAATTAATGTAATTAGAACTATCATGATATAATGAGTAAAACTAAAATTATTAGATGCACTGATGTACATTATAAAAGAAAGTGTCGCTCAAAACAATACTTATAATTTTTAGCTTAATTATTCGCTGTGTAACAAAGCCATTTTCAGAAGAATTGGGTTTTGTAAAATGATTGTTTCGTTTTTAGAATTTAGAATCCAGCGTTACTATCTACCTATGCAAACATAATTACATGGCTGACTTAGTCCCGAAAAGTCTAAATTTTGGACGAAATTTGATATTTCCATGAACTTCAAATTTATAGCATAAATCATATTTGTAGGTTTTGTAGTGAATTTTTCACAATTGAAATTCCCACAAAATTTAGGAAATATTTTTAAATTCAAGCAACACGCAACGCGACTCGTCGTTCCTAAACTACATAATACGGCGTGCCATGTCAAATCCAATTTAGGAGAACATCTAACTTGTGAGAACTTCGCTACTTGCTAAAATTCATGATATTGTATGAATGATAGTAGTATTATTTTTATGTAAAATTGATAAACTAAAAAATTAAAAATAATTGAAATATGTTAGTTAAAAATGAATAAATAGAAAACAGATAGAGGAAAAGAAAGAAGAATAAAAAGTGGCGGCACATATTATATAACAATAAATAATCAAAATATATTTGAAGTCTAAAGAAAGTGTATCAAACTAAAATTTAAAAATGGCTACTATTTTAAAAGGTAATGACGATGTTTTTAGGGATATTAACATCTAATATCATGAAACTTTCAAAAAGTTGGATTTTTCCCACGAACTTTAAAATTGTCAAATAATATCACGAACTTTACCCCGGGTTTGTTTTTTCCCACGAATGAAAAAATTCCCACAAATAATATTATGATACGGATTTTTTTTCGTAATTTCTCGATAATAATTTTGAGAGCTCCAAGTTTTTCAATATTTGAAGATAGTCTTTCTTGAAGCACACCCTCCAAAATTGTTTTTCAATCTATTAAAATAACATGAATTTTTTCATTCGTGGGAAAAAACAAACCCGTGATAAAGTTCATGATATTATTTGTCAATTTTAAAGTTCGTGGGAAAACCCAACTTTTTAAAAATTTCATAATATTAGATGTCAATATCCCATGTTTTTATTATTATTTGTATAGGATTTATGAATTTCCCCTTCATACTAGTATATTAGTACTTTTTTTTCATTTTGTAATTGAATGATCGTTTCACGGTTTCATTTATTTACCTTCTTCTTCTCAATAAATCTCATCGGTTGACGCCGCCTGTCGGAACACCACCGCCGCCGTTATCTTTAATCGGTAAGCTCATAAAGTTCCTATCTTGCTTTACTTTTCGCTAAATCGGCATTGATTTGATTCTAAAATTCAAGCATTGAATTTGAATGGTAAAATCGAAAATCAAAAGGAACCCTAATTGTTGATGGTCTGGGATTTGACAGATAAAGCGTTCTAATAAGGAGTACATGTCGATGTTTCCATCTCTTTCTCAACAACTTATTTGCTCAGCTTCTTATGAAGAAGAGCGATGCATCTATGTATATAGAGATAGATATCAGTTAATTCTACATTGATTTGTGTTGTGCCTAATTTGTGAACAAGCACTACTTGTTATGACACTTTAACTGCTGAGTGCTGTAAACCCAAATGGCTAATCTTATTAGTTATTATGCATTAAAACCTCTTATTGTATATTGCTTTAATGTGGGAAAGTGATTCATTTTTCTGCTATGTTTACTAATTGAAGGAGGAAGATTTGAGATGGTAGTATGTTTTGAGGCTACACCTAAAAAGATCGCAGCTACGACAGCGTTCTTCCTTTTTGGTTGCTCGTTATTTGGATATGGTTTGCACCTTTCTCATGTCAATGTTGCTCCTCAACAAGCTCGACTTCAAGCTCGGAATGATTACATTAGAGCGAGATTGAAGAAGCTACACGGGAAATAATTCGTTCTAGCCCAGTGAACGGTACAACACCTAAAGTAAGTTATAAAGCTGTGCTTTTATTTTTAGTGTTTGAATCTTATAAAGAATACATAGGGCTTCATCAAACATATAGTAGTACTACTTTTTTTTTAAATCTGCTTAGTGGTTCTTTTTGAAGTTTGGTTGATATAAGCACATTTACAGCAGTAATGTAAGTTTACACACTTTGCTATGAATGAAAGCGCATTGCATCTGCTCCCTGTTGGAGCTTGTTGTTCGGCACTTTGCTATGAATGTAAGCGCATTTCATCTGCTCTCGGTTGGAGCTTGTTGTTCAGCACTTTGCTATGAACGTAAGCACATTTCATCTGCTCTCGGTTGGAGCTTGTTGTTCGGCACTTTGCTATGAACGTAAGCACATTTCATCTGCTCTCGGTTGGAGCTTGTTGTTCGGCACTTTGCTATGAACGTAAGCACATTTCATCTGCTCTCGGTTGGAGCTTGTTGTTCGGCACTTTGCTATGAACATAAGCACATTTCATCTGCTCTCGGTTGGAGCTTGTTGTTCGGTTAACAATATTCATAACTCAGCACCAAAAAACATAACAATCAAGCCAAAAAAGGATCTAAAACATGAATATCAAGAAAGCAACAATCTATAACTATTAGCAACCTCAACCAACTAATATGGTTTCCCTCACATAAAGGAAAGGAAAGGAAAAGAAAAGACAACACTTCAAATTTAACTACTTGCACCCTTTCCTTTCTTCTTCTGAAGTTTCTTCATGTAAAATTCCAATTCTTTGCCCTCCAAAATATACCTATTTCCAGAAGAAGAAGACAAAACATTTAAATAAATCTTTAAAACAATGCTTAAGATAAAAATCTAAAAACTGGTTAAGAATACATGAAACACAACATAATTAAATGGCTCGAAACATAAACGTTCACAAAAAAAGAAACCCTGCTAGATTCACATTTAATTCATATAATTTGGACTACAAATAATGCTAATGATATGAAACCAATCACGGCAGACCCATCACCCGCACAAATCTTATTGCCTTAATGCAGGTTGTAATCAAACATGTATAGCCTAGAAAAATTCACGTGTAAAACACGTACCCGTCACATCGGCCGCACTGGCCAGGACGAGAGGCAATTGCTGCCAATAGACGACCACCACCAAATTGTTCTTCAATATGTGCGTCGATCTTTCGGTCCTGTTGACGTTTCTCTAGTTTTCTCTGAACATGGTTGCTTTTCTTTACCTCCTCAGTAGCAGCAGCCTCAGTGATTTCCTAAACCAGGAAAGAGCTAAAGAATTAATACTGCTAATTACAATTTCCAATCCATTAATAAAAATAACAGGTCGGGCAAAGCAGTATACAGTGATATACCTCCCCTTCCTTCTTGGCAGCAGCCTTCTTCTTGCGACCGATTTCAACTCCATAGTGCTGTAGGTACCACTGCTTGAATGGTGCAGCATCAACTTGAACAATAGCACCCTTGACCAGAGTTTGTGTTCTGACCAGCTCATTGTTTGATGCATTGTAAACCACATCCAGAATACGGGTCTTTCGGGTTACGGCTTCACTACCCCAAGAATAGTTTCCTGTATCCAACCTCAAGGCACGCCACTTCACATTGCCTCCCCGAACTCTCACCCTTCTCACAGTCTTGTTGCTCGACAACTTTGTGTTAGCCGGTTGCCTTCCAAGCTCATACCTAGCGGCACACAATGGTTATAGCTCACTAGAGCTCTCTGTGCATATGCTTCATATATAGACTAATTTTTAAAATATTCAAAATTTTAGAGCAGATACCTAATAAGCACTATATACAAATATAATTAAAATAGAACACAAGTTATAGCATAATCAACTGTTTTTTTTCAAAATGCCAGTATTATTTCCGATCAATAGACTTGCATCAAATAATTATGCAGCCCTAACTAATCGATCTATGCAAACTTGCAGCGAGTAAGCAATTCAGAAAACATTGATAAAATTCAATAAAAAAACTGAATCAAACATTACTTTCGCTTCTTCCTCCACGCCTTCTTCTTTCCTCCAGTTGCACGCCTCTTGTGCATCGAATCCCGTGAGATACCTGCGAAAGGATAGCATTTTCTAGCGAAATCAATCAGCGACGAATTGTAACGATTGGATGTACTCAAAGTGAAAGAAAAACAATGTTATTACCCATGATTGACTGACAGCTCGGCCGGATTAGGGTTCCGACGTGGAGTAATATGCAGAGCAGCAACCGTCTTCTTCTTCGTCTAACCTAATATTCGTATCCTGCACTTTATAACTTGTTAGTGGGCTCTTTTCTTGGGCTGAGCTGAATTTATTTAAATAAATGAATATATTTATTTATTAGTAATATAAAATACTAGGAGTAATATAGTAGTATTGATATTACAAACATGACTTTTTTATTAATTACTAGTACTTCTCAAGATACCGATTATTCATGAATTAATTTAAATTTCCTACTGATTTTAATTGATTAATATATTTTCTAAGAATTAAATAGTCCAAACTTTTTTTATTCTATAAATCACTCCAACTAGTTAGTTTATATAGTATAATAACTATTTTTGGCCTTCTCGATACGATATTATCAACATAGGTACTCCTGTGACATGATTTATTTGCAATAATAATAAGTCGGTAGTAACACTTCTAGCAAATCAATTATCAATTTTCAACATAAGAAGGTACTATATGATTGTGAAAAATACATATGATATTATAATATATGAAGCAATACATAATGAGCCAAGACCTCTTATATTAATAATCGATAAGCAAACGTAATATTGTCGGATTGATACAGAAGCCTTTCATAATAGATTGTTCAAATTTATTTAGATTATGAAATTCATTATTCTACAAGAAACTGTATAATAATAATAATAATAATAATAATAATAATAATAATAATAATAATAATAATAATAAAAATCTGCAGGCATATTAACTACTATTACAAAGAAGGAAGTTTGACTTATTTTACTCAAGTTATAATAATAAGAAGAAGAAGAAGGCAAATCATGCGACAAAAAAAGTATTCCCGTTAAATAAAAAATTAGATTTGAAGGTTCAAATCTACTGAAATCGTGTTTTTAAAACGCTTCCAACAATATTGATGCAAGAGTTATATATAGCACTAATGGAAGTGGCGGTACAAAAGCAGCCAACAAAATCATAAAATACATATATTTAAAACTAAGAATGGAACTTAGTTTAATGGTAAGCCATTAGCCATACAATGGCTGGGCAATTGACCTTTTTAAAGATTTTAATCAAATTTGTCATTTTGTTTGTTTCTTTTCGACTTTAATCAAAGAAAAGTATGAATATTGATGGAAAGCGCGCACACAAAATATACAGCTTCGAAAAAGAATTGCTAAAAAAATACAGTACAAGAAGATAAAGAGATTTTTGACAATAAAATAAGGGATTAAACTTTCGTAATTACTCTTACCAAAAAAGGATCTTGATAAGTTAGTTAATCGCAACAAAGAGGAATAACAAAATATCGATAACTAAAAAACATGATCATATCAAAAAAAGCAACGGTATTGTCATGTTCAAAGCAATTAGTCGGCTCTCCCTTGCACATGAAGAAATGATAATTTAACTGCTTGCACCCTTTCCTTTCTTCTTCTGAAGTTTCTTCATGTAGAACTCCAATTCTTTGCCCTCCAAAATATACCTATATCCAGAAAGAAAGAAAAAAAAAAGACATTTAAAATCAAATTTGAAAACAATGACCAAGAAGCATAAAAGTGGAGTAACAAAAAGAACTCCCCGCAAGATTGCCATTTAAAATCACAAACTACAAACAATGCTAATGAAACCTAACACAGCATACCCATCATCCGCACAATGAACAATCTTATTGCCTTAATGCAGGTTGTAATCAAACTCGTAAAGTTTAGTAAACAGCTTTAGGTGTAAAACACATACCCATCGCATCGGCCACACTGGCCAGGGCGAGAGGCAATTGCTGCCAACAGACGACCACCACCAAATTGTTCTTCAATATGCACGTCAATCTTTCGGTCCTGCTGACGTTTCTCTAGTTTTCTCTGAACATGGTTGCTCTTCTTTACCTCTTCAGTAGCAACAGCCTCAGTGGTTTCCTAAACCGGGAAAGGGCAAAAGGATTAATACTGCTAATTATAATTTCCGAAAGGCAGGTCAGGTAAAGCAATATATTGCGCATGTAGCAAAGATATACCTCTCCTTCCTTCTTGGAAGCAGTCTTCTTCTTGCGGCCGATTTCAACTCCGTAGTGCTGTAGATACCACTGCTTGAATGGTGCAGCATCAACTTGAACAATGGCTCCCTTGACCAAAGTCTGTGTTCTGACCAGTTCATTGTTTGATGCATTGTAAACGACATCCAGAATACGGGTCTTTCTGGTTACAGCTTCACTACCCCAAGAATAGTTTCCTGTATCCAACCTCAAGGCACGCCACTTCACATTGCCTCCTCGAACTCTCACTCTTCGCACAGTCTTGTTGCTCGACAACTTTGTGTTGGCCGGTTGCCTTCCGAGCTCATACCTAGTGGCACACAATGATTATAACTACTGAAACAACATTACCATTGACATAGCTCCATAGATCTAGATATGGTTCAAATTAATCAGAATTTAAGAGTACTAACACATGATATATTTAGTAATTATAATTGTACAAGACGCTGCACACCAACAGTATCTGGAGATAATGGATTGATTATATTTTTTCAAAATGCTTGGATATCCGCAACAGTGAACACCAATGCACAAATTTTATAAAATTAATACTGCAACCCCAAATAATCGATCTATGCAAGCGAATAACTCAATTAATCAATTCGGAAAACACTAATTAAATTCAATAACATATAAATTGCCGAAAGGAAAAAGGTAGAGAACTGAATTAAGGAGAAAGGAGAGAACATTACTTTCGCTTCTTCCTCCACGCCTTCTTCTTCCCTCCAGTTGCACGCCTCTTGTGCATGGAATCCCGTGAGATACCTGCGAAAGGAGAGCATTTTCTCGCGAAATCAATCAGCGACGAATTGTAACGATTGGATGTACTCAAAGTGAAAGAAAAACAATGTTATTACCCATGATTTACGGCTTGGTTCCGACGCAGCAGAAGGGAAGGAAATGCTGATATTTAAACTCTTAGCTAAAAAAACATAACCAATATAATTACAATTATATCCCTATACTATTTACAAATAGCATAATGGCCCAAAATCTATGTCTCATTTCTCTACGTGAATGAATACTCCGCTGGCGAGGTCCTTTTCTGAAATTCCCTCCTTTTCCGGAAGATCACTGAAATTGATAAGAAAGCTCAAACACAATCAACTACGAATATTTACTCTGATTTTGAGGAGAGAACCAGCCTGCAGAGGTTCAATTCATCTCTTCCGATGTCACTTTGCCTTAGGTCATTTTCCGTTACGAATAAATTCACGCAGTGTTGTCTGTATTGCTTGCCTATTTCGCTTGTTTCAATTTCATATGATTGATGGCTATTTCTATTGCTTCTGTTTTAGAGAATTAGTTACGATTTTGAAATTTGAATCAAACGCTGAAATTTGGAGTGAAGTTAGAAATTAAGAGTTTCTATGGGAAGGCTTGGCAGAGGAGTAGTGTACTTACTACCTAGGTTTAGCAAGTTTGGGTCTGAGCAACCACATTTTATGAGGTCATTTCAGTTAACTTTATCGGCTTTGCATATGATGGTTAGGTTGCTTGTTCTGGCTTGCACAGCTTGCCTGTTGATTGCCAATGGATGCTGTGATTAAAGGTGATCTTGAAGCAGGAAAGCCAGTTGGTGGATATGAGATAGGCAAGGAAGGTGGATGATGGACTGCTACCGATGCTCACCCCTACCTGCCTCAGTCGGAAACTTATCTAACGTGCAGGTCGAGTTCGTGTTTACTGTGGAAATCGCTCTTGGATCGGTTTAAGGACTGAAACACCTACAGGTTCTTTCCACAAGGAAGCATGGTCTAGTTAGAGCTGTGAACTTAGACAAGATGGCTTTTGTTGCACTACCATGTGGGATTGGTATTCTGGATGGGGTGTTGAGATTTTGGCTCTGACTCAACTTGAAAGGATTGGATCCGTGCTTCCGGTCCCCTTGTGATGTAGAAACTGCTGGATTGATAGATGATTGTGAGGGTTTAAGTACTGTCTCAAAAGGTGAAGTGGCATGCATCCTTGTGGAAAGTATGCATTAACAATTCAGAAGCTGTGGATTATTTGGCTGAATGTTATGGACTCTCTCAAACCGATAGGCGATGATGGTGAAAGCGTACCTTTTTCAAGGAAGAACGGCGTGTAGTAACAATGGCAACATGTTAAGGCCTTATTACCTCAACGTGATCGGCGGCGGGGTTGCGCGGCGATCCAACGATAACTCCGGCGTCCTACACAGGATCGGCGGCGTCTTCTAGCAGCGGCTGTGCGCGGAGGATTCTCCGTCGGGCAGCGGCGAACTAGGTTTAGATAAACTCACGTATTTTGTGGGCAAATATTGTAATTCTCATTCATCCGTAACTTGATAAACAAAGCCCTATTTATAGACTAAGGACCCTAGGGTTGGTTCGACTTCTAAACCTAATGCATCTCGGGAAAGAACCAACAAAGAAAACCCGAAACGGAGCTTATAGATATGCTCGACTCATTAAAATAACTAAGTTACCAAAAATAAGAAAGACATAAAAGGAAATAAAATCTAAAAGGAAAAAGAGAATCCTAATTCTACTTCGCGACGTAATCGCCGAATCGGAGAGGCGCGCGCCGAACTCTTCTTCCCCTTGTTGTCGCGACCGACGTCTGCATGTCGTTCTCGCCTCTCGCTGATCTTCCCTCCGATCTCTCGACGTCGCCATGCAGATTTTCGGCGTCGCCATGCAGCTCGGCATTGTGCTCTTCGGCGTCGCGCAGCTCGGCATCGTGCAGCTCGGCGTCGCGCAGCTCGGCGTTGTGTTGATGCGGTGGTTGCCTGGGAATCGTATCAACTCCCCCCTCCATAGCAACCTCCTTGTCCTCAAGGAGCACATTTGGAAACTTGCGCTGCACTAGTTCCAGCGGTTCCCACGTCGGCGACTCAGTTCCATCGGACCAACGAACCAACACATGCTCCAAGGGTCGATCATCGTGCCATAACATGCGTCTGTCCAACACCCGGACCGGATAGACAACCGGCCGATCTCCAAAGAATTCAGACGGCAGGTCCATGCCCATTCCCGAGTCGTTGCCTGCCACAAACGCGCGAAGGAGGCTCACATGAAATACGTTGTGGATCCTACTCCCTTCCGGCAAGCGCAATCGATATGCAACTGGTCCAATACGCTCTAATACCTCAAACGGGCCATAGTAGCGACGAGCTAGCTTGGCCGACCGTGGACGAGCCACCGAGTGCTGCCTATATGGTTGGAGCTTCAATAGGACCAAGTCACCCACCTTAAACTCCAAGTGGCGACGATGTTTGTTAGCGGATTCGCGCATACGCTGCTGTGCGCGTTCCAAATTTCGCCTTAACTCCACCAATAACTCCCCTCGTTGGCGTATCAATTCCGCCGCCTCCGGTGGCGTCGACCTCGAAGGTTCCGCAAAAATCAAGCTCGGTGGGTCCCGGCCATAGAGGGCCTTGTACGGAGACATTCCCAAGGCCGCATGATGGAAACAATTCAAAGCCAGCTCCGCCCAAGGTAGAAAATTTGACCACTTGGATGGACGATCGGCAGTGAACGCTCGCAGATACTGCTCCAATCCCCTGTTCCGTACCTCCGTCTGACCGTCCGATTGCGGGTGGTAAGCCGTTGAGAAGTTCAATTTCGTGCCACTAAGCCGCATCAAATCCTTCCAACATTGGTTTAAGAACACCGAGTCCCTGTCCGAGACCAACGTCTTCGGAAAACCGTGATGGCGAACAACTGTATCAATAAACACATTGGCCACTTTTATCGTATCAAAATTCGTCGGCAATGGGGCAAAATGTGCATATTTAGACAAACGGTCCACGGCCACCATGACTACAGTGTAGCCCCGTGATTGCGGCAAACCCGTAATAAAGTCCATGGAGACATCCTCCCACACTTGGGACGGAATTGGTAGCGGTTGTAACAACCCTGCAGGCTTCTGGGTAGAGTACTTCGTCGTCTGGCACACCACGCAAGCTTCGACGAACTGCTTTACCTCCTTCTTCATATTCGGCCAGTAAAAATCCGCAGTCACGCGACGCAGCGTACGCTCGAACCCAGGGTGGCCCGCTGATTTCGAGCTGTGGTATTCGATCAATATAGGCGTCCGTGCCGATGATCGTGAGCTCACAAATATTCGACGATTGTAGTATACCAGCCCGTTCACCAATGATAAATGCGGTAGGGCCCGCCCCTCCTTTATGTCCCTCGTGATCTCCCGCATCTCCGGGGACGAAGATGTTTCCCGACGAAGCAAGTCCACAAGGTGCGGAATAGGATGGGACGCTGCTGTGAGGAGGGCGCACGCGTGCGCTGCTTCGTCGCCCTCGTCGGCGTCCGAGGTCGTGTCTGTGTCCAGGTTCGCCTCGGCTGTCGAGGACGCGTCTTCGTGCAGGTCAGGCTGCTCGGCTTCCTCGCGGCGGGACAACGCGTCGGCTGCTCGGTTTGTGCTCCCCTTCTTGTACTCAATACGGAACTTATATCCCATGAGTTTGCGCGCATACAGCTGCTGATCCGGCGTTTGCACTATCGCATGGAGCAATTCTTTCAAGCTCCTCTGATCACTCCGAATGACAAACTCCCTCCCTAACAGATACTGACGCCATTTCTGCACTGATTCGACGATGGCATATAATTCCTTGTGATAAGTGGACGCGACCCGTCGTCGCGGACCCAGTTTCTTACTGAAGAATGCAATTGGGTGATTGTCTTGGAGTAGCACTGCCCCAATGCCCGTGTTCGAGGCATCCGTCTCGACGCAGAAAGTCTTATCAAAATCCGGCAGACGAAGTACGGGGGCTGTCGTCATTGCTCCTTTCAGGTCTAAGAAACTCGAATCCGCTTCCGGGGTCCATACAAAGGCATCCTTTTTCAACAGATCCGTCAAGGGAGACGCAATCAAGGCGTATCCGGCTATGAAGCGGCGGTAATAGCCGGTTAATCCCAAAAACCCGCGAAGCTGTCTCACATTCTTTGGTTTCGGCCAAGCCGTCATTGCACTAATTTTATTTGGGTCTGCTTTAAGGGATCCATTGCTGATCAAGTGTCCCAAATATTCCACGGTCGATTTGCAGAAAGAGCACTTTGATAATTTGACGACGAAACTATTGGTCTGCAGAACCATCAATACTGCGGACAAGTGTTCTTCATGAACTTCCATAGTCGGGCTGTAAACCAGTATGTCGTCGAAAAAGACAATGACGAACTTTCGTAGCATAGGTTGAAAAATCGCGTTCATTGCCGCCTGGAATGTAGACGGGGCATTCGTCAACCCAAAAGGCATCACCAAGAATTCGAAATGTCCGTCATGGGTACGAAAAGCCGTCTTAAATACATCTTCGTCATGCATCCTTATCTGATGGTAACCTGATCGCAAGTCAAGCTTGGTGAAAACACGAGCTTTACCCAATTCATCAAAAAGCTCGTCCGCTGTCGGGATAGGGAAATGATCCGGCACTGTGGCGGTGTTCAGCGCACGATAGTCGATGCAGAAGCGGAAGGTACCGTCTTTCTTACGAATAAGGAGTACCGGTGAAGAAAACGGACTGTTGCTTCTCTGGATGATACCTTGCTCGAGCATCTCTTTGACCTGCCGCTCTATCTCGTTTTTCTGAAAGTAGGGATAGCGATACGGCCTGACGTTGATTGGCTTCGTGCCTGGCAACAAATGTACCCGGTGATCATAGGGGCGTGCCGGAGGCATCCCGGATGGCATGTTGAACACCGGTCGGAAGGTCTCCAACACTGTCGTGATGGGTGGTGTTAGATCAGCAGGAAAATCCTCCCGGACATCTTGTGTGGTAATAGTGGTTTCCGGTTCCAAGAGCATGATCTCAAAAACCTCTAACCCGATCGATGGAGACATCAAAGCAGCCAAGGACGTTCTGTCTATCTTGCGGGGCGGTGGTACCACCCCCTTCAAAGTAATAGGTCGCTCCTTGTGAGTGAATTCCAAAGTTTTTCCTGCGAAATCTGCGGTCACCTTGCCCAACGACTCCAGCCAATCCATTCCTAGAATTACATCTGGGCCGTGAATAGGCAGTATATGTAAATCCACCAAGAACACCGACCCTTGTACCTCCAACTTCGTCTGTTTGGACACGTGAGTGCACAGTAAGGCCCCCCCGTTGCCTACAACTACCTTGAACGGCCTTATCGGCGAGAGGGGTAAGTGTAACGATTCCGCAATCTTAGGGTGTAGAAAATCCCTGTCGCTACCCGTGTCAATTAAGACACACACCTCGTGGTCCTGTATGCATCCCACGACCTTCATCGGACGAGAACGACGACCACCGTCCATCGCGTGAATATGCGAAATATCTGTTGGCACAGACTCATCAACCGCTTGGTCCTCCGCAACACCGTCGTTCTCATCGTCCTCCTCCGCATAGCATAGCAATCGCTGTTTGCACACGTGCCCTACAATCCACTTCTCGGGGCAATAATAACACAAACCCTGACGAGCTCGCTCCGCCTTTTCCGCTTGGGATACCCGTATCATGCCGGGTCGCGGCCTTTCCCCACTGCGACCCACTGAACCCGTGGTCTGGCCCACGGCGGTTGTGACCGATGCGGATGTCGGTGCTGCCGAGGTACTTGACTGCCCCCGTCCATCACGATTCTGCCAAGCGCGACGAGGCACGGTTGAAAAGGCTGCCTGTGCCCCACGGTCATGTATCTCCTCCGTCCACTCCAAAATCAAGGCCATCGCGGCTGCCAATGATTCCGGTCTGTGCAACTTCACGCGCTCCTGAATGTCCGGTTTGAGGCCAGCTACGAACAAAGTGAATAACTCTGATTCCGGGACTCCATGGACCCGATTCAAATATTTTTCAAATGTATTGTGGTACTCCAAAAGTGATCCCGTTTGCGTGAGTTTGGCCAACAACCCAAAGTAATTTTGAAAACTCTTTCTATCGAAACGGTGGCGAACGTCCCCCAGAAACTCATTCCACGTGACGAATTCGTTATTCGCGCAGTAATTAAAGACCCATTCAGCTGCAGGTTGATCAAACAGCATCACCGCGTAATGTAATCGTTGAGCCTCGGGCATCATAAGGTGATTGAAATAATATTGGACTCTTGCGATCCAATTAGTCGCGTCTGACCCGTCGAACCTGGGCGGATCCATCTTTACCCCCGGTGGTCTGTCGAAACCAGGCACGGTACCCTGATATCGCTGGGGGGGGTCCCAGCATGTCGGAGGCCGGTCGTATGATTGATCGAACCCTCCGGGCGCCAGCCTCGAGTTGGGGGTTCCCTGCATCGTCCATCCCGGACCATGGCGACCCCATTGATCGCGTCTCAGCCTCGTGTCGGGTTGCCCCTCGCGTAAACCCCAATTAGGGTTTTTACCCCGAACAAATGTCCCTCCGTTGCGCATGCGACGTGTCTCATCAAATCCCCAATCGTCTTCGTCGTCATACTCTGGCGGATTCACCGCTCCGCGTGACCAAGAACTTCCAAGATTCCCGCCGCGGCGATCCGGATCTTCCCTCGCTGAATCGAATTTCTCCAAACGTTCCAACCTCTCCAAAACCTGAGCCAAGGTAGTAGTGTTGGTCTCTTCCCTGCGCGACTCCTCGGGTTGGCGAATCTCCCCCTCGCCGTCGTCCCCATGTTGTCGGTGGAAACCCCCACCGTCGCGGCGGTTCGTCCTCGGCGGACGACCCCCGAATCTGTATGGCGGGTAGGAATCGTTGTGTCCCCCCCCCCCAAACGGCCTTGCCGTTATTGTCGAAACCTTTCATGAGTACTGGATGAAAGCACCAGATGTTAAGGCCTTATTACCTCAACGTGATCGGCGGCGGGGTTGCGCGGCGATCCAACGATAACTCCGGCGTCCTACACAGGATCGGCGGCGTCTTCTAGCAGCGGCTGTGCGCGGAGGATTCTCCGTCGGGCAGCGGCGAACTAGGTTTAGATAAACTCACGTATTTTGTGGGCAAATATTGTAATTCTCATTCATCCGTAACTTGATAAACAAAGCCCTATTTATAGACTAAGGACCCTAGGGTTGGTTCGACTTCTAAACCTAATGCATCTCGGGAAAGAACCAACAAAGAAAACCCGAAACGGAGCTTATAGATATGCTCGACTCATTAAAATAACTAAGTTACCAAAAATAAGAAAGACATAAAAAGGAAATAAAATCTAAAAGGAAAAAGAGAATCCTAATTCTACTTCGCGACGTAATCGCCGAATCGGAGAGGCGCGCGCCGAACTCTTCTTCCCCTTGTTGTCGCGACCGACGTCTGCATGTCGTTCTCGCCTCTCGCTGATCTTCCCTCCGATCTCTCGACGTCGCCATGCAGATTTTCGGCGTCGCCATGCAGCTCGGCATTGTGCTCTTCGGCGTCGCGCAGCTCGGCATCGTGCAGCTCGGCGTCGCGCAGCTCGGCGTTGTGTTGATGCGGTGGTTGCCTGGGAATCGTATCACAACACCCGTTTCAGTTATGATTGCGGTGCATTAACACTAGTACTCGAGTAATGTAAGAGATTTATTCGTTGAACCCTCTCCACTTGTATTAATCTGTATCGTTCTGTCTTGTATGCTACTCCATTTATTTGACTACTTTATGCATAAATGAGAAGTAATGAGCCTTAGAGTGAGCAATACATGTAATCAACATTCAGAAACTATGGAACTTTAAAAAGTGCTCCACAGGAAATGACATAAAAATGGAAGCTATGGAGCTTTAAAAAGTGCTCCACAGGAGATTACATAGTAAAAAAGAAAACTAGTGAGCTTTAAAAAAGTGCTCACATGAAATGACATAGTAAAAAAGAAAACTAGTGAGCTTTAAAATGTGCCCTTACACTCAACTTCACCAAAAAAAAACAGTGGTTGAGTGTAGCATCAATCATTCTACATGACTATACAACAACACTCTACGTCTTCATCATCGCGAATCTGAGCCTGGTATCTTCCATTGCGAATCTGAGACTGGTATCTTCGCAACCTTGCTGCTGACGGTGTTGGTAGCTGTGAACATGATCGAATCCATATTTTTCATAGCACGTTTTGTCATGACCATAAACAAAGTTCTGATTGTTGATTGATGGAAGGATAGCTCGTTGTGAGGGTGGCTTTGGTCGACAATGGCTGGGAGCATGCAGGTACCTTCCATCGTGCGAGTAAGCGCTTCCTCCACTGGTTGGCATGAAGAGATTGCTGGAACACTGTCCAAAATTCATCCAGCAGAGCTCCGCGGCTCGTCCTGCTCTCCCCAGCATTCTCAGCAGCGAATTTGGATCGACGGTGCCAGATATTTCAACCATGCCATTATCATCCACTCTGAAACTGTGTATTCCTACACATGATCACAGTTAGTTAAGCATTTCCATTTGTGTATATTTGAACAAAGAAAAGATCTATGAGAAGAAACATACCATGGCATTTGTTCAACACTCTTGCAACAGTCCTCTCCCATGGAGTCCACCGAGATCGAGTGTCCACCCTCACAATACAAGTCTGCATAATAATAATAATAATTAAATCAAATCATCCATAAAAAACAAAAATCTCCATTAAAATGTGGAGTTTCAAAACCTCAAAAGAAAATGAAGAGTTTGCTAACCATGAATGGATGCTCTTGACTACGATCATAGAGGTGACGCTTGGGCGACATTGAAGGAAAAATTCCCATTGGAAGAAATGTTTTTAGAGGATACAGAGATAGTTGTTTGGTGTTGGAATTAACTGTGTGATTACTATTTATAAAGATGAATAGGTATTTTAGAATGGTAAGAAATCTTCAGTCGAAATATCGATATAAAATAGTAGTAGTATGAAATTTCACTCCTAGGTAGGTTAAAAGATTTAGATTAGATATCTTACTATTAATATGGGGATTGCGATTTCTCATCTATTTTTATCCATTTCATTTAAAACTCGTTCTCGTTTTTATCGGTATATTTAAGGATCAACAATTTTTTTTGGAGGGTCTTCTCAAAATCTTGTTCTTAATTACATTGCCTTTTGGGGTCCTTTTGAATCTTTTTTATTTTGATGCTAAAATTACGTTAACAAAGAATAAGAATATTCTCTAAAATAAATTCAATTTATTTATAATTATGATTTAATAAATATGTGGTTCTTCATTTAATTTTTAGATTTCAATTTGTGAATTTATATGCCGATATCATTTACAAAATAATTTAATTAAAAGTGAATCTTACAAATAAATTTGTTTTTATCAAAATACTACATGTAAACTACCTACTCCTGCCTTTAAACAACATGTTGATAACAGCAAATCAGCAATGAAAGATCAAGGTGTCAGAACAAAAAGAAACCACCAAATTAGTCTACATTTTTTCTCAATTAGTTCATATTCTCCACATTACTCATTATTCGAGTAGCAATCTTTGTAATGAAATTGAACATTAATCTTGAATTTAATTAGATAAATAGATACAATTCATCTATTTGAAGCGGAGATTTCAAATCTGCAATTCAATTCCTTTGAATACATATAGAACATTGTATTTAATGATAACTTTACTAATAGAACATTGTATTCTCCGCAGCACTCATGATTTTATGATCAACTTCGCATTTAATTTTACACAAGAAAGAATAAAAAAAATTATACTCTAATTATGTATGAAATCCATGAATAATGATATTGACTAGAGTGAGTGCTTTTCCATGAGTTGCGGTGTTTTTTTTTAAATCAAGAACGCCCTTTGTGGGCGGGAGGTTTAGGCCGACCTCCAACCCGTAAATAATATCAAGATAAAATGTTCTAACAACATGATCTTAGCCCAAAAGTGACTAGGATCTAAACAAGAACATGAAGAAGCCAAGTAGAGATCCCACAAGTCGAGATCCTCCGTACTATCAAGTGAAAAAAACTGACTATATATATACGGGGAGAAACGAAAAATTATCAAAACCAGCCACCAAAGAAGCTGGATCAACCCACATCTCTACGTCGGAAACGGAAGTTAGGATATCACAGCTGGTCCATCCTAACCAGCGCCTTCAGATACCGAGTCGCAGAGATTGGATCATAGTAAGTACGTGGTTTTTATTTTCCATGAGTTGAGGTGTTAAAAGTACGTGGTTTTTATTTTCCAAAATACATTAACCAAACCACTAATTATTTATTATAGAGATTATCGGCTGTTTTTTTATTTCCGTATTGGTCAACCGACATATCAATTTATCAATATTTTTAGTTATAATACAATTTACAAAATAAATATACTAATTATTCAAAAGTACTATACACTAATTCCATTTACATATATAAATATATTTAGATCACCTAAACATTTAGTGATACATTTTTTACTACGGTTGTACTAGTACAAAATAGTAGTAGTAACAATTTATAATGGGATCCACTTATTATTTTATTTAATTTTTTTTGGATGAATGAATCATAAATGAATTTAAATTTAATGGCCATGAGTCATGAAGGGCTTAAACCTGTTATTTTATAATTATGTAGTAAGACATGTATTGCCAAATGCATTAGGCTATTTTTTTTAACTAAAGTGAAATTTATATTATACTAATTTCAACTCACTTTATTTTACATTTTTTAAAACTCGTGTTAGAACAAATGGATAATTATTGTTAGAACAAATGGATAATTATTGGGGAACACTTGGAGTAGGACTTTGTTATGATCCAAATCCAATAAAAGTAGTCACATGACTCTTAATTATATCCTGTGGTGCTGGGGCACACAACTCGGTGCACCAACCGCATACCGCGCAATCAATTGACGGTTGAAAACAGAGGAATCTGAACATCTTTTACAGAAAACGACGTCGAATCGAATCGATTCTCGAGAAAAGCCCAACCGCTTTCTAAAAGCCCCGATTCTGTGCTCTACTTTGCTAAGAGACGTTCAATTTTGAGCTGATCAAGTTTGTTCCTTCTCATATTCACCCTAAATTCCAACTTTTGCGATTCCATTTTCACCTCATTCATGGCTGGAAATTGTTCCAGGATTCCACTTCATCTACTTTTATCCCTTCTCCACCAATATATAGGGGCTGAACATCAACGCCTTTGCTTCGCGCTGCGATCGGTTTGTTCAAGTGCCTGCAGATTCGCCGTGAGTTCTCTCGCAATTATGCTTTTTGATCGGTCACTACCTGTTTACAATATCATAATTGACTATGTATTACTGCATTAACGTGCTATTGTGGCTTTAGTTGTCAGCCAATTACGGAGTAGTAGGATAAAAAGACTCTCCATTACTATGCATACTGTTTTGACTTTTGAGTTTCCCATTTCTGGTCTTAGGCAATTTGCTTTGGTACGATGAACAACTCATAATCTGCCGCATACATCGAGTATAAAACTTTCTAAACCTATCTGCAATCAGTTATTCACTTTTTAGCAGATGAGGTTTGGTGCTTTTCATATGATAATGAAAGTTTGACTGGTTCACCCCCAAATCCTGCTTCGTTTCTCAGCTTCGAAATCCTAGGAGATGTTTGATTATTCAATTTCTGTGCTATTAAGTCAGTTTCTTGATTTATTGGTTTTTTTTTTAATGATACTTGTACTGACTGTAATACTCATGGTGGATGCAGGGGCTTCATTTTGATCAGCGCCGTCTGGCTTGCAAGTTCTTGCTGATATAAAATGGGAAATGTAGGTGCCCGCTTTTTTTAATTAGTATTCGTTGTTATAGCTGTTTTCTTGCCGACTTTGGTGCCAAAGTACAGAACATCATAAATTTGGATGTGCGAATCTGTTACACTGAGTGATAAAATTCGCATATATGCAGCATAATAAGATCACTGATATAATCTCTTCTCCGACTGCAGGAATCGGACCAAAGTAATGGGCAAACTGAACCAGGTATGCTTTTTTAAAAAGGAATGTAGTGATTATTTCTATGCTAACCTATCAATAAAGGAGTATGAATCTAGTTGACCAGAATCACTATTTAGATGTCACTAAGCTTCCCTTAACCATGTTTTCGGCATATGCATTTCTTATTGTTGCCATAGCTTTAAGTTGCCAGCCTTTAACATGATATTCTTGTAGTAACTAAAAACATGGTTACTGATATGCTTATAGTAACATTTGATAACTTTTTTATGAAAAAAACTAGCTTGATTGATTTTTTTTATTTTTATTTTCAACCTTTAAAGAAAGTTTTATACTAGATAGTTTTGCTAGTCTCTAAGGGTTAAAGTACTGAGACCATAACAGACGTTTTCGTAGTTCCACCTTTCGCGGGTTTGAACTTGCCTTCCGATGCAGGAAATAACTTCGACTACTTTTTATAATATTTAAAATTTTGACAAGCCTAACCTAGAACACGTTATATTATATCCTAATACTTAGCAATTGGATCATTCCTGCTGATAATGATCTTAGAAGTTGGCAGTACATGAATGTTAGTATTTATACTGCTTTAGTAGCTTATGATTATTCTATAAGATTTTTGGTTGAATACATCTGAAAGCACTGGCTTAATTGTTTATGTCGATATGCAGGTGAAGCAATACGCAATGGGAAAGAAATTCTTCTTCAGGTGAGTTGGTGACTCAATTTTGTCAAAACAAAATTTAGTTTATTTATGTTTTAAATCGTAGGAAGAGGCTCCACTCAGACAGAATATATATGACCTCCATCCTGGAAGTATTGTTTCTTTGGTGATAGTTGAACAGTTGACTGTTTCATGAACACAGTGGAATGAATACATAAAAAGTAATTAGAATAATGGACAAAATAAAGATGTTCCAATTTAAAATATGAATCAATTGATAATTATCAATGTTCAACTTAGTAGACTGGTTTATCTTTTTGTATTTTGTTCAAATTTGAGCTTATCAAAGATGATTGTTGCTTTGGGGCCAGAGAAGTGTGTGTTGAGTTGAGCTAGTAACCTCCTTGAATGTGTTACATAACCATTGATAAAAGAAATAACTTTTCTACACTTTGATAATGATGTGTTAGGGAATCCCTAGTTGAGCTAGTAAGCTCCTTTTATGTGTTACCATAACTATTTATAAAAGAAAAAACTGACTTACCCTTTGAGAGTGATATGCTAAGTCAGGGATTCCCCAGTCTATTTAGGTCTTTTCAAAAACCTATATGGTGATTATTTGCTTTGCAGGCCTTTAATTGGGAGTCTCATAAACATGATTGGTGGAGGAACTTAGAGCAAAAGATTCCTGATATAGCAAAATCTGGTTTTACATCAGCTTGGTTGCCACCACCAACTCATTCATTTGCACAAGAAGGTTGATATGGAAATTGATGATTTAGTTTTATGCATTTGACTAAGCTGTTTTATTCATTATGCCAAAATTGTTCTCCTGGCCGGCAGGTTATCTTCCCCAGAACCTTTATTCCCTTAACTCTTCATATGGTTCTGAGAACCTGCTCAAAGCTTTACTGAACAAGATGAAAACACACAAAGTTAGAGCAATGGCTGATATAGTTATAAATCATCGAGTTGGGACCACTCAAGGGCATGGTGGAATGTACAACCGCTATGATGGAATCCCATTATCATGGGATGAACGAGCTGTTACTTGCTGCACTGGAGGAAAGGTGATTACAATGCTTAGCTAACAAGCTTTACTAGTTCTACTTTGAACCCTGAAGTAAGGTTGAGTTTTCCATAAGCCTTCTGAGTATTGCAACAACTTCTTACTAATATTTAGTGCTCAATCCAATTACTTGAGAAATGTTGGTCTGTGGGGCATAGTCGGTATGCTGATTCTTGTAGACAGCTGGATAACTAACTAGCTGATACTTGACCACTTAGTTTTTGTAAGTTAGCGAGACATCATTCATTAATATCTTAGTGTGAAATTACAAAAGTTCTTTTTAACCTGAAAGCTATGGTTAAATGTGATAGAATTGTATGATGATGTCTATGTTATTTCATGTTAATGATTGGTAATTCTCTAACATACTAACATTCACTGCGTTGATCAACCATTAGGGGAACAAAAGTACAGGGGATAACTTTAACGGGGTCCCAAATATTGATCATACACAAGACTTTGTAAGGAAAGACATTAAAGACTGGCTACGATGGTTAAGGAATAGTGTTGGGTTCCAGGATTTTCGCTTCGATTTCGCTAGAGGGTATGCACTACATTCAGGTTTTCACGAACTTCACACCATATATATTATGCCAGTCCTTTTCAGTTCATCTTTTTGTTCACCTGTCTAGTTATTCTCCAAAATACGTGAAAGAATACATTGAGGGTGCAAAGCCGATCTTTTCTGTTGGGGAATATTGGGATTCTTGCAACTACAAAGGGACATATTTGGAGTACAATCAAGGTATGAGGTTTCTTCATAAATACTTATGAGTTCTCTAGAGAATTACATTTTCGTGAATTTGCTAATGCAGAGCTCCATTTCCTTCTCTTTTTTCTCTAGAAACTTAAGTTTGATTGTTGGAGTTTGCCAGTTATTAGTTTCTTGCTACTTTTTCATCAGTATTTCTTTCATAATTGTTATACTTGTTTGTTGATCTTGAAGGCCTTTCATTTTCTCTACCTCAACTCTTTTGCAGATAGCCACAGGCAAAGAATTATCAACTGGATTGATAGCACAGGACAACAATCAGCTGCATTTGACTTCACAACAAAGGGGATTCTGCAGGTAATACATTTATTACTCGTTAAAATTCATAAAGACTCTTTTTCCTTTCTCATTAGCAGCCAAATTATGACTTTAACTGTTTGCACTGTGCGACTGACACTCAATTGATCACTTCAGAGGTTTTTCATCTTTCTAAATTATGTGTTATTGTATTGCGTTTAGCAAGCTGTTAAAGGAGAACTCTGGCGCTTGCGTGATCCTAAAGGGAAGCCTCCAGGTGTCATGGGATGGTGGCCTTCAAGGGCTGTCACATTTCTAGATAATCATGACACTGGTTCGACTCAGGTAATAATTGTTCTTACCAATGAAGTGTGAGAAAGCCGTAAGAAAACTTTTAGGAGATGCTCTGTTAGAAACATCTCTTGATGCCTGAAAATGTTGCTGCCATTATTCGTTTTACACCTATCTACCGGAGCTTCACCTACACGATTCCCTCAAACTTCCCTTCTTTAGTGATATAGACGATTTGGCTGTAACACAAACTTTACAGTGATACAACCTTGCCAAAGTAATCACATTAACACACACACACCCCTTCATTCAAGCAGATATTACATTATCATTAGTCAACTTTTCTTACTCTGCGGCAATTGTTGTTTGTCAGGCACATTGGCCATTTCCATCGAATCATATTATGGAGGTACTCTTCATAATTTATCTGAATTAGTTTATCTATATCCATAATAATCTTTTGTTTGTTTTCTTTTATCCGTACAAGTATTATTCGTTTTCATACTAGTTCATATTTCCTTTTAACATCTTCTAGCTAACATCTGCTATCAATCAAAGCATTCAATAAATTGCCATAAACTTCATAACTGGTTCAAAAGCAATTTTAAAAAAGGAATGATGGCATGTCACTAGACCTGCCTATGAAGTTTATTTTGATAAATTAAGTGATTTTACTTGGGACATGGACATGGACATCATTATTCGAACACAATTTTTCTAATGTTTATATTTCCTTCACTGACTTCTAGCACTACATAACAGAACTACGTCATGGCTATTTAGATTTTTGTGTCGATACTCAATTTGTTTGAACAATGCACAAACTATATGGGATTGTATAGAGTTTACTTCCATATGCATGATATTTGGATTTTTTTATCATGATGGAAATTGCTCCAGCATTTCTCCATATTGAAACTGAGTTCATTTTTTGTTTTGGGAAAGCTTGTTATGTTTTAATAGTTGGTATATTACACAGGGTTATGTGTACATACTCACACATCCAGGGATACCTTCTGTATTCTACGATCATTTTTATGACTGGGGTAGTTCATACCACGACCAGATTGTGAAGCTGGTATGCTATCTAACATTAATTTCCACAGGTCTAGCATTTTGTGACATTCTAATCTCACGTAACTTTGCAGATTGGTATTAGGAGAAATCAAGGAATAACCAGTCGGTCACCAATAACAATCCTAGAAGCACGGCCAAATCTCTACGCTGCAAATATCGGGGATAAGATAGCCATGAAGATTGGAGATGGATCATGGTCTCCTTGTGGAAAAGAATGGACACTAGCAACTAGTGGTAACAGATATGCTGTCTGGAGGAAGTAGTTATCGGGTTCTTCTAAGCTGTAAGCGATGCTAAGAGACGGTTCCCGCTTTGCCTCGTGTTCTCTCTTTCATGACATGATGGTTTAGTCTTTACATATATAGCACCAGCTTTGCTAAAATAAGGCCTTCATTGGAAATAAAGAACAAGATTGTCATTATTTGAGACGAGGCATCTGCTTCATCCTCTATTGCCACGTAAATTATCATTTTAAGTTCGGATCAGATTCCGTTTGTTGAATTTCTTTAGATTGGATAGTGTATATGTAAATTTATTAATCGCAAAAATAAAAGGAAGCCTTAAATTTAGCTCTGCTACAAAGAACAATTTAGTTCCAAAGTTCAGGATAGCGATTTAACTTTACGAAGTTAGCCATTGCGTCTCATTTTCTTATAGACCGGCAAAATGATGCAAATGACTCCTTCAGTTCATTTGGCAGGGGTAATGCCAACGGAGGAAGTATGCCATCACGCTGCCGGTTGACCCTTGTGGAAAATGGCTGAGCCAGGGCGGCTTGCTGCTTGTTGAGACCTTCGATTATGAATGAGAACGCCCCAAATGTGAGGCAGCTTTGAAGTAGAGCTTGCGGTGCACCTGCACAAATAAACACCAAAATGAGTTAACAACGACTCACGAATGCTTCCCATGTGCAGTTTTTACTTCCCGGGGGCAAAGAACAAACAAGGTGGAAACCATTTGCACAACCATGGATCAACAACCAAAAATCTCAGACGTATGAGATATATATTTTTACCAAGAGCAACAAACATTAGGTGTAAGGTGAACCGAAGAAAAACGTATGAGAATAGCTAACTAAGGAAGTGCATTCAACTATTGATTTTTTTTACACAAACCAACTGTGTACAAGCACACGCTAAAAGGACCTTAATTTTTCTTGACAGTTACGGATGTGAAGGAGGGAGTGTTGTGATGCAATATAAAACATTGAACCTAGAGAAGTAGGATGGAGAAATGTGGGTTAGAATACCTGGGAAGCTTAGTGCAAGGCCTGTGCAACAACCAGCAACCCCTGCATTTATGACTGTAGAGAAAGATCATGTTACCATAAAACATATGGAGTTTCGGCCAGCCAACATCTCTACACAACGAACCGACTTACCATCATCTTTTCCTCGCAATCTCTTTACAATGCAGGCGACCAAACCGTGTACTCCGGATAGAACTGCAAATGTCTATGACAAGAAAGAATCAGAAAGTCCATCTTCGCGCGCAATGTCAAAGAATAATCCATATGAATTAGATTATACACACCTTGGCAGAAGATCCAGCTTCTGCAAATGATCCCTTTAAACCCTTCTTCTTAATCAATCCGGACCCTAAAACATGAAGACTAAATTGTAAAGGATTCACTATCTAGAGGTACATATATATGATCATCACATATAACAAAGCCAACAGAAATTGAAAATCAGTTAAACACTACTCGCACATAAATTGAACCCACAAAAGCCAATTCTGTATTGAATGTTAAATGTTATGTTCGCTTCTAAATCGCAATGAAACGCAGTCAGAGCAGCATCACACACTCTCAACAAACGCAATTGTGCTAAACAATGTGTAGGAATAAGGCAACTTGATGGAAAAGATGAGTAGATGATTACCATAACCAAAAATGGAGCCCATTACAGCACCGGCGGCGGAGTCACCGGCGAATCGGAAAAGGCAGACGAGAGGAGGAGTCGACGGATTAGCGGTAGTCAGGGAATCGGGCGAGAAATTCGAATCGTGAGCTGGAATGTTCTCGATTTCCGATTCTGAGTCGGAATTTGAAGAGTTGTCCGGTATCGACATTGAATCAGGATAAACTAAACCCTAGTGGTAAATTCGATGAGTTAGGATGAAGATGATGTGTTTCATTGGATAAATGAAATGTATTTTCTTCTTCAGCTAATAGGATATTCAAAAATGACACTGTCAAAAGATAAAATAATAATAATAATAATATACTTTCAAAAAATAGAAAAGTTTATTATAGTAAAATCATCTTGATGGATAAAACTGAAATTTGAGAAAAAGAACAAAGTAGTATAAAATCATCTTGATGGATAAAACTGAAATTTAGCAAGTAGTATACAATAAAACTTATACTTTCTTAAAAGTTTATATATTTAAAAAAGAGGGAACAAATATAATGATTTAAGGAATGAAATTATGGATGAAGTTAGTGGAATGAGATTAGTTAAGCTATGAAATAGTAGAAGGAAATGCATCTCATAAAATGCATTAGGATCTCTACATTATGCCTACTTTTCTCACTTGTATACCACAACACAGCTGGTTATTATGCATCATGCGGTTTTATATTTGAATTTAAAATTTTGATAAACTCATTCTTTACACCAAGTTATATAGTAGAAAATCTGCATCAATCAAAAGTGATACTAATATAGACAATGGTTATTTCTTTGTCTTTGGAGCGAGGTTGAACACAAACAGAAAGGCAAACATGAAAATTTTATGTCCGGAAAATAGAAAATTGGTCGCATGGAAGAGGCAGACGACCCCTCCCACCCTGGATCCGCCGCTGCACATAAGCTATATATTGTACCTTTCTCTTGCATTCATGTGGAGTACTAGTGTTTATGTTTCTCTAGTTTTTAAAATCTAACATATGAATTTGAAGGGATTCTTCTGGTTCCCCAATAACCAGCTCGATTAAATTAAAAGTAATACTCCTGTAACTTAGTATAAGCATGAGCAAATTGACAAAAATAAAATAAATTTTCCATTTATTTATATATCCATTATTTTCTTAATTCTATAAAAATCTAAGATTAAATATAATACTAGTCACTAATAAAGATGCTCAATTTTTTTTATCAACAAATCAAATTCTTATATTGATATACTGCGTTCCTCAATATTTAATAACCAAACATATTGTGTCATTGCAATCGTAACACAATCTTTTAAATAATTTATTTATATTTTTCAACTTAAGCATTTCAAATCTTTCATCAAAGTTCAGTCTGATATAATCACACAAATATAGTTTCATTGTTGAAAATGGGGGAAGTATTAATTGCAAAATGTCAAATGTAACTGCTCATTTCAATTATGCTCATTTCAATTAAAAGGTGTGTGAAACCTATAAATTTGAGTAAACTTTTTCTTATTAGAGCATGATGTCCCGACGGACGTCGGACCGGCGTGCCGGACGTCCGCCGTAAGGCAGCATGCATACGGATACGGACGTCCGCTGCGGACACCGGAGTTTCGCGGCTTTTCGGGACGTCCGCCATTGCGTTGACACGACGGACGTCCCGATTTTTTTATTGTTTTTTTGTGGATGTCCGTCGGGATGTCCGTCATTGTGTAGTAGAATGTTCTTATGACGTGGCAGTGCAGTGAGATGTCCTTATGACATGGCATGAGGTGTTTTTGGGAAGTCCGTCGGAATGTCCGCCGGGACATCCGTCCCATTGTGGATGCTCTTAGGGTAAATATAAGGGCATCAATAACCCCGGCCCGGTTTCAGGCCCCAAGTCCCCTCCCCGTCATTATTCCTCTACAGTTGCGGCCCAGACCCCAACTGCTCTAACCCTGCAGGCCACAACCCCGGGCCGCAACTAATAAATGACATTATTCACAACTTCAACCTATTTTAAACGTAAAATAAAAAACGCCGGAAATTTATAACACGAAAAAGTTAATTTCGATCGAAGATTGGAAATTACAACAAAGAAATTTTAAAATACAAAATAAAAACGATAAAAAACACAACGTCAATGCTGAAAAACGTTGGTGCGAGTCCAAATCTCTTCGATTAGATCGGCTTGGAGGCGAGTGTGTTGTTCCTCTTGGCGCATCGCAGCTGACCGGGCCATGACATTGCGGATGTCGGGAGGAAGGCCCTGCACGGGCGGGTTGGTGACAACGTAGCCACTCCCGGTGCTGGCGAGCGGATCGTCGCTCCACAAAGTGACATTATCTTCCTCGTCCTCAACGATCATGTTATGCATTATGATACATGCATACATGATGTCGGCGACTAGTGACCGCGGCCAACCACGGGCCGCTCCCTTCACGATAGCCCACCGTGCTTGGAGGACTCCGAATGCATGCTCGACATCTTTCCGAGCCGCCTCTTGCCTTTGGGCAAACAATGCCCTCCGATCCGTTGTCAGACATGTGATAGTTTTCACGAACACTGGCCATCGAGGGTAGATCCCGTCTGCCAGATAGTACCCCATACTATACCGACGGTGGTTGGCTGTGAACTCTACGTTCGGCGCTCTCCCGACACACAAGTCGTTGAACAATGGAGACTCATTCAACACATTGAGGTCGTTGTTGGACCCCGCGACACCAAAGTAGGCATGCCAGGTCCACAATCGTTTGTCGGCAACGGCCTCCAACACAATCGTGGGATGTGTGCCCTTGTGCCCGCTAGTGTATTGTCCTCTCCAAGCAGTTGGACAATTCTTCAACTGCCAGTGCATACGGTCGATGCTTCCAAGCATCCCAGGGAAGCCGTGGGTCGGCTTGTGCATGTCGACCAGCTTCCTAACGTCGTCGGTCGTTGGCTTTCTCAAGTATGTACCCTTGAATGCTTCGACGACTGCCCGACATAATCTAGCTAGGCACTCCCGTCCAGTAGGCTCGCTTACATGGAGATACTCATCGAACATATCTGATGTAGTTCCGTAAGCGAGTTGGCGAATGGCAGACGTGCATTTCTGCAACGTCGATATACTTTGTCGGCCCACAGCATCGGTGGTTTGGCAGAAATACGTGTCACAAGCTACAACTGCGTTGACAATGCGTAGGAACAAAGGCCTCCGCATCCGGAACCGGCGACAGAACATCTTATCACTCCATCGCGGATCTCTAGAGAAATAATCCGTGAAAAGCCGCAAGGCAGCTTGTTCACGGTCTCAGTGAATATACATCCGAGTACGTGGTACCCGGATTTGTTGTTCGTTCCAAGCTTGAATAGCAGCTTGGTAGCGTTCTACTTCGTTGTTGATTTCTTCTTGGATTGCCGGTACCGCCTCTGCTAACAACCGGGACATTTGAAATTCGAATAATCTTTGACGAGGAAACATTTTTTCGAATTCTAGGAAGAGATTTGAAGTTGAAATGAAGTGGAATGTGTATGAAAATGGATGGATGGAGTAGTGTTTATAAAAAAAATTTCAAATTTAATAAATAAATAAAAATTCCGTTGCGGCCCGGCCCGAACACGAAATAACCGTGGGCGGAGTCGCGTTGCGTCACATCCCGCACCATTTAACGCGCGGCCGAGGAGGCCGCGGGACGGTCACCAGGCTGGGAATGCGGCCCCGGGACCGACCCGGGCCGTGACTCTCTCCCATTTAACGCGTGGGACTGGCCGGGACTCGCGATTTGCGACCCGGCCCGTAGCGTTACCGATGCTCTTAATGATTCCTTCGAACAATAAATGAAACTACGAAAGTAAAAATGTGTGGTTGGGAAAGAGTCGAAAGACATTTCAGCTAGAAAAGTCAATGATTTTTATCCTTAAAAGATTATATATACACAATCCTCTATATATATATATTTTTTGTTCTAGAAAATGCTCCTTTCTTTAATTAATACTCCCTCCGTCCCGAGCTACTCGCTCATTTCCTTTTCGGCTCGGAGATTAAGGAATGAGTGTATAGGAAAGTCAAAAATGACGGCTGTAGGTGAAATTTTTTACTAGAAATGGAAAGAGTGCAAGTAACTTGAGACGCCCAAAAAGGAAATAAGTGCGAGTAGTGCGGGACGGAGGGAGTATAAAAATTTGATGTTTGGGCACAGTAGCCACGAAGTCGACGAGTCAAAATTTGCTGACTATATTTAAGTAATTTAAGATAGTTTAAACAAGATTGGCCACTAATCACTCAAATTATTTTCTTCGACAAAGTGACCGTTGTGGCTTTTGTGGACAGATAAGACAGAAAGACAATCAATTTGTGATTCAATTATGTCTCAAAATTTAATTAATTTATTAACCCAAAATGATACTACTGCTCATCTATCATACTCCCTCCATCCCCCAATAGAAATCGTTGTTTGACCGGGCACGAGTTTTAAGAAATGTAGAGAAAAATTAGTTGAAAAAATTAGTGGAATGTGGGATCCACTTTTTTATATTGGTTTTATAATAAAATGTGAGTGGAGTGAGTTAGTGGAATGTGGGGCCTACTACCATTTATGGTAAAAATGAAGAGTGACTCTTAATGGGGGCGGCCCAAAATGGAAATTAGCGACTCTTATTCGGGGACGGAGGGAGTAGTATTTTACAAGGACCCAACTGAAATGGGAAATTATTTGTCTGCAACAAGTAACAACCAATAATTACATTTTATATTCATTAAATATCACTAACTTTACTTGATAATGAATTTATGAATAAGTTTACTGAGTTACGAAATTAAAATAAAGGGAAAGGGGAAACAAACCGAGAACATTCTAGGCCCATCAAAGAAAATGAAATATGTATCAAAATTCAAAGTCATAGTTGACAAATAAAAAATTAAAAGTTCATCTTTGTTGAAAAAATAGGATTAAGTTGTGATTGGTGACATCGCAATAATATTTGAAATTTGTGATCCTACTGCTAAAAAGGATGTTGATTGGGACCAAAAAGGTCGTTATAAAACCCCATTATAATGATTTACATAAATTATTAAAAGTTCTTAATTTAGGGCGTTAGTGGGATATTTGGCATTAAAAAGTAGGAATTTTCTGACAATATTATCAAACTTTATAGAAATATGGAAGCCATGCGTGCACTTTACAACATGAGTTAGCAAGACATAGGGACAAGTGTATTTTTAATATTAGGAATTATAACTTAGTTATTTGGGCATCATGATTTTTGGAAAATAGATAGCTACATCATCACATTCATCCAAATATATTCCAATAGTAATCATAATCTTTTGTTATTTATTATACATAGGGAATAGAAGCACGATTAACTACCACCACTATTATGTTAATTACTAGGATTTACATAATTTTTCATAGTGTGCAACTTTCCAAGTAATTAGGTTTATTCTTTATCTTTTTCTTGAAAGTACAATTTATCTTTAATTTCAAAATGACTCAAAAAAGTGATCTATTGTAGCTTCATAATTTCGCATAAAAAGTAGTAGTAATTTCTAATATAACTTCAAATTCAACGTACTTTCTTTCAATAAAATTATGAGGACCTTCAGCTTTCCAGTATTTTAAAATAATACTTTAATTTTTTTCCTCCAAGAAATGATTGTTGCAGCAAAAGTTGCATACCTCACATGTTCTATGTAAGCTTCAAATGGGCAATCGATTTCGAGGTAAAAGAAAAGGGAAAATAAATATACTACTAACGAAAAAGATAGTTATAATTTGTCGTCTATATTTGGATTTAAATATAAAAATAGCATGATCGAAAGTTTTATACGATTGAGACTAGTGAGCAGTTGCATTGATTGAGAGTTGGGTGCTAAAAAAAAAATTCAGAATTTTTTTGAAATTATTTATGTGAAGAATATATATTGTACTAATATGTAATGGACAAATCAATTAATTATTAATACTGTTGATGTCAAAATGGGGTGACGGTGAGTGTGTCGCATTAACACATGGAGTCTTTAATAATTTTCACAATAAATTTTATAACTGTCATCGGTGCAACAACATATTTAATGATTTTTGGTTTTAGTGTTGAACTCGATAATTTCATATTGAATTCAAATTTGGAAATTTATAGCCAGTTTATTTTCATATTAAAAAATATTAGCACGGAAATTGTAGAAATCTGATTATGCTCTTCAGAGCGAGCTACGATTCAAAAATACTAACTTGATCAACTATGTATACTTAGGACAAGTTTGGTAGATATATTATAGCAAGTTAAGAGCTTTTATATGACTTTTACCTTTTGTTTGATACACATGTTAATCTTAGGGAACGATCCATGTTTTTTTTACCCGAAAAATTTCATCTTAAAGCTTATGTTTTAGCATCATTTGGTAAGTGAGACTAGTTGCTTTGGAAGTTCAAACCAAAATTGTGATATGAAAGTACAATATCGTCTTCAATGCATCTTTCTCACTCTCTACTTGAGTAGAGAAGATATATTGTTGAGGTTATTTTAATCCATATAAAACTTAACATATTAATCTTTCTTTTGCACCGAAGATCAATTAAAGATAAGATAGATTTTTAACTAAATTATCAAACACACCAACTAGATATTGTACATAACTAACACAAACCATAATACTCATTTGTGCCACTTCACGCACAGACAGCTCAGTCAGTCTTCAAATTGAGTTTAAAGTCTCGGGTTCAAATCTCTGCAGTCGTAGTTTGAGATTTTCGTATAATGTTTCATTTGGAGCTAAAGTGTGGAAAGAGAAAATAGCACTTTTTAAGTTTAAGCACGAACCATAATGAGAGATTTTAGAAAAAAGGTTATCAATTATCATGATCATTATTCCATGTAACCGAAATATGAATAGTCGTAAAACGTAGGATTATACCGACAAGAAAAAAAGGCGGTACAAGTTTTTCAACAAAATGGAACTGCAGCTGCACGTGCTTCCCACGCTCCGGTGTCCGTCGTCAAACTGTGCGTCCCACTCAAACCTCTTTTCATTGGCTCACGTTTCCTTATCGCCTCACTATTCAATCCCCCAATTCACTTCTAAATAATCAATACACAAAATAAAAAAAACAATTCTTCCAATTCAACTTATATATTCCAACGACAGAGGATTTTCCGACAGGCTTCAATCCCGCAATCTTCTTATTCCACGCCTGACCACCGTTTCCCCAAAAGCCTCTTTTTTTTCTTTGGATTTTAGCCTCAGATTCTGCAGAAAAAATCGATTAAAGGCAAGACCCGAGATCATTATTAACTCATGTATCTCTATCCCTTTTGCTTTATTTCTTTCCAGCTTTCCATCTTCATTTGTTGCTTTTTCTTGATTCTTTTGTTGAAGTTGATATTTTGATATCTTTTTAGGATATGTATGTGGTGCTGTTTTTCTTTAAAGATGGTAGCTTTATTGGTATTCGGTGAATTCAATTTATGACTTTGTTGGTGAATTTCGTCTATTTTTAGGATTTGGGTGTTTGCCTTTTGAGTCCAACATGGTTTGGAAGATTTTGGGGGAAATACATCTGTTGATTTCCTGCTCCTTTCGCATATGATTGATGAGTTTTACCTGTTGCCTAGTTTGATTTGGTGCAAGGTTTTCGGATTTTAGTGTGATTTTCATCACTTCACTGGTTAGTTTAGATGTTCATATGACTTCTTCTTACGCTTTTGTAGCTTGTGTGTTGCCTTTTGCTTTTCCTAGTTAGAGATTCAACACTGTTTTACCTGAATTTTAGGTGTTCTCACCAAATATCATAGTGCTTGTTATATATGGGCCTCAATTTCCTTGTTTAAGATATGATCATAGGCTTTGTTAAGCTCTTTTTTTTTTGTTTTCGAATACGCCGTTTCTTGAGCTGTGGCTTTGTTAGATCTGTTTGAATTAGCTGCATTTCTGGTTAGTGCTGGTATTTACGGCTCTTTTGCTTGTTTAACGTTATAATTTGGCGTGTGCCTTTTTTTTGTTATGTAGTTCTTTACTCTATTTTGTTGTTTCTTTCTTGGATGTTATGTTTAACTTGTTGCTTGAATACTTGTGAAGAGTTGAAAGAAGGGCTTACTGATCTGCTTTTAGCTTAAAAGAAGCACGATTCAGCGTAATCGCCAGTAATAGGACGGATAGATGCTACACTACCATTTTAATGGATTGATTAACTTGAACTTGTTTGACTATTTTATTGTTCAAATACTCAATCATATGTTGTTATCAATCTAGCATATATGTTGCTAATGCGGTATGTAACGACATCTTCTGCACAGGTTTTTTTGCTTTGAACCGTACTCATGGACTCCCCTCAATCAGTTGTTTCACCGCTCAAGAGCTCTTTCCCTGAGTCTGAGAAGCAACATTTGGCAGAAAAGTCGAGCCTCTCTACAAGGGAGATCAATTCCCAGAGGAATGGAAGTGCAGTTGGTAACGTGGAGGAGTTTCTCGGTGCTCTGAAGGTGTACATACACCAAGCGCGGGATATCCACAACATCTGCATCTATCAAAAACAAGACGTCTATGCTAAGCTCTGTGTGACTAGTGACCCCGAGATGACAGTCTCCACCAAGATCATCAACGGTGGTGGGGCAAACCCTGTTTTCAACGAGAATCTCATTCTCAACGTTCGCAAAGTTGATTCCTCCCTTAAATGTGAGATATGGATGCTAAGCAGGGTGAGGAATTATCTTGAAGATCAGCTTCTCGGGTTTGCTTTGGTGCCTATATCTGAAGTCCTCCTCAACAATGGTAAGTTGGAAAAGGAGTTCTCTCTTTCTTCAACCGATCTTTTCCACTCACCTGCAGGATTCGTTCAGCTGTCCGTCTCTTATGTTGGAGTGCCGCCTGAGGTCATTCCAATCCCGGCACCACTCACGTCTGCGGAGAGTGATTCAGTGACCAAGGACACTGAATCTGCCAAGTCTGTTCCTGATGACATGGACAAGATCGAGTTCCCCGACCCTAATGTCGCAAACGAGAATCACCAGATGGTCGAGGAATATTTTGGGATGCCATGTAGTAACGTGGACTCACCAAGCTCGGACAGCTTGGTCAGTTCCGATACTGAAAATCAGGTGAGCTCTGAGGCTGAGGTTCAGCATGGAGAAAGTTTCTCGGTGGGAACTGTGAGCTCGAAACCTTTGCCAAAGGTTGATTCTCCTCAGAGCTGTGCATCAACGGATGGAGGTTCTTCTGCGTCAGCTCCCGTGAGTTTTCAGTCTTGTGAGACTCCGAAAGATTCAAAATCTCAGGGTGAGGAACTCGTCTCACCTCCTAAAGATAAATCCAAGGAAAAAACTGCAAACAGCGACAGTAATGCTTCAGGTGCGGTGTCAAGTGATACGTCTGCAAAACCGGTTGTGACAGTGCCGGAGCCAAAGGTGGTTCAGCAGGACATAGTGGATATGTACATGAAGAGCATGCAGCAGTTCACTGAATCCTTAGCTAAGATGAAGCTTCCGATGGACTTTGAGAACGGGCCGACCAGCTCAGAGAATTCGACGAGCTCTGAGCAGAAGACTCCAGGATCGAAGAACTCAGGCTCTCGTGTGTTTTATGGAAGTAGAGCTTTCTTCTGAGCATGGTGGTGAGGCTCTCCCAAGATACACAAGGTGAGTTTAGTGATTAGAATGGAGACTAATGCTAGTAGTAGCATTTTAAATGTAATGTAACCTGGTGTTTGGGACTTTATCTGGCTATGTATTAGAGATTATAAAAAAAGGGATACTACTGACTTGTATGTTGTATGAGTCTTGTGTCATCTGAGTTAATTGTGATGTACTCTTAGTCTATTTCCACTGGTTTTTGCAGCCATCATATGTTCACCATCTTATTATTATAGTAGTTTCATAATTGATCAAGTTTGTGTATTTTGGGTTACATTATTTGGTCATATGATTGCATCTTGCAAGTTCTCAACTCTAATCCCCATTTTGCTGCATAGTTGCTTAATCATGGATGATAGTTTTAAAAAGTGTAAAGAACTCTATTATCTCAACTTAAAAATATAAAGCATGGTGTTTGTTGGCCCACTAATTGTGAACTTTATTCCTCAAAACCAAAATCATCCATGTTTTAAGAGAAAAATTCATTTAACAATATTATATTTTGTCCCAATATTTTATTGAAGAAGGAGAAACAAGAAAAAAGAAATGGCTATCCAATAATGTTGCTTACATGAATTGTGTAAATATGCATATCCAGTTAGTTCTTAACAATATTTAAGATACACGGCCCAAAATATTTTTACTATTCGAATAAACTCTCACAATTAAAAGCCATGTCAAGATAAAAAAAAACCATGATTAGAGTCAAGATAAATTTTATGTTTATTGTTTGATAGATGATTTAAATCACGATAAATATATGAATAGGCAAGATGTGAAACGACTTTATTGCCTTTATTAAAAATATGAATATATTTATCTTATTTGAAAATAATTAATTGTTTTGATCATGACCAATTATTCAACTTTTGATTGGGTTAAAAATGCTGTTTTTATGCGTTAATTCTAGCATATGTCGATTGGCGAATAATGTACTGCAAAAATGTTTCATTTTTAGGTTTACATTTTGTATAGGAAAAATATTGTCGAATGAAATATGTTGAGAAAAGAAAATACTCCATCACGTCTCATAAAACTAGTCATCTTTCAAATTTCACACAAATGAAGAGAATACATTTAAATTTTAATAGATATATGGAAAAGTCGTTCTATTTGTCTTTATATACTACCCCACACGTCATTTTCACAAACAGTAATACATATTCGAGTAAAACAATACTTTAAGGCCATGTTTGGTTGACAGGATTCTGTCTGGTAAAGTAATCTGATTCCTTAAATTTTAAATTCCAGTGTTTGTTTCCGTTTTTAATCAAACTAGGAAAGTAATCAAAATCCTGAAACAAGGAAAGTTAGTACAACTTTCCAGCATTCTGAATCCTAACTTTTCTTAGTTATTCCTTTTCCCAGTTTTATGATTCTTACATATTTAATGCAATATAGTATAGTTTCATCATCATCATCATCATTTATTACAATGTTTTAAAAATAAATTTAAAAATATAAACCATACTTAATTTCAGGATAATAAATAACTATAATTCAAATTATCATAATTATAACTATATTATTAATATTTATATTTAATTTTTATTATCATAATAATAATAATTTATTTAATAATTAAATATAATTATAATTATATAATAATATAATAATTATTACTCTATAAATTAGTAATTAACAATAAAATTGTAGTAAAATTTTAAATTATAAAATTTATTCAATTAAATATTTAGTAAATATAATAATAATAATAATCTTATTTATTATTATATATTATGATGTATAATCCATATTTAAACTATCTATCGTAATAATAAATAAAATAATATAATTATTATCATTGTAATTAATAATTTATTAAATAATATGTATTATTATTTTTTATAAATAAAAACTGATAAGTATATTTTTTGTTTTGTGTTTAAATCAAATATAAACTTTAAAATCTTGATATTTTTCAAACACATGAAAGTAAAGTTATTAGGAATCATATTCCCGGGATTCATTTTCCCATGAATCATTTTCCTTGCCAACTTTACTTTCCCGCCAACCAAACATGGCCTAATACAATTCCAATTCCAATTCCAAATCCAAAATTGGATTATATTTTTGGACCATCCCAAAACTAAATAAAAATAATAATTTTGTGGGGACGCATAGATGTGAATGGGAATTAATGCATTTATTTATAGGGTGTGAATGGGGAATTAATTGACTATATTCGTAGCCGCAAAAGTTGGTAAATAGTTCAATTAATTGCATAAAAAGAACCCTCCGCCACACCTTAGTTTTATCAACATAAAAAAAAAATAAAAAATTTGAGTGTTTAAATGTTAAGTTTTTGCCAATTCAACTGCGTTGGACAATCCAAAAGGAATACGAACTCAACTATCATGGAACGGAGTAAATATTAAAAGCTATTGCAGCTGATAAGCTGTCCTAAAATAAGGTTAGCCAAACACCCTCTTTTAAACACACTGTATATTCTAAAGATGAAAGCATCCATGAAGTAAAAACCAACAATGAGACATGTAATAATGAAACAGTAAAATAAATATAATCATATCTGTATTTTTATTGGAAGGGAAACTTAGGAGGCTAAACTCCCTCTTTTATATATCACGCTAGCAATCACACATACAAATCTGAGACGAATACAAATCCCAGACAAAAATAAGAAAATTTTCAGGCAGTCATTAGAGCCAAAAAACAGGGGGGAAAATGAGTACAAAATTAAAGAAAAAGAAATAAAATAGGAGTATAAAAAACTATCTACCTTTCCAGAAAGAAATCAAAGCTTGTATGGATCCTCCTCCCGCAATCTGATGTACATCTCCACCAAAATGTCGATCCTTATAATTTCAAACGACATCCCTGTTAGCTCTCTGTAATGACATGAGATATATATCTTTATGTATATATCTGTCACAGATACGTACACAACCCACAACTTCTCAAAAATATCATCTCCTACATTATCTTCATACCACTGAAGTTTCCTACGCAGCAATCCCTGAAGAAATGGAGAAAAGATTAGCTCAACACCTAAATCATTGAACAACACCATAAGTCAAGAGAGAGAGCTTTCTTCGGAACATTACAATTGTACATGCTTTGCACTAGAAAACTTCACACATAACATTCATGTTGCTTCTATTGCTAATTAGTTACTACTTCTTTATGCAGTGAGACTGTGAGAGATTTCAAGTAGATTACAAACTATGACAACCGAAGCAACCTTAGACAAGTAGATTAACAAGTGCAATTAAATGAGGGTTGACAATAAAAGCAGCCTGAAATGGTACAAAAAATTAACAAGTAGATTAACAAGTAGACAAAAGTAGTAATAATTGATCAGGTTCAAAATCGTCCATCCACAAGTATAAGGAGATAAAGAGAGTTGCAGCTTTAGATAAGAATCAAAGAAATATTACCTCTACTGGATTGCCTATTTGGAAGGTCATAGCCAACCACATAATCCTCAGAATCTTTAGCAGCAACATCTTCTGAGTCTCCAAGCCCATAACTATATGAATTAGAATTATCGAGCTCAGAAGACGCAGTTTGCCAAGTTGGGTCACCATATACAGAACCACTACGGTAAAAGTCCCCATAGGACCCCTCATAGTCACCAGTTGAGGTAGGGAAAGAAGATGTTGTGGCTACACCAGTTCCAGTGTTTCTTCCAAATCCTCCTGCTCCCGCAGCATAACTGTTATCTCCACCTCTGTAGCCAAAGTTTCCACCATTGTAGCCAGAAGAGTTTCCTCCGAGGGACCCAGCAACAGGGGAAGTACCCCAGTTTGCCCCATTGTTTCCAAAGACTCCGAAACCACCACTTCCAGAACCAAAGTATGAAGCAGAGCCGCCACTATTTGGAGAAGCATTAAGTCCACCGTTTCCCCAAACACTTCTAGGTGAGGAGCTTAGAATAGATTCACCTCTGCTGTTATTTGTATTGTAACCAATAGGTGTGTTGTACCTGCTCTGGTTATTGGCAAAATAAGGGTTCAGAACACGGCCATAACCTAGGTTGCTGTTGAAGTTAGAGCCTCCTCCAAAGCCACCACTTAAACCTTGCTCCATATTGACACCCAGCCCATATGCAGGAGAACCGAAAGGTGAGAAACCAGCTCGACCACTAGCAAGTGGACTGTATCTACCATCCATCCTAACTCCATAACCTCCAACTGAGCTAAGATTATATCCCTGGGCATAGCTATTGAGGAAATTGCTGGGTCTAGTAAACCCATAGTTATAACCAACAAGGGGGCTCCGGCTGGGCCCCGGAGACAACTCTTTGGGAACTGCTCGCTTTACCTCAACCATTTTACCATTGAGTTCATGAAAAGTTTTGTGCAATACCCTATCTACTGCATCCTCCGAATCATATGTTATAAAACCAAAACCTCTTGGCCTCTGCGTGTTGTAGTCATACATCACCACAACGTCTGTTATGGTACCGAACTGATCAAAATAAGTTTTAAAATCATTCTCAGTGACTGTAGATGCTAATCCTCCTACAAATATCTTTTTAGTGCGCCCAGTTCCTGGTGAACCTTGCATGCTGCCACTGTTCCGATTTATTAGGTGCTGATCATCCCTTGGAACAGCTTTCTTGGCTTCAACCTGGTGGACAAAAAAGGAAGGAATGCATCAAATGTGAGACAACTGTGAATCGCATCATGAAAGAATCATGGAACGCAGACCTACAGGCAAAAGAAGCATTTGGCTTTTGTTTCTGGCTATAAGCTAAGGCGGGTAACTCTTGCATTGTATAATAAAAAAATTAACTTCTACTCTAACAAGGCATTGGTTTCAACAAACAACTATCTATTGGCAACTCAGTTGAGTTTTTCTTATGCATTCTAATTTCGATGTAGTGCAACCAAACCAACTTACAGTTCGTCCTTCAATCATGTGCTTCTCCTTAACCACCCTCTCAGCAACGGCAGGGTCTGCAAAGACAACAAAGCCAAATCCACGAGCACGACCTGTGGTTCGGTCTTTCATGATCACTGCTTCCACAACATCTCCATATGTTTCAAAATAATCTTTAAGACGATCCTCATTCGTGTCCCAAGAAATCCCACCGATAAAGAGCTTACCTTGATCCACCTCCATCTTTTCTGCAAACTGGAGAAGATTAGATCAAAAACAAGAAATCCTCAATCAGAACGTGAACATAGCACATGAAACCACAAAAAAGACTATAATTAAAAGAATAGCAATATCTCCCTATTCAGCATTAATCCAATCACAGATTAAATATTATCAGAATTAAATTGAATTAAGTACTACAACGGATGAATCAATTCAGCTGCAGATCATCAAAATCCAAATCTAATAGATCCGAGAATAAACATATAGCCAACCAACAATCACGAATTTTATTTCAGCTTATCCATAAAATCAGGGAACAGAACAAAACCGCTGATCAAATACGAAATGCAGGATTTGCAATAAAATGATTGGATCCTTCATTCATCCAACAAACAATAAAAAATCATACCTTATCCAGAAAATCAGGCAGGAATCCGGTAAGCAGTCAGTGATCAAATAAATATTAAGTAGGATTTATCGGATCCTTGGTTCATCAATAAGATTCAATATCAGCAAACCTGAAACGCAGAATTGAGGGAGATCAGAGAAATCAACAGAAACAGAATAAGAGCAATCATGAATGTCAGTTAATTCCTCACCATGGAAAGAAGAAGAAAAGGATTGGAAATCAAAGGTAAAGCAAGATCTAATGAGAGGAATAAACATAAATGAAAAGAGAAGGTATGCTCATCCTCTCACTTTCCTTTCTCTCTCTAAAAGGTCCTTCTCTTCCTTTCTTTTTCCTTGGTTATTCCACTCCTTTTAAACCAAATTCTGAAGAAATGGAATTTCTTTGCTTTGTTGAGATGAGAGGAGATATTATTTATTCATAATAATATTATTCAAATTAGGGAAGAGAGAAAAAAGAGAGGGGTGTTTATGGCATTCTTTCTCCCTAATTCTATGCAATATTTCAAGTCCATCTTTGATGACAGCATATGTTGAGCTATCATTTTATTCACTTTGATTCATTAATATGTTATAACAACTTTTACATTTGTTTTATTTATAACTTCAATTTTGGGTGTCTTTTAAATATTTTAAAAGATAGTTAAAAAATAAGTTAAAAGTCATATTACAAAGATGCACCAAAGATTTGATTGGTTTTGGTATAAACTTTGGAACCTAACTAATTGTTTGCAAGTAATTTACAGTGCTACATTGTGCATTAAATATTGAATATCAGCTAACCTCTTTAATATGATGAGTGGCTATTCAAAATTAATTATGTTATAGGTTTAATTAATCTTGATACTAATTAATGTTTTTCTCTCTCTCTTGAAGATGAGTAATTTTTAATCTTGATATTTTGTGAGATATTTATTGTTTTATTCCACAGTTTAATAAATGTATATGCACTAATAAAATAGTACTCCGTAGTAATAAATAAGTGATAAAAAAATGGTGAGTCAATTGGTTTCTATTTTCTTCCCTGTGACCTAAATTTGGCCATTGCCATGTGGACCATGGAAATTATTACCGAAGATAGAAGTTTTCATTTTTGTTGAACTCCAAACAAAATGTTACTTGTATATAATAAAAAAAAGTACTACGCAGACTATTCAATTAAAATGATATAAATGTCCAAATAGTGTGCAAAGACTTTCGATAGTGACTAACCAAAGAGGTAACTCATGCATAGACGAGATCAAGCGCTATTTTAGTTAGTAATACGTTTTCCTTAAATTGAAAGTACAAGTCACAAATACGAGCATGAAGTAATTGAAGAATTATACCCGTTTTTAAAAAAAGAAAAAAAAAACAATAATTGAAAACAAATGCACACGAATAGAGACACTCAAATCATAAATTTTCATATCAAAATCCCAACATCAGAGTATAAAAAAAAACTCCTATTTGTATAAGACATAAATAAATAAATAAATAAATAAATAAATAAATAAATAAAAGTCACAATAATTAAAATACTTCCAATCTTTCTCCATCATTCTCATAAAAAGTAGAAATAATACTTTAACTAAAGTAGGGTTCATCCTCTAATATAACTTGGGCTTGACATGGGGTGATTTTGTTGGTAGAGTTGGTGAATATGAAGTAAAGTAATCTCATCAAGAATATACGTAGATTTGAATTTTTTTTAACTTAAAAGAATAAAAGTGCTCCATAATCCAACAAAGATGTGTCGAAATCTTTCGGCTGAAGTAGCATATTAAAATATTGATCAAATTACCACAGTAGTTAATTGAGATAATTATAAAATAAAAATGATAAAAAATAATGATAAATCAAAGAAATTTAGCTGGCAGTGGCTAATTAATATTAGCATGTTCCATGATGCCAGCTGAAACCACCACTATCATGGAACAGTTCAAACTTCCAACCGTTACTAATCATTCATTTATATCTAATAGCCCACCACCATCCCTAATTAACCAAACCCATATCAAAATCACACCCAACACAATTAAAACTGTGACTATTTCTACCCCACATTGAGTTCTTACTGAATAAATTACAAGTACAAGTGTGTAGTAGCCGACCTTACTCGAACGTGATCTGTTCTATATGCTCGTACCTCTGTATCCGGAAACCTTGTCTAGTAGATATACTACCGAAGCTTTACTACATATTTTCTTAATTTATGATACATCAATGTGTGTGTGTGTGTGTTTATCATCATGTAGTCTTTCATTGTTGTTATTTTGTTGCAGTTTGGTCCTCATCGTCGTCGTCATCGTTGAAACATGCTATCTAATGCCAAGGAGTCTTTAATTTTGGAGGTGCAGCTCTTGAAGCTTCATTGACTAATTTTTTCTCAGATCAAACTCATACATACTTTTGTTGCTCTATTCTTTCCTATCTATTCCTGTCATGTATAGGCATATGTGAGTTTGTGTCTGGAAATTGTGGCCACTTAAGATGGAAATAATTGTAAATGCAAACATACATATGATATTATATCTCAATCATTGTTTTATTTACTTCTTTTATGGAGTATAGGATAAGATACGCACACTGGCACACACGACTACTAGGTCAAATCTTTGACTTCTTTTTTTAATTATCTTCACTACTTGTCACTTTTCCTTAGACCTAAATTTGGTAATCAACTCACTAACTTCTATAAGATGAAAACAATCACACCCATCGATTTCTTGCGGCTTTGTGAAGCAATCACGACCGACCTTACTTGAACATGATCTGTTCTATAGGCTCGTACCTCTATATCCTTGATTTCTAAGGAGACAGGAAAACCACGTGAGGTGGATGAACCGTCAGGTGCTCTTGGCTAGCGGTAGGGATACCGGTGGATGCTGGTAGATGATCGTTCTTAGGGGGGCACGTGTTTATTTGAGGTGTGCAGTGCATTATTTCATTGATGAGTGTGATTGTTATTGAAGACTGCAAGTTTAAGTAAAATAAGGAAGTGAATGTGGTTTGTGTGAAAAAGAATATGAATCCATTGTAGTTGGATCTTACTCTGCTCCATTTTTGAAGTATCTTCCTAGTGGAGTAATAATACAACCTAAATCCTTCCAACATAATATTTGGTAGTACAATAAGAGTTTTGACTCATCTACCAATCACACATACAATCTGACTGAGAAGAAAAAAATAAGGAAAATTTCAGCCAAACATTGGAACCAAAAAACAGGGGAAAAAATGAGTACAAAACTAATAAAAAAAAACTCTCTACCTTTCCAGCAAGAAATCAAAGCTTGTATGGACCCTCCTCCCGCAATCTGATGTACATCGTCACCAAAATTTTGATCCTTGTATATTCAGAAGGCTTCATAAAATATGCTTCAATCCGACATCCCGGTTAGCTCTCTGTAATGACATGAGATATATATCTTTATGTATATATCTGTGACGGATATGTACACAACCCACAGCTTCTCAAAAATCCCATCTCCTACATTATCTTCATACAACTGAAGTTTCCTACGCAGCAATACCTGAAGAAATGGAGAAAAGATTAGCTCAACGCTCAAAATCATTGAACATAATTTGATCACTCCTTGTCTAAGTTCATTTAAGTATCTAAGCAATCAATGTTTCTCCGGGTAAGTATCAAACACCATTAGTCATAAGCAAGAGCTTTCTACGTCTTTTGTTAACTTTAGTACTTTGCAATGGTACATGTTTTGCACTCAGAAACTTTACACGTAACATTCATGTTGTTTCTATCGCTAGTTAGTTATTTATGCAGTGAGAGATTTCAGTTGGAGCAAATTATGACGACCGAAGCAACCTCAGACAAGTGGATTAGCAATGCAATTAAATGAACCCGACAGTAAAAGCAACCTGAAGTGAATGCAATCAAATGAACGAAAAAGTGCTAACAAATAAGGATTGGTCCATAGATGGCTTCAATAAGAATTCGCAACTTGGCACAAAAAATGGTAAAGGTTTCAGACGAGGCTAATTATTATGCACCAATACGGATGCTCCCTGGCCCTGCACTAACTATAATTACAGCTTCTAGTTTTCAATCCGGATGCATCAACAAGTAAATCAATGCCAGAAAAACTTAACACCAAGTTTCACACAATGTTTTTGTAATTCCAGAGAACTAGATAAAGTGGAAAGTAAAGAAAATATCAGTATATGAGTTTCATTCCTTGCAATCACAGCAAAAAGGCTAATATATGCATAAAAAAGTAATAATGATTGATCAGATTCAAAATCGTCCATCCACTAAATTAACGTAAGGTAAGGAACTCAAGTATAAGGAGATGAAGAGGGTTGCAGCTTAGATAAGAATCAAATAAATATTACCTCTACTGGATTGCCTATTTGGAAGGTCATAGCCGACCACATAATCCTCAGAATCTTTAGCAGCAACATCTTCTGAGTCTCCAAGCCCATAACCATACGAATTAGAATTATCGAGCTCAGAAGATGTAGTTTGCCAAGTTGGGTCACCATATACAGAACCACTACGGTAAAAGTCCCCATATGATCCCTCATAGTCACCAGTTGAGGCAGGGAATGAAGATGTTGGGGCCACACCATTTCCAGTGTTTCTTCCAAATCCTCCTGCTCCCGCAGCAAAACTGTTATCTCCACCTCTATACCCAAAGTTTCCACCATTGTACCCAGAAGAGCTTCCTCCGAGGGACCCAGCAACCGGGGAAGTACCCCAGTTTGTCACATTATTTCCAAAGACTCCGAAACCACCACTTCCAGATCCAAAGTATGAAGCAGAGCCGCCACTATTTGGAGAAGCATTAAGTCCACTGTTTCCCCAAACACTTCTAGGTGAAGTGCTTAGAAAAGATTCACCTCTGCTGTTATTTGTATTGTAACCAATAGGTGTGTTGTACCTGCTCTGGTTATTGGCAAAATAAGGGTTCAGAACACGGCCATAACCTAGGTTGCTGTTGAAGTTAGAGCCTCCTCCAAAGCCACCACTTAAACCTTGCTCCATATTGACACCCAGCCCATATGCAGGAGAACCGAAAGGTGAGAAACCAGCTCGACCACTAGCCAGTGGACTGTATCTACCATCCATCCTAACTCCATAACCTCCAACTGAGCTAAGATTATATCCCTGGGCATAGCTATTGAGGAAATTGTTGGGTCTAGTAAACCCATAGTTATAACCAACAAGCGGGCTCCGGCTAGGCCCTGGAGACAACTCTTTGGGAACTGCTCGCTTTACCTCGACCATTTTACCATTGAGTTCATGAAAAGTTTTGTGCAAAACCCTATCTACTGCGTCCTCCGAATCATATGTTATAAAACCAAAACCTCTTGGCCTCTGCGTGTTGTGGTCGTACATCACCACGACGTCTGTTATGATTCCAAACTGATCAAAATAAGTTTTAAAATCATTCTCTGTGACTGTAGATGCTAATCCTCCTACAAATATCTTTTTAGTGCGCCCAGTTCCTGGTGAACCTTGCATGCTGCCACTGTTTCGGTTTATAAGGTATTGATCATCCCTTGGAACAGCTTTCTTGGCTTCAACCTGGTAGACAAAAAAAGGAAGGAATGCATCAAAATGTGAGACAACTGTGAATCGCATAATGAAAGAATCATGGAACGCAGACCTACAGGCAAAAGAAGCATTTGGCTTTTGTTTCTGGCTATAAGCTAAGGCGGGTAACTCTTGCATTGTATAATAAAAAAATTAACTTCTACTCTAACAAGGCATTGGTTTCAACAAACAACTATCTATTGGCAACTCAGTTGAGTTTTTCTTATGCATTCTAATTTCGATGTAGTGCAACCAAACCAACTTACAGTTCGTCCTTCAATCATGTGCTTCTCCTTAACCACCCTCTCAGCAACGGCAGGGTCTGCAAAGACAACAAAGCCAAATCCACGAGCACGACCTGTGGTTCGGTCTTTCATGATCACTGCTTCCACAACATCTCCATATGTTTCAAAATAATCTTTAAGACGATCCTCATTCGTGTCCCAAGAAATCCCACCGATAAAGAGCTTACCTTGATCCACCTCCATCTTTTCTGCAAACTGGAGAAGATTAGATCAAAAACAAGAAATCCTCAATCAGAACGTGAACATAGCGCATGAAACCACAAAAAAGACTATAATTAAAAGAATAGCAATATCTCCCTATTCAGCATTAATCCAATCGCAGATTAAATATTATCAGAATTAAATTGAATTAAGTACTACAATGGATGAATCAATTCAGCTGCAGATCATCAAAATCCAAATCTAATAGATCCGAGAATAAACATATAGCCAACCAACAATCACGAATTTTATTTCAGCTTATCCATAAAATCAGGGAACAGAACAAAACCGCTGATCAAATACGAAATGCAGGATTTGCAATAAAATGATTGGATCCTTCATTCATCCAACAAACAATAAAAAATCATACCTTATCCAGAAAATCAGGCAGGAATCCGGTAAGCAGTCAGTGATCAAATAAATATTAAGTAGGATTTATCGGATCCTTGGTTCATCAATAAGATTCAATATCAGCAAACCTGAAACGCAGAATTGAGGGAGATCAGAGCAATCAACAGAAACAGAATAAGAGCAATCATGAATGTCAGTTAATTCCTCACCATGGAAAGAAGAAGAAAAGGATTGGAAATCAAAGGTAAAGCAAGATCTAATGAGAGGAATAAACATAAATGAAAACAGAAGGTATGCTCATCCTCTCACATTCCTTTCTCTCTCTAAAAGGTCCTTCTCTTCCTTTCTTTTTCCTTGGTTATTCCACTCCTTTTAAACCAAATTCTGAAGAAATGGAATTTCTTTGCTTTGTTGAGATGAGAGGAGATATTATTTATTCATAATAATATTATTCAAATTAGGGAAGAGAGAAAAAAAAGAGGGGTGTTTATGGCATTCTCCCTAATTCTATGCAATATTTCAAGTCCATCTTTGATGACAGCATATGTTGAGCTTTCATATTCTACACATTGTTTCATTAATACTAATTTTGTATTTTTGTTATAACAACTTCGACATTTGTATTTGTAACTTCAATTTAGTGTATCTTTTTTATTATTTAAACTTTGTAAATTTTATTAGTTTTCATATGCATCAAAAATCTTGTCTGGGCTTGCTCGATGCATGAAAAGTTTACTGAATTTGTAATATTTAATATAGTTACAACAATAAATTAAATAAGTCAGATTACAAAGATGCACCAAACATTTGATTGGGTTTGCTATAAATTTTGGAGCCTAACTAAGTAATTTGCAGTGCTATATTGTGCATCAAATTTGGAATATCGGCTAACCTCTTTAATATGATGAATACCTATTCAAACTTAATTATATTATAGGTTAAATCTTGGTACTAATTAATGTTTTCCTCTCTCTCTCTCTCTCTCTCTCTCTCTCTCATGAAGAGGAGTAATTTTTTATCTTGATTTTCCGTGAGATATTTATTGTTTTATTTCACTAGTTTGCTATATGGTAGTAATCAATGTATATACAGGTACAAAATGTATGAGCTTTGACATCAACATACGACCTGTTTTATACTTAGTTTTTGAAGATAACTTGAATCTCATATACGATGTGGGATAATTAGTCTCCTTGTTTTTACGGAGCTCTTTGTGAATGATAATAAGAAATTGCAATCTATGAACTGGTACAAAAGCAAGGACAAAATTGACTCTCAATCATTGATTTATATACTTCATTTGGTATACTCATAATATACACACCCATGTCACATTTGGGTCAAATCTTTTCCTTCTTTTATTTAATCATCTTCGATACTTGTTACTTGTCCTTATATGTAAACAATCTCACCCATTTCCTTAGTTAAAGCGTTAAAACTGTTACCGTTAGTCTCCAACATCGAAGTCTTATTTGTTTTATAGGCTTGCACCTCTATACCCTAAATTCTAAGGAGATAAGAAACCGTGTCTAGTGGATGAACCGTGGCGGTTTAACTAGACTGTAGTTTTTTTCTTTCTAAAATGTCATTACAGGTGAACATATATCTCCTACCTAAATTTAAGTAGCATAAGTGATTTGAATAGCTGGTGAATCTTTGCAAAAAAAAAAAATTTAATATCGTGTGAGTAAATGACTCATATTTTAGATATTAACAGAGAAGAATAGATACATTTGATCTGAGTAGAAGGCCAAGAAATGTACGAGCTTCATTGTCTACATGCGTCCTCTTTTATAGCTAGCTTTGAAGATGTACTAGCATTACTTATCGTATTCGACGCGGGAGAGATAGTTATAGTATTAGGGCGCGTCTGGTAGCCCCGAAAACCCTAGAAACACCACTCTGCACCCCTCTTTTCCACCGTTTGGTGGCCCCTGCAGAATTCCAGCGACCCGGTATACATCCATCGGGTTTCCACGCTTCATCTACTACTATCCGCGAGTTCGTGTTGATGGTGTTGAGCAGGTATAAGGCAAGGGGTTTTCACAATTTGGCTGAAAAGGTTGTATTTGTACCATTTTGCCCTCCGAAAAGGTTCCGTAGCTGGCTCAATTTTGGTCGAGGCTACGTTTCGACGATTGACGGTGACGTTGAATTCCGGCGAGATCGGCCCCGCCATCGTCAGATTCATCCCCTTGATCGCGAGGCTACTGACCGCGTATGTCGGCGATTTGAACCTGAAGACGAGGTAGAGCACTCCGGTGGATATGGCGGCGGCGATTACGAGAAGCGCGAGTGCGGAGAGGGTGAAGCAGCAGCGGCGGCGGCAGCAGCTCCTCCCGCTCTTTCCGCGGCGCGTGAGGGCTTCGAACTTCTTGGCGTTCTCCGGCGGCGGATAGCAAAGGATCTGGGAATGAGGAGTGATTTGTGGATCAGAAGCGGAATAATTTTTGTTTGGGCTGAACCAAACGACCTGCAACTCTCTCAACCCACTCATGAAAGCCCATTTGCCAGGTACTCATAATAATTATTTTATGGGCTACCAGACGCACCCTTAGTGTTAACTTTCACTCTTTACCAACAAATTGGCTATTTTTGAATTAATATATTCTGAATTATTGCAATTTATTAATAGGTTTTGTAGAAGCATTTATGTTTTCTTAATTTTATGTAGTCACATATTATATATGCATATTCTTATTACTAGATTTAGTATTGATTAGTTAATAATAAGAGAATGTTGTTATTTTAAAATTTACTACTACTAAATTGATATAATTAATAAAGAAATGCACAAAATTGGGCCAATTAGAAATTGTGAAAAATCGAAAAAATCCAAAATCGTCATTTAGTAAAAGTGTAAAACCAATTAAAAGCGTCTTCTTCGTCACAGCAACTCTCAATTCTTCTTCACACCAAAATCACCCCAAGCTTCATTTCCACTCTCGTTTCCATTTTTTCACAATGATCACCCCTTGATTTTACATTTCTTTTTGTTTTTCCGACTCACAGATTGTGCGAACGAGTAGGTTTACTATGCGTGAGAATAATCCAACAAGCTAAGGTGAAGAAGCATCTAACTTTTTTGTTGATTTCTGGAATGTGTTTGTTGAAGAATCTGGTGCATGAAATAAAGGATGAATGAAATAGGAAAATAAATGCTGAGGTGTTACACGAAATAAACGTGTGCATGGGTGCATGCACACGAGGGAAGTATGTTGCGAAGTTGGATATCAACACATAGCATAGAGTTTGTTAGATCAGATCTATGATTTGAATTGTTAGTTGTAAACGCAGCTATATAAGCTGTTTCCATTTCAGTTGTATGTTTTCATGTTTTTGGAATTAATGCAAAGTTCTCCTTCCCCTGTTCTCTCTTCTCCGAGTAGTTCGATTTGTGATGTATAGATATGTTTCCTTCTATCATCCATACTTAACAATATTTTGTTAATTAGCTTGCCAAAGGGAAGAGAGATCACTGATCAGAGATGTATAGATATGAGGAGAAATCGTAGAGATATTCGCATGTACGTAAGCAAGTCACCAGTATTTTTTGTATTGGATTTGATGCAAGTCTGAAAAGATCGATTAAAACAATATATAGTTGATGAGCTGATACATTAGTCAAGTAGAAGTAGGCTTTAATACTAAAGTTCAATTTCAGTTTACATTTTCCTAGGGTTACTTGTTTTTGCCGGAATTCCTTTTATTCTTCGATACTAGCCCTCCGTCTTTCATTCCTTTTTTTTCTTTTTAGTCCATTCACCAATACTTACCAACTTTTCAAAAATTTAAAAATAAAGTGATACTTAAAATTTTGAAACAAAATAATTAGAATTCACTCAATTTCAGACCAGTCTTGTTGGCCTGGGCTATTTATTATAAGGCTAATCGTATCAAATTATGAGCTATTCGGTTTAGCGTATCTTCCACCAAATATGGAGTATAATCATCGGCGGACCCAGGTGGGGTCGCGTGGGGTCGACCGACCCCACCGGCGGTCCACCGAGTGTTGCCGGAATACTTCATTTTCGACCTTTGACCCAGCGCAGCTCCGTCTCCGACCCCACTGCAGCTTCAACTCCACCGAAACCTTCTGCCTTTTTTTCCAAAAATAAGAGGAGAGATGAGAGGTATAGGAAAGGGGTTGCAGAAACTGTGTTGGAAGGCTGAAGGAGACGACCTTTGGGCATATTTTGTGCAAATAAGTTGGGCCATTAGTGGGCAACTAATTAAATAGGTTGGCTCATTGTGGATTTATTAAGCATAACTATTTTTTATAATTTTCGTTTCAAGTTTCATTATATTTATATTTTATTTATTATTCCCTAGGTTCCCAAAGAATATATATTTTGAGTTCACTACAGGTTTTAATATAAAGTTGGTAAAGTAAGAGAGATGTGGAAAAAAAAATAATTAAAGGATTGTTAGTGGAGAATGAATCTCACCTCATTAAAGAAAAAGAACTTATCAAAATTAGAAAGTGCATATTCATATGGGACGGACTAAAAAAAAAGAGTGCATATTCTTGTGGGACGGGGGGAGTAATATTTTAAAACTATTACTATTAAAATGTTTGGTTCTAAGAATTTTAAAATTGTTGTTTTACACTTTCACATACGGATATTCTGAAAATTAACTATCCCTCACAGAATATGACTATTAAAATATAATAATTTTAAATAATTATTTAAATATTATATTTATTATTATATTTTTAACTATATCCAACCCCACTGGCTTCATTTTCTGGATCCGCCATTGAGTATAATGGTAATTGCATCGGGTTGTAGGATTATTTGGGCCAATCAATCCATAAGCGAATGCGTTGGGCCTGGGTAGAGAGAGTAATATATGAAGCTCAAATCATGTCTCGTCTTTCCACTCCTCTCCGACTTTACCTTTAGCAGCTCAAATCCTCACTTCAATACTTGTTACTTTTCCTTGTACATTCGAATTTCCTAATCAACTAAATCTCTTCTCTAATATCAAAACAATCACACCCATTCCCTTAGTTAAACTGTGAGTATTACTATCCCACGTCGATTTCTTACTGAATAAAAGACAAGTACTTAAATTGACAGAAGAGTGAAGAAGCCACGACCTTACTTGAACAGGATCTGTTCTATAGGCTCGTACCTTTGTATCCTTGATTTCTAAGGAGACAGGAAATTACGTCTGGTGGATGAATGAACCGTGGCTGCCTGGCTAGAGCGTGATTAACAGCCCCTCGGGTCAGGTTCCTCAGGTTTAAGGGCGAATGCAGAAAATTATTATAGTAGACATTTCGGGTCAGGTTTAAGGGCGTACGCAGAAAATTATTATAGTAAGTGCTATACATTCTAAATTTTATTATAAGATAATAATTTTCCTATATTTTGTTGTTTTGATAGGGGCTTTTGCATTTTGATAAGGCTCGTTTCATGCATTGGTTTTGGGTGATATTATATGCTTTTGGGGGAGATAATGCACAAATTGTGAGTTTAAGTGTGCAGGTATCTGCTGGGTCAAGTAGATGGTGCAAACTGACTGAGCAGATTCAGATTAAGCAGAAATGGAGCAAAAATGCAGAAAAAGTGGCCTAAGTGGTCAAGGAGACAGAATGGCGGGATGAGGCAAAAGTGCAGAAAAAGTCACCTAACAGGTCAAGGAGACAGAATGGCGTGATGACATGAAGATCCTCAATTACTGCAAGGGTAAAATGGTCAAATCAGACGAGAAGTTGCCTTAGGGTTGAAGTTGAAGCTGCTCTATAAATAGAAGCTTTCCACAATGAAGAAGCAACGCTTAACGCTATCGTAGTTTAGGTCGGAAGCTCACATAGGCGCTTAACGCCACTACTCTCTTAGCTTAGTTTAGATAGTTAACTGCTTTCTTAGCTTAGTTCAATGGTTTCGACGGGGAATTGACGACTCCAACGTTGGATCCTTGCTTTCTTTACCGCTTTTGAGACGCTGTAGTTAGATCTCGAGTTTCATTGGAGGAATTGACGACTCCGCCTTTGGATCTCGACTTATTTCCAGTTTTATGAAGCTTTGGTGTTTATTTTCATGTTGATGATGCTATTTACTCATGTTTCTTGGATGATTTTCGCAATTGGTGGCTTAGATGTTTATATCCATGTTGTTTACATGATTTCCAGTAGTTTAGAGGTTGAGATCTAGTTGTTCACGTGCTCGATTTCTGAGATCTGTGGTGATGCATTCAAGGTTAATCTGTGTTTATTCCGCTTTTTGCTGGACCAAGGAGAGTAGATCTGGTAGTTCTAGCTTGAATTTCGTGTTTACGACTCATTTTGACGCATGCTCTGTTTTATTTTCTCAATGGTGTTGAAGCTCTGTTCCATGTTCTGTTTTTACTTGATTGTTTGGAGAAGACGAAGTAGAAGTTAGTTAGAAAATCAGATCTACTTTTTGCTTTTGCTTTTTGGTTTTCACAGCTTTTCTGCCAGTCCCAGCCAGTTTAGGAAAAATGGTCCCCACTTGCTTATTCATCTTTGTCTGCCTATTTTGGGAAAGTTTCAGCATGTTCCTTCAGTTTCAGGTATTCTAGTTAGTTTAACTCCAGTTTACAAGTTGCCTTGAGTTTGGTTGTCATGCAAGTGTCCGTACTTTTCCCATCCGCTAGGTCAGTTAGATAGAGTCCAGTTTAACTCCGCTAGGTCAAGTAGATTAGAGTATTAACCCACTCAATGAATGCGTGGCAGCAGCCGACCCCTTTTCCAATTGTGTCGTAGAAACAATCTCGAGTAGGTCCATAGTCCATGTGGTTCAACCCTGCTCTTGCCACTTATACTTAGTAATATTTGTTGCATTAGTGGGAAAATTATAAATCTTATTGAAAGGAGGGACACGTGCATGCGACACACGTGCAAAAATCCCTCACTTCACATTTCATTTTATACAAAATACCAACAATATCATAATGTTATATAACTAAAATTATTAAAAAAAATAATTGGGGAAGGGCTTAAGCCCCTCCCTAATCGCATGTGTGTCCGCTAGTGGCAGTAGATGATCGTTCTTGCCTCTGGCTAGAGCGTGATTAACAGCCCCTCGGGTCAGGTTTCTGGCTCGTGGTGCAGTAGATGATCGTTCTTGCCTCGACTCCGTCAAGATGGTCGGATCTGACAGATTCAAATCTTTTTTTTTGAACTTTTAGTTATATTGATGCATATAAGGTTGTTTGAGATCCCTTGTAATGGCAGCTTGCCTCCCCTTGTGAAAGATGGTGATATCTGTAGAGGTCCTAGCATCTATGGAAGACAACACTACAGTTAGGGAAGGAAGTGGAAAAAAAGTTGGAGGATTTATTATACTCCTAGTTGCTTCTTACACATTATGGCTGCTCCAGTTTTAAAGTATCTACGACACTGAAGCTTCCTAGTGCCTAGTGGAGTAATAATACAACCGGTAAATCCTTCCCAAGTATGTGGATGATGCGTATTTTAGAGTATCTATACCGGTTCACACAAATTATCAAGTTTAATTAATTAACTCTAATAATACTACAATACTGCAAGATTACAGTGTCGTAGTAGTATTTCAAGTGTCGATCCACAGAGAGGTAAAGATTGTTTACACTTAAGAGCATATAAAAGCATACCAAGATTTAATTTCTGATTTCTGAGAGTTAATGACAAAATAAAGCTACAAGTTAACTAAAGAAAGACTATTCAAACGGGAAAATATGTCACTCCAAGTTGCTCACTGGGCTTGTATTGTTCTACACCTTTAACAATGAAACATATGAAGGGATTAAAACATCAACCTAATCACATACACTGAACATGTACACGATAATTAGTTCACAATTAGCTGAACACATAACCTATGAACCAATCTTCAATGTTTATAAACTCTTGCGAAGCGCTGGAGAAATAAACATCTACTATGATCACCTACTTAATCCACTATAAAATTTTCCTCTGAATAATTCTAATTCAATAGCATACCAACAATCAAACATTCCTAAACTATGTTAAAGAGACAATAGCAAAGGAAAGAACAACACTACATTATTAGCAAAAAACATAGTGAATAAACATTGAGCACATTGTTGGTAACAAACACATGAGTTCAATGGTGTAAAAACATCCATACAAAGCCTAGATTACAACTTGGAGCAACATAGAGAGTTTAGCCTAAACACGTAGTGGAATTTGCAACAAAAATTCTCGTTGAGTGGAATTGGGATTTGGAGACGGATCGTCGGAATGTTGGCCGGAATTTCTTCATTTTCTTATTCCTCCTTAGGGCTGGGAAAATATACCTAAATACCAAAATACCGCACTTACCGTACCGAAAAAATACCGAAAATACCGAATTTTTGGTATATCGTACTTTTCGGTACAGTATCATACCGTACCGACAGTTTTAGGTACGGTAAAGGTATGCATTTTGTATATACCGCGGTATACCACGTTATACCGCATCCTACCGCATCCTACCGCAAATTTACGATTGCGGTATATACCGGAAATCACGGTATACCGCGGTATACCGAAATCACGGTACGGTATACCGACAAAAGCGGTACGGTAACGATATCTAAATTTTGCTATACCGACTTTTCGGTATACCGCAATTGCGGTATACCGACAAAAGTGGTACGGTAAATGTATGGTTTTTGGTCATACCGCACGGTACGGTACGGTATGCGGTATGGCCATTTCGGCGCAGTATACCGTACCGTTCCAACCCTATTCCTCTTATCTTTCTCCCTTTTCCTCTCTCTTTTCTCCTCTCTGAATATGACTGAATGACTCAAAAACCGCCCCATAAACCAATTTGAAAACTAAAATTCGGCAGTTTCCGAGAAAAACGCCTGACCCGGGCAAAATGGTGCCAACCCGGGCGTTTCTACTGGAACCGGGTTATGCCGAAAACGCCCGGGTCTGGCGTTTTTGCACTACGCCGCGCAACCTTCATCAAATGGCCATAACTTCTTCATCCGAGCTCCGATTGAGGCGTACAAGGTACCCACACGAAGATATTTCAAAGACGAAGATAACTGTGGTAAAATAAAAGAATTTGGACATTATCTTGGTAGGCAACGAACACTTTGAATCAGATCCCATCGCTTTGGCTCATTGTAGTCACTCCACATGTACATCTATCAACTAATATATAATAATCAAACTTTAATGATCAATTGATAGATGATTTAAATATACAAAATAGGAGAAAACTTGGAGTATAATTGACATTATTTGATTTACATCGTGAACACATGCCTCCATATATTAAACTAACACTTATGTTTTAGCAAAGAATAAGTGTTTTGACACATCTAGTGAATAACCTTAATGCATCATTCAGAAAAGTAGATTGTCTAACAACTACTAGTACTACTACTTGATGTACAAAAGGCCTATTAGTACCTGTAAATCGTAATAGCAAGGATTGTCCCTTCATAGCTTTTCAAAATATTCTTAATCCTCTATGCATATGTAAGATATATACTAATTTCTATTAGTTTGATAATATACGATTGATTGAGAGTGTTTTGGTGATACACATTTTAGCACAAAACTGTGACTATTAGTGTCCCACATCGAATTACTAGAGGTGGTGTGTTTATTCGAGGTGTGCATCAATATTACTTATGATAGTTGTTGGAGGTCTTACAACTATGTCAAGTTTATTTGTGGTCTTAGCATCTATTGAACGGTTCTTTCAGATCGAATGAGCACAAGAACACAAGTTGGATTTACGTGGTTTGATCACACGTATGATCTACATCCATGGAAAACAGATATTAATTTCACCATCAAGATTACAAACAATTCCGCACGAAACCAAGAATGATAGTATGAATTTCCTAAACCCATCAACTAGTAATGGTGAGGTTATATATGTGTTTATTTGGGTGTTGCATTTGATATTTGATAAGTACTTTTGTCCATAGTTATTATCAGATAATATTTTATAATGCTAAATTACACCATCTTTTTCTTTTTCACATCTGTTAGAATCATTGTTTGTTAGTTAATGGTGATTTCTTTTTATCGATCTTCAATACTTGTTAATTTTCCTTAACCTGAATTTGGTAATCACTGACCTAACTTTGGGCATTAGTATCCCACATCGAATTCTGAAAGAATAAATGACAAGTACTTAAATTCACAGAAGAGTGAAGAGATCATGACCTTACTTGAACAGGATCTGTTCTATAGGCTCGTACCTATGTATCCTTGATTTCTAAGGAGACAGGAAACTATGCCTGGTGGATGAACCGTGTGGCTGCCTGGCTAGAGCGTGATTAACAGCCCCTTGGGTCAGGTGTCTGGCTTGTGGTGCAGTAGATGATCGTTCTTGCCTCGACTCTGGTCCAGTCAAGATGGTCGGGCAGCTGTCTGACAGACTCTAAATCTTTTTGTTTTTATGAACTTATGATCGACTAAGGGGTGTTTGAGATGCATCATTCACAAAAGCAGATTGTCCAATACCTACCAATGCCAGTAATAGTGTCACAAAAGTAAATGTTTCTTAATCCTATGCATATATAAGAGATGTTTATTTTGATCTGCATCTGGATATGAAAGATGATAAAAATTAAAAGGTCTAGATGAGGTTTTCAGTGGCATGAAGGTTGGAGGCTGGTTGGTATTCAGATTATAAATTGGTGTTTAGTTTATATACAAACCTACTTCTACTTAATTTCATGTGACTAAAACAAGATAATGTATAGAGTGGAATTTCAAACAATACTTTACTTGAATTTTTTAAAGATAAGTTTATTCGTTTTGAAAACAATGCGATGGGGGAGAGGAGTGCAACGTGACGAAGCAATTTAATATTGTCCGAAAGCTAATTAATTGAACAATGTGCTGGTAACTATTACTTTCAATCTTAGTCTTATACTAGTAAGTATAATTGTAGATATAGGTCAATATCATTTTACATTTTAATCCTAATCTCAGCGTATGAAAATATTTTTTTTATTAAACGGGCTTCTTTTTTTTAAATGTTTGATTATTTTTTTAATATTGAAATGAGGTAATAGTAGCATTACCACAAAATTTGCATTGTAAAATAATAGTAACAATTTAAAAAGCATAATAGTCATTTAAATCATGAAGTTTGGTCAAATTCAGGTCTGTCCCATGAAGTTTGAAATTGGAATATTAAATCACGAAGTTTCAATTTTTTTCAGTTGTCACATCCATACACAAATCAACATCTTTTGGTGATATTAAAAATGACAATATTTCACTAAAATAAGAAAATAAAGGATTATAAAAGAAAAAATATTTATTTTACTGAAACACGCCGTTTTATATATCGTTAAACGACGGTATTTTGTGCATGAATGTGACAATTAAGAAAAATTTGAACTTCGTGATTTAATATGTCAAATTTTAATTTTACGGGACATACCAGAATTTAACAAAATTTTATGATTTAAACGGGTTAAAATTATGGTGGTTTTTTAAGTAATCACTAATACTCCCTCTGTCCCGCACTACTTGCACTTATTTCTTTTCTGGGTGTCCCAAGTTATTTGCACTCTTTCCATTTTTAGTAACAATTTATACCTACAGTCGTAATTGTTGACTTTGTCTATCACTCATTCCTTAATCTCCGTGCCCAAAAGGAAAGGTGCGAGTAGTGCGGGACGGAGGGAGTACTTTCTTATTTGTCTCGTGGTCACAGAATTTGTTTAATTGGAAGACAAATGGTAAATCCTAAAATATACTTGCACTAGTTGATCGGATGAAGAACGTTTTAATAAACAATTGGCCATCTAAAAATTGCAGTTTATGATATATTGTGTTGGATGGATGACTTTTTCGTTTGTCAACGGGCAGAAACTAGGAAACTGCCCTACCACGCCGACCTTTTTCCCCTTTGGCGGCGGAGAATACTTTATTCAACCTCTTTATGTTTTCCTCTTCACGCAAATCAAAACAGATATGCCCATGTCTCCCTCGTCACGCCAAACAAAACTTCTACCCAAAGCTTGTTTCCCTTCTTCTCTTTCATCTTCAACTCCTTTTTTTTTTCTCTGACCTCATTTTGCATATGTACAATGTTGGGTTATATTGCATTTACCTCTTCTCAAACCTGTATAAACAAATCATCTGCGTGGCCGCTTGAATTAATTGAATAGATAAAATAAATGGTGATATCCAATATATACAATTGCCTCTTTCACTGCATGGTTCAACTCATCAACAAATTCAAGCTCTATATACACAAACCACACCAGATTACAGCCAAAACCAGGCTGTAATCAAATCCTGAGAAACCACAACCAAGGCACAACTTCCAAAATCCAATGGCTAAAACAAAAAACAATGTTACCTAAAATCCCCAAAGAAAATTACATGAATCACCTACTCTACTTTACTCATCAGCATTTTCTTCGTCATCATCATCGTAAATTCCATCAAAAAAGGGGTCCTTGAGGAGATCAGCAGCAGAGGGTCTAGCCCTTGGCTGAGCTAGGCACTTCTCAATGAATGCTACCACCTCTAGGTCCTTAACCTTTTTCATGGCTTCCGGTCTCACACCGGATGTTACCTTTTTGAATATCTTAGCAACATTGTCACACTCGCTGTAGGGTACCTCTAGAGTCACCAGCTCGAGCAAGCACATGCCGAATGAATATATATCTATTAGCTCTGTGTAGTCCTCGTCGTAGAGTTCAGGTGCCATGAACTCCGGTGTCCCTATCACTGAATGAGCTGAATGATTTCTCCCAACTGTGACTGCCAAGCCGAAATCACCAATTTTGACCTTCATGAATCAATTAGATGAAATAATCACAACCATGTTTCCACAAGTTTAAACCTGCAGATTCACAAATCCAATCATAGGCACATAACACCAGTGCCATCAGTCATCACCATATCTATTACTAAACCTTAGACATTAAAACTACGAAACACAGGAAGCAAAGAGACACTAAAGCTTAGGCATAAAAACTAGGAAAGCAAAGAGACACTAAAGCTTAGGCAATAAAGCTATGTGCAGTAAAGCAAAAAGAGACAAAGGGAGCAGGATGTATACCTGACCAATGTTGCCATTGATGAATACATTGCTGCAATTGAGGTCCCTGTGAATTACACATGGCTCACTAGAATGCAAATAGTCCAGCCCCTTGAGTATCTGCCTCGACCACTTCTTCAAAGCTTTTGTTGAAACTTGCTTGTGCTTCTTCCTGTACTCCCTCAAATTCCCGGAAGTGCAGGCCTCGGTGATGAAATTCAGCGTATTCCTCTTCTCATCCCGCCACACCGAGTACAGGGAGATGATGTTCTTGTTCTTCAGCTGCCGCAGCAATCCAACCTCCGAAAACAACCGGTTGATCATGCTCTCGTCATCGGCGAAGTTGCGCAGCTTAACTTGGTTCCACGCCACCTCGATGCCTTCTTCTTGGTCGAAGGCTCTGTACACTTTCTTCACAGCCCCCGCCCCCATCAGCTCATCGTAGCGACCGTAACGACTGGTCGGATCAACCTCCACGAATTCCTCCTTATCTTCACCACCCGCATCATTAGTCATCTACAACCAAATCAATCAGATCTCAGAATCTCATACATGACCAAACCTATTCATCTACTGTTTCCAATTCCGTACGGCGAAATCGCTAAATAACAAATTTCATCTACAAAAAGAAAAAATTCGATATGCGCGCAATTATTTCATCAAACAAGCTATAATTCCCCCAAAATTATCGAATAACACATACATGAGAAATCTTCTCACCGATAAAAACAAGCATACAAGAAATTCTCAAGTGAAATCGTAGGGCAATTGCATTAGTCTAACATCACGCGACACTGAAACACAAAATCGGAGAAGTAAAAGTGAAGAATTTACCGTTGGCGGTTGATCGGCAGAAAGGATGAATCCGATTCTTCGCCGGTGAGAGAAAAAGGCGCTGTAGCGGTGGGCTTGACCTTCAACTGCTGAAATTGACACAAGCTAGAAGCAAAAGCAACAATTGTGAGGGCTGCTGAATATATAGGTCTTTCATTTTTGGGATTTTTTACTGGGTAACAAGAATTTGATGGAGATTAAATATATAGAGAATTGCAGCACTGCTTGAACTGAGAATTTCAAAAACTAGGGTTCTTTTTTATTTATTTATAATTCCTTTTAAGGCGTGGGCCGGAAAAAAAAAACACTTTTTCTCTAATTTAAAAATTCCTTTTTATTTTTTTTATATACTACTATAATAAGGGTGTGTTTGATAGGCGTGCACACCAGGATAACAGCCTATTTTCTGGTCTAAAAGCACGTTTGATAGCATTGTTATTCTTACTCTGTGGCCATTTAAAATATGCATGGCCCGCCCAGGCCCAAGAAACTATACCCGAATTTCACAGAAACCTTTTCCGCTTTTTCTTCTGCGATTATTTTATGCATTGGAGTATGTGTCAGGAAAGTGATCGTCATTGTCTAAATTAACCTTCCTAGAATTCAAAAATTTAGGGCTTTCACCAAAATTTGAGAGGAGAGTGGCGAACGGATTCACATTTGAATATCACTCCCTCCCGTCGACGAAACTCGGTGTGCCCAATCTTTGAATCAATAGACTCCTCTTCATTTTCCCTTCCAAAATCAAAAGTCGGTGAGTGTCTTCTTCACCATCACTTTTTCTGCGCATTTGGGCGATTATATCGTGAAGTTTGGGCGTAGTTTTTTCTGAGTAATTTCTGTGTAATTGTCAGTTTTCTTCAACCTCCTTGGTCCGGGTGGACTTGTTTTTTTGTTGATGCCGAAAAACTGCCAATCTCACAGAAATTGCGATTTCATAATTTGCTCTGTAACATAATACCCACTCCTGTGCTCGCAGAAATTGCGAGTTCATAATTTGCTGTGTAACGATTACACACAGACATGGCAGAAATTGCAATTTCATGATTTGGTTGGTGTTGTGTTTTGGTTTGAATTTCTGTCTATTTTCTGAGGTAAAATTTCAGCAGGAGATTACAATAGGTTCTGGAACAATGGCCAATGGGGGTTTGTCCAATGAAGCTCTCGTTTTGATGATTTTAGACATTATTCGAGTACATCGATTAAGGATTACTTGCTGCCTTCTAGCATATGGGCTACTAGGAGATGGAGAAGATTTGGCTGGTCGAAGGGTTAGGCGTAGGTTTTCTCATACATAACGCATTCCCACACAGGTGGATCGCCTCACGCGACTTTTGGGACTAAATGACCAGGAATGTATTGATAGTCTTCGAATGGATAGGAATTGCTTTGGCCGACTATGTATACTGCTACGTGAACGGGGTGGCTTAGTAGATGGAAAATACATTATGGTCGAAGAACAAGTTGCGATGTTTTTGTCAGTACTTGCCCATCACAAGAAAAATCGTGTGGTTCGATTTGAATTTTGGCGTTCCGCGCAAACTGTATCACATTATGTTCATGCTGTGCTCAAAGCTGTGATTATGTTGCATGAACTATTTTTGGCGAAGCCGGTACCAGTCGATGAGCACTGCCAGGACGCGAGGTGGAAGTGGTTTCCGGTGAGATATTCATTCAGACATTGTTATCCACATATTTTACTGTACAATTTGATTTTGTATAAGAATTGCATATCTTGTTTGATCTTGTGTATTTGGTTGCTGAGATGTTGTAGGGTTGCTTGGGAGCATTGGACGGGACATATATCAATGTATTAGTTGATAGCGAAGATAAACCACGCTTCCGGAGTTGGAAGGGCCAGATTGCAACAAATACAATGGCTGTTTGTACTCGGGACATGCGTTTTGTTTACGTTCTAGCCGGTTGGGAGGGATCTGCCGGAGACGCTAGGGTGTTACGTGACGCAGTGACACGTGAACATGGTTTAAAAGTACCTAGAGGTGAGTCAATTGTTTAGGGCATCTTCATGGTTTATCATTGGCTGAATTCGGTTTTATGTAAGCGAATTGTTTGCTTTAGGCCAATATTATTTATGCGACAACGGCTATGCAAATAGTGAAGGATTTCTTACCCCGTTCAAGGGCGTCCGCTACCATCTCAAAGAATGGGGCCCTCATGCGATGATGCCTCAGAATCCACGAGAAATGTACAACATGCGTCACACTAAAGCGAGAAATGTGATAGAGCGTGCGTTTGCCGTTGTGAAGATGAGATGGGGTATATTGCGAAGCGCGTCGTACTACCCAATTAACACACAAGTGGAGCTGATCCTATCTTGCTTTCTCCTTCACAACTTTATACGAGGCCAGATGACAGTGGATCCAATAGAGCTAGAGTTAGATGGTCATCACATCGGCATGGGTTTACAAGAGGAGGTGCCAGAGGAAAATGTTTACGTCGACACGATAGAGGCAACGCCGGCGTGGAATAATAAACGCGATCAACTAGCCGAAGCTATGTGGCTTCACGAAGATACTAAAGTGCAATGTTTCATCTATGCATGCGTACTTGTGTTAAGTCATCGTTGGTTTTCAACATGAACAATTTTGCTTCATTTCAGGTTGAGGCCAAGCTCCTTCTGATAAAACAGCTACGACAAATGGATTTCATTGTCGAAGCTAATGAAGACGATGTATTTGAATTTATGTTCATGTTGTAATTGAATTCGGATTATGCAATTGTTGTGGTTTGGTGTTCGTTTATCGACTTCTCTGAGATTGCAGCGTATTCGTAGGGGTGGGAAATTATACCGAAATACCGTAATACCGGACTTACCGTACCGGAAAATTACCGAAAATACCGATTTTTCGGTATACCGCAGTTTCAAAGTATCATTTTATCATTTGAAACTATCATTTTATCCCCTCAAACTATCATTTTATGATGCAAAAGTATCATTTTATCATCCAAAAAATCTAAAACTATCATTATTAAACAAAAGTATCATTTTATCATTTGAAACTATCATTTTATCCCCTCAAACTATCATTTTATGATGCAAAAGTATCATTTTATCATCCAAAAAATCTAAAACTATCATTATTAAACAAAAGTATCATTTTATCATTTGAAACTATCATTTTATCCCCTCAAACTATCATTTTATGATGCAAAAGTATCATTTTATCATCCAAAAAATCTACACTATCATTTTAAAACAAAAGTATCATTTTATCATTTGAAACTATCATTTTATCCCCTCAAACTATCATTTTATGATGCAAAAGTATCATTTTATCATCCAAAAAATCTAAAACTATCATTATTAAAACAAAAGTATCATTTTATCATTTGAAACTATCATTTTATCCCCTCAAACTATCATTTTATGATGCAAAAGTATCATTTTATCATCCAAAAAATCTAAAACTATCATTATTAAACAAACGTATCATTTTATCATTTGAAACTATTACTTTGATTAGTTGTCAAAATTTTGCCGATGGCCTAAACTAAACTATCACATTGGTGTTATGTAGAGAATGGTATCAATTTTATAATAATAGATCATCAAAATCTCCATAATACATGCCATAAACCACAGAGGGGAGAGCAATTATAGTCTTGGGAATAAAGTTCACATTTTTTCGTTTTATGGGATTAGGCAGCAGTAAATTTTGTTTTTATTTAAGCATCAAATTTTCAATTGGTTAAATTTAATCTAATGTACTTACACGCATATATTTTCAATCCAAACGTATAATTTAAATGGTGGAAAATGAGTAGTACTAATAAAGAAGACTTTGGCTTAATTTTTTCCTCTTTGAGGCATTTCATCGAACACTTGGTGTGCATATCGTAACAACACAAAATTCAGCACAACATCAGTGAGGGGTCCAGAAGCAACACCCGGTCGGGTGATTTTACACCAACAAAACACCCGGTCGGGTGAAATTCGTAAGGCATGAGGAGTCCAGAAGCATTTCACCCGGTCGGGCGATTTTTACAATTTTAATATTCGAATTGAACCAACGTGAGATAAGTGATACCAAATTTAGTGTAGGGGATTTTAAATTAATACTTCAATAAATATCAGACCCCATTAGAGTTTCCAGCTTCATTTATTGCATGTAGGTAGGGTGATTGTCACTTGCAGTTGGCATGATACACACAGCATTGAAAGATCATACTGTGGAATGTACCATACACGTCAATATTTATGGAGAAAAGCCACACGAAGACACAATTCGAGCATGGGTGAATCATATAGTAGCTGTGGATGAAGTGATATATCAGCCAAGATGTAACACCATATCCACATCGTTTCAATCGCACAAGATATCCTTTGTATATAGTCAATTTGACATTAATAACTTATTTAATATCTACTTCAAGTGTTGAATTATAGTAGGTGTCAATGCATTTGTCTATATAATGAATTCATCCAAGTAATAACGTCGAACCAGTGATAACCCATTTCAAAAGCAAGAGGCAATGGTTCTAAATATTCCACCACAAAACACCTTTCTCTACAAATCCAATTGGACTCATGCACTCGATGAAAGCTTACTCGAAAGCATCATTCGCTTGAAGCATGAACATGACATGGCCGGTACTGTCGTTCCCAAGCCCTTCTTCGACATTGTTGCTGCCGATATGGCCTACGATCTTGGGGTGACCATGCCGTGGGAAGCTCTATACGACCGACTGCAGTTCCTAGAGAGTCGATATTTGTCGTTCAAGGCTTTGGTGAAGGAGGATGGTGTAAGGTGGGACGAGCCAAACAACATCGTTGTGGCCACAGATGACACTTGGAAGACTATTCTGAAGGTAACGTTAACAATCAATTCCCCCCGATTCATTTCTTGTGTTCATATGGAAGTTCTAATATTTATCTGTTGTATGTAGAAAAACCAACTTGCTGGAGCATACTATCGCCAAGCCGAGCCAGCCTACTACCAACTATACAACATGTTTGGGCCGAAGGAGGAGATGCAAGTACAGGAGAACGAGGTCATAGTCATCTCAGACACCACTGTGCCATTGGTTGCAACCAATCCCGATGGCCCAGAGGTCGTGGCCGAGACCTCGGATACAGTCCTTTCACCTGTTTGGCCAAATGAGCTGAAATCACGTCGTAAACTTTTCGATGATGATCAAAGCAATGGAACTCGCGAGTCATCCAAAGGAAGGCAGACTATGCCTCCACCGCCGCGCCCACTGAAAATTCAACGCCGCCCTCCGCTGCCAAATGCTTCCCCATGCGACAGTTCTTGTGCCTCCTCAAGCCCAGGTGGTTGGTGGAAGAACATGAATAATTGACGTCTATCTGGAGTACCCTTGTCGGCACTTGAATTAGTAGTATCCCTAGTAGCGCTTCATCGTTACCAAAGATGGAGATAATTTCCTTTTGTATCGTATCAGCATGATTGTAGTAAGAACATGATGAGTGGGATGTAGATGCACTTGGCATGCAATCTCACGTTATAATATTAAAATTATGTTGGTTCAATATATTGTCACCCACTACCTCCTCCATTTTATATTCCTTTTTTACTACAAACAAATATCTTTCAATTTGCAACTGGTGTGTTTTTAATGAAGTTGGTGGAGCAAACCAACCCCAATTCAACGAATGACAACATTGGGAAGCCTAATAAATATACATACCTACCCAATCCGACTGAGGCTATAACTTGAAGCAAATAGCCATGAATAATTGACGTCTACCTTTCAATTAGCCAAACCTCTATACTTTTCTTCCATTTCCATCGCAATCCTTTTACATGGCGCCATATTTCTGCAGACTTTATTTCCCTGTGGATAGCATAAATTGTTTGGTAGATGATCATAGTCGCATGTGAAATGTGATTATCACTCTAATATTTGTTTAATTTCTTAGCTTGTTCATATGTTTTGCAGAAACTCCCCAACCGATTTGTTGCCGAACTGGAACAGCCTCTTCCTGCGAATTGTAGAATCGAAAATGAATTTGGTTGTGTAGCGTCGGTAGTGTCTGAAACGCGTGGGAATCTCCATCAATTCGCACGGGGCTGGTTCGAATGTGCAAGAAACAATGCTCTACGGCATGGGGACTTGCTAATATTCAAGTACGAGGGGAATGGATTGTTTACAATGCGACGATATTGGGCTGGAGCTCGGTTCCCTCCGTTACTCCATTCAGGTGAGTAATTTTCTACAAATTATTAGTTGTGTTATATGACTAAACATAGATAATGTTGATGTCGTTCATCCTAACCGTGCAGAAGCAATGGAGTTTGAACCATCCGATGCAGAGAATGATGGAAATTCCGCTAGAGCGCGTGCGTCGGCAGCATTAACGACGGGGTCTTACAATTACCTTTATTAGTCATCTATAACTCATCGTTTGCTGTTAATGTAGCGACTGTATGTTAAACCTAATATTTAAATGAGGGAAATGAAGAAATTATCATGAAGAAATCTTTAACAGCATGAAAATAAATCAAGACCATCTATTTAATCAAATTACCAGCATAGGTTGGGTTTTAATTACGATTGTGAAGTTAAAAATCTTCTACCTAATCTCATCCATACATGTATTTTTTGTAAATAAATAGTAATTTAGAGGCAACTTGTGAAAAGGTAGCCATCCTCTGTATAATTCTGGAAATAATAACACAAATTTACCTACTGATATTGAAGCATTGGATAAATGGGATTACAAATAGCACAAACAGAACAGAAAACATAACAAAAAAATCTGATAATATCATATAAAATCGTTTCACATTATTCAGCCAATTAGATAAAAATGATAAATTAGACAATAACAACATTTTCATAATTACATACCTTAAAATGCAAAAGGTGATAATGTATAATGCAGAGAACCGATGCTTCACGAAACAGCTCATAGAGAGCATATTTATTTGTGGCTAAATAAATCCAAAGCCAAAAGTATCATTTTATCAACTCAGAGTATCATTCTATCCGGCAAAACTATCATTGTATGCAGTAAACATAACATATATAAGCCAAAAGTATCATTACACTTTATAAAATGCTTTGTTATTAACACACGTTTTTGTTAAATATTGACATAGAAAAGGATTTTGTCTAATGCAAAAGTAGATAGTGAAACATAATACAGAAGCGTCGGATTGAAAAAAATTCGGACCCTTCTCCAAAAAATGTTATTTTTTCTCCAAGGTTTCTCCTATGTTGTATCCAAAGCGATGGCGTCTGATTCAATGTAATCATTGCCTATCAAGACAATGTCCAAATTATTTTATCTTACCACCGTTTTCTTCGGCTTTGAAATAGCTTTGCGTGGGTACCTTGAACGACTCAATCGGATCTCGGATGAAGAAGTTATGGCCATTTGATGACGGCCGCGCGGACTAGTCCGAGCCCTGCGAAAACTGCCGAATTTTTGTTATGGTTTTCATTGAGGCAGATTCCAGCCGGAAGAAGAGAGAGGAAAAGATATGAAGAGAGGAGGAAGAATAGAAAGAAGAAATTCCGGCCAACATTCCGACGAACCATCTCCAAATCTCAATCCCACTCAAATAGAGCATGCTTCCTATGGTTTTCATTGTGATATTTACCATGTTTTAGATTCTATCACTTTACATGCCTCTATCGTTAATTTTAACAACTTGTGAATTGAATTTAAGACTCGGGAATTATACATCAATATGCATTTCCATAACACAGGCCCCAAATATCATGCACATTACAAAAAAACAAATGAGGGGTCTTTACCTACTAAGACCGAGAGTTTGCCCCAAAATATACAACCACAATAGTGCATCAAAACTAATCGTCTGCATAATAGAGTTTGGCGACATTAATATATAAAAGCACCAAAGACAGATGTAGAGCCCGTCTACACGGTGCGCAAAACACAGATGTGTTGCATTCAATAGTGGCCGTGCTTCTCCAGCACACGCATCACGTATGTAAGACGCGATGTCTCCGGAAGACGCATGAACAACTCAACACGCTCCACCTTATCGATGATGATCTCGGAGGCATCAATTTGCTGCACAAGCGTCAGATCCGGTACACCACTCAGTATGTCGATAACTTCCTTACGTGCTTCGCTAAGATCGAACTCAAACCCAATCCGATTGGTCAGTTTGTCAAGCCGGTCATTGGTATCATCTTGCATCCGTCCAAGCATCTCAATCAAACCCACAGGAGGGCTAGAGGCATTCCTTTTTGATCCAGATTTTTTAGTTTGTAGTGAATGATCTATGCTCTGGCCGGTGCTTTCATCCGGGTTGGCCATGGGCCTCTGTTGAGGGCTCGGGTTGGCTGCTGAATATTCACCCGATTCAACAGGGGATCCCAGCCGGACATCTTGTTGAGAGGATGGTGTTCGCCCTGCATAATTGTCATGTGCATCGAACGTGTCTTTTGCAACGGTCCCAACAGCACGATCTTTTCCAAACAGCACCTTCCAATCATCCCATAGATGCCATGACCTGTGTCGCATACCGCGTGCGTTGGCATCACACTGTACAGAAAAAAACATAAAACAACCAATCGTGTAGTTATAGTCTCATGTAAAAAATCAATTACCAACAATACAAAACACAGAGTCAATAGTAATTCATGAACTGTACATAGTTTGACATGTCCAACCTTAACAATCTGCTCCCATTGGTCATCGTCACAATCAATTTTGAAATCTCTGTTCATGTTGAAACCCACACCACTTCGTGCAAGTATCGCACTCAGAGACGAGTAGCTCTTCTTCCACTGGCTAATCTTCGAATTGATATGAGGAGCAACCCTCAAGCCGCATCCTGGGAACTCCCGATTCAGAGCCTCTTCAATCCGCTGCAGATATCCCCCGCGAAACCCATTGTCACTTTTCCAGCCATGTGTGACAAGATCCTTCAGAATAGACACAAGTATTTCCTCTTCGCGAGCTGTCCAACTTCTTCTTGTGCGATCAACCCGGGGCCTTGGACCACGCCCTAGGCCACTGCCGCCTGAGTATGAGAATGTGTATTTATTACTACAAATCCGTTGAACACATCAAAACAATTGTATTTACCATAAAATACTTCCAACGATGTTAAGTTTACTGACCTTGCGAACCTATGTTCGTCTCGACGGAGTTCATTGGGTGGTAGTTGTCGGTCATGGTTCAAGCTACTGAAAAGAATAACACACAGACAAACGTTTTTTGAAGCCTATATGTAAAATCACAATGAGATTAAAAAGCAGCAAACTAATTGCACATCGAAGCTGATAATCCCAGAAAACAACAATATTGGCCCCAATATGAATTTAAATATGGAAACACAAGCAAAAAGTTAATTTCGAAAACTTTTTGTTGTCGAAGCTGCTTCATGCCTCTATCGTATACCATTTGGACCAACAATAGTTTAATCGTCTACGCAATACTTTATTCGAATCTGTTGTAAGCATAATCAAACCCGGTTAGATCTATTGGTCCACATGGTATGTCGAAAACTTTAACATCATAACCAAACGATTAAACTATTGCGTAGACCATAAGGCCGGAAATACGCTTCGATCTATGTCAAAAACAGATAGTAATTGAAAACATAATCAAATCCACTACAAATAAAAAGCAGTTAATTACTAAATAGTTGCTTACTTGGAGATTTTCTTCTTCAACTGAGTTGTTATCAACTAGAAGGCTTTTAGCGACAGAGTTATTGCTGAGGCGGGAAAAGGTGGGCCGGAGAGCAAATGTTTTTAGATGAGCTGATAAATGCATCTTCCAATTTAGGGTTTCAGCAGGGACACGAGATGTAAATAAAATTCAAATTGAGGGTAAAAATGTCATACCTTGAATGAATCTATAGGAGTATGGTCTGCGTATCAAATGGCTGAAAAAAAAATGGGCCCAAACACCACCTATCAAACGTAATACATTGGGAATAATTTTTGCATTTTCTTGGTCAAACACTGCATCTTTTTTATGCGGGCCACGAATACTATCAGCCTATCAAACACGCCCTAAATTAAGTACTAACTCTTCTGTGTAAATCACACGTGATAAATTTCTATACATTGATGGGAAAAAATTGTTTTTTTTTTCATTTAATTAGAGTTGCGATAGCCATGAGCATCAATATCTATGCTCTTAGGCAAGAGCATGGCCTAAACCCACTTTTATTAATTTTTTACTACATACTCTTCTCCAAGAGCACAACATCTACATCAAAGCTCTTCCACAAGTACATGCTCAAGGATCTCACCATTCCATTATTTAATTTAAATACTTCACTTGCTAAAAATATATTAAAATATAAAAATTACTTAATTAAATCCTAAAAAAAAATTACATAATTAAAATCCTAAAAAATAAAAAATACATGATTAAAAGTGGAGAGAAAACAGATATAATTTATTGAGAAGTGGGAAAATATTTTTTTATTTAAAAAAGATTTTTTAAATTAAATTTGAATTTAAAAAAAATTAAAAATGCCAACGGCTTTGTCGTTGGTCAATCCCGTCGCGCCACGTCAGCCTGCTCAGCTGCACGGACGTACTTGATGTATCAAGCAAAGCCGTGTCAGCGACAAGTGCACAGTGGCGGACAAGGGAGTGTCGTGCCAGCGGCACGGACGCCGTCCTCCGCATCGAGCACCGATGCGGATGCTCTAAGAATTTCATAAATATGGATAAAATCATAAATTTGTGCAGTGCGGATATAGGATCAGTATAAATATTTATTTGAAGTATAAATGCAATTGATTACGCCGTTATAGATACATACCTTTTGATTGATCACGATTCACGTAGTATAAGGAAGATTGGATAATAGAATTTAAATTTTTTAGTAATTATAGTTTATTTTGTTGTTATGAACAAGAACTATGAATAATACAGTTATTTAATTAAACCATTTTTAGATGATATATAAATTGAAAAATGTTTTGGAGACAAATGTCTAAGACATAATGAGGTTAAAGTGGTTATTTTAGATTGTTTTATATTTTTATTTAAATAAATATTTTGTACATATACCATACTACCCTTGTGCATATAAAAACATTTTTTTTTATTTAAGAATTACTTGCTTAGGAAAGTTGTGTGTATTTATATGGATGGCTTGATTTAAGCAAATTATATTCAAACTGTATGAAGTGTATTAAATACTCCAATGATGCTAAGTCACGATGTTTTTAAAACATAATTTTATATAATGAATTTAAACTTTATTTAAATAATACATTATAAAATTATATTTTTTAAATTCTAAACTTATAGGTACTAAATAGATTTAACACTCAATTTTAATTTTATCATTACAAAACATTATTGAATCTATAATTTATATGTATAAAATTAATAAATCAATTTAATTGCTTGAGTTCTTAGAGCATCAAAATTAAGATTTGAAATTTTTACATGTTTTAATTTATTAATGGACAAAATGTTAGGGAACAACAATTTAAATTTGTATACTAGAATTAAATTGTTAGATGGTGTCAAAATAATTTAATTAAGTAATAATTTCTATAGCTAAAATAATTTAGCTATAGAAATTTAATAGTCATATTTCACAATTACAAATTTTCATTTTTCATACACAACCCTTTCTTTCATGAGATCATAACAAGTAAAAAAATAAGTATCTATACATACATCTATTTACTACTAGTATTTTAAAATTTAGAATTTTAAACATTATTAATAACAAAAAAAAATAATTGGACGTGAATGACTATTACTATTTCGTTGGACGATAACACTAAGAAACTAAGTATATATATGCATGTAGTCATTTTTATGATTCAGAATTTAAATAATAATTTAATACTAATAAAATAATTTGATGAGAATGACTATTACTATTTCGTTATACTAATCTTTTACAATTTAGAACTTTAACGATTATTTAATAACAAAATACTTGGATGCGAATGAAAATTCCTATTTCGCTGGGTAATAACACTAAGAAATTTAGTATATATACACATGTAGTCGTTTTATGACTTCAAATTTTAATAATTACTAATAAAACCATTTGATGCAAATGACTATTATCATTTCACTAGATGATAACAAGTAGAAATTAAGTATATAACATGTTTATACTAGTACTATTTTACAATTTAGAATTTTACACATTATTTATAGGAAAAAAATAGTTGTATGTGAATGACTATTATTATTTCGTTGACGACAACACTAAGAAATTAAGTATGTATATGCATGTAATCATTTTTACGATTCGGAATTTTAATAATTATTTAATACTAATAAAATAATTTGATGAGAATGACTATTACTATTTCGATGGATGATAACAATTAGAAATTAAGTGCATATACACATGTAATTATTTTTATGACTTAGAATTTTAATAATTATTTAATACTAATAAAATAATTTGATGTGAATGACTATTACTATTTCGTTGGACGATAACACTAAGAAATTAAGTATGTATATGCATGTAGTCATTTTAATGACTTAGAATTTTAAAATATTTAATATTACTAATAAAATAATTTGATGAGAATGACGATTACTATTTCGTTGGACGATAACACTAAGAAATTAAGTATGTATATGCATGTAGTCATTTTTATGACTTAGAATTTTAACAATTATTTAATATTACTAATAAAATAATTTGATGAGAATGACTATTACTATTTCGTTGGACGATAACACTAAGAAAATAAGTATGTATATGCATGTAGTCATTTTTATGACTTAGAATTTTAACAATTATTTAATACTAATAAAATAATTTGATGCAAATGACTATTACTACTATTTAGTTGGACGATAACACTAAGAAATTGAGTATCTATATGCATGTACTCATTTTTAAAACTTTAAATTTTAATAATTATTTCATACTACTAATAACATAATTTGATGTGAGTACTATTACTGTTTCGTTGGATGATAACACTTAGAAATTAAGTATATATATACACGTAGCCATTTTTATGACTTATAATTTTAATAATTTTTTAATACTAATAAATAATTTGATGCTAACTATTACTATTTCGTTGGATGATAACAATTAAAAATTAAATATATATACATACGTATATATATTTTACATTCTAGAACCTTATTGATTATTTAATAATAAAATAATTGAATGCGAATGAATATTTTTATTTCGTTGGATGATAGTATTTAGAAATTAAGTACTCCTATATGACTATTAGATGTCAAATGTTTTTATATATTGCAAAATTAGTGCATTGATTTGAAAAGTTCACATCTTTAGAATAATAGTGAATTAATTTGACAAGATTGGTGCATTAGTTTGAAAACTTTACATCTTACCATCCTAAAATGGTGAATAAAATTAGTGCATTAGTTTAAAATAAGGGTATATTAGTCAATAGTATAATTTGGCTTATGGTAAAGTGACATGGGGTATTATAGCATGGAGACATTATGTCTCTAAATCACTGCTCATATAAATTTATACCTCTAACAATGTTTCTTATAATAAGGGAAGGGTAAAAGAACAGCTAATAAAATAATTAGGTTTGTTTGGTAGGGAGCGTGAGGTAAAAGGTTGATATATTATAATACATGTGTGTATGATCCATTCAATTATGTATTTAATAAAAAGTAATTCATTGCTAAATATTGTATTAAACTAAATACAATTGATATTTTTATATTACAAGCGTATAGCATCTAAGATGGATATGTAGAATCACAGAAATCCATTAGTATTTTCATGCTTCTATTTTATACCTATTAAAATTTACGTATTTTAATAAAATAAAATATTAAAATGTCATATTAGTAAGGCAAAACACATCTTTAAGTCCTTGTACTTTGATTGTTTATTTCAATAGATTATTGTACAAATTTTCTGTTGTAGTAAGTCCTTGTACTTTTATATTCGATATTTTTCAATCCTTATTTAACGAAGTCGTTAACTTTTCCGTTATAAAATAACACATCATATATTAATTATTTAAATATATTCCACCTAATATCCTAATTGGAAAATATCAGCATAACATAAATATAAAAAAGAAGACAAAAACAAAAAAAGTTAAAAATAAAACCTAAAATGGGCACAAAGACGAAGAAATTTGTTGATTGATTATAAGAGTCGGAACTCATTAAAGAAGAGTGATATATGCTTAGGTTATTTAATTAAAGTTTGAATATTAATTAATTTACTATTTGGTTCAAATAATATAAATCCGTGAAATTTTTTTAAAGTTTTGGAATTTTTGAGGTTTTATTTTTGTTTTTGTTTTTATCTTTTTTTTAATATTTATGTTATGTTACATTTTCCAATTATGATGTTAGGTGGAATATATTTAAATAATTAATATATGATGTGTTATTTTATAACGGAAAAGTTAACGGTTCCGTTAAATAAGGATTGAAATATATCGAATATAAAAGTACAAGGACTTATTAAAATGGAAAAATTGTACAATGATCTATTGAAATAAATAATTAAAGTATAAGGACTTAAGGATGTGTTTTGCCTATTAGTAATTTTTATCCGTGATGTTATCAGATTTAAAACTTAGGGTCATACTAAAACTTAAGTTGTCTCCAACTCTAACCATCCCAAAAATTAATTAGTTAATTAATCGTCTCGTTTTGGTATAGTCGTTGGAATTAAAGCTATATCTATATTATTTAAAGTTTCACAACATTAATAATGCCGTATAAAATTTCGTGCGTCATTTGGATAAGTTTGAATTCAAACTTATAGCCCAACAAACTAGTATTGGAATTACAAATCAAATATACCTCCATCTCTTTCTCAAAAATAGATCATAATTTATAATGATTTTCCACAAAGTGGTGACGAAACGTATAACTTGTACAAATCTTTCCATTTTCCAAGTCGATACGATTTATTCGTTCATAAAACTATTTACTTGATCACATATTTTTTTTTAAGAATCCATCTTTATTTTATATGCATATATGCTATAATTTTATAAAAAATGAACGACGGTGCAACGCAATTTGAAGTGATCTTGGTTGATTCCTCATTAGTGCTCAAAGGGTTAGTAATAGGTAGGGATGACAGGATTTGAACCTGTGACATTTTGTATCCAAAACAAACACTAATGTCCATCATTCCATCCGTCCACAAAAAATAGTCTCATTTGTGAACAGTACATGTTTTAATGAAAAAATTGGTAAAATAAAAGAGAATGAGAAAAAACCTAATAAAGTAATATAGATGTGGATAAGTGAAGTAAGAGACAGATGAGAATAAGTGAAGGTGGGTAAAATAAGAGACTCTCATTTTTAGAAATGATACTATTTTATGTGGATATTGAAAATGACCAAGACTATTTTTTTATAGACGGGGATGGGGGGAGTATCATTCTCCAATTTAGACGAGTGCCACTTATTCATCCACTATTATACTGTAACAATTCATTTTTGGGGAGCCATCTTATTCATGAAAGGATATTAGAAATTTCATATTCTAATTATAAAAAAAAATTCAAACTTCGCATAAATATCTCAAACTTTATTATAAACAAAAGTTACAAAACCCTGCGATCAAGATTCAGTTAAACCTCATGATCTGACAATTAATCTTTAATTGATCATTTTATATTAATATCAAATCTCATGTAGTATATATTTAAATTACAATATTTATTTATAAAAATTCTGAAAGCTACAATGCTGAAATAGCAGAAAATACGATTAGATCTTAATATTTAAGTGCATGACTAAAAATAGAAAAACTATCCAATCGACTATGCGTCCAAATTGTTCGACTAAGGTTAACCATAACCTTTACTCAATCAAACCCTAATCAACTTTTTTATAAAATATTCATTTCTTACTTATATACATAGCTATTATAACCCCAACCAATCTGATAAAATATTTTCCACATCATATATTTTTTATAAATAAATAATTTCTAACAAAAAGAGTTAATGTAGCATTTTTAATTTACATTTATTTTTAATCTTCAAAATTTTGTTCACATATACCTATCAGGCTATCACATAGGGTTATGGATGGGAGTGGTCTACTGTTTTCCCTTAAAGCATCCACAATAGCGCCTAGCGCACTGCCTAGCCGAGGGCCGGCGCTAGGCGGTCTATTGCAGCCCAGCGATTTTCGCGAAAAAAAACCGCCTAGCGCTCGGCGGTTCCGTGGCGCTAGGCGATCCGCTAGGCTCTATTGCAGCGTCCGGATCGCCTAGCGCACCACCTAGCGCGAATTTTTAATTTTTTTTATTTCCGAAACACTATATATACGCGACTTGCCCGTCATTTTCATGCACAACATGATTGTCGAAGATGAAGGTGGACAACTGACTGATTGGGCCAAGGATGATAATGAAGCCGGTCCAAGCCACGGCGTGGCCGCCCCCAACGTACGGAGTGGGGTACCTCACGATGAAGACGGCCGCCTCCAAGCACATGCCGACATGCGCCAAACGGAGGCTCATATTCGACTCCAAAAGGATTTAATTGAAGAGTTATGGGCGCGGAGGACTGCACTGCAGTAGTTTTTTTTGTTAATTATGTAATTTTTTTAATTAATGTACTTTTTAAATTTTAATAATATTATTGAATTTTCTCGTATATGTATCATAAATTAAATTGCGTATTTTGTGTGATTGTTAATTATTTATTTTATATAATTTTGAGTGATGTGGCTATTGATGTGGCTGAGCTATTTATGATGTGGCTAGGCTATGACTAGGCTATTTATGATGTGACAGGAGGATTTTTAGTGTTGATGATGTGGCAGGAGGAGTTTGTGGCTAAGCTATGGCTGGGCTATTGCTGGGCTATTTCTATTGTGGATGGCCTTAGCATTAGGTTTCAAGCATCTTTCAATTTATTTGTTTGTGAACAAGTTAATGATTTCTCCTCCCCCGAGGGTGCACTACTTGTCATCATCAAAGCCTTCGACTTTTAATAGTCCATGGAACGACTATCACTCAGTTAGTTGACATTGACATGGGTCTGAGAAATTCATTCTTTTAAGTCCTAATTAATTTACTAATTCGGTAGTATCGGTGAACTTCAGGTAGCGTTGAATAATTTGACATAACTCTTTTCGATGATCATGTCAACGACATTGTTACATCGTACATTCTCAAATTAAATTCATGATATAGCCACTGGACTTGAAGATATCACTTTTCACATACGACTCCAATGCTTATGAAGATGGTCGTAATTCTCGAGTATCCATGCACGTTTCATGTTGTTATTCTGTCATTCAATTGTAGAAAACTTTGACCATTAATGTTCATTAATTCTCTTTAATAAGCGGGTCTTTGGATATGTCGAAGAAGAAACGTGCCACTACTTTCGTCTACTATTGATACCATCAATGAAGCAATTCGCTTGTTGACACTCAAAGGAAATGCTTCCACGCCATCGACGACGTTGGTGTGGATCACAAGAGGCCGATTGACCACTCATTTGAGCATGCAGTTGAAATAGATTGAGAAATTCCCCGCCGTCGAAATTCTTTTGCTGACAAAACTGTGTGAAACCTTGTCAATTTGAGTCAGATTTGAAGGGTTGAAGATTTAATTTTATATTCATTGGCTTTAATTTTTAACAAAATTTTGAACTAGTATTAATGGCTTAATGCAGTGTGAATGTGTGATGAATTGGAGGAGAAAAAATCACAGGCGGTTAGAGATTTTTTATACTACTATTGAATTTATTATTAAAACAAATATTTTATAAATAAATATTAGTAGCAGTAATACCAGTGTTTTAAAAATCGGATCAAACCGGTCAGTTTGACCAGTTCGGCCGTGAACCGGAGACCTGTCCGGTCCGATTCACCCTATAAAACCAGTTGACAGTTCGATCATTTTGAACCGGAATAACCGGACGGTTCAACCGGAAATCGGGAACCGGTCTGACCACTTCAATATATTTTTAATCTATTTTCATTTCTCACTCTATTTGTTCTCTCTGAAAACAACGTCGATCTTCTCCACCGCCACCCAACACATGCTTCGACTAGCACCCCTCCCTTCTAGATCAGTCGTACAAAGGCGGAGACAGTGGCTGGCGTCATCTTTTGAGGTATTGCTCAAGTAAAATGGATGGAGAAATTTAGGGATTTGTGATTTTGAAATAGAATTGGGGGAAAAGATGGATGAGTGACTGAGGGAGACAAGCAACATCAGGGAGTTGTGGCTGATTCTATGGTCTCCGACTAGCATCAATAGCCGCGGTGAATCGGTGATGGCATGGGGAGGAGAGAAACTAACTCAGAGTATGAATTACGAAAAAGAAAAGGGTCTGCAGAGTAAGAGCATCAACAATGGCAGACGTCCAAGCGGAATTCCCACTGGCGTGCGAGAATTCCGTGGTGGACGTCTGCCATTGTGCGTCCCTTCCACGGATACGGAATTCCGCGAAGGAATTCACAGTTCCGCGGCATTCCGCGGAATTCCGCGGGGAAATCCGTGCGGACGTCCGCCATTGCGTTGACGTCCGCGGAATTCCCGTTTAATGCATTAAATGTTTTTTTTTCGGTTCCTATATATACTTCCGATTGAACTTCATTCCATTCGCACCACTTGTATTAACAAGTTTCTCTCTCTCTAAATTTCTTTTTTTATATCCGTAATGGCCAGTAGCGATAGTGGTAGTGGTAGTGGTAGTGGTGGGCGTTATGAACACATGATGCAGATGATACACGCACGTGTGCGGGAGTCCGCGGAGAGGGAGGAACAAGCGGCCTCGACGCCAGCGGTGCCTCGACCCATCCATCGTCGCACTATAGTGCCCCGAGATCACCTCGCTGCCCACAGGCGGTTGTACGAGGATTACTTTGCGCCGGAGCCACGGTTTGGGGAGAACCTATTCAGGCGACGGTTTAGGATGCATCAGCCGCTCTTTATGCGTATCGTGGGCGCTTTGGAGGATCGATACGGGTATTTTAGGGTGCGGGAGGATGCAACTGGTAAACCCGGCCACACGGCGATTCAGAAGTGCACTGTCGCAATTAGGCAGTTGGCATACGGAGGTTCGACCGACATGTGCGACGAGTAGGGGTGTACATTCGGGTTTCAGTTCGGTTTTTTGCCAAAACCGAAAAACCGAATTTAGTTCAAAATCCAAACCGAACCGAACCCAAAAAACCGAAAAACCGAAACCAAAAAACCGAAAACCGAACTTAAAAAACCGAAAAACCCGAACAAAACCGAAAAACCCGAAAAAACCCGAAAAACTTGAAAAAAATAAATATAATATAAATATATATTTATATATGTGTATTTTATTTTATTTTATATATACTAATAGAATATTTATATATAATATAAAATTAATAATACATATAATATATATTATATTGTAGAATATATTAAAAGAATATATATATTATATATAATACTCCCTCCGTCCCGGGCTACTCGACCCTTTCCTTTTCGGCACGGAGATTGAGGAATGAGTGTATAGGAAAGTAAAAAATGACGGCTGTAGGTGCAATTTTTTACTAAAAATGGAAAGAGTGCAAGTAACTTGGGACGCCCAAAAAGGAAATAAGTGCGAGTAGTGCGGGACGGAGGGAGTATAATATATTAAATTAATAGAATATATATATAATTCGGTTTTTCAGTTTTTCGGTTTTTTTTTCTCCCGAACCGAACCGAACCGAACCGAAAAACCGAATTTTTTTTATTTTTAAAACCGAACCGAACCGAAAAACCGAACCGAATTTCAAAATTTCGGTTTGGTTCGGTTCGGATATTCGGTTTCCGGTTTTTTTGCTCACCTCTAGCGACGAGTACCTCCACATCGGCGAGACGACTGCGCGCGACTCCCTGAAGTATTTTTGTCACGGCGTTAGAGAGATATTCGGGGATAGGTATCTTCGTAAGCCTACCCCCGAAGATTGTCAGGCTCTGCTGGATATGCACGGGAATCAGCACGGGTTTCCGGGGATGTTAGGCAGCATAAATTGTATGCACTAGGAATGGAAGAATTGCCCCGCTGCTTGGAAATGGATGTACACTACTGGTTTCAAGGCCAAGAACCCCACGATGATCCTTGAAGCGGTAGCTGACTATCGGCTGTGGATTTGACATGCCTATTTTGGAGTAGCCGGGTCGAACAACGACATCAACGTCCCCCAGTCGTCGCTCCTTTTCAACGACCAGTGCATGGGCGTTGGCTCGACCGTCAACTTCATCGCCAACGGCAACCAGCACTACATGGGCTATTATTTGGCGGATGAGATATACCCTATGTGGCCCGTCTTTGTGAAGACGATCAGGTGCCCAACAGATGAAAAGAAGATATATTTTACGGGTCGCCAGAAGGCAACGCGCAGGGATGTGGAGCGGGCATTCGGGGTGCTACAGGCTCGATGGGCGGCAGTGAAGGGTCCCGCACGGCTGTGGTATGTTGACAGCATCGCCGACATCATGTACGCATGTATTATCATGCACAACATGATTGCCGAAGATGAAGGTCCAGCACTGACTGATTGGACCAACGATGATGCGGATGCTGCGGGTCCAAGCCACGGCGTGGCCACTAGCAATGTCCGCATGGGGATACCCCACGACGATGTCGATCGAGTTCGTGCATTCGCCGACATGCGCCAAAAACAAGCTCATGTTCGACTTCAGAACGATATTATTGAAGAAGTATGGCAGCGGAGGGGTCGTCGTTGATGTGGGGGTGAGCATTATTGAAATGTATTTTTTAATTTGGTGAAATGTACTTTTTTTTCTTTTTTATTAATATAATATTTTTCCCTATTTGTGTCGACTATTTAATTCCGTAAATTTCTTACTTCCGGAAATTGTTTAATTTGTGAATTTGTAATTTTTTTATTGTGGGAATTCCGCCACTGTGCAGTGTGATGTCAGTATGATGTGGCAGGAGGTGTTTTTGAAAATTCCGCGGAAAATTTTGCCGAGAATTATGCGCCAATGCTAATTCTAAGTAACAGAGTACTCCTTAGGCCATCCACAACGCTGTCTCTATACCGTCTCTTAAACCGTCTCTTAACTACTATTTGAGCACTATTTGAGGGCCCCACTGTCCTTTTTTCCTCCATCTCTTAACTAAGAGACGGAACCTGCAACGCTCCGTCTCTTAACCGTCTCTATACCGTCTCTTAATTACTATTCATTCAATTTAATTTATAATTTTTTTTAAAACCCAATTCAATTTAAACAAACACACTTTATTAAAATTAAAACCAAAAAAAAACACACAAAATAAAAAAAACACACAAAAAAAAAATTAAAAAAAAAAACACAAAATAAAAAAACACACAAAATAAAAAAAAACTAATCGGAAGGGCTAATCATCCTCCGGAGGCGGTCGAGGTTGATGGGGAGTCGGAAGGCCAAGTTGTGTGTAAATGAGGATGGGTTTAGGAGTATTTATAGAGTAAAAAATTTAATAAAAAACAAAAAAATATAAAAAAAAACAAAAAAACGGTAATAATACCGTTACAAAAAAAATTTTTTTATTTAAAATCGAATTTTTTTAAAAAAAATATTTATTGCGTCAGCACGTGACGACGCCCACCCGCGGGCCGGCGAGTGGGCGTCACGCACGACGCCGGGCTGCGCCACGTCGCCTAGGCGCGTGGCGAGACAGCTCGTCTCGTGGCTCGCCGAGGCGAGACGCGCGACGAGACGCGCGACGAGACGGGACGAGATGGAGGCTGCAACGCGTCTCGCCGGGCGAGACGAGACGCGAGACGCCGACGAGACCCGTTGTGGATGGTCTTATTATCAATTCAAATATTTCATTAAAATGTTAATATAATTAAAATGTTTTCTAATTATTCATTAATTTATTTTAATAAAACTGTTCGACCGATGGTTCGACCGAATCGTGAACCAGTAGCCACCCCGATTCGCTCGTCGGTGGTCCGCTTCTAAAAAACATCGAGCAGTACTAATTTTTCTCTCAAACGAACACACCTTTTGTAGGTTGCATCGTCGTCCTCGTTCATTTAATTTCTCTGTTCGTCCCTCTTTAATCCGTCATCAATAAATGCTATTCAGAATTCTGCGTGCCCGCTGATTATCAAATCGACAATCCGCTATTCTAAACACCATGGCGTTGACGACTGTAAAATCGATCCAAGAGGCGCTCAGCCTCGTCGACGAGAAGAAGCAGAGTTTAAAAAAAGCATTCGATGAATTGGAATCGCATTCCTCTTCCCTCTCCTCCTTCAATTTCGCATGGACTGATCTCGATTCCTATTTCTCCGCCCAACAATCCGAGATCCTCGACAAATTGGCCGCCCTCCAAGCGCTGGAATCCGCTAAATTCGAACCCGAAAAGAAGAAAAACCCGTCATCGTCGGAGCTGTTTCCGGCGCGGCCCGAGCTGAAGTCTCTGTGCGAGAAAATGGACGCGTTCGGTTTGCGTAAATACGTAATCGAACGTCCCAAACAAAGGGCCGCGATTAGGGTTGAGTTGGTCGACGCGTTCAAGCACGCGCCGGACGCGGGATCGATGGTTTTGGACACGCTTGTGGGATTTTGGGACGACAAGGTGCAGTCGGGGTCTAGGCTGAGGACGGCTTGCGTGGTGTTGTTGGAGGAGTTGATGAGGGCTGGATTGGAGATGGGAGCGGAGGTTAGGGAGCGGGCTGCAGCCGTCGCGGCGGAGTGGAAGGTGAAGATGGCGGCATTGAATAGTGAAGGGGATGAAGAAGGGAAGGAGGACTGGGGTTTGGAGAGGTTGGGTTATTTGCAGCTCTTGGCTTCTTATAATCTGTTGATTGATCGTGAGTTTGATGCCGATGAGCTAGTTGATTATGTCGTTATGAGCGCTAGGTATCGACAAACTGTAGACTTGTGTCGAGTTCTTCGCCTCGAGAGTAAAATTTCTGGTAAGTGTGTATTAGCATGTGTGGTTATTAATGTGTTTTTTTGCATAGTTAGCTTAGTGTACACTATATCAATCTTGGCTTCTTGGATGCATTGTAACATCTTGAGAACTTGGTTATTGAATATAATATGCTGAGGTAAAAGAAATTTTTAGTTATGACCGTCACATACCAATGTCAAATGCTCCGTTCGGTGACCTCATCTAACATCACGACAAACTGATTGTCGAAAGCATGCTAATTGGGGAACTTTAACTAGTTAGGACTTAGGGCCATTAATTGGACTGTTTATTAAGTTTAAGGAATCAGACATCGGTATCATAAGCTTGTGACTGAATTTGGAGTCAAGTGAAGATTCTTTTTAGGTATTGAAAGCTTGAGGTAGAGAAAATTTGTGGCCTACTCGGTTATGACTAAGATAGATTTCTAGAGATCTCTACATAAATACTCAAATTACAGCCTGATTCGGATTTGAAATATCCCCATGATTACTTGATCCTACCAGACTATTCAAATTTGAATCAATCTAGGATATGATGATGAAGTCATCTTCTCATGGACCATGGTATTGGACACAAGAAATATAAAAGATGTGATCTTTAGCTTTATGCTCACAAACAGAGCCTTCATCGCTTAAAAGTTGAGGCTTGAGCTGGTAATGATGCCTATGCATTCAGAATAGCCTCATTCTGCATTTTTTATATATTTTGAAACTAAGCCAGTTGATTTTCTGTGCTCTTATATTTCATACACATCTAGTTCGAATTTTAGTGTGAGTGACAAAATTATGGTTTCCAACAGATGTTGTACGGAAGCTTGTCAGTAAGGGCAAACAACTTATAGCACTCAAATTCGTTTTTGAGTTTGAGCTAACTGATGAATACCCCCCAGTGCCCTTACTGCAAGCATACGTGATGAATTCAAATAAATTTGCCCAGAAAGTGCGTAGGAATGGGAAGAGTTCTCGTCAGTCATTGGTAATACTGTTAATTTTTTCTTCATTTACCTGGTATTGAGAGGGTGCCCCTCTTATTGTTGTTGCGTTTCAAAGTTGATTGGGTTGCAATCATAAAGCTTTAGTATTTATGGTAATCTGAACTCTGAAGGAGATTTGTCATATATGTGCTATATCATTGGAAACATTAGACGGCTTGTGATGCACAATAAATGCACATTAGTTAAGAGAAAAATCTGAAAGTCAACCTGGTGATACTTAGTAGTAGCTTTTTTCAGTCAGAGGTTTTATCCAGCTTTTGAATTGGAAGCCATTCTGTATGTTTCTTGAACCTATTAAGAATATATGTCAAATAGCTTCATTAGCTTTTTGACTTCCGGTTCTATTAAAGATCAGACCTAAAATAATGAATTAGTCAATAATTTTCACTAGTTTGTTAATTTCTATGAAACTAAAACTCCCTGTCACATTCATTAGCGACTTCTGATGTTTATGATTCTACAAGAATCATTGCTGAAGTGCTTTAGTTAAACAAATTCCACTAGTTAGTCAATGTTGTTAGAAGGGATATTAGCTCATTAAATATCTTATTTGCTAGAGATTGTTATTGCTGACTGTAATAGATTTGGGCTGCAGTATATGGGGAATACTTACTTCATCATGTTCCTCTGTAGAATGATGCGGCAATGAAAGAAATTAGTGCATTGAAGTCAGTGATTAAGTGCGTCGAGGAGCATGGATTGGAATCACAGTACCCAAAAGATGAAATGTTGATGCGGATCAAGAGGTTGGAGAAGGAGAAGGCTGACAGAAAAAGACCTGCTGCAGCCCCTTTCCCAAAGCTTCAGCTGCCAGTGCCACCAAAGCAACAGAAACATAATGGGAATGGGAACAAGCGAATAAAACCAGCAGCTGCTCCATCACCATTTAAAAGGAAATTTAATGGCAATCCAGGTTTTCGCCCACCACACCCATCTTCTATGATGAGGGTAGGCGGCTTGTTGCCAGATCCTGCTGCTTCATACCTTGGTTCATCTTCTGGAGCGTATGGCATGCCAGGATCTCTGGTGGTCGCTTCCCCATATGTGGGCGCATCTGCAGATTTGTGTGGATTGCCAGGAACCCCTTTAGGCTACTTGGGGAACCTAAATCCATCAACATCCAATGCCTATACTCCAGAAACACATGCACAACCTGGTTATTATAACAGGGCCGTAGGTTATGGTGGATATGATGTACCATCTCAATACCCTCCAGTGTACTATCCTCAGTGATATGTAGGTTCAACAACTTTAGGTGGTCTCTATGCATGTGTCTGAATAGAATTCTGATACATGGAAGGCATTTCTGCCATTTTTATTACCGAGATTTTTGGCATGATGACCAAATCTGGTTTTTTCTTTAGTTGTTAATGAATGACCAAGGAACTCTTGAAATATTGTCAGAACCAATGTTCATGGTTCATGGATCAGATGTTTTGATTAATATGACTTGTATCATGTTGATCATTCATTTCTTAGCCGATCCCAAGTCCAAATGGGAGCTCCAATGTTCCTAATGGGATATTGCGCCATCCCTTTGTTAGCCTTGCTCCTGTTCGATTGAATTGATTTATATATATTGGTTAATCAATTTCTGCCATGGAAACTAGGAAGTGGCTACTTTCCATGTTTTCTCTCTGGCTCTGTTGAGCTGCAGATGGAGACATAACTATCAACTCCTTGCGTATTCAAATTTGCTGCTACGAGCAGGTCGTTTCTGCTAGTAGTTCTCCCAGTGGAGAAATGTGCTTTCCTTTCGCAGCTCTATTTCGAATCACATTGTTGATTGATGGTTAGTGATAGTTTCCTATGATGGAATCATTGAGGAGTATGTATGAAATGCTGATCTTGTTAGGACTATGGAGTGTTCAGTCATTTACTTGTACAGTGCATCGCATCACGGTTGCACGACTCATGAAGGTAAGCTAACTCGTTTCCGGTCTCCCTTTGCACTAGCATCTACTGGTTTTGGTTGTTTGTAGGGCTTCAATTCATTGAAGATATAATTACCATTCTAGCCATGTTCAATGGAGAGAGGCAAAGGCAAAGAAAGAGCTGGCCACTCCTCTATTCTTATCAAGGCATACTGGCATATCTTGTTTATTTGGTTAGTTTTTATGTGTAAACAATGATACTACTACTATTTACTCCCTTCATATATATGTGGATTCACCGCTGCTGATTCCACTGATTCCAGTTGTGTTGTGAATCATAATGTGGGGAAATTGAATAATGGGGAAGAAGAATTAATTTTGCTGCTATGATTGCTGTGGTCCTACTTTTTTTTAATCATATCCAATCCCTAATCTCTCTCTCTTTCTTCTTTTTTATCCCCAACCAAACAATTTTCTGATTCGCCTTTTCCATTCTTCAATTTTTGTTTTGTTTTTGATGATGCACCCAGATTTTCTTTTTTTAATTCCATCAAATCTAAAAAAATCAAGCAATTGAGAAAGGAAAAACAAATTAATTTTTGATTCTTTGGTACAAATATAAATGAAATAAAAACAAAATAGGGATTGAATGATTGACGCGGCTGAATCTATGGGCAAGATTTTACCCGTCTTTTGGCAGAGGAAGAAGACAAAAAAACAAAAGCTTTAATAATTTTGTACAAAACGGGGTTAATGTAAAATAAAGTAAAAAGAACTGGATAAGAAGCGAGTAGCCAATAGGAAGCCTGATCCGAATCTATAAAGTCAACATCGTCGAAATTGAACGGTCATTTCTCAGCATCCCAATTCCAAATTACCATCCTACCCCTCCCATCTTTCCCCATCTCTGTTCCTCGCAAATACCCTTCATCTCTCTCTCTCTCTCTCTCTCTCTCTAATTAATTTCTCGTTTCCTTCTTCAATGGAAGAGCGCCATCACTCACTGCCTCACTATTCCCACCCCCACTCTCAGCTCTCGGAGAATGTTCCACCTCACGTGACCGATGTCGGCGGATCCACCAACGGAGCTAGGTACCGCCTCATGTCGCCGGCGAAGCTCCCGATCTCTAGGTCTACTTCCATCACTATTCCTCCCGGCCTCAGTCCGACGTCCTTCCTCGAGTCCCCCGTTCTCCTCTCTAACATTAAGGTCTTTCCATTTTTTTATCCCTAATTTTTTTTAACTGAATCATTGAGTGAATTGCACCTGGTTTAGCTGGAAATATCCAGATTCGGATCCGGTACTGAGTTTAATGCTGGTTTAAATGTGGAATAAAATTGAATTCAACTTCAGTTTCCCTAATTTAGGTTATTAACCGCTCCGTCATAAATAATTCCGCCGAAAAATACACAGTTTCAGGAAGTGTTATGCTGGCGCGGAAGCACGTTTTCCGGGGAATTAATTGTGAATTAGTGGGTGGATTTCATTATTGATTTGACGTTTGTTCGTTTCTCATCATCATGGTGTCGTTGAAAAATATTATTGTCTTTCCCCGTTGAATGCTCATTTGAGAATATTAATTGGTGAGTGAGTAATATATGTGTCCCGTTGTGTGTGTTTCGGGTCCCATGGATTCTGATGCTCGCATTAGGGTGTATTATAATGGTTTCTAGATGGAACTATCTTTAGCAACTTTAAACCCTTTGTGGAGACTTAGAAATATGAATCTTTTGAGCTAATGGAGCCTGGAATTGGAAAGACATTAGAATAAAGAGGAATGGCCACCCAGAAGGGGAATATGAAACCATTCCTTATATTAGAGTCATATCCGTTCACATTTTGTACTGTCAATTGGTGTGAGATAACAAGTAGATAAAGAAGCTTGTCACTGATCGAAGGTGTGATTAGAATTTTAAAGAGGAAGGTTTTTGAGTCCCTGTGTTGTTTCTTGACAAATGGAATCTTCCTGTGCTTAGTGGTGCTTGGAAATTTTCTGCTGTTTTATTAGAATCCTTGAGCTTCTCTGTGGCATCAAACCCCACATAATTATCATGGGGTGCAATTGCATCGATTCATGTGAAGTGCAGTTAATTGTTTAATTTTGCTGTTGTGATTTTGAAAAAAAGAACATTTAAGGCGTCTTGACATCAAATTTCTTTTTAGTTCTGTGGAGATCTGATACAGCTTGTGCATAGGAAAACTTCATTTACTTGAACTACCTGTTACTTTGCAGGCTGAGCCTTCTCCCACCACGGGTTCCTTTTTCAAGCCTCAGTTGATGCAAGCATCTGGTGGTAATGCTGCAATTCTATTAGAGAAAAATTTCGCCAGTGGTAATGCTGTAGAGGAAAGAACTTCCAGTGATTTTGAGTTTAGGTTTCACACTGGAGTTAGTACGACATCAGGATTATCATCTGCAGCGATGTCGGTAATGTCCCAAACTTTCCTTTTGGTCTTAAGATTATTCTCATTTTGGTATGGTTTTCAAACTATAAGTTGTGTGGGCTCAAACAATTGAATGGGTCGCAGAATGATTTGTAAATTATGTTTCGTAAGATTTGCCTTGATATTGTTCTGTCAAAATAATTTCTGCAAAATAGTAGAATCGGCTTGCTTGTCCAGTGTAGTTAAACAATAATTGTCATTATCTTGGTATCTTACTTATGTAGCAACTTGTCATCAAACAACAAGCTGCTAGAACTTTTGATAGATTTCAGTACCTTGTGTTTAGTTTTTCCATATTTGATGGATTAGAGATTAGTATTTTCATGTAACTTGTGCACAAACATATGAATGATTGTTTGGCTGATATGATTGACATGGTCAAAAAAGGTTATACATTGAGGATCTATTTTTTTGGTGAGTTCTGACTGACCTCCTTATTATCCAGTCTTCATATCCAACTTTAATGGGTGCAAGTGTTGAATTATTGTTTCATGCGAATATTTAAGCAGATATATCTCATTGAATACCTTTTTTGGGGAAAAGATTCCTGCAGGAATTAATCGAAACGGACTAGTCAATCATCAAGATCAGCGATATTCTCAGTCTGCCATACCCTCTTCTTCAGCACCACAATGTCTTGGAGTAGCTCGACAGGATTCATCTGTGTATGATAGTATTGATGAATCAAAGCAAGGAGGTCAGTCCAATACAGGTACACAAGCTTCAGTTTCTGAGCATAAAGATAGCAGCTCGTCAGTCTCAGCTGAAAGAACATCAGAAGATGGGTATAACTGGAGAAAATATGGGCAGAAACTGGTTAAAGGAAGCGAGTTTCCACGAAGTTACTACAAGTGTACCTACCCTAACTGTGAGGTGAAAAAAATATTTGAACGGTCTCCAAGTGGACATATTACAGAAATTGTGTACAAGGGTTCACATGATCATCTGAAACCTCAGAGTGCACGTCGGCACAATTCTGGGGGTCTTACGTCCATTCAAGAGGATAAATTGGACAAGGAGGGTAACTGGCCTAACTCTGTTAATTATCATTCAACTGTTTTCTTCTGTGCACGTGTGTCAAGCAATTAAATTCTCTAATCTAATTATGTTGACATTTTGTTTAATTGTATTTCATCAGTCACCAAGGATGTCAATGTCTGGGAATTATGCTGTAACATACGTTCGGAAATGTTAGATATTTTCTTAGTTGAGATTTATGTAGTTGATTTCTTGGATTTCAAACTGTAAGTAAGATTAAATTTTTACCCTGAAGTGGTAGTGCCGTCTAGATTTTTTTTCTCCCCTACATGTTATGCTTGTGTGTGCCTTCACAACTTTCCACCATGTTGAATGTAGGGTCTTTAGTCTTGCGTAATTAGTAAGCCAAATTGAACTTTCCTCAAATATTCGAGCTGCATTTTTCAAATTTGACTGCTCAGCTAAAGTTAGTTATTCCATAAGATCACATTTGGAAGAAGTATATATGGCTAGCTAGCATTTATGCAATTTTTATTTACTGTTGTTGAAGACAAGATGAACACCAATACTATGGAGCAAAATGGTTCTCCCATGTTGTCACCTCTGCAAACAAATGAGGAGGGATTAGATGGTTCTGGCTCACAGTTTCAGGGCCAAAATGATGATGCTGAAGATGATGATCCTTACTTGAAACGGAGGTATGTAGTTTTGTAAAATTTCCAATGTATGTTTAACTGTTTACTATTTTCTTATGAGTTATGTTGTTGACCAATCTGAGCAGAAAAATGGAGGATGGTATTGATGTTACACCAGTTGTTAAACCCATTCGTGAACCACGAGTTGTGGTTCAAACTGTGAGTGAGGTTGATATACTGGATGATGGGTATCGCTGGCGCAAGTATGGCCAGAAAGTTGTCCGAGGAAACCCCAATCCTAGGTAATTAAAACATTGATGCCTCTTATAGATTGGTTTAAAACATTGATACTTTCTGATTGAAATATAAAACATGTTACAAGGAAATATTCATCTATAAATGAATGACATGAATACAAAAAGTGGTACAAGGAAAGATAAGGATCTTTTCTCCCCATGTTTGCTTGTGTATACTGTCATTAACTAATTATCTCTTTCTATCAATGAACAAATCTTATTCCCAGAAGAAAAAAAATCCCACAAAATTCATTAATCTCCCAAACAAGAAACTGAGTTGATATGGAACTGCATTTCCTCTTTTGGCTTGAAACCGGAAAGACTGATTTTGTATCTGGTGACTGTCTTTCTTATTGTATGAACCTGATTTAGGTTGACGGTTGTTGACCTGTTTTGCACTCGTCATGTGTGTTGGTTTGTGATCCAGGAGCTACTACAAGTGCACGAATGCAGGATGCCCAGTGAGGAAGCATGTGGAGAGGGCATCTCATGACCCGAAAGCTGTTATAACAACGTATGAGGGGAAGCACAACCATGATGTCCCGATTGCACGAAACAGCAGTCATGAACTTGCCGGGACTGCGCCATACGCAGGAACATCCAAGATGAGGGCGCATGACAGTGGCAGTTCAATTAGCCTTGACCTCGGTGTTGGAATCGGGCGACCAGGTGAGCACAAAAGGGAGGAAGGGTTGGATGGTGAAGGTGGACGACGCCAAAATAATCCAATCTATGAAATTGTAAATGGTGGGCTGAATCTATACGGAAATAGAGAAGCTCATAACTTTCAGACGCCACCGATAAATGCCTCTAACCAATGTCAGCCAAACCTTGGAAGAATACTTATGGGGCCTTAAAATTGTTGCTGAATATTGTGAATGTATATTACCAGAAATAATTTCTATTTTTTATTAGTAAATCTGAGTGAATTTATCCTCATGGTATTGGTTCCTGGATTTTACAAGTTCCAAGTTTTTTTTTGTTCTCCCATCTTCTGTGAATTTTGTTGTTGCAAGTTTAAAGCATGTTTATGCTCTGCCCACCTCCAACGCTATAAACACGAAGTAGTTTGTGTACAGTAAAATGAAAAGTTTATTTCTCTGGGAAGTTTTAATGATAATAGAAAGGGATAAATAATCATATTAGTCATATTGTTTTGTTCAATTTTAAAATGAAATATGAAATCACAAAGTTTAAAATTTTCTCAATTATTCAATCCGTACACAAAAGCACGTGTTTGATGTTTGCTCTAAACAATGTTGTGTTCAATGGTGTTCGGTTTCCTAGATAAAGGAAAATAAGTAGAAGATAGAAATACTACTACTACTTTTAGGTGGCGTTCGATTTCATAGATAAAATAGTAGCTAGCTAGATATAATACAGAATTAAATTGTGAGATTATTTAGTAGGAAGTGTTGGCTATGACTAATTATCATATGACTATTCATCTAGGATTAAGCCATGAGATTCAATCTCATAAGCCAAATATGAACAAATTTAATCATTGAATATAATCTTGCAAACCGAACCCATTGGGCATTATCAAATGATGACTATTAAGAATGATTTTAACTGGGAGTAAATAAAATCCATTTTATGTGGCGTAAGAGTTGTTATCTAAATTGATGGTATAATATTTGTTTCTATCCCACATGTTTCAATGTCACTAATCGAGCATTCAATGTTTGAAAACAAATGCATGAACGACTTTTACCTCAAGTTAATTGAGCATTAAATGTATGAAAACAAAGTTTAATTACATCAACTGATCAACATATGTAGTGGTAGAAGAACAAGGAAAGGGAGAGGATATACTGTTGCTGTAGGAAACTTGTGTCAGTCTTATCTCAAGTTAAGCTCTGATACAAAATGTGAATGCATACAAACCAGCTTAGTTAGGATACACAACGTCATTGTCGTCAAACCAATTCTCTCCCTTCTCCTTGAACAAGACATCCCTCTTCGGAGCTTAACCTTAGTCAAATAACTCCGTAAAAGTTGAGCCTACTAACCCGACTCATCTCTCTACTAGAATTCTGAGACAATTAGGTAAATGGTACTAGTGGGCATGTAGTTTCTAAACTCAATTTCACTCCATGTTTTCATACTTCCACTGAAGAACTCTAGCTCTTATGCTTTCATTTTTCAGACAGAAGAATGGAAACATACATTTGATAAGATGACAGCCTCCCAGTTTCAGACTCTGTATTCACTGACTCAGAGACGCTCAATATTTTTATCTTGGTCAAATTCTAAGCAGAATACTCAAGGACAAGACAAACTATGTTTTTACATAAACTTTAGAGATCCATCCAAGGAGTATTTGAACATTCCTCGTAGTAGATATGCACACAAGGTTATTGTGAAGTCATGTTGCTAAATGCAATCTTTCTCAAGTTAGAAGCAATCCCTTGTTCAACTATTGTTCTACTAGAATCATGGAGTTGATAGTATAGTGGTTGATCAATAACCAATATGATATGGATACAAACCGAGTTGAGCCTTCTATCACTTGAAAATCAGAAAGTTTTGAAGCAAGGACCCTGCGAAACTAGTCCATCACTGTTCAGAAATGCACATAGCAAGTGATATCAACACACACACACAAGGACTATACCATCACTATCTCAACATCAGTCATCTAATCCCAACTAAGTTATCTGGAGAAACAACTTCATTCCTATGATAGTTATACAATCTCTCTCAGCCAAGGTATATTGGGACTAATATCCTACAAATTACAAAAAAGCATTTACCATCTTGCATTTTATACAGCTACTCTGAAACAGAAATAGTCTTCACATATAACTACAATTTCTAATAGTATTAGTTTCTTTTCGATGTCTTAAGCCAAATCTTCAAGAGAAACAACCATAACAATGTTAGACCTTTCAAGTTGAAGTATAAAGCAAATGCACACAGCAATAAATAACAAGACACACATTCATCCAGACAATTTCTCAATATACCATTTAAGGTTAATCCTCAATTAGCAAAAGTTGGAACAGCACAAATCATGAACTTTTATATAAATGACTGATATGAGGTACTGTCATGATGATATTATAAATGACAGCACTTTTGAAACATAAGAAGAAAACAGATGATATTCAGCATTGGAAATGTCAGTTAAATTCACCAAGCAGTAATCCGAATACAAGCAATTCCAAGTTTCAGTAACCACCTCTTAATTATTAAGAACAACATACAAGTTGCGTCGGCATTCTTACAAAACCTCGAAATATAATGAGAAAGAGGAATTATCTTTCATAGGCAGAAACCCTAGAAAAATTCGATCATTTCTTCTTGTACTTGGCAACCTCGCCCTCATTGGGGAAAAACCCCATGAGCCTGCCGCATGAATTTTGGTAGGCATACATAAACCCTCCCATCACTCCAATCAGACCTCCCGTCACCATCGACGGCCCCCGAATCCCAGGCTTAATCCCTAATCGATAAATTCAATCAAAAATTAGATTCGTCAAACAGTTAAGCACTTGATTCGGAAATAACCAATAGTTGTGGAGGATAAATAGGGAGGGTTACCGGAGAGGTAGCCGACGACGACGGAGACGCCGGTGATGGTGGAGAGGCGGAGGTAGTCGAGGGTGTTGAAATTGGAGACGGTCTTAGTGAATGGAGGATTGCGATCAATCACTGGGTACTCCGGCTTCGCCGCCGAAGTAATTTCAGTGTTCATAGCTGCGATTTGGCGGTGAGCTTCTTCAACTATCGATCAAAATCTGATGCCACACTTCGAAGCTTCAATGTTTCAGATGCGAACCAAGGGTTCACTACTACTAACCCCCTTAGCCTATGGGCCGATCTCTGCCTTCAATTCGGCCCAAATACGAATTATTTCTATGCAATTTTTATTCAGTTCTCGCCCTCAGTTTTAATTCAATAATTTATTTGACTACTCTTTTTTACCAATAATTCAATAATTTATTAGTCACTATACATGTCAATTCGTTAACAATCCAACCCGATAAATAAAGTCTAACTCAGTCTCGACTTATTAAGAAAATTTATCGAATTTGTTCTTCTGGTCCAATGTGGATATAACTTCCCAAATTGAAAACTTTTTATTTTGTTACTTTTGGATTTGTGAGATGATTTCTCGCTTTCACCTACTCAATTCGAAAATTTTCTTCATTTTAGACGATTCTGAATTCTTCAATGTCAATAACCGTTGCTGGAGGAAACAGCAGCCGCCGCCACCTAGTTTTTTATGGAGATGTATTTTCGTAAAGGGGAAAGAATTAGCTATCACAAATGAGAGGCGCATACAAACCTGAACATACCTAGCAAACGACGCGACTCGAACTTGGTATTACATTACCAAAGTTGGTATTACATAATTAAACCTTATTTACATGATAAAAATTGATACTCCATCGGTTCCATAGATAATACATGGGCAATTGAAATGACATGAGAATTAATGCACAATTATTAAAGTAAGAGAGATAAGGAGAAGATAGTTAAGGTAATATTGGTGAATAATGAGATCCACATTATTATTAGTGTTAAATGAGTTGTAATAGTTAGTCATAATGATGTAAGTTTTAAATAAATTGATGTAAATTGGTAATGGTTGAGGACTCACAAATAGAAATGCTCATATTTTTATGAGACGAATGAAATTAGAAAATACATACTATATTTTTATGAGACGATAAAAGTATTTAAACAAAACCTGATTTACTCGATTTAAACCTATTTCACAATAACCTAAAGAATAAACACCAAAGTGGAGTATAATTTTTAAAAATAAGAATTAAAGGTTAACCTGATAAGTACAAATCCAATAAGATTTGACCCAAAATTCAATAATTTTATACTTGTTCATATAAGATTTAAGATTTTTATGTCTGAAAAAATTATTTTTATCTGTGTGTTAACAGAAATCTCATGTACATCATAACAAGACACAAGTTGATAGTGAAACTATGAGATATTTATAAAATTTGGATCGAGGAAAATAGAAGCACGTAAGAAGAAGCAAAACCAGAGAAACAATGGAAATTGGATTACCACAAAGATGAAGATAAGGTTTGGATTGTACGGTCCTAACCTTTTCACCTAAAATCTCTCTAGGGTTTTAGAGCATACTCAGCAGCATATTCTCCAACAACACTTATATTCAGCCAACGATGGCTATTTCATCCCTCTCCACTGCCACGCTCAACCACCGCTCCCACTCCTCTTCTCTCCTCTACCTCGCCGCCTCCCTCCTCCAATCCCCCGCTCCAAGACTCACCTGCACTACCCGAGTCGCCTCCTCTCATTCCAATCCTAAGATTTTAAAGTCCAACCGCCGCTCCAGGCACGGCCACCCCCTCTCGCCCTACGACACCGATGACGATGCCCGCGCCGCTAATTCCGATGAACTCCACGATGAGGAGGATGACAATTGGTCATCCGATGTATGTATTTTTTTTTTCTCATTTCTATGATTCTTCCATTTCACTGTGTATGTGTTTTTGGTAAATTGTACAATTGGATTATTAAATTCAAGTAATAATCAGTTATGTACCTTGAATAAACTTGTTTAGTTCAATTGTCACATTTAATTCAGATAAACTATTCTTTTTGGTGCAAGGTGTTTTTCATTCATGGTTGAAATGTTTTGGGTTTTTTTTGCCAGGATGAATTTAGAGATATTGAAATTTCTGAGACTGATAGACAGAGGTTAAAGTTGAAAAATGAAACTCTCAAGGGACAAGGTAGTTCAAAACTAAGCAAAACACTCTAATTGTGATAGCAATAGATCATTTCATGGAAATATTTCATAAACAGGCAGAACCAGGCACATAGGAAAAAATTGGGATTTGGAATTGTCCAGTCCCGCACGCAATCTTGCAAAACGGCCAAGAAAGTCTGTTGCGAGGAATGTCAAATATACTATGGAAAAAATAGATGGAGATGGTGTTTCTTCAACGTTGAATTCCAAAGTCAAGGTATTATGCCTCCCTAGCTAGCTATCTCATATCAATATCAAACTTATGCCTCGCTAAAGTGTATACTCTGATTGTTGCAGGAAGCAGAAAGTTCTGCTAAGAACAGATTTGGTCATTTGTCGGAGGAGCTAGACTTAGACGAAAGATATTTTCCCCTTCTCAATTACTTGAGCAGTTTCGGACTCAAGGAACGCCACTTCCTCCAGATGTATGAGAGGCACATGCCTTCTCTACAGATAAATGTTGAATCAGCTGAGGAAAGATTGGAATACTTGTTGAGTATCGGTGTTAAGCATAGAGATATTCAAAAGATAATTTTGAGACAGCCTCAAATATTGCAGTACACTGTGGAAAACAATCTAAAGGCTCATGTTTCCTTTTTATGTAGCTTGGGCATTCCATCGTCTCGAATAGGGCAAATAATCGCTGCCACTCCCTCATTGTTCTCTTACAGTGTCGAAAATTCCTTAAAACCCACAGTCAAGTATTTGAAAGATGAGATTGGAATCCAGGAGAAAGACATCAGTAAGGTTGTGCAGTTAAGTCCTCAAATCCTGGTTCAACGGATAGATAGTACATGGAAAACACGGCTTAATTTTCTTATGAAAGAGTTGGATGCTCCTAGACAGAGTATCGTGAAGATGGTCACCAAGCATCCTCAACTCCTCCACTACAGCATTGAAGATGGCTTGCTCCCCAGAATCAATTTCTTACGAAGTATTGGGATGCAAAATTCAGAGATACTGAAAGTATTAACCAGCCTTACACAGGTTACCTTGCTTCTCTAGTGTACTTGATTTGGTTTATGCTTTTGATAATTGTGTTTGCTTTAGAATAATTGTGATTTAGTAGTATATCTTTTATGCCTGAAACAGTTGCTTAATTAATTTAGAAATGATTCTAAGTTTATAATAACCTTCAGGTATTCTCACTTTCACTCGAGGCAAATCTGAAGCCTAAATACAAGTATTTGGTCAACGAACTTCAGAATGAAGTCCATTCTCTGACCAAATATCCGACCTACCTTAGCTTGTCTTTGGACCAACGGATCAGACCCCGTCACTGCTTCCTGGTTTCGTTGAAGAAAGCTCCGAAAGGGCCATTCCCTTTGAGCTCATTTGTCCCAACTGATGAATCCTTTTGCCGGCAGTGGGCAGGAACTAGTGTAGATAAATATTTGGATTTTCGGCAGAGGTTACTGCTGAAAGATTTAGCAAAGAAATATGAAAGTCAGTAATAGGCACAAATCACCCCTTTGTGTACTACATGTGAATGAAGAAAATGTATGACAGAATACGTATCAGATTGCTCACTGCTGGCGCTTTAAGACTCCAAAGAAATGACCTAACCATGGTAAGATTGCTTGTTGGATTCTCTCATATTAATATATTTCATTTAGGGTTCTGAATTTGGAAATGAAACATGTTAATAAACTGAATTTAATGATCAAATATGTGGCAGGTTGGAAAAAAGTTCATTCTGGTATATAAAAAATGTTCTAGGATTTGGGCCACTTCCCTTCTGGAGCTGGCGAAACAATTGTTGCGAAGTCTGTAATGGCTTTTACTAACTGCTCGTGATTCTAACTATCCTACCGCTTGCACAATATCCAGTCTCCATAATTCAAGGTAATGTTTAGAGGTGATACTAAACCTTTGCTCTCTGTTACTGTTAGAGTCATTGAAATTAGATATGTACTTTCTGAGATACTATCACTGCTGGCAACTTTGTTCTTGCCACTTCCAGTTATGTGGTTAGTTGGGCATCTTAGTCTCTTATTAATGTAGGAGTATTTATTTTTTATGTGGATGACTGAATGACAGTTGCATATTAGCATCTTCTTGGAAATTCTATAATTTTTGCATATATAATCTTATAGCAATTTTCATTTAGAGTTTTTGTTATTTACTCTTATGATTGAATAACATTGTGATACACACCACTGGACAAATAATGTATAAATAGTTCATGATATATCTCATTGAAACTTGGGAAGTATTGACCAAGAGTTGTCAACATGTATGAAGGAATTTTCAGAGCATTAGCAAGATTTTGTCAAGAGCTTTTCCCATGTTTACTGGAGTATATTTCTTTTGGCAGACCATGTTCTCTAACTTGAGTCTAATTTTTGTTACTTTAGCAGGTACATAATTCTAGTAATTTCCTCACGGGTAAAACATGGAGTGCTCGCGGATACACTACCTTGCTTTCTTCTCATTATAGAAAAGTAAGCTTCTTGTTTTAAAAGAAAAGAAAATTAAGGTTTTGTAAAAGAAAACAATTTTGGTGTTGAATATATAGTGGTGGTTATATTCTCTCTTATGTTCTAGAGTTCTATTATTTGTCCACTATAAATATAATGGTGGTTGCATCTATCAAATTTGCCCAATCTTTTAGTGCTTGTATGAATTGCTTTAGGAATTTATCAATTTCATGATTTTATCAAATTATATTTCAAAAAAACGTCATTTACACTCAAATACGAGGTTTTATATAAGTGTGGCTCTTGTAAACTTCCAACCGCTGTCGTTATTCAAATAAAAGTTTTTGGGTTTTTTACTTTTTGAATTGTCCATGATTAAAAGGTTGGTGTAATTATGCGGTATGCTTTATTTTATAAAACGGACCACAAGATTTTGGTAATGAATAAGATTTGTCTAATCATTATTAATCAACCTTCTTTTGTGTTTTGATAAATGTAAGCAAATTTAATAAACTTTGCCAAATTGACTCTAAAAATAACGCGATTTACGCTTCAATGCGATTTTAAAAAGTTGGTGTAAAAGTACAAAAGATTACTAAGCGTCATCAAATAATTACCTCGAACTCGAATTTCCACCAACCACTTTCATAATTATTTCATAAACTTAATAAATATTGTGGAAAATTTGGCGAATATTGTGTTGCATATACCATCGTTGAATTTAATAAGATTACTACTTTATATATACAGGTGGGTAAGTTGTTTCATCTCCCCACATCCTACCTTGGTATATTACATTTCTTCGTCAGAAAAAAACTAGTTCCCCTATGATTCTTCTTCAGCAAAGAGAGATGAAAAATGTCTTTTTGAGAAATGAAAAGTGAAGTGTATTTTGTGGTGTTGCCTTCTAAAACCAGCACCTCTTTCTTAGTAAGCTCTCTATAATCTTGTATATCTTGCCTGCAACTATATAACTGCTGAAATGCTGCTGCCCACCGCCGAGGCGAACGGGCTATCCGGCAGACCGACACCTTGACTGCTGCTGCACACCAACAATAATCACCACTACATAAGCATGCATCCTCAACAACCAAACTACAACCTTAAAAAATGGTATATGAAGACTCTATCTGGATAACCAACCTCTCCTGATCACTGCCAAGTGGCAAAACGTCCAACAGATCGTTGAACTGTCTGCTAGCTAACTGGAGCTGCGAAAGGTGCGTCGCCTCAAGTTCAATTACGCGTTCCTGTTCTTCCATTAGCTCCCGTGGGAATAACCTTGATGAACCTGCCAAAGGGGGAAGTAAAGACAATCGGTGCAGAATGAGAAGGTGATGGATGTTACGAGTTAAGTTTATGAAACGACAGTGCTCAGTTAACGAACGAAATGGTGTTAAATTACCTGTTAGAAAATCTGAGTCTATATCTGCAGGGTGTGGCTGGAAGAAAACTGGATGATCAAAATTTTCCAAGTATTTCCTGCACAGGAAATGGAATCCATATTATGTAACGAGATAGGGCCGACAGTCAAACCAAACATGGAAGGACTATAATATCATACACATATTGCATGTGCAACAAAGCCATAACTTAAGCAAGGACTATAATTATCAGCAAATACTTTGAATCATGGAAGTTGCATCAAATTGTATGTGTACAAAACGCGGAAGGACATAAGGCAAGAAAACAGAATTTCCATGAGCAACTCAGGAAGAAAGTGCACCTCTCGACAAGCTTTGCCTTTTCTCTATACGGTTTAACAAGAACACGAGCACCACGCACGTAATGGGGGTTTCCCTTGGACAAAATCAGCCTCACAGTGTCTGTGGTGGCAAAAGTTACAAAACCAAACATTCGTTTTTGCTGGCACGGGATCCTCACATCCTGCACTTGTCCATAGTTACTACACAGAGAGCCAACGAAGAATTAGAGAAATTCAAACATAGAGGAACACAATCACATTAGCAATAGAGATATAGTTACCTGAAGTAATCAGAAACGTCTTCTTCAGTGAAGGTGCTCTCAGCTGGAAAGGTCAAATAAATTTGGCGCGAGCCACTAACAATTGGACCGGGATCATTTCTTTCAGCACGAATATCCAAATACTTCACAGCATCCTCAGCCAGGATCACAGCGTGCTGCCCATGAGGCCTAGAACAAAAGAATCAGAAGACCACATTTTCCAAAACACACAAGAAAATTCGACCACAGCCTCACCTGTCTATGAGACGAATACTGTTTCTCAGCCGAGCTAGAAGTTTTGTCAAGCTGTAACCGGCTTTACCATGTCTCTGGCTCTCAGTCAAGTACCCTTCAGCTTGCAAAGTTTTCCCATATTTGTCGTAGTACAGCATTGGCAGAGAAGCAATGGAAACCGGATGCCCCCTTCTCGATTTCAAGAGCTCAGTAATTTCTAACTCAAGCTTCTCAAGCGACCCAGGTAAGAACCCCTCGTCTCCAGCTAAATCGTATGAACTAAGACCAAAAGAAGCATGGTGATGACTCTCCGGAAACAACTCCCCATGGTAATACCTACAGTTACTGCCATGCTTGCAAATGCCTTTGATGAAATAATGACAAGTCTTGACAGGAAAATCCATCAAGTTAGAAGAGCTGCTACCGCCCCTACCACTCAAACTGTTGAGTGTAGCTTCGTGGAAATAGTAATCATTCGGCTTTACAACGACATCTAATGGATCCTCCAATCCTGTATAGTCAGGGTAGAAAGGGGCATTCTGCATTGCTGGTTGCTCAACGGGGAGTTGAGGATCCCAGTAAGGCTCCATCCTCCGAAATGCAGGCGGGGATGGAAAGGGACGAGGCGAAACTGATTGGAAGGGAGCAAACTGAAATGAAGGATCTGGATTGATGATAGTAGGGGAAATTGGAGGTGAAGTAACTTGTGACGAAGCTAATAAACGCGCGGTTTTAGCTTTCTGTATCAAGTTATGGATTAAGGTATCAGGGCCTAAGGCTAATCTAATCATCTCCTGGTCAGAAAGCTCTTGAAAATACATGTATCCTATTATCTTCTTCGCAACATGCTCAGGTTCGAGGCTCGAAATCCTCTTGATTACAACCTTTGTAGCCTCGGAAGAATCCATTTAGTCTACACAACACATATGAGTAGCAGATTCTAAGTGAGAAAATCAACCAACGACTACAATTTGAACAACAAATAATGTAGGAGAGTTTAAAGCCTTAATATTGAGTGTTGATAAAATTGAATGGATAGAAAATGCCATGGAAAAGGTGTAAAGCAATAATACATTCCAGACAAGACAAATATACATAATCTTATCCAAAATTCAAGTACTGATTCTCTAACAACAAATCACATGCACCCAAAAGTAACCAGGAGAAGGAGTCTCCATGCCTCCGATTCTCCATCAAATTCTATCTTCTTACACACAGTCGCACACACAGAGAGAGAAGTGCATTTGGAAATACTAATACACAACAGAAATAGAAATCTGTGGTCACAAAAACAAAAAAATCAATTTTTGGGGTTCTTGTTTGACTAAAAGTTATTCAAAGAAGCGCATCCGCATAAAACACAGAAACCCATTAACAATAAATAGAAAAAATTGCATCAATAAGAAGAACTCATGCAAATAGAAAAGGAACACAAAAAAAAAATCTAATCTTTACAAGACTCCGTACAGAAACACTAGAACTAAACAGAATCAAACATGATGCAGGAAGAACAGATCCAACCTGCTATGAGAACTTGAAAAACAGGAGTTGAAAAAAGTGAAATTGGATACTACAACTAATCTGTCTCCATCTCTATGTCAAAAAAAAATATACTCCTTGTGTTACTAAACTCCACCTCCACCCTTCTCTCTGTCTCCCCTCTCTATTTTTTACTTCTCAATCTTAACTTTATGTGCAGCATACAGAAGCCAACGCCATCTTCCTCTCACAGAGCAAAATGCCAAGAAATATTGGCTTTATAAAGGCCACTATGCGAATTTCACTGCAATATTTTGTCACTTACATAAAATTTAATTTAACTTAAAAAATTGATAGATAATGCTTATCGACCTCAAACAATGTATAAATATAAATAAAAAAAATTGCATCCCCGCCCCCCCTAATTACTCACAACTATCGCTTGATATAATACTAATCAGAAATAAAAAAAAATAATTCCTAGATTTGCGATATGGTTGATGACAGCTTGAAACTTGTATTACAAAACTACCCTTCGCTCTACATAATTTCCCATATAAAACTTTGGTATTTTAAATAATTAAAATTTTCGGAAATTCCAATGTGTGAATAGATGTGATAGACCGCACATGTCGGCTACTCGGCCCACATATATTGTGTGCCTCAAATCTCGTTTTCTTTTTCTTCCTCTTTTTTCGACCTCCTTTTCCAACCGTCGGATTATTGCCTCAGATAATTAATCAAAAAGAATAATCAAAATAATTACTAGAATTTTGATTTTAAATTGTTATGCGTGGAGAAGTAGGTAAAACTCTTAGGGAATAATCAAAATAATTACTAGAATTTTGATTTTAAATTGTTATGCGTGGAGAAGTAGGTAAAACTCTGTGGCCACCCGCAATGCGTTATGCGGGTGGCTCAAGTCCCGTCCCTCCGTGACGAGATGGGCGCGGGACGCGTTGCAGCGTTCGTCCCGTCACCATCCCACCGAGACCCAGTCTCGCCAAGACAGTGCGCGAGCTGTCTCGCCACGCGCTTGCGCGACATGGCGCGCTCCGGGGCAATGCGTGACGCACACTCGCCGGCCTGCGAGTGGGTTTCGTCACGCTGACGCAATAAATCATTTTTGTAAAAAAAATTGAATTTAATAAAAAATAAAATTCGAAAACGGTAGTATTACTCATATTTTCATCTCAAATCATCTCTTTTATTCTCCTCTCAAAGTTAATCGATCTAATGGATTCATTTAAGCAAATGCGTCGAATAATGGAAGAATCACTTGAAGAAGATCGAGCCGGGAGGCGGAGGAAGCCGCCGCAAGGTTAGTACCCGACTACTTCTGCGATAACCCGGTATGGGGAGATACCTACTTCCGTCGCCGTTTCCGCATGCGGCGACCGCTATTTCTCCACATCGCAAATACATTGACGGCCAGGGAAGAGTTCTTCCATGAAAGGTTTGACACCGTCGGCCGTCCCAACCACACGACGCTACAGAAATGTACTGCAGCAATCCGTCAGCTTGCGACTGGACAAACGGCGGATGTGTTCGACGAATACCTCCACATTGGAGAAAGCACTGGGAGAATGTGCTTGATCCAATTCGGTAAAGGCGTCCGGGCAGCCTTCACCGACGAATTTCTCCGGAAGCCAAGCACGATAGATTGCCAGTTTCTGCTCCGCCTTCACGAAGAAGTGCACGGATTCCCCGGGATGCTTGGCAGCGTCGATTGCATGCACTGGCAATGGAGGAATTGCCTGGTGGCGTGGAGAGGGTCATACACGAGCGGCCACAAAGGCACCCACCCCACCGTTATACTCGAGGCCGTTGCCGACTATCGGCTATGGATCTGGCATGCGTACTTTGGGGTCCCCGGCTCGAACAGCGACATAAATGTGCTCCACCAATCCGACCTCTTCGCTGAAGTTTTGGATGGTAAAGCGTCGGCCATCAACTTCACCGCTAACAACCGACGCTATAAAATGGGGTACTATCTTGCCGACGACATCTACCCGAAGTGGCCAACCTTCGTGAAGACGTGCACCAGGCCTGTGAACGCAAAGCGGACTCTTTTTGCGCAGAAGCAGAAGGCTGCTCGGAAGGATGTGGAGCGGCGTTCGGGGTTCTCGAAGCGCCCTTCAACATTATCAAAGCCCCGGCTTGTACGTGGTTCATGGAGAGCATGGTCGACATCATGTATACGTGCATAATCTTGCACAACATGATTGTCCAAGACGAAGGACCCGAGGCGGGAAATTGGTTCGACCCTGAAGCCCCCAGAAGCTCAACCGCAAGTAGTCCGCCTCGAAGTGGAGTGCATCCGTCTATACAAGAACGGTTGTCTATTCGGGCAAGGACACGTGACTCTACCGCCCACGCCCAACTCTAAGATGATCTAATTGAGCACATTTGGGCAAACTTTGGCAACCGGTAGACGCACATCATCGCCAGTAGAAATTAAATTATGTATTTTCATTTTTTAGGATTTTTAATTATGTTTTGTTTTATTATTTTAAGAATGTAATGTTGTAATTTTATTTTATTTAATGAAATGTGTTTTTATTATTTGAATTTGTTGGAAATAAAAATAAAAAATGAAAATGAATTTAGAGCATCAAAATATACAGAGTTGAATGACCTGACGTGGACTTCATCAAACAGCGATCGATGACATTTGCTTTTTCTCATATGCATCTATTATAAATTTGGTTTGACTAAGATTTTCTTCCGTCCGTGGAATTTTTATGGTCAATAATTTGCATTTTAATTTCTAATATTTTAAATTATGTCTTTTTTTAATTTATTTTACTACGAATTTAATTATGTCTTTTTTTAGGATTTTAAGTTGTATTTTTATTTTATTTAATGAAGTGTGTTTTTTATTAATTGAATTTGTTGGAAATAAAAATAAAAAAATGAAATTGAATGAACAGTAATTTAAGAGACGGTTAAGGGACGGATAAGATATGGAGGGTTGCAGGTTCCGTCCCTTAGTTAAGAGATGGAATAAAAAAGTACAGTGTGGCCCATGAATAGTAATTTAAGAGACGGTTAAGGGACGAATAAGAGGCAGCGTTGCAGATAGGGGTGGCAAATCGTGCGTGTCGGGTCGTTATCGTGTCGACACGAACGCGATAACGACACGAACACGATAACAACAAACACGAACACGACCTGTTAAGAAAACCCCACACACGAACACGAACACGGCCCGCTACCCTCAGACACGAACACGGCCCGCTACCCTCAGACACGAACCACTTCGGGTCAACACGACGCGATAACAACACGTATTGGAAAGTGATTAAATATTTAAATGATTTAAATGAGATATGACCATATGAGACTATGAGAGTCAATTTAATAAATATTGAAAAATGAAAATAATAAGAATTAATAATATTAAAATATTATTTGTTAACAGATAACACGATCCCGGCACGAACACGACACGAACACGTATTGTTAACGGATAACACGAACACGACACGAAATTTTCGTGTCCTTAATGGGTCGACCTGATAAGGACGCGAACCCAATAAGCTCTGATCCAAACCCATTAATTTCGTGCATGTTCATGTCGTGTCAAAAATTATCGGCCCTAGTTGCAGATGACCTTAGGCACCAAGTGGATAATCCAATTATTATTAAAATAGTAATAATGATTAGGAGTATTTAATAATGATTGGTAGTATTTGATGGTCATTGACTAATTATTTTTTGGCCTTTTCTGGTTGGTACCCACCACTATTAAAAATTTTAAAAATTGCTATTAAGGTGGGACCCACTTCTAATAATTTTGTCTCATGGGGCATGTCCATTGCAAGTACAAAACTTTATATAATCACTAATTTACGTGTCGCTTAAATCATAAGAAATTTAATGTGGAAGACGTGGTTTATAAGCTGGTTTGCACCTCGCTTGGGGCAAACTTAAAACTGATTATATACATTATTTAATTTTATATGGAAATACGATTAGGTTTTATTTAAATTGACTAAGATATGATTATAATAGTAGTAAATGGGGATAAATAAGAAATAAAAGCAAGGGTAATTTAGGGAATTGAGTGGGGACCGTTTCAATCGGAAAAGATAACGGCAGCGAAATGAAAGGGAAAGCAGTTGTTATTATTTCATTTTTTTACGGTGACAGTTTATTTTTCCAATAATTGGAAGGAGGAGGGAATGGAATTTGAATAAATTAGAGAGAGAGAGGGGATTAAAACGGATAAATTAAAGTGGGATTTGGATAATTGATATGGCAGTTTGGAGCCGAGGCCGATAATTAGACTCGTTATTTGCATTTTGACCCCTCCATCCTTCTTTTTCTACTTTTTAGTAACAATCTCTGACTCTATTACTCTCTAATTGTCACCTTTATTAGATTCATCATCTTCATTTTACTGGATATTTTATTTTATTATATTTAATTAACTTGGGATTATTTTTTAAAACTCGTGCATTACACTATTCACAGCAAAAATAAAAAGAAAACTAATTTAGGAATATTTTAGTACAAGCTGTCCAATTCTGAAATGGATCCACTGAAAACCTAACTGATTCAATGGAATCCTGTGTCAAAATTTGCTTCCTATTTATTTACTGCTGCATATTTTCGCTCTCAATTTTTTTGAAATAACAGCATTTTTTTTTCTATCTAGGTTAAAAACAAGATCATTTTCTTCTTCTAATAAAATTGATAAACAACATGAAAAGTTCTTTGTCTACCAAGTAATTAGTCTACCAACTCCTACTATACGAACAAGATGATTCTTAAACTCAAGTATAGTTTTTGAGCCTCAAACGATACATTGCTCATTGATGGATCCGCGAATTTCTGATGTTAGTAAACTGGTAGAGAATAAAGACTACGACACAAAGAATTTACGTGGTTCGATTTACTGAAGTAAATCTACGTCCACGGGAAGAAGGGAGGGCAAGATTGTATTGCTTGATCTGGGATTACAGCTTACAACACAGACTTGCTATATGATATTGTATCTCTAGAGAGCTTAACCCTGTCTATCTGATCTAAGTCCTATTTATACATTGAACTAGGATCGTGGTTTGCAGCCCCACTAACAAGATCGTGGGTGAGCAATAACTGCTCAATAACTGCTTCGTACCACTAAATAGATCGTGGGTATAGTGGAGGTCGTGGAGGCCTTTCATGAGTCCACTAACTCCTAGTTCGGTCGAATGCTGAGACCGAACTGCTGGACTTTACCGATCAGCTCTTGCCGATCTGAGAGGAGAGCTTGACTGGTCGGCTTTTACCGAGCTGTAGGCTGAGTCCGAACTCTTTGGTCATGCCGAACTCTTTGGTGCCGAACAGATACTCTTTCTTGGGCTCTGGGCTGATGGGCCGTCACTGTTATTGGGCTTGCCATTAGGGTTTAGTTCGTACCCCATCACTACCCCCCCCGAAAAGCGAAGTGAATCACTTCGGCGAGGTGAGTCACTTCGGCATTCTGGATAACGGTAAGGGGGAGGCTGACGTCAGGGGACGTGCCTTGCGCGTGCCTGCATTAAATGCGACAGTAAAATCCGGCCGTTGAATCCTGAAAAGGTGGAATTCGAAGCAGCGCAACGATCTCGAAATCTTTCCCGAATCTGATAAATATGCTCTTTCTTCCTCATTTGAACACTTTTGCTGTTGCGTCTTCTATACTCTCTCTTTCTCGAGAAATTTTCTTCCGCTTTCAAGAGCTTCTTCAGACTTTCTTCACCTTCAAAAAGTAAGGAAAATGGCTTCTATTTCTTCTTCGGAGTCGGGTAGCAGTAGGAGAGGCGGTAAGGGGTCTTCTGGCCGGAAAGAGTCCGGGGAGAAGACCGTAGAGTATTTCCATAGTATTTTGAGTAAGGATACTGTGGTATCCCTACCCGAAAAATACTTTTTTCCTGGGGGGAGGGCGGTGGTACCTGACGGTGATCATAGGGCTGACTCCCCGCCGGAGGGTTACGCCACCGTGTACGAGGCCTGCTTAGAATGCGGGCTTCGTTTCCCCCTCCCTTCTGCCTTTATAGATTTACTAGATTTTTTTCAGCTTCCTTTAGGCCAGGTGACTCCGAACTCTTGGAGGCACTTGTCGGCCTTCGCTGCCGAACTCCGTAGGTTAGGAAGGGATTTGTCTTTGAAGGCGATCCTTAAATTCTTTCAATTTAAGAGGAAGGGGTCTTGGTTTTACTTGATCCCTGTACAGCCCTTTAGGGCCTTTTGTAAAACGAAGTGGCCGAAGTGGCAAAACCGCTTCTTCTATTATGATAGGACCGCGGCTCCTAGTTTTCCTTGGAGAGGGCCGAAGTCTGTTATCCGTCATCCTCGGCCTGAACCGTTGGACGAGCTCGATGGCGAGCTCAACAAGATTCCCATAGTTAGGAAACAATACACGGAGTCTGAGCTCGTCAAGGGCGACGTCGTGTTCGACATCTCGTCTTCGGACGAAGAGGCCGAGGGTGAGGATTTCTCTTTATCTTTATGCTCTACTGCTTTAACGAAGAAAATCTGACTTTGCTTTCTTGCTGTTTGGCAGTGTACATGCTGAATAAGGCTATCCGAAAGTCCTCCGAGCTTGTGGAGCCGGAGAGGCAGAGAGCCCCTCGCTCGGCATCTGAAGCCGAGGAGAATCCGAAGAGGCAAAAAACCTCTTCTTCGGATCCGAAAGTGCCGGAGTCGTGTTCGGCTAAAGGGAAGGGGAAATTTCATGAGTCCCCAAGAGTGCCGGGGAAAGACCAGTCAACAACGAACTCCGGAACAGCCGGAAACGTCAAGACGAGAACGGGCTCAGGAGCAACCGGAATCGTCAAGACAGGGACGGACTGAAATTCGCCGAGGAGTTGTGACTATGAGCGAGCAAGATCAGCAGATGCTTATTGCAGAGACTCTTCATCGCCGAGGGGTTAGAGCTTCTGGGGCTCGCGGAAGAGGTGTTGGGTCAAGGATAGCATCTCGTCGACCTGCTTATTCTTCATCTGCTCGGAACAACCGAACTCGGCTTCCAGAGGATTTTGCAGATAGGTGGCTTAACTTCAGCAACCCTGGACAGTAGAACAGTCCTTTGTAATAGCGTAACGCCATTTTGTAGGGTAGCTGAGTTGTATGCCGAACAAGATTTGAAAAATGAAATTTTGTTTTCGCTTCTAACACTGTATTTACAGCTTAGCGAAAAAATTTCATCGTACTTGTCCTCGGTCTTATGAAGTAAACTTCTTTGACCGGACTTGGTCCTTGGTCTTATGAAGTAAACTTCTTTGACCGGACTCGTCTTTGGTCTGATGAAATAAACATCTTTGACCGGACTTGGTTTGTGTTCTAATTTGGCGATTTTTGTCGCCGGGATCGAACTTTCCCTTGTCCTAATTCGGCGAGTTTTATCGCGTGGATCGGACTTTCCCAGTTAACCGAAGTGGTCTTATGCAGTAAACCTCTTTGACCAGACATGGTCGTCCCCGGTCTTATGAGGTAAACTTCTTTGACCGAACTTGGTCGTCCTAATTCGGCGAGGTTTATCGCGTGGATCGGACTTTCCCTTATTGCAGTTCGTTTCAGACGAAGTGCTTATTTCTTAAGCCGAATTGTGGTCTTGTATCTTCCTGAGAAGCTTGGACTCACAATCGTTGGCTTATTGCAGTTCGTTTCAGACGAAGTGCTTGTTAAGCTGAATTGTGGTCTTGTATCCTCCTTAGAAGCTTGGACTCACAATCGTTGGCTTATTGCAGTTCGTTTCAGACGAAGTGCTTGTTAAGCTGAATTGTGGTCTTGTATCCTCCTTAGAAGCTTGGACTCACAATCGTTGGCTTATTGCAGTTCGTTTCAGACGGACTGCTTGTTAAGCTGAATTGTGGTCTTATATCCTCCTTAGAAGCTTGGACTCACAATAGTCTTTAATAATCGATCTAAAAAGGGGATCAGTCTTTAAAGAACGATATACCTTGGTACCATTTGTAAGAGACGACAAGCACATAGAGACAAAACACATAGAGAAAAAATGAAAAAGATGAAAGAAAAAAACTTTAAACTTTTTATAAAACGACAAGTAAAAGGTACAAGTAAAAAACAAACAAATAAAAACATGTACCCCTATGACCGAACTAGACACAAGACAGACTGACCGGACTTTGTCTCTTACAAGTGGAACTTCTTGAGGTTGGAGACGTGCCATGTTCGGGGTACTTGTTCTCCTGACATGTGAGTCAATTTATAAGACCCTTTGCCGAGGACTTCTGACACCCGATATGGACCCTCCCATGTGGGTTCGAGTTTGCCCAGCTTTTCTGCTCGGCTTACTTCGTTGTTTCTCAAGACGAGATCTCCCACTTGAAATTGAAGCTTTTTCACCCTTTGGTTATAATACCGGGCTACTTGCTCCTTATACTTGGCTGCTTTTATGCACGCCAATTCTCTTCTTTCTTCGGCGAGATCTAGTTCTGCTCTCAGTCCGTCGTCATTCATTTCTGAGGAGAAATTTATAGTTCGGGGACTGGGTACGCCGATCTCCACCGGAATTACGGCTTCAGTGCCGTACACCAGACTATACGGAGTTTCACCGTTGGAGGTTTTGGGTGTAGTTCGGTAGGACCATAGGACTTGAGGGAGATTTTCTACCCATTGTCCTTTGGCTTGTTCTAAACGAGCTTTTAACCCTTTCACCAGAATCCGGTTCGTTACTTCCGTTTGTCCGTTTGCTTGGGGATGGGAGACCGAAGTGAACCGCTGTTGAATGTTCAGCTCTTGGCACCAATTCTTGAACGTCTTGTCGGTGAACTGAGTCCCATTATCCGAGATGAGGATGTGGGGTATGCCAAATCGGCACACTATGTTCTTCCAGACGAAGTCCAATGCCTTTGAGCTCGTTATCGTAGCTAATGGCTCAGCCTCCACCCACTTCGTGAAGTAGTCCACGGCAACGATAAGGAATTTCATTTGCCGAGGAGCTTGAGGAAGTGGTCCCACTATGTCTATGCCCCATTGCATGAAAGGCCAAGGGCTTTGCATAGTGTATAGATCGGTCTGCGGCATCCTTGGGACATTTGCATGAATTTGGCACTTCGTACACTTCTTGACGAGCTGCACTGCCTCTTGTACCATGGTTGGCCAATAATATCCCCATCTCAGAACTTTTTTAGCTAAAGCTCTGGCTCCGATGTGGCTACCGCACGATCCTTCATGAACTTCTCTGAGGATGTAGTCCGTCTCTTCTGGTCCTACGCACCGCAATAACGGCTGAAGGTAAGACTTTCTAAAGAGGACTCCTTCATGAAGTTCGTACCGAAGTGCTCGGCACGTGATCTTCCGAGCTTCTCTCTTATCCTCGGGCAATTGTCCTTGATCCAGATACTGCAAGATCGGCGTCATCCAGTTCGGCGAGCTGGATACTGAGTGTACCTCGGCTTCATCAATGCTTCGGTGCATTAATTCTTCCGCCTTTGAGCTCGGATCTGAGGCCAACTTACTTAAGGTATCTGCTCGGCTATTTTCCGCTCTGGGAATGCGGATTATCCGAAAATAGGAGAAACTTCGGCTGATGCTTTGCGCTTTGTCCAAATACTTCTTCATTCTCTCGTCACGGGCTTCACTTGTACCCAACATGTGATTTACTATGACTTGTGAATCACAATGGACTTTGAGAGATTTGACGAGCAGACTTTGCGCTAACTGGAGTCCGGCTAGGAGGGCTTCGTACTCGGCTTCATTATTAGTAGTGGGGAATAGGAACCGAAGTGAGTAGGCTACCTCGTGTCCGTCGGGAGCGACAAGTAAAATACCAGCTCCACTTCCCATCTTGTTTGAAGCTCCATCTACGAACCCGCTCCAGCAGTCCGGCGGCTCTACTTCGGATTCCAAGGGCTGTGCTAGTTCGGCACTGGCAGAATTCTTCTGTTCGGCAATAACAGGAATTGCTTGATCGAACTTCGCTTCTGCAAGAAAATCTGCCAAGGCTTGTCCCTTGATGGCTTTCCGAGGTAGATATTCAATTGTGTGCTCTCCCAACTCTATAGCCCACTTGGCGATTCTGCCTGATGCTTCTGGTTTGGTCAACACTTGCCGAAGTGGCAGATCAGTTAAGACGCATACCTTGTGAGCATAGAAGTATGGCCGCAGTCTCCTTGCTGCATTTACTAATGCCAGAGCAATCTTTTCCAGAGGTTGATACCTGGTTTCTGGACCTCTTAATGCTCGGCTTGTAAAGTAGATGGGAAGCTGCTTTAGGCCTTCTTCTCGTACAAGCACCGCGCTGATGGTTTGATCCGATGCCGCTAAGTATAAGAATATTACTTCGGCTTCGGTTGGAGCAGAGAGAATAGGAAGCTCGGCTAGATAACTTTTGAGCTCGTCAAAGGCCTTTTTCTGCTCGGCTTCCCACTCGAACTTTGGTGCCTTTTTCAACACCTTGAAGAACGGCAGTTGCTTTTCGGCTGCTTGGGAAAGGAATCGATTCAGTGCGGCTAGACATCCGGTTAGCCTTTGCACGTCATGTATGGACTTCGGCATTGCCATGTTCTGAACGATTTGAACTTTTGAGGGGTTTGCCTTGAGTCCGTCCTTTGAAACCCAACAACCCAGAAACTTTCCCGAATCTACCAAAAAGGTACACTTTTGGGGATTAAGTTTGAGGTTGGCTTTCTTGAGCACGTTGAGAGTGGACTTGAGGTTGTGCTCGTACTCCGAAGTGCTTTTGCTTTTGACGACTATATCGTCAACATACACTTCGACCTCCTTTCCAATCAGGTGCCGAAAAAGCTTGTCTACCATCCTTTGATAAGTGGCTCCGGCATTCTTTAAACCGAATGGCATCTTTTTATAAGCGAAAATGCCGAAATCAGTAATGAAGGCCGTTTTTGAAGCGTCAATCTCATCCATTAAAACTTGATGGTATCCTTTGTACAGATCAAGAAAACAAAAAATTTCAAAGCCTATCAAAGCTTCTACTTTTTTATCTATGTTCGGAAGGGGATACCAATCTTTGGGACAGTGCTTATTTAGATCGGTGAAATCTATGCACATCCGCCATCCTCCTTCCTTTTTCTTGATCATGACAGGATTGGCCACCCACGAAGGATACTTCACTTCGAATAACACATCCGCCTTCAATAATTGACGGACTTCGTCATGGATGACTTGACTTCGTTCTGCCGCAAAGAGTCTTTGCTTCTGTTTTATCGGCCGGACTGAAGGATCAATATTTAACCGATGAGTGATTACCTCGGGGGGCACTCCGGTCATGTCCAACGGAGACCATGCAAAGACGTCTTTATACTCCTTGAGGAGCTGGATGGTTTTTTCCCGAAGTAGGGGCGTTCCCGCGAAGCCGATCTTAACCGTTCTGGATGGATCGTCTTCGTACAGCTGAACTGTCATCGAGTTCGGCTCCGGTTGGACTTCGGTCATCGCCTCTGACTCCGGCTGCTGTGATTGCTATGCTTGGTGGTGCCGATCTGACTGCTCGGCACTTCTAAGCGCAATTTGCAGACATTCCTTTGCTCTCTTTTGGTCACCTCGGATGACCGCTATCCCTCCTTTAGTAGGGATCCTGATGGTGAGGTGATAAGTGGAGCAAACGGCCCGAACTGTGTTGAGCCAGTCTCTTCCCAGGATGATGTTGTACGGGGACCGAGCTTTCACCACGAAAAACTCAATCATCGTACTGGAGCTAGTAGGCGCTTTCCCCACCGTGATCGGAAGGCTGATAATACCTTCAGGGCGGGTGTCCTCCTGGGCGAAGCTCTTCAGGGGAAGCGGAGCCGGACTGAGCCGAGCTGGGTCCACTTCTAGTTTGTCAAAGCACTCTTTAAAAAGAATGCTAACCGACGCTCCTGTATCCACAAACACCCTGTGGATCAGTTTGTTTGCCACTCCGGCTTGGATGACAATGGCGTCTTGGTGAGGAGAGATGGCCGGGACGGGATCAGCATCCGAGAACGTAATCACTTCGTCCTGCTTCAGCCTTTTATGCGTTGGCTCCTCTCGATTGGAGCCTCTGCGCTCTGACTTTAGGGACGACTTGGTCTTCCCGGCAGGGAGAGCGTCAATAGTCTGGATTACTCCATCATATTGCGGCTCGTCATCGTCTTCGGGATCCGGCTGCCTTTTCGGATCCTGAGGAGCGCATTTCGCACCACTCTGCTTCTTATTCTTCTTTGGCTGCTTGCTTTGGTATTTTTTCAATGTCCCTGCCTTCACAAGAACATCGATACCTGCAGCCAAGTTTCTGCACTCCTCAGTATCGTGACCGTGGTCTTGATGGTAGGAGCAGTAGCTATCCTGTGGTCGGCGCGCGGCTGATTTCGTCATCCGCTTTGGCTTTTCGAATAGGTCAGAGTGCAGTTCGAAAATTTCCGCTCTCGGCTTGTTCAGCGGTACGAACTGAGCGGGCGGCTTCTCGGGATTGAGACGGGGTCCCAATCTGTCCTGCACCGGAGCCCTTTGAATTCTTTCAAATGGAGTCCGGCGAGGATGCCCCTGATCGCTATGATCGGGCTTCCTTCTGTCTCCTCGGGTCGATGAGCTGTCTAACGACCGTTTGCGACGGTCTGCCTCATCGGCCCGGGAGTACTGGTCCGCAATGTCCCACATTTCCTGAGCTGTCTGCGGACCGCACTCAACGAGCTTCCTGTAGAGAGCTCCGGGCAGGATTCCATTTTGGAATGCCGAGATGACAAGCAGATCGTTGAGATCGTCTACTTGCAGGCATTCCTTGTGGAATCTTGTCATAAAGTCGCTGATTTTTTCGTCGCGACCTTGACGAATGGAAAGCAGCTGAGCCGAAGTGATTCGGGCTTCCGCTTTCTGAAAGAACCTCCTGTGGAAGGCATCCATTAGATCTCGGTAAGATCTGATGCTGCCCTGGGGGAGGCTATCGAACCACCTTCTCGCGTTCCCGATGAGCAGCTCGGGAAACAGCTTGCACATGTGGACCTCGTTGAGACCCTGGTTCGCCATGTTATATTGATAGCGCCCCAAGAAATCGTGAGGGTCCACGAGCCCGTCGTAAGTCATCGACGGAGTTTGGTAGTTCTGTGGTAGGGGAGTTCGGGTGATGTCGTCCGAGAACGGAGTCTTCAGTGCTCCGTACACGGCGAATCCGATATCTCGTCGGTATGGAGGAGATTGAGTTCTCCTGTGATTCCGGTACCGAGGAGGAACTGGAACATGTGGGGGACGGGGATTCTTTCTCCTGGGAGATGCGACACTACTGCTGCGGTAGTGACTTTCTTGTGCGGAGGGAGAAGGAGAATCCGTCGTTTTCGTCTCCGGCTGCTTTTGGCTTCTTCGCAGGAAGGTTAAGAATTCCTCCTGCTTCGCCGCCAAAAACTGCTTGACAGCCTCATTCAAATCGGGCTGCTGGGAAGACTCAGTGGGACGATTTTTGGAGCGGCTTGTTCCTTCGCCATGAGAACTGGTGGTGGATTTATCCCTAGGCTGTTTTCCAGACCTATGGGATGGATTGGCTTCCTCCTGGTTCTCACGGGCAGGAATACGGGTACTCTGCGATCTGGTATGCATTTTTTGGGTGTAAAAAATGGATCAAAAATTCGCTTTATCACAAATTTTGTTCTCTGTTTCCCACAGACGGCGCCAGTGATGGATCCGCGAATTTCTGATGTTAGTAAACTGGTAGAGAATAAAGACTACGACACAAAGAATTTACGTGGTTCGATTTACTGAAGTAAATCTACGTCCACGGGAAGAAGGGAGGGCAAGATTGTATTGCTTGATCTGGGATTACAGCTTACTGGATATTTTATTGGATATTTTATTTTATTATATTTAATTAACTTGGGATTATTTTTTAAAACTCGTGCATTACACTATTCACAGCAAAAATAAAAAGAAAACTAATTTAGGAATATTTTAGTACAAGCTGTCCAATTCTGAAATGGATCCACTGAAAACCTAACTGATTCAATGGAATCCTGTGTCAAAATTTGCTTCCTATTTATTTACTGCTGCATATTTTCGCTCTCAATTTTTTTGAAATAACAGCATTTTTTTTTCTATCTAGGTTAAAAACAAGATCATTTTCTTCTTCTAATAAAATTGATAAACAACATGAAAAGTTCTTTGTCTACCAAGTAATTAGTCTACCAACTCCTACTATACGAACAAGATGATTCTTAAACTCAAGTATAGTTTTTGAGCCTCAAACGATACATTGCTCATTGATGGATCCGCGAATTTCTGATGTTAGTAAACTGGTAGAGAATAAAGACTACGACACAAAGAATTTACGTGGTTCGATTTACTGAAGTAAATCTACGTCCACGGGAAGAAGGGAGGGCAAGATTGTATTGCTTGATCTGGGATTACAGCTTACAACACAGACTTGCTATATGATATTGTATCTCTAGAGAGCTTAACCCTGTCTATCTGATCTAAGTCCTATTTATACATTGAACTAGGATCGTGGTTTGCAGCCCCACTAACAAGATCGTGGGTGAGCAATAACTGCTCAATAACTGCTTCGTACCACTAAATAGATCGTGGGTATAGTGGAGGTCGTGGAGGCCTTTCATGAGTCCACTAACTCCTAGTTCGGTCGAATGCTGAGACCGAACTGCTGGACTTTACCGATCAGCTCTTGCCGATCTGAGAGGAGAGCTTGACTGGTCGGCTTTTACCGAGCTGTAGGCTGAGTCCGAACTCTTTGGTCATGCCGAACTCTTTGGTGCCGAACAGATACTCTTTCTTGGGCTCTGGGCTGATGGGCCGTCACTGTTATTGGGCTTGCCATTAGGGTTTAGTTCGTACCCCATCACTCATAATTCAGTTTTTGTCAAGCTTTGATTATACAATGCTTAAGACTCAGTTTTGATATTTCAAATTTGATATCATGAGATGAGTTTCAAAAGTTAAAATTTGGTCTCATTAGATCCAAATAAGAGGATGCTCAAAACTTTGTTTTGATGGTTTCAAGCTCAACTTGCAGATGAGATGATGTTAGGAATTAATATTATTCTCTCGGCCAAAGAATTATAGTAATTGGCAATATTTGAAAATAATAGAATTACTATTACTTTGTGTAAACGATTTTATGACAATTAATCCTTAAAAATACTAGTAATAAATATACTTATCATATTTTAAAATAAAGTGATCAACATCTTTGGCGGAAAATAATCTTCACTAATTTGATACTAAAATCTACAAATCCCTCATCCAATCAATGGCCAGAAATATCCCAATCTTATCTTTCTATAGCTCCAACTAGGATTCACAATATCACACCAATATCATCATTTAATGGCTCAACAATCTGAGGAGTTTTTTTTTCCAAAGTGGAATTCTTTGGCTAGGTTCAAACTACATGGAATTATCTGTCATGTATTTTTGTTATTTAATTTGTAAAATTTAAAATTAGTAACTAATGACATTTGGTGTCTCGTATTCATTTTTTATTATAAAATTCAAATTTTTATATTTTATAAATTCTGGATTTGTAATTAATTATTGAGATTGATTCATCCAAAGTTAGGGTATAATGAACTGTGATCAATACTAAACCATTCTTAAACCTTAAACGCAGAACATCATTAATTATAAACCGGAGTTTATTATAATAATGAACTATTAGCAACCTTATAATGAACTTCATATTTTAAAATATTGCCAAATGATGTCATTGTTTTTAAATATATGAATTCCCTATAATCAACTAATACAAATAAAGTGGTAATGAACTTCATTCACATTATTTTATAATGATGTGTTTGACTTAAAAAAATTATCTTTTAGGGACACAAAAATTGAGATGCAATTACTAGCATTTGGAAATTTTTAAAAATAACTATAACTTAGGACGCAAAAGAAAGCGTCGCTAAGTTGAGGGCAAATTATCTTAATCTTTTGTTTTTTTTGGACGCTTCTATTTGTGTCTCTGTTGGAACACTAACAATAAAGACACTTTATGAAGCATCGGTGATATAATTAGACAAACAAATTAACTTCCTTGATAGCATTAAAAAAGTGTCATCTGATTTTGATGTTGTAGTGTTTTTGTAAAAATATATTAGTAGGAGTACTAAAATAGCAATAGTGATAAATTGAAGGATATGGATCTATTAAGGAAAATGCATTCAATTCAAAAATAAAGTAATAATAATAGGAGTCAATTAAACTTTATGATCATAAGAAAAATATAGTGTATTTTTTCACTAAGATTACTTGATTGTAAAACGTAAAAAAAATGTTCCAACAATCGCGGGAAAAATATATAGTTTACAACTAACTCGTGATTGGCATAAGAATCTACAATATTAAAGTTGTAGCTGTAATCACAAAGCAACATTAATCTACACGACATGATCAAATCCGAACTCCTCGTCACCACTAATTATCAATACCCCAAATTATCCATTCTCATTGAAAAAAGGGAAAAGTCTCTATCAAAGTATAAAAAAGTTACTACTATAAAACAACCTGTTGGAGTATAATCTCACAATCACCGTTGGATGCAGCAAGCTAAAATCAATGTCATTCTCAACAGCTGCAGATTTGTTAGAGGTTGAGCTCGTTCAAGATTTTATTGAGCTCGGCGTTTTATTGAGCTCGGCGTTTTATTGAGCTCGGCGTTTCATTGAGCTCGGCGTTTTATTGAGCTCGGCGTTTCATTGAGCTCGGCATTTTACTGAGCTCGGCATCATGCAGCACTTCGGCATGTTGATGCAAACCAAGAAACGGGAAGTAGCCGTTGGAACAGTTATAACTGGTTTGTTAACTAACATCTCAAGAGAGCCGTTGGAGGATGAAGGGACTGATATAAAGCAGACGAAGGCTGCATCTGAAAAAGTTAATCAGCTACTTCGATATTCAAGAAAAGAGTCTCCAAACTATCACTTGATTAGTTCTTGGTTTAGAATTAGATTAGAGGTGTTGAGTTCTTGGAGAGAGTTCTTGAGTAATTGTAAATCTCTGCATATTTCTCAATATACTGAATCATATTGCCTTTGGCCGTGGACGTAGATCTTACGATCGAACCACGTAAAACTCTAGTGTTCTTTCTTTTTCGCATGGTTGTCATCATCGATCTTTTATAACAAGTGGCGCCGTCTGTGGGAAACGCAATCGGAGTTGATATCGATGGCGACGACGAGGTTCGAAGCGGAGAAATTCTCGGGGAAGAATGACTTTGGTCTGTGGCAGATCAAGATGAAGGCTCTGTTGATCCAGCAAGGGCTCGATGAAGCAATCGAGCCAATTGATCCGAAGGGGAAAGAAAAAGAAGATCTCGATGAGAAGAGCGTGAGGAAGAAGGCTGAGATCGCCAAGAAAGCCCATAGCGCCATTATTCTCAATCTCACGGACAAGGTGTTACGCGAGGTTGCGAAGGAAACCACAGCGCATGGGGTATGGACGAAGCTCGAAGCGCTGTACATGACCAAGTCGCTTGCTAATCGCCTATACATGAAGCAGCGCCTCTTTTCATACAAGATTCTTGAAGACCGACCCTTCGCAGAGCAGATTGATGATTTCAGCAAGAATCTGGATGATTTGGAGAATGTAGATGGCCCCATGAAGAATGAAGACAAGGCCATCTTGCTCTTGAATGCTCTTCCCAAAACATTCCAGCATCTTAAAGATGCAATGCTGTTTGGCCGGAATGCAGAATCTGGCATCACATATGAAGAAGTTCAGTGTGCTCTTCGATCAAAGGAGCTGGAAAAGAACTCTTCGACGACAAATGAAGGAAGTGGCAGTCAAGCCTTGAATGTAAAGGCTTTCAAAGGCAAGAAAAAGAAATTCAATCAGAATCAAAAGCCTAAGTATCAGAAGCAAAATGAGGAGAAGCGAAGCTGTCATTACTGCAAGAAACCTGGGCATCTCAAAAGGGATTGCTACTCGTGGAAAAGGAAGCAAAACGAAGAGAAGGCTACCCAAAATCAGGTTGATCTTGCAGAAGACACAGATCCACCCCAGATCATGAATGTGGTGAGTGGTGGGATAGAGAGTTCTTGGATAATGGACTCCGGGTGCAGCTTCCATATTTGTTCCAACAAAGCTTGGTTTGAAAACCTTTCTGAGGCAACCGGGTCAGTAATGTTGGGGAATGATCAGATGTGCTACATCAAAGGCATTGGAGATATCAGATTGAGAGCTCATGATGGATCAACAAAACTGCTTACTCAAGTCAGGTACATTCCTGAGATTAAGAGGAATTTGATTTCACTTGGCATGCTTGAATCTAGAGGTTTCAGGTTTTCTTCTGAGAAAGGCTATATGAATGTCTCACTTAATGGAAAAATCTTGCTGATTGCTGAGAGAAGAAACAGTTTATACTATCCAGTAGCAGAAACTGTTGTTGCTTCAGTGAATCTTGCAGAGGACTCTGATATGAGTCTGTGGCACAAGAGGCTCGGCCATCTTGGAGAAAGTGGGATGAGAGAACTGATCCAGAAAGGGGTCATTCCGGCTGGAAGTGATCAGAGGTTCAAGGAATGTGAACACTGTGCTCTGGGAAAGAGCAAGAAGCTACCATACAAGGCTGGTAAACACACCTCCAAATTACCTCTTGACTATGCGCATTGTGATTTATGGGGTCCAGCTCAGCCTGCTTCTATGGGAGGAGGCAGGTATTTCATGTCGATAATAGATGATTATAGCAGAAAAGTCTGGATATACATCCTAAAGCAGAAGTCACAAGCTTTTGAAAAATTCAGAGAATGGTGCACAGAGATGAAGCTGAAGAAATCCACCACTCTCAAGTGCTTGAGGACTGATAACGGGCTGGAGTTCTTATCTGAAGATTTTGAGTCTTTCTGCAAATCAAATGGGATACAAAGGCATAGGACAGTCCCGGCCAATCCGCAACAAAACGGAGTTGCTGAAAGAATGAACCGAACACTCCTCGATAGAGTCAGATGCATGCTTTTGTCATCAGGCTTGCCAAAGATGTTCTGGGGGGAGGCAGTGTGTACTGCTGCAGTGCTAATTAACAATTCTCCATCATCAGCTATAGGAAATGAAATCCCAGATGTCAGATGGTATGGTGGAGATAGAGAGTACAATCAGTTCAAGGTGTTCGGTTGTAGAGCATATGCCCACTGCAAGCAGGGAAAGCTTGATGCAAGGGCTCAGAAATGTGTGATGGTTGGGTACCAACATGGAGTAAAAGGGTACAGGTTGTGGTGCACTGAAGAGGGGAACAAGAAGATAATTGTGAGCCGAGATGTGGTCTTCCATGAGCATCATATGCCATTCTTGAAGACTGAGGATCAGATGGGTGAAAGAGTATCTATTGATCAAGAAGTTCAGCATGGCCAGCCACCACCTAGTGATCCAGATGATCAGAATGGAGGTGGAGCTTCAAGCTCCCATAAAGCTTCAACTCCACAGCAACCCCGGCAACGAGATCAGATTGATGATGATCAGAGATCACATATTATAGCCAGGGACAGAAACAGAAGAGAGATCAGAAAGCCAGCCAGGTTCAGTGATTATGAGATGAGTTTTTTTGCTCTCTGTGTTGCTGAGGTATTGGAGTGCTTAGAGCCATCCACCTATGCTGAAGCTATGTCGAGTAAGGAAAAGGAGAAATGGCTTGCAGCTATGAGAGAAGAGATCCAGTCACTACTCAAAAACCATACTTGGATTTTGGTGAAGAATCCAGGGACCCAAAAGCTTATTAGCTGCAAATGGATCTTCAAGATGAAGATTGAAGTTGGTGAAGTTGAGAGTATCAGATTTAAGGCACGGCTTGTTGCTAGAGGATTCACTCAAGAAGAGGGGATTGATTATAATGATGTGTTCTCTCCGGTTGTAAAACACAGTTCCATCAGGATATTGCTTGCTCTTGTTGCAAAGTATGATTGGGAGTTACACCAACTCGATGTCAAGACAGCCTTCTTGCATGGTGAACTTGAAGAAACAATATATATGCATCAACCCGAGGGGTTCATGGAGGCTGGGAATGAAGACAAAGTGTGTTTGCTCAAGAGAAGTTTGTATGGATTGAAGCAAAGTAGTAGGCAGTGGTATCTCAAGTTTGATGAGCATATGATGAGTATTGGTTTCAGAAAATCGCAGTATGATAGCTGTGTTTACATCAGAGAAAGGAATGGTGTACCAATTGCTTTTCTACTTTTGTATGTTGATGATATGCTTGTGGCAGGAGCAGATCTGGGAGTGATTGAGAGAATCAAGGCTGAACTGGAATCCAAGTTTGAAATGAAGGATCTTGGAAATGCAAGGAGAATCCTTGGCATGGATATACTGAGGGATAGGCCAAAGAGAGAGCTCAGGTTGTTGCAGAGGAATTACATCCAGAGAGTTTTGAAGAAATTTCAGGCTGATGACTTCAAACCTGTCTCTACACCATTGGCTGCTCACTTTAAGTTGAGCATGGATCAGAAACCAAAGAATGACTCAGAGAGGAAAGAGCTGAGCAAGATACCTTATGCAAACATCATAGGAAGCATAATGTACACAATGCTATGCACAAGACCAGATTTGGCTCAGGCTATAAGTGTTACTAGCCGATTTATGTCAGACCATGGGAGAGAGCATTGGATAGCATTGAAGTGGTTGCTCAGATACTTGAAGGGTGCTTCAGATTATGGTCTGTTGTACAAGGCAGATTGTAAGGATCAAGGTGGAGCACTGGTGGGGTTTTGCGATTCTGATTATGCATCAAATAGAGATAATAGGAGATCTCAAACTGGATATGTGTTCACCCTAAATGGCACTGCTATAAGCTGGAAATCTGGATTACAACATGTGGTTGCTTTATCTACTACGGAAGCTGAGTACATGGCAATGACAGAGGCTGTGAAAGAAGCAATATGGCTGAAGGGAATCCTAGAAGATTTTGGGGAGAAGCAAGACACAGTGGAGATAAACTGTGACAGCAGCAGCGCCTTATGCCTTGCCAAACACCAAGTGTTTCACGAAAGAAGTAAGCACATAGATGTGCGGATGCACTTCATAAGGGATGAAATACAGAGAGGTGAAGTCAAGATGGTGAAAATATCTACTGAGCATAATGCGGCTGATATGTTGACAAAGCCGTTGCCAGCCATGAAGTTTAAATACTGCTTGGGGCTGGTGGGACTTGTGGAGTGATGAGTTTGAGGGTTTGTCAGAGGATTATGATTCATTGTTGATTCTGAGATTAAGGTGGAGTTTGTTGGAGTATAATCTCACAATCACCGTTGGATGCAGCAAGCTAAAATCAATGTCATTCTCAACAGCTGCAGATTTGTTAGAGGTTGAGCTCGTTCAAGATTTTATTGAGCTCGGCGTTTTATTGAGCTCGGCGTTTTATTGAGCTCGGCGTTTCATTGAGCTCGGCGTTTTATTGAGCTCGGCGTTTCATTGAGCTCGGCATTTTACTGAGCTCGGCATCATGCAGCACTTCGGCATGTTGATGCAAACCAAGAAACGGGAAGTAGCCGTTGGAACAGTTATAACTGGTTTGTTAACTAACATCTCAAGAGAGCCGTTGGAGGATGAAGGGACTGATATAAAGCAGACGAAGGCTGCATCTGAAAAAGTTAATCAGCTACTTCGATATTCAAGAAAAGAGTCTCCAAACTATCACTTGATTAGTTCTTGGTTTAGAATTAGATTAGAGGTGTTGAGTTCTTGGAGAGAGTTCTTGAGTAATTGTAAATCTCTGCATATTTCTCAATATACTGAATCATATTGCCTTTGGCCGTGGACGTAGATCTTACGATCGAACCACGTAAAACTCTAGTGTTCTTTCTTTTTCGCATGGTTGTCATCATCGATCTTTTATAACACAACCAACTCTTCAATTCATAACTAAGTAGTAGTACTAGTATTCAAAGTTGTGAATTATAGCTAAACGCACAAATTTACAGTAGAATTAAGTGGGGTGATTATTTTAGTTGGAGGGAGTGAATATGACTCATTATTATATGATTATCTATTTAGGATTAAGTTGTAAGATTTAACTTCATGAATCAATCAAACGTATTACTCCGCATATTTAATCATGAGATAATCTTTTAAACTGAACGGGCCTAAGAATACTAACTCGGTCAGGGGCGGACACACGTGAGAAGAGGGTGGGGCTTAAGCCCTTACCCAATAATTTTTTTTTCTGTTTTTAGTTTGTAATTTTTTTGAAATTTTTGAAATTCATCCACTTAGCCCTTACAAAACCAATATCTTTGAAGACTAAATCATTGGAAATTGATTGATGAGCGGGGCTGAATTTGAAATTCTGAAATAGTTGAAGAAGAGCAACAATGGTGATAATGGTTTGAGGAAGAAGAAGACAATATTAAATAATATACTGTAAATAAAAGATACGGACTTGATTCGTGCCTCTTTTAATGTGCATTTGCTGTTTCAAATATTCAGAATTTATTGTGAAGTGCCTTCAATAGATATTGCATAGGTGTAGGAGAATTAGCTTTTAAATATTACTAAAAAAATATTTACTAGAGCTATAATCCAAACGAATTCTTCTTTAATTTAAAATTTTCCTACACTAGAATTATGCAAATACTCCAGAATTGGTTATTCTGGCTTATTTTGCTTGATAAGTTTAGTTTTTTTCTTGTTTATATTTTTAATTTAATTATAAATAAGTTTGTATTTCTAAAACTATTACTAATATTCACATAAGTTTGTATTTCTAAAACTATCGATACCTAACAAATTCAGAGTGTTTAGTTGTTGTAATTCAACAGATGGAACATTTTTTTAGGTTGCAAACTTTGTCAAACTCTCATTTTTGTCTGTAAACTTTGAAAATATCTTTTAAAGTCCGACAAATTTGATTTAATATTATTTAAGCTACTTTTTCACTATTTCAAATTTTTAACGACAAAAACACCCTCAACACCACGAAGAACAGAGTGGGTATCATTTACAAGTTAGCCCCTACTAAATAAATTTTCTGCGTCCGCCCCTGAACTTGGTAGCGTTGAATCGTAGTAAAAATCACTATTTCACAAATGCACTAATGACTAATTTACAAATAAAAATAATATTCTAAGTTATGAATCGTTGCCAAAAACTACTGCTACTAATCAACAATCGAAAGTTATGAGCAGTGAAATACAAGTAGTACTATAAAATAGCAATTGTAATTAAAACATTTTACTTTTTTTTATATTAGGGATAATTTTCATTTTGTACAATACTATCAACTTGAACATTTTTGCATAGTTCCACTCCATTATTAATGCATCTTCTATAAAAATCTCAAATTAATAACAAAAAGGGACAATACTTTAGAGTATTATTTTGTGTGGTTTTAAGTTAACGAAACCTTATCCAGAATCGCAAAGATGCATGTGATTGGATTGTTGGAGACAAAGCAACCTAACTAGTCACTATTATATTGATTACATCCAACAACACTCTATTGTCTCCTCACCTCCATTTATATTATGCAATGAATAATATTTTTGGGATATTTGATCTTCTTTTGTATGTATATATATATATATATATATATATATATATATATATATATATATATATATATATATATATATGCATGCAGTGCGAGAATGACAAACAGCAAAGCAATGGCCATAAACATGTGCTTTGATATTAGTAGAATTTGTTTCATGCAATATGGATATGTGATAGCCGCAATTTTTGCCATGTGCGCCACTAATCACTCTCAAAATATTTGCAAATTTATTCCAATGATGATTTTATAATGTAGTAACAATATAAATTTAAAATATTTCTTTCATTGTCTTCTGTCGAGTCAATTTAATCTTTATGTCATCCATAACCCAATATATAGTATGTCATTTTGTGTCTTTTTAATCGTTATTTCATATTTGAGCTATCTACATAATAAAAGCGTATTTATGGAGTATAAAACACAATACTCTTAATACGTCATGAGAACTCAATAAAATGCATACATGACAAAAAAATAAAATTAATACTTTCTCCGTCCCATAATAATTGTCACTATTTTCCATTTCGATCCGTCCCACAATAATTGTCACACTCCATTTTTACCATAAATAGTAAATAGGTTCCACATTCCACTAACTCATTTCACTCACAGTTAGGGGTGGCAAATCGTGCGTGTCGGGTCGTTATCATGTCGACACGATAACGACACGAACACGATAACAACAAACACGAACACGACCTGTTAAGAAAACCCCAAACACGAACACGAACACGACCCGCTACCCTCAGACACTAACACGACACGAACCCATTAACGACACGAACCACTTCGGGTCAACACGACACGATAACAACACGTATTGGAAAGTGATTAAATATTTAAATGAGATATGACCATATGAGACTATGAGAGCCAATTTAATAAATATTGAAAAATAAAAATAATAAGAATTAATAATATTAAAATATTATTTGTTAACGGATAACACGAACCCGACACCAACACGACACGAACACGACCGAAATTTTCGTGTTCTTAACGGGTCGACCCGATAAGGACACGAACCCAATAAGCTCTGACCCAAACCCATTAATTTCGTGCCGGTTCGTGTCGTGTCAAAAATTACCAGCCCTACTCACAGTTTATTATAAAACCCAAGGATGGACGCAGAAATCATAACTAATAGGGGCTATTTTATAAAAAAAATTGTTTAAACTAACAACAATGTATAATTTAGCTAATTAATAGGGGTTGTTATATAAAAATTTACATAAAATTGATATAGATTTTAAAAAGGAAAAATTGCCTAAAAAGTCACGAACTTTGGGGAAAGTTTGGTTTTTTCCACAAACTATAAACATTGCGCCTAAAGTCACGAACTTTATCAGATCCTGCAAATTTCCCAAACTACCGACCTGACGACATATTTCCGTTAAAAACTTATCCCACGTGGCATGCCGGAGGTGTGACTTGGCAAAATTTTTGATTGAGCACAAAACGACGTCGTTTTTATGCTTTTTTTATTGAATGTTCTTTACACGTCGCTAATTTCATCCCTAAACCGTTTGTCGACGATTTCACTCTTGTCGATTACGTTTTTCGTCGATTGAATATGGGCTGTTATATAAAAATTTACATAAAAAGTGATATAGATTTTAAAAATTACAAAAGGAAAAACTAAAAAAATTCATGTTTATTAAGGGCTTAAGCCCCTAGACCATCCTATGTGTGTCCCCCTATGATAAAACCAATATAAAAAAGTGGGTTCCACATCCCACTAACTTTTTTAACCAATTTTTTTTATATTTCTTAAAATTCGTGCCCATAATAAGAGTGACAATTATTGTGGGACGGAGGGACTACTATATTACTAATCGAGATGTTCAAAACAAAACTCGTCTTGGGAGTATTTATTTTTAACAAACCTTTCACCTCAAGTGCACTCCACGAAAAGAAAAGTTCATCAGGAAACTAACTAAAATAATGATATTGTAGATCGTGGCAAATAATGATTGGCTGATTGCACAAAACAATGACTCTATAGAGTTGCCTAAAATGCATCTATTTTCGTCCCATAAGAATATGCATTCTCTTGTTTTTGGTTCGTCCCATAAGAGTATGCATTTTTTAATTTTGAAAATTCTTTTATCTCAAATGAGGGTGATACCCATTATCAATTAACAAACTCTCGTTACTTTTTCTTTCTACATCTTTCTTAGTTCTTACTTTCCAATTGTTCATTAAAATCCGTGTCCAACCAAAAATGCAAACTATTATGGAAAGGAGGAACTAGGGAATATCCCTTTTAAGATCTCAAACCAACTTCATATATTTTTCAGGTATCAATAATACTGTAAATGAAGAAAGTGATGAAAAATATGACAAAACTATTTATTATTAAGTAGTACTACTATGTTGTAAGGTGGAATAGTTTAGTAGAAATTAAATTTGCGAATATATCAAAATTGACAAAAAAAATAGGGCCCAATATATAATAAATAGATGGGCTTAAAACGGCCCATCTGTAATGCCTCAAAAACCATTTAACCTAAATGGAATTGAAAGCAGTCTTCTCCATTTCTACTCTTCTTACACCTCTCCATTTCTAGATTCTATGCTCCGATGGAGAAGGGAGGATGCTGCTAAAAACGATTAAACTTCGGTTGTTGTGAATCGAGCTAAGTATTTTCGTTTTCCTTTTCCATCTCAATCACAATCTACCCTTGCCTTTATCAGAATCCCTATTGTTTTTGTCTGGATGAAGGTGATAAGAGATTAGGGTTTGGGGAGGTTATTCGATTATTGCCCAATCTCATTTCTTATGAATGAAATTATAGACTTTTCTTTCGTGATGTCCTCTTTATCGGCTTATGATTTGATGTACTCAAGATTTTCTTCGTTTCAATGCTTATGTAAATGTTGAGAGCTTTAGTAAATGTGCTACCGATCGTATACCTCATAGGGGACAGAGTTTTGGTGGTTCCTTAATAGGAATTCCCCTTTTGCTTGATTGTTTCTCCCAAAGCAGACCTTTTCGCTTCTGAAACTGTTTTGTTTAGTGAAAATTCTGGCAATACTCATAGATGGAGAGGTCAGTAGGCAAGGGAGCAGAGAGTTCCAACAGCAGAGACTGGGACGTATTGTTCCGTCTCTTTGCTAAAGCGATTGCGGATGAGAATGACACTCGTAAATTCAAGCTTTGATCAAGCTTGCAAGGATGTCGAAACACTCACCTGAAATTATATTGGTACGTACTGTGCCAATGTTATTAGAGCTTCTCGGAAGCCCTCACCGTAACTCAAGTGCAAATGTTCAAGAAGCATCAGCTTGCTGCTTGACATGTATTACTTCTCAAGGTGAAATGGCACATCTTATAGGTCAATCAGGTGCCATCCCTATACTACTGAGACTGTTGCCAAATTATGATGGGGGTTTCCAGATGGCTTTGTTGAAGTGCCTCCGAAGCGTTGTAACATTCTGGATCCCAAATCGCGTGAGCTTGGCTAGCCATGTTGGATTGGAAACCGTTCTTGCTATGCTTGAAACTAGCTCGGGCGAGTTTAAGCTGATTCTGTTGGAAATCTTGAGTTCATTGGCTCTTGTAAGGGAGGTTAGGAAGTTTCTTTGGAATTCAAGGAGAGTCGATCTTCTTTTGAAGCTGCTAGTCATGGCAGCATGAGTTCTAGAACTAGGGCTTCTCAGGCAATTGGCTTACTCGGATTGATTAAAAGAGCATGTCGTGCACTTGTGGATGTGGGCATTGTATCAGTGCTCATGCATTTACTCAGAGGGAAATGCCACAGCGAAAGTGGTGGCTGGTATTTCACTTGGTGTAATCTCTTCTCATGTCGATTTCATCAGACCTATTGCTCAAGCAGGAGCTATTCCTTTGTACGCTGAGCTTCTTTGCGGCTCTGATCCTGCTGGCAAGGAAGTTGCAGAGGATGTATTATGTGTATTAGCTGTTAATGAAGAGAATGCAGTGGAAATTGTTGAAAACTTGATCAGGAGTCTTAGAGGAGGCGATGCCAGAGCTAAAGCTGCAGCTGTTGGTGTTATATGGGATTTGTCGAGTTACAAGTACTCATCTCCTGCAGTACGGAACAACTCTTGTGTGATCCCAATCTTAGTTGAGCTTTTGGGGGATGAGAACTTTTTATGTTAGAGAGAAAGCTGCTGGAGCTGTTGCTCAGTTGAGCCAAAACAAGGCTGATCGTGCAGTTCTCGCTAATTCTGGAGCTATACAACGGCTCATCAGTATGCTAGAAGCCGAGGATGATGTGCTGAGAGACGATGCTGCAGAAGCCCTTGTAAATTTCTCTTTGGACCCATCACTTGGGGAGCAGATCTCCTGTATACTAGAGAATCCTCTATTCCAGGATATGCAACTTAGAGTGATGCAGATGCGCGACGCTTATCGACATATGGAGCCGTCTTTACAACACCCACTTACCTTGAATCCTGCCCTCTCTAGAATTCTACATTAATTTATCAGTAGCATTACAGATAAAAACATGCATCTGTGAAGTTTACATTCAGTTCAGATATTTCTCAGATCTTTTCACAGCATCCTCAAAAATTGTACCATTACTTTTACTGGAATCCTTATCTATACTATAAAGTGGCAGTTGTGGGTGTTAGAGTTGTGTTGTCGTAAAAACTCTTATTTTATTTTTCAATAAATAAAACAGATTATTTTTTCATAATGATGTTATGTTTTTATATTTAATGGTTGTTTTGTATATTTAAATGTATAAGAAATAAAACATGTCTGGGTCTTTGTTTTAGTATACTGGTCGAGGGTGCCATTCACTTTAAACTAACACGGTCAGTTCTAAATAAAGGAAAATAGTACTCCTTCTGTCCTATTCAAGATGACCACATTCTTTAGTGGCACGAGATAGTATTGTTAGGTGGAATAAAGTAGAGAGAAAAAATGTAGTTGAATATTTTAATGAGGAGTGGGGAGAGGGGAGGTTATTTTCAAAATTGGAGAGTGGCCATCTTGATCATCTTGAATGAGACGGAGGAAGTATTTTATAACCTAGATAGACATTGACTACTTATTGTGAAAGATTACAATATAAATCCGTACATTTTTCTAATCCTTAACAAACCAGAGAAAACGCCAACAGCGGAACCCATTCCTCAAGAAGTAGCAAGGGAAGAGATAGATTTGAATGAGACGACCAAGAAACAAGGCTTAATGACTGATGATGAATTTCAGATAATTTTGGATGGAGTAAATCAGAGGGAAGATGATACTGCCACGATTGTTGAGGATTTGGACCTCACATCTAGGGCAGTAGGAGAGGAAGAGCCAGAGTTAGAAACTCCCCAGACAGAGGTGGGGGAGAGTGATGAGCATATTGGTATAGCACTGAAAGGATGTAACAGCGAGTCAAGCCTTTTTGCTATTTACTAAAAGACGAGATCTTGATAAATTTAATATTTCTTAATCAATATTTTTAGCTTTGAGCATACGTTATTGATTATGCATTGCTTTGATTTATCACATGGTGCAGGGTTTTTGCAACCCAAGAATTCTGGTATTTTGAGTAATGGTTATTAATATCTAGCGGTGCTAGAATTGATATTGTATTGAATCACGCCCAGTGAGTCTTTTTTGATAATGTCTTCAAGAGGAGCTTGAAATAAAGTTTTATTATTTATAACCTAGTTAGTTGGAATTTTATTCCATGAATAATAAACAAACTTTTCTTGCTAAGTCCACTTTTAAAGTAAATAAGATATGAAGAAATATAAAGAACGATGGAAAAAGTTAATGAAATACGAGGTCTACTTTTTTATATTGATTTTATAATAAAATATGAGTGAAGTGAGTTAGTGGAATGTAATATCTGTTTACCATTTACGGTAAAAGTGAAAGGTGACTCTTATTGTGGGGCAGACTGAAATGACAAAATGTGACTCTTATTATGAGGCGTGGGGAATAATTAATTAAGTTAATAGCATAGATTAATTAATTAATAAACATTTATATCTTAAGCGCGAGAAATAATTAATTAAAAGAGGAAATCCGAATTACTTATAATTTTGGATTTAGATAGGTAAGTCAATATTATTAATGTAGAGGCTGATAAAAATATTCTATTTTAGGCTTGAATTAAATTGAAGTTCATTTAACTAATAGGTGTGGCCTGTATCCAAATCTAGGTGTAGTTTAATTAGTAAAAGCCTAATAGGTGTATTTTGCATCCAAACCTCCATAAATCCCTGACTGAACCCAATATGTAACTTAATAAATAGGAGAATAAATGAGAGACAATGACTACATACACAAAAATTTCGCCCCCCTTCTCTGTGAGGCGCCGATTCTTCCCTCTCCCACTCTCTTCAGGATTTCTGTCTCTCCTTTATTCTCATATTTATATTAAATTATATATTGGGCTCAGTCAGAGATCTATGGAGATTTGGATGTGGCCTCCCCCAATTAGCTCTTCTAATTAAATTGAACCCACAATTTAAATCAAGCTTATATTGAAATATCGTTATCAGCCACTACAGTAACAATATTGCACTGCCCATCCAAACTCGAAATTACAAGTAATCTGGATTTCCATTTTATTTAAATGTTTATTTCTCGTGCTTAAGATAGAAATGTCCATTAATTAATTACTGTCTGCTATAGACATAATTAATTAACATCTTATTAATTTCAAGTGTGGACTTAGCAAGAAACACTTATTTATTATTAATAGAATAATTAAATTCCAACTAGCTAGGTTTCGAATAACAAAATCTTGTTTCACGATAGGTAGTCAAAGCCTATCTAGGTTGTGAAATTCTGCTTTTTTTCTTTGTTCAGAACTGACCGTGTTATCTTAAAGTGGACGTCGCTACAACCGATCTACTAAAACAAAGACTTTGACTTGTTACGTTTCTTATAACATTTAAATATGTAAAAACAATAATTAAATGTAAAACATAACATCATTATAATAAAAATAATCTGTTTTATTCATTGAAAAATAAAATAAGAGTTATTATAGTATTCAATCACTTGAAAGGTGATTTCTAGTATTCAAAACTCTAACATAACTTCATTCTGTAATCCTTGATCTGGAACTGGTATATATTTTTCTAATATTTCCTGCACATCATGATTGAATTGGTAATCTTCGAAAAGTAATCTTAATCGTAGCCTCATGATTAGTGTAAAGTAATTGTACTTTAACAAATATGTAAAGAATTGTTTATTACTCCCTCCGTCCCGCTTTAGGAGTCTCGGTTGATCAATTTTGGGTGTCCCGCTTTAGGAGTCCCAGTTGGGATAAACTAATAAAAATTATCTACAAAGTAAGTACTTAAAAAAGTGTTAAAAGCAGGTCTCAATATCCACTATTGTTGGAAAATAAACACAGGCAATCACGAATATGAAAGAGAATGAACACAAGAAGTTGTTTACCCAGTTCGATACAATGTGTATCTACGTCTGGGGGCGATGCCAAGCCAGGGATTTCACTATATAATTTCAGGATGATTTAACAATGAGGGAGCACCTCTATTTATAAGTAACTAGAGAGCCCTAATTCTAGTCAAACTAGGAAACATATTCCATAAGGAAATATCTTTTAAGGAATAAATCTATCACAAGGGAATATACTTCAAGGAAACAAATCCTAAACATGGTAGGAGATATTTTAGGCTCCATAATTAACAATCTCCCACTTGGAGACTAACAACTCCTAAACAACCATTTCCTCGTGATCTCATCCCTTCATCCGCTTAGCATCACCTAACCTTCTCTTCAAGTTCCAAGGCCAATTGAAGCTATGCATAGCTTCAATTTCTCTAAGGTCATCACCTTAGTAAACATGTCTGCAGGATTCTCACTTCCAAGTATCTTCACAAGTTGCAGGATTTTCATCTCCACTAGGTGTCGGATGTAATGATATTTCAACTCCACATGCTTTGTCCTAGAATGAAACGCTGGATTATTCGCCAAGAAAATAGCACTCTGACTATCACTGTAGAGTATGCTACTCTTGTTCTCCTTCCCAAGTTCATCTAAGAAACTCTGCAACCACACCATCTCCTTGCTTGCCTCTGTCGCAGCTACATATTCTGCCTCCGTAGTAGACAAAGCAACAGTCTTCTGCAACTTAGAAGTCCATGAAATAGCAGTACCACCATAAGTAAATACATACCCGGTTGTGCTTCTTCTCCCATCAAGATCATTGGACGCCAAGTCTGCATCCACATAACCTGCCAGCTCGACATTCTTGCCATTGAAACATAAGACGCTTTCTGTAGTACCTCTCAAGTATCGAAGGATCCATTTAACTGCTTCCCAATGTTGCTTGCCCGGATCACCCATGAACCGGCTCACTACTCCCACTGCTTGTGCAATACCAGACCTCGTACACACCATTGCATACATAATACTGCCAATTGCTGAAGCATAAGGAATTTTCTTCATTTCAGCACGTTCTTCTTTTGTACTCGGCGACTCCTTATTCGACAGCTTAAAGTGACTGCCCAAAGGCACACTTACTGGCTTCGAATTATCCATGTTGAATCTTTCCAAAACCTTACCAATGTAAGCAGCTTGCGAAAGATACAATTTTCCTGCCGCCTTGTCACGCTTGATTCTCATGCCCAAAATTTGATTAGCCTCTCCAAGATCTTTCATGGAGAATCGTTCAGACAATTGCCTTTTCAACTTATCCATCTCCTTTTGATCACCTCCTGCGATCAACATATCATCAACATATAATAACAGAATAAGATAGCTCTTGTCAAACCTCTTGTAGTAACAACAATGGTCAGCGTAGCATCTTTTATAGTCAATCTCCATCATGAATCCATCAAACTTCTTGTACCACTGCTTTGGAGCTTGCTTTAAACCATACAAGCTCTTCTTCAACTTGCATACAAGGTTTTCCATTCCTTTTACTATGAATCCTTCAGGCTGTGTCATGTACAACTCATCCTCCAAATCACCATGAAGGAATGCCGTCTTTACATCCATCTGATGTAACAATAGATTTTCTGCAACTACCATACTCAACACTAAACGAATAGTAGTTAGTTTCACAACAGTAGTGAACACTTCTGTATAATCAATACCGTATCGTTGCTCAAATCCCTTGACAACCAGCCTAGCCTTGTAGCGCTTGCTACCATCAGCTTCACCTTTGATTCGATAGACCCACTTGCAATGCAATGCCTTTTTCCCTTTAGGAAGTTCCACAAGCTCCCATGTGCCATTTAGGAGAAGAGAGGCAAACTCGTCATCCATGGCAATTTTCCACCTTCGTTTATCAGGGCCTTCTCCTGCCTCTGCATAACACTCGGGCTCACCACCATAAGTAAGTAACAAATAGAAATTAGAGGGCGAGTACCTATTAGGTGCACGTCGCTCTCTAGTCGATTTAAGTAGCGGAATAGTCGGTGGTGGAGTGCTTGGTTCTTCTTCAAGCACCTCTTCAGCATTCTGACTCTCCTTGCTCCCACTCGAGTTTGAGATGTCTAGCTCGACCACTTGTGACTCAGAACTGCTGGGACTTGACGCCTCCAATCTATCCTTGTACAATACCTGTTCATTGAAGATGACATCTCTACTGCGAATAACCTTACGGTTCTGCTCATCCCAGAGTCTATAACCGAACTCATCGCCTCCATAACCAATGAACGTACACTTAATAGATTTAGCATCCAACTTACTTCTCTCAACGGAACTAACATGAGCATAAGCAACACAACCAAAGATGCGTAGGAAAGATAGATTTACCTCTTTTCCTGTCCAAACCTCCTCGGGTATCCGAAACTCCAAGGGAACTGATGGACCTCTATTAATTAGGAATGCAGCTGTGTTGACTGCATCTGCCCAAAAACTCTTTGGCAATCCACTTTTCAACCTCATGCATCTTGCTCGCTCATTCAACGTTCTGTTCATGCGCTCTGCGATTCCATTCTGCTGTGGAGTTCCTTTCACAGTTTTCTCCATGCGGATTCCATTCTCGGCGCAGAATTCCTTGAACTTTGCAAGTTCATATTCTCCTCCATTATCGGATCTTAGACACTTCACCTTCAGCCCGGTTTCAGTTTCAACAAGGGCTTTCCATTTCCTGAAAGCGTCAAACGCATCGGATTTACTCTTCAGAAAATAAACCCATAGCTTTCGAGCAGAGTCGTCGATGAAAGTCATATAATATTCAGAGCCTCCTAGGGACTTCACAGGTGCTGGTCCCCATAGATCAGTGTGGACCATCTCCAACTTCTGTGTCTTCAATTTTCTGCCTCCTCTTGAGAAACTCACCCTTTTCTGTTTCCCAAACACGCAATCCTCGCACAGGCCAACTTCAACAGTTTTCAAGCCAGGCAGTAAACCTCTTGAGCACATTATCTTCATCCCTTTCTCGCTCATGTGGCCAAGACGACAGTGCCACAAATCTGCATTATTTGCCTCACTTGCAATATCAATGCAATCTTTGGAGTTAGTTGTGGTATACAACGTACCCTCCTTCTTACCTCGAGCTACTATCATAGCTCCCTTGGTAATCTTCCAATTGTTGCAGCCAAACGTCACGGTGTAACCTTCTGCATCAAGCTGCCCAATCGAAATCAAACTTCTCTGCAATCCAGGAATGTGTCTGACTCCATTCAGTTTTATTACGGATCCATTGGACGTCACTACCTTCACGTTTCCCTTTCCCACGATATCTAAGGGCTCGTCATCAGCCAGATGTACCTTCCCAAAATCGCCAGAAACGTAGTCTTCCATTATCTCCACATTGCTGCAGGAGTGAAACGACGCCCCAGAATCCAATACCCACGATTCCATCGGACTACTGACGCTCAAGACCAACGCCTCGCCATCATCATCAGACATGGTAGCGTTTGCTGTCTTCTTGTCCTTCTGATCCTTATTCTTATACTTCTTCGGTGCCTCACATTGATTTCTAAAATGCCCAAACTCATCACAATTCCAGCATTTAACTTTATCCAAATCCTTCTTGGATTGACTCCTTCCTCTGGAATTTGATCTTCCACGATTTTGCTTTCCCTTCGATCTGCCTCTCTGTTCTGTATTCAGTGCTGATCCCGAAGTAGAAGATCCTGATTCTCTCCGGCGAACTTCCTCACCAATCATCAGATCTCTTACTCTGTCAACTGTTAGTTTTGTCTCTGCAGCAGTAACTGCTGTCACTGTGCCAGCCCAACTCTCAGGCAGAGACGATAGTAAAATCAGGGCACGAATTTCATCATCGAATTTTATATTAACCGAGTTCAGTTGCGAAGTAATCATGTTGAACTCGTTGAGATGTTGTTGCACCAGCTTTCCCTCTTGCATTCTAAAATTAAACAATCGTCTAATCAGATGTACCTTGTTTGCCGTTGATGGTTTCTGATACATGTCCTCCAAGATCTTTATCATCTCCTTTGTCGACTTTGCTGCAGTCGTGTGATAAGCCACATCCTTGGACAACGATAGCCTAATCGCGCTCATCGCTTTTCTGTCCAGCAGCTCCCACTCCTCATGTTCCATCTTTTCGGGTTTGGTTTTTAAAGGCTTCCAGAGATCTTTACCGTACAGGTAATCCTCAATCTGCATCTTCCAAAATCCGAAATCAGATCCATCGAACTTCTCTACAGCAATTTTCTCATCGATCCCCATTGTGATTTCTGCCTCTTAAACCCTAGGCTCTTGATACCGGTTGTTGGGAAATAAACACAGGCAATCACGAATATGAAAGAGAATGAACACAAGAAGTTGTTTACCCAGTTCGATACAATGTGTATCTACGTCTGGGGGCGATGCCAAGCCAGGGATTTCACTATATAATTTCAGGATGATTTAACAATGAGGGAGCACCTCTATTTATAAGTAACTAGAGAGCCCTAATTCTAGTCAAACTAGGAAACATATTCCATAAGGAAATATCTTTTAAGGAATAAATCTATCACAAGGAAATATACTTCAAGAAAACAAATCCTAAACATGGTAGGAGATATTTTAGGCTCCATAATTAACAACTATAACATTTAATTATTACACACTCAATTAAAAATGAGTCTCAACTTCTACTACAACATTTATTTATTACACACTCACAAACACTTTCTTAAAACATGTGTCAGACTCAACCAGGACTTCTAAAGCGGGACGAAGGAAGTATTAGAATGGATGTAATTTATACCTTCTAAGATTACTAAGATTAAATGCAATCTAATTATTTTTGTTACCTTTTTGTTTGTTCTTCTGTCTTCCTACCGTTTTCTTCATGTCGTAGAGTTGTAGAGCTTCTCACGCGTGCATCAACTATGTGCGCCCTTCTGTAATGATTGTTCTGACACTTTCTCTTCCCATTTCGTTCGATGAGAGAGGCGGCTGGTCTCTTATTAGGATTTCCTGTTCTTCCTTTTGATATTCCTGTGAGAGATAGTTCGTTTTAATAGGAGAAAGTCCAATAATAACTTATTAATTGGGCAAGTCAGACAGAGGGCCCATTAATAGGCCTTTTATTTCTTTTTTTTTCTGTTGTATTTTATTTTCATTTAGGTTTTTTATTTATTAGTTTTATTATATACTTCCCCGTCCCACAATACATGTTTTGTGATTTCGGTTCATCCCACAATAAAAGTCCTATTTCACTTTTACCATAAATGATAAGTAGGCTCACATTCCACCAACTTATTCCACTCACATTATATTATAAAACTAATATATATATAAGTAAGATCCATATTCCACTAATTTATTCATCTAATTTTTCTTAACATTTCTTAAAACTCGTATCATAACTAAATAAGACTCCTGTTCCGAGACGGAGTGAGTAGATTCTATACATTATATATAGTATTTATTTAAAGTCCAATAATTACTTATTAATTAGTTAAGTCAGAGACTATTTTTTTAATGTTGCATTTTATTTTCATTCAAGTTTCTTACTTTTACTTTTATTATATTTAATATATATAATATTAATTTAATCTATTTTAAATTTTTCATTAGTTTTTTTTTGCTTTTACCCTAATAATTTTCAGGTCTCCTCTTACTCTCTTTAAATTGGCCATTTATTTAATATGTTGAATATTTATAATTTTTGATATTTTTATCATTTACTATCTTTCATCTTGTTTTTAGTTTTATTCAGATTTAAATTTAATTTATAATCTGATATATCTGATGGAGTATTTGTTATGTGAAAGTTCTTTCTCATCATTGTGTCATTTTGGGAACTTGCATTGTTTTTATAGAGTGCATGCTCAGCTTCCACCCCTCTATAAATACCCTGTTGTCTTTATTCTTCAATCACTCAACAACATTCACCAACTGAAAATTTGCAATTTGAGTTTTAGGTAGTTCTTTTCTTTTCCTATTTCTTCTCTCCATCAAATCAGATTTATAGCTTATTCCCTACATAGATATTTAGAGCTTATCCCCTCTAATATTTCTTTTTTTCTGATTCACATGTTTTTTCCCTGTATTTTACATTCTCTTTAAATTTGCTATCATTCTATGCTTATATTTATTTTAAGATTGGTTTAGAGTTATAACTCTGTTTATTGCTTTATCTTATTGTTTAGAATATCTGTTTGACCTTCCCCTTTTCACTTCCAATATCCTTCTTTCACAGATTATATCCTAGCAAAAAATGTGAAATCACCATCATATTAATTAGGCATTTAATATGAAATTGTTGATTTTAATACTCCCTCCGTCTCACATAATTTGACCCAGTTTTCTATTTTGGGCCGTCCCACATAATTTGACCCATTTCACTTTTACCATTTTTGGTAGTGGACCCCACATTCCCCTAACTCATTCCTACTCACATTTAATTATAAAACTAATATATAAAAGTAGGACCCACGTTCCTCTAACTTTTTCAACTCACTTTTCATTAAATTTCTTAAAACCCATGTCCGGTCAAAGTGTCCCAAATTATGTGGGACGGAGGGAGTAGATAGCAGTTTTATGAAAGGAAGTAGGAGTTCACTTGTGTAAGATGTGCTTCCATTCTTTTGATGTCAGTTATGACATTTGATTGTCTTTTTGTTTCATTGTTAAGTTTCTTCTTTGGAGGCTTAAAACTTGCAAAACAACAAAGTATGAAATTAATTTCATATAATTTTTGGTTACCATAGTAACAATAATTGTATGCAAGAGTTTTTGGAAGAGAATCACATATTACCTTTGCATTTAACTGTAAGCGGTCTTCTACATTCATATTTTAAACAATTCATTTCTTGCAAATAAGGAGATTAAGTATTTAAATATTGATTTACTGAGTCATATATTTCTTTAAATATATCTCTAATTGGAGGAATATTTTTTTTTCTTACCACAAGACAACTTTTGAAGTAATGGTTCCTATTGTTACCTTGATAAACAATTTTCATAAGACCATTACTAACTCCATCATCAAAGTCCAATGTCCAATGTTGACATTTTCTAACATTTCAGATTATAGTTTAGAGTTTATACAATATTTAGACCGTTAGAAAATGTCAATAGATGACAAACAAACGGCAACAAAAAATGTCAACACAGCATCAACTGTTGACATTGTTGACATTTTTTATTGCTACTTTTTTGTCATCTGTTGACATTTTCTAACAGTCCCGATCTTAGTTTAGAGTTTGTACAATATTTAGAGTTTGCACAATATTTGGAGTTTGCATTTGATTACATTCTTATTTATACATAAAAAGGTTTTATTGTATATTTCCTTTTTAATTCTTAGTCACACATTTTCCTTTATTTGTGTATGTTATTCTAATGAACACATTTCTTAAAAATAAGTATCATTATCTCCTATTTGTCCTCTGTTGTATTTTATTTTACTTTCACTCATATCAGAATTTAAAACTTTTTAAATTTATTTCCCAAATGTGAAATGCTTCATTTAGAGTGGGATGAAAGAAATACATTTGTCCTTTTGTTATTATTTAGTATAATGTTTTGTATTGTTTATAATGTTACGAATACTTATTTTAATTAACATTTATTCTTAACTATAAATATCATTATACAATCTTTTTCTCGGTGTATTTTTTATTTATTTTAATCCACTTATCCTAGAGTTATTTGAAAATCTTATGACCCGTCCATAGAATAGAAAGGGTAGTAACACTAAAAATGCACCTTTTGTTAATGAGTACAGTAAATATGCATATATACAAGTAAAAATGCTGTTTTATTTTCTTATAATCAAAAGTATAAATTGGTTTCAATTTCAAATATCTAATCCTTGCATTCAGCAACAAGTTCAAGGGTTGCATGACCAACTTTCTTCCTCAGCAAGACTATCATTCCGACTGCATCGACTCCCTCTCCGATCACCACCACCCGATCTTTCTCGTCCCCTTCGAGTTTCACCGAGCACACACCTTTACATATATAAATAAAATCAGTTAGGAATGAAAGAATTTAGAATACATCAATTAATCAATAAATAGTGCTATTAATTACAACCACCTGCTGTCATGGCAGCAATAGTCATGGCCTTGGATCTGCATTTTTTGCATTTGAACTTTATCTTTATAACTATCTTTTGCTGCAACATGAAAACAAGGATCACTTAATTAGATAATAGTAGCATATAAATTTATTTGAGAAGGAAATTAAAGTAGATAGTATATATACCGACACATGTATACCTGCATGATTTGAACAATGGAGAAAACAAATTAATTATAGGTGGAAGATAAAACTGAATTGATGTAAGTGTATATATAATCATAGATATATGTATGTATGAGTTGTATGTAGTAATTGAATGTAAGATGGTAAAGGATGAAACGCGGCAACGACCCTAAAATTTAGCGTCAAGAAATAAGGTTTTGTTTTGTAAGTGAAGATTTAAAGCATGTTGTGTTAATCACATGACTGCACATATATCTTTTTAAAGGGGGTTCCTACGTGTTAATTCGAAATTACTCATTGACTTTTTCTTATTTCTGAATATAACATTATTTAATTTACTAAATTTATCATTTTTGTTATTATTCTGACAATGCATTACAAGGATCGGAGTACCATTTACTTTTCGCCCTCCATAAAATATTGCATGATTGGATATTTTTATCCTCATTATTATAAATTTTGCAACCCTCCTCTTTATTTATTTTTTGTTAAAAAAAAAGCAAGCAAGGCCCGAATACAAAGGCAAAATCAACGAATATAAGCAACACCTAGTCTGTCATGTGGCATCCAGCTATGGACCCCGACGGAGGGGCTCCGAGCTTATGAACACCTCTATGATAAGAATAAGCATAATGAGATATAAAAAATCAGCAGCAAAGTTCCCTTCTCGATGCACATGTTGCAGAGCCACAAAATCGAAATCCTGGAGTAACCCACAGATCTTCTTCACTATAGAGAACTTGCGGATACCTAGAGACTTGGCCAAATGTAGGCTGTGATACAAGCACCAAATCTCTACAGTTAGAATAGAACAAACTCCAATGTTAACAACAAAGCCATACCTCCATAATCCCGCTGCATCTCTAATCAGACCTCCTCCAAAGGCATAACCTGACCCATTCTGTAAGGAGGCATCAGTATTCAATTTTAAATGATCAAGCGCCGGAGGTCGCCAACCCACTAGCATAGGCAGTCTGGACAATCTCGTGTCTCCTACGTCTGTCAATCTAGCTTCTTCCACATTCTTGGCCATAGTGAGAATACGTGCATTAATTTCTCCTGGACATTTCCACTCACCCTTGAAAATAAAACCATATCTTTTCTTCCAAATAAGCCAGCAACCCTCCTCTTTATTAAATGATTAAGATTATAAAAAATGAGTTCAAATGATATAAATTTATCCTCGTTGTGTATGCAATATTCTCTTTCGTTTCAAATAAACAGATTTATGGCATTCAGAGAGGAATTTTATGATGTTGATGTTCTTAAACTCACCATCAATTTTGCCACAAAATTCACAAATCGAAATAGGTTGATCGTGAATTTAGGCAAAAATCATACTAAAATTCACAACTTGGCTAATGCTAAATTACTTTCAAGAGCATTTGAAGTTATGTATTATAGCTAAAAATATAGTACTAGTAAATCACTACTAAGAATACTCATAGTTCTGAATTGAAGTAAAAAAACGAAGTTAAATTTACAATGGAGAGTATTATAATTTTGACTTATAGGTACAAGTCATAGTGTTAGAAAATTGATTTTTTTTCGAGAAAGGAATCTGAATAGATATTGAAATTTTATGACACAGTGTATGAATAGATACTAAAATAGAGAACCAAAATTAAGCAATGATAATTAAAGAGATACTCAACCATTGAACCAACATTATTTTTGAGCTGGAACCATGTTCACAATTCTGAGCTAGAAGAATGAATGTGAGATTTTGTATAATTAGTATACTATGTAACGTCATATGATAGGTGAGGTATGACGAAAGAGGGGTTCCATATGTAGATTGTAGTAGGTTTAACACTAAAATTATTATTATTTTTTCATTAAAATCATCTTTTCTTCCAGCAAGTCACATGTACGGGACTATATATTTATTTCTAGATACCAGGAATATTGAAAATGAAATTAAAAAAAATCACTAATAATCATATTTTGACACGTCTTAATCCCATGCTAATACTTATATGTTAATCGCTGAATTAAAAAAAATCTTTTACTTTTATATGACATTATTAAATATTTAATATTTTATGTGTATTACTGTGCAAAAGTTTATATCATCACAAAAATATGTATATTTAATATAGTTGCAATAGCCCTACAGTGTGAATGTAATCGCCATTAAATATTGACGATACTTAATTGCAAAACCTTCCCCTAATTTTTGAGAGCTAGTACACCACGTACAACTCAAAATCTCAACTTATACCACTTGGTTTATTTAGATTAGAGTAAAGACTAAACCTGGTCCTGAATATATGTCCATTTTATGATTTTGGTCATAAATTTTATCTTTTAAATTTTTTCATCCTGAACATTTAAATCGGGTCACAATTGGTTATGGACTAACTGTTTCGTTAGTTTTTAACGGTCAACGGGTTTAATCCCGATTTTGACCAAATTAGACTGTTAATTATGATTTTTTACTCCCTAATTATTTCCGTAATTATTTTCTTTAAATTCTTCAAAATATAACAACGAATAATTAAGGAAATAATTAGGAGCCAGCGTTGCCCTATTCACGAATTTTCGCTGTAACTAAACATTAAACAGTACAAGTCAAAAAACTTCCTCATTAGTAACTAAACATTTATTCTCTTAATTTCAGCACTAATCTAAAATTAGTTTGCAGCAACGATGAATGCCGCAGTTTCGCGAAACCCTACGATTCGATTCAGCGGAGTAAATGAAAAATTCGACTACAACGCCAGAGCGAGAAGCGGCGGAGCAGCCAGAATCTGGTGAATTCATGGAGCTACGGCCGCGATTGGGCGAGAAAGAGGCGAATTTTTCTGCAGAATTACAAATTAGGCTATTCCGACGGAGAGAAGCTGCTGAGGAATCGGAAGCTGAAGAAGGTGGCGGTGAAGGCGAAATCAGCGGTGGTTTCGGCGTTGAATTCGTCCGCGACAGCATTGCCTTATTCACGAATTTTCGTTGTTATATTTTGAAGAATTTAAAGAAAATAATTAGGGAGTAAAAAATCATAATTAACAGTCTAATTTGGTCAAAATCGGAATTAAACCCGTTGACCGTTAAAAACTAACGGAACAGTTAGTCCAGGACTAATGGTGATCCGATTTAAAAGGTTCAGAATACAAAAATTCAAAAGATAAAGTTTATAACCAAAATCATAAAATGAGCATATGTTCAGGATCAGTTTTGGCTTTTACTCTAAGATTAACTCAATTTATAGTAGGTTTATGCTAGGTGAGTGAACTACTTTTCAATTCAGTAAAGTTTGATGATGCCTAATGGGTTTGAAGGACGGTTGAAGGAAATCAATTGCTCGTGTTCATAAGGCCATCCACATCCTTATCTCAATAGCGTCTCATCTCTTCACTATTCATGGACCCACTGCACTTTTTACCCCATCTCTTAACTAAGAGACACTTGCACCCCTCCATCTCTTAACAATCGCATCCCTTAACTATTCATTCAATTTCATTTTTTATTTCCAACAAATTCAATTAATAAAAACACTCTTCCTTAAATAAAAGAAAATTACAATTTAAAATCCTAAAAAATAAAAAAAAATACATAATTAAAATCTTTAAATATAAATAAAAAAGATATAATTTAAAATACTAGAAAATTACAATTTAAAATCCCCCAATCGACAAACGCGTTCAAGTCAAAGCCGCCCTCGCCAAAGGAGTTTCCGTCAGCGGACATTTTTGCAGAAACTGGAGAGGAAACAAAAATGATATGACAGTGATGAGAAGAAAAAAAATGAGAGATAATGTGTTTATGTGTAAAATGAAGAGGTAATATGAGTATTTATAGAATAAAAAAAGTTTTTTTTTTACCGTTTAAAAATTTTAAATTTTAATTTTTTTTTCAGAAAAACAATTTTTTTATAAAAATTATTTATTGCGTCAGCATTACGATGCCTACTCGCCGGCCCTCAAGTGGGCGTCACGCCTCACACCAGAGCTCGCCAGCTTCATCTCCGCAAAGGGCCACGAGACCCGACGGGAGTGCCGAATCACTGTCTCGATGCGGTCTCATCTCGCCGAGATGAGACCAAGCCCACATTGAGGGAGCGATGCGGGTGCTCTAAAGCTTTGATTTGTTGTGAATTTATACATTGAATTCTATTTTTGTTGTTTACATGTTATTTTGAGGGGTGAAGATATGGGCACTAGATTTACGTTTAGTTAAAGTTCAATTATTATTACGAATCAAATTTATACCACATTATTCATACATTCATTGTTAAAATTATAAATTAAATTTATAATACAATTAAATTTAACTCGAATGAATAAATAAATTATTATTACTAATACTTTACATTTAATAATACATGATATTACTTGTAACAACGTGGGTATTAACAACAAAATTTAACATAATTAACTAATTCATTTTAAATTTAATATTATTATCATGATTCATACATAATTAATGTGATATTAGTATTTAATTAATAATAAATTAGTAAAAAAAATAAAAAAACAAATCCCAGTCTTTTCCCACACCTTGCTGATTTTTTCTTAGTGAAGTAGTATTTCTCAGTCACGGCAGATTCTTCATTCCACAAAACTACATCTCGTCACGAGCCAAACAGCCAAACTATTTAATTGAGCAGATACAGCCTGCAACCATAGAATTGAATACATGTTTCTAACCAAAATTTTAGAAAAAGAGCTACGCTTCTGCAAAAACTTTTGCAAAAGAGAAATATCTAAAACAAAAAATTGATCACAAGGAGGAGAATTGTACAAGATGAAGTTTTGATTTGGAAAACAAATACGCATCTGCGCAAATTAAAGAGGAAATCTAAAAGAAAAATTAGTAAAAAGAGGAGAATGGGATCAGACTGACGTGCAAATATGATACATTCAGCAGAGCAAAGCCTCTGAAAATAGCGATATATCGTTTCGCATCATTTCCCAAACAAAATCTCAAATTAGATAAAGAAGACTGCTAAAATGACTAAGAAATAGAGCACTGGTTTATGATTTGCACTCTCAACTGCACACGTATATATAGGAAGCGTTTTCCATTTTCAGTGAAGCAATCGCGGCGGCGGAAGACCTGATCAGCCGTAGCCCTAGCTTTGCCATAGACCAGTATTTGGGCCCAACCAATATTTGTTATATGGGCTTTCAAATCCACAATAATAAATGACTTCATTATTCACGGATTTTACATTTAATTCATTGATGGGAGTAATTTTAAACTTTCCAAATCATTTTTTATTCAAAAAGAAATTGATTTCTATAAACCCCTTTTAATATTTTGCTGCAATGAAAAAATAACCAAATCGAGAGAGTTGCAAACTCCACCTTAAACATAAGCTATTATGAAATTATTTTTGGTTTGGACTTTACTCAACAGTCAAACATAACCAAATTTTCCACCTCCAATTTCTCAAATAATTTCAACAAAGTCACAATGTTACCAAACAATCAACTTCTATCGAACTCTACATCAGCTGGCAGTAATGACAATATGGAGAGGAAAATTATTACATTTCTTGGACATACAACTAAACAGATATCCCTAAATAAAACTCAGACCATATAAAAAATCTCTAGTCTCAGAGTTAAATGGCCATCTGTCTCTCCTATGCGCTTATCCAGCATAACTCCCTAGTTACTTCAATTCCCGTTTTTTCATGAAGACGGCTACTTTTTACTTACTTGCTCAGCATCGTCTTCCTGTACAGACATTACACAGTCATTTGACATATCGTGAACTGGGACCTCATGATCCTCTGTCCTATCTGATTCGTCATCGCTCATAGATCTTCTCCTCCAAATTTTCGATATTAAACGGGTTACACCTCTGTTCTCCGGTGACACCTCTTCACTGTTTATTCGTTCAAAACGCACAGCACTTACTTTTCTAGCATTCCCTGCTAGTATCTGCACCAATCATATGAACTTACATTAATATTTAATGAACTACTAAACTAATTCCAAAAATTTGAGTTGAACAAACCTCAAGCTTAAATATTTGAGTTTTGTTGTTCTCTTCTTGGCGGTCAGATTCGGGCTCATCATAGTCAACATGGTCCTCTTGATTTTCTGTTTCAAGGACTACTTTTATTGTTTCACCTGTTCTCGGGATATATCCGAATGCCTCACAGACAAAACCTGAAACTGTTTCATATTGATGACCCTGCGTCACAGGGAAACAAGGTCAAGAATGATATCGAATTGCAACTTAACAGAGTTTTGGATTTTCCAATAGCCAAATACTACACAACTGTTTCCTATTTTAGAAAGAAGTGTGCTAATAATGTTCCTTGAACATGTAATGTTAATATCGGCATGCAAGCTGCTATTCGCCACACACCTTAAAAATAATATTTCTAAATTATCTCCAATCCAATGGCTGTGTTACATTTGAACCTCGAGTGTTCATCACAAAGGAACAACAATCAGAAGAAAAGTATGCATCATAATCCATTGATTTGATCGAAGATTAGTGAGCCATGATTTCAGAAAGCACTGTTTGAAATATAAGGAAACATGAGAAATTAAGACTACCTCTGGCATTTTAATGTTAAGATCTTCAGAGAGCTGATCTATTGATGTATTAGCATCCACATCATATATGCCTTCAGCACGCATGACAACATAGCCAGTCTTCTTCTGAATTTCCTCCTTTATAGCAAATAAAACAAGTAAAATTTGTAATAAGGAAAACTAGGGCTTGTTTATAAAATGAGATCTTTAAGATCGCAAGCAGAAATTGAGTCCTCGAAGAACAATACATTTGAATGCCTCCATCCACAATTGTTCTTAATAATCAATTTAACCACCACATACCAAATTTTACATCTATTCATATCAAGCAATGGAAATAGTCAAGAAGAAAGAAGAGCCACCAATAATCACCAGAAAACCTTGGAGTCCCATTCTTAAACAGAATTACCTTTGAGTCATTTTCATCAAAAATCTCACCAACAATTTCTTCAACTACATCTTCAAGGGTCACAATCTGTTACAGCAAGAAATATAATTTAAGGCAGATGCCCAAACTTATGTAGGGTGTACCTCATTGACACATTTCATTAATATGATTAGGCTTTTAATGTCCTTAAGAAAAGAGAAACGCTTACTCCAACAGTTCCACCATATTCATTTAGAACAACAGCCATGTGCACTTTCCTGATGCGGAACTCTCTTAGAAGATTCCAAACAGACATTGAATCTGCAATGTTCAATGATATATATATGCAGAAGAGATTAATAAGCATGAATTGGGAAGCACTATAACAGACAAATTTTAGGTCAGATAATTCCCTTATATTGGATTTATCTACCATAACAAACGTACCCTGAACGTAAAGATTAAATCAAATCTTTAAGCATTATTCCAACACTTCATACATGTTGCAGATTGGCAGGATATAACAATACCATCTCATCTTACATCTCATAAAAAACATACAACACTGAAGATCACCACATGTCATAAATGGAATGACAAGAAGACCAAAAGGAGTGTTGGGATATTTATTTTCCACCTAATAATCTCCTAAAGCAATCATCCTAACATTTATGCTGAAAGGAATTCAAAACATCAGTCATATTTTGAGGAACTAATATCAATTATAAGTATTGTAATTTACCAGGAACAAAGTATGCAGGTTTGTGGGCCATATCTCCGACTTTAGAAGTTTCTAGCAGCTCCCCCTTTGAAATCAAACATAATGAGGTTTTTTTAATACAATTAGAAGTATGAAAGAACAAACTTCTGGGTAACAAAGATATAGTATAAAACTCAGTTGACCTTCTGCACGTAATCCAGGAGATCCATTGCATATGCAATACCAACAATGTTGTCAATTCGCTCCTCAAAGACAGGCACCCTACAAGCAAGTATGCGTACTTTTTAGACCAATCATAGCATATCTAATTGATAAAAAAGAAGTCATACCTAGAATACTGATGATCTACCCATTGATTGTGGAAATCAACAAGTGTTGCACTGTCATCTATGGCAACAACATCAACAAGAGGTGTCATCACCTCCCTCACATGGGTATCTTTTATTTCCAACACATTTTCAATCATGTCCTGTTAAAGTCAAGTCACATTCAATAAGATACAAAATTTACACAGTAAACTAAGCACCTCCATATCTGATCATAAAAGAATTATGTTGTGCAAATAAGATAATAATAAGCCAGACTGTAGCTGCATATGTACAAGGTTAAAGACATTATAGATTGTATTTTCCATGTGCTTAAAACATTAAATAATAAAAGAAGAAAAATTCTGCTGAGTGCTGAACATGCAAGTAACACCAACTTAACCAAAAGCAACAACATAGTGATCCCAATAAAAGTCATCAATTTACCTGTTCTTCCTCCTCAATTGCGCCACTTAACTCTGCTCCGCGTAACATCAATTTTAGTTCATCTTCAGTTACATATGGCTCGCTTAAAGATCACAATAAAACAGGTCAAAGTTAAGTCTTATAGCACAAAGTAGTCAGAGGAATGTGCAAAAACCAGAGTCTTTTAAATAGCAGCGACCACTGAGTTACTGACCAATGTGCAAAAACTTCGTATGAGAAGTAACAACGCATGAAACCGAGACAGATACTAAAAGTGCATGCTAACAGTATTATGCTTCAAAAAATTGAGAGAAGGCACTTTATTGTAATCAGTACTAAAAACTCCATATGATTGCTGATCTTTATCTAGAATAACTACTACTAGTAATTAGTACATCTTCTCATTCTTTGCTGCAGTTGCTGACTACATACTTTTTCGAAAGGTCACAAGATGTGGTTGATGATACTATAATATATCTTAGCTCACACATGTAAAGACGCTAGAAAAATGTAATGTAAATATATTCAGTGAAGAAAACATACCTTTTTCCTTTTAAGCCTAGCAGTTTTAGCATTCCCATTGAAAGATACGTCACAACTCTCCCCACAGGATACAATACGAGGGACAGCCATGCCACTGGCCTGACCTAAAGGCAACAGAAAGAGTAGAACATCAAAAGTGCAAAGGTGCGTTTATTAGAGGTATAGCCGTATAGTAACATCATATTTGCAGACTGATCAAGTTAAAACTCACCACAAACCTAGCAACTTCGGTGGCATTGTGAACAGCAATGCTTTTTGGAGTAATTTCTGTGAGGAGCAGAATAGCAACCTGTACATTTTGGCAATATAAGACTATCAAACATTTTGTTGACAAACAACAGGGATAGAGGAGCTGAAGTGAAAGGTACCATAAAAATAAAGACAAATAGAAATGTCACTAGAAAAGGTTTACTTTTACTGGACAACACTCCTGGCAGAATGAATGATTATCTATCTTTTGACATTCCAAATTTCCAATAAAATGAAGAAAAAGACATGCAAGTCATCTGAATGAACTAAAATAATGTATCATCACCAGGCTTAACAACTGATAACCCAATTATTTCAAATATAGCGCTGAACTACTGTTGCTACTGCTACTGAATATTAAAATTCCTCGAACTTAAAATAGGTTTCGCACCTCATTCGATCTATAAAGATTCAAAATTTCACAGCCACGATTTCATACAAAAAAACAATAACAGAGCATCAGAACAAGTTTCAGCACTCAGAAAAGGGCATATATGGTCCATACTTTTCAGTAGAAACTGTTAAATTGATAGTCCATATTGCACTGACATCCTAATTACCATAATATTGCATCTTTCAGAAGTAAGCGACTTTCACACTAAGAGAAAATTGAAAAGCTTCCGGAAGCAAATCAACCCAGTTCCAATGCAAAATTCAGTAATTGCTACTGCAAAGTACAAAAGAAAACACTAGGCATACCGTCATCACCCCAGTAGCTGCACTAACACCAGCTTGACCAAATATTTCAGTTGCAGCGTCAGTTACTAATGCTGTAGCACCAATATTGACCACTCTGGGCACATAAAATATCTACAATAAGAAAACAAGTTCAAATAAAAAGAAGAAAACAGCTGCAAGTCAATTTTACAGGAAGAGCAGTACGTGGTGCCAATGAGGATTGTAGTCAGGAATCGAGTAACATCATTCCGTAGCATTTTGAACACGCCATTCTCTGACTCTTTCTCAGCCAATTCCCGCACCTGCATTTAGTATAAATAACATTAAAATATCCATAGTAGCGACTTAAACTCTATCAACAGGAAAACCAATTTAAATTTCAAACAAAAGAAGGGCAGCAATCTGATTGATCGGTTTGACCCAAGCCTAATACTACTTGAGATGTTGCAGCAAGTATGATCATCGTTCATAAGAAATTATATTTGAACGCATAAAACTCATGTGCCAAGGAACAACGTAAACCGCAATATTGCAATCTGGGATAGGACAGAAGAACCATCCTCACTCTATAGTCGGCTTTTGGATTTCAGTACCAACAAATATCTTAATCATAATAAGATTATTAATCACCAAAATATATTTCCTTCATAGATAACACTATCCAAATGCTTACTAAAATACTTCCCTAGACGAAGGTTCATTCGTATAGCTCAGATACAATTCTATGATAATTGAAACAAATATCCAGTTGTAAAACCTCATTACCTTCCAAGGCCAAAGTGTTGTAATGGAGGTCTCGGCCATCGAGAAAAATGCTGAGAGGCCCAACAGCAACGCAAGAATCAACCCCTGCTGCTTGAAAACAGTCAAAACCTGCAAAACCTTAGGCCATGAACTCCTCACCGACAACAAACTACGTTCCCAAACTCCAAAACCGGCAGCCACAACACCTTCCGCAGCCAATGCTCTCCGACAATATAATACAACAACCGCACCAAGTGCGGCCGCAGCCGCAATGCCCAACCCTCTCCTCACCAAAACCTCACCAAAATCGATTGGCCTCGCTGCCGGGCTATTCGTATCATCAGTCGCACAACAACTGGTTTTAATAAAAGAAAGGGGGCTTTTTTCATTACAATTGAACAACGGGAATGGGGAGTTGTACGGCGGCGTACAAAAGGAGCAGCAGACAAGCTTTTTTGCAGCGAATTTAGGGGATAATCTCAGGAAGGAACGCCGAGGGAAGATGAAGGAAGAATTCGAAGCGCTGGCGAAAGCGGATCGATAAAGCAATGTGGATTCAGAGGCGGCGGCTACAGCCATGAAGTAGTTGTGTATGATCATAAAAAAAAAAATTGGGAATAATTAGGAAGGGATTAAAGGAAGTTGGTGAGTAGTTAGAGAGAGGAGAGTATAGAAATGCAGCAGATGGCTGCGAAGCTCATCGTGGTTTAATGTTGTCCCAAAGCTACGACTGGTGTAGCTCTGCGCTGCGCATTGTTTTTCTGGAACCGAAGCGGAAGGAAAAGGTTTTAGACAAGTTGCACCGGTTGATGACGAATATACCCCTCTCAAAATTGAAATTGGCATTGCTTTTGAAAGTCGAAACCATTTAAGTAGACGTGCGGTGCGGTGCGGTGCGGTGCGGTGCGGGGTTATAAACGGATCGGTCGGACTCAAATTGGAATCTCGCAATTCAGTTTTTTTCGTTCTAAACTCAAAAACTCTTGAACCACGGTTATAGCCATAGGGTTACTTTTACTGCCTTGGAGTGGAGTCGACTGTTTGTGTGCTGATATATAAGTTGGCTTCTTATGTTGGTTCGTACCTCGTTGATGTCTTTGCCCACTACAAGAATGGAAGTAAGCATTTCACAATCACAAATGAGAACTACATTGATTTATGTGTTTACCATTGAAAAGTTGTTGGAGTAGAAAAATTGATTTTTCAAGGGTTCTTGAGGCTAATTAGACGTAGTTGCCAAAATCTATAGGATTGATGCTTTCATGTCAATAGAAAAAGAAACATACAAAGTTTGTCTCATTTCACTTTTACTACTTCATCCGTCCCAACTAAGTTGAGACATATATTTTGGGCACGGAGATTAAGAAATTGTGTTGAAAAGTATGAGAGATGAATAAAGTAAGAAAGATAAAGAGATAGTAAAGTAGGTAGTGGGATAAAGTAATAGTGATTTGTGATATACTTTTTATTAGCACTATAAATACCTGCAAGTATACAGAGTATGAATAGTATAGCTAAAGGTCAGTACCAGATATCGATCACGGGGAAAACAATCACAGACTGGCTACCCTCTACTAAAACTCAATTACTATTTGGAAAAACCGAAAGATTTGAAGATTTTTGAAAACAAAACAATTTGAAAGCAAATAAACAACTAATTGCAAATAAACCACAGAGATAAAAGTAGCCCAGAGCCTTGTCCTAGCGGTAAGGAACTTAGACATTATTGTATGAGGGGTCGAGTTCGAGTCCTCTTGACATCAGTTGTAATTTTCTCCTTGCTATAGGAGTTTATTTGTAATTTCCTAATATGAAGTTAATACAAATTTCCTCCTTGCTATAGGAGTTTATTTGTAATTTCCTAATATGAAGTTAATAAAATACCCTAGCACAGTTCTTACTTTGATAGAACGAGTCACCTAGTTTATGCTCATGCGATACAAACGTTGGTTACAAACATTAGGGTTGTCAATCCTAAATATTTGTATTTCCTAATATGAAGTTAATACAATATCCTAGCACAGTTCATACTTTGATAGAACGAGTCACCTAGTTTATGCTGTCACCTAGTTTATACTCATGCGATGCAAACGTTGGTTACAAACATTAGGGTTGTCTGCAAATGTTGGTTACAAACATTAGGGTTGTCAATCCTAAATACGTAACTCTTAAAAACGTTGGTTACAAACATTAGGGTTGTCTGCAAACGTTGATTACAAACATTATGGTTGTCAATCTTAAATATTTGTAATTTCCTAATATGAAGTTAATACAATACCCTAGCACAGTTCTTACTTTGATAGAACGAGTCATGCAAACGTTGGTTACAAACATTAGGGTTGTCTGCAAACGTTGGTTACAAACATTAGGGTTGTCAATCCTAAATACGTAACTCTTAAAAGCTCCTAAGACCCTTATAAGTCCTCACTTTCAATTGATAGAACGAGTCACATAGTTTATGCTCATGCGATGCAAACGTTGGTTACATTGTCTGCAAACGTTGGTTACAACATTAGGGTTGTCAATCCTAAATACGTAACTCTTAAAAGCTCCTAAGACCCTTAAAAAAGTCCTCACTTTCAATTGATAGAACGAGTCACCTAGTTTATGCTCATGCGATGCAAACGTTGGTTACAAACATTAGGGTTGTCTGCAAACGTTGGTTACAAACATTAGGATTGTCAATCCTAAATACGTAACTCTTAAAAGATCCCAAGACCCTTAAAAAGTCCTCACTTTCAATTGATAGAACAAGTCACCTAGTTTATGCTCATGCGATGCAAACGTTGGTTACAAACATTAGGGTTGTCTGCAAACGTTGGTTACATACATTAGGGTTGTCAATCCTAAATACGTAACTCTTAAAAGCTCCTAAGACCCTTAAAAAGTCTTCACTTTCAATTAACAGTGTCGTTTGAAAGGAAACTAAGTGTAGTGTCTATTAAGTGGATCTAACTCGCCAACCTCCTCTCACGATTATGTAGCAAGTTATATTAATTCATCACAGAATGTGTCACTCAAACGTGAAGCATTATCCAACAACTTAAGGAAGAAACAAAGTAAGAACATAACGGATATTAAATAGAAAAAGAATCCTATGAATTTAGTTACACATGATAGAATAATCTAAAAACATAGATTGAAGGGAAAACAATTGGAACATAAAACTAAAGCAAATAAATCTCAAAAGTTGAATCCTTGTAGCTTTGATGTTCTTGAATCCTTCTCCAACTCCTTGCACAATGGAGCACTATAATTTTTAATCTCTATAAAATATGTTGCAAAAAGAGGATCCTAATGATAAAGCTTGAGGGGCTATATATAGGGGAGAAATCGTCCCCTTCAAATAAAGCAAAGGGTGGCAAAATATGGTAAATTTTGGAGAGAAAATTAGGGCAAATTTGTTCGCCGCGTTTTTGTGGCGGATCGCTGCACCTTGGCCAGCGGTCGCCATGCATTGATCCGAAGCTTCTGACTCTTGGGTGGCGGTCGCCACGTCTTGCCCAGTGGTCGCTGGGCGTGTCTTCATTCCATGCACAATATTCCCGGAACGGGCCGCTACAGATATGGCGGCCGCTGAGCGTCGGCGGTCGCCAACAATGTTGCAGCGGTCGCTGGACGCTCCCAGAAATTCCAGATTTCCTACTTCGCGTTTTGACTCCATTTTTAAGTTCAAATATGCTCATTTCTAACAAAACATGTCAAAATACCAAAATATATAAAATATGCAAATAATTGACATGTAATGCAACTTTGACATTCAAAACGGACCAAATAATGACCTTAAAATCCTGCAAAATCCGAGCGTACCAATTGGATGTTTTATTTTTTGTTAAAAAAGGAAATGATTCAACTTAGTTGGGACATCCCAAAAAAAAATACGACTCAACTTATTTGGGACGGAGGGAGTATTTTTTTATGGTGGACTTCACATTCCTCTAACTCATTTGCACTCATATTTTATTATAAACTAATATATAAAAATATAATCCATATTATACTAACTTTTTCTAACTCACTTTCTATTACATTTCTTAAAAGATCAAAAACGTGTCAAACTTTGCGGGACGGAGGGAGTGAAATTAGTAAATTCATGGCAGTTAATGCTAAGAGGATATGTGACTTCAGTTGATATATGCAGATCTATAGATGGTATATGCTGGATCCGTCGACTTAGCATTAATTATATTGTATGTAGATCCCAGGCTTGCTTCCATAGTTTCACTTGCTGCTACAATTTTGGTCATGCTAGCAAAATAGTTTCACTTGCTGATAGGAGTACTATTTAATGCCATAAACCAGCATTACCTGCATTGCATATTACAACTATACGTATTTTAAACCAACGAAGCAATAAAAGAATTAAGTCTTAATGTACAATATAATTGCACAACACTCACTTGGATCAATAGTTACAATATGGGTGCACGGAATATGCAAAGATGCATCTTGTTAAATAGCATGTTTGCAGTCTTGCAGCTAATAGTCAGATCAGATCAGATAAAGCCCTGCCCAACATGCAAAAGACACTTCCAATCGACAAAGCAACATAGACGAGGATAAGGGTAGAAAGTGTTTGAGTGTGTAATAAATAAATATTGTAGTGGATGTTGGGACCCACTTTTAATTGAATGTAATGTTGTAGTGGATGTTAGGATTCACTTTTAACACTTTTTTACTTACTTTGTATGCATTTTTTATTAGTTTATCCCAACCGGGACGGAGGGAGTACTAACAATAGAAATGATGAACATGTTGTGCTTACATTGAAAAGATGAGTGCTTGTATGTGCATCCACAGCACTGAATGGATCATCAAATGTATAAATATCGGCATCTTGGTGAGGAGCTCGCGCAATCTGTATCCTCTTCGGTCGAACACCCATGTTGATTCCCCTCTCACCAATAAAAGCAAGAATCTCCAGGCTTCAGTATTGTATCATTCTCTATCCATTTCCGTACCAAACTATATAGTTTCTTCTATTACATTACCAAACAGTTGAAAGTATATTGAAGTACTCACTCTTTCAGCTGAGATGATTTTGTTCTCCATAAACAACTCAGGCTTGATACATATTTTGTGAAGAACGAACTTATGGTTGTGACGATCGAAAAGGAAATTAATGAAATGACAAGATGCAAGGAAGAACACAAGCGAATTACGTGGTTCGGCGTAAGCCTACATCCACGGGCAGAATCTGGTGTGTTTCTTTATTGATCACTCGAGAGATTACAAACACAAGAGCACTCAAAACTCTCAAGAATTTACAAGATGGAAAACCCTCAACTCGCCCGAAAACTTCTTGCTTCGAGAGCTAAAAACGCACAGCTGAAAGATAACACTTCCTCTCTTGAATTCTCTCTCTATCACTTTTGATTTCTGTTGTTGGTTTTTGCTGGAATGAATCGCAACTTCCTTAAGTAGTACCGATCAAGAAAAACCGCCGAACAGTTTCCTTTGCCGAACAGCTTCCTTTGCCGAACAGCTTCCTTTGCCGAACAGCTTCCTTTGCCGAACAGCTTCCTTTTGGCGAACACCTTTTGGCGAACACCTTTTGCCGAACACCTTCTGGCGAACACCTTTTGGCGAACACCTTTTGCCGAACACCTTCTGGCGAACACCTTTTGGCGAACACCTTTTGGCGAACAGCTTCCTTTTGCCGAAAACGGTTATAACCGTTTCCAACGGCTAGTTTCTGTTTCGGTTCCCAACGGCTATTTCCTGACTTGATTCTTCCACCAGCTCAATCCGATCTTGATGAGCTCAAACACTAACAAATCCTCCACCTTTGAGCAATCTAAGATCCATCACCACCAGTTCCACCTTCCTTCCCATACTTACAAATTTCGGACCACCCCAACCAAATCCAAGCAATGTCGGAACTTGGATCTCGGTAGGGCTTTAGTAAGTGCATCAGCCGCATTGTGCTCGGTGCTGACCTTCTCAATCTTCACCGCACCCTTCTCAACCTCATCTCGAATGAAATGCAGCCTCACGTCTATATGTTTGCTGCGTTCATGATATGTCTGATGTTTCGAAAGACAAATCGCGCTATTGCTGTCGCACTTGATCACAACATTCTCTTGCTTCACCCCAAAATCACCAACTATACCCCTAAGCCAGAAGCTTTCCTTTACTGCCTCAGCAAGAGCTATATACTCTGCCTCCGTCGTCGATAGAGCCACCACGGATTGGAGATTAGACTTCCAGCTCACTGCGGAGCCGAACAAGGTAAATATGTACCCAGATTGTGAGCGCCTATTATCAAGGTTAGCTGCATAATCTGAATCGCAAAACCCAATAATGCTATCCTTATCTCCTTCATTCTCTGATTTGAACATTATTCCCAGATCACTACTTCCTTTAAGATACTTGAGAATCCCTTTCAAAGCCAACCAGTGCTCTCTTCCCGGACAGGACATGTATCTGCTCACCACGCTTACCGCATGAGAAATATCAGGCCTTGTGCATATCATCATATACATCACACTCCCAACTATGTTGGAATAAGGTATCTGGCTCATCTCTCTTTCTTCTTGCTGATTTCTGGGACATTGTGATTTGGACAGCTTAGTCTGTTGTGATAGTGGAACTGAGGTTGTTCTACTCTTGTCAATCTGATATTTGTGCAGTACTTTCTGAATGTAGCCTTCTTGGGACAACCACAACACCCTCTTATCTGCACTTCTGAATATATCCATTCCCAAAATCTTGCTAGCACTCCCCAGATCCTTGATTTCAAATCCCTTTTTCAATAAGGCTTTCACCCTATCTAGCTCCTGTCTATCTGGTCCAGCAAGCAAGATGTCGTCTACATATAATAGCAAATACACAGCAGGTCCCTCAGACTTTGATTTGAAGTAGACACAACTATCATATCTGGAATTTATAAATCCCATACTCTGCATATGTTCATCAAACTTGATATGCCATTGTCTACTTGCTTGCTTCAAACCGTATAGACTTTTCTTTAGTAGACAAACCTTATCTTCACTCCCATGTATCACAAATCCCTCTGGCTGATTCATGTATATAGTTTCCTCAAGCTCTCCATGAAGAAAGGCTGTCTTCACATCAAGTTGGTCCAAAAACCAACTTCTTTGAGTAACTATAGCTAGCAAAATTCTGATTGAGGCATGCTTTACCACTGGAGAAAATACTTCATTATAGTCTATTCCCTCCTCTTGTGTGAACCCCCGAGCTACAAGCCTAGCCTTGAACCTAATCTTGTTCCCAACCTCCAACTTTTTCTTGTATATCCACTTACAACTCACTGGTTTTTGTGTGGAAGGTCTCTTCACAAGCACCCATGTCTTGTTTTTGATCAGGGACTGTATTTCATCTATCATAGCCTCCATCCACTGCTTGCTCTCCTTAGAACTCATAGCTTCCTTGAAGCTTGAAGGCTCTGCATACTCTATGTTTTCTGCAACACATAGTGCATATAGCAAGTATTCTTCTTCACTGTATCTTGTAGATGGTTTAGGGATTCTTCTGACCCTATCTCTGGCTAGAACATAGTCACCCAAATCCTGCTGCTCAGGGTTCAACACATCAGCACCTGCTTCTTCTTGTTCACTATGATTTCCCATCTGCTGTTCAGGCTCAGCAGTTCTATCTGCTCCAGAAACCTCCACCTGAACTGATTCCTCAGCCTCCTCAGGTTCTGGAACACCCATCTCCACCATCCTCTCAGGCTCTGGTTCTTTCTCAGAATGAGATGGCCTCTGGCTCTCTTGAGCCTTTTCCAGAAATGGCATCCTACTTTCTTCAAATTGCACATCTCTAGAGATAATAACTTTCTGATTTCCTGGCTCTATGCACCACAGCCTGTAGCCCTTCACTCCCCTTTGGTATCCAATCATCACACATCTCAAGGCCCTTGGCTCCAACTTACTTTGCCTGACGTGTGCATAAGCCATGCAACCAAAAATCTTCATATTCGAATAATCCATGGCCTTTCCATACCATCTCTGATCAGGAGTGTCAAAAGCTATAGCTGAAGAAGGACTTCTATTGATGAGAACTGCTGCCATACTCACAGCCTCACCCCAGAATCTCTTAGCCATTCCAGAGCCAAAGAGCATACATCTAACTCGCTCTAGGATGGTTCTATTCATGCGCTCAGCGACTCCATTCTGTTGGGGATTAGATGGAGATGTCCTATGCCTCTTCATACCTTTCTGCTTGCAGAAAGAATCAAACTCCCCACTCAGAAACTCCAGCCCATTATCAGTTCTTAAACACTTCAAAGAACACCCTTTCTCCACCTCCACTTCCCTACACCACTCCTTGAATTTCATGAATGTCTCTGACTTTTCCTTCAAGATAAACACCCATAATTTTCTAGAAAAATCATCAATAATGGATAGAAAGTATCTACCTCCACCCAATGAAGCTGGTGTAGCTGGGCCCCACAAGTCACTGTGGGCATAGTCTAGTGGTGACCTTGAGCTGTGAATTCCTCTCCCATAGGGCAGTTTCTTACTCTTTCCGAGCACACATTGCTCACACAAACCCAACTGCTCATTGGGATTTTCCAGCTTAATCAGCTCCTTCTTGGCCAATTCTTTGATTCCATTTTCTCCCAAGTGTCCGAGTCTGAGATGCCACATTCTTAAGTCTAATACCAGATTCACAGATCCAGTAACCACACTTGCCTTTAGATAGTATAGGCTTCTCTTTCTCTCAGCCATCATAACAACATCACCATTCTTGACGATGTTCATAATCCCATCAGACAATATGCAATTATATCCTGCTGCATCCAACACTCCAATAGAGATCAAATTCCTCTTAATCTCTGGAATAAACCTCACACCAGTGAGTAACCTGATGGAGCCATCATGAAGTCTAAGCCTGATGGACCCAACTCCTCTGATTCTGCATATCTGGTCATTTCCTAACAAAACTGATCCAGCTGCATTCTTGATTTCCTCAAAATGACTTCTAGTTGGACACATGTGGAAGCTACATCCAGAATCCATGATCCATGGAAGTTCTTCCATGTCCTCAGTCACACACAGAGCCTCCGGGACCACCAACTCTTCTGCAATATCAGCATTGTTCTTGCCATTCTCTTCCTCGGCCTGCTTCTTCTTCCAAACCCAACAATTCTTCTTTATGTGGCCTGGTTTCTTGCAGTGATGACATGATCTGGTCTCTTTCCAGTCAGCTGTCTTGTTTTTCCATGGCTTCTTCTGTGACTTTCTTTTCACATTCTTCTTGTGATCAGTAACACTCAGACTCTCAGACACCATTTCAGTGGACTTTGGATTAGATTTCTGGATTTCCTTGAGCTTTAGAGCAGAGTACACCTCTTCATATCCAATCTTGGACTCTCTACCAAGAAGTATAGCATCCTTGAAATGCTCATAACTTGGTGGCAAGGAATTCAACAACATCAGAGCCTTGTCCTCATCTTTAATCTCTTCATCAATGTTCTCAAGATCATCGATGCACTTCCCAAATTCTTCGAGCTGTTCCAACACACCTTTTCCATCAGCAATCTTGAAAGTGAGAAGTTTCTGCTTCAGGTGCAGCCGATTTGCCAAAGATTTGGCCATGTATAATGACTCCAACTTGGACCAAACTCCAGCCGCTGTCTCCTCCTTTGAAACTTCTCTGAGGACTCTGTCATTGAGGTTGAGTATCAAGGTACTATATGCCTTGTACTCTCTGTCTTGAGCCTTTGCCTTCTCCTTTTCATCAGGCTCGGGCTTCTCCCCCTCATTACTGCCTCCACCATTTAGGGTTTCCCATAAACCCTGTTGCATCAAGATTGCTTTCATCTTCAGCCTCCATAGGCCAAAATCATTTCGGCCTGTGAACTTTTCAACATCAAACCTTGCTGCAGCCATTATTCAAACAGGTTGAGCGCCTTCTTGAGGACAAAGAAAGAACTCCCAAAACTTTGTGCCTTCTCGATCAATTCAGTGGATTGAAGTTCCCACAGACGGCGCCACGTTGTGAAGAACGAACTTATGGTTGTGACGATCGAAAAGGAAATTAATGAAATGACAAGATGCAAGGAAGAACACAAGCGAATTACGTGGTTCGGCGTAAGCCTACATCCACGGGCAGAATCTGGTGTGTTTCTTTATTGATCACTCGAGAGATTACAAACACAAGAGCACTCAAAACTCTCAAGAATTTACAAGATGGAAAACCCTCAACTCGCCCGAAAACTTCTTGCTTCGAGAGCTAAAAACGCACAGCTGAAAGATAACACTTCCTCTCTTGAATTCTCTCTCTATCACTTTTGATTTCTGTTGTTGGTTTTTGCTGGAATGAATCGCAACTTCCTTAAGTAGTACCGATCAAGAAAAACCGCCGAACAGTTTCCTTTGCCGAACAGCTTCCTTTGCCGAACAGCTTCCTTTGCCGAACAGCTTCCTTTGCCGAACAGCTTCCTTTTGGCGAACACCTTTTGGCGAACACCTTTTGCCGAACACCTTCTGGCGAACACCTTTTGGCGAACACCTTTTGCCGAACACCTTCTGGCAAACACCTTTTGGCGAACACCTTTTGGCGAACAGCTTCCTTTTGCCGAAAACGGTTATAACCGTTTCCAACGGCTAGTTTCTGTTTCGGTTCCCAACGGCTATTTCCTGACTTGATTCTTCCACCAGCTCAATCCGATCTTGATGAGCTCAAACACTAACATATTTAAATTGAGGCAAAAAATCAGTCTTCAACCAGCAAATACATATTACGAGTATAACAACTTTAAACGACTTCAGCACGTAAAAGAATAAGTTTTAATATATGTGCACATGGATAGCTTCTTCTCCTTTAGTCTGCGAGTGTTCCAAGTGTTGTAGTAGTATGAAGTAGGTGATGGCAAGAAAGCGAGTTGTTATCTTTGCTTTACATTCACATCTCACATAGAGTAGTAGTTAGTACTCCCTCCATCACACAAAATTTGCCACACTTAGACTCGGCATCGCTTCTTTTTTGGAAGGTCACAAGATGCGGTCGATGATACTATAAGAACATCTTAGCTTCAACTCTTTCTCAACTAAGTCACATACCTGCATTTTGTAAAAATAACATTAAAACATCCATAGTAGTAATAGCTTAAGCTCTATCAACAGGAATACCACTTCAAATTTTCAATAAAAGAAGATGAGACAATCACTTTCACACAACAATTCGAAATCAAAGAAAGGGGGCTTTTTTTCATTACACAGGAGCAGCAGCCAAGCTTCTTCGGTGGTGAAAGCGGATCGATGAAAGAAACAATGTGGATTCAGAGGCGGCGAGTGTAGTTATGTATGATGATGATAAATGCGATTAAAAGAAGTTGGTGGGTAATGGTGGACTGGTGGTTGAAGTTGAAGGTGCACACACATCTTTATATATTTATATGTTGTCAATATGAAAATTATTGCAGTGTGAAAAATCTCAACTTGTGAAACCTGTGACCAAATTTTGGCTACATGTAATTATTGAAACATGGTACGATGGAATCATGAGTTCACAACTCAACGAGTCATGCACTACTCAAGGATGGGTACATTCAGAGAAATGACTCATTAGCGATGAAAATATTATTGCAACTGACAAAATAACTTTTTACTCTACACTTTTTCTTTTTCTTTTATTTCTTTTATTGGTAAATGAAGTTAAATTTAAAGGTCGCGCACTCAAACATGAGACCTTTGACCTCAGACATTATTAACCTCTCTATGATTTGCACATCTTACTATGCTACTTTTTAAATTATGGCTGATAATTCGGTCATCGGTTAGTCGGTTAAACGATGATCGAACCGAGAACCGCCCCATTCGGTTATCGATTATATTCGGTTCCAATCGGTTTAACCGATTATTAAATTAAAGAACCGATTAAACACTAAAATCGCAATGCAGCGCAAGTGGTGGCCAAGGTGGGAATTTTTCGTGTGTAACGTCCAAGGATCAATACTTGTAAACTACATAATTTTATTTTATTTTTAATTCGGTTCCGGTTCGGTTAACCGGAACCGAACCGACTCTATTCGGTTAGGAACCGAACCGAGGCCAATTCGGTTCCGGTTCCGGTGCTTCAGTCTCGGTTAACCGTGTTTTCGGTTCGGTTCTAGCGAACCGACCGAATTACCTGTTTAAATGAACTAGTGGATATATAGTGACGGAACCGAAATGAGTACTTTATTCTTTCTTACTTTTCTTTTACCATTTTATTCTCTCTTACTTTATTCACTATTCATTTAACATATTATTCTTAAATTCCGAGTCGGAATGTCTCAATTAAAAAGGAACAGATGGTAGTGAAGAAATGTAGTACTCCCTCCGTCCCATTAAATATGCAACATTTGTTAAATTTAAAGGTCGCGCACTCAAACATGAAACCTTTGACCTCAAACATTATTAACCTCTCTATGATTTGCACATCTTACTATGCTACTTTTTAAATGAACTAGTGGATATATAGTGATGGAACCAAAATGAGTATTTTATTCTTTCTTACTTTTCTTTTACCATTTTATTCTCTCTTACTTATTCACCATTCATTTAACATATTATTCTTAAATTCCGTGCCGAAAAGAAATGTCTCCATTAACAAGGAACGGATGATAGTGAAGAAATGTAGTATGGAGTACTTTTTTTTTCTCTTCAATGACAGATAAAAATTGTAATTTTACAATTATGTTTTTAAAAGTCCTATTGCGGAGTGATTTTTCGAAAATTTTAGGAGATAGAGAATCAGTTAGTATTTGTTTAATCAATAACTTTTATGTGATATTTTTCAGAATCCTTTAAAATTATGTACGTATTAGGATCTGCAAATAGTTTTATGTAAGTTTTTAATTTTGTTATCTCCAGAAAACCTATTTTTGTTCTCTCTCTCAAGAAATGTGTTTCAATTTTCAAAAGATTTTTTTTGCAAACCTTTTGAATTTCTACAAAATTTTTCCTCTAATTTTCTTCATACTGTACTTTGATAGAATTGCCCACCCAATATTCAAAGTATTTCCCGAAATTGAGCCAACAATCACTGAATATTAAGCTTATGTTTTCATTATTTTATTTAGAATTAAACATGTTTTAAATAAAGGCCAAAATTTAAATAATTATTTATAGCATGTTTAGTCATACATGAGACATGTACTGATACAAGAAGGAACATTTCTGCTATTGATTTAGATTTGAAAGATGTTGAACATTAGAGCTTGATCTGATGCTGTATTCCGCCACAAGCTTCGCAAACAGAGATGAGTTATCCTCCAACAGCTTCTCCGGCGTCTCGTATTCCTTAAGCAATCCTGCACCACACAAACACAACCAACTCAATCCCAACTATATCATTCACACACTGATCAAGCCATAGCACAACGTACCGTTATCTAACAGCACAACCATATCGCTGTCCAGCACCGATGTTATCCTGTGTGCAATCGTTATAACTGTTGATTCGCAGAAATGGTTCCTCAGGGTTTGCTGGATCAGATTATCGGTTGCTGTGTCAACAGACGCTGTTGCCTCATCGAGCACAATAATCTTGCTTTTCTTCAGGAGCACGCGCCCGAGGCAAACCAGCTGCCTTTGTCCCACGCTCCAGTTCTCTCCATTCTCAGACACTGTTTCACCACAATTCAAACTCATCGAGTACATAATCCAGTCGAACAACAAGGAAGAACAATCAATGAGCAAGATTAACCTGCAAAATCAAGCTTCTCTGGCTTTTTCCTGACCTCATCACCGAGCTGGCATTTGTCAAGAGCCTAAACAAAAAGAGACACGAGAGATTTGGTCAACACGTGAATCATGTGAACGAGTTATCAACTAAACGCACCTCCCATATCTGCTCATCAGTATACTCTTCAAGGGGGTCGAGGTTAGTTCGAACAGTTCCCTCAAACATTGTTGGATCCTGTGGGATTATGCTCAACTTAGATCGTAGATCATGCAGTCCAATAGCTGATATATTGATACCATCGATCAGTATTTGTCCGACTGTTGGCTCTACAATTCGGAAGAGTGTCTGAATAAGGGTTGATTTGCCACTTCCTGTTCTTCCTACTATACCAGTCCTCTTCCCTCCAAAGAAAGTACATGTTAGGCCTCGAAGCACGAAGGGCAAGTGAGGACCATATCGAACCTGCAACAACAGTTATAATATCAGCCCAATGAAAACTAAAGAATTCTGAAATAATAAACGACAATGCAGTCCATCGAAAAAACTCACCTGAAGATCTTGGATATTAACTTCTCCTTGTGTAGGCCAGCAACTCTGCGGCCTGTTCGACTCTATGACAAGCGGAGGCTCGCTTGGAAGTGAAATATACTGAAGTATTCTTTCAACTGATATGATTTTGTTCTCCACTATGCAAAGGTTGTAAACAACCTTGGCTTGATACATATTTAAATTAAGGCCATAAGTCACTGCCAAACCAGCAATACCTGCATTGCATATTACGAGTATACAAACATTAAACCAATAAAGCGCGTTAAAAAATAAGTTTTAACCCGTGATATATTTGCACAACACTGACTTGGATCAATAGTTCCTTTTGGAAGAGTAACCAGGAAAATCAGTGCACTGGTAAACGTCATGAGAGACAACACATCCAGACGAAGGCATAGCCATTCCATCGCACCAGCTACATGAAACTTTGGCCGTGAATATCCATCTATCAGTCTCAAGCTTATGTCTAAGAATCGAGATTCTTGATCAAAACTTCTAATGATGATTGCTCCTGATAGTGTCTCTGAGAAGTGTTGTATTACTGGAGCTTTGCTCACTCCACAAAGTCGGGCAAGTTCTCGTGCAGCAGCTATGTAATATCGCTGGAAAGGAGAGCACTGAATTAACTAATGATCGAATCATAAGCAATTTCATGCTAGCATCTATATATACAGTAACAAGAATGTTAAGACAAAAGGAACTTTACCTGTAACAATATGCAAATTGTAACTACTGGAATGAAAATGATAAAGACCTGCCAAGATACTTGCGCCATGACAGCAACAACTCCTACAAGCTGAATCACGGCAAAAGAGAAGTCCGAGATGATACCCATGTTCAAATCAACAGTACTTTGGTCCGTAGATACCTGGCAAAGAACAAAGCGTTCATCAAAAAGTTACTCTTAAGCAGCTTGACATCTAAGAGAATTTCAGTCAGTGTTAATGAAAGTGAAAGTAACCATATATCATAAGCTAAAAAAAAAGAAAAGAAAAGAGCATTGTCACATACTCTATTCAAAATCCGCCCACTTGGAGTGGAATCAAAGAAAGACATGGGTGCATGGAATATGCAGAGATGCATCTTGTCAAAGAGTATCTTTGCAGTCTTGTAGCTAATGGTCACATCAGATAAAGCCCTGCCCAATATGCAAAAGGCACTTCCAATCGACAAAGCAACGTAGATGAGGATAAGGGTAGAGCCTCCAACTGGAGGTGCTTCATCCTCGGAAACAGGAGTTGCCAAAGCCATCCAATAATTGCTTCCAATTTGAAGCACCTGAAACACAATCTGGGCAAGCAAAGCAACGGGTGCTAGGAGTCCTCCATACGCTGTTGTGATATAGTTCCAGTAAACTGACAGTCCACTTCCTTTCACTCTTTCTTCTTCTTGAAAAAGCTGACCCTTTGTTTCTTCATTATTGTTATCATTTCCATGTTTCTCAGATTCCGGTTGCTGCAAAACAGGCTTAGCATTTGTAGAGCTGCTTCCCTCACCATTTGCAGATTTCTCTGTACTAATAGTATCAAGAGATGATAAAGCCTCCTCGTGTGCACCAATAAGTTCCATGAAATCACTTCCTGGTCTCAGAATGTCGTTGTACCTGCCCGCTTGTTTAATTCGACCGTCTTTCATAACCTGGCGAGTAAAAGATAAGTCATAAATCACATGATTAAAGTATGCAAAATAAGCATCAATTTAGAGATGAGCAAATCACCAGAATAAGGTCAGCAGAAGGCAGAAACTCCACTTGATGAGTAACATAAATAATGGTTTTGGAATTCAGAAGCCCCATGATGCATTCCTGGCATTAAATATAAATTAAGAAATGTTTCATAAATATATACTAACAATAGAAATGAAGAACATGCTGTGCTTACATTGAAAAGATGAGTGCCTGTATGTGCATCCACAGCACTGAATGGATCATCTAATATATAAATATCGGCATCTTGGTAAAGAGCTCGCGCAATCTGTATCCTCTGCTTCTGTCCACCACTCATGTTGATTCCCCTCTCACCAATAACAGTTTGATCCCCAAAAGGTAGAATCTCCAGGTCTTTATTCAGCGAGCATGCTTCAAGGATCCTATTGTATCGCTGTCTATCCATTTCCTTACCGAACAATATATTTTCTTCTATTTTTCCACTTTGTATCCAAGCCGACTGAGCAACATAGGCTTTTGTTCCTGAAAGACTAACCGCTCCAGATATTTTTGGTATTTCCCCCAAAACGCTACAAAGTAAGCTAGACTTGCCAGAACCAACCTTGCCACAAACTGCAACCCTCTTTCCACGCGACACTCTAAAAGTAATATCTCTCAACGTAGGACTAGAAGATGATGCATCCCAAGAAAAGTTTCCATCTATTACCTCAATGGCAATATCAGAACTACCAAATGGAAGCTTCTCTACTACATCTGGTGGTAGGTCGTCAAGAGAAAGGAATGACGCAATTCGATCCAGAGAAACCTTGGTCTGAACAATCATGGCTATTGTGTCAGGCAGATTGTAAATTGGCTCTTGAAGAATCCTAAACGTTGCCACCGCAGATAGTATCTTTCCCGACTCTAGTGGGATTCCCATCAACACGCAAGCACCAAAAGTTACCACAGACACGAATGTAGGAGCGCCCCAAAAGAGAAATGCAGTGAAGGCTGAGGTATAAAGGTATCTTGCCAACCACCTGGTTTCTACACTCCTAAGTTCCTGAATTCTAGAGAGAAGCCTCAACTCCCACGCCTGAAGTTTGAGGATTCTCATGTTCCTCAAGACTTCCGAAGTCGCCTTCATCCTTTTATCTTTAGATTTCATTAGCCCGTCCTGAAATTTTTCCTCCAATTTCCCAAGTGGGACGTTTGCTAGCATGACTACAACAGTAGCAGCAAGTGCAGCTATTGAAGCAAGCCCTAGATCTTTATACAATATAATTAATGCTAAGATGATCCGCAGAACCAACATCCATGGATCATGCACATACCAACAGAAGTCACCTATCCTCTCAGCATCAACTGCCATGAAATTAATAATCTCCCCCGTTGTATGTTCATTCTTCGATTTACAAGAAAGCGTCAATCCCTTATTATATATTTTAGCAACTAATGCTGCTCTCGCCCTATAACCAGCCTGCTGAACCTTAAAAAACCAATGTCTCTGTGCAAAGCGCTCGAACATCTTTGCAATGGTAAACGCAGAAACCAATATATAACCCTCATTCGCAAAATGCCTATTTCCATTCAAGTACTGGACAAAGATATCAATGAGGTATGGACCAACATTAGAAGCCAACGTGTATATCAACACACAAATACCAGAAATCACGACTTCCCTCCTAGCAGTAAAAAGCAACCCCTTTGCCAACATGCCTGCAGTGACTCGGCTACTCCCTCTACTATAGGACTCCAACGTATCATTCAAAACTGGAAACGCCCCTCTAGCAGCGTCCAAGCCGGCAAGCTGAGGAACATCCTCGAGATCCAACGCTTTTTTGTACCCTTGCGCGATTAAAGGGCTCATCCACGAGAAAGTAAAGAGACTATAAACGCCAGCACTGCCATAAGGGGTCACAGTCTCATCCCCTTTGGCGGCCGGTGTCTCAGACTCTATACCATTCAAAAGGGGCTCTTCAAGGATAGTGTTCTCATCCTCACTTTTCCCACCCCAAAACCCAGTCATAAGGACTGAAACAATATCAGAGGCCCAAAAAAGAGTCGACAAATGTTTTTGCTTTTTCGAAATAAAGAACGTCTGTTACTAGGCAATAACAAGACACACAACAGAACAGCCCCCACCAAAGCCTCAGAACGAGGGGATATTTGGTTTCTTTTGAATTCGAGAAATAGTGAAGCAAGAAGAGAAAGAGACGCAACCAAGAAAGTGTTTTGACAGCAAAGTCTGATAAAGTTGGGATCTTTTCATGACTCTAGCCATTTGCATACCAATAGAAGAGGTTCAAAAAGCATAGAGTGAGATTGAAGAGTGAAAGGCCTAAAGAGGAGAAAAGGGTTGTTTTGTAGTACGAAACATTTCTAAACGAGTACAAGTGCAAGGATATCGTCAAGAAACGCTAGGCAATTGGATTGATTAGAGAAGCAAGACCACCTCCAATCATGTCAAAAGAAAGGCGGGAATCAGAGAGGAAAACAGACATACCTGTCGTCGAAGAAATCCCTTGGCTGTGAATGTTTGTTTCTTAGTAGTGTAGTGACAGTGTGTGGTGTGGAGTAAGTGATGATGACCAAAAGGTAAGTTGATATCTCTGCTTTGCATACTTTCTACACACTTGACTACACGAGTCGTCGTCGATCATTTGAACTTTTCGTTTGTTTGCGTTTTTTCTATAGAAAAAAGAGAAAAAATTGTCCTTGTTTGGCCCTCCGTTAATTAACAAAATAAAAGTCAAGAAAGTGATTTTGCTTGGGAAGCAAAAATCGTGATGGGCAAGTCTATGGTGGAAAGGATATCTGATTTTATTCATTAATTATACTGTCAATGTAGGAATTTATAATTACCTACTTCATTATTGCTTTTATATGTAAAATGTGTGTTAATTAATATCCCCATTCATGGAAAATAAGGGCAACAAATACAATGGTAGAATCAAGATATATGAGGAGGATTACATAATGATTTATCATTGAAGCCTAGTATTTCAAATTTGAATGGGTTTTTACTATTGTATACATAACTAACGAAAACGTGTGGTGAAAATCATACTATTAATAAAAAAAAAATTGGTAAATGATCGACTTTGTCATATCCCACATTTACATTTACTGAATGGTACTCCTTCCGTCCCATAATAGATGTCACACTTTATTTTTTAGTTTGTCCCATAAAAATGTCACATTTTTTCTTTTTTAGAAAAAGTTCTCTATCACATCAATATAAATATACTATTTTCTCTTTTCAATTAACACATAAAATAACATATCCTAAAATCTCGTGTCATTTACCAAGTAATGTCATCTATTAGAGTAATTATTAGAATCGTGTGACATTTTGAAGTAAACTCCATAAACAACACAGCAGGGCGTGCGGTGCTTAAAACGCCAGAATTTGTAAACCAAATGCAACAGCTATACTAACTTTTTTATGTTTAATTCACATCATTTTAAACACTATTTTATTCAATTAAAATGTAAAACATACTTAAAGAGACATTGACATATTAGAGTATTTTATTATATATGTTGACTTTGACAGTTATTCTTATTAATATCTGTACTAATTTTTTAATGTTTAATTCACATCATTTTAAACACTTATTTTATTCAATTAAATTGTAAAACAAAATTAAAAAGACGTTTGCAAATTAGAGTATTTTATTATACTAGTAGTACATGTTAACTTTGATAGTTATGCTTAATAAAAAAATTTATTCATATTTGCAGCAGTAAATAGGAATTAGTATATAGTTTACTTTTAATTATTTTTGCATAATCATTTTATTTTAAGAATAATATTTCATTAATTAAATATTATAAGTACTTTCACTTATATACAGAGTTCCTATATTTATAATGAATCATACAGGATTGTTGAGTATTTTGGCACGTCTTTTTCTTTAAACACTCAAAATACGTATAAAATTCAATTAAAAATATAATAATAACTAATTATGACCATCATTCCTCAAATAAAAGGATTAAGTACTGATGGGGTACGGACTAAACAAGCCCAACAGCAGTGACGGCCCATCAGCCCAAAGCCCAAGGAAGAGTATGAGTCCGGCATTACCAAAGAGTTCGGCCTCAGCCTACAGCTCGGTAAAAGCCAACCAATCAAGCTCTGCTCTCAAGTCGGCACCAAGCTCTCAGATCGGCAACCAAAGCAGTTCGGTCTCAGTAAGAGTTCGCCCTCAGCCTACAGCTCGGCAAAAGCCAACCAATCAAGCTCTGCTCTTAGGTCGGCATCAAGCTCTACTCTCAGATCGGCAACCAAAGCAGTTCGGTCTCAGTTTTCGACCGAACAAGGAGTTAGTGGACCCATGCAGGATTTCCACAACTTCCAACACACCCACTACCACGTGGCGTCAACTCAGGCCACGATCTTAGGCCATGACCTACACGACCTCCACGACCTAGAGTGATGATGTAAGCCACGATCTTAGTTCAATGTATAAATAGAACTTAGACCTGGTAGAAAGCGGTTAGAATCTCTCTAGAGAAATAATCATATAGCAAGTCTGTGTTGTAAGCTGTAATTGGCAGATCAAGCAATACAAACCTGCCCCCATTTCTCCCCGTGGACGTAGATTTACCTCAGTAAATCGAACCACGTAAAATTCTCTGTGTCGTGATCTGTATTTTCCTGCATTTACTAACATCAGAAATTCGCGGATCCATCACTGGCGCCGTCTGTGGGAAACAGAGAACCAAATTTGTGATAAAGCGAATTTTTGACCATTTTTTCAACCCAAAAAATGCATACCAGATCGCAGAGTACCCGTATTCCTGCCCGTGAGAACCAGGAGGAAGCCAATCCACCCCATAGGTCTGGAAAACAGCCTAGGGATAAATCCACCACCAGTTCTCATGGCGGAGGAACAAGCCGCTCCAAAAGCCGTCACACCGAGTCTTCCCAGCAGCCCGATTTGAACGAGGCTGTCAAGCTGTTTTTGGCTGAAAAGCAGGAGGAATTCTTAACCTTCCTGCAGAGAAGCCAAAAGCAGCCGGAGGCGAAAACGGCGGATTCTCCCTCTCCCTCCATACGAGACAGTCACTACCGCAGTAGTATCATGTCTTCCAGAAGAAAGAATCCTCGGTACCGGAATCACAGGAGAACTCCATCTCCTCCATACCGAAGAAATGTCGGGTTCGCCGTGTACGGAGCATTGAGGACTCCGTTCTCGGACGATATTACCCGAACTTCCTTACCACAGAACTACCGAACTCCGTCGATAACCTATGACGGACTCGTGGATCCTCATGATTTCTTGGGACGCTATCAATATAACATGGCGAACCAGGGTCTCAACGAGGTCCACATGTGCAAGCTGTTTCCCGAGCTGCTTATCGGGAACGCAAGAAGGTGGTTCGATAGCCTCCCCCAAGGCAGCATTAGATCCTACCGAGATCTAATGGATGCTTTCCACAGGAGGTTCTTTCAGAAAGCGGAAGCCCGGATCACTTCGGCTCAGCTGCTTTCTATACGTCAAGGTAGCGACGAAAAGATCAGCGATTTTATGACGAGATTCCACAAGGAATGCCTACAAGTAGATAATCTCAATGATCTACTTGTCATTTCGGCATTCCAAAATGGAATCCTGCCCGGAGCTCTCTACAGAAAGCTCGTGGAGTGCGGTCCGCAAACAGCTCAAGAGATGTGGGACATTGCGGACAAGTTTTCTCGTGCCGATGAGGCAGACCGTCGAAAACGGTCTTTAGACAGCTCATCCAGAGAAGACAAAAAGAAGCCCGGTCATAGCGATCAGAGGCATCCTCGCCGAACACCTTCTCCACTAAAGGAGAGATAGCGGTCATCCGAGGTGATCGAAAAAGAGCAAGTGTGTTCGCAGATTGCGCTTAAAAGTGCCGAGCAATCAGTTCGGCACCATCAAGCATAGCAATCACCGCAGCCGGAATCAGAGGCCGGCGAAATGACCGAAGTCACACCGGAGCCGAACTCGATGGTGTACGGCACTGAAGCCGTGATTCCGGTTTAGATTGGCATACCCAGTCCCCGAACTCAATTTCTCCTCAGAAATGAATGGTGACGGACTGAGAGCCGAACTAGATCTTGCCGAAGAAAGAAGAGAATTGGCCTGCCTAAAAGCAGCCAAGTACAAGGAGCAAATAGCCCGGTATTACAACCAAAGGGTGAAGAAGCTGCAATTTCAAGTGGGAGATCTCGTCTTGAGAAACAACGAAGTAAGCCGAGCAGAAAAGCTGGGCGAACTCGAACCCACATAGGAAGGTCCATATCGGGTGTCAGAAGTCCTCGGCAAAGGGCCTTACAAATTGACTCACGCGTCAGGAGCACAAGTACCCCGAACATGGTACGTTTCCAACCTCAAAAAGTTCCATTTGTAAGAGACAGTCCGGTCAGTCAGTCTTATGTGTTTTCTTTGTTTTTTACTTGTTCTTGTCTCTACGTGCGTTGTGTCTGTCTATGTGAGTGTCGTCTCTTACAAATAGAACTGAGATATCTCGTTCTTCAAAGGCTGATCCCCTTTTTAGAACATACAAGCCAACGATTGTGCGTCAAAGCTTCTAAAGAGGATACAAGACCACAATTCAGCTTAAACAAGCAGTTCGTCTGAAACGAGCTGCAACAAGCCCACGATTGTGTGTCAAAGCTTCTAAAGAGGATACAAGACCACAATTCTGCTTAAGAATCAAGCACTTCGTCTGAAACGAACTGCAACAAAAGTCCAATTCTCGCGATAAAACTTGCCTGAATTAGGACAAGGGAAAGTCCAATCCACGCGATAAAACTCGCCGAATTAGGACGACCAAGTTCGGTCAAAGCAGTTTACCTCATAAGACCGAGGACGACCATGTCTAGTCAAAGAGGTTTACTGCATAAGACCACTTCGGTTAACTGGGGAAGTCCGATCCACGCGATAAAACTCGCCGAATTAGGACAAGGGAAAGTTCGATCCCGGCGACGAAAATCGCCAAATTAGAACACAAAGACGAGTCCGGTCAAAGATGTTTATTTCATCAGACCAAAGACGAGTCCGGTCAAAGATGTTTATTTCATCAGACCAAAGACGAGTCCGGTCAAAGATGTTTATTTCATCAGACCAAAGACGAGTCCGGTCAAAGATGTTTATTTCATCAGACCAAAGACGAGTCCGGTCAAAGATGTTTATTTCATCAGACCAAAGACGAGTCCGGTCAAAGATGTTTATTTCATCAGACCAAAGACGAGTCCGGTCAAAGATGTTTATTTCATCAGACCAAAGACGAGTCCGGTCAAAGATGTTTATTTCATCAGACCAAAGACAAGTCCGGTCAAAGAAGTTTACTTCATAAGACCGAGGACAAGTACGATGAAATTTTTTCCCTAAGCTGTAAATACAGTGTTAGAAGCGAAAACAAAAACAAAATTTCATTTTCAAATCTTGTTCGGCACACAACTCCGCTACCCTACAAGATGGCGTTACGCTATTACAAAGGACTATTCTACTGTCCAGGGTTGCTAAAGTTGAGCCATCTATTCACAAAATCCTCGTGAAGCTGAGTTCGGGCGTTCCAGGCAGCTGCAGAATAAGCAGGTCGACGAGATGCTCTAATCGACCTGCCACCTCTTCTCTGAGCCCGGGAAGCCCTAGCACCTCGGCGGCGAAGAGTCTCTTCACGAAGCATTTGTTGATCTTGCTCACTCATAATCACAGCTCCTCTACGAACTTCAGCCTGTTCTCGTCTTGACGTTTCCGGCTGTTCCAGAGTTCGTTGCTGACTTGGAGTACGGTTTTGAGCAAGTGAATCAAAGGTTTGATCTGGAGTGCGAGCATCTGTTGGCACGATATGCCGAAGGAATCTTTCTATGGAGGGGCGCCGAGAAAGAACGATGTTGTACCGAGAAGCCCAGCGCCGCAATGATGTCACGACTTGTTGGCAAGCCGAGCTCTCCAGCGCATTGTTCCTCCGGAGTACATTATATTCCTCCCATAGTTCGTCAACTCGACTCTGAACATCTGATATGGTCATTCCCCCGCGCACACGGATGTAATCCTCGTACGCAGTCCTCTCAGCAATGGTCGTATTCAGCTCGGCCTCCAGATCATTCTTATCGGACTCTAAGTCCTTATTATCGGCATCCAGCTTCACCAAACGAGCCAGAAGCTCGTCATTCTTCGTCTGATCGGCTATAGCTCTTTTCTCAGCTTCGTCTAAAGCCGAAGAGTACAGCCGCTTCCAGTGAAGTACCTCCAGCTCCTTGAGAGTTAAGAATACAAAGCAGCTACGTCAGTTCGGCATTTCAGCTTACCGAGCAGGTAGTAAACCACAACAGGAGTAAGAGAGTACGAAAGGCTATACGAAGACACAAGAGCAGAAAGAAGAATTTTTTCATTCATAAGAAAAAAAATTTTTCTATACAAGGAGGGCTTCAAGGCCATTTTACATAAAGGAAGAAACTAAACTAAGAGAAGGGAGACGAAATCATACTTCGCTAGCTTCGTCTCCACCTTCTCGGTGAGGTTCAGCTTCCTTCTCTGCTTCAGCTTCAGCCTCTGCCTCCTTGCTCTCCCCAGCCTGCTCGGCGCCACCGTAGCCGATCTGCTGCGTCTCCTGATCGGCTTCCTTCTCCGGATGCCCGGCTCGCTCGACTTCGGCCTCCCGCTCCAGCGGCTCGGCCTCACCCTCTCCGTTGTAAGTCGAAGCGGGTGAAACGGGTCCCACGGAGGCAAAGATAGCCTCCAGGTTCTCGTCCCGATCAGCTCGACAACTCCGGACTCGGTCTGCAGAAAGCAGGACCGAAGATGAAGCGAGCTCCTCAAGGATCGGCAGATTCTGAAGCCGAGCTGCTATCTCTCGGCTGTACAGAGGCAGCACGACGTCGGCCCCCTGCTCGCCCTTATCGGCAATTAGCCTTACCAGACTACCGACAAAAGCCGAGAACTGGCTGCTCAAAAAGAGTTTCTCCGTGTAAACACGGAGAGCCTCCCCCTGGGCAACCACGGCGGCAGCATCACTCCGTTTCGTCTGCTCCCGCTGGATGACGAGCTGGTTTTTGGCAAACTGAGCTTCATCCTGGGCCGAAATCCTAGCAGCTCTGGCTTTCTCAAAGTTTGCCTCAGCCTGCTCGGCCCGGTGACAAGCAGCCGCCAATTTCCTCTGCATCTCAGCATAGTCGTTGGACGCTTTGGAGAGTTCGACGGCGACGAGCTTGGAGAGCATGTCGTTCCTCTGAAAATGGATAAAGAAAAAAGTCAACAGAGGGCACCAAAAATACAGGACAGAAGCAAAGCCAAAGAATCAAGAAGACAATTCACCTCGGCAAAGTCCGTGGGCCATAAAAATGGCTCACAGATATGCTCCGAAGGAGGCGCCAAGACCATGTCTTTCTCTGGCGCTCTCGGGGGCTTCTGGGTCTTCCCCTTCCTACTTGCCGAAGTCGACTCCGGCTTCTTTGGACCCGAAGAGGTCTTTTGCCTCTTCGGATTCTTCTCGGCATCAGGCGCCGAGCTGGTAGCCTTCTCTTTCTCCGGCTCCTCAAGCTCGGAGGACTTTCGGATAGCCTTATTCAGCATGAACACTGCCAAAAAGCAAGAAAACAAGGTTAGTTTTCTTCGTTAAAGCAGTAGAGCATAAAGATAAAGAGAAATCCTCACCCTCGGCCTCTTCGTCCGAAGACGAGATATTGAACACGAGGTCGCCCTTGACGAGCTCAGTTTCCGAATACTGTTTCCTAATCATAGGAATCTTATTGAGCTCGCCCTCGAGCTCGGCCAACGGTTCTAACCGAGGATGGGGAATCACGGACTTCGGCCTTCTCCAAGGAAAGCCCGGAGCCGAAGTCCTATTATAAAAAAAGAAACGGTTTTGCCATTTCGGCCACTTGGTTTTGCAGAAGGCCCTAAAAGGCTGTAAGGGGATCAAGTAAAACCAAGACCCCTTCCTTTTAAACTGGAAAAAATTAAGGATTGCCCTCAGAGACAGATCCTTATCTAGCCTACGCAGTTCGGCAGCAAAAGCCGATAAGTGCCTCCAAGAATTCGGAGTCACCTGACCTAAAGGGAGTTGAAAAAAATCAAGAAGCTCTACAAAAGGTGGGGGAAGAGGAAAACGAAGCCCGCATTCTAAGCAGGCTTCGTAAACGGTGGCATAACCCTCCGGCGGGTCGTTAGCCCTATGATCATCGTCGGGAACCACCGCCTTCCCCCCAGGTAAAAAATATTTCTCGTGAAGGGATATCACAGTATCCTTACTCAAGATACTGTGAAAATACTCTACGGTCTTCTCCCCGGATTCTTTCCGGCTAGAAGACCCCTTATCCCCTTTCCTACCGCTACCCGACACCGAAGAAGAAGAAGACATTTTTCTTACTTTTTGAAAGTGAAGAAAGTCTGAAGAAGCTCTTGAAAGCGGAAGAAAATTTCTCGAGAAAGAGAGAGTATAGAAGACGCAACAGCAAAGGTGTTCAAATGAGGAAGAAAGAGCATATTTATCAGATTCGGCGAAGATTTCAAAATCGTCGCACCGTTTCGAATCCCACCTTTTCAGGATTCAACGGCCGAATTTTACTGTCGCATTTAATGCAGTCACATGCAAGGCACGTCCCCTGACGTCAGCCTCCCCCGTACCTTTATCCAGAATGCCGAAGTGACTCGCTTCGCCGAAGTGATTCACTTCGTCTTTCGGGGGGGGTAGTGATGGGGTACGGACTAAACAAGCCCAACAGCAGTGACGGCCCATCAGCCCAAAGCCCAAGGAAGAGTATGAGTCCGGCATTACCAAAGAGTTCGGCCTCAGCCTACAGCTCGGTAAAAGCCAACCAATCAAGCTCTGCTCTCAAGTCGGCACCAAGCTCTCAGATCGGCAACCAAAGCAGTTCGGTCTCAGTAAGAGTTCGCCCTCAGCCTACAGCTCGGCAAAAGCCAACCAATCAAGCTCTGCTCTTAGGTCGGCATCAAGCTCTACTCTCAGATCGGCAACCAAAGCAGTTCGGTCTCAGTTTTCGACCGAACAAGGAGTTAGTGGACCCATGCAGGATTTCCACAACTTCCAACACACCCACTACCACGTGGCGTCAACTCAGGCCACGATCTTAGGCCATGACCTACACGACCTCCACGACCTAGAGTGATGATGTAAGCCACGATCTTAGTTCAATGTATAAATAGAACTTAGACCTGGTAGAAAGCGGTTAGAATCTCTCTAGAGAAATAATCATATAGCAAGTCTGTGTTGTAAGCTGTAATTGGCAGATCAAGCAATACAAACCTGCCCCCATTTCTCCCCGTGGACGTAGATTTACCTCAGTAAATCGAACCACGTAAAATTCTCTGTGTCGTGATCTGTATTTTCCTGCATTTACTAACATCAGAAATTCGCGGATCCATCAAGTACAAATAAATTTAAACTAAATTATAACACTAAGTCTAGCTAGCCTGAAATCATTAATATTAAAAAATTATTAAAAAGTACATAATTATGAAAGAAAGCATATACAAATATTTCCAAGTTCAAAGTATGTTAGAATTAAAAATAGTAAGAGGTACATAAAAAGATGTGAATAGAAGAAAAAAAGTTCGCTATAATTCTGACATTTAAAATTAACTAGGAGTGATTGCTAAAACAACAATTAAAAAAATATTAATATGAATAACTGTCAAGGTCAACATATATAATAAAATACTCTAATATGCTAATAGTGGTGGGAATGCGGATATTGGGTTTACTCGTACCGGACCCGATATCCGCCGGATATTAGATGCCTAATATCCAATTTCATGGGATTGGGTATTGAAATTTAAGATAAATTGGGTATTGGGTAACCCGCCGAATGGGTATCGGACATTACCCGAATATCCAATTTATTATTTAAAGCATTTTTAATATTAGGTTATGCCATTTTGGGCTTTAAACTTATATAAATAAGTCAATCTCTCTTACTCTATGTCACGGCTTCTCCAAACTCTCAAGTTTTACGTATTGCATAACCAACTCATGTGGTTTATATATTTTAGTCAATTATTTTGACTTTTGAATTATATTATTGGTTGCTTCTACAGTTTAATTAAATGCGTAACTTTTATTATTTTACTTACATATTGCATAACCGATCCCCATAAATATAATCATATACTTTAAAATAAAAGTGGTCCATTTTTTATAGTTTTATACTACAAAATAAATGCAACATTAAATATACTAGTCAATTTAAATATTTTTATATTTATATCAATATATAAATTTTGAATTTTGTTACTATTAGTTATTAACACATGTAAGACCAACTCCAACTATACACCCTCCAACTATACACCAAACTCAAACTCATTTTTAGTGTTTTTTACAGATTTACACCAAATATGGTGTTACTGCAAAAATTTATGATATATTGCAGATCAGTCCATTATTATTTAATTATGTGAATTAAAACATGAAAAAAATTACAATAACAAATGAAGATGCCCGATTTCAAAAGTATTTGACTTGATATGACGCAAAAAAGAAATAAAATGCTCCTTTGGACTTGCACTAGTTGATCAGTTGTGGGAACAAACACAAATTTCCAGTCTTAAATTTTTTCAATTTGATATTCATATATTGATATTTTTTTTGTAATTATGATGTTTTTAAATATGTTTTGATTAATGTTTTAATTTTACCATATCAAGTGAAGTGTATGATTAATTTTTAAGTTAATGTATTTTTTTAATATAAAGTATATTTAATACTCCCTCTGTTCCGCGGTAGTTGAGTCATTTCATTTTCTGCACTCGTTTTAGAAAGATGATAATAAATAGCTAAAGTGGAAAAAAGTAAAGTAAGAGAGAGAATAATGTAGATAAGACTCTTATCTATCTTATTCTATCATTTACTTTACCCTTCCTCCATTTTAACTATTTATTATAATTTTTTCAAAACAAGCGCAGAAAATGAAATGACTCAACTATCGTGGAACAGAGGGAGTATATAATAAGAAAAATAATTTTATTATTTAATTCATTTAAATTATTGATATAATGACATGGATAAATGTGTAATTCAAATAAGTACGGGGATGTAATTGAAAAGGTACAAAAAGTAGGTGGGTATGGAATATTCTTTTGGGTTTGAGTTTGATGTAAATTATTGAAGTAAAATTACTTTTGGTGTTAGCATATACCAAAAAATGGGTTTGAGTTTGGTGTAAATGGTTTGAGATGGTAAAGAGTCGGGTATTTGGGTACCCGATACGTTGGATATGGATACCCAGGGCGAGTATTGGAGTACCCGAAAATATATCGGGTCGGGTTTTGGATAGACATTTAGATGATTTTTGGGTTTGGGTACCCGATTTTTTCGGGTCGGGTATCCACAGATACCCGTATTCCCAAGCCTATTTGCCAATGTCTTTTTAAGTGCGTTTTACATTTTAATTGAATAAAATAGTGTTTAAAATGATGTGAATTAAACATAAAATAGTTAGTATAGCGGTTGCGTTTGGTTCACAAATTCTGCCGTTTCAAGCACCGCATGCCCTGATGTGTTACAAGCCACAGCAGGGGAACACTTTACCCTTATTTTTTCCCCAATATTTTTTTTTTCCTAGTAGAGAATAGTAAGGCTATCCACAATGGCGCCTAGCACACCGCCTAGCCGAGCGTCGGCGCTAGGCGGTCGCTAGGCGAACCATTGCAGCTTCCGAAAACCACAGAGCGATTTTTCGGAATTAAAAATCGACGGGCGCTAGGCGGTCGACGGGCACTGGGCGATCCGCTCGGCGCCATTGCAGCGTCGGGATCGCCCAGCGCATCGCCCAGCGGTTTTTTTTTTTTTTTTTTTAAATTTTCGAGACACTATATATACGCGATTTGCACTTCATTTTCATTCGCACCACTTGTATTAACGAGTACTCTCTCTATCTTAATTTCTATACAAGATCAACACCGAGAAATGAGTAACGTGGGTGATGGTAGTGGAGGTAGTGGGGGGGACGCTGAGGAGTACGAACGTCGAATGGCCGAAGCGTTTGAGGCATATACCAACCGCGGGATAGACCAATGGATGCAAAGAGCCTTGCAGCCGGCGGTACCTCGACCTCGGCCAGTTGTCCATCGCCGACAAGCGATTGATCGTGATCACGTAGCTGCACATCAGCGCCTATACGAAGACTACTTCGCAGATAGGGCTGGCAATTTTTGACACGACACAATAACACGACACGAACCGGCACGAAAATAATGGGTTTGGGTCAGAGCTTATTGGGTTCGTGTCCTTATCGGGTCGACCCGTTAAGGACACGAAAATTTCGTGTCGTGTTCGTGTCGTGTTCGTGTCGGGTTCGTGTTATCCGTTAACAATACGTGTTCGTGTCGTGTTCGTGTCGTGTTCGTGTTATCCGTTAACAAATAATATTTTAATATTATTATTTCTTATTATTTTCATTTTTAATAGGTTTAACCGTTATCAGGTCGTGTTGTTATCGAGTCGTTATCGTGTCATCTCGTGTACGTGTTGTTATCGTGTCGTGTTGACCCGAATTGGTTCGTGTCGTTAATGGGTTCGTGTCGTGTTCGTGTCTGAGGGTTTCGTGTCGTGTTCGTGTTCGTGTTTGAGGTTTTCTTAACGGGTCGTGTTCGTGTTTGTTGTTATCGTGTTCGTGTCGTTATCGTGTCGACACGATAACGATCCGACACGCACGATTTGCCACCCCTATTCGCAGAGGAGCCGCGGTTCAACGCCAACATTTTCAGGCGACGTTTTAGGATGAGCAGAGTCATGTTTATGCGTATTGTTAACGCCTTGGAGCAACGATATCTGTATTTCTGCTTCAGGCACGATGCTGCTGGCAAACCCGGCCACACACCAATTCAAAAGTGCACTGCGGCAATCCGGCAGTTGGCTTACGGAGGCGCGGCAGACATGTGGGACGAGTACCTCCACATCGGTGAGACGACTTCCCTGGAATGTTTGAAGTATTTCTGTCAAGCCGTGATTGAAGTATTCGGTGATCAGTATCTCCGAAAGCCTACCCGCGAAGATTGCCGGGATCTGCTGAGGATGCATGGGGAGCAGCATGGGTTCCCGGGAATGTTAGGCAGCATAGATTGTATGCATTGGGAGTGGAGAAACTGTCCCGCTGCCTGGAAGGGGTTCTACACGACCGGCTACAAGGAAAAGAATCCCACGATGATCCTCGAGGCCGTAGCTGATTACCGGCTGTGGATTTGGCATGCGTATTTTGGGATAGCCGGTTCGAACAACGACCTAAACGTCCTCAACTCGTCGCCCCTATTCAACGAGCAGTGCCAGGGCGTCGGTCCGGCCATCAGTTTTGTCGCCAACGGCAACCGGCATGATATGGGCTACTACTTGGCGGATGGGATATACCCTAGGTGGCCCGTCTTTGTGAAGACGATCCGATGCCCAGGAGATGAGAAGAAGGCCTACTTTGCGGCACGGCAGGAGTCCGCGCGCAAGGACGTGGAGCGCGCATTTGGTGTGCTCCAGGCTCGATGGGCGGCAGTTAGGGGTCCAACGCGTTTGTGGCACGTCGACTGCATTGCTGATACAATGCACGCCTGTATTATCATGCACAACATGATTGTCGAAGATGAAGGTGTACAACTGACGGATTGGGCCAACGACGATAATGAAGCCGGTCCAAGCCACGGCGTGACCGTCCCCAACGCACGGAGTGGGGTACCTCACGATGAAGCCGGCCTCCTCCAAGCACATGCCGACATGCGCCAAACGGAAGCTCATATTCGACTCCAAAAGGATTTAATTGAAGAGTTATGGGCGCGGAGGACTGCTGGAGTTAGTTTTTTTTATTTATGTAATTTTGTAAAATGTACTTTTTTTAATGTAATTTTTATTATTAATGTACTTTTTTAAAATTTTAGTACTTTTTTAAATTTATTGTACTTTTTTAATTTATTGTACTTTTTTAAAAATTAAAATAGTATTATTAATGTTTCCCGTATATGTCTCGTAAATTAAATTCCGTATATTGTGTTATTAGTGATGTGGCTATTGATGTGACTGGACTATTTATGATATGGCTAGGCTATGGCTGGACTATTTCTGATGTGACAGGAGGATTTTTAGTATTGATGATGTGGCAGGAGGAGTCTATTGCTGGGCTATTGCTGGACTATCACCACTTTGTACCCTAATAGGTAATTACGAATTTCTTTTTTCTTAGTAGAGAATAGTAGTGTCTTTTCGATGTATCTGGACAACGGATGCAATATAGTGTACATTAAAGCAGTGGTATTTGATTGAGTAGAGAAGTGATCTGCTTGGCTTTTCTCATTAATTTTATCATTTTTTTCTTTTTCCTTTTCCCTTTTTATTTCTTGTTACATTATTCACCTGCTCAGCTTTTAATTTATCAATCTGCACTGCATCGTTTTTATCCTCCGAATCGAGACATTTTTTCTCCAAACTCAAATTCTACAACTACATCGCAATTTCTTGCTCAACTCCTTCGTCATCGCATTTTACTCCAAAATTAGATTCCACAACGTTTTTTTTTTTGAATTCAAATTCCAAAAAGGAAGTAAAAATTTCAGAAATTTGAATAGAGATGTAAAACCTACACAGAGAGAAATCAAGAAGCGACATAGTGGTGAAAAAACCACGCATCTCTTTCTTATTTCCAATCTCACCATTGAGTTAAGAAAAATCGGTGGAATATGGAATTCAGAATTGAGACAGATAATTTTCAAAATTCGGGAAGTCAGAATCGGATGTTAATTGAGATGTGCACCACCGTGAAAATTAGAATTTGGCAATGAAAAATCTGCGCAGAATTCAAAGGGAGGATGGAGAATTGTAGAATAGAATATTAAAAGAATAAAAAGAGAGAAAATTATAATGGAGCAATTATAAATCCACGCAGAATTGAAAAGGGTGCAGTATCGAATTCAAATTCAAGATTCATAGATTTCACATTTTGAAGAGTTGGATTCGTCAGAGGTATGTATTCCATGTCCTGCGTGAATACAAACTGAGAGAAAAGCATCATCATTGAAACTGTATTTAGAAAAGGGAGGAATTGTTTGAATAATAAGAAATTCAGAGTTTGTCAAGAAAAATTCGAGTCGCAAAGATGAGTCAAAATTGCAGAAAATTAGAAATAGAAAACGAGAGATTTGATTGAATAATAGTAATAAGTAAGTAGTAGTACTACTTTGAATATCAATAATAAGAGATTTATCATTTCGACATCAAAAAGAGTTCATCAAACAGTACAATAATACTACTATCATTAGTAAATCGTGCAAGAACTTATGGGGCCTGCTCTGCCTAAACAAAAACAAAAGAAAACTTGTATGAATTATAGACAAGTTCCATCATCGTCGTCGTTGTCGTCATCATCGTCATGCAAAAGAAGAAAGATGTTCAACACTAGAGCTTGATCTGATGCTGTATTCTGCCACCAGCTTCGCAAACAGAGACGACTTATCCTCCAACAGCTTCTCAGGCGTCTCGTATTCCTTGAGCAATCCTGCACCACACAAACACAACCAACTCAATCCCAACTATATCATTCACACACTGATCAAGCCATAGCACACGTACCGTTATCTAACAGCACAACCATATCGCTGTCAAGCACCGACGTTATCCTGTGTGCAATCGTTATAACTGTGGAGTCACAGAAATGGTTCCTCAGGGTCTGTTGGATCAGGTTATCAGTTGCTGTGTCAACAGACGCTGTTGCCTCATCGAGCACAAGAACCTTACTTTTCTTCAGGACCACGCGCCCGAGGCAAACCAGCTGCCTTTGTCCCACGCTCCAGTTCTCTCCATTCTCAGACACTGTTTCACCACAATTCGAGTAAATAATCAAGTCGAATAACAAGGAAGAACAATCAATGAGCGAGATTAACCTGCAAAATCAAGCTTCTCTGGCTTTTTCCTGACCTCATCACCAAGCTGGCATTTGTCAAGAGCCTAAACAAAAGCAGAAACAAAACTTTTAGCCAACACGCATATCATGAGAGTGAATTTATCAACTAAACCAAACGAACCTCCCATATCTGCTCATCAGTATACTCTTCAAGGGGGTCGAGGTTAGTTCGAACAGTTCCCTCAAACATTGTTGGATCCTGTGGAATTATGCTCAACTTGGATCGTAGATCATGAAGTCCAATAGCTGAGATATTGATCCCATCGATCAGTATCTGTCCGACTGTTGGTTCAACTATTCGGAAGAGAGTCTGAATAAGGGTTGATTTGCCACTTCCTGTTCTTCCTACTATACCAGTCCTCTTCCCTCCAAAGAAAGTACATGTTAGGCCTCGAAGCACGAAGGGCAAGTGAGGACCGTAACGAACCTACAACAACAGCAATAATGTCAGCACAGCGACAACTAAAGAATTTTGAAACAATAAAAATGCAGCCCATCGCAAAAATCACCTGAAGGTCTTGGATATTAACTTCTCCTTGGGTAGGCCAGCAACTCTGCGGCCTGTTCGACTCTATGACAAGAGGAGGCTCACTTGGAAGTGAAGTATATTGAAGTATTCTTTCAACAGATATGATTCTGTTCTCCATAAAGCAAAGGTTCCAAACAACCCAGGCTTGAAACATATTTAAATTGAGGCCATAAGTCACGGCTAAACCAGCAATACCTGCATTGCATATTATGAGTATAACAACTTTAAACATATTCAGCACGTAAGTTTTAGTATATGGTATATTAGCACAACACTCACTTGGATCAATAGTTCCCTCTGGAAGTGTAATCAGGAAAATCAGTGCACAGGTAAACGTCATGAGAGACAACACATCCAGACGAAGGCATAGCCATTCCATCGCACCAGCTGTATGAAACTTTGGTCGTGAATATCCATCTATCAGCCTCAAGCTAATGTCTCGGAATTGAGATTCTTGATCAAAACTTCTAATGGTGATTGCTCCGGATAGTGTTTCTGAGAAGTGTTGTATGACTGGAGCTTTGCTCACTCCACAAAGTCGGGAAAGTTCTCGTGCAGCAGCTATGTAATAACGCTGGAAAGGAAAATACTGAATTAACAAATCATCGAATTGTATTCAACTTCATGTTAGCATCTACCTATTCACATAATAGGCAACATAATTTGAAGAGAGACATCTGAAAGCATAGTAAAAGGAATTCAATGACTTTACCTGCAACAATATGCAAATTGCAATTACTGGAATGAAAATGATGAAGACCTGCCAAGCTACTTGCGTCATGACAGCAACAACTCCTAGAAGCTGAATCACGGAAAAAGAGAAATGTGCAATGATACCCATGTTCAAATCAACAGCGCTTTGGTCCGTAGATACCTGGCAAAGAACAAAGCGTTCATCAAAAGTTACTCCTTAAGCAGCTTGACTTCCAAGAGAGTTTCAGTCAGTGTTCATAAAAATTAAAGAAACCATATGTATCATAAGCTAAAAGAAAATAGCATTGTCACATACTCTATTCAAAATCCGCCCACTTGGAGTGGAATCAAAGAAAGACATGGGTGCACGGAATATGCAGAGGTGCATCTTGTTGAAGAGTATCTTTGCAGTCTTGTAGGTCATGGTCACAACAGATATTGACCTTCCCAAAACGCAAAAAGAACTTCCAACAGACAGAGCAACATAGACGAGGATAAGGGTAGAGCCTCCAACTGGAGGTGCTTCATCCTTGGAGACAGGAGTTGCCCATGCCATCCAATAATTGCTTCCAATTTGAAGTACCTGAAATGCAACCTGAGCTAGCAAAGCAATGAGTGCCAGGAGTCCGCCATACGATGTTGTAATATAGTTCCAATAAACTGACAGTCCAACACTTCCTTTCACTCTTTCTTCATCTTGAACAAGCTGGCCCTTTGTTTCCTCATTCTTGTTATCATTTCCATGTTTCTTAGATTCCTGTCTCTGCAAAACAGGCTTAATATTTGCAGAGCTACTTCCCTCACCATTCTCTGATTTCTCGGTACTAATAGAGTCGAGAGCTGATAAAGCCTCCTCGTGTGCACCAACAAGTTCCATGAAATCGCTTCCTGATTTGAGAATATCGTTGTACCTGCCCGCTTGTTTAATCTGTCCTTCTTTCATAACCTGATGAGTAAAAGATATGCCATGTCACATGATTAAAGTATGAAAAAAAATCAACAATTTAGAGATGAACAACTCACCAGAATTAGGTCAGCAGCAGGCAGAAACTCGACTTGATGAGTAACATAAATAATGGTTTTAGAATTCAGAAGCCCCATGATGCATTCCTGGCATTTCATATAAATCATGTTAGTACGTGAATTGGACCTAAAAACAAGAGCCATGGTAGAATTAAGAAGACGATCAACAACTATCATCATAAAAAAAAGAATTATAAATATATAAAAAAAGAAAGAAAAGAAGAGCATTTTGTGCTTACATTGAAAAGATGAGTGCCTGTATGTGCATCCACAGCACTGAATGGATCATCAAATATATAAATATCGGCATCTTGGTAAAGAGCTCGCGCAATCTGTATCCTCTGCTTCTGTCCACCACTCATGTTGATTCCCCTCTCACCAATAACAGTTTGATCCCCAAAAGGTAGAATCTCCAGGTCTTTATTCAGCGAGCATGCTTCAAGGACCCTATTGTATCGTTGTTTATCCATTTCCTTACCGAACAATATATTTTCTTCTATTTTTCCGCTTTGTATCCAAGCCGACTGAGCAACATAAGCTTTTGTTCCTGAAAGACTAACTTTTCCAGATATTTTTGGTATTTCCCCCAAAACACTAGAAAGTAAGCTAGACTTGCCAGAACCAACCATGCCACAAACTGCAACCCTCATTCCACGCGACACTCTAAAATTAATATCACTCAATGTAGGACTAGAAGAAGATGATTCCCAAGAAAAGTTTCCATCTACTACCTCGATGGCAATATCAGAACTACCAACTGGAAGCTTCTCCACAACATCTGGTGGCAGGTCGTCAAGAGAAAGGAATGACGCAATTCGATCCAGAGAAACTTTGGCCTGAACAATCATGGATATTGTATCTGGTAGACTGTAAATTGGCTCTTGAAGAATCCTAAAGGTTGCCAACGCAGATAATATCTTTCCTGACTCGAGTGGGATTCCCATCAACATACAAGCACCAAAAGTTACCATAGACACGAACGTAGGAGCACCCCAAAAGAGAAAAGTAGTGAACGCTGTGGTATAAAGGTATCTTGCCAACCACCTGGTTTCTACACTCCTAAGTTCCTGAATTCTAGAGAGAAACCTCAACTCCCATGCCTGAAGTTTAAGGATTCTCATGTTCCTTAAGACTTCCGAAGTTGCCTTCATCCTTTTATCTTTAGATTTCATTAGCCCGTCCTGAAATTTCTCTTGCAATTTCCCAAGTGGGACATTTGCTAGCATGACAACAACAGTAGCAGCAAGTGCAGCTATTGAAGCAAGCCCTAGATCTTTATACAATATAATTAATGCTAAGACGACCTGCAGAATCACCATCCATGGATCATGCATATACCAACCGAATTCACCTATCCTCTCAGCATCAACTGCCATGAAATTAATAATTTCCCCTGTTGTATGTTCATTCTTAGATTGACATGAAAGCGTCAATCCCTTATTATATATTTTGGCAACTAATGCAGCTCTTGCCCTATAACCCCCCTGTTGAACCCTGAAAAACCAATGTCTCTGTGCAAAGCACTCGAACATCTTTGCAATGGTAAATGCAGAAACTAATATATAGCCCTCATTTGCAAAATGTGTACTTCCATTCAAGTACTGGACAAAGATGTCAATGAGGTAAGGGCCAACATAAGAAGCCAACGTGTAAATCAACACACAGATAGCAGAAATCACAACTTCCCTCCAAGCGGTAAAGAGCAACCCCTTTGCCAGCATGGCCGCAGTGACTCGTTTACTTCCTCCACTATAGGACTCCAGCTTATTATTCAAAACTGGAAACGCCTCTCTAGTAGTGTCCAAGCCGGCAAGCTGAGGAACATCCTCGAGATCTAAGGTTTTCTTGTACCCTTTCGCGATTAAAGGACTCATCCACGAGAAAGTAAAGAGACTATAAACACCAGCACTGCCATAAGGGGTCACAGTCTCGTCCCCTTTGGCCGGCGTCTCAGGCTCTATACCATTTCTAGACCCATAATGCAAAAGGGGTTCTTCAAGGATAGTGTTCTCATCCTCCTTTTTCCCACCCCAAAACCCAGTGAAACAGAACACTATACTCATAAGGACTGAAACAACATCAGAGGCCCAAAACAGAGTCGACAAATTTTTGGCTTTTTGGAAATAAAGAACGTCTGTTACTAGGCAATAACAAGACACGCAAAAGAACAGCCCCCACCAAAGCCTCAGAATGAGGGGATACTTGCTTTCTTTCGAATTCGAGAAACAGACATGCAAGAAGAGAAAGAGACACAACCAAGAAAGTGTTTTGACAGCCAAGTCTGATAAAGTTAGGATCTTTTCATCACTCCAGCCATTTGCATACCAATAGAAGAGGTTTAAAAGGCATAGAGTGAGATTGGAGAGTGAAAGGCCTAAAGAGGAGAAAAGGGTTGTTTTGTAGTATGAGACATTGCTATTTCTTCGACCCCTATGTTTATGGTTTTCTTCGTCGTTTCTCCTAAATTTCTTGTGAAGCCACGAAACGAGTACAATGAAAAACAAAATCAAGTGCAAGGAGATCGTCAAGAAACGCAATAGGAGTGGATTGACTAGAGAGGAAAAAAGGCGGGAATTAGAGAGTAAAACAGACATACCAGCCGCCATGAGGTATGATGAAATTGAAGATGGAATCCTATTTTTGTGTGATGTTTGTAGAGTGAGGTATCTCTCCTATATATACTTGTGTTCAACAATAGATCATCCATCCAATAGCAAACGAGTCGTCGTTGATAATTTGCAATTTTTGTTTGATTGTGATTTCCCTGTAAAAAAGGAGAAGAAAAGAAAGTGTTTTAGTCCTTGTTTTGTCCCACCATTAACAAGATACAAAAAGTCAAGAAAGTGATGTTTTGCTTGGGCAGCAAAAAACTTGGTGGGCAAGGCTTATGGTGGAAATTGAAAAGTTAGAGGAAACCTAGAGGAAAGGATATCTGATTTTTTTTCAATAATTATCTTATCATGTGAGAATTTAGATTTAAAAGGCCAACTTTTTTATTGGTTTTGTAGATAATATCATGGAAATGTGTGTTAGCTGTCCCCATTCATGGAAAATAACATAAGAATATTTGCATATAGTGATAGAATCGGGTTATATGAGTATTACATAATGATTTAGTGGGTTGGTTTATTAATGATGCCTAATTTTTTTTAATTTGAATGGTTTTTTATGCTACGGACGTGTTAATTTGGATACTAGGTAAACCTAATACGAAAATTTTCAAATAATAGATACTCAATATTCAATTTTTAGATATCGGGTGTGGGTTCGAGTAGTGCGATTTCTGTAATTCCAATACTGGATACCCAAGTCGGGTATTTGAGTACCCAAATGTGAGTTGGGTTCAAGTTATTAAAATCGGAAGTTTTAAGTTCGGTCGTTGGGATACACGAAAATTTCGGATTGAAAAATCTGCGAATACTCTGATTAATATCCCTATTCATAGTTAATGATTTTCTTCCATTTAGATTGTGTATATCTATCCATTCACAAACACAGGTATAAAATATAGGGATACTATATATGGGTATATAATAAAAAATTGTGAAAAGCCAAAATATATGGATTAATTTGTGATACTTTGCGATTACATGAAACGCGAGATTTTTGGATACATGAATTTCCATTCTGAATCCAATCAATTCGAAATATTTAATTTAATTTGATTTGTTTTAATTTTTGGATGGTTTCTTTTCTATCCAAAATTTAGAGCATTCAAATCAATTTGGTGAGGCATATTTTGAGAACCAAACAAAAGTATTTTTGAAATATATACACTCCTCACTATCATGACGTGCATTTGCCTTTTTCATTCGTATCGGAAAAATTATTAATTTATTTCCTCTTTTGCACATTTATAGTTAAATCATTACCGAATCATAATAAAATTACTCTTTCTTTCATGGAGTATTTTATTATAAGCTATCCGTTTCTTAACAATTGCGCGTGGTCTTCATGGTTGATTAGGATTAGGGGTACTTAAACGGTTCCTCAGTTAACCGGAATCGGAACCGACCGGTTAATTGAAGAATCGGGTACCGACAAACCGGTTTCGGTTCCAACTTTTTTGTATAAAATCGGTTTCGGTTAGAACCGGAACTGACCGGTTCCTAACCGGGAACCGAATTACATTTCAATTTTATTTTTCTTATAATTTAATATACTAAAAAAATCTAACTTAATTGAATTAATATTGAATTGAAATAAAATAATTTGAAACATTGTTTGATTTTAAGATTTAAACACTGTTAAATTTGCGAGCTCTGTTTTCTGAAGTATTTAAAATATTTAAATTGTGATGCTTTGAATCTACAATTATTTTCCTAAGCCTTTTTTATGAACTAACTACTATGAGTAGAACATCATAAGTTTGTTTTTAGTTTTCAAAAGAACTATACAAATACAATATCATTTCATATGATAGAAATTTAAATTTATAACAAATGTATGTAACAATTCATTTAATATACGATTTTCACCAGTTTGTAAATAATTTATTAACTATTCCGTATTAAACCAAAAGGTCACAACAAGATCAATTAGTATTGAAAATTCCGACCTATTACAGTTGGCATAGCTCTTACCCATATATGACTATTATTGTATTGTTGGATTGTATTTTTTGTTATTTGAATTTTGAAGTATTATTTGTTATATATCCAGATGTTGGATTATTAGTATTTTATTAGTATTGAATTATTTAAAATTATAAATAAATTTAGATTAAAATTAAACATCGGTTATGGTTCCGAACCGGAACCAACCGGTTTTTAACCGGCCGGTTCCAAACAGTAACCGGTTAGTTCTGGTTCTGGTTCTAGGATTTATGAAAAATTGAAATCGGTCAACCGGTCCGATTAGAACCGGAACCGACTGAATAAGCATGCCTAATTAGGATAATGATCATGATTTATATATTATAACTCGTACTGGTTATATTTTTTATTATTATATTTGGTAAAAGATAGAGATATCATGCTTTAGTTTATATTGACTAAAATAACCTCAATAATATATATGCACAAATTGAAAATTAGAAAAATGAAGGACAAACTTAGTAATTTTATTCCACTATTTTTGTTTAATTTTTAAATCTATCTAGTTAACCCACCAAAAATGTCGGTTAATAATCTAGGTGAAACATAGACTTCAAGACGAGCTTCTTCATGCCTTAAAAATAACACGAGTTATTTACTAAAGTTAATATAATACCAAATACATAATTAAAGCTAGAAAAGAGCTTGTAACTTGTTGTAACATACTATAATAATCAAACACCCCCTAATATTATTGAAATGGGACAAAGAGTATTATATTTGAAATGATTTAAAATAACAAAGTTCACAGATTCACCAATTTACATTAGAGCACCTACATCGGTGCTCGATGCTAAGGCGGGCTGCCGTGCCGACGACGCGGCAAGCAGATGCTCACCGCGTGCTCTTGCCGACGGCACGGCCATACTCGATGCATCGTGCACCTCTGTTTTATTGGCCAACGGCAATGCCGTTGGCATTTTCTATTTTTAAAAATCCAATTCGGGTGTTTTCAATTCGGGTAAATCCAATTCAAATAATAAATATTTGATAATAAACATTTTCCTTTTTTTGAGCAGGTAAATCCAATTCGACGTTTTCAAATAATAAATACTATTTGATAATCAAATTTTTGAATATCGGGTGTGGGTTAGAGTAGTGTGATTTCAAGACTGGATACCAAAGTCAGGTATCTAGGTATTTGAATATGAGTTGGGTTGAAGTTGTTTAAATAGGATGTTTTAGGTTCGGTTGTTAGGATACATGAAAATTTTGGATCGAAAATCTGTGGGTACTCAAATTAATATTCCTATTCATAATTAATGATATTCTTCTATTTAGATTATGTATATCTATTCATTCACAAACACGGTACTTCTTTTATATGCAAGTATTTAGAATTGATAAGGATACTATATATGGGTATAATAAAAAAAATTGTGAAAAGTTAAAAGATATGGATTAATTTGTTATGCTTTGAGATTACATGAAACGCGATTTTTGGATACATGAATATCCATTATGAATCCAATCAATTCGAAATATTTAATTTAATTTAATTTAATTTAATTTAATTTGATTTATTTTAATTTTTGGCTGGTTTCTTTTCTTTCCAAAATTTAGAGCATTCAAGTCAATTTGGTGAGGCATATTTTGAGAACCAAACAAGAAGCATTTTTGAAATATATCACTCCCCTCTATCATGACGTGCATTTGCCTTTTTCATTCGTATCGCAAAAATTATTACTTATTTCCTCTTTTGCACACACTACAAATAAAGTTTAATCGTTACCGAATCATAATAAAATTACTCTCTTTCATGGAGTATTTTATTACTCCTAAGCCGTTTCTTAACATCTGCGTTTGGACCTCATGGTTAGTTAGGATAATGATCATGATATACATCATGGTTTGATTTGCGCTAATTATATTATTTTATTATTATATTTGGTAAAAAATAGAGATATCATACTATATTTTATAGTACTTCTATAGGCTAAATAACCTCAATAATATATATGCACAAATTGAAAATTAGATAAAATAAAGGACAAATTTAGTAATTTTATTCCACTTTCTTGGTTAAACTTTTAAAACGGTCTGTTAACCGACCAAAATTGTGGGTTAATAATCTAGACGAACACTAGTTATTTACTAAGGTTAATATAATACCAAACGCCAATCAAAGCTAGAAAAAAGCTCCTAACTTGTTGTAACATACTTTAATTATCAAACACCCCCTAAGGCCACCCGCAACGCGTCACGCGGGTGGCTCGTAACCCGTCACGCCGGGACGAGACGGCGGCGAGACGCGTTGCAACGTCCCGTCTCGTCCCCAGACCGTCGAGCGTCCCGTCTCGCCACGCGCGACGTGGCCCGCTCCGGTGCCATACGTGACGCCCACTCGCCAGCCCGCGAGTGGGCTTCGTCACGCTGACGTAATAAATCATTTTTAAAAAAAATTGAATTAAAAAAAAATTAATTGAAAAACGGTAATATTACCGTTTTCGACCGTTTTTTTCTTTTATTTATTTATTTTTTATTTTTTTACTTTATAAATATTCCTAATTCATCCTCATTTCACACACAAATACACATCTATTCTTCTCAAATCATCTCCATTTCCTCTCCAATTTTCAACTAACCTCTCTTCACAAAATGTCCGGCGACGAAAACTCTGGCAGTGGCGGCTCCGGCGGGTTTGACAACAACGCGTTCGGCGACTGGGGGGCATGTACAATGTCCTGGGTGGTGGTTCCGGTTCGTCGACGCCGGGGGTACCAACCACCCCATTTTGATGTGGATGCATATGCCCCTCCCTCCGCCCCGAGGTATTCGCAGGGATTATCCCAGATTAGGGAGGATTATTCGGTTGAACCCACTCCGGAAGGAGGCCAAGGCGGTGGAGGCAGCCGAGGCGGTGGAGGAGGCCGAGGCAGTGGAAGCTCCAGGGCGGAGGCGGAGGAGGAGGAGGATCTAGGCCGACATCTGTACAGCCCCAAGGAAAAGCTGACTGTGTACAACTCCTGGATCAGCGTCTCGTACGATCCCATCGTCGGGAATCAACAATCCCGGAAGTGCTTCTGGGAAAAGGTCACCGAGGCCTACCACGAGATTAAGCCGAAGGGGTCCTGCTGCTGCACATTTAAGATGCTCCGCGTTCACTTTGACCGAGAGGTCAAAAAATTTTGCGCCATCTACAAGAGTGAAGCGGCTCATTATCAAAGCGGAACCACGGGAGCCGACATTCTGAGGTCGGCTTTGCGAGTCTATTTCGACGACACCGCCAAACAATTCAAACATGTCGATGTTTGGGAGGTCGTCAAAGACGAGGAAAGGTGGGCCGGCGGTGTCCGGTCCAGCTCGGGCTCGACCTCGAAGCGCACGAAGCACACGACGGGTGGCCAATACTCGTCTAATGAGGGTGGTTGAGGGCACGTCAGACGATTCCGGGGGGTCCTTCCGTGGGCGCCGTCGGCCGCAAGGGAGAAATGCGGCGAATGCGGCTAGAGGGAGGAGGGGCCGAGCCGAATCAAGCCAGGCGGGCTCGGGCTCGGGGCCACCCTCGAACTCCCTAATGTCCATGTACATGACCGCCACAATGGCAGACACTTCCCGCATGACGCCTCCATAATACCAAGTCTATCTTGCCGGAATTGAGTTTATGGCAAGACAACTTGATATTCCGCCTCCAGGTGGCTTCAATGCACCTCCACCGCCTTCGGGGGATGATTCGTCGGCTGAGTAGTTTTTTTTTATTTTCTATAAAATTGTATTTTAAATTATGTAATTTTTATTTTTTTAGGATTTTAATTATGTGTTTTTTTTAAATTTTAAGTTGTATTTTTATTTTATGTTGTAATTTTATTTTATTTAATGAAGTGTGTTTTTATTAATTGAATTTGTTGAAAATAAAAATAAAAATGAAAATGAATGAATAGTAATTTAAGAGATGATTAAGAGACGGATAAGAGATGGAGGGTTGCAGGTTATCTCCCTTAGTTAAAAGATGGAGTAAAAAGTACAGTGGGGCCCAAGAATAGTAATTTAAGAGTCGGTTAAGGGACGGATAAGAGACCGCGTGGCAGATGGCCTAATATTATTGAAATGGGACAAATATTTGAAGTGATTTAAAATAACAAAGTTTACAGATTCACCAATTTACATTAGGCTGTCGAGAATCGTTAAACCGATCATCAACGAAGCTTGGTGCAAAAATGACAAGCTAGAAACATTGTGATAAATACTAATGTTATTCAGTTACCCACTTTTTTCTAATTAATGTCATTCTGAATTTCTGATTTCTGATTTCTGATTATATTGGCTACTATGTGAATGATTTCGTCTAACTACATTTAGTTCGATTATTTTTTCAAATGACCTAAATCATGAAACAATTGAAAATGACTCAACTTTATCTAATTATCTCGAAAGTAAATATCGACAAATTTATCCTATAAAAATGAATTAATATTATTCTGGTTATATTGCGTATTATGTCAAAACTAGGACAATGATAGAATGTTTTTTGAAAATTAATTTTAACCATCCATGAATAAAAAATATCTGCGAACTAGATTAATTTGTTGTAGTGGTTCAATCATAGTGATACCTTTTTCTTATAATTAGATAACTTATAGTATGTTGTATCATATAACGTGTCATTTACTTATAGTTGCATTGATTACTAATTACTACTAATAGAATTTATGACTTTTTAGGGAGTCAAATTTTAATACGGCACAACTATAAAACATTTTGTGAAAAAGAAATGAACAACGTTTGAAACAATGCAACTGATAAAAATTTGGGGAAACATATATGTAACTATCCCCCCAAGAGAAAACTTAAACTATAAATTCTATTGGCCACTCCTCCTATATTAATTGATTTTAAGATGAAACCCATGGATTTCTATTAAGAGTAATGTTTGGATTTTCAATGATATAATACAAAAATCGGGTCTTGTTAAGTTGATATTTTTTAGCTTAATCGAGAATTGAGATGCATTTTCAGCCACTCATCCACAACATTTTCGAAATGTCAACTGCAAGTTGATTATATCAACTCGGGGGTATTATCGTCAATAGTCTGCACATCAAATGTCAACAACTTATAGTTGACACTATATGTGTATAGTTGACACTATATGTGTATAGTTGACATGAATTGTATATGTAGTTGACATTATATGTGTGTAGTTGACTTGAATTGTATTGGTTTTCTGGATTACAAGAGATAAACACTAGCCGGGTGTAATACAACCCAAAAGAAGGAATAAAGAAAAGTAGACTAAAACGAGGAAGTAAGACGAGTCGAAGAGGCCTCTTTCCGCAAGACGAGATACGGCCCGGTAGTGATCTCTGATTGGCGTGTCGTCCCCAAAGATAAAACGGTTTACGTCTCTGATGAAGCAGCACCAAAATCAACAGAGCTCCGGCGAACTAGATGAAGGTGATGGCAAAGCTTCGACAAAAGACCAATGCAAGAGAGGGAGAGAGCTTATGCTTTGTATGTTTGTGAATGGTGTAGAGAATGCAAGAGTATGGATGCCTATTTATAGGCCAAGTCCACTCATTTGAATTGATGGAGTCAACACCCATTATGTGTGTTATGATGGCTTGATTGTAACCGCCGGGGGTTACAAGCCATTACGGACTTTACAAACATCAACCATGGAGCATGAACCTGGACGGATGTATCTAGACACCTCTCACGTAGTTGTTCCAGAGATGTATCTGGACGACCCGATCAATGTGCACGCATTCTAAGAAGCTTTCTCTGTATGCTCATTTGACACATTGTTTTGTCTACGTGTCCAAAATAGATAAATTAATTAATTAATTTCATATCTCCATATATCGTGACATATTTTAATATATTATTTCTCACTCACCGGGAATCGGTTCAGAGAGAATGAATATACCACAATCATCTACTCGGAGCGTAGATCGATTATAAATTATTTAATTATTTCAAAATTAAATAATCAGTCACTTCTACGACCCGGTCCAATTGCGTTGACCGGACTACCATTCCAACAATCCCCACATGAGTGGAAACAGTCAAATGCATATGTGTGCAGACACAAGCTCAACCCTCAAGAGGTATATAAGCATAAGGATAGGTAGTTGTTAGCTTTGAACCATCCATAGTCAATACCATCGGATACACATGCAGCCTAGTAGCGCGATGCTTTGAGCTATTTCTCCACGGCGTGCACAGAGACAATGATGTTAACACTTAAACACCTTAACCTCATCCGTTCTCAAGTTTTGTGTCATTTGCGACCTTGGACACCACTTTGGATTCATACGTGTGTTATTTGAAGCGGCCACACTTCACACTTACATAGGTGATTCCTAGTCGAGTATCTTGCCCTACTTGGTCTCCTTAAGAACTCAATCTCCTCGAGATCCTTTGGAGTCATTAAAAGTCATAGACTTAGTCTCACTACTAGGCAAGTTTTTCAACACTCTATTGCTCTCTAGAGAATAGACATAGATAAGTCTTTTACACGAATTCTCATAGCTTAGTTTTCCCATTGAACCAAGTTCTTGGGATCTCCAGTCATCATGGTTGGGTTACCACTATGACAATTCTTTAGTTTGTGGATTTCAAACTCATTCCCTCTAACAACTTGTTCATTTGATCACGGTTTAACCCTTTGGTTAGCGGATCCGCTAGATTATCTATTGACTTCACATAGTCAATTGTAATCACCCATGTTGTGATCCAATGTCTCACGGTATTATACCGTCGACGAATATGTTGAGACTTACCGTTATAGAAGCCATTATTTGCCCTTCCAATAGTGGTTTGGATATCACAGTGAATCAACACTGGATGCACTGGCTTAGACCAACAAGGATGTTCTTAAGCCACTCGGCTTCTTCCACAGTTTTATCTAAAGCTATGAATTCCGATTCCATGGTTGATCGGGCTATACATGTCTGTTTCGTAGATTTCCACGAGACAACACCACCCCAATAGTAAAGACGTATCCACTTGTTGAAAGCGAGTCTTTATTGTCGGATATCCAATTGGCATCACAATACCCTTCAAGTACCGGGGGTATCTCGAAAAGTGTAGCCCATGATTTTGAGTATGTTTTAAGTATCTCAAAACCCTTACTAGAGCTCTCCAATGCTCTTTGTTTGGATTACTCGTGTAACGACTCAACTTGTTCACGGCACAAGTAATGTCAGGTCGAGTGCAATTAGCCAAATACATAACGCACCCAATAACCCGTGCATATTCTTCTTGTGCAACGGGGTTCGCCTTTGTTTTTGCTCAAATGAACGTTAAGTTCAATTGAAGTCTTAACTCTTAACCGGCGCGCCATCATAGGCCTTGAATTTCTTCAATATTTTCTCAACATAATGAGATTGGGTTGAGATGATTCCATCAAATGTTCTTAGAATTTTCATTCCAAGAATTACATCGGCTAGACCCATGTCTTTCATGTCAAAGTTTCTTTTTATTATGGCTTTGGTTTCTTTAATCACTTGAGTGTTACTACTCATGATTAACATGTCATCAACGTAAAGACACACTATAACATATTCGTTATCAGTGTTCTTAATATAGACACATTTGTCACATTCGTTGATTTTAAACCCATTTGATAACATCACATTATCAAATTTCAAGTGTCATTGTAACGACGCTTGTTTCAATCCATATAGGGACTTTACTAGTTTGCATACCTTTTTTTCTTGTCCAGGTACTACAAACCCTTCGGGTTGTTCCATATAGATTTCATCTTCTAATTCACCATTTAGAAACACAGTCTTAACATCCATTTGATGAATCTCAAGTTTGTGCAGCGCAACAATCGTGAGAAGCACTCGGATAGATGTAATCCTCGTTACAGGTGAATATGTATCGAAGAAGTCATGTCCTTCCTTACCACCAGTCGGGCTTTATATTTATCCACTATTCCATCGGCCTTAAATTTTCTTTTAAGTAACCATTTGCACCCTAAAAGTTTAGCACCTTCGGGTAGATCAACCAACACTCAAGTGTGGTTTAGCAAAATTGAGTCAATTTCGTTTTGATGTTGGTTCTTCATCCAACATAAAAGCAATGTAGTCAGGACCAAATGTTTTTGGCGTTCTGACCCTACTACCACGTCTTAGTACTGCATCACTTGGATCAGGCCTTGCTCGCTTTCGCGATTGAGGTTTTTCATCCACTGATTTAGAACTAGTGGCTTCATCTTCAATTCTCGTCTCAGAATTGGTTGTGACCTCTTCTTTGTCCTTGCAAGGAAATGTATTTTCTAGAAATATGGCATTCCTTGACTCGATTGTTGTTCCTACTGTTATAGTCGATATTTCAGACTTGTGAACAACAAATCTATATGCACTACTGTTAAGTGCATATCCACTGAAGATACAATTGACTGTTTTAGGGCCAATTATAACTTCCTTGGGTGGGGGAACCATTACCTTCGCCAAACACCCACACACTTTAAGGTGTTTGTAGGATGGTTTCCTTCCTTTCCATGACTCATCAGGAGTGATGTCCTTTCCTTTGAGCGGAATTTTGTTTAGGATATAGTTAACTGTCAAGATAGCCTCCCCCAACATAATATGGGGTAATCCTGAACTAAGTAGGAACGCATTCATCATATCTTTTAGAGTTCGATTTTTGAATTCTGCAACACCATTAGATTGTGGTGAATATGAGCAGTTGTTTGATGGATTATACCACTTGCGTTGCATAACTCCTCAAACGGGGCTACATATTCGCCTCCTCTATCACTTTGAATCGCTTTGATTTTACAACCAAGTTGATTCTCGACTTCATTCTTATAATTTTTGAAGGCTTCAATTGCTTCATCTTTACTTCTTAAAATATAAACATAGCAATATCTTGTGCAATCATCTATGAAAGTGATAAAGTACTTTTTACCACCTCTAGTTTGCACCAACTTTAAATCACATACATCCGTGTGAATAAATTCAAGGGGTTTTGTTTTCCGTTCAACTGAGTGAAACGGTAACTTCGCCATTTTTACTTCAAGACAAATTTCATTTGTCTTGGGTATTCACTTCATTTGCCTTTAGTAAATCTAAATTTACTAATTTTTAATGGCATTTTGATTTACATGTCTCAATCTACAATGCCAAAAATTTGAACACTCGGTCAAGTAAGAGGAAGTAGATGCTTTATTATTATTAGCCAATGGCTTTGGGACAAGGCGTGTAGCCACACTAAGCTTGAAAAGTGCATCGGTTACATAACTTTTTCCGAGGGACTTCCCAAACTTGTACAAAGCAAACCTATCAGATTCAAATACAAGTTTAAACTCCTTATTCACTAGTATTGATCCTGACACTAGGTTCTTGCGGATGTCTGGGACGTGCAATACATCCTTCAAGGTGATTGTGACGTCGGACGACATCATGAGGATCACATTTCCAATGCCGAGGATTTCGGACGATGCTTGATTCCTCATGTTGATCTTCCTCCCTTCAACAGCAGTGTAGGAGGCAAACTTGCTTTTGTCTGAGCAGACATGAGCAGTAGCGCCAGTGTCAATGTACCAGCCACCCTTGTTATCAACAAGGTTAACTTCTTCAGTGACCACAACAACGAGGTCACTTTCATCCCAGTCTTTGAACTCCTTCTCAACGACGTGGGCAACCGGCTTCTTCTTCTTCTTGTTGCGGCAGTCTTTGGCAAAGTGGTCAAGTTTGTCACATTTGTAGCAGTCGCCTTCAAACTTCTTTGCATGCTGCTTTCCCTTCCCTTTGTCCTTCTCATTGGGACGACTTGGGCGAGGGCGTTTGTTGGAGGGACCGCCCCGCTTCAACAGGTTGGCTTTTGCATCAAGTGGGTTGTAGCCCTTAGCCTTTTGATCGGTTTTGCGTACAATAGCTTCAATGCGCAATTTCACGATCAAGTCTTCGAGAGTCATCTTCTTTCGCTTGTGCTTGAGGTAGCTCTTGAAGTCCTTCCAACTAGGAGGAAGCTTCTTGATGATCGTGCACCTTGTGAAGTTGTCGAGAAAGGTCATCCCTTCAGCCACGAGTCCGTGGATGATCATTTGGAACCCTTGAACTTGCTCCATGATGGGTCGAGAGTCAACCATTTTGTAGTCTAAAAATTTGGCTACTACAATATTCTCTTTTCCTGCATTGTCAATGTTATACTTCTTTTCTAGGCTTTCCCACATTTCTTTTGATGTGGTTACACCGGAGTATACATTGTACAAACTATCATCTAAAGCACTTAGAATGAAATTTTTACAAAGATAGTCTCCTTTGCGCCAAGCTTAATAGTCCACCATGACCTCGATCCTTGTCTCTTGATCACTTGGCGCGGGCTGCTCGTTATCCGTGAGAAAGTAGGCGACGCCCAATGTTGTCGAGTAGAACAACATCTTTTGGTTCCATCTCTTGAAGTCAGATCCTCCAAATTTTGGTGGCTTTTCGGTGGGTGGCACCATTCTTGGTGCCAAAGGTGCCGCACTTGGTCCATGAAATGAGCCAATCCTGTTGCCCCCGAAGGGGCCAACATTTTGGTTGGGCATAGAGCCCACCATGGTCGTACCGGATCCAAAGGAACCAGCATCCGTGTGAGACCCGAAGGCCCCAACACTCGATCCAATAAAGGATCCGATGGAACCACTAAAAGTGGAGCCAACCGATCCACTCGAGGTGGATCCGCCAGTGGGCCCAAATGGGTTAATAAACTCCCAAGGGGTTGTTGATGAAGATGGAATGAACCCGGGGGTTGGTATCATCGAGGGAATCAACGACGTGTTGACCGGTGCAGTGGTCGACATGGTGGAAGAGATGGCAGCGGCGGTGGTGGCCGGAGTGGTGGCAGCAATACTGTTGGATTCAGTCGACATCTCCAGCAAAGGTGTTAAGGTTTCGAAAGTATTAGTTTCAGTTAAGTCCAAATTCCTTCAAAGGCAAGTTCTATCTCGTCTTGCAATTATTGGTTTTCTGGATAATAAGAGATAAATACTAGCTGGACGTAATACAACTCAAAAGAAGGAATAAAGAAAAGTAAACTAAAACGAAATTACAAAGAAGAATTCGAAATAATAAACCGTAAAATAGTGGAAATAAGCCGAGTCGAGGAGGCCTCTTTCCGCAAGACGAGATACGTCCCGGTAGTGCTCTAGGATTGGCGTGTCGTCCCCAAAGATAAAACGGCTTACGTCTCTAATGAAGCAGCACCACAATCAACAGAGCTCCGGCGAACTAGATGAATGTGAGGGCAGAGCTTCGACAGAAGAACAATGCAAGAGAGGGAGATAGCTTATGCTTTGTATGCTTGTGAATGGTGTGGAGAATGCAAGAGTATGAATGCCTATTTAAAGGCCAAGTCCACTCATTTGAATTGATGGAGTCAACACCCATTATGTGTGTCATGATGGCTTGATTGTAACCGCCGGGGGTTACAAGCCGTTACGGACGTTACAAACGTCAACCATGGAGCATGAACCTCGACGGATGTATCTAGATACCTCTCACGTAGTTGTTCATTCCAGAGATGTATCTGGACGACCCGATCAACGTGCACGCATTCTACGAAGCTTTCTCCGTACGGTCATTTGCCACATTGTTTTGTCTACGTGTCCAAAATAGATAAATTAATTAATTAATTTCATATCTCCATATATCGTGACATATTTTAATATATTATTTCTCACTCACCGGGAATCAGTTCAGAGAGAATGAATATACCACAATCATCTACTCGGAGCGTAGATCGATTATAAATTATTTAATTATTTCAAAAATAAATAATCTGTCACTTCTACGACCCGGTCCAATTGCGTTGACCGGACTACGATGCCAACAAATTGTATATGTAGTTGACATGGATTGTACACATAGTTCATATTATATGTGTGTAGTTGACATGAATTGTATATGTTGTTGTCAAAAAAAAAGTTAAATTTTTTTTAAAAAAGTTAAAATTTTAAAAAAAGTATTTATTGAATAAAATGTAACATGAAATTATCATTCTGCCATTTCATAATTAATTAATCTCAAAATATTTTACATGTGGCAAATTCTGGACCACTCCTTTAATAAAAATGAGTGGTTGATAATGCATTTCAATTCTTTATTAGGCTAAAAAATCTTAATTGATCACGGCCCTATAAAAACCAATATCTTTTATCCCAAAATATGCTTAGTAGAAAAAAAATGAATTTCATTTTCCCAAAATCTCAACTCCGATAACAAATGCTAAAATAAAGTAGGGTGAATACAGACAATACATAAATAAAGTAGGGTGAAGAAAAACAATATATACATCTTATCTTAAGTACTTGATACAATCCATCTGTTACTAGAAAACACGAGATTTCACTTCAAATTCACATAATTATTCACGTGAAATATTTCACTCTTCGTTGTCACAAAATTCTAGAATTAGAATTCGAGCACATATTGTACTGTTCTACAAATGAATACAACTTATTCTCTAACTAATGACGAAATATTCCACTCCATGTTTTCACAGTGTAAAAATTGCATCAGAAGGTAGAATCGGTGCGATGATCATCACTGACAATGACGGCCAAAAATGCAAGTGAACCCTAATTTCAGCATGCCACTTCGGCATTCCGGAATATCCTACTACTTGCCCGCTTCTTGCTTTACTTCGATTTGAGATGTTCATTTCAATTTAATATCAATGCTAATTTTATTATTACTTCAAAAGTTTTCTGGATGCGTTTATTTTACTTTATGTAGTTTCACACTATATTTTCTCAATTTCTTTTTGGTAATCGTATCTTGGTCCATTAAATGAAAAATTGAAAATTAATTATTAAAATTAAAACCCCACCGGTTGAACCATGTATGTAACCCTTAATCGTGACTACGGGCCCTGTTCGGAACCCCTTACCACCATTCACGGATCAATTATGGTCCACCTTCAAGAGGCAACCGAACCAACCACTACATGTAGCTGCCTTCATCATAATGTTAAATTATCTTCTATAAAAGGAACAGGATTTAAAGTAAAACCATGTAAGTATTATATTAGACATTAAACTTGGGGCTTATAAATAATAAAGTAAAAAAGAAAAATTAAAAAAATTGATGTAAATTGAAATGAACTATTTTTATGGGATGAAAAAAAATGATTTATTTCTATAGAACGGATGAAGTATTATTTTAACTGAGTATGTCATTTTGATATCACTTGTTTAGTTATTTACCATTTCCATCTATAGATCTATCTAGCAATGCGACTATAGCTGCCAAACTATGTTACTTATGTTTGGATACACATATAAAACGGCAAAAATAAAAATATTAATTTGTTATTTTGGTTTCTTTATATATATATATATAGATAGAAATGTAGTGTTAGAAACTTGAAAAATTAATACTCTCTCACTCGTTCCACAAGAATATGTACTCTTTCCTTTTTAGTATGTCCTACAAGAATATGCATTTTTAAAATTTTGAAAGCTCATTTCTTTCGAATGAGGTGAGACTAATTTTCCACTAATAATACTTTATTACTTTTTCTCTCTACCCCTCTCTTACTTTATCCATTTTATATTAAAACGTACCGAGGGAGTAGACATCTACCCAACTTTAATTTGTCTAAGAAAGACGACAAAAGTAATTAACATAAGTTCCAGCCCACGCGTTTGACGGTAGAAATTAAGTTCATTTTGTGGGAACTTGGAACTAGTCTATTTCCAACATCTTATGAAACTACATTCTTTTCTTTTTTTTATAATCATTTTTCAAAAAACAGTAAATTAATTTAACTGGCTAGTGAATTTACTACACAAACTAATACTCCTACTTTCTTTGAGATCCCTATTTTATGTATATAACTCTTTTAAGAACCTGAGTTACACTACATTTCCTTTAAAAAGTTAAGTTCATATATCAAAGAAAATACTATGCTATTGTCAAACAGAGAAAATATTTCCTCTCACTTCCAAAATGGCGGCACCCTAATTGGTCAACGAAAAATACGTAAATATATGCATGCATTAAAAAAATATTTATAGTACTTTGTTGACTAAGTAAATTCAAAGAGTTAACTGTATCGTTTATGCACAAAATTAAGAAAAAAATGGTTAATGTATAAGTAGAGAGAGAATAAAATAGGAGATGAAATAAAGTAAAATAAATGAAGAGAGAATATAGTACAATAAAAAAAGAAGTAGTATTAATTTTGTTAACAAAAAAAAGTGATTCAATTATTAATAAGGAACAGAGAGTATTAATTTGAGGACTCGTTGGAAAATTGTGTTATAGAGAAGATTAATTAATAAATTCCTGCCTTTATTTTAAAATTAATAAAATATATTGAGGAAGTTATATTTGTTTGTTTTTTTCGAAAAGCAAAATAACAAAAAAGATGGCTTCCTTAATTGCAAATTGAATGACTACATAGTGGAGCAATGCAGCCCACTTGACTGGAAATTCTAAGTAGAAATATGCCGCCCAAGAAGAAAATGTTCAAATATATGATGTCTTCCAAACTATTCTTTTCACGTCATATATGTGTGGTCCATAGCTATTTATTTTAAAAGAATTATCATATTTTCTTAATTTCACTATGTATTCTTTGAAATATTTTATAAGTAGGTGAGTAGTTTGTACACTTATAAATCCATAAGATGTCGGTCATATGATGCTTTCATTAATTCATATTTAGATTCTGTAATTTTTGTACTTCTAGATTTTAGATAGTAATTACTTATGATTGCTTAATTATCTTTCCATTTTAACAATAACTATCACTAAAATAAATTTGACCTAAATCACAATTTTTGTCTCAATAATATAAGTAATTAAGTATTTAAAAAGCACACATTGGCCTACAATTTTTTTTAAAAAAATCAAGCACCAACACAACACTACGTAAACTCAATTTATTTCATCTTCTAGAGATTAGACAAATTACATCTAACTTAAACACAGTCTTACCAGCATGTTTATTTTTCTTTTAACTAAACATGGTTAGGAATAACTAATAATTCTACAATACTGAATGTGTTTCTAATTATTGATTGTTTATAAATTTGACAAACTTTTTATTTATAATGTAAATTTTGTAAATCTGAAGTACTAGTATTTATTGTCAGCTTCACATTCCCCTCACATTTGCTCGGAGTATACTAATTGTAATAAATAAAAGTTTATAAGTGACATTAGTACCGTAATGAATTTGAAAAAAGCGAGTAAATAAAAGTCTAGAGTGCAATTATATTTATATGTCACCAAATCTTCATTAAATTTTTTTAACGGAATGAGCGAAGTAAAATATATTACAGCGGACAATTTTTGACATGACACAAAAATCCGACACAAATACTCACGAAATTAATGAATAAAGACCCAGTAAAAACCTGATAATTTTAGATTGAATTAGGACTTAACCTTATTGAGTAGCATCGATATTGCGCTGACTCGTTACGACTCAACCGCACGATTTACTAGCTCTAGAATACACATATCACATATGTTAGTAATTGGGCCCATTCTAAACATTTCAAAAATGAACTTTTTTGTGGGATAGTGTTTTTAGCAGGAAGCTTCGTCTAGTTCATGGATTACTTTTCATTCACTTGACCAAAATGTATTTGGTTGATTATGTCTCAACCATTTGATAACCTATTGTTTAGGGAGTAAGTCGAAATGGGTCCCATCCTGATGCCTAAATTTCACGAGAGCAATTATTTGAGTGATAAAATCAAATACATATAAAAATATTTAGGATGGTGGCCTTGTTAATATAAAAACTTTCAAACGATTCAAGAAATGCATACATATTCAAAATTTTATAGTATAATGATATATCCATTTTTGATTTATCATGATTTTATCACAAAATTAAAATCTTCAGATTATTAAAAGGATTTGTCTGTTCATAGCACGAGAAACTAGGTGGAAGGTGTGTGGCCATTTTAGTCATCAAATTGTACATATTTTGTCAACTCTACAAGACATTTATAGTAGTAGTACATGATATTTTAATGTATGGTTGGCCTCTAACTATTAATTTATGAAAATATCCAAATTTTGACCAAATTAGACAATTCCATTGGACAGCAAACTCTATCATAGATATAATATTTAAATTACTTGTAAATTCAACTAATCATGTTGTTGATATAAATAGAGCATCAACAACACACCTCTTGCATCATCAAATCACAATGGAGTTCCCATCTCTACTCTTATCCCTCCAAATCCTTATCCCAACTCTCATCTTCCTCACACTAATCATCACCAAAAAGAGAAACGGCAAGCTCCCGCCGGGCCCGCGTCGCATCCCGTTGCTCGGAAACATGCACAACATGATCAGCGGCGAGGCCCCCCACCGCGCTCTCCACAAGCTCTCCCAAAAATTCGGCCCCGTGATGCACCTCCAGCTCGGCGAGGTCTCTGTCGCCGTCATCTCCTCCCCCGAGGCCGCCAAGCAGGTATAATCAGTGGCGGAACTACATGGAATTAATAAGAGACTTAAGTCCCTAATCAATTAAAAATTTCACTTTTTTTATTTATATAATATCATCGAATTTTTATTATTTTATGTTAATCATTATGCAAAAGTCCTATTGTCAAAATTAGAATATAGGATAATTTCTAGCCCAGAATAAATTTCTGCATCCGCCCCTGACAGGTGATGAAGACCCACGACATCCACTTCGCCTCGCGGTCCCCGATCATCGTGGCGGAGATCATCAGCTACGGGTGCACCAGCATCACCTTCGGCCCATACGGCGAGTACTGGCGCCAGCTCCGCAAGATCACGACGCTCGAGCTCCTCAGCATGAAGCGCGTCCAGTCGTTCCGCTGGCTCCGGGAGAAGGTCTTCGTCGGCCTCGCCAGAAAATTCGCCGGCGCCGGCGCCGGGGCGGAGGTGAACTTCTCTAAGGAGTTCAACGCGGCGACGTTTGGTATGATCTCGAGAGCGGCGCTCGGGGATGCGACGAAGCAGGTGGAGTCTCTGCACCCGATGATCAACGAGCTCGCGGAGCTGTCGGCCGGGTTTGACATCGCCGACGTGTTTCCTTCGGTTAAATTGTTCCAGTGGATGAGCAGGCTGAAGAAGAGGGTGTTGGTTATACACAAGGATATTGATAGTATTCTTGAGGAAGTCATCCACCAGCATAGAATTGCAAAGAATGATGAACATCATGAAGATATTCTTGATGTTCTTCTCAAATATCATCAGGATGGGCTTGACTTTTCTCTCACCAAGGACAATGTCAAATCCGTCATCGTGGTTAGTGTTCTTTTGACTTATACTTTATCACTGTCGGTGCAAAGAGAAAAGTGAAATCATTATATAACGTTTATGAACAATTTCGTTTATAATAATCTTAACTTTAAATTTGGTACATTTTGATGTAGGATTTTAGCCTAATTTGTCCGAACCAACTAAATCATTATATAAATTTCATGGTTTTAAAGTTGGATTCTTTGTTTGCTTAGGATATGTAGGTGTTTGCATTTGACTAATGAAACAAATAATTTACATCGTATCAATGTAAAGAGATAACTAATTACTTTGAACTGATTTCTAACTTATAATAGTGTATATTCACTATATGACTTTTATGAGCTAATTGGAATCCATGGACTTCTATTATGATATAGAGTGGTTGTTGTTGGCTAAAATTTAACTGATTTAGTAGTATATTTGAGTTGAATAAAAAAAAATGACTGACTCGTCGGTATATCTCACATCATATTGGTGTAAAGAGATAACTGATTGATCTGAACTGTTTGTTTGTTTGTTTAGGATATGTTGGCTGGAGGGAGCGAGACGTCCGGTACAACGGTGGAATGGGCGATGGCCGAACTCGTAAAAAATCCAAGAATCCTGGAGAAGGCACAGGAAGAGGTGAGGAGGATTTTCGACGAAGAGGGAACCATAGAGGAGTCGCGAATTCAGGAATGCAAGTATCTTAAGCTGGTGGTGAAGGAGACTCTGAGGATGCACCCAGCCCTGCCGCTGATGCTGCCTAGGAAATGCCGCGAGACGACCGAGGTGGACGGGTACGTGATACCGGAGAACTCCCGTGTGATTTGCAACGGGTGGGCCATCAACAGAGACCCCAACTACTGGAAAGATGCCAACACTTTTCAGCCCGAGAGGTTTCTTGACAATTTGGTGGATTTCAAGGGGAATAACTTTGAGTTTCTGCCATTCGGGAGTGGCCGGAGGATGTGCCCCGGGATGTCGTTCGGGCTCGCCAACGTTGAGTTTCCGCTTGCTCTGTTTTTGTACCATTTCGACTGGAAATTGGGGGGTGGGATCAAGCCTCAGGATTTGAACATGGAGGATGGGTTTGGGTTGACTGCTAGGAGGCTTAAACAGCTCTATCTTGTGCCCACACTCACAAGGCCTTTGCCTGTCCAATGATGCAATGCACTTTCATAGTAATATTTTGGTGTTTTGATGTTTATCAATAATGTCTATTTAATTTTATGTAATACTCCAAGTACAATGAAGAGACGAGTTTCATTTAATAAATATGTTCCAATTTTGTCATGTTAGGTCGTTGATTTCTTTAATTATATTTGTTGAGCTGGTCAAAGGTTTGAATCAACATTCCGGCCTAAAAGTCTAAAGTTGAAAAACAATACTCCATTAATGGAGGTGAACGTTACTCCATCCATCCATTATCATGATTCTCATGAGTTTTAAAATATGAAAAAAATATTATTTGAAAAATTTTATAAAATGTAGAGTGAACTGTACAAAAGGGCCCTAACTTTTTGCCCTGTAACAACAGATGCCCCTAACATTTAAAAATCACATCACATGTATCTAACAAAATATATAATCACATACCGTGTTTTTTCGGACCATAACACCCTCAGGGCTTGAAAGGGCAAAGTCGCCCTTTTGTAAGGCCGCCACTGCATCACCTGCTACATGTACTGTTGACGAGACGGCGAAAGCAATTGATGTGACAGAAACATCATGTCTTTTGTCCTCTCTTATCTTCCCACTGTAGACGCCGCTTCAGACCTGAGACGTGAGGAGCCCAAGATTCGTCTTCATGCTGACGGAGGTGAGTCATTGCGTCAAACCTTCGTGATGAAATGTCGTCGGTGCGGTCAAGAAGGGCATAATAGGAGGACATGCAGCAATGATCCTCGGACATATGCCCGTTCTCAGGTTGGGGAGACTTCGCAGCACAACGAGTCGCGTGAACGTGGTGAAAGTACTTTGCCTGAATCGTCAAACAATCGCCGACGCCAAGAGGTACTATGCAATAAGCATCTGCAACTATATTCTCTACTTGTACACAGTGCTTTCTCGTATATACTCACTATACTATTAATTGTTGCAGCCTAATGTTCCGGAACCGGGACCATGCACTCGGACCAGGACTCAACCTCAGAGATGTGGCCGCCGTGGTGATCTAGATTGACGAACCTTACTTACTCTAAAAACTTTTTGTTTGTTGGGGATGTGTAAACAATAGTTTGTGGCAGTGTTGATATGATGTGTATGTTAATGACGAGTTGTTATATTTTGGTGGCAGTGATGATATGTATGTTATGTATGTTACAGACTAGTTTGTAACAAATTACTCGAGTATTTTGGTGGAAATGATATCATGACATATTTTGGTGACATTTGATAAAGTACTTCGTCGGTTTGTATTCATTTGTGTACATGGTTTGTGATTTCAGTCATAGTTAAGTAACTTCATTCGTGATTTCAGGCATAGATGAAAACAAAACGTAATCAATCAACATCAGGCATTTGATAGAGTACTTCGATGGTTTGTATTCATTTGTATACATGGTTTGTGATTTCAGTCATAGTTGAGTAACTTCAATTTGTGAAAACAAAACGTAATCAATCAACATTAGGCATTTGATAGAGTACATCGTCGGTTTGTATTCATTTGTGTACATAGTTTGTGATTTCAGTCATAGTTGAGTAACCTCATTCGTGATTTCAGGCATAGATGAAAACAAAGCATAATCAATCAACATCAGAAGATAACGAAGAAAGGAGTGAACACGACATAGCTTTGTTATAACAGTAGAAAAATTACAATACATAGGAACAAGATTATAATTTTTAACTGTCGGAGAGTTGTTGCCGCTTTACCAATTGTTAGCGCCAATGCGTCACACTCTGTTTTCATGCCCAGTTGTAACTTCAAGGCTTCAAACTCCACAGTTTTCATGCGCAATTTCTCTTGCAGAACACCTTCATGTAGCGATTTGGCTCGAAGTTCAGATTCGAATTGGTCTCGCTCAAGTTTCACTCTCTGAACGTAACTGTCTTGGCTTGGGGATAGACTCGCATCAACCCATCAAAAAAACTTGCAATCATCTTCCTGCATAATACTTTCTCATTAATCTTTCTGCCAACAAAATTAATGGAAAAACGAACAACATACATGATTTTAACCTTCCATATTGGGCAGCGATAGTAACGTCTACCCGGGTTAGCAGCCGTCCTAGATATCACAAGCTCAGCCTCAAGATCGTGATTACAATTCACATTTTCGGGACGAGGCCAATTCCAATTGAAGCTTGAACCGAAAGATTGAGAAGAAGAAGAAGAAGACATTGCAACACGACCTGAATTCAATTCGACAATACAAAATTCAAATCAGCAATGCAATTTTGCCGAAAGATAGCACATAGCACATAGCACAAAATCTAAAATCATAATTCCAGATGCCCAACTGTAAACTTCAACCAAGAATTGCAAAATTTTCCAGATGCCCCGACTTTAACCCTACAACCATTAAATTAAATTCCAGATGCCCGACAGTAACCCTACAACAAAAAAAATCAACCAACAATTGCAAAATAAAATTCCAGATGAAATCGCCTAAACCCTTGTGGATACCCTAAATTTAGCGAAATCCAGATGAAATCCCCTAAATTCCAGATGCCGAACAAATGAAATCCCCTAAATTCCAGATGCCCAACAGATGCCTCGCCTATTATGTTTAGAGAGGAAAATATGAAAGCCGACGAAAATGAAAGATGAAAGAAACGAAGTGTCTATTCTGTTTGACTACGAATGAAATCATTTGGAGAGGGAGGGAAAGATGAAAGAAAATAGGAGAATGGAAATATGATTATTATTCTGTTTGACAATACAACTCTTACACATGCAGACTATGTGCAGCATAGGGTGCAGGTTTAGTAGGTAAATAGTCTAAACTGCCCTTCTGCCCATGTGGGCATTTTCGTTCGGAAAATGGCAAAATACACAAGGTTTGTGATTATATATTTTGTTAGATACCTATGATGTGATTTTTAAATGTTAGGGGCCTCTGCTGTTACAGGGCGAAAAGTTAGGGCCCTTTTGTGCAGTTCACTCGAAAATGTATGATAAATTTATAATACGAGGTCTATTGATAAATGACACGATCTAGTGTTAATGTTTAATTGAAAATATTTTATTAACCACTTAGCTCATCGGTAAAAGTAGTTAGTGATTGGAAGTGTATAGGAAAATAATGGCCGCTCATACTTCTAAAGAGTAAGAATGAATTGAAACACACCAAATACTATAAAAGAAAGAGATATTGATATTGAAACACACCAAAAATATAAAAGAAAGGGATTCCGAGAGTATGCATGTATGAGACTGCATATTCATAGAGAGGTTAATAGATTTTATAGGTGCTACTTATTAAAAAAAAGTGCATGTTCTTTTCTAACGGGGTGGGGATCCTCTGCTGTGCTTTTCAGCACAGCAGCCCCTGCTGCCCCTCCCAACAAATAAAATAATTAATTAAATAAAAATAAATTAAATTAAAAATATATATATTATTTTAATTTATTGTGAGGGGCAGCAGGGGCTGCTGTGCTGAAAAGCACAGCAGAGGATCCCACCCCTTTCTAACGTCTTCTATCAAATAAAATTCCAAGATTGAGTGTGTCAAGTATGTGATTAAGCGATAAGAGGTTCACTGCGATGGACACCACTCCGTCGACAACGATATAATTTATTAGTACTAATATTATAATTATTGTTAAAATACAAAAATCCGACCTTGGCTTTGAATTGGATTGCTGCCTTTCCATGTGCCTGAGGATATCTGGGCTTTGAATTTATTGATTATTGTTTGTTCATGATGGGATACGAACTAAACAACTAAACAATAATTGCGAGCCAAATAGCAGTGACGGCCCATCAGCCCAAAACCCAAGAAAGAGTATCAGTTCGGCACAACCAAAGAGTTCGGTCACAGCCTATAGCTCGGTAAAAGCCGACCAATCGATCTCAACTCTCAGATCGGCAAAAGCTGATCGGCAAAGTTCAGCAGTTCGGTCTCAGTATTCGACCGAACAAGGAGATAGTGGACCCATGCAGGATCTCCACGACCTCCATTACACCCACGATCTATTTAGTGGTATTAAGCAGTTATCAACCCCACTACCAGGGCTGCAAACCACGATCTTAGTTCGAATGTATAAATAGAACTTAGATCAGATAGACCAGTTTTAAGTTCTCTAGATCCTGAATCTCATATAGCAAATCAGTATTGTAATCTGTAAGCTAGATCAAGCAATACAAATTTGCCCTCTATTCTTCCCGTGGACGTAGATTTACCTCAGTAAATCGAACCACGTAATTCTCAGTGTTGTGATCTTCATTTATTACTTGCATTTATTCCCATCAAAAATTCGCTAAATCATCACTGGCGCCGACTGTGGGAAAACAGAAAACCAAAACTGTGATAAAAGCGAGTTTTTGATCCTCTTCCACCAAAAAATGCGTACCAGATCACATAATACCCATACTTCCGTCCGTGATGAACGTGAGGAAGCTAGTCCAGCCCGTAGGTCTGGAAAACAGCCTCGGGAGAAATCTGCCTCCAGTTCTCACGGTGAAAGAACAAACCACTCAAAAAGTCATCGCACCGAGCCTCCCCAGCAGCTCGATTTGAATGAGGCTGTCAAGTTGTTCTTGGCTGAGAAGCAGGATGAGTTCTTAACATTCATGCAAAAGAGCCAGAAGCCGGAGAAGAAAACGACGGATTCTCCCTCCCCCTCCAGACATGAAAGTCACTACCGCAGTAGTGTCGTATCTTCCAGGAGAAAGAATCCTCACCACCGATATGTTCCTTCTCCTCCTTGTTACCGAAATCACAGGAGAACTCCATCTCCACCATACCGTAGAGATGTCGGATTCGCTATGTATGGAGCGCTGAAGACTCCATTTTCGGATGATATCACCAGAACTCCGTTGCCCCAGAATTACCGAACTCCGTCAGTGACTTATGACGGGTTAGTGGATCCTCATGATTTCCTGGGACGCTATCAGTATAATATGGCGAACCAAGGTCTCAATGAGGTTCATATGTGTAAGCTGTTTCCCGAGCTGCTCATCGGGAACGCAAGAAGGCGGTTTGATAGCCTCCCTCAAGGCAGCATTAGATCTTACAGAGATCTAATGGATGCTTTTCATAGGAGGTTCTTCCAGAAAGCTGAAACCCGAATCACTTCGGCTCAGCTGCTTTCTATACGTCAAGGTCGCGATGAAAAGATTAGCGACTTCATGACAAGATTCCACAAGGAATGCCTACAAGTAGATGATCTCAATGATCTACTTGTCATTTCGGCATTCCAAAATGGAATTCTGCCAGGAGCTCTCTACAGAAAGCTCGTTGAATGCAGTCCGCAAACAGCTCAAGAGATGTGGGACATTGCGGACCAGTTTTCTCGTGCTGATGAGGCAGACCGTCGAAAACGGTCTTTAGACAGCTCTTCCAGAGGAGACAAGAGGAAGCCCGATCATAGCGATCAGGGACATCCTCGCCGAACTCCTTTTGAAAGAATTCAAAGGGCACCGGTACAAGACAGATTGGGACCACGTCTCAATCCTGAGAAACCACCCGCTCAGTTCGTACCATTGAACAAGTCGAGAGCGGAAATTTTCGAACTGCATTCTGATATGTTCGAAAAACCAAAGCCGATGACGAAATCGGCCACGCGCCGAAGTCAGGATAAATATTGCTCCTTCCATCAAGACCACGGTCACGATACCGAGGAGTGCCGAAATTTGGCAGCAGATATTGATGTTTTTGTGAAAGCAGGGACGTTAAAAAAATACCAAAGCAAGCCGCCGAAAAAGAATAAGAAACAGAGAAGTGCGAACTGCGCTCCTCAGGGTCCTAAAAGGCAACAGGATCCCGAAGACGATGACGAGCCGCAATATGATGGAGTAATCCAGACTATTGACGCTCTCCCAGCCGGGAAGACTAAATCGTCTCTAAAATCAGAGCGCAGAGGCTTCAATCGAGAGGAGCCAACACATAAAAGGCTGAAGAAGGAGGAAGTAATTACATTTTCAGATGCAGATCCCGTCCCGGCCATTTCTCCTCATCAAGACGCTATTGTCATTCAAGCTGGAGTGGCAAACAAACTGATCCACAGAGTGTTTGTGGATACAGGAGCGTCGGTTAGCATTCTTTTTAAAGAATGTTTTGATAAACTGGAAGTGGATCCAGCTCGGCTCAGTCCGGCCCCACTTCCTCTGAAAAGTTTCGCCCAGGAGGACACCCGCCCTGAAGGTATTATCAGCCTTCCGATTACGGTAGGAAGAGCGCCTACTAGCTCCAGTACGGTGATCGAGTTTTTTGTGGTAAAAGCTCGATCCCCGTATAACATTATACTGGGAAGAGACTGGCTCAACACAGTTCGGGCCATTTGCTCTACTTATCACCTCACAATCAAGATCCCCACTAAAGGAGGGATAGCAGTCATCCGAGGTGATCAAAAGAGAGCAAAAGAATGTTTGCAGATTGCGCTTAAAAGTGCCGAACAATCAGATCGGCACCATCAAGCATAGCAATCACAGCAGCCGGAGTCAGAGGCAGGCGAAATGAACGAAGTCACACCGGAGCCGAACTCGATGAAAGTTCAGTTATACGAAGATGATCCATCCAGAACGGTCAAGATCGGTTTCGCGGGAACACCTCTACTCCGGGAAAAGACCATCCAGCTCCTCAAAGAGTACAAAGATGTCTTTGCGTGGTCTCCGTTGGACATGACTGGAGTGTCTCCCGAGGTAATTACACATCGGTTAAATATTGATCCTTCAGTCCGGCCTATAAAACAGAAGCAAAGACTCTTTGCGGCAGAAAGAAATCAAGTCATCCATGACGAAGTCCGCCAATTACTGAAAGCGGATGTATTATTTGAAGTAAAATATCCTTCTTGGGTGGCCAATCCTGTGATGATCAAGAAAAAAGAAGGAGGATGGCGGATGTGCATAGATTTTACGGATCTAAATAAGCACTGTCCTAAAGATTGCTACCCCCTTCCCAACATAGATAAAAAAGTAGAAGCTCTGATAGGCTTCGAAATTTTCTGTTTTCTTGATTTGTATAAAGGATACCACCAAGTTTTAATGGATGAGAATGATGCTTCAAAAACGGCTTTCATTACTGACTTCGGTATTTTTGCTTATAAAAAGATGCCATTTGGTTTAAAGAATGCCGGAGCCACATATCAAAGGATGGTAGATAAGCTATTTCGGCACCTGATCGGAAAAGAGGTTGAAGTATATGTTGACGACATAGTTGTTAAAAGCAGAAGCACTTCGGAGTACGAAAACAATCTCAAATCCACTCTCGACGTGCTCAAAAAAGCCAACCTCAAACTCAATCCCCAAAAATGTACCTTTTTGGTAGATTCGGGAAAATTTCTGGGTTGTTGGGTTTCAAAGGAAGGACTCAAGGCAAATCCCCTAAAGGTTCAAGTTGTTCAGAACATGGCAATGCCGAAGTCCATACATGATGTGCAAAGGCTAACTGGATGTCTAGCCGCACTGAATAGATTCCTTTCCCAAGCAGCCGAAAAGCAAATGCCGTTCTTCAATGTTTTGAAGAAGGCACCAAAGTTTGAGTGGGGAGCCGAACAGAAAAAGGCTTTTGACGAACTCAAAAGTTATTTAACCGAACTTCCTACTCTCTCTGCTCCAACAGATGCCGAAGTGATATTCTTATATTTAGCAGCATCAGATCAAACCATTAGCGCGGTGCTTGTACGAGAAGAAGGCCTAAAACAGCGTCCTATCTACTTTACAAGCCGAGCATTAAGAGGTCCCGAAACAAGGTATCAACCTCTGGAAAAAATTGCTCTGGCATTAGTAAATGCAGCAAGGAGACTGCGGCCATATTTCTATGCTCACAAAGTATGCGTCTTAACCGATCTTCCACTTCGGCAAGTTTTGACTAAGCCAGAAGCATCAGGCAGAATTGCCAAGTGGGCCATAGAGTTGGGAGAACATTCAATAGAATATCTACCTCGGAAAGCCATCAAGGGACAAGCCTTGGCAGATTTTCTTGTAGAGGCAAAGTTCGATCAGGCAATCCCTATTATTGCCGAACAGAAAAATCCTACCAATGATGAACTAACACAGCCCCAGAAACCCGAAGTAGAGCCGCCGGACTGTTGGATTGGATTCGTAGATGGAGCTTCGAATAAGACAGGAAGTGGAGCTGGTATTCTACTTATCGCTCCCGACGGACACGAAGTAACTTATTCACTTCGGTTCTTATTCCCAACCACTAATAACGAAGCCGAATACGAAGCCCTTCTTGCCGGACTTCAGTTAGCGCAACATCTACTTGTCAAATCTCTCAAAATTCATTGTGATTCACAAGTCATAGTGAATCACATGCTGGGTACAAGTGAAGCCCGTGGTGAAAGGATGAAAAAATACTTGGACAAAGCGCAAAGTATTAGCCGAAATTTCTCTTATTTTCGGATAATCCGCATTCCCAGAGCGGGAAATAGCCGAGCAGATACTTTAAGTAAGTTGGCCTCATATCCGAGCTCAAAGGTGGAGGAATTACCGCACAGAAGCATTGATGAAGCTGAAGTACACTCAGTAACCAGTTCACCAAACTGGATGACGCCAATATTAAAGTATCTAGATCAAGGACAACTGCCCGAGGATAAGAGAGAAGCAAGGAAAATCACATGCCGAGCACGTCGGTATGAACTTCATGAAGGAGTCCTATATAGAAAGTCCTACCTTCAACCGTTATTGCGATGTGTAGGACCAGAAGAGACGGATTACATCCTTAGAGAAGTTCATGAAGGATCTTGCGGTAGCCACATCGGAGCTAGAGCGTTAGCTAAAAAAGTTCTGAGATGGGGATATTATTGGCCAACTTTGGTACAAGAAGCAGTACAGCTAGTTAAGAAATGTACGAAATGCCAAATCCATGCAAATATCCCAAGGACGCCGCAGACTGATCTATGTGCTATGCAAAGCCCTTTGCCTTTTATGCAATGGGGCATAGACATAGTAGGACCACTACCACAAGCTCCCCGGCAAATGAAATTCTTGATCGTTGCCGTGGATTACTTCACAAAGTGGGTGGAGGCTGAACCATTAGCTACGATAACAAGCTCAAAGGCATTAGATTTTGTCTGGAAGAACATAGTTTGCCGATTTGGCATACCCCATATCCTCATTTCAGATAATGGGACTCAGTTTACTGACAAAACATTCAAGAATTGGTGCCAAGAGTTGAATATTCAACAGCGGTTCACTTCAGTCTCTCACCCACAAGCAAACGGACAAACGGAAGTAACAAACCGTACTTTGGTGAAAGGATTAAAAACTCGGTTAGAACAAGCCAAAGGACAATGGGTAGAAAATCTTCCTCAAGTCCTATGGTCTTACCGAACTACACCAAAAACCTCCAACGGTGAAACTCCGTACAGTCTAGTGTACGGCACTGAAGCCGTAATTCCGGTTGAGATCGGCATACCCAGCCCCCGAACCCTTAATTTCTCAACAGAACTGAATGACGACGGACTGAGAGCCGAACTAGATCTTGCCGAAGAAAGAAGAGAATTGGCCTTCATAAAAGAAGCCAAGTACAAGGAGCAAGTAACCCGGTATTATAACCAAAGGGTGAAAAAGCTGCAGTTTCAAGTGGGAGATCTCGTATTGAGAAACAATGAAGTAAGCCGAGCAGAAAAGCTGGGCAAACTTGAACCCACATGGGAAGGTCCGTATCGGGTGTCAGAAGTCCTGGGAAAAGGGTCTTATAAATTAACCCACATGTCAGGAGAACAAGTACCCCGAACATGGCATATTTCCAACCTCAAGAAGTTCTATTTGTAAGAGACAAGGTCCGGTCAGTCTTGTGTCTAGTTCGGTCCTAGGGTTATGTGCTTTCATATTTTTATTGTTCTTTATACTTGTCGTTTTTTAAAAGGTTAAAATCTTTTTCGTCCTTTTTATTTGTCTCTCTATGTGCGTTTTGTCTCTTATAAATGTTACTGAGGTGTATTGCTCCTTAAAGGCTGATCCCCTTTTTTTAGAGCATGTATTAAAGACAATTGTGAGTCCAAGCTTCTAAGGAAGATACAAGATTCCACAATTCAGCTTAAGAAACAAGCAATTCGTCTGAAACGAACTGCAATAAGCCGAAAACCACTCCGGTTAACTAGGGAAAGTCCAATCCAAGCGATAAAACTCGCCAAATAAGGACACTAACTAAGTCCGGTCAAAGAAGAGTTTACTTCATAAGACCGAGGACGAGTACAATAAATGAAATAAAAAATCGCTGAACTGTAAATACGCAGTGATAGAAGCGAATTGAAAAAATTTCATTTACTAAGTCTTGTTGGGCATACAATTCCGCTGCCCTACGAGAATGCGTTACACTATTACAAAGGACTATTCTACTGTCTACGATTGCTAAAGTTGAGCCACCTATCCGAAAAATCCTCATGATGCTGAGTTCGGGCGTTCCGAGCAGATGAAGAATAAGTAGGTGGGCGAGATGCTCTGATCGACCTACCGCCTCTTCCCTGAGTCCGGGAAGTTCTAGCACCTCGGCGGCGAAGAGTCTCTTCACGAAGCATTCGCTGATCTTGCTCACTCATATTCACAACTCCTCTACGAACTTCAGGGCGTTCTTGTCTTGACGTTTCCGGTTGCTCCTGAGTCCGTTGCTGATTTGGAGTAGAAATTTGAGTAAGTGGATTAGAGGTTTGAGTTGTAGTGTGAGCGTCTGTTAGCGGGAAACGGCTAAGGAATCTCTCGATTGAGGGACGCCGGGAAAGAATGATGTCGTACAGAGAAGCCAAGCGCCGCAATGATTTCACAACTTGTTGGCAAGCCGAGCTCTCCAGCACATTGTTCTTCCGGAGTACATGAAGCTTCTCCCACAGTTCATCAACTTGATTCTGAACTTCAGATATAGTCATTCCCCCGCGCCCGCAGATGAAATCTTCATATGCAGTCCTCTCAGCGATGACAGTATTCAGCTCGGCCTCCAGATCTTTCTTTATGGACTCTAAGTCCTTATTGTTGGACTCCAGCTCCACTAAACGAGCCAAGAGTTCATCATACTTCATCTGGTCATCTATAGCTTTTTTCTCAGCTTCATTTAAAGCCAAAGAGTATAGCCGCTTCCAGTGAAGTACCTCCAGCTCCTTAGAGTTAAGAATACGAAGCAGCTATGTCAGTTCGGCATTTCAGTTTACCGAGCAGGCAGTAAACCACAATAGGAGTAAAAGAGATTAAGAAGAGCTATAAGGAAGACACGAGTGTAGAAAGAAGAATTTTTTTTCATTCACAAGAAAAAATTTACACAAGGAGGGCTTCAAGGCCATTTTACAAATAGAAAGAAAGAAACTAAACTAAGAGAAGGGAGACGAAATCATACTTCGCCAGTTTCGTCTCCGGCTTCCCTGTGGGTTTCAGCTTCTTTCTCCTTGTCGACCTCGGTCTCAGCCTCGGCCTCCCTCCTCCCTCCCTCCTGCTCGGCGCCCCCATCGCCGATCTGCTGCACCTCTTGCTCGGCGTGCCCGTCGCCGGTCTGCTGATCCTTCTGCTCGGTCTCCTTGCCGGCCTCATTTTCCTGCTCACCCTCTTCTTTGAAAATTGAAGCGGGTGAAACAGGCCCCAAGGAGGCAAAGATGGCCTCCATGTTCTCGTCACGGTCAGCACGGCAATTACGGACTCGTTCAGCAGAAAGCAGGACCGATGAAGACGCAAGCTCCTCAAGGAGCGGCAGACTCTGGAGACGCGCTGCAATCTCTCGGCCATACAGCGGCAAGACGACTTCGGGTTTCTGCTCAACATTATCGGTCATCAATTTCAGCAGATCACCGATAAGGGCCAAAAATTGATTGCTCAAAAAGAGTTTCTCCGTGTAAACACGGAGAGCCTCCCCCTGAGCAACCACGGCAGCCGCCTCCCTCTGTGTCGACCGCTCTCTCTGGATGATGAGCTGGTCTTTGGCACGCTGGGCTTCATCCTGAGCCGAGATCATAGCGGCCCTTGCCCTCTCAAAGTCTGCCCGAGCCTGTTCGGCCTGGTGACGAGCAGCATTCAAATTCCTCTGCATCTCATCATAATCGCTGGACGCTTTAGAGAGTTCAACTGTGACGAGTTTGCAGAGCATATTGTTCCTCTGAAAATGGAAAAAGGAAAAAGTCAACAGAGGGGCCACAAAAAAAATATAGGAAAGAAGCAAAGCCAGAAAATCAAGAAGAAAATTCACCTCTACAAAGTCCTTTGGCCATAAAAAGGGCTCAGAGATATGTTCCGAAGTGGCCGTAACCACTCCTGATCCATAACCCCCCTGGACAATGTCTCTCTCTGGCGCTTTTGGGGGTTTCTGAGTCTTCGCCTTCCCCCTTGCCGAGGTCGATCCCGGCTTTTTTGGATCCGAAGACTGACTCGAAGAGGTCTTCTGCCTCTTCGGATTCTTCTCGGCATCAGACGCCGAGCTGGTGGTTTTCTGTTTCTCCGGCTCCTTTGATTCGGAGGATTTGCGACCAAGCCTGCTTAGCATGTTCACTGCCAAAAAGCAAGAAAACAAAGTTAGTTTTCGCCGCTAAAGCAGTAAAGCATAAAAAAGAAATCCTCACCCTCAGTCTCTTCGTCCGAAGACGAGGAGTCGAACACGAAGTCACCCTTGACGAGCTCAGATTCCAAATACTGTTTCCTAATCATGGGAATCTTATTGAGCCCGCCCTCGAGCTCGTCCAACGGTTCTACCCGAGGATGAGGAATTACGGACTTCGGCCCTCTCCAGGAAAAGTCCGGAGCCGCTGTCCTATTGTAAAAAAAGAAGCGATTTTTCCACATCGGCCATTTGGTTTTACAGAAGGCTCTAAAGGGCTGTAAAGAGATCAAGTAAAACCAGGATCCCTTTCTCTTAAACTGAAAGAAATTAAGGATTGCCCTCAGAGACAGATCCTTTTCTAGTCTACGCAGCTCGGCAGCAAAGGCCGATAAGTGCCTCCAAGAATTTGGAGTCACCTGACCTAAAGGAAGTTGGAAAAAATCAAGAAGCTCTACAAAGGCGGGGGGAAGAGGGAAACGAAGCCCGCATTCTAAGCAGGCTTCGTAAACGGTGGCATAACACCATCAGAAGATAACGAAGAAAGGAGTGAACACGACATAGCTTTGTTATAACAGTAGAAAAATTACAATACATAGGAACAAGATTATAATTTTTAACTGTCGGAGAGTTGTTGCCGCTTTACCAATTGTTAGCGCCAATGCGTCACACTCTGTTTTCATGCCCAGTTGTAACTTCAAGGCTTCAAACTCCACAGTTTTCATGCGCAATTTCTCTTGCAGAACACCTTCATGTAGCGATTTGGCTCGAAGTTCAGATTCGAATTGGTCTCGCTCAAGTTTCACTCTCTGAACGTAACTGTCTTGGCTTGGGGATAGACTCGCATCAACCCATCAAAAAAACTTGCAATCATCTTCCTGCATAATACTTTCTCATTAATCTTTCTGCCAACAAAATTAATGGAAAAACGAACAACATACATGATTTTAACCTTCCATATTGGGCAGCGATAGTAACGTCTACCCGGGTTAGCAGCCGTCCTAGATATCACAAGCTCAGCCTCAAGATCGTGATTACAATTCACATTTTCGGGACGAGGCCAATTCCAATTGAAGCTTGAACCGAAAGATTGAGAAGAAGAAGAAGAAGACATTGCAACACGACCTGAATTCAATTCGACAATACAAAATTCAAATCAGCAATGCAATTTTGCCGAAAGATAGCACATAGCACATAGCACAAAATCTAAAATCATAATTCCAGATGCCCAACTGTAAACTTCAACCAAGAATTGCAAAATTTTCCAGATGCCCCGACTGTAACCCTACAACCATTAAATTAAATTCCAGATGCCCGACAGTAACCCTACAACAAAAAAAATCAACCAACAATTGCAAAATAAAATTCCAGATGAAATCGCCTAAACCCTTGTGGATACCCTAAATTTAGCGAAATCCAGATGAAATCCCCTAAATTCCAGATGCCGAACAAATGAAATCCCCTAAATTCCAGATGCCCAACAGATGCCTCGCCTATTATGTTTAGAGAGGAAAATATGAAAGCCGACGAAAATGAAAGATGAAAGAAACGAAGTGTCTATTCTGTTTGACTACGAATGAAATCATTTGGAGAGGGAGGGAAAGATGAAAGAAAATAGGAGAATGGAAATATGATTACTATTCTGTTTGACAATACAACTCTTACACATGCAGACTATGTGCAGCATAGGGTGCAGGTTTAGTAGGTAAATAGTCTAAACTGCCCTTCTGCCCATGTGGGCATTTTCGTTCGGAAAATGGCAAAATACACAAGGTTTGTGATTATATATTTTGTTAGATACCTATGATGTGATTTTTAAATGTTAGGGGCCTCTGCTGTTACAGGGCGAAAAGTTAGGGCCCTTTTGTGCAGTTCACTCGAAAATGTATGATAAATTTATAATACGAGGTCTATTGATAAATGACACGATCTAGTGTTAATGTTTAATTGAAAATATTTTATTAACCACTTAGCTCATCGGTAAAAGTAGTTAGTGATTGGAAGTGTATAGGAAAATAATGGCCGCTCATACTTCTAAAGAGTAAGAATGAATTGAAACACACCAAATACTATAAAAGAAAGAGATATTGATATTGAAACACACCAAAAATATAAAAGAAAGGGATTCCGAGAGTATGCATGTATGAGACTGCATATTCATAGAGAGGTTAATAGATTTTATAGGTGCTACTTATTAAAAAAAAGTGCATGTTCTTTTCTAACGTCTTCTATCAAATAAAATTCCAAGATTGAGTGTGTCAAGTATGTGATTAAGCGATAAGAGGTTCACTGCGATGGACACCACTCCGTCGACAACGATATAATTTATTAGTACTAATATTATAATTATTGTTAAAATACAAAAATCCGACCTTGGCTTTGAATTGGATTGCTGCCTTTCCATGTGCCTGAGGATATCTGGGCTTTGAATTTATTGATTATTGTTTGTTCATGATGGGATACGAACTAAACAACTAAACAATAATTGCGAGCCCAATAGCAGTGACGGCCCATCAGCCCAAAACCCAAGAAAGAGTATCAGTTCGGCACAACCAAAGAGTTCGGTCACAGCCTATAGCTCGGTAAAAGCCGACCAATCGAGCTCAACTCTCAGATCGGCAAAAGCTGATCGGCAAAGTTCAGCAGTTCGGTCTCAGTATTCGACCGAACAAGGAGATAGTGGACCCATGCAGGATCTCCACGACCTCCATTACACCCACGATCTATTTAGTGGTATTAAGCAGTTATCAACCCCACTACCAGGGCTGCAAACCACGATCTTAGTTCGAATGTATAAATAGAACTTAGATCAGATAGACCAGTTTTAAGTTCTCTAGATCCTGAATCTCATATAGCAAATCAGTATTGTAATCTGTAAGCTAGATCAAGCAATACAAATTTGCCCTCTATTCTTCCCGTGGACGTAGATTTACCTCAGTAAATCGAACCACGTAATTCTCAGTGTTGTGATCTTCATTTATTACTTGCATTTATTCCCATCAAAAATTCGCTAAATCATCAATTCATTTCTGAATTTTCAAATTTCGTGATGTTAAGTTTCCATGGCCTAAGACATTGGTGAAGAAATGGCTCAACATCCAAGCCAAAACTGAGGATTTTCACGCCGAAGAAATGGCTCAACATTAAATTTGTCAAACATTGACTTCAGATTTATTTTCTGTGTAAAGTTGCATTTAATTCTAAAATGCAGCATCTAATTCATCATTTAATTTGTCGAATTTGTGTTCGGTTTTGATAGTTTTAGAGAAGAAAAAAAAAATACACTACACCAATATTATTAATAATAATTCAAAAGTAAAAGACAATCATCATTCATCACATCACTTTATCTACTTTATTATACACCCACTTAACTCACTAAATATCCATTTCTTAGACTCTGTGTCCAAAAGTTCCACCTCTATTAAGACGGAACAGAAGGAGTAGTATAATTGACTTATTTATATATCAAAATTTTTATGACGTCAACCGCGTTAGAGGCTTTCAAGACTTTGATTTTTCAGTTTAGTTCGTGACTAACAATATTTATTTGACCATAGAATTATCAATCTTTATATTGAAAAATTTACAGATTAAATAAAATTTGATATCCATAACGTCATCTTGTCGTAAACATTAAGGCCATCCATTACGCTGTCTCTATACCGTCCCTTAAACTGTCCCTTAACTATTATTTGACCACTATTTGATGGCCCCACTGTCCTTTTTTCCACCATCCCTTAACTAAGGGACGGAACCTGCAACGCTCCGTCCCTTAACCGTCCCTTATTCCGTCCCTTAATTACTATTCATTCAATTTCATTTTTTTTCCAACCCAATTCAATTTAAACAAACACAATTCATTAAAATTAAAGACATATTATTGGTTGTATTTTGTTGAGTGTTTTCAATTTTTAGGTATTAATTTATTGAATAATTTTATGTGTTTGATATTTTAGGTGTTAGATTGTTGATTTTTTCAGTAGGAGTAGTAGATTATTTAAATTTTTATTCGAATAAATTTGAATTAAAATTGAATGGATTATTTGGTTCCTATAAGAATCGGCCAATTAAGTACTGATTGATTAGGGCACCAGCAACGCTGTGCCGTTGCGGTTCCTATGCCGTTCCGGCGGAACGGTTCCGCGGCGGCACGCGTTGCGGGGTGCGTTCCGTCGCCGTTCCGTGCCGTCGCCATTCCTATGTCGTGCCGCGTTCCGTTCCGGAGGAACGCGGAACGGAACGTTCCGCCACGCGCCGAGGCTACGTGGCGGCCTCCCATTGACGCGTGCAGCCCACTCGCTGCCCCGCGAGTGGGCTTCGTCCGGTGACGCAATAATTAATTTTTTTTAAAAAAATTCGAATTTAATAAAAAATTTTTTTTTTTGCAACGGTAATGAGACCGTTTTTTTTATATCCGTTTTTTTTATTTTTTTTAATTTTTATTTTATTTATTTACTCTATAAATACTCCTAATTCATACTCATTTCAATCACAAACACACATCTATTCCTCTCTATTTCCACCCCAATTTTCATCTCAAATCAACTATATTTTCCTTCTCCCAAATTTAATCAAACTAATGGATCCTTATGAACAAATGCGTCAAATATTGGAACAATCACTTGAAGAAGATCGACGACGGGAGGCGGAAGAAGCCGCGCCACCCCAACGACGCTCCCGTACGTACATCCATCGTAACCGGGAGGAAGCCGCCGCAAGGTTAGTACGCGACTACTTCTGCGATAACCCGGTTTGGGGAGATACGTACTTCCGTCGCCGTTTCCGCATGGGGAAACCGTTATTTCTCCACATCGCGAATACTTTGGCAGCCCGGGAAGAGTTCTTTCAGGAAGGGTTCGACGCGGTCGGCCGTCCCAGCCACACGACGCTGCAGAAATGTACTGCAGCAATCCGTCAGCTTGCGACTGGACAAACGGCCGACATGTTCGATGAATACCTCCACATCGGAGACAGCACTGGGCGAATGTGCTTGCTCAAATTCTGCCAAGGCGTCCGGGCAGCCTTCACCGACGAATTTCTCCGAAGGCCAAGCACGACCGATTGTCAGTTCCTGCTCAACCTTCACGAAACAGTGCACGGATTCCCCTGGATGCTCGGCAGCGTCGATTGCATGCACTGGCAATGGAAGAATTTCCCGGTGGCGTGGAAGGGGTCCTACACGAGCGGCCACAAAGGCACCCACCCAACCGTTATACTTGAGGCCGTTGCCGACTACCGCCTTTGGATCTGGCACGCGTACTTCGGGGTCCCCGGGTCGAACAACGACGTAAACGTGCTCCACCAGTCCGACCTCTTGACCGAAGTTTTGGATGGTAAAGCGCCGGCCATCAACTTCGTCGCCAACAACCGGCTTTATAAAATGGGGTACTATCTCGCCGATGGCATCTACCCGAAGTGGCCTACCTTCGTGAAGACGTGCAGTGGGTCTGCGAACCCAAAGCAGACTCTTTTTGCGCAGAAGCAGGAGGCTGCTCGCAAGGATGTGGAGAGGGCGTTCGGGGTTCTCCAAGCGCGCTTCAACATCATCAAAGCCCCGGCTCGTACGTGGTTCATGGAAAACATGGTCGACATCATGTATACGTGCATAATCTTGCACAACATGATTGTCCAAGACGAAGGACCCGAGGCGGGAAATTGGTTCGACGACGAATCCCCCGGAAGCTCAACCGCAAGTAGTCCGCCTCGAAGTGGAGCGCATCCGTCTATACAAGAACGGTTATCTATTCGTGCAAGGACACGCGGCTCTAGTGCCCACACCCAACTCCAACATGATCTAATTGAGCACATTTGGGCAAATTTTGGCGGATGAAATTATTAAAATTGTGTACTTTTATTTTTTTAGGATTTTAATTGTGTGCTTTTTATTTTTTTACGTTTAAGTTGTAATTTTTTTTAATGTTGTGTGTTTTTTTAATAAAGTGTGTTTGTTTTTTAAAGTGTGTTTATTTAAATTGAATTGGGTTGGAAATAAAAAAAAATGAAATTGAATGAATAGTAATTTAAGGAACGGTTAAGGAACGGAGGGTTGCAGGTTCCGTTCCTTAGTTAAGGAATGGAGTAAAAAAGTACAGTAGGGCCCTCAAATAGTGGTTTAAGGAACGATATAGGAACGGTATAGGAACAGCGTTGTGGATGGCCTTAGAACCGAACCAGTCCAATATGGTTTCGTACCAGTTCCTGAATTTGTAAAAATTTACAACAGGTTCGATTAGAACCGAAACCCTCCGAATAAGTAGGTTGTAGGCCTACTCATACAGATAAAGTAGATCTTACTATTTTCTAGCATCCGTCTTATAAATCCTAAATTAAGCATGTTTAGCCTAGGAGTAAGTGTCTCGCTTAGCCCAAGTCGGCGGCGGTTCTTGATGGGCGGCGACAAGGAGTTACGTCAGAAGAGTTGCAAAGAAAATTGTACGTACTTTCTAGGAAACTGGTTGCATGTTACGTCAGAAGAGTTACGTCAGAAGAGTTACATTTCTTTTTTCTAATTTAAATACATCAACAATGAGATTTTCTAAAGAATTTTCTCAATAAACACTTTCATTCGAGAAAATACTACTATAATTTTACCCTTTTTTTCAATTATAAATTTTGGTTGTTATTGACAATAAAATCTTTTAGTTATTTACTCAACTGTCTAATGTTTTGAAAAATTAACAAATTTTAAGAGATGTTGCATGTAAATTAAGATTTTTGTGATTCAAATTACATTTGATTAAAATGATGATTGTTTTTTATTTTTATATATTAATATTTTATTTCATAATTTAAATGATTGTCTAAAAATCTACATTATATTTTATTTATATAAGTTTCTTTATTCAGATAATGTCATTGTAAAGATGTTAGTGAAATATAGTACTCCTATTACTTTAAAAAATTCACTCCTCATAAATTTCAATAAATATAAATTAAAATATATATCTGTATTTAAAAAGTGTCGAACATTAAATAAATTAGAAAAAATCTATCCTTAGGAAAAAAACAGAAAATTCCAAAGTTTGGGGCAATTTCTATAAAATTTGAAAGTTTAAGGGAAATTCTAGAAAATCTTGGAAGTTTAGTGTATTTTCAAGTGTCAATACTCGCCATATTTTGCCACATGGGCACTTCCGACGTACACGTTAGCTTCAATTTAAAAAAAATAAAAAATATGGAAAAAATTCAAAAAAAACTAAAAGTTTGGAGAAAAACTAGAAAATATTCAAAGCTCATACTCCCTAGTCCCAAAATAAGCGAGACGTTTCTTTTTCACACCCGTTTTGGGAAATAATATAAAATAGTTGAAGTGGAGAAAACTAAAGTAAGAAAGAATTATGTAGAGAAGACTCTCCTCTATATAATTCTCTCTCTTACTTTACTATCTCTTTACTCTAACTATTTTATACCTCCCCGTCTCACAAGAATATACACTTTTTCCTTATTAGTCCGTCCCACATGAATAAACACTTTCCAATTTTGAAAACTTTTTTTTCTCTATTGAGGTAAGACTCGTTCTCCACTACCAATACTTTAATTAATTTTTCTTTGTATCTCTCTCTTACTTTTTCAATTTGCATTAAAAACTAGTGCTAAATCCAAAATGTATTTTCAGATGAGGGCGAAAAAGAGGCGTTTATCTTATCTTGAGACGGAGTGAGTATTTTTACAAGCAAATAACCCTTTTGTAACTATAGTACTCCCTCCATCCGTGATTAAATGTCTCATATTTGACCAGTTTTAAAAAATTGTTTGCCTTTATGTACAGAAAAGTTAGTGGAATGTGGAGTCTACTTTTATGTATTGGTTTTATAATAAAAATGTGAGTGGAATGAGTTAGTGGAATATATGGTCTACTTACCAATTATAGTAAAAGTGAAATGAGATATTTATTGGCGGACGAATGAAAAAGGAAAAATGAGACATTTAATGGCGAACGGGGGAGGATGCAGTAGTAAGAAAGAACCCAAATTTGACCAATAAAGAATAGTCAGGTTAGTGGGCAGCTTCAACTACTCATGTAATAAAATTCAAGCAACAAAGGTAAATTCGTCAATTTTCAACAGTTAACCCTCTGCATAAATAAATAATACTATCATCATACATCAAGCAAGCTAGCATTAGTGAGGGATATAGTATTAACAATTATGGAGATCCAAATATCATTACTACTACTATTACTATGCATCCCACTCTTGCTCTTCACTCTCATATTCAAATCCAAAAACACTAGAAATATCCACATCCCACCCGGCCCATGGAAGCTCCCCTTCATCGGAAACATCCACAACCTCCTCGGCGCCGTCCCTCACCGCTCCCTCCACCAACTCGCGCGCATCTTCGGCCCAACGATGCACCTCAAACTCGGCCAACTCTCCGTCGTCGTCGTCTCCTCCGCCGACGCCGCAAAGCAGATCACCAAAACCCACGACCTCAACTTCTCCTCCCGCCCCTCCACCATCGTAACCGAGATAATCACCTACCACTGCACCAGCATCACCTCCGCCCCCTACGGCGACTACTGGCGCCAGCTCCGCAAAATCTGCACTCTCGAGCTTCTCAGCGCCAAGCGCGTGCACTCTTTCCGCTCACTCAGAGAGAGAGTTTTCCACGACCTCGCTCTGCGGATCGCATCCAAAGAAGGATCGCTGATCAATCTGACGGCGGAGCTACAAGCGTCGACGTACGCTCTTATTTCAAGAGCGACGCTTGGGGAGCAAACGAAGGTGCATGAGGCGTTGATTCCGATTCTTGAGGAGGTGATGGAGTGTGCTGCTGGATTTGATGTTGCTGAGTTTTTTCCTTCGATTAAGCTTCTTCAGGGGGTGAGTGGGCTTAGGAGGAGAGTTCGGGGTTTGCACAGAGAGATTGATGGCATACTTGAAGATGTGATCCGTCTGCACAGAGATGTGAAGGCGGACGAGCGAAGAGAGCACGAAGATTTTCTCGATGTTCTTCTCAGGGTTCAGGAAGACGGACTCGAGCTTCCTCTTATGACCGACAACATCAAGTCCGTGCTCGTGGTTGGTTTTCTAATTTTCTTCTCTCGTCTTTCATGCATCACTTAGCATCTTTAATAGTGGGGTGTAATTTATCTTGCGAAGACTTGACTTATATTTGGCTTGTTTTATTTGTTCTTCATCACATTTTGTTTCTTTCATTCTTTAGTAATAATTTGAGTAATATTTGTACATAGCTTTTTTATGCATCACTTAGTATCTTTAGTAGCACTATTTGCTCGATTCTCGAAATTCCATCTAAGATCACGTGTGTGACGTAATTTTATCTTGCGAAAATAGATTTTTCCTTAACTCGACTTCAGTTGTTGTTTTTCTTTTTGTTTCTTACATCTGATTGTAATAGTTAGAATACCGCTGGCATACAGTACGCATGTTAAGTTTTTCGATGTTTCTAACAAGTTCATCTAACAAAACCCGAAGGATATGTTGGGAGCTGGAGGTGAGACATCAGCCACAACAATGGATTGGGCAATGTCTGAAATGCTCAAAAACCCGAGAGTCCTTCAAAAGGCGCAAGAAGAGGTGAGGAAGGCTTTCGACGAAGATGGATACGTAGACGAAGCTCGCATAACTCAACTCAAGTATCTCAAGTCAGTAGTGAAGGAGGCTCTAAGGATCCATCCGCCGCTGCCTTTGCTACTTCCACGAAAATGCGGCCAAGCATGTGAGATCGATGGATACGAGATTCCAGCAGACACCAAAATCATCATCAACGCGTGGGCTGTCAACAGAGACCCCAAATATTGGAAAAATGCAGAGTGCTTCGAGCCAGAGAGATTCATGGATAGTTTGGTGGATTACAAGGGAAACAACTTCGAATATATTCCGTTTGGCGCGGGAAGGAGAATGTGCCCTGGCATGACGTTCGGGCTGGCCAACGTTGAGCTCCCACTTGCAATGCTACTGTATCATTTCGACTGGAAATTAGGTGGTGGGATGAAGCCTCAAGAAATGGATATGGCTGATGGGGTCGGCGTGACGTCTAGAAGGATCAAAGATCTCTGCGTTGTTCCTTCTATCAGAAGACCTTTGCCTTCCAAATAATCAACAAAGCTCACGGATAAAAATTCAGTCACACATTAGGCAAAATAAATAAGCTCACTTGGTCTATCATAAATAATGAATAAATGATCAAAGTTCCTTCGGTTGATCATATTTTTCCTTGGTGTGTTATAGGCTACTTTTATTTGGTATGCATCAAACTTACTAGTACTTTTACAAAAATTCAATGTCAAGATATTTTAATTAAGTGGCAATTTTGCGAAATAGATAGTCATAGAATGGAAAGAGACAAAAAAATATGGTCAAGTTTTACTCATCCCACGCCAAGCACGATACTATGGACATTAATATGGACTATTGATGTCAAAGTTAACCTACCTTGACTCAATAATCAGACGACAGCATTGACTCAGTAGAAACCGTCGATTCTGGTTCTGTTTCGTGGAAGATTTTCGATGGTTCAAAAATGTTGTAACCTAAATAGGACCGCCTAGTTCACGGTTCCAGTTACAGTTCGACTTGTAGCCGACACTCCAGAACTAGCAATCAATGATCTTGTTCCGAGTAGTATTTCTAGTTTCAATTTAACCATGAATCTTTAGTTGAGATTCAAGGTGTCAACTTAGCCAGGCTGACCCATCAGCTCGAGGCTGGTCGGATAGACTACGTAGGCAGGATTGGGCCGGATACCCCACTAGCCACTAGAATTGAGTTCCATTTGTGTCCAAGCAAAATTAGGGTCACATCAAAATAAGCTTAATACATTATGTACTCCATATATTAATTTGTATTTCATTTTAATACTAAACATAATTCGTGGTTCAAATATATTTTAGACTAACTCTATTTTTTGGTGTTAAACATGTGATCATTTTACAATTTTAGTTCAAAACATTACGTTTGAAAGTTTGTGTAAGTTACACTCAAATAATCATATGTTAAAACATGTTAGATGATGTGTGAAATGCTCAAAAATCACAAGGTGGTGAAGGAAAGTATGAGGATGCGTCCTTTCGAATTTGCGTCTGGTCTACTATGTGCATTTTCGACATGAATCGTTGGCAGTCGCACGAAAGGACTCCTTCAAAGAAACTCGTGATACCACTTGGTATAATGTTTGTCCTTAGTGATGGAAACAAAAATTTAAATAATTCAGTGATAAAATTTTAAAATATAATAATAATTTTAAGATATTTATGTTTTATTCAAGTTTTCAAGTTTTACAAACTATTTATAGTTAGCTCGCTCACCTCACAAACCAACTCTTTTAACCGTCTTAGCTTAAGCTAGCTGTCATTTCTCGTTGTCGATTGTTGTAACGATATCAAAGCATTTTGCGAGTTAGCTCACTCACCTAAATATCATTTTGCTATAAATTTTGATTCAAATAATGGGAGAGGTAACAAAACATGAGAAGAAAACAAATAGCACATCTTTTTCATTATTCCATTCCACCACATTGGTTGTAAAACCATCGCAGTTTTCTTGGAATTGGGACTGATACTGGGAAGATTCATAAAGAACGAATTAATCTAGTGAGAGCAAACCACTCCCGATGAAATAATGACAACCACTCTCTAAATAAAGAGCTAACCCACTCACATGCAATATTAATGGCTAAAATAACTATGCGATATTAAAGACTAAGATAACTCAATGAAACAACTATTTGTTCAAAACCTAATCATTTGTTCATTTGCTTCATGTAATTTAAATTAAGACTCCGGTATTTAATACTCCTGCCTATGCAATGTGAAATAACTTGTGTTTTTGCTTCATTTGCATCATATAATTTAAATTGATAATACTTTTGTCTATGCAATGTGTAATAACTTGTGCTTTTGCAAGTGTTCCTATAGCACTATATTGTTTGTGCATGCGTCTATACATATGCGGACAAAATTATATCCAATATATATTCGCAAATGTTAATTTTTTTTATTATATATAAGCCTTTTAGCTTGTTATATATATGGATTACATACATCCACATATTCATAGGTCTTGTTTTTTATTACAGAATTTTCTATTATAATCTTATATATATTTAGACTTTTTTCATAGACATCTAGATATTTTTTGTTACAAAATCCAGATATATCCATTTGTCTATTAAATTAATATCTAGTTAATTTATTCAATTCATATTTATATATAATATTTGTAATTCTAATTATTAATTATAACCATTCATATTATATAAGAAGAAGTTATGTGTTGATTTAGTACTACCATTATTCAACATTTATAAAAGTAAGAAGCTTAAAAAAGAAAAAATATTTATGAAAATAAATAATTAGAATTAATATGAATTTAACGTTAAGTATCTCCCCAAATTCCCCTAAAAACACGTCAATTTGCATTAGGTTAAAAATTAGTTCATCGTTTGTCTTTCTTTTTCATCAATCCAAAATGGCTCTGGTACCGAATTGGGGTCTCCGGAAGATTGAACGGTGACCGAAATTCGTCCTACACAAAAGGAATTATGCGAGAGAGAAATAACAAATTCTTAACTAACTACTATGACGCGCTTATGGCGAATACATCAGTGATTCTTTACTCCACGTGTTGCATGCATCCAAGCAACACGCTTATTTTAATCCATCTTCACGCTTATTCCACACATGCTCCTTATCACGCGTACCAGGCTCCATGTTTACTCGTTTCTTCTTTGTCTTGGTCTGGCACTGATTAAGCCTCTGTTGGAGCTGCGGTTTGGCCTATACTGGCTCTATCGCAGTCTGTATATTGAAACTAATTTTCTAAAGGTTAATTATGCGAAATTATTACTTATTCTGCGAGTGACATATCTAGGGATCTTGTTGAGAATACATAGAGATTAAAATTATCTGGAACTTCAAATTAGGGCCAGATCAATATTCTACTCTTTAATTTTGCTCTATCAATCAAAATTTATTTCTTTATTTTCTTATATTTTTTATGAAGGGTTTTAGATTCATATATTATGGAAAATTTATCTGCCTTCATTCACTCAATCAAAAATTCAAAATCTTTCTTTATTTTCTTATGTTTTTTAATCGAGATTCTTAAATTTATGGAGTAGTAGTATATAAGAACAAGAGCATGAACCAAGTATTACTCTCAGTTTCACTGATTTGGCTCTGCTTTTTTAACAAAGCAAACACGCAAATTAACCAAAGAGGATTCTAATTCTACCCTTTTATTGTACACATAAAACCACATACATACACTAACACCACCATAAGTAGTCTTCCACCAAAATCAGTCACACAAATGAGTAATAATATCTAATCATAGTACTAATAGCAAATAAGTTGCACACACACACACACACACATCTCTGCTAACAACACTCACTCTTCTTCTATATAACATAATTAGACCATTCAGAATGCGAGGTCTGATCCATGGTTAAGCTCGGCGTCTTCTCCAGCCGCCCTCCGATCAATCTCGCCGGATTCCCAACCGCAGTGCTCCTCGCTGGCACCTGCTTCAACACAACCGATCCAGCCCCAATCTTCGCCCCCTCCTCGATCCTCACATTGCCTAGCACACAAGTCCCCGCCCCAATCAGGACCCCATCCCCGATTTTCGGGTGCCTATCGCCGCTCGCCTTGCCCGTCCCGCCCAGCGTCACGTTATGCAGAATCGACACATTGTTCCCAATCACCGCTGTCTCCCCAATCACCACCCCCGTCGCGTGATCGAGAAGGATACCGCTCCCGATCCTCGCCCCGGGATGGATATCCACCGCGAAGGCCTCCGAAACCCTGTTCTGTATCAACAGAGCCAGCACTTTCCTGCCTTTGCGCCATAGATTGTGAGCTATTCTATGAGATTGAATCGCGGAGAAGCCTTTGAAGTTCAGGAAGCAGTGTGCGAAACTGATGCAGGCAGGGTCCCTCTCCTTCACCGCCCTCAAATCATCAACCACCGCCCTAATTATTTCTCCATTTTCAACTAAAATCCCTAAAATTAAATCGTAAAGGATGCCGCTGGGGAGGCTGTGGTTGCTCAATTTGATCGAGAGGTGATTCGCGAGAGCTGATTCTATCGAATCGTGGCACAGAATAGAAGTATAATAGTAGCTAGACAAAATGGGTTCCTGCTCGATATCTAACCTGGCCTCCTCCTTCATCCGCAGCCACAAATCGGCAACCAAAACCGTCTTTGCTTGTACGCGATCGGTGAAATTAGGTCTGCAACAGATGGCGTAGCTGTCGACAGATTGAGCGGTGCGGGGGGGAGTTGTGGCGGTGGAGGAGTGGACGCAAGTAGCCATGGAGTGGTTGTGTGGCGGGAAAATTGGCTTGTGGAGCAGAAACGGCGAGGAGAAGAATCTGGATGAGAGAGATAGGAGAATGGTGGAAGGGGAGGGAGATTTATTTAGGGCAGAGGGTGTGGCTGTGGAGAAGAAGACGGAGATGGAGAGCGACAGAGCTTTCATTGGAAAATGATTTTTGTATTTGTTTTTTTTTTTTGGGAGCGAATAAATAATTGTGAGGGAGATGAAGCGTAAACGAATTTGGGAATAAGTGGTAAAGTGGAACCACGATTTATAGGGTCCACCACGAGCAGCCGCGACAGTAAGTTAAAGTCGTCAAATAGTGGTAAAAACAAATTGATTTTTTGGATTAGTTATAGCCGTTGCTTTTTATTGTGGGTTGATAATAAAAGGGAAGGCTCATTTAGTAGGTCGCGGCGGAATATGATGTGAAAGATTCGGATATAGTAATAATAATGTTATGCTTAGTTGCATGCACCAAATTAAATGTTAGAATAATCAAATTATACTAATGACATAATTAAGGATTGAATTGCATATCTTACATAGTACTATATGAGGTTGTATACAGAATTCACAAAATATGCATATACATCTTCAATCCTAATTATTTTAAAAGTTATTTGTCTGTAAATTTTTTAAATTTTGCCAAAATCTTATTTTTGAATGCAAGCAGCTATAACACTGTATGTGAATTGTAAACTATATTAATATAATCTGATTTAGCAATCGATTAAGATTTTGGTACTAAGAGCACCCGCAACGCGGGCCGCCGGCGTTCCGCGTGCCGTTCCGCCGGAACGGTTTCGCCGCGGAACGCGTTGCGGCGCATGGTTTCGTCCCGATTCCCTTCCCATTCCGTGCCGGGTGCCGACGGAACGAAACGCGGCACGGTCTGTGCCGCCACGCGCTTCGGCGACGTGGCGCTCCCCGCGGCGTGCGTGAGTCCCACTCGCCGGCCCGCGAGTGGGACACATCACCTGCTGACGCAATAATTATTTTTAAAAAAATTGATTTTTTTAAAATTTTTTATAACGGTAATATTACCGTTTTTTTAACTTTTTTTATTTTTTTTATTTTTATTTTCTTATTCTATAAATACTCCTACTTCATTCTCATTTCACACACAACCAACATCATTTCCTCTCCAATTTTCATATTCAATCTCTACACAAAATGTCCGGCGACGGCAACTACGGCGGTGACGGCTCCGGTGGGTGGGATCTCAACTCGTTCGGCGATTGGCAGACCATGTACAACACACTTGTGTGTTTTTTATTTTTTTTAGGATTTTAATTGGGTGTTTTTTATTTTTTTAAGTTTAAGTTGTAATTTTTTTAATGTTGTGTGTTTTTTAATAAAGTGTGTTTGTTTTAATTGAATTGGGTTGAAAATAAAAATAAGAAATGAAATTGAATGAATAGTAATTTAAGGAACGGCTAAGGAACGGAGGGTTGCAGGTTTCGTTCCTTAGTTAAGAAATGGAGTAAAAAAGTACAGTGGGGCCCGCAAATAGTAGTTTAAGGAACGGTTTAGGAACGGTATAGGTACATCGTTGTGGATGACCTAACATGCTTGCTGCCTCAATTATGTGGTACAATCAAATCATGTGGAGTTTTATGGTACAATCAAATCATGTGGAGTTTTAATGAAATTACCAAACCTTTTTTACTTCCCTGTAAATTGCAAAACTTTTGCTAAATTTTGATTTTGCAATCAATTACAGTACAATTCAATGTTGACATGACTTGTTTGACTAAATTACCTTGCATACTTGGACGATAATCAAGATGACATCATATTAAAGAAAAAAATAAATTATTGTTATGGTTGTAAAATACTCCTATTACGCGTGTTTATTACTTATCTCGTTGTTGTTCTATTTGGTTGAACCGTGTGCTTAACTGATTTGATCGAACTTTACTCTCACTAGGATGATTGTGGACTGGGAGTAGATTAATTTAGAGCATTTAACGTATTACTCTCTCTGTCCCTTAAAATTTGGCACCATTTAGATCTGACACGGGTTTTAAGAAATGTAATAGAAAGTGAGTTGAAAAAGTTAGAGGCATGTTGGTCTTATTTTTATATATTAGTTTTATAATAAAATGTGAGTGAGAGTGAGTTAGTGGAATATGAGGTCCACTACCAAAAATGGTAAAAATGAAAGGTGATAAATTTTTAGGGACGGACGAAAAAGGAAATAAGTGACAATTTTTCAAGGACGAAGGGGAGTTTTTTCTATACAAAAGTAGAGTATTAGAGAACAGCTAGTGTTAGCCCACGCGCTATGCGCGATATAAAATATTTTTGTTTTATTAATTAGACATTGTGAATAATTCAAATAAAATAAAAAATAACATCATTAAAAAATAAAATATAATACGTTATAGTCACAATATGTTAGATAATTATAAATATAAAATTAAATCAACATGGAAATATTTGTTGTTATATTGGTCTTTACAACAAAGAAAATTACCATCCTTAACATATACACACTTTAATATTAAAATACTATCAATATTCAATTGATATAAATATTTAATACACAGCTAAAAAATATAATTGAGACAATGAACAACAAAACAAATAAAAAATACACATATATAAACATTAGAACAATAAAATAAAAGTTAGTAAGTCATGAAAAATAGAGAAAAGAGATAATAATAAAACACAAAGCACATCTACCGCTAACTCTTCTTCAGCCTTATTTTTCTCCTTAATCTCTAAATTGATGATTTATGTTGTATGCATATGCGTAAATACTAATGTGATATCGTATGGTTTTTGTCTTCTTTACTTCCTTTCGCTATTTCGTTGACTTTAGGTGTTTTTCTTTGCATGAAAATTATGAAAGTGACGAAGTTGACGACGAATGTGTAAAGCTGTAGGTTCAAAATATTATAGATAGTCAACAACTTATGTGATTTCTTTATTTATAAAAAACAAAATATTGTAGCCCAGATGGTAAAATAAAACAAATTAACATGAAGAAAATACTTAGATATGAACTAATATCACTAAAATACAATGATCTTCAAAATAGGATTTAAAAGTGCTATGTGCCTTTTACCATCTTTTGCACAACTCTCTCCACTACCTCCGACTCACATCTTCGGCTCTTCGTCTTTCACTCTCTCACATGTCACCTGCTCCGCCTTATTTACGGTTTCCATAATGATAGAACATGTATTTATAGACAAAGATCACCAACATATATCTAGCTAATAAATAATAATTAAAACAAATATTAATTTATGATATAAAAAAACGTTAATAATATTCAATTCATACTCTTAATTGATAATTATTAGCTTAATTTGGTTAAAAACGTCCAAGATATGGACTAAAGTATAGAGTCATTCACTAAATTGTGAGTAAATAATTGAAATTATTTTGACTATCTATTTGAAAATGACGCATAATTAAATTATTAGATGCAAAATTAAAGTAAAGTAATTTAATGCCACACTCTAATAGGCGGTTACATCATTTGGTCAAATTCCAAAATAATACCCTCTATGTCCCATAAAAATTGAGTCACTTCATTTTTTGCACTCGTTTTGAAAAAATCATAATAAATCGGTAGAATGGATAAATAGTAAAGTAAAATCGAGAATAACGTAGATAAGTGTCTTCTCTACATTATTTCAAATTTACTTTATTATTTATCCACTTTAACTATTTATTACGATTTTTTCAAAACGAATGCACGGAATGAAGTGATTCAACTTTTATGAGACAGATGGAGTATTATTTTATTACCAAAGGAAATGAATTAAAAGTAATCAATGGGAATAATCATTGTAACTGCTACATTAAAATTTTCCACAACTAAATTTATTTAATCAAAATTTATTTTTAATTATTGTATTTACATCCCTTGCACAAAATAGTTATTCAAAACCTCGCATTTTATATATATAGATACTATAAAAGGGCATTTAGAGCGAGGATTGTGGCACGTAATTTAGTTAGCACGTATATCCATTATGTAATCTTGATTGATTGTGAAATCATACTTATTAAATAGTGATATTAACAAAGTTGATGTGCAAAAATAGAAGTAAAAAGTTTAGAAATTTAAAAGAAAATACAAATGCCATATAATTATGTCAATATTAAAGTTGTGTGAATGTTAAAATTATGATTAATTAAAATATCAGATTTAATCAATAGTTCAATAATTATATGTAAATTTCAAAATTGATATGAAAAACAGAATTTGGTTTTGATTAGGAAAATATAATAGATATAATGATTACACCTATCAATATCAAAGTTCCTTCTATGTACTACCAAACATACATTGAATCAATTGAACTCAACTTGAAAAAATTTGTGCATTCCTTTCTTTTATTTATCCACTAGGCTAGGCATCCTCTATAAGAGTGTCCACTATAAGGCGGACACGCCTAATAGCCCCGCCCCAGTTTTTTCACATCCCTCCAATAGCCGCGTCCTCGCCGCGAACGCGGCTATCCCGCGTCCGCCCCCCAATAGCCCCAAAAGTTGTCCGCCCACCTTCCCCACTATAGCCGCCCGCCCACCGCCCCCAAGACGCGGCTATAGCCGCGTCCTACTATAGTGGACGCTCTAAGAAGACATGTTAGTTTTAAATAATTAACTTTAGATTCTAAATAATTTGCTTGAAGAATGAAGAAATATAAATTAATAATCATAACCTTTATTCGGAATTAGTGGAAAATCATGTAAAACTATTTAACATTAAATTATTATTTTATTATTTTTATGAATATTTACTAAATAACCCTGTGTGACAAATCACATCACGGGGCATAATTTTATTGAACGAATATACAAAGATAATTTCGGAAATTAATTAATAGGATGATTGGATAAATACACTCACAAGTCACAAATAATTTCGGAATTAGGATTGGTATGTTTAAAGACAAAGAAGAGAAAGACTACAAGACTTTGAAAATCAATGGAGGCCAAAGAAATGACGAGTGCGATTACGTGTTATTCGTTTATGCCACAATTGACTACTTCAAACAGAAACAAAAACAAAAACAAAAACTAATTGTCTCAATTCTACAGGCAGCCTATGACTTTTACTCTTTTCGCCTTATCCATCATTCAATTATTACATTGTTTTTTTCTCACCCTCTATATTGACGGGGAGTAATTATTATAATTATATTAAGATGTTATTTATAATTACTACTTTTTTAGTTTTTTTTTGGATGACCACATGTGTCCCGAACACGTTTCTGGTGGAATACGATTAATTCTACTCGATCGGGTTTGCGGATTAAGGCTGAAAGGAATCCGACTAATCCTGCTCGATCTGGAATCCGACTAATCCTGCTAGATCGGGTGGGCGGATTAAATTTAAAAGGGAATCTGACTATTCCTACTCGATCGGATTTGCTGATTAAGACTGAAAGTCTCCAGCGGGTGGCGGAGCTTGAACCCATGACCTTAAGGTCACCACAACTCCACAACTCCACACTGCGACCCGTTGGTAATTTTTTAGGTTTTTGATTCATTCCCTTGTTAGAATTTGATTTTAAATCTGTTGGAAAGATCACTTTAAGTGTCCAAAGTATATTGGGAAAAGAAAGTGTGGAGTCTCAAGTATATTGGAAATAGTCACTTTAGAGTTTCAAGGAATATAACATTAATAGTGTTATAGTTCCAATTGTTTAGTTCCTAGGTACATTGCTTCTCTAGTACTATAAATAGGGATGTACTATGTATCAACAAAACAATTCAAATCAATCAAAATGTAGTCTTCAAGAGTTCTTCAATTTTATTTTCCGCATTTTACTTTTCAACATGGTATCAGAGCAGCTAACGATCCTTCGTTAGTTTGTTCAAAACCCAAAAAAAATTGGTTGAATGTGTTCATCCTATACCCCAAAATCTAAAAAAAATAATAATTTTTAACCAAAATTCAAGCCTTCTCTGCCGAAGAAATCAATTTTCAGCCACAACAAAAAAAAATATTTATCCCAACCAACACCATCAGCAACGTTCTACCCTACTCCAAATCAATTCCAAGTTCCTATGATGTTTTGAGAGAAACGGGACTGCCAAGAACGTCGGGCAGTGGCTGCCCGAACTGATCCGGACAGCAGCTCCAGCAGACAGCAGCAACGGGGCGACCTCGGCGAGCTCCAGCAGCGGCTAGACGCCCTCGCGACTCCAGCGCTGGAAACTCCGATTGAAGGTGACTCCAACAGCCGCTGCTCAGCTCCAGCCGATGGCGAACGGTATCAGGGATAGACGACGGCGCAGACTGCAAGCAATGGAGACCCCGACAACAGCAACGTGATGATGGCCTCTCTTGTCAAAGCTGCTGAGGAGCCAACGGAGCACTAGCGCCGATAAGGAGATGGCAACGAGCCCGAGATCTGGAGAAAAATCTGTATTCAAGGAACGTCCGGCCGAGGGGGGGAGGAAGTATCCGACCGAACGATTCCTCTCTGATAGAAATCCATGGGTTCCATCCTAAAACCAATTGGTAATAGGAGGAGGGGCCCATGAGACTTATATACTAGTTTCAGTTTTCTCTTGACACCGATGTGGGACAGTTATATGTTATATTTTTAGTTTCAATTGCCAACGCCCTCCCTCAAACCCTTCAAGGTGGACCTTGGAGGGGTTGGACTTTTTTTCTAATCGATTGGACAATCGGTCCAATTTTTTTGGATTGGTTGGGACCACTTGGCCCAAATTTTTCAGCCCAGTTATACTGCTGGGTCAGTCATTTTTTTCGGTTTCAGCCCAGATATACTGCTAGGTCAGTTAAATATGACCCACAGTTGGCGACCCGCTCTGATACCATGATAGAAATCCATGGGTTCCATCCTAAAACCAATTGGTAATAGGAGGAGGGGCCCATGAGACTTATATACTAGTTTCAGTTTTCTCTTGACACCGATGTGGGACAGTTATATGTTATATTTTTAGTTTCAATTGCCAACACTCTCAAATCTATGTTGGCCAAGAAGGCCAAAGATCTGATGAGAGGGAGCGAACCTACAGATGACGAACCCACACGCCAATGCCTGGAGGCTGGAATGAATCTCGAAGATGCAAAGAGAGCCGATAGAGCAGTGATGCATTCTGAGCAGGATCGGAGAAGGCGAGTGTATAACGAAGGATAGGTGTAAGGGCACCAGGTTGAATGCTGAGAAGAGAGCAGCGAAAGCAGCCCGTAGAATATGGGCCGCTGAGAAGGGTGAGGCGGTGATCGAGCATATGCAGTCGAGAAAGCTACGGAGCTAAGAGCCGGCGATAGGGCAGATGCGGCAAAGCAAGTTGTTACCGAGAAGATGCCGCTGACTGTGAGGAACTGCGAAGTTTGGTTGCGACTCGTCGAAGATGGCCTGGCCTGATGAGAGAAGATAAGCTAATTAATAGCATCCAACCGCGGTGGAGATGGCAGCGCTAGAAGCATAGGTTGGCGGCTGGGGAGGAGATGCACTAAATTGCCAACCAATGCTTCCATGGATGGAGGAAAAGGCTCCAAGGGAGCAGCCCTGTTGGAGAAGGCTGAGCAGAAAAATGGCAGCATGCTAGTCATCTATCCTCGAATCAAGGAGAGAATCGCAGAGAAAGAGGCGGAGCAGCCAGCCAGCATCTGCGCGGTGAGGGGGAGAGAGATGGCGTCGCCACACAGCTACTGTGAATGCCATGGTGGGAATAAAACCTTCGAAGTAGCCATCGTCAAATCCCATCAAGAATTTTGGTGGCAGAATAAGACGATGGTTAGTGGGAATGAAAGCCGGAGAAGATCGATACGATGACCGCATGAATGGCGGTGAATACTCTCGTAGCAGCAAGTTGCTATAACCGAGAAGAGTCTTTGGAGAAAGGAAATTATTGATTACATCGGAAAGTAGGGCCAGAATAGTTGCCGGAAATGGAGCTGCTAGCGGCAAAGTCAGGTAGGCCCGTGAGGGAAAGCAGAGAGCACTCCAGCCTATTTCAAGATGAAAAGGATTGGCAATCACCGACGCACATGCCTGTCGAAGGAAGCCCGAGCCCGAACTGAACGAATAACAGAGAGGAGGCCGAAATACCTCCACCCAGAAAGAAAGAAGGAAGATAAGTCAAACTGCTGACAATGTCAAGACAAGGGAGATGGCGCGGATGATTCCGCGTTCGGAAATCAGATGGCATGGCCATCATCAATCGGAGAAGTTCAGAGAGAAGGGTGTAGCGGTAGGTTGCTGTTGGTCTTCTCAATTGAGCATTTCCAGGAAAAGAAAATAATTGGGCCTACTATTTGGGCTCAAGAAGGGAAACAATGAAAAGTATTTGGGCTCATATGAATTTGAGCTGGAATGGGACTTTGGTCCTCCAAAATTAAAGTAGCTCCTCGATATGAGCAAAAACTATCAGAATTAGCTCCTCGACACGAGTAAAAACTGTCAGTCAGAAAAAAGCTCCTCGACACGAGTCAAAACTGTCTGAATGAACTCCTCGACAAGAGTTAAAACTGTCTGAATGAGCTCCTCGACACGAGTAAAAACTGTCAGTCAGAAAAAAAATGATTTGGCTCCTAGATACGAGCAAAAACTATCTAAATGGCTCCTGAATATGAGCTAAAACTATCTAAGATGACTCCTAGATACGAGCAAAAACTATCTAAGATAGCTCCTTGACACGAGTTAAAAATGTCAATCAAAAATTGAAGAGCTCTATGACACGAGTTAAAACTGTCAACAAAAAATTGAAGAAGCTCCTTGAAATGAGTTTAAACTTTCAATGATGAAGAGCTCCTTGATATGAGTATAAACTATCAATGAAGAATTGAAGAAGCTCTATGATACGAGCATAAACTATCAATGATGAATTGAAGGAACTCTATGATACGAGTATAAACTGTCAATGAAAATTGAAGAACTCCTGAATACGAGTATAAACTATTTATCAAAGTGAAGATCGTGCAAGTTAAGTTTCGAAAAACCTCGATACTTAACTTGAGGGGGAGTGTTGGAAAGATCACTTTAAGTGTCCCAAGTATATTGGGAAAAGAAAGTGTGGAGTCTCAAGAATATTGAAAAGAGTCACTTTAGAGTTTCAAGGAATATAACATTAATAGTTTTATAGTTCCAATTGTTTAGTTCCTAGGTACATTACTTCTCTAGTCCTATAAATAAGAATGTACTATGTATCAATAAAACAATTCAAATCAATCAAAATGTAGTCTTCAAGAGTTCTTCAATTTTATTTTCCGCATTTTACTTTTCAACAAAATCTATGAATGATTGTTTAGTTGTTTAGTTGGTTATATTTAATTCAAGCATATTACTTGAAATTTTAATAAAATTTCTCATCCGTCGATGAGCCTTTGTCTTCTACGTTTATCGTCTCGCGTCAATTATGCATAATACAAAATGACGTCTTAGAAATTTCATATTAAAATGACAAATTTTATAAGCATATAATAACTAGGTTGTATGAAAATAATAAATCTTACTTTATTAATAATTATTTAGTTGGATGATTAAAATGTGGACAAAACTATATATTTAAACATGTTTCATGCAATGATACAAATCAAATATTTAATCAAAATGAATTATTTTATTGATATATCAAACCAAACGCCTCCAAAATAAATTAATCCAAACACATAAATCACCAAGAAATCAAAATACTTTCTAAAATGACTATGGGATAAATAAGAAAATATTAATTTTATCTAAAAAAAGTTTACACCCTAGTCTTTGTTAACCACCAATGCAATCAAGTGGGTCAATTTGACCCAAGTCCAACTCAGCCTAAGCCTATGACTGAAACTGACTTTGTAGTGTGTTATGCTGGATTTCTTTTTAAAAATCTGGATCTAATCAAGCCCACTTTATGAATGTGTCGGACTGGGCTGCACAGAAAAATTTTCATTCATTTTTAATTTTACAAACATTTTTTATTTTTTTGAAATAAATTTTATAAGTTCAAAATATTTATAATTGGACGGTTAAGTTTATTTATACTGTCTCCGTCCCAAGTTACTTGAGTTGTATTCCATTTTTTTGTGTCCCAAGTTACTTGAGTCATTTCTCTTTTTTGACTAAAAATAAAACATCTAATCACATTTAATTTTTTCTTTCTTTTACTTCGTCCTCTCTCCTCTCTCTTACTTTATTCTTTCTTCTACTTTATTTAATTCATTAAATATAACTTTCTTAAATCTCGTGCCAAAAAGAATTTCATCATGTAACGTGGGACGGGGGAGTAAGATTTTTATTGTTAATTGTACTACTTCACATATATATTTATTGAATGATTTTATAATTGCATAGAATACTCCCTCCGTTCCAACTAATTTGAGTCAAAACTTTTGGGCACGAAGATTAAGAAATTATGTTGAAAAGTAGAGGAGAGGAATAACATATGAAAGATAAAGAGGGAGTAAAGTAGGTGATGGAATAAAGTAAGAGTGATTAGATGTTTTGTTTTTTGTCAAAAAAGGAAATGACTCAACTTAGTTGTGATATCCCAAAAAGGAATACGGCTCAACTTAGTTGTGACGCATGGAGAAGTATACTATGTACTACGGAGTATGTAAGAGTATTTTTTTTCTCCAAATATATGGTTATTTTATGATTTTGATATCTTTTGGATTTTTGAATCCTGGGAAATGGAAATGGTCTGTTTTTGTCCTTTTTACAGCACCGTCTATAATAGGTGGTCAACCCTATTTAAGTAACTATTGACTGGATTAGAATATTAAACTGAGATTAATTAGCAACTTAAACACTATCTAAAAATTTAGCTGAATATTTCAAAATAGAAATTAAATTAATAAATAAAATTAAATTAAAAGAATACGAAAACTTGATCGTCTTTCTCATCTCTCACACTTCTAAGTAATCAAACACTAAAAAAACAAAACTTGACGACATCGAACAACGAACCCTAGTTCTCCCATTCCTCCACGAAAGCAGTGCAAAGATTCGTCTTCTTCATGTCTTGGGACTCGTTGGTACTTATTATACCATTCTACTAGTGAGCATCACGACCTTTGGCTCTCATATGAAAGAAGGACGAAGTTTATACATAAAAAAAGGTTGATCTTAAATAGTGTTGACCATCTATTTTTGGATCCAATCAAAACAGACCTTAAATAGGATTGACCGTCAATTTTAGACAACGCGTACAAAAAAGGACAAAAAATGAACCGCTTTCGTTTTGTCAAGCATTCGAAGATCCAAAAGAAAATGAATAAGACCCAAATCATAAAATGACTATGTTTAGAAAAACTAGACTTTAGTATTTTTTTTCCTTCACATTTAAAGTAGCAATTTTTTTACTATACTTTTCTATTGTTAGGATATTGTTGATAATCAATCAAAAAAAAATTTAGGATTATATTCTTCGTTGAGGCTTAAGGTAGGTTTACATTCTTATTTGAGGCTAATTGAGTGGATTATATTTCATCATCCAAATCGATCATCGGAGTCGTACGTAGTTCGTAAGAGTGTCCACAATAAGGCGTAACAGCCACGCCACAGCCACAAAAACTTATCTGCCACGTCATCACAACCACAAAATAAAATCACATTATTTATCACATTATTAATTAATAAAATAAAAATAATAAAATGAAAAATGGGAACATCGACAGCCGCAGCGCCGCCCCATCCACCGCCACGAATGGGGCTCTTCTTCCCCGCTGCGGCTCATCTGCGCCTTGCAATAGGCGCCACGGCCATCCCACTGTGGACACTCTTTGTAATGTTATATTTGGGTTTTTTATCTATATTTCTTATTTGAATGTTGTTGAAGGCTCTGAAGGTGTTTGTTTTCCTATTTTAATTTTTGGAAATTTTATAGTACCTTCAAGGCTTCAATGATTGAAAGTTAGCAATTTCAAATTTTTGCAGTTTTTTCATTTTTTTAATACGATATCTTGTGGATGATTTCAGTACTAATACTTGTTATAGTATAGTTTTCAACATTTGTTAAATTACAAGTTTTCCAAGTTTAATAAGTATTTACCAATTTCATACCTTAAAGTATTATTCTGTTTTCTAGTCTCCAGTCGCAAGACGTGAGTTATACCGTGTTCGATACGATAGTCGATAGGGGTGGATTTCTTTTATATTTAAAATTTCATATCATGTTAGATTTAGATACTACTCCATTAAACAAATGCGTATTGAAATTTATCTTATTTTTATAATTGTAATTATTTTTAATGAAATTGAATTGTATCGTGGAATTTAAAAAAATATAAATGAATATAAATAAGTAGGATAAACATTATAAAAACTAGAATAAAATTAGGATAGAGAATAAAATTATGAAAATACATGATTAATAATAGTGGGTCTTATTTGAGTCGTTCTTAGAGCACCCACAACCGTGCTCTTGCCAGCGAGCACGGTTGTGGGCCTGGTCCCACTTTTTCTGTCTGCTCTCTGGTAAGAGCACAACACCCACATCTGTGCTCTTCCGCAAGGACAAGCACAATTCAATTTAAAATTCAATTAAATAAAAACATTTCCATAATATTAAAATTCATTAAAAAAAATCTAAATAATATTACAAATGACAAATAAAATAAAAACGACATAATTAAAATCCTAAAAATTAAAAAGTACATAATTAAAATCCTAAACATTTAAAATTACATACTTAAACTCCTAATAATTAAAAATTACATAATAAAAAGCTAAAAATACCCCGTGGAAGACTACTCATCCGGCGGCACTACCCCCAATTGTCTTTGGAGGCCCAATATCATGGCCTCATGCGATCGAAGTTGCGAATGGGTCATAGTTGACCTACCAGTCATATTGAGTTGGGCCAAGAGGGTCCACAACGAGTTGGTGGGGGGTGGAGGTGGCGCATATGGAACGGGAATGGGAGCGGGTTCGGGAGCATTGGCGGTTGCAGCCGCGGCGCGACGGCGGTTGGCCGCCGCCTTCTTCCTTCCATTGCGGTCGGCGTTGCGAACCGCTCGGGCTGGCGTCGGGGCTACCCAAGTTAGCTCCGGCGAGTTGGCTAGCCACTTCTTCGGAGCAGACATCGGATAGGGATACCGACCTTGACCGCTTGGAGGAGCCGCTAGAGGAGGATGTTATGCCTCCCCTATACTTCGGGTGCGTCCACGTCTCCTGCCAAACGTTGAGGTACTTGAATGGCTTGTAGTTCATGGATTGGTAGGTGCTCATCGCGGCAGTGATGATGTTGACCTTGCTCCGGCCGCTCCCCGCCGACCGCTCTTCTTGGAGGAAATAGCCATTGAACTTGTCAATTTCTTCGTTGGCTTGGTAGATGGCGTTGCGCACCATACTCTCGTTGCGCTCGATTATTCCCAGCGGCCGGTTTTCATTGTACCGGCGAGCGATGCGCCACCAAAAGTGATCGTCGGATTGGTTTGTGCCAACCACCGGATCTTCGGAGATTTCCAAGTACGCCGCGAACAATTTATCCATTTCCGCCGGAGTGTACGGTGTGCGGACACCGCGAGTAGGAGGAGTCGGAGTTTGGGAGGGGCGGTCGGCCTAGGCTCAGGTGTCCACCCGTATTGCCCTTCGGGGGCATCTTGGTCGCCGATTGGGTAATGGCCGGTAGCCACCCGGAACGCCCGAACTTTGGGTTTGAGGAGGGTCCGAATATTCCGTTTCCGGACTAGGAAACGGTTGTGAAGAGAACCATTCGGGGTTCCAACCGTGGGAGCCCGGGGGTAATTGCCTTGGCCGGACATTGTTATGTTGTAGGAGTGGAAGAAAGATTGAGAATCGATATGGGAGAATGAAGATGAGAATGAATATGTGAGAATGAATATGAGAATTGTGTAGTGTAGTGTGAATTTTTTGGTGTGAAAGTGAGGGTGTTTATAGATGAAAATGTATATTTGTTGGGGGAAAAAAATAAAAAAAAAATTAAAAAGTGGTAAAAAATGGATATATTTTTTTTGGAAAGTGGAAAAATATTTTTTTCTTATTTTTAATCGATTTTTTTAATTAAAAACCTATTTTTAATTAAATTTTTTTTCAAAGGCAACGGAATCGCTGCGCGCCATGTCAGCTGCTCGCTGGCACGGACGTGCTCGATGCATCGAGCAGCGCCGTGCCAGCGGCGACGAAGCTCGTCCTTGCCAGCGGTACAGACGGACGGACGTCCTCCGTCCACCGTCTGGCACGGCGACGAAGCTCGTCCTTGCCAGCGGCACGGACGGACGGACGTCCTCCGTCCACCGTTGCAGATGCTCTTATACTTGGACTCTGGATTTAAAAAATAACTCAAACGAAGCACATAACTCATAATCTGTGTCAATTTAGTAGAGAGTGAGCGTAGTAAGTAGTAACCATATTATTTTTATTCTATTCCTACTTTTTAGTTTGATGCAATTTTAAAAGTTGAATATATACATTCTAATTTAATGTCATAGTGCCTCACTAAATAATCCCATCATAATCAACAATTAATCAGTAACCTACAAATGACCACCGTCCATAACAATTAAATAAATATAAAACGATACAAATGAAAATTGATTATTTGTTGATACATAAAATTCAATTAGGAAATGTATATATCTTGTACGTAATATTAATAGTATTATATTCATGATCAAGTAGAACAAGGCGCGCGTGGCACACACGCCAACAACAACAATAGCTCAACAATACTTGTTTTATCTAAATTCATGATCAAGTAGAACAAGGCGCGCGTGGCACACACGCCAACAACAACACTTGTTTTCTCTCTCAAAAACATAATCTCAGCGAAAACATCGCGACTCAAAACACTAAAAACATCACAAATCCTTCTCCTATTCGACTTCACACTTAAACTATAAAAATCTGTGTGTTTTCGACGCCTTAAATCCCTCTCTTTAAAAAGCGCACCACCCTTTGCATGAAATCTCAATTCTCAACTCTGCTGTTTCACGTTTGAATCCTTTCGTAACGCTCCCCTGATTTATTATTGCACAACTCAACATACTAAATTACTCCTAATTAGCAAGCCATGAAATTGTTGTGGGTCTGCATTCTGATCCTTTTCCTCGCGACCGCGCAAGCTCAGCCCACTTTTATCTCGTGGGGCGACTTGAGACTCGGCGGCGCCAGGTCTACTTTGGGAAACGGCGATGATCGGAGCAAAGTCATCGTCGTCTCCCAGAACGGCTCCGGAGATTCCCTCACCGTTCAAGGCGCCGTTGATTTGGTTCCGGTGAATAATATCCACCGTGTCAAGATTCATATTCTTCCTGGCGTTTACAGGTTACTAATTCTCTCTTCTTTCAGTTTTTTTTTTCTTTTTGAGGGCGGGAAGTAATTTGATTTGTTAGTTTTAATGCAATGCAGTTTTTGTTTGAGCTTTGTTAGGAGAGTGGGGTAGTGAGGAGGTTACCTTTTTTTCAGTAGTGGGCGTTTAGTTTAAGACCGTATCAATAATGGTTCTCCGTTTATCTGAATGCAGGGAAAAGGTGCATATTCCGGCGAATAAGCCGTACATAACGCTGATCGGAGAGGAAGGGAGAGCGGGCGAGACGGTGATAACTTGGCACGACAAAGCCGGGGACTTGAATGCAGCCGGCGGTTACATTGGGACGTGGAATTCGTCCTCCGTCACCGTGCTATCCGACTACTTCTGTGCATCCTACATCACTTTTCAGGTGATCAATAAACCACATACATTAAAAATAAAAAAAACTAAAAAAAACTAGAAAAAAAACACAATAATCTCAAATTACCAATCAATTTGTGTTTTTTTTTGGGTCACAGAATACAGTGGTGGTGAAGGGAGATTTAGGAGTGAACGGCTACCAGGCGGTGGCGCTGAGGATCGGGGGCGATCACGCCATGTTCTACCGAGTCCGGTTCCTGGGGTCGCAGGACACGCTCTTGGACGAAAGCGGCTCACATTATTTCCTCGAATGCTTCATCCAAGGCACCACTGATTTCATATTCGGCAGAGCAAGATCCTTGTACAAGCATTGCAACATATCAGTGGTGGCAGACGGGTTCGCGATCGCAGCTCATCACCGCGACAGCCCCCTCATCGACACGGGCTTCTCGTTTGTAAACTGCACCGTGACTGGAACAGGGGATCTGTTCCTTGGCAGAGCATGGGGAGCTTACTCTCGGATTATTTACTCCTACACAGATTTTAACATAACAGTGAGGCCAGAAGGATGGCAGGATTGGGGGTTTCCATCGCGACGAAACACCACGGTGTTCGGGCTGTACGAGTGCAGAGGAAGAGGAGCAGAGAGAAACACTACTCAAGACTGGTCCAAAGCTATGAATATCACAGAAGCAATGCCCTTTTTAAACACAGATTTCATAGAAGGGGAGCATTGGCTAAGGCTCTAGTTTCCATTTTTTTTCATTCATGATTTAGTTTTTGTATAGAGAGATAGATGAGAAAGTTTACACTGTCATTTCACTTTTTTTGCAATAATATACCATGCTTTATTTCAATATAATGGAATCCTCTGCAACCAAAAAAAAGTAATGAGAAAATTCATGATTAATATAGAGGAGAGTGCACATGAATGGTGGTGGATGGCCTTGTTTCTAATTTCTATACATGAAGAAATTACTTACCATAAATGTACATCTATTGTAGTAAAATTCTATTACCATAGCCTAAACAAGACTTTATTCATTAACTAACAGCCAGTTAGCAGCATCTCAGTAGCTTCTGCTTCACATTTCACCTCAGCAATCTCACATTCCACCAGGTTGTTGTCGTCGCCATTGACGTTAACAGCGCCTAAGTCACCGCCAGCTTTCTCCATCTCTAGCTCGACGCTGTTAGAATATTCCTTCTCCTCGGCTTCATCTACACACTTCTGCTGCTCAGCATCGGTGCATTCGTCCTTCAGAGGGACGTTGGTCAGTGTCATGCCCGCTAGCTCATGAATTGCTTCGTCAACTACACACAGTTTATTACTGGCAACAAATTTATCAACAGAGGTAGGAGAGTTATCCGATTTGGCTTCCTTGGAAGCAGCAGACGAAGTTGAGAGCTTAGTATCAATGCTCGTTGAAGATATGACGCAAAGAATGTTAGGATTTGGCTCGATATCCATCCACTTATCGCCAACCCAATCTCTTGAAACTCTTAAATTCTTCACCTCACTAATCAGGTACATATTTTCACCTGATATAACCTAAGCCTCAATTCAATGGAAATAGGAAAAAGCAAAACTAACACACGCTGCAACCATGCAACCAAAACGAAAAACCCTGCAACTGTACAAACCTGGAATATAAATCTTGTAGATTCCATTTTTGCCATCGCTAGTGTCAGAGATGACCCCTTCCCACCAACCATCACTCCACCACGCGTCAGCTGGATCTCCAACTCCATAGGTTGGGCTCTGTTCGTTGCAGGGATTGGCAGGTCTGACAGTGAGGCGGCCAGCATACCGCATCCCCAGCTTATCAGCCTTAGCCACTCTATTCGTAGGAATCCATTCCTACAGTTACCACAACGTAAAGCACACACTCAACATAGTTCGAAAATGATCATAACCATCCAGAAGAAATATCATGCAACGACTAGAAAGTTTGTTTTCCATTTCAAAAGATACACAAATAATCAAAAGATAATCATACCTCGAGGTTGGTGCCACTATCCTCATCCATGATATCTTCATATAGAATTTTCATCTGTCTCCTCGAGATCTCTACTATTGTACATCTGAACCAGCAGCCACGCATACCACTGTCTTGGCAAAGAAACTCCGCCTTTTCATTCTGTAACAAAGGTCTCTGCCGAAATTGGCCATCAACATGTTTGAGAAAATTTGTCTCCCTGCTCAGCGGACCGTATTTCTTGTCTGATAGATCTTGGTCTAATTTATGATCCTCTCTGGAACTTCTATTCCTTTTAGATCCCACTTTTCCATCGTCCTCAGAGCTAAACTCGTCGTCCTCAAAAAAATCATGGCTGAAGCACGAGAATATTGCTTGATCATAATATCCCCGCAATTTACTTAGTTTGAATTGTTTTACTCTATTAACCTTGAACTGTCTGAAACAGTAATGAAGTCCACCTAACAAATCGTGTGGAAAAACTTCCACGCATTTCTCATAGTGTTCACGAGTTAAAACTATGGCTGGGCCATCAACGCATTCAGCGCTGATGACCTGTATGTAAGGAGTGATAAAGACTTCCTTGGGATCAGGATTACGTAAAGCCACAACTCCCTCCACCTCCTTATTATGATGGAACCATCTCACTTTGACCTTTTTCTGGCTCTTTCTGTCTTCATACATATCCTCCAAATATGCAATATAGCGATTATCTTTCTCAGCCATTACAAAGACAAACGAATGAACCTGAATGGCAGGAAAAATGAAGACACGTAATGAGAAGAAAATCAGCCTGGGTTTTACAATGCTTTTCACATATAGGTCAAAAACAAAAACAAAAAAAACCCATTTAGACATGTCTCCATACAATGTCTCAGTTTGAAAAGAAAAGAAGCACAATAATCCATTTCAAGCATACATCTGATGGACATGGTGGTGGCAAATAGGTAAAGAGAAGAGCTACTACGAGCATCTTGCCATTCTACCAACTTAATATTCCTTTCAAGTTGGAAACTCAAGATGCCACCTAAACTAATAAATTTTGACTTAAAAACTTAATTGCACTATATTTTACATTATTAAAACTACTAAGTGAAAACCGGAGACCCGTTTTAAAAGTACGACACGAGTAATGCCAAGTCAATAAAGAAAGCTTTTCTTATATAAATAGAGTATTATATTAATTTTATTAGGGTTGTCTTCTTCCTCGCGCGGTAGCCATTGTTATTCCTTTTCCTCATCAACTTTTTGTTCCCATATTTAGTTCAGCCCTCCCTATCATTTAATTTTCGAAGATTCAGTCTTCAACTGCATTGAATTGGAGAGGGTTGACATTCTCGAATATTTTGAAAATTTTAGAAGTACAAAAAAAATATAGAATTTTTTTTGGTAGGGGCTTAAGCCCTCCCCCACCTCTTACTTTGTCCGCCCATGTCTAGATGAATGTTTATACGAGTTAAGCTTGGGAAAATCTATATATGATGGATCCAAGGAGACTTACTGTTATTGAAATCCCATTCCTGCAAAATTCCGAGTAATGCTTCAATTGTTTACCACAAGCCCAAGATGAACCTGACCATGAAATGTCTAAATGACCTTTCAAATTCCTAGCAATGCGACCCTGACATAAAATATAGTACAATTGTGAATAAAAAGACTCGGATGAATAGCAATAAAAACATGACGGGATAAAATACACAGCGAGGAATGTGTACCTTATGAGATAGCATCTGAGTGCGCTGAGCATTTAATTCGGCAGTATTGTTACCTTTTGGGGACACTATAATTAAAAGAGAAAATGAAAAAAAAATATTAATCCAAAAAGAATTTGTAAATGTAATGTGAGTGCATTTAGAAATAAAATCAAAGTAACATATTGCATAATTGTTGCAGTTATTCGACCTGAAAGTATTTAGGTCAACAACATAATTTTTTACAGCGGGAGTTAACAAAGTGTAGTTTCGGACGTTCTGCAAATAAAGAAAAAGGTCTCATGGAGAACCTTCTGTACTACTATCAAAGGAAACCTTCAACGAATTAACTTTCACGCAAAAATCATAAGAAAATCCTGACATCTCAGGAACTAACAACAGATTTTCGCAAAAAGCTTACCACAAAAACAATATATGGCAGGATGCAGGGAAGAAAAATGACATGACGTAAAGGGATGTATACCACAAATTACAACCAAGACAAGTTCCATGAAAATAATCAACACCTTCTAACTTTATACAGTTGGTAGTGGCATAGGAAAAGGCAAACATGCCATGAACATATGCAAGGTCAAGTCAAAAGTCATCAACTAACTTTCAGCATCTCTGTGCTAAAAAAATAACTCAAGAACCACAGTGATATCCATAACCAAAACTGAAACTGCCCAAAAAAAATACTCCATGCCCAAGCAAAATTGACATAAAACCTTTCAAACAAGAAAAAACAATGAAGCATAAACACCAAACCAACAATTACAGCATATAAATTGATCAGTAAAAGCCGTGGAAACACAAATAGCATAAGAGTACCCAAAAGAGAGACTTATAGGAACACATACTTGAGCGATCTCCTTGCCGGTGTTGCTTCGATAACATGGAAGTAAGCCAGTTCACCACCTCCCTCCTCGACCTCCATCTGAACCCGGCCTGCACCGAGTTATCAGCCCCGTGGGCGCTAAAGAACTCATCCGATACAACATAGAACATGTGCCTAACACTCCTTTCAGTACCCACAACAGCAAGAATTGATTCCCCTGAGTTATCTTTCAAAAAATAGTGAACCACGCGGTTGCCCCTCTCTTTCGACACATATTGCTCCTTCCACTCCACAAAATAACGCTCATTCACAGCCATAGCTGATAATCAAGAAACCACTTTTCACAACTACTTAGCCATCAGAATCCAACTAAAACCCTAAATTAAAAAACTAAAACTACTCCCCCACAAAAAATTTGCGACAGAAACTACATCAACACCTCACCTTAAGGTATAGATTAGCTGATAAAAGATACCGAACCGAAAAAAAATCAACAAAAACACCAAAATTCAGAAAGAATTTTAAGCCAACTTTGACCAACAGATAACCCAATACTCAAGAGATACAAAGAACCCTCTACGCCCAGAGAAACTCAGAAAATCTTGAAGACGTGAAGATCTACTAAACCATGTCAGATGATAAAAAGGGGGGGGGGGGGGCGCTGTGGTGTGGGTCAGAAACCTGAGAAAAATTCATCTGAAAACATAAATGGGAATCTAGCTATGAGCATGAAATTAACTACAAAGGGGGGGAATTGAGCCCTCGAGCAAGATTTTCAGTTGAAACAACATGGAGAAGAAGGGACTGCGGAAATTGAGAAAAAAAGAGAGATAAAAATGGAGTCTTTTCGCGGCGCAAACGATTAACTCAGGCAGAAAGGGCTGGGGTAGAGTGATAGAGAAAGAGGAGCTGAGAATAAATAGGAAAAGGAGCAGAATCAGAAATGCTAAAATGGAAGGAAGTGAGAGATTGTGGATGGGCTTCAAGAATTGGAGACGGTAGGGAAGAAAAGGGTTCAACTAACTCACTCAACAAGGTCAAGGTGCAAATAAATGTCATTTCTTTTTAATTTTAATTTTAATTTTAATTTTAATTTATCAAAATAATAAGTTGACATTTACTTTATTTGACTAAATAGAATATACTCCAGATAAATAACTTAAATATTAAACATGAAATGTATGTATAGGAATTTATCACATTTATAGGGTTGGTCAGTTACTTGAAAGTTAACACCTACCTAATTGATATTGATATCTTATATAATTGCATACTACTCCCTCCGTCCGCGAATATGAGTCTCATTTTTCCATTTCGGTCGGTTTGCAAATATGAGTCTCAGTTTATTTTTACTATAAATGGCTATATCTCACATTCTAATAGCTCATTTTACTCAAATTTCATTTAAAACTAAATATATAGTATAAGTGAGATTCATATACCAATAACTTTTTATCACTCATTTCTCTTAACATTTCTTAAACTCATGCCTAAAAGAAATGCGACTCTCATTCGCAGACGGATGGAGTAGTCATCAAATAAAAGTGTTTGATCTTTTAGGCACAACTATGATTTTAGAGAAAAAAAAATGATTAATTTTACTCGATTGTACTCATCTTAATATATATGTGTTTTCAACCCTAGATGGAGGAGAAAATATATTCAATCAATTCCATATGTCATTTTTTTCCCTTGCCGAATTTAAATTATAAAGTCTAAAAATAATGTGAAAAGAATTTAAGAAAAAACAAGGTCCACGATTGAAAAATGTAAGAGAGCAGACGTTACATCACAATGTATACAACCTAAAGAATGATCTAGATAACAATTAACTCTAAAGAAGTCACATAACAAAACGAGCTAAAAGACAAAATCTCAAAGTAAAAGAGCATTAAAACTCGCTATCAATCTTCATATATCAACACATCCTTCCGGCTAGGCTTGTGGTCTTGCTTGCTAGGTTGCGCATACATTACTCTCATTAGTCATGTTTTCGGATTACTCTACTCTCTCTCGTTTGTGGCTTTGCATGGCTATGCATGGGATTATCTCCGTTAACCACACCCTCTTGGACACCACGTCGTTGCTTTTCACAAAATATTTTGTACAGTACCTTCTAGTCTTGTCTGAAAATTGAGCGAGAGTGCACTCACATCCTACGTTGTCCATGTCTCAAACCTTGAGGATTTGAGACCATCATCGAGTTATAATCAATGACATATCTAGAATTTTGGATTTGAGGGTACGATAAATAATCATAGCGACTTGGAGCCTCGAAGTACGAGCAGTCGTTAGCAAAAATTTAAGTGCAGATTGAAGTTTATGAGTAGATAAGAACTGTAAGAGTCAATTCTCGTGCTAAAGAGTGATTCACGTCCTCTTCAATGCATGACATTAATGCTTGATAAAAAAGCAATTGACTTAATAATCGAAAAAAATCTAAAACATTAGAAGTCTGTAATAATTAGCATTCAAACTTGACATGAAGTTATTTAATATTTAAAGTATTTTTTTAGAGTTTATTTTTTGTATAGGAAACACATAAAGGTAATATAAATTAATATAGTAAAATTCATATTTCACAAGTCAACATAACGTATACAAGTCAATAATACCTCTAATATATAATTAATGTAGAGATTATTATAATTTTCCATAAAATAGAGTATGAAATTATTCTCAAATTCATGTATACAGTATATATAATATTTAAAAAGTTATATTTGTATTTAAAAATTCATTAAAAGATAAAAATAAAAATAAGAAATTATTTGCTAACTACTAGTAGTAGTACTATTTATTAGTAATTACTAACATTATTTAAGGGTAATTATAATTAGAGAAGTTTTTCCAAATTTACATCAAACAAATCCAGCAGGGACTGAGATAATATTACTTATTACTAGTAACCAAACAAATACAGTTGAGACGTAGAGAATATTATTTATTAGTAGTAACCAAACAAAACCAGCTAAGACGAAGCGAGTATTATTTATTACGTTTAACTAGTAAAATTATTTGAGGGTAGTTATAATTAAAGAAATTTGCCCAAATTCAAACCAATCAAAACCAGTTGGGATGGGAGAGTACAATTTATTACTAATAACTAAAATTATTTAAGGGTAATTATAATTAGAGAAGTTTTCCCAAATTTACACCAATCAACCAAAAGGAAATTAGAAGAGGCCTCCACCACATATGCAATGACGCAACCCATTTTCTGTCTTACCCTTTTCGTAATTGCTCTCTCCCTCCCATCTCTATGAAAACTCTATGTTAGTATTAATTATTTTCTTCCATTTGAAATAGCTGAATTTGGACTAATGGCTATGGTGGAAGGTCTATTAAAAGATTTTGGGGTACAACTAAGCTGCGTCCGCCACTGGTTATAACATATGGTCCCAATCATGCAAAATTTGATCCTCCTTGGAGATTTAAGAAGATCATAATGTGATTAAAATCATGTTTTGATACTATAATGGAAAAGAAAGATATCACATTTGAAAATGTGAAAGACGAGCATGTGTAGTAGTACTTAATTAAAAGAGATGAAAAGTACGCCTTACATGGTCTAATATATGCATAACAAATTAGCTAAACGACAAAATCTCGTAACAAAATAGCACTAAATCTCAACATCTATTTTCATACCAACGCGTCAGTCCAGCTAAGCTTGTGGTCCTGCTTGCGAGGTGGCACGTGCTCCACATTCCACATTGCTCTCATGCAACGCGTTTTCATCGATTTTAGTCGGGCCAACTACCTACTATTTTTATAATATAGATTATACTCTTTAATCATCTTGGAAATAATAGCCGTTGGTACAGTGAAGTAGCCGTTGGAGTAACTAACTTTTGGAGCTGAGCTGAGGGACGAAAGTTGAGTTTGTTTGGGTGGTTCTTGATGGTTTTAACCGTACATAAATACTGGTTAATCAGCTGGGAAGATTATTATTCAGCCAAGTGAGGAATCAAGAGTGAGGCAAGAGGTTTTCTCCAACTGTGTGTGAAGCTCTCGAAGTAGCACTTCTTCGAGCGAGTTGAGAGATAGATAGTTCTTCATCTTGTAAACACTGAGAGTCTGTAATCTTCTTGTAATCTTTTCTTTGAGTGATCAATACAACATACTAGTTTTCTGCCCGTGGACGTAGGCCTAAAGCCGAACCACGTAATCGTCTGTGTTCTGTTTGTTTCTGCTTTTGTTTTCGTTCAAGTTTTGTTCGCAACTCACAATTATTGTTAGTATATTTTTTTGTGTATACGAAAATGAAATTATTATTTGATGCGATCAATCCGTCATTTTTATACATTATCGAAAAATATGTTATTTATAGGACCAATTTTTTAATGATGTAAACTTATAAATATGTTGGTGAGAGAGAGAGCCGAAAATGTCCCACCTATTTTCGGTAACAAATTTTTTCGATAAATTGAAAAAAATAATGTATTCTGTATTCTCTTGTGATAATCCATACTAATAAGTCCAGTTAAATTATCTTCAATCATTAACCATCATATTCTTTATGATTAAATGACCTTAGCAAAAATGACAACCAAATAAAATAGGGTCGGATTTAGGGGCTTTGAGCCCAAAATTGGAAACAAGCTTTAATTTTCAAAGGGCAACTTGCCAAAGTAATCACGAAAGATGAGCAAATTTTGGTTAAATAAAAATTTCTCAATTATCTCAGTCTTTTCTTTCTTGGCGAATTACACGCTGATGTGGCAGTCAGTTTACCATGGCCACCCATCATCAAATAAAAAGAAAAATAAAATGAATCTACAAAGGTTCAAGACCTAAAGTGGGAAATAGAGTGATGTATCTAAGTATCCCAAATCATCACAACAGCAATGACTCCAACACCAAACAAGACAGCTAAAAACCTATAATGTGGAGTGTCAACAGCCACCTTGTTGAGAGGCTTATACCCCTTGGAGAGTAGATGATTTATGGACACATAGATGAACACACCACAGGCCAGCCCCATCGATATCGCGAATATCCAGTCTGCCACCTGCCCCTGCGTGGTCGAGTCTATCACAATGCCAATAGCCACGCCAATCGGGGTTGAGATCGCGAACGCAAAGGCGTACGTGGCAGAGGCCAGGAGGGCCCTCTCGGGCATCATCCTCAGGAGCGCAATCCCCATCGCAACTGCAGCAAATATTTTGTGCAGGCAGACCGTCCACAGAGCTCGCCAAGCGTCTGCTTTCGTCTCTGCCACTCCCATTGCTATCCCTTCGAAGACAGAGTGGAAGCACAGCGCGGCTATGAGCAGCACGCTGTCGCCTAGTGAAGTAGCCCTCGTGACCGAATCTTGGGCTTCTCTAGAGCCATTGTCCTGAAATAACAGAACCAGGTAGGATATATGTAAACTTTTTTTAAGGCCAAATTTCTTGAAATTGAACAAGTTTTAATCTATTCAGTTTCACCTGTGGCTTTCCATCCGAAGACAAACTATTGTTGTTGCTAGGATTTGCTACAACAAAGAGAGAATTAGGACAAACTAAATACTATAAGAGTCTCAACCATGAATACAGAATTAGGAAAAACTAAAAACTATTTAAAATTTCCAATAACAAAAATCAGATCTTTAAACTAATTCACCAACAATGAGGACCACCCACAAGTGAAAAAAGCTACACCTAACACACTATGCAAGTTTAATTAATCAAAACAACCAAACCACCAATTCTATAGAGTGGGAACCTAACTTATATTTTAAACATCAAAAAACTCAAACAAACAAACAAAATCTCATCATAAACTAAAATCCAACTTATTCACCAAAGCATCCTTTTCAATTATAGCCTTAATCATGAAATATCTCCCAACCACTATCCATTTCATCCCAATCTTCACAACTCATCAAATTCATCACAACATTTCCAATTTGATTCAATTTCATAATTAAACATGAACTAATTACAACTAACTAAAACTAAATTCAATGAAAACAAGCATACCTTGAAGCTCGAGGTCGGAAGCATGGGTTGATTTCTTGGCGTAGAGATGAGAAACGACGCAATCGGCGGCCATGGTCATCAAGTATCCGGCGCAGGTGAGCATGAATGCGAAGGGGTACTCGCTTTCCGTCAATTCGGCGAAAGTCTCGTTGGAATCGCTGAGGAAATGCATCAGGGCGGTGCCGAGGAAGACGCCGGCGGCGAACTGCGTCCCCATTATCAGAAAACCCTCGTTCCATTTCATGAAATACGGCGACATTCCGCCGGCGAATGTCGCCGCGAACACCAGTATCAGGCACCATAGCTTCGCTGAGATCAGAGAGCGAGACCTCAGGCTCGGCTTCTCCGACGGCGAGTCGGAGTCGCCGTGGGCGGAGGCGGCGAGGACGAGGAGGAGGAAGAAGAAGAAGAAGAATGGGAGGGAACGAGACATGAGAGTGATTTTGTGTGTATTATTCTGGCTTTGGTGTATAAATTAAATTTCTTTTAAGAATAAAAAATTAAATATGGAAGAATTATGAGTTATCAACATGTCATTGTGACGTTGTCAGCGTGAAGGAGACTTTGATTAGAGCATCTCCAGCGGTGCTCTTCCGCAAGGACGGCGTCCGTGCCGTAGGCACGGCACACCCATGTCCGCCACTGTGCTCTTGCCAACGGCACGGCTCGGCTCTGCTCGATACATCAAGCACGTCTGTGCCGCTGAGCAGGGTGACGTGGCCTGTTTCTATTGGTTGTTGACATTTTCTTTTTCTTTTTTTTAAAAAATCAAAAATAATACCAAAAATTTAAAAAGAAATATTTTCGGATTCCCAAAAATATAGCCGTTTTATTATCATTTTTTTGAATTTTTTTTGAAATTAAAAAAAAATAATCCAAAAATCATCTATAAATACACACATTCATCATCCATTTGGGAGAAATTCGGCCACGAGTAGTGGTTTTTTTAATTTTATGAATTTAATTATGTAATTTTTATTTTTTAGGATTTTAATTAGGTAATTTTTTATTTTTGTAATTTGTAATAGTATTCCGGGTATTTTTAATGCATTTTAATATTATGAAAATGTTTTTAGTAATTGAAGTATTTAAATTAAATAATGGAATGGTGGGACCCTTTAGCATGTCCTTGCGAAAGAGTATGGATGTGGGTGTTGTGCTCTTGGGGAAGAGTAGGGAGTAAAAAAGTAATAAAGGTGGGTCTGGGCCCACATCCGTGCTCTTTGGCAAGAGCACGGATGGACATGCTCTTAGTGAGATAAGAGAGACAATATGGGAAGTTTAGAATAACAATTCAGTAGTCCGGACATATTGTTACACGACACAATTGCAGCTGAGACTGGTTTTTTTTGTTCCGAAAGTTTCTAATAATTATTTTTTGCAAGGAAATTTACACATAAAAAGAAGAGGATGGAAATGGAAGATGAGGAACATAGGAGTAGTATCAAATGACAAAATGTTCAGACTATTGAACTTTTATTCGAGAAGTTTGTAATATACATTTTTTGCAAGGAAATTTACATATAAAAAGAAGAGGACAGAAATGGAAGATGGAGCACGTAATTCATATCACATGACAATATGTCTAGACTATTGAAATAGACCACAAAATAGATAGAGATTTATGGTCCAAGCATATTGTCACGGGAGGTAAACAATATGAGAAATCCGAATAATTCTGGACATACTGTTAGGTGATGTATGAGTTAATTATAATTGCAGTAATCACTGGATTTTTGTTAGGAAAGTTAGTAATATTCATTTTTTACAAGAAAATTTACAGATGAAAAGAAGACGACGAAAATGGAAGATGGAGGCATGGAGCACAGGATTCTGTATAGGTAAGGCTTTGAAGGGAATCATAAAAATATTGACCAAATAATGTATATATATAACCAATAATGTGTTCGAAGCATAAGATACCCAGACACTAAAATAGAGTATGAAAATAACGGATATCCGATGTCATTATCTCATTATATGTCTTTTTAAATTCGATTCGGATTTTAAAAAAGGTTTCAATGATACTATAACTACTAGTTTTTTATTTGTAGCTAGTTCCATACCTCCATTTTTTTAATCTTAAAATATCATTTCAATTTTTAACTCCAATGGCAATTCTGGTGAAGAAAATTGGGTTTTTTTATACATAAAAATGATACTACTATATGGTTATCCTATTATTTTCCCAACAGAAATTCAAAAAAAAACTACCTAAGTAGGGAATTTGAATATAAGTACAGTAAATGAAATTGGATACGCATACAAATTAATTGAGTGATTGAATATGAGTCTATAAGAGCATATCCAGTGGTTGGCGAGCGAGCGGCTCGCCGATTTTTGGCGCTCGCCGAACTATTGCAGCCGGCGAGCGCCAAATCGTCGAGAATTTCGGCGAGGGTACGCCGATTCCCGGGCGCTCGCCGATTCTCTCGTCGATCGGCTCGCCGCTATTGCAGCCTCCCGATCGGCGAGGAACCGGCGAGCGATTTTTTTTAAAAATTTTCGAAACACTATATATACGCGATTTGCACGACATTTTCATTTGCACCACTTGTTTTAACGAGTACTCTCTCTATCTTAATTTCTGTACAAGATCAACAACAACGCGAAATGAGTAACGCTGGTGGTAGTAGTAGTGGTAGTGGTGGGGATGCTGAGGAGTACGAACGGCGTTTGAACGAACATTTGGATACCTATACGTCCCGAGAGATAGACCGGCTGCTACAACGGGCCTCGCAGCCGGCGGTACCTCAACCTCGACCCGTTGTCCACCGCCGAGCAGTGATTGACCGGGATCACGTAGCTGCACATCAGCGGCTATACGAAGACTACTTCGCACCGGAGCTGTGGTTTAACGCCAACCTTTTCAGGCGGCGTTTTAGGATGACCAGGGCCATGTTTATGCGTATTGTCGACGCTTTGGAGCGTCGATATCTGTGTTTCCGCTTCAGGCATGATGCGGCTGGCAGACCCGACCACACACCTATTCAAAAGTGCACTGCGGCAATCAGGCAGCTGCCCTATGGAGGCGCGGCAGACATGTGGGACGAGTACCTCCACATCGGCGAGACGACTGCCCTTGAATGTATGAAGTATTTTTGTCAGAGCGTGGTTGAAATATTCGGTGAGTAGTACCTTCGAAGCCCAACCCCCGAAGACTGCCAGGAGCTGATGCAGATGCACGGGGAGAAGCATGGGTTCCCCGGTATGTTAGGCAGCATAGATTGTATGCATTGGGAGTGGAAGAACTGCCCTGCTGCCTGGAAAGGGTTCTACACGACCGGCTACAAGGGAAAGAATCCCACGATGATCCTCGAGGCCATAGCTGATTACCGGCTGTGGATTTGGCATGTGTATTTTGGGGTAGCCAGTTCGAACAACGACCTCAACGTCCTCAACTCGTCGCCCCTTTTCAACGAGCAGTGCCGGGGCATCGGTCCGGCCATCAGTTTTGTCGCCAACGGCAACCAACATGATATGGGCTACTACTTGGCGGATGGGATATACCCTAGGTGGCCCGTCTTTGTGAAGACGATCCGATGCGCATCAGATGAGAGGAAGGCCTACTTTGCGGCACGACAAGAGTCGACGCGTAAGGACGTGGAGCGCGCATTTGGTGTGCTCTAGTCTCGATGGGCGGCAGTTAGGGGTCCAATGCGTTTGTGGCATGTAGGGGTGAGTAAAAAAACCAGAAACCGAATATCCGAACTGAACCAAACCAAAATTTTGAAATTCGGTTCGGTTTTTTCGGTTTTTCGGTTCGGTTCGGTTTTAAAAATAAAAAAAATTTCGGTTTTTCGGTTCGGTTCGGTTCGGTTCGGGTGAAGAAAAAAACCGAAAAACCGAATTATATATATTCTATTAATTTAATATATTATATTATATATAATATATATTCTTTTAATATATTCTACTATATAATATATATTATATGTATTATTAATTTTATATTATATATAAATATTCTATTAGTATATATAAAATAAAATAAAATAAAATACACATATATAAATATATATTTATATTATATTTATTTTTTCAGGTTTTTAGGTTTTTTTCGGGTTTTTCAGTTTTGTTCGGATTTTTCAGTTTTTTAAGTTCGGTTTTCGGTTTCAGTTTTTCGGGTTCGGTTCGGTTTGGATTTTGAACTAAATTCGGTTTTTCAGTTTTGGTTCTGTTTTGGCAAAAAACCGAACCGAAACCTGAATGCACACCCCTAGTGGCATGTCGACTGCATTGCTGATATAATGTACGCCTGTATTATCATGCACAACATGATTGTCGAAGATGAAGGTGTACAACTGACTAGTTGGGCCAACGACGATAATGAAGCCGGTCCAAGCCACGACGCGGCCGCCCCCAACGTACGAAGTGAGGTACCTCACGATGAAGCCGACCGCCTCCAGGCACATGCCGACATGCGCCAAGTGGATGTTCATATTCGACTCCAAAAGGATTTAATTGAAGAGTTGTGGGTGCGGAGGACTGCACGACGATAGGTTTTTTTTAATTATGTAATTTTGTTAAATTATGTAATTTTTTTATTATGTCATTTTGTTAAATTATGTACCTTTTTTTAATTTAAATGAAATTATCGAATTTTCCCGTATATGTGGCGTGAATTTAATTCCGTATTTTGTGTGATTGTTAATTATTTATTTTTAGTGCTGATGATGTGGCAAGGCTGTGGTTGGGCTATTGCTTGTCCAGTTGCTTGTCCAGCTGATGTGGCAGGAGGAATTTAGTGCTGCTGATGTGGCATGGCCGGGCTATTGCTTGTCCGCCGACCACTGTGGATGCTCTAATGAGGACGAATTTCTTAGTCCTCATCCCGACCGAGTGAATGGGACCACACTCATCTATTATGTGATAAAGATCGCGATGAAGATCAAACTATGAAGCCACCTGCTCAGACAATTTATCGAACACTTGCTATGCAGCAACCAAACAATCAAGAACAGAGTACAAGAGGGTTTACGTGGAGGTTATATTGATCATGGTTTTGGAATAGATACAAGGCAACACTCAAGCTCAAGAACGAGCTGCACACTCTCACCAACACTAGCTAATCCTCACGCAATCTATTCTATGAAAACTCAATCAAGAAAGATGCAATTTCAGCTAGATGATACAAATGTTTCTCTCAACTCTCTCAATTCACTCAAAGAAGAAAACTCGACTTCTCTTGATGAATCCTTCTCTTGAATTCTCTCTGTGTGTTGTTTATCCGATGAGTAGCCCTTTTATATCTAAGCTTCTCAACTCCAATTCAGCTCTTATAACTAATTCTCCTTAACCGTTTCTGCTTTCAAGGACTTGAAGCTTCATTGAGTGTGGCTGATTCTTGGTCATCAAAACCAGCCTCATTTCCAACATGTTACCCACCCATTTTGTTCTTTGGCTTTCAATTCTTCAACATCAATCTCATCTGTTTTTTGGGTTATACATTAAATTTACACAATTACACATAAACTTGATATGAAATGCAAAGTTTGAATGCTGAGTTTTATTAGTATGATAATGAGGAAACAATTTTGATTGATTTGTGAATAATCGGATGGTACAAGAAAAATAATCTTGATAGGACTATCAATTCACGAGCTTAATATTATGAGTACATCTATAGTAGGAGTAATTCAAGATTATTAATGGGCCCTTTTAAATGGTGGGTCTTGGGCCGTCATTCATGCTAGCCCACTCTCAAGCCCCGCCTCTACAAAAGGATACAATCTCGATTCAATAATCCATTACATGTTAAAAATAATAAACTTTTTCCTCTTTGGGTCTCATTAAAAATGTAGAGTAGTTAGTATCATTTATTTTAATCATAGACGTGTATATATCTATACAAACTTCGTTACTTGAAAATCTAGCGAGATATAGCCTCAAGTCACTCTTGTTTAATAATTTAATGGAAATGAATTTGATCTAATCCAATACAATTAAAGGTGATTAGTATAGTACGTGTAATGGATTACTGATTCTTATAGCAACTATAATTTGCTAAAATAAATTCATAAAATAATCAATATTTGTTCAATTATTTAGGTCCTACTAAAAAAATTTGCTACGACTATTTGTTTAAATTTCACCATGAAATAATTTGTATGAAATCTATTCGATTTGTTTATACTTGCATTCAAACTTCAAATCTATCTTTTGCACAAAAAGATGGAATATGAAAATCCTACCATAAATATCCTTCCACTTTACGTCCAATGTCGCAATCTGGGGGCATATCTGTAAAACAACCTTCCAACTCTTCACCTATAAAAAGGCGCCATTTTCCTGTGTATAAATCACCATGCTTCTTAAAAAATTAATCCCCAAACACACACAATTGGATCAACCCTTAAGAAATGGACCAAAAATATCACCCCACCGGATCTCAACCGTCGAAGAAGATGATCTCTCACCTCCTAATCTCCGTCTCACTCTTCTCCTTCCTAGTTTCCTACTCCTCCTCTCTGCTCCACCCCTCCCCCAAATTCCACCCCTACTTCTCCTTCCACCTCCTCACCCACGCGCTCAGCAAAAACTGCCTCTTCCTCGTCTGCAACGGCCTCCTAGTCTTCCTCGCCAAGACCTCCGGCTTAATTCGGCCTCCCGCCGACGCCTTGATTCAGACGGCTCTCGACCGATTTCAATTGGAAGAGACCGCCGATGCGGATCGCAATCGCGATTGCGCCAGAGACGACGAAGGAGATCAGATCGGAAAAGAAGTCTCCATTTTCATCGCGGAGAGCGAGGAGGAAAGAGGAGAAGATGAGCGTGAATCTTCCACCGACGGAAATCGACCGGATTCGGCGAGTTGCTGGCTTTTCCAGGACGATGTGGAGGAGCTGTACGGACTCGACACCGAGGAAGGAGAAGATGATGATGATGAAGTGGAGAAGAAAGAGGAGATCATGAGTACGGAGGAGCTGAATCGGAAATTTGAAGATTTCATAAGGAAGATGAAAGAGGAGATTATAATTAGTGAAGCAAGGCACAAGGTGCTCATGCTTAATTCACCTAATTAAATTTAATATATTTATTTAAATATATATAAACACACATATATATCGAATTTAATAATTAGTAATGTATATTTTGAATTTCTTGTATAGACTACTAATTAGTAGAAGCCACTTTGTTTGTATAGGCTTTTGAGCTGCTTTTCTTCTTTATTGGATATAATTGTTGTTATTATTTATTTTGTAGGAGTATTAAAAATATATAAAACCGCCATTCTTCGTTATATTCAACTTTTATAATTCATACTACATAAATTGGGACACCAAATTTGCTACACTGAATTTGAAGTAACGAAAATGACAATTAATAATTTCAGTACAAAATATTTTAGTTATTGTTCAAACATATAATTTGTCTGTAGAAAATTAGATTTTTGAACGCAACTCAACTCCCAAACTTTTGATCTTGCTACATGGATATGAACAATTTTTTTTTGATAACCATAAAAGTTTAGGGTTTAAAATTCTACAGTTTCATCTCTACCAAGTTAAACTAATACTACTAGTTGTAGTAATATTTAAGGTATTTAAAATATACTGATGGTTAATACGATGTCATTACTTTGTAATCGATTTTACCTTAACTATGTGATTATAATTAAATTAAGTTTTCGTAGTGGTTAACTTGTCATATTACACAACCATGCCTAAAATGCAACTATAATAGCTAGCACTATCACAATCATAGAGAAAGCGAACGGTATTTTTCTTTAAATTACATGTTTAGTTTTGATCATACACTATAATAAAATTATATTTTTCATTATAATTTTAGAGTTTTTATATACTCCATCTGCCCACAAATTTAAAGATCTATTTTACTCCACGATTTAAGATTGATTTACTTTTTTCCACTTTGGTATACATACCCTACATTACATATACTTTTTTTTACTCACAATTCATCATATCAAAAAATGAGAATGACATTCCACTAATTTTTTTCGTTACAAAATTAATGAATTTTTTAAAACGTATGTTAAGTCAAATTACTTTTAAAATAGTGGACAGAGAGAATAAAAAATTGTGTGTCATCTTATATGTAAACATAACCTAGTAGCTACCTTATTAAAATTGATTCCACATAGCACAGAGATTAGTTATTAGCAAACAAATGAGATTATAAAAGTGAAATTGCCAAAGCTCAAAATAGAAATTGAATATCGGGAGTAAAAAATTGCGTTAGTAGTCATCTTATAGTATTATATTGTAGTAGCATTTATAATTTTGCATTTTAGTGCTACGTAATAGCACGAAGTTGAAAGTATAATTATAACTTTAAAATATATACTTATAAGTTATCACACAATTATTAATTACACAAGTAATTAATTTTTATCTGTAATCTACATTTGCATTATATATCCGCGTCGACCCATCTCCTGCATGGATCATCATGAAGATTCGAACACGCCATGCATGCATAGTCCATGGACCCATTTATTTATCCGATTATTGTTAGGGATATTCTTTTGAAATGAATATTGATGGGGTGCGTACTAAACAAGCCCAACAGCAATGACGGCCCATCAGCCCAAAGCCCAAGGAAGAGTATGAGTTCGGCATTACCAAAGAGTTCGGCCTCAGCCTACAGCTCGGTAAAAGCCAACCTATCAAGCTCTGCTCTCAGGTCGGCATCAAGCTCTACTCTCAGATCGGCAACCAAAGCAGGAGTATGAGTTCGGCATTACCAAAGAGTTCGGCCTCAGCCTACAGCTCGGTAAAAGCCATCCAATCAAGCTCTGCTCTCAGGTCGGCATCAAGCTCTACTCTCAGATCGGCAACCAAAGCAGTTCGGTCTCAGTATTCGACCGAACAAGGAGTTAGTGGACCCATACAGGATGTCCAACACACCCACTACCACGTGGTGTCAACTCAGGCCACGATCGTAGGCCATGACCTACGCTACATCCACGATCTTAGGCCATGACCTACACGACATCCACGACTTAGGGTGGTGATGCAAGCCACGATCTTAGTTCAAGATATAAATAGAACTTAGATCAGATAGAAGAAGGTTAAGCTCTCTAGAGATAAAATCATATAGCAAGTCTGTGTTGTAAGCTGTAATCCCAGATCAAGCAATACAATCTTGCCCTCCCTTCTTCCCGTGGACGTAGATTTACTTCAGTAAATCGAACCACGTAAATTCTGTGTGTTGTAGTTTTCATTCTCTACCAGTTTTTACTAACATCAGAAATTCGCGGATCCATCACTGGCGCCGTCTGTGGGAATGCCCTGACTTCAGCCTCCCCCGTACCCTTTTCCAGAATGCCGAAGTGACTCGCTTCGCCGAAGTGATTCACTTCGCTTTTCGGGGGGGGTAGTGATGGGGTGCGTGCCCTGCGCGTGACTGCATTAAATGCGGCATTAAATGCGACAGTAAAATCCGGCCGTCGAATCCTGAAAAGGTGGAATATGAAACGGTGCGATGATTTGAAATCTTTTCCAAATCTGATAAATACCGCCTTTCTTCATCATTTGAACACCTTTGCTATTGGCTTCTTCTGCACTCTCTATCTTTTGCGTGAAAAATTTCCTTCCGCTTTCAAAAATTCCCTCAGGATTTCTTCAAACTTTCAAAGAGTAAGAACCATGTCTGCTTCTTCTTCGTCTGAGTCTGGTAGCGGTAGAAAAGGGGGTAAGGGGTCTTCTAGCCGGAAAGAATCCGGGGAGAAGACCGTAGAGTATTTTCACAGTATCTTGAGTAAGGATACTGTGATATCCCTTTACGAAAAATACTCTTTTCCTGGGGGGAAGGCGGTGGTACCTGACGGTGATCATAGGGCTGACTCCCCGCCGGAGGGTTACGCCACCGTGTACGAGGCCTACTTAGAATGCGGGCTTCGTTTCCCCCTCCCTTCTGCCTTTATAGATTTACTAGATTTTTTTCAGCTTCCTTTAGGCCAGGTGACTCCGAACTCTTGGAGGCACTTGTCGGCCTTCGCTGTCGAACTCCGTAGGTTAGGAAGGGATTTGTCTTTGAAGGCGATCCTTAAATTCTTTCAATTTAAGAGGAAGGGGTCTTGGTTTTACTTGATCCCTGTACAGCCCTTTAGGGCCTTTTGTAAAACGAAGTGGCCGAAGTGGCAAAACCGCTTCTTCTACTATGATAGGACCGCGGCTCCTAGTTTTCCCTGGAGAGGGCCGAAGTCCGTTATCCGTCATCCTCGGCCTGAACCGTTGGACGAGCTCGATGGCGAGCTCAACAAGATTCCCATAGTTAGGAAACAATACACGGAGTCTGAGCTCGTCAAGGGCGACGTCGTGTTCGACATCTCGTCTTCGGACGAAGAGGCCGAGGGTGAGGATTTCTCTTTATCTTTATGCTCTACTGCTTTAACGAAGAAAACTAACCTTGCTTTCTTGCTTTTTGGCAGTGTACATGCTGAATAAAGCTATCCGAAAGTCCTCCGAGCTTGCGGAGCCGGAGAGGCAGAGAGCCCCTCGCTCGGCGTCTGAAGCCGAGAAGAATCCGAAGAGGCAAAAAAACCTCTTCTTCGGATCCGAAAGAGCCGGAGCCGTCTTCGGCTAAAGGGAAGGGGAAATTTCATGAGTCCCCAAAAGTGCCGGGGAAAGAGCTGGTCATCTCCGAGGTGGTTGCAGACATCCCGGAACACGTCCCTGAGCCTTTTCAATGGCCGACGAATTTTGTGGAGGTAAGCTTTCTGACTCGGCTTCTTTTCCACATTTTTTGATGGCCATTCTGTTGAGTTTTTTTTCCTTGTTCATCTTCAGAGAGCCAAGCTCGTCTCCGTGGAGCTCTCCAAAGCATCCCACGACTACGAGGAGATGCAGAAGGAGTTGCATCTTGCTCGTAGTCTGGCCGAACAGGCTGAGGCCAAATTTGAGAGGGCCCGAGCTGCTAGGATCTCGGCTCAGGATGAAGCTCGGTCAGCCAAAAACCAGCTCATCATCCTGCGAGAGCAGACGAAGCTCCGGGAGGCTCAGAAGGAGGCAGCCGATGTGGCTGCCCAGGGGGAGGCTCTCCGTGTTTACACGGAGAAACTCTTTTTGAGCAGCCAGTTCTCGGCCTTTGTTGGTAGTCTGGTAAGGCTAATTACCGATAAGGGCGAGCAGGGGGCCGACGTCGTGCTGCCTCTGTACAGCCGAGAGATAGCAGCTCGGCTTCAGAATCTGCCGCTCCTTGAGGAGCTCGCTTCATCCTCGGTCCTGCTTTCTGCAGACCGAGTCCGGAGTTGTCGAGCTGATCGGGACGAGAACCTGGAGGCTATCTTTGCCTCCGTGGGACCCGTTTCACCCGCTTCGACTTACAACGGAGAGGGTGAGGCCGAGCCGCTGGAGCGGGAGGCCGAAGTCGATCAGGCCGGGCATCCGGAGAAGGAAGCCGATCAGGAGGCGGAGGCGAGGCCGGCAGGAGGCGAGGCTGAGGCTGAGGTAGCCCAGGAGAAAGAAGCTGTACCAGACCGAGGAGCCGGAGACGAAGCTGGCGGAGTATGATTTCGTCTCCCTTCTCTTAGTCTAGTTTCTTCCTTGTAAAATGGCCTTGAAGCCCTAGTGTAAAAAATTTTCCTTGTGAATGAAAAATTCTCTACACTTGTCTTCGTATAGCTTTTCGTACTCGCCTTTATTCCTGTTGTATTTTACTATCTGCTCGGTACAGCTGCCGAACTAATATAGCTGCTTTGTACCCAAGGAGATGGAGATACTTCACTGGAAACGGCTGTACTCTTCGGCTTTGGACGAAGCTGAGAGAAGAGCTATAGCCGATCAGACGAAGAATGACGAGCTTCTGGCTCGTTTAGTGAAGCTGGAGGCCGATATCAAGGACTTAGAGTCCGATAAGAAAGATCTGGAGGCCGAGCTGAATACGGCCATTGCTGAGAGGACTGCGTATGAGGATTACATCCGTGTGCGCGGGGGAATGACCATATCAGATGTTCAGAGTCGAGTTGACGAACTGTGGGAGGAATATCATGTACTCCGTATGAACAATGTGCTGGAGAGCCCGGCTTGCCAACAAGTTGTGACATCACTGCGGCGTTGGGCTTCTCGGTACAACATTGTTCTTTCTCGGCGCCCCTCCATAGAAAGATTCCTTCGGCATATCGCGCCAACAGATGCTCGCACTCCAGATCAAACCTCTGGTTCCCTTGTTCAAAATCCTACTTCCAGTCAACAACGAACTCCGGAACAGCCGGAAACGTCAAGACGAGAACGGGCTCAGGAGCAACCGGAATCGTCAAGACAGGGACGGACTGAAATTCGCCGAGGAGTTGTGACTATGAGCGAGCAAGATCAGCAGATGCTTATTGCAGAGACTCTTCATCGCCGAGGTGTTAGGACTTCTCGGGCTCGGGGAAGAGGCGTTGGGTCGAGGATAGCATCTCGTCGACCTGCTTATTCTTCATCTGCTCGGAACAACCGAACTCGGCTTCCAGAGGATTTTGCAGATAGGTGGCTTAACTTCAGCAACTCTGGACAGTAGAATAGTCCTTTGTAATAGCGTAACGCCATTTTGTAGGGTAGCTGAGTTGTATGCCGAACAAGATTTGAAAAATGAAATTTTGTTTTCGCTTCTAACACTGTATTTACAGCTTAGCGAAAAAATTTCATCGTACTCGTCCTCGGTCTTATGAAGTAAACTTCTTTGACCGGACTTGGTCCTTGGTCTTATGAAGTAAACTTCTTTGACCGGACTTGGTCCTTGGTCTGATGAAATAAACATCTTTGACCGGACTCGTCTTTGGTCTGATGAAATAAACATCTTTGACCGGACTCGTCTTTGGTCCGATGAAATAAACATCTTTGACCGGACTTGGTTTGTGTTCTAATTTGGCGATTTTTGTCGCCGGGATCGAACTTTCCCTTGTCCTAATTCGGCGAGTTTTATCGCGTGGATCGGACTTTCCCTGTTAACCGAAGTGGTCTTATGCAGTAAACCTCTTTGACTAGACATGGTCGTCCCCGGTCTTATGAGGTAAACTTCTTTGACCGACCTTGGTCGTCCTAATTCGGCGAGGTTTATCGCGTGGATCGGACTTTCCCTTATTGCAGTTCGTTTCAGACGAAGTGCTTATTAAGCTGAATTGCGGTCTTGTATCCTCCTTGGAAGCTTGGACTCACAATCGTTGGCTTATTGCAGTTCGTTTCAGACGGACCGCTTGTTAAGCTGAATTGTGGTCTTATATCCTCCTTAGAAGCTTGGACTCACAATAGTCTTTAATAATCGATCTAAAAAGGGGATCAGTCTTTAAAGAACGATATACCTTGGTACCATTTGTAAGAGACGACAAGCACATAGAGACAAAACACATAGAGAAAAAATGAAAAAGACGAAGGAAAAAAACTTTAAACATTTTTTTTTTAAAAAACGACAAGTAAAAGGTACAAGTAAAAAACAAACAAATAAAAACACATACCCCTATGACCGAACTAGACACGAGACGGACTGACCGGACTTTTGTCTCTTACAAGTGGAACTTCTTGAGGTTGGAGACGTGCCATGTTCGGGGTACTTGTTCTCCTGACATGTGAGTCAATTTATAAGACCCTTTGCCGAGGACTTCTGACACCCGATATGGACCCTCCCATGTGGGTTCGAGTTTGCCCAGCTTTTCTGCTCGGCTTACTTCGTTGTTTCTCAAGACGAGATCTCCCACTTGAAATTGAAGCTTTTTTACCCTTTGGTTATAATACCGGGCTACTTGCTCCTTATACTTGGCTGCTTTTATGCACGCCAATTCTCTTCTTTCTTCGGCGAGATCTAGTTCTGCTCTCAGTCCGTCGTCATTCATTTCTGAGGAGAAATTTAGAGTTCGGGGACTGGGTACGCCGATCTCCACTGGAATTACGGCTTCAGTGCCGTACACCAGACTATACGGAGTTTCACCGTTGGAGGTTTTGGGTGTAGTTCGGTAGGACCATAGGACTTGAGGGAGATTTTCTACCCATTGTCCTTTGGCTTGTTCTAACCGAGCTTTTAACCCTTTCACCAGAATCCGGTTCGTTACTTCCGTTTGTCCGTTTGCTTGGGGATGGGAGACCGAAGTGAACCGCTGTTGAATGTTCAGCTCTTGGCACCAATTCTTGAACGTCTTGTCGGTGAACTGAGTCCCATTATCCGAGATGAGGATGTGGGGTATGCCAAATCGGCACACTATGTTCTTCCAGACGAAGTCCAATGCCTTTGAGCTCGTTATTGTAGCTAATGGTTCAGCCTCCACCCACTTCGTGAAGTAGTCCACGGCAACGATAAGGAATTTCATTTGCCGAGGAGCTTGAGGAAGTGGTCCCACTATGTCTATGCCCCATTGCATGAAAGGCCAAGGGCTTTGCATAGTGTATAGATCGGTCTGCGGCATCCTTGGGACATTTGCATGAATTTGGCACTTCGTACACTTCTTGACGAGCTGCACTGCCTCTTGTACCATGGTTGGCCAATAATATCCCCATCTCAGAACTTTTTTAGCTAAAGCTCTGGCTCCGATGTGGCTACCGCACGATCCTTCATGAACTTCTCTGAGGATGTAGTCCGTCTCTTCTGGTCCTACGCACCGCAATAACGGCTGGAGGTAAGACTTTCTAAAGAGGACTCCTTCATGAAGTTCGTACCGAAGTGCTCGGCACGTGATCTTCCGAGCTTCTCTCTTATCCTCGGGCAATTGTCCTTGATCCAGATACTGCAAGATCGGCGTCATCCAGTTCGGCGAGCTGGATACTGAATGTACCTCGGCTTCATCAATGCTTCGATGCATTAATTCTTCCGCCTTTGAGCTCGGATCTGAGGCCAACTTACTTAAGGTATCTGCTCGGCTATTTTCCGCTCTGGGAATGCGGATTATCCGAAAATAGGAGAAACTTCGGCTGATGCTTCGCGCTTTGTCCAAATACTTCTTCATTCTCTCGTCACGAGCTTCACTTGTACCCAACATGTGATTTACTATGACTTGTGAATCACAATGGACTTTGAGAGATTTGACGAGCAGACTTTGCGCTAACTGGAGTCCGGCCAGGAGGGCTTCGTACTCGGCTTCATTATTAGTAATGGGGAATAGGAAACGAAGTGAGTAGGTTACCTCGTGTCCGTCGGGAGCGACAAGTAAAATACCAGCTCCACTTCCCATCTTGTTTGAAGCTCCATCTACGAATCCGCTCCAGCAGTCCGGCGGCTCTACTTCGGATTCCAAGGGCTGTGCTAGTTCGGCATTGGCAGAATTCTTCTGTTCGGCAATAACAGGAATTGCTTGATCGAACTTCGCTTCTGCAAGAAAATCCGCCAAGGCTTGTCCCTTGATGGCTTTCCGAGGTAGATATTCAATTGTGTGCTCTCCCAACTCTATAGCCCACTTGGCGATTCTGCCTGATGCTTCTGGTTTGGTCAACACTTGCCGAAGTGGCAGATCAGTTAAGACGCATACCTTGTGAGCATAGAAGTATGGCCGCAGTCTCCTTGCTGCATTTACTAATGCCAGAGCAATCTTTTCCAGAGGTTGATACCTGGTTTCTGGACCTCTTAATGCTCGGCTTGTAAAATAGATGGGAAGCTGCTTTGGGCCTTCTTCTCGTACAAGCACCGCGCTGATGGTTTGATCCGATGCCGCTAAGTATAAGAATAGTACTTCGGCTTCGGTTGGAGCAGAGAGAATAGGAAGCTCGGCTAGATAACTTTTGAGCTCGTCAAAGGCCTTTTTCTGCTCGGCTCCCCACTCGAACTTTGGTGCCTTTTTCAACACCTTGAAGAACGGCAGTTGCTTTTCGGCTGCTTGGGAAAGGAATCGATTCAGTGCGGCTAGACATCCGGTTAGCCTTTGCACGTCATGTATGGACTTCGGCATAGCCATGTTCTGAACGACTTGAACTTTTGAGGGGTTTGCCTTGAGTCCGTCCTTTGAAACCCAACAACCCAGAAACTTTCCCGAATCTACCAAAAAGGTACACTTTTGGGGATTAAGTTTGAGGTTGGCTTTCTTGAGCACGTTGAGAGTGGACTTGAGGTTGTGCTCGTAATCCGAGGTGCTTTTGCTCTTGACGACTATATCGTCAACATACACTTCGACCTCCTTTCCAATCAGGTGCCGAAAAAGCTTGTCTACCATCCTTTGATAAGTGGCTCCGGCATTCTTTAAACCGAATGGCATCTTTTTATAAGCGAAAATGCCGAAATCAGTAATGAAGGCCGTTTTTGAAGCGTCAATCTCATCCATTAAAACCTGATGGTATCCTTTGTATAGATCAAGAAAACAAAAAATTTCAAAGCCTATCAGAGCTTCTACTTTTTTATCTATGTTCGGAAGGGGATAGCAATCTTTGGGACAGTGCTTATTTAGATCGGTGAAATCTATGCACATCCGCCATCCTCCTTCCTTTTTCTTGATCATGACAGGATTGGCCACCCACGAAGGATACTTCACTTCGAATAACACATCCGCCTTCAATAATTGACGGACTTCGTCATGGATGACTTGACTTCGTTCTGCCGCAAAGAGTCTTTGCTTCTGTTTTATCGGCCGGACCGAAGGATCAATATTTAAACGATGAGTGATTACCTCGGGGGGCACTCCGGTCATGTCCAACGGAGACCATGCAAAGACGTCTTTGTACTCCTTGAGGAGCTGGATGGTTTTTTTCCCGAAGTAGAGGCGTTCCCGCGAAGCCGATCTTAACCGTTCTGGATGGATCGTCTTCGTACAGCTGAACTGTCATCGAATTCGGCTCCGGTATGACTTCGGTCATTGCCTCTGACTCCGGCTGCTGTGATTGCTATGCTTGGTGGTGCCGATCTGACTGCTCGGCACTTCTAAGCGCAATTTGCAGACATTCCTTTGCTCTCTTTTGGTCACCTCGGATGACCGCTATCCCTCCTTTAGTAGGGATCTTGATGGTGAGGTGATAAGTGGAGCAAATGGCCCGAACTGTGTTGAGCCAGTCTCTTCCCAGGATGACGTTGTACGGGGACCGAGCTTTCACCACGAAAAACTCAATCATCGTACTGGAGCTAGTAGGCGCTTTCCCCACCGTGATCGGAAGGCTGATAATACCTTCAGGGCGGGTGTCCTCCTGGGCGAAGCTCTTCAGGGGAAGCGGAGCCGGGCTGAGCCGAGCTGGGTCCACTTCTAGTTTGTCGAAGCACTCTTTAAAAAGAATGCTGACTGACGCTCCTGTATCCACAAACACCCTGTGGATCAGTTTGTTTGCCACTCCGGCTTGGATGACAATGGCGTCTTGGTGAGGAGAGATGGCCGGGACGGGATCAGCATCCGAGAACGTAATCACTTCGTCCTGCTTCAGCCTTTTATGCGTTGGCTCTTCTCGATTGGAGCCTCTGCGCTCTGACTTCAGGGACGACTTGGTCTTCCCAGCAGGGAGAGCGTCAATAGTCAGGATTACTCCATCATATTGCGGCTCGTCATCGTCTTCGGGATCCGGCTGCCTTTTCGGATCCTGAGGAGCGCAGTTCGCACCTCTCTGCTTCTTATTCTTCTTTGACTGCTTGCTTTGGTATTTTTTCAATGTCCCTGCCCTCACAAGAACATCGATACCTGCAGCCAAGTTTCTGCACTCCTCGGTATCGTGACCGTGGTCTTGATGGTAGGAGCAGTAGTTATCCTGGGGTCGGCGCGCGGCAGATTTCGTCATCCGCTTTGGCTTTTCGAACAGGTCAGAGTGTAGTTCGAAAATTTCCGCTCTCGGCTTGTTCAGCGGTACGAACTGAGCGGGCGGCTTCTCGGGATTGAGACGGGGTCCCAATCTGTCTTGCACCGGAGTCCTTTGAATCCTTTCAAAAGGAGTTCGGCGAGGATGTCCCTGATCGCCAAAAGGAGTCCGGCGAGGATGCCCCTGATCGCTATGATCGGGCTTCCTCCTGTCTCCTCGGGACGATGAGCTGTCTAACGACCGTTTGCGACGGTCTGCCTCATCGGCCCGGGAGTACTGGTCCGCAATGTCCCACATTTCCTGAGCTGTCTGCGGACCGCACTCAACGAGCTTCCTGTAGAGAGCTCCGGGCAAGATTCCATTTTGGAATGCCGAGATGACAAGCAGATCGTTGAGATCGTCTACTTGCAGGCATTCCTTGTGGAATCTTGTCATAAAGTCGCTGATTTTTTCGTCGCGACCTTGACGAATGGAAAGCAGCTGAGCCGAAGTGATTCGGGCTTCCGCTTTCTGAAAGAACCTCCTGTGGAAGGCATCCATTAGATCTCGGTAAGATCTGATGCTGCCCTGGGGGAGGCTATCGAACCACCTTCTCGCGTTCCCGATGAGCAGCTCGGGAAACAGCTTGCACATGTGGACCTCGTTGAGACCCTGGTTCGCCATGTTATACTGATAGCGCCCCAAGAAATCGTGAGGGTCCACGAGCCCGTCGTAAGTCATCGACGGAGTTCGGTAGTTCTGTGGTAGGGGAGTTCGGGTGATGTCGTCCGAGAACGGAGTCTTCAGTGCTCCGTACACGGCGAATCCGATATCTCGTCGGTATGGAGGAGATTGAGTTCTCCTGTGATTCCGGTACCGAGGAAGAACAGGAATATGTCGGGGTTGAGGATTCTTCTTCCTGGAAGACACGGCACTACTGCGGTAGTGACTTTCATGTCTGGATGAGGAAGGAGAATCCTCCGTTTTCGTCTTCGGCTCTTGGCTCTTTTGCAGGAAGGCTAAGAACTCATCCTGCTTCTCAGCCAAGAACAGCTTGACAGCCTCATTCAAATCAGGCTGCTGGGAAGACTCAGTGGGACGATTTTTGGAGCGGCCTGTTCCTTCGCCATGAGAACTGGTGGTGGATTTATCCCTAGGCTGTTTTCCAGACCTATGGGATGGATTGGCTTCCTCCTGGTTCTCACGGGCAGGAATACGGGTACTCTGAGATCTGGTATGCATTTTTTGGGTGAAAAAAAAAATGGATCAAAAATTCGCTTTATCACAAATTTTGTTCTCTGCTTCCCACAGACGGCGCCAGTGATGGATCCGCGAATTTCTGATGTTAGTAAAAACTGGTAGAGAATGAAAACTACAACACACAGAATTTACGTGGTTCGATTTACTGAAGTAAATCTACGTCCACGGGAAGAAGGGAGGGCAAGATTGTATTGCTTGATCTGGGATTACCTGGCGCCGTCTGTGGGAATGTACTAAACAAGCCCAACAGCAATGACGGTGCGTAGTGATGGGGGGGGTAGTGATGGGGTGCGTACTAAACAAGCCCAACAGCAATGACGGCCCATCAGCCCAAAGCCCAAGGAAGAGTATGAGTTCGGCATTACCAAAGAGTTCGGCCTCAGCCTACAGCTCGGTAAAAGCCAACCTATCAAGCTCTGCTCTCAGGTCGGCATCAAGCTCTACTCTCAGATCGGCAACCAAAGCAGGAGTATGAGTTCGGCATTACCAAAGAGTTCGGCCTCAGCCTACAGCTCGGTAAAAGCCATCCAATCAAGCTCTGCTCTCAGGTCGGCATCAAGCTCTACTCTCAGATCGGCAACCAAAGCAGTTCGGTCTCAGTATTCGACCGAACAAGGAGTTAGTGGACCCATACAGGATGTCCAACACACCCACTACCACGTGGTGTCAACTCAGGCCACGATCGTAGGCCATGACCTACGCTACATCCACGATGTAGTGATGGGGGGGGTAGTGATGGGGTGCGTACTAAACAAGCCCAACAGGAATGACGGCCCATCAGCCCAAAGCCCAAGGAAGAGTATGAGTTCGGCATTACCAAAGAGTTCGGCCTCAGCCTACAGCTCGGTAAAAGCCAACCTATCAAGCTCTGCTCTCAGGTCGGCATCAAGCTCTACTCTCAGATCGGCAACCAAAGCAGGAGTATGAGTTCGGCATTACCAAAGAGTTCGGCCTCAGCCTACAGCTCGGTAAAAGCCATCCAATCAAGCTCTGCTCTCAGGTCGGCATCAAGCTCTACTCTCAGATCGGCAACCAAAGCAGTTCGGTCTCAGTATTCGACCGAACAAGGAGTTAGTGGACCCATACAGGATGTCCAACACACCCACTACCACGTGGTGTCAACTCAGGCCACGATCGTAGGCCATGACCTACGCTACATCCACGATCTTAGGCCATGACCTACACGACATCCACGACTTAGGGTGGTGATGCAAGCCACGATCTTAGTTCAAGATATAAATAGAACTTAGATCAGATAGAAGAAGGTTAAGCTCTCTAGAGATAAAATCATATAGCAAGTCTGTGTTGTAAGCTGTAATCCCAGATCAAGCAATACAATCTTGCCCTCCCTTCTTCCCGTGGACGTAGATTTACTTCAGTAAATCGAACCACGTAAATTCTGTGTGTTGTAGTTTTCATTCTCTACCAGTTTTTACTAACATCAGAAATTCGCGGATCCATCAAATATATATAGTTATAGTTTGACTGGATCATTTACTTCATAGATAAAAACTCTTTGGAGGTAAGACTTTGGAAAATGTGTTAAATGGTGGTAATTAATTAATGAGTTTTAAAGAAAAAAAAGGTAAAGAGTATGCTACCTATTTTTAGGATATTTCAAATAGATGATATTCTGATTTTATGTATTGCTAATAATTTTTCATAGTAACTTTTATTCCAGTATAATATTAGGGGTTTAAGTTTTTGTTAGAATTTATGGAAAATTAAAATAGTTGTACCGTTTTTAATAGAGGGATAAATTAATCTAATAGTAATTTACTCTTTTTTCCTTTTCACACCTAGACATGGAGTAATAAAAGCAGTTATATGCATTAATCAGCGATATAGCAAGTTAGCAACAACTAATACAGCAATATATTAGTGCCAATGAGATTTAGTTCAAGTGAGAAAATGTTACACATCATATATGTAAAAAAAAAACAAACAAACATGCACACATTAATATTAAAGCAAAATAAAATGCAAAGACTACATAATTAAAAAACTTGCAATAAATCCGTGTATAGCACAAAATCATTTAAATTTATGTTGGTAAATTTATGGGAAAACATGTGTACAGAAGTATGTAAGTTAGAAATATAGTTGAAATATGGATGAAGGAAAAGCAGTGGCGTATCCACCTTAGAATAAGGGGGTACAACTGTACCCCTAAAATAAAATACTAATACTATTTATTGTGATAGAATTTGCAAATGGCCTTTGTGGTCTAGTGGTTCTGCTGCTAGTTTTCACAGGTATTGAGTTCGAAACTTGGTGCATATTCTAATATCTTTTCCTTTCTTATTTAGTTTTATTCTAACATATAAAAGTCTATATCATATAATTTATGTCTATAAGACATTTGTATTTAAGAGAACAAAAATGATTGTTTGGATTTTTAAACTTCGAGAACTATTTTCGTACCCCCGAATCAAAAATCCTGGATTCGCCACTGAGGAAAAGTTTCAGTTAGGCGTTAGCTGTTAGCAGATGCATTCTCACTTCTACGTAAATCGGTTAGAGAGAACAAAGTAAATAAATAAAATAATTAAAATTGGGGGAGAGTGTTATAATCAAAAAAGCTTCTTTATTTGATATTCTCTTCATATTGGGACGGCGGGAAAAATATGCAATCGTTTAGTATTATTAGGGATCGAAGGAATCTTTATATGTATAAAGAAGAAAAGGATCGATTGGTGGAATCTTTGGCGGCTATCCCTTTTTGTTCTTTTCTTTTTTTACTTTGAATCATATCCAATCACCCTATCTTTCTAATTTCATTCCTATGTTCTTCACAAATAGGATCTCTAGCTTTAACTGGTTAAAATTTTTAATATATATGTGGTTATGTTAGTTTGAAATTTTTTAGCTTAATTGAGAATTAAGATACATTTTTAGCCACTCATCCATAACATTTTTGAAATGTCAACTGCAAGTAGATTATGTCAACTCGGGGGCATTATCGTCAATAGCATGCACATCAAATGACAACAACTTATAGTTGACATGAATTGTATATGTAGTTGACATTATATGTGTATAGTTGACATTACATGTGTGTAGTTGACATGAATTGTATATGTAATTGACATTATAAGTGTGTAGTTGACATGAATTGTATATGTAGTTGACAAAAATAATAATAAATTTAAAAATTAAAAAAATAATAAAATTTTTAAAAAGTATTTATTGAATAAAATATACCATGAAATTACCATTCTGCCCTTTCATAATTAATTAATCTAAAAATATTTTTCATGTGGCAAATTCTGGACCACTCATTTAATAAAAATGAGTGTCTGATAATGCATCTCAATTGTCAATTAGCCTAAAAAATCTCAATTGATCACAACCCATTATATACAATTGAGATTTTTTAACCTAATTGAGAATTGAGATGCATTATCAGCCACTCATTTTTATTAGATAAGTGGTCAAGAATTTGTCACGTGGAAAATATTTTTAGATTAATTAATTATGAAAGGGCAGAATGGTAATTTTAAGGTACATTTTATTCAATAAATACTTTTTTTTTAATTTTATTATTTTGTTAAATTTTTTTTTGTCAACTACATATACAATTCATGTCAACTACACATATAATGTCAACTACATATACAATTCATGTCAACTACACACATATAATGTCAACTACATATACAATTCATGTCAACTACACACATATAATGTCAACTAGATATACAATCCATGTCAACTACACGCATATAATGTCAACTACATATACAATTCGTGTCAACTATACACATATAATGTCAACTATAAGTTGTTGACATTTGATGTGCATGCTATTGACATTTGATGGACAGGCTATAGACGATAATACCCCCGAGTTGACATAATCTACTTGCAGTTGACATTTTAAAAATATTGTGGATGGATGGCTAAAAATACATCTCAATTCTCAATTAAGCTAAAAAATCTCAACCTATTCAGGATTTACCAAATGAAAGAAAAGTACTTTATGATTAATTTCTATAAACAATTGATCATAATAACTTCGTTAAAAATATATATATAACGTTGCCTACTTGCCTAGGCATACACAACAAAAATATTAGTAGACTCTCATTAAAACTATTCTTACATTCAAAGGTAGTACAAGATTACGTTGATGTGAAAACTAATTTTAATTACTTCTTTCTGTTTTTCTCAAATTCATTTTTTTGCTACGAAGTTTCTTTGCCTTTTTGGTTTATACAATTTCAGCCTTTTTATTTATACAACAGTAGCAGTTTGGTTTTCGGTAATGTCAACTTCATAACGATAGAGCATAGGCGACACGAGCGAGGCAAGCTTCGGACTCTGTGGTTTGTTTATTTTTCGTGGTGTATTTTAGGATTTTTTTTATTCAAATTGTGAAAGTTTTTGTTGTGAAGTTTTGTGGTAATTGTAATGCTTTGTAGCAATAGATGGACATTAAACCCCATAAGCCTCCATAATCTATTTATTTGCGTCGCTGCAATAAGTGAGACGTTCCTTTTATGAAAAGATGATAATAAACAGTTAAAGTGAAGAGAAAGTAAAGTAAGAGAGAAAATAATATAAAAAAGAGTTGTATTTACATTAGGGTTGAAACAACGACTGAAAAGAAACGCCTAACTTATAATGTGAGGGAGGGAGTATGTATTATCTCGTCCAATCCTACAATTATCATTTCTAGATCCACCATTTTCGTGTTTCCGACTCTAAAAATAAGATAAACTTGAATGGCAAAACACAAAAGTCATGCAATATCAACTCTCAAGTCATTAATTAAGTAATTACACCTAAATTCCTTATTTTCTTTCCTCTAGGCTCGACTCCTTACTTCTCAAACAGAATCTGACCTTCTTGAGTATATGAACACGCATAAAAAAAACAATATGTAAAGTAAAAGGGAAGAACAATTTTAGAGCTAATAACACTCTTGGATTTCACCTCCTTTAGCTACTTGGGCAAGAGTATTTCAAAGGAAGTATCATTTGCTTGTTACAGAGATACTCTTCGCTAAATTATATAGCGCCGATACAAGTATTTTATACGTTCAATACAGCAATAAAAGTAGAATTCTAGACTCATAATCACCTACTAATACTATTATTATGTGGCAAAATTTTCAAAAGCCTTGTGTCGTGCAAGTGGCCCCTTCAAGGGAGGGCAGATGTTCATATTCCAATTACAAGTCAATATCATAATAATTAGTAGAAATTTTCGTCTTTCTAAATTAACCACGTACATCTTCATCTAGAAGCTTCCTAAAGTTTAGTATATGTATTAATTAAGGTTGAGATTGTGACGGACTTTTCCTGCTAAATTTTGACACGAGGAGCTTACATTAACACATTAGAGCATCCACAACGGTGGCGTCCATCGCCACGGCCGTCCGTGCCACTGGCACGGACGCTACCCGCCGCCGCTGCGCTCGCGCCGTGCCAGCGAGCAGCTGATGTGGCGCGCTGGGATTCGTCAACGGCATAGCCGTTGTGTTTAAAAAAAAATTTTAATTAAAAAATTGGTTTTTAATTAAAAAAACCGATAAAAAATAAAATAAAAAAAATTTCACTTCCCAACAAAAATATATCCGTTTATAACCGTTTTTTTCCACTTTTTCATTTTTTTTTTCATTTTTTTACCCCAAAAATACACACTTTCATCTATAAATACCCACAATTTCACTCCCAAAAATTCACATCAAACTACACAATTCCCATCTTCATTCTCTCGTATCCATTTTCATCTTCAATCTCTCATATCCATTTTCATCTTCATTCTCTCATACCCTACAACATCACTATGTCCGGCCAAGACGATAACCCTACGGGCTCCCACGGTTGGAACCCTGGATGGTTCGGTTCACAACCGTTTCCGATTCGGGCGTTCCGGGTGGCTACCGGCCATACCCGGTCGACGAGCAAGGTGCCTCCGATGGGCGATACGGGTGGACACCGGAGCCTAGGCCTCCCGTCCCTTCCCAAACTCCGACTCCTCCATCTCGCGCCGGTGTCCGCACACCGTACTCACCGGCGGAGATGGATAGATTGTTCAAGGCGTACTTGGAAATCTCCAAAGATGCGGTGGTTGGCACGAACCAATCCGGCGATCACTTTTGGTGGCGCGTCTCTCGGCGGTACAATGCAAACCGGCCGCCGGGAACGATCGAGCGCAACGAGAGTATGGTGCGCAACTGCATCGGCCGAGCCAACGACGAAATTGGCAAGTTCAATGGCTATTTCCTCCAGGAGTCGCGGAATGCTGGGAGCGGCCGGAGCGAGGTCGACATCATCACTGCGGCGCTGAGCACCTACCAATCCATGAACGGTAAGTCATTCAAGTACCTAAATGTTTGGCAGGAAACGAGGACGCACCCGAAGTATCTGGGAGGCGTAACATCCTCCTCTAGCGGCTCCTCCAAACGGTCACGGTCGGCATCCCTATCCGACGCCGGCGAAGAAGTGGCTAGCCAACTCGCCGAAACTAACTTGGGTAGCCCCGACGCCGGACCAAGCGGTTCCCGACACCGACCGCAAGGAAGGAAGAAGGCGGCGGCCGAACGCCGTCGCGCCGCGACTCCATTTGCCCCCGCCCCCGAACCCGCACCCTATGTTCCACCTCCACCCCCAAACAACTCGTTGTGGGCCTTTTTGGCCCAACTCAATATGGTCGATAGGTCAACTATGACCCCCACGCAACTTCAAACGCACGAGGACATGATATTGGGTCTCAAAAAACAATTGGGGTTGGTGCCGCCGGATGCGTAGTCTTCCTCGGGTAATATTAGCCAATAATCATGTAATTTTTAATTTTTAGGAGTTTAATTATGTAATTTTTAAATTTATAGGAGTTTAATTATGTAATTTTTAATTTTTAGTTTTTTAATTATGTAATTTTTAATTTTTATGATTTTAATTATGTAATTTTTAATTTTTAGGATTTTAATTATGTCTTTTTTATTTTATTTGTAATTTGTAATATTTATTGTGGTTTTTAATGAATTTTAGTATTATGGAAATGTTTTTGTGTAATTGAATTTTAAATTAATTGTGCTCGTCCTTGCGGAAGAGCACAACTGTGGGTGTTGTGCTCTTGCCAGAGAGCAGGCAGAAAAAGTAGGGTCGGGCCCACAACCGTGCCGCTGGTAAGAGCACGGTTGTGGATGCTCTTATTGTTGCAACTTCCAAAATTAATTATGTGACTAAGTTTATTAGTAGTATGTTGGTAAGTGTTTTTTGCATCTACGATCGAATTGTTCCTCAACCAATTCTAAATGGGCAGGGTAGGTCAGCCATGGAGACCCCAAAAATTGAAGGCTTCAACATGTCATTTTATACACACATAAAGTTTATTTGTATATACAAAGACAAGAAGTTTAATACTATAGCCTAACATACACGTCTGAATTAGCTCTGTAATATGAGAAATACTATATGGTTCGTATCATCGATAAACAATTAGGACAAAGACCAAAATAATAACCTACCTAAATCAACTAATTGAAAATTAAACTCATATTCAAATTAAATTAATTACAGTTTGAAATTCAATTAAATTGATATGCAGATTTAATTTGATTTAAAAATTAATAATCTACTTCAATTTGCATACTAATTCAATTTGTATACTAATTATATTTGGTTACCTAATACTCCCACCGTCCCATAAAAATATGTGCACTTTCCATTTTCGTTCGTCCCACAAAAATATGTACATTCCATTTTTGGAAAGTTATATCAATTTGAAAATGTAGATCTCACTATCCACTAACACTATTTACTTAAACGGAGTACCATTCTTCTCCTCTCTCTTACTTTAACATATCATCCTCCTCCTTTTCTCTTACTTTATCAATTTTATCTTAATTCACGTGCAGTATCCAATGCTCTTATTTTTATGGGATGGAGGGAGTATATTATGTTCACCGGTATCCACATAGACCAACATACCTATTCAACTATTGGTTCAAGTTCAACTGGGTATGTGATTACAGTAGGCAGGCTAAGTGGGCGTGGTAAGAACATTGGCTGAGAACTGCAGTCATCATAGGCATGTAAAGATGTAAATTAAGCCAAGATAATAGTCAGACAATATTGCCTACTTATAATGCATTATAAAGTGATTTAAAGGTGCACTCCCCTTGCGATCTTGGATGGTAAATATTTCTCCGACAAGAATGTGAGCGACTGTGCTGATAATGCTTCTATCTCGAATTTGACTCCTCTATCCAGCAGCAACTGGAGTTCAGACCTAAACAGGATTTTGTCAAATGCTAATATATCAGTTTTTCATTGTTATTCAAATAACGGTCAACAGTCGAAGTGAGCATATGTAATTCACAATTTAACCTCCAACGTGGGACTTCTCGTTCCATGTAACACCGACATAATACAGCCTCAGCCTTTTTCTTATCTGCCAAGTTGCCAAGTCATTCCACAATTTTGTTAAACAGATTGTGTTTCATTCGAAGGAAAAGATATTTTCCATCTCACCTTCTGCTGTCAAATTTAGCAGGCATTGCTGAGGGAGTTGATAACTATCAGAGTCTGATGGAAAAGCTCCAAGCCAACGAATCTCAGGGAGGCGCAGATATTTGGCATCATAAGCCATTTGCTTCAAGACATCAAAATAGATAATGATTGTATAAGCTCATGAAGATAATTGAAGGACAAACACCCTACAAGTAGTTGAAACATCGCTCAATCATTATAATTGCAACAATGGATCAAGAATGGAAAATCTTACCATAGAACCAAACCTGTAGGTAACTAAGATATCAATACCATATGGGTCACAATCCACCAAGCAATACACCGGCAGATGCAGAGTTCCAACGAGGAGATTCAAAAATCTGAACTAAGAAAAGGTATTATGTGCTGAAAGAAAAAATGTTGCAAACCAACACAAACAAATAACTTATTGTTTACCTCCTGGTGGGAATATCAGGGTATCCTCTACCCTGTAATGAAAATGTTTATTAGACACCATTCTAGTAAATGTCAAACTAACACAGACAAATAAATTACTCATACAGTGATAACTATGGCACGATTTTTTGTACAGAATTGATCATTTGCCAACCTCTGGAAAACTGCACAATAAAGGGAAGGGTGAAATGGTATTTTTTCTGTTTAAGAATATGCACAATTTAAGGAGGTTATATGAGGAAGTGGTATAGAAGAAGGTCACACCTGATTCTTTCTCCACAATTAAGATATAGTCTGCCAAACTGATTATATCTAGTAAAAGAATCGAAGAAATTACAACCTTTTAACAAACAAATGTTGTAAGATTTCCATATTGTATCTAAATATCGTAATACTCCAGTTAAAAAACTCATCTCGTCACTTTCAGTTAGTATATAGATTCAGCTTCATAATCAAAAGAACAGAAGCACTTTAAGTTCGATTTTGAAGAACTGCTGTATATTCAGTAAGGAGCTTCATATGAAATAATTGCTACCTTCCACGTCTTCCACTTGGACAGGAATATGGTAAGTCTGCAGGACGAAGTTTGATAGTATTACATTGTTGAAGTAGTATATAGTATAATCTCAGTTTCACTTTCTTTATTATACCTTGTTAGGCCTGCCAATGCAATCAAATTTTCTCCGGGCCTCAGAAAATCTCAACCAACCCATTACCAATCTGAAAAATAATCCAGAACATCTAAATACTTCATATAAAGAATAAAAAGAAAAAATTAATCAGATACAGGCATCTAACTAACTCTAATGAACAACGTAAACTGCCAAGGGGGCAATGCCAGGAGTTTTTTTAGCATTGACAAATCCATATGGGGGGTTTTGAAAGGAAAAAAAAAGGCGAAGCTAATTCAATTCCATGAAGGGAAAAAGCCGGTATATTAGCAGTATTCTGTTTAAGACAGATATTCAGATTTGGTTGCTAATGACATAACTTGAGCAACTGGAATCGTATATCTAAATGATATGGTAATCTGAGAGACACACATTAACCTCAAGCTCTGTTATATTAATGTGCATTTGCTACTTACCCGTTTCCAACAGATACCTGCAATGGAAGATATAGAGGAAATAATCACAAGTCTGAAGCCCACTTTATAGCATTTAACTGGGGCATCTGAATATTAAGATAACTACTTTCAAATTATTAATACTCCTGGGAATAAAGCAAATGATATTTCCCCTGCCCAAAAACATAATAGCCCTTCATAGACGATGTACTGGTTAGACGTCACATAACCGTATCTACCGATCCAATCTCATAAACAAAAGACTAAGCATATCATACTTATCACTTATGGAATTGCAGACTTTTTACTGGAGTCAGATAAGTCTGTAGATGTATATCGCATACTGACAAGAGTGGCGTGCATACATGTACTAGTTCGTATGGAAAAGTCTGTAAACTGAGATAGTTCAGTCAGAAAATATACCACATTCAAGTTGTGACGACTGCAGTGCAAAAGAATGCAAATGTCGTTTATTGCCCGGTCAACAACAGATTGTTCTGTTTAACAGTAAAAGGAGAATTAGAAGAATCCTTAAAAGGATATGAAAAAGGTCCATCAGAAAATTCCTGATTTGGAACACATTCCCAGTATATCATACTATCATGCCTTGATACTTTCTGGTAGTTTTGCAGTTGGAACTACATGCTTAATTTTCGAGCTACTAGATCCTCTTATCGGTATCATACCATCTAGTATGAATTATGAAAACTACTGCAATAGAACGAATAAAGTGGCATGTTCAGGTGAAGAGATTGATGGTTAATTTACCTTTAAAAGCTGAAGGGTGCATGTAATATATATCTCTTTTTGAACAATGCTTGTTTTCTTGAAGAAGTTGCTGAACTATTAGCAATACCCGTAGCAATAAATCTGAAACCAGAACATAAAATTTTCTTTAAATTGTAAAATAATTCGAACACCACACATGAAGATTTTGGATAGCTAACTTCACCTCAAGTTCAATTAAACTCTAATTTGAGATGTTTCACTCACCCAACCTGCGTACTTGAGTTTCTCTCTGCAGCACGAGAATTTCCTTTCTGTTTGGCAAGTCATAGCTGCAACAGCTACATATTTGCAACAAAAACAAATCAAAGTTAGCTAAATAGAAAATCTCCACCAGTTTATCATTTCAAATTACTTGGGCTCTGCCATAACAAAATTCTAACATACTCCTATTCGATATTGTCGGTCACCGAAAAAAATGCAAAATCCAGAAAAATAGATAAAACCGTCCGATGCAAATTCTCAGAAAACAATGTACAATCAGCTGACCAGTTTCCAGAAACATCGGCGCAATAAGAAGTGAATTGATCGATTCGTAAAATCGGTGATCGACCACCACATATATCTTCAACAATTGATCGCGTGAGCTCTGCAGTTTTTGCGATTAGGTTACCAACTACAATAACTAATGATGATGATGATGATGATGATGATAAAAAAGGTGAGATTATACCCCTAATTTGTTTGAGCAAGTCGAATCGATTGTGGCACAAGTGTCTTCCCGCCATTTTTACAGAGTTGTCTCTTCCACCATGCGAAAATATCAAATTGTGATTTTATAGTTTTCAAATGAAAAATACTACTCCTCATCTAAAACTTTGAAGAAATGACCCTCTCTCTTCTCTTCCTAATTTTATTCCATAAATTTTGAATTATAGTGCATTTTTATTTTTTATACTTGTACGGGGTATAAATCAAATAATTTGGCTGTGATTTAGATATATGTTTGGTACTATATGATTATTTTCATTATTTTATAGATTCATATTAGTATTTAATATTCCATTCAGCAAGGTGACACTCAAAATTAGAATTTTGCACTTTCAATTTATAACTTGTTGAGAATTCAGAAAACAATCTGGTGATTATTTTTTTTCACACGTATAGATTTCCTTATAATGAGAGACGTTTACCCGGATTAACCTATTGTAGAATAATTTTTTCTTCTTTTTTCAAATCTTATTGTAAACTTTAATCCAAAACCGCATATGAAGGGGATATATATCAACAAGATTTACCATTCAGAATAGGATTAATCTGTCTTATAAATAAAATCAGAAGAATAGTTTATCATTTGTTGATAGATGAAGATCATTGAGTCAGATTGTCGGATGATGAATAAAACTGGCCTTTCTGAACTCAGAAGAAGCAAAAGACTGATAGAGAAAGATTTAAGGGAAAAACGGTTGAGATCTTGGGAAGGCTCCCAATTAATAACATTATTAGGTGCAAGTGCGCCTGTAAATCATGGCGCAATATCATAGGAGGGCACAGTTTTGCGATGTCTTATACTCTAAAATCACGCCTACTTTGCGTTCATCGAGACAAGGGGTTCGCAATCTGCCATGACCATTACACACCACTTTTCTGGTTCGGCTTGCCTCATGCTCATTATCCTGTTATAATTGATTCAGCTAATGGTTTGTTTTTGTTGGGGGATGGATGTGCTAATACTCTATTCATATGCAACCCAATGGCTCGTGAATATGCATAGCTTCCTCCTCTGCCCGCACGTAGTTGCTTTTTTGGATTTGTAGTGGGCAAATTAACGGGAAAATATAAGATTTTATGTGGTGATCAATTTAGGTCGTATCGTGTATACACTCTAGGAGAAGAAGAAGGATTGTGGAGAAGCATCACAACACCACCATGCATTACAGTGCCTCGTGATTATGCTGCATTATTGAAAGGTTTGGTTGGATATGATTTTTAAAGAAATCTTCGTATTTGTTGTTTGGACAACCTTAGACTGTCTTGTGATTATGCTGTATTTTTTAACGGAAGTCTTCATTGGTTGGAATATGATTTTGAGAAAAATTTATATGTTTGTTGCTTTGACCTTGACACCGAGCTATTTACCGGTTTTTCTCTACCGGATTATGGAGGCGGAAAATATAGCAATTATCGACTATGTATTTTAGAGGGTAAGCTATGCCTTTGCAACCTTTTAGAGAATCTTGATGTTGTTATTTGATGGATGAACAACTATGGAGATGAGAATTCTTGGATAAAGATATATACCATCTTCACGCGGAACAAATATGTATGGACTTGTTTATCCACTCAAAATTTTTCCAAATGGTAACTTGTTCACGAAGGAGGACTCTGAGACGATATTTATCCACCTCAAAAACATTGAAGATCCTCATAACACTTTTATGTGTCCTAGTCTTCTTGAACGATCTAGTAATTATTATTATTATTATTATTCCAAAATCGTTATTTATACCCCAAGCTTTCTTTCACTCAAAACCATGGGAATTCACAATGTACAGTCGTTAAGTTTATACCCTCTCCGTAAGTCTATAACATCCTAATTGAGTCGTTTTTCCATTCTAGAACGTATTGAGTTATTTTTCTATTTTGGAACGCTGTGAATCTTGATGATTGTGTGCCAACAACTCTCTACTTCTATCCTCACCCTCATTTCAAATTTTTGTATTTTGGATATAATTTATAAATAGTACAATTTCTTTGTTTCAGTAATTTTCTTATTATAACTTATGTCATTCCCTACTAAGGCTTTTTTTAGTTGCTGATAATAGTAGGAGAATGTACAATAACAGAAGAGATGGCAATATGGGGTATTTTTTAATATCGCCATATTTATAATCTTTGCCATGTCAAAATGTCTTTAATATATTAAGTCTTAATAAAGGTTGCATTAATTGTAAATGATCTTTAAAATGTGATTTGTACAATGCTTTAAGGTAGTAAAATAATATATATATGCTTTAATTATTAGTACTATTATTTTGAGCAAACGTATCAATAAATATAGTCTCCTGTCTCCCCATAGTTTTGGAGTTAAAAGATACAAATAAAACGACCCAAAACATGAGCCCGGAATCATGGATGAACAAGGAAGAAGACCTCAATTCTGAGAATGTAAAGGTCACATTAGATAACAAATAGGAGTAGTATATCAGGCTTGAGCTGTTGGGAAAAATGGATCTTGAAAGCACTAGACAAGCATATGTGCCTATTAAGCTTCCATAGCCACCTTCTTCTCTGCCTTTTCCTTCTTCGTTGGAGGCAGAGGCATAGTATTTTCTTGCTTCTCGATCCCTTGTATATCCGTTATCCTTAGTTTAGTTAATTCCTAAAGCATGAGACTAGTTACAGATAGAACAGCACTACATCTTCCATGGGGATGATAAATGGTTAAGAAAAAGGAACATGTATATATTCTCATCTCAATTACCTGGCGGTGACCTTTTGTTCTTCTGTAATTCTTTCTTCTCTTTTTCTTGAATATGATCACCTTAGCGTCTAGCGCCTGCATACCAAAAATTAAAAATCCTTACCTAAAATTGGTACAATAATTTATCTGTTGTTAAATGACCATCTCATTGTTATCATATGGTCATATTATGCCTATTCGTAATTTCAATCACAAGTTGTCGCAATGATCAAATGCCTAGAATTGCAACCAACTTGATGCTTTTCTAAATTGTTTAAAATTATTAGAAACGGAAATAGAAAGCACAACAATTCTTTGCTAGTGCTAGTTCACCTAGTTGCTACCTTTTCAGTCCCCTGCGACTTAGAATCACAAATCCCTTATCTTGAAAAAGAAGAAGAGTGGTATAAAGGGGGTGAAGTTCGTGTTCGCTTAGTTATATGCCTAACTCCAGAGATATGACAGCCAAATATAGCCATACATTCCTAATGTCACCAAAAGAAAGTCGTAGACATTAGACACACGGCCCTTGTATAAACTGTAACTGAAGATAATATAATCTAGAAACAAGTTACAACTTACGTGTTCCTCAACAACAGCATGAACAGCTGCTTCAGGCAAAATTGGCCTACCGATGATTGTCTGTGTTAGTGAACCTAGCATAAGAACCTTATTGAGGACCAACTGCATGAAATGAGAATACAAAGGTTAGAGATTAAATTAGTCCAACATCATTTGCATAACTAGAACCCTTCAACATAATATATAACTAGACAAACAAGTTGTCAACAGAGCTGCTGGACTGATTTGTATTCCTAATGACTGGATTCGCAATGAGTGATGAAGTTCAGTGTTTACTTTATGGGATAGGATATATATATAAAACATATGATTTCACCATTTGAAGGATTAGATGATAAAAAAGTCCAAGATGAGTTCATCCATCAAAGTAAATGGTAAATAACAGATAGTATCAATTTGGTTTATGAGGAATGAAATCACTAAGGAACATGGTTTCCAAGCGGCTATATTGTATAGGTTTACTTGGACAGATGTTTGGGGACTTCATCAGCCTCATCCGAACCGTGATAAAGTAGATAATGCATAGCCTAATAGCACTACAGATTAATCTGATAAAATTTAAACACACATCCAGAATTTATAAGCAATCCTTGTCAAAAGATTCATAGCTTCTCCCCATTAAAATTGTAAACCTAGCAGAATTTGTTGTTAATGAGCATTATAATCAAGCAAACAGAGGATATATAAATTTGTAGCGATTCAAAACCAGCCAAATAGCTACAGTCATCAATAGAATATCTAACAAAATGATTGACCTTATCATTGACGTCGCAGTGCTTCAACCTCTCTGTGTAAATGGTATCCCCATTGCTCACTTTGAATTGATGCGATCCAATCTGAACATGGAAATGCAAACGAAGAAACATTAAAAATTCACTCAATATACCACACTTTTCTATCAGAATCAAATCCACAAACATGTCCAACATTTTCACCTGAACAACTGCGAACACGGGCTCATACAATTTGAAAACCCTATCCGATATCTGGAGAGGGCCAAGGACCGTGTACCCTATCTCATTGGCTTCTTTCTCTTTTTCTTCAGCAGACAAATTAGAGCTGTTTTCTTCATTTTCACTGTAATCCTCTTCTTCTTCTCCACTATCGTAATCATCCTCTTCGTCATCGTCGCTGTCAGTGTGCCTGGAGCAAAAGCTCCGCGCGGGCACTGCGGCGCGTTGGTAGGCGTTAAATTTATTGGCGAAAATGTAGTTTGGGGAAGTGGCGGCGAGCGTTTGGTTGAGAGCGGGGGCGGTGTAAGGCGCTAGGCTTTCTGAGATTGGGGTTAGGGTTCTGATGGATTGGAGACAACGAGTTAGGGTTTGAAAGCAACGGCGATTCGCCATTGATGCCTGCTCCAATTTCCTCACGTTCTTTCTTCTCTGTGAAAAAAACTAAATTACTCGTATATCTGTGAATGAAATGTTTGGGACAAAATTATTACTCACTTCTCAATCTCATGGTAAAATTTTGGGTTTTAAATTTCAGGACAATAAATTCATACATTTTTTTTATAATATGAACTTTAATGGAATATAAAATTTTAAATTTTGATAAGTAATTCGTACTGTATTAAAAAAAATCACTTTGGTATGGATTTAAGGCCATGTAAAAATAACATGGTCATGCAGTAAATAATTCATCATGTCGCTAGATTCTCAATTTCGGATTAAATTTTAAAAGTAAACGAAAAAATAAATTCAAATTTAATTTATCTCAATACGGCTGTAATATAATACTGTCCCATGTTACTCAAACTAATTACGTTCTTCTTCATTAGTTGTAACATTCTAATTTACGTAAATGAAAATATTACTCCGCATTATCTTAATTCATTATCTTGTATTCTTGTTAATTAACTAAAAAACCTAGATAAAAAATTGAGTAAAGGCTAAAAGTGGTCTTAAACATTATCTTTTGAATTATTGCATCATGAACAAATAAAAATAATATGAATTTAGTCTATTTTGGACGGAACCGTCAAGAATTGACGGTCAACTATTATTTAAGTTATTTTGCTAAAGATTTAAGTTATCTCTCTCTTACTTGCAAAAAAAAAGGAAAATAAAGTCAAATAAGTATATTACTCCCGCCGTCCCACGATAATTGTCACTCTTATTGTGGGCACGAGTTTTAAGAAATATATGGAAAAGTTAGTGGAATGTGGGACTCACTTTTTATATTAGTTTTACAATAAAATGTGAGTGAAGTGAGTTGGTGGAATGTGAGACCTACTTGCCATTTATAGTAAAAATAAAGTGTGACAATTATTATGGGACGGACCTACATAGAAAATAGTGACAATTATTATGGGAAGGGGGAGTATGATTCTTGTTCATAGGGTTACAAATTGAAGTATTGGCATATTGCCATTCAACAAACAAGTCTGAACACTGCATTATTGAACACATCACAGAATCTGGTCATTGCTCCTTTCTTTGGCAATACCCTTTCATCGATAATAGGTGTAGATTTCAGTGATAAGGATAGAAAACACGGTGGATCGCGACTAGGGGAGGACTAAAGAAGCAGGGAAGAAAGGGGAAAACAACATAATTCGACCATAGCTCAAAATAAATGGGAATAGCTCGAATAAAATCAGAGTATCTCAACAATACAAAAACTCAAATGAAAGACAACTACTCAGCGGAAGCATTCGAGAGAAGGAATATGTCACGTGTGAAGACATGACACTTTCTGAACACTTAAATTTCTTCAACAGCCTTTTGCTCAACAACCACCGCGCCCGTCACGCTCAACCTGCACATTTTTAAAACATATGCAGGGCTGAGTACTTGATGCACTCAGTGGACTCATGCCGAAAATATTTTATAAAAAATATTTATCAGGCCACCATTGAATGCCCTCGGGGTTTTAACTTTGAAAATGCCCGAGACACTAAAATCATTTCCATTGTAAAATTCAACTGCAGTCATTTTCCCATAGATGTCTACTATATATGAACCATTGATGATCATAAGGAATGTGGCCACATTCCAAGTCACTAGACCGGCCAACTCGAAAGAGATAGCGCACGATCTCCCATAGGTGTACACTAGCCTGAGTAGGGACTCACTCCCTAGTCAGACCCGAATTCGATTTTCTATGGATGACAAAAGCCACATCAGATAGGTTCCATATAATAAAACAAAACACGACATGACAAATATTCATATCATTTTCACATAAAAATATACTTAGGGCATTGCCCTTATTTAAAAAGAAAGCTCACATCAAACGCTTATTTCCCCAAACCACTTTCTGTTCCCACCGTAAACAACGGGCACAAGTTCACCATTTTCAAAATAACATGATATGCAAAAATTAGACTTTGCAAAATAAATAAATTTACCAATACATGAAGTGTGTGCTCAAATTATTCTTCGTTCTCATATAATAAAACAGATTCATCAATTAAACACCAAAGTTCCCGACATAGCTAATCTCTCGGTCGTCAGTGAAAAAAGGTAGTATGTAAATTTCCAAACAAATAAGTCCAATTACTTAGGGCATCCACAATGGGGCGCCCGAAGGCGCGCTCGATGCTTGCCATCGTTCTCGGGCGCGCCATCGGGCACCATTGTGGGTGCCGGACGATGCGAAGCCCTATGCTTCGTCCGCGGTAGAAGCGCGCCTGATAAGCCATCGTTCGCGTCATCGGACGCCATTGTGGGCGACGCGGATGATGGCGCGCCCGATAGCACGCATTTTTTATTTTTTTTAAAGCTAAATTAGAAAATTTTATTTAAATACCCCCTACCCCACCTACATTTGTAACATTTCATTTCACGATTCCACTCTCGAAACTCACATTTACTACGAAATCGATTCAAGTCCCAATAGTCCGATGTTTGGTGGTGATGCGCGTTGGCCGGGTACAGAACCCGACGAATATCGGTCGTTCGATGCCAACACACAGTACGATCCCGAATTCAGTACGGATTCGTATGGTTTGTCTGACATGGAGCCGTCTCCAAACCGACCCGTCGCCCCCTCCTGCCGCCGCCGCCCCCGCTAGAAAAAAGCGATCCGGCACCGCGCGTACAAGTTGCCCCTCCGGCAACGAATGAAGAGTCGTACGAACTACCAGCCGGATGAAACCCTCGTCTTGGCGAGGTGTTGGGTGGATATATCGGAGGACCCGATATTTGCGAACAACCAGAAGCAGCTCGCGTACTGGGAGCGCATCGCCGAGCGCTACAATGAGGTGAAGTCGCCGAGCGCGTACAAGCGCCAACGAGAGAAGCTCCGCAAGCACTGGGATCAGGTGCAGAAGCAAGTCAAGCTATTCGCGGCGGAGTACGAGAAGTGCTCGAGGGAGCAGGGAAGCAGCGAGAGCTTGACCGATGTGCGCGATAGAGCGCTGTTGTCGTACTAGTCCATGTACGGCGACTTCAATCATTTCAACATCTGGGCGCTCTTGAGGGACAACAGAAATTCCAAGACGGGATTCTGCACATCGCCATCGCCATCGCCACACGTCTTCTTCGTCAACCCAAAACAACTCTCTCTCTCTCTAGGTATCAAACTTCACCACTCTCTGTCATCTACAATTCACAAAACAGAAAAATCCCAACTTCCATCTCTTATTGCTCTCTTCCTTATCCAAGTTCTCGCTCACCGCCGCTTCTGCAATTCACAGGCGTCCGTCGGCATCAGCGTCTCCGTCGTTGCCGAGCTCCATTCACAACCGAAGTCACAATGTCCAGTTACGTTTTCCCCTTTCCCCTTTAATTAAGTTTTCTTCTAATTGTTATTCAGAGTATTACATTTTGTAATTGGGAAAAAGGCTAAACTTAAAGGTTGAGTCTTTGAACAAGAATGAATCATTCAACAAGTTTTCAAGAATTTCAAGGCTGTGAACTACTGAAAAAAAATATGCAACTACAATGTGGTGGGATTTCAGAGATTTAGAGGGTATACCTTTGGAGAGAAGAATTGGGTACAAACTACTCGATTCTTTTCTCTCAATTGTGACAAGAAAATATGGTGCTATGAATTTAATATCCAGATATTTGTTTAGACTGAATTGAAGTGGAAGATTATATATTTATTGGAAGGGAAGAAAATTGCAGTAGATTAATGGCTCCTCTCCTAGAAATTCGGATGTGAAAGACCGTAGAAATATGGAATATTTATACTATAGTTGGGAAAAGATATCTATGTATATGATATATCTCAAAGATTTGATTTGATTTGATTTGATTTGATTTGATTTGATTTGGAGACTTTTCGGATATAGGGGAATATTGGATGAAGAGCCGTGGGAAAGGAGTTGGAGATATGTTTGACCGGAATTGAAATTAAGAGGATTGATTTTGGGCTCAAAGGGGCTTTTAACTAAATAAAAGAATTTGGGCTAGCAAAAAGAATTATTTCTTAGGCCCATATATAAATTCATTTTTCATCGTCGAAATCACATGTCTCGTTCTTTGGTCTTCCATTTGCATCTTTTTCATTAGTCGTAAGTCGAGCCCTTCAAATGAATAAAGATCTTGGGCTTTAAAAAAATTTGGTTGAACAAACGACGTCTCCGAGAAAAAAAAGATAAAAAAAATTAGAGTGTTACAGAATTTATAAATAAAATATTTGAACTTATTAAAGAAAAATAACATATAAGTCCTAGTTAGCTAGTTGATAAATTATATCTTTTTTTTTTAATTATTAAAAACAAACCCTCACCTATCGACGGAAAAGCAAAAAGTCAACCCACACTAAAACCTCAACAACAAAGTTTAAATAACACTAGAATACTAGTCTATCACAAAGAAGTTACTATATTTTATACTTATTTTTAATATTGATATAATATTTATTTTAAAATAATTCATTAGCGTAAAATTTATAAAAAAAAGTAACAAACTACAAAATATAAAGCAAAAAAAAAACAACATAAATTCCAATAATTGTAATACAAAGTTGAAGATAATCTTGGCAAAGATTATAGTTTTGGGCTGAATTGATTTTTGGAATTGAAGCGTCGATTATTTTATTCTCATCATCCATGATTTTTAAAAAACTACATTAAAGAAAAAAGATATCATGGATTATTACAAATTTATATAATATATTGTTTGACTCTTTTATTTCATGGAGTATATTATACATTTATAAAAAATCCTATAATCAATTTTTTGTGTCTAATATACTCACGTGTGAGTATAATTGTATAAACATTCGGCTTGTGTGGAGGACATTTCATTTATTATACGTTTGTTGTAATCAATAAAGGTCTATTTCTACCTTTTTATTAAAAGGCAAATGAATAGATCATTTTTTCTAATATAAATATATCAAGAAGACAATAATTACGTGTCAATGTTGTAACGCTGCACATAAGCTTGCTAGATCTTCAAGGGACTTTAACTCGATGTATGTTTGGGATAAACCTTTGGCTCATGTGGTGTGGAGGACTTTTTAATTCATTATATGTTTGTCATGATCAATAAAAGTCTATTATTACATTAAAAAAACAAATCAATTGATACATTTTTTTTACAACGTATATATATCAAGAAGGCGTTACTCACGGGTACAGATGTCAGTTTAACCTGAACCTGATGGGTTGACCTGATTAGCTCGCTAAAGTCAGAGAGTTAGAACTAAAAGTTTATAACCTGGTTAGAAATCGGGCTAATCAGATTGGCCCGCTGGCCCGGACAAAAATTTTATATACTTTTTTAACTTATTTTTTTATATTTTGCGCATGGCACCCTTTCATTCTAATCATTTACTATAGTTTTTTCATTTTTTATCAATGGAAAATATATACCTTATGTAAAAGATGTGTGAAGTTTATAATTATTCCAAACTAAAAAGAAAAAAAGATAAATACGGGTTTTCTATATAAATAAATGCATAAAAGTTAATTATATTACATTGGTTTTTTACAAATTTGATATTTTTTCTTATATCCACCTTATATTTTCATTTTCTTTTTTTATTTGTGGTAAATATATTTTTATTTACAATGTTGATTTTGTTAATGATGTAACGACCCGCTAAGCCGATATTATTATAAACTATATTATTAGCTTGATTATTTATATAAGTGACTTTTATGTGATTTAAATCCGAGCCACGATCGAGTGTCGTTGTTGTTTCTAACGTCAGCCAAGTATATAAAAATATATATATATATATATATTTATAATAAATAAATGAGATCCCAAAATCAAAATTTTAATGTCCGATACATCCAACAAAAGTCCAACAAAATTTAATCTATACATCATGCGTTCTAAAAAAATCGGGTACTTTAGCGCGGGCAGCCACGAACTTGAACCGATTATACCTACACCAAATTAAATGAATAATTAAATAATAATAAAAAAAATAGTGCAGATTCATAGGATCGAATTTTTTTTCCACACAACATTTAATGTTGCATTAATTGGAGGTCAGGAGGGACAAAATTTTTTCTTGAAGGACAAGTTTCATTGACCTCCTCCCTCCTCCATATTATTTGTATATGTATATAGATATCCCAATCATTTTTTTTACCTCCACATTACGTAGAGATCACAATCATCTTCTTCACCCCCACACCACTATCGAACCCAAACTTCTCTTCAAACACACACCAACAAATCGAATGGGGGAACAAGAATCAGAGACGGTGGAGTATGGCAGATGATTATAGGATTAGACTCCACAATCCAACAACACTTTGTTCTCATATCAATAAGGTAAACACCAAGTCCTTTATTTTCTTTCAAATTTCAATATATGTAAGCATATGCATATATAATTTTGAAAGTAGAATCTGCCCATGTAAGATCAGAAACCACATTTATTAAGTAGTGTTTCACCATCAAATCTTCCAAGTAGCAAGATAATTACTCAAAGTCTTCAAATCTATATAATAGACAAACTAAAGTAAGCACAAGTTAGGAAAACTTATCTCATGGGTATGAATCTGCCGGAGACAGATTCTCGACAGCCCAGAGACGATGAGGGCAGCCCGACACCCTAGCAACTGCCAATATCACAACCTTGACGACAGCCCAGAGACGATGAGGGCAGCCCGACACCCTAGCAACTGCCAATATCACAACCTTGACGAATCTACAATTAAAAACACCAAACTTTTAAATCCAAGATTTAATCTTTAGAAAGTATAACAAAGGGGAAAAATGATAAAAATAAAATTGGCCTACCTTACCTATCGGAGAATGGCGAGGCGCGGAGGAGAGGCGGCGGCAGAACCGAGAGATGAGAGATAGGAGAGGAAAGAAGTGATAGAGGGGAAGCGGGACGGCGGAGGCGGATTCGCGGTGACGGCGGGAATCGGAGTGGAGTGGAGAGAGAGATAGATGGAGGAAGCCGACAGAGAGAGAGAGTGCGCAGATCTGCCACTGTTCGGAAACGGTAGGACTGTCGGGAGGAGGCCGGCGAAGCCGCTGCCCCTGCATGCCGGCGGTGAAGAGGGAGAGAAGAGAGAAGAGAGAGAGGGAGAGAAGGGAGAAGGAGAGATGAGGAGGAGGAAGGGACCACCGCCGGAGGTGGTGGTGGCGTGACGGCCGCACCAGAGGCGGAGGCGGCGCTAGTAGGTGGCTTGTCGATGGAAATTCTGATATGAGAGAGAGATTTTCCCTATTGGTGCAATTTGGGGAAGAAGGGTGAAAAGTGTTTGTGAGAGAGAAATCGATAGTGGGGTGGAGTATATGGGTTTTATTTTTATTGTTGGACTAATGAATTAGTTACTTAGGCTAAGGGAGTGGAAGAATTTAAATTTGAGCCCAATTCCTTTAACAACTGGGGCTGCAGTAAATAATTGAAGGGAGGCCCAATTTTCGGATTTAGTTATTGTGGGCTAAAAATGGGAGAGAAACTCGGCCCAGTTTCGAAAATGGTATCCTTTGGGAGCAAATCTAATATTAAATTTTAGCCTAAGTTTTAGAATAAGATTTAATTAATGATTATATTAAATTTTTTTTCTTTTATGATTTCTTCTAATGATGTAACTAAGCCAACATAATTGAGCTTGGGACTTATTTTAGAGTTTTGCGTAAAATTGTAGTAGTGAATGGAATGCCGCTTAATCGGAGCCGAAATAGCAAACGAACTAGTAATAAATAATGTAAGTTCAAATAATGTAAGTTTAGAAATTTCGTAGTAGTAGTAATAATAATATTAATAATGAAGTGCTATTAATTAAATTTCCCAATTTAATTAATATGCAAGTTTCTAAAATTTTCTAACGGTGAGCAAATGATAAAAGAAATAAAGTAGGGGCATGCATTCCTATAAGTATGTGAATTTCTCGAGTCTTATTAGTACGTTGTTTGTTTTCAAAAAGGTTATCTCCGCAAGTAAGGTCGGAGTAAGAATTCAAGATAAGAAAACTAAGCGATCAAGGTGAGCTTTCTTATACTAAAATACAAATCGTATTTTATGAAAACAAGAACACATGTTCGTGATTTTAATGATGTTGTCATGCCATAAATGTTTTGTGTATGATGCCTATCTGTTGGCTACGGCCAAGTGAATTATGAATGATGATATAAGTCGAATTCGGGTCCCAGTGAGGGTGGTGTCCCCGCTCGGACTAGTGTACACAAGCTCCCTCTGCATGTTGGGCAGAGCAGGTGACCGAGGAAGGTGGCCACCTTCCCGGCACAAGAATACCTCTGACATGTTGGGCAGAGAAGGTGACCGTGCGAGAACACCATCTCGACGGCACAATGTGATCAGATATGGCTAAGTACAGGAAAAAGGGACTGCAGTCCAATGTGAATATTTTTAGTAAGCTCGGGCCTTTTCAATAAATCCCCGAGTGTTACTGTGATGATGGCTTGACAATATTTTCAAATGTATATGTGTAATTTTCGGCAATGTGTTCACTAAGTACTTTTGTACTCAGCCCTGCATATATTTCTAAATGTGCAGGTTGAGCAGCGAAGTGGTGGAGGAAGTGCTATTGAGACAAGACATTTAATTCAGTCAGATTTTGACTCTCGGAGGTTCATGTCTTCATACATGGAACCGCGTTCATTTGTTTCCGTTGTGCATCTTAAAAGACTCAGGTCTATTTTGTTCAAAACTCTGATATATTGAAATTTTTACAAACAATTACTCGAGTTTTCATGATCGAGTATCTTTTCTTCTGTGTATCAGCACTTGATTAGTCATGTCTCGCAACCAATGCTTGATTTTATTTTCCCCTTATTTATTTCACCGCTTCTTTAACCCTCCCCTAGTCGCGATCAACCGTGTTTTCTATCCTTAGAAAATGCGGTCGTGACAAATGAAGTAGATGTGTATACAATATTTATAAAAAAACATAGAATCTTTACAATTAAAAATAAAAAAGATAATTTTAATAAATACTTAGTTTGTAGCCCGATGAGCCTATTGGGCTAATTTTAAACCTGAGTACTTAGGGTTAAGATTTTAAAATTTTATCCCGATAAAACTTCAGCCTGATTAGCCCACAACCTGAGTAAGATTGACCGTAACCCGCTGGGCTAGCCCAATTGACATCCTTACTTGAGTGTCATAGCGTCGTAATGACACATAAGCTTGCTAGATCTTCAAATGATTTTAATTCGACGTATGTTTGGGACAAACCTCCAGGCTCCCGCTTATGTGGACGACTTTTTCATTTATTGTACGTTTGTCGTGATCAACAAAAGTCTATTTTTTTCTTATTTTAAAAAGACAAATGAATGGATATTTTTTCTAACTTGGTATGAAGAAGACAATACTCACGTCAGAGTGTCGTAGCACGCAATGACACATAGGCTTGTTATATCTTCTAGGGACTTTAATTCGCCGTATGTTTGGGATAAACCTCCGGCTCATGAGGAGGAATTTATCGTACATTTGTTGTGATCAATAAATGTATTTTTACTTTTTCTAAAAGGACAAATGAATGGATATATTTTTTCTAACATAAATACATCAAGAAGACTCACGGACGAGTGTCATAGCGTTGTAATGACACATAAGCTTGCTAGATCATCAAGGGACTTTAATCCGACTTATGTTTGGGATAAACCTGTTGCTCATAAGGAGGACTTTTTCATTTATTGTATGTTTGCCGTGATCAATAAGTGTATATTTTCACTTTTTTATTTAAAAAAGACAATTACACATTTTTTCTAATATAAATATAGCAAGAAGACAGTACTCACCACGAGTGTCATAGCGCCGTAATGACAGATAAGCTTGCTAGATCTTCAGCAGAATTTAATTCGACGTACATTTGGGGTAAACCAAAGGCTCACGTGGATAAAATTTTCAATTATTGTACGTTTGTCGTGATTAATAAATGCTTATTTTTACTTTTTTTAAAATAAGACAAATTAATGGATACATTTTTCTAACATAAATATATCAAGAAGACAATACTCACGAGCGAGGGTTATAACACCGTAATGACACATTGGCTTGCTAGGTCTTCAAGTGACTTTAATTCGACGTAAACTTGGGAAAAACTTCCTGCTCATGTGGAAAACTTTTTCATTTATTGTACATTTGTAGTGATCAATAAATGTCTATTTTTACCTTTTTTTGAAAGACAAATTCATGGAAACATTTTTTTCTAACATAAATATACTAAGAACATACTCACATGATATAATAGCGCCGTAATGACACATAAACTTACTAGATCTTCGAGGGACTTTAATTTGACGTACGTTGGGATAAACATCCGGCTTATGTGGAGGAATTTTTAATTTATTGTACATTTATCATGATCAATAAAAGTCTATTTTTATTTTTTTCTAAAGAAAGGCAAATTTATAGATGTATATCAAGAAGATAAATTTATAACAAATTCTATCGAGTCTTATGTTTATTATTTTGCATTCTTTATTAAAATAAAAGTTCGAGGACCTACTAAAATATTGCAATATAATCATCTATGGCACATAATATCATCTTTCCTTTGATTATGCTAAATTTATTAATATTAATATAAGTTTATTGCATCACTATAGGATGAAGTTGATACTTTTCCTCCTTGCTACCGTATGTATAAACTATGCCGCATATACGTGTTTTTAGCATATATAAGTAATTAATAATAATTGTAAGATTATGTATCCAAATTATTTGAACATCTACCTCACCATGTATATTAATTATTACACGTTTTATGATATTCAAACTTTTCACGAGCATAAACATTTCTTTGAGTGAAACACAGTTACAATTATTTAAAAGAATTCATTTGATAATTAAGCTAAGTCCTATATTAAAATAATAATATGAGAACTATAATATTTTAACAAAAATATAGTACTAGGGCTACCGAAAAACTGAGCTGGATTTTAACGAAAATAAATAAAAGTGAATCTACTCATCAAAACAACGTTACTTTGATATGAATATAACTTGACGTGGACTCATTTTTAATATAAAAAGGGCAATATATTGTTAAACTGAACCTTCACTAAAAAGTTTTGACTTTTATATTTAATTGTATTTCTAGATATGCCATCATCATAGTATTAATAATTATTCCATCGCGCACAAATAAACAGTGTTAAAAGGGAATGAATTTTTAAGAACACTTAACTTAACACCCCTAAATCAGTGAAATTCGAATGAGAAGATATCGCACTTGCTAATCATAACCGTATAATCAAACACTAGGTTTATACAACATCATCAATCAAAATCCGAATAATTTATTTTTGCATGGATAATACTGTATTAAGAAAGTAAAATTGAACTGACTGAATACAATCCAAATAAACCAATAATAATTGTTTTGAACTATAACTAACGAGTGATGCTAAATGGCCATAATGTGGCCGGCCATAAAAAATTAATTTAGTCCATTTACATGTATACAAAAATTAGAATTACCGATATAAACTTATATGTGTGTGAATGAACTTGTGAGTTGATACTTATCTTTGAATTTCATTACGTAAAACACATTAATATCACGAATTACTGTATACGCTGAGCAACAATCAAGAAATGACAGTAGTAATAAGTTGAGCAAAAATTACGAAAGAGCAACACTAACATGTTGAACAACATATAATGAAGATGATATAAAATTAAAATCAAGTAATATTAAACCAAAAATTTGAAAAAAAATTAATTTTTTTATTATTTTATTAATTTATGACTGGCCATAATGTGGCCGCATAGCTTTATTCGTAACTAAAACACTGAAGCCAAAAAAGGAAATATTGTAACTCAAAATCCAGTAATGAATAACAATATTAAAATTATTCCGCAGATTTAAAATTCAGAGCCTGTCTAACGGCGTTAATGCGCCGTCACAGTTTCTCCTCCTCCTCCATCTTCCGCCAACAGCTGCTGCAAATGCTCCGGCTCGCTTGCCACGTAAGCCAACAGTCCTTCGCCGGTTTTCTCGACGGAATCTTCCGTCACCAGCGGAGAAATCCTGCCGATAACGACGATTGCGACGAGGAAGAGCGCCGTCGAGACGAGGAGCGGAGAGAAGTAGTTCAAAATGCGGATTAAGTTAGGCGCGAGGTAGAAGAAGGAGAGGATTGCGAGGACGAATCCAAAGAAGGAGAGGATTTGCAATTTGTACTCGAGAAGCTTCACCGGTATCTCCATGGCGTCGGATCGAAACCTCTCTCGCTGCGCGAAGATGCTCTCGAGAGAGAGAAGAAGGTTTTGTGTATGCTGCGAATGAATAGCTATGGTGAGAGATTTGGGGTTCGCATTTTAATGGGGTATTTATTTAAGGCGGTTTCCCCAAAATACCCATCGTAATTACATGTGACAACGGTGAGATGAATGTGTATATTTTTACCTATGCCGTTACAAGTGAGTCAAATGCGGATGATTTTCATTTTGAACTTTAACTGCTTTTGTCGCCCATCCTTATCCCGACCTCCTTTATGATGATTTTCATTTTTCAGTTTTTAGTCCTGTATTTTAGTCCGTCCATCAAAATTAGTTTTAGATTCTCTTTTATTATTCATTCGTTCTGTAATTGAAAATTTATTTGGTTATGACATAAGTTTTAAGAAATGTAAAAAAATTAAAATGAATAAGTTAGTTATATATGAGTCTCACTTATTTATTTATATATATATATATATAGAGGGATGTATTCATTTCCTTTTTGTATATTTTATCTTTTTAATCTCAGCCCCACGATTCTGTTATTAACATGGCTTCTGTGTGTAGTTGACATGGCTTCTGTGTGTAGTTGACATGGCTTCTGATTGTTGTTGACATGACTTATGATTGTTTTTAACATGACTTATAATTGTAGTTGACATCGTTGTATGTGTTGTTGACATAGTATGTAACATAGTTGACATGACTTGTACATGTAGTTGACATGACTTGTATGTGATGTTGACACGAGATGCACCATAGTTGACATAATTATATTACTTGCTGACATGGCTAGTATACATATTTGGCATAATTTTAATTGTAACTAACATGAATTTTATTGCACTGATAACAGATTGTTGTTCCATTATTGGAGATTCCAGTGTCAAAAGTCAGAGTGAAAAAGTCTCATACTGAGACGCACTCTGGCCCATTCATAGGCTATCCACTTGACATAAGAGTTGTACATACAAAAACATACCTGGAAGCTAATGAAAGAGATGTCTACTACTACATACTAGAAACAGAAGGAGTAGACAAGTATCCATCATTTAATTATTTCATTGCTCTAAAAAATATTTTTAGTTTTCCGTGCAGTTAACATGATTGAAGAATGTTGTTCTTGTGTCGTTTGTATAACTTCATTTCAGAGATGCATGCGTTTATGAGGATGATTTTGCTTGGGCAACCAAGGAATTGTTTTCGTCACTGAAGCCCCATGAAGAAATTAATGCTGGTGTAATTAACGCATGGGCTTCACACCTGAACAACAGAGAAAAAGAAAGGCCCACAACATCACTTTCACGCTTTTTTCTGACTACATCTCCATGTGTAAGTAATCTTAAATTATAGCTAAACTGTTTGAATCAGACGTCTCCTTAACCAAACATGTTAAGTGCAGAATTTCAATGTAACAAATCGGCCGGATAATTGGGATGCTTCGAAAGCAAGGAAGAATTTCATTTCTCAGATAGATAATGAGATTCAAAGAAGACCAGATTTCAACTGGAGAGAAATTGATTTGGTAATAACATCTCACAATGACATTTACGTAAGAATATGAACAGGTGTTCTTTGGATATAATTTTATCTTTAATGGCATTTTATCTTTCATGTCATACAGGTCTTCTTCCCAGTTTGTGCAAATTTCCATTACTATCTTGTAGTATATTGGATGAAGAAAAACACCATTGAGATAATAGATAACAGCAAGCCACATAAAGATATGGATCCGTTCGAGAAGTATGACATTGATATTGGTTTAATGGTATGCTTTTATCTATGTTATTGACATATTCTCTACATTTGGTTAACATAATTTCCACATCATGTTAAAATGCTTTGTTTGTGTAGTTTGATTTAGTTATTTATATATTTTGCAGAAAGATATGTTTGAAGCATACTTCATAGAGAAGAAAATGTTAGATATTTCAGAAAATATAAACAAGTCTTCACTCAACTTTCTGCATTTAGAATGGGCCACAAGCACGAACAAGAAGGACTGTGGTGTCTATTTGATGAGGCACATGGAGACCTATGTTGCAAAAAGGGCAGTAAATGGGATATTGGCTTCTCTGCACGTAGTGTAAAGATTCCCAAGATACTCAGAGGAAGGTATTGCTACACAATGATTTCATCGATTTACAATAACCAAAGGTCGCCGATGTTACAACTGGCGCATGATTGGATGGAAGCAAACATGGAGAAATTGCTTGAGCTAAACAACAAGTACAAGAAGTTGTTTAGTTGTAGAAAGAAGTAAACAAAAAGTGATATTAATGTTAAATGTTGACATTGCTTTGCGTGTAGTTGACATGGCTAGTGCGTGTAGTTGACATAGCTAGTGCGTGTAGTTGACATGGCTAGTGCGTGTAGTTGACATGGCTAGTGCATGTAGTTGACATGGCTTGTAACACAGTTGACGTCGCTTGTACGTGTAGTCATATAATACATTTCAATAGACAACAAATCAAATGTTAAAAACAAATAAGAAAATGTCATCAACTTAAAAATAAATCTTATAATTAAAAAAAACAAATATTTTACCCCCTATTTGGCACATGTACATGAATTATGGTCATATAATACATGTCAATAGACAGCAAATCACATGTTAAAACATATAAAAAAATGTCAATAAACTGTATAAAATGTCAACAACTAAATAATTCTCATATCAATAGCCAAAATTAAATATCAACTACTAATAAGAAAATGTCAATAACCTGTAGCATATATTAAAAACTCAAAAACAACTATGTTTGTTAAAAAAGAACAATTATGTCTACTTTCTGCCACAACTCCTGGCATTATGATCAGTCACTTTATGACACTTTCCACAACGCCTATGAAGTTTACTTGCTTTTTCAATTGCTTTCTCTATGCTCGACTTAATCCTGCTTTTCTTGTCACTTGCACCTCCCTTTGTACTAACCACATCTGGAGCATGAGCAGTTATGTCTTCAGGTACAACAATACCATATATGTTCATGATGGAATCATTTTTATCAACTGATGAAGATCCAGTAGTGTCATCAGTAAAAATTTGAGGAGCAATACCCGCAAGCAAATTATCCAATGCAATCAGATGATTTTTATTCTTAAAAGCGCGTTGATATAGACCAAAGTAACGTCCATGACACCTGTTCCCAATCTGTAGCTTGTCATCTTCGTTAGAACCTGCAAACATATAACATGTCAATATCCTATATAAATTATATGTACACTAAATCTGTAATATGTCAACAGCCTATACAGTTTATGTCAACACAAAATTAAAATACTCTAAACATGAGTGTTTTTTGTTAGATACAGAGAATGTTGGCGTCTTGTTTGAGCAACATATGACAAATCAACTGAAATATCTATAGGAAACAGTTCACATACCTTTGCCCAACGCACTTTCATCACTCGTGAGACCATGAATTGCCTTCAATAAATCACTTTTCAGCCACCGGTTACCAACATACTTCTCTGGAATATTGTTGACATCTTTGTTTCTGAGGACGAAGAAAAGGTGGCTGCATAGGTAACCACACCTTTCAAACAGTTTACACTCACAATCAAATGACTCAGTCTCTTTCTCATGTGTAACTGTGAAGGTCTTCTTTCTAGCATCAGAAACTTTAAAGACCTCGATGTTCTCCAAAGTAGACATGCTAATCATCCGACAACTCTTATCAGCCTCAGAAATCAATTCTTGTACTACTCTAAACATCCTATCCGTGTATACAGATGCCAATTGCTTCTCAAATGCTAAATCAGTGGCATATTTTGGAGAGATTACAGAATCATAATAGTCAAGCCTTTCAGTTTGATTCCTTTGAGCATCAATGGCGTTGTTATACTGAAGAGTGAAGTCAGCAAAATTAAACAACGGTTTCGAGTACCTCTTAAAAAAACTATTTTCAGATTCTGAAAAAGATGTTGTTCTCATTAAAGAACCCATAGGAACATCTCTAAAGTAGGCTGGGATCCACATATGTCTAACAGCAAACATGTCCTTAAACCATTTATGATCTTCCATACCATATTTTTCAACAATACCAGTCCATAATATGTCAAACTCTTCTGGATCTAACAATTCTGACCAAACACAAGCCTTAAACTCCTTACTAAACTGTTCTCTGTTAGAAATAGATTTAGGTATTTTCTCGAACAACTTGCTCATAATATGCCACATGCACAAACGATGCCTTGTATCGGATAATACCTTCTCAATTGCAAGCCTCATTCCCCAATCTTGGTCTGTGATTATGATCCTTGGAGCAACACCCATGCATTCAACAAACACAGTAAAAAGCCATGAGAATGCATCACAATTCTCACTGGATACAAAACCAGCTCCAAATGCAATAGGACACCCGTGATTGTCTTTCCCGGTAAATGGACCAAACACCATACGATACCTATTGAACAAATAGATCAACACAAAACATCAACAAAATTTTCATAATAACCAATGTCAACAAATTTTTTCATAATTACCAAGTATAATAAATAAACTACCTGTTTGTCGAATATGTTGTATCAAATGCTACAACATCTCCAAACATGTGGTAGTGTTTTCGAGACTCTGCATCAGACCAAAATAAGCTCACTAACTTATTATCATCGGGTGATAATTGATATTTGTAAAAAAAGCCTTCACAAATTCTCTTCTTCTCTTGCATCTGATTTAGGATCATTTGAACATCCACTTCTTTCAGTTTCTCTTTAATATCACGAGAACAATTCCTAACATCATTCAACGTACACCCAACAACATCATAACCACCAAAAAACTCCTTTAATAAGTTGAAAGTTGAAGTAGGACCGATGTTAGCTTTGGTGCAATCTTCAACAAACTTGTGATGAACATCATTCATACTGCGATTTCCTTTCATAAATCGCTTATGATCTTTGTCAACCATAGCATGATTGTGTTCCTCAATGAATTGATGCACAAGATAATATTTAACACCACAATCAGAATAAAACCTGAAACTGATCCTTGCTCCACATCCACACCTTTTTGTGCCACGTCTGCGTTTCTTCTTTGAAGTAACTTCATCGTCATCTGATACGTTCACATCGTCAGATATAATTACGTCGACATCCAACGGATCAACTGTATGAAAACCTTGTCTGTTGCAGACAACATACTGAAAAGTAATAACACCACCACTACCACTAGACCTATTTCCAAATCTTCGAAAATCAAAACAAGCCTCTTGAGCATACTTTTCATAGAAGCAAATTCCCTCCTCAAGTGAAGAAAATTTTTGACCTTCATAAGGCCTCAACTCAGCCTTGCAAATTGGAATAACAGGTCCTGTAATAATGGAGTGCTCATTTCAGTTGGAAGAAGCTCGGCTAGAAAGGAGTTCGGTAAGCTCGGCTTACCGAGCTGGAACTAGCCGAGAAGAAGAAGGCAGAAGTCGGTAAGCTCAGCGGTAAGGAAGCTCGGTAAGGAAGCTCGGTAAGGAAGCTCGGCGTTGAGCTGGAATGAGCCGAGTAGGAAGGAGTTCGGTTGTAAGCCGAGGAAGGAGTTTGGTCTTGAACCGAGGAAGGAGTTCGGTCTTGAACCGAGAAGGAAGAAGCAACCTAGCCGAACTAGCCGTTGGAGCAGCAGTTAGTTAGCTGAGATGTAGCGGTTATTCTTCTTGCTTTCTTGATTCTTCTTGTAGTTAGTTAGTAGCAGTTGCTACTTGATTATAGAGCTTTAAAATAGCTCACCGTGTATGTAGTTTAGAGTAGAGTTTAATCAATAAAGAGTTTTCCAGTTTTCTCTCCAAGATTATCATCTTCAATACTCAAAGTGTGAGTGTGTGTGTTTTCTGCATTGTGTGATCTCATACAACAGTGAGTGTGTGTGTGATCTTATTGAGTGTGTGAAAGCCTTGTGTGTGCGAATCCTAACAAGTGGCGCCGTCTGTGGGAAAGGGATATTGAAACTGATTTGCAGAGGATCAAACGGTTTCAGAGATGGCAGCAAGGCTTGATGCAGAAAAGTTCACAGGCAAGAATGATTATGGCCTGTGGAAGATGAAGATGAAGGCGGTTTTAATTCAACAAGGCTTGGCGGCAGTTCTTGCAAAACCAGAGGAGAAAGGAAAGGCTCCAGTGCTTGATGAAAAAGCTCAGGCAAAGATGGAGGAAATGCAGCTCAAGGCACATTCTGCAGTGATTCTGTGCCTTGGAGATAAGGTCTTGAGGGAAGTTCAAGAAGCCAAGACTGCGGTGGAGATCTTGGACAAGTTAGATGAAGTTTACTTGGCCAAATCCTTGGCTAACCGGCTGTATCTCAAGAAGAGGCTGTATGCCTATAGTTTTTCTGGAGATAGGTCCATCATTGAGCAGCTAGAGGAGTTCAACAAGATCATTGATGACCTAGGATCTGTTGATGTCAAGATCTCAGATGAGGATAAGGCCATTCTCACCTTGAATGCCTTGCCTAGCTCGTATGACCAGCTAAGTGATGCAATTATCTATGGAAGAGATAAACCTATCACCTATGCAGAAGTCTATTCAGCCTTGATGGCCAAAGAACTCCAGAAGACAGCCAACAGAGGCTCTGCAAGCTCCAATGTTCAAGCTGCAGAGGCCTTGAATGTGAAGAAGTTCAAGAAGCAGAACTTCAAGAAGAAGTTTGAGGGCCCTAAACCCTCAAGTTCTGATGCTCAGAAGGAAACCAGAGCTTGCTATTGGTGCAAGAAACCTGGACATTTGAAGAAAGATTGTCATGCATGGAAGAGAAAGATGGCCTCTGAGGGACACAATCAATCTGATTGTGTGGAGAGTGCTGATCCCCCGGCTCAACTCATGAATATCAGTGATAGTGGGGTCAGTCATAGGTGGATAATGGACTCGGGGTGCAGCTTCCATATGTGCCCCAATAGAAGCTGGTTTCATGATCTTCAAGAAGCATCGGGTACGGTTGTTCTTGGTAATAATCACATTTGTCAGATCAAAGGAATAGGGAAGGTAAAGCTAAGCCTACAAGATGGCTCTATAAAGATCCTAACTGGGGTGAGGTATATTCCAGAAGTAAAGAGGAACCTCATCTCATTGGGAATGCTGGAACAGAACATATTGATGAGTCAAGGAAAATTGTTTGTGAAATCTGGAGATGCAGTGATGATGGAGGCTGACAGAGAGCATATTCTCTATTATCTGAAGGCTAAGGCTGTTGATGGAGAAAGCAATGCAGTGTCAGATGATTCCATAATGCTATGGCACAAGAGATTGGGCCACCCAGCTGAAGGAAGCTTGAAAGAACTCATCAAGAAGGGTCTGATCTCTGGAGATTTCAACAAGATGGACCCCTGTGAGCAGTGTATACTTGGAAAGGCTAAGAAGGCACCCTATCCTACAGGTATTCACTCTTCTACAGCCCCTTTAGACTACATACATAGTGATCTTTGGGGGCCTTCACCGGTGTGTTCAATTGGTGAAGGAAAGTATTATCTAGCTATCATTGATGACTATACAAGGAAGTTGTGGGTATATATTCTTAAAGAAAAATCTGAAACACTCACAAAGTTCAAGATATGGTGTAAGGAGGTTGAGCTAGAGAAGGGTAGAAGTGTTAAATGCTTAAGGACAGACAATGGCCTAGAATTCTTGTCTGCTGAGTTTGATCTGTTTTGTAAAGAGAAGGGTATGAAGAGGCACCGGACTGTTCCTGGTAATCCTCAGCAAAATGGTGTTGTGGAGAGGATGAATAGGACAATCCTAGAGAGGGTGAGGTGCCTACTTCTTGGTTCTGGTTTGAGCAGCAGATTCTGGGGTGAGGCTGTGTATACAGCAGCCTATCTCATCAATAAATGCCCATCTACTGCCCTGAAATCTGAAACTCCTGATTACATGTGGTATGGAGCTCATAGTGACTACTCAAAATACAAGGTGTTTGGGTGTGTGGCCTATGCTCATGCTAGGCAAAGTAAGCTTGAAGCTAGGGCTCTGAAATGTATCTTGCTGGGGTATCAGAGGGGTGTTAAGGGGTATAGGCTCTGGTGTATTGAGCCCGGTAAGCAGAAGGTCTTGGTGAGTAGGGATGTGGTGTTCTTGGAGGATCAGATTCCATACCTGAAAGATAAGCTGGACTCCAGTGAAGATGAGGGTGATTTCTTCAAGGTGGAGCCTGTGGGGGTTGGCCTAGGAGCAGGTGGAGTTATTGACTCAGGGAGTGAGTCTGATTCAGATAAAGAAGAGGCTCCAACTCAGGGCAACCAGGCTGGTGAGTCTATATCAGACTCTATCAGAGACTATCAGCTTGCAATGGACAGAGTTAGAAGAGAAACAAGGCCACCAACAAAGTTCTCTGATGTTGTGTATTATGCTCTGTGTGCAGCTGAAGGTATTGATGGTGCAGATCCACTCACATATAAAGAAGCTATGCAGAGTAAAGATAAAGAAAGATGGATTGAAGCCATGAATGAGGAAATAGAGTCTTTACTCAAGAACAAAACATGGATTTTGGTGGACAAATCCAAGCTGAATACAGTTGAAAATGGGAGAGTGAAGGTGATTAAGATTAACACCTTGCACAATCCGGCTGACATGCTAACAAAGTCTCTAGGTAGAGACAAGTTTGATCATTGCAAGAAATTGATCAATGTTTGTGCAAGAACTGAGATGAGCCCTCAGGTGGAGAATTGTAATAATGGAGTGCTCATTTCAGTTGGAAGAAGCTCGGCTAGAAAGGAGTTCGGTAAGCTCGGCTTACCGAGCTGGAACTAGCCTGGAACTAGCCGAGAAGAAGAAGGCAGAAGTCGGTAAGCTCAGCGGTAAGGAAGCTCGGTAAGGAAGCTCGGTAAGGAAGCTCGGCGTTGAGCTGGAATGAGCCGAGTAGGAAGGAGTTCGGTTGTAAGCCGAGGAAGGAGTTCGGTCTTGAACCGAGGAAGGAGTTCGGTCTTGAACCGAGAAGGAAGAAGCAACCTAGCCGAACTAGCCGTTGGAGCAGCAGTTAGTTAGCTGAGATGTAGCGGTTATTCTTCTTGCTTTCTTGATTCTTCTTGTAGTTAGTTAGTAGCAGTTGCTACTTGATTATAGAGCTTTAAAATAGCTCACCGTGTATGTAGTTTAGAGTAGAGTTTAATCAATAAAGAGTTTTCCAGTTTTCTCTCCAAGATTATCATCTTCAATACTCAAAGTGTGAGTGTGTGTGTTTTCTGCATTGTGTGATCTCATACAACAGTGAGTGTGTGATCTTATTGAGTGTGTGAAAGCCTTGTGTGTGCGAATCCTAACAGGTCCTACTACATGATGGAAAAATATGTCAACAACCTAAAACAGATAATGTGAACTACGATATCTTAACTGACCAACACCTGAATCCAGAATCAAAATGTCAAAATAAGCAGCACCAACATATCAGTCATCCTATCATGGACTATCAACCATAGCCATAACCCCTTCCTCCAACAATAAACACCACAGCAGGGGTTCTTCAGACATGGGAGGGTGCATTTTGCATTTTGCATTTCAGCAGGGGTTTTTCGTATGTCAAAAAAATGTTAACAACGAGTACAGCTAAATAAAATATTTAACATGTAACAGACATCATGTCAACATATTTGCATTTATATCAATAAAACTTCAATTCAAATCAGAACATAATGTCAACTATCATATCTTAAATGACCCACAACAGAATCAAAATCTCAAAATATGCAGCACTAACACAACAACACCAACATCTTAGACATCCTATCATGAACCGTCAACCCTACCCATAACACCTTCCTCCACCAACAAACACCACAGCAGAAGCTCTATAGCCAGGGGAGAGTGCATTTTGCATACAACTATTGTGCATGTTAACAAAGCGTATATCTACATACAATATTTAACAGGTAACATACATGATATCAACAGATTTGCATTTATGTCAACAGAAAGTCAATTCAAATATCAATAACTGCGGATTTATGTCAACAGAGTATAATTCACCAACAAATTACAAAAAAGGCATGTTAATGAAAACCAATCCAAATTACCTTCACCATTAGTCGACATCGACTCGGAATAAGATGAAGAATCCATCAGATAACACCTTACCTTTTGATTACGAATTGAACTCGAAGCTACATATGAAAAAAATAAAAATAAAAATGATTAGGAACAAATTCGACTGGGCATCAACAAATAAAGCATAAAAACAGAATCAAAGTCGATAAAATCAACCTAAAAACTTCAGATTCAACCAAACTGCGTCGAATTGGTCGTTGAAACCGTCGAAGCAGAAATCGTCGAAAATTGATATGCTGAGGAATCGTCGAAGCAGAGATCGTTGAAATCGTTGAAAGCGTCTGTGTTCTAATTTTCGACTCAATTGAATCAGAAAACGTTGGAATCAATGGCCTCAGAGAGATCTCTGAGAAATCGCAAATCGCCAAACGCTAATCTCACATAACGCTGAAGAACCCTAAATTAAACCGCGAAATGACCATTATACCCTTTCGTATTAAATTAATTTAAAAGTATTTTTTGTGTGGCAAAATCTGGACCACTCATTTAATTAAAATGAGTGGCTGATGTTGCATCTCATTTCTCAATTAGCAAAAAAAATCTCAATTGATCATGGACCTATATATATATAGTCGTGATCATATGATAACCCCTAAATATCGTAGTAACCCTATAACCAAATCTGGACCACATATTTCTAATCATGCGGTTGAGATTCAAACTTAGATTTACTTCATAAAAAAAAGCGCGGGGTAAAACTGTCATTTCTCTCATTTAATTTCTGAATTTTGCCAAATATCACGTAAAATGATAAAATGATAGGTTTATTGCATAGAATGATAGTTTTGAGATTCAAACTTAGATTTACTTCATAAAAAAAAGCGCGGGGGTAAAACTGTCATTTCCCTCATTTAATTTCTGAATTTCACCAAATATCACGTTAAATGATAAAATGATAGGTTTATTGCATAGAATGATAGTTTTGCCGGATAGAATGATACTCTGAGTTGATAAAATGATACTTTTAACTGACTGATAAAATGATAGGTTTATTGCATAGAATGATAGTTTTGCCGGATAGAATGATACTCTGAGTTGATAAAATGATACTTTTGACTGACTGATAAAATGATAAAATGATAGGTTTATTGCATAGAATGATAGTTTTGCCGGATAGAATGATACTATGAGGTGATAAAATGATACTTTTGACTGATTGATAAAATGATAAAATGATAGGTTTATTGCATAGAATAATAGTTTTGTCGGATAGAATGATACTCTGAGTTGATAAAATGATACTTTTAGCTTATAAATGTTAGGTTTACTGCATAAAATGATAGTTTTGCCGGATAGAATGATACGTTCAGCAGATAGAATGATAGTTTTGCCGGGTAGAATGATACTTTCAGCCGATAGAATGATAGGTATTTTTGGTGTATAAAATGACATTTTTGTTTAATAAAATGATACTTTTACCTGATAAAATGATAATCTAAGCGGATAAAATTACAGAAACCTTATAAAAATGATAGTTTTTTCCGGATAGAATGATACTCTGAGTTGATAAAATGATACTTTTAGCTTATAAATGTTAGGTTTACTGCATAAAATGATAGTTTTGCCGGATAGAATGATACTTTCAGCCGATAGAATGATAGTTTTGCCGGGTAGAATGATACTTTCAGCCGATAGAATGATAGGTATTTTTGGTGTATAAAATGACATTTTTGTTTAATAAAATGATACTTTTACCTGATAAAATGATAATCTAAGCGGATAAAATGACAGTAACCTTATAAAAATGATAGTTTAGCTGAAGAAATTGCATATAAGCTGATAAAATGATACTTTAACGTGACAAAATGACATAAAACTGATAAAATGATAGTTTTGCCGGATAGAATGATACTTTCAGCCGATAGAATGATAGTTTTGCCGGGTAGAATGATACTTTCAGCCGATAGAATGATAGATATTTTTGGTGTATAAAATGACATTTTTGTTTAATAAAATGATACTTTTACCTGATAAAATGATAATCTAAGCGGATAAAATGACAGTAACCTTATAAAAATGATAGTTTAGCTGAAGAAATTGCATATAAGCTGATAAAATGATACTTTAACGTGACAAAATGACATAAAACTGATAAAATGATAGTTTTGCCGGATAGAATGATACTCTGAGTTGATAAAATGATACTTTTGACTGACTGATAAAATGATATATGTTAGGTTTATTGCATAGAATGATACTCTGAGTTGATAAAATGATACTTTTGACTGACTGATAAAATGAGCGAAATTCAGAAATTAAATGAGCGAAGTTTGGATACGTAAATTTTATCATGAGCGAAATGACATATTTACCCCCGCGCTTTTTTTTATGAAGTAAATCTAAGTTTGAATATCAACCGCGTGATTTTAAAAATGTGTGGTCCAGATTTGGTTATAGGGTTATATATATATATATATATATATATATATATATATATATATATAGGGTAGTGTTAATCTCCTTTTCTCCCCTTAGATTTAAGTTCCTTCTCAATATAGAGCGTTGGATTAGATTGATGGACGCTCCGGATTATAAGCCTAGATATGATCTCGTAGGTTCATTATTTGGTGCATTTCGTGCATCATGGGGGTGAATTAGTAAATTTATACACTCAAAAACTCCCGAAAACGGCATGTGCGAGATTTAAGCGGGATATACCCACGACCTTCCATCTACTCTACACATCATTCACGCCAAACGTATTAACGAATCAATCTCTCTACCCGCTTCTTCCCCCCAATTTCCATCCCCTTTCAAAACCCTAGCCGCCTTTTCTCAAGGTTCCGCCGTTCTCTCTGAACTTCAATCGATGTCGGATTTACTGTCCAACAACCATTCCGGTTTTGTGCAAGTTTCTTCTGCGGGTCGACGAGGAGGTAGGGTTTTTCGAACTTTAATTTACTGGTTTACTTTCTGAGTTCCATCAAGCGTTATCCCTGATTTTCCCATCATAACACACCACCCACACGACGATTCAACCGTTTTTCACCATTCAGTTGTAGTGAGGGATTTTGTAGATGAAATCTTATAAGGTTATGTTTATTTGGTGTCTTTCGCAGATTTAAAATTTCTAAAAGAGGACGTCCGTCAATTTCACAACAATCGCAGAAGGAGGGTGAGCAAACAATTTCATTTGCATTTTGAATACATGGACTGTTGGACTGATTCTGTGCTTGATGTATTGGGTTTATATCAAATTTCATATGCGTATTTTTTAATCGCGTTTGTACAGACTGTTGGACTGATTCTGTGCTTGATGTATTGGGTTTATATCAAACTTCATATGCACATTTTTTAATCGCGTTTGTACATTATTTACCTAATCGTGTGCATTAATAACTCTTAAGTAGCCATTATGTGTCTGCTGCTGGAAATTAGTCTATGAGTGAATGCAATATTAGTGTGTTCATTACTCTAATGGATCTGCACATTATATCAGTATTTATATGCATTACAGTATCATGTATCATGCATCATGTAACTGCTGTTTTTAATTGTCGAAGATTTAATGGAATATGTGTATGTGCATTACTTGTTGTAATCTCTGCATTATATGCCTATATGAATGCATTATATTCACTGGTACAACCTTCAACCAACTGTCGTTGGTCATTGGTTAAGTAGTGAATGCAATAGTTTTATGCTCATTAATTCAATGAGTCTGCTCATTAATTGCCTATTTTTATGCATTATATATCATGTATCATGCATCATGTCACTGATGTTTTATATTGTCAAAGAGTACACGGAATATTTGTTTGGTCATTACCTGATATAATCTCTGCATTATTTGCCTATATGAATGCATTATGTTCGCTGGTAGAACCATCAAGTGACTGCTGTTGGTATGCATTATATTTCATGTTTCATGATGCATGTTGCTGTTGTTGTATAAGGTCAAAGAGTCAATGGACTATTTGTATGTTTATTACCTGATTTGCAAAGTGCATTGTTTGCCTGTTTGAGTGCATGCATTATTTGTTTGATGTGAGACATTATTGACCAGATTATTGCAGGACCCTGTTTTGGCATATTTCAAAATTTGCAGTATAATAACTACTGTTTGATGATTGAGGTCTTGTTCTTGCAATCTGAGTCCATTATTTCTGTTGTATTGTTGCATTATTTGGTTGGTGTGGTACATTATTGTAGTATGAGCGAAGGCTGAATGTTTATTTTCTAAATGTACATTACTGGGTTAATGTTATGCATTATTAGGTTGATGTTGTGCCTTTTTTTAACTATTTCTATGCATTATATACATGTTTCATGCATCTAGTGTCTACTGTTGTACATGAGTTAAAGAGTGAATGGAATATTTTTTATGTTCATAACTAGCCTGAATCTGTACTTTATGTAGCTATTTCTATGTATTATTTATCTTGTTTTATGTATCATTTGACTGCTGTTGTACATGAGTCTAAGAGTGAATGGAATATTTTTATATGTTCATTACTTGAGTGATTCTGTTCATTATTTGGCTATTTGAATGCATTTTTTATCCTGTTTTATGCATCATGTGACTGCTGTTGTACATGGGTCAAAGAGTGAATGGAATATTTGTATGTTCATTACTTGACCGGATATGTATATTATTTAGTTATTTTAGTGCATTATTTATCATGGTTTATGCTTTATGTGACTGTTGTTGGACATGAGACAATGGGTGATTGCAATATTCATGGTGCATTTGTTGATTTATTCTGAACATTATTTGATTATTAAAATGCATTATGTATCAGTTTTTAGGCATTATTTTGATGCTTCTGTACAATAGTGTATAAGTGAATGCAGTATAATTGTCCACATTATTTTATTCAGTTTGTACATTATGTAACTAATTATATGTTATTATTCTGTATGTTATACAACATCAAAGCAGCTAAGATTGGACATCGACGAGGAGGTTGATGATATACTACCAGTAGGAATTGCCCAGAAATTCCGGGAGCGAGTATCAGAGGCCGGGACTAGTACAGCTCCGAAAGAGACGGAGGATAGGAAACCAAGGGGTAGGAACGTCGACCATCTGTATTTTCGACGAACCCCTACCGAGTTTCTGAATTGTATAAAGAGTTTAACTCCTCGGCAGAAGGAAGCCGTCACGGAACTTGTACATGAGTCCAACAATGAATGCAATATTTGTACATTATTTAGCTATTTCTATGCATTATTTATCATGTTTTATGCATCATTAGATTGCTGTTGTACATGAGTCTAAGAATGAATGCAATATTTATATGTTCATTACTTGAGTGATTCTGTACATTATTTGGCTATTTGAATGCATTATTTATCTTGTTTTATGCATCACGTGGTTGTTGTTGTACGTACTAGACCCTAGCCCCTAGGCTTGTTAAACCCTTAGGGAAAACAAGAAACGTGCGCCAAACATCGAAACACGGCACACCTTAAATGAAACGGGGCAGGATAAATGTTCATTACATATCACAAATAATGCATTACAGAAACTAAAACTATGCATTACACTACATAATATGTACATAATATATCTGTTTTAAAAAATACCGACGCGTTATGCATGTGCAACCCCAGACAAATTACTGCAGCTCGTGTATTTGGACAACGTTTTTTAGACTTAAAACATACTACACCCTAGCCCCTAGGCTTGTTAAACCCTTAGGGAAAACAAGAAACGTGCGTAAAACATCAAATCACGGCACAACCTAAATTAAACGGGTAAGGATAAATGTTCATTACATACCACAAACAATGCATTACAGAAACTAAACTACGCATTATACTACACAATATGTACATAATGTATATCTGTTTTAAAATATACCCGCGCGTTATGCATGTGCAACCCCAGACGAATTACTCCAGCTCGTGTATTTGGACAACGTTTTTTAGACTTAGAACATACTACACCCTAGCCTCTAGGCTTGTCAAACCCTTAGGGAAAACAAGAAACGTTCGCCAAACAACGACACACGGCACAACTTAAATTAAACGGGTCAGGATAAATGTTCATTACATATCACAAATAATGCATTATAGAATCTAAAATACGCATTATACTATACAAAATATACATTATGTGCAACCCCAGACGAATTACTGCAGCTCGTGTATTTGGAAAACATTTTTTAGACTTAGAACATACTATACCCTAGCCCCTAGGCTTGTTAAACCCTTAGGGAAAACAAGAAACGTGCGCCAAACATCGAAATACGACACAACTTAAATTAAACGCTTCAGTATAAATGTTCATTACATATCACAAATAATGCATTACAGAAACTAAACTACGCATTATACTATACAATATGTACATTATGTGGATCGACGACCGAGTTCACGTTCACCAGCACTTCAAAGTCCCCGAGTTGAACTATTCAACTCACCAGCGCAACCTCTTCTACCACTGTGTTTCGCTCTACCTCACCTCCCTCCCATCGCTCGAGGACTCCGATTTCACCAACCTCTCCGTCGGTAAAAAATCAAACGACATTGTTTTATCGCTCGACGACAATCGGACGATCCACGACGATTTCCTCGGCGCAAGAGTCTGGTGGTTGAATTGCTGCAACCCAAGACGAATTTCCTGCTAAACAACGTTTTGGATCGGCGACTGATCTGAAAATAATTTACAAAATAAAACGTAGACTGATGGAGAAGGAATGAAACGAAATCTGAAGAAAATTTGTTGAAAACCCGCAGAGATCCTCAACGGAGGAAATCATGGACCATTTACAAAATAAAACGTGGACTGATGGAGAAGGAATGGAACGAAATCTGAAGAAAATTTGTGGAAAATTGATAATCGAAGTCGAAATATGGAAAATTGAAAATTTGTGGAAAAAACTTGAAAACATCCAAATCAACAAACATGGGCATAAATTACCTTCTTCCATTGATAATCGAAATATGGTGGAAAATCAAAATCAGTATGCGTTTGATTCAGATACGATGAAGCTGTGAAAAACGAATTTATCGTCGTGTGATCGAAGCAAAATAAATCGCAGCATGATGGAGACGATGAAGCTGTGAAAAACGAATTTATCTCCATGTGATCGAAGCAAAATAAATCGCGTACTGATGGAGACGATAAATCGCGGACTTATGGAGAAAGAATAAAACGAAATGTGAAGAAAATTTGTTGAAAAACTGGAGAGATCCTCAATCGGAGGAAATCATGGACCATTCCATAACTAACTCCAATAGTGATTCTCTATTTTGCCCTTTTGACGTAAAAAATTGATTCAATTTGATAAATTCAGTCAAATATTTAAACCATTGGATCATCATAAATCAACGCATGAGATTAAGAAGGAGAAATGATTAGTAAGGGGAAAATGATTTGAATACAACTATATATATATATATATATATATATTAGTTTCATAATAAACTGCAAGGGGAATAAATTTATAGAATGTGAGATCCACTTACCATTTATAATAAAAGTAAAATAAGACTCTTATGTGTAACGAACCAGAATGATAAAACATGACTCTTATTGTAGGACAGATGAAGTATTAATATTATTTTAATGATTATTTTTAATTATGTATTATCGCTTTATCAATTTTGCATGAAAATTCATGTAGTTTATTAAAGGTAGAGAGAGTATTGCTAGTAAATGTGGAATATTTATTTTAGTAAATCCGGTCTTTAAAAATTTGTCGTTAAGTGTGTACTGCAATTATTATATTTTTGTAATAATCTTCCGCTCTGTATGGACAATAAAATACGAAACTCGATGTCTTCATTCGTTAAGAGAAATTGTCGTTAAGTGTACACTACAATTATTGTATTTTTGTAATAATTCTCCTTTTTGTACATAAGCGAAACCAATATAAGAATCTCAATTTCTTCATACTTTAAAAATCTTGTCGTTAAGTGTTTACTACGATAGCTGTATTTTTATAATATTCCTCCTCTCTGTACGGACGAGAGACCAAGCTACGAGTCTCAATTTCTGCATTCGTTAAAAAGTTGTCGTTAAGCGTTTACTATAGTTATTGTATTTTTTGTAATATATCTCATTTATGTACGGAAGCAAAACCAATAAGCGAATCACGATTTCCTCATTCTTTTAAAATTTGCCGTTAAGTGATACTATTGCAATTACTATATTTTTTTGTAATATTCCTCCTCTTGTATAGGGATGTCAATCAGGCCGGTCCGTCGGGTTTCGGGCCAACCCTACTCGGGTTGCGGGTCAATCGGGTGCGGGCTAATCGGGTTGTATTTTTTTCGGGTTATAAAAGCTCAGCCCTAACCCTAAAAGCTCGGGTTTCGGGCTAGCCTAGCGGGTTAATCGGGTTGCTACCGATAATATTAACATGCGATCAATCCAATAAATAATTATTAAAATTACTAATATTCATGCAATGTAAAACAATTAATTATGATATATTTGAGATATATGCTTAGACTCAATCATAAACATGATCAAATACTAATATTTGAGATATTTCGTAGAATTTTAATGCATGTTTTAGAAATTTAAATATTTTTTCTTGTGAATTTGAAGTTTTTAATTTATTTATCAATTATTATATTATTAAAAATTCAATATATAATTTGTATATATAATAATATATTGAAAGTTATTTTATTAGTTAAAATTAATCAATAAAATGTCGAATTAGGAGTAAAAAATAGAATAATAGAAACTTTATCTGGTTTTCAGGCCAGCCCGTCGGGTTTTCGGGTCTGGCCCTAATGGGTTGCGGGTTAATCGGGTTTTGATTTTATCGGGCTAGAAATTTCCAACCATAACCCTATAAATTTGGCGGGCTATTCGGGCCAGCCCACGGGTTACGGGCTACATTGACATCCCTACTCTTGTATGCACGAGAGACCAAGATACGAATCCCAATTTCTTCATTCCTTAACAATTTGTCGTTATATAATTACTGCAATTATTGTATTTTTGTAATATTCATCCTCTTCGTATGGATGAGAAACCAATATATGAATCTCAATTTTCAATTCATTAACAGTTTGTCGTTAAGTGTTTACTGCATTAGTGCATTTTTAGGGTATTCATCCTCTGTGTACGGACGAGAAACCGAGATACGAATCTCAATTTCTTCATTCCTTAACAATTGTCATTATATATTTACTGTAACTATTGTATTTTTGTAATATTGATCCTCTTTGTCGGACAACAAACTCAATAGTATATAAATCTCATTTTCTTCATTCTTTACAAAATTATTATTCAGTATTTACGGTTATTATTGTATTTTTGTAATATTATTTGTATGAGCGAGACCAAAATACAAACATCAATTTCTTCATTCTTTAGCTATAAAAGATTGTGTTTTTAAATTAAAACATCATTTCCAAATGAAACACATTATAAACTAAATTTAATTAATATTTGAATTTGTTTAGAAAGTGCAACAATTCCCAAATGTATAAATACAAAAAACTCAACTAAATTTAGGTGAACCCAACTAATCATTATAATAACCTCATGATTTCATTTTTTTTTCTTGAGGACTGGGATCGGTGGAATATATGACATTTCAAGAATGTGTGAGACTGTAATAACTAATTAAATTTAATTAAGTGAGAGATGAATGAGGATTTACATGGTAAAAAATGTAAATGAGAGAGAGGAATAAAAGTGGGAAGTGTGCAAGTGAAAGTTTGAATGGAATGGCTGTCATTTAGTGGTATGTAATTTAGTGTGAGAGTTGGTGGAGGCTGAGGATTGAGGATGTCCTAATCTATAAAAGATACCATCCCATGAAACAACAAAATCTTGTCATGTGATAATGCCCTAGTTCATTCTATTCATATCTTCTTCGTATATGTCCATGATTAAAAGTCTCTTTTAATTGATTACAGATTATAAAAGATATGTATAAATTCATTTACATCCGGTATATGATTTAAAGTCCCTTTTAATTGAGTGCAGATTTTAAAAGATATAGAAGAAAGTTGGTGAGAAAATAAATGGAAAGTGAATCTTATTTTTAAATTTTAGTTTTATTGACGTCCTTTCTTTAATTATGTACATCTTTTATAAAATATAAAGAAAAGTGCGTTAAAAAAATCAACGAGCTTTACTTTTATATATTAATTTTATAAGAAAATGCGAGAGTAATAATTTAGTGAATGAAAAGTTTACTATAATAAGTATATTATAAAAAATACTTCCTCCGTCCCAAGATAAGCGAATCATATTCCATTTTGGGATGTCCCACTATAAGTGAATCATTTTCTTTTTTAGCAAAAATTCATCTCTCTTACTTTATTCTCCATCTACTTTATTCTCTCTTTACTTCTCTACTTTTCCCTCTCTCATACTTTACACTCTCTACTTTAACTTTTTAAATATCAATTTTTTAAATCTTGTGTCCAAAAGAAATACTTCACTTATCTTGAGGCGGAGCATAGTATAATTTTAAATTGTGAATATTGAAAGAGCAAAACTAGACATTATTTTGTAGTAAAAAGAAGTGTTATATTGTCTTTGGATTTGCTCCACTTCAACCTCTAAGAATTCACATTTTCCACTTATTTTCTTATTATAACCCTGTCTAATACATATAAGAAAATGCCTTTTTAAAATCAAAACAAAGAAAAAGGAAAGTATCCAATTGGTACAAAATTTAAAATACCCACTTCTATAAGTTCATGAAGAATTCACTATACAACTTTTAATTTGGTACTTAAAACTTTCATATACACAATCGGTATAAAATTGTTGACGAAATCATGAAAATTCTTCGACTTGTTTAATTTAATGCTGACATTAATAGCAGTAATAACAATGAAAAAATGGGGATGAAATCAGGAAACTAACGAACTAATTAATGTTGAAAATTAATGCAATAAAAATCCTCAAACGGCAACTCTATGCAGAAAATTAAAGACAGAAAATTAAAGACAAATCATCTCCAACTCAACAACACCAAATTCCTTAATATCTTGTGAATAGTGAAATATATTTTGAATTCACCAAGTGACAACATTGCTTTATGTTTATAAAGTTTTTCGATTTTTGCGTCTTGAGTTTAATTTTGTACCCTAATATAAATAAATAAAATACTGCAAGTACGTCCCTCATTTTTTGACTTGTACGTCCCTCATTTACATTCTCAAAATACATAATAGTCTAAAATGCACCGTTTGTAATTTTAAACAAAGTTATATCACATTAATGTTAAAAATATTGCATTTGTATATTCTAAAATATAGTAATATCCAACATTTATAGGGTTGCATATTTGCCGAACGCTCGAAAAGAAGACGGATTTAGATTTTTAGTTTAATGGTTATATCAATATAAATTAATACTGTATTTAATTAGGCCATATATCAATGTGTGGCGTGCCTCACAACATGCTACATAAGTGCATCTGCATCGGTGCTCGATGCGGAGGACAGCGTCCGTGCCGCTGGCGCGGCACCCCCTGTCTGTCTGCTGCTGTGCTCTTACCGACGGCACGGCGCTGCTCGATGCATCGAGCACGTTCGTACCGCTAAGCAGGGCGACGTGGCGCGTTTCTATTCACCAACGGCTTAGACGTTGGATTTTCTATTTTTTTTAAAAAAAATTGAAAATAATACCAAAAATAAAAAAATATTTTCGGATTCCCAAAAATATAGTCGTTTTATTACTGTTTTTTTTATTTTTTATTTTTTTAAAAAAATTTTAATCACAAAATCATCTATAAATACACACATTCATCATCCATTTTTCACATTAAATTATCTCTCATTCATATTTTTGCATACAACTCATCTACATCTTCCTCTCTCACTCAAACCCTCTCAAAATTCAAATATGGATTTCAATGATATCATTGCGGAAATGGAGCGCGAAAAACAAGAATACTATAAACAATATCATGCCGCCTATGAAGCCTATGTCGCCGTCTACCCCTGCCCCTCCTCCTCGACCAACTAGATCAAATCGCCGCTACATCCCTCGTGACCGAGAGGGAGCCCACGAAAGGCTCGTTGCCGACTATTTTTCTGACCAGCCGCGGTTTCCGGAATATTACTTTCAGCGTCATTTTCGCAAGTCAAAACGGTTGTTTATTCGTATTGTCAACACATTGTCTGCCCGTGTTGAATACTTTCAATCACGTAGAAATGCAACCGGTCGGCAAAGTCTCTCGGCATTGCAGAAGTGTACTTGTGCCCCCCGACAACTTGCTACTGGGCAAACGGCTGACCTCTTCGACGAGAATTTGCATGTGGGTGAGTCAACTGGAATTCTATGTCTTAAAAATTTTTGCAACGGCGTTCGTTCTGCTTTCAGTGAGGAATTCCTTCGGGCACCCACTACCGAAGATTGTCAACGGTTGCTTCATCTTCACAAAACAGTCCACAATTTTCCCGGTATGCTTGGCAGTATTGACTATGTTGGGATTTACGCACACAAGGCTTTCACACCCTCAATAAGATCACACACACACTCACTGTTGTATGAGATCACACAATGCAGGAAACACACACACTCACACTTTGAGTATTGAAGATGATAATCTTGGAGAGAAAACTGGAAAACTCTTTATTGATTAAACTCTACTCTAAACTACATACACGGTGAGCTATTTAAAGCTCTATAATCACGTAGCAACTACTACTAACTAACTACAAGAAGAATCAAGAAAGCAAGAAGAATAACCGCTACATCTCAGCTAACTAACTGCTGCTCCAACGGCTAGTTCGGCTAGGTTGCTTCTACCTTCTCGGTTCAAGACCGAGCTCCTTCCTCGGCTCAATACCGAACTCATTCTCGGCTTACAACCGAACTCTTCCTTCTCGGCTTACAACCGAACTCTTCCTTCTCGGCTCATTCCAGCTCAACGCCGAGCTTCCATACCGAGCTTCCATACCGAGCTTCCTTACCGCTGAGCTTACCGACTTCTGCCTTCTTCTTCTTCTTCTCGGCTAGTTCCAGGCTAGTTCCAGCTCGGTAAGCCGAGCTTACCGAACTCCTTTCTAGCCGAGCTTCTTCCAACTGAAATGAGCACTCCATTATTACAATTCTCCACCTGAGGGCTCATCTCAGTTCTTGCACAAACATTGATCCATTTCTTGCAATGATCAAACTTGTCTCTACCTAGAGACTTCGTTAGCATGTCAGCCGGATTGTGCAAGGTGTTAATCTTAATCACCTTCTTTTTAAACAACCACTTGCAACTGATCAGCTTCCTCTCCTTTCCATCTGTATTCAGCTTGGATTTGTCCACCAAAATCCATGTTTTGTTCTTGAGTAAAGACTCTATTTCCTCATTCATGGCTTCAATCCATCTTTCTCTATCTTTACTCTGCATAGCTTCTTTATATGTGAGTGGATCTGCACCATCAATACCTTCAGCTGCACACAGAGCATAATACACAACATCAGAGAACTTTGTTGGTGGCCTTGTTTCTCTTCTAACTCTGTCCCTTGCAAGCTGATAGTCTCTGATAGAGTCTGATATAGACTCACCAGCCTGGTTGCCCTGAGTTGGAGCCGCTTCTTTATCTGAATCAGACTCACTCCCTGAGTCAATGACTCCACCTGCTCCTAGGCCAACCCCCACAGGCTCCACCTTGAAGAAATCACCCTCATCTTCATTGGAGTCCGGCTTATCTTTCAGGAATGGCATCTGATCCTCCAAGAACACCACATCCCTACTCACCAAGACCTTCTGCTTACCGGGCTCAATGCACCAGAGCCTATACCCCTTAACACCTCTCTGATACCCCAGCAAGATACATTTCAGAGCCCTAGCTTCAAGCTTACTTTGCCTAGCATGAGCATAGGCTGCACACCCAAACACCTTGTATTTTGAGTAGTCACTGTGAGCTCCATACCACATGTAATCAGGAGTTTCAGATTTTAGGGCAGTAGATGGGCATTTATTGATGAGATAGGCTGCTGTATACACAGCCTCACCCCAGAATCTGCTGCTCAAACCAGACCCAAGAAGTAAGCACCTCACCCTCTCTAGGATTGTCCTATTCATCCTCTCCACAACACCATTTTGCTGAGGATTACCAGGAACAGTCCGGTGCCTCTTCATACCCTTCTCTTTACAGAACAGATCAAACTCAGCAGACAAGAACTCTAGGCCATTGTCTGTCCTTAAGCATTTAACACTTCTACCCTTCTCTAGCTCAACCTCCTTACACCATATCTTGAACTTTGTGAGTGTTTCAGATTTTTCTTTAAGAATATATACCCACAACTTCCTTGTATAGTCATCAATGATAGCTAGATAATACTTTCCTCCACCAATTGAACACACTGGTGAAGGCCCCCAAAGATCACTATGAATGTAGTCTAATGGGGCTGTAGAAGAGTGAATACCTGTAGGATAGGGTGCCTTCTTAGCCTTTCCAAGTATACATTGCTCACAGGGGTCCATCTTGTTGAAATCTCCAGAGATCAGACCCTTCCTGATGAGTTCTTTCAAGCTTCCTTCGGCTGGGTGGCCCAATCTCTTGTGCCATAGCATTATGGAATCATCTGACACTGCATTGCTTTCTCCATCAACAGCCTTAGCCTTCAGATAATAGAGAATATGCTCTCTGTCAGCCTCCATCATCACTGCATCTCCAGATTTCACAAACAATTTTCCTTGACTCATCAATATGGTGAACCCTTTCTGTTCCAGCATTCCCAATGAGATGAGGTTCCTCTTTACTTCTGGAATATACCTCACCCCAGTTAGGATCTTTATAGAGCCATCTTGTAGGCTTAGCTTTACCTTCCCTATTCCTTTGATCTGACAAATGTGGTTATTACCAAGAACAACCGTACCCGATGCTTCTTGAAGATCATGAAACCAGCTTCTATTGGGGCACATATGGAAGCTGCACCCCGAGTCCATTATCCACCTATGACTGACCCCACTGTCACTGATATTCATGAGTTGAGCAGGGGGATCAGCACTCTCCACACAATCAGATTGATTGTGTCCCTCTGAGGCCATCTTTCTCTTCCATGCATGACAATCTTTCTTCAAATGTCCAGGTTTCTTGCACCAATAGCAAGCTCTGGTTTCCTTCTGAGCATTTGAACTTGAGGGTTTAGGGCCCTCAAACTTCTTCTTGAAGTTCTGCTTCTTGAACTTCTTCACATTCAAGGCCTCTGCAGCTTGAGCATTGGAGCTCGCAGAGCCTCTGTTGGCTGTCTTCTGGAGTTCTTTGGCCATCAAGGCTGAATAGACTTCTGCATAGGTGATAGGTTTATCTCTTCCATAGATAATTGCATCACTTAGCTGGTCATACGAGCTAGGTAAGGCATTCAATGTGAGAATGGCCTTATCCTCATCTGAGATCTTGACATCAACAGATCCCAGGTCATCAATGATCTTGTTGAACTCCTCTAGCTGCTCAATGATGGACCTATCTCCAGAAAAACTATAGGCATACAGCCTCTTCTTGAGATACAGCCGGTTAGCCAAGGATTTGGCCAAGTAAACTTCATCTAACTTGTCCAAGATCTCCACCGCAGTCTTGGCTTCTTGAACTTCCCTCAAGACCTTATCTCCAAGGCACAGAATCACTGCAGAATGTGCCTTGAGCTGCATCTCCTCCATCTTTGCCTGAGCTTTTTCATCAAGCACTGGAGCCTTTCCTTTCTCATCTGGTTTTGCAAGAACTGCCGCCAAGCCTTGTTGAATTAAGATCGCCTTCATCTTCATCTTCCACAGGCCATAATCATTCTTGCCTGTGAACTTCTCTGCATCAAGCCTTGCTGCCATCTCTGAAACCGTTTGATCCTCTGCAAATCAGCTTCAATATCCCTTTCCCACAGACGGCGCCACTTGTTGGGATTTACGCACACAAGGCCTTCACACCCTCAATAAGATCACACACACACTCACTGTTGTATGAGATCACACAATGCAGGAAACACACACACTCACACTTTGAGTATTGAAGATGATAATCTTGGAGAGAAAACTGGAAAACTCTTTATTGATTAAACTCTACTCTAAACTACATACACGGTGAGCTATTTAAAGCTCTATAATCACGTAGCAACTGCTACTAACTAACTACAAGAAGAATCAAGAAAGCAAGAAGAATAACCGCTACATCTCAGCTAACTAACTGCTGCTCCAACGGCTAGTTCGGCTAGGTTGCTTCTACCTTCTCGGTTCAAGACCGAGCTCCTTCCTCGGCTCAATACCGAACTCATTCTCGGCTTACAACCGAACTCTTCCTTCTCGGCTTACAACCGAACTCTTCCTTCTCGGCTCATTCCAGCTCAACGCCGAGCTTCCATACCGAGCTTCCATACCGAGCTTCCTTACCGCTGAGCTTACCGACTTCTGCCTTCTTCTTCTTCTTCTCGGCTAGTTCCAGGCTAGTTCCAGCTCGGTAAGCCGAGCTTACCGAACTCCTTTCTAGCCGAGCTTCTTCCAACTGAAATGAGCACTCCATTATTACAGACTACATGCATTGAAAGTGGAAGAATTGCCGAATGCTTGGAGGGGGCAACACTTAAGCGGGCACAAAAGCGGCAGCCCAATGTTTATCCTTGAAGCGGTCGCCCACTACCGCCTATGGATTTGGTATGCATATTTCGGTGTTGCCGGATCCAACAACGACTTGAACGTGCTCTATTCTTCACCACTCTTCAATGATGTTTTGAATGGTGTAGCACCGGTGATCGACTTCACCGTCAACGGAATTTCATACCACATGGGTTACTATTTCGCCGATGGTATCTACCCAAGATGGTCGACTTTCGTGAAGACGCTCAGCAATCCGCAAGACCCGAGACAGGTTCTTTATTCGCAGCGTCAAGAGTTTGCTCGGAAAGACGTCGAAAGAGCTTTTGGGGTCCTTCAAGGCCGATTCAACATTGTGAAGGCCACGTCTCGGCTGTGGTACGTTAAGAATATCGCCGACATCATGTACACGTGTATTATTTTGCACAAAATCATTATAGCTGACGAAGGACCGAGGGCGGCTAATTTTTACGATGACGATGAAGTCGGAAGCTCAACTGCGAGGTCTTCCCCACGCCGAGGTGTGCGCGAGAGGATCGAAACAAGACACACAATGCGCGATACCAGAACCTACATTGAGCTACAAGAAGACCTAATCAAACACATTTGGGCGAAATTCGGCCACGAGTAGTGGGTTTTTTAATTTTATGAATTTAATTATGTAACTTTTAATTTTTAGGATTTAAATTATGTAATTTTTAATTTTTCAAATTTTAATTATGTAATATTTCATTTTTAGGACTTTAATTATGTAATTTTTAAATTTTAGGATTTTAATTATGTAATTTTTAATTTTTTAGTAATTTGTAATAGTATTTCGGGTAATTTTAATGCATTTTAATATTGTGGAAATGTTATCTATTTAAATTGAATAATAAAATGGTGGGACTCTTGAGTATGTCCTTGCGGAAGAGTATGGATGTGGGTATTGTGCTATTGCCAAAGAGCATGGAGTAAAAAATGAATAAAATTCGATCCGGACCCACTTCCATGCTTTTACCAAAGAGCATGGATGATGATGCTCTAAGTGCATATATGCCCAAACCAACTCAATCCAGCCAAACATGGTCCAGACCCGATATGGGTTGGCCTAGATTAGACTAATTAGTGACTCAAAATGGGCCTACAGCACTAGAGTGAGATTATCGATTGAAGCGAACTCCAATCAAGCCAATGTTTAAACATAGGCGCATCACAAGCTCGGTCCAACTCATGACTAGACGGAATATTATATTTATATATTTTAAAATTCATAGTATAATTGAAATTTTAAAATAATTAAAATATTTTGATTATTTATATTTATTCAATAAATTATAACGTAGTTTCTATAATTTGATAACCATCCAAAGAATATATGTTGAAATGTTTTTCAGATTTTGACATTTTCCACTGATTTTAAAATAAATTTGATAGATGTGTGAATTTCACATAAAATAAGTTTTCCGGCCAAGTGTAAGTGACGTGTCTCCTACTCGTAACCTCCAGAAATAAGACAAATCACGGCATTTTTAAAATAGCAAAACCTTGACGTTTGAACCCTAACTACAATTATAATCATATTCCCCAAAATCAATGAACTTGGATGGAAAATTTCATTTCATGAAGAATCCACACATCTATTAATCTATCAAAGTTCATGATATTTCCTATTACTTTTAAAGTTTGTGGGAATGATCAAATTTGGAGAGAGTTCATGATTTTTAAAGCTATTTTTCCTTAAAATATAAGATCTTAATCGTAATTATTTAGTAGAAAAATCTAAAAATACATGATAAAAAAGGAAGATTATGTTAACCTTACCCGACTTAGCCACCCATTTATCAAAGTTTAAGTTCATATTAATGGAAAAAAGGCTCAGTCCAGCCCAGTTAAGCCGGGCCGATCCAGCCCAGTTGACACAATGTGAGTTCAAATAAGACTTCAAATATTTAAATTCGAAGGCTACCTTTAAACATTGAGAGAGAGCGATGACGGTTCTCGCTAGAACCGCCAGCGCCGCCGTAAGCGCTCTGTCTCTGATCGGTCTCCTCTCCTACATAATTTTGCATAACAATAAGTCTAGGAGCAGAAAGGCCGCACTCAGAAAGCGCCCAAGCGGCGTCGTCTCCGCCATTGGCAACACTCCTCTCATCAGGATCGACAGCCTCTCCGATGCCACTGGATGCGAGGTCATTTTTCTCTCTCTTTTACTTTCCATTTTCTTTTTATAGGAGTACTTTCTTAACTTCCATCTCTTCTTCTTTCTGCTATGCAGATTTTGGGGAAAGCTGAGTTTTTGAATCCTGGAGGTAGCGTCAAAGATAGAGTGGCACTCAAAATTATCCAAGAGGTAGCTTGGTTAATTCGTCCCCTTTTCGGAGTTTCTGCACTACCTAATTAGTTGTATTACGATTATTCTATCAACTACTACCTCCCTGAAGGAAAATGCCTATCAAGTGTCTTCTTTCATTGTGATTATTATTGTGAGTATTAGGAACTATACCATTTTTTATAGTGTTAGGACTGCAGCCTATAAGAGGGTTGTTTTTTGGTGATCTAAACTTTATGAAACATCATACTATAAGATGTTCTCGAGCTCATAATAATTTCTAATGAGTTTAAAAAGTTACTGTCATTTTGATCCCAAAATAATGGAACTGAGGGACTCTTCCCAACCTTTTCCTTTTATCAGAAAAGGATAATTTATTGTAGAAAAACCTCTTGTATCAATCATAGTCATGGTAATCACAATTTGTCTGTCAAAATTATCATCTTGTGAGCTCAATCACCCAAAATTCAACATCTTGTGATGGCATACTACTAGTATCTATGAACCCCTAACATTTTTGGATGCCAATGAAAACGGTTTCTTAGATTCTGATCTACCCTCCTATTCATATTCTCTCTCTTACTTTATACTATATTAGATAGGTTTTTCTAAGAGAGATGATTTGATTTTTCTATAAGACAATAGGTTGCTGAATCTGTTTAAAAAAAACTGTATAGTTTTCTCATTTCTGCAGAACAAATAATTTCTATAGTTTTTCATGGTTCTGTAATTTGTTTTGGTATTGCATTTGCAGGCTCTGGAATGTGGAGCTCTATCTCCTGGGGGAGTGGTTACTGAAGGAAGTGCCGGAAGCACAGCCGTCAGTCTTGCAACTGTGGCTCCGGCTTTTGGATGCAGGTGCCATGTAGTCATTCCGGATGATGCTGCCATCGAGAAGGTATGTAAGATATGTTCATATAAAAGGTTCCACTTTCGTCATTATTCATGCATTCTTTGTTGCGCTGAGCCATATTTGGTGCATTTCTTCCTTGTACAAGCTCATACAGTTGCTCTTCTGCAGAGATCAGTTGTAATATGAATTCATCTTTCACTATATTTTTGTTTACTCTTTCATCATGTTTTGCAGTCTCAAATCCTGGAAGCTCTTGGTGCCACTGTGGAAAGAGTTAGGCCGGTTTCAATCACCCACAAAGAGCACTTTGTAAATATTGCACGGAGAAGAGCACAAGAGGCAAATGAACTAGCCTCAAAGTACCAAGAAACGAGCGAAATTGGTAACCATTTCAATCAGCTGAATGGCAGTGATGCAGTCTCTGAAACGAAGAGTTCAAATTACTTACCCGACTGCAAAGGTGGTTTTTTTGCTGATCAATTTGAGAACCTTGCCAATTTCAGAGCTCACTATGAGGGTACTGGACCTGAGATTTGGGAACAGGTTGGTAGAAAATTGGATGCATTTGTTGCCGCTGCTGGTACTGGTGGCACTGTCGCTGGAGTCTCTCGGTATCTGAAGGTCGTTGATTGAAGAATTGTAGAATCCCTAGGTTGACATTACTGAAACAGTGGGTAACCTTCTTTCACATAATCAACAGGACAAGGATTCCTCTACCAAGTGCTTTCTAGTCGACCCACCTGGTTCTGGCCTGTTCAACAAGGTAACAAGAGGAGTGATGTACACAAGAGAGGAAGCTGAAGGACGGAGGTTAAAAAATCCCTTCGATACGATCACTGAAGGAATTGGAATTAACAGATTGACAGAAAATTTCAAAGCTGCAGAACTTGATGGGGCTTTTCGAGGCTCAGATAAGGAGGCTGTTGAAATGTCTAGGTTAGTAATCTATCCTTTTCCATGAATCAAATGATGTTTAAAGTATGGTAATATGCCAATAACAATCATTGATGCATGCTAATGCTCATTCTCCATATGTACAAGTCATGGGTGAGCTGTAAAACATGTTTAGGAATATTCATCTCTGTACTTGCTGTGAAAATGCCAATGCTCAGGACCATTGCATGCCTTCCATTTAAAAGCAGAAAACAGCCATAATTGGTCCTAGGTATTGCTCATGAAACACCACTACTTGTTCGTGCGATAGACAATAAATGAACACTAGAAAGTAGCAAGCAAGGCCAACGACATGTTTATTGATATACCATAGTTGGAGGGTAGTAATGTATCCTGTTAGACTTCAGCGTCTCAGTGAAGTTTATTCCTTAAACAGCACTCTTTCGAACTGTGACACTGATTGAAGTTCCATCTGTGATTTGCCTGTCAGGTATTTATTGAAGAATGATGGGTTGTTTCTTGGTAGTTCTTCAGCAATGAACTGTGTTGGAGCTGTCAGAGTGGCACAACAAATGGGCCCTGGTCACACCATCGTCACAATTTTATGTGACAGTGGTATGAGGCATTTGAGTAAGTTTTACAATGCTGAATATTTGGCCAAGTATGGATTGACACCTTCAGCTTCTGGACTGGAGTTCCTTGGCATCAGTTCTGGTGAGAATTTCGATGTACTCACTACTCTTACATATATGGCTTACTCAGTTGAAACTCTTGAGCCACATGCTTGTTCTGTTATCTTCTTCATTTATTGACTTATAGTGAATGGCCGATGATGGAATTTCCAGTTCTAGACGTCTTAAAACAGTTAGAAGCACGAAACATAGTTCTCCTGAAAGATTAATTGCACTTGTCCCTCTCCCCCTCCCCCCCCCCTTGTTGTGTAGATATGAAGCTAGAGAATTGATAAAAAGAAGAAACAAAAACACATGCCAAATTAACGACAAGCTTAGTCGTGAGAAAACTTTTAAAACACATGCCAATTTGGAAGGTCGATCCTTCCATACGGTGAGTTATGAGGTTGTACTTCTGGAACCGGTTTCAAGTACTGCTGCCTTGTAAGGTTCCCCCTTTCTCTCGACTTGGGAAATGAATACCTAAAAAAGAATCATAAAGAAATTATAGGAAAAGGAAGTTTGAAATTGTCTGCGGATATTCAAGTATCGTTTGCACGCTTTATCTCCTTTCCAGAAGTTGATATAAATCACTGCACAGGTGTGAAGGAACAATAATCAGAAAAGGCGACGGCTCTTGATGAATCTCGAAAACAAGGGAGTTTGGGGAAGTCACCCACCTGGCACTATGATCGATCATGGATGAAGAAAAGGAGCCTCTGCCGCTGGAACATGACAGAAAAAATGCTGAGCTGCAAATTGAAATGCATCTTTCTTCATTCATCATTCTCATGTGCCTAGTTTGTGATCTCGTTTCCTCTTTGTGAGTTAGTCATGCTCTTATATCTGCTATAAAACTTTTAAATCGAAATTTTGATGAATGGAGTTGTTTAGTAGCATCATAATGGTTTAAGTTCATAATGTTAAAGTTGCTCTTCTACTTTATCACTTTTTTGTAAGAAAGTATTTGCATGACTCATCAGATTTGATGCACTGCAAACCAAAACACATGAACAAAAAAGAATGCATGATAAAACGATCTACTAAATTTGTCGAGTTTTTCCAAAGAATCATTAATGGCCAATTATTAACCATCCTGTAGGAACTATGAGAGAGTTCTTTCTGTTTTTGTTCTAGGCTAGTAATAAAATTCCATTTTAATGAAAGAGTGTAGTTGTCTTCCGACTTAGGGAGTGACGCATAACCGTTATGCGTCTTTATTAATGAAACGCACAATCCTTATGCGTCTTTGTATAATGACGCACAACCATTATGCGTCGATAAAGACGCATAACCATTATACGTCGATAAAGACGCATAACCATTATGCGTCTTAGTGTAATGACGCATAACCCTTATGCGTCTTTCAGTCAGGTTTAACAGCCCACGGAAGGCAGAAGCAGCGCACAGAATTTCCTCTCTCGGGTGTAGGCGTTTTCTCCATAACATCCAGTAATTGTTCTTCAATTTAGGTACATTCATCATTATTCATGTTTATTTTGCTTTCATTCGTTAGTTTTACCCAATTTATTAAATTAGGGCTTGCTCTTGAGTTGTGTATTGGAGATCTGTTATGTTTTGTATTGACATTTTTGTTGAATTGCAGGAACTGCTGACAACAGAGGGCATGGCTTCGAGGATGTATGATGTTGATATTTGTATTTGGGGCATATTTGATGGATCTTATTTGACAGTCACTATGTTTATGTATCAACATTTGTGAGATGTTGTCGAAAGTTATTATGACAGTTATTATGATTTTTATTGACTTTTGTTGACGATTGTTATGTCAGATGAATATTGTTTCACCTTAAATATGTGACCAAAACCTGTGTCAATATAAACAAATACCAACATATGCTCGAAACCTGTTTCAAACCATCAACAATGTTCAAATATCAACGTATGACCAAAACCTGTTTCAATATAAACAAATACCAACATATGACCAAAACCTATTTCCCCGAAGGCGTGAACTTTGTTGGAGCTTTCCATTTGTTCTTCCTTGTTGAAAATTCTCTGAATACATTGTGCATAGCCTTCCCAATCTTACTCGATGAACTCTTCACAGTTGGGCGTGAGGATCCCTCGGTCAAGGGTCGAAATACTACTTCATCATCTTCTTCCCCGCCCTCTTCTTCCTGACCCCCTTCTTCCCCCACAGGATCCACAAATTGATAATTCTGGAAGTATGTATCACGTCCTGCTAGAGCTGCATCCCAATCAGACCCACCGCCAAAGAATGAATCACATGATGATCGTGCTCCCCATTGCGAGGGCTCGTGGCTTGCACCACTCAACTGAGACTGTGACCCTGGGTAGACAGACCAACCTGGGGGATCGTATTCCGGATTCGAGGGCTCTGGTACCGCATACTCAGGTTGCGGCGGTGACAACCTATGTCGTAGTGTATTTCCGTGCCCACCCGTCCGGACACCCGACAGTCCATGACGAAGATAAGTTGGTGGGCGTGGCGGCATGACCACATTTCGCCGTTGCGAAGTTGGATACTCCATCACATCAGTATGGTTCGTCGCACGAAGGGCCTCAACAGCCATTTCCCGAATCTGCCGTAACCGAGGGTCTATGTCATGTTCAGAGGTCAAATGCCATATCCCCTGAAGGGTCTCAACCTAAATAACACAAATACAAAATCATTACAATCAATCCATACAAACTTCAAACTAAATACTTTTTATATACAAAAACATAACATACCATTTTTTTCATAGAAGAGGTTGACTCGTTCATCCCATCAGTTGACTGTGTCCCAGGTTGAACTAGGTACGACACTGTGATCCTATTGTACCACGCCATATAGCCCGGATTAATGCGACCATCCATTGTCGCCGTTGCATGGTCAAATGTTGATTGGAACCTGTCGTGTCTCAAGTCCCATTCATCAATGAAGAATTTATGTACCTTAGCCCAATCAGCGCTCTTCCTCCCACGGCGGTGACTTTTACACAAATATCCGGCATTATGTAGCATCCTATCACAATACTGAGGAATACGCTAGTAGCGGTTAAATTGTCGGCAAACGCGTCCAGCCTCGTGTGCCTCGACAAATGACCAGCAACCAAATAAGTGTCGCACAGGAATGATGTAGTCGAATCAATGCAGTAATCAGGCAGGATACAATCTGAATACGGTGTCCACAGAAACTACAAAAAAATAATATAAAAATCACAATTAATTTCATACTATAGTAAATTCATTTACTAAGACAACAAAAATAAATTTCACCTGGCCAGGACGAGATAGAACCAGATAGGAAGCATATAACAGTGGGGACCATAATTCCAGAATTAGCAAGTACGGCAGAAAGGCTGCAAATAACAAACTGAAACTCTAACTAACAACGACATGCATTTTTTTAACTGAATCAAAAACGAAGATGAAGAAAACAGAGCACGTACCTAGATTCGAACAGAATATAAAAGTTGGGTCGTCGAAAACTTGCAACAAACCGGAAATAACAATGATCTACATATACTCGACGGAATGAAATGAAAACACGAAGACTAGGCATAAATTTAAACCCACTCTGCTCGGATTCACGTCGGATGCTTAATCCACTCCGGATCCAAGCGATCCGAACCAAACAACAACCTCAATCAACTCCATAACTTCCGATCTAACAGATCTAAACCGATCAACACCGAATTCAAACGATTCCACTCAACTCAACTACAACACCAAATTCAAACCTCCGATTCAACCAACAACAAACTCTTATCAACCCGATCCAGCCATTACTCTGCACAGATTCAGTGAACAATTGCGAAACGCATCCAACACAAGTAAACTAACTCAAACTCCAGATAATCACAGAAAGGAAATCAGAAATCAACATCAACGACATGACAGAAAATTAAACTTGCATTAAACACAGAAATATTCGGTAAAAAAACAGAGGGCCGAGCTCCGAACAGCGAAGCTCGGTGAAATCCACAAAATACGAGAAAATAAAATGGAACTTGTTTCTTCGCCCTCGACAGGACGGTGTTACAACCCAACTGAAATGCGAGAAAGCAAAAAGTGAACCCAAAATGCAAACCCCCAGAATTTCCCTCTAAAGAACCCAAGTGTGTAAAAGAAAAAAAGTGAGCTACGAGCCACAGACTGTTAATGAGGCCTCCACCGAGAAGATCCCTCCAGAATGCATGCTTCATTCCTTATATAGGTGCGGACATAATCTTCTAGAAGCCTTCGTAGAAATCTCCATTCTACCGTTCAGCTCCGAGATTTCCTCCGTCTTGCAATTTGCTCCACAATGCTCACTCATTCGCCAGTTTCCTCAGACCATGTGATTGTCCTCTCTCTTTCCTGAACCTGGCGAAATTCTTCTACACACCTGGCTTAAAACGTGTGTTAGACCCCGTAATTATATGAATTTATCCCCTAGACCTATGCATGAAATTAGCCTTATCAGTAATGCTAAAGCAGCACGACCCCAACTGATAGTAGACACTTCTTCCGGATCGTCAAAGGCATTTAACCACATAAAAGGGACATTGCACCCTGTGGTGTCCGGTATAATAAGCCCCCCTAACAATATCAGAGCGTGTATACGTGCTCTTTGGATGTATGCATAATCATGCAACCCATCACCCAAAGGTATCGTCGCTTGATGGATAAGAGATGTCATTAACAAACCGCCCTGCTTCGTTTCTGTTTCTGCGTCAGGTATCCATCCCAACACATCTCGACACTTGCTGGGCCAATCTTCATATCCGATAGGGTAGTCACGACCAGTGAAAACACGACCGTCTGCTCTCAAACCCCATAGGCTTTGCACATCCTGTAAGGTTACGGTAACTTCTCCAACTGGTAGGTGGAAACAGTGTGTCTCAGGCCTCCAACGCTCGATCAAGGCAGTTATAAGCTCGTTGTCCATCCTCATCGGCCTTTCACATTCAAACACGCCTTTGAAACCCCATACATTAAGCTAATACTTCACATTTTCATGTATTGGCACTGCCCAAACCTTACTCTCCGTCCTACGAACTCTCAAAACATTTGTTGTGTCATTTTCCAACAATGAGGCTGAAATGTGTTCGTTTTGATGAAAGAGTAATGATGGATCCTCAGGTCCATAACATAACTATTCTTCGGAACTTGCAGATACCATCTACTTCAAAACATTCACCCAATTTTTTTTTGAAATATATTGTAAAACATAACCAAGATTCAATTTTTATCATAAAAACTCAACAATCTAACTAAATTGCAACTTCAATTGAAAACGACAAGCTATATTCCAATTTGAAAACATAATCAAGATTCAAATATGCAACAAAAGGGGCGCAATTACAAAAACTGAATCACTTACTTCTACCCATTGAATTATATGCATATGAAATACACAAATAGGCAACAAAACAACAAAAATCGACCAAAAACCCATCAATTTCTTCATAAACCCTAATTTTTCTAAATTACGGAAAACCTGCACAAATTACGCAATAAAGGATGTATTTACCCAAATTGAAGAACAATTACCTGAATATGTTTGAAAATGATGGAAATTCGCCGGAAATTGCTGGGATTCGTCGGATGAAGTCGACCCTAGACGATTTCTGCCGGTTTGTTCGCTTGGTTCGGTGCTTCTGCTCTGTGCTGAGAAGCCTTCTGCCTGTTTTAAAACCCGACGGAAGACGCATAAGTGTTATGCGTCGCTAGGAAAAGGCGCATAAGTGTTATGCGTAATTTAAGAAAGACGCACAACTGTGTTGCGTCTTTAAAGACGCATAATGCTTATGCGTCACTAAATAACAACGCATGATGGTTATGCGTCTCTCTATTACGACGCATAACGGTAATGCTTCACTCCCTGAGTCGGAATACAACTAAAACCCTTCATTAAAATGGAATTCCATTAACATGCATTACCAAAAATAGAATTTTTCCAACTACGAGATCACCCCAAGGGTGCCTTCAGCATTAAGGGGTCACAGACCGAAGTGGCAATACAAAAGTGTGTAAACTATAAAAACGAGTTAAGGTGGATTGTTCTATAAACTTGCTCGAATCGGATCCTTTCGATTTTCCATATATTTACGAAGTTGTTCCAGTTGATTGGCATTAATCCTAGATCCTTGCCCTGTAGCACTTCGTCTAGCAGCAAGACACTTGTATTGCTCTACAACAACCCTGTTTTTATGGTTTAGGCTATTCCCGTTTGCGGAATTTATCGAAAATGAAAATAATTTAATTTTGGTCAATAAACCATAATGACAAAAGTGAATTATGTATAATTCAAATTTAACTCTCCCCTAATTAACCTACATTAACATTTCAGTCAAACAAAGAGTGTCCAATTTTGGAATCATCGATGGGTCCCAATGTTAAGTGGACCGTTGTCTGAATCAGCTATTCAGCTCATCCCCGAGCATCTGCTTTACTCAGCTTGGAATTGGTCTAAATTTCAACATTTAGTGCCAAGAGACGTCGAAATCATAACGTTATCATGCCACCAGAGGAATCAAAAGGAGATGATGTTGTTGTTTGGGGCCCATCTTTGTCTGGAGGTTTTTCTATTCAATCGGCATATGATGGACTAAGAGAAGACCAGAGCCCGACAATTTTCCTGCCATGGAGGAGAGTTTGGAGCTGGTATGGTCCTCAACGAATAAACATATTTTTTGGGTTGTTGCTTAATAATGGTGTTTTGGTTAATGAGGAGAGAGCTCGACGACAATTATCTACATCGGCGGTATGTAGCATGTGTGGTCATGACTCAGAAAGTGGACTACATATGCTACGTGATTGTCTTATTGCAAGACAGACATGGGAAGGCTTGCTAAGATATGGTGAGATGGATGATTTTTTTTATAGTAGTCTAAGTCTGGCAGAATGGATTATTAGAAATATAAGCTATAAGCTTTTGTTGGGTAGTGGTATTAGGTGGTGCACATTATTTGGCGTTGGATGTTGGCAAATTTGGAAGAACAGATGCGACTTCATTTTTAAGGGGGACAAATTGAGTCTAATAAGTGTTATGGCACGGATTATGACCATGGTCTGGAATGTGGAAGAAGTTAAATCTGTAGAGTGTATAGGAGTTGGAGTGAATAGAAAGCCAATATTGGTACGTTGGTGCCCTCACTTGATTCTATCAAATTAAATACAGATGCGTCTTTGGAAGGGAGCTCGAGCTTTTGGAGGTGGACTATTCCGTGACACTACAGGAAGTTGGAAAGGTGGGTTTGTTACCAATATTGGAGTTTGTTCCATTTTGACTGCAGAAATTTGGTGTATATATTATGGGTTACACGTTGCTAAAACTTTGGTGATAAAGGTTCCTTGTGAGGGAAACCTTCCATGTGCCCAAGAAATACCCCAAGCGGTGTTTGATTTCAATTTTTTTTGTGTTTTCAAAGATAAAGTAAAGATAAGTTGAGCTAGCCACAAAAACTAAACTCAAAATGGTTTTGGATGGAGAGAAAGAAGGTGAGAAGAAAGTGTAAAGAAGGAGGAATCCTCTTTGAGGACCTATGACCTCCCACAAAGAGATGTGGGCAACCCTAGGCTACTTTCACCCAAAGCAAACACTCCATTGGCTCCACATTCATGACTACACAACCATAAATGCATACCTATACTTGATTTAGCCAAATGAACATAAAACAAGCAACCTACAATGTAGGAATTTGGATAGAAATCTCACATGGGAGATGCTCTCAAAGGAGTCTTCATAATAACATTCATCAAAGTCTGCCCTTAAAGTCTTACAAAAAGGATATTTATAGTTAGGGTTGGAAACCCAAGAAAAGGGCTAAAAACACAAGGAAAATCGGATGTAAAAGTTGAATCGCCCGGCCGGGCGTTTTGGGAAAGTGAAATCGCCCGGTCGGGCGAACTTTCTGGATTCGGCGCTGCTTCTTCAAACGCCCGGTCGGGCGTTCTGGGATGGTGAAATCGCCCGGTCGGGCAAACTTTCTGGACTGTGGACGATGCTCAGCGCACAAACGCCCGGTCGGGCGTTCTGGGATGGTGAAATCGCCCGGTCGGGCGAACTTTCTGGACTGTGGACGATGCTCAGCGCACAAACGCCCGGTCGGGCGTTTTGGAGGTGTGGATTCGCCCGACCGGGCATTCCATCTGCCTCCTCCATTCCCCTCCTAATGAAGTTTGAAACGCCTTCCCGAAGCCTTTGTCTCATTGATCTCGTGACGGGCCTTCCGGGCAGCTTAAGGGGAGTCGTGGTCGGGTCAGCCCGGGCCTTGGACTTCCCGTTTATATCATCCTCTCCCTCTTGAGAAGGATTTGTCCTCAAATCTGGGTCGTCCCCTACAAAATCAAACGGGCTCAAGTCAGCCACATTAAAAGTACAACTCACGTTATACTCACCGGGAAGATCAATGATGTAGGCATTGTCGTTCACACGCTCTAGGACCATAAATGGGCCATCCCCTCGCGGGGCAAGCTTGGATTTTGCTTTGTCGGGAAAACGTATTTTCCGAAAGTGTACCCAAACCCAATCTCCGGGGTTGAACAACATTTTCTTTCGCCCTTTGTTCACCCTTTGAGCTACTTGTTCCCCCATCTTGCGGATTCGTTCTTGCACTCGAGTGTGCAAGTCTTGTACAAACTTGGCCTTCTTCATCCCACCTACATCAACCATATAAGACAAAGGCAAATCGGCCGTGGACAAGTCCAACGGGGTGAGTGGATTGAAACCATAGACAACCTCAAAAGGAGATTGTTGGGTGGTGGAATGTATGGTCCTATTATAAGCAAATTCGGCTATAGGCAAACATTCTTCCCAAGAAGTTTTATTTTCAAAAACCAAGGCACGGAGAAGAGTTCCCAATGAGCGGTTTACGACTTCCGTTTGACCATCCGTTTGGGGATGTGCGGTGGTAGAGAAAAGAAGTTTGGTGCCCATCCTACCCCAAAGCGTTTTCCAAAAGAAACTAAAAAATTTGACGTCTCTATCACTTACAATAGTTCTCGGGACCCCATGGATTCTTACAACCTCCTTGAAAAATAAACTAGCAATGAATTTGGCATCACTTGTCTTCCGACATGGAATGAAGTGAGCCATTTTGGAAAACCTATCCACCACCACAAAGATGCTATCATTTTTCCGAGGAGACATTGGGAGACCTAGAACAAAGTCCATGGACAAGTCTACCCAAGGATGTGTAGGAGTAGGCAAAGGGGTGTAAAGACCATAATTGTTAGATTTAGACTTGGCTTGCCTACACTCTAAGCAACTACTACAAAACTTTTCAACATGCTTCTTCATGCAAGGCCAAAAGAAATGCTCACTTAGTATGTCAAAAGTTTTAAGCAACCCAAAATGACCCATTAGGCCCCCTAGGTGAGCCTCCTTAATCAACAAGTTTCTCAAAGAGCATGAAGGTATGCACAACCTATTCTCTCTAAAAAGATAGCCATCCAACTTATAGTATTTATCAAAAGCACCTTTTTCACAAGCTCCGTAAATAGAAGAAAAGTCATGATCATGCTCATAAAGGTCTTTAATAAACTCAAATCCAACATATTTGGAGGCACACATAGTAAGCACACGCTTTCTCAAACACACGGTATCACTCACAAGTAAAGTGCCATCATGCAAGGTCTCAAAAGGCTTCCTAGAAAGAGCATCGGCAACCACATTGTCCTTTCCCTTCTTGTACCTAATGACATAGGGAAAAGTCTCTAGGAAAACACTCCATTTAGCATGCCTTTTATCAAGTTTATGTTGACCTCCTAAGAACTTAATAGACTCATGATCCGTGTGTATCACAAACTCCTTGTGCATCAAGTAGTGTTGCCAATTCTCAAGGCAATGGACTATAGCATACAACTCCTTGTCGTATGTGGGGTAGTTCAATTGGGCTTGATTTAGTTTTTCCGAGAAGTAAGCTATGGGCTTACCCTCTTGCATGAGAACTCCCCCGATCCCCACACCACTTGCATCACACTCAAATTCAAAAGTTTTATCAAAATTGGGGAGTGCTAGTAAGGGAGCATGCGTGAGGTCATTTTTCAAAGTACTAAACGCTCTCTCTTGCTCCTCCCCCCACTTAAACTCAACATTTTTTTTGACAAGGTGGTTCAAGGGTGAAGCTTTTGTGGAAAAATCCCTAACAAACCTCCTATAGAAGCTAGCAAGGCCATGAAAGGACCTAACCTCACTCACATTCCTAGGTGTTGGCCATTCCCTAATGGCTTTCACCTTTTCCTCATCTACCCGCACTCCTTCCTTTCCCACAACAAAACCAAGAAACACAACTTCCTCAACACAAAAAGTGCATTTAGGCAACTTGGCATATAAAGTATGCATTCTCAACACTTCAAGCACATTCCTAAGATGACTAGCATGCTCTTCAACACTACGACTATAAATCAAGATATCATCAAAATATACCACCACAAATTTCCCAATAAAAGGACGAAGTACATGATTCATCAAACGCATGAATGTAGAAGGGGCATTAGTCAAACCAAAAGGCATCACAAGCCATTCATATAAGCCAAATTTGGTTTTGAAAGCGGTTTTCCATTCATCTCCCTCTTTCATGCGAATTTGGTGATATCCACTAGCCAAATCAATTTTAGAAAAACATATAGAGCCACAAAGATCCTCTAACATGTCGTCTAACCTAGGTATAGGGTGTCTATATTTGATGGTGATTTTGTTAATTGCCCTACAATCTACACACATCCTCCAACTTCCGTCCTTCTTAGGTACAAGAATGACGGGTACGGCACAAGGAGATAGAGATTCACGAATTAGACCTTTGGCAAGGAGTTCCTCGACTTGCCTTTGTAGCTCTTGTGTCTCCTTGGGGTTCGCCTTGTATGCGGCCCGGTTTGGGAGTGATGATCCCGGCAAAAGGTCAATTTGATGCTCGATCCCCCTCATGGGAGGGAGTTCACTCGGGAGTTCTTCCGGGAATACATCTTCAAATTCCTGCAACACACTTTGGACAATCAAAGGATACGGGTCAAGGTTAGTAGCTAAGCACAAATCCTTACGGACCACGAGGAGAACGGAGGGGTGATTGTTTAGTGCCCACCCAAGGTCGGTTTTACTAGCTATCAAACATTCCTTTCCCCCTCTTGTTTGTGGGTGCTCTCCTTTGGGCGCTTTTATTTTTCTCTCACCACCCCCACTCTCACTTGGCTTTTTTAGCTCACATTCTTCTACTAGCCTTTTTTCCCTATCTCTCTCTCTTTCCTTTTGTAGATGTTGGCTAGCCTCAAACACGGCACTAGGTAGCAATGGCTTCAAACGAACCTTCAACCCGTTGAGCATGTAGAAATACTCATTCGTGAAGCCATTTTTGTAGGCCCTTCTATCAAACTCCCATGGCCTCCCTAGCAAAACATGACATGCCGTCATAGGAATGATATCACATAGGATGTCTTCCTCAACTTCTCCAATCTTCAATGGAACTTTGCATTGAGCCTTCACCCTCAACTCTCCGGAGTCCCCTAACCATTGCAACTTGTAGGGGTTTGGGTGTTTAAGTACCTTCAATCCCAACTTGGCCACCAACCGGTCACACACCACATTTGTACAACTCCCTCCATCTATGATGACCAAGCACGTCTTGGACTTCACCTTACACTTCATATGAAAGATGTTGCACCTTTGCTCCTTATGCTCCTCAAGGTTGGGTTGTACATTGAGCATTCGGAGTACAACCATAGCCCTTAAGGGTGTATCTTCTTCTTCGCCACTAGAAAAAGCTATGTCGGTGTCCGGGCTCACTTCTTTAGTGCCCACACCCTCCCCATCTTCTTCATCTTCCTCACTATACACGCTATCATCTTGCCCGATAACCATTACCCGTTGGTTTGGGCACTCGCGTGCATAATGGCCATACCCCTTGCACTTGAAACATTGAACCTTCTTGTCTTCCATAGGGGCTATAGCTTTAATAGGTTGAGTACCCGGTAGAGCCTTCGCGATCGGCCTCCCTTGGGTGTTTGGATTGGCCATGCTTTCCACCTTCTTGCCGGGAGCACTCCACTTGCTAGTCCCCGTCCCTCCGGTTTGGCTAGACGCCCATTTAGCCCGGCTAGAAACCAACTCCTTACTTTGCCTCTCAAAAGTGTCGGCAAACCCAATCACCTCGTCCAAGGAAATTCCCCTCAATGCCTCCACTTGCACCTTGTGCTTCAAGTTGATGTTAAGGCCATGGATAAATCGATCTTGAGTCGCCTCTTCTCGCTCCTCCACCCCTACCTTGCTCATCAATGATAGGAGTTCATAGTAGTACTCCATTACGCTCTTCGTCCCTTGCTTCAAATCTTGAAACTCCCCTCGAAGTCGGAGGAAATAGGACTTTGGTACAAAGGTAGTCCTCATGAGCTCACACAACTCCGCCCACGAACCCACTTCCCCTCCCCTAACCATCCTTCTCCTCCTCATCGTATCATTCCACCATGTATCCGCATTGCCACGAAACTCGGCTATTGCCACCTTCACCTTATCACCTTCCAAAAAGTTATGGAGTGAGAAAATTTTGCTCATTTGTGACTCCCATTCCAAGTAGGCCTCGGGATCAAACTTGCCGTGGAACTCGGGAAATGTGTGCTTGATAGACTTGGTGGGATCATCATACCGCGGCTCCATCTCCTCCTCATAGTTTCTATATCTTCCATGCCTACCATTCCACCCATGGTGCCCCATGTTTCCATTTCCTCTTCCGCCCATCATGTTCCCGAACCTACCATTCCTATTCCCATTCCGTCCTCCTCCTTGTCCCCCGCGCCCCCCATGATCGTACCAACCATATGGCTCTTCCTCTCCATTACTCCCCTCGGAGGCATCATGATGTGTGTGATTGCTCCTAGGGGTGTTTGACCTTGATAGTCGCACGGCCTTCAAAGCGTTGAGCTCGTCGTGGAGAAAAGTTTGGTTTTCATGGATGGATGCTTGGTTCACCTTGAGTTCCTTCAAATCCCCGAACATAGCATCTTGAGTGACATGCATTGTGGTTTGGCCTTCTTTTAGATCCCTCAAATCCGTCATAATTTTTTCCATCAAGTTTTTCAACTCATCCCCCGCCACACTAAGACTCGTGCTCGCACCCGGTTGCGGATCCCCCATCGTGGTGGATCTAGTACGAGGTGGCATTCACAATGGTACCTACAATAAGAAATAAAAAAAAAACTAGGATCTAGTCCTAAGGGTTAGTAAAATCCACACTCACACACACAAGAAGGGGAGATTTTAGTAAGAACTCACTTCCCAATTGGTAATCCCACCCCCAATTCACTCACCAATGTCACTCGGAAAAAGGCTTAGAATATAGTGAGGGCTAGGTTCACTCACTCTCAATATCCAACTTCCAAAATGCAAGCGCTAAGACAAATCAATCAAGGTATACACATAGGCAATATAACCAAGCAAGTAAGGCCAATCAAGCATGTGAAAGTAAGGTTCAATGCCTAAGGAAGCTAACAAACAAACTTAGTTGAGCTGAAAATTTATGTAACTCTTGGCTGATCTTTAGGAAATTTTTTGATATGGCTACCCAACCCCAAAATTGATGAAACTTGGTAGATAACAAGATTAAAGGGTTTAGAAAGAGGGAAAAATATCCCCAATATAGCAGGTTTTCGAGAAGACCCTCGATTTTACGTTTTCCCCAAATCTGTCAAACTAGGGCACAAAACAGGGCAGCAACTTCACACATTAATTTGACCTATCAAATGATAGAATTTTTGGCTAAGATTTTTCAGGACAATAGTTCATATATCAAGGTTCATGCACACCAAAAATCAGCTCAATCCTACAACAATTGACCAATAAACAAGCAAAGGCTAAAACAAAAGAAATAAGGAAAAACAAGGAAAATGAAATTTCATAGAGGTTTAAAATCAAACACTTGGTAGGCACCTAGGCTCTAGATACCAAATGATAAAGGTTCCTTGTGAGGGAAACCTTCCATGTGCCCAAGAAATACCCCAAGCGGTGTTTGATTTCAATTTTTTTTGTGTTTTCAAAGATAAAGTAAAGATAAGTTGAGCTAGCCACAAAAACTAAACTCAAAATGGTTTTGGATGGAGAGAAAGAAGGTGAGAAGAAAGTGTAAAGAAGGAGGAATCCTCTTTGAGGACCTATGACCTCCCACAAAGAGATGTGGGCAACCCTAGGCTACTTTCACCCAAAGCAAACACTCCATTGGCTCCACATTCATGACTACACAACCATAAATGCATACCTATACTTGATTTAGCCAAATGAACATAAAACAAGCAACCTACAATGTAGGAATTTGGATAGAAATCTCACATGGGAGATGCTCTCAAAGGAGTCTTCATAATAACATTCATCAAAGTCTGCCCTTAAAGTCTTACAAAAAGGATATTTATAGTTAGGGTTGGAAACCTAAGAAAAGGGCTAAAAACACAAGGAAAATCGGATGTAAAAGTTGAATCGCCCGGCCGGGCGTTTTGGGAAAGTGAAATCGCCCGGTCGGGCGAACTTTCTGGATTCGGCGCTGCTTCTTCAAACGCCCGGTCGGGCGTTCTGGGATGGTGAAATCGCCCGGTCGGGCAAACTTTCTGGACTGTGGACGATGCTCAGCGCACAAACGCCCGGTCGGGCGTTCTGGGATGGTGAAATCGCCCGGTCGGGCGAACTTTCTGGACTGTGGACGATGCTCAGCGCACAAACGCCCGGTCGGGCGTTTTGGAGGTGTGGATTCGCCCGACCGGGCATTCCATCTGCCTCCTCCATTCCCCTCCTAATGAAGTTTGAAACGCCTTCCCGAAGCCTTTGTCTCATTGATCTCGTGACGGGCCTTCCGGGCAGCTTAAGGGGAGTCGTGGTCGGGTCAGCCCGGGCCTTGGACTTCCCGTTTATATCATTTGGGCTTTCGAAAGTTGGAGGTAGAGAGTGATAGTTTTGTCGGAGTTTTTATGATTATGGGGCTCCTCGAGGTATCCATATGTTGTCGGGCAATTGTGCACAAGGTACATGAGTTATTGAAGGATTTTTGATTCAATGGTGGTACAATATGTGCACAGAGAAGGGAATTTTGCTGCTGACTTTATGTCACATTATGCTTATAGGTTTCATAGAGGAATGCATGTGTTAGAAATAGTCCATATGGGGCTCTGTAGTTGCCTGTTGCATGATAGAATAGGCGTTTCTTATATTTGGTAGTTTTATTTTGTTTTCAGGCTCTGCCTGCATTAGTTACCAAAAAAAAAATCTGCCACTAATCTATTCGAGTTTATGTGGCAAATTCACTAGGTTTTATAATTAATATCGTCCCAAATATTAAATAAACTGGGCTACTAAAAAGGTTACTTTGGAGTACTAAAAAATATTCCACATTTTATTTTATTTTATTTTATTTTATTTTATTTTATTTTATTTTATTTTATTTTATTTTATTTATTTATTTATTTTATTTTATTTTATTTTATTTTATTTTATTTTATTTTATTTTATTTTATTTTATTTTATCTACAATAGTTTCTTAGGCCCAATGAAGCCCAATAAATGAGGAAATGGGCTGTTACCAATGGTCAACCGAATCCGGATCAGCACATTCAAAGGAATACGAAATCTCACCCGTCCATCACTTCCTAAACCCATCTCATCCGTCAAATATATGACTAGTTTCGGAATCCCGCCGAGTGTCGGGCTTCACGATCCGACATGGCATTTAACTGGATTTAAAATCCGAATTTGGTGTCCGCGATATATAAGCTCATCCCCAAATGCTGAACCCAACTTAAATTTTAGAGAGAGAGAGCGAAGAAAAAACCAGTAAAATCGTTGCACTGTGACAATTAACTTCCGAAGAAGCTCTCCTACCTCCCAATTTCGCATTTATTATCGTAAGTTCAACTTAATTCCGGTTCTGTTTGTCCCCCTTTCAGTTACGGGAACTGCAGTCTGTTTTTTTTTCAGCTTTCTTAGTGAATTTGAGGTTGAATTTAGCAGCATTGCACTTAGGGTTTTGAATTGTGCTTTATGGATTTCGATCCTTAGATTAGATTATGTTTTACTCGCTTTTCATGCTGAATGTGGTTATTTTGTTTCTTTCAGTTTTGATGTGGTAGTTGCGGTGTTAGTGATCCTGTAGATCTTGTTAGGGCATGCTGATTTCGTTCTTTCAAATCAGCCTTTTTCATGATATGCACTGTGTTTAGGGGTAAATGTTTATGAATTCAAGATCTCTTTCAATTCCAATCGCCCTTGTTTGTCCAGTCTCATGGTCATAGGTTACTTTTTTTTGTGATGGGAGTTAATTACCATGGTAATTTGATGACTGATCATCATTTTATGTTTTCATAAATGTATGATGTATTGATGGTACAAGATAAACTTCAATTAATATGCAGTGTGCTTTGAGCAAGTTGGTTTCTTTGAGCTGTTATGGGAGAAGGAGATGTGGTATCTGAGAAGCTTGAGCCTTTAGCAAACGGGAAAGCTGAGGTGGAGGGTGAAGCTGTGGCAGTTATGGAAAAGGAAGTAGAAAAACAGCATGATGCGAAGAGCGAGGCTCAAAGTATGGATGTGGACAAAGATGATGGCAGCAAATGCGAGGAAACTGTTGAAAATGATGCAAAAGAGGGAGAGAAAGAACCTGCAGCGGACAAAGAAAAGAAGGAAACGACAGCAGATACAGAAAAGGATGAAACGACAGCAGATATAGAAAAGGAGGAAACAACAACTGACAATGAAAAGGAGGAAACGGCAGCAGACAAAGAAAAGGAGGAAACGGCAGCAGACAAAGAAAAGGAGGAAACGGCTGCTGACAATGAAAGGGAGGAAACGGCAGCGGACAAAGAAAAAGAGGAAACAGCAGCTGGCATAGAAAAGGAGGAAACGGAAGCTGCCATAGAAAAGGAGGAAACAGCAGTTGACATAGAAAAGGAAGAAACTGCACCGAGCATAGAAAAGGAAGAATCTGAATTGGACAGAGAAAAGAAAGACATTGCAGCAGAAATTGAAAAGGTGGATATTGATAATGAGGAAAGGGAGGAGAGTGCTGAAGAGGAAACCAATAATATGGATGAGGATAAGGTTGAAGAGGAGGCTGATGGAGTGAAAGAGGATAAAGCAAATGATGAGGAGCCTAGCAAAGAGAGAGAATCTAAGAAACGCTCGAGAACAAAGAATAGTGGTGGAAAGAAAAAAAATAATAAAAAGGTTTCTAAAGCAAATGATGATAAATCAACAAGAACCCCCAGTGAGAAAAAGTCGAAAGAGCCTAAAACCTCATTGGATAAAAAGGAGGAGACAAGAGCCTCAGTTGATAAAGAGGAAAAAGAGCCAAAAACCCCTGCAACTTTTACAACTGATCGCCCTATTCGTGAGCGAAAATCTGTAGAAAGATTGGTTGCCACAATCGAGAAGGACTCAGCTAGGGAATTCCATATTGCCAAGGTGCCAATTTTAATTTTCAGTTTGGTGTCTTATCCCGTTGTTGTACAAGTTTTACGGGATGAATGTTACATACTAAAGTTTTGTTTTAAGGATGGACTTTGACAAATTAGCTTTGCTTTCAGGGTCGTGGAACTGCGCTCAAAGATATCCCAAATGGTATATTCCTTTACATGTTGTTTAGTGCGTGGTTGTTCATCATCATTATTATTAAATTTTTTGTGTGTGCACATGTGTTTATGTGGGTGTGTGTGTGTGTGTTTCATAACTTGTGCGTCAACCTCTGATGATCTGTTGCATTTCTTTCCTGAGCGGTCTTGTATACTTTCTTTTTATTTGAGCTATTTGGTTAGCTAAATTAAGTTGGGGCATCATGCTAACTCTTTGAAGAAGTATAGCTACATGGCATAAAGGTCTATTTTATTCGATTCATACAAAAGAGCTGCATAGATTCAATTTAATTGCTATATCATGTCCTTACTTTTGAATGATGGCGGGAATTTTTTATTTCCTTACCCTTGTGAGTTGATGGAAAATATTTGAGGCCTTTTTGTCCACTCTCTCGGTATTTTTTGGTCATTCTGTGTTGAGCAATAGTTCTTTTCTGCTGCATCCTTGTTCTCAATCATCTTAGTTATGTTTCACTATGTTCCCGCCTCTTCAAATTGGTTGAATTTACATATTAAACACTCCCAAATCAATATCTTTGTCAGCTATTTTGAGCCTGTATAAATTGGATAATGGATATAAATACTGGTCTTTGATGAAAAATGAGATTCCCTCTCATATTTTTTGAGATAAAACTCATACTTCAAATGCTCATCTGTTGTATTTCCACTGCGACATGGGAACTTTATTGTGGTTATATCTTGCTGTTATTAACAAGATATAAGAACCTGTAAGTTATGCAACAACTTTATAATTCCAGTTATAGCTGCATGTTTGCCCATCATAGAAATTGTCATGGTGGCATTTGAATCTGTAAATTGAACTAATAAATGATAGGCTGAAATATCTGGCATCTGGTATACTTTGGAATAATTGCAATCCTGTGAGTGTCTATTAGGAATTACCAGCTCTTGGCACATCAAGTAGACATTTTTATTTGTGCTGTTAAAAATATCTTGTTTATTGTACATCAAAATGATGCCCAATTATCCTGTATCTAATAATGAAATTGATCTCATATCTGAGCTGCAGTGGCATACAAGTTATCAAGAAAGAAGACTGATGACACTTTCAAGTTGCTGCATACTATTCTTTTTGCAAGAAGAGGGAAGGTAAGGCTGTTAGAGTCAATGTTATTCTGGGTTTAAGCTTCACAGCACTTAGTTCCATGGTTGTCTCTCATAACAATTAGATTATCTCTCTGAGAAAAACCTAATATTGGGAAATTTAGGTTAAGCTGTACTCTTCTTGTGAACTGTATTTCAGGGCTTATTAACTTTGGAGTTAAAAAGCATATCCATTCCGCTAAAACTTTTTCTGCATTCCTAATTTCAAGTAGCATTTCATTCTCAATTTGTTTTGAACTCTATGAGATTCTCCAGTAGCAATACAACTACTCACCTGTAGATTCCTGAAGTTTTATTTTTGGTGTTTTCATTTCCTGGTTCCCTTAAAACTAGTTTAAACTCAGCTCAAACATGCTTACCGATCTTACTCCAATTCCTGTTAGTTTGCTTGCTAATAGTAATCCTATCTAACTCTTGCACTTGATAAGATGATATGTCTTTGACAATTATATGAATGCCAGTCTGCATGGGTAGCTAAACTGTCCGGTCTGTTAAACAAAGTCTTGATTATTTCTTCGCATTTATACTTTTCTGGTTTATGCAGGCTGCTGAAGTCAAAACCCACATATTAAGATTCTCTGGATTTGTATGGAATGATAATGAGGTGAAATTGAAACTTATTAGCAGTATGTTCTACTTAAGTTTGAACATCTCTTTCTTCGGTTCTCCACCTGGATATTTTATGTGCTTCATATGAATGTGATATCAGGAAAAGCAAATGATTAAAATCAAAGAAAAACTTGACAAGTGTATCAAGGAGAAACTGTTGGAGTTCTGTGATATCCTTGACATACCCATCTCCAAGACTCATTCAAGGAAGGTTAGTTTATACAGTATTTCTTATGTTCAAGCAGCTAAGGACCAAAGTTGTAAATCTAGTTTCACTAGCTTGGTTCCCATTTCTAGTCCATATATTCTGGATCTTTAAGATGTTTTACTACTGATCTTTTTCTTGTTAATCATTATTACATCGTTGCATAATTGTGTTTAGGTATTCTAGATCACCTATTCACCTTTACCACACTGTTTACTGATGGAATGAGTTACTAAGTTTCTGCTTTTCTGTTCTCAGGAAGATATTATTTCCAAGTTGATAGATTTTTTGGTGGAACCTCATGCAACAACCTCTGAATCTCTTGCCGATAAAGAGCAGGTTTTAACTTTGTTGATTTTTTATAACTTTTTCATTTATTATTTCACCAATTATCTCTTCCAACTCCTATTCATATGTGTTCCATTTTTAAGGAACAGTCAAATAAGGGTAAAAAGAGAAAGAGGGTAAGCAAATCCTCTGGGAGTAGTACACTGTCAAAAGACTCAGCTAAGGTATATTTTTCAGGTTATGTAATTATTTGCTCCCTGGATTTTTCTTTGAAGTTGGACTCCTATAATTGGGCCTAAAATTTTATTTGATATGCTCTGTCTTGTCTTTGTACAAGATATTATTAGTACAATATCTGCAGTGTTATCTACAGTTTGTGGGAGCCAATAATTTTTATATCTGAGTAAATGAGTGTTTATTAAGTGTCTTCGTTCCATACAATTTACAAATTTCCATAGGATGTAATGGTACTTCATTTTGTATAAGATGAAGTTCTGTAATAACATCTAATTATAGCGAGCTGCACGTAAGAGAGAGCTAGACATTCACCTACAGATACTGCTGTAAAACTTCAAAAAAAATGTACTGTAGCATATGTTCCTATCAGCAGCACAAGTATATCTCTACATGTATACAGAGCATCATATGTTTAATATTGTCCCGAGGGAATGTTTGGAACTTTCACAAGTCAGCTACTTGTGCATTGGTCTTTAATAGAGCAGTAAACAAAAATAAAAGGGAAAGACATAATCGGTTGAGATTCAATAGATAGGAGATGTCATGGAAGCAAAAGAAACCCACCCACCAACTTTTGTAGTAGATGCTTTAAACTAATAATTTATATGGAGTTTGCTTGGGGATTATATTTCAATGATAAGTACATTATCAATCCATCAGGCAAAAGTTGAAGAAGGTGTAGGGGGAATGTGTACAAAAGAAATTCGAAGGTTATCAACAGTATATGAAAATTTGCAACTGAATATGGAATTGGATTGATAAAAAGTAATCAAGTGGGTGATCAAATTTGAAGTTCTTGGAGATTCTGAACGGTGATACATGCATTATTTGATATCATGTCTGGTATTTTGCAGAGTCATAAGAAAACTGGCAGTGCCTCTAAAAATGCTGCTGAGGCTAAAGGCACACCTCCAGAGTCAGAAGATGAATCAGGAGAAGAGAAAGATGATGAACATGAAGAGGAAGGTGTAAATGGTGTCCCAGAAAGATCAGACGATGAAATGTCTGAACAAGCAGTGAGTGAGGAGAAAGAAAGTGAATCTGAGAAGAAAGAAAGTGAATCTGAGAAGGAATCTAGTGATGACGATGGAAAGAAGAAGCGGCGATTGTCAAAGTCAACTGCAAAGAAAGGATCTGCTAGTAAAGCCAAAACCCAGAAAAAAACAACCCCTAAGAAGGCCACCCCCCTGCCAAAAAAAGTATCTGCCAACTCAAAAAGCATTGGTAGCACTAGTGATAAGAAACCTTCTAATAAGAAGAAAGATGAATCAGACAAGAAGGTGTCCGCTCCGAAGAAGTCAGCTGTTAAAGAGAGCCCTGGTGAGAATTTTGGTTTCTCCTATTTTATCAATTGTATACTGAGTGTCAAAATCTGACTGTATGTTTTGTTGTATTTGATTTTATAAATTAGGCCACTTACTGTGCACCTTCTGTCCTTTTATTGCACGTAGTTCCTGAAGGTGCTTTTATTATCTTTTAAATGCAGGGAATAAGGTTCTCAAAGTCAAAGATAAGCTCAAGGAGGAGAAATTAAAGCCGAGTGATGATAAACTCAGGGAGGCAATTTGTGAACTCCTTAAAGAGGTCGATTTTAATACGGTTAGTCTCTGAACACTGCCATCCAAGCTTTATAATAGGCACTCTACTGTTGAATTCTATTGTAATCGTCAGGTAGTACAAAAGACTAGGACCTTGGTGTAACGATATTTCTATTTTGCATGTGTGACTTGATTTTAGATCAGGGTTTTCTATTCCCTGGTCATGTATTTCTTGAAGATGCATCTGATAAATGAGAGTCTTGGAGAAGTTAAAATACTAGTATTAAAAATAAACTCAGGTTTAGAAATTCCAACTATAGCTTGATCAACCATGGTTTTTCCATCACTATGTGTTGAAGTATGAACAAAATTTTTTCTCCAACTGATATTTTTGTCGTTATTTTGTTTTATTCACGTATCTATAGTTTTTGTTAACATTTAACACATTCATCGTACTTGTATCTTGCAGGCTACCTTCACTGACATTCTGAAGCAACTTGGTAAGTTTCCCTTATTTTATTTTTCTCGCTGAGAAGAACTATTTTCACTCTGCCTGAACTTCCACTCTTTCCTTCCTATTCTCTTTCTATATACAGATGCTAAGTTAAAACCAGGGGTTTGGCCTTGACTGAGTTGTAGCTTTGCCTTTTGATTTTATACGGATGTCTGGATGTTAGTGTGTGTGTATTTTGGGTATAATTTAGTTCATGCGATTTCGGGAGAAGTTAATTATGAGCGTCCTAGTTCCGCAGGTCTTATTTACTCCATCAAAGTTCGTGCTCTCTTTCACCCAATGAGGACTATTCTCAGTAAACTGTTTCAGTTTGTTCATCACGTTTTGACATTTGGCAGTGGGGGGGAGGAGAATGCTTAAAAACCCTTTTATACTATTAGCCTTGTCTATCTGTATTATGTGGTGGTTGCATTCTGCATGTCCCATCATGTTAAGGATGAATATATCACTAATCCTCATCACATTGCAGCCCAGCAATTCGATACAGACCTCGCACCAAGAAAATCATCAGTGAAGCTCATGATTCAGGAGGAGCTCACAAAACTAGCTGATGCTGACGAGGCTGATGAGGAAGAGGAAGAAGACGATGCCGTTGATGCTGAGAAGAAAAACAAGGCTTCCACCCAAGGTGTGAAGGTCTAGGAACCTTGCTACCTAAGCCTGTATACTAAATGCTATATAGCCCTAAGTGTAATCATTTTGGTACCCGTAACTACTATTTAGCATAATCTTATTTTGCTTGGTGAAGCCAATTTGATGCTAGAGATAAACAGCTGCAGCAGCCTGTCATGTAATATTAGTACAAACACAAAGTTGTAGATTTTGTACTTTACTTCCCCTTTATTGATCCAACTTCTCTATGAGCACTTTTCTCAGGTACCATATATTTATAAATAAATGTTATCATGATACATTTTGATGTTGCATTGAAGTGCAAGAACAAAAGCTGTCATTTCATGTAAAGCGATTAGATGTGTTTGGTTCATAATTTTTCCAATAGAAAAAGTCAGATGTGCAAATGATGTTGTTTTGGCTGATTTTGGAAATGTCCAAACTGAGAATCTTTAGACAGTTATGATTATTCGAGCATCCACTACGCGTCGCGCCGGCGTCCCGCGACCCGTCTTGGAGAGATGGGTCCGTCGCGCGACGCGTTGTAGCTCGCCGTCTCGTTCCGTCCCGCGTCCCGTGTCGAAGAGACAAGCGACGGGCCGTCTCGCCACGCACCTAGGCGACGTGGCGCGACCCGGCGTCGTGCGTGACGCCCACTCGCCGGCCCGCGAGTGGGCGTCGTCACATGCTGACGCAATAAATCATTTTTTTAAATGGAATTTTTAAAAAAATACTTTTTATTTATAAAAATTGTTTTTATATTTAAAAATTGTTTTTATATTTAAAAATAATTTTTACAAATAAATAAATACAAGAAATTCGTAATAGCCCACATATATTTGATGGGCTTGCGAATTTATGAAACTTATTCTTGGTTGCTTCTCTTTTATAGAGACAACCTTGAATGTTTTATGTTCTACTTTCGATGTGGGACAAAGTCATTCTTGGTTGCTTCTCTTTTATAGAGACAACCTGGAATGTTTTATGTTCCACTTTCGATGTGGGACAAAGTCATTCATGATTGCTTCTCCTTTATAGAGACAACCTTGAATGTTTTACGTTTCACTTTCGATGTGGGACAAAGTCATTCTTGGTTGCTTATCTTTTATAGAGACACCCCTAGCTCAAGTGGTTGAGAAGGGTGGCAAGGATATGCCACCATCCTGGAGGTCTTGAGTTCGACTCCTGGATGACGCGACTTTGGGATTAACTAGTATTTACACCCGTGCTATGCACGGGACATATAATTTTTAAATAATGAATATAAATTTTAATGAAATATAGAAACTAAGAATTAAAAACAATATAAAGATTTACAAAAACATAAATGTGATTATAAATAAAATATTTATAATAAATGAAGAATTTACTCATCTATCATGTTATTAAAAAACATAATAACATATAAAAAAAGGTAAATACATATATTCACATCTATCATATTCTCATTTTCCCTCAAAAAAGGGCAAATAAGTCTTTTCATTAAACTGACACTTTAGATTATGATAGATAGATTCTCTACCTTTTTTCCATACTGAAATTCTGAAATTAGACTTGATTACACTGTGTTTTGTTATATTCTAGATTGGACTAATTTTTGTATATCAAACTTTGAGTGTACATATGTGATTTTTTCATAAATTGATTTAAAAAGGGGATGCTATAATAATCAAATTTCATGTGAATTCATTTACAAACTCTGGTTGATTGATCAAGGGGGATTTAAAAAGGGAGACATTCGCATTAAGAATTTTGTGTTGCTATTAAAATGACGGAGGCTTGGGAACAACCAAAGACGACTATAGAAGGGAATCATCAACTAATCACAATACCAATTAGCAAGCACCCTCGTTAAAAATATAGTCAAATAAAATAAACTGATCAAGTATCATCGAAATATAATCTTGCCTCGTTTAAAATAAATGTATTTCATTGAATAAGTTCGATCAAGTCGACCTCAAAATAGACTATATATGGAAGAATTTGAAGAGGAGCATTTGCCCTTCTAGAATTAACACAAAATTCTAATGTAAAGTACTACTAACATTTTTGTTATAATAATAACGCCCGGTCCTAATTAAACTTATATCTAGAAATGTAAATATAATCACGTCCATTAATTCGTTCTTAAAAATTCTAGCTGTGTGCATGTGTTTTTCTTTTTCGAGATGGTCTTGGAAAAATAATCAATCCATCCAACCCCTCACAACTGAAAACACTTAACACCTGTGCTATGCACATGACAAAAAAATTTTAAACAATGAAGATATATTAACTTAAAATAATGATTCTAGAGTATATAAGTATAAAATATATTTAGAGATAAAAACTAATTAAAACAAGTATTTGTAATATTATAAATAATTAAAAATATTATAAACAACAGCATAAAGATATTTGTATTTGTGCCAACCCACTCTCAATGAAACATTTCATATTTTAGTAGATGATTGTATACTCCCTCCGTACCATAGTAATGAAGACGTTTCTTTTCGGCATGCAATCTAAGAAAAATTGTGTTAAGTGAGTTAAGTAAATGAAGGATAAAGTAAGAAATGAAAAAAGGTAGAGAGATGAATGGAGAATACAGCAAGAGAGAGTAAAGTAAGTGAGAAGACTATGTTGACTTTATTAAAAAAGGAAATGACTTCATTACTATGGAACATATCAAAATGACAAAATGACTTCACTATTATGGAACATGGGAGTACTATTTTAATATATGATATGAGTGTAGTAGTATAAAATAAAAGAAATAACAAAAGAGGAAATGTGTGGATGAAATAGAATAAGACATACAAATAAAGAAAAATGTAATACTTCTCTTTACAAAAGATAAAAAACAAACTATTTGAACATATAAATAATTCACCAGTTTCGATTAACAAAACAAAACATAAGTATTCATAAAAGCAAACAAAAAATAAGAAAAACAATAACAAACTCAGTAATTCATAAGTTTTGAAATTGCAACATAATTGTTTATAACTAAAAATATATTTTTTAGAATTAAGTAGACATGATAAAACGAAGAAAATAAAATCACAATTAATAAATGCATTTTCATCAAAATTAAATTCAATAGTACATGATAATATTTTGAAAATTATAAAAAATAAATAGAACTCAAAGTCATAAACAAAATTATCTTATCTAGTAGTAGAATAAATCAAATCAAAGACAAATTAATTAATATATAAATTTAATTACTTAATTAAAAATTAAAATTTGGACAATATATATTATACAAAGTTCAATAAAATAGTAGTCCATATTAAACCTTGCTTTTAATTCATAATAATATAGCTCTAACTTTAGAACTCTATTCAAATAAAAAAAATTAATTATAGATTTTTGTACTATATAGTTTCTTCTCTTCATATTATTATTAGTTGGAAAAACTAATTACACGCTATGTTCAATTCGAAATCTTTTAATTTTTTTATCATCAATACTTTTATATTTTTAATTAAATAAAATTTTACAATACGAATTCAGTATAAGATTCTGAATTTTTTGGATCCAAATAATTTAGTATAGTAAATTGGTACACTAACAATTAATTAATAATTAATAATAAATTAATGAAAGTACAATATAAATCCTAAATAACACATGATTACACTATAAACACTACATGAAAAAAACGCTTCTTCCTCTCTCCTCCCTAATTGTTGAATTCATAAATTAATAAAATAAAATATAAATTCCAAATAACACTTGATAGACCCTAGAAACCCTAATGAAAAAGCGCCTCCTCTCTTCCTCTCCCTTCATCTCTCTCTCCTTGTCATAAAGCCGCCACGCTCCACCACCGTGTTTCGCCGGTTTCCTTCCAACCTGCTTCACCTCCTCCCTCTATTCCAGTCGGCGCCTCCTCTCCCTCTCTCCAATCGGCTGAACTCGCATTGCCTCGCCACCACGCCGCCACACCCACCAGCCTGCGGCGCCGCCACGCGCGCCTACGGCCCTGCACGTCGCTCCACCGCTTGCTTCGCCGGGTTCCTTCCATCCTGCTTCACCTTCCCCGCCGTCTTATGTGCTCCGACCGATTTTATCTTGGGCAAGTAAAAAGGCAGAAAACATTGAGCCATTTTGCTTTTTTTTTTTTTCTGGCACAGATCGGTCAAAATAGAGCTTATTGAATTGAAATATTGTGATTTGTTTTGTATTGATATATATAGAGATTTTGCTTCAAGATTATCCTGTACGCCATCCCCATGTCTATACTCTTAGACTGCAAAAATAATCTTTCTAAAGCAATAGAAGAAAAAAAAACAAATAATCTTCGATAGGAGCTGCCCTCTTTTCTGTCCAATAATTGTCATTCCTCAAAAGGACAAAAAGGGTAAACAAAATAGCTTCACATTTTCCCTCCAAAAAGGGTAAAAATGTCATTTCATTAAACTGTCACTTTAGATTAGTATAGATTTCTTTGTCTACGAGCCAACATTGGCTAGTTCACGCCCGAACCCGTCGGAGGGAAGCTAAAGTATTCGAGCCACGAGGGGTTGTGGCGGGCTAGTTCGCTTACCGAATGTATCTCGAACTCCTATGTTTGAAAAAAAAAACCTTGAATGTTTTATGTTTCACTTTTGAAGTGGGACAAAGTCATTCTTTGTTGCTTCTCTTTTATAGAGACAACCTTGAATGTTTTATGTTTCACTTTCGATGTGGGACAAAGTCATTTTTGGTTGCTTCTCTTTTATAGAGACAACCTTGAATGTTTTATGTTTCAGTTTCGATGTGGGATAAAATCATTCTTGGTTGTTCTTCTTTTATAGAGACATCCTTGAATGTTTTATATTTCACTTTCGATGTGAGACAAAATCATTCTTGGTTGTTTCTCTTTTATAGAGACATCCAAGAATTATTTTGTCCCACATCGAAAGTGAAACATAAAACATTCAAGGATGTTCATATAAAATTATATTTTAAATTATGTCATTTTTATTTTTTTAAGATTTTAATTATGTTTTTTTAATTTTAAGTTGTATTTTTATTTTATGTTGTAATGTTATTTTAATTTTAATGAAGTGTGTTTTGTTTTAATTGAATTGTGTTGGAAAAAAAATAAAAAATGAAATTGAATGAACAGTAATTTAAGAGACGGAATAAGGGACGGTTAAGGGACGGAGCGTTGCAGGTTCCGTCCCTTAGTTAAGGGATGGAGGAATAAAGTACAATGGGGCTCTCAAATACTCTCTTTGTCCCATTAGAAATGAAACGTTTTCCTTTTTGGTCAGTCTCATTAAAAATGAAACGTTTCTAAAAATAGAAACAATACTCTCTCTACTTTTTCTTCTCTCTTACTTTACTCTCTCTTCATTAACTCACAAAACAGCACTACATAAAATCGCGTGCCGAAAAGCAAATATTGCATATTTAATGGGACGGAGGGAGTAGTAGTTTAAGAGACGATTAATGGACGGTGGGAGGACAACGCAGTGGATGCTCTTAAAAATCCGGCAGATGCATTAACCACCAAAAGTTGTCGCGTGCAACAAGTTAGGTGAAGACTCTTTATTTTAGTAGTAGTAAGGGTGTCCACAATGGGGGAGCCGCGGCCCGCGGCTCAGCGCGCGGCCCCCCATTGCAAAGGCCGAGAGCCGGGGCGGAGAGGAGAGAAGCGTGGCTGAGCCACGGCCGCGGCCTTCACGCGGCTGAGCCGTGTGAGCCGCGGCCCTCCCATTGCAAGCGCCGCGAATCGCGGCTGGGCCGAGGAATATAAATTTTTTTTTATTTCGAAATTTTTTTATAAATATACGCTCTCATTTCCATTTTTTCACTTCATTCTACACTTCAAATCCCTTCATTTTACACTCTCAAACACTACAAAAAATGCAAGGTGGAGATGGTAATTCCCCGGGGTATGGAAACTCGGGATACGACAACTTCCCCAATCAGACGTGGAGTCCGCACTCGCCCCAATTCCGGGTCTAGCCATCCCAGCAGAGGAACTTGGTTCGCCAACCATCGGGGTTCGGGGACTACCGACCGAATATGGACGCGATCAACAACCCATCCCAACAATTCCAATCCTCCCAAATTATTATTATGTTGTGTTTTAAAAATATTTTCGTTGTAGAATTTTTCCCTATTAATAGTACGACGAAAATTTGTCTCTACTTCTCTCTTTATTAAATTATTTTTATTATCCAAATTATTAATCTACTAAAATTTAATAACATTAAATTAAATTAAAAAATAACATTAAAAAAAGCAAAAAAAAAAATTAACATTTTAGAGGGCCACATTTGGTGGCCCTTTGAATTTGCATTGACTTTTTTACATTTGTCATTACAAAGGCCACATGGGAGCCACAATTGGTGGCCGGGCCACAAATGGTGGCCTTTGAAGGCCACCATTGTGGACACTCTAATTGTTAGTATTACAAAGCAAAATGAAGTGGAGCACCCAACGCCGACCCCTTTTCTTTATTCATTTCAAACATAAAATGCAATCACAAAATTGCACCATCTACGTGTCTTTGTAATTATATTATTTTCATGAGTGGACCACTTTAATTTATTTTTAGATTGAAATGCATCGCCATATGCGATAGGACTTAGAGCATCTGTAACGCAAGGGGCCGGGCCGCATCTCGCGAGTCCCGGCCAGTCCCGAGCATTGCACGGAGGAGAGTCACGGCCCAGGCCTGTCTCGGGGCCGCGTTCCAGGCCTGTCGCGCGTCCCGCGTCCCGGCCTGGGAAGGCGTTGCACGGTGACGGGCCGCAACTGTAGAGTCCCGGCCCAGCGTTACACGCTCCTCGGGCCGGGCCGCAACTAATTTTTTTTTTTTAAAATTTGAAAATTTTTTCTATAAATACTACTCCATTTTCATACACATTCAACTTCATATTCAACTTCAAATCTCTTCCTAGAATTCAAAAAAATGCCTCCACGTCAAAGAATATTCGAAGATCAAATGTCATGGTCGTTAGCAGAGGCGCTACCGGCAATTCAAGAAGAAATCAACAACGAAGTTGAACGCTACCAAGCTGTTATTCAAGCTTGGAACGAACAACAAACCCTGGTACCACGTACCCGGATGTATATTCACCGAGACCGTGAACAAGCTGCCTTGCGGCTTTTCACGGATTATTTCTCTAGAGATCCGCGATGGAGTGATCAGATGTTCCGTCGCCGGTTCCGGATGCGGAGGCCGTTGTTCCTACGCATTGTCAACGCAGTTGTAGCTCGTGACCCGTATTTCTGCCAAACTACTGATGCTGTGGGCTGGGAAAGTATATCGACGTTGCAGAAATGCACGTCTGCCATTCGTCAACTCGCTTACGGAACTACATCAGATATGTTCGATGAGTATCTCCATGTAAGCGAGCCTACTGGCCGGGAGTCCCTCGCTAGATTCTGTCGGGCAGTCGTCGAAGCATTCAAGGATACGTACTTGCGAAAGCCAACGACCGACGACGTTAGGAAGTTGGTCGACATGCACGAGCGGGCCCACGGCTTCCCGGGGATGCTTGGAAGCATCGACTGTATGCACTGGCAGTGGAAGAATTGTCTAACGGCTTGGAGAGGACAATACACTAGCGGGCACAAGGGCACACATCCCACGATTGTGTTGGAGGCCGTTGCCGATTGCAGATTGTGGATCTGGCATGCCTACTTTGGTGTCGCGGGTCCAACAACGACCTCAATGTGTTGAACGAGTCTCCATTGTTCAACGACTTGTGTGCTGGGCGAGCACCGAACGTAGAGTTCACCGCCAACCACCGTCGGTATAGTATGGGGTACTATCTGGCAGACGGGATCTACCCTCGATGGCCAGTGTTCGTGAAGACTATCACAGCTCCGACAACCGATCGGAGGGCAATGTTTGCCCAAAGGCAAGAGGCGGCTCGGAAAGATGTCGAGCGTGCATTCGGAGTCCTCCAAGCGCGGTGGGCTATCGTGAAGGGAGCGGCCCATGGTTGGCAGTGGTCAAACATCGCCGACACAATGTATGCATGCATCATAATGGATAACATGATCGTTGAGGACGAGCAAGATAACGTCACTTTGTGGAGCGACGATCCGCTCGCCAGCACCGGGAGCAACTACGTTGTCACCGAGCCGCCCGTGCAGGGCCTTCCTCACGACATCCGCAATGTCATGGCCCGTTCAGCTGCGATGCGCCAAGAGGAACAACACACTCGCCTCCAAGCCGATCTAATCGAAGAAATTTGGACTCGCACCAATGTTTTCCAGAATTGACATTATGTTTTTATGTATTTTATTTTCAGTTTTAAAATTTCTATGTTGTAATTTTGCAGTATTCGATGAAATTAAATTTTCCGTGTTATAAATTTCCAGCGTTTTTTATTTTACGAGTTAAATAGGTTGGAGTTGTGAATAGTGTCATTTATTAGTTGCGGCCCGGACCGCAACCTGCAGGGTTACAACAGTTGGGGCCTGGGCCGCAACTGTAGAGGAATGATGAAGGGGACTTGAGGCCGGAAATGGGGACGGGGTTAATGATGCCCTTAGGAGCATTATATAGAAATCATCCTAGTCATTTCGATGGATTATTAGTACAATTTTATAAGCATTATCTGGTTCTTTTATAAGCTATACATTTTTACCATTAATTAAGCCAATTATACCAAACTAAGAAAACACCTCATTAGTCAATTTTCTCATGCATGGATTTATATGAAATAAATAAGATGAAAAGTGCAAACCAAGAAAATTAAATCTACCTTGAATATGGCTGTCAAATTGAATATTCAATGCCCTTCACCATCAAATTGCCCAAACAATATAAAATTGCAAAATCTATAAAGTCGATATTTTCATGAGAAAGAAGAGTTAGACGTGCTGTGTAAAACAATTTCATTTGTGAAAACTTTAACCCAAAATATACTACTATCATCAGGTGACTTTATAACGAAGAAACCATCACCGTGCAAAATTTATCAAAACATTTGGGGAATTGGTAATGAAACACAATTTAATTAGTAATACGTCTCCCTATAAGGCAAATAAAAAACTACTGTTCTATTATTGAGTATTACTGAAAAATGCATTTTTTTTCTTTGATATAAATAAATCCATCTCAATAATACATCCAAAATTTCACTTAAATACAAAAATAATTCAATTTAGGAAACATCATTTTCGCATTATCTCAATTATTGAGGTGAAATTATCATAAGCTAATCTTCTTTTACTATTCTATGAAAATAAATGAACAAAGAAAGAAGAAGACCAAGAAGATGTATGTAATTGTCATTCACAACACCAAACCATTCTCATATTATACATACAAAATGCAATACAAAAATATAAACATAATTTATATCAGTGTATAATACATTTGAATATAATAACTATCTAATTAATCAAGTCAACTCAATTAAGCTACCTCGGCCGCCCACCGCCGCCGCCACCGGACCCGGATCCTATATGATAACCCGACCCGATCTTCCCACCGCCCGCCACCTGCCCGTACCCGTAAACCGCCCCTCCCCCTTGATGACTCATCACATTCCTTCCGTACATCCCCTCATACCCTCCCCCGCCGCCGTTGCTCCCCATACTCACCACTCCGCCGCCGCCATTTCCGTTCCCTCCGCCGCTCTCCTTCTCTCCCCTCCCGGCCATGGCCGTCTTCTCCCCTTCCAGATCCCGGAACCTCTGCAGGTACACCTTAAGCGGCTCCACGTAGTCCTCGAACCCTAGCGTGGTCATCGCCCACAGCAGATCGTCGCCGTTGATCGTCTTCCGCTTCTCGCGCTGGCACTTGTCGGAGGCCTCGCCGGTGATGAAGCTGATGAACTCTGACACGCATTCCTGCACCGTCTCCTTCGCGTCCTTCGATATCTTCGCGTTCGCCGGCAGCGCCTTCTTCATGATCCTGCTCACGTTCGCGATCGGGAGGAACCTGTCCTGCTCCCGAGGGGACAATTCGTGATAGGAATTGTGCTCCCGGTGCCCTCCAGACTCATTATCTGAGTCCGCCATTGATGCTTCACTCACAAACCTTCTCCCAATTTGAACTCAATTTCACAAAATTGGGGAAAATCACTTCCAATTGAAATTCTGTACTCGCAAAAGTAAATGAAAAAAACCTAATTATGTTTGATTTCGATTTCTAACTTTACACTCAGCTTCTGTAACTCAGTAAATCCAGCAAAAATCCTCTGCCAAAACAGGTGAAAGGAAGAAAAAAGTGAAGTCGGATAATCACAACTGCGAAGTTGCAGAAAAAGGGGAAAAGCTTCGTGAAGCGAAAGAAGAAGGAATTGAAGTGTTAGAGAAGAAAGGAGGCGGAAATGGAGGCTCGGAGGAATATTCCGGCGCCGGAAAATGGGATAAGAGGGTGGAGAGAGAGGGGTGGAAGGGTGAGTCTGTGGAGGTCCGTTGGATCAATGCTGATAATAACGGGATCGTTGGAAACACGTGGACGAGTGGAGGCCGTTCCTTATCGATAACTATGCGATCACTGAAGCCATCCGATTGGTGGTAAGTGGGAGGATCTTATCCGTCCATTTCGAATCAAGCACGTACTGATCTCTCATTGGCTTCTTCTACTCCAACGAGGAATGGTGTAGTGGCTTATGTGGACCCCCCCCACCCCTCATTAATTATTGTTGTTTATTTATTATCAAGCAAATACACTTCTGTTGAAAACCCACGCACTTTTCTTCTTATAGTGCAATCATAATTATGTCTTGAAAATTACATAATTAAAAAAAGATTAAAGTTATATAGTTAAAAATCCAAAAATTGTATAATTAAAAATTAGAGTGACGTAGAACGTACCAAATTTTTCTTCGAGATTTTTGATAAATATACGATTTACTTTCAATTGTTACTTGTTCATGTATATGGCTAAGTCCTAGGGTTTTAAAAAAAATTATACAATTGTTGTCAGACAATCGTTTTTTGTCTTTCACGCTGCTAAGTTCCCTTTGCATTTGTGTTTTTCTGCTTTTTGTTGAATTAGACATCTCCTTTTCCATTCCAAGGCGACGCGCTTACTAGCATTGTCACTTGGAATGGTTGGAGCCAACATAGAGAGCTTGTCTACCAACTACTCATGGAGTATTGATTGTCGAAGTTGTATTTTTCGCACTTTGTTTGGGCCTCTTCTACGCTACCCTCACACATTTTTAAGCAGCGAACCTTCTTTCTTGTCTTGACCATTTCTCGATATTTATGCGTGTCATCCTTGCGCAGAGGCCATGTTAATCTTCTCTGTATCGTTCCAATTTTATCGGATGTCCCCAAAGGAACGACATAATAATAAAGACCACAATTTTTTTGGAAGTTGATTCAGTAGGCCTTTTTGGCGTGCCTAGCGATTCATATTAACAACTCTCTCATGAAAAACTTTTAATTTTTATTGTTTTCCAATGACTGAATCTTAGCTCGCATTAACATATACTTTCAAAATTCGCTTGGATTCCTGAGGGAGGGGATGTATTGCACTTGTACTTCTAGTCTTGTGTTCAAAAAATTAAAGATGTGTTCAAGTCACCAGGCAGAATTTGGAGTAACACCTTCAAATAATATGCTCCACAGTACTACTTCTGCTCTATTGTTTATAATGAATGAAGCGAATTTTGAATGGTGACCTTGCGCCATTAACTATTTGAGATATTTATTGTTATAATTGGTGTTTAAATTTGTAAAATGAAGTAGAAAAATAAAGAAGAGGAATAACTTGGTGTAAGAGCATCCGCAATGGGCGGACGATGGCACGCCCGATGGCGCGCATCGTCCGCGCCATCCATCGTCCGCACACATTACGGGTGCGCGCCATAGGGCGCGGACGATAGTCGCGCCTTATACTTATGTCGCGGAGGATAGCGCGGACGATGGCCATCGTCCGCGCCATTGTCCGCCCCATTGTGGAGGTCGCGGAAGATCGACTGCGGACGATGGCACGCGGTTTCGTTTTTTTATAAATACCGTTCATTTGTAACATTTCATTTCACGGTGGAATTCTGCACACTGGTGCGCCGAAGAGGACGAAGGTCACCGAAGTTGGTGACTACACGAGCAGTTACTCGATAAGCTGCGTCGGAAGTTGGGAATTGGTCCGGCTTAGTTTTTTTTTTTATTAGTTCAATGATGTAACTTTTTTTTATTAAAACTTCGCCGTTTGTTATTTAGACCGTTTTTTATTTACTCGTTACTTGTTATTTGAAAACAGTTAAATTAATTAAACAAAACAATAAAATGATGATGTGGCGCGCCATAGGGCGCACCTTAGGGCGCCCACTGCAGCTGGGGAGGTAGGAGGATAAAACTGCTGACGTGGCACGCTATAGGGCGCGCCTTAGGGTGGCTCATTGCTAATGCTCTAATGGAAGTGTGAAAATGAGGTGTCAGAAAATTAACTTTATAGAAGTGGAGTAGAGATGGTGTGGTGATCTTGGACTCAGAAACTTCAAAAATTTGAATTCATATTGGATCTGGACCCAAATTCAATCCCGGTCCAGCCCACTAATACATTTGTGTTACATTTTCTGATTCATTTCTCTCTCTCTCTACTTACTTTACAAAGTCTGCATAAAAACTCATATTGTCCGCAACTAAGACAACTTTTTATAGATTGAAATAGTCAAATGAGGCATAGCGAGACAACAGCCCGATTTCGTTGAGAAATCTGAACTTGCAAAAAGATTAACTAGATGACGGGCAACACAACAACGATCATGCAGACTGCTCGATTAACGACATGATACGTCACAACATGACAGTAATTACAACACAACATGACGGTATAGTATATTTATAGGAAGATTAAAAAGATAGATGTATGAAGCTTAATCATATCAAGCAGCAAATTATACAGCTACAAATCAAGAAAGCAATAGTACTATAATAACAAGATTTCCGTTTTCTCTTCAAGGATAAGTAAAGATCTAAATGGATCTAAAGAAGATGAAGAGGAAATGGCATGCTCACCTTATTATTGATAATATTCCTTCCTCTCCTACTAGCCTGGCCAATCATATGAATGCACATAACAATCTTCCCAACAATCTTTACATGATAAATTGAGTAAGAATCAAAGTATGAACAGATAAAAACTGTCAAATGTGAACTAAAAGCCTGCACAAATTAAGAAAACAACACAAACATCACGCATGTCAGCTCATCAAATCAAGAGACCATAAAAAGATGATCAAAAGCTTAAAATAGCACAGAACCTGGCCATTCATCTTGTGTTTGATCTTCATCCCGCCATTCTTCGATGCAGCCCCTTATCCGTTTTTATATCTATATGTAACGCATCAACCCAAAATCCCCCCTTTGAATCATTTCTTTCGCCTAGCTAATACGGATTTTATGCACGTCCCAATATCCCATCCATATCCTTACCTCTCTTCACAGTACAAGTTACCTTCATAGGATTCTTGAATCTTTCTTCTGGCAAGAACAAATTTCAAAAACAAAACAAACTAATTTACCCTTTCAAGAAACGAAAATGCCATTGAAGCTCGTTGAATAATAGAAGCACAAAGATATACTATAGGCCAAAAATGGATTTACACAGATGAAGGATTTACAGTGGCAACAATATATAGTAAGTACTTACATAGATGAAAGAAGAAGACAATACTACTTTATATATTATCACCTCATTTCCTCATCAATAGTTCCCTGAATTCTTCATCAGTTGCTTTGAGCATCATCGGCAGTCCAACCTTCACTCCACAACGTACAACCTCCATATGCCGCGGTTTAATCCTATTCTCCAAACTAAACGCAAAATACTGCGGAAACTCCTTCAATTCCCCCAATTCCCCCTTCATCTCCCCGGTAAAATACTCCAATTTCGGCTTGAAATTGTTCTCAATGCTGAAGGTGAACAGCGCCGGACATCTCAGAACCATCTCCACCGCGTCGCTCTTCGAGAATCCCAAGCTCACGAAGTAATTCAGCTTGGGGATCAGCGTGTTCTCCACGCTCGACACCAGCAGGATCGGATCCTGATAAGCCAGCGCATGCAGATCCGTGAACCCTAACCGGTGGAGGTAAAACAGAGCCGGCTTCAATTGATCCCTGACGCTGGAGATTAGGAGCCTAGGGCATTTATTGATGACTCTCCTGAAATTGAGATCGGAGACGCGGAGGTCGTGGGAGAGGAAATTGAAGACGGGAACGAGGTCAGATTTGATGTCGGAGGTGAGGACGGTGGGGCACATGCCGAAGATTCTGCCGAGGTCCTTGAGGTGGATGCCCTTGGACTGGAGGAAGGTGACGATATCGTGGATGGCGTGGAGGGAGGCGGTGTGGAGGGCGGGGTTGACGGCGAGGGCGCGGCCGGAGTCGACGCCCATGATCTCGAGGCAGAGGATTTTCTCCTTGAATTGGAAGGAGATGTTGGAGTGGGTGGTCTCGTAGAGGGGGTGTTTTTGGAGGAGGGTTTTGGGTTTGGCGCTTCGTAGGAGGATGTTTTGTTGTTCGGGATTGGGGGAGATGCACATGGAGGTCCGGCATGATGTCGCCGCTGGTAACATGGCGGCGAGGTTGGTGGAAATGGGGTTTGGGGGAAGTGAAGGTGTGAAGGTGAAGTGGTGGGATTGGGAAGATGGATTTCTTCTTCTTGCTCGGGGATAACTGACATAACTGGATTTGGTTTTTATCTGATCATACACGGACTGTGACGTGGCAATTTGGTGTGTGTTTATTGGCTCATAATGGATTTCAGCAGATTGGGTGTGTGTTGCACAAACATATCAAGGTCAGCCGACCCATTTTTACATGATCATCTATGGTATTATAACAAAAAAATAGGTATGTAGTATGATTTAAATCATTGATGCCTTTCTGATAGATAAAGCAATTTAGGTCATCCGCACCGCTGTCACTTAATCGTCCCTTAAATTACTATTCATGGGCATCACTGTACTTTTTTACTCCATATCTTAACTAAGGGACGGAACCTGCAACCCTTTTTCCCTTGACCGTTCCTTAAATTACTATTCATTCAATTTCATTTTTTATTTTTATTCCCAACCAAATTCAATTAAAAAAACACATATCATTAAATGGAGATGATGTCGAACCCGCTAGAGCCGCCACCGCCACCGCCAGAGTTTCCGTCGCCGGACATTTTGTGATGAGAGGTTAGATGAAAATTGGAGAGGAAATGGAGATGATTTGGGAATAATAGATGTGTATTTATGTGTGAAATGAGGATGAATTAGGAGTATTTATAGAGTAAAAAAATGTTAAACAAATAAAAAAAAATTGAAAAAACGGTAATATAATGGTAATATTACCATTTTTTTTATTTTTTTTATTATTATTTTTTATTTAATTTGAATTTTTTAAAAAAAATGAATTATTGCTTCAGCGTGACGATGCCCACTCGCGGGCCGGCGAGTAGGCGTCACGCATGGCGCCAGAGCGCGCCTCGGTGCATGGCGAGACGTCTAGCCAATCGTCACGGCGTGACGGAACGCGGAACGGGCTGGGGACGAGACGGGGCGCTGCAACGCGTCACGCGGGTGGCCCGTATTGCCGCCGTCCCGTCCCTTCGTGACGGAATACGGGCCACCCGCGTGGCGCGCTGCGGGTGGCCTTAATAGTATTTAACTTTCGTTTAAGACCTAAATACTATACTCGTCTAATCTCTTGTAAAAGGGTCTCACAATTATAAATGGAAGGTTTTCTCTTTGCTTTCTCGTAGTTCTCCACTTCGGATTAAATTCTAGTTGTTAGCCTAATATTGAAACGATATTTGATGACTTCGCAATGAAGATTTCCATCGCTTCAATTGATCATTAAACTGTGGAAGATGATACATTGGCTCTCCAAACAACTCATGAGTGTATTCGGGGCGTAGCTTGAAATTTATAAGAAGATGAGCAAATCTATATATGAAGAAATTTTAAGAATTTGAAGAGGGGCATTTAGTGAGAGATTAAAAGAAATAAACTTTAAAATATGTAATATATATATATATATATATATATGGGGTGGAAAATATGAGGTGGTTCAATTCCCCTCTCTTCCTCCATGTAGATCTGCCCCTGAGTGTATTCAAATGGTCTCCAAACTAGCTCTTACTCTATATAGTTATGGAGTAATACTATTATTCTTGATATTTTATTCGACCTAAAAAGTATACTCCGTCTGTCTCACTCTAAGTATAGCATTTCTAATTCGACGTGAAATTTTATGTAATGTTGTTTTATGAGTGAAGTGGAGAGAGTAAAATAAGGGAGAGAGAAAAAGTAGATAAAATGATGAGTGATATTTCTATATTAAAAAATGTATCACTTAGAATGAGCATCTCAAAAAAGAAAATGTGTCACTTAGAGTGGAACGAAGTGATCAAGGGAGTAATAAAAAATCTCATTTTTTTACATTGACATTTGAAAAATCTTAAAAAATGAAGAAGCATGCAAATGAGAATACACATTTTTTGGCTCTTTTCAACCCAGACCTTTGGGTGGTTGCATTTACGGCATACGCATTTTTTTAGTACCGACCTTGCTCTTCAGTCAATTAAGTATGAATGCGAACATAAAAATTGTTTTCAATTTGATTGTAAGAGATAACGAGAGATCAGGATATTCTTATCCTTCAAATTCCTCATTAAAATGAAACTGAGAAAATGTGAAATTATTTGACATACTAACAGTAGCGTATGTAAATGAATATTAATATAAGTTTCATATGTAGGCTTTAGGGCTATTCAAAATTTAAAAGGCTTCTTTTTAAGAGCATCACCAGCGCGGAATTCCTAAAAACACCTCATGACACGTCATACGGACTTTACTACCACGTCATAAGAAATTTCCACTGCACAGTGGCAGACATCCCGAAGGACTTACCACAATTAAAAAAATTCACAAATTCACAAATTAAACAACTTCCGGAAGTAAGAAATTAACGGAATTAAATAGTAGACACGAATACAGAGAAAATGCAACCACTTTATTTTTTTAAAAAAACATACTTCATTATAAAAAAAATACATAATTACTAAAAAAATTACATTAGTAAAACATTTAATGCAATAAACGGGAATTCCGCGCGGACGTCCGTGAGAGTCAACGCAATAAACGGGAATTCCGCGGAACTGCGGTGTCCTCGGCGGAATTCCGTATCCGTACCTACCATGCACAATGGCGGACGTCCGCCATTGCTGATGCTCTAATGGAAAAACGATATGGGCCAAACTATAAATAAGACCAGTATTTGTGCATCACATAATAGCCCAATAAAAGGGCCCATAAATCTCGGCGTGCCGGAATTCCGCGGCGGACGTCCGCCATTGCTGATGCTCTAATGGAAAAACGATATGGGCCAAACTATAAATAAGACCAGTATTTGTGCATCACATAATAGCCCAATAAAAGGGCCCATAAATCTCTTCCCTGAAATATCACAACTCGGAGAGATATCTGTGATCCTGCAATCTCGGCCATCCTCTTTCTCTCTCTAGATATGATGGCCATGACCATGAGTTACCTTGTGGTCTCTCCCTCCACAACCACCACAACCAATACCAGAGCTCTTTCCTCTTCATTTCGGAAACTCACGCTTGCGAATCCTCCATCGCCACTCCTCCACACCCCCACTCTGCCCTCGCGAATCCCCAAACCGTCCAAATTCGCCGCCCAATCCAAGGGCAACGACTCCGCCGACGCGCCGGACCGCCTCATATCCGCCATGGTCTACTTCTACCCCTTCTTCGACGGCGTCCAGTACGGCAAATACATCCTCACGCAGTTCACCCCCTTCCAGGCCCTAATCCAGCCGCTCGTCCCCGCGATTAGAGTATTCAAGAGCTTCCCCTTCAACGGATTCCTCGTCTTCCTCACGCTCTATTTCGTCGTGGTTAGGAACCAGAACTTCAGCAGGTACGTCAGGTTCAACACTATGCAGGCGATTGTCCTCGATGTGCTGCTGATTTTCCCTGACCTGCTGGAGCGGACGTTCAATCCGAGGGACGGCGTTGGATTGGATGTGTTGATGAGTTTGGATAGCACCGTGTTTTTGTTCCTGTTGGTTTCGTTGATCTACGGCTCCTCTGCTTGCTTGCTCGGAAACCTACCTAGATTGCCGATCGTTGCTGAGGCTGCTGACAGGCAGGTATTGTGAATTTTACCTCATTCTTACGCATTTAGCTTTCACCATTTTAGCAGATGATTCGACAATAGCGATTTCTGTAATGTGTAATAATTGTGATGATTTTTGCTGGTGAAATATATGATGATTTTGGAATTTTGGCTGCTCTCTTCCCCTGCTTTGAACTCTGTTACGGTTTTTAGCTTAAGGCCTTGATTGTGCTCGAACTAGGTAGTTGTATCAATGTAGCTGCAATCTTGGTTATTCATTAGAGTGTGAACGGTTGAAATTATGTTTATCTTTAGATAACCAGTGGTGGAAAAACTAGGTTACTGATCATAGGCCTTGATTATGCTTGAACTGGGTAGTTTTATCAATGGAGCTGCAATCTTGATCATTCATTATAGTGTCATTAGATAGAACTCAATCTTCACTATTCAATCGACTCTTCTTCTTTAACATTTTGGTACCTATGGTTGGTTACTGTTTGCCTTTCAGTAATATTGTCACAATTTATTGTTTATTTAGAGCAACTATGATCTTGATCATTCAGTCCTAGTTGATTGCCTCGGTAGGTTGTCAAAATTGATTGGAACCTCATTTGTAGAAGCCTTGAATCATAACCAACCCAATATCATCCATCTATATTGACCTTACTTCCATCACCACTACATTTCTCGCGATGCATGAAAAATGTTACTCCCTCCTCCAAAATATATGTTGAGAATTTTGGAATTTGGCTACCTCTTCCCCTGCTTTGAACTCTGTATGATTTAGGGTTTGTAGCTTAAACTGTGCAATTTGTAGGCGGTGTATTGGTTGAAATTGTGCTTATCTTTAGAGACAAACTATGTTTCTGCTCAGAGGTGTTGATTGTGCTTGAACAAGGTAGCTATATCAATGTAGCTGCAATCTTGATTATTCATTAGAATATGGTGACATAGAACTCAATACAATCCATTCAATTGATCAAGCATTTGGTAGCTATATCAATGTAGCTACAATCTTGATTATTCATTAGAATGTGTGAGATAGAACTCAATATAATCCATTCAATTGATCAAGCATTTGGTAGCTATGGTCGGTAGCTCTGTTTGCCTTTCAGTAATGTTGCCACAGTTTTTTTGTTTGTTTAGAGCAGCTACGATCTTGATCATTCAATCCTAGTCGATTGCCTCACTAGGTTGTCAAAATCGATTACAACCTCATTTGTAGAATCCTTGAATCACATCCAACCCAACATCATCCATTGCTATCAACCCTACTTCCAAAGCCACTAGATATCCCTTCATACTAGTACTATGCACGAAAAATATATTTGCGTGTTAAATTTGAAGTTTTTTTTCCTTTTTCTTAAAGAAACTTTAGATAATGGTTCTCATTTTCTTAGGCTTACGACTAGTGTTCAATTGAAATCATAGTTTTTTCTAAACTGAAATAATAGTCGTTGGGCCGAAGTCCATGGCGACTCTTTCGCCTTGCGCCTCTTGCCTAGAATTTTGGCCCATTAAGAGAAGGGCGTGATTCTGACGCATCATTGTTCTTGTTTGAATGCAATCATATAATTCTAGATATAATAAATATAAAAAATAAATAATTGATGTCATTAAATAATAGCTCGACTTATTTACTTACTCATCCTAGCAAAAATGTGTGTGTACCTATGCCATTAATTTCATAATACCTATAAAAATCACTAAACTATTCGATTTATTCAAGAATGTTGTGATCTTGAATGCGACAGAGATTCATAATTTAACAAATGCATTAGAATTTTATACATATCAAATAGGCCTTCGTTTTCATCTGTTCATAAAATTTGATTCTTAAGCTGATGTCGTTTTGTTTCATAAAATTTAGTGAAAAATCCGATCACGACTTCTAGACACATCATGATAAAACGTGTGAATTTGTTGGTGGCTAGAAAACATGGTTTAAACTTTAATACTCCCTCCGTCCCGGGCTACTCGCTCCTTTCCTTTTCGGCACGGAGATTAAGGAATGAGTGTATAGGAAAGTCAAAAATTACGGCTGTAAGTGAAATTTTTTACTAAAAATGGAAAGAGTGCAAGTAACTTGGGACGCCCAAAAAGGAAATAAGTGCGAGTAGTGCGGGACGGAGGGAGTACTATTTGTTGTGATTTTCTATAGATATGATGAAATTAATACTAGAAGTAGTATTACGGCACATAATAATTTTTACTAGGTTTTTTAATGTTATTAATACTCTGTATATATTTATTTCATATTAGTAATAAAAAAATTATGAATTTATCATTCATGTAATAAAATGAAAAAATAGCTTGGAATTTAAAGAGTTGTTTACCTTAGATCCAAATAAATAGAACTTTTGTTAAACTGAAAAAATTGAAAAATGAGCGTTCGTGATCTGTACATTGGAGAATTAGTCTTACAAAGGGGTAGAATGCCATTGACCTACAGTGCTCGAATCATATTTATCTGGTATAGTCTACTCTTATTTTATTCGAATAATATTATTGAATTTTTATATTTGTTTAAATCGATATACAAAGTCTATATCATCGCACGAAAATATAAAATTATTATTATCTTAAAATCTCAAGCTCAAATTTTGTAATAATATAATTATATGTATACAAAATAGTAAAATAGTAACGGTAGATATAGAACAATAGTAGCAGTAAATGTTTGTAGGAGGAGTATAAATTAAAGCATATAAATATTGATGATGTGTCGGTGGAAGCATCTAAATCTAGAATGTGCACACACAGCTGGCGAACTTTCTGTAAACCCACTACCAATTTCACACTTTTTTCAAATCACGAAATTCTATATTTATATTCTAACTGGGAGTGTGATTTCTGAAAACATTAAACAATTCAACCATGCATCAAAAGAAAGAGAAAATAAAAGCAGTATAAATTAAGCCATTTAATATAAATATACCAAGCGAACCTTAATTATTTTATGCTGGAAAATCGTATGATAAAATAATCAAAGATGTAGCTTTAATTATTTTTTTCTTGTGCCTAGGCATTTATTTTGAGAAACTATATGATGCTCCATGATTTAATAGATGATCGTGGTGGTATATTAATTTGATCCAATCGGATTTTTTCTATGAGAAATAAATAATTTCTAAAAAAATGAAATATGATTGCAATTAATTAAAATATTGTAAATCGAAAAAACATTCATAAAAACTTTTATTTTCCACCTTCCGTTGAGTTGTTTCTTAGTCATTGATATATCTGTCTCCGACTCGTTTACGATCATCACAACGAGAAAATTCAAATTTTGAGTTGGAATATTTGTTTTTATCTAATTTTAGAAAGCATATACTACAATAAATTCATTTATACAAGTATGAACTCTCACAATTAATGAATAATTTTAAAAATATTTCAATCAAAAAATGTTTTGAAAAAGTTATTTTTGTGTAAAATAAAATAAAAGTGGAGTGGCGTGAAAGGATCTAACACAAACACCGAAAAGTAATTTAAGTTTGTGGTTGAAACTAAAATTTATTTTATTGAGGATGTTTTGGCTGAAATAAAAAAATATTGATATAATAGAGAAAAAATGAAGGTTCAAATGAAATGGATTTTTAGAGTATTAGAGCACTTGCATCGGTGCTCGCCGCCAAAGAAGGCCGTCGTGCCGCTGGCGGGGCAAACACATGCTCGCCGCTGTGCTCTTGCCAGCGGCATGGCCCTGCTCGATGCATCGAGCACCGCCGTACCGCTAAGCAGGCTGACGTGGCGCGTCCTGATTGGCCAACGGCAAAGCCGTTGGCATTTTCAATTTTTTTTTAAAAAAATTGAAAATATATTAAAAAATCGATTTTAAATTTTAATAAATTTATTTTCCCACGTCCCAATAAAATATATCCATTTTTTCTCCACTTTTAATTTATTTTTATCTCAAAATTCACATTTTCATCTATAAATACTGAAGAGAGGATTTTTGCACGTGTGTCGTATGCACGTGTTCCCCCTTTCAACAAGATTTATAATTTTCCCACTAATGCAACGAATATTACTAAGTATAAGCGGCAAGAGCGAGGTCGAACCACAAAGACTAGGGACCTACTCGAGATTGTTTCTACGACACAATCGAAAAAGGGGTCGGCTGCTGCCACGCATTCATTAAGTGGGTTAAGACTCTAATCTACTTGACCTATCGGAGTTAAACTGGACTCTATCTATTGGACCTAACGGATGGGAAAAGTACGGACACTTGCTTGACAATCAAACTCAAGACAACTTGTAAACTGGAGTTGAACTAACTAGAACACCTGTAACTGAAGGAACATGCTGAAACTTTCCCAAAATAGGCGGACAAAGATGTAAAAGCAAGTGGGGACCATTTTTCTTCCTAAACTGGATGGGGCTGGCAGAAACTGTGAAAAGCAAAAAAAGCAAAAGCAAAAAGCAGATCTGATTTCTAACAACCTCTTACTTCATCTTCTCCAAACAACCAAGTAAAAACAGAGCATGGAACAGAGCTTCAACACCATTGACGAAATAAAACAAAGCATGCTTCAAAACGAGACGTAAACACGAAATTCAAGCTAGAACTGCCAGATCTACTGTCCTGGGTCAAGCAGAAAGCGGAATAAACACAGATTAACCTTGCATGCATCACCTAAACTAACAAATCTCAGAAATCGAGCACGTGAACAACTAGATCTCAACCTCTAAACTAATGGAAATCATGTAAACATCATGGATCTAAACATTTAAGCCACCAATTGCGAAAAGCATCCAAGAAACATGAGTAAATAGCATCATCAACATGAAAATAAACACCAAAGCTTCATAAAACTGGAAATAAGTCGAGATCCAAAGGCGGAGTCGTCGATTCATCCGATGAAACTCGAGATCCAACTACATCGTCTCAAAAGCGGTAAAGAGAGTAAGGATCCAACGTCGGAATCGTCAATTCCACCATCGAAACCATTGAACTAAGCTAAGAAAGCAGTGAACTATCTAAACTATAAGCTAAGAAATCAGCAAACTAAGCTAAGAGAGCGGTGACGTTAAGCGCCTATGAGAGTTTTCTACCTAAACTACGAGAATGGTAGCGTTAAGCGCTGCTTTCTTCAATCATGTTGGTCCCTTTATATAGGGAGGCTTCAAGCTCGAATCCCTAGGGTATGCTCTTCATGATTTGACGTTTGTACCCTTAAAATAGGATCTTTTAAATTTGCTCATTTCTTCACTTTTTCTGCTCCATTTTCCCCGCCCCGGGTAATTTGTGTGCGTTCCTGGGTCCAGCAGATTTTTCACACACCTGCTCTCCTGATAATTCTCTTTGACCTAGCGGATTTTTGACACTTTTTACTCCTTTTCTGCTTATTTTGCATCTACTCGGTCAATTTGCAGCATATACTTGACCCAGCAAATATATGCACACTTAATCTCAAATTTGCGCATTATCTCCCCAAAAAATCATGTAATATCACCCAAAACCAATGCATGAAACGAGCCTTATCAAATACCCTCATTTCCACACAAAAATTTTTACACCACAATTCTCATCTAAATTCTCACTCTTTCACTCTTGCATAAAATGTCCGGCTCCGGCGATCACCCCTCCGACTCGTGCGGATGGAACCTTGAATGGTTCGGCTCCTCGCCATTCCATAATCCGGAAAACGGATTTCTCGCCCCCTCCTCAAACCCAAGGTTCGCATATTTTGGGTGGCTACCGGCCTTACTCGGTGGACGAGCCAGATGCCGAGGGGTACGAGTGGGCTCTCGAAACTGGCACGGGAGGGAGCGCCCCGACACCACTGGAGGGCGGTTACGACGCTCCTCCTCATCCTCGTAGTGTCCGTGTTCGTACTCGTGGCAGTACCGGAGGTGACATCAACGTCCGCACCCTGTACACTCCGGGGGAGATGGAAAAGTTATTCAAAGCCTACATAGAAATCTTCGAAGATGCGGAAACCGGCACGAACCAAACCGAGGACAGGCTTTGGTGGCGCGTCTCTCACCGGTACAATGCTAACCGACCGGATGGAACCATCGAGCGCAATGAGAGTATGGTGCACAATACCATCAGAAGAGCCAACGATAAATTCCAAAAGTTCCAGGGGTATTACCTACAGGAACAACGGCCGGCAGGGAGCGGCACGAGCGAGGTTGACATCATCACGGCCGCCATATCGACCTACCATTCAATTAAGTACAAACCATTCAAGTATCTCAACGCTTGACAGGAGGTGCGTACTCATCCGAAGTATAGGGGAGGCGTCGCATCCTCCTCCAGCTCCTCCAGCAAACGGTCGAGGTAGGTATCCCTATCCGACGCTCGCGAGGATGGGGTGGCTAGCCAGCTTGTCGTAGCTCACTTGGGTAGCCCCGACGCCGGCCCGAGCAGTTCCCAACGTCGGGGCTCCGCGACCCTAGCCGCACCGCAACCTCCCGCTCCCTTTGTGCCGCCTCCACCCCCACCAACTCATTGTGAGTCCTTTTAGGTCAAGTCAATATGGCTGATACGTCTCGGATGACTCCCAAGCAACTTGATTCACATCACGCAATGATACGAGCTCTCTGAGCTCAATTGAGGATACCGCCATCGGGCTAGTCTTCTTTAAATTTCAACAGATGTATTTTTAGGATTTAATTATGTAATTTTTAATTTGTAGGATTTTAATTATGTAAATTTTTTTATAGGATTTTTAATTATGTAATTTTTATTTTTTAGGATTTTAATTGTGTAATTTTTTTTAGTAATTTGTGATATTATTTCAGGTATTTTTAATGCATTTTAATATCGTGGAAATGTTTTTATTTAAATTGAATAATAGAATGATGGGACCCTTGAGCATGCTCTTGCGGAAGAGCATGAGAGCATTCACAAACGTGCTCTTGCCAACTAGCACGGATGTGGGCCCGAACCCACTTTTACTCCCTGCTCTTAGGCAAGAGCACAACACCCACATCCGTGCTCTTCCGCAAGGACATGCTCAAGGGTCCCACCATTCTATTATTCAATTTAAATAAAAATATTTTCGCAATATTAAAATGCATTAAAAATAACCGGAATAATATTACAAATGCAAAAAAAAGTTAAAATTACATTATTAAAATCCTAAAATTTAAAAATTAAAAATTACATAATTAAATTCATAAAATTAAAAAAATCCACTACTCGTGGCCGAATTTTGCCCAAATGGATGATGAATGTGTGCATTTATAGATGATTTTGGGATTAAATTTTTTAAAAAAAAATTCAAAAAAATTTCATAAAAATGGTAATAAAATCTGTATATTTTTGGGAATCCAAAAATATATATATTTTTTAATTTTTGGTATTATTTTCAATTTTTTTAAAAAAGAAAAAAAAAAAAAGAAAATGTCAACGGCCAATAGAAACGCGTCACGTCCAAGCCCCTTGGCCTAGCGGTAAAGGGTGCTGGATACCGCGTCCATCCTGGAGGTCTCGAGTTCGAACCCTGGGTGGCGTAATTTGTCTTTCCTCCTTGTTATAGGAGTTGATTTGTAATTTCCTCCTTCATATATATGATATAAATATATGAAGTAAATTTTAAAAAAAAAAAAAAAAAAAAAAAATAGAAACGCGTCACGTCGCCCTGCTCGCTGGCACGGACGTGCTCTTAGCTAAGAGCAGCGTCGTGCCAGCGGCAAGAGCGCAGCGGCGAACAGCGATCCCGGGCCGCTGGCACGGACGGACGGACATCGGTGTGCTCTCCGCTGTGGATGCTCTGAATGTGAGTATTGTGCTTTTGCGGAAGAGCACGGAGTAAAAAATGAATAAATATGGGTCCGGGCCCACATCCATACTCTTGCCTAAGAGGATGCTCTTATTGCAATGCCCTTTCTAGCAATTGTTGAAATAACTTACTACTCTTGCTTATTATCATTTGTAAAAGAAAAAATAATTGAGAAATCATGTTCGACACCCATTAATCATTATTTCTGTAAACGTCATTCATGATCAAGTCCTAATAATAGAATAGAGTAGTTAATAAAATGATTATATCCTCTAAATCATTAATCCCCGTGGAAAATTATCTTGAATGAGCATGATATTGATTCACATGTATGTATATTTATATGTCATGTCCCACCAATTATTTCCTAATTAAGAGAATAAAGCAGTGTTATAATAGCTGCACCTATTAAATTACGACATTGAATTTATAACGGCCCCTTTTGCATGATGCATTAAAAATAATATTGGTAGTATTTATTTTCATGAACTATAGTATTTATCAAACTTGTCACGGCCTATTGTATTTTAGCTTAGCTAGCAAGGTCCACAAATAAATACTCATATATTTCATTTGTGGCCAAAAACTTCCCCACTTCGATTCTTTTGTCATAAATTCTACACCCAGTCTCAAAATTAACTAACTCTATAAAACAGTGTGAATCAAAATATTTTGGTTTTTCAAAAAGTTATTATTAACACCCCTCAAACATATTACTAGTTCCCTCGTTGAGTATGCAATTTACAAATTATTGGTCCTATGCAAATTTTCATAAACAAATTGATGAACACATTAATCATTTAAATACAGCCATATGGTTCTTTCTCTTTTGAGATTAGTGTAAAGAAATAGAGTTTTAATTTGGTTATAGTCCAAAAAAGTGTCGGCCTCAACTAACCTAATACGTATGACAATATTAACCCCAAACCTATTCAACATTATTTTATGTACATCTAAATTACACCTTCCTTTCTCAATTAACTTGTCGGTAGTATTTTCGTGATAACATTTAATACTATATAAAATGCTATTGCATCACTATTTTAAATGAGAGAATATAAACATTGAATCTGAGCAGGACTTGGATTTTTTGACACGAAAATCTAACAAAAAAACACACGAAATTAATAACTTTTAGTCAAATTTTTATTGTGCAAATTAATTTTTGTGTCAACCCATATTATAAATTCATCCACTAACGATAATTTCTGACCTTATTAATTTGAAATATATTTTGACAGCATAGTAATGCTTAATGCGGAAAAAAAGTTATTCGGACAGCTAATGTGAGCAATTAACAGCGGAAGCATTATCTGTACTGTACTCGAAAGATAAAACCCACACCACACACACACTCACACTCACACTCACTCACCTTTCCTCTTTCTCTGCTTCGCAATCTCCGCCGACAATGCAGCTCCTCCTCGCCGTTGCGGCGGTCCTCTCCCTCGCCCTCCTCCCCTCCCCCACCGCCGCCCACAACATCACCCGCATTCTCGAGAAAGACCCCGACTTCTCCACCTTCAACCACTACCTCACCGTCACTCAGCTCGCCCCCGAGATCAACCGCCGCGAGACCATCACCGTCTGCGCCGTCGACAACGCCGCCATGTCCGACCTCCTCTCCAAGCACCTCTCCCTCGGCGCCATCAAAAACGTCCTCTCCCTCCACGTCCTCCTCGACTACTTCGACGCCAAGAAGCTCCACCAGATCACCGACGGCACCGCCCTCGCCGCCACCATGTTCCAGGCCACCGGATCCGCCACCGGATCCGCCGGCTTCGTCAACATCACCGACCTCAAGGGCGGCAAAGTCGGCTTCTCCCCACAAGACAACGGCGGCGACATCTCCGCCACTTTCGTCAAATCAATCGACGCAATTCCCTACAACATCTCTGTAATTCAGATCTCTTCGATTCTCCCCTCCCCCGAGGCCGAGGCCCCCGCCCCCGGCCCCAGCCAAATCAACATCACCGCGCTCATGTCGAAGCACGGCTGCAAAATCTTCGCCGAGACACTGCTCGCGAATCCAGCTGAGTGTTAGCGGATCCCTCAGTTCTGAAAACAATGCAAGTGAAGATGACTCAAAGAAGAAGCAAATCAGTAATATATGTCATGCTGCATCTATGAACGTGGAAGGCAAAGAAGTTGATCCATCTCATCTTGTGAATGCTCCAGCTCACAATGAGGACCACATGATGAGCTGGAAGGATGTTGTTGTGAGAATGATGGAAAAGCAGAATTGATTCTCATCCTAGCTGATTATTGGTTGAGTATCGTAACTGATTTGGCTAGGACGATTAGGAGTCTAGATCCTTCTATGAATCCTTATATAATGCTATGTAATTGCTATCATTTTATTGATTAATGAAAAACTAAGCTTACCATTTTGCAATATCCGCTGCATTGCTTTCAAACATGAAAAAGCAAGTTTCCTTTTATGGTATCAGAGCGGGATTTTGATCCTGGCTCTGTTATTATTATAGTTTTTATCTTCTTTTATCTTTTGAAATGGCAGGCTCCGGTGGGTCAAATGCCAATGAAGCTTTAAGCTCTTCTTCTTTTACTTCTCAAGCCAATTTCGGCAATATTCCGGCACTGCCGCAGAATCCACCAATATCTGTGAAATTAACAGATAACAATTTCCTTATGTGGCAACAGCAGGTTGAAGCAACTGTGTGGGGTTATGGCCTTGAATCATTTCTCACCGGGGAAGAGCCAACTCCTGATCAAATGGTGGCTGACCCATCGGGAGGATCTGTGCCGAACCCTGATTTTTTAGCTTGGCGTCGCCAAGACCAACGCCTAGCAGCTTGGCTTTTGTCGTCTCTATCAGAGAGTGCACTTATCCTTGTGGTAGGTCTGAAGTCTACCAAAGACATTTGGAAAGCTCTCATCACCAACTTCTCAAGCAGATCCATGGCAAAAATTATGCAGTATAAATCGCAGCTACAAAACTTGAAGAAAGGAAATCTCTCGATGCAGGAGTACCTCAACAAAATGAAGATTTGTTGTGACATGTTGGGAGCCACTGGATATGTTGTCTCAGATCGTGATCAAATCCTAGCTATACTCGGTGGGCTTCCACGAGATTATAATCCAGCAGTTGTTTCTATTTCCTCTAGATCTGAACCATGGACCGTGCAAGATGTGTGTGCCCTTCTTCTAAGTTTTGAAACTAGACTTGAAGTAGAGAATGATACAGTGGGCAGTATGGAAGGATCACAACCTTCTCTGAACTTGGCACACCAATCTGGGCAAAGAAAGGAGTCTACCCAAAATTTCAATCGTGATGGATCTTTTGGTTCTGGGAGAGGAAGAAACAGAGGTGGAAGGAGAGGAGGAAGAAGCTACAGTGGTGGAAAGTTGATATGTCAGCTATGTCAAAAGCCAGGGCACGGCGCCGATAAGTGCTGGTATCGTTATGAGCCTAGCTCTGCCACAACAGCACCACGAGGAGGCCATCAACAGCAACATTTTCCACCATCAGCTCACCTTGTTCAGTCAAGACCCCAAGCTGCCACACCTTCTCCTTCTATTATCTATCCATCAGAGTATAATTATGAGAATGCCAGCTCAACATCATGGTTCCCAGATTCTGGTGCAACCAACCATGTGTCAAATGATCTGTCAAACTTGAACATCAGCTCCGAATACAATGGAGGTAAGAAGCTCTTACTTGGTGATGGCTATGGCATGAATATTGCACATATAGGTGAAGCTCATTTTAAATCTCCATACACAAATAGGAATTTGCTGCTTAAGGATCTTCTTCATGTTCCAAAAATTACCAAAAATCTTCTTAGTGTTTCACAATTTGCCAAAGATAATTCGGTCTTTTTTGAGTTTCACCCTTCTCACTGTTTTGTTAAGGATCAAGCTACCAAGGAAGTCGTCCTGCAGGGAATCCTTAACAATGGTCTCTACCAATTCACAGTGAAATCTTCTCCTGACAGTTCAAGCATCAACTCCAATTCTGTTTTCAATCAAGCCAAACAGACTGCTCCTTCAGCCTTTTTGACATCTCCTGCTGTTGTTTCTAATTCTAGTGATGTAGTTTCTGTTCCAAGCTTTAATTTGTGGCATAGAAGACTTGGACACCCCACTTTTGATGTTATCAAAACTGCACTTGGCAGCTGTAATGTTCCATTTTCATCAATGAAACCAAGCAATCTTTGCCATTCTTGTTGTGTATCTAAGTCCCATAGATTGCCTTACTCCCTGTCTCAGAACCAGTGTTCTACCCCTCTACATGTCATTCATAGTGATCTTTGGGGACCATCACCCATCATCTCTAGAAATGGCTTCACCTATTATGTTTCTTTTATTGATGAATATAGCCGTTTTACCTGGATTTATCTCTTAAAAAATAAGAGTGATGTTGCTACAGTTTTTAAACAGTTTAAGATGATGGTTGAAACTATGTTGTCTCTCAAAATCAAGATTCTTCAGTCTGATTGGGGTGGAGAGTTTCAGGCTCTCACTACCTACTTGAAAGAGTGCGGGATTCATCATAGAATTTCATGCCCTTATACACCACAACAAAATGGCTTGGCTGAAAGGAAGCATAGGCATATTGTTGAAACCGGTTTGTCACTTCTCACTCAAGCAAGATTGCCACGCAAATTCTGGGACGATGCTTTCCTTACAGCTACGCATCTGATCAATCTCTTACCCTCTAAAACCATAAACAACATATCTCCATTTGAAAAGCTCCACAATACCAAACCAGATTATCTATTTCTCAAGACTTTTGGTTGCCTCTGTTATCCTTACCTCAGACCCTATAACCAAAACAAACTCCAGCCCAGATCAGCAAGTGCCATTTTCATTGGCTACAGCCCCTCCCATAAAGGATACAAAGCACTTTTACCCAATGGCAAAGTCATCATATCTAGAGACATTGTTTTTGATGAATCAGTTTTTCCATATCTGACTGATCACTCAAATCATTCTTCTTCTACTCCTAATTTCTCTTCACCTTCTCTCCCTTTGGGCAATTTCATCACTCCTCAAATACAGTCCAGTACTCCATCTCCTAATACCTCTCAGTTTGATGAATCACACACCTTTTCTCCCTCATCTACCTCTATATCATCTACTCGTGCCCCTTCTCCCATCGTTCCACAACCAGACCTCGATCTCATCCCTTCCCCTAATAGTGATGATACACCCTCTGCTACTGATTCATCCCCTCCTCAATCAGCTTCGGCTAATTCTCAGCTAGTTACAGCCTCCACTCACCAAATGACCACTAGAGCCAAAGCTGGAATCTTCAAGCCTAAAATCTATAGCATCACCATGTCATCACATCTCATTCCCAAATCTGCTCTTGAGGCTCTCCTTATCCATGTCTGGAAAGCAGCTATGTTAGCTGAATTCCTTGCCCTTCTCAGGAACAAAACTTGGATTTTAACCACTCTTCCACCGGGAAAGAATCTCATTGGTTGTACTTGGGTTTTTAAGCTTAAACTGCATATTGATGGGAGCATTGCTAGGCACAAGGCAAGGCTGGTTGCTCAAGGCTTTGCTCAGCAGCCCGGTTTTGATTTTAATGAGACTTTTAGCCCCGTGGTTAAACCTCCTACTATTAGGCTGATCTTGAGCGTAGCAGTTTCTCATGGCTGGAATATCACTCATTTGGATGTTAACAATGCCTTTTTAAATGGAAATCTGGAGGAAGATATACATGAAACAACCGGTTGGTTTTGAGCAAGGTGGTCCTCACTTGGTGTGCAAATTGAAGAAAGCAATTTATGGTTTAAAACAAGCATCTAGGGCCTGGTTTTTTACAGTCCACTCTGTACTCATCAGCCTTGGTTTCTCTCAATCCAAGGCTGACGCGTCTCTGTTTTTTAGACATAAAGGCAGTGAGTCCATCTATTTACTCATCTATGTAGATGATATGCTCATTACTGGAAATTCTTCACCTTCTATTCAGAAAGTAATAGATCAGCTCAATAGTCATTTCTCCTTAAAGGATCTTGGTGAAGTGAACTTATTTCTTGGTGTGGAGGTCATCAAGACTACTGAAGGAGGCCTTCATCTCTGCCAGTCAAGTTATATCAAGGATCTTTTAAAGAAGGTGAATATGCAGAATGCCAAAGGTTGTCCTACACCTATGGTCTCTTCTTGTCATCTCAGTAAAGTCTTGGGTCAACCTATGGAAGATGCAAAGCTTTACAGAAGTATAGTAGGTGCTCTACAGTATGCTGCAATCACTAGGCCGGATATTAATTTTGCTGTCAATAAGGTGAGTCAATACATGGCTGCACCATTGGACACTCATTGGAAGGCTGTAAAAAGGATTCTAAGATATCTATCTGGCAGTATTGATCATGGAATTCATATACAAAAATCAAATGGCCATGTCTCCGCATTTTGTGACTCTGACTGGGCTTCAGATGTGGATGATAGGCGCTCTACAAGTGGATACTGCACCTATTATGGCAGAAATCTCATTTCTTGGTGTGCCAAGAAACAAACTGTGGTTGCAAGATCTAGCACCGAGGCAGAATATAGGAGTCTTGCTCATGTTACAGCAGAGGTAACTTGGCTTCAATCATTGCTAACTGAGTTGAAGATTGAAGCAAAAGGCAAACCGGTAATATGGGTTGACAATCTTAGTGCAATTGCCCTTGCTTCTAATCCGGTCTTGCATGCTCGAACTAAACATATTGAACTAGATGTGCATTTTGTTCGAGATAAAGTATTGGCAAAAGAAGTTGATCTCAGGCATGTACCCTCTTTGGATCAAGTTGCTGATATCTTTACCAAGCCACTACCTCATCAATCCTATGTGAGATTACGCAACAAGATTGGAGTCCTTGCTCAATCTACACTAGGCTTGAGGGGGCGTGTTAGCGGATCCCTCAGTTCTGAAAACAATGCAAGTGAAGATGACTCAAAGAAGAAGCAAATCAGTAATATATGTCATGCTGCATCTATGAACGTGGAAGGCAAAGAAGTTGATCCATCTCATCTTGTGAATGCTCCAGCTCACAATGAGGACCACATGATGAGCTGGAAGGATGTTGTTGTGAGAATGATGGAAAAGCAGAATTGATTCTCATCCTAGCTGATTATTGGTTGAGTATCGTAACTGATTTGGCTAGGACGATTAGGAGTCTAGATCCTTCTATGAATCCTTATATAATGCTATGTAATTGCTATCATTTTATTGATTAATGAAAAACTAAGCTTACCATTTTGCAATATCCGCTGCATTGCTTTCAAACATGAAAAAGCAAGTTTCCTTTTACTGAGAAGACATTCGAGGACAATGTGGAGAGCGGATTGACCGTCTTCTGCCCCGGCGACGACGCGATGAAGACATTTTCCCCCAAATTCAAAAACCTAACCGCCACGGGGAAGCAATCTCTCCTCGAATACCACGGCATCCCGGTCTACCAATCCATCCCCGGGCTGAAATCGAGCAACGGAATCACCAACACTCTCGCCACCGACGGCGCTAGCAAGTTCAGTTTCGATGTTAAAAACGACGGATCTGACGTCACGATTTTCACGAAGATCGTGACGGCGAAGATCGTCAACACGCTGGTGGATGAGCAGCCGCTGGCGATATACCAAGTGAATAAGGTTTTGATGCCGGAGGAGCTGTTTAAAGGAGTTTTGTCGCCTTCTCCGGCGCCGGCTCCGGGTCCAGAGGCCGATGCGGAGTCGCCGAAGTCGTCGAAGAAGAAGCATAAGTCGCCGCCTGCGCCGCCGGAAGCGCCGTCTGATTCTCCGGCGGATGCTCCGGATGGAGATGTGGCGGATCAGTCCACTAACGGTGCCGCTAGATTTAACGGCGGAGGATTCGTTGCAGTGATTTTGAGTCTCGGGTTTGCATTTCTTCAGCTGTAGATTTGTCTTATTTTTCTGAATTTTGCTGTTTTGTTGTTTGTTTGTTCTTTTACTCTTTTTTTTGTTTATTTTTATTTGGGATATTATTGATGGCCATTTAATTTTTTTGTATTTTTGGATTAGTGTTTAGATTGTTTAATGTTTTTAGAATATGGGAGAAAGTTGCGGCGGTGTCTGGTCATTGTATTTACTACTACTAGATTTAATTAAGTTATTCATAAAACTTTATAATTATTATATGAGTATATAAACATAGGCAGATTCAACAAAACTAAGACTGATTATTTATCAATTTCATTTTAATTTTTATACATTAGAAATATAGTACTCCATTATTTTAAATCTATCAATATACTCCTTTTTTTAAACGGATCAATATACTCCTATTTATCATTTCTTTCAAGTGATTCACTATAGTGTTATAATATCACAAATTGTGAAATTGATACTATAAACAATTCCTGAGAGAGATTCAACAAAACAAAGACTGTTTTTACTTTGTTACACAGTACTCCCTCCGTCCCACAAATATTGTCTCACTTTGATCGGACACGGGTTTTAAGAAATGTAATGAAAAGTGAGTTGAAAAAGTTAGTGGAACGTGATCCTACTTTTATATATTAGTTTTATAATATAATGTGAGTAAGGATGAGTTAGTGGAATATGTGGTCCACTACAAAAAATGGTAAAAAATGGAATGGGACAAATTTTGTGGGACGGACGGAAATGGAAAAATGAGACAATCTTTGTGGGATGGAAGGAGCAATACTTATGTTACAATAGTAATTAAATCTAGTAGTACTTCATTTAAGAACTAACGGAGTAATTAAAAAAGATGGCATGAACCACAAAAATAAAATAAAAGTACTAGGAAGCAAATATTCAATAAAGAAAGATAGAGAAAATAGTGAAAAAAGAGTTTTGTTAATAATGATAGTCAACTAAATTGCCGTGTGTAAATCACGGGAATATTAGTGTTTTTTTCTTCCTACAAATAGAAAATGAAATGTTCTAGTTTTTGAGGGATGACTTGCCCTTTTATTTCACATGCCATTCCATTATTGAGTATGCAACCATTTTAGAGTGGCACATGCTTTAACTACATGAGGAATAGTGCTCCCTATCCTCGTTAATTAAATATTCCAAGTTTGAATGCTCATCATGATACTAACATTACAATGTTTTGTTAAACGTATCATTAGTTCTAAAGTTGGGCTGATCATATAAATAATGCCCAAGACATGATCTCGGGTTCGCGTTCACTGTAATGCAGCCTTTACAATTTCATTCATTTATAATAAAAATTAGTCAAAGGGAGTCATTTGTAAAGCAGTCATGATAAAATTTCATTCATTTATAATAAAAAAATGATTCAAAGGAGTCTTTTGTAAAGCAGTAATGATGAAATACCATACTACTGGATGCAGAAAATTGTACATGGGAGGCTTTTTTTACACAAATAAAATCATAAAGCGGATAGGAAATTGGGATTATGAAGTAGAAATGATTAGTTAGATGTTGGAAGAGATAACAAAGTTGGTCAAGCCGCTGCATACCAAGTTGATCAAGCTGTTGGTCAAGCCGCCGCATGCCAAGTTGATCAAGCTGGAAGAGACAACAAAGTTGGTCAAGCCACATGCCAAGTTGATCAAGCTGTTGGTCAAGCCGCTGCATGCCAAGTTGATCAAGCTGTCGATCAAGCCGCTGCATGGCGAGTTGATCAAGCTGCTGCTTGCAATGCTGAGATTACGCGTGATAAACAAGTCATCAACTCCAGACGAGCCAAGGCGACAGAAAAGATAAAAGAGACGACAAAGGCGGTTGCACCAAAAGAACCAATCCGAGAGCTCACACGAGCTACGGCTGTGATTGAGCCAAACATACCAGCTAAGGTTGAGGACCACCGTTGTACTTGGAGAGACGTGTTGCTCAATGGAATGAAGAAGAGGGAGATTTTGCAGAGTTTGTTAAAGTAGACTAGTACAATGTTCAGAGTTTGTTAAAGTAGATTAGTACAATGTCCTAGAGTGAAGAATATATGTATTGTAACTTGTTACATTCGGTGCAATGAAAAATGCTGATTTGAGAGCTCTCACCAAACATAACTCTAGCATGTGTATCTTCATAGCTTCCGCAGCTTCTTTTCATTAGACACTGGGAGGGTAAGAAGCTCGTTTACATAGAGATAGCTGGGATTATGACTGAGGAATGATGTAGTAGGACGTGGTGTGAAGCCAGTGTAACCCTTTTCGAGTTTAGCTAGGCATATATCCGCAGCATACTTGAACACATAGTGCTGCTCCGCAAAGGGCTGTGCTGCGTATTCAGCAATGGGCATCCACTGCATATAACATGAGATAGATTAATGTATTCGGTTTCGATCTTCGTGTATTTGGTGATCTTGATTTTGATTCATTCGTTTAACTCATACCTGGGCTCCATCAATCTCAGACTCTTGTATTTGGATCTCAAACGATAGAGGCTTCAGCGTGCATAGAAAAAATAAGTCTGACTTCTGGTAAAAGGTCTTGTGCATTTGCCTGAATGCTAGCACATCGATGAATTCTGAATCAACCTGCAATGTAGCAACGTCTGTCGTCAGACAAGGTGGCCAAGAGCAGACTCACAACATATGTATTTATTTATTCACCAGTTAACAATTGCTTACTCCGGTTTCCTCTTTTACTTCTCTTGTTGCTCCTACAATGATATCCTCTCCCTGGATATGTGAAAGCAATGTACTTGTTGAAGCGTTTTGATTTTTCAAATGAAACTTTATTTAAAACACAAACCTCCTCGACCATTCCAGTGGGTATCTTCCAGATGCCGGTGCCTTTAAATCTGCCATGCTTTTCCAGAACAACGAGCAACTGTGCAAGATGAGTGGCAACAGGTAAGAAAGAGAAGAACTTTAGGGTTGCTCCTCAGAATCCATTTAACTATTTGAAGTTTTGAACAACTACACCAAATAAAATATGTGCTAAATCCACAAAGATGACGGCATTATTAACTGAGTATGTCATAAATTTGCAAGAAGTTTCATATGATCCTCTCAGTCAATTTTCCAAGCCAATCCAAATTTCTATAATAGAGTATTTAACACAGGCAGTTCACTTCATATACGTGTAATGGACCGAGATAAGCAAATATACATAGAATGATATGGAAAACACCTCTCTTTTGTCATTCAAGACAATAGCACCAATGCGGAGCCGGTGTGTTGCATTTGCTGGAATGGTACTAGGAGTTTCATGAATCCATTTTACAAGCATCAAATAGTGAGGCTCAGCATGGTGATACACAAATCCATCCTACAATGTTATAAATTGGTGTGATTAGATCAAACTCATATGTCAAGATTGGTGGTGCATCTACGCACATGGCAAAACATTGAAGATACAAGTCTTGAGTTGCTCTAGACTAACCAACTTTTTCTGTTGGTGCCTAACTAGATATAAAAAGTGAAAGAGGACTCAAAAACTTCAAAGGTCCTAAGTGAGAAGGAAACTACCTTGACTGCAGCTTCAGCGAGAGTCACAAGTTTAATTGGTAATTTAATCCAGACTCCCTTCTTCCCCTACATGATTTTATTACAGAACGTGAAGGTAAACATGGTATTTTATTAATACAAAATATTGAACTATTTATGAAGTCGACAGTCCAGAACGCAGTTAAGAATTTTATTCCTAACTATATCGGGTATCAACTAAGTGCATAGTCATTTATGAATGGCATTCTACGTGCTCGTTAAACAACTATATTCGTTCAAACAAATTTGAGACTCTGTTAGGTCAATATATGATGTAAACTAAGAAAAAGTAGAGATGTATTTCTGGAAGGTTATATGATGGGATACGAACTAAACAACTAAACAATAATTGCGAGCCCAATAGCAGTGACGGCCCATCAGCCCAAAACCCAAGAAAGAGTATCAGTTCGGCACAACCAAAGAGTTCGGTCACAGCCTATAGCTCGGTAAAAGCCGATCTATCGAGCTCAACTCTCAGATCGGCAAAAGCTGATCGGCAAAGTTCAGCAGTTCGGTCTCAGTATTCGACCGAACAAGGAGATAGTGGACCCATGCAGGATTTCCACGACCTCCATTACACCCACGATCTATTTAGTGGTATTAAGCAGTTATCAACCCCCCTACCAGGGCTGCAAACCACGATCTTAGTTCGAATGTATAAATAGAACTTAGATCAGATAGACCAGGGTTAAGTTCTCTAGATCCTGAATCTCATATAGCAAATCAGTATTGTAATCTGTAAGCTAGATCAAGCAATACAAATTTGCCCTCTATTCTTCCCGTGGACGTAGATTTACCTCAGTAAATCGAACCACGTAATTTTCAGTGTTGTGATCTTCATTTATTACTTGCATTTATTCCCATCAAAAATTCGCTAAATCATCACTGGCGCCGTCTGTGGGAAAACAGAAAACCAAAACTGTGATGAAAGCGAGTTTTTGATCCTCTTCCACCAAAAAATGCGTACCAGATCACATAATACCCATACTTCCGTCCGTGATGAACGTGAGGAAGCTAGTCCAGCCCGTAGGTCTGGAAAACAGCCTCTGGAGAAATCTGCCTCCAGTTCTCACGGTGAAAGAACAAACCACTCAAAAAGTCATCGCACCGAGCCTCCCCAGCAGCTCGATTTGAATGAGGCTGTCAAGTTGTTCTTGGCTGAGAAGCAGGATGAGTTCTTAACATTCCTGCAAAAGAGCCAGAAGCCGGAGAAGAAAACGGCGGATTCTCCCTCCCCCTCCAGACATGAAAGTCACTACCGCAGTAGTGTCGTATCTTCCAGGAGAAAGAATCCTCACCACCGATATGTTCCTTCTCCTCCTTGTTACCGAAATCACAGGAGAACTCCATCTCCACCATACCGTAGAGATGTCGGATTCGCTATGTATGGAGCGCTGAAGACTCCATTTTCGGATGATATCACCAGAACTCCGTTGCCACAGAATTACCGAACTCCGTCAGTGACTTATGACGGGTTAGTGGATCCTCATGATTTCCTGGGACGCTATCAGTATAATATGGCGAACCAAGGTCTCAATGAGGTTCATATGTGTAAGCTGTTTCCCGAGCTGCTCATCGGGAACGCAAGAAGGTGGTTTGATAGCCTCCCTCAAGGCAGCATTAGATCTTACAGAGATCTAATGGATGCTTTTCATAGGAGGTTCTTCCAGAAAGCTGAAACCCGAATCACTTCGGCTCAGCTGCTTTCTATACGTCAAGGTCGCGATGAAAAGATTAGCGACTTCATGACAAGATTCCACAAGGAATGCCTACAAGTAGATGATCTCAATGATCTACTTGTCATTTCGGCATTCCAAAATGGAATTCTGCCAGGAGCTCTCTATAGAAAGCTCGTTGAATGCAGTCCGCAAACAGCTCAAGAGATGTGGGACATTGCGGACCAGTTTTCTCGTGCTGATGAGGCAGACCGTCGAAAACGGTCTTTAGACAGCTCTTCCAGAGGAGACAAGAGGAAGCCCGATCATAGCGATCAGGGACATCCTCGCCGAACTCCTTTTGAAAGAATTCAAAGGGCACCGGTACAAGACAGATTGGGACCACGTCTCAATCCTGAGAAACCACCCGCTCAGTTCGTACCATTGAACAAGTCGAGAGCGGAAATTTTCGAACTGCATTCTGATATGTTCGAAAAACCAAAGCCGATGACGAAATCGGCCACGCGCCGAAGTCAGGATAAATATTGCTCCTTCCATCAAGACCACGGTCACGATACCGAGGAGTGCCGAAATTTGGCAGCAGATATTGATGTTCTTGTGAAAGCAGGGACGTTAAAAAAATACCAAAGCAAGCCGCCGAAAAAGAATAAGAAACAGAGAAGTGCGAACTGCGCTCCTCAGGATCCTAAAAGGCAACAGGATCCCGAAGACGATGACGAGCCGCAATATGATGGAGTGATCCAGACTATTGACGCTCTCCCAGCCGGGAAGACTAAATCGTCTCTAAAATCAGAGCGCAGAGGCTTCAATCGAGAGGAGCCAACACATAAAAGGCTGAAGAAGGAGGAAGTAATTACATTTTCAGATGCAGATCCCGTCCCGGCCATTTCTCCTCATCAAGACGCTATTGTCATTCAAGCTGGAGTGGCAAACAAACTGATCCACAGAGTGTTTGTGGATACAGGAGCGTCGGTTAGCATTCTTTTTAAAGAATGTTTTGATAAACTGGAAGTGGATCCAGCTCGGCTCAGTCCGGCCCCACTTCCTCTGAAAAGTTTCGCCCAGGAGGACACCCGCCCTGAAGGTATTATCAGCCTTCCGATTACGGTAGGAAGAGCGCCTACTAGCTCCAGTACGGTGATCGAGTTTTTTGTGGTAAAAGCTCGATCCCCGTATAACATTATACTGGGAAGAGACTGGCTCAACACAGTTCGGGCCATTTGCTCTACTTATCACCTCACAATCAAGATCCCCACTAAAGGAGGGATAGCAGCCATCCGAGGTGATCAAAAGAGAGCAAAAGAATGTTTGCAGATTGCGCTTAAAAGTGCCGAACAATCAGATCGGCACCATCAAGCATAGCAATCACAGCAGCCGGAGTCAGAGGCAGGCGAAATGAACGAAGTCACACCGGAGCCGAACTCGATGAAAGTTCAGTTATACGAAGATGATCCATCCAGAACGGTCAAGATCGGTTTCGCGGGAACACCTCTACTCCGGGAAAAGACCATCCAGCTCCTCAAAGAGTACAAAGATGTCTTTGCGTGGTCTCCGTTGGACATGACTGGAGTGTCTCCCGAGGTAATTACACATCGGTTAAATATTGATCCTTCAGTCCGGCCTATAAAACAGAAGCAAAGACTCTTTGCGGCAGAAAGAAATCAAGTCATCCATGACGAAGTCCGCCAATTACTGAAAGCGGATGTATTATTTGAAGTAAAATATCCTTCTTGGGTGGCCAATCCTGTGATGATCAAGAAAAAAGAAGGAGGATGGCGGATGTGCATAGATTTTACGGATCTAAATAAGCACTGTCCTAAAGATTGCTACCCCCTTCCCAACATAGATAAAAAAGTAGAAGCTCTGATAGGCTTCGAAATTTTCTGTTTTCTTGATTTGTATAGAGGATACCACCAAGTTTTAATGGATGAGAATGATGCTTCAAAAACGGCTTTCATTACTGACTTCGGTATTTTTGCTTATAAAAAGATGCCATTTGGTTTAAAGAATGCTGGAGCCACATATCAAAGGATGGTAGATAAGCTATTTCGGCACCTGATCGGAAAAGAGGTTGAAGTATATGTTGACGACATAGTTGTTAAAAGCAGAAGCACTTCGGAGTACGAAAACAATCTCAAATCCACTCTCGACGTGCTCAAAAAAGCCAACCTCAAACTCAATCCCCAAAAATGTACCTTTTTGGTAGATTCGGGAAAATTTCTGGGTTGTTGGGTTTCAAAGGAAGGACTCAAGGCAAATCCCCTAAAGGTTCAAGTTGTTCAGAACATGGCAATGCCGAAGTCCATACATGATGTGCAAAGGCTAACTGGATGTCTAGCCGCACTGAATAGATTCCTTTCCCAAGCAGCCGAAAAGCAAATGCCGTTCTTCAATGTTTTGAAGAAGGCACCAAAGTTTGAGTGGGGAGCCGAACAGAAAAAGGCTTTTGACGAACTCAAAAGTTATTTAACCGAACTTCCTACTCTCTCTGCTCCAACAGATGCCGAAGTGATATTCTTATATTTAGCAGCATCAGATCAAACCATTAGCGCGGTGCTTGTACGAGAAGAAGGCCTAAAACAGCGTCCTATCTACTTTACAAGCCGAGCATTAAGAGGTCCCGAAACAAGGTATCAACCTCTGGAAAAAATTGCTCTGGCATTAGTAAATGCAGCAAGGAGACTGCGGCCATATTTCTATGCTCACAAAGTATGCGTCTTAACCGATCTTCCACTTCGGCAAGTTTTGACTAAGCCAGAAGCATCAGGCAGAATTGCCAAGTGGGCCATAGAGTTGGGAGAACATTCAATAGAATATCTACCTCGGAAAGCCATCAAGGGACAAGCCTTGGCAGATTTTCTTGTAGAGGCAAAGTTCGATCAGGCAATCCCTATTATTGCCGAACAGAAAAATCCTACCAATGATGAACTAACACAGCCCCAGAAACCCGAAGTAGAGCCGCCGGACTGTTGGATTGGATTCGTAGATGGAGCTTCGAATAAGACAGGAAGTGGAGCTGGTATTCTACTTATCGCTCCCGACGGACACGAAGTAACTTATTCACTTCGGTTCTTATTCCCAACCACTAATAACGAAGCCGAATACGAAGCCCTTCTTGCCGGACTTCAGTTAGCGCAACGTCTACTTGTCAAATCTCTCAAAATTCATTGTGATTCACAAGTCATAGTGAATCACATGCTGGGTACAAGTGAAGCCCGTGGTGAAAGGATGAAAAAATACTTGGACAAAGCGCAAAGTATTAGCCGAAATTTCTCTTATTTTCGGATAATCCGCATTCCCAGAGCGGGAAATAGCCGAGCAGATACTTTAAGTAAGTTGGCCTCATATCCGAGCTCAAAGGTGGAGGAATTACCGCACAGAAGCATTGATGAAGCTGAAGTACACTCAGTAACCAGTTCACCAAACTGGATGACGCCAATATTAAAGTATCTAGATCAAGGACAACTGCCCGAGGATAAGAGAGAAGCAAGGAAAATCACATGCCGAGCACGTCGGTATGAACTTCATGAAGGAGTCCTATATAGAAAGTCCTACCTTCAACCGTTATTGCGATGTGTAGGACCAGAAGAGACGGATTACATCCTTAGAGAAGTTCATGAAGGATCTTGCGGTAGCCACATCGGAGCTAGAGCATTAGCTAAAAAAGTTCTGAGATGGGGATATTATTGGCCAACTTTGGTACAAGAAGCAGTACAGCTAGTTAAGAAATGTACGAAATGCCAAATCCATGCAAATATCCCAAGGACGCCGCAGACTGATCTATGTGCTATGCAAAGCCCTTGGCCTTTTATGCAATGGGGCATAGACATAGTAGGACCACTACCACAAGCTCCCCGGCAAATGAAATTCTTGATCGTTGCCGTGGATTACTTCACAAAGTGGGTGGAGGCTGAACCATTAGCTACGATAACAAGCTCAAAGGCATTAGATTTTGTCTGGAAGAACATAGTTTGCCGATTTGGCATACCCCATATCCTCATTTCAGATAATGGGACTCAGTTTACTGACAAAACATTCAAGAATTGGTGCCAAGAGTTGAATATTCAACAGCGGTTCACTTCAGTCTCTCACCCACAAGCAAACGGACAAACGGAAGTAACAAACCGTACTTTGGTGAAAGGATTAAAAACTCGGTTAGAACAAGCCAAAGGACAATGGGTAGAAAATCTTCCTCAAGTCCTATGGTCTTACCGAACTACACCAAAAACCTCCAACGGTGAAACTCCGTACAGTCTAGTGTACGGCACTGAAGCCGTAATTCCGGTTGAGATCGGCATACCCAGCCCCCGAACCCTTAATTTCTCAACAGAACTGAATGACGACGGACTGAGAGCCGAACTAGATCTTGCCGAAGAAAGAAGAGAATTGGCCTTCATAAAAGAAGCCAAGTACAAGGAGCAAGTAACCCGGTATTATAACCAAAGGGTGAAAAAGCTGCAGTTTCAAGTGGGAGATCTCGTATTGAGAAACAATGAAGTAAGCCGAGCAGAAAAGCTGGGCAAACTTGAACCCACATGGGAAGGTCCGTATCGGGTGTCAGAAGTCCTGGGAAAAGGGTCTTATAAATTAACTCACATGTCAGGAGAACAAGTACCCCGAACATGGCATATTTCCAACCTCAAGAAGTTCTATTTGTAAGAGACAAGGTCCGGTCAGTCTTGTGTCTAGTTCGGTCCTAGGGTTATGTGCTTTCATATTTTTATTGTTCTTTATACTTGTCGTTTTTTAAAAAGATTAAAATCTTTTTCGTCCTTTTTATTTGTCTCTCTATGTGCGTTTTGTCTCTTATAAATGTTACTGAGGTATATTGTTCCTTAAAGGCTGATCCCCTTTTTTTAGATCATGTATTAAAGACAATTGTGAGTCCAAGCTTCTAAGGAAGATACAAGATTCCACAATTCAGCTTAAGAAACAAGCAATTCGTCTGAAACGAACTGCAATAAGCCGAAAACCACTCCGGTTAACTAGGGAAAGTCCAATCCAAGCGATAAAACTCGCCAAATAAGGACACTAACTAAGTCCGGTAAAAGAAGAGTTTACTTCATAAGACCTAGGACGAGTACAATAAATGAAATAAAAAATCGCTGAACTGTAAATACGCAGTGATAGAAGCGAAATGAAAAAATTTCATTTACTAAGTCTTGTGGGGCATACAATTCCGCTGCCCTACGAGAATGCGTTACACCATTACAAAGGACTATTCTACTGTCTACGATTGCTAAAGTTGAGCCACCTATCCGAAAAATCCTCATGATGCTGAGTTCGGGCGTTCCGAGCAGTTGAAGAATAAGTAGGTGGACGAGATGCTCTGATCGACCTACCGCCTCTTCCCTGAGTCCGGGAAGTTCTAGCACCTCGGCGGCGAAGAGTCTCTTCACGAAGCATTCGCTGATCTTGCTCACTCATATTCACAACTCCTCTACGAACTTCAGGGCGTTCTTGTCTTGACGTTTCCGGTTGCTCCTGAGTCCGTTGCTGATTTGGAGTAGAATTTTGAGTAAGTGGATTAGAGGTTTGAGTTGGAGTGTGAGCATCTGTTAGCGGGAAACGGCTAAGGAATCTCTCGATTGAGGGACGCCGGGAAAGAATGATGTCGTACAGAGAAGCCAAGCGCCGCAATGATTTCACAACTTGTTGGCAAGCCGAGCTCTCCAGCACATTGTTCTTCCGGAGTACATGAAGCTTCTCCCACAGTTCATCAACTTGATTCTGAACTTCAGATATAGTCATTCCCCCGCGCCCGCAGATGAAATCTTCATATGCAGTCCTCTCAGCGATGACAGTATTCAGCTCGGCCTCCAGATCTTTCTTTATGGACTCTAAGTCCTTATTGTTGGACTCCAGCTCCACTAAACGAGCCAAGAGTTCATCATACTTCATCTGGTCATCTATAGCTTTTTTCTCAGCTTCATTTAAAGCCAAAGAGTATAGCCGCTTCCAGTGAAGTACCTCCAGCTCCTTAGAGTTAAGAATACGAAGCAGCTATGTCAGTTCGGCATTTCAGTTTACCGAGCAGGCAGTAAACCACAATAGGAGTAAAAGAGATTAAGAAAAGCTATAAGGAAGACACGAGTGTAGAAAGAAGAATTTTTTTTCATTCACAAGAAAAAATTTACACAAGGAGGGCTTCAAGGCCATTTTACAAATAGAAAGAAAGAAACTAAACTAAGAGAAGGGAGACGAAATCATACTCCGCCAGTTTCGTCTCCGGCTTCCCTGTGGGTTTCAGCTTCTTTCTCCTTGTCGACCTCGGTCTCAGCCTCGGCCTCCCTCCTCCCTCCCTCCTGCTCGGCGCCCCCATCGCCGATCTGCTGCACCTCTTGCTCGGCGTGCCCGTCGCCGGTCTGCTGATCCTTCTGCTCGGTCTCCTTGCCGGCCTCATTTTCCTGCTCACCCTCTTCTTTGAAAATTGAAGCGGGTGAAACAGGCCCCAAGGAGGCAAAGATGGCCTCCATGTTCTCGTCACGGTCAGCACGGCAATTACGGACTCGTTCAGCAGAAAGCAGGACCGATGAAGACGCAAGCTCCTCAAGGAGCGGCAGACTCTGGAGACGCGCTGCAATCTCTCGGCCATACAGCGGCAAGACGACTTCGGGTTCCTGCTCAACATTATCGGTCATCAATTTCAGCAGATCACCGATAAGGGCCGAAAATTGATTGCTCAAAAAGAGTTTCTCCGTGTAAACACGGAGAGCCTCCCCCTGAGCAACCACGGCAGCCGCCTCCCTCTGTTTCGACCGCTCTCTCTGGATAATGAGCTGGTCTTTGGCACGCTGGGCTTCATCCTGAGCCGAGATCATAGCGGCCCTTGCCCTCTCAAAGTCTGCCCGAGCCTGTTCGGCCTGGTGACGAGCAGCATTCAAATTCCTCTGCATCTCATCATAATCGCTGGACGCTTTAGAGAGTTCAACTGTGACGAGTTTGCAGAGCATATTGTTCCTCTGAAAATGGAAAAAGGAAAAAGTCAACAGAGGGGCCACAAAAAAAAATATAGGAAAGAAGCAAAGCCAGAAAATCAAGAAGAAAATTCACCTCTACAAAGTCCTTTGGCCATAAAAAGGGCTCAGAGATATGTTCCGAAGTGGCCGTAACCACTCCTGATCCATAACCCCCCTGGACAATGTCTCTCTCTGGCGCTTTTGGGGGTTTCTGAGTCTTCGCCTTCCCCCTTGCCGAGGTCGATCCCGGCTTTTTTGGATCCGAAGACTGACTCGAAGAGGTCTTCTGCCTCTTCGGATTCTTCTCGGCATCAGACGCCGAGCTGGTGGTTTTCTGTTTCTCCGGCTCCTTTGATTCGGAGGATTTGCGACCAAGCTTGCTTAGCATGTTCACTGCCAAAAAGCAAGAAAACAAAGTTAGTTTTCGCCGCTAAAGCAGTAAAGCATAAAAAAGAAATCCTTACCCTCAGTCTCTTCGTCCGAAGACGAGGAGTCGAACACGAAGTCACCCTTGACGAGCTCAGATTCCAAATACTGTTTCCTAATCATGGGAATCTTATTGAGCCCGCCCTCGAGCTCGTCCAACGGTTCTACCCGAGGATGAGGAATTACGGACTTCGGCCCTCTCCAGGAAAAGTCCGGAGCCGCTGTCCTATTGTAAAAAAAGAAGCGATTTTTCCACATCGGCCATTTGGTTTTACAGAAGGCTCTAAAGGGCTGTAAAGGGATCAAGTAAAACCAGGATCCCTTTCTCTTAAACTGAAAGAAATTAAGGATTGCCCTCAGAGACAGATCCTTTTCTAGTCTACGCAGCTCGGCAGCAAAGGCCGATAAGTGCCTCCAAGAATTTGGAGTCACCTGACCTAAAGGAAGTTGGAAAAAATCAAGAAGCTCTACAAAGGCGGGGGGAAGAGGGAAACGAAGCCCGCATTCTAAGCAGGCTTCGTAAACGGTGGCATAACCCTCCGGCGGCGAGTTAGCCCTATGAGTGTCGTCGGGAATCACCACTAACCCCCCAGGAAGAAAATATTTTCTGTGTAAGGATATCACAGTATCCTTACTCAAAATGCTGTGAAAATATTCTACCGTCTTCTCCCCGGACTTTTTCCGGCCAGAAGATCCCTTACCCCCCTTCCTACCACTACCTGATTCAGAAACAGTTTCAGAAGAAGAAGACATGATTCTTACTCTTTGATGGTCGAAAGTCTCTGAAGAAATTCTTGAAGAAGCGGAAGAAAATTTTACGAAAAAGAGAGAGAATGCAGAAGAAATAATCGCAAAAGTGTTCCAATGATGAAGAAAGGAAATATTTTTCAAATTCGTCGCACCGTTTCAAATCCCACTTTTTCTGGATTCTCTGGCCGGATTTGCTATCACATTTAATGCAGACACGTGCAGAGCACGTCCCCTGACGTCAGCCTCCCCCTTACACCTATCCAAAATGCCGAAGTGATTCACTTCGCTTTTCGGGGGGGGTGGTGATGGGATACGAACTAAACAACTAAACAATAATTGCGAGCCCAATAGCAGTGACGGCCCATCAGCCCAAAACCCAAGAAAGAGTATCAGTTCGGCACAACCAAAGAGTTCGGTCACAGCCTATAGCTCGGTAAAAGCCGATCTATCGAGCTCAACTCTCAGATCGGCAAAAGCTGATCGGCAAAGTTCAGCAGTTCGGTCTCAGTATTCGACCGAACAAGGAGATAGTGGACCCATGCAGGATCTCCACGACCTCCATTACACCCACGATCTATTTAGTGGTATTAAGCAGTTATCAACCCCCCTACCAGGGCTGCAAACCACGATCTTAGTTCGAATGTATAAATAGAACTTAGATCAGATAGACCAGGGTTAAGTTCTCTAGATCCTGAATCTCATATAGCAAATCAGTATTGTAATCTGTAAGCTAGATCAAGCAATACAAATTTGCCCTCTATTCTTCCCGTGGACGTAGATTTACCTCAGTAAATCGAACCACGTAATTTTCAGTGTTGTGATCTTCATTTATTACTTGCATTTATTCCCATCAAAAATTCGCTAAATCATCATTATACTCAATCAACACACACATAATGGACCCTTGACTCTGACTTGGACTCGCTAGTTGGTCAATATGACAGTTGGTCAGTCAAGAGATCAAGAAGGACCAAGTGCTTCCAAGAATAATATGTTTGGACTTCAGGTATATACACGTCAACAATGAAACTAAGAAAAACTCCAAGCTTCAATGGTAACTAGACAAAGCTTTTTAAGTATGAAGTGAATTCTGGCTCTTACAGTAATCTGGACTTCTCACCAAAACACAGTTTTGCATAACATGATTATACAATACGTGAAATCAACAACACAAGTGAGCAACGCCACCCATCTGTCATGGATGAGGATGTAAAAAAAAGCATAACAAACATGACACTGCAAAAGCTTGTTTCAATCTAAGAAATATATAGATGATTCAGATCCTTTAGTTTTGAAGTTCTGTGAGGATTACTTCACTGCTCCAAAAGATGGAAACGGCAGGAATTGATATTTCATATTAAATAGTAGATGAGAAGCAAGGTTTCCATTTAGCAGATTTTGAATCATATGAAAAGCAAGTAACAGTTGCTTAGGCATCATGTTAACTCAGTGATCTCAAAGCATGGGTGCAAAATTACCTGCAGTTTCCACTGTGAAAGTGAAGTTTTGAGAAGCAGAGCAAATTCAGTGGGATCCATGGGATCCTTCAACTCCACTATGATACCCCCGTGTTCGTCTTCGCATGAAGGAAGCACGGGGGCATCTTCCGTTCCCTTTTCAGAATTCTCTTGGTCCATTATGCCACAAGCAACCTGAATTTAAGAAGCAAGATCAATCTTAGTCACAGATGCACATATAAATGGTGTAATCAAAGCTTGAATATACAAGTAGGATAATCACAGAAATGAAAAATTAAAATACTATCAGAGATAATTTTCTCAAATTCTCTGCATCAATCACAGAGCTTTAGTAACTCAAAATTAATTTTCAATGGCACATAAGCAAGCATATTAACGAACGGATTCTATTAATCCTACATCGATTGAAATACTGAAATTCACCAAATAACACTGTTGTATCGCAAGTTACAGATGTTCGAACTTATCTAGACATCAGATTCCCACTCAGAAACAGTTGCAGCAGCATAAATTAATTCAGGAAAAATCGAAACAAATTGAAAGCGGAATAGCAAATATGAATGATAAAATCGAATAGGATAGACATTAACACAGCATTGAGAGAAGCTAGAGCAGTGGAAATGGGGGTGCAGCAAGGTAGAGGCAAGGAGGCCGCAGTTTATAGTAGAAGGTAGGCGTCACTGCAGCGAGAGGAGCGTGACGCGGAGCATAGAGTCCAAGTGGCAAATGGATCGACTCCACCATGTTGATATGATTGGGTAAAGCGTGGCGTGGCGGCAACAAGCCTGCACTTCGGCTTATCCGGGCCGTGGGCCCGATCCACACTCGAGTGTTTCAGTCATTGAGTGTGTTGAGTGCGGCGGCTTCGCGTAGAGTTTAGACCTATCATCGCCACTACCTACCGCCCACTAATCGAATTCAAGTGCGACTCCTATTAGAAATGGGCCACTCACCCCTTAAAAGGCCTCATAAGGGGGAGGGTTATCCACACTTATATAGGTGAGCTAGGATCGTTACCAAGTCGATAAAGGCCTCATAAGGGGGAGGGTTATCCACACTTATATAGGTGAGCTAGGATCGTTACCAAGTCGATGTGGGACAAGAATTATGAATTTTAACACGCCCCCTCACGTGTGGGCCGGAATGACACATCGGACTTCCATCACGTGGGTAGGCAAGAGAAGAGATAAAGAGATATAATCCATCATCGACTTGGGCCCGCTCTGATACCATATTAGAAATGGGCCACTCACCCCTTAAAAGGCCTCATAAGGGGGAGGGTTATCCACACTTATATAGGTGAGCTAGGATCGTTACCAAGTCGATGTGGGACAAGAATTATGAATTTTAACATTGTTGGGTCCACAACAGCACTTGAGCACCACTTGAATCAATCCCAGCTTCTGATCTTCGTGTATTACGTTGCGATTTTTCAAATTGTGCCAAAAATTAAATTCTAAGAGCCTCCCCAATAGTTTTAGATAAGCAATAACTCAGCCATAGCCTAGCCACAAACTGCTCCTGTCACATCAGCAGCCCTACAAACTCCTCCGACCACAGCATCAGGACAAGCAACTGGACAAGCAATAGCTCAGCCATAGTCTAGTCACAATAAACAAAATTATAAAAATAAATAATTAACAATCACACAAAATACGGAATTAAATTTACGACACATATATGGGAAAATTCAATAATAATATTAAAATTAAAAAAGTACATTAATTAAAAAAATTTACATTAATTTAAAAAAAAACTCCTCTTCCACACACGAATTACGGAATTACATAATTAAAAATTACAATCACGCAAAATACGGAATTAAATTTACGACACAAATACGGGAAAATTCAATAATAATATTAAAATTAAAAAAAGTACATTAATTAAAAAAAATTACATTAATTTTTAAAACAATCATCTTCCACACACTAATTACGGGATTACATAATTAAAAATTACAATCACACAAATACGAAATTAAATTTACGACATAGATACGGGAAAATGCAATAATTTTATTTAAATTAAAAAAAGTAAATTATAAAAAAAATTACATAATTAAAAAAAATCTGCTAGCCGATTCCGAGCCCGCAATGGCAGCTAGCGGATCGCCTAGCGCCCGCGAATCGGCTAGCCTAAATTGTCGCAATGGAGGCTAGCGGATCTACTAGCGGTCGGCTAGCCTATCCGCTAGCCTCCATTGTGGATGCTCTAACTACCATAGTTGTTCTAATTATGAATAATTATTTATGTTTTTTAATGTATCTTAAACTATTTTTTAATTTTACAAAGTATTTTTTTTTTTGGAATGTGTTACTTTTTAGAAGAGTATATATTTTTCTTACCTAAAATTAGTATTTCACAATAAATTGCAAACATTTAATACTCCTTTCATCCATTTTCCATTATTAATGTCCTATTTTTCTTTTTCGCGCCAATAATTATGTCATTATATTTTTATTACTTTTAGCATTTATTACTTTTAGCAAGGAGACCTCATATTCAATTAACTTAATTAATTCATATTCTTTTATTATAAAATTAATGGAGTATATAAACTAAGACTTACATTATAGTACTATTTTTTTATCCATTTTCTTTTACAAAATCAAATTATTTCTTAAAACTTGAATTGATAAAAAAAATAGACATTTATTACTAGACGGGGAAGTATATGCTTCAATGAATCATACTCGGACATAAACACTTTTACTAAGTACTACGCTTGAGACAACGCTTTGTAAGTTTGAAATAAACCCGAAAGAATTACAGCCCTTTAGCTGTTAAAATGTCTCGATTTTTATCCTATGAGGCTTTTCATTTACAGGCACTATTGCTAGTTCCTTACATATTACTAGTATGTTGTATTGAAAACCTCCATAAATTTCGTAGCTCATTCATTCCCATTTTTCTCTCTTTTGTTTTGCTTCATGCCATTCCCATTGTTTTTCGGCATGACAATGCCTCAAACTATAGGGAAAAAATGAGTAAACTAACACTTATGTGTAGGATAGTGGTGTAATTCCGGTTGCCACATTAATATCTCGATTAACAAAAGAGTGTACAGTACATTTTATGCAATGGAGATTCTAAACGTCTCAAACGTTGAGACAAAATCAACCATTTATGTTTAGTAGTATTAGACAAATTAAAATGAAAATATTAAGTTGCTCAAATAAATAATGGAAAAAATATATCCAAGGTGGAAAACAATATTTTAGTTTAATATGTTATTGCAATGTGAAGTCCACCTATTAAATACTCCTATAACAAGTGACTATACATGTAGATATAAAATAGAACATGGAAAAATATTAGGCCTAACAATGTGTTATGCCTAATTACTAAAAATTCATTAAAATGACCCTAGATTAATGTTCATTAAAATATTTGAGTTATATTTCAACTTAGATTTGAAATGTTCGCGAATCTAATCTCTATCAATTAAAATGACCCTAGATTAATACGTCCAATGATCCAAACATTATAATACTTAGATAAAGCAAAGGGTAAATCTAATATTCCAATTAACTAAGTATATAATAAGTTGGATCCAATGCAATGAATTTACGTGCATAAAAGAACGATCAAAATGTGAAGTATAGATCAGTTACGTGAAGATTAGAAAGTGAAGTAGTTGCATAAGGACAAAAAAATGGCTTGTACATTGCATACATACATCTAACGTCATTACTTCGTGACATCTTATCATTTGTTATCATAATAGGTCTCGTAGCCATTACCTAACCTATCTCATAAGTCAAGGGTATCCACTATAAGGCGGACACGCCCAATAGCCCCGCCCCAATTTTTGTCCATAGCCCCAATTTTGTTGTTCACAGTCCCAAAATTCTATTTCCGCCACTATAGTGGACACCTCCAATAGCCCCCAAATTCCAAATACAAAATTCTACATTTTCATAGCCGCGTCCTCGCCCCGAACGCGGCTATCCCGCGTCCGCCGCCCCAATAGCCCCCAAAAGTTGTCCGCCCACCTTCCCCACTATAGCCGCCCGCCCACCGCCCCCAGACGCGGCTATAGCCGCGTCCTACCCATAGTGGTTACTCTTAGCCATTATTTTTTTTTTGTTGCTCGCTGGCTATATTAGAGCAAGTTACAAGTTCTTATCAAACTTTAATCGTATGTTTGATGCTTATATTTACTTTAGTTAATAGTCCATGTTACTTTTATGGCCAGAGAAACCCATCTTCACGTCTATGTTTTAACCTAGAAAATTAACCCAAGATTTTGGTGGGTTACATAAACATATTTGAATTGAATCATGACAGTGGATCAATATAGTTGTGCGTGTTTGATAAGGATTTAAAAGAGTTTCTAAAATTAAAAAGTTCACACTTTTTAAGAATGAAAAAAAGGAAAACAATTCATATTTTTTCAATAATGGAGGAAGTATTATACATACTGAAAATAGGTAGGATTTGGAGAGTACTTTTTTCTGCTGCGTGAGAGTAAAATTAATTGTAGGATACTTTTAATTTCGTGGGATTAAATTATTGAGATAGAGGAAGCTCTGATTATTTTTCCATTTCTCCTCTTCACTGATTATTTTCTTCTTTCTTGTCATGCATGCATACCAAGTCTTATGACCACCCACTTTTTTTCAGAAAATAAAATAAAATAAAAAAACATGTCCAGCAATCATCTTTATTGAAGAATCTACTTTCCAGATCTAACACAAGTTCTAACACATCACAACATGTGAAGTCAAGAACTCAGAAGCAGCATTCAGAAAAGTAGAGCACAAAGTTACTCTAGATAAATTCTCGTGGGTCGGTGACGAAACCAGTCAATGCAGATGCAGCAGCCGTGTATGGAGAAGCTAGATATATCTGTCCTTCTTTGTGGCCCATACGCCCGGGGAAATTCCTGTTTGTGGTTGAAACACAGACCTGCATTTTACCAAGATTGCAATATTCACTAGTTGTTATAACGTCTCTTGTCATAAATCCATACAACTGTGATGCATCATTCTAACCGATAAGATATCCTAAGCACAAATAAATCACGATGAAGGAAGTACAAATTATATTCTCAAAAACAAAATATACATCTATAAACAGTTCAGAAAAATGTAATCTATAATTACATAGAACTCTATTCATATGGACCTAACTCTGTGCTGCATGCTACATATGTAACTTTCCTCGTTTTACTTGTAAAACTAATCATTGTTATGTGTGAACTTTTAAAGGGGCATGGGTTTTAATGCACAATTGGTAAAATAAGATAGAAAGTGATTGAAGTATTGTCAATAGAGAATGGGTCGCACCTCATTAGAGAAAAAAAAAGTTTCCTAAAATAGAAAATTTATATTTTTAAAGGACAAAGGGAGTATCAAAATTCCCTAGATGGGTTTTACATATTGAGGTGGTGTTAAGCAAATGCGTATTTATGCAAAAGCAATATGAGAAGTAGTAGAGTATATTAAGCCCAAACAAGACCTTTACTTATTCCTGAATAATTGAGTTAATCATGTTTTGTGTCCCTAACTTTTCTTTTGATTCTCGCTTGGCATAACAGTTCAAAAAACCCAATTCCAGCAACAGAACAATGAGCTAGTTCATCAGAATCTAAGGTAGTTTACAGTTTGCTTGGGGTGACTATTTTGTTATAATAGTGTGTCCCCAACAGTTTTTTAATTCAAAAAATGTCCACGGCATTATACATCTGACTTCTCCCAAAGCTGAGGGTTTTTTAAGAGAAAAAACATGAAAGTTGGGAAAATAAAATACTATTAACCCCCAAAAAAATCACCTCAATTAACTATAGTCCACCTAAGATTATGTCAATTGGGACATATACCAAACTTTTCAGTGAGTTGGGGGATGTAAAGAGAAAAGGTAAGTATTGAACATGTTCAGAAAATTGCTTTATATTGGGGACATGATTACACCAAAATTTAAAAATAAAATTATTTTGAAAACTTGAGTTAAAAACTTATCTAGTAATCAGACATGCAAAAGCCTTTTCAATCACCTTTTTCCTTAGAGACCGGCGTCAAGCTAGCATATACTGCTATAAAACACAATGGGTACATACCTGAGCTTCATTCATGCGTGCATATGTGTCTCTTGGTCCTCCCAAACAAGCACCACAACTGGGGCTTGCAGGAATGTCGCATCCAGCTTCCTCAAATATCTGTGAGCAAGTTTTCCCACCCGATCCTGGGACCGGAAGGCTATATACATCCATCCAAACCTGCGGAATATGTGTAATTTAGAAACAAAATATTTAATGTTTGGAATGGACGTTTTACCTTTGGTCTGTTTAGAAAACATGTGTAATTTAGAAAAGCATACCTTCTGCGTAGCTGGAACTAGGAAGGTTGGGACTTTGACCTTTTTACCCTGTGAATCAGCAAATATGTGTAAGTTCGAGCAAGTTTTTGCATCCCAACGACGATTTTCTGAGAGAGCACATATGCTTATAATCAACTGATATGATACTTTTCACAAACCATAACATTCACTGGTAAAAGGTCCACACATATTTATCACACATAAACTTAAGTGCATAAAGAAATAGAGCATCTCCAGTACTAGCATGCACTAAATTAGGAAGGTTTTAGACGGCATCAGATTTTGAGTTTACACAGAAGATACATAACAAGCTTCTCATGATTTGAGATCACAAAAAAGGGGCAGTACTAAAACAATACATTTAGCTACTTACCGAAGCAAGGAATACTTTAGCAGCAGCCATGAAATCTTCTGTTTTCCCACCAGTACAAGATCCAATATATACCCTGTCAATTTTCACATCTTTGCATTCTCGAGCTAAAGCACGATTGTCGGGAGAATGAGGCTGATATCCATAAATTTTATGTCAGTGTATAAAAGATGTTAGATATTTTAGGGTAAAACAGGAGGATTCCCTATATATTTGATCAAAAACGCAATAAAAAAACATTTAATGAAGTAGCCTAAAATCATTGGGTTAATCGATACTCCAAAAACAGAACTACACATCAAAATTATCAGCAAGTGTGACAGACTTACAGATATGTCTCATTCCACTAAAAATTAAAATTTGTTGAGTTAGAATAGATTCGTGGATCAAGCTAGCTGATCCATTTTAGATTTAACAAATTGGTGTTCCGAAAATATACATCTTTCATGACTCAGTTGACCTAATGGATAGTAAAAAATACCCTTGCACAATCATTTAAGTATTCAATTACTTCAAAATCATAAAACTTAAGTTTGATAATTGTAATTAATTTCATTAAATACTTCAGAAGATTAAAAAAGGATTGAATCATTTCGACAAATTTTACCTATTGCTAACATTATGATTCATAAAACCAAATATTATTAACTAGAGAAGGGGGAAGAGAAGACTGTGCAAGCACTTGAAATGTCAAGTCATTAGCTATAACATAGAGAATATATTTTCTTTTCACACATTAATCTATAGGTTAATTAGAGTTTATGGCTTGATCTTTGGGCCAAGTTGCAAAAATGGCATGACCACAAAAAAAGTCCGATCTTTGGGCACGAGTGGCAAATATGACTCATGCCTGTATTTCTTGGCTTTCTGGGCTGGGCTGAAAATTCTTACATGGAAGGCCCAAACTTAGCATGGATGTTCTGATTTTATTTTGTATATTACATTGAAAGAAAATACTATTTTGGGCATCAAACGACATCATTTTGATGCTCAAGTGAAAAATGCTTTTTCCACTAGTTTACAAAATAAATTAGAATATCCAAGTCGGATCAGAGCCCAAAAATGATGGCACGGGCCATATTTGCAACTCAGTCTCAAAGGTCTCCCTACTTTTGCAATTTTTTTCACAGATCAGGCCATTTATGCGATTCGGCCCAAAGGTCTGGCCATTTGAACAACTTGTCCCGAAAGAAAGGCGTAAACCATAATTAACCGCGAACTAAAATGGAATGTACATTAACCAGAAGCACAAACAACCACACCCCAAAATATATGTTTTCCACACTTTTCAATCAAAAAGAACACACCTCAAGAGTATAAGAGTTACTTATCATACAATAAATCTTCCTTTCATAAAAGATCTAAATGAGACAGCGTGTCTATATGAAACATTTAAGTCTCTAATGATAATTTCCTACGAGGATATAAGGACAAACAATGAGGTTTATACTACTCACCTTAGCGACCAAAGGCTCGAGCTTTGAAATATCAAATCTGTACTCTTTGAGAAACCTAATTAAAAGAAATTTGACCATAAGCACCCAATTATACAACTTTACCATATTAAAGAAATGACATGATGCTAAAAAGATCATAATAGTTAGGTTATATTAAAAATTGACAGGAAAGTATATTGATCAATGTGTCAAAGGGAATTCCAAATTTAGGTCACAAGTGAGGTTTCCATATATCACAAAGGATGGGAAATACCGAAATAATATGTCAAAGAGAATTCTAGCACAATCTCTCTCTGCTAATATTTGATTTAAGATTAAGACTAGAAGTGTCGCAAACATAATACTGTTCAACTTGCAAAGGTAACAACAAACTACCTGGCTCCTCCATCGCTAAATACTGGTTCAAATGGCAAAGATGTCTTGCCCTGGGCAGCCAAAAAGTAATGTCACTAAAAAGAGGACAACTTGTAATATAGATGTTCTCGTTTCTAGCAGATTACAACACAAGGAAACTTGAACCAGCGTGTATATTTATTATTCATATATTCACAATGATTGGTTAGTTGTGTGCAATTTGTGAACCCTGTGTGTTTTTGTTCAGACAGATACTACGGTCACAGAATATATCTCCTAAAACTAACCTCAAGGTACTTGTAAGTGGTACTATCAGCAGGGACGACACCATTCTTTCCCCCAGCTTCAACTACCATGTTGCACAGCGTCATTCTTTCTTCCATCTTCAGCAAATAAATTTCAAGTTGCATAAAGAACAAATTAAAGGGAATTCAGGATATTATCCTCAAGAGCCTATATGCATTTACTGAAGTAGTTAGATGCACTTACGGTCAAACTTTCAACAGTAGAACCAACAAATTCCATTGCTTTGTATGTCGCGCCAGCAACTGAAATTTCACCAATAATCTACAAAATACACAACACATGAATCAATATGTTGCCTTTGATATTCGTGTTACCAAATGATTCTAAGCTCGCATGTACTTACTTGCAGAATTAAATCTTTTGCGAGTAGATAGTCGGGCATTTCACCATCCATTACAAATCTTAAAGTTGGGGGCACCTGAAATGCAGTTACAAAAAATACTCACCGATTCATTTGTTCATCAAGAAGTATCTAAGACATGGAGAGATAATCTAACAAACAGTCATGCCCGTTAAAAAACAGAATTGTGAGTATCATTTTAGTCTTAGATAGTCAAATTTTAGTCTTCCAATTCAAATAAAACTGTTAGTGGTTAATTATTAAATACCACCAAAGAATATCTTCATGATTAGAGTGTAAAGAAAGAAATGGGACTGGACGGGATATTGAGTGATTAAAGTCTAGAATTCGTGAAGAAATTATAGCATGGATAAAAGAAAACATGATGAAAACAAGTTAAAAACGTGTAAAATCAAATATACCTTAAGCAAAAGCTTTCCAGTGCCCAACACGAAACCAGCATCGGTGTTTCCAATTCCAGTAGCAAACTGACCAAATGCTCCAGCAGTACACGTGTGAGAGTCGGTACCCAGCAGGACCTAGGAGCATAATATAATCCGTAAGTTATGAGAGGGTTTGATATCATATTAAATACAGCCTCATCTAGAACTTGGTTACTAGAGGAGGCCAGATGGGCATTAAGTCACTAATACAGAACATTTTCATATTTAACATGTATACCTCTCCAGGCCGGCAATGGCCTTCTTGGGCAAGAGCCACATGGCAGACACCTTTGTAATCAGGATTAGCCTAAAATGTCAGTTGGTCAAACTCAATTGCTTTCTCTAAAAAACATTTGACAGGATAGTTAGTAAGTGACTAGTTCCAGCAAGTAGCAAAGTAGTCATACCTTGAAATTTCCGAGATCTTTAATATCGTAGAAGTACTTAATATTTTGTTCATTACAGAAATCCCTCAAGATGTCTACATTGCGATTTGCTCGTTCATCAGTTGTGAAGATATAATGATCAGGAATGATAACTACTTTTTCACGGTCCCACACCTACAATAGAAAATAGCAAGCAACAAATAAAGTGAGATAGGCACACTGAAATGTATAATAACGGTTTAGGAAAGTGTAACAAGCAGACAACAAAAAATACTTTCAGCCAGATAATATACGCCAAACTTTTCCTTTTGTTTTGAGAACAGCATACACAATAACGTCAAAAAAAAAACATCCAAAAATATCTGTAGAAGAACATAACTTAAGCTTTTCAAAATTGTGGAATAGCACCAAGACCCTAACTTCAAGTGGCAAAATGGAATACAAGAAATTAAGGCATGAAGTACCACGCAAAATTCTCCTTTTTATAACTCTAAAATAAAGTGTTTAACTAAGATCCACATACAAATCCAAGAGATAAATGATCAGAAATTTAAATATGATATGCCTTCAGTTTGTACTTGCTAAGTTATATTTTCGTATTAAGTGCCCAGTTGCTTCTATCAATGGCCACACAGAGACTCACTAGTCGCTACGGAGAAGACGAGGACACATACACATCCTCAACCAGTACACTTTATTCATCAAAGAATACAAATAAATACGACACACAATACTCATTCCAGCTATATAACATAGCAAAGAAAACGAGGTCAAGCATGGAATGTAATACATGATCTCAAGATGTTCCAATGACTATAAACACTAAATTCAATACTCAGAAACAACACATATTTCTTGTTAAGATTATGTCAACCAAGAAAATACTTTTTTTCAAAAACAAAAAATACCTTTGCATTTTGGCCGAATTCCTTCTTGAAAATCCCAATGGAACCAGGGCCACAAACATCATGTGTCATCAAAATATCCACATTGACCCATGCATTCTCACCGGGAACCAATTGGGATTTTTCTGAAGCTATCGCCAGTATCTTCTCAGTCATGGTCATCCCAGTCTTAAGCTACAATTGTTTTTTTTTTCCAAAAACCATCAAAATAAAAAAACCTCTCCATTTAATTTGAAATCTAAACAAAAAATTAAACTAATCACCGCTCCCGTCGCCGATGGTTTGCGCTCAGATTGCTGAGGCGTCATTACGGAAACTATTTTGTTGGAAGCCCTTTTTGTGGAAAGCTGCGGGGAACAGGGAAATGAAGAAGGCTGGGCACAGGAAGCTGAAAATCCCAAAATTTTCTGCAAACACAAATGCAAAAATGGGGAAATTATGTAAACTTTCTCGATTAACTACACGTCCCATGAATTGGAGGAAAATATATGAAAAGCTGCGACTTCTTCAAGCACACAAACCTTGTCAGCAAGGAAAGAGGAGGTCGGACCTACAGCAGATGAAGACATCTTAGGCCATCCACAACGCTGTTCCTATACCGTTCCTTAAACCACTATTTGAGGGCCCCACTGTACTTTTTTACTCCATTCCTTAACTAAGGAACGGAACCTGCAACCCTCCGTTCCTTAACCGTTCCTTAACCGTTCCTTAAATTACTATTCATTCTATTTCAATTTTTATTTTTATTTCCAACTAAATTAAATTAAATAAACACACTACAAACATACTTTATTAAAAAACAAACATACTTTATTAAAAAACACACAATATTAAAAAAAATTACAACTTAAACTTAAAAAAATTAAAAAAAACACACAATTCAAATCCTAAAAAAATAAAAAACACACAATTAAACGTGGGAAAATAAAAAAACTACTCCGCCGGCGAATCATCCTCCGGAGGCGGTCGAGGTTTAGGGGGAGGGGGAAGACCAAGTAGTCCTGCCATATGCACAATTCCGTTCCACCAGGCCGTGAATTGGGCGTACGAGAAGCGGGAAGTGTCCGCCATTGTGGCGGTTATGTACGCCACCATAAGTGTGTTCGAGCCTCCTTGTGAGCCCGATCCCGAGGCCGACTGGCTTGATTCTCCTCGGCCCTTCCTCGCTCTAGCCGCTTTCGCCGCCTTCGTCCCTTGCGGACGACGGCGCCCACGGCTAGATCCCTCGTACTCGGCGGCCGTAACCCCAACCTCCTGCGTGCCACGATCACTGGGCGCATCGGTGTCACCAGACGAGTACTGGCCGCTCGTCGTGTGCTTCGTCCGCTTTGAGGTTGATCCCGAGCTGGAGCGGACACCACCGGCCCACCTTTCCTCGTCCTTGACGAGCTGCCAAATATCAACATATTTGAACTGTACACCGGTGTCCTGGTGGAAGGCGCGCATAGCCGCCCTCAGTATGTCGGCGCCCGAAGCTCCGCTTTGGTAGTGCGCCGCTTCGGAGGAGTAGATCCCGCAGAATTTTTTGACCTGTAAATCGACTCGGCCAAAGTGAGCACGAAGCATTGTATATTTGCGCTTCCGGGCCCCTTTCGGCTTAGTCTCGTGGTAGACATCACGGACCTTTTCCCAGAAGCACTTGGCGGCTTGTTGGTTGCCGACGATGGGATCATATGAGACGGTGAGGGATGCCGGCCCAGATCCTCCGGCTCCTCCTCCTCATCCTCCTCGGGTGCCTCAGACGCAGCCCTGTAGCTTCCACCGCCTCGGCCTCCTCCCTGAGTGGGTTCAACGGGGATATCCTCCCGAATCTGGGACAAACCCTGGGAAAGCCGCGAGCCGGAGCCTCGAGCGTAGGCATCCACATCGAAAGTGGGTGGTTGGTACCCACCCGGCGTCGCCGACCCCTGCGTGCCCGGCGTCGATGACCCAGAACCACCAAGTGTGTTGTACATGGTCTCCCAATCGCCGAACGCGTTGAGATCCCACCCTCCGGCGCCGCCACCACCGTAATTGCCGTCGCCGGACATTTTTTGAAGAGATAGAATATGAAAATTGGAGAGAAATTGATGTTGATGTAGGAAGAATAGATGTGTAGTTGTGTATAAAATGAATGAATTAGGTGTATTTATAGAATAAGAAAATAAAAATAAAAATTAAAAAAATTAAGAAAAAGTTAAAAAAAACGGTAATGTTACCGTTTAAAAAAAATTTTTTTTTTTTTAAAATTCGATTTTTATAAAAAAAAATAATTATTGCGTCATTGCTGACGTGTCCCACTCGCGGGCCGGCGAGTGGGAAGCACGCACGCACGGGGATCGGCCACGTCGCCCAGGCGCGTGGCGGCTTGTTCCGTGCCGCGTTACGTGCCGTCGGCACCCGGCACGGAATGGGAACGGGACGGGAGCGGAATGCAGCGCCGCAACGCGTTCCGCGGCGAAACCGTTCCGGCGGAACGGCACGCGGAACGGTTTCGGCACGCGTTGCGGGTGCTCTTATGTTGTCTGAACAGCAAAAGTCGGTTTTAGAGGAATTACACAATACGTGGATTTCTCTCTAGCGGCGGCTGCTTGTGTTAGACACTACGAATTGAGCAGTGGTGAATGGTGATGGAGAAAAGAAGCCAAGACTACTAAGAGCATCCGCATTGGTGCCGCCCGGCGGACATCCCAACAACATCTTCTGCCACGTCATAAGACTTCTCACTGTATTGCCTACATCCCGACGGACTTCCCACAATGACAAAAATTCACAAATTCACCAAATTAAACAATTTACGAAAATAAACAATTTATGAAATTAAAATTTCGCCACGATTAAGGAATAAAAAATTTATTAAATAAAAAATGGAAAGGTACATTTCAACAAAAAAAATCTTAAAAAATACACTTCAATAAATACAAATTTCATCAACGACGAGCCCTCCGATGTCATACTTCTTCAATTATATCATTATGGAGTCGAATATGAGCTTGTTTTTTGCGCATGTCGGCAAATGCACGGACTCGCTCGACCTTGTCATGGGGTATCCCCATACGTACATTGTCGGCGGCCACGCCGTGGCTTGTACCCGCAGCATCAGCATCATCATTGGCTGAATCCCTCAGTGCTGGACCTTCATCTTCGACAATCATATTATGCATGATAATACATGCGTACATCATATCGGCGATACTGTCAGCATACCACAGTCGTGATGGACCATTCACGCTGCCGCCCATCGAGCCTGGAGCACACCAAATGCCCGCTCCACATCATTGCGCGTTGCCTCCTGACGACCCGCAAAATATACCTTCTTTTTCTTCTGTTGGGCATCTAATCGTCTTCACAAAAACTGGCCACATAGGGTATATCTCATCAGCCAAATAATAGCTCATGTTGTGTTGGTTGCTTTTGGCGACGAAATTGACGGTCAGACCGACGTCCATGCACTGGTCATTGAAAAAGGGCGACGACTGGAGGACGTTAATGTCGTTGTTCGACCCGGCTACTCCAAAATATGCATGTCAAATCCACAGCCGGTAGTCAGCTACCGCTTCAAGGATCATCGTGGGATTCTTGCCCTTAAAACCCGTAGTGTACACTCCTTTTCAGGCAACGGGGCAGTTTTTCCACTCCCAATGCATACAATCTATGCTGCCTCGCATCCCCGGAAACCCGTGCTGAGTCCCGTGCATATCCAGCAGAGCCTTACAATCTTCAGGGGTAGGCTTCCGAAGATACCTATCCCTGAATATCTCCCTAACGCCCTGACAAAAATACTTTAGGCAATCGCGGGCAGTCGTCTCGCCGATGTGGAGGTACTCATCGAACATGTCAGTCGCGCCTCCGTATGCCAGCTGCCTGATTGCGGCAGTGCACTTCTGAATCGGAGTGTGGTCAGGTTTACCAGCCGCATCCTCCCGCACCCTAAAATACCCGTATCAACGCTCTAAAGCGCACACGATACGCAGAAAGAACGTACGGTACATCCTAAAACGTCGCCGGAACATGTTCTCCCCAAATCGTGGCTTCGGAGCGAAGTAATCCTCGTACAACCGACGGTGTGCGGCGAGGTGGTCCCGGGGTACTATAGATCGACGATGAATGGGTCGAGGTACCGCCGGCGCCAAGGCCGCCTGTATCTCCCTCTCCGCTGCCTCCCGCACACGTGCATTAATTCGCCTCATTGTGTCATCATACCCCACCACTACCACCCGCACCGCTACCGCCCGCACCAAAGTCACTACAACTACTACTACCACTACCACTATTAGTCATTCTGGATATATAAAAGAAACGTAGAGGGAGATACTCGTTAATACAAGTGGTGCGAATGAAATGAAGTTCAACGAGCCGTATTTATTGAATTTTTGAAAAAAAAATTAATCGGGACGTCCGCAAGGACGTCGCGACGGACGTCCCGCGAACTCCGCGGAACTCCGGTGTCCGCAGCGGACGTCCGTATCCGTGTCACCGCTGCGCAATGGCAGACGTCCCGCGCGGAACTCCGGCACGCCGGCCGAACGTCCGTCGGGACGAGCGCCATTGTGGATGCTCTAAAGAGGCTAATAGCAATGAAAATTGTTTATATACTCTGTCTTTACATTTTTCCTATTTATCCCAACGTTTTTCACATTTAATCCTATACGACTCGATTAATTATTATGGGGATGAATAAAACTATTGAATATGAAGCTTTCTACTTCCAGCTGCCCTCGAAAAATACTCATATGAATTATTTCCTTCCCCGAAGATTATGATATCAATGTGTCAAAAGCTCATCGGCAAGAAAAATATCGTAAAAAAATAAATTTCTCAATCCAAAAGCTAGCACAAAATTAAAGAAAAGCAAAAAAGCATAAACATAGTAGTAGTACTCGTCGCCTTCTACGTAGTTTGAGTATTTCTTCTACGTATTTCTCTTTAAAAAATTCATTGTTTGTTATAGTTTGTAATTTATCTTTATTTATTCATTTATTTATAATGTGTTCGTTTATTGATAAATTATATATTTTCATAATTATTAAATTATGCAAAAACAATATCCTTAAAAACTATTTAGATGTTTTACTAGGAGTATATTTTAACAATTTGTGTATTTAATCAAACTTTATACTACTAACATATCCCTATTTTATTAAAACATTAAATAAAAATATCATTTTTCTGTTTGGCTGGCCTATATTACAGTTTGGGCTGCTAAACCCAAGGAACTGATAAACCCAAGGATTTGATGGGCTTCACTGAGGCTAATATTATTATTACCTTCTCTCTGCTCTATTTTTATTTCTATAACAACTTTAGAACTTAGTCGTTTTATTTTTTCGATGGAATGATTTCTAAACATAAAACAAACTGAGGAATTTTTAAGTGGACTAACAAAATAATACTATATAAATACTCCCTCCATTCCAAGATAAGCGAAACATTTTTTTTTGCTACGGGATTTTAAGAATTTATATTGAAAGAGTTAAAGTTGAGTGAGCGAATAAAGTAAAAGATGATTCTTTGCTAAAAAGGGAAGTGACTCACTTATAGTGGGACATTCCAAAAAGGAATATGACTCGCTTATTTTGGGACGGAGGGAGTACAACTTACGTAATAGGAAAGCTAGTAATGTTTTACATTAATGAAAACGAACTGACCATCAACATTTTCTTGAAAACCACTTGGGGTCCCTTAGACCATGTTTATCAGTAATAAATTTTTTTTTTATTCATTATCATTTTCTATATCATCAATATTCATCTAATCCAATCATATATTTTTTGATGATTTATCAATGACCACCCAACCACATCGTTATTTATTTTTATATTATTTTTTATAATAATATTATTAAATCAAATATTTATTATTGAACATTGACATATATAAAAAGCACAATTACAAATTAAAGAATATAAAAAATAAATAAATAAAAACATAAAAAATATATTATTCTCGTCATCATTCATAGTGAACAACAAAGGAGACTACAAAAAGAAATTACACAGAAGGATTATATGAGGAGAAAAGATAAGATTTTTTTGTATGCAAACTATAGCAAATGTGAGCTAAGGCCTAAGGATGAAAAATTATGAATTTTGATATAATGTTTGTTAACTTTTTTTTTATATAATATGTTAACTAATGAGATGGTGTTGGAACAACCATATGTGGTTGCATGAAAAGCAACCATTATCAAGAGAAAGTGACCTATAAATATTTTTTTTAAATGCAAAATTGCAAACGATGAGGCGGTGGTTTTACGAGACCGATAAACGTGATCTTATGAATTCCTCCCAATTTATTCCACCTAATGTCGCACCATATGTATTTTATCCTTTATTCTAAATTTGAAAAAGCGGACAAATTTGAACACATGTTATTTGATGCATTGATGATTTGGGAGATCCAATTCAACTTTTTTTTCATCTACTACCTATTTATTTCTTTTTTTAGCGTTGAATAAATAAGTGTCAATACAACTGTATCAATTCTTTCTCCTTTTTAGGGTTCATCCTACCTATTTCTTTCTTTTTTTATTGTTGAACAAATCAGAGTTAATACTGTTATATTTTATTGATATGATACTAGAGTTTATTAGTAGACTTTTTGTTTCTATAATCAACATCACAGTCATTCCTTCGAAATTCAGTATTACGGGCTACAGCTATATTCTTTGGACCTTCAAAAAAAGAAAGAAAATTGATAAACTTGAAAGTGTGAAGTGTAATGTATATGACTTATTAAAGTGATTTACAACAATTGATATTTATAGTTCCTAAGAATATAGAATGACATAAAATTATTTAGTATGAAAAACTTACATATCTGTTTATCACATGGAAATTATCTACTATAAAAACCTAGAATACTTTAAAACACCATTCCAGATAATTGGATCACTTAATAGATATTTTTGCATATAACTCAAATGTTATTTTTATTTTACAATTTATCGCTTATTTCCATAACCATATAAAGTTTTGATATTGGAATGTGATTAAAAGAAATTAAAAATGTCATGTTGTGATTATAGTTTGACTTTAGATATCATATATTAAATATATACAAATTAAAGAAAAAAATAATTTTTATTGAATATTGTATAATTATTTTGAACAATCATGTGAAAAATTATTAATTTTTTATATCTTACTTTTTATTGCTATAAAATAATAAAACTAATTTGAAATTTTATTCAATTGAATTTAAAATTTAGGGGTACACTTATCTTTTACTCTTTTCATTTATGAATACTAATATTCTATTTTTCATTTATTACTATAAAATGAAACTTTCGATATATTTCCCACGATAAGGGTTCTATTTTGCCATTTCATTCTCTCATAATCAGAGTCCTATTTCACATTAACATAAGTGGTAAGTAGACTCACATTCCACTAACTTATTTCACTCATATTTTATTATAAAACTATTACTCTCTCCGTCCCACCGAAGATGCCTCACTTTTTCTTTTTAATTTGTCACATCCAAGATGACCCATTACCAAAAATGGAAACTCATTTATCTCTACTTTATTCCTTCTTTCTCACTTTATTCTCTACACCTAACACACAAAATAAAACTGCATAAATTCTCGTGCCACCCAAAGAAGGGGCATCTTCCTTGAGACGGAGGGAGTATATATAAGTGAGACTCATATTCTACTAACTTATTCAACTCACATTTCTTTACATTTCTTAAAACTCGTGTCATAACCAAATATGACGTCTATTACGGGACGGAGAGAGTATCAAACTTAAATTTTACCACCATATTATTATGCTAGGGATGTGCTTAAAAATATCTAATTTTAAAGTTACAATGTACTTCCAATCTTGTGCTGCCACGTGGCACGTAGCATACAATATTGCAAACACAATCATGCAATATTGATAAGGCGCATTTCATGCATTGCTTTAAGGGTAAAATGTACTCTACTTGATCGGTTTATCGCGCAAAGCAATTGTTAAATGTGCAGGAATGCCGCTTGACCAAGGCAACAAGGACAAACTGATCAAGCGAGTACAATAGGCGAAAAGGCCAGATTCCGGGGGAAGTTGATCAAGGGGAGTAATCAAACAGTTAAGGAGGTGACCAGTGGATATCAGAAGAAGGACACGCGAGGCTATGAGCTGGATGCTGCACAACATTCTGTTATCAAGGACAACGTTCTACAAGGGGACACGTGCTGAAATATGAGACGCAAGGACGGAGCCGAGTCACGATTCTGTTGTTGAAAAGCGTCATTATTCTAGAAGAAGAGCACATAGCAATCAATGAGTCGCTCACTCTCAGCATGAGCGAATATTCCCTGCCAAGATCGTTATCCAACTGGAGGTCGTGCCGAGCCTATAAACAGAGGATGTGCCACCACATAAAAAGGATCCGATCCTTTACTTTCCATCTTAGTTTAGCTTAGTTCTTTAGAGCATCTCTAATAAGAATAGCCTAGCCACAAACTGCTTCTGCCACATCATCAGCACTAAAACTCCTCCTGCTACATCATCAGGACAAGCAACTGGACAAGCAATAGCCCGGTCATAGCCCAGCCACAATAAACAAAACTTTTAAAAACAAATAATTAACAATCACACAAAATACGAAATTAAATTTACGACGCATATACAGAAAAATTCAATAATAATATTAAAAATTTAAAAAGTACATTAATTAAAAAAAGTACATTAAAAAAAATTACATTAATTTTTAAAAAAAACTCCTACACCACGCACGAGCCCCCCGCCTCCGCCTCACGCCTTACCGTCGTCGCCGCTATCCGGGACCCCCAAATTTGCGGCATCTGAGCCCGCGTCTGAGCCCCCCACCTGTGCCGCCGCGACAGTCAAATCGGCTCGCATCCTCATGAGCAGTGCGTGAAAAAAACTCTTCTCCTCGGGGTCAGTGGCATTCTTCCAGTCAGATATGACCTTGTACATCTGAGCCCGCGTTTGTTGACGCGCCAAGAAGACGATGTTGGCTGTCGGGCTGCCAACAGTGGGGGATGGCGACTGGACCTCCCTGGACCTCTGGCGAGCCCATTGCGTCCGCCTTTGACCAACCGGGCGAGTGCGGCGAGTAAACGCGGGAGGGGAAGAGGTCTCCTGCGCATCTTCGGGGAGGTTGTGGGAATCGCCGTTGCTGCCATCAGCGTAATCACCGGTATAGTTCAGGCGCTGCTTCTTCGGCCAGCCAGCATCGACTCCTGCCCGAAACTTCTCGGAGTCCATTAGCACCAGGTAGCAGTTCCAGTAGGTGAACTCCTTGTAAAGCCCGGGCACGGGGAACTCTTTCTCCGCCATCCTCCTGCAGTCCTCGTCAGTTTGGCCATTGAACTGCATTCGGAGGGCGTTGGTGTACAAGCCCGAAAATTGGGAGACCCCTTGCCGGATTCGGTCCCACCCCTTCCGGCACTCCTCCCCGCTGCGTGGCCTCCCCTCCGGGCAAAATGTCTTGTAGGCTGCTGCTATTTTAGCCCACAAGTTGACGATCCTCTGATTGTTTCAGACGAGGGGATCATCACAAACACTCACCAACGCCTTGGACAATGCAACGTTCTCCGCGTCCGTCCACTTCCTCCGTGCCGAGCTGTCGTCACCAGCTGGCTGCGACGACTCGCCGACCACCATATTCCCCTTCTTCCTCTTGGGCGCGCCCCGACCCCGCCATACTCCCCCCGTTTGAACGGGAGTGTCCGCATCCTCGAGATCTAGTCCCAACTCCTCTAAGGAGAAGGTCTCAAACCCAGTGAACTGCATCTCCGCTGGGGTCGATGTGTGCGAAGCAGCAGTAGCAAAATCAAGGTTGGGGCGATAGACGTTGTCCTCCCCGGCGTCCCCTGCATCCCCGGGTACCCTGGCGTCATCTGCATCCCGGGTGTCCACCCCGGCATCATCGGCATAGGGGGTTGTATCCCCGGTCCCCCCTGCCCGCCCGGACCTCCCGGCATCCCCTGCCATCCCGGCATACCACCCCCGTATGCCACCCCGGGCATCATCTGCTGCCAAGGGTAGTAGTACCCGGGCACTGGACCCCATCCACCTCCCGCGGGTACCGTCGGAGTTTGAGACACGCTCGTCCCTGGAGTAGGCTCGTTGTTGTGCTCCATTTCGCGTTGTTGATCTTGTACAGAAATTAAGATAGAGAGAAAACTCGTTAAAACAAGTGGTGCAAATGAAAATGACGTGCAGATCGCGCATATATATATAGTGTTTCGAAAATTAAATAAAAAAAATTTCCCGCTCGCCGATCGCTTGCCGATCTGGCGCCTGCAATGTCGGCCAGGAGATCGGCGAGCGCATCGCTGAGCGCTCGGGAATCGGCTTGCGCTCGCCGGCTGCAATGGTTCGGCGAGCGGACCGGCAAGCGCCAAGAATCGGCTAGCCTGTGCGCTCGCCGCTATTGGAGATGCTCTTAGCTTAGTTCAGTTCTCTAGAATAGCTTAGCTTAGATAAAGTAATGCTTAGTTAGAAAGGGCGATCGAAGGAGCTGCAGAATACTTGATATCTGTCAGCGTTTTCTTAAATTTCCCGCCGAGGATTTCCTCGGTTTTACTTGCTTTCATATTTTCCGAAGTGTTAGCTTAGTTTAGATTTCACGTTGTACTGTTCTGAGTTCAGTTTTAATCGAAGTTGTTTTGTTTTCATCATGGTGTTTACTGCTTACGTAGTTAAATTTTCATTCCTGTATGAAATTTACTTGACCCAGTAGTTAAATTTCCCTTGAGCAAGTAGTTAGTTACTTTTTCTGTCTAAGTTAAAATCAGTAGTTAAAAACTCCCAAAGTTAAAGCGTGGCAGCAGCCAACCCCCATGTTCACTACTCACACACTTGATACACTAGCTTCTATGTGGGATCGACCCTGAACTTGCCGCTTTACTGTTAAAGTAGTGCAAAATTGGGAGTTATAAATTACTTTGGTAGGAATCGAGTGAGAGCGAGATTGCATTGATCAAGTGGCAACGACATTTGCTAACTGATCCAACCTGTTCGTTTATATTCCATATAGCTTGATCCATTCACGCAACCTCTCGTTGGAGGCCGTCTAAATATACATTTATGGAAGTTTTAGATGGACTTCCGCATATTGCATTTTAGTTATAGGCAGATTGTATTTTTTATTGTTGAGTTTTATATTTTAGATATACACTGTTTAATTTGCATTATATATATAGACAAATTACATTTATATAGTATAGTTTATTTTGCATTGTAGACAATTTATGTTTATAATGCAAAACTCAAAAATATAAAATGCAAATTGCCTATAACTAAAATGCAGTTTGCATAAATCCATCTACAATTTCCACAAATATATATTGCATGTTTGTATTTACAATGTTGTATGTTACGTGGCAACACAAGGTAGTAAGTAGGTTGCGTTGCATGTTATTATTATTATTATTTTCTTTTTTTTAGGTTGAATTGCATGTTTGTGTTTACAATGTTGCATATTACATGATATGTGACAACACAAGCCTAGAAGTAGGACGTGACTCTAATTAATTAATGTGATATACAAATAGTAAAAATAATTTATCTGACTTGAAATTTATTGATTAAATTTGAGTGAGAGTGTGAGGTGACATTGCGGAAAATTTCATTATTAATTGAGACTTTGACAGTAGAGATAGGATTGGGCGCAGTACATCCGGACAGATCCGACCCGAATATCTTACGACTTTAATAACCCGCCTATACATTTCTACTATTTTCGAACGGTTAGTTTAATCACCCAATTTTTTGAACTTCCCTTCCGCGCTCGACTGGATGTGATCCTCACCGTTCATTCAACCATCACATTTACACACACATACACACACTCTCTGTTCATAATTTTCGAATCTGAAACAACTTCAAGTCGCAGCTTCAGGTCGATTATCTTACCATAGATGAATCATCTATAACCACACAGCTTGGTGGCGGAAGAAGATGGCGACGGCGGAGAAGTTGAAGGCGGCGGAGAAGCTGTTGTCGCGGCTCTCCGAGCGGAAGAGATCGATAATCGAACACGTGAAGCAACAAACGGAGTCGTACAGTCAGCACCTCGCTTCCAAACTCCTCATTCAAGGAATTAGCCCTCCCTCGTGGCTTCGGGACCCTAGCACCTCGGCCGCGAAAGGTATTCTCGTAAAGAGTTTCCGCCAATTTTTTGGTCAAGGGCTTCAAACCCCGAATTAAGTGTGCAATTGAGTGCTCCCATGGTTTGAGCCTTGAGAAAACAGACTGTTTATAGTTTTATCTGTTGGATTTTTTTTTTTCAAAGTTATTGTTTGTTTTTAGGTCAGCAGCACTAGCAAATCTGGACAGGGCGATTTTTTTTTACATTGATAGATAGGACCAATCTTTTTTTTTTTGTCAAACAATTTTGGGCTAAATAGTATAGATGAAGCTTTGGGCATAAACTATTGCTGGACAGTCTTTGTATCTGCCATTGTTGCAACTGTTGACTATGTCTAATTATACGTCTCTCTAGGTTAAATAGCCTAGGGAAATTGAGTTTTGCTTTTTGAGAATACTGACTATAATAAGTACTATGTGAAATAAGGTGTTCGTCAATTGAGGACTGACATACATTGTTTGTTGTAATTATGTTGTCATTGCAGAGCTAAATGAAGAAGACCTCATCTCTAGACTTCTAAGTCAGTATCAGGAGGGGTCAGCCCGTTGCTCTATTGCCAGCTCCCCAGGGCATAGCAACTTAATCGTTACTGGTGATCACGAAAAATTTAGGGATGGAGACGTTGTGGAAATTCCAGCTGCTAATGAAGATCTTTATCAAGAAAATGAACCAGTAGCACCTGGATTTAGCTGTGACGATAATGGTGAATGTGCCCTCAGCTCAGTTCCCAAGCTAGATCATAGTGCTGCATTGTCTAAGGATCAGACAGATGAAAATATCTCAAATAATTACACTATACCAGATCAGTCGCTAGCTGGAATCCAGAGGTCCAAGTCCAGACAAAAAGCTCTTAAGCTCCGCAGCAGTGCAAAAGCATCAGGGAAGAGTGGTTTAAGACATGAGAGCAATGGCGATGTTGTTTCTAGCCAGATTAGGTTTTCTCTCTCTATTACAAAGCAGCCATGCCAAAATGATGATATGTCCCAATTGGAAGAACCCTGTATAATTGATAATCACAGTAGTGTGAATAGGAATGTGGTTGAAACTCATAGCTTAAATAGAGAAGAGGAAGTGGCTGCACACTCTGAGAGTAGGTCTGAATCTCATGCAGAAGTTCCAATATCTGTTGTAGGCTCTTCTCCATTGGGTTGTTCATCTAATTACTACAGAGAAAAGGCCTCATGTCAAGATGCTAGTGTAAAGAGAAAAGAATCCAATCCTATTTCTGACACTGAGCATCCTGATAATCATGTTAACCTGCCAAAAGCTGGACCATCTGCTGCTTGTCGTGAAAGCATTAGAGGCAGGGCAGATGAAGATGCATATTTTCTCTGCGAGGATGAAGGAAAAAATGTTCATACTGGTGAAATTATTAGGTCAGATGTTTCCAGAAGAAGGCAAACTTGTGGTTGTGACTCAACCAAAGCTGGTAGTTCTTTTGATGATTATCAGGGAATAGATATTACTATGAAGGATGCTGGGGATTATCTACCCCCAGATTGTTTTGATGGATCCTTAATGAAGATTCATTCCTGTAACGTTCATAGTGCTGGATTAGCAAGACAAGTTAATGATTCTCAAGAGCAGTTGGGGTTAGATAAACCATCTGATGAATTTCGTAGCGTGACAAGGTCAAAAACTCATTCTTATGGAAAAGAAACGTTTCGACCTGTAACGTTTAATGAGGGTAAAGAATCCATCGCATACTGTGAAGGAAAGTCTGCTGAAGAACTTCAGAGCTCAAGTGTTCAATATATTCCTTCCTATCTTAGTACCCATAAGATGCTTCATGATGATGAAAATGGCAAGCTTGTTATGGCCAGTGAGCTTTGTTTGCCTGATCATGTTGATAAGTCTAGCCTTTCCAGTGCTAATTATTCTAAGCAGGGGAGAGGATTTGAGTCTGAAGTTGCACTGACTCCTTCAGATTCTTCTGCATCTGCGGAACCAAAGCAGTTAGAGTCGAAACAGGCTGAAGTGTACGACCTGAATGCCTTCACTTCTACATCTGGAAAGAAGTTGAATTGTCCCTTGAATGATCCTGATGTACCACTAGATAAAGAAATTCGTGGTGAAAATTATTTGCCATCAAGTGCAGGATCAGCAAGACAGGTTAATAGTTCTCAAGAGCTACTGGGGTTAGTTAAAACGTCTGATGGATTTCGTAGGGTGACAAGGTCACAAACTCATTCTTATGGCAAACAAATGTGTCTACCTGTAACGTATAATGAGGGCACAGAATCCATCTCAGACCATGAAGGAAAGTCTGCTGAAGAACTTCAAATATCAATTGCTCAATCTATTCCTCCCTATATTGGCACCCATAAGCTGCTTCATGATGATGAAAATGGCAAGCTTGTTATGGCCAGTGAGCTTTGTTTGCCTGATCACGTTGATAAGTCTAGTCTTTCCAGTTCTAAGGCTTTGAAGCAGGAAAGAGGGTTGGAGTCTGAAGCTCCACTGACTCCTTCAGATTCTTCTGCATCTGCGGAACCAAAGCAGTTAGAGTCGAAACAGGCTGAAGAGTACGACCTGAAAGCCTTCAGTTCTAGATCTGGAAAGAAGTTGAGTTGTTCCTTGCATGATCCTGATGTACCACTAGATAAAGGAATTCGTGGTGAAAATAATCCGCCATCAAGAGCAGGATCAGCCAGACAGGTTAATGATTCTCAAGAGCTATTGGGGTTGGTTAAAACGTCTGATGGATTTCGTAGGGTGACAAGGTCACAAACTCATTCTTTTGGCAAACAAATGTATCTTCCTGTAACGTATAATGAGGGCACTGAATCCATCTCAGACCGTGAAGGAAAGTCTGCTAAAGAACTTCAGATATCAAGTGTTCAATCTATTCCTCCCTATCTTGGCACCCATACTGCTAAAGAACTTCAGATATCAAGTGTTCAATCTATTCCTCCCTATCTTGGCACCCATAAGCTGCTTCATGATGATGAAAATGGCAAGCTTGTTATGGCCAGTGAGCTTTGTTTGCCTGATCACGTTAACAAGTCTAGACTTTCCAGTTCTGATTATTCTAAGCAGGGAAGAGGCTTGGAGTCTGAACTTGCACTGACTCCATCAGATTCTTTCGCATCTGTGGAACCAAAACAGTTAGAGGAGAAACAGACTGAAGAGTACGACCTGAAAGCCTTCACTTCGAGATCTGGAAAGAAGTTGAGTTGTTCCTTGCATGATCCTGATGTATCACTAGATAAAGGAATTCCTGGTGGAAATAACCAGCCATCTTCAAGTAAGCAGTTACCAAGGATGCTAGATATCTCAACTCAAGGAGGGAAAGTCTGCAGGGATTCCTTTCAACCTGATGTCCAGGAGAGCCCAGACACTCACATTGGAAAATTTGGACCAGTTATAGACAGTGTAATATTAAATGCTTCCGAAGTTAGTTCAGAAGTTGAGCTAAATTTTAGAAGTTCTGAAGTTCATGGCGAGATGCATGATCTTCCATCTAAACTGGTCGACATAACTGACATTCAAATTCTTCCAGTGAATTTACATGTTAAATATGGGCCTGAGTCCTCCCCTGTGCACAGCATGGAACAGGTATTTTCATATGAATATGCTTCTCCATCTGGTGCAGTTTCTAGTGTTTTTATAATCTCTTTTTATAATACTGTGCACATTTTCATTCACACTGAGAATTTTTGTACTAGTATTAAGTTAGATAAAAAAACCATTGAAGATGTTCCTTCTACGATTACTACTGCAATCATACAGCTCCTCATTGAAGAGTAATGCTGGCACAAAAATCTGACATTCCTAAAGCCTTCTTTTCTTCTGAAAATTCATAGCTCCTCGTGTAAAGTGACATCATTGATATAATATTTATTATTGCAGCAAGACCACCTTTGCAAATTCCATTTATTTTCTCCCAACTTATTACTATTTTTTGGACTGTTTCTGAGAGTAATTAATAGAGAGAAGGCTGAAGTGTCTTGAACGTTGGATCACCTTTTTGAAATTATAAATAAATTCTACGACCAATCTTTTCCTCTCTGAAGTCTTCAATGGCTTTGCCAATTTTTATTCTAGGATGTGAATGACCATACCCTAGTAGAGAATTATATCATCCTCATTCTTTGTCCAACAAATGCTTGCAAAACTTCATCGAACCATCACTGTTCTAGTCAACTGCAATTCATCAGCACACACGACTCCACTATCTTAAATATGCATGTTATCATGCCTACAGAGATGCATAGCCTTCAGTACCTTTCAACGTTGTCTGTTAATCTAGGATTCTAGATGTTATTTTTTTCTATTTTTTGAGGTTAATATTTCTTCGTCACAGGGGAATTTCGATGATGAAGCATGCGATAAGAGTCAATTGGTCTTCAGTGTTCCAGAAAGCAAAAACTCAAGGCTTTCACAGGTCCAAGAGTCAGAAAAAGACCCAGCAGCAAAGTCCAACGCTTGCTTAATTAAGAAAGCAGGGACAAATCCTATTGCAATTGATGATATGAAGCAATATCCTGCTCATCAATCTCAAATATTATCATGGCCTGAGAGTGGTGTAAGTAGCAAACATGGAGATTCATCACTGGGGATTACTTCATTGGGAAGACATAGTATGATCAGGTTGGATGATAAAAAATTGTCATTCGAGAGAAGACTCAGACACGTGCGAACTGAATCATGGCCACAGATCAAAAGACGGAAAATTGAACATCTGCAAGATCGTGGCTGTGCAACTTCCAAGAGCTTTCGGGTGACAAAGCCTCACACCTTTCAATGGGATCCTGACATTGCTTATCAGAAAACAATGGAAATTGAGATAGACTCTGGTCTCGTGGTACATGGAGAAAAGAGTACAGATGATGGATTATGCTTAGAGGCGAAGGCTAATCCAATGGAAGAAATTCAACCTGCAATGTTGTCCCATCATGGAGAGGTATAATCTTCTTCATGCCTTCATTTAAAGTATTTAGGTAAATATTATGAAATATGACTTCTTGTGAATGTCCTACCTGATGGCTTCTTCTTCATGTTAAATTATGTTCAGTTTATTTATTTTCTTAAAATGTTCTACTCATCAATCCATGATCATGATCCATATATGCTGAATATTCATTATTTACTGACTTTTGAATGGCGCTGTCAAATTTGGTTTGTTTCATGTAGGTGTTTATTAGTAGTTTTAAGGGATTGGGGTTGGATGGGGGAGATTTTCATGATTTTTAACAAAAGAGTCTTGGACAGCTGGCAGTCTAAGATCCTTAAAAGAAAAAGTCACCGATGCAGAAATAATGAAAATGTACTGATATTCTATTTGACACACTTCAATGTAATGATAGTGAGGTCAAATAATTGAAAGTAGATCAGACCTGCAATCGAGAATGTTGCTTGACCTTAAAGATGCACAGTAAGGCGAGTGTGATGAATCCAATTTTTCTTCTTCTTTAAATTTGCAGGTTGAATCTTGCTACGTTGAAAGGAGTGAAAATGAACATACATCGCCTGTTATAAATAGCGAGCAGTTAGCTGCGACAATCTCAAGCTTGGCCAAGAAAGAATCCCGAAACTCACAAGGATGCTATATTGAGGGAACCAGAACTTCACCTTTGACTTGTGATTATCTTGATGCAAGCCTGTCTGGGTATAAACAATGTATACAGAACTTATGTAATCTCGAAAATAATACTGACAATCAAAGTTCTGATATTATGAAACTCAGCAGTACACTGACTGAGGAAATACAGCAACCTCCCAAGTGGGAGGATGGTTTACACATGCAGCATTCTGTTCTTTCCTCAAGCCATGAAGATCTGCAACTTATTTATTTTGATCAATCTATTCCTGTATTTGAGGGGTTCATTGTAAATGCAGAAACAGACACCGAGGAAATGAATCTTCCAGCAGTTGGATTTGACCTTGGTGAACTGGAACTTCCTAGGACAACACTGGAACGTGCTAGCATTCTAGCTGAAATTTGCAGATCTGCTAGCTTGGATGGATCCTCATCCCACTTCTCATCTGCTTTCAAATTTCAGGACACCGGAAATTTGTGTAAATCTATGTCTGATGATGGTCATCTCGAGCACACACAATTTGGAGATGCTAATCCTTTAAATGCTGAGGTTGGGATTCATTTTCAATCTCATAGCAGTTCTTCAGATGATTACAAGAATGCCCTTGATGGGATGCCTTATTCTGTTTCTCTTGCTTATTCTGGTGAAAGATATGGTTGGGATTCAAGAAACCAACCACCATCTCCAGTTGGGAAGCTTTGGAATCAATTCTCATCACATTCTGGGAGTTCAGGAAAATGTTCCACTTCAAATCCTGAACTTACTTGCTTCCCAATAGAGGAAGATCCCAGTAGTAGTGAAGAGAATAAAACTATGGAAGAGAATGCAGGTGATACACAAGATGAAACTGATTCATCATTGGCTAACAACTGTGATAAAAGGAATCCACTTACAGATTTGACAAATATGTGTACGAATCCTCCCATTTCAGTTTCTACAGAAGAGGAGACATTGAGAGCAGGTTCTGTGGATTTTCTCAGATCAAAATTTAGTGTCACTGGGACACAAGAGAAGACACTATTGGGTCAAAAGTATCAGTTTAGAAAAAATAGCGAGGCCAGCGAAAAACAGACATCATGTACTCGTGCTGCTGATGGTAGGAAACACCAACTTTCATCTATTGGTTCAAATGCAACCAAGAGGGCCAAGGAATCAGTGTACAACAGCATCAGCAAGTCAGTTGTTTCAACAAAAACCAGGTTGAAAGGGCAGGATCAAAAGCTTTCTTCGAGAGGATCTAGAAGTAATAACATTGTCTCGAATATTAGTTCCTTTATACCACTGATACAACAAAAACAAGCAGCTACAGCATGTCAAGGTAGCTTTTTTCCTGTCTATTTTATTTTTAATGTTGACTTGATTGTTTGATTATATCATCATATTAAAACAATGCCATATTGAAAGGGTTGCATGTCTCACAAACCAGCTAAGGACCTATTCCAGCTCAAAAAATGTTTGAAAAGATAGGCCCTTGCTATCTTCTTGTTGGTTGTCTAAGTATTTACTATCATAGTAAGAATATAAGTCATCACTTGTAGCTCTTGGATTTTGGGGGAAGAAACTTTTACTTGTAAGTATAACGATAGCCTGAAAGACAGGGATGCCTCATACATTTGTATTTGTTTGGGTTAGTCATACATATAAAGATTTAAGAACTATAGAGATTTGAACTGTTCTATAGCTGTCATCCCCAGTAAAGTTGTCGAACCTCTAAATTTTATAAATTTGTCCAGAATGTTGGTAGGTTGTTGACGAGGTGGCGGAAGAAATAATTTATCATTCCTTCGTTCAACTATTCTTTATAGAAATCGCTATCTTGTAGGAAAAAGAGATGTCAAGGTGAAGGCCCTGGAGGCTGCTGAGGCTGCAAAACGTGTAGAGGAGCAAAAAGAAAATGAACGTAAGAAGAGGAAGGAAGCTTTAAAACTTGAACGAGCAAAGTTGGAAGAAAAGAATTTGAAAAACATCGAATTGGAGAAGACAAAGAAAGAAGAAGATCGCAAGAAAAAGGATGCTGAGGTTATTGCAAAGAAAAGGCTGAGGGAGGAAGAAGAGAAGAAGGAGAAGGAGAAGAAAAGAATGCGACTTGAATCAAGGCAGCGGCAAAGGGATCAAGAAGAAAAAAAGCGAGTAGTGAGGCCTGAAAAGGAAAATCAACGGACCAAGGTTGCACTTTTAGATGTGTCAAAAGCTTTGTGGCTACTAATTTGTCTGGGTAAAGCTGTCTAACTAAATTCTGTGTTTTCATAGGATGACCAAATGAAGAGAAAGAAGGAATTCAACAATAAATCTAAAAAGCAGCAGAACAGGGAAATCACTGGAGGAGAAAGCGTGGCCATGCAGGAGGCAGACAATAATTTAACACTCAATGAATTTGTGGCGAATTATGAAGAATCTGGTACTTCTGCTATATGTGATGGAGAGGTAGGGGATTCTTTCATGGTAGCTTTAGATGAATTGTCTTCTGCAATACTTTTTTTTTTCTTTTTTCTTTTTTGATCGAATTGAATAGTCTTCTGCAATACTTTTAAGTAGTGCTTTACCTGTAACCCATGTTTTGTACATTAATTGTATGCTTACTTCCTTCAATTTGGCATCAACATTTGTTGCATCAAATTCTTCCAGGGGATGCATGCAGTGGATAAATCACCCAGAAATGAGGACTTGATAGTTCCGAACAGTAATGGAAAATCATATGAAATCTCTCCATACCAGTGCACAGATGATGAAGATGAAGAGGATGATGAGTTGCGCAGCAAGAAACGTATTCCATCATGGTCCAGGTGCTTATTTAATAAATTCTTAATTCTTATGGAGATGTTTTGCATAACTTTGGAAGGCATGAAATAGTAATGCTTGATTTCTAAGGACTAGAATGAAAGTTAGGAACTCAATACGAGATATCATGAAAACAAGAGATAATTGCCCATTTTCATACTCCCTCCGTCCCTAAAGAATATGCACTTTGGGTTCGACACGGGTTTTAATGCAAAAATTGGGAAAGTAAGAGAGAGGTAGAGAGAAAAAATAATTAAAGTATTGTTAGTGGAGGATGAGTCCCACCTCATTAGAGTAAAAAGAATTTCTAAAATTGGAAAGTGCATATTCTTGTGGGACGGACTAAAAAGGAAAGAGTGCATATTCTTGTGGGACGGAGGGAGTATTAAATAAAATCCATGGGGAATTAGTTTGATTTTTATTAAATATAAGCAACATTATCAACTTCAATTATTTCTCCACATAAAACCTTTTGTTGTACACCCTTTATATATAGAGAATTGGGACCATAATTCTAATTGTATATGCCCTGCCTACTAATCTTATTGCTGTCTTAGATGCTTGCCTTGTACTTCTGAACATACATTTATGCTATCTGATTTCCCTGATCTTTTTGACAAAGACGGTAAAAGTGGCATATTTGTTAAAACACTTCAATATTAGACAGTGTGCTTTCCATGCGCAGTCATGCAAATGTATCTTACAAATTCATTTTTATTTGACATCTCTTTTGATTTTGCTCAACTCTCTTCTAGAAAGGCATTAAATTATACTTTAGATGTCCTAAATGAAATAGAGACATAGTTTAGCTTTTGGTTTCTTATTTGAACTTGTCCTTCCACATATTCTATGCTGCCTAATATCCAAATAAATGGAGTTTTAGATTTTTATCAATGCCCTGTCAAGTTAAAGTATGTCAAGCATAAATTTGGGACTTGTTTTGAAGTGCCAAATAATTTATTTATTTAGATTATAATCATAAAATTAGATGACACAGTTGATTTAGATAGGCTAAAGTCTTAGCTTAGTAATAAGTCAGCATATGAGTCATTCATGCCCATGGAGTTCTCATTCTCAGCCCCTTTCAAGCTTTTTCAGCCTTAAGTTCTTTATTAAACATAAGCTAAGGTTCTTTGCTATATTTTTGTGCAGTAAAAGCTCCATCGCTCTGTTTTTACCAATGAAGCACCAATTGGACCCTGATGTGATTTTCCCCCTTGAAAGTTTTTGCAGTATCGGTGAAAGTAAGTTTTGAATATATATGAACTTATTTTGCATGAAAACTTGCAGTTCATAACTATAACTTATTTGTACTATCCAGTTTTGCTACCCCGCAAGCTACAGCAAAAGAAGGTGGCTGCTTGAATCAAATTATTGGCTGTTGATTGTCATCTCTCAAATTTTTGCTGATTGTTTCTGACGGAGGCTTATTATGCTCAAAAGGTTTTTCCTTTCACTTTCGGTGTCATATCAACTTATTAAATTAAAGGGTTAATTTGACAATTCTATCAAAATGCAAGAGTTGAGAGCTAAAGGATGAATCTAGTGTCTTCTATTCCCAAAACTTTCTCTTATGACTTTGTAATTAGGTTGTTTCATGACATCAGGAATCATCAAACTTTTACTTTAGTATGCCATGGGGTAAAAGCTGAATCTAGTTTTGGCACTCTCTATCTGAAATATTTGCTATATATTTGATGTCAGGGTAGCATATTTTGATTTCTAGTAATGGTGTCTTCCTCAGCCCATTGCATGTATCAACCGAGGATGCAGATTGGAGTGTTAAGAAAGCTTAATCTTCCCCCCCCTTTAGGTTAATACTGCCCTGTGTCTGCATGAGATGATATTTGGATTTCGAGGCTTTTTATGTTCGCCGGAAGAACTCTCTTAATCATTTGATGTTAGATGCCTTGTATGGATGCTTGGCATATTACTAATATATTGTGTACATGAGAAGGGACGCTTGGAATAAATAGGACAAAACTAACATGTATATGTATTAATGTTCTTACTTCTGTTACGACGAATCCATGATTTTTAGTTCACAATTTGTTCTTTCATTTGATGAAACTGTCCTGATTCCATGTTTCACACTGCTGGGAACATAATTATAGTATATATGCGACAACCATATGAACTCATTGAAGAGACTAAGCAGAGTGAATTAGTTAGTTGTCTTTCATTAGCCCCGACAGTATATTTCTTGTGAAACACATGCTACAAATAGTGCAAATTCCGTTACATGATGGAACACAAACAATCGAAGAATTAGAAACCACAAGTTTGTTATAAGAATGAAACAAAACTGATAGTACTTAATTGTCATGAGTCATGACTCAATGATTCATGTGTAATTTGTGGAGCTCTTTGATTCACTTCAGCCACCTCCATTTGCTAATCCAAGAATCATCTTTGCTCTAATAATGTAAAGCAAGTAAATTAACATAAACATGCAATCATCTAAAGGTCCACACAAGAAATTGAGAGAGAGCTTTTGTCCAGCAGTTAAATTGAGCCTTCTGAATATGAAAGTGCTTCCTTTTATGGATGGAAAAGTGCCTACTTCAAACGTAGAATCATTGAACGCTGTCCTTCAATACAACCTTGTTAAGATTTTAATATGAAATATGGAATGGAAGAAATACAGAAGATGTGTTGTGTGTGTGTGTGAGAGAGTTCAACCCATATATAGAGAAGATAAACAAACGTTAGACAACGGTGGTAGGCAGAGGCAGCGGTGGGATGGTTGACAGAATAAAGAGAGCACATTTCCACAAAGGCAAAGAAGCTTGTTTGCCAATGGCGGCATGTGCTCTCTCTCTTCTGTCAGCAACTTCCCCTATTTGTCATCACCAACAATTTCATCCTAGCTAGCTACATGTTTTTCACAGCAACAAAATCAATAAATGCATATCTATAGCCAAACTGCAAGTTGCATATTCTAATGGAGAAAGGAGATCAATTATGAATTAGCATATGATCCCATTATTCCTTTCCTTCATGAGTTGAGGGAATTCTATGCACTAAAAAGGGCCTCATAATCCCACGAGAAAATCACAAAACAATGAAAACATATGTAGTTTGGAGAAAAAAACTCGTATCAAAACCATAAGAATATTTACATGTCTGATGTCTGCATGTGTGTGTGTGTGTGTGTGTGTGAGAGAGAGAGAGAGAGAGAGAGAGAGAGAGAGAGATGTGGTTGTTGCAATGGTAAGAGCTATATTTATAGAGGGAAGATTTACCTTACCCATCGAGGAGATTTCCATTCTTATATCATATAATACTACTACTTTTTCATCATACATCTACAGGACATAGCATTAATTATGTGCCACTACATAACCCTACCTAGCACAACTAGGGACGAAATTAGGATAGTTACCCATTTTATTAAATTGGTTAGTTATAAATTAAATTTTAATAAATAAGTAAATTTAACTCAACAAATATTCATCCCATTACAATGTTGGGAAATAATTAATGCATACACAAAAGTACAATCAAGAACATAAAAGAGCATGATAATTGACTATTCACTTATCTCTATTAGACTATGTTCGAGATTAATGTCAAGCTAGAGATTTTCATTATGACTCTTTAGGATACAAAATACAAAGAGAGATCCAGGAAACAATATACATTAATTTATTACTAAGCCCACAAAAAATCATTGCTGAAGAATTGCCAAAACTACAAACATATTTCTTTCAAGAAAAATGATTAAAGTTCCCCTCTCATCTCATGCATTCAAGATTCAACATGCAACCAATAGCATCATTTGAAAAAAGCATTCAACTAAACCAAATCATTAAAAAGTGCACTCCACTCCATCCGTCGTAATTATAAATCTTAATTGGGAATAATAAATTAGTTAAGATTAAATATTTTGAACAAATATCAATTAACTTTACCTAAATTGATACATCTGATCATACATAAATTTTTACCTTGTAGAAAGGTAATGAATGAGAAATAAAGTAATTAGTGGGTAGTTGTTGGAAAAGGCTGAATATATAAAGGATAATTGGGGCAATGTGAGAGTGAGGATAAGTGCATATGTTTAGACAAATAAAGAGAATGACGGCTCTTCAAAGCACCCTCGTGACTTGTTTTCATTGCATGTGAAAGGGTTTTCTAACCAAACCTAGTGTCTTTTTCGTGTTTATGTCTTTACTCTTTAAGTCCGCGTGCGTAAAATTATCTATGAAACTTTTTTTTGCTAAATTTCGTGTTTTATTATAATCGATGCAACATAGTGAAACACGAGATATAGCATATCAAATAGAATCGCTATGATACCACTCCAACTTCTCAAATGTCTTCACTATATGTGATGAACTAATTAGGTCTCTTCTTCTACATGACTCAAACCAAGCTGCTAAGATTAAATTACTCAAGATTAGATCTTGCTTGAAATCAGGAAATTACTAAACACAAATTATTTCTAAACACATTTGAATTAGGAAATTATGCACTATTACATGAAATCAAAGAAAATAAATAAGCTAAATATGAATAAAATTTTGATCCTGTAAGCACTAGAATGATTCACTTAAAGCAGAAGCAATCAATTGAAAAGAGAAGACAAAATTTCGAGAATCTTAATGGACAACAAAATTTTTATATTTTAGGAAACGATTATGCTAATAAAGCAATTATATATTTGGGCAAGCAAGTTATTCAACTTTTTCTTCATTTCAAAATCATGTCACCAATTATAACAAACACTTTATTCTCAACACAAATTATAACAAAAAAATTGACAGCCAAGTAGACCTCTTATAGCTGCGTGCACAACTATATAGGTAAGAAAAATTGACAAGCACTACATATATACTATTGATATAATAATATTCTCGGAGCTAGCTCTCTTTTCTCTAGTAAAATATACTATGAACTAATATTTAATTAAAATATAAATATAATTAAATTGATGAATACAAAAAAAAGTTTAAATTCAGAGGAAGTTGGTGGAATGATTAGAAGTGAAATTCAATAGAGTAGAACTAAATTAAAGAAACAAAAGAAAATAAAAAGCATTTGATATTTGGGTAGCGTAGAGTGATCGGGTACGTGTTGGGCTTATTTGGGTAACGGGGTCCGGTTATATCCGGTCCGACCCGTGTAGTATTGTCTAATTAAGCCTTCATCACCCATAAATCCATGCGCCCAATCTTAAGAATTTAAGGCACTTCATTCAAATATTGGTAATTGATAGTATAGTAAATTGAGAAGAGGTACAAGTACGCCCTCAAAATTGTAGCCGCCCCCTCCCTACCTAATTAAATTTGTCACCACCCATTACGGGTATTCACAACATTTTCAAAGTTCACCTATTCAAAAATCATAGACATATGTCAATATGTGAAAATTTTAGCCCATTTCATAATGACCCACTTGTTGGATTCTAGGTTACAATAGATAAAAGTCGGGCGTAATACAACCTAAAAGAAGGAATACAGAAGAACAAACTGAACCGAAATTACAAAAAGAAATCGAAACAGTAAATCGTTAAAGTGGAAATAAGCCGGGTCGAGGAGGCTCTTTCCGCAAGACGAGATACGCCCCGGTAGTGCTCTCGGATTGACGTTTCGTCCCCAAAGATAAAACGGCTACGTCTCTGAAGAAGCAGCACCGCTATCAGCAGAGCTCCGGCGAACTGGATGGAGGAGAGGGCAGAGCTTTCGACAGAAAAAATAATGCAGAGAGGAAGAGAACTTATGTTGTGTATGCTTGTGAATTGGTGTGTAGATGCATGAAATGACTAGGTTATTTATAGGCTCAGTCCACTGCAGCCTGCATGGGTCAACCAACCATGATGGCTGTAACCGCCGAGCGTTACAAGCCGTTACGAGAGCTGGAGAGGCTGATCATGGATGGACGTATGGGGACACGCTGCGCGTCTAGGTTCGTTCACGATGTGGACGTCAGCCACGTTGGCTTTACCGCGTCATACTGACGGGGTGTCATCCCGCTTGGCTTGCTGACGTGGAGACGGTGGTGGTCTAAAAAGAACTAGACCAGCCTCGGGTCGAACCCAAGCACTGAGCCCCACGACCAGGCCCAAAGACCAATTGCCAAGATCTAAGTCCAAGTCCAAGGGCTCGAGGCTTGCGGCGGCGGTGGCGCGCGCGTGCGCGCGTGTGAGTTCTATAGCTCATCTTAGTCCACTATAATTATTACATGTAATAATCCTTCTTATTAAATACTTATTTAATAAGGTTGTTACTTTCCGTGTGAGATAATTAACTCACTTAATTAACTAATTTAAATAGCTCGCAATTTTACACAACTTTAATCCATTATTTCTCACTCACCGGGAATCAGATTTAAGAAAATGAATATACCACGGTCATCTACTCCGAGCGTAGATCGACGCTATATCATTTAATTTTACAAAATTAAATGTCTTGTTGAAATTATTCTTGGTCAAAGTTCTTTGACCGGGCATATGATTCCAACATCACTTTTTAAAACCAAATGAAACAATTGTTGATTCTTTTTATGCAATAAAAATGCTTAATGCTGGTCTAACAAGACCATCGACAAGACTGCCACAAAAATACTAATCATATCCTATAAGTTTTTACAATTCCTAAGCAGGTCGGAGCCATCCTGATAAAACCTAATTCTAAAGCAAAATTAGTGGAAGATCACAAAAACACAAAGGGACGAAAAAATCATAAATTCTATCGGTAAGACGATAAAGATGGGACTTGGAAATCTCCTTGGCAAAGAGAAAGAGACGCATACTCATGAAGTCACACTCACCATGCTAGAATCCATGCTTTGATTCTATATACTTTCTCAAGTAAATTTTGATAATGTAGGATATGAAGTCATACCGTCCTCCTTATATATGTAATTCTCAAGTCCTGTCAATATATCATGTCATTCAAATTTTCAATCATTTGTCATGGTCGGAATGTGAAGTTCGGAAATCAAGTACATATACAAGTATCGGTACACCACATCAAATTTTTTTCCTTGAACTCTAAATTTGGTATGAAGTCTTAAAATATGATCTTGTTCTTGATATTCCAAATATACCAAGATATTTAGAATAATATGGATGTTTAAATCTTCTTGTCAGATATAAACCTGATTTCAATGGTCTTTTTTACGTATGCAACACAAAAAATTGAAACACTAATAAGTGGGCCACATTTTAAATTTTTTTTGTATAAGCTCATTTACTAATTGATACTACTACAGTAATTTAAAACAAAAATTGAAACATTAATAAGTGGGCCACATTTAAAAAAAATTAGTATAAGCCCATTTACTAATTGATACTACTACAGTAATTTAAAATAAACGGCCCATGGCCATGTATCCAATCACCTCACCTCATATCCGTCACGAATAAATGCCAAATCAAACCCCCTTTCCATCCTATGTTTATCAATCAATTCATCACAACAAATGTACAAATCCAACTACATTTTATTTGTTATTATCACATTAGATATATTGATTATTGTTAAAAAATGATAATGATATATTAAAAAATGATAGTGATGGGATTACAAAGTTCCTAAAACCCGATATAATTATCCATTTAATTTTAATGAATTAGATTTTGTTACCTGTAGAAAAAATTCAACTATTATTTAAATTTGTGATATTGATTAAAATTCATGGGAAAAAAATAATTTTTTAAAAATATTCTTGATATGGACGTTGATATCGATAATATATTTTGGGATGAAAATATCAGTTTTGCAAAAAATGTCACAAGGGCTGTGTACAATTAGTTCTAGGATCGAGACAGATTGGTATAATTAAATGATTACCATAAATTATAACCAAAATATGAATACAGATAGCAGGCTTTATTTTTTCTCGATAAAGTGTAGTTTAATGGATTGAGCTTAGTAATAATCAAATCTTTGCTCATTTTTTACTTTATTTCATTTTCTTGTTTCATTAGCAAGTACTACAGCAGTATAGTACTCCACAATTGAAAAATCGTTCTACTTCTGCGGCAAGAGAGAAAAAAACGGGAGCGGATCCTCTGCTGTGATTAAATCACAGCAGGGCATGCTGTGGTAAAAAACGTCGTCGTTTCCTTCCAATAAAATAATGCATTTTATTTAGTTTTTAAATCCCTCCAAATCTGCCAACAAACCAAAAACGTAGATACGCTTCTTCCAATATATCAATTGCCAAATATTTCTTTTCCCTCCTTTCTCTTTTTGCGTACAATGGAAACAAAAAATCTCTTCATCTTCTTTCTAATCTGCTTCTATTTGTTTTACGCCGGTTGTGGAGAAAATTAATCACTCTTCTCTGTTATCTCACAGGTATGAATTTTTTTCTAATGAATGTCGTGTGCTTCATCTAATATTTTTGTTATTCCTGTTTCATTTTATGAACTGATGGTATTTAAATATTTTTTATTCCCAAGACTTTGTGGGATGTATTGCTTTACTTCATGAATATAATCTTAGTTTTACTTGTTATTTGAGCTTGCCAAATATTGAAAGTACCGAACCATTGTTGCTTTTTTCACCATTTAATTCCAAGAGAAAAAGTGAGATAGGTTAAAAGAGTTGGAATTTATATTGAAGTTGAAGAAGTTGAAGAAGCAAAAGTTAATCTCACATATATTATCATTGATGTTTCTATCTGCATAAAAATTTCCCATTGCATATCATCTAATATTTTCATATTTTAGTGGCTATAACAGAGTTTTCCAACAACTTTTTCACCGATGAATATGAGCTCTGATTCTGATTTCAAGCCTAGAATCGATATGGAATTTGATAGCTTAGATGATGCTTGGATGTTTTGGGTTCAATATGAGGGAAAAGTTGGCTTCGGAGTTCGGAAACATTACTTTAACAAATGCAAAATAAACTGATCGAATAACATCACATAAATATGTTTGTTGTAAGGAAGGTGTCCGTAAAGAGGACAAAAGGGATTCTTTGACGCTCCATCCTCGACTTGGGACTCGAACAAATTGTCAAGTAAGGTTGGGGGTGACCTATGTGAAGGGTATATATAAAGTAAATGAGTTTAAGGAAGAGCATAATCATCCCCTCTACATTCCTAAGACAGTACATATGCTATCTTCTCAACGCCGCATTACTGAAGTTCAAGCACATGAGATTGATTTAGCCGATGATGTTGGGCTCAGTGAAAGTGTTTGATGTGTTAGACGTGAAGTTGCTTCCTGAGAATTATATTCTTAAAAGGTGGACAAGAGAAGCTAGAACTGGTGTAGTCCATGACCATATTGGTAATGAAGTTGAAGAAGATTCTAAATTACAAAGTACTAAGTGGTATCGGAGACTATGTCAAATTCTTGTAAGGTTGGCTAATGAAGCTTCTGTCCATCAACCCACTTTCACCTTGGTGAATGAAACAATGTCGGATCTATATAAAAAGGTAATGGAAATGCGTTTATCGTAAAAAGATCAAGAATACAGTGACAATGTGAATACCTCTTCAACGGTCTCTTCTCTAATGGCATCAAAAGGATTCAAGAAAAAAATTGATTTATATGTCTTGCAGTACTATACAGAGCTCTGAAGGTACATCTAGTGCTAACTATCAATATCGAGATGGAGATCGAGATCATTGAGATGTCTTGAATGCCTTGCAACACTATACAAAGCTTTGGAGGCACACCTTGAATGTAGTTTTTGATAAAATAACATCTCATGCCTTTTGTTTGATAAAATAACATCTCATGCCTTTTGAATAAGTATTTTCAGATTAGTCATGTTTCAAAGTATATATTTTTGGATTGTTTTTATATAATTAGTTTTGCCAGTGTTGTTTTGAGAAATGAGAGCATAGATATTCCCTTTAAAGCATTTTTGGATTGTTTTTATCTGATTATATTTGCTGATGTTTTTATCTAATTATTTTTAGTTTGAGGAGGTATTCTTTTTGTCCTTGCCGTAGCCATGTTTGTTGTTGCCTTTAAAGATAAAAAATTGAACTAATACTAACTATATCAGCAAATATTATCTACAATGCATAATCTGTCAAAGCAATTAATGCTCATCAAAAATTTAGTAAAAACTGAATTACTACTAAGTATATGTAGCCAATCTTATCTATAATGCATAAGCTGTCAAAACTATTTTATACTCATCAAACAATTATTAGATACAAAGCAAGATATATGAAGTAAACTTTAAGTTGCTAAGATCAAAATTAAGATTTTGAATACAGCACCAAGTTTTCAATTTCCCAACTCAATTCACAATAAGTATCTTCTCTCTTAGTCATTTCATCGAGCAATTGATGGGTGTTCTTTAGCAAAATTTTGGTAAAAAATAATTTGATGCCTCCAATCAGACAGGGAATGCAAAATATATACAGTTTATGTCCATAAATAGATGGAAGAAAGAAATCGTACCACGTTTTTTGCTTTGTTGGCAGATTTGGAGGGATTTAAAAACTAAATAAAATGCATTATTTTATTGGAAGGAAACGACGACGTTTTTACCACAGCAGACCCTGCTGTGATTAAATCACAGCAGAGGATCCGCTCCCGAAAAAAACTGGGTTATCCCTTTGCTTTCTCAGATGGCGTTGTATAGCGGTGCAAAATCAACGGTCTCAGATGTTCCGAAAGCATTGTTTACTGAGACGAACTTGGGTACCCGTCTCGCCGTTTCGATTTCTCCGGATATCACAGCTGACGACTTCAAAAGTTAGTTGTTCTTCACTGTTATTTTTCTCTCGTGTTTGGTTGTTGGGTTTGTGTTGAAGATGAAATTTTGTTAGGTTTTCTCCCCTACGTACTTTCATTTGTAAAATCCCATTGTATCATTAAACTTATATGGAGCTATAATATTGTTGTATTGCATTAATTAGGTATGGATTATAAAGGAGGGATAATTTGGTATATATTAGATTTTTCTTAATTAAAAAAATCTGCTTGTATAGATAGATATGGTGTGAAAGAGAAATGAATATGCATCACATTTGGTTTGGTTTAATGTTTGCATTGAGTTTGTTGGTGTTCCAGAATTTCGAAGTAGTGCATATTGCATAATGTTTATTTTTGGCATCCGCAGTCGAGTGCTCGATTTCCAGTCCTGCTCTACGCAAATAGTGATAGTTTGTAAGGGTTGCACGCATTTTAGTTAGTTAAAAGTGTTGAAGACGATAGAATTCTGCTGTGGGTTACAAACTGCAGGCAATCCTCTTATTGAACCACTGGTTGCAGACTTGCAGTACCTTTAAGGCTTTAAGAAATTTCATTTCAATGTAAGATTCTGATTCTGCCCAGCTGTGGTGGCTTAAATGTTTATGGTTATTGAGCATATTGCCATTTTTAGCTTCTAGTATGAAATCATAAGGCAATGTGAAGAAATCTTAGGAATAACTCTTGTAGTGGAGATTTAACTGGTCATAGACAATCGAATTGCATGTCCTATATTTCCTGTCATGTTCGTGGCTGCCATAAGTTTAACATGTAGACTTCACTTTTAGTTCTTGCCTCTAACGGGAGTTCATGCTTGGATGTTTATGCAATGTCGCGGTGTTTCATTTTACTCTTTATCATAGTATATCCCTATATAGTTGTTTGTGAATGAGGTGACGATAGCAAAGAACCTTCCTATCTACTCAAATAATTAGTGTCCTAAATAATTAGCTATCTATACTAATGATATGTTTTATTACTCGTAGGAGTGGTCGAAAGGGCGCATCTCCAGTTGCTTCCCGGAATTCAGAACTATCAGTGTGTTTTTGTTGTGTGTATTGTTTCCTCTTGTTCTTAGACATTACAAGTGCAAGGCTGCTTTATTTGCATTTTGTTGGGTTGGACTACTTAACTAAGATCTATCGTATTGTTATTCTTGCAAGACCAGGTGACGCGGAAATTACATCTTTATCACCTATTGGGGTCTTTGCCTCTCAAATATGCTTTTCTGGATTCAAATGCTACTTGGTTTCTTCAAACAGACGTTACCTTATCAAACGTCCCAACTCGTGTAGAGTCATTGAAGCGTAATGAAGCTGAAGTTCACAAGTGCAGTTCTGCTGCTACTGTGATTACTGATTCAGTTGAGCTGGGAGGCGCTTCCTTTGAAAGGATAACAAAATGCAAAAGAAAGAAAGCTAAGATACGAAGATTTATGTACCTCGGTGCTTCAATGCTGAAGATTTCTGCAGCTTGGTGTTTCCGTAGGAAGAAGAAAAGGAAAAATGTGAAGAAAATACCCAAGACGAGACACCATGGACGAGCGTGCGCACAACAATCTCTTGTTGAAAAAGAACTTTTCTGTGAATTCGCTACCGGAGCAGAAGTGAATCTGGGTAAAAAGGCGGACTCGAATGTGATTGCAGAGGCCTGTAGTGAAACGTTTTCAGAACCAGCATCAGTTTCAGGTATTATCAAGAAGTATTTTTCGGATTATGATGAAGTGGCCTCCAGTCCAGAATCTATGTTTACCACATCCAGATATATACACAGGAAGCCGCTTAACCGTAGCAACAGATGTGAATCCCATAACAATCAGATGAAGTCGCCTGTAACAGTCCATGTCCCTCCCCAAACAGTTCATATCCCTCCTCCCCAGGTATCTCGCGTGGAGATGCCCGGTTCTGGAGCATTGAGAAATAAGCATAAAAGGCCTGATATTGGAAAGCATCTTGTGCTTGCATCGGGTAGCCTTGGGCTTTCTCCGAGTAATCAACATTCCATACTTTCTCTTTGCCGTTACAATGATGAAGAGTTGCCATTTTAAGAATTCTCAGCTACAAAGCAAACTTAGGAGACTGAATAGCTGTGATAGCGTGTAGCCCTAAGTAGATAGTTGAGTAAAGCCTAACTCTCTAGTGTTCTGTTTCCAACTTGGAGGTATTATTAACTACTTCTAGTATCTTAAGATGGAATCTTTGTACAAATGAAGTGAGTTTGTGGTGTTTGTGCTCATTCATATATGCTTTTTTCAGGCAAATATGCATTTGTGAAGTGGGCATTCTCCTTTTTAGAATGACTGAATGAAGAATCTTGTATTTCTTGTTATGCTATTATTACTTGCCCTCTAAGAAATGCATCTTATTATTATTTTTAAATATGTGTATTGTTTTGTGCTCAGGGGTGCTGTTTATATAATGTACTACTGCTACTATTACTTGTTCTTCCTAAAAAATAATTTAACTGTAAAATAATTGGTAGCATAAAGTTGAAAAATGGTGTTTATTTTTTTATAATTGATGAAAAGTGGATTGATTTATTGGATCTCCAATCTCACATTTCAATGAAATAATCAAACAAAATAAGCTCAAATGACGTTAAACTATCACAGGCGTTGGGATGTTCCGAAATCTTAATTATTTGAAGTAAATAAATAATTAACATGCTATCTTTATTTATCTAAATTAATTCTAAAAAATAAATGTCTTCTTAGTAAAGTAACATCGGAAGAGGTACTTTTTTTCGTCAAACAAAAAAAATGGACTTACTTTTCTCACAAACAAATTAATGAAGCTATGTAATTTCATTTCAATTCATATGATATACTAATAAAATAAAATAAATCTAATCTAGCATGATATACACAGTTATTATAGAAATTAACGGCTGATTTTCTCATTTTCGCCGACTCTCTCGTGGCAAAGAATAAAATAGGAGTAACAAATTCCAAAATATTAGTAGCATTTTCATGATTATTCCCAAAATTTCACTCCCCCTTATATAAAGCCCAACTCCATCGCAAGCGTAATTTTTCATCTTTTTTCCTTGGCTACAAATTCCATGCGATCATCAATTGCCCAGAAAAACCTCTCTCCGAAAACCCTAGGAATTCTCGATCTTCAATCTCTGTAGATACACGATTTCCTCTATCTATACTGTTCAATTTTTTGGTCTATTTGCCCAAATTAATCGGATTTCAGCCCTCCGATCCTCAGGTTATCCATTATTCACTTGAGTTCTCACGTACGCTCTATCGGTCACTCGACTATCGGAGTGGTTGAATCGGTGGAGTAATTAATTGAGCGGCTTTCTTATCGAATCGGGCAATGATCGCATTTGGTTGATCTTTAAAACATGAAGTTGAAGCGGAGAAGGGCGCTTGAAGTGGTTAGTGGAAATTATCTAATGTGCTCCGATCGTTTCTTTTATATTTATATATAAAATTCTGTGTAATGGATGCTTCTTAGGGTTAGTTTTTATTTGAATGTGTGATCGGGGACTGCGAGTGATATCTAATGATTTGGAAACAATTTTGGATTTACAACCTACAATCATAGTTATAATTTGTTAGAATTTTATTAATATCAACTTAAGTTGATGCAGTTTTACCTTTTTGCTAACATTAACTGTTGAGTACACTCAACTTTGCTTATTGCATTGGCTTAAGCTTCAGTTTAGGTGTTCTCATTCGTGCATTTTCTGAAAAACTCACATGTGCTGGTTGTTTTGGGTCGTGCTGCTGTAACCCACAACTCTTGCTTAGATATCATTTCACTCGATGAATGATGCATCATACTTTATTTTTTCTCTATCAAATATAGCCTTTCCTAGATCATATTTCTGCAAATGAAAGTGATTTTGTACTGATTAATGCTACATGATGAAGCTCTCTCTCCCCTTATAAATAATTGGTTCATGTTTTCCCAAAGACGGATAGGGCTGCATTTATGTAGCTATAGAGAGAGAAATGGTCAAACTGAAAATTATCCCCCAGCTTTCTTAATTTTTTTTATAAACATGACTCTTGTTTATATAGTTCGTTCGTGATGTTTTCTCACTGTTTTAATCAATTTTTCCATTCTTATATTTATATGATTATGTTGCTCATGCTGTGACATCAACCCTAAAATCTTGGATACTTGTGAATGATGTATCTTCCTTCTTTCATTTGTAGCCTTTGAAGATTAAATCCTTTATCAACAATGTGACTGCTGCACCCCTTGAGAAAATAGAGGAACCGCTTAAAAGTTTTTCTTGGGAATTTGACAAGGTGCGTTATCCCCCACGAATACAATGGTTTTACTCTACTTGTTTTTTTGCATGCTGATTTTCCATAATGCAGGGAGATTTCCATCATTGGGTCGACTTGTTTAATCACTTCGACACCTTTTTTGAGAAATTCATTAAACCAAGGAAGGATTTGCAACTTGAGGAGAACTTTTTAGAATCAGATCCACCTTTTCCACGGGATTCCGTTCTTCAGATTCTCCGTGTCATAAGAGTGATATTAGAAAACTGCACTAATAAGCATTTCTACAGCTCTTATGAGGTATATCCTTTACCTTACATGTCTTGAACTATATTTGGTTTGGATTTACATTTATTGTCTTAATTTTGGTACTAGCTGGTGCAATTGGTTTAGCATTTTTTAAGAGAGCGTTATTATGCAGCAAGACAAAATTGTGTTTCCTTTCAATTCAAATCACCTGATTGGCTGTGATCTCTGAACAGGATAGTCGTCTGTCAGTAGTGTCTTTGTGTAGCACATGGTTCTGAGAACTTCCATACTAGGTTCTCCCCACTTCACGTTCGTTATTTTCTTTGAGGCCCCAGTACTTTGCAAGTTAATTAGGTGGGAAATGCATCCAGTAGATTTGGTTGTTTAACACATGAAATTTGGTGCGGTATGACAAAATGTGGTCCTAGCCTAAGCCAACTCCAATATATCGCATCGCGATGTCATTGGTATAATTTGGGGCACATGGTTGATTATCTCTGGAGATAATGATCATTGGCTTGTATTTGATAATGTTAGATTCTATTGTGGTTTGTCTGCAACTAACCAGGATAAAATAGATAGCTCAGTAAAGAGAAGAGGGGATTTGATAGGGAGTGCAATTTCACAATTGGGCAGTCAAATTTGAATACTGAGAGGTTGAGAATTACATGATGCTCCTACAATCTGTAGTGGATAGCTGGCCAAGTCATCCATACCTCCTGTGCATCAGCCAGGGAAAAAGAGAAATAAAAGCTTCCAGATTTGTCTTCACCCCAGCTGCTAGCAGCTAGTAAATAGTTTGCACTTGAAGAAATTTTTGCTTTATTAATATACTCCATTACGCAAATAGAAGGGATTAGAGAAATAGATGTATATTGTCAATGAAGGAGCTTGTGCACTTATGGACGATAAAAAAAAGATCTCCCAGAGGGGGTAATGGATACTGTTATATTTAGAATTATCCTGGTGGGCCTCAATTCACAAAGATTTTTATAGCCTTTTCTGTGCTGGACATGCTTTAGAGACTAAAGTTGTATGTATTTTTGGAATGTTTTTGCCTTCAGGAATTTCCCATCTCTTTGTAAAAGTTGTTTATTAACTGAAGAGACTAATTAAGTAAAACTCTATATAGGGGGCACTTGGTATTTGTAAATTTTTTACTGTTGAGTGAGTGTTAAGCAACATTGTTGGATAGTGTTGCTTAATGTCTTAAACTCTTATCTGCTGCGTGTTTACAATCGTGTGGACTTGTTTTTTCTTAAAGTGTGCTGTTGCTTTACCCTTATATTATCAAGTTTGTCTCTTTATCATAAAATAATGTGACATCTTTTGAGAGTGGAACTATCACATGTTGGGTAGATTGGGTTGTCCTGACTTTTACTGTGCTCTGATTATGAATAATTAGAAAGTAGTTAAAAATTTTGTGCTTGTGGGCATCACATTCACTGTAGACTGGAGGGAGGAGGAATTGTTGAATCTGATCTTCCTGGGGGGTGGAAGTTCACCACTTGCCTGGGCTTAGGAATCAAAGCAGTGGCATTGTGATGAGCTACTCTAAAAGTCTGTGTTTTACTCTATTATGTCCCTCTATATGTTTGCACTCCGAGGGGATATGCTTTGCTTAACGAGCTCTAGAAGTTGTAAAAAACTGTGACAAGGAATACCGCTCACTTATTTTGTTTACTCTCTCATGTTTTCTGTGGAGTATCCTCTGGCAGCTTCAGTGGTTATCCAGTGCTCTTTCATAATGTTGGATGTTTATGTTCCATTTGCTGTTTTTACTTATCCCATTATTTTTGTTGGTGCAGCATCACTTGTCATCTCTTCTTGCTTCCACCGATGCAGATGTCGTGGAGGCTTGTCTGCAGACTTTGGCTGCATTTCTGAAAAAATCCATTGGAAAGTATATAATAAGGGATGTTTCACTAAATTCAAGATTATTTTCCTTTGCTCAGGGATGGGGGGGTAAAGAAGAAGGTCTTGGATTGATTCCATGTGCTTTACAGCATATATCTGACCCTATTGCTCTTGAGTTGGGTAGCACTCTGCATTTTGAATTTTATTCTGTGAATGAAGAAGCTTCAGTTGAACCTACTTCTACAGAACAGAAAACAAGGGGTTTACAAGTTATACACATGCCTGATGTGAATGCAAGCAAAGAGTCTAATCTTGAACTTCTGAATAAATTAGTTGTAGATTGTAAAGTTCCCCATAACTTGAGATTTTCTCTTTTGACAAGGTTGAGGTTTGCTAGGGCTTTCAGCTCCCTAGAAGCAAGGCAGCAATATACTTGTATCCGCCTCTATGCCTTTGTGGTTCTTGTTCAAGCATGCAGTGATACTGATGACCTTGTTTCTTTCTTCAATGCTGAGCCAGAGTTCATCAATGAATTGGTTACTATGTTAAGCTATGAAGATGTAGTTCCAGAAAAGATTCGAATTTTAAGTCTTCTTTCCCTGGTTGCTCTTTGTCAAGATAGGTCACGTCAGCCTACTGTACTGACAGCTGTGACATCTGGTGGACATCGTGGCATTCTCTCCAGCCTTATGCAAAAGGCAATTGGCTCAGTTGTAAATAATTCATCAAAGTGGTCTGTTGTTTTTGCTGAGGCTCTGTTGTCTCTAGTTACAGTTTTGGTATCATCTTCATCAGGTTGCTCAGCCATGCGTGAAGCTGGATTTATCCCCACTCTTCTACCTCTATTAAAAGATACTGACCCTCAGCATTTGCATTTGGTTAGCACAGCTGTACATGTTTTGGAAGCCTTCATGGATTACAGCAATCCAGCTGCTGCTCTTTTTCGGGACTTGGGAGGCCTTGATGATACCATTTCACGTCTAATGGTAGAAGTATCTCATGTTGAAAATGGTATAAAGCAACAAAGTACTTCTGGAGACCTTGAAAGTTCGGAGTATGGTGGTTCTGAGATAGGTACAAGTGCTTCTGCTGAGCTTGATAGTCTGCAGCCTCTTTACTCCGAGGCACTGGTTTCCTATCACCGCCGGCTGTTGATGAAAGCCTTATTGCGTGCTATATCACTTGGAACTTATGCTCCTGGAACAACAGCTCGTATGTATGGTACAGAAGAGAGCTTGTTGCCGCATTGCTTGTGTATAATATTCAAACGGGCTAAAGATTTTGGTGGGGGTGTATTTTCACTTGCAGCTACTGTAATGAGTGATGTAATTCACAAAGATCCTACCTGTTTTTCTATCCTAGAAGCAGCAGGTCTTCCTTCTGCCTTTATGGATGCCATAATGGATGGTGTTCTTTGCTCGGCTGAGGCTATTACTTGCATACCACAGTGTCTTGATGCATTGTGTTTGAACAACAACGGTCTTCAGGCTGTGAAAGACCGCAATGCTCTGAGGTGCTTCGTAAGAGTCTTCACTTCCAAACAGTACCTGCGAGCTCTCGCTGCTGATACATCTGGTTCCTTATCAAATGGCCTGGATGAACTCATGCGACATGCTTCCTCTTTGCGGGGACCGGGTGTAGACATGCTGATTGAGGTATTGACAAAAATTGCTAAAATAGGATCTGGACTTGACTCGGCATATCCATCTACAGAATGCCCAAGCAGCTCTCAACCTGTTCCAATGGAAACTGAACCTGATAACAAAGATGTGGTTTCTGCTGATGACAGAGATCCATCCAAGCCTGGAAGTTCTGAGCCATTTTCAGAGTTGGCCCCTGATTCATCATTATCAAATATTGAATCATTTTTGCCTGATTGTATAAGCAATGCTGCTCGTCTTCTAGAAACAATTCTTCAGAATTCTGATACTTGCCGTATATTCGTTGAGAAGAAGGGAATTGAATGTGTCCTGGAATTGTTTTCTTTACCTCTGTTGCCTCCTTCAGTATCTCTCGGTCAAAGTGTAGCTGTTGCTTTTAAAAATTTCTCTGCTCAACATTCTGCTTCACTTGCTCGTGCAGTATGTTCTTTCCTAAGGGAACATTTGAAGTCAACAGATGAACTTTTGAGTTCAATTAAGGGATCCCACCTTGCTCAGGTGGAAGTTTCTCAGAGAGTAAAGATCTTGAAGAGCCTCTCTACTTTGGAAGGAATCTTATCTCTTTCCAATTCTTTGTTAAAAGGAGCAACCACCATTGTTTCTGAACTAGGTTCTGCAGATGCAGATGTATTGAAAGACCTTGGGAAAGCTTATAGGGAAATTCTGTGGCAAGTATCTCTATGCTGTGAGTTGAAGGTGGAGGAGAAACGAAATGTCGAAGTGGAGCCTGAAAATGCAGATACTGGCCCATCTAATGTTGCTGGAAGGGAGAGTGATGATGATGCTAATATTCCATCTATTAGATACATGAATCCTGTGTCAATCAGAAATAGTTCTCACCCACAGTGGGGAGTCGAACGTGACTTCTTATCTGTGGTCCGCTCAAGTGAGGTTTTCAGTCGCCGCACTCGACATGGTATTGCTCGTCTTCGTGGTGGTAGGACCGGTAGGCAGTTCGAAGCCTTACAAATTGATCCTGAAGCTGGAGCGAGTAGTACCGAGGCTCAGCCCCATGGAACAAAGAAGAAAAGTCCAGAAGTACTGGTCTCAGATAACCTTAATAAGCTTGCTTCAACCATGCGATCTTTCTTCACCGCACTTGTGAAAGCTTTTACTTTACCAAATCGTCGGAGGACTGAAACTGGATCCTTAAGTTCTGCTTCAAAGAGTATTGGAACAGCCCTAGCGAAAGTTTTTCTTGAGGCCCTGGGTTTTCCGGATCCCAACTCCGGGGTTGATATCTCATTGTCTGTCAAGTGTCGCTATCTAGGAAAGGTTGTTGACGACATGGTTGCTCTCACATTTGATAGCAGGCGGCGAACTTGTTACACTGCAATGATTAACAAATTTTATGTCCATGGTACCTTCAAGGAGCTTCTTACAACATTTGACGCAACGAGTCAGCTGTTGTGGAATGTTCCTTATGCAATTTCCACATCAGGTGCGGAGCATGAGAAGAGTGCTGATGGGAGGAAACTTTCTCAGAGTTCGTGGCTCCTTGATACGTTGCAGAGTTATTGTCGAGAGCTTGAGTATTTTGTAAATTCTGGGCTTCTATTGTCATCAACATCAGCATCCCAGGCTCAGCTTCTTGTTCAGCCTGTTGTGGTTGGTCTATCCATTGGGCTGTTCCCTGTTCCCAGGGACCCAGAAGCCTTTGTTCGCATGTTGCAGTCGCAAGTTCTGGATGTGATACTTCCTGTCTGGACCCACCCAATGTTTCCCAATTGTAGTCCTGGTTTCATCACCTCCATCATTTCCCTAATCACTCATGTATACAATGGTGTTAGTGATGCAAAACAAAATCGCAATGGATTACCTGGAACAGCGAGCCAACGGTTCATGCCGCCTCCACCGGATGAGGCTACAATTGCTACTATTGTTGAAATGGGGTTTTCCAGAGCAAGGGCTGAGGAGGCACTTAGACGAGTGGAAACAAATAGTGTTGAGATGGCAATGGAATGGTTGTTTAGTCATGCTGAAGATCCTGTGCAAGAGGATGATGAGCTAGCTCGTGCCCTGGCCTTATCCCTAGGAAATTCTGCAGAAACGCATAAAGTTGACGGGGCTGATAAGTCCTCTGATGCTTCGGCTGAAGAGGGTCAGGCAAAACCCCCTCCAGTGGATTATATCCTTGCTGTGGCAATGAAATTATTTCAAGGTTGTGATTCAATGGCATTCCCCTTGACAGATTTACTGGGGACTCTTTGTAATAGGAGCAAGGGGGAAGATCGCTCAAAAGTAATTTCTTATATTGTTCAGCAGCTAAAGCTTTGCCCACTTGACTTCTCCAAAGATAGCTGTGCATTGGGTATGATTTCACATACTTTGGCATTACTTCTTTCAGAAGATGGAAGTACCCGGGAAATTGCGGCACAAAATGGGATTGTCTCAATTGCGGTAGATATCTTGATTAATTTTATGGAGAGGACAGAGGTGCCCCAAGAGCTTCTTTTCCCCAAATGCATCAGTGCATTACTTCTTATCTTGGATGATTTGGTGCAGTCTAGGCCTAAGATATCTGGTGATACTGATGAGGCAACAGTTCCTGGAGCTTTATCTGGCTTGTCAGGAAATCAAGCACCATCCGAAGCAATAAAAGAAAATTCATTACCTGCTGACGAATGTAAAGATGAACCTGCTAAGGATAGCCCTGCCTTTGAAAAACTTCTTGGAAAGCCAACGGGTTACTTGACAATGGAGGAGAGTCATAAAGTACTTGGAATTGCTTGTGACCTGATAAAAAGACATGTACCCCCAATTATTATGCAGGCCGTACTTCAGTTATGTGCTCGCTTGACAAAATCACATGCTCTGGCTGTACAATTTCTTGAAAGTGGTGGTATGATTGCCCTCTTTAGCCTTCCAAGAAGTTGTTTTTTTCCTGGGTATGACACCTTAGCATCTGCTATTGTTAGACATCTTCTAGAGGATCCTCAGACACTGCAAACAGCTATGGAATTGGAGATACGCCAAACACTGAGTGGAAGCAGACATGGAGGGCGTATATTGGCTAGAACATTTTTGACATCTATGGCACCTGTTATATCCAGAGATCCGGAGATTTTTATGAGAGCAGTGGCTGCTGTCTGTCAGTTGGAAACATCAGGAGGGAGGTACATTATAGTGCTATCTAAAGATAAAGAGAAAAAAGCTTCCAGTTTTGACACTGGAGTATCTACTAATGAATGCATTAGACTAACTGAAAATAAGGTTGATGGGTCTATTAAGTCTTCCAAAGCCCACAAAAAGGTATCAGCAAATCTTACTCAAGTCATTGATCACCTACTTGAGATTGTGTCAACTTATCCTCCATACCATGGTGATGATGACTGGGCTGGGCATGCTAGTGCTATGGATATAGATGAACCAGCTAACAAAGTGAAGGGTAAATTGAAGGTTAATGAAACAGTAAAGATTGGAACAGACAGTCAGTCAGAGAAATCAGCTGCTCTTTCTAAAGTGACTTTTGTTCTGAAGCTATTGAGCGATATTGTGCTTATGTATGTTCACGTTGTCGGAGTAATCTTGAAACGAGATCTGGAAATGTGCCAACAACGTGGGGCTAGTCATATCGAATGTCCTGGACAGGGGGGCATAGTTCATCATGTTTTACATCGTCTTCTTCCCTTGGCGATAGATAAGTCTGCTGGCCCTGATGAATGGAGAGACAAGCTCTCTGAAAAAGCTTCATGGTTTTTGGTTGTATTGGCTGGCCGCTCTAGTGAGGGAAGGAGAAGGGTAGTGAATGAACTTGTAAAAGCTTTGTCTTTATTCACAAATGTTGATAGCAATTCTTCTAGTAGCAGCTTGTTACCTGATAAGAAAGTGTTTGCTTTTGTTGATTTGGTCTACTCCATTCTGTCAAAGAATTCTTCGGCTGCCAACCTTCCTGGTTCTGGGTGTTCTCCTGACATTGCCAAAAGCATGATAGATGGTGGGATTGTGCATTGCCTCTCGGGCATTCTTCAGGTAAATGACTTGGACCACCCTGATGCACCGAAAGTTGTGAATCTCATACTCAAATCTCTGGAAAGCTTGACAAGGGCTGCAAATGCTAGTGAACAAATCTCCAGGGCTGATACACTGAGTAGGAAAAAGGTAAATGGTCCAAATGGAAGGTCCGATTCACAGGGTGTTGGAGCTACAGCTTCTCAACAATTACAATCTTCTGCTGAAAATAGAAGTTCTGAACAAGGGCTTAGTGGGAATGCTAGTTCTGAAGCTGTGCTCCCAGATAATTCTCGGGATAATGGTGATCAAAATGCAAACCCAAACCAGTCGGAGGAACAAGAGATGAGGATTGAGGATCCAACTACGGACACACCTTTGGATCTTGGGGATGATTATATGCGTGAGGATATGGAGGAAAGTGGTGCATTACCCAATGGAGAGCAAATTGAGATGTCTTTTCATGTAGAAAATAGAGGAGATGATGATATGAATGAAGAAGATGACATGGGTGATGATGGTGAGGATGATGATGACGGAGAGGATGAGGATGAAGATATAGCAGAAGATGGCACTGGTTTGATGTCCTTGGCTGATACAGATGTGGAGGACCATGATGATACTGGCTTGGGTGATGACTATAATGATATGGTTGATGATGAGGATGATGATTTCCATGAAAACCGTGTAATTGAGGTTAGGTGGAGGGAAGCCCTTGATGGATTAGATCATTTGCAGGTCCTTGGACAACCTGGAGCAGGGGGAGGCCTAATTGATGTGTCAGCTGAAGCTTTTGAAGGCGTTAATGTTGATGACTTCTTTGGAATCCGTAGGTCTTTTGGGTTTGAGCGCCGTCGTCAGGCAAATAGAACATCATATGAGCGGTCAGTTACAGAAGGCAATGGTCTTCAACATCCTCTCCTTTCAAGGCCATCAAATTCCGGTGATTTGTTTTCAATGTGGTCATCTGCTGGGAATTCATCCCGGGATGCTGAAGGCCTTTCTGCTGGTAACCTTGATCTAGCCCATTTTTATATGTTTGATGCTCCTGTTCTTCCTTATGACAATGCACCAACTAATCTATTTGGTGATCGGCTGGGTGGTTCTGCACCACCTCAACTAGCTGACTTTTCTGTTGGTTTAGAGTCCTTGCGCGGATCGGGCCGAAGAGGGCCAGGTGATGGCCGCTGGACTGATGATGGCCAACCCCAAGGTGGTGGTCAAGCTGCAGCAATTGCTCAAGCAGTTGAAGAGCAGTTCGTATCGCAATTAAGCAATACTGGTCCTGCTGAAAGTGCTTCTGAACGGCTTTCACAGAACCAAGTATTACCAGAAAGGCAGGAAGGTGATCCAGTTGTGGCCACTGATAATCAACTGGCAATAGAGGTCAGTGAAATTGTGACACAATTGAATATTGATCAACATATTAATTATGATGACCAAGATAATCAACTAACTGCACTTCAACTGTTACAGGAAGTAAACCCAGATATTGTTGCTGAACAAGCTGGTTATCGTCATCAAGCGATTGAAGTTCAGCCAAGTGACATTGGTTTGGATATCATGGAAACTGGGGATGGAAATGCTATTGGAACAGAGCCACTGGAGACACCTGGTTCTGTGGCTCAGGATGTTGTGCCCTTTGATAGGACTTCAAGTGGTGTTGTGCCATCTCAGGCTGAGGATTTTGATAGATCCCCAGGACCAGATAGCCAGTCTAGTTGTCATGCAATATTGGTCGGTGAGCCCGATATGGCTGGTCCAGGCAGTCATGCTTCCTCTGTTCCAGAAAGTGCAGATGTCGATATGAATAATGCTACTGATGTGGAAAGAGATCAGGTGGGTTCAGGATTACCTCCATCTGGGGCCAGTCTAGAGGAACCATCAACTCAGCTGGTGGCTCAAGATGCAGGCCAGACAGATGAAGCTAGTTTGAACGGTGAGGCTTCTAATGCTAATGCCATAGATCCGACATTCTTGGAAGCACTTCCAGAAGATCTTCGTGCAGAGGTTCTTGCTTCTCAGCAAGCTCAGTCTGCTCCAGCACCTACATACGCACCTCCAAGAGTTGAAGACATTGATCCAGAGTTTTTAGCTGCGCTTCCTCCGGATATTCAAGCTGAAGTTCTTGCACAACAACGGGCACAAAGGATTGCACAGCAATCAGAAGGACAACCAGTTGACATGGACAATGCTTCAATTATTGCCACTTTTCCAGCTGATCTGCGTGAAGAGGTCTGCTTCTTAAACTCTAAATGCTAGGCTTAATTTATGTGTTTGTTTATTTATTTTCTCTGTTTGTGTCTGCTAGGTGCTTTTGACATCTTCAGAGGCTTTATTATCTGCATTGCCATCTCCGTTACTTGCTGAAGCACAAATGCTTAGAGACAGAGCAATGAGCCACTACCATGCTCGCAGCTTGTTTGGAAGTAGCCAGAGATTGAACACTAGGGGAAACAGGTTTGGTTTTGATAGGCAAACAGTTATGGACAGGGGTGTCGGAGTAAATATTGGAAGGAGGGCATCTTCAGTATCTGAGAACTTGAAGTTGAATGAACTTGAGGGAGAACCACTTTTGGATGCTAATGGCTTGAAAGCATTAATTCGTCTATTACGGCTGGCACAGGTAATTATTCTACGGTTTGCTTTACAACAAATACTATATAGGTGAATTCTCTTCCAGCTTCTTAAAGCTAGCACAATGACCTGTGACCTGGAAAGTATTGATTGCATCTCTTTATTGTTCGGAATCACTTTTTTTAATCAATTTTGCTACATGGGATGAAGTATTTTTTTTCCATTAAGCTAATAGCTGAATCTCAGTTGTAATAGCGTAGCTAAAATATTTCTTACCGTTTGCCTTTTATAGCCTCTTGGGAAGGGTCTACTGCAGAGACTTTTATTGAACTTGTGCTCACACAATGACACAAGAGCAATACTTGTTCGACTTCTTCTTGACATGATAAAGCCTGAGACAGTGAGCATCATGGGTGCAGTGACTTCAATGAATACACAGAGGCTCTATGGTTGTCAGTCTGATGTTGTTTATGGTCGATCTCAATTATGTGATGGTATTTTACATTTTCCACTCTTTTCCAAATAGTAATAGGAAATTCTCTTTATCTCTTGGATCTTATAAGGGTGATTGTGCTTTATTCAGGTGTTCCTCCACTTGTGTTGCGAAGGGTACTTGAGATTCTAACATATCTGGCTACGAATCATTCTGGTGTGGCCAGTCTTCTTTTCCACTTTGAGAGCTCAACTATTCCTGATTTTGCACACACGAACCAGTCAGAGGGGAAGAATGCAAAAGGCAAGGAAAAAATCACCGCTGGAGAGCATCATGTCTACGTTTCTGAAAGCTCAGAGAACAAGGATGTCCCTTTGATATTACTTCTGAGACTCTTAAGTGAACCACTGTTCTTACGCAGTATTGCGCACCTTGAGCAGGTCCGTGTTATCACTTTCTAATGCATTTTAAAAGCTTCTGTTGGAATCAGTTCTGTGCAAGTGATACATCTGTTCTTGTTCACTGAAAGGTCATGGGTCTACTCCAAGTGGTGGTGTATGCTGCTGCATCCAAAGTAGATATTCAAATTAATACTGAAGAAACTGCACCTCCAGCTGAAAACCCTCCTGGAAATGAAACCACCACTGAAACTCGCACAGACTCTCATGTATCACTAGTGGAATCTAGTCAACTTGACCAAAGCGCCAGTGCTTCCAAATCAGATGGCCAGAGAAGTATTAGGACTTATGATATTTTCCTACTGTTGCCTCATTCAGATCTGCAAAATCTCTGTGCTCTTCTTGGGCATGAAGGGTACTATTTTTGAGATCTGATCTCTCTTTATTTATTCTACTGAGTTTCATGCAAAATGGCTGACCTCCAGTTATATGTGCCTATTTTGTTTTTCATAATTGGTTGAATTCTTTTGTTAATTTTGTTGTTGTTTAGCAATTGATACTGCAAGTGAAAATTATGTCAGAGCTTTAGTCAGTATTTTTTTGTGAATCAGGCTTTCAGACAAAGTTTACACACTCGCTGGTGATGTGCTGAGGAAATTGGCCTCTGTAGCTGCTGCTCATCGCAAATTTTTTGTTGTGGAGCTCTCGGAGTTAGCTCATAGATTGAGCAGCTCGGCTGCAAATGAACTTATTACACTTAGAGACACGCACATGCTGGGTTTGAGTGCTGGGTCCATGGCTGGGGCTGCTGTTCTTCGGGTTCTTCAGATTCTCAGCTCGCTCACTTCTGTTGGTGATGACAGTGACAGTGACAAGGCCAAAGAGAGGAATGCCAGTGATAAGGAAAGGGTGAATGATGAAGAACAGGAAGAACATGCTACAATGTGGAAGTTAAATGTGGCTTTGGAGCCACTATGGGAAGAACTAAGTGAGTCCATTAGTTCAATGGAATCGGAGTTAAATCAGAGCCCCCAGTCTTCAGTTGCCTCAAACATTAGCATGGGTGACCATATACAGGGTTCTTCTTCAGCGTCTCCTCCTCTTCCGCCTGGAACTCAGAGACTCCTACCTTTCGTTGAGGGGTTTTTTGTTCTATGTGAAAAATTGCAGGCAAACAGTTCAATATTGCAGCAAGATCAATCCAATGTGACTGCAAGAGAAGTGAAAGAGTCTGGTGGGAGTTCAGTTCCGTCATCTATTAAAAGTGTGGATGCTTACAGGATATTTGATGGATCTGTCACATTTGTGAGGTTTGCTGAGAAGCACCGACGCCTTCTTAATGCTTTTGTGAGGCAGAATCCTGGTTTATTGGAAAAATCACTCTCAATGCTGCTCAAAGCTCCCAGGTTGATTGATTTTGACAACAAGAGAGCTTATTTTCGATCCAGGATCCGGCAGCAGCATGACCAACACCTCTCAGGACCTCTGCGTATTAGTGTTAGACGGGCATACATTTTAGAGGATTCGTATAATCAACTTCGAATGCGACCAAATCAAGATCTTAAGGGAAGGTTGAATGTTCATTTTCAAGGTGAAGAGGGTATTGATGCCGGTGGCTTGACTAGGGAATGGTATCAGTTATTATCAAGGGTCATCTTTGACAAAGGAGCTCTACTGTTCACTACAGTTGGAAATAATTCGACTTTTCAGCCAAATCCTAATTCTGTATATCAAACTGAACATCTCTCTTATTTCAGATTTATTGGCCGCGTGGTAATTGTCTGAAGGACCTCTCTTATGTTAGGTTTATTGCTTTCATCTATTGGTCTTTTCGCTAATTAACATTGTTGTACTCTATGTTTCTTATAGGTAGCCAAGGCACTCTTTGATGGACAATTGCTTGATGTATATTTTACTCGGTCCTTCTACAAGCATATCCTCGGCGTGAAGGTGACATATCATGATATTGAGGCTGTTGATCCTGATTATTATAAAAATTTGAAATGGATGCTGGAGGTGAGTAGGAGTATGCAGTGGATTACTTAATTTAAGATAAACTCATCACTTAGTTCCTAAATTACCTTGGGTCCTCTTTTTCTGCAGAATGATGTTAGTGACATACCTGATCTGACCTTTAGCATGGATGCAGATGAAGAAAAGCACATCCTGTATGAGAAAACAGAGGTAGAGATATTAATCTTTTAGGTCACCCAAAAAGAAATTTGTGAATTTTCTTGATATTTGAGGTCACCCAAAAGAAATTAAAACTCCTGACATGATTGTGATTGGAAGGTTACCGATTATGAGCTCAAACCGGGGGGAAGGAATACCAGAGTGACAGAGGAGACGAAGCATGAATATGTAGACCTCGTTGCTGATCATATCTTGACCAATGCCATCCGCCCCCAAATAAGTTCGTTCCTTGATGGTTTCAATGAATTAGTACCACGAGAGCTTATATCAATTTTCAATGATAAGGAGCTTGAATTATTAATTAGTGGTCTGCCAGAGATTGATTGTAAGTTGGCAAGCCTTGTCTAATCTGGCAATTACTCACTGGTTTGTTTTAATCATGAAACTTGTATATGATTCCATTGTCCTTGCAGTGGCTGATCTGAAAGCGAATACGGAGTATACTGGTTACACATCAGCATCTAATGTTGTTCAGTGGTTCTGGGAGGTTGTTGAGGCATTCAACAAGGAAGATATGGCGAGATTACTCCAATTTGTAACAGGCACTTCGAAGGTGATTTACCTGAAGCTGAAGTTATTTCTGTTTATTTATTGCCACAGTCAACCTTAATGGCATTTATTACTGACATAAAATGTGAAATTTGAACAGAGTTTATATGCTTGAATTTAGTTCTTTGGTTTCTGAGAAAAGAAGGGTAATCATTGGTTGGGAGAAGCAGGAAGCTTCTACACCAAAGTGATGTTTTAAAACAATAATCACACTTGCAATGTTGCTTAATATTTGTTGATTTACTTAGTGTCTAGTCTCTAATTGAATCCACCCAATTTGATTTTTATGCATACTCTACAAAGTGTTGCAATGTATTGATTGAGATTTCTGTCATGTTTCTTGGCATGTAAATGTCTGTGCCTTTCATTTTCCTCCTGCCTATGATTTATTCATTGCGTTTGATCATTATTTCGTAAGACTGATATGGATTGTTGGTGTATTAGGTTCCTTTGGAAGGGTTTAAGGCACTGCAAGGCATATCAGGTCCGCAGAAGTTTCAGATTCACAAAGCATATGGAGCTCCTGAGAGACTTCCATCTGCTCATACCTGGTAAATATTCGTGGTTGCAGATATGGCTCTCTTAACTACGTGCATATTGCAACTGTGCTGTGTGTATTGATTTGATATATTTGCACTATTCCCAGCTTCAACCAACTGGACCTTCCGGAGTATTCCTCAAAGGAACAGCTTCAAGAACGTTTATTGCTGGCAATCCACGAGGCTAGCGAAGGATTTGGGTTTGGTTAATTGATGCAGTTCTAGCTATCGGATTCTCCACTGCAATGTACAAGTACGTTGGTTATTAGCTGACACAGATGAAATATACTTATTTGATTGAGAAGCTGTCTTATTATCATTTTCTGTTGCAGTTATGAAGTGCTGAGGCAATCGCGTCGAGACTAGTATGTAGGCGGTGATGAATGGTGCTTCACTTTCCGGTAGTGGCGGAGCTGATGAAACAGATATAGATGAGGGGGGGAGGGAACAGAAACACCTTTTTTTGCTCTGTATGTGGGATTGAATCATTCTTAGATACTTATATATTCTTCATCTGCCTATTGGCTCTACTCTAGCTTACTACAATAACCACTTTTGCCATTTATTTACAAACAATTGCTAGATTTTGTCCTGTTTTGTACAGGTTTTGGTGTTTATGATCTAAGCATTTTCGTACATGTTTGTGTGTGTGTATATCTGTATATAAATCATCTCATAATTTGTAGCTGGATCAAAGATTCTCCTTCACAAATAATCATTAATTCACCTGCTATTCTTCATTCATCATTTTGATGGCGTCACAAATGACCTACTCTTATTTTTCTATAAAAATAGTAGTGGACGGCATGAATAGTAATGCTAGAAAGAAAAATTTATCATAAATTGAAAGAAATTAATTTTATTGAATAAAAATACAATAGAAAAGTATAGTAATTATTTTCTGTTGGAAGAGATGGTATCGTTTCTGATTTCTTATTATTTTTCTTTGTTCTCGAATAGTACAAATTGTTAACGTAGGTTGACAATAAACTAAACTAAACAACAAATGTGCTCTTCAGCAAATATTAAAATAAAAATAAATGGCCTTTTTTTTGGAAGAATTATAATTAAGCCAAACAACAAAGGAGGGGTAGCAAGTTGCATAAACAGGCTGGGTTCATTACCCTATGGAGGTCTATATCACAAGATTCATAACTAACTTTAATAAATACTAATTCAGTCTCATTGAAAATGACATCTTTCTAGCTTGATACGAAACTTCACATGTTTTTATTTAGTGTGTTAAAGAAATAAATAAAGTGATCGAAAAAATTGTATTTTATTGAAAATGATATGGTTTTGTTCGAAACTAGGTTTTGTTCGAAACTACATCTATTTATGTTTAGTGTGTTAAAGAAGATAAATAAAGTGATAAATAAATAACGGAATGAGTAGTGTGTTTTTAGAAATGCATAATATTTGAAAAAGAAAAATACATAGTAATTTTTTTAGTGGGACAATGGATGGACTATTTGTAAAACAAAAGAAATAATCCCGGCATTTTTTAAATTTTGGAAGCTCTTTTATTTGTAATGAGAGACTCATTTTTCCCTAACAATACTTTAATTTTTTTTTCTATTTTTATAAAAGTGCATACATACCCTTATAGAAAACCCTTATAGAAAAGAGGGAGTACAATCTAATGAGAGCTTTTATTGTTTCTTTACAAGAGAAATGTTGTTCTATTCTAGATGGAAAAAAAGGTCAAATGCAATATTTAGGTGATGGCTGGTATATTTTTAGGAAAATTTTTCTTTAGGAAATTTTAAACGGTTGAAAATTTTTTAGGAAAATTTTTCATGGAGTATATTTTTCACGGTGCGGAATTGTTATTTTTCTTTAATAGTATATAATTAGTACTACTCTTTTTTTAATAATGAGATCTGATGAAGACCATTTATTCTATATTCGTGCGTATTTCAAAACAACTAAAAGATGAATTTAATGGTGGAATTAAAATTGGAATTTGTATGGAAAATAATGGAATGACGATGGCGTGCCATTACAACTGTAGCCATCCTCGAATCTTTTGTCCGTTCACACTTCACATACCTTTTTCTCATCGAGTGGGCCCCCATTTAGTACCATGGTAATTACATTTGAAAATCAAAATTATTACTACGACAGGTAATTACATTTGAAAATCAAAATTATTACTACGACAATAAATCTAGAGTAAAAGGTCATTTTGGCCCTAAACATATGACGATTTTTTAATTTTGGTCCAAAACATTATCTTTTGAATTATTCGTTCCCTAACATTTGAAATTAGATCACATTTAGTCCGAAATGGACAGAACTGTTAAAATTTAACGGTCAACGAAAACCGCGACGACGGATGCGATCACAATGCCGACAATCGCTCCGGCGGAGAGCTTCTTCTTCTTCGGATTAGCGTTTCCGCACGAATTGAGAGGCTCGCCACAGAGCGAATTGCCGAGGAAGGAGGATTTAGGGTTTTTCGAAAGGGAATTGAGGATTGAGCCGATTAGGTTATTGCTGGAAACATCGAATTGAACTAGGGCGGGGATCGGGCCGGAGAAGCGGTTTTTATGCAAATAGAGAGTTCCTAACCGGGTCAAATTGGCGAAACCCGGCGAAATCGGGCCGGATAAGTTGTAAATCGCACGATGGCATGCTACCTTTGTTCATAAAATGTCACGAATTTTAATGCAAATATTAATAAAATAAGAGTAAAATATGTTCAATATTTCCTAATACTAGTGGTAAATATCCATGCTTCGTCCCTATCTTGGTGGATATAGATTTAAAGGACAATGAAATATCACAATCGTCTAAGAAATTGTTAGGAGCAACATTCTTCGTTTGATTGTACTAGCTATTGTTTTTGCTTTCTAAATATCATCACATGATTCAAATAATTTATAATCTTTGTTTTAGTTGAACTAAACAACTTTTTCCTTCTTTGGTTCGACTCTGAAATACTATTACACTATTTTTGCTCCTTGATAGATTACATATTGAAACATGACTTCTAAATTACATATCAACCCACCTATATTTATGACTTTTGAAATTTGTGCCAAAACTAAATGAGATAATTTATGTTGTAAGGAAGAGTAATTATTAGCCTTAAAATCTTTTGCTTGATCGTCACTATTTAATTGGAACCTTTGCTATTTCCGTCTATCTCTCATTTCCAGTCCAAAACTTGTCTTCTTTAATCTTTTATGCTCATTTGTATTCTTAATATTCAAATCAATTTTGTGTATGAAAATGAACAAGTTCAACTTTGTGTAGCAAAATGAATGATAAGAGGTAGTTGGTCCGTCTATCTCTTCATTGATGTTATGACGTTAAACAACCTTCCCCTAAATAATGTTTTTAGTCAATTATAGATAAGCTTTTTTAAGGGAAAAAAATTGAAATGTGAAAGCTAAAACCATGTACTCCACCATTGTACATTGAACATAAATATCTATTTTTTTCTTTCTTATTATTATAACCTGTGAACTTCACTAAAATAAATAACAATAGTTTATTTTAATGTTTTTATAACTTGTAATACTAACAAATCGCACCCCAAAGTCTTCATATAATTCATTCTATAATCAAACTAGTACTGAATATTGAAGTACTGAATATTGATCTTCAAAGAAAACACTACGAATTTGCAAGTTAATAATTAATACATAATTTCTCTATCAAAGAATTATATGACAAAAACTTACTTAAAATATGCATTCTTATCGTGTGTTTTTTAATTTATTTTAACTAAATTGTCATTTAATGTATTACACTTATACCATTATAAAAATAAGACCGTTGTACCATCACACAATATGAAATTTATACTTCCTCCGTCTCATGTTACTTGCACTGTTATTTTTTGGCTCGTCACAAACTTCTTACACTATTTATAGTTTAAGTTAGAATTAATGTATTTAATTATTATGTTAGTTTAAGTTAAGAGCTCATTTATTAAGTGGTGTCTCATTACACTTAAAATTATAATTGAATTATACTAAAAAATTAATCCCAAATTTACGGCCTAAAATGAGAAGTGCGAGTAACATGGGATGGAGGGAGTACTAGTATACTAGAATGTGTGTTTGCGGAAATGAATTCAATATCATATCGCTAACAAGAATCTTGAGGTGTTTCATATATGTCACATAAACTATTTAATTCCCATTATATATTTTAGATTAACTATGATTAAAATAAATTCTATATTCTCTATATTAATTCGTTATTGTTATTACATTCGCAAGTAAATATTTTATTTTATATTCATTCTTGTAATTAAATATTTTACTTATTATGGAAAATAGTATAAGTTATCACAAAAGAATCTCCTTCGAAACCTTTATATAATTAGGGCGCGTTTGATTGCCCTGATATGTCAGATAAACCCTCTTTATCATGGATTATATTGCCTTTGCTTGCCATGATACGGTTGCACGACGACCCGGGATACAACCACCAACCCGGGCCGCATTAAGATACCACCCCAGTTTTCGTGTGTATGCGTATCACGGTTTCTGGCTCCGATAAGCCTTATGCCGTAGTTCCCGATTGCATAGTTGTCTAAAAGACCCCTCATAATCTCGATTTTAATCAAATTTGGTGGATATTGGCACAATTTTGTTTGGAGTCACCACCACCGGCTGTGCTTTGTGGCCAGTCTCGCCGTCAGTCCCGATTCCAGGTGGGTTTCCAGGTGGGTTGTGATTTATTGCCTATCAATTTTCCATTAATACGCTGAGTTACGTTGAATTGGAACTTTGGCTGATGTTATTTTCTCTCAAAAATTGGTAGCGACTTCGTTTTGGATTGGGTCCTTCAAATTTGGGCATCTGTAAGCATAATCGGATTTGAATGGATAACGGAGAGGATTCCCGTGAGGTATGCGAATTAGCTACGCACACAATTGTTTTCGCTTTACAGATCTAAAGATCTGTACTGATAAAATTGTTGTCCATATGTCGATTTTTACATTGATGTGTGGTGGGTTATTGTTATGCCTCAATTGCTTACAGAGAACGCTAAATAAATTTTCACTGTGTGAGTTATCTAGGAATGTAAATATTCGAATTGAAGTTTGCAGCTTCTTTATTGCAATCTTTGATCTCGTCTCATGTACACAGAATGATATGACGACCTTGTTGATTTTGCTTGAAGAGGTTATACGGAACTATCAACTTAACTTGCTGTTCATCTCTTTTATGATCTCATTGCTCTGCTCTCAAAACCGTAAGCGTAAACATTGGGATCGTCTAGGTCAGTCAGCGGTCCTTGACTCTATTCCGGCTCATGTGCGCAAGCTGGATAGACTAGTGCGTATAACCGATAGGGCATGTGTGGATAATTTACGGATGGATAGGAACACCTTTGGGCGTCTATGTCGCATTCTCCGGGACCGGGTAGGCTTAATTGATCAAAGACTAGTAAGTGTTGAAGAACAAGTAGCCATGTTCCTATGTGTGCTAGCACATCACAAGAAATCGCGCATAGTTGGGCATAATTTCATGCGCTCGTCTCAAACCGTTTCAAAATATATACATATTGTACTCCGAGGAATTCTCTCATTGCATAGTATTTTTTTGGTGAAGCCGACACCAATAGATGAAGCTTGCTCCGACCGTAGGTGGAAATGGTTCAAGGTATAGATAGATTGAACATGCTGCCACAAATCTTCGATATATGTATTACTGTGTTTTGTGATCTATTTGCAGGGTTGCCTAGGTGCTTTAGATGGTACTTATATCAATGTGCATGTGCCCATTGGTGATGTTCCCCGTTACCGTAATCGCAAAGGCCACATCACAACCAACACATTGGCCGTATGTGACCCCCAGCTCAGATTCATTTATCTACTTCCCGGATGGGAGGGCTCAGCGGGTGACTCGAGGATTTTAAGAGATGCTGTAAGCAGACCATTAGGCCTCAAAGTTCCTAAAGTTGAGTTGTATATAGTTGGTTCAGTTTATAACACCTAATAAAATCGAGTCCCGTTTATTGATAAACATGGTTTAAACTTTCAGGCTGCTACTACCTATGTGATAATGGATACCCCAACGCTGAAGGTTTCATTACGCCATACAAAGCATTCCGTTACCATCTCAAGGAGTGGGGCGTCGGCCGCCAAGCCCCCCAGAATCCGGCAGAGCTGTTTAACCTTAGACATTCTAAGGCAAGGAACGTCATCGAAAGATCATTCGCCGTGCTGAAAATGAGATGGGGTATACTCCGATCAGCTAGCTTCTATCCGATTGATGTACAAACCGGGCTAATAATCGCATGCTTTCTTCTTCACAATTACATACGAAGTCAGATGGTGGTCGATCTCGTTGAGGCTGAGTTGGTAAACGAGGCCGATCTTGATGATGATAGTGATAATGAACCTGTGCTAGGTTGTGATAATATCAGCAGCGTCGAACCATCAGCAACGTGGAATACAAAAAGGGATGATCTTGCAAGTGCAATGTGGGCCGAGAGAAATCATTGATAATTTTCTGGTTGTTCTGAACATGGCTGCTAAACCTGCTCGCATAGTTTCAATTTGAAGTTTGAATTCATTCTTCTTTGCATTGTTGTTTTCCTTGACTGAATTCAAAACGGGATTGGACTAATTTTTCTTTACGAACAATTTTTTTTATTAATGGAGACAAAAAATTTTCCATTGAAACGATTGCCTGTATTATAGCGATTCTTATGGAGTTTTTGGAATAACTGTGATATTTGAAGCAAGCCAAAAGATGATTACCATAACCGAGTGCATATTACAAACACATCTAATATACTACCAACAAAGACTTGAAAATTTGGTGAAATATATTCACCTACAACAACCTGCAACGCACATTACATACCACCATTGTTCTACTACATAGTTATTACATTTACAAAGCATCCCCAATACTTAAGGCCGATCGAACCACACATAAAACTGGACATCATTGCGATCAATGAGTTTGAAGTGGCAACGCACACCAACCACGAGATGATTTGCAGCTTTGAAACGTCTCCAGCCGCGCTTCACCCAAATCTTGGTATCACTGTGGTCGAGAACGATGAACCAATAGTCTCCGTTCACGTTGAAGTACACCGGGTCTTGCAGGCTGATCATCCGAATGTGGTGGCGCCAAAATGCCATCGGTATCTCTAAAGTACGAGATATGTTCGAGCTGTCCAATGTTACAGAGAAAGTTGGGCAACCATCATCTGCTAAAACTCCTTGGTCCGGCGCATACTCGTCCTCATCTGATGAGTCGACAACCTCCGTGTCTGACGGCACATAGTCGTCTGAGGTTTCGACATCCGGGGCATCACTGTGGTCGGCGTCTCCGTAAACATCATCTCCTAATAGGTTAATGTATCATAACAGTTAAAGACAGAGCCAAGGACATAGGTTAATTCAGATGCTTCAACGAGGGCTGCGTAAATGCACCTTGTAAATCACTAACCCGAGGACGGCCCGTCCTCGGGTTATATCGCTTCACATGAAATATGCCTGCGTCGACCATAGTGAATGTAAGTACGTCGTCGTGAATGATATTGTTAGTGAGACGAAAGTCGGCCCATCCAGTGTGGAAATGGCAACCACTCGCAATGTTCAACACTCTCACAGGCCAAGACCTTCCCCGGGGGGTGACAAGACGACAGTCGAAAGGGAGATGCGCTCCATGAAGAGCCACAAATTCTGGTGGAATTCGCTACAAATATACGATAAAACTCAGAAATATGGTTCTAAATCAGCGACAATATAAACAAAAAATTAAAACATGCCTGTCAAAAAATACTCACCAGCTCATTCAAGCCTCCTACATGCCATCAGTGTCCCATCCTTTTGACCTGAGGTGTAATGTCTGTGTTTATGTGGATGAACTACTACAATGGGAATGGTTCAAGTATTATAATGTACTACCTATCGTCGATCTTATGACTAATGATTTTGTTTATGTGGATCAGCTCATTTAGGTGATGTTGTTAGCACCGATTTAGGTTTCGGGTTTTTTTGTCTCGTTTCACGTTGAATTGCGACCATGAATTCACATAAAAATAGGGTAATCAAAGAGCCATGTTGAAGCAAATGACCCAAATATTGGCAATTTCATTAGCTGAATAGTAGTTGGCAAAGAAATATACAAGAGTTAATCAAAGAGTAATAACCATGATTCATACAAAAAAGCTTGGGCAGAATAGTCTCAGACACAGAAATATACAAGAGGTTCCACATGTGGCTTTAATATTAGCAAAACGAAACAACCAACCACTGCACCACAAAACATAACACATCGGCAACCATATCGACACGCAAATCAGCCGTGCAACATGTTGTCGGTTTCCAAAAGGTCGAATACAAACGCTGCACGCGCGGTCTCAGGCAAACCCCGAAACAGGTCAAGAAGCTCGGATTCTTTAACAAGCTTCTTACAGACATAGAACTGTAGTTTAAGAGATAAGCCTAGAATACCTTTCAGTTGCTCAAATACCTCAGCCCTCTTGTTGCTTAGATCGAACGCGTATCCTATCCTCTTGGAAATCTCGGTGAGACGATCAGTTGTGTCGCTGTTAATCTGTCCCATGAGACTTAGCACGTCGTCCATCTTGTCTTCGACTTTTCGTTTCTTGTTCACTTTCTTGGTAACTTTTTGGCGTGCCCCGTCCCAGGACCAGATGCAGCCCCCACCGCGGGTACTGGACACACCCCGGATCCCGACACTGGCCCGGCATCAACACTAGCAGCAGAACCATGCACTCCACCCTCTGTGACAGACTGGCTGTCATCGATGATGGCTGGTGGTAGCCCGTCTGGGATTGGCTCATCAGTAAATAACTCCGCAAAGGTCATGTGGGGGGAGATGGCCTCATCTGGTACAACATCATTTTCATGCCCGTAAATTGTGCCCGCGGCAGTAGGGACGTCTACACCACGTTCCCCATCGGCACGGTCTTGCCCGAAAACCTCCTTCCAGTCTTCATATTGCGGCCACGGTTTGTTCCTCATGTACTTCGCATGCCTGTCTTTCTGGATACAAACAGTCACAGAACACAAATCAACATTTGTTCACGCATACTTGTGAATGTAATGTTTATGCCCTAAACCGTATGTGCGCAAGCTAGACAATCGGTTTTCTAAATCAGTTCAATCATCAGAATACAAACCTTGCAAAATAGATCCCACTGCTCATCATCGGCTTCAATTCGGTATGAACCATCCGAATTGAAGCCAATGCCGCTGTGGTTAAGCATCATCTTTAGTGATCCATAATTCCTCTTCCATGTAGTTATTTTCGAGTAGATGTGAGGGTGTGGCAGGATATCGGTGTTTGGAAATTCACGCTTTATCGCCTCCCTCGCACGAACGAGGTAACCTGAGCGAAAGCCGTTGTCGGATTTCTATCCGTTAGCTGCCAACTCCTTCAACGTTGCCATTAGTATCTCTTATTCACGGACGGACCATATGCGTCTCGACCTGTAAGCTTTAGAGTTCCTGTTCGAATACAAATCGTTGCTACCTATTGCGTGAAGACACAAATCATCTCACTATCGAATTGATAAATTTCATTGTTATAAGACATTATCGATTATGGGAAACAAATACAGTATTACCCTCAGGACTTCCTTCGTTGTCGCTAGCGTTATTCAGTTGAGAGGCCATACCACCCAAAATCTACACAAATTCAGAGATAACAATGCAATTTACATACACTTAAAAACATACATCAAGTTCCTCCACAACAAAATTTTAGAATTCCAAGTTTAGGAGATGATTAGCGTCAACAATTATGATCTAAAATTACATTTGGGAGTGAACCCTAACCGATGGCCGGAAAAATCGTACACAGTTCGCGTATCCGTTAGAACCCTAATTTCATAAATTATCAAAATTGATAAGTCGAGAATATGGAGTTGAAGGATTACATACCTCCCGTCTGGAACTGTAGGGAGAATCCGTTCACGGAATTCGCAGAAGTCTTGCGTCTGTGAGGGTGCTAGCCTTGGCGGAGGAGTGCAAAATGGCTGGCGCGGGAAAGATTAATTTGGGCGAGTTCTTGTTAGGGTTGCAAGGGCGAATTTGGAAATATTAATAGTTGCTAGGGACAAAATAGACAAACAATCCCGTTATCATACGTTTTTCTATGATGTATCAAAAACAGCATAACATGTGTGCGGAACTATATCCGGGCCATCAAACATCTGACTGACATAAGGCCTATCAGCCATATCCGGCAAAACCCAATAGTGTGCCCTATCTCATCTCACCCTCTCAGGGCAATCAAACATGCCCTTAGAGTAATATAGTGTGTATTAGGGATGTCAATTTAGCCCGTAACCCGTGGGTTGGCCCGAATAGCCCGCCAAATTTATAGGGTTAGGGCTGAAAATTTCCAGCCCGATAAAATTACAGCCCGATTAGCCCGCACCCGATTAACCCGCAACCCGTTAGGGCCAGACCCGAAAACCCGATGGGCTGGCCCGGAAACCCGATAAAATTTCTATTGTTCTATTTGTTTGACTCTAATTCGACACTTCATTGGTTATTTTATAATATAGATTACTAAAAAAATAACTTTCCATTTTATATATTAAATACATAAATTATATATTAAGTTTTTATTAATATAATAATAGATAAATGAATTACAAACTTCAAATTCACTAAAAAATATATTTAAATTTCGAAACATGCTTTAAAATTTCTTGATGTGTATGTTTTATTTTGCATAAATCTCAAATATTAGTATTTGATCATGTTTATGTTTGAGTTTAAGCATATATCTCAAATTTATCATAATTAAATATTTTACATTTTATAAATATAACTAATTTTCACTATCATTTATTGGATTGACCGCATGTTAATTTTATCGGTAGCAACCCGATTAACCCGATGGGCTAGCCCGAAACCCGAGCTTTTAGGGTTATGGTTGAACTTTTATAACCCGCAAAAATCACGACCCGATTAGCCCGCACCCGATTGACCCGCAACCCGAATAGGGTTGGCCCGAAACCCGGTGGGCTGGCCCGATTGACATCCCTAGTGTGTATACATTTTTTGTTAACTTTCTTTCTTAAGCTCACAAAATATGATTGTCAATTTGTCACAGCTCATACCAACATATACATCATATACCTATCACAATCAACTCGAAAAATAATATACGAAAATACTATACATTTGTGTTTCATTTCCATCTTTTAGTTCATATATAGAATTTTCTTCTACAGTATTAAACTTTTCTTCAACAATAGGCAGGTTACTAAATGTGTCATCCTAATAGCAAAGATAATTTTTTTTCTAGTTATTATTAATACTACTACTCCTATTTATGTACTACTAATATATATTTAAATTAATTACAAATGCTATTTGAATACGTATTGTATATTCGTATGTATATATATCAGTGTATAGTGACGACTAAACCCATCTATCCTTTTCTACCTTTCTCTCTCTACAATTCGCTCCTCAACTCATTTTTCTGCTTTGGAATATCTCTCAAGAGTCATGTCGGTATGCAATCGAAATTCGATTTTTTCATCATTCGATTCTCTATTGATTTATTTGAGCTCGTTTGTGGTCCTTTCCCCCGTTATTTGCACCGGCAAAACTCTTCATTTTTGTTGTATTTTGATCGATCGCCTGGCTTTGGGGTATATTTCAGAGGATTGGGCGTATTCGACTGTTTATTTCTTCGATTGTTGGTTTATAACTGTCGCGATTGATTGCTAGTTTTTCTATTATTGAAGTTTTGTTTGTCTATTAATTACTTTCCTGGGGGAGATCTTCGAGTAAACCAAAGGACTCCTTCTGCGTTAATTGACGAACCTTTTATGCTTATGCCCTATCCCAAAGGAAACATAATTAAAATTGAATTTTGAAGATTAAATTTTTTTAATATTACTTAGCTTATTTGTTAAAAATATTGCTATATTTATCTCATTAGTTTTTAAATGAGAACTGAAGTAGTTTCACTTTGATCAATGAACATTCTGTTTGTTATTAGATTTTGGTAATCCTGTGACATTTTCAGTTAAAGAATTGAACTTCTCTCTAATTATCAGGTATCATATGAACAATCTCATTTGCTGGAAATCTGTTGTTGCATACTTTTTCTATGTATTTCTGATCAGCCAATCTACCTGCTTAATGAGTTGCGTATACTTATAATAATAGTCACCAGTGAATGTGTGACAAGTGGTGCAGTGCATCCAATTCAAAATGGATGAACTATGTATTTTGCTTTCTCTTGTTGTTTGTGTTAGCTATCCAGATTCTCTATTTCGATATTGCTACAAATTGCATATCATTGTGGTTTCTATATGTCCTTTTTTTTGTAGGAGTGTAATTGGTTATTCTTTTTTTCATTGTTTTGATTGTTAAGCACATTATAACCTTTGTTATATACATATATGCCAGTATTTATCTTCCTGCTTGTCATAAGTCTTTCGATGTAGTTTGATTAGGATGATGTTGCTGATGGTGGGGTGATCATTTTGTGGTGACTAGTTATTTCAGGTGATAATTAGATTTTTGGGGGTGCTTAAAAATTACAATGGAATGAAAAGGGGCATGTGTATGGGTGTTAGATTGGAGTGGAGAACGAGTATGGATTTCATACTATTGTACCCCCACCTGTTATGTGGTGTGTGTGTGTGTGTGTGTATGTGGGTGGGTGGGTGGGGCGGGGAGTGCCCCACGTTTTGGTAATGGAAGTGTTTGTGGGTGAATGATTGGCTTACAATTATCTAATGGGATTCTTCATTCAGTTTGCAATATACGCTCAAATTTTATGCTTAGCTCTTTTTGTCCCAGAACAACTTTTGTTTTCCATAGTTAGTATCTGAATGGCAAGATTATAACAAAAGAAGCTTAAATATTCGGTAAATACAACGTTTAATTTATAGAAGGGCAGCTTTTGCTGCTTTTAAAGATCGCCTTATCATTCCAGCATACCTTGTCAAGTTGAAATGTCTTTGATTTTGTACTGTTGTGTATAAACTGGCTGATTTTTCAGTTCTTTGAATGAATGCTTACCATTATACTCTGTCGTGCTTACACATCTCCCACAATATGGCTCCCTCATCTAAGTGATCTTGTATATTTCAATGTCACCATATCCTTGTCACCATCACCTTAGCCAAATTGCAGCCATCATCATACTGGTCTTAATTTCCATTCTTCAACTTTGTCGTGTGCTTCTGAAAATGAAAACAGTGTTCTGCTTCAAGTTAGTTATCTAGTTACTAACTGTTCTAGAGATCTCAGCTAGCAATTAAATGTTTGCATATCTTCTAATTGTTTGTGATTTCTTTTACTTATTTTTTCGCAGGAGAAGGGTCGTCCATTGCCAAAGTTCGGTGAGTGGGATGTTAATGATCCTACTTCTGCTGAGGGATTCACTGTAATATTTAACAAGGCCCGTGATGAGAAAAAGACAGGTGGGAAACCAGATTCTCCTTCAAAGGTGGACACGAATACAAATTATGGAGGAGCAGAGCCTATAAAACCTCAGGGTGTAAGTTGTTGTTCAATTTAACATTTTGCTCATATCCACAATGGTTTGATATATAACTAAAGCTAGCATGATTTTCAAGAACCACTTATGACATACATGGCTGTAGCAGTCAGGGTTGCTTTCGACTCAATTTATTCAGGCTTTAGCTGTATCTCTGAACTTTCCTTACAATCATGAGGGTTGTTTACATGCGATTGAACAAGATTCATGAACATCGTTCATCTAAAACTGATACTAAAACATGTTTGTTTGCAGAAAAAATGGTTTTGCTGCATGCAGAGCCCGAGTGCAACATCTTGACCATGTCTATGTGTAGACGAAACATGTAGAGTGCATATTCTATAAAGAACGCAGAAGAATGGGAGGTGCAGGTGACATTAGGCACTCACATTCCATTTTGTGTGTTGTAAAACTGTGTCCGTGTTCGTGTTGTGCCCGATCATTTTCGAAACTTTCTTAAACCCTATACTGCTGCTATATGTTTGTTGTGGATCATCTTCATCATATGATTATTGTTTTAACTATTTATGACGTGTAAATTATTTGGTCTCTGGTAATTACTACTACCATTTACACGCTTATTCATTTGCCACTTGCCAGCCATCTCTCTTTCTCTCTCTCTCAATTGTTTTAACTATAATTACTTGATGCATAATTGTGAATTCATGACTCTAATTTACAATGATATCGAGACGTAGTGTTTGGGACAGATGAAAATGGCTTTTTTCATATGCAGAGAGTTTGAATTCCACAAATTTTTTAAGTCAAACTTGTGATACATAGAGCTAGAAAATATGATACTAACAAAAGATAATATAACTATATAAGAAATGCATAATTCGAAAGCAATAGGGAGACAAACTCTATTACTAGGTTTTCTTTGTTTTCTTTTTTTTTATATTTCTCACATATTTAATTGGTATAAAAATATGATTAAGAATAATATTATTTTGTCTTCTAGTCACCACTATCTTACATATTAAATCCCCAGCAGGAACAAAGCATCCGATACCTATACCTAATGCCCATATTTTGCTTTTATTCGCTTATAATATGTATTTCTAGTCAATTGATGCTTAGGCCTTTAAGAAATTTTAGTTTGGTGGATGAAATAGAAAAAAATGTAATTAATGTAATAAGTAGTACGTATACTAGATTATTTGAAGCCACCTTAGATGTGTTGGAGTAGTATTTTACTAGCATTTTCATTTATTTAGACTTTGTGAATTCAGAGATAGAGAATGTTGCCTTTACTGTTCCACCAACAAATAGAATACATCAGAATAATTAATTCCGAAAAAGGGTGTAGCTAAGTATATGTGATACTCTGAGAATAAGTTAATGAGCTTAAAAATTCCACAATTTTGCACACTAGTCAAAGTACAAGATCAAACTCTTGATACTCCAAGCTTTCTCTCAAATAAACGCTGCAAAATGAAGACTTGCAAACCGCTGGCTAAAACCAGAGCGGCTGATTCGAGTAAGGCTTTGTGAATCGCTCCTTTGCTCATCTTCTCATTCACTGAAAACCAAACAAATCAATACAGTCATACAGGCTTCCTCTGCATACATGGCCATTATGAACGTATAAATGAAGTAGATATAAACAGCCGTCTGCATTCCTCAACAACAGAGGTATTCCATATGAACAAGAAAAACAGTATAAATTGTAAGCGTTTCCCCAAAAATAGCCTCAATGTGACCAAATTACCTATAGCCTGACGATCAGTTTGAGCCTCTAGCCAATGCTGCTCGAACTGAATATTGTACAAAGCTTCCTCTAGCTTCCCAATATGCTCAAAAAGAGGTTTGAAATGCTCTGCACATGTCAGCAAATTTATGCACCAGAATTATTAAATATTTTAAACAGTCCAAGCCAATAAAACAACGGAGAGACAGACATGAGGGTGAGGGTGAGAGAGAGAGAGAAATATAATCACCGTCTTTAGCATGCTCGTCATGGTACAAGAAATGACCAGCATGCACATCAAAGTCTATGGTTTCATGATACGGGGACTTATTAGTGAAACAGAACTGGTAAACTCCTTGCTGGAAAGCCACAAACTCGTGCTTGTCACTTGTCTTGTCTCGGATGTCATGGACCTGTTCGGCATTTGGTCCCTTAACCTGATGATTTTGCAATATCCGTCAGGTCAATCTCATAATGTGAAGCACATAATAATCAAATAATAGGAAAAGAGAAAATTTAGAAGCACCCAGTTTCAAGTAACACTGAGTATATAGTTCCAAAATATTCTCCTAACTGGCTGCAAATTCTACTGCTACTCTTAAACAGGATAATTGTTCATCTTATTAATCATTAACACTATGAAGTGTTGGAGGCATATTTACATTTTTATAAGCATACACCTGATGACAGATCTTTGCAGCCAATTTTTGGGATAGAATCTTATCAAGTATAGATCCACTTTCACATAATATGATGATATTGGTAAAAATCCAATTTCTGTATAGGCAAAACTGAGTGTTAAGATCTACAGGAAAATATTGCATGTTGGCAGGAAAATGTATTACGAGTGTGCCCTATCCCTCGTTTTTATTAGGAAAATAAAAAAGTAGGTTGGAAAAGGAAGGACAGATTACCGAAGGTGTTATCAAAAAAATGTTTTACATACATCAATTCACAGTTAGAAATTTCTTCTGAAAAAAGTACAAAAATTTGCTCAAGTGAGATCTTGATTAGCATCCCCTCCCAGTCACACATCAAGTTACACCCTTCAAGTGGCATGAAAAATAAAGAAATGGAAACATATTAAATAAAGGATACCCTTAGAAGCATACTTGGTCACATCATGAAAGTTCATTTCAACTAAAGAGGAAGAAATAACTTACGATTTATTTGTTTCTAACACCAGATTTTTAATGAATTAATAGAACCGAGGTTAAAACAAGAGATTTACCACAAGGTCTACACCATCTTCACTGTAATGCCATGACCCCTCGGATTTAATCACCACAAATGAGAAATGAACAGTATTCCCGTACTCCACCTTGTGAGAGAAGCACTCTCCTCTATCTATCACAAATCTAATACCAAAAGCCCCACCAAAACATCCGAATATTACCATCATAACCACTGCTGCAACTGGAAGCCTCATCTGTATCCCAATTCCATAAATTTATCAGTTTTGATAAAAGAAGGAGATAGAGCTCTATGGGGCACAAATCATTTGGCATGTTAACTTTATTTAACAGTACGAATATAAATTCACACAGAGTCACGCACATAAGGACACATCAACATATGGAGAGAGCATATTCATTTGATGTCAACGATACATATTTAACAGCATGAAAAAGTTGCAGGCTATGCATAATTACATATTTCAAATTTCTTCCTATCTTTTACATGTTGGAAGTCAAAACTTTTATCCTGTAACTTTTTAAACATAAGGGTTTGTATTTGATCATGGTAATGGAAAACCTGTTATTTCAATTACCGTTGTCAGCTGTCACTGCAAACAAGAGGACTAGAGCTAAGCTAGCTACTGAAATGTGATGTTAAGACCTACATCATGTGAAAAATGAAAATATATGCATCATAATACTCGACCGGCTTGTTTATAAACACCACCTTCATCTCTCTGTACAGCTGAGATTTATTATAAGCTGAAGTACAGTTTGATATAGATATTAGTAAAATGACTAAGGAAATACAAACCTAAAAGGTCAGAAGGTAACTAGTTTAATAAGCTATTCGAAAAATAATTAAGCAGTGCAAAGTTCCATTTTGAACCAAGGTCAGCTAGACCAGTGGAGTTACCATCTCCAGATATTATGCTTATGCATGATAACATCCAAATTGATCATCTCCAGAAAGCAGTAATTCCTTATTGAAATTTAAATTCCGAAATTTCTAACTTAAAATTTAAATCTTTAACGATCAATTCACAACATCTACAGCAACATAAACATCTAAAAACAATGCACCTGCGTTGTTTAGTGTCAAATCCCTAAATCCAAACAAAATTCAAGACTCCCAAAAATCAATCCGCGAAAAAAACCCAAAAGTTATAGCGGATAATTAGAGAGCAATCCAAAAATAGCTCCTTTCCCAAATTACCACTCCAGCCAAACTCAACAAAAATCTTGTGGCGATAAACATTCAGGACATATCGTTCGAGTAAATTTGAAAACCATGAATAATTGGCCACAATTTACATCATAAACGGCGATCGAAATTGATGGTGCGCGTGAATTTATAAGAAAATAGAAAGGACTACAAAATTCCACGTGATCGAAATTGAGTCTCCGAGAATGAAAACGCACCTTGAAAATCGTTGGATCGGAAATCCACGCGAGGTTTTCGAGCAAAGACTCTGGGGCGACGGACCGTGAAAGACTGAATCTATACTTGTATGTATAATGTATGTATCGTGCGGAAGATGGGTGCGTGTGATTGGCTATGGTTAGGGGCAGAGCTAGGAATTTATAGGAAATTGGGCAAATTTATATATGAAGGAATTTTAAAATTTTGAGGAGGGGTAATTAGCATAAGATTAAAAGAAATTAATTTAAAATAGGTATATAAATAAGTGGGATGAAAAACATGAGGTGGGGTAATTACCCCTCTTTAATAACATATAGATCCGCCCATGCCTATGACATGGTTTTGCCAACTATGACCACTAAGAAGCCGACACCGGTACTAATACTTTTTATTAATCGGATATACAATTTCCATTGTAGTGTGACTTAATTGTAAAAAATATTTCCTCCGTCCAATAAAAATAAGGATATTTTACTTTTTCGTCACCCCCACAAAATTATCCCATTTCTAATTATGAAAAGTTCTCTCAAATTTATTACTCATATACATCAATTTATTTACAGACTCCAATAAACACTAACAATAATACGAGTCTCACTATGTACTAACATTATTTTAACTACCGTTCTCCTCATCACTCTTACTTTACCAATTATGCATTAATTCTCATGCCATCCCAAATATCCTTATTTTTTGGGTCGGGGGAGTATATTTAATGAAAATTGAAATAAATATTGGTCATTTTGCTTAATTAGAATGAGGTGGGTCTTCTCTTTAAACATTTCACTTTTGTTAGTCTCTTCTCTAAATCTCTTTCTCTCTACGTGACCACCTCCCTTCATAGTCAAGTACTCCATTCCAACCGTCATTTTCCTCCATTCCTCGTCGTGTTTTCTTCGTTCCAACCACCATTTCCTCCGACCTATGGCTTCAAACTGGGAAGCTGAGAGCGACGAAGGAGAATAAGGCGATGATTGCATTGCTTAGCTGCTCCATCCAACGACTGAAGGGAAAATGGAGTTGAAGAAAGAGTATATTTTTTTAATAGTGAACTAGTATTGACATGTTAGTATACTTTTAGTCACTTGAGTGAAGTATATTGTGCTTACAGATAACTATATTGTGTTTATAGTGAAGTATAATTTTTTTTTTTTTTTTTTTTTTTTTTTTTTTAGGAGGATCGACGATGGTTCCCCATCTACCCTCCGATGTGACTCGGACCCCCGACCTAACAGTTGGAGGTGAAGCGTCTTACCCCGTAGGTGCGCTTCGTTGTCATTCTGGGCCCACAGGCCCAAGGAGAAATTAATCCCCAAATCTGCACTTCCTAGGATTCGAACCTGCGACCTCCTAGGAAGTGAAAGCTCCCTGATATCAACTCCCAAGCCACTAGAGCAGCTTGGATGGATTTTATAGTGAAGTATAATAAGTATATATTGTTTACAGTGAATTATTTTAGCTTTATATAATTCTATTATGAATCCTTTTTTAGTATCTTTAAATGATAGGACAACTTGTTAATCTTTCGAAAGTTGCTTATATATTTAAAGAAAGACGAAAAGAAAGATCTACCGGCAGAAGCAGAGGCTAAGATGATGATTGAAACCTTGGCATCTGTGAAGGCGAAGATGATACCACTACTGATATACCCATAGCATTTGTTATTTAGTTCACTGTAAACCCTATACGATTCATTTTAAATTCAATAGTCAATTCATGGCTAACATTAATATTATGTTAAAAAAAATTTATCTGTTTAGTTCATATGTAGTTTTATACTCCTTCTGTCCCACAAAGTTTGTCCCAATTTGGCCCGTCATGGATTTTAAGAAATTGTTTGACTTTGTATTAAATGGAGATGGATGTGTGTAGTGGAATAATGGTCCCACATTGAGGTGATTGAGGGGTGTATTTAATGTCTATTTTTGGAGATATTTCTAATTAGGACAACCTTTGTGGGACAAAAGAAAATGGTAAAATGGGACAAACTTTGTGAGACGGAGGGAGTATAATTTTTACTAGCTACTTTTTCCAGAAATAAAATACTCATTCCGTCTTTCATTAGCAGTCCCATTTCTTGGCGCACGGGTTTTAAGAAATGTTAAAAATAGAGGGTGGAAAAAAGTTAATGGAATATGAGTCCCACTTGTATATATTAGTTTTAAATGAAATGTGAGTTGAATGAGTTAGTGGAATGTGAGACCCTATTACCATTTATGGTAAAAGTGAACCAGCACTCCTATTCTCGGATAGACTAAAATGAAAAACAAGACTCATATCCGCAGACGGAGAGAGTACTTGTTATGTACGAAACAAAACTCATTTAAGGGAAACTAAATTTAGGAAGTGAACTAAACTAGACTTGCCCAAGGTTTACCGAACCGGCGGTTAAAGCCGAAACCGTAACCGTCGGTTACGGTTCCGAACCGAAACCGTGAGAATTTACCTTAACCGAAACCGTCGATTTTTGAACCGTGGTTCGGTTCATGTTCAAAAAATTTTGAACTGGAACCTTGCTAGAGCCACCAAAACCGCAAAAAACCGACGAAATACCGTGAAACCAAGCCGGAATCGCAAAAACCAGCGGTTCAGAACCGTTAAAAACCGTAAAAAAATGCCAGAAAACCACCAGTTCGGAACCGAAGCCGAAACCGGTGATTTTGGAACCGGAACCGTAACCGTAACTGCGAAACACCCTCGCGGTTCAGTTTCGGTTCGGCAATTTCCAAAACCGGAACCGGCGGTTCGGAACCGTGGGCACCTCTAAACTAAACACATATAAGCAGTGAACTAGCAAGGAACAAATTCGCACTTGTGCTGCACAAAAACAAGTCTATAACGAAATAAACTCCAATTACAGTGAACTAAAAATAAGTAAATAAGTGAATTAAACATTAATCATAATGTGCCACATACACCACCGGTGTCTTGTACAAGGACATTCTCAGTAGCAATTTTCATTCTCAAATCTTGGTCTGTTATGATCAATTTGGAAGCTGCATCCAAACATTTTACAGACTGGTTCAATAACCAATGTTTGCATTAATGCAGTCAAGACTAAATTTTTGAATTTTTGATTGACTGAATTCAGATTGCGGTTCATATTTTACTGTAACTATGGATGATATCATTAATTTATTCGTATACAATCAAGCCATCTCTTGTCTCTCTCACTTTGATATGCATTTGAGTTTAATTAAATATAAATTTATAAACTTCTAAGATTTAAAGTAGACCTTTGAATTTCTAAAAATTAAAAATAAACTTCCAAATTTATAGGCTTCCAACTCTTGATGTGTGTATCATGCAGTGAAAAAGAAGAGTTGATATAAAATGGTGTTGATCAAGGTGTATATACATGTCTTAGTTAATTTATTTCAAATCTATAGTCAATAAAATGACAAGTGTAATATTTTAACTTACTATCTTTTATTTTTCTAGACTTGTCTGCAATTTTAGTGACAAAGATGATGTCTTAATATCAATAAAATAACAAGTGTAATATTTTAACTCATTATCTTTTATATTCTATAGTTGTCTGTAACTTTCGTGAAAAAGGATGATACCTTAATATCAATAAAATGACAAAGATGACATAAATACAATTCTCAAGTTAATACCAAAAATGTTAAATTTTATTAATGGGTAAAAGTTTCTCAAATTATAAATTTTAGTCAAAATTTGGTATTTTTCATGAATTTATATTTGATTGCTAATATTATGAACTTACGCTTTATAATAGATTTTTCACGAGTTCAAATCTTCTTAAATTAAATTTAACATGATATGTCGGGTTATGTAAGTGGACAAACTAATCAATATAAGAAAGAGTACACTACATAAATGGTACATGATATTTCACTTTCGCACAAAAATAGTACTTGATCTTTATTATATATCGTTTTTGGTACATATAAATCACAATTTTTTGTACCTGATGCAATTTTCACCCCAAAATGCCCTCTAAACAAATACTACATTTTCCCATTTGTGTCATTGAGGTTATTTTGGGCATACACAAAACTAAGTACCAAAAGTGATATTATAATATCTTCTCTCATTCTTCTCACTCTTTATACTATTATTAGTAATCAATATTAATATTATTATTTTGATGTTATAAATTAATAATTAATTTATTTTTAATATCATTTAAATATACTTAATTATAATTATAGTTATAGTTATATTTAATTATTGTAATAATATTATTGTTATAATACTAAAAACTTGTAATTAATAAATAATTATAATATAATTATTTAAATTATGAATCACACAAAATTATATAATAATAATAATAATAATAATTATTATTATTTTATATTAAATTAATAACTAATTAATATAGTCTTAATAAAAATTTTAAATTGTGAATTGTATTCATAATGATATTAAGAGTTGAATATTTTTAGTTAGGTGTTTCAACCCTAAAATGAATATAAAATAATTCAACAAAAAATATTTAATTGATTTAATTATTTTAAATATTTAATTTAATTAGGTGTTTTGTTTTGATTTATATTATGAATGCAATTAGATGTATGTATAAAATACTAAAAAGAAAAAAGAAAAAGAAGAGAAAAGAAAAAAGAGGAGACATAAACTAAGGAGAAAAAGAAAGAAGAAAGGAAGATAAAATACTAAAAAGAAAGAAGAAAATGAAAAAAAAAAAAAGAAATAAGAAAGGAAGAAAAAAATAATCACATATTTGGTACTATTTAATTGAAATTTCCAAAATTATCCTTCATAAAAAATACATGTTTGGTATCTAAGGTTATTTTTGTCACTGGGTACCTAAAACGATATAAAATAAAAATCAGGTACCATTTGCATGCGAAAGTGAAAGATTATGTACCATTTATATAGTTCACTCTATAAGAAATAATGTCTCTTATAATGGGTGTAAATCACATTGTTTTGTATATGTTGATTGAGTTTAAAATGTTCTTTCAATTTTCGCCGGAATTTCACGTCATGTGAAATTTACTAATTACATAAGTTTAAGATATTGCGGCCAAATTTTAAGCTAGGAGAGAAATATCAAATTACGGCCAAATCATTTTAAACACCATCTTCCAAAAAATTAAAGGATTATTTGCATATAAATATATGAACTTTCAACATTTTCTGATTTTTTCCCTGAACTTTTATTTTTGAATGTAAATACATAAACTTGGATTTTTCTGATTTTTCCCCAACAAATAATTCCGGCCAAATCAAAGCTGATGTGGAGTGCACTTGGCACGTTACCACCTACATGGCGAAAAGTGTCAAATCAGTATGACATGTTATTAGCTTGCAAATACACGAACTTTCGACATTTTCTTATTTTTCTCCTAAAGCTTTACTTTTTTTCTAATTTAAATACATAAACTATGAGATTTTTTATTTTGTTCCTAATAAACAATTTCATTCGTAGTAAAATTATTTTGTGAATTTCTCTAGTTTTATCATGTTTCTAAATTGTAATTTTTAGTTGTTTTAGACAATAAATATTTTTAAATTATATTGAATGTCCAATATCCTGAAAAAGTAACAAAGTTTAAAAGATGTTGTGAATTAAGATATTTGTGATTTTTATCTTTCAAATTGCAGTTGGTTAGAATGGTGGTTGTTTTCATTTGTATATGTAATGCTTTATTTTTGCGATTTAACATGACTATGTAAAAATTCACTTTAATTTTGTTTTGATTATATAATTTTTTTAAATGATACATTTTTAAAAATATTAATAAATATAAATTAATACTCATGTCTAAATTTAAAAAGTGTTGAACATTAAATGATTAGAGAAAATATACTGTTAGGAGAAAAATCAAAAAATTCTAAAAGATTAAGTGAAATTCTAGAAAATCTTGAAAGCTCCCAAATTTTAAGACAAATTACTATTTTTAATCCAAACGACGTCGTTTTAATACTCCTCGCTTTTTTCTCATGATGGAACTTCTAGCAAAAAGGTCAGCTTCAATATAAAGAAAATTTAATTTTAAGGAAAAATCAGAATAACTCATAGTTCATGTTTTTAGATTAAAAAACAAATGTTTGGGAGAAAAATAAAAAAATATTAAAATTCATGTATTTACATGCAAATAACCCAAAAATTAAATAAAAGTATGTAAGATTTTGTTGCGAAAGTGAATTTTGGAGTTTATATTTTTGGGACAATCAGATCTCTATTCTGCAGATGTTTTGCTTAGCATGAGCAGTATCAAATTACTTTCCTTCACAATACGTATTAATTAATCATTAATTCTTATCAATTTGCTTGATACTCTATTTCAATATCCAGTTTTTGACCCACTTTGCAAACAAAAAGAAAATCTAATCTCTCACACACACTTCATGTCGACAGCAACAACTCTACTACTTTTGTGTCTACTATAAATAATGTCATTACTCTGTCTGTCATTACCAGCTTTTTGTTATTTCTAATCTCTATTTACCAGGCTTTAATCAACGTGTTGGCTCTCCATATTCTTGAGTATTACTTAAACTTTTGAGTGTTATTGTAATCACGATTGAGTTCAAAATGTTCATTTGGCCCACAACTACCGTCTCATGACATGTCATCTGCCCTTTAATTACTAATATATACTACTCCATCACTCTTACAAAAATAGAAAAATTAGAAACATCACAAACTTTGTCAAATTAGTAAATAAAATAAATTAAAATTAAAAAATGATTGAATAATTTTTAATGGATAATAAGGCTAATCTAGGCATGTCAATCGGGCCAACTTGTTCGAAATATCGAGGTATGATCTATTATTTTGGATTATAATTTTTCTCTGGTTATATCCTAACCTAACTTTTAGGTTTCAAGCTAACCTATCGGGACAATCGGGCTCAAAATTTTTTATCTTTTTACCTAATATGGTTCTATTGATAATTTTATATATTAGTAATAAATGAATATAAATACAAATGAGTGTTATTTCAACTAAACAGATATACGAAAATACATTTTTGTTAATAATAATTATTATACGCATTCGCCACATTAAAAGTGGCGCGTTTTCCTTTTGTGTTGTTCCACTAAAAGTGACATATCCTAAAATGCAACATCACCTTTACCTTATTATTTCTCATACTTTATTCTCTCTCCACTTAACTCATAAAACAACACTACTTAAGATCGCGTGATATAAAACAAATGTCACATTTATTGGGACGGAGAGTTTGTAATTTTTTTTATGACTAGTAAAAGCAAGATAAAAAATAAAATAATAAGTACTTATAACTTTTAAATAATTAATTAAAATATATCTGCATGTGCATTTGAAAAAAAAATACTTATAACTAACTTTTAAAATTTTGAAAAAGTAAGAAAAAATGAAAACTAAATAACGAGAGTTCTCTCGCTCAATTTGGGTCAATCCTATCTACGTGCTTGCCTGCTCGGGTTGATTTTGAGCCAACCTTATCAAGTTGTTGTTATTTGGATTGTATTTTGTTGTGTTATAAATTTTAACCCTAATCTTATAAATTGTCGTGCAATTCGGGCCAATCGACGAGTTTCATGTTAATCAACATCTCTAGGTTTATCTTATTAGAAAAAATATTACCAAAAATAAAAATAAATTACTAATTTTAAGAGATAACTCAAAATTATAAAAATGCACTAACTTTTATTTTTTTGGTACGGAAGTGTAGGGCTGGCAATTTTTGACACGACACGATAACCCGACACAAACCGGCACAAAATTAATGGGTTTGGGTCAGAGCTTATTGGGTTCGTGTCCTTATCGGGTTGACCCATTAAGGACATGAAAATTTCGTGTCGTGTTCGTGTCGGGTTCGTGTTATCCGTTAACACTACGTGTTCGTGTCGGGTTCGTGTTATCCGTTAACAAATAATATTTTAATATTATTAATTCTTATTATTTTCATTTTTCAATATTTATTAAATTGACTCTCATAGTCTCATATGGTCATATCTCATTTAAATCATTTAAATATTTAATCACTTTCCAATACGTGTTGTTTTCGTGTCGTGTTGACCCGAAGTGGTTCGTGTCGTTAATGGGTTCGTGTCGTGTTTGTGTCTGAGGGTAGCGGGTCGTGTTCGTGTTCGTGTTTGGGGTTTTCTTAACATGTCGTGTTCGTGTTTGTTGTTATCGTGTTCGTGTCGTTATCGTGTCGACACGATAACGACCCGACACGCACGATTTGCCACCCCTACGGAAGTGCAATATCAGAAATTATGTGCTACTACATCATTGATCACGACTACATGGATATGACATCATAAATCATATTCGTCTTAACGTCATTTTTTTACTATAAAGGTCGTCACATATCAAGAATAAATTATAGAGTTAAGGCTAAAATTGGTCCTAAACATATAACCATTTTACGATTTTGGTCCTAAACTTTATCTTTTAGATTTTTTGGTCCTATACATTTCAAATCGAATCACATTTGGTCCTGAACTAACAGTTCCGTTAAAAACTAACGATCAACGGGTTTAATCCCGATTTTGACCAAATTAGACTTTTAATTCTGATTTTTTACTCCCTAATCAATTCCCTAATTATTTTAGTAAATATTCATTTAAAACATCAGAAATAAATTAATAGATTATGGCTCCCACAGCAAATCCACCAGCATTCCGTCCACAAAAATCATCTGATTCCCCCTGAAATTCCACCGCACCTTCATCACCTTCATCACCGTCTTCTTATCCATGCGCACCCACAAAATCAGATATATTCTGCTCCATCTCCCCTCCTCCGCACCAGATCGAGACATCGTGCTCGCCGCCGCCCTCGCTGAATCTCTCCTTGTCGAGTACACCGCGCTCTCGGAGAAATGGTCCTGCCGCGACACCAGCGCGAATTTATTTTTTTGGTCAAAAACAAGTGTAGTTGAGAAATTAGGCTTTCCATGGCTTCAGAGTTGCGGGCATAGGAGTCGGAGTTCCGGTCAAGCATATCGGGCAGTACACTGCTAGAGCAAAAGTATCGGGACGGGCAGAGGGGCAAATTCTGCCTCCACCCCCGTGAAATTGATCAGCTCGAAGCCGGTAACTGAATTCTTCTAGCTAAAGTGTCGTAGCATTTCTGATCTCTCTCTCAACACTTGTTTATGATCTCCATAACTAGGGTTTGAGAGGAAGAGGAAGGAAGAAGATGAAAGATGACAGGAAGGAAAAGATGAAAGAAAAGGAGCGATGTGAGGAAGATGAAATAAGCCCTAATCTATTATTTATTTCTGATATTTTAAATGAATATTTACTAAAATAATTAGGGAGTAAAAAATCAGAATTAAAAGTCTAATTTGGTCAAAATCGAGATTAAACCCGTTGACCGTTAGTTTTTAACGGAACTGCTAGTTCAAGACCAAATGTGATCCGATTTAAAATGTACAGGACCAAAAAATTCAAAAGATAAAGTATATGACCAAAATCGTAAAATGATCATATGTTCCGGACCAATTTTGGCCTTTATTCTAAATTTTATTATACTCCAGTTCTTTTACTATAATGGAGTATTAGTTACAACTGAAATGAACCTAATCCAGTTTTCCTAATATGCTACTCTATCAAATCATTCCGGTAAACCAATCCCAAAATGCAGTTTTTTTACTAATATACTAGTACTCCACTATTTAAAACTATCACATAAACTAATCTCATAACATTGCAACGTATAACCAATCCAATTATCCTAATAAAAAGTTCCACTAGATATTACTCCATAAATTAATCATCGATTTTTTATGGAAGTAGATATCTTATAGAAATGTATATTTATATCCTCTTATTTAACAATAAAACCAAGCATAAATATGCAGTTGTCTTGAACAGTAAACTTTTTCCCAATTAATTTGTTAGCCAAATAAATAATTATACTTTTCATATGGAAATCCTATTTTGTATAGGAATAACAGTAATTGTGGCACATCAATCCTCTCGGAGGTCAAGTTTACATATTTTTGCTCTTCTTGTGTTTTTTTTTCAAAATCTTCTTCCCTCTTATATTGCTTTTTTAGGAAATTACCAAATAAAAAATTATATAAAACGATAATTCTGTTGTTCCATCAGAAAATTAATTTTACATGGAGATTATAACTTGTGTTCTTCCATGAATTTAATTGGCCACATTAATTCATTAAAAAATCATTTATACGGGCAAGGATCCCCCGATGATGTGCATCCGATGATGTGCATAGAGGATTTGCTATTTATGCACACAAAATAATTTAAAAGGAAAGAGAAAAGAGATAAAATAAAAGAAAAAATACATTCATTTTATTATGTGATGACTGCATTTTAAGGCGGCTGTGCACAACAGGGGATCTCTGGCCCATTTGTGCAACGCCTGTGACCATAGAAAAAATGTAAAATGATTATAAACACAATTTACGATTATTTTTCTGTTGAAAATCATTTATACAAAGACTATTATTGCTTGCACATCTCATTTGTATAGGAATAACAGTAATTGTGGCACATCAATCCTCCATCATTTCCTAGGTCAGGTTTTACATAATTTAGTTTTTCTTTTTTTTTTTTCAAATTCTTCAATCCTATATTTTTATGAAATTACCAAAATAAATATATGTAAAAGGATAATTACATTGCTGGAACAAAAAATTAGTGATATTAAATAGACAAGAGATTAAGAGCATTCGCAACGCGTCTTGCGGGCGTCTCGGTCTCGTCTCGGAGAGACGAGACGGCCACGAGACAACCTTCCGTCCCGGTCCCGTCTCGCCGAGCGTCTCGTCCCGAAGGGACGGCTCGCGCGACAGCTCACCACGCGCCAGCGCCACGTGGCGCGCGCTGGCGCTAGGCGTGACGCCCACTCACCGGCCCACGAGTGGGCGTCGTCACGCTGACACAAAAAATCATTTTTAAAAAAAAAAATCGATTTTAATAAAAAAACAAAAAAAAATTAAAAACGGTAATATTACCATTGAACGGTAAAAACAAACATTTTTTTTTTTTTACTTTATAAATACTTCTCTTTCATCCTCATTATACACACACATCTATTATTCTCAAATCATCTCCATTTCCTCTCCAATTTTCATCACAAAATGTCCGGCAACGGAAACTCTGGCGGCTCCGGCGGCTTTGACATAAACGCGTTTGGCAACTGGGGGGGGCATGTACAATGTATTGGGTGGTTCCGGTTCCGGTTCTTCGACGCCGGGCACCCAAGGCTCGTCGACGCCGACGGCGTACCAACCACCCCATTTTGATATGGATGCATACGCTCGTCCCTCCGCCCCGAGGTATTCGCAAGGATTATCCCAAATTAGGGAGGATTATCCAGACGAACCCAATCCGGAAGGAGGACGAGGCGGTGGAAGCTCCAGGGGTCGCGCATTCAACGCCGTGGAAGAAGAGGAGGAGGCGACCGAGGATGAGGAGGATATAGACCGTCATCCATACAGCCGGGCGGACACGATGACTCTGTTCAACGCTTGGGTCAACGTCTCGTACGATCCCATTGTCGGGAATCAACAAACCCGCAAGTGTTTTTGGGAAAAAGTCACCGCCGCCTACAAAGAGAACAAGCCGGCTCGGTCCCGCCGCCGCACCCTGAAGATGCTCCGCAGTCATTTTGACCGCGTCGACAAAGATGTCAAAAATTTTTGCAGCATCTACAAGAATGAAGCAGCTCAACACCAAAGCGGAGCCAGTGGAGCCGACATTATGAGAGCGACGTTGCGAGTCTTCTTTGACGACAACGGCAAAGAATTCAAACATGTCGATGTTTGGGAGGCCGTCAAAGACGTTGAAAGGTGTGCCGACGGTGTCCAGTCCAGCCAGGGCTCGAGCTCAAAGCTCACGAAGCACACGGCGAGTGGCCAATACTCGTCTAGTGAGGGCGGGTCAGGCAGCGCCTCACAAGAGGTTGATGGCACGACCACCAATGTAGGGGGCTCCTCCCGTGGGCGCCGTCGGCCGCAAGGGACCAAGGCGGCGAAGGCGGCTAGAGGGAGGAGGGGCCGAGGCGAATCAAGCCAGTCGGGCTCGGGCTCGAACACCCTATTGTCCATGTACTTGACCGCCACGATGGCGGACACTTCCCGCATAACGCCTCCACAATATCAAGCTCATCTTGCCGGAATTGAGTATATGGCAAGACAAATTGGTATTCCGCCTCCAGGTAGCTTCAGTGCACCGCCACCTCCTTCGGGGGATGATTTGCCGGCGGCGTAGTTTTTATAATTTCTATAAAATTGTATTTTAAATTATGTCTTTTTTATTTATTTTGCCACGAATTTAATTATGTATTTTTTAGGATGTTAAGTTGTAATTTTATTTTATTTAATGAAGTGTGTTTTTATTAATTGAATTTGTTGTAAATAAAAATAAAAAATGAAATTGAATGAATGGTTAAGGGATGAGATGATTAAGAGACGGATAAGAGATGGAGGGTTGCAGATGTTGTCTCTTAATTAAGAGATGGAGTGAAAAGTACATTGTGGCCCATGAATAGTTAAGAGATAAAACAGTTAAGAGGCGGATAAGAGACAACGTTGCGGATGACCTAATATAACTTGCGTTGTACCATGAATTATAAATTTATGCACGCATGGGCGTAGCGCAGTTGGCAACGGAGGGACAGATCTTGCTCTAATGAGCCAACTGTAACAGAGGGGCAGATCTTGCTCCAATGAGCCTGGGTTCAAATCTCACTGTTGTCGTGTAGTTGCTCCCATTTCTCAGTCACAAGTGTGAGGCCTTGGGAGATGGACTTCTGGCAGTCAGTGGGTTAAGGCCTCCCCCTTAACGGGGTACTGCGTACCCTGATTTAACTCCCTCACATGATGTCGGGCCGGAGTGTGGGGCCACCAAGGCGACATAATCGCCTTTTTTCTGCAATGAATTATAAATTTATAATTGGCCATATTAATTCGCCAAAAATAATCTATTCACGCACTAATTATACGCTATGTCTATGATCATAGAAACAATGTAAAATGATTATAAACACGATTTACGATTATTTTTCTGTTGAAAATCACACAATTCAAATGATCTCTCCCAATAAATACATTAAATATTGCCTTATGTACAATTGGATTTAAATTGTTGATAATATGGTTAGCTAAAAAGGCCATTTATTGTGTGGGCTGACCTACTATTAATAATTGGCCAGCAATTTTCATTTGAATCAGCTATAAATTATGTGCCTATATTCTCAATCACCCTTTCCTACAAATTAATGCTAATTAACTTCAAACAATTTATTTGAAAGATACACGGTGGAGGTAAATTATTTAACCTTATTCAAACAATTTTAAAAGTTAAGGATTGACTTAAAATTACCAAGGCAGCAAGTCTCCGTCAAAGATTGATTGGTTACAATAATTTCATGTTCAAACGAAATAGTAGTAATTGGATAAACGTCTATTTATTCACCAAATTTAACAGCTTAGGATGATCTTCGAATTTTGTTCATTACTTTTGTCCAAGTTATTACATCAAACTTAAAAAGATTTATAAATAAAATACTCAATTTAGGTGAACTGATTTACAATTTGAATATGAATAATGTACCTGGAGATCATTTGAGCTGCCTAATAATCACTCAATTGTGATCCAATTTGCAATTCCCGCGCTATTTCTAAAAGGTTCTTAAAATAAATAAATGGAGATCATGATTGGTAAATATATTATATTCTCTATTTTGAAAATTGGTAAATATATTATAAAATAAATTTTGTTTATTTTGATAAATAAATGGGTTTCCTATTTTTTGTAAAATAAATATTTGCACAATGTAAAATTGGTAAATAAATTATATTCTCTATTTTGAAAATTTGAAATTATATTCTCTATTTCAAAAATTTGAAATTATGTTCTCTATTTCAAAAATATACAGTGTTTCCAATTCTTCTTCATATTTACTTTCATGCCTTTTCTCTCATTTAATCATTTTCCACTCTAGAATTATTTCCTACCTCAGTTTGCAGTTCTAAATTTCTAATCCATCCTATCCTCTCTCACCGACACCACTTTTGCAAATTTGTTCACTTTGCAATTTTTTATTTTAATAAATAAATAAAGCTTTCAATTTTTTGAAATAATTGCACACTTTCAAATTATCAAACAAATATTATGAGATTTCAAATCATCAAAAATATAGTTATGAATATTTATTGTTATGATATTTGGTGATCAATGAAGAGTGATGACAAAGCTCTCTATACTGCCGACTTTTTAGTCGTTGGGGCTATTTTTAACGACAATTATAGTATAAATCTCTAGTTTATATCACTCCTTCCTTAATGATTTCTCTTTTATTATGATGAAATCAATTAATTAGTTTGACAATGCAAAACGCATCACGTTAGAGCATCTCCAATGGTCGGCGTCACCACCGGAGCGCCGATTTTTCGCCCACGCCGGTTTGACGCCGAACCATTGGAACCGGCGTGGGCGAAATCGGCGTCAAAATCGGCGTCGCCATGCCGATTCCCGCGCTGACGCCGGTTCCCACGCCGATCCTCACGGGCGCCATTGTGGCTCCCGGATCGGCGCCAAACCGGCGTCGGATTTAAATATTTTTTTTTTTTTTCGCAAAACACTATATATACGCGCGTTGAACCTCATTTTCATTCGCACCACTTGTTTTAACGAGTACTCTCTCTCTACCTTACTTTCTGTACAAGATCAATTTAAGAAATGAGTAATGCCGGTGGTAGTGGTGGGGATGCGGATGAGTACGAGCGTATGATGAACGAAGAGCTTGATGCCTATACGAGCCGTGAGGTTGATCGATGGATGCAGAGTTATATGCAGCCGGCGGCACCTCGCCCACGACCAGTTGTCCACCGTCGACAAGTGGTGCATCGTGATCATGACGCTGCACATCAGCGCCTGTTCACAGATTACTTCGCAGAGGAGCCGCGTTTTGACGCCAACCATTTCAGGCGTCGTTTTAGGATGAGGCGGGACTTATTTATGCGTATTGTTAACGAATTGGAGCAGCGATATCTGTATTTCCGCTTCAGGCACGATGCGGTTGGCAGACCCGGCCACACCCCTATTCAAAGTGCACTGCGGCAATCAGGCAGTTGGCCTACGGCACCGCGGCAGACATGTGGGACGAATACCTCCACATCGGTGAGACGACTGCCATCGAATGTATGAAGTATTTCTGCCAGGGCGTGATCGAAGTATTCGGTGATCAGTATCTCCGAAAGCCTACCCCCGAAGATTGCCGGAATTTGCTGCGGATGCACGGGGATCAGCACGGGTTCCCGGGAATGCTAGGCAGCATAGATTGTATGCATTGGGAATGGAAGAACTGTCCCGCTGCCTGGAAGGGGTTTTACACGACCGGCTACAAGGGAAAAAATCCCACGATGATCCTCGAGGCCGTGGCTGATTACCGGTTGTGGATTTGGCATGCGTATTTTGGGATAGCCGGTTCGAACAACGACCTAAACGTCCTCAACTCGTCGCCCCTTTTCAACGAGCAGTGCCAGGGCGTCGGTCCGGCCATCAGTTTTGTCGCCAACGGCAACCAGCATGATATGGGCTACTACTTGGCGGATGGGATATACCCTAGGTGGCCCGTCTTTGTGAAGACGATCCGGTGCGTATCAGAGCCGAAGAAGGCCTACTTTGCGACGCGGCAGGAGTCGGCGCGAAAGGACGTGGAGCGCGCATTTGGTGTGCTTCAAGCTCGATGGGCTGCAGTTAAGGGACCAACGCGTTTGTGGCATGTCGACTGCATTGCTGATATAATGTATGCCTGTATTATCATGCACAACATGATCGTCGAAGATGAAGGTGTACAACTGACTGATTGGGCCACCGACGATAATGAAGCAGGTCCAAGCCACGGCGTCATCACCGCCAACGTACGAGGTGGGGTACCGCACGATGAAGAAGCCCTCCTCCAAGCACATGCCGACATGCGTCAGACGGAGGCTCATATTCGACTGCAAAATGATTTAGTTGAAGAGTTGTGGGCGCTGAGGACTGCAAGGCGGTAGTTTTTATGCAAATTTATGTAATTTTTTAAATGTAATATTTTTAATTATTGTACTTTTTTTTATATTAATGTAATAAAAAAATTTTAATATTATTATTCGAATTTTCCGTATTTGTCTCGTAATTTAAATTCCGTATGTTGATACAAGTGTAAATTAAATTATATAATTGTTATTAGTGATGTGGATAGGTAGTGTGAAGGCTATTTGATGGCTATTTGATGTCCAGTTGATGTGGCAAGCTGATGTGGCAGGAGAATTGTAGTGCTGATGATGTGGCAGTGTGAAGGCTATTTGACGGCTATTTGACGTCCGTCAGCATTGGAGATGCTCTTATAAACCCCTATCGTAAAGGAGAAGAGATTCAAATAAATATAGAAAACGAAGAACGAAGAACGAAAAACAAGAATCCATCTCCATCCATTTTGTTGTTTTCACCTTTTTCCGCCATTCAGCGTTTGGCCGGTGCGCTTTGCTGACCTGGTACTCCCCTCATTTGCTAACCCCACTCACTCATTTTCAAAATCCCCACAAAAAACAACAACCCAAGAATTTTTCAAAATCCCTCTCTCACAAAAATCCATTCTTTAAAGTTCCCAGCTTCCTTGTTTTTTATCCACCCCTATAAACAGTCACTTTTAGCTTTCAACGAAAAAGAGAGTCTTGGTCTTCTTTGTCACCGAAAAATTCGGCGGGCTGATTTTCTTGCGTTGCAGATTCTTGGGTTTTTTTTTTATTTCTTGGTGGTGCTTTGTTTCCGGTTTGCAGATACTGAAAAAAGGGTTTGACTTTTTCAGAATTTGCTATTTAGTTTCATCAAGATTTTCCACTGCCCTTTTTGGGATTTTGAGTGGTTTGATGATTTCTGGGGATTTTTGTCAGCTTGTTCCTTCTTTCACATGATTAGGGTTTTTGGTGAGTTATCATTGACCTTTTTGTACTCTTTACCCCCTTTTTTTTGCTCTGTTTCCTGTTTATTGTGCTCTGCCTTTTATCTTATCATGTATAGTGTTTTTGAGTGTAAAAAGGGTGATTTATGGCAGGTTCAAGCAAGTCTCTTAAAAATTGAGAGGATTGGATTCGGTTACAGAAGCAAATAAATTCAGGTAATATTGAAATGGACTTTTGCTCGTTTGATTTTGACGTTCTTGAAAATGTTTTATCATCTAGACTTTCATAAGACTTAACCCCTCATCGATGGCAAAAGCTAGTTTGGTAAATTAAATCAACCCGGCTGTTATAATCGGAAAATCTTAACAGAGTAGTATGTGAAGATTTTCATCTGAATTTTTATTTTGTTTTTTTATGGATATGAAAATGTCTAGACGTCAATCTGTTGAATTGACTTGTTGTATAGAACTTGTCTTCGAATAAAATTGAGTGAAGTCGTAAAGGGGTCAGTTGTCTTGCACATCTGGAGTTTTGAAGTAATTCTAAGTTAAGATCTGGAACAAGTAGTAATATTTTTATGTTGTTGATTTTGTAGTTTATGGATTTAATGACAATATTTCGTTTACAAAATTGTTGTGCCATGTTAATGTTTCATTATATTGTTCTATACGATGTCATATTGTCTGTAGGTGTCCATCTCTGTTATTGATGAACTCTCGTAAAACATATTGTATGTATAGTATGATAATTTTCTCTCTCACACTGATGTGTTCATTTCCTCGTAGCTGAAATTCTCCTGATAATGTCAAGAATACACCTTATGATGATGATGTAGGCAATTGAATTCTCCTAATCTCTCTACCTATAGCCTTTATGTAAAAAGAACATATCTCTCATAGAATTGCTTGCTTCTTATACTGGTTCCATCTTGAGGATTCACGATTATATGATTCTTGATGGAATGGATTGTGGTCTAGCTTTGGATTTGACTAAGGAAAAAAGGCGTCCATTAAGAAACCGTAGAGCCTTTTGGACGCATGGTGTATTGCAGCCTCTATATTATCGATTTGGACCCATGGTTTCAGTCTACAAAACAAGTGACTTAGAACTTGGTGCTTATTGCACTACTACTTTCAGATGATATTTTTGGTATCTAAGCTCTTTTTTTCATCTTGTAGTGAATCTCTTACATGTCTCTTATGTAATATATTTATCTTTTTAGCTGGTTTAACTTGGATTGAAACCTTGGTATGATCCTTCCTCATGTAGGGTCTATTTCTTGATTCGCAATAGGACTAACGCATGTTAAGAACCTGGCATTAAGCACTGATGTATTTTGCTGGAAGCAACCTTCTCTTGACATACTCTTTTAGTTGGAAAAACTATATTCTATTTCTGCATTATTGTCTTCAATTGTCAGTTTGATTATCATTAGTTTCTTTCTTTTGCGCTTCAGACGTAAAATAAAATCGAGGCATTATGGTGGCGAAAGATTATCAGAAGAGCAAAGGATCAAATAAAGCTGAGGTGGGAGAAATAGACACCAGTGCACCATTTCAATCGGTCAAAGATGCTGTCAACTTATTTGGTGAAGGTGCTTTTTCAGGCGAAAGGCCCACCATCAGGAAGCCAAAGGCACAATCTGCAGAAGTATGTTTATCCTAATTTCTGATCTCGTCTTTGTTACTCTTAATCATTGCTTTGTGTTGGTGATTCTTCAACTTGAAATTTTAAGAATGATGAGGATAATGTCATTACGGCTGAGTGCTTGGTTTTGCTATTAGTTTAGTTCAAGATAAACATGATTTTAATTGTTATTAGATGGTTTCTTGTTTTGGCATTCTTATCAGTATCTGGAGTAATAATAGTCTTCGTTCTTATGACGATGTGCCAAAGGACACCAGAAGTTTCTTTGTTATATATGCAACGTGAGGTCATATTGTCACACGGACCATTTCAATTCATCACAAATAATTACAAAAAGCAACTTCCTTGAAGTCATGATAATATATTTGGTCGGGAGGCTAGGTTATTTAATTAGCAGAAGTATTGATGTGTGCACTCACCATTTTATGTGGCATACTACTGATGCTGCCTCTTCCTTTGCTGGTGTTTCTTCTTTGTAGCGAGTTTTTGTAAAAGAGACGCAGCTTCACCTGGCCCAAAAGGAGTTAAATAAGCTGAAGGAACAGTTGAAAAATGCCGAGACTACTAAAGTTGATGCTCTTTCAGAGCTTGAAAAAGCCAAACAGACTGTTGAGAATTTGAGCCAGAAGCTAAGAGTCATTAATGAATCAAAAGATTCAGCAATTAAATCTACAGAAGCTGCAAAGCATCAGGCAAACCAACTTGCAGAAGCCAACAACAATGTTTTGGAAGGAGTAAATGGACATTCAAACGGTGATGTTGAAACTGACAAAGTGCAGTATTTGAATGCTGTTGCTGAACTTAATGCTGCTAAACAGGAATTAAGGAAAATTCGTCTGGAATATGATGCGTCTTTAGAAGAAAAGGAGAGAGCGGCAAAGCAAGCTGCTGTGGCTGATACTGCTGCCAAATCAAACATGGAGAGAGTTGGTGAACTGACTGCGGAAATCGCTAGTGTGCATGAGTCGATTCAGCAAGTAAAGTTGGCACACATGCAAGCAAAGGAAGATGAAACGAATATCTGTGCCGACAAGGAGAAACAGAAGCAATTATATAAAGATAGAATTGAAGGTCCAGTGAAGAGACTGGTTGCTTTGAAAAAAGATGTAGACCCTGAAGTCGCAAGAAATTTGGAGTCCGAGTTGAATGGAACCTTGTCTGAAATTGAATCTTTACGAAAGGAGATGGAGAATACAAGGGTCTCTGATCTTGGTTCTGTCAAGGCTGTCACTGTAGAGTTGATTGGTGCGAAGGAATCATTAAATAAAGTAGCAGAAGAGGAGAGCTCGCTAAGAAGCTTAGTTGAGACTCTTAAGGTTGAGCTGGAAAACATTAAAAGGGTTCATGCTGAATTAAAGGAGCAGGAAGCAGAAACCGAATCATTGGCAGGTAATCTACATGTCCAGCTCCGGAAAGCCAAGTCTGAGCTTGAAGAAGGACTTGCTGAAGAAGCCAAAATCAGAGGTGCATCTGATGAACTGGTTGCTTCGATTCATCAGCTAACTACAGAGAATGAGGCTGCTAAGATCGAAGCTCAAGAGATGAAACAAAAGGCTGAAGAGCTCAGCAAAGAAGCAGAAGCTGCAAGGATTGAACTGGAAGAAGCAGAAAATAAGCTAGAGATTGCGATGAAAGAAGCTGAGGAAGCAAAGGCAGCTGAGGCCAAAGCCCTTGATCAAATTAAGATGCTTTCCGAGAAAACAGATGCTGCACGTGCCTCCACATCCGAGCCTGGCGCCCAGATCACCCTGTCAAGGGATGAATTTGAGTCACTGAGCCGGAAGGTTGAGGAATCTGAAAAACTGTCGGATATGAAAGTTGCAGCTGCCATGGCTCAGGTGGAAGCCGTGCAGGCCAGTGAGCACGAGGCCCTGCAGAGATTGGAGGCGACCCGGAAAGAGATAGAAGACATGAAAGCTGCAACACAAGAGGCGCTGAAGAAGGCAGAGATGGCTGAGGCAGCGAGGAAGGCAGTTGAAGGGGAGCTCAGAAGATGGAGGGAACGGGAGCAGAAGAAGGCTGAAGAAGCAGCAGCACGAATTCTTGCAGAGACAGAGAAGTCCTTGGAATCATCTCCTAGTAACTACCAAATCCAAAAGCCGAGGGCTCAAGTGAAAGGAAAAGCAGGGGAAACGAAGAGGCTGGAGAAGGCAAAGACGTCTGTATCGAAGGTGGCACTGATGCCTAGTCTTTCATATGTTTTCCAGAAAAAGAAAAACAAGGTCGAGGGCGGGTTGCCTTCGTACTTGCCTGGTGAGAGGCCGGTTTGGTGAGTGCTACTGTGAGTTTCTTGTGCAGAATAATGTGTTATATGCCTTGTAAATTTGAGGCTAATGTTTTGAATGCTGGACAAGATTAGGTGACTGTTCTGGTAATTTGGTTTTATTTGTTAAATTGTGCTTTTTTTGGTGTATTGAGAATGTAAATGGCTGCTGGTAATAAATATTGTATAATAACTGGTGTTTTTGTTTAGTGTATGCAGCTTCAGCCTCCACAATTCGTGACAACAAGCCAAAATGAACAAAATCAAACCAACAACGAAATTAATTAAGTATTACCATTTCTTTTTATTCTTTTCATTATAAATAGAAAATGGAGCTTTTATTATTGCTTGAGAATGTGAGAACCAATTTTAGATATTCTATTGCAAATACTCCATTTACGGTAAATATATTATATTAATATTACTCTCTTTTTGGTGATGAATGCCGACCCAAATTCATAAATCAAATTTTAGCAATTTAACATTTGTTTATTAGCAATATAGCTCTCACCAATTTATTGTAAAATTTTATTATTCAAAATAAATGTCCATGTGCAACGTTTTAATTTTTATCAACTTTTTTTATTATTGAAATTTGTATTTTCACAAATTTTAAATTTGAATCTTTTAAAAATATTCTCAATTCTCCCTTTTATTTTGTGTTATTTAAATTTGAAATTACTGAATACCACAAACTACTACTCCCCAAATCCAATGTTGTAAATCGAAAGCAAATAATAATGGTTGTATAAAAAGGCAAGCCCCAATTTTCATCTCCTTCTCACAGCAGCCCTGAACGACCACTCGAACTACAGCTCTACAACGCGCCGCCTCCTTCAACCCCAATTTACATACCTTTTCTCATTAGGTATAATTGTAATTCGATTTCGGGAAGTTCCTTTCTCGCGAATTTTTGAGCTATTTGCGTTTTTGCCGGCTCACAATTGTGACTTGTGAGCCTTTTCTTATCAAGTTCCAGCTTGGTGTCAACTACCTCGAATTCGAATACCATTTAATTGAATATCAGCCGACCGCGAGCTCAGTTACACGCACTGTTCCATACAAAGCAGTACCTGAAAACACAGAAAGAGTTTTGAAACAGAGCTCTTTGCCATGCCGTCAATGGCCTCCAACAACGCTGATCACACTGCCACAATCAATCATCCCAATGGCTCTAAAGCGGACTTTATGGCCAGGTTCTTTACATTCTGCAGCATACAAATAGTTTCCACAATTTTGTTTACTTACAAGTTAATTATTTCAGGAGGCAACAAATTGAGAAACACAGGAAAGCTCTGCCGATTGCTGCGGGTAAGTGTTTATTTTATAGTTATGGCGACTCGTTTGTTGTAGAGTGCCTTGGCGTATTTCTAATTAGCTTATGTTTGATATTTCGTTGGTTTCACAATTCTGTTCTTTTCCAATATTAAAGGATTTTGCTTCTGATTTTTGATATTATGCAGTCGAAAAGAGGTTGGTGGAGGAGGTTCGGAATAACGATGTTCTAATTATTGTTGGGGAAACTGGCAGTGGGAAGACAACACGTAAGTTTCTAATTTTTTTAGTTGTGAAGCTTAGTTGTAGATTGCACATTTGCTTGATCTTGCTTCCAAAGTTGCTCTTTTGTGTAAGTAATAAGGAGTATTAGGGTCGCTAGTGTTAGTCCGTGCCAATGCTAGATAGACCTAGTTGACCTCCAAGTTCTTGTGGCCTGTGGAGCTATCCGTTGAATTTTACTAAAGGAAGAAGAGAGTTGATATTTGTTTCCGACTAAGAAACTCTTGACAAATAATTTACTCCATTAGCACCAATGCCCAAATTTGGTGATATGAGTATGTCATTAGCTGGCCTTGTAGTCTCTCCTTTATGGATTTATGTTTGATTTAGCATGGAACGATTTGTATTAGCTGCTAACATTTGTGGATTTTCAATTTTGCATGCACCATTCCTTTAGTTTATCCAAAATGCTAGATGTTGCTAATTGTTTGTGTGAAACATATGGCCTTTATTTAGCTTTCAACTAAAAGACTGAGTGCTGGTTTTCTTTTGCTTGTGTTAACTATGACCTTTCCAGTAAAAGATTGTTTCGTCACTTCATGTATGGTGTTGACTGTTGAGCAACCTAAAGGGATGACCCTTTTCAATATACATTTTTTCCTGCAGTGACATTATGCCCTTCTTGTGCTTAGAATCATGATCTATAGGACTTCCTGTATCTTGACTTGTTTCAGTTTACTCTATCATGCTCTTATCTGCACAACTTTACTTATCAACCTTAATTTTGGCAGAGTTACCGCAGTATCTATTTAATGGAGGGTTTTGCCACAATGGAGTAATTGGGGTAACTCAACCCAGACGTGTTGCCGCTGTTACAGTTGCTAAAAGGGTGGCTGAGGAATGTGGAGTAACATTAGGAAAAAAGGTTGGATATGCCATTAGATTTGATGATGCCACTTCTGCTTCAACAAGGATAAAATACATGACAGATGGCTTGTTACTCAGGTAAAAGAAACATCCATGTTTCCTGTTTGCCACATTACACATTTTTTTTCATACAAAATCACAGATTTGTTTTTTCATACATGTGAAATCACGTGCCTCTGCTATCCACAATGGCATTTGATTCATGCTTGGAGCTACAAATTACTGGATGTACATCCCTCAGAAAACTAACTGGTTGTGTTTTAATGACATCTACAGGGAAGCATTATTGGATCCATATCTCTCTAAATATTCAGTTATTGTTGTGGATGAGGCTCATGAGAGAACAGTTCACACTGATGTATTACTTGGTCTACTGAAGACCGTTCAAAAAACAAGGTCACAGGGTGTTAGTAAGACCGTTCATAATCAACCTATAGAAGCTGAGAATGGCATACAGTTGGAAAAAGAGAACGTGGTTGAATCCACCAGCATTCTGAAGCCTAATCAAGGCAAAAATTTATCCCCATTGAAGTTAATTATTATGTCTGCCAGTCTGGATGCAAAAATCTTTTCCGATTATTTTGGTGGTGCTAGGGCTGTGCATGTCCAAGGCCGACAATATCCTGTTGATGTACTATACACTCATCAACCAGAGACTGATTACGTAGATGCAACATTGATTACTATTTTTCAGGTCAATGCAGCATTTCTTCATATTTACAAAAAAAATAAAAATAGAATTTCCTCTTTTTTTTGATTGCATTAATCACTTATAACCTTTTTGGCTGACACCTTTCTAATCCCATGTCTAAGACAAGCTTGTAAATTCTATAGTTGCTGGTACATTGTTATTCAGCAGTTCCTTTAATCTGGAACCATAAAGTTTTGGAAAGGACGGCCCGCACAGAAGCCTGAATATTAACGCTTAACCATCTTTCTTACATCCATGGAGTTTTATAATTAGTTTTGTGTGTGTTTTTTTAAAAAACAGTGCAAGTTGTGAAATACTGAAATTCATATAAAAAATTGCATTGCAGTGCATCTGCTTGCTAAACATAATCCTGCTGCTACTTCCTTATCTCATATTTGAGGATATATACTCCCTTTCTTTCCAGTAAGAACATATTTGTATTTTATCCTAGCTTTTAAGGTCCTATCTCATGCTATGCTGTCTGAATCAACTTTGAATGAATAAATAATGAACTTTGAAGGTCTTACTGGATGGTCCTAGCTGATGTGTCTGTAGACTGTAACTCACTTCACTTTGACCTTCCAGATACATCTAGAGGAAGGACCAGGTGATATACTTGTGTTCTTGACTGGACAAGAGGAGATTGAATCTATTGAGAGGCTCATCCAGGAGCGCCTTCCAAAGTTGCCTGAGAGCAAATGCAAGCTTCTGGTTATTCCGATATTTGCATCTCTTCCGTCAGAGAAACAAATGAAAGTTTTCATGCCTCCACCTAATGGTTACCGCAAGGTTGTTCCTATTTCCTTCTCTAAATGAGTTTCATTGACTGGACAGCAGATGCATCAGCCTATTTGTGGATATTGTAATCTAAATTTAAGTGATATATTCTCCTTGGATAATCCTTTAGAACCAATAACCAATTTAGTGAAAATAAAATAGCTCAGATGTTTTTTTTTTTCTGAAGTGCTTCAGTTCTTCCCTAATAGCTGCCTGCTAGTTTGTCATGAATAGCATTTCAACTCTGCAATAATTCATTCTCCAACACAGGGAGCTAGTGAGGTCGAAATATCTGACTGTAGGTTGTTTGTTTCTGTGTGATTTTCAGGTAATATTAGCCACCAATATTGCTGAGACATCAGTGACGATACCTGGCATCAGGTATGTCATTGACCCCGGAATGGTCAAAGTACGCACATATGATGCTTCTACTGGGATTGAGCCATTGATCATTGTTAAAACCTCAAAAGCTCAAGCACTTCAGCGGAGGTAATGTGATTGAATTGCTCTTAACACTATCTCCACTGGATCAAATTTACACTCAATAAAATTCACATTACAGTCATGTTTCTCCTCTTCTTTTCTTGAGCTGTCATGATGATGGGTTATAATGTTTCCTTTTTCTCAGTTCCACTGCTGATTTTTCTATACAGTGTATCATTGAGTCAACTTTTGAAGGGTGGGCCAGTTATATATTAAGATATGGTCTTATGTTGATTAAAAATCTCTGATGATTTCGTAACCTGCATGCTCGTCTAAAATGGATCCTTGGTATTGTATGAGGGAGCTCAACTATACTGGCTAATACGCGGTCAATCCTTTCTAACCCTGAGCCTGTTGGCTACACTAACACTGTAATACGTTACTTTACTTTGAAGTGTCCAAGGTGTTCATTTTTTTGTTGAGTTTAAGAAAAGTAGCAAACATTGGGAAAAGGGCATTGTCGGTCTGTCATCCCATTTTCTAGATAAAGGCACTGGGGCAGTTCTTGTTTAAGATATCTACACTAAGTGAGAAAATATTACATTTTGACTGCAGTGGTCGTGCTGGCCGAGAAGGACCTGGGAAATGCTACCGCCTTTATCCGGAGAATGAATTTTACAAACTGAAAGCCTCTACAACACCTGAAATTAAAAGATGCAACCTTGCAAATGTAATTTTGCAGCTTAAAGCTCTAGGTGTTGATGATATTCTTGGTTTCGACTTCATTGAAGAACCAGACAGGTGATTACAGCAAGCCCCCAACAACCCCCTCTCTTATGAAGCTTTGAAACTGTCGATGCGGGGTGTGCTATTATGTCTTTCTTATTGTTTCCCTCAAGCAGCTTTATCAATTTACGTTCTACTGTGTTTACTGATGCAGGATGGCCATCACCAAGTCAATGGAGCTGTTATTCTTGTTAGGTGCTCTTACGGATGGAAGTAAATTGTCTGATCCAGTTGGTCATCAAATGGCCAGGCTTCCACTGGATCCTATTTATTCTAAGGCTCTTGTTGTTGCCAATCAATTTAATTGCTTGGAAGAAATGTTAATAATTGTTGCATTGCTCTCAGTCGAATCCATATATTATGCTCCCCGTGAAAAGTTGGAAGAGGTATAGCTCCTGCGTCATTTCTGCTCTTATTGGTGTTCTTTCAAGATGACAATGTAGTCACCTGATGGAAAAGTAGCAAGAACCAATAACCAAACCTTATTTTCTGATGCAGTCACGAACTGCCTTGAGAAGCTTTTCAAGTTTAGAGGGCGATCATTTGACGTTACTAAAGATATATCGTGCTTCTGATGAGTTTTTGGAGAAGAGCAAGCTGGTAGGCAGTCCTGACAAGGCTGAAAAGAAACTCAGAAAATGGTGCAAGCAGAACTTCATCAACAGCCGCTCTTTAAAACACGCCCGCGATATCCATAGGTCAGTTAAACTAACTTGATCTTTTACTAACCTGGTTTTGATTTTCTCTAGATATGCATATCTAGAGAAAATGGACCTAGTTTTAAATTTCTCTAGATGCATATCTCAGATTTGATTTTCTGTTATATTTGTAGTCAAATACGAAGGAATGTGGAGCAAATGGGTCTTTCTGTCACTTCATGTGGGGATGACACTCTTCAAATGCGCAGATGCCTAGCTGCTTCGTTTTTCCTAAATGCAGCTTTGAAGCAGCCTGATGGTACTTACAGGTATATGTTCGAGTTGATTGCTCTCTCTCTCTGAGTCTCTATCTCTCATGGTCTCTCTAAGTGTCAGTTTGATTTCATGAAAATGGCAGGGCGGCTTTGTCTAGTGGTCTGGCAGTACAGATTCATCCTTCGTCTGTATTATTCCGGATGAAGCCAGAATGCATAATCTTCAACGAATTAGTCAGGACTAATCAGAACTATGTCCGGAATGTTTCTACCATAGACTACTTGTGGTTACCCGAGCTGGCTCCTCAATTGTACGCCTTACCGGAATAGTTCTCCCAGTGAAACTCTCTGGTGCGTCAGCACCCAGTCTCTCTGCACACAACTGGCACCTTGAAATGAAGGGATTCTTAGAAGCACAACATCACACAGCATAAATGGGAGGCGAAGGCTGTCCCTTTACTCAGTAACTCAACGCAAACGCAATAGCAATAGTTGCAGGTGAAGTTGAATCATGTCAACAATCACCAGTAAGCATATATCTTCATGTTCTCTAGCTGGTTGCCGACGGCCGAATTCACCCTGCCCAGATGCAAAAAACCTCCACTGTAAGAACATGTTTTTGATATGACATTGGGTAAATATCTTTGTACGTTTAACCAACTATGGCCATTGTTTGGTCTCTTATAATAATTGAAATTCGAAGGTTGCCCTTTCTGTTTATGTTGTGTCAATGTGTTAGCTTATTTTTATTCGATAAGGCTAAACATGACAGTAATCGAAATTGGATGCTTGATCACTACTAGGGCTGACTACTACATAATCAATTGATTCACACAAATATAACCAATCATAGCCTCTCATATTTGGGTTGTTTTAACTAAACTAACGTGTAATACAATCAAACATGATAAAATGAGCATGAAATCGATTGAAAACGAAATCCCAAATCTGTAACTAACACCCCATGATAGAAAAATTTAGTTCACAATCAACTTCATCAGTCCACAATCGAATCCGTTAGTTATATATTATGGGAAATTCATTTTGATTCCTTTAAAGTTAATGTATTTTAGTGCCGATAACCCTCGAGTAAATAGATGCTTTGCCCATTTACATTTTCTTTCAACATACATATCCTTCAAAGAAGAACAGTCTTTTCAAGGATATTCAGTAGCTGGGGCAAACACTTAATCTAATGCAATATTTTGGAAGGGTTGACCATGTGCTCATCAAATGTCACAGCTCCTATACAATGATTATGAAATGATGAAAACCTGAAATAAATACAGATATCACAAAAGTTGAAAAACAAAAAGATTGTGTTTGTTTGTCAGAGCTGCCTTGGACGATCATCTACTGCACAACAAGCTGGAAACCCAAACTGAGGAGCTGTTAATCACGCTCTAGCAAGGCAGCCATGCTTCACCGGCCAGATATGGTTTCATGTCTCCTAGAGATCAAGGATACAGAGGTACGAGTGATCATGGCTGCTTCACGAAGCCACCAGTTTTATGTAACTGTCATTTATTCAGTAGGTATTCATATCCTTAAAACAAGAAGCCCAAAAAATTCCTAAAAACAAACACTAAAACTAAAAAATGGTGGGGTGTGCCTGACCAATGCAATAGTGCAACGCAAAGGCAACACATGAAAACCCAAGTAGCAAGCTACTTTGACGGATCTTCCCCCTCAAAAAATAAATTTAATATCGTGTGAACCAATGGTCCACATATCAGATATTAAACTGATAAGAACAGATACTACACTTGATCTTAGCCAAAAGGCCGAGAAAGGTAAGCGTTTTCAAAACACTGGCCCATGATTTTATACTACATGGTCTGCTCTTCCTTCCTTTATTCATTTCGATGTGGGAATAAAATATCAATAAAGATACTTCAAAATCAGATTAGCCAACTCAAATACATACATTCATCTACAAGAAGAATTCATTTCCTGCATTAACTCCAAGGAACACATTAACTCCAACAACCCACAAACTTCCTCCACAAACTTCCTCCATGTATGTATCATTACTTATTAGCTGCATCAATAAATCAAAAACTTATTAGCTGCATCAATAAATCAAAAAACACAAACTTCCTCCATGTATGTATCATTACTTATTAGCTGCATCAATAAATCAAAAAATAAAAACTTCCTCCATGTATGTATCATTACTTATTAGCTGCATCAAAAAATAAAAAGATTTAGAGTCTGTCAGACAGCTGCCTAGCCATCCTGACTCGACCAGAGTCAAGCCAAGAACGATCATCTACTGCATCTCAGGCCAGAAACCCAACTCAAGGGGCTGTTAATCACGCTCTAGCTAGGCAGCCACGGTTCATCCACCAGACATGGTTTCCTGTCTCCTTAGGAATCAAGGATACAGAGGTACGAGCCTATAGAACAGATCCTGTTCAAGTAAGGTCGTGACTGCTTCACTAAGCCATCTATATATGTACCTGCTGTTTAATATTTAAGAATTCGATGTGGGATGGGTTTTGCTGAAGTGGAAAGCTACAACCACATAACACGTTTCATATATGTAATCTCTACCCGGGCCCAAATAATCCTACAACCCGACGCAATTACCATTATTATATTAGTAGCCACAACAAAATTTCGGTGGAAGATATGCTAAACCGAATAACTCATAATCCAACAAGACTTGTCCGAAATTGAGTGAATTCTAAAAACTTTTTATGAACAATATGTTTTAATATAATATTATATTCAAAAGTTTTCCTTCTAACGCTTAAAATAAAATGTTCACATATAAAAGTTTAAAAATGTGTATTGTTACTTCTCTAAGTATATATTAATCTCAAATTGAAACCACTTAATTACTTATGTGTTATAAAGTTAATTTCTCGTGTTAGTTTTCAAGTCCAAATGGCTCAATGGGTTAGCCCAAATTCCAAAATTTAAATTTAATGGTGATCACAGTGTATTAGAAATTTAGAAATAGTGAGAAAATTATAAATTTGACTAAATGTTGTGTTACTTTTAATAGTAACTAGGGTGAACATTATATTGAATTATAGTACATAATAAGACAATCAAAATATATCTTTATGTAAGTGTTAAAAACAAAAGAAAATAAATTAGTGACTACAAGTCTTCGGTTGATTTCACTTTTGATAGCTTCCCATGGTTATTAGATTAATCCTTTTTTTGAATTTTTTTTACATTCTCTATTGCTATATGGGCAAAGATTCATCCGCAAAAAAGATATGTTAATTATAGAGATGTAAACTGACATACTTATATTATCATATGTTTGCAGATACAAATATTTCCATATTAAATGGCCACAATTTGCAGATACAGATACTCATGTATGGCTATAGCTTATACATGAAGGGAAAGAGTAAATCAAGAAAAGTAATATGAATGAAATCTATGTATGAGTTTGATGTTAGAAAAGATTAATCAAAGAAGCTTCAAGAGCTGCACCTTGAATAGGGCTCCTTGGCATGAGACACAAGGCTTCGACGAGGACCAAACTGCATCAAAATAGCAAGGAAAGGTTAAACGATGACCTGCATTAACATCGAAGAAACACACACATCTTGATGAATCAAAGTTATTTTGTTGAAAAAAAGACCTCTTCAGGAATCGGTTGTGTAGAGCTTCGCTAGTATATCCGATTGAAGGAGGTATTAAAGCTCGTCGTTTTCCTGAGATATATATGCCAATACAATTGAGGCATTCACTTTTGTATGCAAACTAAACACCAATTTATAATCTGAATATCAACCAACCTCCAACTTTTATTCCACTCAAAACCACCTCCTTCAAAAGGGAAAACCAAAACAGTTTTGTGCTAAAATGTGTATCACCAAAATTACAATTTACAGGTACTAGGAGACATTTTGTACATCAAGTAGTAGTTGTTAGACAATCTACTTTTCTGAATGATGCATTAAGGTTATTCACTAGATATCTCAAAGCACTTATTCTTTGCTAAAACACAAGTGTTAGTTTAATATATGAAGGAGGCATATGTGTTTGAATGTAATGCCAAGTATTTTGGAAGGATTTAGGTTGTGTATTATTACCCCACTAGGAAACCTTCAGTGTCCAAGATACTTTAAAACTGGGACCTTAAACTTGACATAGACATTAACTATCATACTCATCAAATGCCATTACAATCACTTATCAAAAAGATTAACTATCATACTCATCAAATGCCATTACAATCACTTATTAAAAGTTCAAAAAGATAAATTGTATTTCAAAACTGTCTGACCATCCTCACTTGGACCAAAATATTTCATTAAATATTAAGCAAAATATATAAATAAATAAATTCCACACAAGAAACATTGCAATTTGCAACTAAAATTGGTGGGGTGTGCCTGGCCAATGCAATAGTGCAACACAAAGGCGACACATGAAAACCCAAGTAGCAAGCTACTTTGACAGGTCTTCCCCCTCAAAAAATAAATTTAATATCGTGTGAACCAATGGTCCACATATCAGATATTAAACTGATAAGAACAGATACTACACTTGATCTTAGCCAAAAGGCCGAGAAAGGTATGAGTTTTCCATGGACTGGCCCATAATTTTATAGTAAAAGGTCTGCTCTTCCTTCCTTTATTCATTTCGATGTGGGAATAAAATTTTAATAAAGATACTTCAAAATCAGATTAGCCAACTAAAATACATACATACATGCATGCGTGTACAACAAGAAAACAAGCACAAGAACTGCATATATATACCTGAGAATGTCCAGTTCTTTCATTTCCTGCATCGGTGCAGCACGAGCAACACAAAAATGCATCTACTTTCCTAAGAGAATTAATTATCTGATGAACATAATTATCAATTGATGAAAAGACCTTATCTACTTTCAATATACATAACTCTCATGCCTATCAAATGCCACAACTCTTTTATAAATAAACATAGATAAAACAATGATTTAGATTTAATATCATATACTACTACATATAAAAATGGCCACAATTTGCAGATACAGAAACTCACATATGCCTATACATAATAGATGGGACCCAGAAAAGGGAATATGAATGAAGAGAGCATCCAATGCATGTATGACTTTGATCTGAGAAAGATTAATCAAAGAAGATTCAAGAGTTGCACTCGAAAATTAAAGTCTCCTCGGCATGAGACACAAGGCTTCAACTAGGACCAAACTGCGACAAAATAACAAGGAAATATTACATGATGATCCTGCTACACTTTGATGAATCATAGATTTTTAAAAAAAGGACCTCTTTAGGAATCGGTCGTAAAGCTTTGCTAGTATATCCCATTGAAGGAGGTATTAAAGCTCGCCGCTTTCCAGAAGTATCTATATATGCCAATACAAGTGAGGCATTTCATACATGTACATATACTAAACACCAATTTCTAATCTGAATATCTGATATTATTTGGATGGCCAGTTTTATGAATAGAATCTCAGAACTAAAACTTGATATAGTTGTCTGAACAACTTCCAATCATCATCTCTAGCCTATACTGAAGCTGCTCATACTCATTAGATGCCGACTGAAGGAGGTATTAAAGCTCGGCGTTTTCCTGAAGTATATGTGCCAATACAAGTAAACTAAACACCAGTTTCAATCTGAATATCAACCTTTTATCATATGCGATTTCCAAAAGTAAATTGAAATAACTTCTACAAAAGTATAGAGTATGCAAACCTGCTCGTCACCCAAACGGAATAATCACAGTTTTGTACTAAAAAAAATATATCACCACAATTACAAGAGATCAAACGTGGATTACAGAACTAATATATGTAAGTTAAATAAAAACAAAAGGTTTAAACACCAATTTCTAATCTGAATATCTGATATTATTTGGATGGCCAGTTTTATGAATAGAATCTCAGAACTAAAACTTGATATAGTCGTCTGAACAACTTCCAATCATCATCTCTAGCCTATACTGAAGCTGCTCATACTCATCAAATGCCGACTGAAGGAGGTATTAAAGCTCGGCGTTTTCCTGAAGTATATGTGCCAATACAAGTAAACTAAACACCAGTTTCAATCTGAATATCAACCTTTTATCATATGCGATTACCAAAAGTAAATAGAAATAACAGAAGTGTAAACAAAAGTATAGAGTATGCAAACATGCTCGTCACCCAGACGGAATAATCACAGTTTTGTGCTAAAAAAAATATATCACCACAATTACAAGAGATCAACCGTGGATTACAGAACTAATATATATAAGTTAAATAAAAACAAAAGGTTTAAAAAGGTCTGTCAGACAGCTGCCTGGCCATCCTGATAAATGAAAGAAAATAACGTGGGAAATAGCTTTTTCATTTATGATAAATGTGTTAGACAAGTTTCCTTTTTATATCTACATCCCAGGGCGGTTCAACCTCCTATCTCCCGGGAAAGAACCACAAAGAAAACCCGAGATAGAGCTTATAAAGACGCTCGACCTCCTAGTCTATTACATTAGATAAACAAACATAACTAACTTTATTACTACCTCCCTACTTAGGTGGTGTAGCATGAAATGAAGGATAGACGATAGCTTCCTCTATAGAATCATTGATATGCTCTCCTGCATGTGTCGACGGAAGGGATGATGCTGGGTTCTTATCAACTCCCCCCCGATAGGATCGTCCTTGTCCTCAAGGAGAAGAGAAGGATTGCGGCTGGAGAGGGAAGTGACGGTTTCCCAGGGGGCACTAGACCATTTCTTGTGCGGTATAGATGAACAACCCCGTAGCACAACGAAGGAGTTAGCTCGGGAAAATTCCATCGTGTGTTCCACATAATCATGTGTGACACGACCAAGTGATTCCAACCACTCCATGCCTAGAATGATATTCGGACCGTGGAAGTCCAATAAATGGAGATCAATCCGGAATAAATGGCCTTGGAGATCGACCATCGTCTCCTTGCTGACATGAGAACAAATTAAGGATTCACCATTACCGACATAAACACGAAAATGTTTAATCTTAGTCAAAGAAAGACTTAGCTTTTCGGCGATACGCGGATGTATAAAATCATGGGAGCTTCCATTGTCAACCAAAATATTCACCGCGGATTTGTGAATTGTTCCCACAATATTAAAGGACTTCACGTGTTGTCGGCCTTCGACGACATTCAAGTGAGATAGATCCGCTGTGATATCATTATCATCCGTCTCTAATTCAACCACATCATCTTCATCAGCATCGACGCCCATGTAAGCCAAAAAATTATGGTTACACACATGACCTGGGGTCCATTTGTCCTCACAATACCAGCATAATCCCCGACGAGAGCGATCTGCCTTCTCCGACGCAGAAAGGCGTACCACATGCAGTTTGCTGAACTCTCGGAATCTGCCACCCGAAGGACGCGGACCTTGGGAAGACGAAGCCACGGTCTGATTAGGCACTGTGGAAGGATTGTGTGTGGCTCTTGATTCTTGTGAGACCCATGGCCGAGGCGAATAAGTGGAGGGAGACAGTTGGTGCTCCGGTCGACATGCCGATATTTCCTTGGCCAAAGCAAACGCAGCAGTAAGTGTGGAAGGGCGATGTAACTTGACCTCCCGTTGCAAAGGTTGTTTAAGACCAGCGATATAAATGGGAATACGAATATAATCTGGAACGTCGGAGAGCTTGTTCTGCAATCTCTCAAACTCAAGCTGATAATCCGACACCGTGCCGGTTTGACACAATTTGGCGATTAAGCCAATGTAACTTTCATAACAGTCCGGATCGAAACGATAACGTACGTCGGATAAAAAGTCTTGCCAAGTAACAAAATCATTATTAGAGCAATAATGTTTTATCCATTCGGAGGTTGGCGGGTCGAATAATGGGACGACATAGTGAAGCCTGTTTGTATCCGGCATCATCAAATGATCGAAATAATATTGGATTTTCAAAATCCAATTTGCGTGTCACTACCGTCAAAACGGGGAGGATCTAGATGAACACCTCTATGTTGATCATGACTACCGCGAGGCTGTCGATCTGCTGAGGGATACCAACAAGAAGTCGGCCGAGGCCCGACCATTGGAGATGAAAACGGGCGGTCGACGATCGGCATGAAATGAAGGATAGACGATAGCTTCCTCTATAGAATCATTGATAGGCTCTCCTGCATGTGTCGACGGAAGGGATGATGCTGGGTTCTTATCATTGAACAATGGAGCTTCCATCATTTGCTTCATTTCAGATAAAATTACTTTATTTTATCATATTTTTGGGCATTTTTTGGTTTTATTAATAAACTCTAATTTATGAGTATTCGTACAATTTAGTGTAGTCTTGTGTCACAACTTACTAAGTGTATTATTAGGCCCGAAATTCGGGTACCCAAACCCGAAATCTCAAAAATATCATACTTAATACCCGACCCGTATGTGAATTTGGGTACCCTAATATCCGATGCATGTACCCGACCCAACTAATCGGATACCCATAAACCCTAAATTATTATATTTTGAATTTATTCTATTTATATAAATTATATTGTAAATTATTAAAAATAACACAATATTACTATTTATTGAAATAAAAGTCTAAACTTCCGTTTTAATGCTTTAGCTTTCTTTAGATTATGATTCTATGACCATATATATACTATAATAGACATCAGAAAAATAGACACTACTTAATTTTAAAATATATTTTATTTGCATGAAATAAAACTCAAAAGAGATTAAAATAATTTTTTTTTAGATTTTAAATAAACATGTAAATAAAATGGAGAAAGCATAGCTATACATTGAAAAAATAACAAGTAAGAACATAAATAATGTCCATGAATAAAACATAACACAAATGTAAAAAAATATTAAAGTCTAGATAATAGAACAATAAAATCGGATTGCATTATACTAAAAGCATTCATAAATCTAAATGTGATTAAATAAATTTGCCCTACGGGTTGTAGGCCCTATACTAAATAAAAATATTTATCACATATATATAATTAATCAGATTTAATCGGGTATTAGTTGGGTATTCTAATACGGGTTTCGGGTACCCTAATCCTAAAAATTCCTAACATTAACTACCAAAATCTATATCCGAATCTATAATTTCGGGTTTCGGATACCCAAAACACCAATTTATAATCTGAATATCAACCAACCTCCAACTTTTATTCCACTCAAAACCACCTCCTTCAAAAGGGAAAACCAAAACAGTTTTGTGCTAAAATGTGTATCACCAAAATTACAATTTACAGGTACTAGGAGACATTTTGTACATCAAGTAGTAGTTGTTAGACAATCTACTTTTCTGAATGATGCATTAAGGTTATTCACTAGATATGTCAAAGCACTTATTCTTTGCTAAAACACAAGTGTTAGTTTAATATATGAAGGAGGCATATGTGATTAAATGTAATGCCAAGTATTTTGGAAGGATTTAGGTTGTGTATTATTACCCCACTAGGAAGTTTCAGCGTCCAAGATACTTTAAAACTGGGACCTTAAACTTGACATAGACATTAACTATCATACTCATCAAATGTCATTACAATCACTCATCAAAAGTTCAAAAAGATAAATTGTCTGCCTCATCAAAAGTTCAAAAAGATAAATTGTCTCTCAAACAGCTGCCCGACCATCCTCACTTGGACCAAAATATTTCATTAAATATTAAGCACAGTAAATAAATAAATAAATTCCACATAAGAAACATTGCAACTAAAATTGATGGGGGTGTGCCTGGCCAATGCAATAGTGCAACACAAAGGCGACACAAGAAAACCCAAGTAGCAAGCTACTTTGATGGGTCTTCCCCCTCAAAAAATAAATTTAATATCGTGTGAACTAATGATCCACATATCAGATATTAAACTGATAAGAACAGATACTACACTTGATCTTAGCCAAAAGGCCGAGAAAGGTATGAATTTTTCAAACACTGGCCCATGATTTTATACTACATTGTCTGTTCTTCCTTCATTTATTCATTTAGATGTGGGAATAAAATATCAATAAAGATACTTCAAAATCAGATTAGCCAACTCAAATACATACATTCATCTACAAGAAGAATTCAGTTCCTGCATCGGTGCAGCACAAACATTTCCAAGGAACACATTAACTCCAACAACCCCCGAACTTCCTCCATGTACTTCTTCTTTTCCGTACATACAACTGTTATCAAATGTCATACCTCACATAATTATCATTACTTATTAGCTGCATCAATAAATCAAAAACAAAAAGATTTAGAGTCTGTCAGACAGCTGCCTAGCCATCCTAGCTCGACCAAAGTCAAGCCAAGAACGATCATCTACTGCACCACAAGCCGAAAACCCAGCCTAGCCATCCTAGCTCGACCAAAGTCAAGCCAAGAACGATCATCTACTGCACCACAAGCCGAAAACCCAACTCGAGGGGCTGTTAATCACGCTCTAGCCAGGCAGCCACGGTTCATCCACCAAACATGGTTTCCTGTTTCCTTAGAAATCAAGGATACAAAGGTACGAGCCTATAGAACAGATCCTGTTCAAGTAAGGTCGTGACTGCTTCTAATCTTTCGTTATATTAAGTACTTGCTGTTTAAACTTTAAGAATTCGACGTGGGATGAGTTTTACTGATATTACTCACAGTTATGGGATGGGTTTAACTGATTTTATCCTACATAAGTCAATAAAATCGTCCATTTTAAATACCAATGGAATCCACAAATTTTAGTGAGAGAATAAGCAAGTGAAGAATTGGAATGATGTAAAAATAATGAGTGAAATGAGGTGTATTTGTAGGTAAATTAAATTGAATTTAAAAAAACAAAAAATAAAAAATCGTCCTCTCCGCCCCGCCCCCACTATAGGCCGGCCGCCTCACCGCCCGGCGACCGGCGCGTCCTCGCACATTTCTCGACGGAAGGCCTTCCGCCCCTTTTTTTTGTCCACTTCGGACCCACTATAGACCGCCCCCACCGGGGCGGCCGGCGTGCCTATACTATAGTGGACACTCTTATTGAAGTAACTCTCAAACCCGTTTTGAGAATTCAGATAGTAAGATTTAAGCTTAAAAAATATCTCTCCCCCTTCCCTCTTGTTGTTTGTGCATTGTAAAAATGTTACTCCAACCTCATTGTAAAAACGTTTATGGAAGTAACACTGAAGTGTAATCTTCCATAGATGCTAGGACCTTAAACTTGCTGCAATAACTATCAAACTCATCAAATGCCATAACTCTATTACAATGAATATGAACTGATGCACACCTGAAATAAACACAGATATCACTTCACCACCATTACCAACTAAACTTATAAAAACTGAATCAGAACACCTCTCATGGGAATCTCAAACATCCTTAGCTGTGTGCAACATGATCAAAAGTTCAAGAAAACAAAAAAGATATAGGGTCTGTCAGACAGCTGCCTAGCCCATCCTGACTGGACCAAAGTCAAGCCAAAAACGATCATCTACTTCAATAACCCAATGCAATTACTTAACTTTTATATATTTGTAGTCCAAATACAATTCGATTGAATATATGTTAAATTGAATAGCTCAGCATCCTATATATTCCAATTTTTTAGGTTAATATACTAAACTTTTAATGAAAGATATGTTTTAATTAATTATTTGAAAGTTATATCTATCGGTTTAATTTTTGATATATTATTCTAATGCTTAAAATAAAATGTTGAAATATAAAGATTTAAATATGTGTATTGTTACTTCTTTAAGTGTTACATATAATAGTTTCTAACTGAAATACCACTTATTATGTGTTAGCAATTTTACTTCAAAGTGTTGATAATAGTTTCTATCTCAATGGGTTAGCCGATATGCCAAAGTTTAGGGTTAGGTAGAAAATATATAGCGATTGACAATTTGAGATCCATACTCCTCTTTCTCAACTTTCTATATTACCATGGGCCATTAATATGATAGCATGTAAATGGAGCTAGTAAAATGCTTGAAATTTAATTTGAAACTAAATAAAAAATGAGTGATGTAAAGACAGTTGTTAATTTGTGGCTACAAATCGATCAACTGATTCCTAAGCACCAAACAAATTTTACTTTATATTATTGCAAAAGAATCAACATGTGATATTAATGGTAATCACAATATATTGGAAATAGCGAGAAAATTATAAATTGGACTAAATATAGTGTAACTTCTAACAGTCACCTTTAGTTTTCTTTGCTTTTCTAAAAGAATAAAAATAAGTGAAAAATCAAAACGTATAAATTGTATTAATTCTCATATAATACACTCCAACGTATTTTCGACGTGGGACACTAACAATCACAGTTTTGGGGATTATCAAACAGATGTACATAGGATTAAGTAAAAAAAATACATCTAAATATTACATAAGCATAGGATTAAGAAATTTGTGAAAAGCTATGAAGGGAGGTACGTAATTTTTCTACATCAAATAGTAGTTGGAAGATCGTAGTAAACTCAGTTACAAAAATTTCCAATCTACTTTTCTGAATGATTGCTAAAACACTACTGTGGGGTTAATTTATGAAGGTGATATATGTTCATCTCTATTGCCATTTATTTTGGAATAATTTACCTTGTACAGTTACACACAAACCACCTTCACTTCCCTAACTACAATACATATCATACTAATCAAATGCCACAACTCATTTATAAATAAACACAGATATTACAGCCCAGCCACTACAGAATTATCAACTTAAGTTATGCAAAAACTGAATATTCATGGAGGATCTCAAACACCCTTATAGCTGCATCAATAAATCAAAAACTGAAGAAAACAAAAAGATTCGAGTCTGTCAGATACCTGCCCAGCCGTCTTGACTAGACCAGAGCCGAGTCAAGAATGATCATCTACTTCACCACGAGCCAGAAACCCAACCCCAGGTGCTGTTAATCACGCTCTAGCCAGGCAGCCACAGTTCATCCACGAGACATGGTTTCCTGTCTCCTTTTTTTTATTTCAAATTTTCAGTTAATAATTATCACTATGTTTTTGCTTCCTTTTATATGTGGTGAATAAAGCTCACACAAAATTGTGGCCACTGCCCTCGCCGGAGCAGACTAGCAAACGGATATATTTAAACTAAAAAATGGTGGGGTGCGCCTGGCCAATGCAATAGTGCAACGCAAAGGCAACACATGAAAACCCAAGTAGCAAGCTACTTTGACAGATCTTCCCCCTCAAAAAATAAATTTAATATCGTGTGAACCAATGGTCCACGTATCAGATATTAAACTGATAAGAACAGATACTACACTTGATCTTAGCCAAAAGGCCGAGAAAGGTATGAGTTTTCCAAACACTGGCCAATGATTTTATACTACATGGTCTGCTCTTCCTTCCTTTATTCATTTCGATGTGGGAATAAAATATCAATAAAGATACTTCAAAATCATATTAGCCAACTCAAATATCAATAAATACATACATAAATTTATTAAGTTTACAATAAATTTATCAAAAACCCTAATAATATGCAAATAAACAACAAATAAGGGAGCAATGTTGAAAGAATGAAAGAAACTTACCGAAATATGAAGGGAATCGCCACGAAATCGCCAAGAAATCGCCAAATTTTGTCTTCCTCTCTTTCTCTCGCGGATTCTGCCTATTCTGCCTGGGGCACTGATTTAAGCAAGTTAGAGACGCATGAGCCGCATGCGTCTCTCCCTAAGACGCATGACGCTCATGCGTCGTCCGTGAAATTTAAAAAATATAAAAGACGCATGAGGGAGATGCGTCTCTTCCTAAGACACATGACCCTCATGCGTCGTTAAAAAAACGAAAAAAAAGAGAGACGCATGACCCTCATGCGTCTTTATGAAAGACGCATAATCGTCATGCGTCTCATTAAAAGGAGACGCGTGAGGGTCATGCGTCTCTCCCAAATTCAGAACAAAAAAAAAGTCCAGTACAAACGAGGAATGATAACTCTATTCTAGAACAAAAATAGAAAAAACCCGGGCTCCTTGGCATGAGACTCAAGGCTTCGACGAGGACCAAACTGCATCAAAATAGCAAGGAAAGGTTAAACGATGACATGCATTAACACCGAAGAAACACACACATCTTGATGAATCAAAGTTATTTTTTTGAAAAAAAGACCTCTTCAGGAATCGGTTGTAGAGCTTCGCTAGTATATCCGACTGGAGGAGGTATTAAAGCTCGTCGTTTTCCTGAGATATATATGCCAATACAATTGAGGCATTCACTTTTGTATGCAAACTAAACACCAATTTATAATCTGAATATCAACCAACCTCCAACTTTTATTCCACTCAAAACCACCTCCTTCAAAAGGGAAAACCAAAACAGTTTTGTGCTAAAATGTGTATCACCAAAATTACAATTTACAGGTACTAGGAGACATTTTGTACATCAAGTAGTAGTTGTTAGACAATCTACTTTTCTGAATGATGCATTAAGGTTATTCACTAGATATCTCAAAGCACTTATTCTTTGCTAAAACACAAGTGTTAGTTTAATATATGAAGGAGGCATATGTGTTTGAATGTAATGCCAAGTATTTTGGAAGGATTTAGGTTGTGTATTATTACCCCACTAGGAAACCTTCAGTGTCCAAGATACTTTAAAACTGGGACCTTAAACTTGACATAGACATTAACTATCATACTCATCAAATGCCATTACAATCACTTATCAAAAAGATTAACTATCATACTCATCAAATGCCATTACAATCACTTATTAAAAGTTCAAAAAGATAAATTGTATTTCAAAACTGTCTGACCATCCTCACTTGGACCAAAATATTTCATTAAATATTAAGCAAAATATATAAATAAATAAATTCCACACAAGAAACATTGCAATTTGCAACTAAAATTGGTGGGGTGTGCCTGGCCAATGCAATAGTGCAACACAAAGGCGACACATGAAAACCCAAGTAGCAAGCTACTTTGACAGGTCTTCCCCCTCAAAAAATAAATTTAATATCGTGTGAACCAATGGTCCACATATCAGATATTAAACTGATAAGAACAGATACTACACTTGATCTTAGCCAAAAGGCCGAGAAAGGTATGAGTTTTCCATGGACTGGCCCATAATTTTATAGTAAAAGGTCTGCTCTTCCTTCCTTTATTCATTTCGATGTGGGAATAAAATTTTAATAAAGATACTTCAAAATCAGATTAGCCAACTAAAATACATACATACATGCATGCGTGTACAACAAGAAAACAAGCACAAGAACTGCATATATATACCTGAGAATGTCCAGTTCTTTCATTTCCTGCATCGGTGCAGCACGAGCAACACAAAAATGCATCTACTTTCCTAAGAGAATTAATTATCTGATGAACATAATTATCAATTGATGAAAAGACCTTATCTACTTTCAATATACATAACTCTCATGCCTATCAAATGCCACAACTCTTTTATAAATAAACATAGATAAAACAATGATTTAGATTTAATATCATATACTACTACATATAAAAATGGCCACAATTTGCAGATACAGAAACTCACATATGCCTATACATAATAGATGGGACCCAGAAAAGGGAATATGAATGAAGAGAGCATCCAATGCATGTATGACTTTGATCTGAGAAAGATTAATCAAAGAAGATTCAAGAGTTGCACTCGAAAATTAAAGTCTCCTCGGCATGAGACACAAGGCTTCAACTAGGACCAAACTGCGACAAAATAACAAGGAAATATTACATGATGATCCTGCTACACTTTGATGAATCATAGATTTTTAAAAAAAGGACCTCTTTAGGAATCGGTCGTAAAGCTTTGCTAGTATATCCCATTGAAGGAGGTATTAAAGCTCGCCGCTTTCCAGAAGTATCTATATATGCCAATACAAGTGAGGCATTTCATACATGTACATATACTAAATACCAATTTCTAATCTGAATATCTGATATTATTTGGATGGCCAGTTTATGAATAGAATCTCAGAACTAAAACTTGATATAGTTGTCTGAACAACTTCCAATCATCCTCTCTAGCCTATACTGAAGCTGCTCATACTCATCAGATGCCGACTGAAGGAGGTATTAAAGCTCGTCGTTTTCCTGAAGTATATATGCCAATTCAAGTTGAGGCATTCATTTTTTGTCTGTAAACTTAACACCAGTTTCAATCTGAATATCAACCTTTTATCATATGCGATTTCCAGAAGTAAATATAAATAACAGCAAGTGTAAACAAAAGTATAGAGTGCTTTCTTCTCTTCCACAAAAGTATCGAGTATGCAAACCTGCTCGTCACCCAGACGGAGTATATATGACTGGAGAACTTTCTCCAATGTGAAAAATAGATAAAAAGAAATCACCATTATAAGTATATTTGATGATACATATGGAGAAAATATCCATCTAACCTCACAGATAGATGCTATGACCTTATTAACTTCAATAATTCGATGTTGGACACTAATAATCACAGTTTTGTGCTAAAAAAATATATCACCACAATTACAAGAGAGATCAACCATGGATTACAGAACTAATATATATAAGTTAAATAAAAACAAAAGGTCTGTCAGACAGCTGCCTGGCCATCCTGACCGATCATCTACTGATGTATGCAGCCAGAAACCTGACCCGAGGGGCTGTTAATCACGCTCTAGCCAGGCAGTCATGGTTCATCCACTAGACGTGGTTTCCTATCTCGTTAAAAATCAAGAACACAGAGGTACGAGCCTATAGAACAAATCCTGTTCAAGTAAGGTCGTGGCTGCTTTATGAAGCTATCAGTTAATGTACCTGTTTTTTATTGAGTAGGAATTCGACGTGGGACACTAATAATCAAGGTTTTGTGCTAGAATCCGATTATACAGTTAAACTTCGATGTGGGATAGCGATGCTCACAGTTGTAATTGCGTTAACTAAGGGATTGTAGTTTTTTAGTGAGGATTAACCTATTAAAGGTGAAATCGGAGAGGAGAGGAGTGGAAAGGGGAGACTAGGAGGTTGAACACGGGAGCTTCCATCATTTACTTCATTTCAGATAAAATTACTTTATTTTATCATATTTTTGGGCAATTTTTTGTTTATTAATAAACTCTAATTTATGAGTATTCGTACAATTTAGTGTAGTATTGTGTCACAACTTACTAAGTGTATTATTAGGCCCAAAATTCGGGTACCCAAACCCGAAATCTCAAAAATATCATACTCAATACCCGACCCGTATGTGAATTTGGGTACCCTAATATCCGATGTAGGTACCCGACCCAACTAATCGGGTACCCATAAACCCTAAATTATTATATTTTGAATTTATTCTATTTATATAAAGAGGGAACATCATTTTAGGTCTACGAACTTTGCCAAAGTATTATTTTAGGTCCGTGAACTTTGAGTTAGTATCATTTGAGCTACTTTTTTAGTATTTTGGAGATTTTTTTGCCGAAAATGGCCTCAAGGCCTTGAGGGTTAATTCTGTCAATTTAGTTTGATGGGTGGTGTGATGGTATCCATAAGAGAAGAGAGAGAAACACGTACTTCTAACATTTACTCAAGTAATTCATCCATTTCTCTTTCTTTCTCTTATCTTCCCCCATTCCTTCTCCTCTCATCTTTCTCTCTAACATGTCGACCACTTCTACAAACGGATGTCACTGATTACGCTTTGAATATGTGAATTGTTTGTGTCGTGAACGGGCAACCCTTATATTTTGTTTGCGAGAAGAAAGGGAAGAATGGTGGGTGCTCATTTTTCCGCTGGTGCTACCCTATTACCATTCATTATGCAAGAAAACCGTCGAACGAAGAAGGAAGGCAATCTGCAATTTCAGGAGTCGGTGGAAATGGAAAGCTTCGCAAAGTCCTTTAGACCGACTCCCACTCTGACCACCACTCTCACTACCGCTACCACGCCGCACACTCTTCTGATGCATTTTGGTGATATTATCGTTAAAGACTATATTAGATTAGGCTAGGTGAATTTTGGGTTGTATGGTTTTGAAGCTTGTTGTTGGGTTGGAAGTGAGAAAAAAAGCCAAATGAAATGTTTTCAAGTGTTGAACCCAAATCCTAAAAATAAACCTTTCATCTTCACACTTTATGCAAAAAGATCACTCAAATCCTACAACCTACACATGCAGAGAAGTGACGTCTCTGACGCAAAATGCAGCGGCGGATGATTTGTCGAAATTGCCCTTTGAAGGCCTTAAGGGTATTTTCGTCAGAAAAAAAATTTAAAATACCTCAAATGATACTAACTCAAAGTTCACGGACCTAAAATGATACTTTGGCAAAGTTCGTGGACCTAAAATGATGTTCCCTCTTATATAAATTATATTGTAAATTATTAAAAATAACACAATATTACTATTTATTGTAAAAAAAATATTAAAGTCTAGATAATAGAACAATAAAATCGGATTTCATTATACTAAAAGCATTCATAAATCTAAATGGGATTAAATAAATTTACCCTACGGGCTGTAGGCCCTATATTAAATAAAAATATTTATCACATATATATAATTAATCAGATTTAATTGGGTATTAGTTGGGTATTCTAATACGGGTTTCGGGTACCCTAAACCTGAAAATTCCTAACATTAACTACCAAAATCTATATCCGAACCTATAATTTCGGGTTTCGGGTACCCAAAACCCGCCAGATATTAGGTTGGGATCGGGCATATCTGAAACCTGAGAACTAAATTTGCACCCGTATGTAGTATGAGTGTATGACTATTTGTTTTAATACTAAGAGCATCCACAGTGGGCAGACGATGGCACATCCATCGTCCGCAGACGATGTGCCTCGGAACACGCATCATCCGCGGTATCATCCACAAACGATACCGCGGACGATGCAACGTGTTTTCGTTTTTTTTTTCCCTTAAAAAATGTATAAATATACCACACTTCACCACTTCTATTCACTCTTCTATTTTCATCAAATTATAATGAATCCGGGTGATTTTCCAAATCCGAATAGTCCCGACGGATTGCCGATGTTCGGCGGTGGTGCAGGTGGCTGGGTACAGACCCTGACGAATATCGGCCCTTCGACTCCAACACCTAGTACGATCCGGATTTCAGCACGGATTCGTATGGGCTGTCCGACATGAAGCCGTCCCCTACCCGCGCCCCCGCCTCAGCCGCTGCCACCGCCTCGGCCTCCGCCCCCAAGGAGAGGAAGAAGAGGAACAGGCACAGAGCGCAGAAGTTGCCGCCTCCGGATAAGAACGAAGAATTCGCCTCAGGGAGGACGAACTACAACCCCAAGGAAAGTGTTCTTCTGACGAAGTGTTGGGTTGATATTTCAGATGACCCGGTGTTTGCCAACAACCAAAAGCAAATCACGTACTGGGAGCGCATCGCTGAGCGCTACAAAGAATCCAAGTTTGCGGCCGCGTACAAGCGCCATAGGGAGCAGCTCCGCAAGTATTGTGATCAGGTGAAGAAGCAGCTCAATTTGTTCTCAGCGGAGTATATGAAGTGCGTGAGGGAGCAGGGCAGCATCGAGAGTTTCACCGATGTGCGCGATAAAGCGCTTGCGTCGTACATTTCATTGTACGGCGAGTTCAAGCACTACTACTCCTGGCTCATCGTGAAGGACAAGCAGAAGTGCCAAGGAGGGATTATGCCCATATCGGCTGTGTTGAAGAGGATGAAGAACACCGCTACTGGTGATTATACGAGCAGCGACAGTGTCGCACCTCCGATGGACCTCAACCAGCCGATGTACGAGGATGAGAGTTCGGGCACACCGATGTCCTCCCGGCGTCCCATTGGCAACAAGGCTGCCAAGAACAAGGGGAAGGGGAAGACGACGACCTCACAAAACCTGGCCACGACTTCGGCTGCGGCACATGCCTACGAGGAATTGGTGAGGGTCACCACGCAGAGGACGTTGTTGGACACACACAACGCCCTCAGGCAGACCAACGACCAGGATGAAGCCCAATATCTCAAGAAGATGATCGATGCTCTCCAGCACTAGTTGGGAATGCTTTAGACCAGCCTTTTTATATGTAGTGCACTTGATTTTTATTTCTACATTTGTAACTTTTTTTTAATTAAGTAAATGTAGGATTTTCCTTTAAATTGTGGTGTTTTTTTTATTTATTTTGCTTGACATATTTGCAAACATAAAAATTAAATACAAAATAGAAGTAAAAACTATAAGGCGGACTATAGGGCATCACATTGCAGGTTGAAGGATAGAAGGATAAAATGTTGATGTGACAGAGGATAGAGGTCCTATAGAGCGGATTATAGGGCGCCATATTGTGGAGGCTCTATGCTTATGAATTACTACTATTTTAAAGCACCGAGAATATTGTAAAACTATTCATATCGTCACATATTAATACCATTATATACAATCAGTACTACTACTACTATTTAACAATAATTTATAAATTTCTTTGTATTAAAAATTTAAATAGACAAAACAGAGAGGGCTATTCTCCTTATATTTGGTGATAATAAAAGAGAGAAAACCCCAACTCCCCAAGCCTAATTTTGTAGTGAATCTCAACTTTTTTTGGCGGAATTGATCGAACTCAGTGAATCATGGGTGGTGAATCGCGTTACGAGATCCATCAGAGCGCCTACATCAAGCTGGTCCTCCACGCCCTCAAGCACCGTACCTCCGCCGTCAATGCCGTCCTCCTCGGTCGCTCCGCCGGCGCCGGGGTGGAGATCGTTGACTCCGTTCCCCTCTTCCACTCGCAGATCGGCCTCCTTCCCCCGCTTGAAATCGCACTCATTATGGTCAGTTAATACTCTACACTCTGCACTGATTTGCGAATTTAGCGAATTTTGATTTATTCGATTGAGATTTGAAATTGGTAGATTGAGGAGTATTATGGAGAAAAAGGCTTGAGCATCGTTGGTTACTTTCATGCTAACGAGAGATACGACGATTTTGAACTCGGCGGTGTGGCTAAGAATATTGGAGATCACATAACTCGGTATTTTCCTCAGGCGGCTGTGCTTTTGGTAGGTTTTTAATTTGTTTGAGAGAGAATTGAAAGCTTGATATCTTGTTTATTGATGATTTTGTCATGTTTTGATTTGTGATTTTATAGTTGGATAATAAGAAGCTTGAATCTTTACAAAAGGGGAAAGACCGAAGTCCAGTTGTGCAGGTAATTTCTGCTACAATTCTTCACCTAGGTTGTAAGATTGAAAATTTTATATCTCCAAGCCGTTTCATGTTGAAGATAGATTTCAGTTACATGATTTAAGCTCTTCCATGTGATTGTTGAGGAAAAGCATAAACTTTGCTTGCTATTATCGACATTTCTTTTATGTGATTGTGACCTAAGCTTGATCCTACAGCTGATATGTCTTTGAGATTGAGCAAGTGTAGATCTATCCAGCAGTGTGTTATAAGCTACTCCCTGTGATTTTTTACGGGTCCTTTGGTTGTTAAGACAATGTGATTGAGCTAAAAAGTTGGTAAAAGGTTGTGTGAATGGGGGATGTATCGTGTATCGCCAGTTCGGGTTTATAATCAAATTTATCATTTAATTAGAATGGATGTATTGTGCATCCGGATGTACCGGAGTGTGCCTCCTAAAACTTTATGACTCTGCTCACAATTAGCACTTTTATTCAAAAAATGCATTGACAGATAATTCATTAATTCATTAGTATAACAGACATTAATTCCAACATATGACTGCACATCTCATTACAGTCTGAAGCTGCCTCATCCTTTTGGCTGTGTTAACTTCATTATTCTACTGTCTCTATTTCATGATGCAATTCCTTCTCTGCGGCTTTTCCTCTCCTTCTCCAGAGGAGGAGATAACTAAATATGTGTCTCTATGTTACTCAGCTTTATAACAAGGATGCATCTAGTAGTTGGAAGCTAGTCGGTTCTGATGCGAATAGCCAGCTTGCTCTCAAGGAGCCTTCAGCTAATGTAGTGCTTTTGGACTACATCTCATCTGAGAAATGGAATGACATCACAGATTTTGATGACCACCTAGACGACATCAGCAAGTAAGAACCTCTTCAATGTCATCCACATTAAATAGCCGTATTGGGGTCTCATCAATAATAGCATCAAAATAATGGTTGTTGTTTATGATGTTCTTGTAGGGATTGGCTGAACTCCAAACTTTTCAACTAAGCCTCAGAAGTTTCAAGATGATGTACACTAATGTTGACTTCACTCAGTGGCTGTTGAGTTTCTTAAGACTGCTTATGTATCTTGATGGTTAAATTTTTGAGATATACCGTGTCTGGTTTATTGGTATTTGCTTAAAGAAACCCATTCCAACATCAATCTTGGAATGTTGGATTATAGTTTTTGGGGCCTCTATATCTTATGTTATACTTTTCCTTGTGGATATTTTACTCTTTTAGCTTAATTGATTCACACTAGCTATGCCTGAAATCATTTATCATAGTAACTCATAAGGATGATGTCTATTCAATACCTTGGCAGAGCATTGATCTGCATTATGGAAGTATGTACTTCTATGTTGTAGTAATTCGTTTTAGTCACTACAATGTTTGCTATTCTAAAATAACTTAAGAAACATGTTGAAGCCACCCATCGACTATCGCTCAGTTCTGCCAAGAATTCCGACTCTTGAAACTCACTTTACTGACAGAAATCGGATTTTTTGTCTGAGGTTTTAATAGAATTTTGATTTGATTCAGTAGAAGTAACTAGCTAATAGCTATCCTCATGTTTTATTTATTTGATTCCTTGTAAAGTATGAAGATGCACTAACTTTTATGATTAATAGTACAGTATTATTTATCACCATAAACAGAGGATTATTACAAATAATTTCATGCGTAAATACATCCACCAAAAAAATTCCAATAATATACATTGAAAATGAAAACTAGATCAACTTATTTGACATGCAGCCACTGTAAAAAAAACATGGTTCTGGAATGAGAATCAGCTAGTCTACCAAACAATAAAAAGAGAGTTTCAATCGCAACGACTCTGAACACTAATATTCAAGAAGCCGAATGAATAAAGTTACATGCAGCAGTGTATGCATAGCCGCGCGGTACAGGCAAGGAAGGACTACCCCTGTTTTGGAGCAGAACGCCTCTGTCTCTTGTACTTCCTCTGTACATTGTCTTTGGCTGCTGCAGAATCGGTCTCAGTAACCTGTGGTTCTCCCTCCGGTGACGGCTTAAATGGAGAATTATGTGGACAGGGTGAATTTACAGTCGGACCAGAGGAAGTCGTGTCTGCTTTATCTGCATCCATCCCTTTCCTCTTGGCTAGACCACATTCTAAAGCATCACCATCTACCTCATCAACCTTGATTGTTTCACCACAGCAATCTTGATGCGATGGTGATGGCTCTGGGATATTCTTTTCAGCAAGATGGCCGTAGGGTTTTATGTCTTCCATTCCATGACTCATGGAGTCGGACAATGTCGGATTCTCAGCCTCTTGGGGCTCGTGTACAGGAGGTTCAGGGATGGACTTGGTGTCCACTCCATTCACATCCATTGCCTCCTCAATAGGTTCATGGTGTAAAGTTGACACTTCAGGGTTGTGCGTGGAAACCATAGAGGCACTGGGATCATCTTCGTGAGGGAAAAGAGTCCCATTAAACGTTGTAGTATCAACATGGTGTAGTTGTTCTGAGTTCTGAGAACATGGTTCCAATGCAGGAGGTTCAGGTACCGGTTGCAAGACTTCATCGTCAATTCCTCTGTATTCCTGCCCAGTGACTTCTTGTTCTCTGTCGTCTGCTGCAGAACCAGTTTGGATTCGTTCATCATTTCCTGGCGAAAAATCTGTTTTCACATCAGTCAACGTTAGGGCTGAATCCTGACCACCCGGGGGATCACAATGTAGATTTAGCATAGATGGATCGGCAGGAGATGGTGAAGCTTCTCTACTTCCGGTAAGGGTGTCTATTTCTATCATTTCCAAGTGTAAGTTGTCATGTAACTCTGGAAGCAGAGACTCTCTTGACATTGGTGTAGCCAAAGGCTCAACATCCCGTCCGGTACTATCATGCGGCTGCAAAGGAGAACCATTAGGTCCCAATGAGGTAGATGGTGTTGGTGAAAATGCACTAGAGGTACACGGGAAGTACGAATTGACACGTGAATTTGCACCTACCAAGTACCCACTCATTTCGCCTTTCCTTCTTGGCTTGCAGTGCTTCATCTTGGGACCATCTGGGATCATATCATGTGTTGATAGCATGGCCTGGTTTTGATTACTCACTCCCAAAACACATGCACATATATCTCGAATCTTCTCAAGGGCCTGCACCATCGGGTTTGTAGTTTCTGCAAGATCCAATAAAAATGACTATACAGCGCACTTTATAAACAATCATATCTCAAGAATGAAAAAGTCAAGAATTGATCCTCCCCCCCCCCCCCCCCCCCACATCATATTCACAACCCCAACTGCACCTGTAGCTTCAGGATCCAACTGAGTTATATTCGGATCGGTATCTTCCTGGAATTCGGGGGCACTCAATCCAGAATCCCATGTCCCTGGTGTATCTGGCACTTCACTAACATTTCCTTGAAAAAGATTTGATGGCTTAAAAGAATGAGACACTTCTGATGAGGTGGAAAGCATCACAGGAACCAATGAACCTCTTCTTCGGCTCTCGGCGGCTCGTCCAGAAGTAAGTGTGCCCCTCTTTCTTGGTCGACCTCTCTGAACCTTAGGTGGAACATATGGGGCTGTCGATGGAGATGCTGCTCCCATATCAGGACGCACAGTCAGACGGTGGTCCTCATGAGCTGCCCTGAGAGAATATGCACATATTTCCTGGATCTCCCTAAGGACATATTCCCCAGAGACCTCATAACCTTCATGAATAGCATCAGAGGCACGGTGATATATTTTTTGTAAGCTCTGGGCCTGGATACACTGAAAAAAGTCAAATACAAAAACACGAGCACGAAATCAGCTAGGTAAAAAGTTGGATTTTTTATAAGTTTCCTACCATTGCCTCCATTGCACCTCCGACTCCCTGGTATCCAGTATTTGGACGAGTGGCTGGATTACCAATCAATAAGCGAGTGATTCTTCGGTACCACATCATGTATGGATCACTCTGATCTATTGGACCATCAATTGGAGGTCCACATATGACTCGGGATCGGCGGTCTGCCCACATATCAACAAATTGCCTGTGATGATGGGCCCAATCATAATTCTGTCTTCCTCGACGATCTGTCAAATGAATGTCGGGGATAGTGTCACAAAGTGCAGGGATAGATTGTTGTTGACCAAATTGACGTAGAACACGATCAGCATGGTGGAACTCCACGACATCAAAGCAGATGAGAGGAGCCACTGTCTGCCATATTTGTCTTCCTGAAATACAGTATTCTGGGAGGCTGGCCAAGACTTCAGGAGGATATGGGTCCCATATAAACTAAAACAGGAAGTAAATTTTACATATTGGCAATGTATTATGTCACAAAACAGATACTGCGTGTAGTAGTAAAATATGAATATTAACCTGGTCGTCCTTCATATTATCTAGCTGGTCCCTGTATAAGACTAGGACATGCGTTCCCACAGTCTCCAGCTTGAAACCAACATTCCACCTGTGAACAATTAATAATTCATACTAATAAAATACATGCATTGTAGAATATGAACACTTCAAGTTTATCAAATCTTCAAGAATACCTGGAACCATAAGGGGCAGAAGGCAAAGAGTGATCTCCAGCAACTACATCAGGAGGTGGCTGCTCACGGGGTGTTAATCTCCCAGGACGGATGAAAGGCAGTCTCTCCCATGCCCAGATCTGAGTAGAATTCACAAAGACCATTACATCACATCAATCTGTACTGATGACTGTATAGTAAAAATACAACTTTTGAAATTCTATTATGTTAGGCTTGTAATACCTGCAAAAGGACCAATGGCCCACATATATCTGATGTCTCGGGTTTGGCTGCACGGCACAATGCCCGGTACAAGCAAGAAAGGACAGCTCCACCCCAGCTTAGCTTGCCAGCCACTTCAAAATCCCTGAGCAGGGGCAAGTACATGAGCTTCACCTTATTATTAGACATATCTGACAATAGCTGCCCCCCGAGCAACTGCAAAATGTATGCTCTGGCATAGAATTGCACTGTACACTCTGATGCACCATCTGGCAATGTTTTGAACCTCTCCTGTAAGCATCGGATCTTGAGGCGGCCGCGATCAAAGTCTTCAGGTGGGGGTCTGAATCCCAATAGCTCATTGCATATTTCTTGCCATTCATCTAGTGACCGGTTGGTATCGACACCTGTGATAGGCTCACCATCTATGGGGAGACCCCACAACACAGAAATGTCCTGAAGTGTGACAGTGGTCTCACCAACTGGCAAATGGAAAGTATGTGTCTCTGGGCGCCATCTCTCAACCAATGCTGTGATTAAAGCATGATCCAGCCGCATGCGACCAGCCTTATACACCCCATAAAAACCTGCTTTCAACATCATTTCTTGCACTCGAGGATCTAAGGTACCCAAGCGCCAAAAGTGGCCATCACACCTCCTGCAAGTCAGTGGTTCAAAATTCTGACCATTCCATATCTCTGTAGATCTGTGATGATCCTGTAAGGTAAGTACGGAGTCATCAATGGGCCCAGGATGCAATGTATGCCTCAGTGCAGAATCCATATTCACTGAAATCCCTGCAATATCTAAAACTAGTCAAATGTCAATTGAAACAAGCAGCACACAGTCAAAGATAATTGGCTAGTGAAGACAACATTGCTAAAAGTGGCCACATTTTTTATCCTTAAGAAAATCTAGAAGGAAAATATTATTCTAAGGTCATCAACAAGTGTTTTTCATTATATTCCAGTTCTGCATTTCACTTTCACTTCTGCAACCTCTCAAGTTAAGATGGATTAGTGGCAACCCATTACTAGCGTTGCACTAAGCAAGAGATGGGCAAGGCGCTTGAGGTATCTGAATGTGGAAATTATTTATGCAACTAAAAGGAAACTGTAAAACTTTCGGCAGGGGAGAGAATTTTTTTAGTTATCTAAACTATTTTCACTTATGAAGAATGTACTTAACACTTTATGGATCTCCAGGTATAGTGAATAGCACAACCAACATCACTTTCAATATTCCCTGAGAGGTGCAGTCAGGTTCGTTATGAAGAACTATTGCAAAAATACTGAAATTGATTAGGAAACTAAAATTAGGTGTGTATCTTAGACTTGCACGCACGTAAGACTTCCATTCCCCCATTGAATTTGGCAAAGGAACACGAGAACTCACGTCAAGATGAAATTTTATACAAAATTACAAATAGAACCTAACAAGCATACTCAATAATTACTGAGCCACATTCTAAGAAGTAACAGACTCAGTGAATTTAAAGCTTCAAAATTTCCATAATACATACAGTCTCTCACTCAATAAATATGCAACAGAGGGCCACCAGCAGACACCTGAGCTGAGGCTGCTGAGAGCCTGAGACTAATGAAACTTCAATTCATTAACTGCAAAATTATTTGCACACGAACGTATCAAAAGAGAGAGAATTTATAAGACAATGTAACTATCCATAAAATTACGCCATCCACGAATTCATCACTCATTTACCATTCCCTACATCCGTAATCCAGTGAAAATGGCACAATTAGAGCATAATCAGTTGTGTCAAAACACCTGATTCTCAATGTAAGCTCCAATTATCACATCAAACATTGCGCAATTGCCCTAAAACATAGAGGGGAAGAAAAAAAAACGAACTTTTACCCACAAAGAGAAAAGCCAAAAGCCCGAGTGAGTCAATTCGACGAAGCAACGCTTACGATATCTTTATCGATTCCCCAAAACCCAAACCATGTAATTTGGGCGTGGAATTGAAGAAGAAGCTAAAGGCGTTGGGATTTTGCAGCAGGAGAGGAAAAAATGGAGGGAAGGAGGTGTGAGAGCAACGGCTATTCAAATCAGAGAATTTCTGATCTCCTTCACCAGAAACGCTTTCACGACTTCGTTTGGGGAAAAAAATGAAGAGATAGCGCTAGGGTTTTGAGAAGCGTCCCCTCCTTCATCCACACTTCTATTTCTTTGCAACTCAGCCCCCTTTTTCTCTATATTCTCAAACTAGGCTCTAAACTTTTTGCTTGCTGAGAATATTACCCATTTTTTGTAAGAGTTGACTTTTTACTTTTTGACGTTATCTCGCCGATATTAAATAGCAAATGGCAAACGTAATTATTTCTCATTTTAATTTTCAGTTGATTTTTACTTTTCTCGAGGTGTAAAGGTAAGATTCCCCGTCCTTTTTCATTCAAATATTTAGCAAATTCATATTAAAACAATCTCAAATTTATTGTTGGAAATTTGATTTTAAATATGGATAGGCAACATAAATTTTGGGTGAAAAAAATCTTGTCATAGCAAGACAAATATTAATAAGGAGAAAAATATCTAAATACTAATAGGTCGGACTTATCGTATCAAAAACACAGAATTTTCACTATATTGTGATATTCAGTTCGATATGATACTTTATCGGAAATAGGAATTTATAGTTTCGGTTTGGGTTGAGTTCAGGTAACCCATAAAAATCTATTATTATTTTGATTCTTGTATAAATACTACTTTTAATTTATTCTATATATTCATGTTAATTCGATTTATATTATGTAAATCAAGTTTAATTCTTTTTAATCTGTTTAATAGTAGTATTAGGTTTTAATTTTGTAATGCAGGTTTAATCATATATTAATGGTTTGACTTGTTATTGTGTCGTGTTCGGGTTTGAAAGTAGTAGGCCGGTTTCGTGTTCGGGTTGAGAATTTCCTTAACATGTCAGGTTCGTTAGGCCTTATTGGATTTGGCCGTTATCGGATTGGCCTGATAACAGCCTAACTCACACGATTTAACCCGATAACGGCCTAAATCACACGATTTGTCACCTATATAGCGTGATTTTTAATGCAATATGATACATTACCAAATATTGCAATACGATATGCTGAAATTTTGGTATATACTTACCATAATGTATTGGTGCATCGTATATATACCGACATCAATATATAGTGTACAAACGGTATATACTATGAATACAGAATTGGAAAATAAAAGAAGTGAACGTTTTATCAGTAGAGTATGTTGTGTTTTGTGTATAACGTCTTTACAATTATTTATATAATTAATTGACTACAAAATTTAAAAAAAAAATAACAAAGCTCGTGTACCTCACGCGAACGACAAGCGATTGGCGTGCCATTTCGGCATGCGCCCCCCCTTCAACGTGGCACGTCCCCGGTGCGCGCTTTTCCTTCCGTTGTTGATGCTCTAAAGCCGTTTCAGCATTAAATATTTTTCTAAATTAAGTAAATAGTACGATACGACAAGCTCGGTCAGAAGAATTTTATCGACGGTATTTCTACTTACCAAATAAAAATAAAATCTACTAATAATTTTTCTTACTAAATGACAATTCTCATTAAATACATATTATGCTGACAAAAAATAACTATATGGATCACCTGCCCCATAATTGCCCCTTGTGGACTCATTTCTACTCTTCTAAGACTCTTCTTGTCTATATATTCAGACAATTGTCTTCACAATCACACAGTTTATACAGTCAAAATCACAAGAAATAGATTGTGTGCTAAATATATTTGAAGATGGAAAGTGGAGGAGGATTTAACTCTCAGCATGTAGCATCCAGATCTGGTAAAAGTGCTAAACTTAATCTGAAAGTTTTATGCATTAGATTTTTTTCTTTTTTTGCCATGAGCCAACTGGTTTTTAATTCTTTGAATTTTATGCTGTGAAGTATGTCAAATCTTTTGCCAAATCGTTAGCAAATTAATTTTGCAAAATAATATTCTATGCATAAATTATTAACAAGTTAAAGCTGATTTCTGTCAACTTCTTGTGGAGTTTTGTTTTGATCTATATATGTCTATTTGTCGAGTGACATGTTTTGATTTTGTGTTATTTTACTGGTTCTCTTTAGCTACTTCTGTGAGGCAAGTTGTTTATTTCATTTTTATGTTGTTATTTTTTGCATATATGTTCTGTGAGGCAAGTTGTTTATTTCATTTTTATGTTGGTATTTTTGCATATATGTTCTATGAACATGTGTTGATATGATATAGCATAACTTTGTCTAAATATATAACTTTTTTAAGTTTTTGCTCTTCATTGATGTATAAACGTTGAATTTCTTGTTTTCTAAGATGCAATGGTGTGTTTTTAATTTATCAAAGTGATTTATGTGTCATTTATTGAAAAGAATTTGATTGTAATGACATGAATAAATTTGAGTTCTGATATTCTACTTTGGAGGGAAACCGTGTTAATAGGTTGCCATTAATTTTTTTTTCCTCTATAAAATTTGTGCAATGTAATAAAGTAAATTGTAGTTTTAATTAGCTAGTAAACAAAATCCAACAACTATCAGTTATCACACCAAAACTTGTCTTCTTGTGTATGAGAAAATGTAACACTCACAATTTCAAACAAAATTACTAAATTATCTCCTTTATTTGCTAATTTCATTATAAATTATCTCTAATTAATTCATTTATTTTGTCACATTAAATCGATTTCTCTCGTATGGATCGCAGAGGGTGGTTGATAGGAATTAAGGAGAGTCTAGCAGCAAGACGGACATGGTGGTAGAAATCAATAGGAGGATAGAGAACATAATGAAAGCACCAATTTGATAGGAATTAATATGAGATTAATTCCTATTGAATATATTATATGAAAAGAGAACACAAAGGGAGGAAAATAACGTAGATTGGCGGTTTCTCCAAGAGGGAGAACCGAAGGAGAGAACGAGATTAATAATTTAATTCTTCATTCTGCTTGATAATAATAAAAGACTCCACACATATTTATAATATGTGTTGTACAAAAAGATCTCCTATAAACTAAGAAAGCAACTCAAAAGCATATCAAATTCTAACCACTATGCAAAGTAAATTAAATCATAACAACTAAATAATACTAAAGCATAAATAAACTAAATAAATATGCGGAGAGAATATCAGCTCCCTTCCGTAATAAAATAGAATATCATGTCCCTACCATGCAGGTGCAGCAGCAGGCGACAGTGGCGAGAGGATAGAGGAGGTGGCGCCGTTGCAACAAGTTCCGGTGAGGAGGTCGGAGCAGTTCGTGCCGTCGGCGAACGTGAAAAGGATAATGCGGCGGGCTCTGCCGCTGCACGCGAAGATTGCCGACGACGCGAAGGACATGGTGCAGGAGTGCGTGAAGGGAGTTCATCGCCTACGTCACAACGGAGGCGAACGCTAGGTGCCGCGGGGAGAGCCGGAAGACGATCACGCCGGACGACGTGGTGGGCGCCATGGAGGCCTTGGGCTTCTACAATTACTCCGACACGCTCGCTCTCTACTTGGACCACTAAGATCCCAACCGTCGCCCCGTGCCGCCCGCTCGTGGCCTTGGAGCTGACGCTGGCTATGGCAGTGGTGGAGGAGAAGGCTCTTCCTCTGGGGCTGAGTTTGGGAACTACAACATCTTTCAGTAGGAAACCCTACTTTTGTTGTTGTTGTTGTTTTGATTTTAATTTTGATTTTGATGGACTACAGTTAAACTCGGATTATGCAGTGCATGGATTGTTGTTTGATTTCATGATAACAATGTTGCTTTTATCAATGTTCTTCCCAGTAAAAAGAACTTAATCTTATTCATGGTAGATTATTATTTCTTTGATTTCTTATTGAACACAAATTTGATCCCTTCAAGCAAATTCTATCAAATTTGTGTTCAATAAGAAATCAAGAAATAATAATCTACCATGAATAAGTGAGTATTGGTTTGGATTAGAAGTATAATACCGACTTCGTCCGAGATAAATTGTCATACTTGGGGATGTCATGAAATTTTATGAGCTTTTGTTTAGTGTGAATGATAGAGAATAAAGTAGTTGAACAATTAACGGACATATAAAATGTAGTTTGAGTCATAATGAAGAGATAGAAGGTAGATCAAGGTATTAATGATGACTTATTTTTTCTAGAAATGGAAATGTGATATTTTTATTGGGATTGACTAAAAAGAAAAATAAGACTTCTTTTATGAGAAGTTGATATTAGTCTCTACTATTGAATCACTTGCTCCGTTCGGTATCATGGAATTGGGCATGCGGAATTGGAATTGGAGCCTCCAATTCCAAATCCAATGTTTGGTTCCACAAAATATTTATATTTGGAATTGAATTGCAATTCCAAATCCATCCAATTCCACTATTTTGAATTTCATATGAAAAGTAAATATTGGAATTTCAAATTTCAAATAATAATAAAATTGCACTTTCACACACGCGCTCACATACACACACCTACGCACGCATACATAAACTCGCACATACACACCTGCACACACACACAAATACATATACTTGCACACACATACATATACTTGCACGTAGACACACATACACACACTTGCACACACACAAATATATGCACTTGCACACACAAAGACACACATGCACACCCCTACCTGCACGCACGCGCGCACACACACACATATACACATGCCTGCACATTGAAGATACACACATACACATACCTGCACACACACGTATACACACAAAACACACCTTGCACACACATATCACACACCTTCACACACTACATAATTTCTTTGAATTCAACTTCATATCAATTATATCAATTTACCGAACAAAGGATTTGGAATTAAATTATAATCATTCAAATTTAATTCTGTAGAATTTTAATTCCAATTCAATTCCAATTCTGTGTACCGAACGGACCCTTAATATATTGGTATTACCTTCTATATATGAAATCACGCTTAGCATTTTCAGCACTTAACGCTTTCGCATTCAAATGTGCAACATTTTAATTCCTCGTCAACTTTAAAGGTTGATGTTTATATGGTACTAGTATTAACATCAGTGCTATGCACCGAACATAAGAGTTTCAAATAATAAATATAAAATATAATAAATATATAGAAAATAAGAATTCAAGGCAATGTGAAGATTTTAAAAAACTGAAATGTACTTATCTTGTCTCACTCTAAAGGAAGAATTTACTACTTCCTAATGAATGAAATATTTATGCAATTTTAATTTATAATCTAAGTGGAGTAAAAACAATAAAATTAATGACAAAAAGAAGGTTATGACTAATGATAAAAAAACTGATGAGTTATTAAATATAAATAAAAAAATATGTGTGAGTAAAGATGTTTATTGACAATGATATGCAAGTCATTAATCCAAATAAAAGGTAAATTAATATATAAATTTAATAGCTTAGTTTAAAAAAATAATTTGAAAAATATATATGGAATACTAAACATATCCACATTAAATTTATGAATAATTTAAATCATAAAAATTTAAAACTTCTTTGTGAAGTAAAGTTAGAAAATTTGTATTATCCAATAATCACGTTTAATTGACTATTTATTTCTTCGTTTAATTTCAGACCATAGTATAACTTGATATACACGGTCAAAGACTAAATGAATTTTTTATATTGGAAAGAATAAATTTCTTACTTCCCGCCACTTATACATATAAAAAGTAAATTATCACTTAAAATAACGATAATATTTTATGCATCTTGTTTATTCTAATAATGTGACAATTTACACTACTCTTTATATTAAGAAGTTATACAAACTTTATAAGTTAGATTTAATTTTAAATATATATAATTTCATCTTATTCTGTTGTTTAATCTATAAACTTAGTAGTATTGTTTAATTAATTAGAGGTGAATTAAAATATAAGAATTAAAAATTTTAATTGAGTAAATGTAGAATGAAAATTGTAAACATTACATATTTGTGTTGTCGTTTAGCTTATGAATTAATTCGGAGAAAAAGTATTGCAATAACGGATTAAATCTCAATTTTAACCTAAATAAATGGAAGACAAACTAAACTCTCTAGCACAATTCCAATTTAAACCCAGATATAAGGCTTATTAATATATAAATTTAATAATTTAATTATAAAAAAAAATTAATGGTAGTGCACTTATTAAATGTGTTTTAAAACTTCTACAATAAGCTAGCATTTTATTGGACCATTATTTGTCCAATTATTTTTGCCTTCAAAAAATATTTTTGAATAGAAGACACTCCATCTTTCCATTTTCCCTTTAAAAAGGACATCAAGGTCTTTTCACCCAACTTTGCACTTTATATTAGGATATATTTGTAGATGGGATTTGGATAGTGCTATAGAATGAACCGTCAATAAAATCCATTCATTCTAACATTAGAAATTGCCACGTTACAATGTTGTCATATCGTTTTCATCGTCTGCAACGCCGCACTACTGTAGTTGTGCAAACATTATGTATATCTTCCTTGGTATATGATGTCAAACATTCGATGTGTATATTGATTGTATATTTCTTTAGCTTGTCCTAGCTACGGTGGCCACGCTCGTCTTCTCCAGTATTAAATACTTCCCATATTTCTTTAGTGGCAACTTGTTAAGGGAGTTCTCCCCTAACAAGGTTTCGACATCGACGAGAGATCGACGGTGAGAAGATAGCAATGGACGTCCCGAGCTTTCCCCGAGATAAGCTCCAACTAGGATTGCGGAGAAAAATAAAGAAGACGAAAAATTGGAGAATATGTTATTTCTTATTCAATTAATTCATAACATAGCTCCTTTTATAATCTAAGGACCCTAGCTGGTTCGACTCTCTTTTGCGATCCGGAAAAGAATCAACAAGAAAACCCGAAAATGAGCTTATTGGGCTCAACTCAAAAATAATTAAATACGTCCACAAATAATTAAGAATCCGAAAATAAACTATTAACTAAGGAAAATAACTAAATAAACAACGCCTCCTCTCCTTCTTCATAGCGAGACGAAGTCGTCGTATCTGATCACCGGCTTCGGCTGCCTCCGGGGTCGATCGCTGAGTCTCGTCGTCTTCCTTGGTATTTCCTCGACCTCTGCCACCGCGAACTCCTCTGCATGCTCATCAATTCTTGGCTCCTCTGCATGTTGTTGCGGTTCCTCTACAAGCTGATGTGGTCCAGTCTCCTCTGCCTGAGTCTCGATGATCGGAGCAGTAGTAGTCTCCGTATCAACTTTCCTCCCGTTAAGAGCCTCTTGTCCACAAGGAGATGTGGGAAATGCTTCTCAATCAAGGGCATCGGTTCCCAAGTAGGGGCTGCGCCTCCATCATCACTCCACTGCAACAGCCCTTCCACCTAGGCCTCCCCGTCGCACCAAACCATCCTCTTTCCTATCAATTTCGTCGGGCGAGCAATGGGGTGGCCCCTCGCAAATACCACCGGAAACTTCGGCGACTCTCTTCGCGACCCCTCCACAAAAGGTCGTAACATGCTAACGTGGAACACATCGTGGATTCGGTTCCCCTCGGGTAACTTTAATCTATACGCCACTTGTCCGATGCGTTCAAGGATCTCAAACGGCCCATAAAAACGACGAGTAAGCTTCGCTGAGACAGGTCGGGCGACGGAGTGCTGTCGATACTATTGCAACTTCAATAGCACCCGCTCCCCTACCGTAAACTCCAAATGCCGCCTATGGCGGTTTGCCGCCGAGCGCATGCGGTTTTGTGCCTTCTCCAAATTGCGCCGCAAGGCCACAATCAACTCACCCCTCTGGCGGATGTCGCGAGCGACGTCTGGTGGTGTCGCAGCCGAGGGCGGTGCCGCAATGAGAGCTGGAGGCTTGCGTCCGTATAGTGCGTGGAACGGCGACGTGCCCAACCCCTCGTGGTAGAAGCAATTCAAGGCCAACTCTGCCCACGGTAAAAAATTCACCCATTTCGTCGGGCGATCAGCCACAAACGTCCTCAAATACTGCTCAAGACCCCTATTCCTCACCTCCGTCTGGTCGTCCGACTGAGGATGATAAGCAAACGTGAAATGTTGTTTAGTTCCACTTAGCTTCAACATGTGCTCCCAAACTTCATTCAAAAAGAGAGGGTCTCTGTCCGAAACAAGTGTCTTCGGAAACCCATGGTGCTTCACCACCGTATCAATAAAGAGGTTGGCCACCCGCCAAGCATCGAACCGCACCAGGAGCGAGGCGAAAAGAACATATTTGGATAACCTATCCACTGCCACCAAGATCGTTGTGTACCCCCGTGATTGAGGCAAGCTAGTGGCAAAGTCAATAGAAACGTCCTCTCATACTTGAGACAGTATCGGCAACGGTTGCAGTAGGCCGGCCGGTTTCTGGGCGGAGTATTTAGTTGTCTGGCACTCGAAACAAGCCGGAAATGAAAGCTAAACTACTCTATCTACTGGGTCACATGAATTAAAAGCATCGAGTACTAGACCTAAGAACAGAGAAACATAAACGCATTCATGATTCGAAACTTGAAATTAAATGCAGGGGGTTTATCAAACTACTGGGTCAAGTAAAAAGTTTCCTAAAACGGTGAGACAACAAAGTAAGAAAAAAAAAAAAAGCAACAGAGCAGATTTCCCAAAATAGCAACCCAACAGAAAAGCTACCAAAAAGCAAACAAACAACGGATCTGAATCTAACTACCAACGATCTTCATCTTCTTCAGCAAATAAACATGAACATGAACGAAATAGAGCATCAAAAATAGAAAAAATTCAGATCGGACTTCAGACACTACGATTAAACAGAAAACTATCAGATCTAAGCTACCAGGTCAAGTAAATCGAAAGCAACAGTAATAATAGCCATAACCATGCAGATTCCAATAACCACGTAGCAGATCCACAACTCCGACTCACAATCCCTTCTAGATCCAACCGATCCAAACTCAACAACATTCAGATCCATGAACCTGAACTCCGATTCAAACAACTCATCTACAACAATTCAACAATCAATTGCGAAAAGCATCCACAATCAGTTAAACTAAATCAAGCATTAGAAACCAAAGTAAAACAGAAAATAGAAATTTCCATAACCACGGAAATAAGGTTCAAACACAAAACAGTCGTTGAACTTCCGGCAAGGAAGTTCACGGCGAGAATAAACAACAGAAAATAAAAGCAAATTGTATCTTCGCCCTCGTGAGGACGGTGTTACACCACAAAAACTAGCTAGGAACCACCACGGTAGCCGAAAGTCATCCCATAAGTGCCAAGTGCGTGTGAAGTGAACTATGATTGGAGAGTGAAACTAAGGAGACTAAGTGTAAAAGTTCGAAAAAATGCTGAAAAGAAGCATCCCTTTTCTAAAAGGGGTCGTCCCTTTATATAGGCAGCAATCCTAGGGCACTCCCTCTTCATAATTTGTCTTTTTTGCCCTTCATCCTTATACTTGCTTCTTGCTCCAGTTTTGTATTCTGCCAGCGTTCCTTTTCATCTTCTTGGTCTGGTAAATTGCTGGCTTTTTTTTACTTCATTTTCCTCATTTCTCTGCCCCTGGTATTTTATATGCGCTTCCTTGGTCCGGCAGATTTTACACGCACCTGAACTTAGAAACATACATTAGCGCACCAAAAACACAGAATTTAGATCTAAAACCAATGTGTGAAACGAGCCTTATCATAAACCCAAACAGTGACGCACTAAATTGGCTACCTTTGTGGGGAGAAGTCATTCAGGGGAAGGATATTCAAAGGGAAAGCAACCAACCTAGTCTACCAGAGCCAAATCCTGTCACAGAAATCGGTCCAACAGAGAAAGTCAGCAGTAACACCAGGCAGTTAGATTCCCAAGAACAACACATGCCACTTGAGGGCACTACCAAGCTATCTGACCAGTCCTTGAATTCTGAGGTAAATACTTCTGATCCCAATATTGGTACCTTACCTGAAACCACTAACAATGACAGGAAACCAGAAGTAATACAGATACAGATAAGCCACCTACAGAACAAGAAACATGACACAACAGATTGCCTCACAGAAGTACAAGGAGCATTCCTCCTCGAAGATACTCACCAGACTGGAAGAGGCAGAAATCTAAATACTCTGTGGCAAATCTTACTCAGGGCCACCTCACTGAAATGGCTAGGGCATTTGAAGCTGCAATTTATGAAGAAGAAGAGATTCCGCAGTCCTTTGAAGAGGCAATGAAACACAAACATTGGAGGGAAGCCATGAAAAAGGAGATTGATGCCTTGATAAAAAAATGAAACATGGGAGAAGTGTACTTTACCTCTGGGAAAGAAACCAGTTGGAAGTCGCTGAATCTTCACAATAAAAAGACGTGCAGATGGTTCAATCGAGAGATACAAGGCAAGATTTGTTACTAAGGGATACACTCAGGTATATGGAGTAGACTATGAAGACACTTTCTCCCCTGTGACCAAGCTTAATACAGTAAGAACTCTTCAATCTGTAGCTGCATGTAAAGATTGACCGTTATACCAGTTCGATGTTACAAATGCATTCCTTTATGGAGAACTTGAGGAAAATAAGGAAGTCTACATGGAAGTTCCCCCATGTTTTTATGAAGAATTTGGAAAAGGACAGGTGTGCAGACTAAGAAAAACCCTTTACAGGTTAAAGCAATCCCCCAGAGTATGGTTTGAAAGATTTTGCCAGGCAATATTCAAACATGGCTTCGAACAAAGCCATTCAGATCACACACTGTTCCTAAAGAAGAGGAACGACAAAATGACATGTCTAATCATATATGTTGACGACATGATCATAACAGGAGATGATACTGAAGAAATCCAAAATCTGAAGGAGAATCTGTTTAAGGAGTTCGAAATGAAGGACTTGGGAGCATTGAAGTACTGTCTAGGAATTGAAGTGTTGTGATATAAACATGGGATATTCCTAAGACAGAAAAAGTATGTACTTGACATGCTAGTCGAAACGGGCCTACTGGACTGCAAGCCTGCGGAAACCCCAATGAATACCTAACAATGGGTTGAAAATTGTGGATGGAGCTAAACCTACAGACCGTGAAAGGTATCAACGGTTAGTAGGAAAACTTATCTATCCTGCTCATACCCGGCCCGATATCTCATGTGCAGTTGGCATTGTGAGTCAATTCATGTATCAGCCTCATGAAGATCATATGAATGTTGTCATGAGAATTGTGAGGTATTTAAAAGGAACAGCTGGTTATGGGGTATTCTCTGAAAAGAAAGAAGATCTGGAAATCGATGGATACCCCGATGCTGATTGGGCAAGCAATCCAGTCGATAGAAAATCCACATGAGGGGTTTTCACCTTTGTTGGGGGTAACTTAGTCACTTGGAGGAGCAAGAAACAGAAAGTCGTAGCCCTATCAAGTGTTGAAGCCGAATATCGAGGGATTAGAAGTGGTCTTATGGAGATACTTTGGCTTAGAAGATTGTTAACAGAAATTAGCTTTCCACCGACACGGAGAAGTCAACTTTTTTGTGACAACAAAGCAACAATCAACATTTAAGAGAATCATGTACGGCATGACAGAACAAAACATGTCGGAGTTGATCGTCACTTCATCAAAGAAAACTCAAAGGCGGCATCAACGAATTTCCATTTGTTCGATTCGAGGAATAACTCGCAGACATACTGCCCAAGGCGTTGAGTCCTAAAGTTTTCAAAGATTTTCTGGGCAAGTTGAGCATCGGAGATACCGTTACTCAACTTGAGGGGAAGTGTTGGAAAAAGGAATCATAAATGGCCGCCCGACATTCATTACAGTGGAGCCCCTAGAGCATACTTAATAGTGTAGAGTTCCTAGTTGTGGTGTAGTTCCAATATTCATTAATTGGTGTACTCAACGAGGCATAAATCTCCCTATAAATACTAAGGAGATGAGTATCTCAAATAAAAAAGAAATACACAACACTATTTCTCTCTACTTCCAATATGCCTTCTCAATCTTGTTATACCTCTCTCGATTACCATCTTTAAGAGCATCAAATTATTTTGTTAGTATTAAATAATTATTAAAATTCTAAATTGCAAAATACTAGTAGTATATATATGTACGTATATATATTTAATTTCTATACTTGTTATCGTCTAATGAAAGGATAATGTTAGTCGCATTAAATTATTTTATTAGTATTAAATCATTATTAGTATTATAAGTCATAAAAACGACTACATGTATATATATACTTAAATTCTCGGTGATATCGTCCAACGAAATAGTAATATTCATTCGCATCCAATAATTTTATTATTAAATAATCTTTAAAATTCTAAATTGTTAGTATACATAGGTATATATATTTAATTTTTAATTGTTATCATCCAAGGAAATAGTAATAGTCACTCGCATCAAATTAAGTATGTCATTAGTATTAAATACTAATCATTAAAATTTGAAGTCATAAAAATGACTACATATATATACTTAATTTTTTGTGTTATCATTCAAAAGGAATGGTAGTATTCATTCGCATCCAATTATTTTGTTATTATTTCTTAAATAATCTTTAAAATTCTGAATTGTAAAAAACTTATTTTATATACGAACGTGTATATACTTAATTTCTAATTGTTATCACCCAACGTAATAATAATAGTCATTCGCATCAAATTATTTTACTCTCTCCGTTCCATAGTAATTGATGTGTTTCTTTTCGGCACGCGATTTAAGAAAAAATATGTTAAGTGAAGAATAAAGTGAGAAGAGATAATAAAGTAAGAGAGAGTAAAATAAGTGAAAAGAAAAATGTTGAATTTTACTAAAAAGATAAATGACTCAACTGCTATGGAACATACCAAAATGACAAAATGACTCTACTACTATAGAACGGAGAATGTATTTGTATTAAATAATTATTAAAATTCGAAGTCATAAAGACGACTGCTACATATAATATATACACTTAATTTCTTATTATTATCATCCAACGAAATAGTAATAGTCATTCGCATCAAATTATTTTATTAGTATTAAATAACTACTAGCATTAAAATTCTAAATTGCAAAATACTAGTATATATACTTAATTTCTACTTGTTATCATCTAATGAAAGGATAACAGTTAGTCGCATCAAATTATTTTATTAGTGTTAAATAATTATTATAATTTTAAGCTAGAAAAACGACTACATGTATATATATACTTAATTTCTTAGTGTTATCATCCAACGAAATATTAATATTTCGACACTCCTACTTTATTCACTTTCCCTTTTTACTCTTTTTTTTCACTCTCCTACTTTATTCTATTTATTCTCTTACCATTTACTTTAAACACTCATTTCTTAATTTTCATGCCATAAATAAATGTCTAAGTTCAAATGGAACAAAAAAGCATATAAATTAAAATATTAACATAATTGCTATAAAATAATGTGAACAATACTTAAATCAAATTCAATATATTCAACTTTTGCAACTAAAACTTAAAATTACAAAAAAAAAAAAAATCTAAACTTCAATCTCTTAATCCTTAAACTTATTTTATCATATAGATAAAATTAATTTTGTTAGAAAATCATAAAATCCTATATAAATCAAATAACAAATTCAGTGCATAACGTGTTTGTTTTTCCATTCTTGATTTTACGTAATAAAGTCAATATAAAGAATTATAAAAAACTACTTTTTATATAATTAAATAAAAAAATTAATAAAAAGAGAAAATTGAACTTATAGATTAATGCTAACAAGAAGACAAAAGTTATGGAATTCCTGTGAATTATGAGGGAGTGAAAAATTGAAATAATATTTTATAGATTATGATTATAAAAAAGAAAAGAAAATAAATTATATTACTCCCTCCGTCCCACACTACTCGCACTTATTTCCTTTCTGGGCGTCCCAAGTTACTTGCACTCTTTCCATTTTTAGTAAAAAATTTCACCTACAGCCGTCATTTTTGACTTTCCTATACACTCATTCCTTAATCTCCGAGCCGAAAAGGAAATGAGCGAGTAGCCCGGGACGAAGGGAGTATTATATTTATAATTGATTAATCATTTATTTAAAACTAAATAATCAATTATGTACACTTCGAAGATTTTAAGTTCCAAAATTAAAACTAATCATTTATTGATAAATGCCTAAACAAAAATGAACTTTAATTTTGGAGCATATATGCGATGGACTTTGGAACTTTAATTGCACTTTTATTATGGAAGAGACATCGGTGAGATTTGAGTATATATTTGCTAAAATCAAGCCATCCAAATATATGTATAACATTACTTTCCTAAGCAAGTAATTCTTAAATACAAAGAAAATTTTTTATATGCATAAGGATAATATGGTATATGTAGAAAATATATATTTAAGTAAAAATAAAAAATAATCTAAAATTACTATTTTAACCCCATTATGGCATTGACATTATGTCTCTAAATCATTTCCCTTACTTTAAATAGAGATCTGGCTTTTTTGGGGAGGAAATAAGAATTGTTACGCTTGAAAGATGTGTTTTGATTACTTTTGAGACTTTTTCAAAACATAGTCAATAAATTATCTTTTTGAGAGAAGTTAATTTGAAAAAAATATAGTAGTACTAAATATCTAAAACTCCTCAAATGTTAACTGCAAAATACGTAGATTCATAATTAATTATGTTTTGTGCAATTTAATTTTTAACATTGAAACCACAAATAGATTTGTAATGTTGACCAATCAGGGCAAATAAGTCCCCTCCACCCAATACTGGTGGGATTTAAATGCCCCATTTATTTTGGTTTTTCACCCCCGACCATATTTCGCCAATATTTAGGCTATTTAACTTATATGTATATGGAAATAAATTATAATTATAAATATTCACATATATTTATTCGCATTTCCTATCATCCCTAAAACATAAAATCAAAATCAAAATCAAAATCAAAATCAAAATCAAAATTTTCTGCAAAACCCTAAACCCTCGTCTCCTTCCTTACTAGTTACTAGACGTCTCATTCTTTCCCTTTCGTCGACGAGGAACAATATGGTTTCTGAGAAAAAATCAAAGAAAATTCCTGTGTGGGATTTGCCTGATGTCCCCAAAGGAGAGCTGCCGCCGCACATTCAATTGCAGAGGACCCGCGTCTCTTGTACTTTCGATGCCCCAACTCATGTATTCACCTACTCACCCGTTTCTTCCCTAATTTTCGTACTATTTCTTGTTAAATTTCTTTTCGATAGTTAATTTGATTCATGTAACTTTTTTTTATTTTGGCATCAAAGACCGAGAATATACAATACTCGGGTGCTTATGCGGCGATGGGAGTGGATAACAGTGTGAGACTACCGGAGTTTAGCAACAATTTTAAGGTTGAAGTGATTAGTCTCACGGAGGATGACATGGAGTTCGATATGATTGGTATTGATGCTTCTATTGCGAATGCTTTTCGAAGAATCCTCATAGCTGAGGTGCGAGTTGATTATACTCTTTTCGTGATTGAGTTCTTTTAATTGAAGAAATTATTTTTGTTATAATCTGGAGTTTGCTAGTTAGTTTATTATTAAGCTATGTATGGATATCCTGCAGTTGGAAATCATTGTTTTAACTTACTGATTTGTAGTGTAAATAATGTGTGAAAAGAGGAGGATCTCTGCATTAAAAATCAAAACTTTTATCATTAAAAGTAATTGAATTTTATTACTGGGATTTATGCAACGTTCACCGTCCGATTCTATGCTAGTTATCTTGTTCCGGCAGAGAAAAATACTGAAGTGATGAAGGTGTAATATGAGCTTACTTATTCAAGACTCTGTTTTTAGATGAAGAGTGTGAAATATGAAGGCTGGTAAATTTGTGAATATTGTTATAATTAATTATGTTTAAAGTGCTAGATATAATTGTCTGGTTCCAAATGTTTTATTTGTTTTGGGTGTAAAGCTGAACGTGTTGTATCTAGTACTAGTTTTTTTCATCTGTTGTAATAATGTACGCCTCTTGATCGTTGTTTCTTATATAAACTTGGTCCTATGAGATAAGTATATGCTTTTGAAGTTTTGGTTGGGCTGATGGCTGATCTCTCTCTCTGGTCTAGCTCCCCACCATGGCTATTGAAAAGGTTTTTATTGCAAATAACACCTCAGTGATACAAGATGAGGTGCTCTCCCACAGACTGGGTCTTGTCCCACTTAAAGTTGATCCAAGACACTTCAATTATATGTCAGGTTAAAATTTCTTCTTATTCTTTAGTTGATTTCATTTGTAAGTTGGTCAGGCATGATGTCTGATGCTTTTAGGTCTTCTGATTCTCCAGAAAAGGATGAACCAAATGAGAAAAATACGGTTGTATTTAAACTTCATGCACGTTGTGAGAAAGGGGGGGCACGTATTAAAGGTACTACTCAATGCCCAATCACTGAAAAATATTTCTCATCTTATGTTAAACGATTTTTCTATCTAAAATTATTTCCGAGAATGCAATCTTAATGTCTTTCCTTTTGTGGTACTTATAAATACAGTGAAGTCCAATGAACTAAAGTGGTTGCCCAATGGCAGTGAGTTCAAACTAAGTACAGAGAAATCAAATCAAGATTCGACATCAAAGCCAAAAACTTACACTTCTTTCGGTTGTAGTCAGGATTCCATGCCAGAATTTGCAAACAACCCAATTGCCACCAAGCATGGGGATATAATTCTTGCTAAACTTGGACCCAAACAGGTATTGTAGTGTTCATATTTATGATCTTTTGCTTTAAGCAAAGATTAAGGTGACTCTCATATTGACCCCTATGTTTGAGTTGTTTGTTAAATAGTCTAATTAGTTCAAGTGTAAAATCATGACAAATAACTCATCTTAGTTATATCTGAAATAGCTCAGACAATTCCTGCACATGACTATTAGAACCCTGATACATGGTTAGACTGTAATACAAAGAGCATAATGACTCTACTCAAAGGTTCTTATATTAGCGACTGATTGTTTTCTTGTATGGTTTTGTTCGTGCATGCCACCTTCATATTAGCAGTGGCTTTTGGTTGAGGGTATGGCCATTTCGGGGAAAGGTAAACAAGAGACGTTATTCCCATATTGGTGTTTGGTTTCCATTTTTAATCGATTCCCTTTCCTCGATTTTCATATTTTGATTCCCTACTCCTTACTTGGGATCTAGATTCCTCCATATCCTTATTTCTTCACCATCCACCACCCTCCTCTACCGCCGCCCAATGTTATCAATCTCGTATGGCGGCTTATGGTGGTTTGCCTAAAAACCGCCACAGGGATATGGCGTATTAGTATGGCGGTCAAAAATTAAATAAATAAAATAATACTTATATATTTATATATAATTCAAAAATTAAAAAAATATTAAAAATATAACATCTAAAACACTTTAAACAATTAATAAAGCATAATATACCACTCTAACAACCATGTTTCTTGCATAATGCCATATTCCTAAATGCAGTACACACGCAATGTTGTCAAATGTCGGATATGGCTGTGCTATGGCAGCGACATGGTGCTATGGCGTTTCCACCACCGAACGCCATGCCATAGCGCCATGGCGCCGCCACCACTACCACCCACCACCGGCGCCACTGCCACTCCACCCCCACTGCCCCATCTCCTCCGCACATATACAATTACTAGACCAAACAAACAAAACCATTTGTTTCACTTTCATCATTATAGTTTGGTATTGGTTTCATTACATTCAAACTTCAAAGTGAGGAGTTGGTTTGGAGCTCATTTTGTACAAGCAACACTAAGCAGCCCACGTACTCCAGTTTCTAAGAATAATATCCCACCTGTGCAGGAAATTGAGCTGGAAGCACATGCTGTGAAAGGAATGGGCAAGACACATGCTAAGTGGTCACCTGTAGCCACTGCTTGGTACAGGATGCTGCCTGAGGTATAAGAATTTCTATGTCCCACTAGAGATACTACTTCTAAAATAATAAAAAAAAAATTAATCTCTACCATTTCTTCAAATTATCTTATTAACAAATAAGAGTAAGAGTATAACACTTCACAAAATTTGTAAATGTAAAGATTGTTTTGTTAGAAGAAATTGTGGAAGAAAAGGCTGAAGAACTTGTCAAGAAATGTCCTGTAAAAGTGTTTGACATTGAAGATATTGGTAAAGGTAATGTGACTTCTAACTTGTGAGCTGATGTTCATTATCGTTCATATTTAAATTGTTAATGAACCGTGTTGGAACTTATTTGCACTACTAGATTGTTCCAGATGTATGGGTCTTGTCCATCAGGTAGAGTTTTTGTAAGCTGTTACTTATTAGTTAATTGTTGACTACCAATTAGGTCGTAAAAGAGCAACAGTGGCAAGGCCTAGATCTTGTACCCTCTGCCGTGAATGCATCAGAGGAGATGATTGGGAAAAGCTTGTGGCCGTTCGGCGAGTAAAAGATCATTTCATCTGTAAGTATGATTTTGAAAATGTTAAAATCCCTCTTATATATAGTGGCTATAGTAGGAGTTTGATTTTATTTCCTCTGTAGGACTTTAATGTGGAACTTTATCATGGCTCTCTTTACTGGGTATACCAATTAATATCTATGACAACATATAATTGTTAAATCTGTACCACCTAAGCTGCAACAACATGAAGAAATTCAACATTTGAGTAAAGTAGGTTGACAGTTGATTAAACATAGATATCTATATGGCTGGAAAAATTGCTTTTAACTTGTTTGCTTATACTTCTCTTCTTCTATTCATCCCTATTTCGATAGTTTGTAGGATCGGGTTATGCACAATATCTAATTGCATCATATAACATCAATCTCTTACTGTAAAATACAGTTAATACTCTAAGGGGGTGTTCGGTTTGCAAGATTGTAACCGGGATTAAATTTGTAGTGTGTTTGGTTCATAAGATTCAACCCTACAACTCAATCCTAGATGGATAATCATGGGATAATTAGTCATAGCTAACCCCATATGACTAAAATAATCTAACAACTCAATCCTAGATTGTATCTTGGTATTATTTTATCTTGCTAACCGAACACCACCTAATTGTATAAAGCTTAGATAATTATGTGTGTAGTGTTTTTGTCTGTAGAACCTTATGATTCTTATTATTTCCTACTTCTGCAGTTACAATTGAATCTACAGGAGCATTGCCCCCTGAAGTATTGTTCACTGAAGCTGTGAAGATTCTGGAAGACAAGTGTGAGCGGGTGATAAGTGAGCTCTCGTGAGGCAACTCGGAAGGAAAGTTTTCCAGGGACGGTCAAAGTATATTGTAAGCATACTCTGATCACTTAAAAGACCAAGTATGAATGGGTTTTCAATTTGAGTTCTATTTTGCTGGCGGATTTGAAAAACCAAGAATTCTCATACATCTATTAAGAAATGTTTTTTTCTGTTATGTTGTAATTTAAAATGTCAAACTTGGAAGAGTTTTCACTAAGAGCCAAATGTCTAACCTCTAATTTGTTTTTTTATGTGACAGCCAGGAAAAGGAGTACAATATGAACTTTAAGGGCTCGTGAATTAAAGAATGTTAAATCCTCAGAAATCACATGTGAAGAGCATATAGTGCTAGACAAATATATCCATGTAATCTGCTCCAATTAGAGAAGCATTTTCCTAAGATTCTTGTCTGCAGGTTAAATCACATTATTATATTTTAGGGACATCTTTGCATGAATTTGTTTGGCATTTTACCTTTTTCTCATCTCAGACTCCCTTAGCAAGTTTTGAGCAGTTATGTAATTTCAAACGAAATTTGGTCTTGATTATTCTACATTATGAATTTGCTGCAGGAATGGTGGTTTGTCTGAGGAGAAACATCCTTTGGTTTATGGTCTGATCTATTTGGTGTAGTTTGGTGAGGAAATGGACTCTTGACTAAATCACAAGAGTTTATGTTATATGTGTCACTCAACCAAGGGACAACCCCCTCTCTACATGCAATCCACAACACAGAAAAATGAAATAAAAAAAAATCCTTTTTATGTCTCTTTAATGTCAATAATCAAAATTAGCTGTCTTCTTTTGCAGTCTCAATTCAAAGTATCACAGATTTACAAGTCCGTACCGATGAATGTGCCTCTTCTTCGTCATATTTTTGTATTTACAATAGTCTATGTCCCCAAATTCTTTTTCTTGGGATGTTTCTGAATTTGAAGAAGCCCAGTCTAAGAATTAAATAAGAAAATAAATACTAGAGGACCTTGACAAATTAAATGTCAAGGTCCTAATAAACTCCAAAATCATGGTGCATCTAGACTAATCAAATCCTAATTTACAATTACGAATTAATAAGCCATTATTTGAAATCCTAAAAACCCATTATTTGATTTTTAATAAATACTATAGTTATTAATTGCGGTTTTTGCTTTCAAATATAAGGCAACTTTTGGATTTTGCACTATCTACAATAATATGAAGAATATTTTAGAATAGTAATTATATATCAGTAGAAAACTCCATTGGCCACCTCATGAATTGACATGTATTTGCAATTAATTATGTCGTATTCAAATGGAAGAAAATGGACACATTTTCTACTAATCTAGAAAGAGTCGTACATTAATAATTATTGTTGCTCTATTCATGCCACAACCGATTATAATCTACTTATTTAGAAAGTCTTGCTCCGGCAACCGTTTCTTTTTCATGATTCATCACAAAAAAAAATATGGCCAACTCCCTACCCCTATCCTTTATTATTTATTTTCTTTTCCAAAAGCAATGATAATTTGGGACCATACGCCCATAATTCACTCAAATAGTAGCTTTACAAGAATAGTTGTCCCTTTTCCATTTCTCATAATTCACTCAAATAGTAGCTTCACAAGAATAGTTATGACATTAAATTAAGAAAAAATGTTTAATTGGGAATTGATGAGAGAGAGTATATGATAAGTAGAGCATGAGAGACAGGTTGGAGCATTTGAAGGCCCTTTTGTTGTCGAGAGACCCTTGTATTTTCTGACAAAAATCCATGGGAATCATTGAACATGTAAAGCTTCACTTTACTCTTCCTTGACCCCTCCACCCACTTCTCCACAGATACTTGAAATACAAGGAGTATTAAACTAGACAAGTACTGCGTTGGAATTGGTACAGCCCACAGGCCAAAACTCTCTTTCACCATTCTCAAAGCCTTTTCCTTTTCTCTCTTCTTTCTTTTATCTATCAGCACAGACACCACTCATCTTTTTGGAAGGAGAAAGAGAGAAAAGTGGAGGTGCCACCCTCATTTATCTCGCTCCACAGTTGAGTGCCCCCCTTTTTCCATTTCCCTTTGTTAAATTTTATTTAAAGTTCTGATCTTTGTGACCTGCATCGCCTCTTTTTAGTGTTGGGTTGCTTTATTTTTCATCTGTCCATTCATTAGCTCGGTGGGTCTTTCGCTTTTCCCGGATTTGATTTCTTTTAGCATTCTCTGAGTTTTCTGTGGGGTTTCCGGATCCATCTTGGTAGGGTTTTTTGACAGAGAAGAATTAATATTGCAAGATCTGTGTTTTTCATGGACCCATTTTCCAGCTATTTATACTTGGCTCCATCTCTGTGCTGTGTGATAATGTTTGATTGCCAAGGTTTTGTTTTTAATTTCTCTAGTTCTATAGATGAATTGTTCTCTCTGACTGCAATTTGATGCTGATCTGAAGTAGTATATGTTATTTATTCACTTTGCTAAGTGAAAACGGCTGCATTTTGAGGTATATATAGAGAGAAATATGGTGTTTTGTTTCATTTTCTATTGATCTGCATCTGCGTTCTAGTCCCTCTGTCTTGACTCCTGTTGTTATTTTTTTCGGTTTACCTTTTTCACATCTTTTTGCTACCTCACTACTGATTTTTGCTGGATATGGTCTAATTGGTGGTTTTTGGGAATCATGTTTCTTTGTTTTTAATGTAAAAAAAATGTTTCTTTGTTTTTTAACATATGGCAGGATTAACTCTGTGTTGGCTTAAATGCGATTCCTTTGATCCACTTGTTTGGTCATGTTCATCATGAATATGCTCCTCTCCGTCTTTGGGCTAACCTGTAGATGTGGATGTACTTGCAGATGATGATGATGCTTGATTTCGATACTTAAAGGGAAAATTTCTTGTGTCCCAGCCCTATCTGATGCTGCAGTGCAATTTGTTTGATTGCAAATTTTGAATTCATTCCAATGGCCTCAGAGTCATATCCTAAAGGTTCCTCAGGAAAGCAAAGCAAGAGTCGTGGAGGGGGTAAAACAGGAAAATGTGACCCTCTCATGAATGAATTGCCCGGTAATGTGGAAAGTCTTGCCTCAAAGAAATCACACAATCATCTGCAGAAGGGGGCAGTTTCTTCTTTGACAGATAAAATTGATTCAAGCTTACACTTGGGTAATTCTAAACAAGCACGGACGTTGGAACAAACTGTTGATCAGGAAACGAAAAAATCAGATCTCGGGACTGTAAAAGATAAATCAGCTTCTGCAAAAGCTAGTGATGGAGCAAGCAGCCTTGCAAAGACTAGTGGAAGCGCCAAGATAAGCGATCGAGTTGATTTTGTTGAGAGTGGCAAGAGCAGTTTGTGTCGGGGGAGCACAAGTACTGATGTCAGTGATGAAAGCTCTTGCAGTAGTTTCAGTAGTGCTGTTAACAAACCCCACAAAGCAAACGATCTAAGATGGGAAGCAATACAGGCAGTTCGCTCAAAAGATGGGGCCTTAGATCTGAGGCACTTTAGACTACTGAAGAAGTTGGGCTGTGGTGACATTGGAAGTGTCTATCTATCAGAATTATGCGGTACAAAATGTTATTTTGCTATGAAGGTGATGGATAAGGCTTCACTAGCTAGTCGTAAGAAGCTTTTGCGTGCCCAGACAGAGAGAGAAATTTTGCAATCTCTCGACCACCCTTTCCTTCCGACTTTGTACACTCATTTTGAAACAGACAAGTTTTCATGTTTGGTAATGGAGTTCTGTCCTGGGGGAGACCTGCATGGCCTTCGGCAAAGGCAGCCAGGAAAGCATTTTTCTGAGCAAGCTGTTAAGTACGATACATTCTTAACTCACAACTTCTTATATGGTTACTGTTTATGTTCAAGATGCCATACATTGATGATGGTTTGAGATTAACATGTGTTTGAATCAAAATGATTTTGTAAAGATGCTTAGACCTCCAGATACATTACTAGATACTATGGAGAACTTGCTATTAGGTTTTAAGATGCTCTTACTTTTGTTTCTGTCATAGGAATAACTGAGACTAATTTTAGTTGTAGAGGTTTAGGACTAGCCATTTATACTCAGTTTCCGAGCCAGTGTTCTTCTATAGATAATGTATACTAGATAATTTACCTCAATTTTGTGTCTTGCATTCTCTATGAACATTCTCATTGCAAAATGGTAGAACTTACAGAATCTGGTATCAGATCGATGAAGACAATTCAGCTTGTCAATACCACATATCAACTTGATCCAATGTGCTTCCTCATATGTGTACTTGTTTCCAAGTCTTATTGCATTAGTTTTACCATAGTAAATCTGTCCCTGATTGTTTCAAATTTTTCTGCCGCTGATATAACTTGAATACGTAATGTAGACCCTATGTTTCCCTCGTTTCTTCTAGTACATTTTCGATCTAATGAATTATAATTAGAAATATAATATTCATTTCTAATCTTGTTAATTAGTTACTAACATGTACTTTCCCAAAATTATTGTCCACAAATGATAAACAGTACTTGCCTATTCTTATAGCATCTCTGCACATCATTAAAATGTGTGTGGATGGTATTGATATATTACGTTCTTATGGCATTTTTATGTTGTACCGAGAAAGCAATTGCTAGTTGATATGTCAACTGCTCATGTCATGAACTATCAAGTTGGCTGGCTCGATTTTCATTACATACAAATTACAGTCTGCCAAAATAATGCTTTTACATGTGTATTTTTCCGTAGCTGTGGATGTTCCACAACTGTGTTTATGCTTCATTATCCGCAAAGCATCCACGTTTTTCACTCATGTTCAATGGCAATTTCTTTGCTGACCCATAATTTGTTTGGAAAGCAAGCCTTATATAATCTGTGCTGTGTATTTTACAATTTCTCATTTTATTTGTTGTAAGAGCTTAATGATAGAGATGTTAACGATTTGTGATATTGACTCGGGGGGTTTCACTTGTAGGTTTTATGTTGCTGAAGTTCTTCTTTCTTTGGAATACCTTCACATGTTCGGTATTGTTTACCGTGACCTCAAGCCTGAAAATGTCCTCGTGAGAGAGGATGGGCATATAATGCTATCAGATTTCGACCTCTCTCTCCGCTGCACTGTAAGCCCGACTCTGATAAAGTCCTCGTCCACAGAGCCGGATCCCCAAAGGAAAAACAACATTTACTGCGCCCAACCTGCTTGCATCGAGCCATCATGTATCGTCCCAACCACATGTTTTGGGCCTCACTTATTTTCAGGTAAATCGAAGAAAGAACGTAAACCTAAGAATGATATCGGGAACCAAGTCAGGCCATTACCGGAGCTGATGGCCGAGCCTACAGACGCACGCTCAATGTCATTCGTTGGCACCCACGAGTACCTGGCACCCGAGATCATCAAAGGCGAAGGGCATGGCAGCGCTGTGGACTGGTGGACTTTCGGGATTTTCTTGTATGAGCTACTGTTTGGAAAGACGCCGTTCAAGGGATCAGGCAATCGAGCTACCCTATTCAACGTCGTTGGCCAGCCCCTGCGATTCCCAGAATCACCGGTGGTTAGTTTCGCAGTCAGAGATCTCATCAGGGGCTTGCTAGTGAAGGAGCCGCAGCATAGGTTGGCGTACAAACGCGGTGCAACAGAGATCAAGCAGCATCCTTTCTTTGAAGGCGTGAACTGGGCTCTGATTCGCTGCGCCACCCCTCCGGACGTCCCTAGACCAGTCGACATCGAGAGAATCCCAGCGCCACCGGCACCGGCTGGGCAGAAAGCTACTGCTCCTGCAACCAAGCTTGCTGCTGCCCCTCAAAGTAGTGACAATTATCTAGAATTTGATTTCTTTTAGTAGTGATTGATCATGTTTGAGCTACTACTTTGTTTTCAGACATTGAAGAGGATGGAGAGGAGGTTTCTTTGGCAATGAGTATATGATTATGTGTTTGGACAGTTTGTGGTGGTGATGATGATCACGATTTGTTATATTGCAAATGTTGTAATATTGATGTTTCTATCAATCCATAAACGCATTAATTCCTTTAAAACTTAGCTGCCCATAATCATGGGATTGTGAAATATCTTCCTTGCCAGTGTGTGGTTGTAAACCTAAGCAAATAATTAATGTTTTTTTAGTTTGTTGCAGGTGCACAAGAAATTGCAAAAAATGCCATTTGTCTTGAGCTTTGGGTATAGAGAGCATATAAAATTGGATATAGATTAAACTACCATTTTCCATATATTTTTGTTTATATTTTTAAAAATTCGTGTCAATAAAAGTCGACAACGAAAGGGGTATCATACAATTCATATTTGCGTTAGGACACGTTGGGGTATAAAATGGTACTGTATTTACTATTTACAATTATTTTTTATTCTTGACTTGATTTATATATTATAAATAGTAAATAAAGATATTTACTTAAATTAAAACCTATTGTTGTCCTTAAATAATTATCTAAAAGAACTTTTTGGTTTTTGTAATTGTTACTTTTGGTCTTAAACTATTCACCCTTCATTCTACCGATTGATTTTTTTGTCACTCAAGTTTGATTTCAATTTTTAGCTAAAAATAATAATCTAATCTATCTTCTTCTTTTTTATATTCTCTTATTTTATTTTATGTACTAACTTATGTCGAAAAGAAATCAATCACACGTGGTTAGACTTTGAAGATAAATTTGGTAAAACAAATTGGTTATATATTTTTTATACTCCCTCCGTCCCAAGAAAAGAAGGTATTTTTCTTGAGTGACACGAGATTTTGTGCATCTTTATTTTGTGAGTTAAGGGAAGAGAGTAAATTAAGATTGAGAGAATAAAATGAAGATAAATGTGTTTTCAATTTTAGTAATGAATATCTTGGTTGAGACAAACCAAAAAGAAAAGTGATCCTCTAGTGGGACGAAGAGGAGTATAGTTTTTTTTGTTATATACTTTTTTAAAAATAAATTACATTCCCTCATTTTCTGAAAATGAAAATGTTAAGGACGGACTTGTATTTTAATTCTCACTTCGTCTCCTAAAAATATGAACTTTTGAAACGATATGAATTTTAATACAAAATGGCTAAAGTGTTTCAAGTAAGAAAGAGATACAAAGAAAAGTGTGTTAGTAAAAAATTACTCCCTCCATCCACGTATAGAAGTCCAGTTTTTTAATTTTTGGTCGTCCGCGATCAAGGGCGAACGGATAAATAATTATCTATAGTGTCTGAGATTTCTAAATTTTATTTTGATGTATATTTTTGATTAATTTAGATAATTTGTAGGGGCTTTTATATTATAACTTACACTAAACTTGACTAAATTTCAAAAAAATTAATAGAAAAAGTTTTAAAAAATATTTCATTGAGGGCTTAAGCCCCTCCTCCTCAACCTTTGGGTCCGCCCATGTCCGCAATAGGAGTCCCGGTTCATTTATATTCTACTCATATTTTATTTAAAACTAATAAATATAAGTGAGACTCATATATCATTAACCTTTTTTCACTCACTTTTCTTAAAATTTGTGTAAAGAAGAAATAGAGAATCTTATTCACGGATGGAAGAAAAGGAGTTATTAGTAACAAAAAGAAAATGTGTTATTTTTTTGGCAAGAGATTAGTATAACAATATAAATATTTTTGGATCAGTGTAAGTGAAAATTCTTACAAAAATCCCTCAACATGCAAAAGCTTTTACTCACCTTCTCTGACCCTTCTCTCTCACACACAGATACAAAAGGCAAAGGGCAACTCTCTGTCTCTCACGCCTCCATAGACATACACAATATATATAGTATTAAACTACAGTAGTACTGCATCGGTATTGCTACTGCCCACAGTCCAACTCTCTCTTTCAGCATTCTCAAAGCCTTTTCCTTTTTCTTTAATCTATCAACACAGACACCACACATATTTTTGCAACAACAAAAAAGAGGTGTCACTACTCTCTCTTGTATATCCCACTCTACAGTTCGCTTCCCTCCCTTTTCATTCCTTTCATCTCCGCTGTTTCAACCCAATTATATTTACATTAATGTGAAAAACACTAAAGGTCTCATCTTTGGCTCCTTCACGTTACCTCTTTCCTTGTGTGTGCTGCTTTTCCTTGCTTTACTTTTGAAGTGGTCCAATGCCTTGCTAGGTCAGTTGCTCTTCTCCAAGCTTTAATTTTTCTGCACTCTGAATTTTTTCTGGGTTTAATTGATCCCAATTTGTAGGGTTTCTTGACAGAGAAGAATTGGCTGTTCAAGATCTGTGTTTTTTTACATGTGCCCTTCTCTTTTTTCCTCGCTTATAGTATCCTGGTTTGATTGTTGTTGTTATCGGTAGTGTTTCACCATGAAGAGCTGTTTAGAGAACTACATTTTAGTTTTGTGGGTAACATTTCAATTCCTGTTAGTGCAATTTGATTCTAATCTGATACATTTTGTCATCAATAAGCAAGTGCAAAGTTTACATTTTGGAGAATTACAATGTTGGATCTTGAACAAGGATAATCTATCATTTTTGCTTTTCTGAGAAGAAAATTGGTGGTTCCCATTTGATTTTGTTAATATATATGGATTTTGTTATTGGATGTGATGTATGTGGTGGTTGAGGATTATGCTCCTACTTAGCAGAGATTTTGTTCTAAAAAAACCAATATTTTCTTGGATTAAGTGTTCTTCCTTTGATGGTCTTATTCATATGTATTGTATCAACCATATGTATGCTTGATCTTGTGACTGACCTGTGAATGGATGCGGTTTCAGATATAATGCGTGGTTTCTGTACTGAAGGGGCACACACTTCGTATTATGGTTCTATTTAGTGGTTTTGTTCGATCTGTCTAGTTGACGAAGGTGATATACATTCTTCCCATGGCCTCAGAAGCGCATATCAAGAGTTCCTCAGGGAAGCATAGTAAAAGTCAAGCGTGCAAAACTGGGAAGTCGGATACTGGTATAAGAGAATTACCTGGACATGTGGAAACTCCTGCCTCAAAGAAAATTACAGTAGATCCAATCACAGATAAAAAGTTACAAAACCAACTGCAAAAGGGTGCAGTTTCTTCTTTGACTGGTAAACTTGACTCAAGCTTACATTTTGGTATGGGTGATTGTAGTGGTGATAAGGAAAAGAAAGCATCGAATCACAGAAATGTCAAAGATAGCTCAGCATCTTCAAAAGTTAGTGATGGAACAAACACTCTTGCGAAGACTAGTGGAAGTCCCAAGATAAGTGATCGAGTTGAATTTGTTGAGAGTGGCAAGAGCAGTTTGTGTCGGGGCAGCACAAGTACTGATGTTAGCGATGAAAGCAGCTGCAGCAGCTTGAGTACTGCTGTTAACAAACCCCATAAAGCAAATGATATGAGGTGGGAAGCGATACAGGCAGTCCGTTCAAAGGAGGGGTCGTTAGATCTGAGGCATTTTAGACTATTGAAGAAGTTGGGCTGTGGTGACATTGGAAGCGTATATCTATCAGAATTATGTGGTACGAAGTGTTACTTTGCGATGAAGGTTATGGACAAAGCTTCTCTAGCTAGTCGCAAGAAGCTTTTGCGTGCTCAGACAGAAAGAGAGATTCTGCAGTCTTTGGACCATCCTTTCCTTCCGACCTTGTACACTCATTTTGAAACAGACAAGTTTTCATGTTTAGTGATGGAGTTCTGCCCCGGGGGAGACCTGCATGGCCTTCGGCAAAGGCAGCCAGGAAAGCATTTCTCCGAGCAAGCTGTGAAGTATGTCACGTTTTAACTCAAACTTCACTGATGGTTTTACTCTTTATCTTCAAAATGCATCTATGTGTTTTTCTTAACCTCGGGTGTATCCTTGAAACTTCGTATATCACCGCTTTCATTTTGTGATTCTGGATTTTGACACCAACTAGTCAAAGATATATTTAGATAAACTTAGAAATATATTGTCTAAAATCTGAAGCTGTGATAACTGTGTTATACTTATCTGGTACAGATGCTATGAATAAATCATTCGATCACATAACTTTCTTCGTAGGTTTCGTTGTAAATATAGCAATACCTACTCTTCCTGCCTTCCCCAGTACAGGCCATAATGAAAGGATATGATTTAGAATCTGAATCTGTTCCAGATTCTAGTTAGCCGGCGTGTTTGATACATAGGAAAAGCCAAGAAAAACCTGGTTTTATAGGTTTATACCATGATTGATGCATAAGAAAAGCCAAGAAAAGGTGTTTTTTTAACTTCACTTCACTATCTTATCATTTATCTGTTTAAGTATCAAACTCTTAGGGGTACTTTGGTAGGGTAGATAACTCATCTATCTTGGATGGATATGACCAAAAATGACGTAAAATGGTTTTTTTATTTTATTTTTTATTTTTATAATCATGTTTTGTTTATTTATCTTTATACATAAATTGTTATCAGCTAATAGCCTGCTGTCTTAGGTTTTATGCAGCTGAAATCCTTCTTGCTTTGGAATATCTTCACATGCTCGGCATCGTCTACCGTGACCTCAAGCCTGAAAACGTCCTAGTGAGAGACGATGGCCACATAATGCTGTCGGATTTCGACCTCTCACTTCGATGCAGTGTCAGCCCAACTCTCGTAAAGTTCCCATCCCTCGAGCCAGACACCCTACGTGGGAACACCACTGAATGCATCGCGCCATCTTGCGTCCAGCCCTCATGCATGGCCCCAACCACATGTTTCGGCCCTCGCTTCTTCTCAGGTAAATCCAAGAAGAAAGACCATAAACCTAAGAACGACATCGGGAACCAAGTCAGGCCGTTGCCGGAGCTCATGGCCGAGCCGACAGAGGCGCGATCAATGTCGTTCGTGGGCACACACGAGTACCTGGCACCCGAGATCATCAAAGGCGAGGGGCACGGCAGTGCCGTGGACTGGTGGACTTTCGGGATATTCTTGTACGAGTTACTATTCGGAAAGACGCCGTTCAAGGGGTCCGGGAACCGTGCCACCCTGTTCAACGTGGTCGGTCTGCCCCTCTGGTTCCCGGAGTCGCCCGTCGTTAGCTTTGCCGCGAGAGATCTTATCAGGGGATTGTTGGTGAAAGAGCCACAGCATAGGCTGGCGTATAAACGCGGGGCGACGGAGGTGAAGCAGCATCCGTTTTTCCAAGGCGTCAATTGGGCGCTGATCCGGTGCGCGACGCCCCCGGATATTCCAAGGCCGGTCGACATTCCGGCGCCCCCGCCGGTGAAAGCTGTGGCCCCACCACCTGCTGCTGCTCCACAAAATACTAATAATTATCTGGAATTTGATTTCTTCTAGTGTTTTGAGTAAATATGGGGATTTTTTTCCAGACAAGTATGTGATTGATTATAAATATAATATGTGGTTGGACAATTCATGATGATGGTTTGTTGTAATGTGTAATGCAACTTATGCTATCAATCAATCAATCAATGAATGTTTGAACTCCTTCAACATACTTAATTTATCATTCTTGGCTTCAATTTAAACAGATAACTAAATATACTATGATATTAAATGAAGTTAAATTTCATTGTAGTTTGTTATTCAAAATTTTGAGATTTGTAAGAGAAACCTGTATTGGCTGGCCCAATTAGGGTAATTAAGTTTTAGGAAATCATAAGGCCCAACTTTATAAGAAAAAAAATGCGGTGAACGTGGATCGAACACGTGACCTTCAGATCTTCAGTCTGACGCTCTCCCAACTGAGCTATCCCCGCTTTCTATTTATATCATGCGATGCGAGATATAAATTTCATCCAATTTGTTTCTTTTGCAAGTGTCCACGTGGGAAAACGTGAAAGCGACATTGAATTGTTTGTATATTACTAGTGTTGACGATTGAAACTAAAAATATAATATATAACTGTCCCATATCGGTGTCAAGAGAAAACTGAAACTAGTATATAAGTCTCATGGGCCCTTCCTCCTATCACCAATTGGTTTTAGGATGGAACTCATGGATTTCTATCAACTAGTACTAGGGTAGTGTTCGGTTTCCTAGATAAAATAATACCAAGATATAATCTAGGATTGAGTTGTGCGATTATTTTAGTCATATGGGGTTAACTATGACTAATTATCTCATGATTATCCATCTAGGATTGAGTTATGTCATGAACTAAACACTCTACATATTTAATCTGGGATACAATCATACAAAACGAACACCCACATAGTGTATTTGATTATTCGGAGCTACTTGTAACAACTTAGAACTGGAATATAGTAATAACAATTGCAATTAGCTCTTGATTATTTTATATATGTATGACTTCCCAAGTAGTATTTTTCTTATACTATAACTTATATAGTTTGTAAATATATTATTTGGAGTTGAACTAAAAAATTATTCAAGGAATAATACTTTCTTAGTACCCATAGAAAATTGGTTAGGTGCATTTATTGAGATCCACACAACTCAATATCTTATTAACTTTTGCATTTTTTAAGAATTCTTTTGGATTAAAATACTATAGATTATAAGATCTATTTATTTATGTATTTTTCATGAAATATAGAAGTGTCCTTTTTGCTGAAGTTATCAGTTCAGTCGTTGTATTCTCCCAAGAGAAATCGTCAAAATATGTAAAAAATAATTGCTAGTCAAATTATTTGAAGAGAAATGAATGAACCAAAGTAATGATTATCTCTTGCATGAAAAAGACATAAATAACCCTTATAGTCTAAGGTATTTTGGGCCAAAAAAATGCAAAAAATTTCCAACAATATTATATCAATATTTAGGATCGGTCGATATAATTTTTTTAAAAAAATATGAACCACTAATAATGTTAGTGCAATATACAGAAACTATAAATATAGTTCTCTCTATTAATAGTATATATTCCCCATCTTTAGTATGGTGAGTGATACACGTTACCAAATAAAAATGTAGTACTAGTAAACTAAAGAGACCAAGTGAAAGAATCATATGAAGCGAAAGATAATATATGAATAAAAGATAGTCGCAATCACATGTCCACACTTCCAACTTTATTATAGATCACAATAAATCAAATATATACATAAACAATCTATTGACACCATGAATTTGGCAAAAGGCAAAGGCCTATATACCATAGATGAATGCCGCTCCTTTTGAAAGTGCGCTTAATCGACGGTGTTTACGCTTTTACATATCTATAAACAATCTATTGGCACTAACTAAGTTTAACTTAAACCATTGGTTATATTACAAATCTTTGCTTTCGGCATAATATCTTAATTTTTTTCTTTCTTATTTGTTGAGTTGATATACTGATTTGTTATTTTAATTTCACTTTTCATCTTTTTCGTATTCCATGTGGACTTTTAGAGAAAGAAATTATTATTGCTGAAAATTTAAACGAAATTTCGGTCGAAACTCAATTTGGTTGATTTCGGCCAGAAATCAAGATAGAAGATATGCTTAAGAATTAATGAAAAAAATATATATCTGGCCTTGTCGATGAATTAAATGAGATCGTACAATTTCAAACTTGGGTTCCTTTTTTGTTTAGGCAACATCAAGGTTGATGATGAATGTCTCTTGAAAGTAGGTTAGACAACATGGTTTAGCTCATTAATTATTTTTGCCCAATTTGCTTTAGATGCTTAAGATTTTGGTGGTTATATATGTTGGTTGTTGGGATTTGCACACACAAGGCTTTCACACACTCAAGAAGATCACACACACACTCACTGTTGTATGAGATCACACAATGCAGAAACACACACACTCACACTTTGAGTATTGAAGATGATAATCTTGGAGAGAAACTGGAAAACTCTTTATTGATTAAACTTCTAACTACATACACGGTTTATGAGCTATTTAAAGCTCTACAATCAAGTAGCAACTGCTACTAACTAACTACAACAAGAATCAAGAAAACAAGAAGAATAACCGCTACATCTCAGCTAACTAACTGCTGCTCCAACGGCTAGTTTCTCTAGGTTGCTTCTTCCTTCTCGGCTCAAGACCGAACTCCCTTCTCGGCTCAAGACCGAACTCCCTTCTCGGCTCAAGACCGAACTCCCTTCTCGGCTCAAAACCGAACTTCCTTCTCGGCTAGTTCCAGCTCAAAGCCGAGCTTCCTTCTTCTGCCTTCTTCTTCCAACTGAAATGAGCACTCCATTATTACAATTCTCCACCTGAGGGCTCATCTCAGTTCTTGCACAAACATTGATCAACTTCTTGCAATGATCAAACTTGTCTCTACCTAGAGACTTTGTTAGCATGTCAGCCGGATTGTGCAAGGTGTTAATCTTAATCACCTTCACTCTCCCCTTCTCAATCTCATCTCTAATAAAATGCAACTTTATGTCTATGTGCTTGCTCCTTTCATGAAAACCCGGATGTTTAGCCAAGCACATAGCTGAGCTGCTGTCACAATGAATCACCATTGTCTTTTGGTCAAAACCAAAGTCAGAAATCACTCCCTGAATCCAAAAGCTCTCCTGTACAGCTGCAGTGAGAGCTATATACTCTGATTCTGTTGTTGAGAGAGCAACAACACTTTGCAAACCTGATTTCCAGCTGATTACAGTTCCAAACATGGTGAAAAGATAACCTGTTTGGGACTTTCTGTTGTCCAGGTTTGCAGCATAGTCTGCATCACAATAGCCCTGCACAACCTCCTCAGATTCACCTTCCCAGCCATTGAAGACAATTCCCCAGCCACTGGTTGACTTCATGTACCTCAATATCCACTTAAGAGCATTCCAATGCTCCTTCCCCGGGTCAGCCATGTATCTGCTAGTCACTGAGATAGCATGTGCCAGATCTGGTCTGGTACAGATCATAGTATACATAACACTTCCAACCACACTAGCATAAGGAATAGACTCCATCTCCTCAGCCTCTTGCTTAGATTTAGGGGCCTGCTCCTTTGAAAGCTTAAAACTCTGGGACAGAGGAGTTGATGCAGCTTTTGCATTTTCCATTTTGAATCTCTGCAAAACTTTCTCAATATAGTCAGTTTGAAGCATCCACAGCTTCTTGCAGCCTCTGTCTCTCTGAATGTGTATGCCTAGGATCTTCCTTGACTCTCCTAGATCCTTCATTTCAAAGCTAGACTTCAAATCCTCCTTGACTTGCTGAATTTCTGTCATAGAAGGTCCTGCAAGTAGCATATCATCCACATAGAGCAATAGATAGGCAATAGGTGTTTTTCCCTTCCTCTTGATGTAGATGCAATCATCAAACTCTGATCTAATGAAGCCAATCTTCTTCATTTGTGCATCAAACTTCTTGTTCCACTGTCTAGGACTTTGCTTAAGACCATAAAGACTCTTTTGTAGCAAGCACACCTTGCTTTCTTCACCACTCTTCACATAGCCCTCTGGCTGATCCATGAAGATAGTCTCCTCTAGGTCTCCATTTAGGAAGACAGTCTTCACATCAAGCTGCTGCAATTCCCAGTCTAGCTGATTCACCACAGCCAACAAAATCCTAATAGAAGTGTGCTTAACAACCGGAGCAAACACCTCATTGAAGTCAACTCCTTCTTGCTGTGTAAATCCCCTTGCCACCAGCCTTGCTTTGAACCTGATTCTGTCTTTATCAGTGGTCTCTACCTTCTTTTTAAACAACCACTTGCAACTGATCAGCTTCCTCTCCTTTCCATCTGTATTCAGCTTGGATTTGTCCACCAAAATCCAGGTTTTGTTCTTGAGTAAAGACTCTATTTCTTCATTCATGGCCTCTATCCATCTCTCTCTGTCTTTGCTTCTCATGGCCTCTTTATAGGTGAGAGGATCAGCAATATCAATACTCTCAGCAGCACACAGTGCATAATAGACCATATCTGCAAATTTCTCAGGAGGCTTTGCATTTCTCCTTCCCCTATCTCTTGCAATCTGGTACTCTCTGGTAGGATCTGCTGTGGGCTCATCATTTCTTCTTCCTTGAGCTGGAGCACCATCACCCTCTGGATCAGGTTCATCTTCTGAGTCAGTGACTCCACCTGCTCCTAGGCCAACTCCCATAGGCTCCACCTTGAAGAAATCACTCTCAACTTCACTGGAGTCACTGGAGTCCAGCTTATCTTTCAAGTAGGGCATCTGATCCTCCAAGAACACCACATCCCTACTCACCACCACCTTCTGCCTACCAAGCTCAATACACCAGAGCCTATACCCCTTAACACCCCTCTGATATCCCAGCAAGATACATTTCAGAGCCCTAGCTTCAAGCTTACTTTGCCTAGCATGAGCATAGGCTGCACACCCAAACACCTTGTATTTTGAGTAGTCACTATGAGCTCCATACCACATGTAATCATGAGTTTCAGATTTCAGGGCAGTAGATGGGCATTTATTGATGAGATAGGCTGCTGTATACACCGCCTCTCCCCAGAACCTGCTGCTCAAACCAGAACCAAGAAGCAGGCACCTCACCCTCTCTAGGATAGTCCTATTCATCCTCTCCACAACACCATTTTGCTGGGGATTACCGGGAACAGTACGGTGCCTCTTCATACCCTTCTCTTTGCAAAATATATCAAATTCAGCAGACAAGAATTCCAAGCCATTGTCAGTTCTTAAACATTTAACACTCCTTCCTTTCTCTAGCTCCACCTCCTTACACCATATCTTGAACTTAGTGAGTGTTTCAGATTTTTCCTTAAGAATATATACCCACAACTTCCTTGTATAGTCATCAATGATAGCTAGATAATACTTTCCTCCACCAATTGAACACACCGGTGAAGGCCCCCAAAGATCACTATGTATGTAGTCTAAAGAGGCTGTAGAAGAGTGAATACCTGTAGGATAGGGTGCCTTCTTTGCTTTTCCAAGTATACACTGCTCACAGGGGTCCATCTTGTTGAAATCTCCAGAGATCAGGCCCTTCTTGATGAGTTCTTTCAAGCTTCCTTCTGCTGGATGGCCCAGCCTCTTGTGCCATAGCATTAGGGAATCATCTGACACAGCATTGCTTTCTCCATCAACAGCCTTAGCCTTCAAATAATAGAGAATATGCTCTCTGTCAGCCTCCATCATCACTGCATCTCCAGATTTCACAAACAATTTTCCTTGACTCATTAATATAGTGAACCCCCTCTGCTCCAACATTCCCAATGAGATGAGGTTCCTCTTCACTTCTGGAATATACCTCACCCCAGTCAGGATCTTCACAGAGCCATCTTGTAGGCTTAGCTTCACCTTCCCTATCCCTTTTATCTGACAAGTATGATTATTTCCAAGAACAACCGTACCCGATGCTTCTTGAAGATCATGAAACCAGCTTCTATTGGGGCACATATGGAAGCTGCACCCCGAGTCCATTATCCACCTGTGACTGACCCCACTGTCACTAATATTCATAAGTTGAGCCGGGGGATCAGCACTCTCCACACAATCAGATTGGTTGTGTCCCTCAGAGGCCATCTTCCTCTTCCATGCATGACAATCTTTCTTCAAATGTCCAGGTTTCTTGCACCAATAGCAAGCTCTGGTTTCCTTCTGAGCATCAGAACTTGAGGGTTTAGGGCCCTCAAACTTCTTCTTGAAGTTCTGCTTCTTGAACTTCTTCACATTCAAGGCCTCTGCAGCTTGAACATTGGAGCTTGCAGAGCCTCTGTTGGCTGTCTTCTGGAGTTCTTTGGCCATCAAGGCTGAATAGACTTCTGCATAGGTGATAGGTTTATCTCTTCCATAGATAATTGCATCACTTAACTGGTCATACGAGCTAGGCAAGGCATTCAATGTGAGAATGGCCTTATCCTCATCTGAAATCTTGACATCAACAGATCCCAGGTCATCAATGATCTTGTTGAACTCCTCTAGCTGCTCAATGATGGACCTATCTCCAGAAAAACTATAGGCATACAGCCTCTTCTTGAGATACAGCCGGTTAGCCAAGGATTTGGCCAAGTAAACTTCATCCAACTTGTCCAAGATCTCCACCGCAGTCTTGGCTTCTTGAACATCCCTCAAGACCTTATCTCCAAGGCACAGAATCACTGCAGAATGTGCCTTGAGCTGCATCTCCTCCATCTTTGCCTGAGCTTTATCATCAAGCACTGGAGCCTTTCCTTTCTCCTCTGGTTTTGCAAGAACTGCGGCCAAGCCTTGTTGAATCAAAACCGCCTTCATCTTCATCTTCCACAGGCTATAATCATTCTTGCCTGTGAACTTTTCTGCATCAAGCCTTGCTGCCATCTCTGAAACCGTTTGATCCTCTGCAAATCAGCTTCAATATCCCCCTTCCCACAGACGGCGCCACTTGTTGGGATTTGCACACACAAGGCTTTCACACACTCAAGAAGATCACACACACACTCACTGTTGTATGAGATCACACAATGCAGAAACACACACACTCACACTTTGAGTATTGAAGATGATAATCTTGGAGAGAAACTGGAAAACTCTTTATTGATTAAACTTCTAACTACATACACGGTTTATGAGCTATTTAAAGCTCTACAATCAAGTAGCAACTGCTACTAACTAACTACAACAAGAATCAAGAAAACAAGAAGAATAACCGCTACATCTCAGCTAACTAACTGCTGCTCCAACGGCTAGTTTCTCTAGGTTGCTTCTTCCTTCTCGGCTCAAGACCGAACTCCCTTCTCGGCTCAAGACCGAACTCCCTTCTCGGCTCAAAACCGAACTCCCTTCTCGGCTCAAGACCGAACTCCCTTCTCGGCTCAAAACCGAACTTCCTTCTCGGCTAGTTCCAGCTCAAAGCCGAGCTTCCTTCTTCTGCCTTCTTCTTCCAACTGAAATGAGCACTCCATTATTACATTGGTATTGTTATCGACTCTTTACATAATCTTAATAAAAGTTAATGTTGCTAATTCATTTATTTTGTTTAATTTGATCCTTTATAATTAAAAGTGAACTACACTAATAGTCACTGATCTTGTCGAAAAATACACCAATGATCCTTAAAATTTTTTTATATTATTTTTGGTACGATAAGACCAAAGTAATCCTAGGCACCACTAATGTGAATATTTAAAGTTTTGGAGCATTTTGGACCTTTCAACTCTCCTTTTAATTTTTTTCATTTTTTCTTCCATCACCATTTTCTTTTATAAACTCAATTATATTTCTTTTATATAATACTTGATGCTTTATGATTTCAAAAATTTAAATAAGAAACCAAATGTTTTAATTATCCTTTATTTATTTTTAAAATTAAATATTATTTATTATACAACTTAATCTGTATGTTTGCTAAGAAAAAAATATATTTAATAGTAACATTTTTTAATATAAATATTAAAGTGAATTATAGAAAATTCTTTGTGGGATTTTTTTTACTTAAAAATTTTACTTATATTTTTAAAATTTGAGAAGAAAAATATTATAGTGAATTATAGTAATTTTTTATTGAAAAAATGTTACTTAAATATTTAAACGATACTATACTTAAGTCAAAAATAAATATTTTAATTACGTTAATTAAAATACAGTATAGTGAAAAACATTTTTTAAATATAATAATTAAAATTTAAGTGAATTATTATATCTAACGTAAATTAAAGCGAACTCTTGCAAGTAATATTTTTTTACTAAAAATAATAAAGTGAACTATAGTAATTTTTTCATTATAAAGCTTAATCTATATGTTATTCAAGTAATTATTTAAAAAAATTAAGTGAATTAATTCAAAAGAAAATATTTTTTGTTGTAAAAGGTGCTTTTATGTATGTCCAAAATAATTGCATGATTGAAGAGATACCAAAAACTGTAATTTCCAGATACCAAAAATGCCCTTCATGGCATTTAGGAGATTTTTCGAATGCAGAGGGGTATAAAAGACCGACAGGTACAAAAAAATGTAATTTTTAGGGACCAAATAGGCTATAAAATTTTTTTATGGACCGTTGGTTTATATTTTCGACAAGATCAGAGACTATTAGTGTAGTTCACTCAAGTGGATATAACATTGGATGTGATATCTCCTTCTTTGAATTATTTGATGTACTTTTAACAATGAAGAAAATATCGATAGATCATATTTCCTCACTCTTTAGGTGGGGAGTAGTAGTATAGAAAATGTCACTAATTTAATAATATAAAAATCAAACAAATCTAGCTTTGTGTTTGGTTTTTAATTCGTGGATATAAATATACACTAGAAATTTAAGTTTATGTGCACATCATAGATACTAAGAAAACAAAATACCAATATATTGCATTTTTTATGTAAATATTGTATACAGTACTAACTACCAATTTATGAGACATTTGCATGTGGTTTCCTCAAGTATTTGAAGATTCTCCTAACACGAAGACCAAAAATTTGGCACAAATTTAATGTGATTCAAACTATCAACGGTGGCAAAAATGCGTGAAGGAATTACAAATATTTTTAGAAAAAGCATTAGAATTTCCTCTTTATTTCATTATTATCTTTTAGGCATCATGTGCTTGACGAGTAGCATCCACTCTAATAAATTAATGAAATTTTGTTCCAGCTTTTTGTTTGTTTTCTTTTAGGTGATTGGAATTCTAAAAGGCCTCAAGAATACTTTAGTGGGAAATTGTTGCATCCAACCAACTATATATATGGAAATGTCATATCAATAATAAAAGGATCAAACTATAGACTCAAAATGTGTAAAGTCAGCAATCAATCTAGTAGTAATTTTTAAAAAGGAATAATATTATTTTAATATCTATGAACTTTTTCCCTAAAAGTACACCAATGTACATAAAAGGAAAAAAATAGTATTTTCATATCCACCGGTCGTTTCAATTACAAATTAATTTTATTATTTCAAATTTTATATATTTATTAAATTCCCATTTTTATAGAATTAACATAAAATAATAGGAATTCAAAAATTAAATAATCGAACTTAATAGTTTATAGACCAATTATGGAGCCCACTCTTATTTTTAGCTTTTTTATTGTACTACTAGTTATCAATAGGGTCATGGTATTTTATATTAATTTTAAAATAATTTATAACATTCTAATGCAATTTGGAATTTTTTTAATTTAAGGTATGTATTGTATTGTGAATATACGAACAACTGTGATTTGAGAACTATTCTACAGACAGTATTAGAAAAATAAGTTCTGTTACTATTATTGCATTTAGAGAATAATGCCCACAATTGTTCTATTGCTATGAGAAAATATTGCCCATAACTATTCGTTCACTATTAATGGTGATTCTTTTCTCATCGTTCCACAAATGAAAAAAAAGTCAAATTGTTTGTGGAGTGTGGCAATAAAACAAAAGGCATCATACATTGAAAAATAGAAGAAAAAGTATTGTAGAATCACTTTATAAGGAGTCATCAAGTAATTTTTTAAGTACACTCTTCTGCTAATAATTCATAGGCCACTTTTAAATGTGGACAACTGTGACGTTTTAGTATTTAAAAAAATATGTGTAAAAATTAATATCAAATTTTTATAATAAAAATCAATTTTTTGTAAAAACAATTTTGAAAATAAATTGTGTGGGCGCCGCTGGCCAACTATGCCAATTGCAATTTGAGGTAACTTATGTATGATCTGTCCTACTTAATATTTTAGTTTGAGTATATTGCCATAATTTTTTTTATATTGTAATGAACAACTTTAATTATGCTGATTCTTGTGAGAAAGAAATCTCGACAAATATGATGTTGCGCATAACTTTGTGTTATTTGACAATATTATACTATATTTTGTTGCATGGTCAATTGCAATCATGTACTCATACTCTTTATAACGTGCCTATTACTTTACAATTTACATGGAATTGGCAGTTGACACACACCAATAATATCTCAATCAATTACTAGTAACTACTTAACTGCCCTCACATTTTGGAAGATACAATTCTATGTACTACTACTCCATGTTACGGAAATTAATCACTTATCTATCTATATGTTGTTTCATAAAGATATCATCCGTTGCTAACTTTCTTAAATTTTTAACTCACCAATGCAGTGTATTAAAAATGTCAACACGGTGATATTGAAATGTCAACATAAACTTAGTTGTTATTTTAATACATTGTGTTGACATTGATATTTAAAATGCCAAAACAAAATTTGTGTTGACATTTTTAATACATTGCATTGATAAGTTAACAAGTTATCAATTTAAAATAAGTTAGCATTATAACGTTCCTTATCTATATAATATTTCATCTATCATATTTGTGTTGACATTTTTAATATACTGCGTTGATGAGCTAGCAAGTTATCAATTTTAAAAAAGTCAGTATTATAACGCTCCTTATTTCATATATCTATATAATATTTCATCTATTTGTGATAGTATGTTTCGTTTTAAGTTTTAAGTTGGTGTGGATTATATGAAATATGAAAAAAAAGTGGAGAGAATATTTTTTTAAAATTTGGACTTTTAACCATGGAAATATAGCAAAACGAGGCATACTAATGCAGTTATGAAGACAAAAGATAAAATAAAGAATAGAATCTTAAACATCGAGTAGCTTAAATAAAAGTGATAATCTAAGAACATTTTTTATACTAAATATTAATAAATTAATGCTGCGTGTTTTAACTTTAATTTTCGTCTATTGAAGTAGTAGAATATATTCCTCAAAACGTTTTTATCTATGCACCACTGATCCCTATGTCTATTGCTTCTACTAACAATCTATTTCCTCTAAATTTTAAATTGCCATTTATTACTACTCCTACTATTTATAAGTCTATACTGCTACTAGCCTATTATTAATTTGGTCTTCCAGAATTTATACATCTGCAATATATAATGCAGAATTTATTTATCGTTTGATGGGATATCCATCTTATTTATTATTTTAACTAATTATATTTGGTTCTTTATTATACCATCAGTTTTAAATTTTACATTTTATATCATTGATCTCTGTTTTTAATAAGAGAATCAGCCAGATTTTTTGGGTAAAAGTACGCAAAATTAGATGATACTCTATTTCCCATCATCACAAGTTCACAACTACTACCAGTGCACTACACGCATAGATATATTAATAAAGAGTCTCATTATAGCAAATCTACTCCTTATTATCGAACTGCAGAATCATACTAAACTAGGGTTTTTAGATCTAATTTTTTTATGGATGAGATGCGCAAATTTATAAGTTATTTTCGTCTTCATCACGAGCCAATTTTAATTCATCCCAAGACAAATAAGTCATACTAACATATTACGAAGATTTAACTTTATTCCAGAATATATTACTTCATTCTAGTAGGTTTTTACTTCATTCCAATAGGATTATTACTTCATTCCAGTACGTAAAAATGCGGTTTCGCCGTCGCGTACCGTTCTTTTTCTCTACAATATCTATCACCGCCGCCACGGAGCTGAATAAAAATGGAATGATAGCCTAATTGAATGGTGTAATAAGCACATGGAATAATATAATAAACTATTTGAATGAAGTATGTGTAGAAGCATTTGAAGTCCTACTGGAATGAAGTAAAAAATATTTCCCAATGAAGTAATAAACCTACTAGAATAAACTACTTTTTTAAAGTGAATAAAGTAAAAATCCAGGTCAATGAATTCGAATGAAGCATGTGTTGAATCATTTCAAAACCTATTGGATGTAAGTAAAAACATACTATAGTTTCAATGTATTAAGTATCGGAATGAAGTAATAAACATAATATAATGAAGTAAAGTGGGCTTGTAATGAAGACCGAAATAATTTACACAGCAACGCATCTCATTAAAAAAACTAGATCTAATGGCCTAAATTTGGTCTCTAGTTCGGTCTTTAAAATTGGTTCGACATTGATCATAACTCTATTAATAAATAACTATGCTTTAAGTTTGTGAATCTACTAAAATATAATCTAGTCTATACATTAAATTTTAAGTATACTTTATATTTGATTATTTTATTTGACAGTAAATTAATTTATGCTTAATTAAAAATACAATGTGGTTTTTTCTTATAAGTGATAAAATTGACTAGATAGTTTTCCTTAACACTGTTTAAATTATAAATGTATACGTTAAATATGAAATTAATGTTTTTATACAATTAATTTCACTAACAAGTTTGCTAGTGAACTAGCTTGAATAACTATATAACTCAAAATTGATTTGTTGTGCTAACGAATCTTTATTAACGAACTTGAACATTTTTTTTATCTAAAATCATCTCTAATTATACATCAAATCTCATTTTTAGTATAGAAAACTTCTTCAATCATACTGTAAATCAAAACCTATTTTTGCGTTTTTTTTATAAAACAACATCAGATATGGAGCCACTACAAAAAAAAATGTGATACATATATTTATAAATGATGTAAAATTTGAGTTTGGTGTAAATAAATTGGAGTACAATTTTACAATTGGAGTACAATTTTACACTTAACAAAATTAGCTTTACATATGCAAACAGTCTAGACCATGCATGAGAACTATGACTTGAATGAATTAGATTACATACTATTGGATATTGGATACTAAATTATTGAATGAATTAGATTACCTTTAAATTTTGGATATTGGATACTAAATTATTACCGTTTAAATGATTTTTATAATAAATAATCCATTTCACCATTTAAATCACGAATTACAAAAAAAATACTATTTTTTATTAAACTATCAATTTCAACAATTTATATCACAGATGTCGAATTAAAAGAAGCCATTTGTAAAAGTTTTGTAAGATCATGGCTCGGCATGGAAATACATATGAAATCAAATTCCCAACATCATATCCAGCTTTATATTACTGAAAATTTTCATTATAAACCTTCAATTTCACCAACTAGATCACGAATTAAAAAAATCATATGTATTAAACTACTATCAATTTCGACCAATTATATCCTGAATCACAAAAGGTCATTTGTTAAAGTTTAGTAAAATATGTACAATTTGTGATTTGGCATAAAATTGCATTAATATAAGATCAAATAGCCAACATCAATACATCATATTCAGCTTAGAATTGCTGATTTTCTTTGTGATATAAATCTATAATTCACCGAAATCCATAGTCCATGCCCAAATTAAAAATTTTAATACTAGTAATTTAAGATATATTTAACCGTACATACTAAAATAGCCTTTTGTAATTATAGAATAAGGCGTGAGAAGCTTTAATTAATCAATTGAATTGGCATTTACCTCATAATATACAGATTTCCTTTAACAAATCACGAATGTCTTTAGCTAATTTGATTCGTAATTTGACAGAGCTTTAATCCACTGGTTTATATATTAGCGAGAAGAAGACTTTCATTTTCGTTGTGGGAGTATGTAACACAAGCTGAGTAGATTTGAAATAAATAATCAAGAAAAAAAAAAGCATCTTTTCCCATGATTCCTATGCCTCAATTTTAATTTCTTTCGTTGCTTTGTCCTTTTCCTTTTCCAGCCATTTATAAGATCCAAGTAAGCTCAAGTCTTTGAGGTGAGATGGTTGATTGTTGTTAGGATCAAGAAAGATACATACAATACAACGCAGCCCCCAAAATTTGAAGGTGGGGGCCGTGATTTCGCGACCCTAAATTTGTTTTAGAGAAAATGGTGTTTATAACCGAAGATATGATCAAGGATTTTCAAGCCCAGATAGAAAAAAGTCAGCCTTTTTCTGCTTCCCAACATTTCACATTTTTTTTATTTGCTGATGTTTTAATCCTTTCATTGCAGTCGATGCATCGCTGAAGAAGACATTCATGGTTTGTAATTTTGTGTTGATTTGTTTTATGTTTTTTTTTTTGAGTGTGTAAAGAGAAGTGATTGACTTTTGAAGTTCTTGATTTTGTAATAATGCATAATAATATATCGTTAGTAGTTTCTGTTTACCCGAAAATATTGGATGGAGGAGAGAGGTTGGAGTGGTCAATGTCAACGTATAGTTGCAACATTGAAGAAGACTTTGGTGGTTTGAAATTTTTATCTACTTTTGTCTGAATTTCCTGTAGTCGGTTACTGAGTTTGAGTAACTTGCTTAGTTTGCGAGAAAAAAAGTTGTAAAATTTGGATTATTTTTACTATTTGCTTTTCTTTTCAGCAAGTAGTGTTCTTGAGCTATGCAAACAAATCTAAGGTTACTTTAGTTAATCTGTTTTTTTTGTTGGTTTATGTATCATTAATTGTACCAGCGTGAGTTTCACTTGATAGGCAAGTTTTTGTGCCTAAGATCCACAGATTGTTTAATGTAACTTTTGGTTTTACATTTGCCATAAAAAAAATTGACTGAAGTGAATAGGTACTTATGATTGAAGGCCGACAAAATAAGAATGGTGGATGAGGATTCGAAACTTGAACTAAAGAATTGGGGAAGAGAGCCTTTAGCTAAAGATTGATGTATTGGAACTTATTTGGAGTGTATTTGTTCGTCCCCATAATTTTATTTTTTTACAACTTTTGTTCTTCTTTGATAATATGCAGAATGTACATAGTGGTTATGAAAGGGAGACCTTGGCGAGGTTTATAAAAGCTAGGGAAGGAAGTATTTCGGAGGCATATGATATGGTTTGCTTCGAGCCTGCAATACCTTTTCTCCTTTTAAATTGCGTTGATTAGTTATGAAGCATACCGTAAAACTACTCGATATTTTCCAGCTTGTTCAGAGTTTAAACTGGAGGATACAGAATGACATCGATAACATACTGGCGGTGAGTTTTGGGATCATTTTCTTGAATGCATATCATATCGCATTCCTTGTGTTTCAAATCATTCTAGTCCGGTTTCATTTGATTTTTCATCAAATCTTATATTTGGTCAGTTGAAAACAATGTCAAAGTTGGAAGTTGTGACAAAATTTATAAAACCTTCCAATGCTCAAAACACAAAAAACTCTTCATCTTAACCTACTCGCATGCCATGGAAATGACGCAAATATTTTTTCCACACGTTGATGATGACACGGCTGTTTCATGTTTTATAGTTTCAGTTTTATTGTCCCTTTGCAGAGGCCAATTAACCCTAGTGACGTCTATAGAGCAATTCGGGATACTCAGCTTGTAGGGATATGTGGATGCACTAAAGAGGTTAATTCTAACTTCTTTTACAAGACATATTTTTACCTTGTTCCATAAATCTGGCGTAATGTCTTAGTCCCTAACATCTCGGTTTATTTTCCAGGGTCTTCCCGTCATTGCTATTGGCGCTGGGCTCAGCACATATGACAAAGGATCTGTAAGATGTCTATGCTTTACTTCCTTAAAGCAACCGCCTCTGATCATACACCGCGTTTTATATTCCATATAGCAAGATTGTGTTTGATGTGCCTGTGTAGTGTATATGTTTTCTTTTTTTGCCAAGCATTCCTTTCTAACGATCTTCTCCTGTTTTAGATTCACTACTATATTCAGTCACACATCCAGATGAATGAATACAGAGATCGTGTGGTATTGGTAAGCACCGCCATCCAATTTTCAATCTTCAGCTACCTGTGCATCTCTAATTGTATCTGTTTGACCTACGTTGTGTTTTTGCAAACAGCCTTCCGCTTCCAAAAAACATGGACGATATATCGGGACATGCATAAAGATTCTGGATATGACTGGTCTAAGGCTTTCTGCTCTGAATCACATGAAGGTAACATGTCCATCTTCAATTCCATGTCCTTTACCAGATGTTTTTTGGTCTATTACGAGCTAATTTTGTACCTGCATCGAAGATTTTATAGCCACTCAATCTGTACGAGAATCGTAATCTCTTTGCCTAATTGATAAAAGAATTTGATCTTATAAGGTCTTTTCTGCTTAAAACTTAAAAGCCTGGCTTAAAACTTAAAAGCCCTCATTAATTGAATTCAAACAGATTTCTTGCATATTTGCCTCAACAATATAATAAAAGGCACATTGAAGTTATATGAGCATTTGTGAATTAGCAACTTCTATCGAATAAAAGGAACTCTTGTTCTTTCTCATTCCGGCATCGATTGTAATGCTAGAAGAGTTTGACAACCGGCCTGCATTAATGATGAAATGAGCGAACCATTTGTCTTTTTTCGTGTAAAAATTGCGGTGGAATTCATATATACAAAACTAATATCAATCCACCTCTCTTGTTTGCAGTTGTTATCTGCAATATCTACAATTGATGATTTGAACTATCCTGAGAAGACGGAGACTTATTACATAGTCAATGCCGGATACATATTTTCATCATGTTGGAAGGTCTGACATCGGACAACGATGCACTTAATATGTTTGCATGTCAGTATTCGAATAATGCCATATTTCCCTTTCATGTTTGCAGGTTGTTAAACCCCTTCTACGAGAGCGAACAAGAAAGAAAGTTCAAGTTCTCTCTGGCTGTGGCGAAGATGAATTGTTGAAGGTTGGCACTTTTCTGGCTCATGTTCTTTCGCTAGCGAGTCCCTTAATAAATTCATCTCAAAAAAACATCATATTTTCTCACGCCTCGTCGTTCAACTCTCACGATACGCCTCATTCTGCAGATTATGGATTATGATTCCCTTCCGCACTTCTGCAGAAAAGAAGGTTCTGGATTTCAGAGATCTAGAAATGGAATGGTTGGCCGTTGCTATAGCTTGGACCATCCCTTCCATCAGCAGCTCTACAAGTACGTAAAGGAGCAAGCTGCATTACTGGAGTCGGTTGCTCCAGTGAAAGATGGTTCGGTCCACGTAGATTATCCCGAGCCTGATCCAGAAGACGTGAAAGTTGCACAAACCATAGAATCCGAGTTCCAAAAGCTTGAGAACCGGAAAGGGGTCTGTGACTCGTTGCACGAGCTTGAGATAAGTGGGGATTGAGGCCAGCCGGTGGAACGTTTCTTATATTATTACAAACAAAAGCATTCTACGAAGCACTAGGGCTGGAGACGTAGGAGCCGTCGAGGATGTGAGGGTCCATCCTTTTATTGTTGGAATCGCACGACTTCAAATGTGTAAAATGGATGGTCCTACTATTCTGCTATTGTTCTTCTTTTGTATATTTTTGTTATACAAGGCTTATAAATAGAAAGGTGCAACAGCAGACTTTGCAGCATAATTGATGATCCACTCTTATCTATTTTTATAAAATTTTATTATTGTGTGAATTGAGATATTTTGGGAATGTAGTCTATAAACATTGATTGGGAAAAAATGCAAAATATGCTCAATGCTATACAAACACAGCACATTCAATAAATACACCAGAATCAATACATTATATATGCTTATAAAGGTGTCTGCATTGGCCATATATTCAATAGTTGGTCGTGACTCGGTCGCATGGCCATTGCACCTGTACAAACTACTCAACATGTACAAACTAAGGTAGGAAGGGACATAAAATACCGAACATCCATACTGCGTCCCGGCAACTTATGTTTTCTTTCTTGTCACTTCTTGTCGTCCATCCTCACTGAGACTCTGCAACCATCTCTGATCGTACAACATAAGCAAATGCTACCAGGAACTTAGCTTGATTGCCTGTAGCACTTGTAGGCAAATGCAACTGATGTAGCAGCCATAACAACAGCAAGAGCAGCATATGTATCTTCCCTCTCCCAGCTTTCGTACCACGTAGGCATTGAGCAGACCCTACCTGGGCCAACCCCTTTGCCACTATTTTTCCGTGAGATGGGTTTTTTGGAGCTCTTCTTAGATTCAGTGGTAAAGTTTGGTACAACTGGAGGGTCTTCTCTTTTCTCTTCTAGCATGTGGTTCTGACAGCAAGAGAAGTCTCCATTGACCTGACAACAACCCTCGCCCCGCGTTTGAGATTCACACACTCTACCACTTTCTTCATTTGTTTCTATAGAGTCCTTCAAGCTCCTATCCATACTTGACCCACCATGAACCTTGAACCTTAATTCCTGTGTTTTCTTCTGTTCTTCTCCAGATAATCCCATCTGTCCCCTGTAACAAAACAATAATGTCCAATGACTAAAAGAAGGACTAAAACAATTGAATTTGTCCAAAAAATAGATTACGACCAACTCTAGAATCAGAAGCAATGAAAACAAACCAAATAGTAGTTATCATCCATGTAAACCATTTCTGACACCAGACTTGCTCAAAAATTCAACTAAAGAAAAATCTTACGAAAGTGGAACTCTCATTCCCTTCTTTATTAACCAATGTATATTCTTCACCCTTTCCTTTATCAAGGGAAAAGGTACTGTTATGTCGCGCTTCTTCCGGTATCAATATAACATCAGGCATCTACTTTGTTGCTTAAATTTAGAGAATACCAAACATTTATGGACAAGTTTTTTTTATTGGATTTCAGGTTCCAACATTATAAGGAGCCTCTAATTTAACATGCAGCATATTTACATACATGGAAGATAAAGGAAAATACCTCCACAAAAAATCTATGATTTCTCCTTTACCAATATGCTGTTCGAGCAAAAGAGGCACATCTTCAGGCATAACGTATCCATACCTGCAGCATAGTGGTCATAAGAAAAGAGGTACTTACAGGTCAGAGCAACTCAGATATAGACACGCGTTGGCATCTTCCTCTTCATAAGGGTTCTCATAACTTCTAATAAGAAAATAATCAATAGCTGCAAAAGGCAATTCTATGACCAAACAAAATCACTAACCAATGCCCTGCGACTTCTTTCTTCATATTTGGTCCAAAAATGATCACGTTCCCTGCATACTTATGGCCTCCAATGTGTGAACAGGGGCTAACAGACACTTTTCCTTGTAGATCACGCAACTCAATCTCAGTTTTAAGTTTACTAATGATAGATGGTCCGCATACACCACATCGCCGATCCCTTGACCCATGGCAGCATACAAAGATGTACCAGCCCCTTAGATGTTCTGGACTTCCAGGCAACCATTCACCATTCTTCACAAGCACTTCCTCAACAAACGTGTCGACATCAAAATGTGTTAATCTCCTGCAATAACAGTTGATATTAGTCCAAGCGATGGGACATTAAGGACGCCAAAGGTTTACTTCAGCATTAAAAGAGGGATTTCTTTTCTTTAACCTGTATCTGATCATATCCGGAAATATTAACACATCACCATTTGATGTCTCGGTTCCATCATGTCCCTCACATATTGTCAAGCGAGTCTGAGAGGAAAGGCACATTAAAGGATAATGATCATTAACACAGCCATTTCCAAAAAATTGCCAGAAAACAGTATCAGGGAAAATATGCGCTATGATACAAATTACACGAACGATATGCTCATAAATTCATCACATAGGGCTAGTAACCATAGTGCTTCTAGCACTTCCATACAGAAACCAAAACACCGACTACGGAGGGAACTATTATTGAAAAGTATGATATTATTTCCGAATCCTCGGTAACGATGTACATTAGGTTGCAGCTTGTAGGATGTAAATCACAACTTTTCTTGTCATTTTCACTTACAAAATATTGATAGTCTTTTTACAACAGAATGCAATAATAACAAAGAATACATTAATTGGCTAAACATAAGCAAGATTCAAAAGCACACTGACTATCAAAAAATTAGGCAAAAGACACAATATAGCAAACAACAAAATGTTGAAGGCAGGCAGTTGACAACAGAAATTCAAATTTCGAAAACAGATAATTTTCACAGATCATCCAAATTCGGAGCAAACCAAAATATTATGTCAGAGTAACTGACATTATTAGAAAGGGCACCAGCCTATTTGAAATTTTCTAAACTCGTGGAACAGTGAGGCGAAACTGAACCACGATCCATCAACTGAAAAAACATAACATAAATTGGAAGAAAGGGGGGAAATCGGAAAAGAGTGATACCTGCCTCAGCATGGAAGGGTTTCTGGCAGCCAAAGCGGCGGCGAGGAGGCGAGGGAGGCGATCGAATTCGGCGGCCTCGACGCGGGGAGGCCAGACCTGAGGGTTTTTGTAGCAGAGGAAAACGTGGCGGTCGTAGAGCTCGACGGTGCCGACGAGCGGGGACTGCCTGAAATCGGGTCGGGCGAATCCGTAATCGGATTCGTTAAGAAAAGCAGAATCGTATGCGCCACCGAGTATGCTGCCGTCGTTCTGGAAGCTTCCGGAAGCGCTGCCGATTTGGGGGCCATCGAGGAGGTAGCTGTCGGCGTCGGAGACGGCGATGGGGGAAGAGGAGGGGTGGTGCCCACTCAGGAGCAAAAGCGGGTCATCGCGATTAGCAGCCATGAGTCAATTTTGGAGTCAATTTGGATTCTTCTTCAGTAAAAAACTCACACAAATGTGCCACTCACCATTTTCAAGCAGGTATGTCATTTACATCATCTCCAATGGTTCTAGACAAGCCATAGGCTAGCCACAACTCCTCATGGCATATCATCAGCCCTTAAAAACTCCTTCTGCCACATCATCAGGACATGCGACTGGACAAGCAATAGGCTAGTCACAATAAATAAAATTATAAAAAATAAATAATTATCAATCACACAAAATACAGAATTAAATTTACGACACAAATACGGGAAAATTCAATAATAACATTTAAATTAAAAAAAAGTACATTAATTAAAAAAAATACATTAATTTTAAAAAAAAACCCTCTTCCACGCACGAGCCCCCGCCTCACTCGTCGTGGCCGTCGCCGTCGCCGCCCGCGTCTGAGCCCCCCAACAGTGCCGCGGCGGCATCCAAATTGACCGGCATACTCTCGAGCATTGAGTGAAGAAATCTCTTCTCCACGGGTCAGTTGCCGCCTTTCAGTCAGCAAAGATCTTGTACATTTGAGCCCGCGTTTGTTGACGCGCGAAGAAGGCGAGCTCGACTGTCGACTTGCCAACAGGGGGAAGCCGACTAGACCTCCTGGGACCCCTGGCTAGCCCGTTGCGCCCGCCTTTGACCAACCGGGCGAGTGCGGCGAGTAAACGCGGGAGGGGACGGGAACTCCTGAACATCCTCGGGGAGGTCGTGGGAACCGCCGCTGCTGCCGCTGTAATCACCGTTATAGTTCAGTCGCTGCTTCTTCGGCCAGTCAGCATCGACACCTGTCCGAAACTTCTCGGAGTCCATCAACACCTCATAGCAGTTCCAGTAGGTGAACTCCTTATAAAGCCCGGGCACGGGGAAGGCTTTCTCCGCTATCCTCCTGCAGTCCTCGTCAGTTTGGCCACTGGTCTGCATGCTGAGGGCGTTGGTGTACAAGCCCGAAAATCGGGAGACCGCGGCCCTGATTCGGTCCCACCCCTTCCGGCACTCCTCCCCGCTGTGTGGCCTCACCTTCGGGCAAAAGGCCTTGTAGGCTGCTGATATTTTGGCCCACAAGTTGACGATCTTCTGATTGTTCGAATCGAGGGGATCATCGCAAACACTCACCCACGCCTTGGACAACGTGACGTTCTTCGCATCCGTCCACTTCCTCCGTGCCGGGCTGTCGTCATCAGCCGGCTGCGACGACTCGCCGACCACCCTCTTGCCCTTCCCCTTCCACTTGCCCTTCTTCTTCTTTGGCACGCCCCAACCCCGCCCTACTACCCCGTTTGAACGGGAGTGTCCGCATCCCCGAGATCTATCCTCAACTCCTCTAAGGAGAAAGTATCACACCTAGTGAACTGCGTCTCCGATGGGGTCGATGTGTGCGAAGAAGCAGTTAAAAAATCAAAACTGTGACGATAGACGTTGGCCTCCCCCCCGGCGTCCCCTGCATCCCCGGCTGCCACCACGGCATCATCTGCATCCCCGGCTGCCACCCCGGCATCATCTGCATCCCGGGTTGCATCCCCAGTACCCCCTGCCCGCCCTGCATCGCTGGCCCGCCCTGCATCCCCTGCCATCCCGGCATACTAGCCCCGGATGCCATCCCGTACATCATCTGCTGCCAAGGGTACATGTTGTAGTACCTGGCCATCGGACCCCATCCACTTCCCACGGGTACCGTGGGAGTTTGAGATCCGCTCGTCACTGGAGTAGACTCGTTGTTGTGCTCCATTTCGCGTTGTTGCTCTTGTACAGAAATTAAGATAGAGAGAAAACTCGTTGAAACAAGTGGTGCGAATAAAAATGACGTGCACATCGCGTATATATAGTGTTTCAAAAATTAAATAAAAAATAAAATAAAAAAATCGGCTTGTCGATCGGGAGCCGATCGGGAGCCTGCAATGGCGGCCAGCCGATCGGCAAGCGCATCGGCCAGCACCCGAAAATCGACGTGTGCTCGTCGTTTTCTCACCTATTTGCCGCTCGCCGGTTGCAATGGTTCGGCGAGCGGACCGGCCTAGCCGGTCCGCTCGCCGCCATTATGGATGCTCTTAAGGAGAAAATGGAGTAAATAAAAAATCTTTAACCTTCACGCTCTAATTTATCATTATTGGTATTTACTCTATACTACTTCAGATTGAGGTAGTCAACACAGTGTAAAAACATGTGGATTGACTTTAATAATCCGTTATATTGGTAGGATTATGGATTTATGGTTGCAAATATAAAATCTGATAAAATTTCAAATTGATTAGTTTGCACTCTATTAATGTTCGAGTTGATTGATCCAAATGAATAACTAAACAAAATAAAATAAAATAAAACCTCTAATTTTTTATTTAATAATATAGTACTCCATATTAGATTTTATTAATATACTATAATAATAATAGATAATATTTTGAATTTCCTATTATAAATATTTCAGATTCTGATACGTAGTCTAAATTTAATCGAAATATGTTTATATTCAATTTAAATTTTACAAAACCTTAAATTATATTGAAACATGTCAAGATTAATCATAATATATTCATATATGTTACTCCCTATATAATAATTCAAGATTTATCAAAGGTTATTCTAAAAAAAATATGTCATACATATTTTTTTAGTTTCTACACTAATCGTGTTTTGAATCAAAGTATACATATTGAAAATTTTCTATTTAAATATTCTACGTTTAATAAATATAAGAATTTTATAATTATGCATTTCCTTTGGATTTTTTGACATGTTTTAAAAATTTATTTTATAATGTCATTTATGTCTTTAATTTTGATACATATATTTATATAGTATTCCTACTTACTACTGGTATATTATAAGGAGTGATGCTAAATGGCCAAGTTATGACCAACAATAATATTAAAAAATTATCAAAATTCTGGGTAATTAATGCAAAATCGATGAAATTTATTCATCTAGAGAGTATCAATTTTTTAAAGACTAATATACCCTCAAATATTAAGTACTTATGCAGTAGTAGTAGTCTAGTAGAATATATTGTATTTGTATCTTCGAATCAATGGTACTCGTATATTTGTATCCAACCAATAATACTGATTAATGCATGTATACATTGTAGTATCATGTCACAGTATACTTGCTAGTCAAGAAATATATTCTACTATAAATTCAAATGTTGTTATGTTTTTTTATTCATTTTTTAGTTATAGAAAAAAATGAACAAAATGAAGTTTGATTTTTAAGCAACTTATAAAAGTAATTAGTCCTATAACTTTTACCAATTATATCTTTCTTTCACTCAATTATTTTTTTTTTGATTGTTCTCTTATTAAATCAATCGATTCTCAATTCAGTTTTCGATGTGAAGATTTAAATTGAGTTGATATTCAAATGTTGGATCCATACATAGTTAAAAATAGATGTTTCAATTAATTTTATATTGAATTGATAATTTCAGTTAACCTTAAATTTGTTTGAAAAAGAAAAAAAAATTAAGCATATTACTTACTGTAGTATTAGATAACTTCATCATATCTTTTTGATTATATATTATGGAGTATTGTAATAACTAAAATTAAAAATACTATTGTTAAGATTATATAATATAATAAAACTAATAACAAAAGTAGTAAAAAAGTTGAGTAACAAATTTAAAAAGAACGAAATAAATGAATTAAAATGAAACTACAAAGCCTAAGAGCATCCCCATCCGTGCTCTTTGGCAAGAGCACGGATATGGGCCCGGACCCACTGTTATTACTTTTTTACTCCCTGCTCTTTCCCAAGAGCACAACGCCCACATCCATGCTCTTCAGCAAGGACATGCTTAAGGGTCCCACCATTCTATTATTCAATTTACATAAAAACATTTCCATAATATTAAAATGCATTAAAATACCCCGAAATACTATTACAAATTACAAAAAAAAATTAAAAATTACATAATTAAAATCCTAAAAATTAAAAATTACAAATCTTGGTCGTCCACCAGGTAAGGTCGGTAGCCACCAGGAACTTGAGAACCTTGGGTTTGAGGAGGGGCCGAAAATTGCGTTTCTGGACTAGGGAATGGTTGTGAGCCGAACCATTCGTGGTTCCAACCACGGGAGTCGGAGGGGTGATCACCGGAGCCGGACATTTTTTTTGTAAGAGTGAAAGATTGAGAATTGATAAGAGAAGATGAGAGAATTTAGATATGAATTGTGTAGTGTGGTGTGAAATTTTTGGTGTGGAAGTGGATGTATTTATAGATGAAAATGTGAATTTTGGGGAAAAAATTAAAAAATAAATTAAAAGTGGGGAGAAACGGATATAATTTATTGGGAAGTGGGAAAATATTTTTTTATTTAAAATTGATTTTTTAAATTAAATTCATTTTTTTAAAAAAAAGAAAAATTGAAAATGCCAAAGGCTTTGCCGTTGGCCAATCAGAACACGCCACGTCAGCCTGCTCAGCGGCACGGACGTGCTCGATGCATCGAGCAGCGTTGTACCAGCGGTGGGAGTGCAGCAGCGGCGACAGCGGTGCCGCGTAAGCGGCACGGACGCCGTCCGTCCCAGCGAGCATCGCTGCGGATGCTCTAAGGGTAATATTGTCAACTGAATTAAACATTAAATGAGACGATTAAATTATTAATATCCAAAAATACCTATATTTACTAAAATGATTTATGGCAAGCCACGTTATTGCCACATAGCTTTACCCTATCCTAAGTATAGGAGATTATAAAATAAAAAATAATTTTTTGTCGTTAGTTTTTATGGCAATCAATTTGAAACACATGTATTTATAATTAAGATTGAAGATTTATAACTTGGTCAACCCACAGTCCGAATTTGATTAGTCCAAATTTCAATAGATTATTTTGGATTGTGTTTTAAAAATGATTTTTAAAAATGATTATTTTGGATTGTGTTTTATGGAGTACTAGTAATTATTTTTCAGTCGATGTTAATGAATTCAATTTTGACCGTGTAAGGTAATGAATGCGTGGTATGAATCCTAAATTACTCTAAATGGGAGGTGTCAGCGCTTAATTAATACTCTTTCTGTCCCATTAGAAATGAAACGTTTTCCTTTTTTGTCTGTCCCATTAAAAATGAAACGTTTCTAAAAGTAGAAACAATACTCTCTCTACTTTTTCTTCTCTCTTACTTTACTCTCTCTTCATTAACTCACAAAACAACACTACATAAAATCTCGTGCCAAAAAGCAAATGTTGCATATTTAATGGGACGGAGGGAGTATCTCGGAAAACACTACATAATTATGATTATTAAATTTTTACCCTCTTTTTATACATGGGGATATGGAGTAACGACTGTCAATTTATTTTTCCCTTGGGCATCCACAGTGGTGCGGATGTCCCGGATGACATCCTCGCGAACATCCCAAAAACACATTCTGTCACGTCATAAGGACTTCTCACTGCACTATCACGTCATAAGGACTTCCCACTGCACAGTGACGGACATCCCCAAGGACATCCCGATGGACTTCCCACATTAATAAAAATTCACAAATTCACCAAATTAAATAATTTACGGAATTAAACAATTTACGGAATTAAAATTTATGGAACGATTACAGAATAAAATTTTCATTAAATAAAAAAAGAACGGTACATTAAAAAAACTAAAAAAGTACATTTCAACTAATAAAAATTTCATCCACGACGACCCCTTCGCTGCCAAACTTCTTCAATTATATCGTTCTAGAGTCGAATATGAGCTTGTTTTTTGCTCATGTCGGCAAATGCACGGACTCGCTCGACCTCGACATGGGGTATACCCATACGTACATTGCCGGTGGTAACGTCATGACTTGGACCCGCAGCATCAACATCATCATTGGCCCAATCCGTCAGTACTGGACCTTCATCTTCGACAATCATGTTATGCATGATAATACATGCGTACATGATATCGGCGATGCTCTCAGCATACCACAGCCGTGATGGACTCTTCACTGCCGCCCATCGACTCTGGAGCACATCAAATGCCCGCTCCACATACTTGCGCGCTGCCTCCCGACGACCCGCAAAATATACCTTCTTTTCTTCTGTCGGGCATCTGATTGTCTTCACAAAGACGGGCCACATAGGGTATATCCCATCAGCCAAATAATAGCCCATGTTGTGCCGGTTGCCGTTGGCGACGAAATTGAAGGCCGGACCGACGCCCATGCACTGGTCGTTGAAAAAAGGCGACGATTGGAGGACGTTGATGTCATTGTTCAACCCGGCTACTCCAAAATAGGCATGCCAAATCCATAGCCGGTAGTTAGCTACCACTTCAAGGATCATCGTAGGATTCTTGCCCTTGAAACACGTAGTGTACACCCTCTTTCAGGTAGCGAGGCAGTTCTTCTACTCCCAAGGCATACAATCTATGCTGCCTAGCATCCCCGGAAACCCGTGCTGAGTCTCGTGCATATCCAGCAGGGCCTGACAATCTTCGAGGGTAGGCTTCCGAAGATACCTATCCCCGAATATCTCCCTAACGCACTGACAAAAATACTTAAGGCAATCGCGGGCAGTCGTCTCGACGATGTGGAGGTACTCATCGAACATGTCGACCGTGCCTCCATATGCCAGCTGCCTTATTGCGGCAGTGCACTTCTGAATCGGCGTGTGGCCGGGTTTACAAGCCGCATCCCCCGCACCCTTAAATACCCGTATCAACGCTCTAAAGCGCCAACGATAAGCAGAAAGAGCGGACGATGCATCCTAAAACGTCTCCGGAACACGTTATCCCCAAATCGTGGCTCCGGCGCGAAGTAATCCTCGTACAACTGACGGTGTGCAGCGAGGTGGTCCCGGGGTACTATAGATCGACGATGGATGGGTCGAGGTACCGCCGGCACCAAGGCCACCAGTATCTCCCTCTCTGCTACCTCCCGCACACGTGCATGAATTCGCCTTATAATGTCATCATACCCCCCACCACTATCACCCGCACCGCTACCACCCGCACCAAAACCACTACCACTACCACTACCAGTCATTCTGGATATATAAAAGAAACTAGAGAGAGATACTCGTTAATACAAGTGGTGCGAATGAAATGAAATTCAACGAGCCGTATTTATAGAATTTTTTAAAAATAATATAAAATAACCGGGACGTCCGCACGGACGTCCGTGGGGTCAACGCAATGACGGACGTCTGCAAGGACGTCGCGGCGGACGTCCTGGGAACACCGCGGAACTCCGGTGTCCGAAGCAGACGTCCGTATCCGCGTCCCTTTTGCACAATGGCGAACGTCCTGTTGGTTTCTGCGGATTACAAGAGATACAACCGGGCGTAATACAACCCAAAAGGAAGAATAAGAGAAACTGAACTGAATGAAATTACAATTGGAAATCGAAACAAATGAACCAGTATGATAGCCGAGTCGAGGAGGCCTCTTCCCGCAAGATGAGATGCGCCCCGGTAGTGCTCTCGGTTTGGCGTGTCGTCCCCAAATGTAAAACGGCTACGTCTCTTTTGATGCAGCACCGCAATCAGCAGAGCTCCGGCGAACTGGATGAAGAAGAGGGCAGAGCTTCGACAGAAAGACAATGCAGAGAGAGGGAGAGTGCTTATGCTGTTATGCTTGTGAATTAGTGTAGTGTAGATGCATGGAGTGGCTAGCCTATTTATAGGCTCAGTCCACTGCTATGGGTCAAAAGCCATGAAGGCTCATCATGGCAGATTCGTAACCGCCGACGGTTACGAGCGTGTGGCAGGAGTATGCCTTTCGCGTGCGGAGCGTATGCTTTTCTCACGTGGCAGCTCTGACTGTGCCACGCTTGACGACGTGTCAATCCACTTGGATTGCTGACTCTGTGGTGGTATAAAAAGATTAAGTTTGGGCTAGGGACAAGCCCAAGCACCAAGCCCAAAGACCAACCAAAGACCAATTGCCAAGATCAAGATCGAGATCGAGATCGGGATCGGGATCGGGATCAGGACCGGGCCCGGGCCCGCGACCGCGAGCACGTGCACGTGCTCGGGCTCGGGCGGACGGCGGCGGCGGCGGTGCGCGCGTGCGCGCGCGTGTGGGCTCTTTCACCCATCTTGGTCCACTATAATTATTAAGTAACATAAAGTCACTTAATTTAAACACATTAAAAGATGTGTTAATCCTCCAATGTGAGATAATTAACACTAGTTAATTATTCCCTAAGCTCCAACTCCAAGCTTTAATTAAAAGCTAATTATGCCCAACTTTAATCCACTATTTCTCACTCACCGGAAATCGGATTTGAGAAAGTGAATATACTACATTTATCTACGTAGAATGTAGATCGACGCTATGTCATTTAATTTCACAAAATTACATGTCTCGTCACATTTATTATTTGGTCAAAATCCATTGACCGGGCATATTTAATCCATGATTTTTACAATCCCCCACATGAGTGGAAATAGCCGAATGCATATGCATGCAGACACAAGCTCAAACCTCGAGAGGTATATAAGCATAAGGATAGGTAGTTTTTGGCTTTGAACCTTCCATAGTCGACACCATCGGATACACATGCGGCTTAGTAGCGCGATGCTTTGAACTAATCCCCCACGGCGTGCACCGAGACAATGGTGTTAACGCTTAAACACCTCAACCTCATCCGTTCTCACGTTTTGTGTCCATTGCGGTCTTGGACACCACTTTGGAATCATAAGTGTGTTTTATGAAGCGACCACACTTCGCAATTACATAGGTGATTCTTAGTCAAGTACCTTGCCATACTTGGTCTCTTTGAGAACTCCATCTCTTTGAGATCCTTAAGAACCATTAAAAGTCATAGACTTAGCCTTTACCACTAGGCAAGTTCTCTAACACTCTATTGCTCTCTAGGGAATAAATATAGTTGAGTGTTTCTCATGAACTCTCATAACTTAGTTGTCCCTTTGAACCAAGTTCTTGGGATCTCCAGTCATCATGGTTGGGTTACCACTATGATAATTCTTTAGTTTGTGGATTTCAAACCCATTCCATCTAGCAACTTGTTCATTTGATCACGGTTTAACCCTTTGGTTAGCGGATCCGCTAGATTATCTATTGACTTCACATAGTCAATTGTAATCACCCCTGTTGTGATCAAATGTCTCACGGTGTTATGTCGTCGACGTATATGTCGAGACTTACCATTATAGAAGCCATTGTTTGCCCTTCCAATAGCTGCTTGGCTATCGCAGTGGATTAGCACTGGTGGCACTGGCTTAGACCAACATAGAATATCTTCAAGGAAGTTCTTAAGCCACTCGGCTTCCTCACCCGCCTTATCTAAGGCAATGAACTCCGATTCCATTGTTGATCAGGCTATACATGTCTGTTTTGTGGATTTCCACCATACATCACCACCCCCAATAGTGAAGACGTATCCACTTGTTGAAAGTGAGTCTCTATTATCGGATATCCAGTTCGCATCACAGTACCCTTCAAGTGAGCCCAAGATTTGAGTATGTTTTAAATATCTCAAAACTCTCACAAGAGCTCTCCAATGCTCTTTGCTTGGATTGCTCGTGTAACGACTCAACTTGTTCACGGCACAAGCAATGTCAGGTCGAGTGCAATTAGTCAAGTACATAATGCACCCGATGACCCGTGCATACTCTTCTTGTGCAACGGGCTCGCCTTTGTTTTTGCTCAAGTGAACGTCGAGTTCAATTGGAGTCTTAACCGGCGCGCCATCATAGGCTTTGAATTTATTCAATATCTTCTCAACATAATGTGATTGTGTTAAGATGATTCCATCAGACGTTCTTAGAATCTTCATTCCAAGAATTACATCGGCTAGACACATGTCTTTCATGTCAAAGTTTCTCTTTAATATGGTCTTTGTATCGTTAATTACTTGAGTGTTACTACCCAAGATTAACATATCATCAACGTATAGACATACTATAACATGGCCGTTATTAGTGCTCTTGATGTAGACACATTTGTCACACTCGTTGATTTTAAACCCATTTGATAACATCACATTATCAAACTTCAAGTGCCACTGCAATGGCGCTTGTTTCAATCCATATAGAGACCTTACGAGCTTGCATACCTTTTTCTCTTGTCCAGGTACTACAAACCCTTCGGGTTGCTCCATATATATTTCATCTTCTAATTCACCATTTAGAAACGCGGTGTTTACATCCATTTGATGAATCTCAAGATTGTGCAATGCAGCAATAGCGAGAAGCACTCAGATAGATGTAATCCTTGTTACAGGTGAATATGTATCGAAGAAGTCATGTCCTTCCTTTTGTTTAAAACCCTTTACTACTAATCGGGCTTTATACTTATCAACTGTTCCATCGGCCTTAAATTTCCTTTTAAGTACCCATTTGCAACCTAGAGGTTTCGCACCTTCAGGTAGATCTACCAACACCCAAGTGTGGTTTAACAAAATTGAATCAATTTCGCTTTGAACAGCTTCTCTCAAATGCAGCCCGTCTGGGCCAGCAAAGGCTACTTTTATCGATGTTGGTTCTTCATCCAACATGAAAGCAGTGTAGTCAGGACCAAATGTTTTTGGTGTTGCATAATTCCTCAAACGGGGCTACATATTCGTCTCCTCTATCGCTTCGAATCGATTTGATTTTACAACCAAGTTGATTCTCAACTTCGTTCTTATAATTTTTGAACGCTTCTATTGCTTCATCTTTACTTCTTAAAAGATAAATGTAGCAATACCTTGTGCAATCATCTATGAAAGTGATAAAGTACTTTTTACCACCTCTAGTTTGCACCATCTTTAAATCACATATGTCCGTGTGAATTAATTCAAGGGGTTTTGTGCTTCGTTCAACCGAGTGAAACGACAACTTAGTCATTTTTGCTTCAAGACAAATTTCACATTTATCTTGGATATCCAATTCATTAGCTTTTAGTAAATCTAAATTTACTAATCTTTTAATGGCTTTTGAATTTACATGTCCCAATCTACAATGCCACAAATTTGAACACTCAGCCAAGTAAGAGGAAGTAGATGCTTTATTCTTATTAGCCAAAGGCTTAGCAACACTGCGAGTCGTCACACTAAGTTTGAAAAGCCCATCGGTTACATAACCTTTTCCGAGGGATTTTTCAAACTTATACAAAGCAAACCTATCAGACTCAAATACAAGTTTAAACCCCTTATTAACTAGTATTGATCCTGACACTAGGTTCTTGCGGATGTCCGGGACATGCAGCACATCCTTCAACGTTATTGTGACGCCAGACGTCATCATGAGGATCACATTTCCGATGCCAAGGACTTCGGAGGATGCTTGATTCCCCATGTTGATCTTCCTTCCTTCAACAGCAGTGTAGGAGGCAAACTTGTTCCTATCTGAGCAGACATGAGCAGTAGCGCCGGTGTCGATGTACCAGCCACCCTTGTTATCAACAAGGTTAACCTCTTCAGTGACCACAGCAATGAGGTCGTTCTCGTCCCAGTCCTTGAACTCCTTCTCAACGACGTGGGCAGCCGGCTTATTCTTCTTGTTGCGGCAGTCTTTAGCAAAGTGGCCTTGTTTGCCACATTTGTAGCAGTCGCCTTCGAACTTCTTTGAAGACTGTTTTCCCTTCCCTTTGTCATTTAGACGGTTTGGGCGAGGGCGTTTGTTGGAGGGACCGCCCCGCTCCAACAGATTGGCTTTGGCTTCAAGTGGGGTGAACCCCTGAGCCTTTTGGTCGCTTTTGCGCACATCAGCCTCAATGCGCAACTTCACGATCAAGTCTTCAAGGGTCATCTGCTTTCGCTTGTGCTTGAGATAGCTCTTGAAGTCCTTCCAACGGGGAGGAAGTTTGTGAATGATCGTGCACCTTAGGAATTTGTCGGGCAAGGTCATCCCTTCAGCCACTAATGCGTGGATGATCATTTGGAGCTCTTGGACTTGCTCCATGATGGGTCGAGAGTCGACCATCTTGTAGTCCATAAATTTGGATGCTACAACTTGTTCAGTCCCTGCAGCATTATCTATGCTATATTTCTTTTCTAGGCTTTCCCACATTTGTTTAGATGTGGTTACATTGGAGTATACATTGTACAAACTATCATCTAAAGCACTTAGAATGAAATTTTTACAAAGGTAATCTCATTTCCTCCAAGCCTCATAGTCCGCCATGACTTCGAGCCTAGTCTCTTGGTCGCTTGGCACGGGCGGCTCGTTCTCCGTGAGGAAGTTGGCGACGCCCAATGTTGTCAAGTAGAACAACATCTTTTGGTACCACCTCTTGAAGTCAGATCCTCCAAACTTGGGTGGTTTCTCGGCAGGTGGCATCATTCTTGGTGCCAAAGGTGCCGAACTTGGTCCATAGAAGGAACCAATTCCGTTGCCCCCGAAGGAGCCAACAACGTGGTTGGGCATAGAGCCCCCACCATTCATGTTGGGCATAGAGCCCGCCATGGTCATGTTGGGCATAGAGTCTGCCATGGTCGTACCAGCCCCGAAGGGACTAGCACCCGCATGAGACCCGAAGGCCCCAGCATTCGTGTGAGACCCGAAGGCCTCAACACTCGATCCATTAAAGGATCCGAAGGAACCACTAAAAGTGGAACCAACCGAACCACCAAAGGTGGAACCAGTGGACGCCCCGAAAGGGTTGTCCCAAACCCATGGGACAGTTGAAGAAGCGGCTGGGAAGCCGGGGGTTGGCATCATCGAGGGGATCGATGAAGTGTTGACGGGTCCAGTGGTCGCCATGGTAGAGGGAATGGCAGCGGCGGAGGTGGCGGCAGCGGTGTTCGATTCAGTCGACATCTCCAGCAAAGGTGTTAAATGTTTTGAAAGTTTTTAGTTCAGTTTAAAGGTCCAAATTCCTTCAAAGGCAAGTTATATCTCGTCTTGTTGGTTTCTGCGGATTACAAGAGATACAACCGGGCGTAATACAACCCAAAAGGAAGAAAAAGAGAAACTGAACTGAATGAAATTACAATTGAAAATCGAAACAACTGAACCAGTATGATAGCCGAGTCAAGGAGGCCTCTTCCCGCAAGACGAGATACGCCCCGGTAGTGCTCTCGGTTTGGCGTGTCATCCCTAAAGGTAAAACGGCTACGTCTCTTTTGATGCAGCACCGCAATCAGCAGAGCTCCGGCGAACTGGATGAAGAAGAGGGCAGAGCTTCGTCAGAAAGACAATGCAGAGAGAGGGAGAGTGCTTATGTTGTTATGCTTGTGAATTAGTGTGGTGTAGATGCATGGAGTGGCTAGCCTATTTATAGGCTCAGTCCACTGCTGTGGGTCAACAGCCATGAAGGCTCATCATGGCAGATTCGTAACCGCCGACGGTTACGAGCGTGTGGCAGGAGTATGCCTTTCGCGTGCGGAGCGTTTACTTTTCTCCCGTGGCAGCTCTGCCTGTGCCACCCTTGACGACGTGTCAAGCCACTTGGATTGCTGACTCTGCGGTGGTATAAAAAGATTAAGTTTGGGCTAGGGACAAGCCCAAGCACCAAGCCCAAAGACCACTTGCCAAGATCCAAGTCCAAGATCGGGATCGGGACCGGACCCACGTCCCGCGACCACGACCACGTGCACGGGCTCGGGCGAGCGGTGGCGGCGGCGCGCGCGTGTGGGCTCTTTCACCCATCTTGGTCCACTATAATTATTAAGTAACATAAATTCACTTAATTTAAACACATTAAAAGATGTGTTAATCCTCCAATGTGGGATAATTAACACTAGTTAATTATTCCCTAAGCTCCAACTCCAAGCTTTAATTAAAAGCTAATTATGCCCAACTTTAATCCACTATTTCTCACTCACCGGAAATCGGATTTGAGAAAGTGAATATACTACATTTATCTACGTAGAATGTAGATCGAAGCTATGTCATTTAATTTCACAAAATTAAATGTCTCGTCACATTTATTATTTGGTCAAAATCCATTGACCGGGCATATTTAATCCATGATTTTTACACGTCCCACGTGGACGTCCGCCGAGACGAATGCCAATGCGGATGCTCTTAACCGATATACTTACCTACTATTTTAAAACAATCATATGGAATATACACCCATTGCATAGTTGTAGATTCTGACTATATATATAACACTCTCGTCATATCCAAACAATAATCTTTGTTTTTTATCATTGTCGTTCGTTTTACTGAATTAATCTATTTTAATTTTAATGGAGTAAATTTTATTTTTTAGACTTCATAATCTAGAATTAATGCTCTAAGTATTTTTTTAAAATTCATATATATATTATTTTATATTAAAACTGCCCCTATTTTCGTGGAGAAATACTCCTTGGTATTTCATTAGAATCAAAACAAACGAAATCAAATACGTATAGGGCAGAGGGAAAAAAAGAGGAAAAAAACAATAGTTGGTTGCGGAAGTGTTAGAAAATTTTGAATCAGTTTCAGAAATTTCACTCTCATATGCTCGGCGTGAATTCGGAAGCCGAATCATCCGCGCTGGGCAGATGAGGAAACTGATCCAGGTTTTATGAGTGCAATTATGAAACCCCCCAAATAATCTGCCCACTCACTATATATATTTATATTTTTATTTATTCATTTTTTGCACAAATTCCAGATTCAAATTATACCTGAGTGAAGAATAGGAGTGAGAATCTCTCTATCGTGATGGCGAATACCAGCGGGAGTGAGAGTGATTCTGCGGCGGCGGACTTGCCGAGGTGGACGTGGGAGGAGGACAAGCAATTCGAGGACTGCCTCGTGGATTTCCCCGACGATTGCGCCGATCGATGGGAGAAAATCGCCGCTCGCCTCGGGACCAAATCGGCGGCGGAGGTCGAGCGGCACTACGCCATGCTGCTGGAGGACGTGGCGGCGATCGAAGCCGGGGAGATCGAGCCGCCGGCGTACGTGGACCAATCGTCGGAGCCCCAACCGTGCCCTAAATCTGAGAAAAAGCAAATGGGGAGGAAAGCCGGCAGACCTTGGACCGAAGACGAGCACAGGTAAACTGAATTGCATAGTAACATTTTTGTTTATTATAGTTTTATCGAATTGCAGTTTTGTTGAATTGTAGTTTTGTCAATTGTGACATTTTTGTATTTATGGAAAAGGCTGTTTCTGCTTGGACTGGAGAATTATGGGAAAGGGGACTGGAAGAGCATATCGCGATATGTCGTTCTCACGAGAAATCCGACGCAAGTGGCCAGTCATGCTCAGAAGCACTTCGAGCGTCAGGAGAGGGAGGATCAAAGCAAGAAGAGACGAAGCATTTTCGATTCTTCCATTTCTCAGGCGAAAACCAAGACCAAGACCTGAGTTTTAGGACATGAATATTTGTAGATAACATACTCTCAGTATCCATTCCATCTCTTCATTTTGTTCACAGATCAAGTTATTCACATCTGTTTATTCTCTTCTCCCCTAATGGAAGTTCAAACTTTGTGTCATTTGACATTACCAAACTCTCATTTTATGCCAGAAAGCAAAACCTGCATATTTTTTGCAGTTTCAACACTACTATTGATTTACAAATTGCACAATATAAACTGCAAATGCTATCTTGAATTCATGGCTGGTTTGAAAAAATTATGCATCAGTACAATGTACACAGGGAAAGTTGTAAATAAAGACAAAAGAAATGCCACAAAATCATTGTTGATGCAAGCGTTGCTCAAGGAGCTCGTTTTCTTTTCTAATGGCATCAAGATCTTCTTGTAACTTGCTCATGTTCGTGCTCCTACCATGGAGGGTTGCAAGTTTGGCCTCATAATCAGCAGCTTCTCTACAAGTTCTGTCAGTGGCTAGGACTTTTTCAGCTATCTGTTCGAAGCTTCCATGGATATCCGTGAGAAGCCTATGAGCTTGTCGAGCAACACGATCCTTTTTGGCTTCCCTATAGAACCACATATCAAATGATAATATGAACTTAATTTACACAATTGATGTGCCATAATAGACTTCAGATGAAAAGCCATGGGTGCATTTCAAAACTATACCTGAAAACTGTTTCATTAACTACTGCATAAGTTCGATTAAGGCGTTCCTGGATAGTATTACTCTCCAACTGGAGCTCCCTGGTATCTTTCAGGATACGTTGTATGTCGTTATCCTGTTTCCTGCTGTTTCTAGTAATTTCAGTGACACGCTCAATGTAGGGCCTCCTTGGTGGCAGCTTGGGCTGTTTCTTGAGATCTTGTGATAGCTTAGAGAGTTCCTCCTCCCTTATTTTGAGAAACAACACAGACATGTTAGTTGATATTTTAACATACATCAACTAACTCTAGCTCTAGCAATACCTGGAATCTATGAGATAAAGTAAAACTTGAACTGTGTTGCACTAGAGACAGTAAGCATAAGAAATAATCTTAGGGGTGGAGATTGAAAACAACTGTTCCAAGAGTTTAACATGGGAAATAAGCCTAAGCAAACCAGCCGGTATCTGTGAAGATCATATAAGTACAACACCATTTACAACACTTTCCAGTCATAAGCAGACCAGTGTATGCCAATAAAGGAATTGAGAATATACTACCCAATGTGGTCACATAGGTGCTTAAGAACAATATTTGTCTCAAATGACATGCAATAGTCATGTGGCATCAAGACATTATTGTACGAAATTAAATCATGTCTTCAACACTCAGTAATACTATCTTGGAACAAGTGATCATGGTGGACAAGGAATAACTGTATCTGTTTGCTATCTTGTTACATCTAGTTTCAGAAAGAGATGCAAAATAGCAACCGAAGTACCTTGTTTTGATCTCCGCTAAAACAGATTCTGTTTCCATTTTCATCTTCACAAGCTTTCCACTTGCCTCAGGATATAATGAGAATAGAGATTGTTCAAGATTTCTCTTCTTCTCCAGCAGAGGTCCTTCAGTAGCTTTCCTGCACTGAAAATTCGTGACAATCCTTTTGTGGAAAATATTCATTACACTTCTCACTCAGGTTGAATGGTATACTCCTCAAAATTCAAAGATATAAATATATAAAACGACATAAAATGAAATAATTATCCAGTAAAGCCTGTCCGTTTCAGGTGTTAGTTCAAGTAAAATTAAAACTCCAAGCAAACCATCAACAAATCCTACCATTCTGATTCTAGCTCCTTTAGCTTATGTCTTTTGGTTTCCACTTGTTCATTGAGTTGATCAATGTAAAATTCAACAGGATGCTGGCCATCACACACCATTTCTGCAGCTGCTTTTAACAGCTGCAACTCTTCATCAAGATGCTGCAAGTAGAATAACTTGCTACTCTCAGCACTGAGTAAGTATACGATACATAAAACATCAATGGAAACAAGAATCACCAATTTCAATATTACAAAATTCAACAGAGGCATAATATACTTCTCTCCCGGCTGCATTTTCAGTATCAGTTTGATGTCGAACTGTAAAATGATTTTTTCTAAGAGAATATTACTTCTAAGCTTTCAAGCTAATCACAAATAAATTCAACTGGTGAAACTTGAATGAAGGAACACAAATTTACCTGAGAATTTTTTTGGCCATTGCTTCTGGAGCTCTCAACCCCTTCTGAAATACACGGATACCAATCTCCCTTCGCATTAGTTTCTTTATCCTCTAGCTTCACATTGTGTAAAGCTGAATTAAATCCATCCAAAATCTCTTCAATTTGCACAGTATCTCCCTCATCACCGAGCTCGTTACCTCCATCTCTTAAAGGCGCTGTGCGAGCTCCAGAAGATTCAGAGATTTTTGCAACCAAAAATCTCACTAGGTTATACGAGTCCTCCTCGGATGGGTACAGAAACTGCCTAATGAAAATCCATATCACTTCATCAGAGATAACAACTCCATATGATGAAGAAACAGGAAAGTTGTGAATTGAAATGCACAATTGAGATCCTAACCCTTTGAGAATTGAATTATAGTACTACGAAACAAACTTCCCTAATTAAATCATACAGTGAAAACAAGTAAGGATGGAAGAGAAGCAGTGGAAACCTTGTGGAAACTGAGGTCGGGGCTGTAGCCTAACTCATTAAAGGCGTGAGCGAGTTCCGAGCAGATTTTGAGCCTATCAAGGATTGAATCCTCCGGCAAGCATGGAGGAAACGCCGACACATAACGCTGGCCATCGATCAAGCGGAGAGCGGCGGAGCAGAGGGAGAAGAGAGAGGGCGGTGTGAGGTCTCCGACAGAAGAGCAGCCGAGTGGAATCGGTACGCCCGAGTTCGCTAGCGAGTTGAGTAAGATCTCCTCCGAAGCTTCCATAGCTACAGTAGAGGTCTAAGCTCTGGTTCTGGCGATTTTTCCAACCCCACGACGTCGTTTGGCTTTCTCAATGACTCGATATTTTCATTTCTTATTTATTTTGTTAGTAGTTTCGTATACACGTGGACACTGATTAATTAAACTGCTAGTACTTTGCTATTGCCAAAAATAATTTTACCAATATTCCTTTGAAAGCATCCACAATGGCGGCGAGCGGACCCGCTAGCCGATCCCCGGCGCTAGCCAGTCCGCTCGCTGAATCATTGTAACCGGCTAGCTGAATTTTGGCGAAAAAATCGGCGAGCGCACGCCGATTTCCGAGCGCTGGCCGATGCGCTCGCCGATCTGCTGGCCGCCATTGCAGGCTCCGGATCGGCGAGCGGATTTTTTTTAATTTAATTTTCGAAACACTATATATACGCAATTTGCACGTCATTTTCATTTGCACCGCTTATTTTAACGAGTATTCTCTCTATCTTAATTTCTGTACAAGAGCAACAACGCGAAATAGATAACAACAACGAATGTACTCCAGTGACGAGCGAGTCTTAAACTCCCTCGGTACCCGTGAGAGGTGGATGGGGTCCGATGCCCGGGTACTACAACATGTACCCGTGGCAGCAGATGATGCCCGGGATGGCAGGCGGGGTTAGTATGCCGGGATGGTAGGGAGTACCGGGAATGCATCTCGGTATGCAGATGATGTCGGGGTGGGCACCCGAGATGCAGATGATGCCGGGGGTACCGGCGATGCAGCCCGTGACGCAGGGGACGCGGGGGGGAGGGGGGGGGACAACGTCTATCGCCCCAGTTTTGATTTTTCGACTGCTTCTTCGCACACATCGACCCCATCGGAGACGCAGTTCACGCAATTTGAGACTTTCTCCTTAGAGGAGTTGGGGTTTGATCTTCTCGGGGTTCCGGAAACTCCCATTCAAACGGGGGGAGTAGGGCGGGGTTGGGCCGGCCTAAAGAAGAAGGGCAAGGGGAAGGGCAAAAGGGTCGGCGAGTCGTCGCAGCCGGTTGATGACGACAACCAGGTACGGAGGAAGTGGACGGATGCGGAGATCGTCGCGTTGTCCTACGCGTGGGTGAGTGTTTGCGATGATCCCCCCACTTCGAAAAATCAGAGGATCGTCAACTTGTGGGCCAAAATAGCAGCAGCCTACAAGGCATTTTGCCCGGAGGGGAGGCCACGCAACGGGGAGGAGTGCCGGAAGGCGTGGGACCGAATCAGGATTGGGGTCTCCCGATTTTTGGGCTTGTACGCCAACGCCCTCCGCATGCAGAGCAGTGGCCAAACTGACGAGGACTGCAGGAGGATAACGGAGAAAGCCTTCCCCGTGCCTGGGCTCTATAAGGAGTTTACCTATTGGAACTGCTATGAGGTGCTGACAGACTCCGAGAAATTCCGGGCAGGTGTCGACGCTGGCTGGCCGAAGAAGCAGCGACTGAACTATACCGGTGATTACAGCGGCGGCAGCGGCGGTTCCCACGACCTCCCCGAGGGTGCTCATGAGCTCCCGTCCCCTCCATCGTTCGCTCGCCGAACTCACCCGGCTGGTCAAAGGCGGGCGCAACGGGAATCGAGGGGGGTCGCCGGGGGGTCCCAGGAGGTCCAGTCGGCATCCCCCCTGTTGGCCATTCGACAGCCGATCTCGCCTTCTTCGCGCGTCAACAAACGCGGGCTCAGATGGCCAAGACCTTAGCCGATTGGAAGACGGCAACTGACCACGAGGAGAAGAGTTTTCTTCACGCAATGCTCGTGAGCATGCGAGCCGATATGAATGCCGTCGCGGCACGGTTGGGGTGCGACGGCGACGGAGGCGACGAGGAGTGAGACGGAGGCGGGTTTTTTTTTAATTAATGTAATTTTTTTTAAAATTAATTTAATTTTTTAGTTAATGTATTTTTAAATTTTAATAATATAATTAAATTTTCTCGTAGTTGTGTCTTAAATTTAATTCCGTATTTTGTGTGATTGTTAATTATTTGTTTTATATAATTTTGAGTGATGTGCCTAGGCTATTGCTGGGCTATTTGCTTGTTTTGATGATGTGGCAGAAGGATTTTTAGTGCTGATGATATGGCAGGAGGAGTTTGTGGCTGGGCTATGACTGGGTTATTCTGATTGTGGATGCTCTGATTGATTACATTTAGGAAGGCAAAAAAAAAACTGTAATCTAATTACTTATTGTTATACTATTAAATTAGATCTCCTTTGATTTCTTCTCTGATTTAAGAGGGATTAGACCAACCTTTGAAATAGATATTAATCCCAACCTTCGAAATAGATATTACGTTAGAGCATGCTCATCGGTTTTCTTGCGCAAGGACGATGTCCGTGCCGTCGGCAAGAGCAGACCACCCCAGCTCGCCGCTGTGCTCTTGCCAATAGCACGGCCATACTCGATGCATAGAGCATGTCTGTGCCAACGGCAAGAACATGGGCAACCAACGTGGCATGCTCTGGTTGGCCGTTGGTTTATCATTTTTTAATTATTTTTTTTAAAAAATTGAAAAAATCTGAAAATTTCAAATTTAATAAAAAAAATATTTTTCCACTTCCTAATAAAATATATCCATTTTTTCCACACTTTTAATTTATTTTTTCATTATTTTTACCCCAAAATTCATACTTTCATCTATAAATACTCTCATTTCAAACACAAAAAAATGACATTATATCAAACAACTCTCTCAATCTCAATTTTTAATATTTTTTTATTTTTAGGATTTTAATTATGTAATTTTTAATTTTTAGGATTTTAATTATGTAACTTTTAATTTTTTTAGTAATTTGTAATAGTATTTTGTGTATTATTAATGCATTTAATATTGTGGAAATGTTTTTAGTAATTGAAATATTTAAATTAAATAATAGAATGGTGGGACCCTTGAGCATGCTCTTGCGTAAGATCATGGATGTGAGTGTTGTGCTCTTGCCAAAGAGCAGGGAGTAAAAAATTAATAAAAGTGGGTCCGGGCCCACATCCATGCTCTTGCCATCCATGCCAAAGAGCATGGAGTAAAAAATTAATAAAAGTAGGTCCGGGCCCACATACATGCTCTTGCCATCCATGCCAAAGAGCATGGAGTAAAAAATTAATAAAAGTGGGTCCGGGCCCACATCCATGCTCTTTGGCAAGAGCATGGATGGTGATGCTCTTAGGTATTGATCGATGTTTATCTAGACGAAGATGCGATTTTAATTTGTTGATTTGTGTTTGAATGGATGCAGCACAAATCACTCATTAGCAACTCCAGATATATCACTTATTGATGGTCCTAATCAAAATGGCCATTTTCCAATTTTGGAAACAATTTTTTCTCTCTTTATTAAAATATTCAACTACGTTTTTCTTGTCTACTTTATTCCACCTAATAATACTTCTTAAAATCTCGTGCCACTCAAGAATGTGGTCATCTTGAGTGAGACAGAGGAGAGTAGAATCCACAATCCTATCATGCCAACCTTCAATCGCTACTTGCCCATCGTCGACCAACATCAAGATATTAGCATAACAATTTAACCAAAATTAAACATTATCAAATATTTCAATAATATCCAGAAAGATTACATTCCATAGCGGCAACCACCGGTTGCATGATGCGAACTCGCCAAGATATAGATAGAGTTTGCACTTACCAAAATCGGAGCAACATTAGCGCCCATTTTTTGGACAAATCGATCGCCACAAGTCCACAACCACCCATCATAAAAACCTTGCCCAAACCCTAAACTATCCATTAAAATAAGTAAATACTCAACCACTCAAACTCACTAAAATCAAGAAATCACCAAAACATTACCTCGTTTAAGAATTTAATAATAATAAAATCTGAATAGGAGAGAGATTGCACTCAAATTGTGCATCCCTCCGTTACTTATATAATTAAGAAATAAGTAAAAGAGTAATCCATTCTATAAATACCTAAATGAGTAATCAAAACCTCAATCATCAGTTAAATAAGTATGAGTAGCATAAGATTACTATAATTGCGATCCTGAAAATGAAAATGTTAAAATCCTCCCCAAAATAGATGGTCACATGCTGAAAATGATTAGGTTCAAAAACGTATGACCAATCCAAACCATGCCGACAACTACGGTGCGAGTGGTGGGCCCCCACGTGAAAAGTTAGAAAACCGGAAAGGGCTTATTCGTCACTTCACTCAAAATAACTAATCATTGCTTGACACTGAATTTAATTTTAAATCAAAAAAGAAAAGAAAAATCAACTGACTCAGAGAGACAAAGAGACAAGAGAGACAGAGCAAGACCTCTTCTCCACTCTCTCAAATTCTGTTAATTATCCCAAACCCACTCCCTTATCCCTCTCTAGAATCGCAACAAAGACCCAATTTTTTTCCCATGAAAGAGGGGGCTTGACGTCATTCCCCCTCTCCACATTATGGCCTTGGTTCCATACGATTCAGAATCCAAATCAAAATCCAACACCTTCTGTCCTCCCTGGCAGGAAATGTTCCGATCCGCCTCAATCAGAAAACCCGATACCAATTCGCCGTCTCCTGCGGCGGCGGCGCAGCCTCCGCCTGACGACGGCGACGCCAATTCCCTCTCCAGTGATCCCCAGGTGCGCCTCGCTCTCTACATCGCCATGGCCCACGCCGGCCTCACCTTCACCATCTTCCTCGTTTTCGGAGTCGGCAAGCTCCTCGAGAATTTCCTGCGCCCCATTTTGTGGGCCGTGCTCTGCTCGATCCCTCTCCGAGGAATTCAGGAAGCCCTCTTCGGATTCTGGGCTGAGCCCTTGAAATTGGGGCTAACCGAGACCACGCTAGCAATCCCCGTCGCCATTTTCAGGGTCTTCTTCGGAACCCTAGTTGAGATCAAGGAATTGTTTTTGGGAGTTGCGCGTAGGAAGAAGAAGGCTGCTACTCCAATGCGGAGGAAGCAGAGCGCTTTCTACAAGCTTGTGCGGTGGCTGGTTTCATTTTGGTTGTTTGTGATGGCGTATGAAGTGATTGGTGGGATTGGGTCGGTTTCGCTTGTGGCTTTGGGTTTCATGTTTACTACTAATGCTGTGGATGCCACTATGAGTAAAGTCTCTACCTTTAGGAGCAAGAGCTTCCGTAGGCTGCCGGTGAGTGCGTTTTTCACGAGGGTTATATTGTCACGGTTGAAGACTTTTATTGCTATTGGTTTGATTGTTGCTATGATTGTTGGCTCTTTAGCTGGGATTATCTTCTTCTCTTACAAGATTGGGTTGGAGGGGAAAGATGCTGTTTTTGCTCTCAAGTCTCATGTGGAGGAGAGCAACTATGCTGAGAGGATTGGTGTGAAGAAATGGATGGATGATAATGATGTTCCCGGAATGGTGGATATGTATTCGACCAAGCTCTACGAGACTGTGTCGGATCAGATTGATTCCTTGGCAATGCAGTACAACATGACTGAATTCGTCATTGGGATCAAGCAGTTTGTGATCACGCCATCAGGAAACGCTTCCACCAAGTCCACGGCTTTGATGAGTCCTTCCCCTTATGCTGAGAGGTTCTTGAGCTTGAAACAGAGAATGAGGGAGCGGCATTGGGGGCAGATATACGCCGAAGTGGACTCCCTGTTTCGAGAAGTTTTGATCACGAGGGAAGATTTGGTGGAGAAGGCGAAGGGGTTTGCTTCTCAGGGGATGAATGTGATGCAGAGTGTGTTAGTCAGTAGCACGTCTGTTCTAGGTGGAAGCGCTAAGCTAGTGTTCTTGGTTGGGAGCTCCATTCTCTCCGGTGCCGCAGGGCTGCTCAACTTTGTTTCACAATCCATGGTGTTTTTTTGGGTGTTGTATTATCTGATCACATCGGAGTCTGGTGGAGTTACCGAGCAAGTGATATATATGTTCCCCATCACACCTTCTGCAAGAGACCGGTGTGTTGAAGTGCTGAATAAGGCCATCTCGGGAGTTCTGTTAGCAACCGTTGAGATTGCCTTCTATCAAGGATGCCTGACTTGGCTTCTCTTCAGATTATTCTCAATACACTTTTTGTATATGTCAACTGTAATGGCGTTTGTGAGCTGTTTGCTGCCTCTGTTTCCCCATTGGATCTCGACAATACCAGCAACGCTGCAGTTGGTGTTCGAGGGAAGATATTTATTGGCAATCACGTTGTTCATCATTCATCTTGCGCTTGTGGAGTATGGAACTATAGAGATACAGGAGGATATTCCTGGTCATAGTGCTTATCTTACGGGTCTCAGCATCATCGGTGGGATGACATTGTTCGACTCTGCATTGGAGGTAGTTTACTTCTGTCTCTGTCTGCTGTTGTTTGTTACTTATACTTAAATAGATAATTCAACATCACTTTCCATGGTTTCATTAGCTCTGTTAAACTACATCAGATCATGCATCGTTTAGACAATGATTTTGGAACATCCTATGTATGATGATCTTCGACAGAGCTGAATGAAAATCAATCATACCTATGATTGTCATAACGAAAGCTAAATATCGGTTCATTGCTAGCAAATAGCCATTTATTTGTGCTACTGTAATCCTGTGATATTCTAGCTACTATACTGTGTTTATTTGTGAATGTCTTCTACACTATTGATTCCTAAAAGCTACTCACCAAGTTCTCAAACAAGATTTTGTAGATGTTGCATGATAAGATTCATTGGAAAATTTGTGTTCTTGTCTTGATTGTGCTGTTTGTCACTAGGTATCTTTATCTATTAAGGAATTTTTTTTGCTGGCATAGGGTTAAATGATGTTTGTTCTTTGCATCACTTTTTTCAGGGAGCAATAATGGGGCCACTGATCACTACAGTTGTAATAGCTCTGAAAAATTTGTATGTTGAGTTTGTATTGGAAGGACAAAAGGAGGAAAGTAAATAGGAATTGGTGTGGTCTGATCTGTTTGGAATGTTAAATCGGCCTGTAATGAGTTGGTGTATGGGTTGTGCGCACAACTCTGCTTCTCAATAACCGAAATGTGCAGATACCGCACCGCCATGAGTTGTGTGGAAAGGTGTTTTGAGTTGCGTGGGGTCGAGTTGTTCTATATGAAGATGGTGCTGAAGTTTGCACGACCAAATTTGATGCCGTCGTTCGTGTTAGTATATAGCTTTGTGAGTAATACATACACGTGTCCAGAATTGTGTTATCACAAAAGTACATCTGCAAATTGATTGATATTTATCTTTTTTCCTTGATTTTCTTGCATTACATTCAACTAGCATTAATCAGGTTACCAAGAGTTGTTCATCATTTGATTTGGAGGTCACGGCATAGAGATAAACCGAATCAGTCTAAGCCAGCATTTGATGGATACTGTATATACCAACTCAAAATCATATCACATCTTTCTTTACTAATCTTTTACAGCTCTCAACGAGTACCAATATAGTGATTTCACTTTAGCCCAGAGGTGTTAAACACATCTCATCTTTGACAAAATATATAATTATACTAGTAATATGGCGACAATGGTAAGCAACAACTTGCAATCATAATCTATTTTCACCCACATCATAAATCCAAGGCAGCTTTAAGTATTTAATAACGGAATCAGGTAAACCTGTATATTGGGACTGGATTCCAGGGTGAAACACATACAATCCACATAACACATCAATACTTAGGCCAAATAACTGTTTCACTTGGTGGTCTCAATTCTCAACATCAGGCCAGAGCTCTATCGGTGAAATGGCGAAGTCATTATTTCATGTATTTATGTAGAAATTTCCTGTGGAAGTCGCTCCTGATGGTGTCATTGATGAACCGCTTAGGAGTCTTGGTCTCACCACGAGTTTGGTTCTTGAAAACCACATCATCATCCCACCTGAACAAGTTGGATTCGAAGAATGATTAGATGGGCATAATAGTAGTATTAAATAAGTAAAGAAAATAGAAAAAAAAAACTTTAAAAGTTGAAGGAAAGATGCAACCCCCCAAAACAAGGAGACAAAAGGAAGGAATAGTTTAGTACCTCCTCTTTACACTAAAAGAAGTTGGATTGTTTAGTAGAGGATTTCCACGCAAAAGTTGCTCTTCTTTAGCTTTCAACTCCTCATCTTGTTTTTCGCGTTCCTACAAAGAAAAAAACTCATCAGTTTTACATCATGACCACATTTTTCAAACAGCGCACAGCACAATTCAAGAATTGGACTAGCATTAACTCCAATTATACACTCCACCTATAACATGCAATGCCTTAGACCCGTCTTACTAGGTTAATACTTTAATTTGGAGATTTTAGAACACAATGCAATCAATAGGAAGAGTGATAACTGCATAAACTTGAAAACGACAGAAAACTTGCGGCTTACTTCTCGCTCTCTCTGCTCAGCTTTTTCTCTCCTTAGACGTTCAAGCTCAAGCAGAAGTGCTTCCTCATCATCATCATCATCATCATCATCATCATCTTCATCACTACAACAAATGATTAATATACTAAGTTAGCAATTACGAAGAGAAAAGATTTTTATGCGAACATAAATAGAACATTTTATCTTTTCAATGTTCTATTAAGAAGGGAAACCAAAAAAAAAAAGGATCAGAGAAAATTAATCTAAACTTGCCCTCTGCAAATGGTTAGTAAAAGATTATAAAGATTTGCAAACCAATACATTAAATCACCATATGACAGGAGCCAAAAATCAACAATAACATGATAAAAGTAGATGAAAAATAGAAAATGGAAAACCTATCATCACTCTGAGCATTCACATCAGCATCATCTGCATCTATACTTCGCGGAATAATACGGTCCTCAACTTCTCTCCTAGACCCTGCAAATAGAGTAGACCAATTACTGCTTATTCAAGAAAAGCATACAGTTCCAATTTTCAAACTCCGGACGAGCAATCATGCATTGTTTACCTTCTAAAAGAAGATGATTTCCCTTCCGGTGATCTCTATCCTCTGCATAACATAGAATAAAGATTTGTATTAGCAAATTAAATCACTTGAGAACTCAGAGTCAGATACTCAAACTCAGAAGTGAAATATATCTTTCGGTTGGACATGGAGAAAACCAAACCTTTTGATGAGAAATGCCTCCTCTCGCGATCCTCTAGCTCGTCCCTGAGATTTCTCCTTTGCACTTCTTCTTGGGTGTCTTGTCCTTCTTTTCTGCACCAGACCACCAGGACAAAATAAACTGGTATTCAGATTAACGTTGGCATCAAAATGTACGAGTAATCAGAGAATGCTAATTATGAATCCTCAATGAGGACAAAAACACATCGAATTCATATCTTTAGCTTGTGAAAGTCCTAAGTAAAAGTTAAACATCACCATAAGAGCATCCACTATGGGACCGCCCCGCCTATAGCCCCGGCGGGGGCGGTCCCAGGGCGGTTTATAGTGGGGGAGGTGTCCGCCCCCGGGGCGGACGACGATTTTGGGGCGGTGGGGGGCGGACAGCGGACAGGCGATGGGAGGGCGAGGACGCGCCGGGCCGTCCGTTCGCCGCGCCTATAGGCGCGCCGGCCATAGTGATTGGCGATCGGAGAGCCGGCGGTCAACTCGGAAATTTTATTTTATTTTTTTTATTACTTACCTCTATAAATACCACTCTCAACCCCCTATTTTTTCACCATTTTCACAAAATCCCTCCATTCAATCTCTACACTTTCACTCTCTATAAAATGCACGGTGGAGACGACAAATCACCCGGCTCGCAAGAATCGGGCTATGGCAGCGATCCTTCACAGCCGTCGGCCGGTTATCCTTCACAGCCATCGGGGTATGGCGGATATCCTTCTCAACCGACGGGATATGGCGGGTCTCCGGCTCAGCCGTGGATGTGGAGTTAAATCTCCCCCGCCGTGGGCATCTAGCCCAAACCTACCACCATCTCAGTCGTGGAGGTCTTCTCCAACGCCTGCACCTATTCAGCGGAATCTGAGTCGCTCCGCATTTGGAGATTACAGACCCAACCTCGACGCGCTTAACCAGCCGCGTTCGGAGTCCCCTTTCGAATCAAGACGCGCTGGATACTATGATGGGTCTGCTCAGTTCTGGCGTCCCGGATACGCCGACAGAACGGGGCGGTAGGGGCGGAGGAGGTGGAGGTGGAGGTGGAGGTGGAGGTGGCGGTGGCGGCGGAGGCGGCAATGGCGGCAGCCGGGGCTCGGGGGCGGAGGTGGCGGCGGCAGCAGGGGATAGCCGGGGCTCGGGCAGCGGCGTCGGCAGTGGCGGTGGCGGTGGCGGTGGCGGTGGCGGTGGCGCCAACGTCGGCGGTGCCGGTGGCGCGAACCGGGGCAAGCTCTACACCAAACAGGAGAGCATTGCCGTAGCGAGGGCATGGGATGCCATCACATCGGACCCCGTGGTGGGCACCGATCAGCCCGAGGGGAGCTTTTGGAGGCGCGTCATGACGGCGTACGAAGAGTTCAAACCCGACGGAGCCGATAAGCGCGACCCAGAACAGCTCCGAAAAAAGTGGAGCAGAATTCTGCGGGCTACCAAGCGGTTGGCGTCCATATACTAGAACAACCTTCTACACGCTGAGAGTGGCCGTAGCGAAACAGACGTGAAGGCCCTGTCGATGGGCCAATACAACACGGAGGGCTGGCCGAATTTCACCCTGTGGAAGGAGTATCTGGTCCTCGCGGATTGTCCGAAATTCAAGTCCATCGTGGCGCGAGAGGTCAACACAGCTCCTGGGCCGAAGCGTACAAGGCACAACCTTGTCGGGGACTACAGCAGAGGAAGCGGCTCGCACTCGTTCGATCAGCCCGACGAGCAAGTCGAAGAGCCAGCCGCTACACGCACTAGGCGAGGATGGCCCCCGGGACAACAGGCCTCTATCCGCAGCGCCAGAGGGGCTAGAAGTGCCTCCCGACAAATGTCGGCCGTGTCTGGATCTCGCATCCCCCAGCCCGCCCCAATCCCACAGCACATGGTGCAAGCTCCCCACGAGGTCTTGAGAGATAACATAAATGTGCAGTTGATGCAACAACTGTAAGACGTATGCAGCAAATACGCAGCGGAATCTGACCCGTACGTCAGGAACATCTACAAGAGGCTCATCACTCGGATTGAGAGTCGGCTGGGGTTGGTTGATGATGCTCCTGGGGAAACCGCGGCCGGCAGCAGCGAGGGAGGAGGAGGAGACTCCGACACCAAGTAGAAATGTGGAGGAGTTTTTAGTTGTATTTTATTTTAAATATTCGTTGTATAATTTTACCCTTTTGCAATACAACGAATATTCGGGTCCAATTACCTCGTTTTCTAATTATTTACATTGCGATGGTTTTAATTATACTTGATTGAAACAAAAAACATTTTAAAATGAAAATTGATTATAAAATTTGGGGGCTATTGACCATAGTGGCGGAAACAAAATTTTGGGGCTGGGGCTATGGACAAAAACTGAAGGGGGGCTATTGGGGTGTCCGCCTTATAGTGGACAACATGAAAAATATTCTCATTATTCCCCTACATTGACAGACTAAAGTAGTTTCCACCATAAAGTGACGAATCCCTCAGTTTCACATGAAATATCTTAACCTTCATTTTATAAGAAAAACAGAAGACGTGAACATATATAACAAATATCAGTATATCACCCAATAGTTCGACGCCAACATCTTACCTTGTTAAGAACTCCGTTTGTGAAATAAAGACGTAATAAAACAGAATTTCTATACATGTACCAGAAACAGGAACAAACCCTAGGAAATGTCAAGGAAAACAGAAAACAAAACCTAAGCATTTGAGGATGATAAATGCGAAAAGAACGAACCTAGGTTTGAGGGTAGTATGAGCAGCGATGTCCCTAGACGAATACTTTTGAGATGGACCGAAGATTCGAGTTCCCCCTTGTTCATTCCCACCTTTGGCTGGTGCCCAGGTAGGTCTTGCAGCGGTCGTCATCGCGGGAGCTGGAGATGATCAAAATCGAAGCTACGACCGATAGGAATAAACCTCGAGAGCTGATAATCTTCACAATCGGTCGCCGAGAAGGATATTGGAAACCCTAGGAGATCGGAGATGCTTCGATTTGGGAAATTCTGTGGGAGATGGATAATATTGAAAATTGACGAAATACATTGCTCGACGACTCAATTTTACGACGTATAAATATCTACTAAAATAATTCTATTTTAGAAAAAAGCATTTACCCCACAATGGGCCGATAGCCCATTATTTAAAGAGCGGTCGTTTAGAAACTATTCTTGGGCTTGACCACGTTGGATAGGGCAGGGCAAGGCAACATTGTCATCTAATATCCAGGGCTGGCCAACATTCCAATTTTAATAAAACAAAAAATTGTCAAATAAATCATGAAAGATGTTAGGATTTATCACACGCTCACAAATCTGAATAATAAAACACACAACAGAGTTAACGTGGTTCGGCAAAGATGCCTACGTCCACGGAGAAGATGACCGGAGTTTATTAATCAAGCTTACAAGAAAGGTGTATCCACTCTACAAATTGAAACGCCCTCAACTAATCACAAGCAAAGGCTAAACTATCAATCGTGTGTGTATTGTGTGTTCTGCTCTCTCTTCAATTCCTTTCTCGGCTAATATATGTGTGGTTACAAGTGAATAACTAACTCCCTTCAGCCGAAAGTCAGTTATAACTGCCTATCAACGGCTAGTTCCAGCAGCTCAATCTCGAGCTCATTTCCTCACTTCATCACTCAGCCCCAACGGCTCTTTTAGCTCAATACTTGGAGATTGAATTGCTGAGGCATGACTCATAAATCTCCACCTTGCCTCTGCAAATCAAGATCAATATCTAACTCCCTTCTCAATTGTTCCTATAAACTTATCACTCCACAACCTCTACCAATTCCAAGCAATGCTTGAACTTCGAAACTGGTAAAGGCTTAGTAAACATGTCTGATGCATTTTCCTCAGTAGGAACTTTCACCACATTTATTCTTCCATCCTGTATCTCATCCCGAATGAAGTGCCTTCTAATGTCAATATGCTTGCTCCTTTCATGAAACATTTGATGCTTAGCTAAGCATATTGTTGAATTGCTATCCCAGTTAATCTTTACTGCTCCCAACTCAATTCCCAGATCTTAGAGGATCCCTTGTAGTCATTTCCCTTCCTTTCCAGCCTATGTCAATGCAATGTATTCAGCCTCTGTTGTGAACAAAGCAATCACAAACTGCAGGTTTGATTTCCAGCTGACTGTTGTCCCAAATAGTGTAAAGATATAGCCACTTTGAGACTTTCTGTTATCAAGATTAGCCGCATAATCTGAATCACAAAATCCTTCAAGAGTCTCACTATCTTCTGACCAAGCTCCACCCCCAAACTTCAGACCAACATTCACTGAACCTTTTAGATATTTCTAAATCCATTTTAGAGCATTTCAGTGTTCTCTACCCGGATCAACCATATATCTACTAGCCACACTGATAGCATGAGCAACATCAAGCCTTGTACATATCATCAAGTACATTACACTACCCACTATGTTGGCATATGGTATTGATGCCATTTCTCTCCTATCTTTGGCTGACTTTGGCATTTGTTCATTGCTAAGTCTGAAATGGCTTGCTAAAGGAACATAAACTGACTTTGCATCATTCATCTGAAATTTCTCTATCACCTTTCTGATATAATCTGCTTGGACTAATTTCAGTATTCTTTTCTTTCTATCTCTGAAAATGTCTATGCCAAGGATTCTCTTAGCCTCTCCTAGATCGTTGATATCAAACTTGAGCTTGAGATCCTCCTTAACCAGCCGCAATTCTATCTTGTCTGGACTGGCCAGCAACATATCATCCACATATAACAGAAGGTAAACAACTTTTTTTCCATTTCTTCTTCTATGTAAACACAACTGTCAAAATCTGATCTCTCAAACTCCATTGTCTCCATATGTTCATGAAACTTCTTATTCCACTGCCTACTGCTATGTTTGAGACCATTGTCTTCAGGTTTCTCAAAACCCGTAGGTTGTACCATATATATTGTTTCCTCTAGGTCTCCATGTAAGAATGCAGTTTTAACATCGAGTTGATGTAACTCCCAATCAAATTGAGCAGTCAAAGCCAATAAAATTCTGATAGAGGTATGCTTCACCACAAGAGAGAAGACCTCTGTGTAATCAATTTCTTCTACCTGTGTGAAGCCTCTAGTCACCAATCTTGCCTTGAATCGTATGCTTTCAACTTCCCCCATTTCTATCTTTTTCTTGAAGATCCATTTACAACTGATCAACTTCTGAGTCCCTAGATTCTTTACCAAAATCCAAGTACTCTCTCCGTCCCATAGTAGATGTCACACTTTCCTTTTTAGTTTGTTCCACAAAAGATGTAACATTTCCTCTTTTAGAAAAAGTTCCCTCTCACTTCAATTATAAAATTATATTTTCTCTCACCACTTAACACACAAAATAACATCTCCTAAAATCCCATGCCATCTCCCAAGTGTGACATCTACTATGGGATGGATGGAGTACCATTTTTCAGTAGAGATTCTATCTCTTCTCTCATGGCCTTGATCCACTTCTGACTTTCCTTGCAACTTATAGCTTCTTCATATGTTGAGGGCTATGAATATATCAGTATTTCAGCCACACACAAGACAAAGAAACTCATGTCGTAGTCAGAAAACCTGTCTGGCAACCTAATATTTCTTCTTGGATTTCTCCTTGGCTCCTGACTTATAGCTGCAGGCTGCTGATCATCTCGACCCTGAGATTGTAGATTCCCAATAGCTCCACCTTCTTCCAGATTTTCTATAATCTCAATATCCTCATCAACATCAGATCTGGTAGAGCTCTCTCCAACTTCAAAATTCAGTAAGTCACCATTACTGATATCATCAGTTGTCTGCCTACTCTTGAATGACATTTCATCTTCATTAAAAGTCACATCCTTGCTCTTTATGATTCTCTGACCCTCTGTACCCAGGTTCCATAATCTGTAGGCTTTCACATATTCTTGAAATCCCAGCAATACACATTTTTTAGCCCTAGGCTCCAACTTATTCTGCTTCACATGTGCATAGGCAGCACATCCAAAGCTTCTCAAACCAGAATAATCTCCCAACTTTCCATACCATCTCTGATCTGGAGTTTCATAGTTAATTGCAGATGAGAGACATTTATTAATGAGTACTGCGGCAGTAGCAATGGCCTCAGCCCAAAACTTCTTAGGCAATCCAGAAGAAAATAGCATACACCTCACTCTTTCCAATAAGGTCCTATTCATTCTTTCTGCAACCCCATTCTGTTGTGGATTCTTTGGGGCTGTCCTATGCCTTTTAATTCCTTTTACTTTGCAAAATTCTTCAAACTCAGATGATAAGAACTCCATACCATTGTCTGTTCTCAGACACTTCAAAGTACTTCTTTTCTCATTTTCATATCGAGTGTGTCATTCTCTGAACTTTGCAAATGCCTGGGACTTCCTTTCAAGATGTAAACTCACACTCTCCTAGAATAATCATCACTGATAGAGATGAAATATTTACCTCAACCCATAGATTCTGTTTGTGCAGGTCCCCATAGATCACTGTGAACATACATGAATGGTTTAGTTGAGCTATGCTTACCAGTTCCAAAAGGTAGTTTCTTTGCCTTTCCCAGAATGCACGGCTCACATTTTCCAAGACTTTCTGATGTACTAAGTTTGATAACTCCTTGCTTAGCCAATGCCCTGATCCCCTTTTCTCCAACATGACCCAATCTGGCATGCCAAGAATCCAAGCTCACTGACTGAGAAAAGTTTGCAGCTTCAGTTACTGTTTCAGCCAGCAAGTAGTATAAGCTATTTCTTCTCTTTGCATCCATGATGATCCTTGAATCCTTAGTGACCCTAAGCATTCCATTAGCTGAATCAAACATGTACCCTTTTGATTCCAGTACTCCAAGAGATATAAGATTTCTCTTGATCTTGGGTATAAACCTGACCTCTGTCAGAATCTTGATGCCACCATTACTCACTTGCAGCTTAATTTCTCCAATTCCCTTTACCTCACAAATCTGATCACTACCAGGCATTACAGATCCTTGAGAACTACTCAAATTTTGAAACCAAGACTTGTGAGACCATATGTGAAAACTGCATCCAGAGTCCATGATCCAAGACTCTTCAATGACGGCTCCATCATGTATATTCAAAGCTTCAGATGCCTCTACTTCCTGAGCTAGATCAGCAGTCTCCCCACCACCAAGTTTCTCATGTTCTTGCTTCCTCTTCCAAGCAAAACATGTTTTCTTTAAGTGACCCGGTTTCTTACAGTAGTGACAACTTCTGGTCTCTTTTCCACCCTCACTTTTGTCCTTCTTTTGCTTGTTTGTGAACGTCTTCTTGGACCCTTTTTTCCCATTGTTCTTCAAGTATAAACTCTCAGCCACAAGATCCGGCTGCTTCAATGCCTGGCCTTCTCTTTCTCATCGACTTCAGGCTTCTTCTTATCATTGCCGCTGGTACTCAGGATTTCACAGAGGCCTTGCTGCATCAAGATGACCTTAATCTTCAGCCTCCACAATCCGAGATCATTTCGGCCAGTGAACTTCTCAACTTCAAACTTTGTTGTAGACATTTCCACAAATAGTTGGTCTGCTACTTGGTGAGATCAGCTCCAACACAGAAAACACAACTTCAATCGCCCAAGATCGGCTACAATTGACTTCAATCGCCCAAGATCAGCTGTAATCGACTTCCCACCGGACGACGCCACTTGTTAGGATTGTATCACCGATTTCACACGCTCACAAATCTGAATAATAAAGCACACAACGGAGGTAACGTGGTTCGACAAAGATTCCTACGTCCACGGAGAAGTTGACCGGAGTTTATTAATCAAGCTTACAAGAAAGGTGTATCCACTCTACTAATTGAAACGCCCTCAACTAATCACAAGCAAAGGCTAAACTATCAATCGTGTATGTGTTGTGTGTTCTGCTCTCTCTTCAATTCCTTTCTCGGCTAATATATGTGTGTGATTACAGATGAATAACTAGCTAACTCCCTTCAGCTGAAAGTCGGTTATAACTGTCTATCAACAGCTAGTTCCAGCAGCTCAATCTTGAGCTCATTTCCTCACTTCATCACTCAGCCCCAACGGCTCTTTTATCTCAATACTTGGAGACTGAAATGCTGAGGCATGACTCACAAAAGATGTCAGATTCTGGTCCATCACACACTTTTTCAAAATTGAAAAATAAAGGTGGTTATACAATTTATTCAATATACTTCACTTGATGCATACAACAAGATTTGGAGGTTCAACAAAATTTGGAGGTTAAACAAGTTTATTTTGGTGTTTCTTTATTTTCTAGTTAGTAGAATCAGTAGATGGAAAGATATTAATTATTTTTCCTTTTACTAAATTGGAGTTTCTTTTCTAAATTATTTCCTATCTAGTTTTCCTTTTCACTTTTATTTATTCATAAGAGCACATCGGGCGCGCTATCGTCCGCCACTGTGGGTGCGCGGACGACGGACGATGTGTCGTTCGCGCCCTAAGCTTAGTCCCTGGAGTCGAACCCAGGTCTATTGCTTGGAATGGTAGTATCCTAACCATTGGACTACTAGCACTAGTTGAGATATTTTGAAAACTAATTATTAAAAATGCTTAGTGCCTTACTAATTATTTGTTAGCTTCGTTAAAGTAGGCCCCTAAATAGTTTTAGATTTACACGAATTTATTCGCAATAAGGTTATATTTAATTAGCATGATTGGGAAAATGAATAAATAAAATTATGATTAAAAAATAGAATTCGGTGAAACGAGAATTTGCTTCTTCGAGTTATTAAGATGATTAATTTTATAAATGAAATGAAGTTTTTCCCAAAAACCTCATTGTTAGACTACAAAGACATACCTTTGAAGTTTAATATAATTATGCGTTTTATTACTCTTGAGTTCTCAATTGATTTATGCTTTTATTTGTGACTTATCAAATGTTCTTTTCATAATCGTTAGTGACGTCATTCATTCCACCTTCACGACTTATCAACGGTTCATTCATCTCCGTTATGGCATCATTCACCTTACAAATCTACCATTTCGAGTCTTTCCACCCTCTTTCTTCGCAATATCTGCGTCAAGCGTCAAATTCTAGAACGAGAATCACGTCATCACTTTGGTTTCATATTGATACATAATGTTTCAAATTTGCATAAATTAGTATAAAAAAGTTTCATCCGCATTTCAGTCTAATACATTTTGTCATATGTGTTTGAATGTCGTCAACTCTTTACGTGCGTGGCATACAAAATATGAAATACTGGCTAAATTTTTTGTACTGGTATAAAACAATGATACTAGAACTTTGTATATTAACATAAAATAATAATAAAACATCTTGTGCCTCACATAGTAAAGAGTAACGACATCAAAACAAAAATACGGAATGTAAATTAAACACGGAGGTGTAATATTTGTCTGAGTTGTGTATATACACAAATAATAAAGTATGAACTTTTAAAATTTTGCAATCATCTCATCCTTTCCTTTTCCGGCAAATTACTAGCTATGTGACAATCAGTTTAAAACAAGTGATCAAAACATCGTTTTTAAATGCCGTTATGTCCAAAGTCGTTTTATCACGTGTTTTAAATAGAATTTCACAACAGCACAATTCACTGGAAAATGGAAGAATGAGATAATTGCAAAAATCTTAAACTTCGTAATTTATTTTTTATATTTTGAAAAATATGGGATGAACCAGAAACTGACCATTTTTTATGATATATTTTGCAATTTGCTGTGTAATAAATTATTTTATTTCATTATTTTTATTTGAATAAATTATTTATTAAAATAAAGATAAAAGTGCATTTTTATTGTTTTGAAGTATATTATGAACACTATACAACAAAAAATATTACTACGATTATTGATTAATTCTGAATGCATTTATTTAAGTCGGCTGAAATAAATTACGTATGCATTTAGCATATACATGTATGTTAAATTAGGTGCACAAGGTAGCATCAAATTTGTTGATTGACCAGTTATATGCTTCCACATCTTCTTCTTCACAAATCATGGGCCCACACACGATGTATAGCAGAGCAGCATCCATGGAGTCTCTAACCGCCACTATTCAAAATCGTTTAAAAAATCGCAACTGGTCACACACCTTATTCACTTAGACCCGTCTGCTTAATTTATACTCTCACTCCCATTAGAAATAAAACTTTTTTTTGTATACTCTTTTATTTTTTTTTATCGTGCGTTACGCTCTCTTCGTTAACTCACAAAATAACAAATCTCATGCCAAAAAGTAAACGTTGCGACGTTACCATCACAGTCAAAGAAAAACTGCTTTGTTATGCTAATCAAATGGACACAGCGAGGAAGCCTCTATTCTCAAATGAACAACACTTGCTTCGCAGTTAAACAAATAGACCTCAGGAAGTTAGGCCAACCGTCCATACTCTGTTTCTCAACTAGCTTTGAATCAAAGCAAAGCCGTTGGATTCTTGGTCGCGATCCCCATCCATTTTCCACCTTCCACTCTTTTGCCAACTGCTAAGCCTCACCTTAATCACATCCTTTTTTTTTCTTATTCTATTTTAGAATCAAGATTCGGTTGTGCTAAATTGCTAATTACTACTGCGCCACTTTTGTTTTTAAGGGCATGGTTTTTGGATTAGAAAGATTATTGAGCGCCAACTGTTTGGGTTTTTGCCTCTAAGAGACTAATCAATGAATACGAGGTATTTCTTCAGTCCGGATTCACTATGCACTTCTGCAAGCGGCATATCGATTTCATCGGCTTTGCCGGCAGCTGTGGATGATAGGATTGGCCTGAATTCGTGGCCGCGGCAGCCGTCGAGGAATGCGCCGCCTTTCTTGATAAGATTAGCCATGAAAATATCGAGGTCGAGGTCGTATAGTTTTCTGAGGAGAGTGTTTCATTACCAGAACGGGTCAGGGTCGGACCTCGGTCCGAATCCGTTTGATTCGAAGAGATGGATGCTGATGGAGTTCGTGGCGCTGGCGGTTCAAATCCTCGTCACGCCTTACGTTTTGATCATCACCAAAGACGAGAAGCCGGTTTGGCCGATGCGAATTTGGGTTGTTGGCTATGCCTTTGGATGCTTCCTTAGCCTTGTTCTTCTCCTTTACCGCTACCGCCATGTTTATCTATCTCAACGAGATGTTGAACGAAGCAACGATGAGTCGAGGTAGAAATCGTTTATTTTCGATTTCAAATGATAGTAGTGATTGATATTGGTGCTGATGTATTACTGTGATCAGAAACTTGCAGAAATGCAAGACGTGGCTTGAGCTGATGTTCGCGATATGGTTCGTGATGGGAAACGTGTGGGTGTTCGACATGCGCTTCGGATCATACCACCGAGCTCCCAAGCTCCACGTCCTCTGCATCTCGTTCCTGGCGTGGAAGGCCGTCACCTACTCGTTCCCGTTCATACTGTTCGTGCTGCTCTGCTGCTGCGTGCCGTTGCTCAGCACCCTCCTGGGGTACAACATGAACTCGGCCTCCCTCAGCCGCGGAGCAACCGAGGAGCAGCTCTCCACCCTCCCGAGCTGGAGATACAAGGATGTAGAGCAGGCTCAAAACCATGAGATTCAAGTAATTTATTACTATTACTTTCCCACACAAATATTCTTTCACAGTAGTGTAAAACACACACATCATATGACCCACAGTTTGTCAGCATGAAGTTAATGAGTTATCTTATGTTTCAATCTTATCTGATTCTTGAAAAGGAAAAGGGCGCTAATGATATTTATACATGTTTGTTTTTTTTTATTACAGGAGTGTTGTATATGTTTGGCTAAGTACAAGGAAAAGGAAGAAATAAGGCAGTTGCCATGTACTCATCTTTTTCACCTCAACTGTGTGGATCAGTGGCTCAAGATTATCTCATGCTGCCCTCTTTGTAAGCAGGAGATAGACAAGTAGAAACTGTCCACAAATTCTTGTATTTTAGTTAGGTGTTACATTATTTTTTTGTTGCCAAAATAGGGGGAAAAATGCATGTTTATAAGTTGTGCAAACACAGAATGTTACTAGAGTGAGTGGAGGCCATGCATATTGAAGGCTCACCAGTAATAGGTATCAAGATTTGCTTTGGGAAAGAGTTAGATACTTAGAAATATACAAATGCTTGTTTTATCTGTTTTATTAATTGTTGTGGGGAATCAGAGGCTGTGCAGTCCAATTATCGAATGAATGATTATCCTTTATTTATTTAGCTCGAGTACCTAAAACACACCACCAAAAACATTTTCTAAGATTAAAGTGGCCTAAAAGATAATTCACTTCAACTATATTCCATTTTTCAAGAATTCAAGAATACAAGAAGTGGGAACATAGAAAGACATCTTTGACGACAGTCATAACTCATATACCATCTCAACAATTTTGTTACGAGGTTATGGACTATGTCTAGAACATAAATTAAAAGGATGGAACCATAATTTGTTGAATAGAGTAAAAATTTAGTGATTCAGACACACTATGACGGTAAATATTCATGCTTTTAATTTTTTTTCTCTTTCTTCATCTGTCTTGGTTTGACACATCATATGATAATGTATTTGGACAACTAAATTTTCAATCGAAGAGCAAAAAATTGTACTCCATAGTTAATAATCAAAATTAACTATGGAGTTATATTATACTAACATTAATGAATTAATATAAGAATGAGACAAAGCTTCCATATATTATCTGCAAAATAAAAAAAATACTTACGGTAACAGGGAATAGAGGGAAAAAAGCATCATCGGATAATGAGACAAAGCTTCCATATATTATCTGCAAAATAAAAAAAAAATACTTACAGTAATAATGAATAGAGGGAAAAAAGCATCATCGGATAATGATTATTTTAGTTAAGTATGATATCTAATTTTATTTCTAGTTCTTACCTTAAAAACATTTATGCTTTATTAAAAGCCTGGTGCTCCTACTAAACAATGTTTTTGAGATCTTTTCTATTTAGATAAAAAAAAAGGAGTTGCATCGTTGGCATGACTTCAAATTTTGAGTTTTTCCTCATTATATTTTTATTTATATTTACATGATGTAAAGGACCCTACATTTTTATTAATTATTTACAAACTTATGGATGATAAGGTGGACAATTGATCTACATGAAATGATTTGGGCCTTTACCTTTTTTTTGCAAAATGTTCGTTGAAAACCATTGTATCTAAGGCGGCTAAAGTGGGCTCATTAATTATGTTTTGTTATGACTTATGTGAATTTGTTTGTTGGGGATAAATTCTATGCATAACACCCAAACTACTCATTAAAAGAGAGATCCCTTATTTAATAATGAAAATGAGAAAAGTATAAGTTTTTTATAGATAAATGAATATTATAAATTTAAAGATTTCTGTCACATGAAACTCAAAATCAAAACATTTAGCCTCAATTAAAATATTACCACTATACCATTAACAAACTCACATCTCCTTAAAAAAATCATATTAATTAATTAATTAGTTGTCAAAGAGGACATAAAATTCACGTGCGATGCAAACTGCATAAAAAGGCCTTTGTCTTCTAATAATCTCCTTCCTTCTTTTGCTGACCTCTCTCGCTCCCTCCGGTTCGCTCCTCTGCCATTCCGGCCGATTCCAGGTATACTGCTCGCCTCAGAATCTCCGTTGCTCTTCACTTCTTCAGAATTAGGTCTTTCTAAAACATGCTAATTCATTCCCTTAATTACCCTTTGTTGATTTATTGCAATGATGTTCTAGATGAAAATTAATTGTTCGTTTTGTGGCTGTCTTTATCTATTTTATTTCTTTTTCTTTTCTTTTTCCGAAAAATTAAGAATTGATCTTCGACAGAGGGCTGCGATTTGGTTTATATTTATCCGGACTGCTGTATTTAATTTTCTTTTGTGTTTTGTAGAAGAAAAGATAGAGTTAAAATTGGTTTCTTATCATGAAATTGTTCAGTAAAACAGCTTTGATTTTGTGTGTTTCGGTGTGGTTTCTGTTGCTTCCATTGGGAATTGGTGGTTTATGTGAAGTATTTCAAGAAGATCATGCACCAGTTATTGTTTTTGTTTCTAAGTCGAGACATCGTGTTGGTGTCTAGATATGTGGCAATTATTGCAGAGCAGCTAACTCTTGGAATAGTGGAGCTGTTTCTAACTTCAATTAATGATAATGTGGGCATGCTCATGATATTTTGATATTGACTTTTCCCAGGTGGTATCTGTAATAAAGAGGGGCATGTCGCTCATTGCCACTGTTTCCAGCCCAATTACATCACCATGTCTTGGTATGACTCTATCACCAGATGTGTAAATTCAAATTGCATGGATTATCTTATGTTTTTTCAGCTGTAATGAGCATCTCACATTAGTTGATGCTTTGGAAGCTTTAAAATTTTCAATTGGCTATTTGAGTTATAGTTAGGTAATGTGATTTAGGTAGACTAATTCATCTGTTGTGCTTGCGACATATACTATCACATATGTTTTCAAGGAGTGTGATTGGGTAAGAGAACGGGGTTCTGATTGGTTAGAACACTCCAGAAATGTTTGCTTAACAGCATAGGCCTTAAAGCCCATAGATTCGTATTCTGTTTAGTTTTAGTTATAGACTAGATAATGATAGTCTATCAACTTACTCTAGTTGGGCATAATGCGAAAGCAGTCTGGTAAAGTCCAAGAACAATTAATCGGATTTTGTAGGACAAGGGATCAAAATTATTCTTTTGCAAGTTGCAAGGTGCATCTTTCAGCCCTCAAGATATGGTTTAATAAATCCACTTTCAGGTTCAGTTGATTGCACTGCAAGGACTCGAGAATACTTATAATTCCTTTAAATATGATTTGTGCTATAAATGAGCTATGTACAGCTGACAGTAATATTATTTCAGTTTTCTTCTCTATGTTGCAGTTGAAGTTTTATGCTATTGATATTAGTAACTTATACGGATATTTCTTTCTCTTTTTAGTACAATCACAAGACCGGTATTTGAGGCCACAAAAGAACGTCCAAGCTCCAGTTCGAGTAAAGCCTCTTTGCTTGCAGTTTCATTCACTTGAAAGGCAAAGAATCATTACTCATTCTTCCAGAGTTAAATGTGCTTCTGTGATATGTGCTGCTGCTCTGGTAACTTACCTTATTTGATGGTCTACTTATGTTTCGTACTCCAGCTATCTGCTATGAATATGTAATCATATCTTTGAGGATGGAACCTACTTGTACAAAACATTTAGTACGTGCATGTGAAGTTACTTTTACTTTTGGCTAATCCACAAACCAGCAAAACATGCTGCAATATTCTTTATAGATTGAAAGAAATCAAGATCTTGGCAATTATGTTGGCTCCCAAAAGTGGGTTTTAACTTTTAAGAAGCACTGTGTCTGCCTTGTTCTTGGTAGCCAGCAACTAATCAGCTTAGTGTGTTTCTTGAACTGCAGAGTGCCACCTGTGCTTCAGAACAAACGCAAACTGTGACTCGCCAGTCATCAACCATAACAGTTGCACCCATCCAAGGTGAATTTTTTTTCTATGCACTTGGTTTTGATGTAGCATGCAAGTTATAAAGTGAGGCAGGCCTGCTTGATAATGTATAACAGAGGTGTGAGAATGAGTTTGGTGTAAAGTAGAGTTGTTCCCAAAATATGTTTCCACACACCCCTCCCCTCTTGTTTATGTATTGTATAGTTTAGTATGTAAACTATGACTATAACAAGACACCTGGGCTGCTGCCAAAAACAATCCATCTTGAGATGGCTACTATTTCGAGCTCGTTAAGAAGTATGCCAGTCTATGACCTATCTTATCAATGAGCTCTTTGTGATTGATACCATGTATTATGCATATTTTATCATCGTGTTATCACTGTAAAGAACCCCAGCTTCTTCTGGATTAGCCAATATGTCGCAGTCCGATGCCTGAAATATTAATTTTTAACCCGTTTCAGGAAAAGAGAAGTCTCCAGATCTAGATGATGGAGGAGATGGATTTCCACCCCGTGATGATGGTGATGGCGGCGGCGGAGGTGGTGGTGGCGGCGGAAACTGGTCCGGTGGGTTCTTCTTCTTTGGCTTCCTTGCTTTTCTGGGTTTTTTGAAAGATCAAGAGAGTGAAGGGACCTACAGAGATGAAAGGAGAAGATGAGAGATATTATGTGTTCCGTTGATGCTATATCGCTTCCTCTTTACCTTTTACACTATTGGTTATTGGATGATCTATGTCTTGCTCTATACTCTCTGTGCTTTAGTAGGATATAGAATGTAGTTGTGGGATTTCTGGTGACAAAATATGTACCGTGCACTAATTAGTCTTCTTCAGCTTGAATTGAAAGTTGAGAGAGAAGTAATGACTCATTGCAATTGTTTTGTCGATGAGATTATCGATTGTATAGACATTGTTTTAACCTACGGATACTATAATTTGATGAAATTGTTAGTAACTGAATACACCATACAACATCGTAATGTGAATTTGATGACATTGTTATAGAAATATTGAAAGTTGCATGTGAATTCATCAATCAAATTTTCATTCCAAGCAGATATTTAGCATCCTAACTAGTAGTATTGATTATTTGGGGTTAATTATACTTGGGGTTCGTTCCGTATACAAAATTGGAATTAGAATTCTATGGAATTGAAGGAATTGAATTTGTAGGTAATTCATGCTTCAACATGATGACGAGGTGTGCACAAAATAACAGACCTTAATAAAAGACAAAACGTCAAAACCCATGTTATGTAACCACTTGATTTCATTCATGACTAGAAAGGTGGTATACACAACATACACTAGTTGGTAGCATTGTAAGACGACCCTACCTCTCCAACAAGAGTATCAGCATAAGCTCCAACAAAGAATGTTAGGTTACATATGGAGATAACACTAAAGTGATTTTCTAATCTGTCGGCCTGACCCATGAAGTTACTGATGTCAACACGTTTCCGTAGTATACTTTCTTGGACGAAACATCCCAGTACGCCTGAAAATGAAAATAGCAGTGTATTGGTGACTTTAATCTGGAACTCCATAACGAAAGTAATTCTTTTGAACCATAAGTCACGAAAGAGGGCAAACCTGCCATCCAGATGGGAGGCTTTTTGAAAGTTCTATAAGATCAGGTTGCTGCTGGCTTTTATCTGCAGAAACTTCTGGTGAAGTTTGTTCAGTTTCTTTTCTCTTTTCTGCCCTCCTGCGCTTTACTCGTTCTCTCCTGCATGATAACGAATATGTCAAAGATATGGTGGTGGTGGATGGGTCATTTGCATAAGAGGTTTGGAACATTTGAGTTTTTTCTAATTAAGATTGGCCACCGGAAATAAACAAACTTCTACGATTCTCCAGAATCCCAGATGATAATGTTATATTAGTCCGAGGCCAACTGAAGACATTTTGAGAAGACTCTGTACTATATGTAAAGCCTAGGAAGGACCAATACCAATCACCACCCAAAGGCTGAAAATTAGCATTATCTTTAGCCTCGCCACTGGCTATCTGATTCGCACGCCATTTCTGCAATTATATGAGCTCAAGTAAATCGGAGAACCAGAGAAGAAAAGTAAATACAAAAAAGAAATGTCAACAAATTCCAAAACCTCTATTTCCCTTAGCCGTTTCTTCTCCAATATTTCATAAGCATCTTTAGGTTCTTCAACCTCTTCATGCAACTCCTCTTTTGCAGCTTTCCACTGAAGAAAAGGTACATAGAATTTAAAACGGGACCACAAATATAGCTACAATAATAATAATAATCTAGTCACAGTCAGAAGAGTAGTTGAGAATACCTTGTCCACCATGCTAGAGACCTTCTTGTTAGATCTTAACGTGGGGCCCACTGCAATTGTTCGCTTCTTTGTGCGGGAAACTGTAAAGAAGAAAACAAAATCCTGCAAGTCAGATCTTCGCCACTGAACGTCTAAAAGAACAAGAATACCACTCAATTGATCATTCCAAAGAAATTTAGTTAACTGTATCCTGTCCAGGACATCAATAGCAAGACACTGATTGATACAGGTTCACTACTGAATTACAGCTGGCATGCTAAACAACACAACTTGCATCATCCAAAATAATATATACTACTCTGTCATTACCCTTAGACTGAGACTTCATTGCAGCAGCAGCGGCAGCGGCGGCGGCGGCAGCAGCAGCAGAAGAGGATGAAACCGAAGCAGTGGTATCTGATGTTGAGATAACAGGAGCACCATTTTCCGTAGAAGAAGTTGCTGGAGAGCGCCGAGCCTCAGAGAACTCTGGAGGTGCTATTGTAGTGCTTTCAAACGACTGATTAACATCGAAGTTGTTCTTCAACAATAGACTAGACCCAACTTCCACACCAGTATCTTCAAAAGAAGGTTCACCATTAGCCTTGCTATGCATCAATGGTACAGGAATCAGGGTTCCATTTTGAAGGCCATAATACGATGCAGTCTCGACAGGATTGACTATTGCAGGTGCAACAGGATATATATCTGGACCCGCTTCATAATAATTTGGTGGTGGTACATGGGAAAGAGCTACTTGTGCTCCCTCAGAATGTGTATAGAGGGCACTGCCAGAAACTTCAGGGTTTGTTTGCAGATAATAGTCAAGCCCAGTACCAGGATACAGGGTGTACTCTCCTGAATAAGGATTAGCCTGAACCAAGCTAAAATTGGATGGAGGATATGAAGTTTCTGGAGGTTCGTCGGGTGGTGGTGGAGGAAAAGGTTCATCGTCAGGAGGCAGTGGTGGAAAAGATTCATCATCAGGAGGTGGGGGAGGGATCCCCTCTTCAACAGTAGGAATATTAACCTGCCCTGGCACTTTGGATTCCTGGTTTGAAAGCATACTCTGCATATCTAATGGCTCCACAGGGACATGATACTGAGCAGTGGGTGATGCATCTTCGACCTCCATGTCAACATCCATATCAACATCTTCCATGGAATGAAGAGAAAGCCGATTAAGTTCACTTTCCTTTCCAGTTACAATTATTTCACTTTTTTTACCCAGACCATGTTCCATGGTTGTGGCGCCATCATTATGAGCTTCTGGCATTGACTTCTCACTTGTGTCATGCAACTCCGGTATAGGAAATAGTGCCTTCATTTCACTAGAACCCATGTTTGTGTCATTACCGGTGCCTTCATAAGGTTCTTGTGCAGCCTCAACTTCACCCAGGGATGCTGGAGTCACTTGTTGAATGGCACAATCAATGGCAGCTTCAAGTTGTTTTAGCTGAGTCTCAGAATGCAACCAAAAGGGAAGCAGACATGATTCATAGGATGATAATGCCTTGATGTCCGCCAGTCTGATCTCAATCTCCAACCTGTACTTTGATTTAAGATCTTGGTCTTCCAGAGAGCTGTTCAAACTGAATTGCAGTTAAAGAAATAAGTGATGAGAGAGGGGGAGTAAGAAAAGCATGTCATATGTAGAAAGTAACAAAAACCTGATGGTCACCAATATGTTAACCAACACACTATTGATAAGGAGAAAACTAGATTCGTAGATATGTAGCATACCCTTTCATAGAGCTAAGTCTCTCTAACAGGCTTTCACACTGCTTTATCAGCTGGACAGATAGATCAGTGGAGCTATTACTTTCTATAGAGTGTCCACCTAGCAAGGAAGTACAGTGATCTTGGTTTGCTTCTCTATTGTCTTCTTCAACTTTAATCACATCAGTAATGGATCCATCATTAGGTCCATCTTTATTTGTCCATGGATCAACACTGTCAGCGGCTTCAGAATCAACCTTGGGATGAACACTGGCTGGGAAATCATCTTCTACCTTGCCCATGGCCGTACTTGATTGGTATGTGCCCATGATAGCATCAGTTTTTTCTGCAGTATCACTGATATGTTTCTCTACAGATGTGTCAACAGTATGTTGGGCCAAAACATTAGGCATTTCCCATGAAGTTTCACCCGTTGTAACATTCCAATAGTAATACTGATTACTCTCTTCATGCAACACCATTTTCCAGCCTAAATTCACGTCACCAACAAGGTGTCCATCAAGTGCAGCAGAGTTTGTAGATTTCTTCATATTATTTGCTTGATTCTGCATTTCATTAGAATCGGTCTGCCCATCCTGATGTTTTTCTCCAGGACACTGAGAAGCAGCAGAAGTGCTATCCATCAAAAGCTCTCCCACCTCTTCCATGGAATCTTTTCCGCTATTAGCTAAAGCAGCTCCAGCTTTGTTGGTGGCCGCATCTTTGGGCTGAAAAGCAAACAAACAGAGACAGAAGCTTAGTGCATGGAAGGAGGCAAAAGTATCCAAGAGGAAAGGAGCAGATTCAAGTAACGCTAGTTCTACAGCTATTTGACTACTCATTTCTGTAGGATCACCTGCTCATCCGTGCCGATAGGTGCATCCTCTGCATTTGCAGCACTTTGTACTTCCTTTGAATCCGCATCCAACTCATCATCACTGTATTGTTCAAGCAGTAGGAGTGGATTCTGTGGCTGTTGCCCTGTGAACAAGATACTACAATGTTAAACACCGAGAAGATCTAAATATAATTGCTTGGGTATCAAACTGAACACAGAAGTGCTGTTTCATGGTTAGGATTTTAGAAATATTTGTCATAAACATCAAATGAATAATTCAATAATTCAATATTAAGGGCAAAGGTTAGAGCATCAGCAATGCCATCAAACCTGTAGCAGAAATTTCAAATGTCAGTACCGCCAAAAGGAAATAAAGCCAAAGACATACGGACCAATTCAGCAAAATCTGGGTGAGCTCCAAACTGCCCTTGATGCCGCCAAAATAAGTTCAAGGCAGGTGGAAAGTTCACAGAATTATGCACTGTGGCAGGGGGCGGATGAAGTCTGATTACCAATTGATGTTCCCAATACCACAGCCATCCTACAGTCTGAACATAAAATTTTCGAGGTGCAAATAACATGTCTTGCACAAAAAAAACCCAATAATTTCCACCAAAATTATGCGGTCACATCATGTCTTCTCTACAAAGAGCAGTCCTTTGAAGAAAACTGACGGAACCCACCTGAAGATGATGGTGAATCCGGAAACTCGGCATGTCTTTTGGAGTCACCGTCCCCTTCAACTTCTTCCTGGATAGATGAGCCCCCCAAATCTCCTAAAATGTTAACAGACAAAGAACAAATCAGCTAAGATCTATTCATAGGAACAATCAAAACACGCATAAATCCCATAAATAATTTATCAAATAACAATAAAATGAACACTTTCTAATGTCAAACCTAAGCCAAAACCAATACAACAGTCAACAATTACAAAAAAAACAGCAGAACAGACACAGTTCCTCAAAACAGTTTATGGTTTCACAGCCACCACACCGAATGAACGTAAAGCGATAATCGAAAGTACCAGTGGGTTCCGCGAACAGATCGAGCTTAACTCTACGACCAGCGGTGGCGGCGAGCCGGCGCTCTTTTCGCCTGCCCATCCTGATACGGATTCGACGATGAAATTTACCGAACGATCTACACAATTGTTTAATGTGTAGCTGGTACCTTATGAAATTGAAAAGTATGGATGATTGAAAATTGATGATAATGAAGCCCTAGAGAGCTCGTGAATTGGGAAAAATTTAAGGGCTCCTTGAAATTGTCTGCTTTTATAGAATGGGTCGGGTCAGTCAGGCCCAGTTTTAAGAAGATGAACTTTGCAACATTAAAAATCCATTTTACATTTGGGCTAATCTTGTTGGACTGTCGAGTAATTAGTTACGAGTTAATTGGGTTCTAAATTCACTTAATTATGGACAATTGCTATTTTCGAGGCGATTCTATAATGTTGTGGATGTTGACTATTCTATTTAGAGTTAGTTCGATTCGAATATAATTTGTTAAGCTAAATAATTTCAACCGTGGATTATTAACTATTCGGGTCAAACTAGAGATGCCCACCGGTTCTGGTTCCGGCGGTTAACCGGCGCCGGTTCCGAATCGGAACCGCCGTCGCAATTCGGGTCGCGGTCCGGTTCAGTTTCAAGATTTTTCGAACCGGCACCGAACCGCAGGTTCGGGCACGGAAACCAAGGCGTCAAGGAGGGAGGGGGCCGAGCCGCCGAGGGGCAGCTTTTAGACCGGTTTCTGGCCGGTTCTGGCGGTTTTTAGACCGGAAACCGACGGTTAACCGCCGGTTTAGTGGATTTCGGTGGCGGCGCGGGACACGAGGCGTTCGGGTTCAGCTTTTGGCAGGCGGTTTATTGACCGAACCGGCGGTTTTATCGTCGAAACCGGCGGTTAACTGGCGGTTTTCCGCCAAAACCGCTGGATTTGCCAAAAAATCAATTTTTTTTTTCAGATTTCAAATTCGAATTCTTCTATTTCCCCCCATTTTTATCTATAAATACCCCCCTCTATCCTCATTTACATTCGCGTCACTCTTGTGTTAAAAGAGTTTCTCTCTTCAATCTCTCAATTCTCTCTCTTTGTCTTCAATTTCTCATTTGTGCTATTGTGCTTCCATTTAATTACTCAAGTGCTACTCTTATTACGCATTGTTATACACTTATACTTGTTCCCGCAGTTCTATAAGTTGGCTTTCTTTATCAATTGCTAAAACAAAAAATATCCATATTTCTACATTTCTACTATATATCAAGATGTCTTCATCCCGAGAAGGTCGTGTTGATAAGGGAAAGGGAAAGTCTAAGAGGCCATCTCGGAGATCCGTTATTGATGATATTTCTCAAATGAACATGGATGTGTGGCAGGTTAATATTTATTATCTACTGATTTAATTAATTTTGAATTACATTACATTATTGTTCATAATTTTATTTGATATTTACAATACAAATATTATTTTGTAGACTCGAGAAGAGCAAGCTATGGCACATGCTATTGCTCTCTCTCGCTCTCAATCCCAAGGCGATGCTTATGTTGGTGCCGATCGCGGTGCCTATTCTCAACAAATTCCAACCCTGTGATTCTTGATGAAGACGACGATGATGATGACGACGAGGAGGAGGGGGAGGAGGTAGAAGAGGTTCAAGAAATGCCACCCCCACCACCACCAAGGAGTCATCGTGGCCGTAGTCGTGGTCGTGGACACCATCCTCAACCTCCTAGACCAGTTGAAAGGTCTTTAACCTCAAACATCATGGTGAAACATTTCAAGAAGGTACAAGATAGTAACGATCCTGACACTTATAATGTGTATTGCAACTATTGCGAAAACGTATACACATTACGAAAGGGTGGAGGATACGGTACATTTACCCGTCACATGGAGAAAGCGCATCCGGTCGAGTTTGGTATCGCTCCAACCCAAACTCAACTCAACTTTCAACATGTAGTCGGGACCGGGAGTGGGACGGGTTCATCCCAAACATCAGGTATGTGTAGCAATACTCTAGATTTGCCGTTATGAAACATTTTCCATTCAATGCTTTTGATAACGATGCTTTTAAGTTGAGTATGCGATAGGGGTGTGCATTCGGGTTTCGGTTCGGTTTTTTACCAAAACCGAACCAAAACCGAAAAACCAAATTTAGTTCAAAATCCAAATCGAACCGAACCCGAAAAACCGAAAAACCGAAACCGAAAAACCAAAAACCGAACTTAAAAAACCGAAAAAACCCGAACAAAACCGAAAAACCTGAAAAAAAACCGAAAAACCTGAAAAAAATAAATATAATATAAATATATATATTTATATATGTGTATTTTATTTTATTTTATATATACTAATAGAATATTTATATCTAATATAAAATTAATAATACATATAATATATATTAAAAGAATATATATATTATATATAATATAATATATTAAATTAATAGAATATATATATATAATTCGGTTTTTTGGTTTTTTTTCTTCGCTCGAACCGAACCGAAAAACCAAAATTTTTTTATTTTAAAAACTGAATCGAACCGAAAAACCGAAAAAACCGAACCGAATTTCAAAATTTCGGTTTGGTTCGGTTCGGATATTCGGTTTCCGGTTTTTTTGCTCACCCCTAGTATGCGACAAGTTTATAATGCCGCTGCAAGAAAATTGAGTCGAACTTCTATGACTCGAGCGGTTGTTAGACAATGCATGGAAAAGAAGGCACAATTAGGTACGTTTATTGTTAACTTAGGGCATAAAGTTTCTATTTGCTCTGATGTGTGGACTGATTGTTTTTGGAAAAATTCGTATATGGGCATCACTGTGCATTTCGTTGATCACAGTTGGACTTTAAACAAACGTTTGATTGCATTTCGTGAATTTCTCGCACCACACACTGCACAAGCAATTGCTCAATTGATCATTCAAGTTTTGAATGAATTTCAATTGATCAATAAATTTTTTTCCATTGGTTTTGACAATGCTAGCGCTAACACTGCTAGTATAGATGAACTAATCAGTGCATGTTCTCCTGTTATTGATGGCAAATATTTTCATGTGCGATTTATTGCCCATATTTTGAATTTGTGTGTTCAAGATGCGATCGATTTGTGGTAAAAGTATGTTGATCCTATTAGAACTGCTGTGAAGTTGATTCATAACAAAGCCCCTATTGGTAGAACTTGGAAGAAATATTGTCATAGCAAGCAATGCAGGTACACCAACTTTCGTTTGGATGTTTCAACTCGTTGGAACTCGACGTATGATATGTTGGAGTCGACTTTGAACCACATTGAATATTTATGTGATTTTTTTAGAACTTGCCCTCATGTTCCTTCTGATTTGCTTTTGATACCCGCTTGTTAGGACCACATCATGGATTTGTTTCGATTATTCTGCGCTTTAAAAAATGCCACTGTTGAGTTATCCGGTGTTTATTATCCTACTTCTGTGCGCGTTTTGGAGCATTGCATGTATGTGGCAATTGGTTTTAAGACATATGTGAAAAATACTCAATTCATTGAGTTGAAGGCTATTTTGTTTTACATGGTTGAAAAATGGTTAAAATATTTTGTCCGTATTCCAAATGTGTTTTTTATTGCAAAATGCTTGGATCCAAAGTGGAAGTTGCATGGTGTTTATAAAATTTCAGACATGTACTATGGTTGTTTGCACGAATTGGATTTTTCTCAACTTCGCGAAATGAGCTTGACAAGAGGAGAATGCTTCGAACTAAGTATTCCAGATGTTGATGAAATCAAACTAAGGTTAGATAGTGCACTTCGTTCTCTCTACGCGGAATATGAAATGCGGTATAACACCGCTCACCAGGTACGTGCTCCTCCTAGTCCTTCCACATTTGATTTTGGTGGAGGGAATTTTAGCAATGTCATGATTGATCCAGACGTAGTGTCACAATTGCAAGATCTATACGGTACTACAACCAATATGACTAGAGCGACTAGTGAGTTAGATATATATTTGGAATCGCGCTCTATTTTTCAAGATGTAGGTCCTCCTATTCAACAAATTGACGTCCTTAATTGGTGGGGAACACATGACAAAGAGTTTCCGATACTCTCCATCATGGCTAAGGAGATTTTCGCCGTTCCCGCTTCAACCGTTGCCGTTGAGCAAGCTTTTAGTGTCGGCGGTTGTGTCCTAGACGACAAAAGGAGCAATCTCTCCGCCAAGAACATGGAAGCCACTATGTTACTTGATGATTGGGCAAAGACGAACATGAGAGCACAAGAGCCGGATTTCGACTTTCGTGTAGAGAGTGATGGTGAAGAATTTTCCTCCGATGTCGATGACGAGGTCAGAAGCGCGAGCACTCAACAATAGCAATGACGGGAGAGGGGGCGGTGAATGGCGAGCACGGCCGACCAAAAAGGTAAGCAAGGTAAGAGAACTACGTGGGCTTTGATTCCTCAATAAAATTGTGGATACGTAAACAACTCAACTTAAATTTGAAAAGTTTAACTTTGAAAGTTTAAGTTGAGCTCAAGCCTTTTTCAATTTGTTTCCTCCATTTCATGTTTTTTTTTATTTACGTTCCGAGTCCGACGACACTTGTAAATTATATTACATTGTTGTATGTTGTATACTTGTATATGCATTGTAAATTGTAATGTATCGTTGTCCGTTACAACTCAAATTCAATAAAATTGATATCATTTTCTCCTTATTCGTCTTATTTCTATTTGAATTACACATTGTCTTGTTTCAATTTATTGTATAAATCCAAATTTCAAATTAATAAAAAAAACACAAAAATCGAACCGCGAAACTGCTGGTTTTCGAACCGGAACCGCGTAAACTGCCGGAAAACCGGCGGTTCCGAATCGGAACCGGAACCGCCGGTTTTCGAACCGGAATCGGAACCGTGAAATAGCCTCACGGTCCGATTCCGGTTCCGCCTTCGACCAAACCGGAACCTCCGGTTTTCGAACCGTGGGCAACACTAGGTCAAACTATGAGTTTTGGGTTAATCTGTGGAGGCATGCGTTGGGCACGTGTGAAGATAGATTTGATGAAATGTGTGGTTTGAGTTTGCAATTGAGCGTCGTTCTAAATTTCTAACCTTAATCTACCATTTACTCAGTTATCTGAAACGATGGCAGCGTTTGAAGGGCGTCTCCTGCTTCCACTCCTCTCCGCCTTTAGCAGCAGCAGGTTAAAAATTAAATCCTGCTCCTTCTCATATGCTTTTATTTTTATTCTCTTCAATAATTCTCACTTTCACTTTTTATAGCATCACTGAATGTGGTAAATCAACTGGCTTCTTCTTCTGTAACATGAAAACCATCACACCCTTACTCTTAACGATATCAAGCTGAAAAAGTAATTTTAGCACTAAACCTTGATGTTTAGATCGAAGTTCTACTGAATATATAACATGTATATAAAGTGATGGCTTGGTGGTAAATTGAAGACTTTATACTAGAGTGTTGGGGCTACTAAGGAAGAGAAGCTGGTTATATATTGCTTGTTTTCTTCTTCTACACTACAGTATTTGAGTTGGTTCTTGCACATTATGGCTGCTCCAGTTTTGAAGTATCTACAAGGTTAATTCTCCAATAAATTTGGCATATTAGAGCTGAACATGTAGATAAACTTAACTCACAGAATAAGTGTTTTAAATGTATCATTCAGAAAATTGGATTGTTAAACAAGTAATACTTGATGTAAAAAAAGTTACCCGCAATGTTTTTAAGTCGGTGAATCGAACCGCGTCGCCATAGGACCGATATATCGACTCAGTCGATATATCGGTCGACTTAGTCGATATATCGATAGTAAGTCGGGCGACTCACCAGACAAGTCGTCCAGGTCCCTCAAGACCGATATATATCGATATATCGGGCGACTTGCCCTTTTACACATGTAAAATATGCAATATATACTTCAAATTACAATAGAGAACAGATGCAGCGCTTGAGGAACTCAAATAATAGACGAGAGAGGAGAGACATAAGAGAGGAAGAGGAACTGGAGCATTACCGGAACTAGAGTTCATCCTGAATGAGGAGAGGCGGCGGATGAGGCAGGCCGGAGGCGTGTCCAGGAGAGGCGGCGGCGTTCTTCAGTTTCTGGAGGTGGAGGGAGCGTCGGCGGCGGCTGCAGTTCTGGAGGAGGAGGACGTGGGGAGGGGTGTGGGGGATGTATAAAGAAACCCTAATGGGCTGAATAGACACCTACCTGTCCGCCTGGCCCAATCTGGAGTGAAGCCCATTAAGTCGTCCTCGACTCGATCAGGCGACTAATCGGTCGAGTCGCGCGATATATCGGACGACTCGAATGTTAGTCGCCTAAGTCGCATCTGGGTGTGTATCGACCCTTGGCCTACCGATACAGGCGATATATCGCGATATATCGCGATATATCGGACGACTTACAAACATTGGTTACCCGTGCCTGAAATAGCAAGGACTGTCCCTGCAACCTCCCTTTATAGCTTTTCACAAGTTTCTTAATCCTATGCATATGTAATATTTTGATATGTATTTTTACTTAATTCTATCTACATTAGTTTAATGATCCATGATTGATCTCAAATAATTTTAATTGCTATATTTCCAAGACATAGTTGAAGGACAAAGGCAAAGAAATGTGATCATTATCTTCCCACATCGAATTTTTAAAGAATAAATGTCAGGTACATAAACTGATGGATTCGTGAAGTAGGATCTGTTCTATAGGCTCATACCTCTGTATCCTTGATGAGCCATGGCTGCCTGGCTAGAGCGTGATTAACAGCGCCTTGGATTGGGTTTCTTCTAGAGCGTGATTAACAGCTGTCTGACAGACATTTATCTTTTTGTTTTCTAAACTTTTGATCATATTGATAATAACCATAAGAGGTGCTCTCTCATTCAATTTGTTTGATAATTCCCTAGAAATGGCAGCCTCCCTTGAGTGTGAGATTATATCTGTGTTTATTTGAGGTGTGGCATTTGATAAGTATGATAGGCATGTGGAGTATTATTGAATGATAATAAGGTCTTAGCATCTATCGATAATTATGGTCATCGAAATAATGTACTAATATCTCTTGGGAAAGTAGATGCATTTTGTTCCTAGGCTTTTTGAGTCCTGTGCTGAATATAAGATGCCAAATATACAGTGTAAGGGCAACTAAGCTGGTTTGTGTGCAAACGAAGCTGGACATGGAGGATGCTTATCCATCCATTGTAGCAGTTAAGGTAGCAAGAAGAGCAATTTTGGGGATTGTTGGAGTTAATGTGGTCCTTGGTAAATTTTGTGCTGCTCGTGCTGCACCGATGCAGGACATGAAAGAACCGGATGTTCTCAGGTGTATATATATGCTTTATGTGCTTGTTTTCATCTTCATATGTATGTAAGTATGTGTTTGAGTTGATTCTTACACACTATGGCTGCTCCGATTTTGAAGTATCCAGGACACTGAAGCTTCCTAGTGGGGTCATAATACAAGGTAAATTCTTCCAAAATTATTGCTTTAGCACAGAATAAGTGTTTTAACACAGCTAGTGAATGTCCTTAATGCGTAATTTGGAAAAGTAGATTGGACTTTTAGCTGATCCTATGTACATTAGTTTGATAATCCACGATTGATCTCTTATAGTTTTTTCTTGCTATATTTCCAAGACATAGTTGAAGGAAAAGGGAAAGAAGCTGACGAAGAAGATACCGTGCAATTCAATTATGTATGCAGGAGGTCAAATGGATATTTTGTCCACAGGTATTATCAGATGGTGTATATATGTATTTATAATGTGCTAAATTACATAATTTTTTTTTTCCTTTTCAAGTATCTGTCAGAGTCATTGTTTGTTAGTTAATGGTGATTTCTTTTTTTTTTTAATCTATTTTCCACGTTGTAGCACCGTCAGTCAGTTCAGCGGAGAAAGTTCTCCAGTCATACTCCGTCTGGGTGACGAGCAGGTTTGCATACTCATACTTTTGTGGAGGAGAAGAAAGCACTGTATATAGGTAATGTTGTTTCTCACTGCTGTTATTTTGATTTACTTCTGGAATTCACAGATGATAAAAGGTCTCAAGGAGGTTTTGAGTGGAATGAAGGTTGGAGGTTGGTTGATATTCAGATTTGAAATTGGTGTTTGGTTTACTTACAAAAATGAATGCCTCAACTTGTATTGCCATATATACTTCAGGAAAACGACGAGCTTTAATACCTCCTTCAGTCGGATATACTAGCGAAGCTTTACAACCGATTCCTGAAGAGGTCTTTTTTTAATAAAAATATTATTATTCATCAAGATATGTGTGTGTGACGCAGGATCATCGTGTAATCTTTCCTTGTTATTTTGATGCAGTTTGGTCCTCGTCGAAGCCTTCTGTCTCATGCGAAGGAGCCTTTAATTTTTGAGGTGCAACTCTTGAAGCTTCTTTGATTAATCTTTCCTCAGATCAAACTAATACATAGATTCCATTCATATTACTTTTTCTGGATTTACTTTATCCCATCATTGATAGTCATACATGAATTTATGTATCTGCAAATTGTGGTAATTTGAGATGGAAATGATTGTATCTGCAAACATACATATGAATATGATATTACATCTCAATCAGTTCATTTGCTGTGTTCACGCACATGATAATCAACACACCAAATACAATTACTCACCAGTCTTTTGGTTTATCACTACTAGTGCACATATCTTTAATTTGTTTTATATTTTTTCAATTTAAGTAAATTATTTTAAATAGAAAATAATATACGCTATGTATGTAACAACACAATTTGAGTATAGAAGAAAATAGTAACAAATTTAGTGAATTTAGGAATACATCCTGTCTATCTATGCATCAACAAATGTATAGCAAGTAGCAAATACTGTGATTTATCTATTGTTTTCACAATTACCAACAATATATTTATCTAGATGTATTAATAGTCGAACAACAAAATACCATCGTAATCGTTTCAAACTATTACAGTGACACATTCACGGTTGTGTGATATAGAAACAACAATTTATTTAAGCATATACTATTAAAATTAGTAAATTTGATAACAATAATATATTACAACATACATTTTGGAAACTTTATATGCAAACAACATAATATATGATGGAATCTCAACTACCTACCATCATTGTCGTTACACACAAAAATCTTCAAATTTTCACGACGTGAGACCTTGACACGACAATATACAAATTCTCAGATGTCTGCGTGGAACCGTCCTCTCCCCGTATCTCAATTAAGATATTCTTGACATTAGTTTTTTCAAACTATAGTACTTCTACTATTACAATGACAAAATGACTATCAATAAATGGATTTAGGATATTTCTGAAAGTATTTAACGCATGCACTGTTTAAGAAAAAAAAACAATTGTCATTTTCCTTTTAATATTCTATTAAATATTATTGAATCAAAATAAAGATTAGATTGCCATTTGTTGTTTTAATTACTAATTGTTTCTTTTGAATATCTATGATTTTACCCATTTAGTAATATTTTATATGCTACTCCTTATTTAATCATTTATGATTTATATTCACGCAAACACATATATATTCACATGTGAGTATCAATAAAAAAAATTGCATTTAGCAATTAAAAGTCGAAAAGAAGCATCTTTTATTGACTTATGTAGGATAAAATCAGTAAAACCCATCCCATAACTGTGAGTAATATCAGTAAAACTCATGTGACATCGAATTCTTAAAGTTTAAACAGCAAGTACTTAAATTAACGAAAGATTAGAAGCAGTCACGACCTTACTTGAACAAGATCTGTTCTATAGGCTCGTACCTTTGTATCCTTGATTTCTAAGGAGACAAGAAACCATGTTTGGCGGATGAACCGTGGCTGCCTGGCTGGAGAGTGATTAACAGGCCCCTCAAGTTGGGTTTCCAGCAGCTTGTGGTGCAGTAGATGATCTTTTTGATTTTGTTTTTGATTTATTGATGCAGCTAATAAGTAATGATAGTTATGTGAGGTATGACATTTGATAACAGTTGTGAGTATGTACGGAAAAGAAGCAGTACATGGAGGAAGTTTGGGGTTTGTTGGAGTTAATGTGTTCCTTGGAAATGTTTGTGCTGCACCGATGCAGGAACTGAATTCTTCTTGTAGATGAATGTATGTATTTGAGTTGGCTAATCTGATTTTGAAGTATCTTTATTGATATTTTATTCTCACATCAAAATGAGTAAAGGAAGGAAGAGCACACCATGTAGTATAAAAACATGGGCCAGTGTTTCAAAAACTCATACCTTTCTCTGCCTTTTGGCTAAGATCAAGTGTAGTATCTGTTCTTATCAGTTTAATATTGATATGTGGACAATTGGTTCACACGATATTAAATTCATTTTTTGAGGGGCAGACCCATCAAAGTTGCTTGCTGCTTGGGTTTTCATGTGTCACCTTTGTGTTGCACTATTGCATTGGCCAGACACACCCCGTCAATTTTAGTTGCAATGTTTCTTATGTGGAATTTATTTATTTATTTATTGTGCTTAATATTTAATGAAATATTTTGGTCCAAGTGATGATGGCCAGGCAGCTGTTAGACAGACAATTTATCTTTTTGAACTTTTGATGAATGATTGTAATGGCATTTGATGAGTATGATAGTTAATGTCTATGTCAAGTTTAAGGTCCCAGTTTTGAAGTATCTTGGACACTGAAGCTTCCTAGTGGGGTAATAATACACAACCTAAATCCTTCCAAAATACTTGGCATTACATTTAAACACATATGCCTCCTTCATATATTAAACTAACACTTGTGTTTTAGCAAAGAATAAGTGCTTTGACATATCTAGTGAATAACCTTAATGCATCATTCAGAAAAGTAGATTGTCTAACAACTACTACTTGATGTACAAAATGTCTCCTAGTACCTGTAAATTGTAATTTTGGTGATACACATTTTAGCACAAAACTGTTTTGGTTTTCCCTTTTGAAGGAGGTGGTTTTGAGTGGAATAAAAGTTGGAGGTTGGTTGTGACAAACGACAAAGGAAAGGAATTTGGGGTAAAGCTTGATGATTTTCTCATTACCACCGTGTGGTTTAAATAGGAGTTACAAGATGTTGTATATGGTAACTAAATCATTATATTCTATACATGATTTGAATCAATCCCTTGATGTAGGGAATTGATTCCTAATTTATTCTTTCCTAACTTAATCAAATTTCCTTCTTTATTCTAACACTCCCCCTCAAATTGAGTAGTGGGATCCCCGATACTCAATTTGGCAAGAACATCTTCAAGACTCCTCGAGCTAACCGCCTTGGTTAATATATCCGCTAACTGGTCTTCCGAACGCACAAACGGGAATTCGACCACTCCCTCTTCAATCTTTTCCTTGATGAAGTGTCTATCCACCTCAACGTGCTTTGTCCGGTCATGTTGAACGGGGTTCTCTGAAATGCTTATCGCAGCTTTATTATCGCAGTACAATTGACTCTTACTTGGAACAGAATCAATCTCTGTCATCAATTTCCTTAGCCACATGATCTCAGTCAGACCACTCTTAATTCCTCTAAATTCTGCCTCTGCACTAGACATGGCTACCACCTTCTGCTTCTTGCTTTTCCATGTTACCAAATTACCTCCAACGAATGTAAAGTAGCCTGAGGTCGATCTTCTGTCCACTGGGTTACCTGCCCAATCTGCATCAGTATACCCATGGATTTCTAAGCTTCCATTTTTCTTGAACACTATTCCATGTCCAACGGTTCCCTTCAAATATCGGACTATCCTTAGTGCAGCCTCTAAATGTTCAGCCTGGGGTTGGTGCATAAATTGGCTTACCACTCCTACCGCATAAGCAATATCAGGTCTAGTGTGAGATAAATAGATAAGTCTCCTAACTAAACGCTGATAACGCCCTCGATCTGCTGCCTCAGCTCCATCTTGTATCTTCAAGCCATGATTTTGCACAATCGGGGTCTCGGCTGGTTTACACTCTAGTAGGCCTGTCTCTGCTAGGATATCCAAGATATATTTCTTCTGCCTCAAAAATATCCCTCTTGGTGATCGAAGGACTTCAATCCCCAAAAAATACTTAAGGTCACCTAAATCCTTCATCTCAAATTCCTTGAACAGCTTCTCCCTCAAATTCTTAATTTCTTCTACATCATCGCCTGTAATAATCATGTCATCAACATACACAATTAAACAGGTAGTCTTTCCTTCGTACCGTTTCAGGAATAATGTATGGTCTGAATTGCTCTGTCTATATCCATAGTTCTTCATTGCGTCAGCGAATCTACCAAACCAGACTCTCGGTGACTGCTTCAGTCCATATAGAGTTTTCCTCAATCTGCATCCTTCACCTACGTTGAACTCGTCAGAGAAGCCCGGTGGTGCCTCCATGTAAATTTCTTTCTTTAACTCGCCATGAAGAAAGGCGTTTGTGACGTCGAACTGGTATAGTGGCCAATCTCGATTAGCAGCAATAGAGAGTAGTACCCGGACTGTATCCATCTTGGCTACTGGAGAAAAGGTTTCTGAGTAGTCTATTCCATAAGTCTGAGTGTACCCTTTAGCCACCAGTCGAGCTTTATACCGCTCGATGCTTCCATCTGGTCTCCGCTTAATGGTGAACACCCACCTACACCCAACTGGTTTCTTTCCTTCGGGTAGTATACACTTGTCCCAAGTGTGGTTGCGCATTAGAGCATCTATCTCCTTCTTCATGGCTTCTCTCCAATGTTGGTTCCTCATTGCCTCGTCTGCCGATTGTGGGATCTCTTCCTCATCGTAGAGTGCTTCCTCGAAAGCCTGAGCCATCTCGGTGAGGTGACCTTTGGCGAGATTCGCCATAGAGTATCTTGCCTTTCTGTTGATTCTTTCTGGACTGTACCTCTTCGGTGGTACTCCCCTGTTTGCCCTTAGAGGTAGGATATATCTCCCAGTGTCGGGGTCAACTCCCTCTATGTCATCTGTCTCACTCTCTTCAGGGCTAACATTAGACTCCCCCTGAGTCTCATTAACAACATTAGACTCAATAATCTCATTGAGTGGAGCAAGAGTACTTACATCCGATATCAGAAGCGGAGAGTCGTTACTAGGACTTGTGTCACCTGCTGCTTCAGTCTGTACAACGTCAGAGACTTCTCCAGCGGAGTTGCGTACTGCTTCCTCTGGTGGGTCCGCCTCTGGTGCACTTGGCATTGACACCCAGCTTAGTGGGTCACTAACATTTGTCCTAGTGTCACTCTCCCCCTGACCGCTAAGATGGGTATAGAAATACTCAGTTTCAAGAAAATCACAATTCATGGTCGTGTACATACGATTAGATCTAGGGTCAAAGCATTTGTAGCCCTTTTGGTTTACCCCGTAGCCCACAAATACACACTTAATGGCACAAGGGGATAACTTCGTCCGTTCATGTTTTGGTATATGGGCAAAGACTGAGCACCCGAAGACACGGGGTTCTAGAGAAAGATGTTGAGGAATAGTTGTTTGTATGGCTAGAGTATCGATTGGTGTTTGGAATTTTAGTATATGGGTGGGTAGCCGATTTAGAAGGTAAGCGGAAGTGGCAAGGGCTTCAGGCCAGAAGGTCTTTGGAACTTGTGATTCTATGAGCATGGCTCGGGTCATTTCTAGTAGGATTCTATTTTTTCTCTCGGCTACCCCATTCTGTTCTGGAGTGTGGGCACAGGTGGTTTGGTGTATTATTCCCTTTTCTAGGGTGAACTGTTTCATTTTGGTGTTGACAAACTCTCCCCCATTATCAGATCGAAGGGTTTTTATGGGTTTTTGGTATTGTGTTTGGACAAGGTTATAGAAGTGGACAAAGTGTTCAAAAACTTCAGACTTATGCTTCATAAAATATACCCACGTCATACGGGTGCAATCATCAACAAAGATAAGAAAGTATCTAAATCCTTGTCCCCCAACTACGGGTGCGGGTCCCCAAACATCAGAATGGATTAAATCAAAAAAGGTTTCAGTACGAGAGTTACTCAAAGGATAAGAGTTTCTATGGCTTTTAGCCAAAACACAAGTCTCACAGTACATGCTCGATTTTGGAATAATAGTAGGAAATAACATTTTTAAATAACCGGGAGAAGGATGTCCTAAGCGTCGGTGCCAAAGCCAAGCTTCCCTATCAGCAGTCCCATGAGTTAGCATGGCAGCTCCTTTTTGGGCTATCTCATCCACGTAGTACAGCCCGTTACTTTCAGTGCCACGCCCAATAATCTCTCCGGTCCTGATATCCTGCAATATACAGAAGTTCGGTTGCATCAGTAATGTACAATTTAATTCTCGTGTCACATGACTGATTGACAATAATTTATGGGAGAGTGAAAGAACATGCAAACAATTAGATAGTTCTAAAGATGGAGAAATCTTCACAGTCCCTGCCCCCTTTACGGCCGTAAACTCTCCACTAGCAGTCTGAATATGAGAAAAATGAAGTTTATGAAGTTTAGTAATATCTGACTCATCATACGTCATCGTATCAGTAGCCCCACAATAAAAAATCCACCTATTAGTTTTTCCCGATCCTGTAGACACGGCACATGCCGTTCCAAAATTTTCTAGGACTTGAAAGCAATTTTCACATTTAATTGGGTCTGATTTGCAGCTCTCAACACGTCTGGGGGTCACTTTAAAATTTTGGGAAACTTTTGGGGCGAAATTAAAAGAAACATGGGCATGGGGTAATTTATGAGAAAAAAAAAGAGATGGAGGGTTAGGTTGTAAACCTAACCCTAATACAGGGGTACCTCCTGCCGCCTCCGTCATTTCTTCATCTGATCGGGTCGGGGCAGAGGCGAACTGTGCGATCCCGGCCGTCTTCGGTGGTGCACCGATGAGTTTCTCGTTGCCCCGAGCGTGAGCGGCCACATCATGGTTGCCCTCGGCGGTGGCAAGATTCGCTGCTCCTCCGTCTGCTCCGACGGCCGCGGCGGCGTGGCCCTTGCTCCATGGTGGCCGAGCGGCCGCCGGTTTGTGCTTTGACTCCCACCATTCCGGGTATCCCACCAATTCGAAGCATTGCTCCTTTGTGTGCTTCCGTTTTCCACAGTTTGTGCATATCAATCTGGATCGATCTTCCTCTGTTCTTCGTTCATCGGATGGTCGCTGATTCCACCCTCCGTTCCTGCTATCGCTGCCGCGGCGTGGGGCATTGGAGTGATTCGGCCTTCGCGCCGTGAACAGCCCTGCTCCGATCCCATCTCCTGGGATTTTTCCGTCTGCGGGGCGGAGAATCTCGGATCGGATATCCCCCCGCTTCACTACGTTGTAGGCCTGTTCGGCCAAGGGGAGTGGTTCCATCTTTAACACTTCTCTCTTTACTAACTCATACTTATCATCCAATGCAGTAAGGAACTGATAGAGTCGATTTTGTTCTGTCTCTTCATTGTAGATTTGGATATCCTCTGAACATTTCATCCGATTTGGCCGCTTCTGGTCAATCGCGGTCCAGATCTCGTTGAGGTCGTTCCATACGTCCTCCAACGTGTTGTTCCCCTGTTTTAACGTGCTCGCTCTCCGGTGGAGATCGTATGTTTGCAACGAATCTCCCCCACTTTGGTATGTTACAGCTAGGCTGTCCCATATGTGTCTTGCCGTCGGCTGTTGAGCAACTCGGCTGACCAATTTGGTTTCGATGTTTTGAACAAGCCACGTAAATACACAATGGTCGGCTTCTTGCCACTGTGTAAACGTCGGGTCTGTTCTCGGCGGTGGGGATGGGACTCCAGTGATGTGAGATACCATCCCCCTTCCGCTTATTGCGTTATGCATCAGGATGGACCATACCTGATAATTGTCTCCGTTGAGTTTGAATCCCACTGTCAGTGGCTGGGAGTCGGTTTTGTATACGGTTTTCTCTGGTTTGGTTTCGTTGGTTTCTGGTGGTTGGTTATGCATAAGGCTTTTACGCATAAAATTTGAAAAGAGGCGTGCAAACTCATCCGCTTCGGATGTGTTCTGGCCGCCGGTTGTTCCTTTTTCAGCTTCTGACATCTTTCTTCTTGTCACAGGTTCTTAGTCAAGGGTTTGGGAAAGGGTTATGAGCGATGATGATATTGATTCTGAGCTCCCAGAATCGTCGCCCGCTCTGATGCCATGACAAACGACAAAGGAAAGGAATTTGGGGTAAAGCTTGATGATTTTCTCATTACCACCGTGTGGTTTAAATAGGAGTTACAAGATGTTGTATATGGTAACTAAATCATTATATTCTATACATGATTTGAATCAATCCCTTGATGTAGGGAATTGATTCCTAATTTATTCTTTCCTAACTTAATCAAATTTCCTTCTTTATTCTAACAGGTTGATATTCAGATTATAAATTGGTGTTTTGGGTACCCGAAACCCGAAATTATAGATTCGGATATAGATTTTGGTAGTTAATGTTAGGAATTTTCAGGTTTAGGGTACCCGAAACCCGTATTAGAATACCCAACTAATACCCGATTAAATCTGATTAATTATATATATGTGATAAATATTTTTATTTAGTATAGGGCTTACAGCCCGTAGGGTAAATTTATTTAATCCCATTTAGATTTATGAATGCTTTTAGTATAATGCAATCCGATTTTATTGTTCTATTATCTAGACTTTAATATTTTTTTACATTTGTGTTATGTTTTATTCATGTACATTATTTATGTTCTTACTTGTTATTTTTTCAATGTATAGCTATGCTTTCTCCATTTTATTTACATGTTTATTTAAAATCTAAAAAAATTATTTTATTCTCTTTTGTGTTTTATACTTTTATTTCATGCAAAAAAATATATTTTAAAATTAAGTAGTGTCTATTTTTCTAATATATATTATAGTATATATATGGTCTTAGAATCATAATCTAAAGAAAGCTAAAGCATTAAAACGGAAGTTTAGACTTTTATTTCAATAAATAGTAATATTGTGTTATTTTTAATAATTTACAATATAATTGATATAAATAGAATAAATTCAAAATATAATAATTTAGGGTTTATGGGTACCCGATTAGTTGGGTCGGGTACCTGCATCGGATATTAGAGTACCCAAATTCACATACGGGTCGGGTATTGAGTATGATATTTTTGAGATTTCGGGTTTGGGTACCCGAATTTCGGGCCTAATAATACACTTAGTAAGTTGTGACGCAAGACTACACTAAATTGTACGAATACTCATAAATTAGAGTTTATTAATAAAACAAAAAATTGCCCAAAAATATGATAAAATAAAGTAATTTTATCTGAAATGAAGCAAATGATGGAAGCTCCCGTGTTCAACCTCATAGTCTCCCCTTTCCACTTCTCTCCGATTTTACCTTTAATAGGTTAATCCTAACTAAAAAACTACCATCCCTTAGTTAACACAATTAAAACTGTGATCATCGCTATCCCACATCGAAGTTTAACTGGATAATCGAATTCTAGCACAAAACCTTGATTATTAGTGTCCCACATCGAATTCCTACTCAATAAATGACAGGTACATTAACTGATAGCTTCGTGAAGCAGTCACGACCTTACTTGAACAGGATCTGTTCTATAAGCTCGTACCTCTGTATCCTTGATTTCTAAAGAGTTGTAATTGTGGTGATATATTTTTTAGCACAAACCAGTGATTATTCCGCCTGGGTGACGAGCAGGTTTGCATACTCTATACTTTTGTTTACACTTCTGTTATTTCTATTTACTTTTTGTTTTTATTTAACTTATATATATTAGTTATGTAATCCACGGTTGATCTCTTGTAATTGTGGTGATATTTTTTTAGCACAAAACAGTGATTATTCCGCCTGGGTGACGAGCAGGTTTGCATACTCTATACTTTTGTTTACACTTCTGTTATTTCTATTTACTTTTAGAAATCGCATATGATAAAAGGTTGATATTCAGATTGAAACTGGTGTTTAGTTTACTTGTATTGGCTCGTGGCTGTCTGGCTAGAGCGTGATTAACAGCCCCTCGGGTCAGGTTTCTGGCTCATGTTGCAGTAGATGATCGTTCTTGGCTACAGTCAGGATGGCCAGGTAGCAGTCTGATAGACCTTTTTAAACCTTTTGTTTTTATTTAACTTATTTATATTAGTTCTGTAATCCACGGATGATCTCTTGTAATTGTGGTGATATATTTTTTTAGCACAAAACAGTGATTATTCCGCCTGGGTGACGAGCAGGTTTGCATACTCTATACTTTTGTTTACACTTCTGTTATTTCTATTTACTTTTGGAAATCACATATGATAAAAGGTTGACATTCAGATTGAAACTGGTGTTTAGTTTACTTGTATTGGCTCGTGGCTGTCTGGCTAGAGCGTGATTAACAGCCCCTCGGGTCAGGTTTCTGGCTCATGTTGCAGTAGATGATCGTTCTTGGCTACAGTCAGGATGGCCAGGCAGCTGTCTGATAGACCTTTTTAAATCTTTTGTTTTTATTTCTTATATATATTAGTTCTGTAATCCACGGTTGATCTCTTGTAATTGTGGTTGTTGGAAAGAAATCATAGCATTAATATGATTTATTCTAATTGATCATCCTCCATAAATATAATATGATCTCCTTGATTGTATTTCCATATGTAAATTAGGTCATTAGCCTATAATAAGGCCGTAGACTCTGTAATTACTATTGAACAATAAGAATACAACATATTCACCCCCTAATTCGATTCTTCATGGCATCAATAGCAGGAGAGATTCTGGCTCAGAAATCTTTCGTCATAGCTTAACCAATTCTCGACCAAGAAGCCAAATTAAACACAGTACCAACCCTTATACACAAATATGTCAGACACAGAAGAGGAGAAACCCACAACCGAATCCAGATTAAGAACGACCAGGAATGTTACCGTGGCGTTCAAACTGAACTGGAAGAACTACCCGTTGTGGTCACGACTAATGAAAGTCGTGATAGGGAGTAGAAGGGGATACTTCCATATCACCGACGAACCGCCCGAACCAGATAGCAAGGGATACAGCGAGTGGGAGGAAACTGATCTCGTGGTTTTCTCATGGATCGTCGACAATATCGAAACTGATATTCTCGCTGATTTTGCCCATCATCAGACGTCCAAGGCATTGTGGGACAACTTACAGGTCACCTACGAGAGCAAGGCTGACCCGTACCTCATATATGACCTGGAAGACAAGGTAATCTCGATTAGACAGGGAGATATGGATCTCGAAACTTATTACCGTTGAATCCACTGTTTGTGGGTGAATGTCGACAGAACCCAAAAATCGCCGGTAACAAGCTATGATAAAGGAGTTAGGCAGTTCTGACAATTCTACAGCGAAAAAAGGCTAATCAAATTTCTCAACGGATTGAATGAGGAATTCGACGGGATTCGGCGTGACATACTCAAGTTGGAGCCGTACCCCTCAGTCGAAGAGGCCTACGGAATTGTGAAGGGGGAGGCGGCGCGACGGAAGATCATGCCACCGGCGTCCCCTTCACTCACCGGAGACCTCTCTAGCGCGGGGAGCGCCGATGCATCATCGGGGGAGATAGGTTACGGATTTGGAGCGCAAAGAGACCGATCGAACAACCGTAACGGACCGCGACCGCCACCTGCCGGAGGAGCCAGCCACCAGACTGGAGCAAAACATGACAAGAGCAAACTATGGTGCTCTCACTGTGGGAAAAACAAACACACAAGGGAGAATTGCTTTCTACGGGTAGGATACCCGAAATGGTCGGACGAGAGGCAGAGAGCATGGGCTCAGGCAAAGTTCGCCGCCGCCAACATCGCGGAAACAGAACAGAGGCAGAACGCCCAAATCGCTCAGCGGAGTGGAACGATTGGCGACGGGAACAAACGAGAGAACACCCATCATCTCGAAATTAGTTTTGGAGGTGGCGGCGGTAACAACGGCGGCGGCGGAGGCAGTGGAATCCGGGTCGGAAACTTTGTGGAACGAACTAGAGCAGGGAAGACGACGAATTGGGGAGGCGGCGGGTTCAATGGAGGTAAAGGGTTTGGTCACCCACCAAACCCTACTAATTTTCAAACTTTTCAATTCAATCCTCCATGTTTGCCTAAATTACGTCAGACACCCCATTTTAGATATAAGCCCCCTAATTTGTTGAAATATGATAAATCATTCACAAGAATTGATAATATCAAATCAGCCCCAGAAAAAAGATACAATTAGGATCGGAAATCATTTTGCACCTCTAATAAATATTTCCGCTGCGTTTAATGTGCAAAATGGGGATAGAATAAATAGAAAGGGTTGGACTTTTGATTGTGGCGCCACAGATACTATGACTCCGGAGAGAACTGATTTTATTGACTTTGGGGAAATTACTAAAACTTTTATTCGGATTGCAAATGGGGAACTAATTACAATGGCCGGGAATGGAACTATTGAGATTTCACCGAATCTTCGATTGTCAAACTGCTTATTTGTTCCAAGTTTATCCCAGAGATTGATGTCTGTAAGTCATGTGACGAGAGAGTTGAACTGTACACTCCTAATGCATCCGAGTTTTTGCATTTTCCAAGATATTCGGACGAGGAAGATCGTTGGGCGTGGCACTGAGAACCAAGGACTCTACTACGTGGATGGGGTAGCTCAGCATGGCAGTGCAATGCTGGCTCACGGATCCACAAAAGAAGAGGCTTAGCTGTGGCACAGAAGACTAGGACATCCTTCCCCTGGTTATTTAAACTTTTGTTTCCTGATTTTACACTTCCTAAAAATTTTTCGTGTGAGACATGTGTTTTGGCCAAGAGCCACAGACAATCTTTCAAACCCTCAGATACTCGTATGAAATTTATGTTTGATCTAGTGCATGCTGATGTTTGGGGTCCTCCACCTGTTATTGGGGGGAATGGTTACAAATATTTTGTTACCTTTATTGATGATTGCACTAGGATGACGTGGATTTATTTTTTAAAACACAAATCTGAGGTGACCGACAAATTTATCCTTTTCTTCCATATGATTCAAACTCAGTTCCAAACCACCATAAAAATCCTTCGGTCAGATAATGGTAGGGAATTCATTAACAACACTATGTCTGAATTTTTTAGAAAGAAGGGTCTTATTCATCAAACATCTTGTGCTTATACACCAGAACAAAACGGGGTGGCTGAGAGAAAAAACCGTACCATCCTAGAAGTTACCCGTGCCCTTATGATTGAATCTAAAGTTCCAACCTTTCTTTGGCCTGAAGCTATAGCAACCTCCGTCTACCTTATCAACAGATTGCCAATAAAAATCCTAAACAAGAAAACTCCCCTCGATATTCTATCCACCCAAGCCAAAATACCCGAATCCCTTAGCATGACACCAAAGGTTTTTGGATGTACAGTTTACGTCCACATTCCCAAACACGAGAGGACCAAATTCTCCCCTTGTGCAACCAAATGCGTCTTTGTTGGGTATGGGGTAAACTAGAAAGGGTATAGATGCTTTGATCCGTCCACTAAGAAAATTGTCACTACCATAAACTGCAATTTCCGGGAAACTGAGTTCTTCTACCCACACCACCTTAGCAGTCAGGGGGAGCAAAATCCTAAAATTAATCACGGGGACTGTCTAAGATGGTTTGTGCTACCTCCAAGTCCTTCGATTGAGGATCAAACAAAGACAGTTGTCACTACCGCCGAGCACGCCCCTCCACAAGAGTCTCCTCGTCCATTGCTTCCCGATCCTCCTCCAAGAATATCCGAGGTAAATTCCGAATCTGAGACTGAAGAGATTACTACAGTTGTTACTAACAATGCAGAAGATGTGGATAACACTGTGGATAGTGACACTGGGAGATACATTCTTCCGCCTAGAAGCACTCGAGGTATTCCCCCGAAGAGGTACTCCCCCGAGAAGATTGGTGCAAAGAGCAGATATGGAGTGGCAAATTTTGTACAGGGAAATTTGACTAAAATGGCTAGAGCTTTTGAAGCGGCACTCTATGAGGAAGAGGAAATTCCACAGACTGCAGAAGAGGCAATGAAGCATAGACATTGGAGGGAAGCCATGTTCACTGAAATGAATGCATTGAAGAAGAATAACTCCTGGGTGAAGGGAGAGCTACCAAAAGGAGTCAAAGCAGTTGGATGTAGATGGGTGTTTACAATCAAACGAAGACCAGATGGCTCAATTGAGAGGTACAAGGCACGACTTGTAGCAAAGGGGTATACTCAGACATATGGAGTTGATTATGCAGAGACCTTCTCACCAGTAGCTAAGATACAGTAAGAGTCCTCTTCTCCATCGCTGCAAACAAGAACTGGCCCCTCCACCAGTTTGATGTGACAAATGCGTTCCTGCACGGCGAGTTACCAAAGCCAGTGTTCATGATTCCTCCCCCTGGATTTACTGAGGATTTCCAGCCCGGGGAAGTGTGTCAACTTAAGAAGACATTGTATGGATTGAAGCAGTCTCCGAGAGCCTGGTTTGGTAGGTTCACTGAAGTAATGAAAAAGTATGACTATAAACAGAGCAACTCGGACCATACGTTGTTCATCAAGAAGAAGGATGGAAAGATCACGTGTCTTATCATCTATGTTGACGACATGATCATCACAGGAGATGATGAAAAAGAAATCATCGAACTGAGGAAGAATTTGTTCAAGGAGTTTGAGATGAAGGACCTCGGCCTCCTAAAATACTTTCTCGGAATTGAAGTTTTGAGATCAGAACGGGGAATCTTCATCAATCAAAGAAAGTACATTCTTGATCTTCTAGCTGAAGTTGGAATGATAGATTGCAAGCCAGCCGGCACTCCAATGATACAGAATCATGGATTGCAGATACTCGAAGGAGCAAGACTCACAGACAGGGGAGATATCAAAGACTAGTAGGGAAGCTTATCTATCTATCCCATACGAGACCAGATATATCGTATGCCGTGGGGGTAGTAAGTCAGTTTATGCATTCCCCACAGGAAGAACACTGGGAAGCTGCACTACGGATTGTCCAATACTTGAAGGGCACTGCTGAACATGGAATATTGTTTGAGAAACATGGGCATTTGGAGATCAATGGCTTTACTGATGCAGATTGGGCAGGAAATTCGAATGACAAAAAATCCACTGTCGGGTACTTTAGTTTTGTTGGGGGAAACCTTGTCACTTGGAGAAGCAAGAAACAGAAAGTGGTTGCACTTTCAAGTGCTGAAGCGGAGTTCCGAGGAATTAGGAGTGGTCGCACTGAGATACTTTGGCTGAAGAGACTCATGACAGAGCTTGATCTTGACATACCCAAGCCGTGCAAGCTATTTTGAGATAATAAGGTGGCTATTAGCATCTCCGAGAACCCCGTCCAACATGACAGAACTAAACACGTAGAGGTAGATAGGCATTTCATCAAGGAAAAAATTGAAGCTAAGATTGTTGAGTTGCCATTTGTTAAGTCAGAAGACCAGCTGGTGGATATTCTGACTAAAGCAGTGAACTCCAAGTCATTCAGAGAAGCATTGGACAAGTTAAGTATTGGGAATCCCACTACTTAACTTGAGGGAGAGTGTTGGAAAGAAATCATAGCATTAATATGATTTATTCTAATTGATCATCCTCCGTAAATCGAATAGGATCTCCTTGATTGTATTTCCATATGTAAATTAGGTCATTAGCCTATGATAAGGCTGTAGACTCTGTAATTACTATTGAACAATAAGAATACAACATATTCACCCCCTAATCCCATTCTTCAGTGGTGATATATTTTTTTTAGCACAAAACAGTGATTATTCCACCTGGGTGACAAGCAGGTTTGCATACTCTATACTTTTGTTTACACTTCGGTTATTTCTATTTACTTTTGGAAATCGCATATGATAAAAGGTTGATATTCAGATTGAAACTGGTGTTAGTTTACTTGTATTGGCTCTAAGGAGACAGGAAACCACGCCTGGTGGATGAACTGTGGCTGTCTGGCTAGAGCGTGATTAACAGCCCCTCGGGTCAGGTTTCTGGCTCATGTTGCAGTAGATGATCGTTCTTGGCTACAGTCAGGATGGCCAGGCAGCTGTCTGATAGACCTTTTTAAACCTTTTGTTTTTATTTAACTTATATATATTAGTTCTGTAATCCACGGGTGATCTCTTGTAATTGTGGTGATATATTTTTTTTTAGCACAAAACAGTGATTGTTCCTCCTGGGTGACGAGCAGGTTTGCATACTCTATACTTTTGTTTATACTTCTGTTATTTCTATTTACTTTTGGAAATCGCATATGATAAAAGGTTGATATTCAGATTGAAACTGGTGTTTAGTTTACTTGTATTGGCACATATACTTCAGGAAAACGACGAGCTTTAATACCTCCTTCAGTCGGCATCTGATGAGTATGAGCAGCTTCAGTATAGGCTGCAGATGATGATTGGAAGTTGTTCAGACAACTATATCAAGTTTTAGTTCTGAGATTCTATTCATAAAACTGGCCCTTCAAATAATATCAGATATTCAGATTAGAAATTGGTGTTTAGTATATGTACATGTATGAAATACCTCACTTGTATTGGCATATATAGATACTTCTGGAAAGCGGCGAGCTTTAATACCTCATTCAATGGGATATACTAGCAAAGCTTTACAACCGATTCCTAAAGAGGTCCTTTTTTTAAAAATCTATGATTCATCAAAGTGTAGCAGGATCATCATGTAATATTTCCTTGTTATTTTGTCGCAGTTTGGTCCTAGTTGAAGCCTTGTGTCTCATGCCGAGGAGACTTTAATTTTCGAGTGCAGCTCTTGAATCTTCTTTGATTAATCTTTCTCAGATCAAACTCATACATGCATTGGATGCTCTCTTCATTCATATTCCCTTTTCTGGGTCCCATCTATTATGTATAGGCATATGTGAGTTTCTGTATCTGCAGATTGTGGCCATTTATATGTAGTAGTATATGATATTAAATCTCAATCATTGTTTTATCTATGTTTATTTATAAAAGAGTTGTGGCATTTGATAGGCATGAGAGTTATGTATATTGAAAGTAGATAAGGTCTTTTCATCAATTGATAATTATGTTCATCAGATAATTAATTCTCTTAGGAAAGTAGATGCATTTTTGTGTTGCTCGTGCTGCACCGATGCAGGAAATGAATGAACTGGACATTCTCAGGTATATATATATATGCAGTTCTTGTGCTTGTTTTCTTGTTGTAGACGCATGTATGTATGTATGTATTTGAGTGGGCTAATCTGATTTTGAAGTATCTTTATTGAAATTTTATTCCCACATCGAAATGATTAAAGGAAGGAAGAGCAGACCTTTTAGTATAAAATTATGGGCCAGTCCATGGAAAACTCATACCTTTCTCGGCCATTTGGCTAAGATCAAGTGTAGTATTTGTTCTTTTTAGTTTAATATCTGATATGTGGACCATTGGTTCATACGATATTAAATTTATTTTTTGAGGGGAAGACCCGTCAAAGTAGCTTGCTGCTTGGGTTTTCATGTGTCGCCTTTGTGTTGCACTATTGCATTGGCCTGGCACACCCCACCAATTTTAGTTGCAATGTTTCTTAGTATTTAATGAAATATTTTGGCGGCCCAAGTGAGGATGTCCATGCAACTGTTTGACATACAATTTATCTTTTTGAACTTTTGATAAGTGATTGTAATGGCATTTGATGAGTATGATAGTTGACATACAATTTATCTTTTTGAACTTTTGATAAGTGATTGTAATGGCATTTGATGAGTATGATAGTTAATCTTTTTGATAAGTGTATGGCATTTGATGAGTATGATAGTTAATGTCTATGTCAAGTTTAAGGTCCCAGTTTTGAAGTATCTTGGACACTGAAGCTTTCCTACTGGAGTAATAATACACAACCTAAATCCTTCCAAAATACTTGGCATTACATTTAAACACATATGCCTCCTTCATATATTAAACTCACACTTGTGTTTTAGCAAAGAATGAGTGCTTTGACATATCTGGTGAATAACCTTAATGCATCATTCAGAAAAGTAGATTGTCTAACAACTACTACTTGATGTACAAAATGTCTCCCAGTACATGTAAATTGTAATTTTGGTGATGCACATTTTAGCACAAAACTGTTTTGGTTTTCCCTTTTGAAGGAGGTGGTTTTGAGTGGAATAAAAGTTGGAGGTTGGTTGATATTCAGATTATAAATTGGTGTTTAGTTTGCATACAAAAGTGAATGCCTCAATTGTATTGGCATATATATCTCAGGAAAACGACGAGCTTTAATACCTCCTTCAGTCGGATATACTAGCGAAGCTCTACAACCGATTCCTGAAGAGGTCTTTTTTTCAAAAAAATAACTTTGATTCATCAAGATGTGTGTGTTTCTTCGATGTTAATGCATGTCATCGTTTAACCTTTCCTTGCTATTTTGATGCAGTTTGGTCGTCGTCGAAGCCTTGTGTCTCACAAGGAGCCCTATTCAAGGTGCAGCTCTTGAAGCTTCTTTGATTAATCTTTTCTAACATCAAACTCATACATAGATTTCATTCATATTACTTTTCTTGATTTACTCTTTCCCTTCATGTATAAGCTATAGCCATACATGAGTATCTGTATCTGCAAATTGTGGCCATTTAATATGGAAATATTTGTATCTGCAAACATATGATAATATAAGTATGTCAGTTTACATCTCTATAATTAACATATCTTTTTTGCGGATGAATCTTTGCCCATATAGCAATAGAGAATGTAAAAAAAATTCAAAAAAAGGATTAATCTAATAACCATGGGAAGCTATCAAAAGTGAAATCAACCGAAGACTTGTAGTCACTAATTTATTTTCTTTTGTTTTTAACACTTACATAAAGATATATTTTGATTGTCTTATTATGTACTATAATTCAATATAATGTTCACCCTAGTTACTATTAAAAGTAACACAACATTTAGTCAAATTTATAATTTTCTCACTATTTCTAAATTTCTAATAGACTGTAATCACCATTAAATTTAAATTTTGGAATTTGGGCTAACCCATTGAGCCATTTGGACTTGAAAACTAACACGAGAAATTAACTTTATAACACATAAGTAATTAAGTGGTTTCAATTTGAGTCTAATATATACTTAGAGAAGTAACAATACACATTTTTAAACTTTTATATGTGAACATTTGATTTTAAGCGTTAGAAGGAAAAATTTTGAATATAATATTATATTAAAACACATTGTTCATAAAAAGTTTATAGAATTCACTCAATTTCGGACAAGTCTTGTTGGATTATGAGTTATTCGGTTTAGCATATCTTCCACCGAAATTTTGTTGGGGCTACTAATATAATAATGGTAATTGCGTCGGGTTGTAGGATTATTTGGGCCCGGGTAGAGATTATATATATGAAATGTGTTATGTGGTTGTAGCTTTCCACTTCAGTAAAACTCATCCCACATCGAATTCTTAAATATTAAACAGCAGGTACATATATGGATGGCTTAGTGAAGTAGTCACGACCTTACTTGAACAGGATCTGTTTTATAGGCTCGTACCTCTGTATCCTTGATTTCTAAGGAGACAGGAAACCATGTCTGGTGGATGAACCGTGGCTGCCTAGCTAGAGCGTGATTAATAGCTCCTCGAGTTGGGTTTCCGGCCTGAGGTGCAGTGGATGATCGTTCTTGGCTTGACTTTGGTCGAGTCAGGATGGCTAGGCAGCTGTCTGACAGACTCTAAAGCTTTTTGTTTTTTTGATGCAGCTAATAAGTAATGATACATACATGGAGGAAGTTTGTGGGTTGTTGGAGTTAATGTGTTCCTTCTAAATCTTTTTGTTTTTTGATTTATTGATGCAGCTAATAAGTATTGTTTTTTGATTTATTGATGCAGCTAATAAGTAATGATACATACATGGAGGAAGTTTGTGGGTTGTTGGAGTTAATGTGTTCCTTGGAAATGTTTGTGCTGCACCGATGCAGGATGTCTAGGTCGCTGTCTGACAGACTCTAAAGCTTTTTGTTTTTTGATTTATTGATGCAGCTAATAAGTAATGATACATACATGGAGGAAGTTTGTGGGTTGTTGGAGTTAATGTGTTCCTTCTAAATCTTTTTGTTTTTTGATTTATTGATGCAGCTAATATGTATTGTTTTTTGATTTATTGATGCTGCTAATAAGTAATGATACGTACAAAGGAAGTTTGTGGGTTGTTGGAGTTAATGTGTTCCTTGGAAATGTTTGTGCTGCACCGATGCAGGAAATGAATTCTTCTTGTAGATGAATGCATGTATTTGAGTTGGCTAATATGATTTTGAAGTATCTTTATTGATATTTTATTCCCACATCGAAATGAATAAAGGAAGGAAGAGCAAACCATGTAGTATAAAATCATGGGCAAGTGTTTGGAAAACTCATACCTTTCTCGGCCTTTTGGCTAAGATCAAGTGTAGTATCTGTTCTTATCAGTTTAATATCTGATACGTGGACCATTGGTTCACACGATATTAAATATATTTTTTGAGGGGAAGACCCGTCAAAGTAGCTTGCTGCTTGGGTTTTCATGTGTCGCCTTTGTGTTGCACTATTGCATTGGCCAGGCACACCCCACCAATTTTAGTTACAATGTTTCTTATGCGGAATTTATTTATTTATTTATTGTGCATAATATTTAATGAAATATTTTGGCGGCCCAAGTGAGGATGTCCATGCAGCTGTTTGACATACAATTTATCTTTTTGAACTTTTGATAAGTGATTGTAATGGCATTTGATGAGTATGATAGTTAATGTCTATGTCAAGTTTAAGGTCCCAGTTTTGAAGTATCTTGGACACCGAAGCTTTCCTAGTGGAGTAATAATACACAACCTAAATCCTTCCAAAATACTTGGCATTACATTTAAACACATATGCCTCCATATATTAAACTAACACTTGTGTTTTAGCAAAGAATAAGTGCTTTGACATATCTGGTGAATAACCTTAATGCATCATTCAGAAAAGTAGATTGTCTAACAACTACTACTTGATGTACAAAATGTCTCCCAGTACATGTAAATTGTAATTTTGGTGATGCACATTTTAGCACAAAATTGTTTTGGTTTTCCCTTTTGAAGGAGGTGGTTTTGAGTGGAATAAAAGTTGGAGGTTGGTTGATATTCAGATTATAAATTGGTGTTTAGTTTGCATACAAAAGTGAATGCCTCAATTGTATTGGCATATATATCTCAGGAAAACGACGAGCTTTAATACCTCCTTCAGTCGGATATACTAGCGAAGCTCTACAACCGATTCCTGAAGAGGTCTTTTTTTCAAAAAAATAACTTTGATTCATCAAGATGTGTGTGTTTCTTCGATGTTAATGCAGGTCATCGTTTAACCTTTCCTTGCTATTTTGATGCAGTTTGGTCCTCGTCGAAGCCTTGTGTCTCATGCCAAGGAGCCCTATTCAAGGTGCAGCTCTTGAAGCCTCTTTGATTAATCTTTTCTAACATCAAAGTAGCTTGCTACTTGGGTTTTCATGTGTTGCTTTGCGTTGCACTATTGCATTGGCCAGGCGCACCCCACCATTTTTTAGTTTAAATATATCCGTTTGCTAGTCTGCTCCAGCGAGGGCAGTGGCCACAATTTTGTGTGAGCTTTATTCACCACATATAAAAGGAAGCAAAAACATAGTGATAATTATTAACTGAAAATTTGAAATAAAAAAAAGGAGACAGGAAACCATGTCTCGTGGATGAACTGTGGCTGCCTGGCTAGAGCGTTATCAACAGCACCTGGGGTTGGGTTTCTGGCTCGTGGTGAAGTAGATGATCATTCTTGACTCGGCTCTGGTCTAGTCAAGACGGCTGGGCAGGTATCTGACAGACTCGAATCTTTTTGTTTTCTTCAGTTTTTGAGATCCTCCATGAATATTCAGTTTTTGTATAACTTAAGTTGATAATTCTGTAGTGGCTGGGCTGTAATATCTGTGTTTATTTATAAATGAGTTGTGGCATTTGATTAGTATGATATGTATTGTAGTTAGGGAAGTGAAGGTGGTTTGTGTGTAACTGTACAAGGTAAATTATTCCAAAATAAATGGCATTAGAGATGAACATATATCACCTTCATAAATTAACCCCACAGTAGTGTTTTAGCAATCATTCAGAAAAGTAGATTGGAAATTTTTGTAACTGAGTTTACTACGATCTTCCAACTACTATTTGATGTAGAAAAATTACATACCTCCCTTCATAGCTTTTCACAAATTTCTTAATCCTATGCTTATGTAATATTTAGATGTATTTTTTTTTACTTTATCCTATGTACATCTGTTTGATAATCCACAAAACTGTGATTGTTAGTTTCCCACATCGAAAATACGTTGGAGTGTATTATATGAGAATTAATACAATTTATACGTTTTGATTTTTCATTTATTTTTATTCTTTTAGAAAAGCAAAGAAAACTAAAGGTGACCGTTAGAAGTTACACTATATTTAGTCCAATTTATAATTTTCTCACTATTTCCAATATACTGTGATTACCATTGTTGATTCTTTTGCAATAATATAAAGTAAAATTTGTTTGGTGCTTAGGAATCAGTTGATCGATTTGTAGCCACAAATTAACAACTGTCTTTACATCACTCATTTTTTATTTAGTTTCAAATTAAATTTCAAGCATTTTACTAGCTCCATTTACATGCTATCATATTAATGGCCCATGGTAATATAGAAAGTTGAGAAAGAGGAGTATGGATGTCAAATTGTCAATCGCTATATATTTTCTACCTAACCCTAAACTTTGGCATATCGGCTAACCCATTGAGATTGAAACTATTATCAACACTTTAAGAAGTAAAATTGCTAACACATAATAAGTGGTATTTCAGTTAGAAACTATTATATGTAACACTTAAAGAAGTAACAATACACATATTTAAATTTTTATATTTCAACATTTTATTTTAAGCATTAGAATAATATATCAAAAATTAAACCGATAGATATAACTTTCAAATAATTAATTAAAACATATCTTTCATTAAAAGTTTAGTATATTAACCTAAAAAATTGTAATATATAGGATGCTGAGCTATTCAATTTAACATATATTCAATCGAATTGTATTTGGACTACAAATATATAAATTATTGAAGTAGATGATCGTTTTTGGCTTGACTTTGGTCCAGTCAGGATGGGCTAGGCAGCTGTCTGACAGACCCTATATCTTTTTTGTTTTCTTGAACTTTTGATCATGTTGCACACAGCTAAGGATGTTTGAGATTCCCATGAGAGGTGTTCTGATTCAGTTTTTCTAAGTTTAGTTGGTAATGGTGGTGCAGTGATATCTGTGTTTATTTCAGGTGTGCACTGAATTCTTCTTGTAGATGAATGTATGTATTTGAGTTGGCTAATCTGATTTTGAAGTATCTTTATTGATATTTTATTCCCACATCGAAATGAATAAAGGAAGGAAGAGCAGACCTTTTAGTATAAAATCATGGGCAAGTGTTTGGAAAACTCATACCTTTCTCGGCCTTTTGGCTAAGATCAAGTGTAGTATCTGTTCTTATCAGTTTAATATCTGATATGTGGATCATTGGTTCACACGATATTAAATTTATTTTTTGAGGGGAAGACCCATCAAGGTAGCTTGCTGCTTGGGTTTTCATGTGTCGCCTTTGTGTTGCACTATTGCATTGGCCAGGTACACCCCATCAATTTTAGTTGCAATGTTTCTTATGTGGAATTTATTTATTGTGCTTAATATTTAATGAAATATTTTGGTCCAATTGAGGGTGGCTAGGCAGCTGTTTGACAGACCATTTATCTTTTTAAACTTTTGATGAGACATACAATTTATCTTTTTGAACTTTTGATGAGTGATTGTAATGGCATTTGATGAGTATGATAGTTAATGTCTATGTCAGGTTTAAGGTCCTAGTTTTGAAGTATCTTGGACATTGAAGCTTCCTAGTGGGGTAATAATACACAACCTAGTGGAATTTATTTATTTATTTATTGTGCTTAATAATACACATTCCTAGTGGAATAAAAGTTGGAGGTTGGTTGATATTCAGATTATAAATTGGTGTTTTGGGTACCCGAAACCCGAAATTATAGATTCGGATATAGATTTTGGTAGTTAATGTTAGGAATTTTCAGGTTTAGGGTACCCGAAACCCGTATTAGAATACCCAACTAATATCCGATTAAATCTGATTAATTATATATATGTGATAAATATTTTTATTTAGTATAAGGCCTATAGCCCGTAGGGTAAAGTTATTTAATCCCATTTAGATTTATGAATGCTTTTAGTATAATGCAATCCGATTTTATTGTTCTATTATCTAGACTTTAATATTTTTTTACATTTGTGTTATGTTTTATTCATGTACATTATTTATGTTCTTACTTGTTATTTTTTCAATGTATAGCTATGCTTTCTCCATTTTATTTACATGTTTATTTAAAATCTAAAAAAAATTATTTTAATCTCTTTTGATTTTTATACTTTTATTTCATGCAAAAAAATATATTTTAAAATTAAGTAGTGTCTATTTTTCTAATATCTATTATAGTATATATATGGTCATAGAATCATAATCTAAAGAAAGCTAAAGCATTAACACGGAAGTTTAGACTTTTATTTCAATAAATAGTAATATTGTGTTATTTTTAATAATTTACAATATAATTGATATAAATAGAATAAATTCAAAATATAATAATTTAGGGTTTATGGGTACCCGATTAGTTGGGTCGGGTACCTGCATCGGATATTAGGTTACCCAAATTCACATACGGGTCGGGTATTGAGTATGATATTTTTGAGATTTCGGGCATAATAATACACTTAGTAAGTTGTGACACAAGACTACACTAAATTGTACGAATACTCATAAATTAGAGTTTAGTAATAAAACAAAAAATTGCCCAAAAATATGATAAAAGAAAGTAATTTTATCTGAAATGAAGCAAATGATGGAAGCTCCCGTGTTCAACCTCCTAGTCTCCCCTTTCCACTCCTCTCCGATTTTACCTTTAATAGGTTAATCCTCACTAAAAAACTACAATCCCTTAGTTAACGCAATTAAAACTGTGATTATCGCTATCCCACATCGAAGTTTAACTGAATAATCGAATTATAGCACAAAACCTTGATTATTAGTGTCCCACATCGAATTCCTACTCAATAAATGAGAGTTACATTAACCGATAGCTTCGTGAAGCAGTCGCGACCTTACTTGAACAGGATTTGTTCTCTAGGCTCGTACCTTTATATCCTTGATTTCTAAGGGGAGATAGAAAGAAGAGATAGAAAACCATGTCTATTTACTTTTGGAAATTATACACTTCTGTTATTTGTATTTACTTTCTAAGGGGAGATAGAAAATCATATCTATTTACTTTTGGAAATTATACACTTCTGTTATTTCTATTTACTTTTGGAAATCGCATATGATAAAAGGTTGATATTCAAATTGAAACTGGTGTTTAGTTTCCTTGTATTGGCACATATACTTCAGGAAAACGACGAGCTTTAATACCTCCTTCAGTCGGCATCTGATGAGTATGAGCAGCTTCAGTATAGGCTGCAGATGATGATTGGAAGTTGTTTAGACAACTATATCAAGTTTTAGTTCTGAGATTCTATTCATAAAAATGGCCATCCAAATAATATCAGATATTCAGATTAGAAATTGGTGTTTAGTATATGTACATATATGAAATGCCTCACTTGTATTGGCATATATAGATACTTCTGGAAAGCGGCGAGCTTTAATACCTCCTTCAATGAGATATACTAGCAAAGCTTTACAACCGATTCCTGAAGACGTCCTTTTTTTAAAAATCTATGATTCATCAAAGTGTAGCAGGATCATCATGTAATATTTCCTTGTTATTTTGTCACAGTTTGGTCCTAGTTGAAGCCTTGTGTCTCATGCCGAGGAGACTTTAATTTTCGAGTGCAGCTCTTGAATCTTCTTTGATTAATCTTTCTCAGATCAAACTCATACATGCATTCAATGGCGGACACAGGTAGAGCTAGGGACGGGCTTCAACACATGCCAACAATTTTTTTTCTTTATTTTCTACTGTTAAATTTTTTAAAAATTTCAATATACAATCTTCAGCCCTTCCTAAATCAACGCTATTAATGTTAACCTGTGCCAACTCACTGGTGATGAAGCTGAGAAAAATGCCCATGTGAGTGTGGAATCATGTGTTAGTCAATCTCTAAATGAAGTCAAGGCCACGTCTGATCCCAGCATGTCATGTTGTCAAGTTATTCCTAGCTGGAAAGATGTGCTACTGAAAGGAGCAACCAATTTGGATAAGAGCTAAATTAAGAGACAGCTCATTATTTGTTTTGTATCTTTTTCTCTTTCTTATTGGTTATTTGCAGAATATTGTTACGAGTACGTGTCTTTCTTCTAGTATCATCTGAGCATTGCTATGTATAGCAACGAGCTACTTTGTATGCATCGGTTTAGAAAAACACTTCCAAAAAGAATGCAATGCATACAAGTTTATTCATTTTGAGCTTGCTCTCTTCTTATGCTTTATTCATGCTTCTGCTGATTACCTTTTAATTAAAGATTAAATTATTGGAGATTGAATGATGGAAGGGGCTTAAATGAATTTCTGTTTAAGCATGAAAATATAAAAGAAATTATGGTGGATTGAATGTTAGAATTTTGTTTTTTAAGTTTAATATGTTTGGGTTAGAGTTAATTTGATGTGTTCAGGTTGGATAATCTGAAGTTTGTCTCTAGTGGAGTAATATTTACTATTCCTTTCGTCCCACAAAAGATGGAGTTATATTTACTATTCCTTCCGTCCCACAAAAGATGTCACACTTATAGGACGACACGAGATTTTAGGAGGTTTTGTTTTGTTTGTTAAGTAGAGAGAGAAATTAAATAATATTGATATTAATGTGAGAGAAATTTTTTTCTAAAAATTGAAATGTGACATCTTTAATAGGACAAACCAAAAAGGAAAGTGAGACATCTTTTATGAGACGGAGGTAGTATCTTTTACAACGTTATTGTAAGACAATTTTGATTTAATTAATTAAAATTTAATATTTTGTCTACTATATATTTTTCAAATGTATATTACTAAAAAATCATTCCCCCCCCATTCGTGATTTGTTATTTTATCTATCTTACTTTAACTCTTGGGATCGAAAAAACTGTTTAAAAAAGTTAGTGAAAAAATTTAATAAAATTTAAGTCATATTTTTATATATTAATTTTAATAAATGTAATAAGGGTCGTTAGTGGAATCGGATTCCAATTATTAAATAAAATAAAAGAGGGTAAATAATATAGTTTTCCTTACACGAACGAAAGGATATATGTAGCATGAAACAATTATTTGAAGATGGAAGAAGTATATAATGTAGCCCCTGCCATGATATTTTTCTGCGTCCGCCACTGCATGCATTGGATGCTCTCTTCATTCATATTCCCTTTTTTGGGTCCCATCTATTATGTATAGGCATATGTGAGTATCTGCAAATTGTGGCCATTTATATGTAGTAGTATATGATATTAAATCTCAATCATTGTTTTATCTATGTTTATTTACAAAAGAGTTGTGGCATTTGATAGGCATGAGAGTTATGTATATTGAAAGTAGATAAGGTCTTTTCATCAATTGATAATTATGTTCATCAGATAATTAATTCTCTTAGGAAAGTAGATGCATTTTTGTGTTGCTCGTGCTGCACCGATGCAGGAAATGAAAGAACTGGACATTCTCAGGTATATATATGCAGTTCTTGTGCTTGTTTTCTTGTTGTAGACGCATGCATGTATGTATTTGAGTTGGCTAATCTGATTTTGAAGTATCTTTATTGAAATTTTATTCCCACATCGAAATGAATAAAGGAAGGAAGAGCAGACCTTTTAGTATAAAATTATGGGCCAGTCCATGGAAAACTCATACCTTTCTCGGCCTTTTGGCTAAGATCAAGTGTAGTATCTGTTCTTATCAGTTTAATATCTGATATGTGGACCATTGGTTCACGCGATATTAAATTTATTTTTTGAGGGGGAAGACTCGTCAAAGTAGCTTGCTGCTTGGGTTTTCATGTGTCGCCTTTGTGTTGCACTATTGCATTGGCCAGGCACACCCCACCACTTTTAGTTGCAATGTTTCTTATGTGGAATTTATTTATTTATTTATTGTGCTTAATATTTAATGAAATATTTTGGCGGCCCAGTGAGGATGTCCATGCAGCTGTTTGACATACAATTTATCTTTTTGAACTTTTGATAAGTGATTGTAATGGCATTTGATGAGTATGATAGTTAATCTTTTTGATAAGTGATTGTAATGGCATCTGATGAGTATGATAGTTAATGTCTATGTCAAGTTTAAGGTCCCAGTTTTGAAGTATCTGGGACACTGAAGCTTTCCTAGTGGGGTAATAATACACAACCTAAATCCTTCCAAAATACTTGGCATTACATTTAAACACATATGCCTCCTTCATATATTAAACTAACACTTGTGTTTTAGCAAAGAATAAGTGCGTTGACATATCTAGTGAATAACCTTAATGCATCATTCAGAAAAGTAGATTGTCTAACTACTACTACTTGATGTACAAAATGTCTCCCAGTACATGTAAATTGTAATTTTGGTGATGCACATTTTAGCACAAAACTGTTTTGGTTTTCCCTTTTGAAGGAGGTGGTTTTGAGTGGAATAAAATTTGGAGGTTGGTTGATATTCAGATTATAAATTGGTGTTTAGTTTGCATACAAAAGTGAATGCCTCAATTGTATTGGCATATATATCTCAGAAAAACGACGAGCTTTAATACCTCCTTCAGTCGGATATACTAGCGAAGCTCTACAACCGATTCCTGAAGAGGTCTTTTTTTCAAAAAAATAACTTTGATTCATCAAGATGTGTGTGTTTCTTCGATGTTAATGCATGTCATCGTTTAACCTTTCCTTGCTATTTTGATGCAGTTTGGTCGTCGTCGAAGCCTTGTGTCTCACAAGGAGCCCTATTCAAGGTGCAGCTCTTGAAGCTTCTTTGATTAATCTTTTCTAACATCAAACTCATACATAGATTTCATTCATATTACTTTTCTTGATTTACTCTTTCCCTTCATGTATAAGCTATAGCCATACATGAGTATCTGTATCTGCAAATTGTGGCCATTTAATATGGAAATATTTGTATCTGCAAACATATGATAATATAAGTATGTCAGTTTACATCTCTATAATTAACATATCTTTTTTGCGGATGAATCTTTGCCCATATAGCAATAGAGAATGTAAAAAAAATTCAAAAAAAGGATTAATCTAATAACCATGGGAAGCTATCAAAAGTGAAATCAACCGAAGACTTGTAGTCACTAATTTATTTTCTTTTGTTTTTAACACTTACATAAAGATATATTTTGATTGTCTTATTATGTACTATAATTCAATATAATGTTCACCCTAGTTACTATTAAAAGTAACACAACATTTAGTCAAATTTATAATTTTCTCACTATTTCTAAATTTCTAATAGACTGTAATCACCATTAAATTTAAATTTTGGAATTTGGGCTAACCCATTGAGCCATTTGGACTTGAAAACTAACACGAGAAATTAACTTTATAACACATAAGTAATTAAGTGGTTTCAATTTGAGTCTAATATATACTTAGAGAAGTAACAATACACATTTTTAAACTTTTATATGTGAACATTTGATTTTAAGCGTTAGAAGGAAAAATTTTGAATATAATATTATATTAAAACACATTGTTCATAAAAAGTTTATAGAATTCACTCAATTTCGGACAAGTCTTGTTGGATTATGAGTTATTCGGTTTAGCATATCTTCCACCGAAATTTTGTTGGGGCTACTAATATAATAATGGTAATTGCGTCGGGTTGTAGGATTATTTGGGCCCGGGTAGAGATTATATATATGAAATGTGTTATGTGGTTGTAGCTTTCCACTTCAGTAAAACTCATCCCACATCGAATTCTTAAATATTAAACAGCAGGTACATATATGGATGGCTTAGTGAAGTAGTCACGACCTTACTTGAACAGGATCTGTTCTATAGGCTCGTACCTCTGTATCCTTGATTTCTAAGGAGACAGGAAACCATGTCTGGTGGATGAACCGTGGCTGCCTAGCTAGAGCGTGATTAATAGCTCCTCGAGTTGGGTTTCCGGCCTGAGGTGCAGTGGATGATCGTTCTTGGCTTGACTTTGGTCGAGTCAGGATGGCTAGGCAGCTGTCTGACAGACTCTAAAGCTTTTTGTTTTTTGATTTATTGATGCAGCTAATAAGTAATGATACATACATGGAGGTAAATCTTTTTGTTTTTTGATTTATTGATGCAGCTAATAAGTAATGATACATACATGGAGGAAGTTTGTGGGTTGTTGGAGTTAATGTGGTCCTTCTAAATCTTTTTGTTTTTTGATTTATTGATGCAGCTAATATGTATTGTTTTTTGATTTATTGATGCAGCTAATAAGTAATGATACGTACAAAGGAAGTTTGTGGGTTGTTGGAGTTAATGTGTTCCTTGGAAATGTTTGTGCTGCACCGATGCAGGAAATGAATTCTTCTTGTAGATGAATGCATGTATTTGAGTTGGCTAATATGATTTTGAAGTATCTTTATTGATATTTTATTCCCACATCGAAATGAATAAAGGAAGGAAGAGCAAACCATGTAGTATAAAATCATGGGCCAGTGTTTGGAAAACTCATACCTTTCTCGGCCTTTTGGCTAAGATCAAGTGTAGTATCTGTTCTTATCAGTTTAATATCTGATACGTGGACCATTGGTTCACACGATATTAAATATATTTTTTGAGGGGAAGACCCGTCAAAGTAGCTTGCTGCTTGGGTTTTCATGTGTCGCCTTTGTGTTGCACTATTGCATTGGCCAGGCACACCCCACCAATTTTAGTTACAATGTTTCTTATGCGGAATTTATTTATTTATTTATTGTGCATAATATTTAATGAAATATTTTGGCGGCCCAAGTGAGGATGTTCATGCAGCTGTTTGACATACAATTTATCTTTTTGAACTTTTGATAAGTGATTGTAATGGCATTTGATGAGTATGATAGTTAATCTTTTTGATAAGTGATTGTAATGGCATTTGATGAGTATGATAGTTAATGTCTATGTCAAGTTTAAGGTCCCAGTTTTGAAGTATCTTGGACACTGAAGCTTTCCTAGTGGGGTAATAATACACAACCTAAATCCTTCCAAAATACTTGGCATTACATTTAAACACATATGCCTCCTTCATATATTAAACTAACACTTGTGTTTTAGCAAAGAATAAGTGCGTTGACATATCTAGTGAATAACCTTAATGCATCATTCAGAAAAGTAGATTGTCTAACTACTACTTGATGTACAAAATGTCTCCCAGTACATGTAAATTGTAATTTTGGTGATGCACATTTTAGCACAAAACTGTTTTGGTTTTCCCTTTTGAAGGAGGTGGTTTTGAGTGGAATAAAATTTGGAGGTTGGTTGATATTCAGATTATAAATTGGTGTTTAGTTTGCATACAAAAGTGAATGCCTCAATTGTATTGGCATATATATCTCAGAAAAACGACGAGCTTTAATACCTCCTTCAGTCGGATATACTAGCGAAGCTCTACAACCGATTCCTGAAGAGGTCTTTTTTTCAAAAAAATAACTTTGATTCATCAAGATGTGTGTGTTTCTTCGATGTTAATGCATGTCATCGTTTAACCTTTCCTTGCTATTTTGATGCAGTTTGGTCGTCGTCGAAGCCTTGTGTCTCACAAGGAGCCCTATTCAAGGTGCAGCTCTTGAAGCTTCTTTGATTAATCTTTTCTAACATCAAACTCATACATAGATTTCATTCATATTACTTTTCTTGATTTACTCTTTCCCTTCATGTATAAGCTATAGCCATACATGAGTATCTGTATCTGCAAATTGTGGCCATTTAATATGGAAATATTTGTATCTGCAAACATATGATAATATAAGTATGTCAGTTTACATCTCTATAATTAACATATCTTTTTTGCGGATGAATCTTTGCCCATATAGCAATAGAGAATGTAAAAAAAATTCAAAAAAAGGATTAATCTAATAACCATGGGAAGCTATCAAAAGTGAAATCAACCGAAGACTTGTAGTCACTAATTTATTTTCTTTTGTTTTTAACACTTACATAAAGATATATTTTGATTGTCTTATTATGTACTATAATTCAATATAATGTTCACCCTAGTTACTATTAAAAGCAACACAACATTTAGTCAAATTTATAATTTTCTCACTATTTCTAAATTTCTAATAGACTGTAATCACCATTAAATTTAAATTTTGGAATTTGGGCTAACCCATTGAGCCATTTGGACTTGAAAACTAACACGAGAAATTAACTTTATAACACATAAGTAATTAAGTGGTTTCAATTTGAGTCTAATATATACTTAGAGAAGTAACAATACACATTTTTAAACTTTTATATGTGAACATTTGATTTTAAGCGTTAGAAGGAAAAATTTTGAATATAATATTATATTAAAACACATTGTTCATAAAAAGTTTATAGAATTCACTCAATTTCGGACAAGTCTTGTTGGATTATGAGTTATTCGGTTTAGCATATCTTCCACCGAAATTTTGTTGGGGCTACTAATATAATAATGGTAATTGCGTCGGGTTGTAGGATTATTTGGGCCCGGGTAGAGATTATATATATGAAATGTGTTATGTGGTTGTAGCTTTCCACTTCAGTAAAACTCATCCCACATCGAATTCTTAAATATTAAACAGCAGGTACATATATGGATGGCTTAGTGAAGTAGTCACGACCTTACTTGAACAGGATCTGTTCTATAGGCTCGTACCTCTGTATCCTTGATTTCTAAGGAGACAGGAAACCATGTCTGGTGGATGAACCGTGGCTGCCTAGCTAGAGCGTGATTAATAGCTCCTCGAGTTGGGTTTCCGGCCTGAGGTGCAGTGGATGATCGTTCTTGGCTTGACTTTGGTCGAGTCAGGATGGCTAGGCAGCTGTCTGACAGACTCTAAAGCTTTTTGTTTTTTGATTTATTGATGCAGCTAATAAGTAATGATACATACATGGAGGTAAATCTTTTTGTTTTTTGATTTATTGATGCAGCTAATAAGTAATGATACATACATGGAGGAAGTTTGTGGATTGTTGGAGTTAATGTGGTCCTTCTAAATCTTTTTGTTTTTTGATTTATTGATGCAGCTAATATGTATTGTTTTTTGATTTATTGATGCAGCTAATAAGTAATGATACGTACAAAGGAAGTTTGTGGGTTGTTGGAGTTAATGTGTTCCTTGGAAATGTTTGTGCTGCACCGATGCAGGAAATGAATTCTTCTTGTAGATGAATGCATGTATTTGAGTTGGCTAATATGATTTTGAAGTATCTTTATTGATATTTTATTCCCACATCGAAATGAATAAAGGAAGGAAGAGCAAACCATGTAGTATAAAACCATTGGCAAGTGTTTGGAAAACTCATACCTTTCTCGGCCTTTTGGCTAAGATCAAGTGTAGTATCTGTTCTTATCAGTTTAATATCTGATACGTGGACCATTGGTTCACACGATATTAAATATATTTTTTGAGGGGAAGACCCGTCAAAGTAGCTTGCTGCTTGGGTTTTCATGTGTCGCCTTTGTGTTGCACTATTGCATTGGCCAGGCACACCCCACCAATTTTAGTTACAATGTTTCTTATGCGGAATTTATTTATTTATTTATTGTGCATAATATTTAATGAAATATTTTGGCGGCCCAAGTGAGGATGTCCATGCAGCTGTTTGACATACAATTTATCTTTTTGAACTTTTGATAAGTGATTGTAATGGCATTTGATGAGTATGATAGTTAATGTCTATGTCAAGTTTAAGGTCCCAGTTTTGAAGTATCTTGGACACCGAAGCTTTCCTAGTGGAGTAATAATACACAACCTAAATCCTTCCAAAATACTTGGCATTACATTTAAACACATATGCCTCCTTCATATATTAAACTAACACTTGTGTTTTAGCAAAGAATAAGTGCTTTGACATATCTGGTGAATAACCTTAATGCATCATTCAGAAAAGTAGATTGTCTAACAACTACTACTTGATGTACAAAATGTCTCCCAGTACATGTAAATTGTAATTTTGGTGATGCACATTTTAGCACAAAACTGTTTTGGTTTTCCCTTTTGAAGGAGGTGGTTTTGAGTGGAATAAAAGTTGGAGGTTGGTTGATATTCAGATTATAAATTGGTGTTTAGTTTGCATACAAAAGTGAATGCCTCAATTGTATTGGCATATATATCTCAGGAAAACGACGAGCTTTAATACCTCCTTCAGTCGGATATACTAGCGAAGCTCTACAACCGATTCCTGAAGAGGTCTTTTTTTCAAAAAAATAACTTTGATTCATCAAGATGTGTGTGTTTCTTCGATGTTAATGCAGGTCATCGTTTAACCTTTCCTTGCTATTTTGATGCAGTTTGGTCCTCGTCGAAGCCTTGTGTCTCATGCCAAGGAGCCCTATTCAAGGTGCAGCTCTTGAAGCCTCTTTGATTAATCTTTTCTAACATCAAAGTAGCTTGCTACTTGGGTTTTCATGTGTTGCTTTGCGTTGCACTATTGCATTGGCCAGGCGCACCCCACCAATTTTTAGTTTAAATATATCCGTTTGCTAGTCTGCTCCAGCGAGGGCAGTGGCCACAATTTTGTGTGAGCTTTATTCACCACATATAAAAGGAAGCAAAAACATAGTGATAATTATTAACTGAAAATTTGAAATAAAAAAAAGGAGACAGGAAACCATGTCTCGTGGATGAACTGTGGCTGCCTGGCTAGAGCGTTATCAACAGCACCTGGGGTTGGGTTTCTGGCTCGTGGTGAAGTAGATGATCATTCTTGACTCGGCTCTGGTCTAGTCAAGACGGCTGGGCAGGTATCTGACAGACTCGAATCTTTTTGTTTTTCTTCAGTTTTTGATGCAGCTATTATAAGGGTGTTTGAGATCCTCCATGAATATTCAGTTTTTGTATAACTTAAGTTGATAATTCTGTAGTGGCTGGGCTGTAATATCTGTGTTTATTTATAAATGAGTTGTGGCATTTGATTAGTATGATATGTATTGTAGTTAGGGAAGTGAAGGTGGTTTGTGTGTAACTGTACAAGGTAAATTATTCCAAAATAAATGGCATTAGAGATGAACATATATCACCTTCATAAATTAACCCCACAGTAGTGTTTTAGCAATCATTCAGAAAAGTAGATTGGAAATTTTTGTAACTGAGTTTACTACGATCTTCCAACTACTATTTGATGTAGAAAAATTACATACCTCCCTTCATAGCTTTTCACAAATTTCTTAATCCTATGCTTATGTAATATTTAGATGTATTTTTTTTACTTTATCCTATGTACATCTGTTTGATAATCCACAAAACTGTGATTGTTAGTTTCCCACATCGAAAATACGTTGGAGTGTATTATATGAGAATTAATACAATTTATACGTTTTGATTTTTCATTTATTTTTATTCTTTTAGAAAAGCAAAGAAAACTAAAGGTGACCGTTAGAAGTTACACTATATTTAGTCCAATTTATAATTTTCTCACTATTTCCAATATACTGTGATTACCATTGTTGATTCTTTTGCAATAATATAAAGTAAAATTTGTTTGGTGCTTAGGAATCAGTTGATCGATTTGTAGCCACAAATTAACAACTGTCTTTACATCACTCATTTTTTATTTAGTTTCAAATTAAATTTCAAGCATTTTACTAGCTCCATTTACATGCTATCATATTAATGGCCCATGGTAATATAGAAAGTTGAGAAAGAGGAGTATGGATGTCAAATTGTCAATCGCTATATATTTTCTACCTAACCCTAAACTTTGGCATATCGGCTAACCCATTGAGATTGAAACTATTATCAACACTTTAAGAAGTAAAATTGCTAACACATAATAAGTGGTATTTCAGTTAGAAACTATTATATGTAACACTTAAAGAAGTAACAATACACATATTTAAATTTTTATATTTCAACATTTTATTTTAAGCATTAGAATAATATATCAAAAATTAAACCGATAGATATAACTTTCAAATAATTAATTAAAACATATCTTTCATTAAAAGTTTAGTATATTAACCTAAAAAATTGTAATATATAGGATGCTGAGCTATTCAATTTAACATATATTCAATCGAATTGTATTTGGACTACAAATATATAAATTATTGAAGTAGATGATCGTTTTTGGCTTGACTTTGGTCCAGTCAGGATGGGCTAGGCAGCTGTCTGACAGACCCTATATCTTTTTTGTTTTCTTGAACTTTTGATCATGTTGCACACAGCTAAGGATGTTTGAGATTCCCATGAGAGGTGTTCTGATTCAGTTTTTCTAAGTTTAGTTGGTAATGGTGGTGCAGTGATATCTGTGTTTATTTCAGGTGTGCACTGAATTCTTCTTGTAGATGAATGTATGTATTTGAGTTGGCTAATCTGATTTTGAAGTATCTTTATTGATATTTTATTCCCACATCGAAATGAATAAAGGAAGGAAGAGCAGACCTTTTAGTATAAAATCATGGGCAAGTGTTTGGAAAACTCATACCTTTCTCGGCCTTTTGGCTAAGATCAAGTGTAGTATCTGTTCTTATCAGTTTAATATCTGATATGTAGACCATTGGTTCACACGATATTAAATTTATTTTTTGAGGGGGAAGACCCATCAAGGTAGCTTGCTGCTTGGGTTTTCATGTGTCGCCTTTGTGTTGCACTATTGCATTGGCCAGGCACACCCCATCAATTTTAGTTGCAATGTTTCTTATGTGGAATTTATTTATTGTGCTTAATATTTAATGAAATATTTTGGTCCAATTGAGGGTGGCTAGGCAGCTGTTTGACAGACAATTTATCTTTTTAAACTTTTGATGAGACATACAATTTATCTTTTTGAACTTTTGATGAGTGATTGTAATGGCATTTGATGAGTATGATAGTTAATGTCTATGTCAGGTTTAAGGTCCTAGTTTTGAAGTATCTTGGACATTGAAGCTTCCTAGTGGGGTAATAATACACAACCTAGTGGAATTTATTTATTTATTTATTGTGCTTAATAATACACATTCCTAGTGGAATAAAAGTTGGAGGTTGGTTGATATTCAGATTATAAATTGGTGTTTTGGGTACCCGAAACCCGAAATTATAGATTCGGATATAGATTTTGGTAGTTAATGTTAGGAATTTTCAGGTTTAGGGTACCCGAAACCCGTATTAGAATACCCAACTAATATCCGATTAAATCTGATTAATTATATATATGTGATAAATATTTTTATTTAGTATAAGGCCTATAGCCCGTAGGGTAAAGTTATTTAATCCCATTTAGATTTATGAATGCTTTTAGTATAATGCAATCCGATTTTATTGTTCTATTATCTAGACTTTAATATTTTTTTACATTTGTGTTATGTTTTATTCATGTACATTATTTATGTTCTTACTTGTTATTTTTTCAATGTATAGCTATGCTTTCTCCATTTTATTTACATGTTTATTTAAAATCTAAAAAAAATTATTTTAATCTCTTTTGATTTTTATACTTTTATTTCATGCAAAAAAATATATTTTAAAATTAAGTAGTGTCTATTTTTCTAATATCTATTATAGTATATATATGGTCATAGAATCATAATCTAAAGAAAGCTAAAGCATTAACACGGAAGTTTAGACTTTTATTTCAATAAATAGTAATATTGTGTTATTTTTAATAATTTACAATATAATTGATATAAATAGAATAAATTCAAAATATAATAATTTAGGGTTTATGGGTACCCGATTAGTTGGGTCGGGTACCTGCATCGGATATTAGGGTACCCAAATTCACATACGGGCCGGGTATTGAGTATGATATTTTTGAGATTTCGGGCATAATAATACACTTAGTAAGTTGTGACACAAGACTACACTAAATTGTACGAATACTCATAAATTAGAGTTTAGTAATAAAACAAAAAATTGCCCAAAAATATGATAAAAGAAAGTAATTTTATCTGAAATGAAGCAAATGATGGAAGCTCCCGTGTTCAACCTCCTAGTCTCCCCTTTCCACTCCTCTCCGATTTTACCTTTAATAGGTTAATCCTCACTAAAAAACTACAATCCCTTAGTTAACGCAATTAAAACTGTGATTATCGCTATCCCACATCGAAGTTTAACTGGATAATCGAATTATAGCACAAAACCTTGATTATTAGTGTCCCACATCGAATTCCTACTCAATAAATGAGAGTTACATTAACCGATAGCTTCGTGAAGCAGTTGCGACCTTACTTGAACAGGATTTGTTCTCTAGGCTCGTACCTTTATATCCTTGATTTCTAAGGGGAGATAGAAAGAAGAGATAGAAAACCATGTCTATTTACTTTTGGAAATTATACACTTCTGTTATTTGTATTTACTTTCTAAGGGGAGATAGAAAATCATGTCTATTTACTTTTGGAAATTATACACTTCTGTTATTTCTATTTACTTTTGGAAATCGCATATGATAAAAGGTTGATATTCAAATTGAAACTGGTGTTTAGTTTCCTTGTATTGGCACATATACTTCAGGAAAACGACGAGCTTTAATACCTCCTTCAGTCGGCATCTGATGAGTATGAGCAGCTTCAGTATAGGCTGCAGATGATGATTGGAAGTTGTTTAGACAACTATATCAAGTTTTAGTTCTGAGATTCTATTCATAAAACTGGCCATCCAAATAATATCAGATATTCAGATTAGAAATTGGTGTTTAGTATATGTACATATATGAAATGCCTCACTTGTATTGGCATATATAGATACTTCTGGAAAGCGGCGAGCTTTAATACCTCCTTCAATGAGATATACTAGCAAAGCTTTACAACCGATTCCTGAAGACGTTCTTTTTTTAAAAATCTATGATTCATCAAAGTGTAGCAGGATCATCATGTAATATTTCCTTGTTATTTTGTCACAGTTTGGTCCTAGTTGAAGCCTTGTGTCTCATGCCGAGGAGACTTTAATTTTCGAGTGCAGCTCTTGAATCTTCTTTGATTAATCTTTCTCAGATCAAACTCATACATGCATTCAATGGCGGACACAGGTAGAGCTAGGGACGGGCTTCAACACATGCCAACAATTTTTTTTCTTTATTTTCTACTGTTAAATTTTTTAAAAATTTCAATATACAATCTTCAGCCCTTCCTAAATCAACGCTATTAATGTTAACCTGTGCCAACTCACTGGTGATGAAGCTGAGAAAAATGCCCATGTGAGTGTGGAATCATGTGTTAGTCAATCTCTAAATGAAGTCAAGGCCACGTCTGATCCCAGCATGTCATGTTGTCAAGTTATTCCTAGCTGGAAAGATGTGCTACTGAAAGGAGCAACCAATTTGGATAAGAGCTAAATTAAGAGACAGCTCATTATTTGTTTTGTATCTTTTTCTCTTTCTTATTGGTTATTTGCAGAATATTGTTACGAGTACGTGTCTTTCTTCTAGTATCATCTGAGCATTGCTATGTATAGCAACGAGCTACTTTGTATGCATCGGTTTAGAAAAACACTTCCAAAAAGAATGCAATGCATACAAGTTTATTCATTTTGAGCTTGCTCTCTTCTTATGCTTTATTCATGCTTCTGCTGATTACCTTTTAATTAAAGATTAAATTATTGGAGATTGAATGATGGAAGGGGCTTAAATGAATTTCTGTTTAAGCATGAAAATATAAAAGAAATTATGGTGGATTGAATGTTAGAATTTTGTTTTTTAAGTTTAATATGTTTGGGTTAGAGTTAATTTGATGTGTTCAGGTTGGATAATCTGAAGTTTGTCTCTAGTGGAGTAATATTTACTATTCCTTTCGTCCCACAAAAGATGGAGTTATATTTACTATTCCTTCCGTCCCACAAAAGATGTCACACTTATAGGACGACACGAGATTTTAGGAGGTTTTGTTTTGTTTGTTAAGTAGAGAGAGAAATTAAATAATATTGATATTAATGTGAGAGAAATTTTTTTCTAAAAATTGAAATGTGACATCTTTAATAGGACAAACCAAAAAGGAAAGTGAGACATCTTTTATGGGACGGAGGTAGTATCTTTTACAACGTTATTGTAAGACAATTTTGATTTAATTAATTAAAATTTAATATTTTGTCTACTATATATTTTTCAAATGTATATTACTAAAAAATCATTCCCCCCCCATTCGTGATTTGTTATTTTATCTATCTTACTTTAACTCTTGGGATCGAAAAAACTGTTTAAAAAAGTTAGTGAAAAAATTTAATAAAATTTAAGTCATATTTTTATATATTAATTTTAATAAATGTAATAAGGGTCGTTAGTGGAATCGGATTCCAATTATTAAATAAAATAAAAGAGGGTAAATAATATAGTTTTCCTTACACGAACGAAAGGATATATGTAGCATGAAACAATTATTTGAAGATGGAAGAAGTATATAATGTAGCCCCTGCCATGATATTTTTCTGCGTCCGCCACTGCATGCATTGGATGCTCTCTTCATTCATATTCCCTTTTTTGGGTCCCATCTATTATGTATAGGCATATGTGAGTATCTGCAAATTGTGGCCATTTATATGTAGTAGTATATGATATTAAATCTCAATCATTGTTTTATCTATGTTTATTTACAAAAGAGTTGTGGCATTTGATAGGCATGAGAGTTATGCATATTGAAAGTAGATAAGGTCTTTTCATCAATTGATAATTATGTTCATCAGATAATTAATTCTCTTAGGAAAGTAGATGCATTTTTGTGTTGCTCGTGCTGCACCGATGCAGGAAATGAAAGAACTGGACATTCTCAGGTATATATATGCAGTTCTTGTGCTTGTTTTCTTGTTGTAGACGCATGCATGTATTTATTTGAGTTGGCTAATCTGATTTTGAAGTATCTTTATTGAAATTTTATTCCCACATCGAAATGAATAAAGGAAGGAAGAGCAGACCTTTTAGTATAAAATTATGGGCCAGTCCATGGAAAACTCATACCTTTCTCGGCCTTTTGGCTAAGATTAAGTGTAGTATCTGTTCTTATCAGTTTTATATCTGATATGTGGACCATTGGTTCACACGATATTAAATTTATTTTTTGAGGGGGAAGACCCGTCAAAGTAGCTTGCTGCTTGGGTTTTCATGTGTCGCCTTTGTGTTGCACTATTGCATTGGCCAGGCACACCCCACCAATTTTAGTTGCAATGTTTCTTATGTGGAATTTATTTATTTATTTATTGTGCTTAATATTTAATGAAATATTTTGGCGGCCCAAGTGAGGATGTCCATGCAGCTGTTTGACATACAATTTATCTTTTTGAACTTTTGATAAGTGATTGTAATGGCATTTGATGAGTATGATAGTTAATCTTTTTGATAAGTGATTGTAATGGCATTTGATGAGTATGATAGTTAATGTCTATGTCAAGTTTAAGGTCCCAGTTTTGAAGTATCTTGGACACTGAAGCTTTCCTAGTGGGGTAATAATACACAACCTAAATCCTTCCAAAATACTTGGCATTACATTTAAACACATATGCCTCCTTCATATATTAAACTAACACTTGTGTTTTAGCAAAGAATAAGTGCGTTGACATATCTAGTGAATAACCTTAATGCATCATTCAGAAAAGTAGATTGTCTAACTACTACTTGATGTACAAAATGTCTCCCAGTACATGTAAATTGTAATTTTGGTGATGCACATTTTAGCACAAAACTGTTTTGGTTTTCCCTTTTGAAGGAGGTGGTTTTGAGTGGAATAAAATTTGGAGGTTGGTTGATATTCAGATTATAAATTGGTGTTTAGTTTGCATACAAAAGTGAATGCCTCAATTGTATTGGCATATATATCTCAGAAAAACGACGAGCTTTAATACCTCCTTCAGTCGGATATACTAGCGAAGCTCTACAACCGATTCCTGAAGAGGTCTTTTTTTCAAAAAAATAACTTTGATTCATCAAGATGTGTGTGTTTCTTCGATGTTAATGCATGTCATCGTTTAACCTTTCCTTGCTATTTTGATGCAGTTTGGTCGTCGTCGAAGCCTTGTGTCTCACAAGGAGCCCTATTCAAGGTGCAGCTCTTGAAGCTTCTTTGATTAATCTTTTCTAACATCAAACTCATACATAGATTTCATTCATATTACTTTTCTTGATTTACTCTTTCCCTTCATGTATAAGCTATAGCCATACATGAGTATCTGTATCTGCAAATTGTGGCCATTTAATATGGAAATATTTGTATCTGCAAACATATGATAATATAAGTATGTCAGTTTACATCTCTATAATTAACATATCTTTTTTGCGGATGAATCTTTGCCCATATAGCAATAGAGAATGTAAAAAAAATTCAAAAAAAGGATTAATCTAATAACCATGGGAAGCTATCAAAAGTGAAATCAACCGAAGACTTGTAGTCACTAATTTATTTTCTTTTGTTTTTAACACTTACATAAAGATATATTTTGATTGTCTTATTATGTACTATAATTCAATATAATGTTCACCCTAGTTACTATTAAAAGCAACACAACATTTAGTCAAATTTATAATTTTCTCACTATTTCTAAATTTCTAATAGACTGTAATCACCATTAAATTTAAATTTTGGAATTTGGGCTAACCCATTGAGCCATTTGGACTTGAAAACTAACACGAGAAATTAACTTTATAACACATAAGTAATTAAGTGGTTTCAATTTGAGTCTAATATATACTTAGAGAAGTAACAATACACATTTTTAAACTTTTATATGTGAACATTTGATTTTAAGCGTTAGAAGGAAAAATTTTGAATATAATATTATATTAAAACACATTGTTCATAAAAAGTTTATAGAATTCACTCAATTTCGGACAAGTCTTGTTGGATTATGAGTTATTCGGTTTAGCATATCTTCCACCGAAATTTTGTTGGGGCTACTAATATAATAATGGTAATTGCGTCGGGTTGTAGGATTATTTGGGCCCGGGTAGAGATTATATATATGAAATGTGTTATGTGGTTGTAGCTTTCCACTTCAGTAAAACTCATCCCACATCGAATTCTTAAATATTAAACAGCAGGTACATATATGGATGGCTTAGTGAAGTAGTCACGACCTTACTTGAACAGGATCTGTTCTATAGGCTCGTACCTCTGTATCCTTGATTTCTAAGGAGACAGGAAACCATGTCTGGTGGATGAACCGTGGCTGCCTAGCTAGAGCGTGATTAATAGCTCCTCGAGTTGGGTTTCCGGCCTGAGGTGCAGTGGATGATCGTTCTTGGCTTGACTTTGGTCGAGTCAGGATGGCTAGGCAGCTGTCTGACAGACTCTAAAGCTTTTTGTTTTTTTGATGCAGCTAATAAGTAATGATACATACATGGAGGAAGTTTGTGGGTTGTTGGAGTTAATGTGTTCCTTCTAAATCTTTTTGTTTTTTGATTTATTGATGCAGCTAATAAGTATTGTTTTTTGATTTATTGATGCAGCTAATAAGTAATGATACATACATGGAGGAAGTTTGTGGGTTGTTGGAGTTAATGTGTTCCTTGGAAATGTTTGTGCTGCACCGATGCAGGATGTCTAGGTCGCTGTCTGACAGACTCTAAAGCTTTTTGTTTTTTGATTTATTGATGCAGCTAATAAGTAATGATACATACATGGAGGAAGTTTGTGGGTTGTTGGAGTTAATGTGTTCCTTCTAAATCTTTTTGTTTTTTGATTTATTGATGCAGCTAATAAGTATTGTTTTTTGATTTATTGATGCAGCTAATAAGTAATGATACATACATGGAGGAAGTTTGTGGGTTGTTGGAGTTAATGTGTTCCTTGGAAATGTTTGTGCTGCACCGATGCAGGATGTCTAGGTCGCTGTCTGACAGACTCTAAAGCTTTTTGTTTTTTGATTTATTGATGCAGCTAATAAGTAATGATACATACATGGAGGAAGTTTGTGGGTTGTTGGAGTTAATGTGTTCCTTCTAAATCTTTTTGTTTTTTGATTTATTGATGCAGCTAATATGTATTGTTTTTTGATTTATTGATGCAGCTAATAAGTAATGATACATACATGGAGGAAGTTTGTGGGTTGTTGGAGTTAATGTGTTCCTTGGAAATGTTTGTGCTGCACCGATGCAGGATGGCTAGGTCGCTGTCTGACAGACTCTAAAGCTTTTTGTTTTTTGATTTATTGATGCAGCTAATAAGTAATGATACATACATGGAGGAAGTTTGTGGGTTGTTGGAGTTAATGTGTTCCTTGGAAATGTTTGTGCTGCACCGATGCAGGAAATGAATTCTTCTTGTAGATGAATGCATGTATTTGAGTTGGCTAATATGATTTTGAAGTATCTTTATTGATATTTTATTCCCACATCGAAATGAATAAAGGAAGGAAGAGCAAACCATGTAGTATAAAATCATGGGCAAGTGTTTGGAAAACTCATACTTTTCTCGGCCTTTTGGCTAAGATCAAGTGTAGTATCTGTTCTTATCAGTTTAATATCTGATACGTGGACCATTGGTTCACACGATATTAAATTTATTTTTTAAGGGGGAAGACCCGTCAAAGTAGCTTGCTGCTTGGGTTTTCATGTGTCGCCTTTGTGTTGCACTATTGCATTGGCCAGGCACACCCCACCAATTTTAGTTGCAATGTTTCTTATTTGGAATTTATTTATTTATTTATTGTGCTTAATATTTAATGAAATATTTTGGCGGCCCAAGTGAGGATGTCCAGACAGCTGTTTGACATACAATTTATCTTTTTGAACTTTTGATAAGTGATTGTAATGGCATTTGATGAGTATGATAGTTAATCTTTTTGATAAGTGATTGTAATGGCATTTGATGAGTATGATAGTTAATGTCTATGTCATGTTTAAGGTCCCAATTTTGAAGTATCTTGGACACTGAAGCTTTCCTAGTGGGGTAATAATACACAACCTAAATCCTTCCAAAATACTTGGCATTACATTTAAACACATATGCCTCCTTCATATATTAAACTAACACTTGTGTTTTAGCAAAGAATAAGTGCTTTGACATATCTAGTGAATAACCTTAATGCATCATTCAGAAAAGTAGATTGTCTAACAACTACTACTTGATGTACAAAATGTCTCCCAGTACATGTAAATTGTAATTTTGGTGATGCACATTTTAGCACAAAACTGTTTTGGTTTTCCCTTTTGAAGGAGGTGGTTTTGAGTGGAATAAAAGTTGGAGGTTGGTTGATATTCAGATTATAAATTGGTGTTTAGTTTGCATACAAAAGTGAATGCCTCAATTGTATTGGCATATATATCTCAGGAAAACGACGAGCTTTAATACCTCCTTCAGTCGGATATACTAGCGAAGCTCTACAACCGATTCCTGAAGAGGTCTTTTTTTCAAAAAAATAACTTTGATTTTAAGCGTTAGAAGGAAAAATTTTGAATATAATATTATATTAAAACACATTGTTCATAAAAAGTTTATAGAATTCACTCAATTTCGGACAAGTCTTGTTGGATTATGAGTTATTCGGTTTAGCATATCTTCCACCGAAATTTTGTTGGGGCTACTAATATAATAATGGTAATTGCGTCGGGTTGTAGGATTATTTGGGCCCGGGTAGAGATTATATATATGAAATGTGTTATGTGGTTGTAGCTTTCCACTTCAGTAAAACTCATCCCACATCGAATTCTTAAATATTAAACAGCAGGTACATATATGGATGGCTTAGTGAAGTAGTCACGACCTTACTTGAACAGGATCTGTTCTATAGGCTCGTACCTCTGTATCCTTGATTTCTAAGGAGACAGGAAACCATGTCTGGTGGATGAACCGTGGCTGCCTAGCTAGAGCGTGATTAATAGCTCCTCGAGTTGGGTTTCCGGCCTGAGGTGCAGTGGATGATCGTTCTTGGCTTGACTTTGGTCGAGTCAGGATGGCTAGGCAGCTGTCTGACAGACTCTAAAGCTTTTTGTTTTTTGATTTATTGATGCAGCTAATAAGTAATGATACATACATGGAGGTAAATCTTTTTGTTTTTTGATTTATTGATGCAGCTAATAAGTAATGATACATACATGGAGGAAGTTTGTGGATTGTTGGAGTTAATGTGGTCCTTCTAAATCTTTTTGTTTTTGATTTATTGATGCAGCTAATATGTATTGTTTTTTGATTTATTGATGCAGCTAATAAGTAATGATACGTACAAAGGAAGTTTGTGGGTTGTTGGAGTTAATGTGTTCCTTGGAAATGTTTGTGCTGCACCGATGCAGGAAATGAATTCTTCTTGTAGATGAATGCATGTATTTGAGTTGGCTAATATGATTTTGAAGTATCTTTATTGATATTTTATTCCCACATCGAAATGAATAAAGGAAGGAAGAGCAAACCATGTAGTATAAAACCATTGGCAAGTGTTTGGAAAACTCATACCTTTCTCGGCCTTTTGGCTAAGATCAAGTGTAGTATCTGTTCTTATCAGTTTAATATCTGATACGTGGACCATTGGTTCACACGATATTAAATATATTTTTTGAGGGGAAGACCCGTCAAAGTAGCTTGCTGCTTGGGTTTTCATGTGTCGCCTTTGTGTTGCACTATTGCATTGGCCAGGCACACCCCACCAATTTTAGTTACAATGTTTCTTATGCGGAATTTATTTATTTATTTATTGTGCATAATATTTAATGAAATATTTTGGCGGCCCAAGTGAGGATGTCCATGCAGCTGTTTGACATACAATTTATCTTTTTGAACTTTTGATAAGTGATTGTAATGGCATTTGATGAGTATGATAGTTAATGTCTATGTCAAGTTTAAGGTCCCAGTTTTGAAGTATCTTGGACACCGAAGCTTTCCTAGTGGAGTAATAATACACAACCTAAATCCTTCCAAAATACTTGGCATTACATTTAAACACATATGCCTCCTTCATATATTAAACTAACACTTGTGTTTTAGCAAAGAATAAGTGCTTTGACATATCTGGTGAATAACCTTAATGCATCATTCAGAAAAGTAGATTGTCTAACAACTACTACTTGATGTACAAAATGTCTCCCAGTACATGTAAATTGTAATTTTGGTGATGCACATTTTAGCACAAAACTGTTTTGGTTTTCCCTTTTGAAGGAGGTGGTTTTGAGTGGAATAAAAGTTGGAGGTTGGTTGATATTCAGATTATAAATTGGTGTTTAGTTTGCATACAAAAGTGAATGCCTCAATTGTATTGGCATATATATCTCAGGAAAACGACGAGCTTTAGTACCTCCTTCAGTCGGATATACTAGCGAAGCTCTACAACCGATTCCTGAAGAGGTCTTTTTTTCAAAAAAATAACTTTGATTCATCAAGATGTGTGTGTTTCTTCGATGTTAATGCAGGTCATCGTTTAACCTTTCCTTGCTATTTTGATGCAGTTTGGTCCTCGTCGAAGCCTTGTGTCTCATGCCAAGGAGCCCTATTCAAGGTGCAGCTCTTGAAGCCTCTTTGATTAATCTTTTCTAACATCAAAGTAGCTTGCTACTTGGGTTTTCATGTGTTGCTTTGCGTTGCACTATTGCATTGGCCAGGCGCACCCCACCAATTTTTAGTTTAAATATATCCGTTTGCTAGTCTGCTCCAGCGAGGGCAGTGGCCACAATTTTGTGTGAGCTTTATTCACCACATATAAAAGGAAGCAAAAACATAGTGATAATTATTAACTGAAAATTTGAAATAAAAAAAAGGAGACAGGAAACCATGTCTCGTGGATGAACTGTGGCTGCCTGGCTAGAGCGTTATCAACAGCACCTGGGGTTGGGTTTCTGGCTCGTGGTGAAGTAGATGATCATTCTTGACTCGGCTCTGGTCTAGTCAAGACGGCTGGGCAGGTATCTGACAGACTCGAATCTTTTTGTTTTCTTCAGTTTTTGATGCAGCTATTATAAGGGTGTTCGAGATCCTCCATGAATATTCAGTTTTTGTATAACTTAAGTTGATAATTCTGTAGTGGCTGGGCTGTAATATCTGTGTTTATTTATAAATGAGTTGTGGCATTTGATTAGTATGATATGTATTGTAGTTAGGGAAGTGAAGGTGGTTTGTGTGTAACTGTACAAGGTAAATTATTCCAAAATAAATGGCATTAGAGATGAACATATATCACCTTCATAAATTAACCCCACAGTAGTGTTTTAGCAATCATTCAGAAAAGTAGATTGGAAATTTTTGTAACTGAGTTTACTACGATCTTCCAACTACTATTTGATGTAGAAAAATTACATACCTCCCTTCATAGCTTTTCACAAATTTCTTAATCCTATGCTTATGTAATATTTAGATGTATTTTTTTTACTTTATCCTATGTACATCTGTTTGATAATCCACAAAACTGTGATTGTTAGTTTCCCACATCGAAAATACGTTGGAGTGTATTATATGAGAATTAATACAATTTATACGTTTTGATTTTTCATTTATTTTTATTCTTTTAGAAAAGCAAAGAAAACTAAAGGTGACCGTTAGAAGTTACACTATATTTAGTCCAATTTATAATTTTCTCACTATTTCCAATATACTGTGATTACCATTGTTGATTCTTTTGCAATAATATAAAGTAAAATTTGTTTGGTGCTTAGGAATCAGTTGATCGATTTGTAGCCACAAATTAACAACTGTCTTTACATCACTCATTTTTTATTTAGTTTCAAATTAAATTTCAAGCATTTTACTAGCTCCATTTACATGCTATCATATTAATGGCCCATGGTAATATAGAAAGTTGAGAAAGAGGAGTATGGATGTCAAATTGTCAATCGCTATATATTTTCTACCTAACCCTAAACTTTGGCATATCGGCTAACCCATTGAGATTGAAACTATTATCAACACTTTAAGAAGTAAAATTGCTAACACATAATAAGTGGTATTTCAGTTAGAAACTATTATATGTAACACTTAAAGAAGTAACAATACACATATTTAAATTTTTATATTTCAACATTTTATTTTAAGCATTAGAATAATATATCAAAAATTAAACCGATAGATATAACTTTCAAATAATTAATTAAAACATATCTTTCATTAAAAGTTTAGTATATTAACCTAAAAAATTGTAATATATAGGATGCTGAGCTATTCAATTTAACATATATTCAATCGAATTGTATTTGGACTACAAATATATAAATTATTGAAGTAGATGATCGTTTTTGGCTTGACTTTGGTCCAGTCAGGATGGGCTAGGCAGCTGTCTGACAGACCCTATATCTTTTTTGTTTTCTTGAACTTTTGATCATGTTGCACACAGCTAAGGATGTTTGAGATTCCATGAGAGGTGTTCTGATTCAGTTTTTCTAAGTTTAGTTGGTAATGGTGGTGCAGTGATATCTGTGTTTATTTCAGGTGTGCACTGAATTCTTCTTGTAGATGAATGTATGTATTTGAGTTGGCTAATCTGATTTTGAAGTATCTTTATTGATATTTTATTCCCACATCGAAATGAATAAAGGAAGGAAGAGCAGACCTTTTAGTATAAAATCATGGGCAAGTGTTTGGAAAACTCATACCTTTCTCGGCCTTTTGGCTAAGATCAAGTGTAGTATCTGTTCTTATCAGTTTAATATCTGATATGTAGACCATTGGTTCACACGATATTAAATTTATTTTTTGAGGGGGAAGACCCATCAAGGTAGCTTGCTGCTTGGGTTTTCATGTGTCGCCTTTGTGTTGCACTATTGCATTGGCCAGGCACACCCCATCAATTTTAGTTGCAATGTTTCTTATGTGGAATTTATTTATTGTGCTTAATATTTAATGAAATATTTTGGTCCAATTGAGGGTGGCTAGGCAGCTGTTTGACAGACAATTTATCTTTTTAAACTTTTGATGAGACATACAATTTATCTTTTTGAACTTTTGATGAGTGATTGTAATGGCATTTGATGAGTATGATAGTTAATGTCTATGTCAGGTTTAAGGTCCTAGTTTTGAAGTATCTTGGACATTGAAGCTTCCTAGTGGGGTAATAATACACAACCTAGTGGAATTTATTTATTTATTTATTGTGCTTAATAATACACATTCCTAGTGGAATAAAAGTTGGAGGTTGGTTGATATTCAGATTATAAATTGGTGTTTTGGGTACCCGAAACCCGAAATTATAGATTCGGATATAGATTTTGGTAGTTAATGTTAGGAATTTTCAGGTTTAGGGTACCCGAAACCCGTATTAGAATACCCAACTAATATCCGATTAAATCTGATTAATTATATATATGTGATAAATATTTTTATTTAGTATAAGGCCTATAGCCCGTAGGGTAAAGTTATTTAATCCCATTTAGATTTATGAATGCTTTTAGTATAATGCAATCCGATTTTATTGTTCTATTATCTAGACTTTAATATTTTTTTACATTTGTGTTATGTTTTATTCATGTACATTATTTATGTTCTTACTTGTTATTTTTTCAATGTATAGCTATGCTTTCTCCATTTTATTTACATGTTTATTTAAAATCTAAAAAAAATTATTTTAATCTCTTTTGATTTTTATACTTTTATTTCATGCAAAAAAATATATTTTAAAATTAAGTAGTGTCTATTTTTCTAATATCTATTATAGTATATATATGGTCATAGAATCATAATCTAAAGAAAGCTAAAGCATTAACACGGAAGTTTAGACTTTTATTTCAATAAATAGTAATATTGTGTTATTTTTAATAATTTACAATATAATTGATATAAATAGAATAAATTCAAAATATAATAATTTAGGGTTTATGGGTACCCGATTAGTTGGGTCGGGTACCTGCATCGGATATTAGGGTACCCAAATTCACATACGGGTCGGGTATTGAGTATGATATTTTTGAGATTTCGGGCATAATAATACACTTAGTAAGTTGTGACACAAGACTACACTAAATTGTACGAATACTCATAAATTAGAGTTTAGTAATAAAACAAAAAATTGCCCAAAAATATGATAAAAGAAAGTAATTTTATCTGAAATGAAGCAAATGATGGAAGCTCCCGTGTTCAACCTCCTAGTCTCCCCTTTCCACTCCTCTCCGATTTTACCTTTAATAGGTTAATCCTCACTAAAAAACTACAATCCCTTAGTTAACGCAATTAAAACTGTGATTATCGCTATCCCACATCGAAGTTTAACTGGATAATCGAATTATAGCACAAAACCTTGATTATTAGTGTCCCACATCGAATTCCTACTCAATAAATGAGAGTTACATTAACCGATAGCTTCGTGAAGCAGTTGCGACCTTACTTGAACAGGATTTGTTCTCTAGGCTCGTACCTTTATATCCTTGATTTCTAAGGGGAGATAGAAAGAAGAGATAGAAAACCATGTCTATTTACTTTTGGAAATTATACACTTCTGTTATTTGTATTTACTTTCTAAGGGGAGATAGAAAATCATGTCTATTTACTTTTGGAAATTATACACTTCTGTTATTTCTATTTACTTTTGGAAATCGCATATGATAAAAGGTTGATATTCAAATTGAAACTGGTGTTTAGTTTCCTTGTATTGGCACATATACTTCAGGAAAACGACGAGCTTTAATACCTCCTTCAGTCGGCATCTGATGAGTATGAGCAGCTTCAGTATAGGCTGCAGATGATGATTGGAAGTTGTTTAGACAACTATATCAAGTTTTAGTTCTGAGATTCTATTCATAAAACTGGCCATCCAAATAATATCAGATATTCAGATTAGAAATTGGTGTTTAGTATATGTACATATATGAAATGCCTCACTTGTATTGGCATATATAGATACTTCTGGAAAGCGGCGAGCTTTAATACCTCCTTCAATGAGATATACTAGCAAAGCTTTACAACCGATTCCTGAAGACGTTCTTTTTTTAAAAATCTATGATTCATCAAAGTGTAGCAGGATCATCATGTAATATTTCCTTGTTATTTTGTCACAGTTTGGTCCTAGTTGAAGCCTTGTGTCTCATGCCGAGGAGACTTTAATTTTCGAGTGCAGCTCTTGAATCTTCTTTGATTAATCTTTCTCAGATCAAACTCATACATGCATTAAAACATATCTTTCATTAAAAGTTTAGTATATTAACCTAAAAAATTGTAATATATAGGATGCTGAGCTATTCAATTTAACATATATTCAATCGAATTGTATTTGGACTACAAATATATAAAGGTTAAGTAATTGCATTGGGTTATTGAAGTAGATGATCGTTTTTGGCTTGACTTTGGTCCAGTCAGGATGGGCTAGGCAGCTAGCTGTCTGACAGACCCTATATCTTTTTTGTTTTCTTCAACTTTTGATCATGTTGCACACAGCTAAGGATGTTTGAGATTCCCATGAGAGGTGTTCTGATTCAGTTTTTCTAAGTTTAGTTGGTAATGGTGGTGAAGTGATATCTGTGTTTATTTCAGGTGTGCATCAGTTCATATTCATTGTAATAGAGTTATGGCATTTGATGAGTTTGATAGTTATTGCAGCAAGTTTAAGGTCCTAGCATCTATGGAAGATTACACTTCAGTGTTACTTCCATAAACGTTTTTACAATGAGGTTGGAGTAACATTTTTACAATGCACAAACAAGAAGAGGGAAGGGGGAGAGATATTTTTTAAGCTTAAATCTTACTATCTGAATTCTCAAAACGGGTTTGAGAGTTACTTCAATAAGAGTGTCCACTATAGTATAGGAGCGTCGCCCGCCCCGGCGGGGCGAAGGCGGGGCTGTCTATAGTGGGCGGGACGTCCGCTCCGAAGCGGACAAAAAAAAGGGGGCGGAAGGCCTTCCGTCGATAAATGTGCGAGTACGCGCCGGCCAATAGTGGGGGCGGGGCGGAGAGGACGATATTTTGTTTTTGTTTTTTTAAATTCAATTTAATTTACCTATAAATACACCTCATTTCACTCATTATTTTTACACCATTCCAATTCTTCACTTGCTCATTCTCTCACTAAATTTGTGGATTTCATTGGTATTTAAAATGGACGAATTGCGGAACGAGGCGTGGAAATCTCTGATTCAAGAGGTGCAGAACGACGCCGACGCGGAGGATGCGGCGCGTGCAGCGGAGATCGCGGAGGCCGCGATCCCTCTTGCGATTACTCGTCGTCGGACATCCAACGAGACCATAGCGGAGCGCACCAGCGTCTAATGGCGGACTACTTTGTGGATAACCCCCGTTATCCACCCGAGATTTTCCGTCGACGATTCAGAATGTCGCAACGACTCATTTGAAAAAAAATGCCAATTGCACGAAACTCATTACACGAAAAAAAAAATTGGGGTTATTGGAAGTGTCCGCCTATAGTGGCGGAAACCTTTTTTTTGGGCGCGGATAAAAAAACTGAGGCTGTAGAAAAAAGGGGACGGGGCTATTGGAGTTGTCGGCCTTGTAGTTTGTAGTGGACATTCTAAACGTTTCATTTCAAATCGAGTTGTCAACTTGTGTGTCTAATCGAATTCTGCCATGATTTCTTCAAACTCATCTCAAATCAATGCATATAAACTAAAGATAATAGAGAATCAATGAAATTGGTCATTAATTTAATGACTTTTCAAAACTATATTGTCATTTTAATTAGGTTGCTATTTTCGTGCCAAAATTTGAATATGTGAAGCTGTTTGATTTTTTGGTTTTGTTGCTAGAGAATGCTACTTTAACATAAGTACTGCAATATGTATATGCTATCCTAGGAGTCTACGACTTCCACTCATTTTCTAACGTTTTAATTTTGTTCTTAAACGATATCATACTTGCTCAATTTTGTGAAGGACGTTACATAGATTTTACTAATATTATTATAAAGAAATAAGAATGATAAAAAAATAGTAGTTGATATAATTTTCTTAAATTACAATCATATTTTCTGTTGGGATTCAATCACCGATCGCACACACCAAGAATAAGAAAGTAAAGCACACTCAAATGATTACGTGGTTTGACAAAGATCTGCCTACATCCACAGAAAAGACTAACGAAGTTTATTGATAAAGAATACAAGAAGATGTTCCTCACTCTACAAATCGAAACACTCTCAACTACTCTCAAGCAAGAGCTCAACTATCAACTTGTGTGTGTGTGTTGTGTGTGTCTAATTCTACAAATGAATCACCAAGCTAATATATGAGAGACTACAAGCAATGGATCTAACAAACTCTCCGGATGTCAAAATTCGGTTATAACAGTCACTCTCAACGACTAGTTCAGCTCATGAATTCAGATTCATTTCATGCTCCTCTCCCTCGAGCCCAGATTGCTCCCAGTTGCTAGCTCAATGTGAATCATGGTTTGCAAGGGCACAAACAACTCATATTTTCGATTTTTTACCTAGTATTTCATTTTTTAGAAAAATGAATCAATAGTATTCGAATTGTCTCCAGATTTTTTAATGTTTTAATTTTATTCTTAAATGAAATCATACTTTCTGAGATTTACGAAGGCGTTACTTATTAATCTTATATAGTAATTACTATGAAGAAATAATAATGCAATTAGAAATAGTGTAGGAAATTGCAAACCAGATTTCACCAAATTGGCAAATTGTTTTCATACGGTTTAGTAATAATGAATTTATAAAATTCTAGTTGTAAAAAAAGCAAAGATATTGAGTTGTTGGGTCCATTGTAGTTGAAGTGTGTCTCGCTTAACAATTAAGATTGAGTAATTTTAATTTTATTATTTCAATTTTCAGATCATAAACTTTAGAAGCTTATAAGAAAGAGCGCAAAGTTTAGTCAAAATCAATTGTAAATCCAAAATTTATTCACTCAAAAATGCAGAACTGGTTTTCTGGTGGCGTTGGCGATAACGGAAATTCTCCTCAGCCGGCGACAGCGTCGTCTTCATCTCTGCTCGCCGATTGGAATTCGTATGCCTCCACTAGATCCTCCGAGGAGACGACCGGTGGCGCCTTCGCCGGCGTATTCGATATCGAATCCGCTGTTCGCTCTGCCAACGACACCGTTTCCGGCACTTTCAACGTGTAAGAGTGGATCTTATTTTACTGCCCCCAAATTATTAGATTCGTGCTGTTGTGCATACTTTACTGCTTATTATTATCAATGTAATCCTGTGGATTATGCTAATGGTTGTGCCTAGGTTTAAAGTTATTCAACCACATGAATTAGGGGTGAAGTTCTGGTGTTGAAACACCAATTCATTTAGCTTGGAGGATATATGCTGTAGTATTTTCTCCATTTGTATGATTGGAACCTGCTTCAGAGAATGTATTGTTAGTGCGATTGGCAGGTGCAGATCGGACACAGGTTTTCTCCTATTTATCATGTGAACTGTGAAGTCTTACTACTGAACTCGCTTGATTGAAGTTTGTGGCATCTTAGTCTTAGTGACTAATAAAAAAAGTAATGGAATGTGGATCTCTTAGCTTCAAGTTGTATTTTCTGTACGATTGTCAAGGTGGAGAAAGTGTATATGTTACTATGTTAGCTTTTCAATGCTGTTCAAGATATACCAATATGATTATGCAGTTATTAATTTTGTAACATATATAGCATTCGTATGCCAGTTATTCAGCTGGAATCTTATTGGTCTTTGATAAACAACCTCTGCTGTTAGGACTTCATGAAGCCTTTAGGTTGATCTTGTTATGTGATGCTTTACAATTAATTTGATGAGGATTAGCATCAATGTTCCTGCAGTTTCATAAAGTAAGAGAGGAAATAAAGTATGAGAGAGAAAGAGAGAGTAAAATTTAGAGAGAGAAAAACTTTTGCCAAATAAGGAAATGACTCGACTACCTTGGGACAATCCAAAAAGGAATACGACTCAACTACCTTGGGACGGGAGGGAGTATTAATCTAATTTCGAGTTATCATCTTATAGACATTAGACTGATTAAATTAAAATTGAAGGAGTGTGTTGTTCGCTGGAGAATCATGCTCTATAGGATTTTGGATTATGCTCAATTGCCTCGTAAAGATAGTCTCGAGTTTAAATGAATATTCTCATAAAGAACTTTAATGATCCATTCAGTCTCTCCAATTTTCATTGTTTTGCAGCCTGCTTCATTATGATTCCAAGTTTTTATTCCTTGGGACTTAAGTACATTCAGATATGAGCGTCAAAGATATATCATTTCTTGCTATGAACTTCTTATAACATAAGAAGACATTCTTATCTTGAATTATCCACAGTCACAAAGTTTTATCATGCATTTCTTTGATTTCAACACCAGTGCCCTTTTCTACCATATGGCGACCCAAAATTGTGTACCAAGCCTACCCCTTCTTCCATATGCATAATCATCCCTCTAACAAGATCATGGCTGATAACTAATGAAACACTCCTTTTCTTATTTTGGAAGCATTTGAATTCCTGAGGGAAAATTTTAAACTATTGTTTTGAAAAGAATTCTACCTCTATCTAATATGTCAATTAACTTGAACACAACCACCAACTATGCACTAAGTAGGAAAGAAGATAGTGAATCTAAGTGGACAGTGGACTGAAGGATCTGAATCCAAAAAAAGATTTTCCAGGTGTGCATGTGAGGAACATCGACATAGTTAGTTATCAAGGTTTGTGGCCTTGATTATCGAGAAGGGAGTTGGAGTTAGAGTGGGTGGCTCAAAGATTTTGGTTGAAATGTAATTTGGTATAGTGGACAATTTATTCAAGTGTGATTACTGTGACTTTCTGATCCTTGAATACATTGCACATGGGTTAGAATTCCGTTTGGATTCTTGGACTTTCATGGGAAATCTATACTCTTTTTTCTAGATAGCTAGTCAGGAATACATATTTCTTATGCAGTGAGAAACACCTATATGTAGTTGTCCACTCATTTCATTTTAAAATAAAAATAGCTCATCTTGTTTAGTTGTTTTTGCATAGTTTCTACAGTATATCCCTAGGTTACAATAAATATTAGGAAAAAAAGGATCTGGGACAAGGTACTCTAGATGTTTAAGATTATATTGGCAACACTGCAATAAATTGTATCTTTTCCTCTGTCACTAATCATCTCGTGGCTTCTTTTGTTAGAACTTACATGTGTTAGTAGCTTGTCTATTTGTTTGGAGATCTCTTTTCTATACCTTTTTTCTTCATCTTAAAGTGCAATCTTCTTGTCCAGGGTTTCCAAAGGAGTCAGAGAGTTACCAGGGAATCTCCAGTCCGCTACGAGTAGCATCCCTTCGGGAAAAGCACTCGTGTATTTTGGGATGCTGCTGGCCAGTGGAGTTTTCTTTGTGTTTATAGCATTCACGTTATTTCTTCCAGTGATTGTTCTGGTGCCTCAGAAATTTGCGATCTGTTTTACTGTTGGGTGTGGTTTCATCATTGGGTCCCTTTTCGCCCTTAGAGGCCCGAAGAATCAGTTTTACCATATGTCATCAAAGGAGGTATCACAAAACTACTAGATAAGTTTTTAACTTTTTTTTACAGTTTCTCTATGCGCACTTCTCTAACATTGTATTTATCGTGTTTCTTTCTTTTTTCTTTTCACCAGAGGCTTCCTTTTACGTTAGGGTTCATTGGAAGCATGATGGGAACCATTTATGTCTCTATGGTGCTTCATAGCTATATTCTCTCTGTGCTGTTTTCCGTGATTCAGGTAATAAAACTTTTGCATTATACTACAATCTTTCATCATCTTCTGGAATTATATTTTTGGTATTTAGATTTGATAAACTGGATTGCTTCCCCCCACGGGGGTGGGGGAGGGGGAACAATGTAACTCCTCTAATACGAAAAAATGATGAAGTTGAGTAATTGCATGTAGGTCATGGCGCTAGCATACTATGGCATCTCTTACTTCCCCGGTGGATCAGCTGGGCTGAAATTCCTCTCATCATCATTGATGTCCACTATTACGAAGTGCTTTGGCAGGTGAGAATGACATCGTCTTGGTAAGACACACGACTATGCTTCAAGCTACATCGTGTTTCTTTTACACACAACTTTGAGTTGGATTATATTGAAAAGTTTTCCGAAGTACAGAGAATGTAGTATGGACCTGAAAATCTTGAGGCTTCGACCTCAACTTCTCAAGTCCTCTGAAAATCAATATTTGAGCTAATTCTTGTCGAAATGGTTGTCAATGTAGCATCTGAAGCTGTGCAATTGTTCTAATTCTATCTCACTAATAGTATTTGTGCACTGTAGCGTGTCCTGAATGTTTTTGGATGAAAATATTGTTGATCGTATCTCCAATTTGTAGTTATTGGAAATATTGTGAATTTCGAAGATATTGATCCTCTAGTAGGGATGAGAATTCAATTATTTGGTTTCGTTTTGGCCTGAAAAAAGAACTAAACTGAAAGAATCAAAACTTAGCAGATTTCATCAAAACTGAACTGAAATCATCCAGTATATAACTTTTCCGAATTTCTTTTGCAAAAAAGCGTTGATTTAGTCAATAATATTAATATAAACAAAAGAAGTCATCTTTCACCACTTCTGTCTTATGCTATGATTTTACCGTTTGAGTGAAATTCTGATAGTAAAAATCTATGCAAGTTGAAAAGACTTGTAGTATAGTAATTGATAACTTGGAAAAATAAGATACAAGTTATACAATTATTAAAAATTTTGATGGTTTCAAATGTGGAAATAAAATTGGTAAAACTAATAAACTTTGGATAGATTCGATCATTAATTCGAAAAAAATAAATTTCCATTATAAGTGACAAGGCTCACCGGAAGATTAAATTATGGCCATTATTTTCAATGGGCTCCATTATTGTCATGGGCCTACTTAACTAACATAGCCCATTAAGAAAAAGCGGGAGATTCATCTCAGCCCAATACTTTTCAATATACTACTCCCTCCGTCTCAGTTTTGGAGTGCCAATTAGTTATGGCACAGGTTTTAAGAAATTAGTGAAGTGTGTAATTAATGAAGTGAGAAGATAGAGTGTGTAATAAATGAAGTGAGTAGGTGGAAAGTGATATAGATTGACTTTTTTTAGTTTAAAATTGTTTCTTTTTTACTTTCTTTAATTTTGGTTGTTTAAATAAGTTAGACTTATGGTTTTTAATTTTACATCTTGGTTACTCTATTTCCTTTACATAAAATTAAGCTAGGACAAAATTAAAATTAAAACTAATGTTTGAACACTTTGCAATCGCCTAATTTTCGGCCATCACATCAACACCAATTTAAAGAGGGAACTAATTCCATTTTCATTTAGTATTTTCCATTTGTTTGCAATTTCTCTTCCTTTTTCGGTACACGAGTAAAAATTAGTATTATAAAAAAGTAAAGTAGAGGTATAGATAGTAATTAGTGTATGAAAAGTAAAGTAACTAGCGCACTCTAAATTTGACTCCAAATCACCAAATAAAGCCGTCACGGTTTGTGATTTTTGAAAAGGTTAAAAAGCTTCTTTGTATTAGTGCAGGCTTTAAGATTTTTTTAATACATATTTTTAATACATATTATTTCGCAGCTTTCTACCCATAATCCCTTAATTAATTTGCCAAAAGAGGGTTTAGTGAAGCACAACCCAGAAATTAAGGAAACATAATGATATCTGCCTCAAAAGAGGATGATGATTTGACCCCTGATGTAGACAGTAACTATATAATAAACCTTATTTTTATACATAAATCATGAAGCAGGCCTATCCTTTGATCATAGATGTCAAGTTTAGAATCTTGATCGAATATAGACTGAACTAATACGAACAAATTATCCAAGTCAAAATAGTATTCAAACTTTGATTAGGTGATCACAAATTAGATGCTTACATTGTGTTCAAATTTTATGGTCATGGTCCTAATATTCAATCTCTTAGGCCGGTAGGAACTAATTAAGATAAATTTACTGTTTAACTCAATGAATTTGTTAATATTGTTGTGAGGGTTTTGTTTTACAATTGACTTGCAGTAGTACTTATATATTGTTTGCAACTTTACTTATTCTTAAATGTGGGATGTGGTTTGCACCCCAACAAAAAGTGGAGCCCTGGACAAGAGGAGTCTGACCTACTATGATACGAACCTTGGCCCAAGGCCAAGATCTGTAGAATCAAGACTAATATCTGTAAACTTTCGGTTGTTGGCAGCTGGCTCTAATGTCACAGTGGGTCTGTGAGGGTTCATCGATGCACACTCGAACTTACATTAATATGAGACTATCTGCTTTGTGCTAAACCCTTACAGTTTTGTTTTTGAAATACCCTTCAAAATGTTTCATACTAATATAATTAGGGTGTAACTCTTCAAAAAAGAAATGAATACATCCATATATATATTGATTGCAACTTTATCTATTTCCGATGTTGGATGTGGTTTGCACATGTAAGTTTAATCCTCAATTCCTCATTTAATTTCTTAATTCATGCTTTAGTTCATGTATATAATCTACTTTTATGTGATTATTACTTGAGGAATTCTCTCTATCTTTTCTAGATTAGACCGGTACTTGAAATAGTGAGTTGGTAAAAAAGGTTCAATTGTTCAAGTACGAAGAAGAATAAGCAATCATATGTTGTGCTGTCGTAACAATCCAAAAATGAATGATTCATTTGTGAATATTATGATAAAATATGATTGGTGGTAGGACATAATATTCAAGAATCCACTAATCTAATCACACACGAGTGGTTTAATCTTTTCAAGTGCATGAACCCAACTTTTAATTTATGTCAAGATGGCTCATCCAGGTGAAATCCATCTACAGCTAATATTTTCTCTTTCCCCTTTTTTAGTCATAAAAGTACAATAAAATAAATAAAAATAAATAAAAATAGCCGGAAAATTAAGATGATCACCACAAGGGTGGGATGAAGTGCTTTTAAAAACAAAAATAGCACTAAGAAGAGTGTTCTTAATTCTCACTAAATTAAAAAAATTAAACATGATATGGCTCATGCATTTGAAAAATTCTTTATACATATACGCTCTCACTAAAAATATACTAGTAGTTTTCAAAATATTTTAAATTTTATATCTAGTACACCACCCGTGCACATACATGATTGAGTTATCTTTTTTTAAAACATATTACTAGTATATACTGTATCAATGAATACAGTTATGGATATTAGACTAGTCCACTTAATTTAAAGACAATGATTAGGAGGAATGTTGAAAATTTTCGAGATATTAGGGTTCTCTGAGAGGAAGAACCAATATTTTGACTGAAGATAAAGGACGAGAATAATGAATTAAAGATAACCAAATTATGTTGAATGGTTAATCATAAAAACAGCCCCTAAAAAAGCATACATTTTACACACAAAAAATCAATATAAACAGCCCCAAAATGCATGTATACACACAAAAAAATAAAAATAAACCAACTTAATTGATTTTGACTATGGGCATATGTTATAAAAGAAATACCACTTTTTTTGTTCAAGGCTTATAGAGGATTAGTCAGAAAAATATTTCAATACTATTAACCCGACACAATTTGTAACTGAATTTTGAATTTACCCCATTGACATTCCTAAGTAATATTATATGGCATTAAAAATTTATATAATCAAACTTAGTTTTACTTTATCACCGTAGGGAACGAGGACTTATGCCAAAGATATTTAATTTATTGTTACCATGTACCTATAGATGTACGTAATATTAACCCCTCATGACGCTTGTAGCTAGTACTATTAAATAATGAAGCTTACTATCAAAATAGTGTCTAGGTTTTTCATTAAATTCAATATTTTCGATCTCATAAAATACATTTGTCCCCTACAATAATTCAACCAACTTCGTAGATATAATTTAATACTAATAAACAATATAAATGTAAGAAAACTGAGGGTCATGTGATCTCTCATGCCGTATACAATACTACCATATAATAATTTCCTGGCTTAATATGGATAGTCATAACATGGCACGTTCCTAAAAGTATTTTGTCTTTCAAAAATCCATTTTTAAAAACACCCACAATCTGCCAATGTCTCAATATTTATAACCTTGCTTGGGTATAAATATAATACTCCATATGTGAGGAAAGTAATGCCCAGTAATTGTTTTAAGCATGTGCATTTCTTTTGCCTCCACAGTTTTGTAATTAAATCCTAGTAATTGTCCAATAATGGTGGTCAAATTTCATTGGTACGTTGCAATGTCATGTGCCAAGAAATTGCTAACCATTTACATGTTCAATCATGTGATGAGATCTTCTCATTCAATTTAGGGTTAAAATTGGTGTCCCTATTTAGCATTAAATTAATGGAGGCTATTGAAAACCTTAGAGATTTCCAACTATAAAAACTGCTTTTAATTATTTCCTTTTAATTCGGTTCCTTTATTGATGTAGTAGTATAAAACAAGTCAGAAAGATAACAACTCAAAATGTAAACAACAATAAGAAAGTAACAAAGCAAGTGCTTTATCTGAACCATTAAAAAAATACAAAGTGTAGCATATTTCAGATGTTATCCGTCAATCTTCATCCAGTGAAGAATAATGGTCTCATCGTATCTTTAAATAGAATGAGAAATTTTCAATATTAAATAGAATATCTTTATATTTTCCCATAAATTGTGAAATTTGTCTGGGAAAGAATGTGACTTAATATAAAAGTAGTGAATGTGACTTTTACAATGCATCACAAAAGGTGTATAGATCCTTTCTACAGTTATGGATGAAAATAAGGGCTAAAATCTGAAAAGTTGGGAGAAGAGGGTTGGGTCCATCTTTTTTGATCCCATATTTCAAAAAAAGAAAGAAAAAGAGGCAGGTGCCTATTTATATACTCCTACCTCTTACCAAGACATATTGTTGGCAACAATATATATGAATAACATCTTTCATTTTGTTTATATAAATTTTTAGTCAACACTATCTAGAGTATGATATTGACCCTTTATATTCAAAATATATATTGTCTTCAAACCAAGTTAAATGCCAATATAACTAAGTTTAGTTGGTGTTGAGGCATCCGTTATGTTCTTGGCTTGTTGTTAGGGATCCATTTTGGCTTCTTTTAACCTTTATTTTGTTTTTGATCTTTTTGTATAATGTTAGCTAGATAGTATAGATTGAGAGTGTTAGCTAGATTAGTATATAGATTGAGGCTTGCTCAGTTTCATAAAATAGTTCACTATAAAAATTAGACTGAGGCTTGCTCAATTTCATAAAAGATGTACTAGTATAGATTGAGGCTTGCTGAGTTTCATAAAATAGTTCACCTGATCAAATAAAAGTGAACTAAGTGGTGGAGTCTATGTGAGTGGACTTATCCCCTTATTTATCAGTACTATTTCTTCAGGGAAGTGGGAGACATTTACTTAGAGTAAGAAAATTTATGGATCAAAATTTACTTAGAGCATCCACAATAGGGCGAACTAACCAATAGACTAGCACTAGGACTAACCAAAAACACCTCCTACCACGTCACTAGGACTAAGACTAACCACTACACTGTCATATCACTAGGACTAACCACTACAAATGAAATGAAGGGCAACGAGGCGTATATATAGAGTTTTTTTTAAAAAAATCGAAAGATGCGATCGTCCGTCGCGTCACCACAATAGCGAACGGACGAGTGACCGGCTAACGCTAGCCCACCTCGGATGACCGCTCGTCCTACACGTTCATCCGTCGCCCGCTCGCTGACTACAATAGTGGATGAACGCGACGGACAAGCCGCTAGCTGGTCGCTCGTCCTAGAGACATTTAATTTTCACCTAGCTTTCTTTCTAAGAATTTTTTTTTAACATCACGATGCATGATCATCAAAAAGTAATCGTTGTAAATAGTAGCATAACGCCGCCTTCTAATTTATTTATTTAATCACGACGCAGTGACATATTTAATTATAGATCTCATCAAGCATTAAACCTATATCTACCCTTTGATAAAATTATATACGAAATAAAATTGAGAATACAACCGAAGATTTAGCTTCTCGGAAAAGAATTGTCAATATTAATTTTGGTCGGAGCCCGTGACAAACCATTACATAGATCGATCTAATTTAATTCAAAATCATTTTGTTCTATAATTCAATTGATTAGCTACTTTTTTTTTATCTTTTGCAATCAATAGATTAGCCAAAAATTCGATTATTCTCATTCTTAATTAATTTTTACAGCAAAGCGTCCGACAGCCGACCAGATTTAATTCATAGATTATTTAAATAGCTAAAATCAGACTAATTCTTCACAAATCATGTGCTCTTCACTACTACTGAATTTGATTGCATTACTTAATTCTCTAATTATATCAAATACGCATTTATACATGTCATATATAATCTGATTTATTCATTAATAATTAATTAATTCTCCAATAAACTTCTAAGAATAACTCGTTCAGATCCCCATGATTCGGATTGATCACCTGTCTTTTGTCCCTTTTTTACAGAGAAAAAGTTATTCCGATCTAGTTTATTAATATAATTCGACACAAAATGAAATATTAAGAAACTTTTGAAAATTCCTTTAGTTAGGAAGAAAATTAAGGATTGTGTTTCACTAGTACTTATTCTAGTTGTGGAGTTGATAAAGTTTTGATTTCAGTGAGAGCTTCAATTTAAAATTTGAAATTATTTTGAGTTAAGTCGAGCTACCTCCAAATAAAGAATCAGCAGAAAACTTCCTAAAATAAAATAACACTAATTAGATTGGCAGAACAATAGGTGAGGGGCAGCAAATATTACTATATTCTTGATTGATGAAAAGCAGTATCCACTCACTAATTATTTCCAACTAAAAGTGTATGAATTCGAATTAAGAATGCATGTGGCTGACTCGTCTCTTTCATTGCCCACTTTTCATCACTTCATTTTGTAGTTTCTTCCAATTGCATCAAAAGGCATTCCGTCGCCTTGGCGGCCCCCACACTCCGGTCCGACATCATGTGAGGGGGTTCAATTAGGGTACGCAGTAGCCCGTTAAGGGGGATGCCTTAACCCATTGGCTGCCAGAAGCCCATCTCCAAAGGTCTCACACTTGTGCCTGAGAGATGGAAGCAACTACACGACAGCAGTGGGATTCGAACCCAGACTCATTGCAGCAAGATCTGCCCCTCCGTTGCCAACTTTATATGCAGTGATGACAATCCAACAATTTATAAGTATAAGAGATATCAAAAGAAATAGTAATTGAAGTATTGTCAATAGGGAATGAGACCCACATCATTAGAAAGAGAAGTTATCAAAAATAAAAGTGAACTATTTTTATGAAACAGAGGAATATAAGAAAAAGGGTAAAGGTCAAAAATTTATAATGTAATCTGCTTGTTTTAAAACTAGCTAGTATTGACTGAGATCCGATGAGCTGACTCGATTAACTAATTTCACATATAATTACATGATTGTCGATTGCATATTTCGATTATCAGTAGCCTTTTTTTCTTAATGAATGTGGATCTAGTGGGAGTTAGATCGAGTATCATTTAATGGAATATAATATTGTAACAAACCATTGAAGTAGTGATTTGGTGAAACATGGGTGGAGGTAGTGTAGATGTGTTTTACTTAATTCGACAGCTCTTAAGGAAAACAATTCATTATTAGGTAGTTGTTGTGGTCCATGTGAAATTAGACAGGAAACAAACTTCTCAAAGATGGATTTTAAATGTCATGATTAATAACATTTATGTTGTAACTAGCCAGGATTTAATTTCGACGATCGATGCTATAAAGAGTGATTAAATTTCCGTTGGACTTTATATTTGTACTGGTTGTTCACCTATATAACATATAAATGCAATTTTGGTATTTGATGGGTAGTGGAATCAATGTAAGTGGATTTTAGCCTCTTAAATTGTTGTATATGTGCATACATTATATATTATGTGTACAATTTCATAGGCCAATCTCACATTATAAAAAAAGGTAAATGATCAAAAATATCGTGAAGTTTTTAGTTAAGTTCTGGTCTATCAACTTTAAAAAATGACTCATTATATCATACATTTGATATTTTTCTCAATTGTCCCGTAATCTATAGTTTGAGAAAATTATGTATGCCTTTGGCGAAATGAAAAATATCATGCGAACAAAACATTTGGCTATTTAAAACGATGTCATTTAATATACTACAGTATTTAGTTACGTATTACGTCAATAAATTCAGAAGCATAGTGTGATGAATTTTTTTCCTATGGAATAATTAAGAAAAATGTCAAAGTTATGATATAATTGATACTTATTTAAAATTGTTGGATAACAGAATTTGATCAAACTTTATGATTTTTTTTACCATTTATCCTATAAAAAATTGAAAACTTCCCCATAGATAAATTGGAAAACCGATAAATATTCTTGATCCAAAATAGCTAGTAGTAGTATTTTGTGAGCGCAGATTAATTCCGTTTTTAGAATAGCTTTTAATATTCAAATAATAAAATGTAGTATTGCGACAAAATTATTTTATCCGCGCCAGAAATATAATGTGCTATTTTCCATAAATTTATCTGCATCTTCTTTTACCATAGATTTAGATACATATATAGATTGTGTCATTCAAGTTGTGATGGTTGAGATAGTTTAACTCCTTAAAGTCAGTTGTTCTTAAGAGTAAAAATTACTCCTATTTATGATCTATATTAAAGAGTCGTATCAGTCAGTAATTAAAATCAATTATGGTCATTAATTGGTTTGCCCTGCTGAGTAAAAATGCAATCTTGGTAATTAGGAGTATTAGGTTTGGGTTTATTAATGTTGGTAATATGTATATTAATGCTGTTGGTCGTCAGATTTTCACATTTGTGTGTGAATCTTAAATTTCAAGTGATTAATATTTTCTTCTCAATATTTTATTTTTAATTGGTTACAATTTGTCTGTTTTCTATCGCCATTTCAAATGATGCGGATAGGCACCGTCTCTTCCACCCCACCTCATGAAAATGATAAATAACTATAAATAATAGAGTACTTAATTTTATCTACAAAAATAATATTTTTAATAATAAGAAATGAAATCATGCACATTGATGGATCCGCGAATTTCTGATGTTAGTAAATACTGGTAGAGAATGAAAACTACGACACAAAGAATTTACGTGGTTCGATTTACTGAAGTAAATCTACGTCCACGGGAAGAAGGGAGGGCAAGATTGTATTGCTTGATCTGGGATTACAGCTTACAACACAGACTTGCTATATGGTATTTTATCTCTAGAGAGCTTAACCCTTTTCTATCTGATCTAAGTTCTATTTATACATTGAACTAGGATCGTGGTTTGCAGCCCCACTAACAAGATCGTGGGTGAGCAATAACTGCTCAATAACTGCTTCGTACCACTAAATAGATCGTGGGTATAGTGGAGGTCGTGGAGGCCTTTCATGAGTCCACTAACTCCTAGTTCGGTCGAATGCTGAGACCGAACTGATGGACTTTACCGATCAGCTCTTGCCGATCTGAGAGGAGAGCTTGACTGGTCGGCTTTTACCGAGCTGTAGGCTGGTCGGCTTTTACCGAGCTGTAGGCTGAGTCCGAACTCTTTGGTCGTGCCGAACTCTTGGGTGCCGAACAGATACACTTTCATGGGCTCTGGGCTGATGGGCCGTCACTGTTATTGGGCTTGCCATTAGGGTTTAGTTCGTACCCCATCACTACCCCCCCCGAAAAGCGAAGTGAATCACTTCGGCGAGGTGAGTCACTTCGGCATTCTGGATAACGGTAAGGGGGAGGCTGACGTCAGGGGACGTGCCTTGCGCGTGCCTGCATTAAATGCGACAGTAAAATCCGGCCGTTGAATCCTGAAAAGGTGGGATTCGAAACGGCGCAACGATCTCGAAATCTTTCCCGAATCTGATAAATATGCTCTTTCTTCCTCATTTGAACACCTTTGCTGTTGCGTCTTCTATACTCTCTTTCTCGAGAAATTTTCTTCCGCTTTCAAGAGCTTCTTCAGACTTTCTTCACCTTCAAAAAGTAAGAAAAATGTCTTCTTCTTCTTCGGAGTCGGGTAGCGGTAGGAAAGGGGATAAGGGGTCTTCTGGCCGGAAAGAGTCCGGGGAGAAGACCGTAGAGTATTTCCACAGTATTTTGAGTAAGGATACTGTGATATCCCTACCCGAAAAATACTTTTTTCCTGGGGGGAAGGCGGTGGTACCTGACGGTGATCATAGGGCTGACTCCCCGCCGGAGGGGTACGCCACCGTGTACGAGGCCTGCTTAGAATGCGGGCTTCGTTTCCCCCTCCCTTCTGCCTTTATAGATTTACTAGATTTTTTTCAGCTTCCTTTAGGCCAAGTGACTCCGAACTCTTGGAGGCACTTGTCGGCCTTCGCTGCCGAACTCCGTAGGTTAGGAAGGGATTTGTCTTTGAAGGCGATCCTTAAATTCTTTCAATTTAAGAGGAAGGGGTCTTGGTTTTACTTGATCCCTTTACAGCCCTTTAGGGCCTTTTGTAAAACGAAGTGGCCGAAGTGGCAAAATCGCTTCTTCTACTATGATAGGACCGCGGCTCCTAGTTTTCCCTGGAGAGGGCCGGAGTCCGTTATCCGTCATCCTCGGCCTGAACCGTTGGACGAGCTCGATGGCGAGCTCAACCAGATTCCCATAGTTAGGAAACAATACACGGAGTCTGAGCTCGTCAAGGGCGACGTCGTGTTCGACATCTCGTCTTCGGACGAAGAGGCCGAGGGTGAGGATTTCTCTTTATCTTTATGCTCTACTGCTTTAACGAAGAAAATCTGACTTTGCTTTCTTGCTTTTTGGCAGTGTACATGCTGAGTAAGGCTAGCCGCAAATCTTCGGAGTCCAAGGAGCCGGAGAGGCCGAAAACCACCAGCTCGGCGTCTGATGCCGAGAGGACTCCGAAAAGGCAAAAAACCTCTTCGGATCCGAAGAAGCCGGAGTCGACTTCGGCAAAGGGGAAGGGGAAGGCCCAGAAGCCCCCAAGAGCGCCAGAGAAAGATGTGGTCTTGGCGCCTCCTTCGGAACATATCTGTGAGCCGTTTTTATGGCCCACGGACTTCGCCGAGGTGAATTCTCTTCTTGATTTTCTGGCCTTGCTTTTTTCCTGTATTTTTTGTGGCCCCTTTGTTGACTTTTTTCTTTATCCATTTTCAGAGGAACGATATGCTCTCCAAGCTCGTCGCCGTCGAACTCTCCAAAGCGTCCAATGACTATGCTGAGATGCAGAGGAAATTGGCGGCTGCTTGTCATCGGGCCGAACAGGCTGAGGCTAACTTTGAGAAGGCCAGAGCTGCTAGGATTTCGGCCCAGGATGAAGCTCAGTTTGCCAAAAACCAGCTCGTCATCCAGCGGGAGCAGACGAAACGGAGGGATGCTGCTGCCGTGGTTGCCCAAGGGGAGGCTCTCCGTGTTTACACGGAGAAACTCTTTTTGAGCAGCCAGTTCTCGGCCTTTGTCGGTAGTCTGGTAAGGCTAATTGCCGATAAGGGCGAGCAGGGGGCCGACGTCGTGCTGCCTCTGTACAGCCGAGAGATAGCAGCTCGGCTTCAGAATCTGCCGCTCCTTGAGGAGCTCGCTTCATCCTCGGTCCTGCTTTCTGCAGACCGAGTCCGGAGTTGTCGAGCTGATCGGGACGAGAACCTGGAGGCTATCTTTGCCTCCGTGGGACCCGTTTCACCCGCTTCGACTTACAACGGAGAGGGTGAGGCCGAGCCGCTGGAGCTGGAGGCCGAAGTCGAGCGGGCCGGGCATCCGGAGAAGGAAGCCGATCAGGAGGCGGAGGCGAGGCCGGCAGGAGGCGAGGCCGAGGCTGAGGTAGTTCAGGAGAAAGAAGCTGAACCAGACCAAGGAGCCGGAGACGAAGCTGGCGGAGTATGATTTCGTCTCCCTTCTCTTAGTCTAGTTTCTTCCTTGTAAAATGGCCTTGAAGCCCTCCTAGTGTAAAAAATTTTCCTTGTGAATGAAAAATTCTCTACACTTGTCTTCGTATAGCTTTTCGTACCCGCCTTTATTCCTGTTGTATTTTACTATCTGCTCGGTACAGTTGCCGAACTAATATAGCTGCTTTGTACTCAAGGAGATGGAGATACTTCACTGGAAACGGCTGTACTCTTCGGCTTTAGACGAAGCTGAGAAAAGAGCTATAGCCGATCAGACGAAGAATGACGAGCTTCTGGCTCGTTTAGTGAAGCTGGAGGCCGATAATAAGGACTTAGAGTCCGATAAGAAGGATCTGGAGGCCGAGCTGAATACGACCATTGCTGAGAGGACTGCGTACGAGGATTACATCCGTGTGCGCGGGGGATTGACCATATCAGATGTTCAGAGTCGAGTTGACGAACTGTGGGAGGAATATCATGTCTTCCGGAGGACCAATGCGCTGGAGAGCTCGGCTTGCCAACAAGTTGTGAAATCATTACGGCGCTGGGCTTCTCGGTACGACATTGTTCTTTCTCGGCGCCCCTCCATAGAAAGATTCCTTCGGCATATCGTGCCAACAGATGCTCGCACTCCAGATCAAGCCTCTGGTTCCCTTGTTCAAAATCCTACTTCCAGTCAACAACGAACTCCGGAACAGCCGGAAACGTCAAGACGAGAACGGGCTCAGGAGCAACCGGAATCGTCAAGACAGGGACGGACTGAAATTCGCCGAGGAGTTGTGACTATGAGCGAGCAAGATCAGCAGATGATTATTGCAGAGACTCTTCATCGCCGAGGTGTTAGGACTTCTCGGGCTCGGGGAAGAGGCGTTGGGTCGAGGATAGCATCTCGTCGACCTGCTTATTCTTCATCTGCTCGGAACAACCGAACTCGGCTTCCAGAGGATTTTGCAGATAGGTGGCTTAACTTCAGCAACCCTGGACAGTAGAATAGTCCTTTGTAATAGCGTAACGCCATTTTGTAGGGTAGCGGAGTTGTATGCCGAACAAGATTTGAAAAATGAAATTTTGTTTTCGCTTCTAACACTGTATTTACAGCTTAGCGAAAAAATTTCATCGTACTTGTCCTCGGTCTTATGAAGTAAACTTCTTTGACCGGACTTGGTCCTTGGTCTTACGAAGTAAACTTCTTTGACCGAACTTGGTCCTTGGTCTGATGAAATAAACATCTTTGACCGGACTCGTCTTTGGTCTGATGAAATAAACATCTTTGACCGGACTCGTCTTTGGTCTGATGAAATAAACATCTTTGACCGGACTCGTCTTTGGTCTGATGAAATAAACATCTTTGACCGGACTCGTCTTTGGTCTGATGAAATAAACATCTTTGACCGAACTTGGTTTGTGTTCTAATTTGGCAATTTTTGTCGCCGGGATCGAACTTTCCCTTGTCCTAATTCGGCGAGTTTTATCGCGTGGATCGGACTTTCCCAGTTAACCGAAGTGGTCTTATGCAGTAAACCTCTTTGACTAGACATGGTCGTCCCCGGTCTTATGAGGTAAACTTCTTTGACCGAACTTGGTCGTCCTAATTCGGCGAGGTTTATCGCGTGGATCGGACTTTCCCTTATTGCAGTTCGTTTCAGACGAAGTGCTTATTTCTTAAGCCGAATTGTGGTCTTGTATCCTCCTTGGAAGCTTGGACTCACAATCGTTGGCTTATTGCAGTTCGTTTCAGACGGACTGCTTGTTAAGCTGAATTGTGGTCTTATATCCTCCTTAGAAGCTTGGACTCACAATAGTCTTTAATAATCGATCTAAAAAGGGGATCAGTCTTTAAAGAACGATATACCTTGGTACCATTTGTAAGAGACGACAAGCACATAGAGACAAAACACATAGGGAAAAAATGAAAAAGACGAAAGAAAAAAACTTTAAACTTTTTATAAAACGACAAGTAAAAAGTACAAGTAAAAACAAACAAATAAAAACATGTACCCCTATGACCGAACTAGACACAAGACAGACTGACCGGACTTTGTCTCTTACAAGTGGAACTTCTTGAGGTTGGAGACGTGCCATGTTCGGGGTACTTGTTCTCCTGACATGTGAGTCAATTTATAAGACCCTTTGCCGAGGACTTCTGACACCCGATACGGACCCTCCCATGTGGGTTCGAGTTTGCCCAGCTTTTCTGCTCGGCTTACTTCGTTGTTTCTCAAGACGAGATCTCCCACTTGAAATTGAAGCTTTTTCACCCTTTGGTTATAATACCGGGCTACTTGCTCCTTATACTTGGCTGCTTTTATGCACGCCAATTCTCTTCTTTCTTCGGCGAGATCTAGTTCTGCTCTCAGTCCGTCGTCATTCATTTCTGAGGAGAAATTTAGAGTTCGGGGGCTGGGTACGCCGATCTCCACCGGAATTACGGCTTCAGTGCCATACACCAGACTATACGGAGTTTCACCGTTGGAGGTTTTGGGCGTAGTTCGGTAGGACCATAGGACTTGAGGGAGATTTTCTACCCATTGTCCTTTGGCTTGTTCTAACCGAGCTTTTAACCCTTTCACCAGAATCCGGTTCGTTACTTCCGTTTGTCCGTTTGCTTGGGGATGGGAGACCGAAGTGAACCGCTGTTGAATGTTCAGCTCTTGGCACCAATTCTTGAACGTCTTGTCGGTGAACTGAGTCCCATTATCCGAGATGAGGATGTGAGGTATGCCAAATCGGCACACTATGTTCTTCCAGACGAAGTCCAATGCCTTTGAGCTCGTTATCGTAGCTAATGGTTCAGCCTCCACCCACTTTGTGAAGTAGTCCACGGCAACGATAAGGAATTTCATTTGCCGAGGAGCTTGAGGAAGTGGTCCCACTATGTCTATGCCCCATTGCATGAAAGGCCAAGGGCTTTGCATAGTGTATAGATCGGTCTGCGGCATCCTTGGGACATTTGCATGAATTTGGCACTTCGTACACTTCTTGACGAGCTGCACTGCCTCTTGTACCATGGTTGGCCAATAATATCCCCATCTCAGAACTTTTTTAGCTAAAGCTCTGGCTCCGATGTGGCTACCGCACGATCCTTCATGAACTTCTCTGAGGATGTAGTCCGTCTCTTCTGGTCCTACGCACCGCAATAACGGCTGGAGGTAAGACTTTCTAAAGAGGACTCCTTCATGAAGTTCGTACCGAAGTGCTCGGCACGTGATCTTCCGAGCTTCTCTCTTATCCTCGGGCAATTGTCCTTGATCCAGATACTGCAAGATCGGCGTCATCCAGTTCGGCGAGCTGGATACTGAATGTACCTCGGCTTCATCAATGCTTCGATGCATTAATTCTTCCGCCTTTGAGCTCGGATCTGAGGCCAACTTACTTAAGGTATCTGCTCGGCTATTTTCCGCTCTGGGAATGCGGATTATCCGAAAATAGGAGAAACTTCGGCTGATGCTTTGCGCTTTGTCCAAATACTTCTTCATTCTCTCGTCACGAGCTTCACTTGTACCCAACATGTGATTTACTATGACTTGTGAATCACAATGGACTTTGAGAGATTTGACGAGCAGACTTTGCGCTAGCTGGAGTCCGGCCAGGAGGGCTTCGTACTCGGCTTCATTATTAGTAGTGGGGAATAGGAACCGAAGTGAGTAGGTTACCTCGTGTCCGTCGGGAGCGACAAGTAGAATACCAGCTCCACTTCCCATCTTGTTTGAAGCTCCATCTACGAATCCGCTCCAGCAGTCCGGCGGTTCTACTTCGGATTCCAAGGGCTGTGCTAGTTCGGCATTGGCAGAATTCTTCTGTTCGGCAATAACAGGAATTGCTTGATCGAACTTTGCTTCCGCAAGAAAATCTGCCAAGGCTTGTCCCTTGATGGCTTTCCGAGGTAGATATTCAATTGTGTGCTCTCCCAACTCTATAGCCCACTTGGCGATTCTGCATGATGCTTCTGGTTTGGTCAACACTTGCCGAAGTGGCAGATCAGTTAAGACGCATACCTTGTGAGCATAGAAGTATGGCCGCAGTCTCCTTGCTGCATTTACTAATGCCAGAGCAATCTTTTCCAGTGGTTGATACCTGGTTTCTGGACCTCTTAATGCTCGGCTTGTAAAATAGATGGGAAGCTGCTTTAGGCCTTCTTCTCGTACAAGCACCGCGCTGATGGTTTGATCCGATGCCGCTAAGTATAAGAATATTACTTCGGCTTCGGTTGGAGCAGAGAGAATAGGAAGCTCGGCTAGATAACTTTTGAGCTCGTCAAAGGCCTTTTTCTGCTCGGCTCCCCACTCGAACTTTGGTGCCTTTTTCAACACCTTGAAGAACGGCAGTTGCTTTTCGGCTGCTTGGGAAAGGAATCGATTCAGTGCGGCTAGACATCCGGTTAGCCTTTGCACGTCATGTATGGACTTCGGCATTGCCATGTTCTGAACGACTTGAACTTTTGAGGGGTTTGCCTTGAGTCCGTCCTTTGAAACCCAACAACCCAGAAACTTTCCCGAATCTACCAAAAAGGTACACTTTTGGGGATTAAGTTTGAGGTTGGCTTTCTTGAGCACGTTGAGAGTGGACTTGAGGTTGTGCTCGTACTCCGAAGTGCTTTTGCTTTTGACGACTATATCGTCAACATACACTTCGACCTCCTTTCCAATCAGGTGCCGAAAAAGCTTGTCTACCATCCTTTGATAAGTGGCTCCGGCATTCTTTAAACCGAATGGCATCTTTTTATAAGCGAAAATGCCGAAATCAGTAATGAAGGCCGTTTTTGAAGCGTCAATCTCATCCATTAAAACTTGATGGTATCCTTTGTACAGATCAAGAAAACAAAAAATTTCAAAGCCTATCAAAGCTTCTACTTTTTTATCTATGTTCGGAAGGGGATAGCAATCTTTGGGACAGTGCTTATTTAGATCGGTAAAATCTATGCACATCCGCCATCCTCCTTCCTTTTTCTTGATCATGACAGGATTGGCCACCCACGAAGGATACTTCACTTCGAATAACACATCCGCCTTCAATAATTGACGGACTTCGTCATGGATGACTTGACTTCGTTCTGCCGCAAAGAGTCTTTGCTTCTGTTTTATCGGCCGGACTGAAGGATCAATATTTAACCGATGAGTGATTACCTCGGGGGGCACTCCGGTCATGTCCAACGGAGACCATGCAAAGACGTCTTTATACTCCTTGAGGAGCTGGATGGTTTTTTCCCGAAGTAGGGGCGTTCCCGCGAAGCCGATCTTAACCGTTCTGGATGGATCGTCTTCGTACAGCTGAACTGTCATCGAGTTCGGCTCCGGTATGACTTCGGTCATCGCCTCTGACTCCGGCTGCTGTGATTGCTATGCTTGGTGGTGCCGATCTGACTGCTCGGCACTTCTAAGCGCAATTTGCAGACATTCCTTTGCTCTCTTTTGGTCACCTCGGATGACCGCTATCCCTCCTTTAGTAGGGATCTTGATGGTGAGGTGATAGGTGGAGCAAACGGCCCGAACTGTGTTGAGCCAGTCTCTTCCCAGGATGACGTTGTACGGGGACCGAGCTTTCACCACGAAAAACTCAATCATCGTACTGGAGCTAGTAGGCGCTTTCCCCACCGTGATCGGAAGGCTGATAATACCTTCAGGGCGGGTGTCCTCCTGGGTGAAACTCTTCAGGGGAAGCGGAGCCGGACTGAGCCGAGCTGGGTCCACTTCTAGTTTGTCGAAGCACTCTTTAAAAAGAATGCTAACCGACGCTCCTGTATCCACAAACACCCTGTGGATCAGTTTGTTGGCCACTCCGGCTTGGATGACAATGGCGTCTTGGTGAGGAGAGATGGCCGGGACGGGATCAGCAGCCGAGAACGTAATCACTTCGTCCTGCTTCAGCCTTTTATGCGTTGGCTCCTCTCGATTGGAGCCTCTGCGTTCTGACTTTAGGGATGACTTGGTCTTCCCGGCAGGGAGCGCGTCAATAGTCTGGATTACTCCATCATATTGCGGCTCGTCATCGTCTTCGGGATCCGGCTGCCTTTTCGGATCCTGAGGAGCGCAGTTCGCACCACTCTGCTTTTTATTCTTCTTTGGCTGCTTGCTTCGGTATTTTTTCAATGTCCCTGCCTTCACAAGAACATCGATACCTGCAGCCAAGTTTCTGCACTCCTCAGTATCGTGACCGTGGTCTTGATGGTAGGAGCAGTAGCTATCCTGTGGTCGGCGCGCGGCTGATTTCGTCATCCGCTTTGGCTTTTCGAATAGGTCAGAGTGCAGTTCGAAAATTTCCGCTCTCGGCTTGTTCAGCGGGACGAACTGAGCGGGCGGCTTCTCGGGATTGAGACGAGGTCCCAATCTGTCTTGCACCGGAGCCCTTTGAATTCTTTCAAATGGAGTCCGGCGAGGATGCCCTTGATCGCTATGATCGGGCTTCCTTCTGTCTCCTCGGGACGATGAGCTGTCTAACGACCGTTTGCGACGGTCTGCCTCATCGGCCCGGGAGTACTGGTCCGCAATGTCCCACATTTCCTGAGCTGTCTGCGGACCGCACTCAACGAGCTTCCTGTAGAGAGCTCCGGGCAGGATTCCATTTTGGAATGCCGAAATGACAAGCAGATCGTTGAGATCGTCTACTTGCAGGCATTCCTTGTGGAATCTTGTCATAAAGTCGCTGATTTTTTCGTCGCGACCTTGACGAATGGAAAGCAGCTGAGCCGAAGTGATTCGGGCTTCCGCTTTCTGAAAAAACCTCCTGTGGAAGGCATCCATTAGATCTCGGTAAGATCTGATGCTGCCTTGGGGGGGGGCTATCGAACCACCTTCTCGCGTTCCCGATGAGCAGCTCGGGAAACAGCTTGCACATGTGGACCTCGTTGAGACCCTGGTTCGCCATGTTATATTGATAGCGCCCCAAGAAATCGTGAGGGTCCACGAGCCCGTCGTAAGTCATCGACGGAGTTCGGTAGTTCTGTGGTAGGGGAGTTCGGGTGATGTCGTCCGAGAACGGAGTCTTCAGTGCTCCGTACACGGCGAATCCGATATCTCGTCGGTATGGAGGAGATTGAGTTCTCCTGTGATTCCGGTACCGAGGAGGAACAGGAATATGTCGGGGTTGAGGACTCTTCTTCCTGGAAGCCACGGCACTACTGCGGTAGTGACTTTCTTGTGCGGAGGGAGAAGGAGAATCCGCCGTTTTCGTCTCCGGCTGTTTTTGGCTTTTTCGCAGGAAGGTTAAGAATTCCTCCTGCTTCGCCTCCAAAAACTGCTTGACAGCCTCATTCAAATCGGGCTGCTGGGAAGACTCAGTGGGACGATTTTTGGAGCGGCTTGTTCCTTCGCCATGAGAACTGGTGGTGGATTTATCCCTAGGCTGCTTTCCAGACCTGTGGGATGGATTGGCTTCCTCCTGGTTCTCACGGGCAGGAATACGGGTACTCTGCGATCTGGTATGCATTTTTTGGGTGGAAAAAATGGATCAAAAATTCGCTTTATCACAAATTTTGTTCTCTGTTTCCCACAGACGGCGCCAGTGATGGATCCGCGAATTTCTGATGTTAGTAAATACTGGTAGAGAATGAAAACTACGACACAAAGAATTTACGTGGTTCGATTTACTGAAGTAAATCTACGTCCACGGGAAGAAGGGAGGGCAAGATTGTATTGCTTGATCTGGGATTACAGCTTACAACACAGACTTGCTATATGGTATTTTATCTCTAGAGAGCTTAACCCTTTTCTATCTGATCTAAGTTCTATTTATACATTGAACTAGGATCGTGGTTTGCAGCCCCACTAACAAGATCGTGGGTGAGCAATAACTGCTCAATAACTGCTTCGTACCACTAAATAGATCGTGGGTATAGTGGAGGTCGTGGAGGCCTTTCATGAGTCCACTAACTCCTAGTTCGGTCGAATGCTGAGACCGAACTGATGGACTTTACCGATCAGCTCTTGCCGATCTGAGAGGAGAGCTTGACTGGTCGGCTTTTACCGAGCTGTAGGCTGGTCGGCTTTTACCGAGCTGTAGGCTGAGTCCGAACTCTTTGGTCGTGCCGAACTCTTGGGTGCCGAACAGATACACTTTCATGGGCTCTGGGCTGATGGGCCGTCACTGTTATTGGGCTTGCCATTAGGGTTTAGTTCGTACCCCATCACACATAAAGTATGACAATAAGTAGTAATATATTTTTTCATAAATGCAACCTTCACACTTTTATAAAAGCAAATGATGCTTTCTATAAAAATAAATAATTGTATCTTATAAATGAGTAGTACTTTTATACATGCAAGTGATATTTAACAAATAAATTGATGACTACTAGTCCTATCTCATAATTTTTGCGATTTATCATGATTGGCTAAATTATGCCTTAAATACAACCATGAAACATATATTTATTTTTAACGATAGACTTTTACAGAATTATACATAGCTGAAAGTTCAATCGAGAAATGTGTCTGCATGTATGTTGGAGAAACATCTTAATCAGTAAATGATTGTAATTTTGTCTTTGGCCATTCTATTATTCGCATAAATCTTATCTCCGTCCCCTTCAAGATATCCACATTTATTTTTAATTTATCTCACTCTAAATGTTCACTTTTTATATTTAGAAATAAATCTCTTTGTTCTTTCTTCTTATTAAAATATTAAACTACCTTTTCCTTTTTTAGACTTAAGGCTCAATTGCAACCACACAGTTTCATAGACTGCTTGAAGTATCCTCCAGCAAAATCACCACAAAACACACTGAAACCATAGAAAGAGTGAGTTCAGAATACAATACCAACCAAGAGACCGATGGATCTCTTGTATTACCAGATATCCACGATAGGAGAGAAGGCTATGTGAATATCACAGCCTTGACTGATCCTAACGTGGCTCTGATACCACTGTTAGGTATAGATCAGCCGAAGGCTAGATATAATACAAGTATAGCTATCGCAATTCTGAGGAGATCAACCCTCAGATAACAGATCTGATACAGAAACTATGGCTATAGCTTCAATCAACAATAATCGAGCCTGAAACACTAAGTAAACGATTAGTAACTTCAAGACAATTAAAATGCAGTAAAATAACCAAAGTAGAATCAAAGATTAAAGAAGAAAACAAAGTTTTGATGTGGCTCAAGTTGCACCAGGTACAACTACACAGATTTATATAACCGGCCTTCAAATATCCAGACAACTCCGATTTGCACCAAGGGAGAACACAGATCGACCACAGTCGATCAAGGCAAGTCACACCGGAACCCTAGATCCACCACCGCACACCAAATACTCTACCAACCGCTTCACATCGGCTACTACAACAACACTCAAGCTCTCAGAACAACTCCTCCCGACCAGTAAACCAACAACCAGTCCAAACACCACAAGACTAGAAAACCAGAGGTTTCCTCACAACCTTCACACCTTCGAGCTCACACCAGTGAAGAAGGAAGAAGGAATATATCTCAAGATTACACAGAGAGAAGACACCAGATCAAGGGAAGAAACCTTAGATCTGCAGAGAGGATGAAGTTCTACCGAGAGAGAATGAGAGTGAAAAGTGAGAGAGTAAAGTGAGGCGGAAGGCACAAGAGGGAGTATATATATGATACACATAAAACACCCAATCACACACTGACACGTAGCTAGGGTTAGGAGCTGGGCCAGCACTGATGGCCAATGGATATTGGGCCCGCTCCTAAACACTTGGGCCTCCTGCATAATAGCCCACAATCTCACATTCTCCACCTTGGACCTTATCAGGAGAGGCATTGGATTTGATCTTGTGTTTTTCATCATCGCCAAAAAGATGCCTACAATGTCTTAGACATTAATAAGCTCCAATCCCACAGATTGAGTTTTTAAAACCTTTGTAAAAGAAAACTTTAGCAGGAGGTAAACATCACAATCAAGGGAAATACAACCTGATTTACCAGTTTTACCTATCCATTGTCAATGTGGAGTTTTCTGATACAGGAAAGCATTTTCTCCACTAACAAACACTTGGTGCCCATATCAGCTGGATAGGAGTTAGTATGAATCTTCTCCAGCAACACTTCACATTTCTCCACAACATCTCGGATAAAGTGAAACCTGATATCAATGTGTTTTGTCCTGTCATGAAACACAAGATTTTTGCACACTTGGATAGTTGACTGGCTGTCAGAGTATACAACAATGAGCTGCTTGAGGAACCGCAGTTCACTCACAACCCCTTTCAACCATAGTGCCTCTTTCATTGCTTCTGTAATTGCAATGTACTCTGACTCAGTAGTAGAAAGCGCCACAATATGCTGCAATTGTGACTTCCAGCTCACATAGGAACCACCAAGAGTGAAGACATAAGATGTTGTTGACTTCCTCTTATCCCTATCATTAGCATAATTTGAGTCTACAAAACCACAAAGGTTAGTAAAGTCTGAACTTTTAGAAAAATGTAAACCATAATGAGCAGTATGCTTAAGATATCTGAGCAGCCATTTCAAGGCTTCCCATTGAGGTGGTCCTGGATTTGACATGTATCTGGAGAGGCAGGAGATTGAGTAGGCAATGTCTGGCCTTGTGCTCACCATTAGATACATTACTGAACCTATGGCATTGGAGTAAGGAATTTTCTTCATTTTCTGAACCCCATCTTCATTCTTAGGGCACTGATCTTTGCTAAGAACAAAGTGAGCCACCAATGGAACAGTACATGGCTTAGCATCAACCATGTTAAACTTGCTCAGAATTTTCTTCACATAGGAACTCTGATGCAAAGTCATCTGGGAGTTCTTTCTGTCTCTTACAATATCAATTCCCAGAATCTTCTGTGCATCCCCTAAGTCCTTCATGTCAAAGTTAGAACAAGGCATATCCTGCACATGTTTAACAACATTACGACTTGGACTCATAATGAACATATCATCTACATACAAGAGAAGAAAGGTAGGAACATAATCAATATTTTTATAATATAGGCAGTGATCAAAAGCACTTCTAATGAAACCAAAAGACTGCATGCATTAATCAAACTTAATGTTCCATCTCCTTGGTGATTGTTTCAAACTATAGAGAGCTTTCTTCAATAGGCAGACATGGTTAGGGTATTTGGGATCAACAAATCCCTCAGGCTGCCTCATGTATATAGGCTTGTCAAGATAACCATGCAGAAGGCTGTCTTGACATCCATTTGCTTGAGTTTTTTTTTAATCAAACACCTTATAGGTGGAGGGTTCGTGGGTCCCTCATCCCTTTATATCCACCAAAAACTATTACAAGCTTCATGCCCAAAAGTGACACGCGATCAAATCCGAGGAGTAATTCGTTGTCCCTATCCCACACTTGGGGGGACACCGAGTTAATCCTCACCATATTACATGCAAAATTAAAACAAAAAATCAACTGACCATTCCCTGTGCATGCCTCTTGTTCCACTTGGGTCTTCTCCATCCGTCTCCATTCCAACGTTAGGGACCCCCGCGCATTCCAGCCTAATGATGGCTCGGAGGAGTCTCGGTGCTGTTCTCCCATCAAATTTTTGGGTTGAGGAGTCGGGCCAGAAGGGACGCTGCCTTGTTGCCTCCGGTCGTGTGTAATTGAAACGACAAGTACACCCATCTCTTAAAAGGCGCAATTTCACCATCGAGTGCCGGATATTTGCTGGGCCCCAATCCCCTGCGTCAATCAATGCTACTACTTGTTGGGAGCTTGATTCAACCCAGATCGGTTGGTTGTGTTCCTTAGCTTCGGTTAATCCTAAGCACATAGCCTCCAGTTCCGCTCCGAGCTCGCACCTCTCATTGATTGTCGTGGCGACGGCCAACAACCAGTCCAAACACCACAAGACTAGAAAACCAGAGGTTTCCTCACAACCCTCACACCTTCGAGCTCACACAAGTGAAGAAGGAAGAAGGAATATCTCTCAAGATTACACAGAGAGAAGACACCAGATCAAGGGAAGAAACCCTAGATCTGCAGAGAGGAGGAAGTTCTACCGAGAGAGAATGAGAGTGAAAAGTGAGAGAGTAAAGTGAGGCGGAAGGCACAAGAGGGAGTATATATATGATACACATTAAACACCCAATCACACACTAACACGTAGCTAGGGTTAGGAGCTGGGCCAGCACTGATGGCTAGTGGATATTGGGCCCGAGACTAAACACTTGGGCCTCCTGCATAGTGGCCCACAATCTCATAGGAATCGTTCAAATGCCAAGATAATATAACTTGAAATACACCTTCAATAGCATCTAAAATTGAAAATATCAACTTTACAATTCACACCACATAACTCGATTTGTATTTTTCTTCATTTATTTGAAGTTATCGAGATAATAAACAAATATACTTTCATTTTTAAAATTAATAAAATCAATAATAATTTATAAATAATAATAGTATAGGAGTATTTCAGCTTTTTTTAATAAGTAACTATTTTCATCTAATAAAGTCATTTTAAATGGGTCTTTTTCTGTTGTAGTGCTGATTAAGTACATTAAAATTTTCTTCTTCATATAATTACTCCGAAGAACGTATGTCGTCATGGCGTGTGTATATCTATAAGCATGTTTAATAAGCTACGAAATTCGAGATAAAAGAAACTTGAGAAAATGAAGGAAAGGAAAACCGTTAGCGCATGGCTAGTGCCAGCAAGGCCGTTACATGTGATGTGAAGTCTAGAAAAAAACATTCTTAAAGAAGTTATAGAGAAAAATAACAAATACATGTTGCTACTTACTTCCAAGCAATGTAATGAAACATCATGTAATGAAATTATTCAAACAGAGAAGAAGATCCAAATCCATCCACCTGGACAATCATTGACATCACTACCAAAACATAACATATAAAAATATGAACAATGTCCAAATTTTATACTTCTTCCGTCTTATTTCAAGTGATACATTTTCTGTTCAGTACAAAACTTTATTAAACACTATTTTATAATTAAGTGAAGAAAAATATAATAAAAAGTTAGCACTAATAAAATAGATAAGCTCTAGTACGTTGATAGAAAAATTAATATTCACTCTGTCCCAAAAAATTGTTTTTTTGGTTATTTGTCAGTTCTATAAAATTAATTTCTACTATATATTTTGGAATTTTTTTCAGAACTAATAATGTGGTTTTCACTATCTATTAACACAACTTCAATTATTTTTTTCTTTTCTATCTGATTGTACCAACTTCGCATTAAAACTTATATCACTTTTAAAATCTCCATTTTTAAAAAACTGAATAAATAAATAATAAATAAAATACAAAAACAAAAACAAAAACTCTATCTCCATCACCATCTATCCTCACTTAATTTCCATTAAGGCAATTACAATAACAATAGAAAATTGATAGTGGTGTAGGATCCAGATCTCTGCTTTACATCTATAATACAAAAAACATGGCCTTCACTTTAGCTCTCCACACTCCCAAACCAAACACTTCTCAGCTCCTCCTCCCTTGCAGGCTTGCAGCAATGCCTGCATTTCTGAAAAACTCAATCCTTCCTCTTCTTCTCCTCCTCCCTCTCCTCTTCCCGAGATGCGCTTCCATCAACGAGCAGGGCTCTGCTCTGCTCGCGTGGAAGAGCGCCTTAACCAACGGCTCAACATCCGCCCTCGACTCATGGAGCCCCCTCGACCAGAGCCCGTGCCACTGGTTCGGGATATCCTGCGACGCCAACGGCGACGTCGACAGGATAAGTCTGAAGGCAGTGGACCTGCGGGGCCCACTGCCTTCGACATTCCAGCCCCTCAGGGCCTTACACACACTCATCCTCTCCTCCACCAATCTCACCGGCGCCATCCCAAAGCAGTTCGGCGACTACCGCGAGCTCGTCCTCGTTGACCTCAGCGACAACGCCGTCTCCGGCGAGATTCCGCCAGAGATATGCCGGCTCGGAAAGCTCCAGTACTTAATCCTCAACACGAACCTCATCACCGGCGCCATCCCCTCCGACATTGGGAATCTCACGAGCTTGAAGCATCTCATCCTCTTCGACAACCAGCTCAGCGGAGGAATTCCGGCGAGCATCGGAGAGTTGAGCAAACTCGAAGCATTCAGAAGCGGAGGCAATCAGAATCTCAAGGGCGAATTGCCTCTCGAGATCGGGAACTGCACCAGCCTCACCGTGCTCGGCCTCGCCGAAACGAGCATCTCCGGCAGTCTGCCGCCGTCGATCGGAAAGCTGAAAAATATCCAAACTATCGCGATTTACACATCCATGCTCTCCGGCCCCATACCGGAGGAGATCGGAAACTGCAGCGAGCTCCAAAACCTCTATTTATATCAGAATTCAATCACATCTTCGATCCCCCGCAGCTTAGGCCAGCTGAAAAAGCTCGAATCAATACTCCTATGGCAGAACAGCATCGTCGGAACTATTCCATCCGATCTCGGAAACTGCAGAGACCTCAAAGTGATTGATTTATCCGAGAATTTATTGACCGGAATCATTCCAGCAAGCTTCGGAAGCTTCTCGAAGCTTGAGGAGCTCCAGCTCAGCGTGAATCAGCTAACCGGTACCATACCTCCGGAGCTAACCAACTGTGCCGAGCTAACTCATTTGGAGGTCGACAACAACTACCTCTCCGGTGAGATTCCATCTGATATCGGAAAGATAAGGCGTTTGCAACTGCTCTTCGCGTGGAAAAACAATCTCACCGGAGCCATACCGGAGTCTCTTTCCGATTGCGGGGAGCTTCAAGCGCTGGACCTATCGTACAACCAGCTGTACGGTGCGGTCCCGAAGCAGATATTCGCGCTGCAGAATCTAACGAAGCTGCTGCTGCTGTCGAATAGCCTCACTGGGTTCATTCCACCGGATATAGGGAATTGCAGCAGCTTGTACAGATTCAGGATCAGTAGCAACAAAGTGGGAGGCACTGTTCCTTCCGAAATTGGAAAGCTGAAAAATCTCAACTTTCTTGATATGGGAAGCAATCATCTCGTGGGTGGGATTCCTCCCTCGATTTCGATGTGTGCGAGCCTCGAGTTTCTTGATCTCCATTCAAATGCGTTGAGTGGGGCTCTTCCTCAAGCGCTGCCTACTTCTCTACAGTTTCTGGATATTTCAGACAACAGACTCGTGGGCCCACTCATCCCTACCATCGGTGACCTTACTCAGTTGACCAAACTAAATGTCGGGAGGAATCTTCTCTCTGGGAAGATTCCACCGGAGATTCTCTCCTGCAATAGGCTGCAGCTTCTCGACCTCGGAAACAATGGCTTCTCTGGCGAAATTCCAAAGGAATTAGGCCTTCTCTCATCTCTCGAGATCTCCCTCAACCTCAGCTCTAATCAGTTTAACGGTGAGATTCCTTCCGAGTTTTCGAATCTTGATAAGCTCGGGATTCTTGATCTCTCTCACAACAGGCTGTCGGGGAAGCTGGACAATCTCAAGAGCCTTCAGAATCTTGTCTCCCTCAATGTGTCTTACAACGGCTTCTCTGGCGATCTCCCCGACACGCCGTTCTTCCGGAAGCTCCCGCTCAGCGACGTAGCGGGGAACGAGGACCTGTACGTCTCCGGCGGGGTGGTGACGCCGGCGGACGGCTTGGGGCGGTCCGGGAGGCACACCGGGGCCAACATGAAGATGGCCATGGCGATACTGGTCAGCACGAGCGTAGTGCTCGTGCTGCTTGCCGTCTACGTGTTGGTCAGGACTCACCTGGCAAATGCGAGAGGCGCGGAGGGCGATTCGTGGGAGGTGACGTTTTATCAGAAGATGGAGTTCTCGATCGACGACATAGTGAGGAACCTCACGTCGTCTAATGTGATCGGAACGGGAAGCTCGGGGGTTGTGTATAAGGTGGCGGTGGAGCCGGGTGGGGAGAGTCTTGCAGTGAAGAAGATGTGGTCGTCGGAAGAGACTGGGGCGTTCACGTCTGAGATTCGGACGTTGGGTTCGATTAGGCATAAGAACATTGTGAGACTGCTAGGTTGGGGGTCGAACCAGAATTTGAAACTGTTGTTCTATGATTACCTTCCGAATGGGAGTTTGAGTTCGCTTCTTCATGGAGCCGGAAAGGGAGGCGCCGGGTGGGAGGCTAGGTACGACGTCGTGTTGGGTGTCGCCCACGCGCTCGCGTACTTGCACCATGACTGTGTGCCTCCTATAATGCATGGGGATGTCAAGGCCATGAATGTGCTGTTAGGCCCTCACATGGAGCCATATCTTGCTGACTTTGGCTTGGCTAGCCTTGTCAGTGCCGAGCCCGATGATCCGGACTCCAAACATAGCCAGAGGCCTCATCTAGCTGGCTCCTATGGCTACATGGCTCCAGGTGACATGTGATTTCAGTTTATGTTGTGACTTGTGAGAATGTAGATTAGGTGTTTGTTTTGTGTCAAATTGTTAACAGATTTGTCTCTTTTTTGACAGAGCTTGCATCAATGCAGAGGATCACAGAGAAGAGCGATGTGTACAGTTTTGGTGTGGTCCTACTGGAGGTGCTGACGGGGAGGCACCCGCTGGACCCTACATTGCCCGGGGGAGCACATCTTGTCCAGTGGGTCCGCGACCAGCTGCAGAGCAGGCGCGACCCGCTCGATGTGCTCGACCCGAAGCTGAGGGGGAGGGCCGACCCTCAGATGCACGAGATGCTGCAGACGCTGGCTGTGGCTTTCCTGTGCCTCAGCACACGGCCCGATGATCGCCCCATGATGAAAGACGTGGTGGCGATGCTGAAAGAGATTCGGAATCTGGAGCCGGTGAGGTCGGACACGGACACGCTGAAGGGGAACGTATCGGTATCGGCGAGTCATAAACCACCAGCAGCCCCTTTGAAGAAAGTGATCCCACAAGGCTCATCAAGCTGCTCTTTTGCATTTTCTGAAGATTCAGCTTGATGTTTGTTTGTGCATAATTATTTAGGACAATGGAGTAGAACAACATAGTCATAGATAAGATAATAATAGTAGTAATTAGTAGTGTTGATAGCATATTAATTTCTTGTTAATAACAGTATTCTAATTTCTGAGTAATAAGTAATAAACATAAATGGACAGAGAGAAATCTAGTTTCTGTCACATCAGAATTGGATGCTCCTGCCAATATAGGACACATGCAGATTTCATGGATATGTATTAAAGCCAGAGAAATGATTTCAATGTTGCACTAAATATTTACTACTGTAATGAAATTATGATGAGTAGTACTACACATTTCCTTCATTTCCTTGCTGCATATGGTTGGCATCAAAGATATCCAAAACAGAGCATTATGAGCATTAAAGAGAGTTGGAATAATAGTAGCATTTGAGAAGCAACTTAATTGGCACATGTAATGGCAGAAAACCATCATGATATAAGTGGGTGAAGAGGAGGGGTCCATCAACTTGCTCAACCCGAAACATCAAAACATCGGTACTCTATTCGTGCATCCAAATTTTCAAACACCTGCAGCACACACACACACAGCATCTACCATTCAAGAATCAGGTTAAGATGATTTTGTGTCTCGAAAGCAACCACTCCGGAAGCCACCTCCTAGTTGTTACTTTCGCCATTTACTACATGTACTAAACGTGCATCGGGCCAATCCAAGGTTAAACCGGTTATACTGTCTGTCAAGAATGATGAATAGGCTTGAGGGCGAGGCAGAGTATTAGAAAATACAAAGCGGAAAATAAAAGACTATTGCAGAAAATAAAAGACGGTGAGAACTTCAAAGACTAAATTGTGAATGACTTGAATTAATTCTCTCAATGGTTACACAACTTTTTATAGGCTCTAATTCTAGCTATACATGGAAAATATATTCTAATTATACTAATATCCTTTGTATTTGATTTTCCATAATCTTTAATTGTTTTCCTTCTTTATTCTTGCCATAACTTCATCCTTTGCATTCTTGTTTTCCAATTAATTGATTTCCTTATTCCAACACTCCCCCTCAAGTTAAGTATCGAGTTTTTCGGCACTTAACTTGCACGATCTTTAGTTTGATAAATAGTTTATACTCGTATTTAAGAGTTCTTCAATTTCCATTGACAGTTTACGCTCGTATCATAGAGCTTCTTCAATTCATCAATGATAGTTTATACTCATATCATGGAGTTATTTTTTCTTCATTGAAAGTTTAGACTCGTTTCAAGGAGCTTCTTCATTTTTCTTCATAAAAAGTTTAGGCTTTTATCAAGGCTTCTTCATTTTTCTTCATTGAAAGTTTAGGCTCTTATCAAGGAGCTCTTCATTCATCATTGAAAGTTTAGACTCATTTCATGGAGTTCTTCAATATTTGTTGACTGTTTTAACTTGTGTCAAGGAGCCAATCTAGACAGTTTTAACTCGTGTCTGGGAGCTTGTCTAAACAGTTTTTATTCATATTTTCTTAGATAGTTTTAACTCATATCTAGGAGTCATCTTAGACAGTTTTGACTCTTGTCGAGGAGCTAATTCAGACAGTTTTGACTCTTGTCAATGAGCTAATCTAGACAGTTTTTGCTCGTATCTAGGAGCCACTTCATTTTTTTCTGACTGACAGTTTTTACTCGTGTCGAGGAGCTCATTCACCTTTCGGACTGGCAGTTTTTACTCGTGTCGAGGAGCTCATTCACATTTGGACTAAATTTAATTTGCAGCCCAAAGCTTAATTTTGGAGGACCATTCCCAGCCCATTCCAGCTCAAACTATGAGCCCATTATTTTCATTTTTTTCTTCTTGAACCTAATAATCATTGGGCCAAAATTATTTCTCTAAGAATGAAGACGTGAAACCATCAATCTCATTTATGTTTCTTCATGGGTCTTTTCCTTTGTTCTGATTGTCGTTCTTCGGTTGTGGCCATCTCGGCCTTGGATTCAATATAAGTGAAATACCAGGCATTTCTTCCAATATCAAAATGCAAAGAGGAATATCCTTTGAATTTGCAAGTTTACCACTTTATGTCTGGTGCCTGCCTCGGAGTAACAAAGCTGCCCTCGTTTCCTATTTCCCAGTTACCACTTTGCCCCCGACTTGTGCGCCGCGTTGTTTCTAATCGCACGGCAGGGGGCCGTCTGTTAGAACCCAACACAGAATCTACTTCAGATAAATTGTGATGGGGCACATCGCTTCCTCTACTACTAATGTCTGCTTCAATGTCTTCAATGTTATGACGTTGCAAGATCTTCAAAAGATCTCCACCAATGTCTAAATCATTTTCCACCTTCATACGTCGGTCATCTCCTGTTTCCTCTGGCTCAACATTGTCCCTTGAAGTAGGCATCAGTGGCCTCTGGGATTCCTCCTTCACCAAAGCTCGGAAGTGAAACTTCTCCGATCACTCTTTCACTTCGCCTTCTCCTCTTGCCGTCATCACGGCAGATTTCCTCGCCGATTCCTGCCAAGTCTCGACTCTATCGTCAATACTGCACCGCGCCTCCTTCGCAGCTGCTATCTTCTCCGGTTAACTGGCTGCACGCACCACTATGGCTGGTAGAATTGGAGATAAATCTTCCGGTGGTGTAGTAGTGTACTTCCTCTCCCCCTCTACCGGATAATTCTTCAACTGCTTCGACTCTTTTCCTGAATTTCTCTTCTTGGCGACAATCTGTTCGTCGGTGGCAATACACTTTTAGTTAGCACCTCCATTTGGAAACACTTTTCCGACACCCAAGTTTACAGCCTAGTTGAAGGCGTAAACTTCGGTCATGTCTTCTCCTTCCGACGAGCTGCCTCCTTCTGGTTTCTCCGACTGTGGTAGTTCTCTCCCCCTAGACCGGACAAACCGAGGATTACTCCTCTGTTTTCTTCTCTTGACGGCGGTTGTGCGCGTTGCTGCTGTCAGGGACTTCATCTCCCTTTTTTTCAATTCGTCAGAACAAGGGCCTTGTGAGGTCACCGCCTCTGATTTTCCCACCGATTTTCGCGGTGGCACAACACCGTCGTTCGCGTTGTTCGCTTCGGTCTTCTAGCGCCACAACTCTTTCACTCAGTGGGCAAACGCCGCTGCTGCCAGCGCTGTTTTAGCCACCAACCTTGCTTCTCGCCGCTGCCATCTCCACCACGGTTGGTCATTAGTAGAGCAGCAGCCTCATCCATCGGGTCTTGCAATGCCATCACTTTGCTGGTGAAGAACTTCCCGTCGGGCAATTCGTCAACTTCTTTGCCTTGTGCGCTTCTCTCGCACCAATAGATTTGGAGTCCATAAATTTGGAGAGAGATTGTTCGGTCAGATACTTCCTCTCCTTGGCCGGGTATTTGGATGGTTTGGCTTTAACTATATAACTAGATAGATTGTTGGGGTTGATTCATGGCTGTGTTTGAAAGGGTTTTGGCTTGTTTTGGCTGGTTTTCGGAAAGGGACGATGATGAAGCCTCTTTTTTTTGCTATAGAGGCAGCGATCGATCCTAGTGATCGAACCCGCTCTGATACCATGTTAGAAAATACAATGTGGATAACAAAAGACTATTGCAGCAAGTAAAAGACGGGGAGAACTTCAAAAACTACATTGTGAATGACTTGAATTAATTCTCTCAATGGTTACACAACCTTATATAGACTCTAATTTTAGCTATACATGGAAAATATATTCTAATTATACTAATATCCTTTGTATTTGATTTTCCATAATCTTTAATTGATTTTCTTGCCATAACTTCATCCATTGCCTTCTTGTTCTCTAATTAATTGATTTTCTTATTCCAACATAGAGCAATGATGATGGATCTAGGAAGGACCCCCGGATTCCAGCTTCTTCAATATCACACTCCAATAAAAAAGTAGTAGCAACAAACTCTTGGGAGAATTTTGTGGGAGGGCTGATATGTGAATGCAAGCAAAGTCTTGACTAGAGAATTCACAAATGATCTTCATTCGGAATTTATCATCTTCAAGCCTTCATCAAAATCCAGTAGCATTGATTTCTTGATGGAGGAGATGTGCACATCCATCATTTACTCAACAATACTGTAGGCTGTAGCCACCACTCTTTCTCCATGCTACACACACAATCACCTAGTATAAGATTGAAAAGGTATAGAGATTGGCTTCAAACAGTAACTTGTCCTACAGTAGAAAAAAAATGAACTTAGTTACTAAAGGTGCCATAATCCAAATTATATTTTTGTGTTTAAAGATTAGTCTGGATAGAGGATTGGAACTTTGGGATATCCCAATTCCCAAAGGCATTCATAATTTATATCGTTTAAGATAATTTCCCTTGATTCATAATCTCATTGAAAGGGTATGATTTAAAGTTCCCACATCGATTTCTTAGATTTTCAGTTTTCTACTTTATTCAATATTCCCACATCGGTTATGTAATGAAGGTAACTGGATAAATGCTCCTATAAAATAGTAATCAAATGATGGTGAGAACGATGATAACTGTAGTATGCACTAAAAATAGGTAGCATTCTGTTTGTCAAAGCTGTGTTACATCTCATTTCTCACAGATTGAAAACTGTCAAAATCAGCAACTTCCATAAATATGCACATCGATACATATCAAAACTTCATGTAAAAAAAAGAATACATGCTCAGGAGTTTTTCACAATCAAATCATAAACCTTCCTAGGGTAGTCGATTTACTCCTTCGTAATTGAGGCACAGATGAGTGCTGCCCGGCTTCTTTTCCATCCCGGTACCCTCCCAACGAAGGATCTGTTGTCCGGCTTATTTCACTATAGAACAATGAGAGTAAACCATGTCAACAAAATCATAATGATGCTGAAATGAGCAAGCAATGAAACATCTTACACACCTTATCTCTACGTTTTGAGAGTTCCTCGACAAGCTCCTGTGTAGCTTGTTCGAGCCAGTGGCAACACTAGCACATCTTGTCAGCCAAAAGGGACTGTTCTCGTTTTCAGGCTCTGACGAATCAGACTTTCCGGTCTCTTGCATTTTGCCTGCGGCCACATCAGAAAGCAGCATTGATGTGTGAACTTTAGCGGATGCTTGCTGCTTAGTCGTCTTGACCTTGCCCTCTTGTGTAGGTTTTCTGATTCCACCGTGGCGTATACTTAGTGCTTGCTTAAACAGTTCGTCTTCGTTTTCTGGAACCCTCTGTAGTGAGACTCTTTGGAGTCGGTTTAAAGCATTAGGTAGATGTGGTTCTTGTATGGATGAAGGGACATTGGCAACAGATTTATTAACTGAAAGACTTGCGGGAAATGGAGCTTTTAGGACGGGTGGGTTGTCAAGGGCGTTAGACTTTGTTCTAGATTTCATGACGGCAGCTCTATCAGTGGATATCGATCTAGGCTTTATCGAGCCTACTGGTCTATCTTCACCACAATCCTTGTCCGTAAATTTGGAAGGCAATCGAGATCTTGTGAGTTTACCGGTGGAACAACTTCTCAACTGAGAATTTAACATAAAAAGAGATGAGATAGTAATGAGACAGATATACGAGTCAATAAAATACATTGATGTTACCTCGGTGTTGTGACTATCAAATTGCTGCTGACTGGTCTCAGACTTCAAAGAGGCACTGCTGTTCGATTTAGGTAAGCGAAGAGGTGATGCTCCGCCTCTAACATTTGTGCGATTTTTCAACTGCTCTAGCTCTGCTTCCTTTCTCTCCAACACCAGCTTGAGGTTTGAGATCTTAATATACAAGAAGAGAGGGTAAGAACATAAGCTAAATTGTAGGAGCAGTTGATCGAGAGATACGACGTACCTCATCCTTGAATTCTTTAATTTCACCAGTTTCTTTGTTGGATTGAGCTGCCCCAAGGTTTATAGTGGCAACTCTTTCAGCGAATTTCAAGGTGCTGATTGTCTCACCTAGACCATTAACCTCTGGGTTTATATGCACGAACATCAACGTCTTAGCATGTTGTCCTGTCGAAAAGATGAGAATAACAAGATCAACACAAAGAGTACTCCACAACTAACTATACAGTGCAGTGAAGGTCATTGACATAAATTACCTAGAGAATCTTGTAAGACTTGAGTTAGTTTGCTATTCCGGTAAGGGACATGGGAACTTTTTTGTGCAAGAGCAGCAATGACATCTCCGAGAGCAGAAAGAGATTTATTAATATGCTGAGCTTCCTTCAATCTCTCGCCAACAGCTTCCGATTTATCAACCCTCTCACTTCCCGCGAGATCTACTAAGTGAAGGCACCCCTTTAGCATCGAACCAGAGACTAGCTCTTTTCCTCGAACGTGAACTGTCAATATACTGAAGCAACAAAAGGCGACTGGAGACCACGTATAGATCAAAAGTCACAAAAAAAAAAATTTACACTTCCTTGGGGAAAAAATACCTATGTGACCGGCTACTGCGCACGTTCAAAGCTGTGGCACCCACAGCACGATTTCTCTGTCCGATTCTCATTAAATCCAAAACATCTTGTGTACATTTGACAGGAACAAGACTTGCATCGGGAACATTTAAACCGTTGAGCTGAGAATTATTTCGAATCTCTAATGTATAGGTAATTAAGGGGACACAATTTAGTAATGGATGCATATCATAAGGTTGGTTTTTTCAGAATTAAAGATAAGGGAGACAATTTGCAAGGATATCTTCTATTGCTTCCATCAGAGACCAACAAATCTCTTACTTGTTCATTGTATATCTCAACCATTTGGACTCCTACCTCGTATTCTACGAGGTCCATTCTGGCCTTCGAAAAGTTGAACAGGTCCCGAAGGGCACGATAGTTCACTCCCCATGTTTCCTCTGTTGTCAAGTCAGGGCCACTCTGTGGATATTAACTTCATATTATTCACTCAATTATCAAGTTTTGAAGATCTCTTGTAACATGCTCTATTTTATAGTGACCATGTAAATACATTCTTCTATGCACAACCAAATAAAAAATTTCTAAAAGGCATAACGCGTTACTGCAACATACCATGGTATATGTCTTCCCAGAGCCGGTCTGACCGTATGCAAAAATACAAACATTAAAACCATCCATAACAGATCGGACAAATGCCTGTGTATCTGCATATATATGCTCTGCAAAATCGAAAGACACCAGTTTTTAACTGCAATTTTCAAATCTCTAAGTTCAGTGATGTAATACGCAAAGCCAATACGAAAATCAAAAGACGTACGTTGTGTCACGGTTGTCCCATAAACCTTATTAAACGTAAACACTTTTCTTGCATCTTTACCCAGCTTAACAGGATTCACAATCATTATACTTCCATTGTCTCCAATATAATCAACCGTCGACTGCTCATTACAGTCTCCCGAGAGGAATGGTCTAACTCTACAGTAGACTCTAATGGAACCTGTAACGAATCTACTCCGTTAAATTACATTCTTCTCCAAACAAATCAATCAAATGTTCTTGAGCATTAATAATATTTGTTAAGGATCACCTTTTAGATCTTGAACTTGATTATAGAGAACACGGTTTTCTTCCAAAACTGTATGATATGAAGAAGCAGCTACTTCTAAATTCTTTACATGTTGACCTGTAAAAAAGTGTTATAAAGTTAACACACAGAACAAGTTGTTGCTACATGGATCTGCCCGCCGCGACTTCTAATTCAATATTCGAAATTCAAAACCAGAAGCAGAAGAGGAAAAGACAATGCTGAATTTTTGTGTGAATCTCACCCAAGCTTTCTATTTCTTTCTCCCATCCGAACTGAGCTTCGTGCATTTCTCGTTTTGTTTCCTTAAAAAGAGCTTTAAGTTCCTGACAACAAGTTTAGATTACAGAAGAATAGGTGAGTGAGGACCATATTCACAGCTATATTGCATCATAATTTGATCCCAACATGGGCGTAGCGTAAAAGGTCTCACGACTAATACCTCTAACTGTTTTTGCTGAATATCAAGAAGCTCTACCCCAACATGAGGCTTCGTGTTCCTAGGCTGTGCTCCGTCCTTTCTTCCACCACAAATACAGAAGTTAGAAATATCTTGTGATACAAAACTTGTCCTTCTTCTCAGGTACTTTGATATAACTTCTCGCAGTTGGGTCTTCGACAGAGAGCCGCCATCACTACTCAAGACTTTCTTTAAAAACAAGCCAAGCTGCAAGAAAAATTAAATTAATGATTAGCTAACTGGGTTGCTAATACTGGGTTGAATTTGCAGCCAACACGTTAAACTCGTAAATATTTAGTACAACGGCCAAAACCTGATTGCCTTGGCAGACCATCAATGCCGAGAAATCCTTAACAACTTTCCTAAGCACAACATCAATGACCTACATATATTTGATATGTCCCAGAATCAGAACAGTTGAAGATGATTCATAAACTAAGAATATGCAGATCATACAGAACCTAAAGTAGTAAGTTTTCGGATACCCCTATTCCGAGAATGTTATTTAGGCTACTTCACACAATCACAACTAGCCATACATACACATTACAGAGTATAATCTTACCTACCATTGAACTCGAAAGCGAATCATCAAATCCGTTGGTTTCATTCAGGCACGACTGCAGAAGACCGAGAGCGAAATGATCGAAGATGAAAGTGAGAATATTGGCCGCCCTGGAATCCTCATGTGAGTCAGTTGACAAGTGAAGGAGCTCCATTAACTGCTCATACTGTGAAGATTCAGAATCATCTATTGATTCATCCGCACTCTCGCTGCTGACTACTGAGGAAGGTGATTCCTTCACAAGCGACGTAATTCTCACTGTTCCACCGTATTTCCACACACCAATACCCCCAGATTGCTTCCATTCGTAATATCCTTTCAAACAGAGAATGCAGTCCACTACTTTGCCTGATGAGCCTCCCTGTAAACAAACATAGCATTTAGCATATTCACCGCGTAAAGTGTGAAACAGAGTAAAAAAAAAAGGAGAGAACCTTTTCAAGATCAGAAGCTCCAAAAGTGAGGAGCTTCATTTTGGCAACAGCAGCAAGAAAATTCCTCATGTTCTCGAAATACTGAATGGCAGACTGAGCGGCCTGAAGGTCAAGCACCGGATTGTCGACCACCTACACATTTTTTCCAGATGAGGTGGATGATTGAGGATTGATGGTAAGAGAGGGGGGTGGGGGAGTTATTACCTTGTGAACGGCGCCAGGATTGACTTTGTTGAGGACATTGCAGAGGATGAGTCCGTTGCGGAGAGCCAAACAGAATTCCTCCTCCGTTGGCTGTTTTGGGAGCACCTCCGACGCTACCTGATCCATCTGCTGCAGCCATTGAACTGCCTGGTATCTCCTTGATGCTGAAATTATGCATTTTGCACATAATCATTTTACATTTCTCTATCCCAGTTTTGATTCAACTATAATCACATTTTTCATCTTCAATGTCATTTTCTTATAGTTCATGATCGCTAGTGTTGCTTTTATTCTTGGTAGTTATAAGATTATGCAGTTATGTACTGTTATTCTAGTTGGGAAAGACTCTGTAAATTTACTGTGTGAAAATGACAGTATTTCGACAAGGTGTCACGTATTTTCAGTCACTCGGAAACAGAGGGGGCGGAATATATAGTATTAGCTTGATTTAGTGCGGACATGGCTATTTTTTTCGTTGTTTGAGGCGACGCCGGAGGCATACCGAGGGGGCGGACATGGTAATTTTACGTCCCGATAAGGGGAAAACCGTCGCACGGAGGGGGCGACCGCCCCCTCCTGCCCCCCCTAGATTCGCCACTAATTCATAGTTTATCCAAGTTACAAATTTAGTGTTTGGCTTCGTACAAATTACTATATCACCGTTTTTTCAGAAAAAAATTATTGTACTACATATATCATTTTATATATAATATAAAATCACATGATGTCACTCATGTCATGTAGCTTAACATTGTTGTACATGTATAACTTATATTTCTAGAATATGTAACGATATGTGTGACTAGTTTATTCTGTAGGAAAAAAAATCTCAATTTTAAGTGTACCATTATGCATGAAAAATTGGCATGATCTAGTCGACATATATAAGCTTACAAGAATTACAAATCGAACATGAAATAGCTTCGGTCCCAACTTTAGGCACATAGTATAATATAGTACTTCCTCCGTCCGTGATTAAATGTCTCATATTTGAGCGACACAGGTTTTAAGAAATTGTTTGATTTTATGTAGTAAAGTAGGTAGAAAAGTTAGTGGAATGTGGGGCTTACTTGTATATATTAATTTTTAATAAAATGTGAGTAAAATGAGTTAGTGGAATGTAGGGTCAATTTATCAAATATAGTAAAAGTGAAATGAGATATTTATTAGCGGACGGACGAAAAACAAAAAAAATGAAACATTTAATAGCGGATGGAGAGAGTAATATGTATGTGTAATTTATTAAAATATTATAATAAAGAATAGTCATTCTATTCATTTTTCCAGTTCTTCTCAAGGATGGCTTAGTGTTGATGGTATTATAAGTGAAATAAATGTCTCACTATAGTTCTTGTAGGAGTAATATAAAATGATTATAAATAAATTGCGATAATAATAATAATGTTATTGTAAATATATATGGTCGAGTAACTTGCAAAAAGAAATAAACATGCTTTATTAAACGAGCAAAAACAAACATATTGTTATGGAACTAATAGTATCGATTATTTTGGCTAATCGCGTCAAATTTGAACACCGAATTTTCAGGGTAAAACAGCTAACCAAATATCCGCGCTCCGTACACCTGAAATTGAGCACCTATTTTTGAGCATTGATTTATTCTCATCTACGGCCCAAAAAATGATTAGTGTAAGTACGGCTCGGATCAAAATTTACAGCCGTAGATTCCTGACAAAATCGAGCGGCTCAGATACACATCCTCACCACCTCGATCGTAGTAGTAATTCGCAAAATACTCTCAATCGAATACAGCAAAACGTCACAGGAGCCAAGCGTCACAGGAAGGTGCTGAGGGATAACATCCAAGGCATAACGAAGCCGGCGTCAAGCGCATCTACGAGGAGACCCGCACCGTCCTCAAAATATTCCTTGAGAACGTCATCCGCGACGCCGTCACCTACACCGAGCACGCTCGCCGCAAGACCGTCGCCGCCATGGACGCACTCTCTACGGCTTTGGAGGCTAGGGTTTTGCAATTTGGGGAAATCGTTATCAATTCTTTGTAGATTAGGTTTTTTCTCGAATTATTGAGATTTGTCGTTCCCATTGTTGGTTTAGTAGGTCCGATTTCGGAATTCATCACTTGATTCCAATGGTAGAGTTAACAATTCTCAGCGTGGTTGGTGGTGTGTGAAATGCAATAATTCTGGTACGTTTGAAAGGCGAATTTTGGTTTCTTTGTAATCATGTTTGCTACTAAAAACGGTGGCCTGATTAGCAGATGAGGTCCACCACTACTTTAATTTTGCAATTCAATTTCACTTTTGAAATTGAATTGTTGAATTTTGGTTTGTGACCACTGACTGCTTTTGACTTGCAACAAATGAGCTTCTTTTTGTTGGTTTTTACTTTTTTAAGAGAGAGAGAGATGATGAAATTGAAAGCATACCTGCTTCTTCGGCTTTTCTGTATGCTAATCCGCGATCGCTGATGATTTCGTTCTTGTTAGGAGAGCTGTATATGGAATTGTGGTAGCCTTCTTGTGGCATTTTGATCTTCTCACACTACCAATAACACTACACGACAAAGGCTCAGAAATCATCTAATTTCATGCAGGCAGGCAGAATAAATAATTAAACAACCTCACCGACTCTTTCAAATTTTGAAAAAAAATGAATAAATTACTACTCTTTATCCTATTATTCATCGTTAACAACAATAACAAAGCCGACTTCGAAAAGGCAGAAATCTTCATTGAGTTTGGAAATTCATAATTAAAAGTATAAAACGGAAATGTAGCAAAGGAAATGATGATTATTGGATTGAATTTGGAATGAAGCGGATGAAAAAAGGATAAGGAAGTGAAGATACCTGGTTGCCGGCGGCGATGAGGTTGAGGGAATTCCGGCGATCAGGTGGTTCCGAGAATATGGGAGGATAAGATCATTAGTAAGATTTGAACTTATTGTGAAGCGGTGAATTAATGGGGATGTCGTGAATTATGATGTGAAGAATTAGGGAGAGATTCAATAAATGCAGTGGACAGAATATGAGCAATTCTTCACTCAATCGAAGAAGAAAAGGAGGTAGCGATGATTATTTTTCTTTTATTTTATTTAAGAAGGCCGTGAAAAAATAAAAATGTCCCGTTGTCTCCGCTTTTTGGAACGGGGCCACCGTAGTTAATATTTTAGTAGTATATGAATTCTGGATTCATTGTCAAAATTCTCAAAATATTTTAGTCGTATGAATAATGAATTTGATATATGGCATATATATGCAATTTCTGTTAAAATTTAATATTAGATCGCGAGTCAAATCGAAATTGTGAATAAGAAGGAATGTGATAACCAAATTACATTATCCATTCCTTTTATTATATGGATTTTAATTACTAGAATTATATTAAAGGGGCGTTTACTTAAAAATTAATTTTATCAATCATAAATAATAATTTAATATATCCATTTTGTCACATACGTTATGTTATAAATACATTATGAAAAAAGTCAAATTTATAAATAAAAGTATATAATGGAGTGAATCTTTTGTAGTTATTCCACGTGGCGAGAAGTGGGAGTGTTGTGGAACGTTGGACTGGGCGGCAAGATCTATTATTTGATATGCTTTTGTCATTACAAATTTGATGATGGTGGGCCTCCAAATATACCATTCTTCTATGCTTAATTGAGAACTAATTAAGGGGCAGGCCAGCTGATCTACTACACTTGTCTTTTAATTAATTACATGTTTTTTTGTTACTGAATTAGCTGCTTTTAACAAAATTAAATCGAAGAGATAAATTATATATATGATAATGATGATGATGATGATGGATGAGCACTCTTGCGATCATCATGATGTTTTGGCTTAGTGGTCCTTGAATAATCTATGTTAATTGGACCTAGTGTGACTAGTGGTGTGTGTGAGCGTGGTTTTCCAATTGATTAATGCATCATCCCTTTACAAATTAATACAATTATTATTGTGTGGCGTAATAACTTTACTATAAGTACATATAAACTAACTTCAAACGCAAAAGGCAAGAAAACTTCTCTTTACAAAAAATGATAATAGCAACGGTTTGGATTTTCTGCTACACAATCATGTTTTTATTTTACTACTAGTATATAAAATATGTCATGCGTAGTATATTCAATATTTTATTTGACTATGTAAATAAAGTCTCAATCTATTTAGACCACGATATTCAGTGTTTGATTACACTTAATTTAAGAAATTAAGCTATTATAAATCTAATCAAAACAAAGCCAAAAAGATGAATTAATGAAGGAAAGCCACTCTATTGACTAGAAATTAATTTTTGAATGTGGCCATTAAATTAATTGTCACTAGACAGTATATCTAGTTACTATATTTTCACTTTCTACACACCATCGATCTCAATTTTGACTCAATTTTTCTAAAATTGACATAACACTTCACAATCTAAAGAAATTAAAGTTTAAACTTATTCAAAATATGTTTTGAATAGGAAAATGGCATTCAAATAGTCCTAAAAAAAATTTATGTTTGCAACATAATGCTTCTTTGAAGTAATTAATTTGGTTTTGCTGAAAGTCTCATACAGGGTCATAGACAAGGACTTTAAGATACAAAGATACAGGTCTATAAAAATAAATCATGTATAATCAGGTCGTAGTAGCTTTACGAAGCCATCAATAAGTATCTGTAATCTATTCTTTAAGAATTCAATCTGGGATACTAATGATCACAGTCTAGTGCAAAATATATTGGAAGGATTTAGGTTGTATTATTACTCGAAGCTTCGGTTTAGTGGATAAATCGTTTTAAAGTTTTAAAGTTTAGTGGATAAATCATTTTAAAGTCTCATACCCGGGAATCATAAAGGGAAGTAGGGGTGGCGAAATGGGTAGCGGGTAATGGGTAATTCCCATCCAGACCCGATACCCGCCGATAGCGGGAAACGGGGCGGGATTGGGTAGTAAGTTTTAAAGTTTTGCGGGTACGGTATACCCGATAATCCCGACAATACCCGATATTTTTAGGATTGAGGTTTTCAATTTTTTTATTTTAGTTAGTTAATTTCAAATATTTAATGCCCAATAAACTTTATTTCTATTTTTTATTCATTATATATACAACACGGTAGCATACACATATATTTTAATATTATAAGGATAGCTCATGCACGTATACTATATGTACACCCACATATATAATGTCCGCCATTAAGAGATCCATTTGAGTTCGGCACAGGTTTTAAGAAATATAAAGAAAAGTGGGTAGAAAAAGATAGTGTAAAGTGAGACTTATTTTTATATATAAGTTTTATAATAAAATATGAGTGAAATGAGTTATTAGCTTGTGGGTCTATCTTTATAGTAAAAGTGAACCGAAACTCTCAATTGCTGACGGATTAAAATGGTAAACTTGGACTCCTAATGGTGGACGGATTGAGTGCTAGTAACGATAAATAACAATATACAAATATATTGGTACACATATATCAACCTACCAATAGGTTTGGGATACAGGTCGGGATTGGATAGTAAGAGATTGACTATTTTGGGTTCAGGTACCCGTAAAATTTGATACACGAGCCCATTAAATTCCTGATGCCATAAAATTTGCTACAATAAGAAGCCCAATAGATTCCTTAAAACAAATATTGAAACTAAAATTGGTGGGGTATGCCTGGCCATTGCAATAGTGCAACGCAAAAGCGACACATGAAAACCCAAGCAGCAAGCTACTTTGATGGATCTTCCCCCTCAAAAAATAAATTTAATATCGTGTGAACCAATGGTCCACATATCAGATATTAAACTGATAAGAACAGATACTACACTTGATCTTAGCCAAAAGGCCGAGAAAGGTATGAGTTTTCCATTGACTTACCCATGATTTTATACCACATGGTCTGCTCAACCTTTCTTTATACATTCGATGTGGGAATACAATTTCTATAAGGATAGGTGATATATGTTCAGCTATAATGCTAAATTTTTAGAAGAATGTACCTTGTATTATTGCCCCACTTGGAAACTTCAGTGTCATGAATGATTCAAAATTGGAGCAGCCATAGCCACAGTGTGTAAGAACCAACTAAAATACATACATGCATCTACAAGAGAAAACAAGCACAAGAAGCGTATATATACCTTAGAACATCCATTTCCTGCATCGGTGCAGCACAAACATTTCCAAGGAACACATTAATTCCAACAACCCCCAAAATTGCTCCTCTTGCTACCTTAACTGCTACAATGGATGGATATCCAGCTTCCATGTCCATCTTCTTTTGCACAGAAACCAGCTTGGCTGCTCTTTGTTACATTCAGAACATGACTCAAAAAGCATAGGACCTAAAAGATATAGAGGTTATCACACCATTAACCACGCTCTAGCCAGGCAGCCACGGTTCATCCACCGGATGTGGTTTTGTGGATTCCAAAGGTATGACTTATGAGCCTATAGAACATATCATGTTAAGTAAGGTCGTGACTACTTCACTCTCCTGTCAATTTAAGTACTTGTAATTTATACCTAGAGAATTCGATATGGGATACTAATGCTGACAGACCTTCAACAATGACTTGGCAATATATCAACCAAAAATATGGAGTATCAATCATGGATTATCAAACTAATGTGCATAGGATTAAGAAACTTGTAAAAAGCTATAAAGGGAAACAAAAAAAGGATTAGAGTCTGTCAGACAGCTGCCCGGCCATCCTGACAAGACCGGAGTCAAGCCAAGAACGATCATCTACTGCACAATGAGCCGGAAACCCAACCCAAGGGGCTGTTAATCACGCTCTAGCCAGGCAGCCACGGTTCATCCACCAGACGTGGTTTCCTGTCTCCTTAGAAATCAAGGATACAGAGGTACGAGCCTATAGAACAGATCCTGTTCAAGTAAGGTCGTGACTGCTCCACGAAGCCATCAGCTTATCTGCAGTAAGTTTATTCTCTAAGACTTCGATGTGGGACACTAAAAATCAAGGTTTAGTGCTAAAATTACTTTTTCAGCCTGATATCGTTAACAGAAAGGGTGCCGATGGTTTTCGTGTTACAGAAGAAGAAGCCAGTTGATTTACAAAATTCAGTGATGCTATAAAAAAGTGAAAGTGAGAATTATTGAAGAGAATAAAAAGCATATGTGAATTTAAACCTGCTGCTGCTGCTGCTGCTGCTAAAGGCGGAGAGGAGTGGAAACAGGAGACGCCTTTCAAACGCTGCTCGAGCTTCCATTGTTTCAGATAACTGAGTAAATGGGAAGGGAGGTGACAGCGGCGAGTAGCTGGACGGAGGCGGCGGTGATGGTCTCACATCGTCAGAAAATTGAAGGAAGAAGTAATGGTGATTTGTGGAGAGGGAGAGGGAGACTAGAGGGAGACAGACACACATGGCTTCCATTTTGGTATTTGTTCGATTCCCAATCAGCATAAAAGATGAATGAGAGAGAGAGATGAGACGGAAATGAAAAGCCATTTTTGACAAATTAGAAAATTTTAATTTATTTCCTAGACTATAGTTTAAATTTGATCTACTCGGACTAAATATTACTATTAGTATTTCATTCTATTCACGATGTCAGTCAGCATTTTTTTTTTGGCACAAAATATTTAGGATAAATTGTTATATAAAATACTCTCTCTATCTTCAAAGAATATACAATTTGGGTTCGGTACGGATTTTAATGAAAAATTGGTAAGGTAAAATAGAGGTAGAAAGAAAAAAGTAATTAAATTATTATTAGTGGAAAATTAGTCTCATCTCATTAGAGATAAAATACTCGTTTCCAAAATTGGAAAGTGCATATATTCTTGTGAGAGAGACTAAAAATGAAAGATTGCATATTCTTGTGGGGCGAAGAGAGTAAGTACGAAAAAAGTAGTTGAATATTTTAAAGAAAAAAGATGAGAGGGAGATTTATTTCTAAATATAAAAAATGAATATCATCAGTGAGACAAATTAAAAAGGAAAGATGTACCGAATCTTAAGAGTTTTATTAAATGGGCATGAAGAAATACTAGTATATTTTATTATTATGATTTATAGTTCTAATAATTACATTAAGAGTTTTTAAAATAATTATTAATTTATAAGTATGACAATAATAATATTAATAATATTATTAAGTGTTAAATATGTAAGTATATACAGTATATAAAAAGCTAGAGGAATAAGAATCCAACGCTAAGCTACTTTCTATGTTTTTGGAATTCTTTGATTAATACGGAGTATTATTGGAATTTAAAATAAAAATCAAATTAATTTCTCAACAGAATCCTAACAAGCATGCCCATAATAATTAACTACAAATACTAATTTACAACATATCATAGTAAAAATCACCAATTCGACATAGAATATTAATAATTGTGAAATACAGTTAAATTTTACTAGTTTTAATATTAGTGGATAATCTTATCGTCAAGTGAAATATTTCCTACTATTATTTTTTTATCCGTCCATTCTGGTTTTGTTTTTCACAAATTTTATCCGTCCATTCAAGATGTGTAATGGAGACTATAAATAATCTCACTACTATTAATAGTCCACACCGATCAAAAAGCGAGTCAAAACTTAACATTTACTACTATCATGCTTCCTCCGTCTTGTGAATAAAAGTCTCAATTCATAATTCCAATAATACATTACATTCACATATTCTTTAAAATTAACAAAATATAAGTGAGACTCATATTCCATTAACATTCTTCCACTTACTTTTATTAATATTTCTTAAAATCCGTACTGGAAAGAATGAGACTCATATTCACAGATGGATAAAGTATTTAAGAGTGTCCACAGTAGGAGAGCCCCCGCGGCCGCCGACTCCGCGGCTCCCTATTGCGGAGGACGCATCAGCCGGGGCGAGGAGTGCGGACAGCCCTCAGCCGAGTAGTCGGCGTGGACGGGGCGGGGGGTATTAGCCACGGCGGTGCCCGCAGCGGGTTATTGCCCGCCGCCCGAAAATTTTTATTATTACTCCCTCTGTCTCAAGGTAGATGTCGCACTTAGGAGATGACACTGGATTTTAGGAGATGTTATTTTGTATGTTAAGTGGTGAGAGAAAATATAATTTTATAATTGATGTGAGACGAAATTTTTTCCAAAAGAAGAAATGTGACATCTTTTGTGGACCAACTAAAAAGGAAAGTGTGACATCTACCTTAGGACGGAGGGAGTATTTTTTTTAATTTTCGGTAGTATTTTTTTTTAAATTACTCCCTCCCACAATTTTTTCACCTCTCCCACATCTACACCCCCAATTTCACTCTATATTTCACTCTATATTTTCGTTAATATGCACGGTGGAGACAGTGATTCCCCCGGCACCGGAGACTCAGGATACGGCAACTATCCTCCTACCCAACCGTGGAGATCGAGTCAAACTCCCCTTCCATCACAGTCGTGGGTGCCGACATCCCCGCCGTGGTAACATACACCCCAATATTGGGGTCAGTCCTCTTATAAGTGGAATATGAGTCGTCCCCGATTGGCGTTCGGAGATTACCGACCCAACATGGACGCGATCAACCATCCGCGTCCGGATACCCTTCTCACTCTTTCCGACCCACCCAATCTCCTCTGTCTGATTACGACAGATTCACATTGGAACAGATGATGGGTATGAGTCTGGGCCTACCGGAGACTCCGCCATCACGCGTGGACGTGCTGGTTCCAACGAGAGTCGGCGGTTGCGGTGGAGGTGTCGGCGGCGCCAGCGGAGGGAGAGGAGGCGGCAACGACGGTGGAGGGAGAGGAGGCGGCGGCGATAGTGGGGAGGCCGCGGGGGCGGTGGAGGTGTCAGTGGCAGCTCGGGCAACGGTCGTCTGTCCACGCCCTACACCAAAGCGGAGTCCATTGCTGTGGCAAAGGCCTGGGATGTCGTCACGTCAGACGCCGCAGTTGGCACCGATAGTTAAGCTTCTGGAGGCGCGTCTTGGTGGCCTACAACGACTTCAAGCCGAGAGGCGCTGCCCCGCAAAAAGTGGGGGAGGATTCTAAAAGATGTCAAGAGGTTCGCGGGCATATACGAGAACAATCAGCGCACTGCTGAGAGTGGTCGCAGTGAAGCCGACGTGAAGGCATTGTCATTCTCCATGTTCAACACTGAAGGGTTTCCTAAGTTCGGCTACTGGGACAAATTTCTCATTCTCCAGGACTGCCCAAAATTCATGGCCATCTTCTCTGAAGAGCTTGCTCCTGGGTCGAAGCGGACTAGACTTGGCAGAGCCGAGAACTACAGCAGCAGCGGCTCAAGTTCCATCGACCTCAACGCAAAAGGAAAGAAAACTTCTCTTTACAAAAATTGATAAGAGCAACAGTTTGGATTTTCTGCTACACAATCATGTTTTTATTTTACTACTAGTATATAAAATATGTCATGAGTAATATATTCAATATTTTATTTGACTATGTAAATAAAGTCTCAATCTATTTAGACCACGATATTCAGTGTTTGATTACACTTAATTTAAGAAGTTAAGCTATTATAAATCTAATCAAAATAAAGCCAAAAAGATGAATTAATGAAGGAAAGCCACTCTATTGACTAGAAATTAATTTTTGAATGTGGCCATTAAATTAATTGTCACTAGACAGTATATCTAGTTACTATATTTTCACTTTCTACACACCATCGATCTCAATTTCGACTCAATTTTTCTAAAATTGACATAACACTTCACAATCTAAAGAAATTAAAGTTTAAACTTATTCAAAATAATATGTTTTGAATAAGAAAATGACATTCAAATAGTCCTAAAAAATTTTATGTTTGCAACATAATGCTTCTTTGAAGTAATTAATTTGGTTTTGCTGAAAGTCTCATACAGGGTCATAGACAAGGACTTTAAGATACAGAGATACAGGTCTATAGAAATAAATCATGTATAATCAGGTCGTAGTAGCTTTACGAAGCCATCAATAAGTATATGTAATCTATTCTTTAAGAATTCAATCTGGGATACTAATGATCAGTCTAGTGCAAAATATATTGGAAGGATTTAGGTTGTATTATTACTCGAAGCTTTGGTTTAGTGGATAAATTGTTTTAAAGTTTTAAAGTTTAGTGGATAAATCGTTTTAAAGTCTCATACCCGGGAATCATAAAGGGAAGTAGGGGTGGCGAAATGGGTAGCGGATAAAGTTTTGCGGGTACGGGTATACCCGATACCCGCGTGGGTATACGCGATAATCCCGACAATACCCGACATTTTTAGGATTGAGGTTTTCAATTTTTTATTTTAGTTAGTTAATTTCAAATATTTAATGCCCAATAAACTTTATTTCTATTTTTCATTCATTCTATATACAACACCGTAGCATACACATATTATAATATTATATGGATAGCTCATGCACGTATACTATATGTACACCCACATATATAATGTCCGCCATTAAGAGTTCCATTTGAGTTCGGCACAGGTTTTAAGAAATATAAAGAAAAGTGGATAGAAAAAGATAGTGTAAAGTGAGACTTATTTTTATATATTAACTTTATAATAAAATATGAGTAAAGTGAGTTATTAGCTTGTGGGTCTATCTTAATAGTAAAAGTGAACCGAAACTCCCAATTGCTGACGGATTAAAATGGTAAACTTGGACACCTAATGGTGGACGGATTGAGTGCTAGTAACGATAAATAACAATACACATATATTGGTACACATATTATATACGTCCACATAGTGACACACATATATCAACTCAAATGATGCCAGCGGGTTTGGGATACCCGATGCAGGTATCGGGATTCCCGTATAGCCATAAGGGTCGGGATTGGATAGTAAGAGATTGACTATTTTGGGTTCAGGTACCCGTAAAATTTGATACACGAGCCCATTAAATTCCTGATGCCATAAAATTTGCTACAATAAGAAGCCCAATAGATTCCTTAAAACAAATATTGAAACTAAAATTGGTGGGGTATGCCTGGCCATTGCAATAGTGCAACGCAAAAGCGACACATGAAAACCCAAGCAGCAAGCTACTTTGATGGGTCTTCCCCCTCAAAAAATAAATTTAATATCGTGTGAACCAATGGTCCACATATCAGATATTAAACTGATAAGAACAGATACTACACTTGATCTTAGCCAAAAGGCCGAGAAAGGTATGAGTTTTCCATTGACTTACCCATGATTTTATACCACATGGTCTGCTCAACCTTTCTTTATACATTCGATGTGGGAATACAATTTCTATAAGGATAGGTGATATATGTTCAGCTATAATGCTAAATTTTTAGAAGAATGTACCTTGTATTATTGCCCCACTTGGAAACTTCAGTGTCATGAATGATTCAAAATTGGAGCAGCCATAGCCACAGTGTGTAAGAACCAACTAAAATACATACATGCATCTACAAGAGAAAACAAGCACAAGAAGCGTATATATACCTTAGAACATCCATTTCCTGCATCGGTGCAGCACAAACATTTCCAAGGAACACATTAATTCCAACAACCCCCAAAATTGCTCCTCTTGCTACCTTAACTGCTACAATGGATGGATATCCAGCTTCCATGTCCATCTTCTTTTGCACAGAAACCAGCTTGGCTGCTCTTTGTTACATTCAGAACATGACTCAAAAAGCATAGGACCTAAAAGATATAGAGGTTATCACACCATTAACCACGCTCTAGCCAGGCAGCCACGGTTCATCCACCGGATGTGGTTTTGTGGATTCCAAAGGTATGACTTATGAGCCTATAGAACATATCATGTTAAGTAAGGTCGTGACTACTTCACTCTCCTGTCAATTTAAGTACTTGTAATTTATACCTAGAGAATTCGATATGGGATACTAATGCTGACAGACCTTCAACAATGACTTGGCAATATATCAACCAAAAATATGGAGTATCAATCATGGATTATCAAACTAATGTGCATAGGATTAAGAAACTTGTAAAAAGCTATAAAGGGAAACAAAAAAAGGATTAGAGTCTGTCAGACAGCTGCCCGGCCATCCTGACAAGACCGGAGTCAAGCCAAGAACGATCATCTACTGCACAATGAGCCGGAAACCCAACCCAAGGGGCTGTTAATCACGCTCTAGCCAGGCAGCCACGGTTCATCCACCAGACGTGGTTTCCTGTCTCCTTAGAAATCAAGGATACAGAGGTACGAGCCTATAGAACAGATCCTGTTCAAGTAAGGTCGTGACTGCTCCACGAAGCCATCAGCTTATCTGCAGTAAGTTTATTCTCTAAGACTTCGATGTGGGACACTAAAAATCAAGGTTTAGTGCTAAAATTACTTTTTCAGCCTGATATCGTTAACAGAAAGGGTGCCGATGGTTTTCGTGTTACAGAAGAAGAAGCCAGTTGATTTACAAAATTCAGTGATGCTATAAAAAAGTGAAAGTGAGAATTATTGAAGAGAATAAAAAGCATATGTGAATTTAAACCTGCTGCTGCTGCTGCTGCTGCTAAAGGCGGAGAGGAGTGGAAACAGGAGACGCCTTTCAAACGCTGCTCGAGCTTCCATTGTTTCAGATAACTGAGTAAATGGGAAGGGAGGTGACAGCGGCGAGTAGCTGGACGGAGGCGGCGGTGATGGTCTCACATCGTCAGAAAATTGAAGGAAGAAGTAATGGTGATTTGTGGAGAGGGAGAGGGAGACTAGAGGGAGACAGACACACATGGCTTCCATTTTGGTATTTGTTCGATTCCCAATCAGCATAAAAGATGAATGAGAGAGAGAGATGAGACGGAAATGAAAAGCCATTTTTGACAAATTAGAAAATTTTAATTTATTTCCTAGACTATAGTTTAAATTTGATCTACTCGGACTAAATATTACTATTAGTATTTCATTCTATTCACGATGTCAGTCAGCATTTTTTTTTTGGCACAAAATATTTAGGATAAATTGTTATATAAAATACTCTCTCTATCTTCAAAGAATATACAATTTGGGTTCGGTACGGATTTTAATGAAAAATTGGTAAGGTAAAATAGAGGTAGAAAGAAAAAAGTAATTAAATTATTATTAGTGGAAAATTAGTCTCATCTCATTAGAGATAAAATACTCGTTTCCAAAATTGGAAAGTGCATATATTCTTGTGAGAGAGACTAAAAATGAAAGATTGCATATTCTTGTGGGGCGAAGAGAGTAAGTACGAAAAAAGTAGTTGAATATTTTAAAGAAAAAAGATGAGAGGGAGATTTATTTCTAAATATAAAAAATGAATATCATCAGTGAGACAAATTAAAAAGGAAAGATGTACCGAATCTTAAGAGTTTTATTAAATGGGCATGAAGAAATACTAGTATATTTTATTATTATGATTTATAGTTCTAATAATTACATTAAGAGTTTTTAAAATAATTATTAATTTATAAGTATGACAATAATAATATTAATAATATTATTAAGTGTTAAATATGTAAGTATAGGGGGACCTTATTCTCCTTTTCCCATCTTACATCCTTTTTCCTTCTTAATAATACCCGTTAGATCTAGGGAATCGACGGATCGGATTGTTTTAATAAATTTACCTCCGTGTTGCATTATAGACGTTGGCTTAATGCATTACAGGGGTAATTTGGCCATTTGACAGAAGCTGAACCGCCATATCTTGGAATATGCTAATTTCACGGGATTTCAAACGCTCATATTCTCCTTCTTTCCTCATTCATTACGCCCACAACCCTTACAACTACTTCCACTCTCTCCACTACCCAAACCCTAGAAATCTACCTCCCCAGCGGCGCGTTTGGAGATTTTGGATTTTGTCGACCAAATTTTCGGAGGGAATTAGCTTTCAACGCTGAAATCGACTCGGAAACACCGACTACTTTCTAATAGGTATGTTTAAACAGTGATTTAGGCGTCCTTTTTTCGTGATTTTGCAGACCAAGGCGGCGGTTTCGTGATTTTGCAGACCCATTTTGGGTTCGGTTAAATAATGATGAATTCCAGTACCATAATATGTTTTTGTGGTTTTTGGCAGATCGAAAATGCCGAAGAGGGGTCGTCCGCTATCGCAAGTAACAGAGGCTGCAGGTAAAATTTACATCGTGTTGCTTCAAATCAATATTTGTTTTTTCAGATTGTGGGTGATGGTATTAGCAATTCTGTTAAATCCGCATTATACATGTTGTCTGGTGTGCTGACTAAAATCATGACACGGTTCATACTTTCAGATATATTCAATGAATTGTGGAACTATAAGCATGCATTTTTTGGTGTTACTGTGTGCATTATATGAGGTATATTAGTGCATTATCCGTAGTATATAATGCATTATCAGTAATATTTAGTGCATTATCAGTATTATCTAGTGCATTACCAGTAATATTTAGTGCATTATCAGTAGTATCTAATGCAGTATCATTAATATTTAGATTGTGAGTGATGGTATTAGCAATTCTGTTAAATCCGCATTATACATGTTGCGTGGTGTGCTAACTAAAAACATGACACGGTTCATAATTTCAGATATATTCAATGAATTGTGGAACTATAAGCATGTATTTTTTAGTGTTACTGTGTGCATTATATGAGGTATATTAGTGCATTAGCAGTAATATTTAGTGCATTATCAGTATTATCTAATGCATTATCAGTAATATTTAGTGCATTATAAGTAATATTTAGTGCATTATCAATATTATCTAATGCATTATCAGTAATATTTAGTGCATTATCAGTAGTATCTAATGCATTATCAGTAATATCTAGTGCATTAACAGTATTATCTAATGCAGTAGCAGTAATATTTAGTGCATTATCAGTAGTATCTAAAGCAGTAGCATTAATATTTAGTGCATTATCAGTGATGTTTAATGCATTATGCGAATGTTTTACTCAATCATTCATGTGATGTGATTGATTACGTTGTTTGCATTAATATGTAAACATTAACATGAACACATCATTACACAGAACGTAGTCCACTTTTTTGAAAATGTTGTGATTTGTTACTTTGTTTGTGCAATTTCAGAGAAGCGAGTTAGATCTGAACTCGACGATGCAGTTGATGATTTAATTCCGGTAGCGTTGGCACAAAAGTTGAGGGATCGGTTGGCAGCTGCTGCCCCTAGTAGCTCAGCAGGTGATGTTCAACAGACACAAGTTAAGGGAAGAAAGACTGATCGTCTTTACTGCAGGCGCACACCGTCGGAGTTTCTGAACTGCTTGAAGCAGTTAAATCCAAGTCAGCTTGTAGTGCTTGATGGTTTCTGGTATTTGTTGGAAGACTTAGCACTTTAGATCTTTTTACAAACTTGAATACACTTAACAATGTTTTTGAGACTAGTCTTTCTGATTTTGATCTTGTGAACAATCAGTCTAACCGTATGTTCATCGTGATTATTCAGACGGCTAAGAATACTTAGTGTGTAATTGGTGTATTATGTTATTTGTCTTGTTTGTATTATGTTTTTTGTCTGTATAGTTGGCCGATTAACTCTCGTAATGCTTAACATATGCCAAATAATGCACTAAACCTTGTGCGCAATGCAATGGCAACACCAAATAATGCATTTGTATATTAAACACCTAATACATTAAGCCCTGTATGTAGTACGCCTCTATTTTATGTGCATCATATATGCATATAATGTAAGTAGTCGTATTAGATTATGCATTACAAAACGTTGTTTGTGTATTTAACCCAAATAATGCACCAATCGTTATGCGCAATGCAATGGCAACACCAAATAATGCATTTGTATATTGCACACCTAATAATTTAAACCATATATATAGTAGGCCTCAATTTAATGTGCATCATATCTGCATATAATGTAAGTATTCGTATTAGATTATGCATTACTGAACGTTGTTTGTGTATTTTAACCAAATAATGCACCAATACTTGGGCGTAATGCAATGGCAAACCCAAATAATGCATATGTATATTGTACACCTAAAATATTAAGCCATACATATAGTACGCCTAAATTTTATGTACATCATATACGCATTAATATTAAGCCCAGGGGATAGGGTCTAGTATGTACACATTAATAACAACGTTAACAAAGACTATTAATGAGTACGTACTATACCCTAGCCCCTATGCTTATTAAACCCTAAGGGGAAACAAGAAACGTGTGTCAAACATCGAAACACGACACATCTTATTCGTATACATTGCAGGTCACATATGGTGCATTATGTAGTCCACAATATCCATTATTCGTTACCATTCGGCGCATTATTCGTATCTGTTTAAACATTGTTATTAATGAGTACGTACTATACCCTAGCCCCTAGGCTTATTAAACCCTTAGGAGAAACAAGAAACATGTGTCAATCATCGAAACACGACACATCTTAATCGTATACATTGCAGTTCATATATGGTGCATTGAATAATCAATAATATCCATTATTAGTAACCATTCGGTGCATTATTCGTATCAGTTTAAACGTTGTTATTTATGTGTACGTACTATACCCTAGCCCCTAGACTTATTAAACCCTTAGGGGAAACAAGAAACGTGTGCCAAACAACGAAACACGGCACATCTTATTCGTATACATTGCAGTTCACATATGGTGCATTTTATAGCCAATAATATCCATTATTCGTTAACATTCAGAGCACTATTCGTATCGGTTTAAACATTGTTATTAATCACAAAACAATACATGTTAAGCTTAATATGCATTATATGACATACGGTGCATATTACCCTTCAGAAATAGTGCATTACATCTTCATATTTATACATTACATGTATTATCTCTTTCATATGTTGTACATTACCCTTCAGAAATAGTGCATATATATCTCTTTCATAACCAACATTCCATCAATGTATCCCAAATCGATATATATAATCTATACATTATTACTTCAGATCATGTTCACCAATATATGCAGTTTAAAATTTTAACATCTGTTGTTTACTACAACTCCACTATATTCAAATTGAGGAGGAGAAAATGAGTCTTCGGAAACAGAGAAGAATCACGTGTGTGGAAAATTCATTATTACTGTTTGTTACAATTCATTATTCGCTGCTTGCTACAATTCATTATTTAAAATTTTACACTTGCTGCATTATTCGCTGCTTGCTACAATTCATTATTACTGTTTAAGTACTAAACACTATCCCACACACTTATTAAACCCTAACACATAAACTGATTAAACCCGTAGAAGACACAAGAAGGGTGTGCCAAAATCGAAAAAAGGTGTACATCTTCAACGTATGCATTGCAGTTCACATATTGATCATTATATATCCACTAATATCCATTACTCATTACTATTGGGTGCATTATTCGTATGTTGTTAATTATCTACAGTAGCCAAGACTATAACTACACCCTTATAAATTGATTCATACTCACGGTCCTCCATACGGGGTACGTTTAACATTCTACGTTACAACTCTACCGCCCAGAATTGCAACCCTACGCCATTAACATAATCGTATTGAACAACTACTAAGCATTGGTCGCAATGTTTAAACCAAATCGATACATACACAAGAATGGTTTTATAAGAGTTATCGGATTAGCTCAACAACGACCGAATAATCGGACATAACGTAATTATTAGTAACAGAATCGACACATACACAAACGAAGGCGTATCTGAATTACATTCTTCCAAAATTACAAAAGACCAATCTCTACGACACCTTCAACATACAAAATTAACGACGACGACAACGCATGAATGGATATCCGATACTTGAAAATAGTGATTAGCGAACAATTCAATTGCGGCGACGGAAGAGTGGATGAACTCACGTCTGGACTGTATTGCATAGAAGAATAACTGTGCAGATCTTCATGAACGTGAATTAAGGAATCACCATAACTAACTAAAATAATGAGTTCCAATTTAGCCCTTTTCACAATTTTTAATCATTAAATTAAATGGTTACACGGCTAAATATAGTCCATAGGATTGTAAAAATAAACGGTTAAGATTAAGAAGGAAAAAGGAGGAAATATGGGAAAAGGAAATGAATACATCCCTGTAAGTATATACAGTATATAAAAAGCTAGAGGAATAAGAATCCAACGCTAAGCTACTTTCTATGTTTTTGGAATTCTTTGATTAATACGGAGTATTATTGGAATTTAAAATAAAAATCAAATTAATTTCTCAACAGAATCCTAACAAGCATGCCCATAATAATTAACTACAAATACTAATTTACAACATATCATAGTAAAAATCACCAATTCGACATAGAATATTAATAATTGTGAAATACAGTTAAATTTTACTAGTTTTAATATTAGTGGATAATCTTATCGTCAAGTGAAATATTTCCTACTATTATTTTTTTATCCGTCCATTCTGGTTTTATTTTTCACAAATTTTATCCGTCCATTCAAGATGTGTAATGGAGACTATAAATAATCTCACTACTATTAATAGTCCACACCGATCAAAAAGCGAGTCAAAACTTAACATTTACTACTATCATGCTTCCTCCGTCTTGTGAATAAAAGTCTCAATTCATAATTCCAATAATACATTACATTCACATATTCTTTAAAATTAACAAAATATAAGTGAGACTCATATTCCATTAACATTCTTCCACTTACTTTTATTAATATTTCTTAAAATCCGTACTGGAAAGAATGAGACTCATATTCACAGATGGATAAAGTATTTAAGAGTGTCCACAGTAGGAGAGCCCCCGCGGCCGCCGACTCCGCGGCTCCCTATTGCGGAGGACGCATCAGCCGGGGCGAGGAGTGCGGACAGCCCTCAGCCGAGTAGTCGGCGTGGACGGGGCGGGGGGTATCAGCCACGGCGGTGCCCGCAGCGGGTTATTGCCCGCCGCCCGAAAATTTTTATTATTACTCCCTCTGTCTCAAGGTAGATGTCGCACTTAGGAGATGACACTGGATTTTAGAAGATGTTATTTTGTATGTTAAGTGGTGAGAGAAAATATAATTTTATAATTGATGTGAGACGGAATTTTTTCCAAAAGAAGAAAAGTGACATCTTTTGTGGACCAACTAAAAAGGAAAGTGTGACATCTACCTTAGGACGGAGGGAGTATTTTTTTTAATTTTCGGTAGTATTTTTTTTAAAATTACTCCCTCCCACAATTTTTTCACCTCACCCACATCTACACCCCCAATTTCACTCTATATTTCACTCTATATTTTCGTTAATATGCACGGTGGAGACAGTGATTCCCCCGGCACCGGAGACTCAGGATACGGCAACTATCCTCCTACCCAACCGTGGAGATCGAGTCAAACTCCCCTTCCATCACAGTCGTGGGTGCCGACATCCCCGCCGTGGTAACATACACCCCAATATTGGGGTCAGTCCTCTTATAAGTGGAATATGAGTCGTCCCCGATTGGCGTTCGGAGATTACCGACCCAACATGGACGCGATCAACCATCCGCGTCCGGATACCCTTCTCACTCTTTCCGACCCACCCAATCTCCTCTGTCTGATTACGACAGATTCACATTGGAACAGATGATGGGTATGAGTCTGGGCCTACCGGAGACTCCGCCATCACGCGTGGACGTGCTGGTTCCAACGAGAGTCGGCGGTTGCGGTGGAGGTGTCGGCGGCGCCAGCGGAGGGAGAGGAGGCGGCAACGACGGTGGAGGGAGAGGAGGCGGCGGCGATAGTGGGGAGGCCGCGGGGGCGGTGGAGGTGTCAGTGGCAGCTCGGGCAACGGTCGTCTGTCCACGCCCTACACCAAAGCGGAGTCCATTGCTGTGGCAAAGGCCTGGGATGTCGTCACGTCAGACGCCGCAGTTGGCACCGATAGTTAAGCTTCTGGAGGCGCGTCTTGGTGGCCTACAACGACTTCAAGCCGAGAGGCGCTGCCCCGCAAAAAGTGGGGGAGGATTCTAAAAGATGTCAAGAGGTTCGCGGGCATATACGAGAACAATCAGCGCACTGCTGAGAGTGGTCGCAGTGAAGCCGACGTGAAGGCATTGTCATTCTCCATGTTCAACACTGAAGGGTTTCCTAAGTTCGGCTACTGGGACAAATTTCTCATTCTCCAGGACTGCCCAAAATTCATGGCCATCTTCTCTGAAGAGCTTGCTCCTGGGTCGAAGCGGACTAGACTTGGCAGAGCCGAGAACTACAGCAGCAGCGGCTCAAGTTCCATCGACCTCAACGCAAAAGGAAAGAAAACTTCTCTTTACAAAAATTGATAAGAGCAACAGTTTGGATTTTCTGCTACACAATCATGTTTTTATTTTACTACTAGTATATAAAATATGTCATGAGTAATATATTCAATATTTTATTTGACTATGTAAATAAAGTCTCAATCTATTTAGACCACGATATTCAGTGTTTGATTACACTTAATTTAAGAAGTTAAGCTATTATAAATCTAATCAAAATAAAGCCAAAAAGATGAATTAATGAAGGAAAGCCACTCTATTGACTAGAAATTAATTTTTGAATGTGGCCATTAAATTAATTGTCACTAGACAGTATATCTAGTTACTATATTTTCACTTTCTACACACCATCGATCTCAATTTCGACTCAATTTTTCTAAAATTGACATAACACTTCACAATCTAAAGAAATTAAAGTTTAAACTTATTCAAAATAATATGTTTTGAATAAGAAAATGACATTCAAATAGTCCTAAAAAATTTTATGTTTGCAACATAATGCTTCTTTGAAGTAATTAATTTGGTTTTGCTGAAAGTCTCATACAGGGTCATAGACAAGGACTTTAAGATACAGAGATACAGGTCTATAGAAATAAATCATGTATAATCAGGTCGTAGTAGCTTTACGAAGCCATCAATAAGTATATGTAATCTATTCTTTAAGAATTCAATCTGGGATACTAATGATCAGTCTAGTGCAAAATATATTGGAAGGATTTAGGTTGTATTATTACTCGAAGCTTTGGTTTAGTGGATAAATTGTTTTAAAGTTTTAAAGTTTAGTGGATAAATCGTTTTAAAGTCTCATACCCGGGAATCATAAAGGGAAGTAGGGGTGGCGAAATGGGTAGCGGATAAAGTTTTGCGGGTACGGGTATACCCGATACCCGCGTGGGTATACGCGAAATCCCGACAATACCCGACATTTTTAGGATTGAGGTTTTCAATTTTTTATTTTAGTTAGTTAATTTCAAATATTTAATGCCCAATAAACTTTATTTCTATTTTTCATTCATTCTATATACAACACCGTAGCATACACATATTATAATATTATATGGATAGCTCATGCACGTATACTATATGTACACCCACATATATAATGTCCGCCATTAAGAGTTCCATTTGAGTTCGGCACAGGTTTTAAGAAATATAAAGAAAAGTGGATAGAAAAAGATAGTGTAAAGTGAGACTTATTTTTATATATTAACTTTATAATAAAATATGAGTAAAGTGAGTTATTAGCTTGTGGGTCTATCTTAATAGTAAAAGTGAACCGAAACTCCCAATTGCTGACGGATTAAAATGGTAAACTTGGACACCTAATGGTGGACGGATTGAGTGCTAGTAACGATAAATAACAATACACATATATTGGTACACATATTATATACGTCCACATAGTGACACACATATATCAACTCAAATGATGCCAGCGGGTTTGGGATACCCGATGCAGGTATCGGGATTCCCGTATAGCCATAAGGGTCGGGATTGGATAGTAAGAGATTGACTATTTTGGGTTCAGGTACCCGTAAAATTTGATACACGAGCCCATTAAATTCCTGATGCCATAAAATTTGCTACAATAAGAAGCCCAATAGATTCCTTAAAACAAATATTGAAACTAAAATTGGTGGGGTATGCCTGGCCATTGCAATAGTGCAACGCAAAAGCGACACATGAAAACCCAAGCAGCAAGCTACTTTGATGGGTCTTCCCCCTCAAAAAATAAATTTAATATCGTGTGAACCAATGGTCCACATATCAGATATTAAACTGATAAGAACAGATACTACACTTGATCTTAGCCAAAAGGCCGAGAAAGGTATGAGTTTTCCATTGACTTACCCATGATTTTATACCACATGGTCTGCTCAACCTTTCTTTATACATTCGATGTGGGAATACAATTTCTATAAGGATAGGTGATATATGTTCAGCTATAATGCTAAATTTTTAGAAGAATGTACCTTGTATTATTGCCCCACTTGGAAACTTCAGTGTCATGAATGATTCAAAATTGGAGCAGCCATAGCCACAGTGTGTAAGAACCAACTAAAATACATACATGCATCTACAAGAGAAAACAAGCACAAGAAGCGTATATATACCTTAGAACATCCATTTCCTGCATCGGTGCAGCACAAACATTTCCAAGGAACACATTAATTCCAACAACCCCCAAAATTGCTCCTCTTGCTACCTTAACTGCTACAATGGATGGATATCCAGCTTCCATGTCCATCTTCTTTTGCACAGAAACCAGCTTGGCTGCTCTTTGTTACATTCAGAACATGACTCAAAAAGCATAGGACCTAAAAGATATAGAGGTTATCACACCATTAACCACGCTCTAGCCAGGCAGCCACGGTTCATCCACCGGATGTGGTTTTGTGGATTCCAAAGGTATGACTTATGAGCCTATAGAACATATCATGTTAAGTAAGGTCGTGACTACTTCACTCTCCTGTCAATTTAAGTACTTGTAATTTATACCTAGAGAATTCGATATGGGATACTAATGCTGACAGACCTTCAACAATGACTTGGCAATATATCAACCAAAAATATGGAGTATCAATCATGGATTATCAAACTAATGTGCATAGGATTAAGAAACTTGTAAAAAGCTATAAAGGGAAACAAAAAAAGGATTAGAGTCTGTCAGACAGCTGCCCGGCCATCCTGACAAGACCGGAGTCAAGCCAAGAACGATCATCTACTGCACAATGAGCCGGAAACCCAACCCAAGGGGCTGTTAATCACGCTCTAGCCAGGCAGCCACGGTTCATCCACCAGACGTGGTTTCCTGTCTCCTTAGAAATCAAGGATACAGAGGTACGAGCCTATAGAACAGATCCTGTTCAAGTAAGGTCGTGACTGCTCCACGAAGCCATCAGCTTATCTGCAGTAAGTTTATTCTCTAAGACTTCGATGTGGGACACTAAAAATCAAGGTTTAGTGCTAAAATTACTTTTTCAGCCTGATATCGTTAACAGAAAGGGTGCCGATGGTTTTCGTGTTACAGAAGAAGAAGCCAGTTGATTTACAAAATTCAGTGATGCTATAAAAAAGTGAAAGTGAGAATTATTGAAGAGAATAAAAAGCATATGTGAATTTAAACCTGCTGCTGCTGCTGCTGCTGCTAAAGGCGGAGAGGAGTGGAAACAGGAGACGCCTTTCAAACGCTGCTCGAGCTTCCATTGTTTCAGATAACTGAGTAAATGGGAAGGGAGGTGACAGCGGCGAGTAGCTGGACGGAGGCGGCGGTGATGGTCTCACATCGTCAGAAAATTGAAGGAAGAAGTAATGGTGATTTGTGGAGAGGGAGAGGGAGACTAGAGGGAGACAGACACACATGGCTTCCATTTTGGTATTTGTTCGATTCCCAATCAGCATAAAAGATGAATGAGAGAGAGAGATGAGACGGAAATGAAAAGCCATTTTTGACAAATTAGAAAATTTTAATTTATTTCCTAGACTATAGTTTAAATTTGATCTACTCGGACTAAATATTACTATTAGTATTTCATTCTATTCACGATGTCAGTCAGCATTTTTTTTTGGCACAAAATTTTTAGGATAAATTGTTATATAAAATACTCTCTCTATCTTCAAAGAATATACAATTTGGGTTCGGTACGGATTTTAATGAAAAATTGGTAAGGTAAAATAGAGGTAGAAAGAAAAAAGTAATTAAATTATTATTAGTGGAAAATTAGTCTCATCTCATTAGAGATAAAATACTCGTTTCCAAAATTGGAAAGTGCATATATTCTTGTGAGAGAGACTAAAAATGAAAGATTGCATATTCTTGTGGGGCGAAGAGAGTAAGTACGAAAAAAGTAGTTGAATATTTTAAAGAAAAAAGATGAGAGGGAGATTTATTTCTAAATATAAAAAATGAATATCATCAGTGAGACAAATTAAAAAGGAAAGATGTACCGAATCTTAAGAGTTTTATTAAATGGGCATGAAGAAATACTAGTATATTTTATTATTATGATTTATAGTTCTAATAATTACATTAAGAGTTTTTAAAATAATTATTAATTTATAAGTATGACAATAATAATATTAATAATATTATTAAGTGTTAAATATGTAAGTATATACAGTATATAAAAAGCTAGAGGAATAAGAATCCAACGCTAAGCTACTTTCTATGTTTTTGGAATTCTTTGATTAATACGGAGTATTATTGGAATTTAAAATAAAAATCAAATTAATTTCTCAACAGAATCCTAACAAGCATGCCCATAATAATTAACTATAAATACTAATTTACAACATATCATATTAAAAATCACCAATTCGACATAGAATATTAATAATTGTGAAATACAGTTAAATTTTACTAGTTTTAATATTAGTGGATAATCTTATCGTCAATATCACAAAGTGAAATATTTCCTACTATTATTTTTTTATCCGTCCATTCTGGTTTTGTTTTTCACAAATTTTATCCGTCCATTCAAGATGTGTAATGGAGACTATAAATAATCTCACTACTATTAATAGTCCACACCGATCAAAAAGCGAGTCAAAACTTAAAAGGAAAGTGTGACATCTATCTTGGGACGGAGGTAGTATTTTTTTTTAATTTTCGGTAGTATTATTTTTTATAATTGCTCCCTCCCACAATTTTTTCACCTCACACACATCTACACCCCCAATTTCACTCTCTATATTTCACCCTATATTTTCGTTAATATGCACGGTGGAGACAGTGATTCCCCCTGCACCGGAGACTCGGGATACGGCAACTATTCTCCTACCCAACCGTGGAGATCGAGTCAAACTCCCCTTCCATCACGGTCGTGGGTGTCGACATCCCCGCCGTGGTAACATACACCCCAATATTGGGGTCAGTCCTCTTATAAGTGGAATATGAGTCGTCCCCGATCGGCGTTTGGGGATTACCGACCCAACATGGACGCGATCAACCATCCGCGTCCGGATACCCTTCTCACTCTTTCCGACTCACCCAATCTCCTCTGTCTGATTACGACAGATTCACATTGGAACAGATGATGGGTATGAGTCTAGGCCTACCGGAGACTCCGCCATCACGCGAGGACGTGTCGGTTCCAACGAGAGTCAGCAGTTGCGGTGGAGGTGTCGGCGGCGCCAACGGAGGGAGAGGAGGAGGCAGCGACGGTGGAGGGAGAGGAGGCGGCGGCGGCGACAGTGGGGAGACCGCAAGGGGCGGTGGAGGTGTCAGTGGCAGCTCAGGCAACGGTCGTCTGTCCACGCCCTACACCAAAGCGGAGTCCATTGCTGTGGCAAGGGCCTGGGATGTCGTCGCGTCAAACGCCGCAGTTGGCACCGATAGTTAAGCTTCTAGAGGCGCGTCTTGGTGGCCTACAACGACTTCAAGCCGAGAGACGCTGCCCCGCAAAAAGTGGGGGATGATTCTAAAAGATGTCAAGAGGTTCGCGGGCATATACGAGAACAACCAGCGCACTGCTGAGAGTGGTCGCAGTGAAGCCTACGTGAAGGCATTGTCGTTCTCCATGTTCAACACTGAAGGGTTTCCTAAGTTCGGCTACTGGGACGAATTTCTCATTCTCCAGGACTGCCCAAAATTCATGGCTATCTGCGCTGAAGAGCTTGCTCCTGGGTCGAAGCGGACTAGACTCGGCAGAGCCGGGAACTACAACAGTAGCAGCGGCTCAAGTTCCATCGACCTCAACGCAAAAGGAAAGAAAACTTCTCTTTACAAAAAATGATAAGAGCAACAATTTGGATTTTCTGCTACACAATCATGTTTTTATTTTACTACTAGTATATAAAATATGTCATGCGTAATATATTCAATATTTTATTTGACCGCCGTTGATGAAACAGCACCAGGAGAACGTCGTTCACTACGAGACAGCGACCGACCCGGTCACCAAGGCGATATACTACGAGCTAATGCTGGAGATTAGGGAGCAGCTGGGGTGGTGTGGTGCAGCGGCGGCGCCGCCAGCGAGTGATGGCCGCGACAGAGATGGAGAAGAGGCGGCGAATTCCGATGATGCCACCGAGTAAACGGTGGCGGTGTTTTTAATTGTTTTTTTTATAAAATTTTTGTTGTATAATTTTCCGTATCTATAATACAACGAATATTTGCTCCCAATTATTTTTTTTATTTTTTTATTATTTCGTTTTCTAATTAATTTCAGTCCAATAATTTTATAACTAATTGCATTAAAATATACAAACAATTGATAAAATAATATGAAATGTGGCTTGGGCGTGTGTCCACTATTGTTGTGGACAAATTTTTTGTGACCGTAGACAAAAAAAGTGGTTGTGGACAAAAAAAGGTGGCTTGTCAACCAAAGTGTCCGCATTATTATGGACACTCTAATACTCCGTTTGTCTCATCCAAAATGTCCACCTTTCCTTTTTAATTTATACCTCTTAATATATCCACTTTTTATATTTAAAAATAAATATTTCTCTCCTCGATTTCCTTATTAAAATATTCAATCTCTTTTTTCTCTTTATTTACCACATCTAACAATTCCTTAAAATCCAATGCTACTAAAAAAATGTAAACATTTTGGGTGGACAAAAGGAATGATATTTAACTAAAATACATTAACTTAAATTAATTGTGGACCTTATCCAAGCCCCCTAGCTCAAGTGGTTGAGAAGGGTGGCAAGGATATGACACCATCCTGGAGGTCTTGAGTTCGACTCAAGGATGGCGCGACTTTGGGATTAATTTCCCTGTGGGCCTTCGACTCCTGGATGGCGCGACTTTGGGATTAATTTCCCTGTGGGTCTGTTCAAGGTTGTTTCCTTGAGGCTTGGCAATCTTTCGAGCCTGAACGCGTCTGAGGGTGGCGGGTAGTCTACCGGGGCTGAACTCGTCGGAGGGAGTGCAGTCTACGAGCCAACATTGGCTAGTTCACGCCCGAATCCGTCGGAGGGAAGCTAAAGTATTCGAGCCACGAAGAGCTGTGGTGGGCTAGTTCGCTTGCTGAATGTATCTCGAACTCCTAGGTATGAAAAAAAATTAATTGGGGACCTTAATTAAAATTATCAAAATAAATAATGACAATGACATGACAGTGAGCGATATGTGGGGCCGTGAAAGAATCGGGGTGGGGCCCAGGACACGTCCGCGCCAACGAATTACGCTCCGCGAAACCAAACCAGAAGGAGAAGGAGAAGGATTATCTCGACAAGAATGGGACCCACCACCCTCCACCGCCGAGGTGAAATCTGGCGGTGAAAACCTCATCGAACCTCTCTTTCACCGCTCCCACTGCCCAAGGCCACACCATTGCCTAGATTCAGTGTAAATCTTACTCATAGTTAGTTAGATAGATCGCTGAGGGGTCCCTGCGTAATTTCCCAATTTATCAAGCCCTGTTCATGGCAAACCTCGAAACTCGTATTTCCCCTATAAATTCTCACTGCCAACATTCCGCACACCTCCTCTCTCCCCCTCTCTTACTGTTTCAAATCGGAGAATCACGCCAGGACCGGAAATTATTAGATTATTATTTCAGGTGCATTGATCAATCTTTGTTTGTTACTCTCATTTCTTTTTAAATTGCACCTTTGTCTGAGATCAATGTGTATTATTCGCTCCGAGTGCTAATATTACTTGAATTTATCGGCAAGTACCTTTTTTTATTTTTTTTTTGAATTATTTTGAGGTGCTTATTGATTTCAGTGATTGATCCGAAATGCTAGTGAATGAAAATTGATATCTTTTGATCCGTTGCTTCTATTGCAATTTGCTGTTGGTTGATTGCAAGCTGGTGAGGCTACTTTGATTTTGATTGAGCTCCTGTAAAAAATGGGAGATTTTTTTGGGCAGCTGATGATGACACCTCTTCTCCATTGGCTTTGTTCGATACTTTTCATAATTTTGAAATATTGTCCCTATTTGTATGATTGTGAGATGCACCATCACTCCACCAGCTTATGGATTCTTTTTTCTATTAAGAAATGATGCTCTGTGATTTATACGCACTGATGTTTTGTTTCATGCTTATTCACAAGAGAACCTTATTTATTAAAGGTGAAAACAGTCCTTTTTCATTCCATTAATTTCCATTTATTCTCTCTATATTGTCTTTGATGCTTTTCCCTTAAAGCTTATTCATGTTCTTTTCCTTTCTTCTCTGATTTTGCAGCAGTGAGCACTTAAAATGGGTTCCAAAGCAGTTGAAGATTTGATAGAGGCTTCATCAGACGTCCATTTTTCTGGGTTTCATTTAAAAAATACAGATCCAAGTAATTCAGTAGCCGAACAACCAACCACCTCTACGACTGAAAATATCAAGCAGCCCTTTGTCATAGGTGGTGCAACCATATAATTTTTTCCAGTAATAGCCAAATTTTAGGTTTTTACAATTTTCTTATATTCTTGTGTTCATCAGCATTGTGCTTTGGTGTTGATGCAATTTGGTTGAATGTGGAATTTAATAATAAGAAATAATTAGCATTCTGTTTTGCGTTCATTAGCATCCTCTTCGTATATTTGGAGAAGATGATAGCTGCCATATAAATTGTTGAAAAGTTATTTAATCACAACCCTGGATTCAAATGATAACAAGTCACATTTCAAGGTAGTGACTACAACATACATGAATGTTTAAGAAGATCATTGGACTGCATGAACCAGGACTAGGAAAAAAGGATACAACTTTCCAGTTACTTCATGGGCTTGTTTGGTGTGCATGGTAGGGGCTTTCCTAGTTGCGCAAACCACTTGATCTGGCTGCTCTGGATTTGAAATGATAAACAACTGAAGGTGGTGTATGACCTATTACTACTGATCCATGTTTGTTGCTTCAAAAAGTTTTTGAAATCTCATGAGGCATCTCTTCAGTAAACTATGATAAACTTCCTGTTTTTTGGTATCCTGGTTTGCTAGAGTTGAAGTGCGATTGGCCTATTAAAGGCTCTGATTTCTTTCTTTCTTGATCATTTAGAATGGAATACATTGGGCATGTCTAATTATTTTTTTGTAATAAATATAGAAGTGCTTCATGTTGATCCCTTGATATGATGTATGCGTATCAGGAGTTGCTGGTGGTGCAGCTTCAGGGAAAACTACAGTCTGTGATATGATTATAGAACAACTTCGTGATCAACGTGTTGTACTTGTCAATCAGGTACCCTATATATTTTCCTATGCCTAGAGATGCTTGTCAACCTTCTGAAATCTAAAGTTTTAGTAGGAACTAGGAAGAATCAACATCGTAACCTACATCATACATTCTATGTTTACACTTTGATGGTTCTATTTTCAATTTGGTGTATTCGTGCCTCCCATCATCCTAAAGTTAATAATCACTCATTTGTGGAAATCATATTCCTTTCAAACAATGGTTCTGTTGACGGTTATGGACTTTGACATGCCTCGGATATGTTTAGTGCAGCCATTACTCTTGTTTTCCTTGAGAATCCTTTAAAATTACCACCATTCACTAAATTAAATTTCAATATGAGTTCGATCATATATATTTATCTTGTGTTTCTTTGCCTGTTGTGTCCCCATGTATCTCCGTAGACTTAAATAAGGATTAGAAACTAATGTGCATTTCAGGACATTATTTATTTACTTCTAGTATTATGCTCTAGAAGCTTCTTAATCTGTCTCTTCTTTTATTCCAGGACTCCTTTTATCACAACTTGAAACCAGATGAACTTAAAAAAGTTCATGAGTACAATTTTGACCACCCTGGTGGGTACTGTCTTAACTTTGAAAGCTTTTATTCTTTTCTTCATAATTTTTTGTCTCTAGTTTAGGCACCTGTTTATTTAAGATTAGTTGTATTCTTATTAGGAAAAACACTCTTTACTGGAATGTTCATTGTAAAGGTTGAATTTGCTATATTTCCACTTTAGAGACATCTCCATTTTTTTTTAATTTTCATGTGGCAGCATTCTATACTTTCAGTGCATTATTCTCATGCTCAATCCGATGTGAAACTTTGGCCACCATAACAAGCTCTTCTCAGCTGTATACATCATGAGCTAGACAGAAATTCTAGGAAAACCCAAAACTAGTAAGAAAACAGTAGCCAATGGAAAGCCTTCTTAATTTCATTTACCTAGATAAGTCAGAGATTGCCACTTTGCTGAATTTATCAGTTGCATTTTCTGGTTTGGTCATACAGGAATTTTAATGCTTACTTATTCATTTTGGTCCAGACGCATTCGACACAGAACAGTTATTGAGTATAATGGAGAAACTGAAATATGGACAGGCTGTGGATATTCCAAGATATGATTTCAAGAGTTATAAAAATGATGTCTCCCCTGCTCGAAGAGTAATTGTTTTCATCTTTGCAAAGTTTCTATTCATTTGTTTTCTTTTCTGTTCTTTCTTGCTGCATCTATGGAAGTATGGAACCCTTTTTCTGAGTAAGCACTAAACATCTATTGAACCGAATCACTTTTGGTTATTTTTCCAGGTGAATCCCTCCGACGTTATTATTTTAGAAGGAATACTCATCTTTCATGATCCAAGGGTTCGAGATTTTATGAATATGAAAATTTTTGTGGATACAGGTTTTTCTCATCTTCTCTCTCAGTATTGGCCCATTCACATGCGTTAGGTCTGTATATTTAAACATCCTAATTATGACATTTTTCAAAGAAAATTGGGATTTATGACAAAGACATGCTACATCTAACAATTGAAGGAAGTTCTTGCAACATTCTAATCCTCACAACTAGTTTCAGTGGCTTGTTCTAAGTTATGCAGTGGGTTGCTAGGTACTTCATATTATATGCTAGTTGAAGCAGTAAGCTGCAGACTTTGTTGGTTTTCTTGCTTGTCATTTTTTTTATCTTGTCCCCATAGTTTGTTAAGAGATTGTTTATATGGTTCATAAATTTACCAGTCCTTTGATTCTTATAAATGTCAATATTCTATGCAGATGCTGATGTACGTCTTGCAAGGAGGATAAGACGTGATACAGTAGAGAAGGGTAGAGATATTGGTATGGTACTTGATCAGGTAGGACAACATTCATCTCATTTACAGAATTACTCCCGTTTTGATTACATTCATCTCAGGTAGGAGTAATTGGCTAGTTAGTGCATGTAAAGCTTATTCCTCTCGTTTGAATTACTTCTCTGTTCTTTCCTGGACATGTTCAAGTCAGTAAGTATATAATGTTCTTTTTAAATTTTAGATGAGATGATTTGGATTCACTCTATGGGGCAGCTCATTTTTTTAAACAAAAATGAGATTAATGTTGAGCATAGATATGAGGCTCACTAAAATTTTAGCATTTGTTTTTTTTTACTTTAAAAATTGACATTACTTGAGGAATTGGTGTTTAATCAAGGTTATGAGTTTACCTTTATGGATTTCAAAAAACAAAAATGACATTAATCAACCTAATCATAATAAACAACATTTATATTTATTCGCCTTCATGATTTCATTTCTTTATGGTGTATTTCTAAACTGAAGATTTTCTGAGTTTTCAAGTTTCCCTTTTACTTATTTTTACTATTTTAAAATTGATGCTGAGCTACAATCTATACCTTCGTTTTAATTGCAAATTGAATGAATGTTTGATTATTAACCACCAGGTTTCATTCATATGCAGTACTCAAAATTCGTGAAGCCTGCTTTTGACGATTTTATACTTCCGACGAAAAAGTATGCCGACATTATCATTCCTCGTGGAGGAGACAATCATGTTGCCATTGACTTGATTGTGCAACACATTCGGACTAAACTCGGTCAACATGATCTTTGTAAAATATATCCTAATTTATATGTTATTCAGTCGACTTTTCAGGTAATGTTTCCATCTTTCCAAATCTAAAGTACAACGCTATTACATTTCCTATGTAAATATCATTTTCTACTTGGGAATTTGGAATATCCGTTTTGATACTGTTGATTGAAACTGAAGATTAAATGAAGTTCTACTGTAATCTAACCCTTTTCTTCTGTTTTATGGTCTGGTGATTTTGTCTTCTCTAGATACGAGGTATGCATACGCTTATACGCGATGCTCAAACAACGAAACATGACTTTGTCTTTTATTCTGACCGGTTGATCCGATTGGTAGGTTTGTGTGATCTGTTACCTACATTTACATAGAAATAACTTTTGACTCTCTTTATTTAGTGTATACTTGTGCATATTAGGTTGTTGAACATGGTCTTGGGCATCTTCCCTTTACGGAAAAGCAGGTGAACACGCCAACTGGTAAGCTACTATCATATTTATTTAGAATATGTGCTTGGGTCTTGGTAGAACTCTCCATTTGAAGGTCTTATTAGTTATTGGCTAAGGCCCTAAGGTGCAAAATAGTTCGGTAGATGAAAAGGCAATTACAGTTGTGAATGGTAAATAAGTTTTTGACATTTATAATCACAATTCGGGTCATATATTCATAGTGGATATTGATATTGATGCCATGGTAATGAAGTTTATAAGACTCTCCAGTACTTCATGACTTTTTACAGATCATAACACTATCTTTGCATTTCATGTCCAAGACAGTATCTTTTGGTTTGATTTTTAAACTCACTCACTTGACAGTGTGTATTACATCTTCGTTTTTTTTTTGTTTTTTTCATAATACATAGAAAATTATGGGTATTTCTTAAAACCATGTTGTTAATGCAGGATCTGTGTACACTGGCGTAGATTTCTGCAAGAGATTATGTGGTGCCTCTGTTATCAGAAGGTATAAAATCATCTCTAGTTCTTATTTATTTACTAAAGATGGTTTCTTGAGGTCGTTTTGCTTCGACTCTTTTATCCTTTTTTTGCTATGTTTCCTGGTTTTCTAAATGTTCCAAGCATCTGCAGTGGTGAGAGCATGGAGAATGCCCTGCGTGCATGTTGCAAAGGGATCAAAATCGGCAAAATTCTCATTCATAGGGAAGGCGACAACGGCCAGCAGGTTGGACAAATACTCTTAGTCGAATAGTTACGTTTGGTTTTAGTTCAACTAATCAGTACTCTGTGCAGCTGATCTATGAAAAACTGCCATCAGATATCTCGGATAGGCACGTGTTGTTGCTAGATCCAATTCTGGGCACGGGTAAGACTCGTAATTATGGTATCTAGTTGTTTCGTCTAGAGTGTGGCTGATAATAAACCTGTAAATTTGATTCGACAATCAGGAAATTCTGCGGTAGAAGCAATTAGTCTACTTATCAAGAAGGGAGTGCCAGAATGCAATATCATATTCCTGAATCTAATATCTGTAAGTTTTAGATGATAGAATGCAAAAAAGTTGGAACTTGGAGAATGTGTGGTAATGGTGAGTATATATTTATATATACGCAGGCTCCCCAAGGTATTCATGTGGTGTGCAAGCGATTCCCCCGAGTGAAGATAGTGACATCTGAGATTGAAATTGGTCTCAACGAAGATTATCGAGTCATCCCTGGGATGGGCGAGTTTGGGGACCGTTACTTCGGGACCGACGAAGATTAAACACACACACAAACACAAACACAAACACAAACACAAACACAAATTACCTGAGTCTTACTATTCAGTAGACATGGATATTATTACTTGTTTTTTTGCCATACTACTTCTCTTCCTACATAATTAATTCACATTTCATTTTTTAAGGAATTTATTTAAATATATAGTATCAGTGTGAAAAGATCTATTTTGGGGTGTAGCAAATGAGTTGAGGATAATGGAATAACAAGAGATCACTCATTCCTCTATCCCAGAAAGATAGCCTTTGATGGGCTAATCCGTTTACACGTTTTCTTCACATGAGTCTATTTAAATTGCTTCTCATTTCATATTATTATTAGCTTCTTCCAACTTATATCCATACAAACAATGTCTTCCTTCGTTGGAAAATATGCTGGTAATTTCCCTCTCTCTCAGCTAATGTCTTTTTGCTATTTTTTACTTAGTGTCTTAGTATAATAATTGAAAACAAAAACCTTTTTACTTGTGATTTAATTTAAGAGTTTATGGAAAGGAAAGTGATGTAGTGGAAATGTACAATACATAGATGAACTGATCAAGAACGCCAAGTACATAGCAACCCCGGGCAAGGGCATACTCGCCGCCGACGAGAGCACTGGCACGATCGGGAAGCGTCTATCCAGCATCAACGTCGAGAACATCGAGTCCAACCGGCAAGCCCTCCGCGAGCTTCTCTTCACTGCCCCCTCTGCCCTCTCCTACCTCTCGGGCGTCATCCTCTTTGAGGAGACCCTCTACCAAAATACCTCGGACGGCAAGCCCTTTGTCGAACTCCTCCAGGACAACAACGTTGTCCCGGGGATCAAGGTCGACAAGGGCACAGTCGACCTCACCGGCACCAATGGCGAGACCACCACCCAAGGCCTCGACTCCCTCGCCGCCCGGTGCCAGCAGTACTACAAGGCCGGGGCCCGCTTCGCCAAGTGGCGCTCGGTCCTCAAGATCGGGCCCACCGAGCCCTCTGAGCTCAGCATCCAGCAGAACGCGCAGGGACTCGCCCGCTACGCCATCATATGCCAGGAGAACGGCCTTGTCCCCATCGTGGAGCCCGAGATCCTGACCGACGGCTCCCACGACATCGACAAATGCGCCGCAGCCACCGAGACCGTGCTTGCCGCGGTCTACAAGGCGCTGAATGATCACCACGTGCTCCTCGAGGGGACGCTCCTCAAGCCCAACATGGTCACTCCTGGCTCCGACAGCCCCAAGGTACATGCTTCATTAATTAACACTATATATATGTAATAAACGTAAAAAACATGAAATTTGGTCAAACTTAAAAATCAGCAGTAAAATCATAAATTTTAACATATCTCAATTTTTCATTAGAAAATATTTCGTAGAATATGTTGTTGATTTTGATGATGTATTTGAGTAAAAATTGCTATGTGTCCTGTTAATTTTTTTTGGAGGTCACATTAGATACAACTTTTTTGGAGTATAAATTAATTGTCGCGGGAAATTTGGATAAAAATTAATTCTAAATTCACAGTTTTTTATTCCAATATTTAAAGTTGCAGAAACCAAAATTTGAACAAAAATACAGTATGATATTTCTGGTAATTTGCCCTAAACGAAATTGATATTTCTCGATTTCACTAGACAGAATATTACGATTTCCTATTTTTTAATTTGATGCACATATATTTCAAATTCATAAACGGAAATTGATGTATATAGGTGAGTGCGGAGGTGATAGCCGAGCACACGGTGAGGGCGCTGCGGAGGACGGTGCCACCAGCGGTGCCGGGGATCGTGTTCCTGTCGGGAGGGCAGAGCGAGGAGGAGGCGACGGTGAATCTGAGCGCGATGAACAAGCTGGAGGTGCTGAAGCCGTGGACGCTGTCGTTCTCGTTCGGGCGGGCGCTGCAGCAGAGCACGCTCAAGACATGGGCCGGGAAGAAGGAGAACGTGGAGAAGGCGCAGGCCGCGTTCGTGGCCAGGTGCAAGGCCAACTCCGAGGCCACGCTCGGGAAGTACGTCGGCGGGGCTGGTGGCCACTTGGCGGCGCAGAGCTTGTACGAGCAAGGATATAAGTATTGAGCTAGGCGGCGTTTATATATTTATATCTCTTCTTCTCATTGCATATATATACACTCTTCATAATTCTAATATAACATGTCCTTTTTTCTCCTTCATCTCCAATTTCGTTACTATGAAAACAAAAAAAAAGAGATGTTCCAATTGTGTTCCTCAATAAATAAATGGACATGGACTTTTGAGCATGGTTTATCTTTCACAAATTTCAGTTTTCTTATTTATAAATGTTGATTTTATCTTGAAGAATACTACCTTCATATTTTTAGTAGGATCAATAATATTTATTCATTACCCCATAATAATTGGAATCTAAATATACTATTTTTAATTGAGTTGCAATTTATGGTCCTTGATTCATGAAGAAAATGACAATATGTATACAACCAGTGGGGTTTTTAGCAAAACTATTGGACTATGATTAATTTACGGATTCAATATACATTTTCTATTAGGTAGTAAATTAATCTCGTTTTTGAATGCAGTAGTAAATTAAGAGAGATTGCGATAATGTTTTGTGTTCAATTAAGCATTCCCCACCCTTATACAACGTATACTAGTATCAAATAAATTACTATGTTTGCTCATTCAAAAAGAATACTAATAATGAGAATATACAGAATTTAATCTAAGGTTTATTCAAGTAAAATATATATCCTCACATTTGATAAGCTCGTTTAATGTCTGACAAATTCCAGCTCATTTCTCCACATCCTACACTCTCTTTATCTTGTTGCTATTTTATTGCTCTTGTGCATATGCATCACAATGTGAATATCCCACTATGGATAATTATTTCTCTTCTCTCCTCACAATGAAGTATTCCTTTCATTGTTCCAAAACATTAGAATACAAAGAGCTATACATAATTTCAGACAAGTATATACTCATAAGAATAAATTGTGGCTTCTTACTATAGTTGTTGTATGCTAAAAATGGACTAAAAAACAACCTATCTCTTGGTTTTGCAAGTGTGGCTTATATGTAGGCTGGTGGGAGGGCTACTCATATCCATTTGGCAATCTCCATGTAGCCAATAAGAATAATGAATCAATCCCAAATTTAGTCTCACTTTAAAACTTGCTTTAATGTTGTAAACCACTTTGTTCCTTATCACCTGTTTCTGAAACTCCACAGCAACATTTGGTGGCAGATGGACCAACCCGGACACCATATGAACCGGCATCAACCGCGCTTCTCTAGGCCTCAAGTCGAAACCCGGGACATCATGCGTTGCTACTACCACCTCCATCAAGTGGACCTCCACCTTGATGTGCTCGAATCGAACACTCAGCTTCCTATTCTGGTTGGAGAAGTTTGCTAGGATGGTGATGTCTGCATTGATATACTCCGGGAAGTTGAGGAACACGGCGTTGAGGGTCGCTCCAGGCGTGTCGAATGAAGGGATTCTTGGCTGGACAGCGACGAAGATGACTAGGATGGTGATGCTGAGGAAGATGATGAGGAGACTGAATATGACGCAGAGGATTGCAGCGCACCATATTGTGGGGGTGGTTGCGCGCGGTTTTCTTAGGATGGCTCGCTCTCTCGCTCGCGCCTTGCTGCTGTGTAGAAGCGTGTCGGCCGTGGCGAGCTTCGGGAGGACAATTTGGTAGATGGGGGAGAGTTTGTTTTGCTTGACTGAGGGTGGTGTGTTAGTGTGTGTTGGGGATGTTGGAACAGAGTCCATTCTGTTTTAGCCTTTGGGAAAAGAAGCATTCATCAAGAATGTGTGTGTTTTGTCTCTTAAATAATAAGGAGAGAGGAAGGGGGAAATGAAATGGAATAAACTAAGGAAAGTGTAAAGTTGCTTTTGAATGTGGTGTAGTTTGAATTTATGTAAGGCTAAAGGGGATGTGTTTGTGGGGTTTCTACTTTTGATGAAATTGTGATTGTGAGGAAGATCAACGGTGAGATGGTGATGTTGTCACTTTAGTGCTACCACTTTTTGATAGTTAGGCGATATGCTTAGTCATGAAGAAATTGAAGAGAGTAGCCAATGTGATTAAGGTAACTCAGTAATAGTTGTACAATTGGTTACTTTGGTGTGTCATCTACCAATCTTGAATTTGACTTTATTGGATAAATGTACTCTCTCTCTTTCTAGTATCCAAGGTTTGGAGTGAGAATAACTAAGCTAGGTTAATACTCACTCCATCCGCGAATAAGAATCTCGTTTTTCCATTTTAGTCCGTTTGCGAATAGGAGTCCCGATTCATCTTTACTATATATGGTAATAGGGTCCCACATTCCACTAACTCATTTCACTCACATATTTAAAACTAATATATATAAGTGAGACTCAAATTCCACTAACTTTTTTTCCACTAACTTTTCTTAGCATTTTTTTTAAAACTCGTACTGGAAATAAATGAGACTCCTATTGGTGGACGGAGAGAGTATTGTTTTGGGTGGTGCATTTTTTACTATAATGAATGTCGACATAGACGCATTTGATTTGAGTCTCTTCGAAGAAGCGACGACGCCAAACATTTCAATTTAAGAGTTTAAGAAGATATTTCATACTTCTTCACTATAGTTTTTTCTCGAAATCATTATAGCATTTTATTTATTTGAATAAATAAACACTACAAAATTTGAATAAAAAACTTCATTTCATTGAAAGTTCAAATGGTATAGTACGAAATAAAAAAAAATACAAATTCAACGGCCATTATAGTTCCAAATTTCTTCAACCAGGTCGGACATGAGCGCCGAGCATGGTCTTGTTGGTTGCGCATTGAGGCCTATCTAGCTAGAACCTCATTGTACCCCACCGGTAATCCTCGAACGTGGGGCGGGGTCGCCCTGCTGGAGCTAGATCCAGCTTCATCATCGCCCCAATCGGTGACTCTTCCACCTTTGTGTTCGACTATCATGTTATGCAAGATGATGCACGCATACATGACATCGGAGATGAAGTCCTTGTACCAGAACCGCGTCGGACCCTTCACCATTGCCCACCGCGCTTGGAGCACACCAAATGTCCCCTCCACATCCTTCCGCGCAGCCTTCTGTTTTTGCGCGAATAAAACTCTCCTCACCCATTGGACAGATGATCGTCTTAAAAAAAACAGGTCACCTAGGGTATATGCCATCGGCCAAGTAGTACCACATATGATGTTAGCGTCCGTTTGCAGTGAACTCGATGGCCGGGTCGTTGCCATTGCATTGCTCGGTGAAGAGATATGATGAGTTCAGGACGTTGATATTATTGTTCGACCCGGCCACACGGAAGTAAGCATGTCAGATCTATAGCCGATGGGCAGCGATGGCTTTAAGGATCATCATCGAGTGGTTGCCCTTGTATCCACTAGTAAATTGGCCTCTCCACGCCGTCGGACAATTCTTCCACTCCCAGTGCATACAATCTATGCTCCCTAGCATTTTAGGAAAGCCGTGCACCGTCTCGTGCATCTTCATCAGGGCCTGGCAATCGTCAGTAGTCGGCCTTCGCAAATATGTGTTGCTGAAAGCCTCCACAACTCCCCTACAAAATTTCTTCAGGCACTCGCGGCCAGTTGTCTCCCCCGACGTGAAGGTACTTGTCGAACATGTCTGTTGTGGTGCCGTAGGCCAACTGACGGAGCACAACCGTGCACTTCTGCAACAGCATAAGTCCAGTTCTGCCGATGCCATCTTCCCGATACTGGAATTAAGGATCACTTTCCTCCAACGTTTGGACAATGCTAAGAAAAAGATCTTGCCTCATCCTAAACCGGCGGTGAAAAACCGTCGGGCCCCACCGTGGTTCCTCCGCAAAATAGTCTGCGAACAGACGTTGGTGAGCTAGGTCGTGCTCGCGGCGGACAAACGTCCGACGGCGAATCGGCCTCTGGATCTGCTCCGCTTGGGCATGCTCCGCCGCTTCACGCTCGCGATCCATTTCGGCCAAGCATTCCGCCGCAGCCCCATGAACGCAGTCGAACAAGGCCAGAGTCAAGGCTGGAGTAATGCCCTCCGAGGTACTCCAATCGTCGTCGGGTCTCATTTTTTTAGTGAGAGAAAGATTGGTGTGTGGGGAAAAGATAATTGATGAGAGATGGGAGAGAAAAGTGTGGAAAAATGGAGTGAAAAGTGAGGTATATATAGATAAAAGAAATAAAAATAATAAAAATAATAAAAAAAATAAAATGAAAATGTGTTGCATCATCCGCAATGGGGCGGACGATACCGCGGACGATGCATAGGGCGCGGACGATGCATCTGGCATCGTCCGCATGGCTACAGTGGCTGACAATAGCACGCCCGATGCATCGGGCAAATTATCGTCCACCCCACTGTGGATGCTCTAACCTGAAAATCTGGTATGGATAATTATTAATTTACATAATTGTCTATTACCTCTGACGAAGTTAGTTACTAATCTTTGTAATTAATAAAGAGTCAAATCACAAATGTATTAGTCGTATTTTGGCTCTAGGATATGTATTTTGCATCTTATGGAGTATTGATTAGTTTGTTTTGTATTTGGGCTTTGCCCACTGTGTTAGGGCATCAGCAGTGGGGCGCCTTAAGGCGCGCCCTATGGCGCGCCACGTCATCAGTTTTATCCTCCTACCTCCACACCTGTAGTGGGGCGCCCTAAGGCGCGCCACATCATCATTTTATTGTTTTATTTAATTAATTTAAATGTTTTCAAATAACAAGTAACGAGTAAATAAAAAACGTCTAAATAACAAATGGCGACGCATTAATAAAAAAAAGTTACACCATTCAACTTACAAAAAAAACAACTAAGTCGGTGCAATTCCCAACTTCCGACGCAACTCATCGATTAATGCCCGGAGATATTCGGCTTCGTCGGGGTCGGTACACTTCTTGAGGGCCTTGTGCGTCTGCAATAACGTCATCGCCATCGACGCTGTTGCCAACGACTCAAACGCGGTGGCCGTCTGGGCCGGGAGCGTTTCCGGGAATGAAGATGGGTTTACAGCGGTCGAGGATGAGGTCCCGGCCGCCTTCCCCTTAGCCTTCGCAGCCTTGACGTCGGGCGGACGCCGGGAGGACACCGGTGTGCCGGAACTCCCTTCATCCACGTACATCCGGTTGAGGTCAACCGGGTGATTGCCGCTGCCGCTGCTCGTGTAATCACCAGCTTCGGTGGTCTTCGTCCTCTTCGGCGCACCAGTGTGCAGAATTCCACCTTGGAACTTCTGCTTGTCCCTCAAGAGCGCCCAGATGGCCTCGTGCTTGAAGTCGTCGTACATCGACCGGTACGACAACAACGCTTTAGCGCGCACGTCGCTCAAGCTCTCGCCGCTCCCCTGTGCCCGCGTGAACTTCTCGAACTCCGCCGCGTACAAGTTCACTTGCTTCTTCACTTGATCCCAGTGCTTGCGGAGTTGCTCACGTTTACGCTTGTACGCGGTCGGCGGCTTCGCCTCATTTTAGAGGCCGGCGATGCGCTCCCAGTACGCGCCCTGCCTCTGGTTGTTCGCGAAAATCGAGTCTTCCGATATATCTACCCAACACCGGGCCAAAATAAGGGTTTCGTCGTCGGTGTAGTTCGTACGGCCGGGGGCGTACTCATCGCAATTTCCGGGAGGCGGCAACTTCTACGCCCGCTGCCGGTTCCGCTTCTTTATGGCTGGGGCGGAAGCGGTCGCGGCGAGTTCGGGATCGGCCGCTGCGGCGTCACGGCGGGAGGGAGCGCTTGGTCGGTTTGGAGACGGCTCCATATCAGACAACCCGTACGATTCCGTACTGAAATCGGGATCGTACTGGGTGTCGGCGTCGAACGAACGATATTCGCCGGGTTCTGTACCCGGCCAACGCGCCTCTCCGCTAAACATAGGACTATTGGGACTTGAATCCATTTCGTAGTAATTATGTAAATGTAATAAGTTTCGAAAGTGAAATCGTGAAATGAAATTACAAATGAACTCTATTTATTAAAAAACGAAACCGCATGCCATCGTCCGCGTCGATCGTCCGCGTAGCCCACAGTGGCCGGACGATGGCGCGGACGATGGCCTATCGTCCGTGGCCATCGTCCGCGTAGGCCGCAATTGACGGACGATGGCACGGACGATCGGCATCGTCCGCGCTATACTCCGCGCCCTTAGTATAGGGCGCGACGATCGTCCGCGGCTTATGTCACGCACCCGCAATGGGGCGGACGATGGCGGGCGCCATCGGGCGTGCCATCGTCCGCCCCATTGCGGATGCCCTTAATACGGAGTATAAAAACATGTTACAAAATTTTGGCAAGTTTCTTGGGCCCAAGAAGCTAGTCCAGCAACCAATGGGTTATATAGTTAGGGCGTGAAATGTTAGTCCACTTAAGAGCATCTTCAATGGCGCCCGTCTCGGCGGAATTCCGACCGGTGTGCCGGAAGTCCACGCGGGACGTCCGCCATTATGCAAGGGAGGCACGAATACGGACATCCGCTGCGGACACCGGAGTTCCGCGGCGTTCTGCGGATATCCGTCGCGACGCCCGTGCGGACGTCTGCCATCGCGTTGACTCCCACGGATGTCCGCGCGGACGTCCCGATTATTGCATTAATTTTTTTTATTGTGGAAAGTCCGTCGGGATGTCCTTCGGGATGTCCGCCACTGTGCAGTGGGATATCCGTATGACGTGGCATTCACAGTGGGATGTCCGTATGACGTGGCAGGAGGTGTTTTTGGGATGTCCGCGGGGATGTCCGCCGGGACATCCGCACCACTTCTAATGCTCTAAAAACTTCCATTGGAAAAACGTCAAAATTAGATTAAGTTACCCAAAACTAATACAATCACAAACCCTGAATTAGATCACAACGTACTCCAATTATTTTATTGCACTTCATTAAAAAAATATCCAATTTCATACATATTTTTAATTTCGTTATTTACAAAACAAAATTAAACAACTCAAAATTACAATAATCAAATACTAAAAAATTACATAATTTAAATTTCTTAAGTTACACTTTAAAAATAAAATAAAGTTCAACTGAAAAGTTTTGGTGCATGACCAATGTTGAACTGAAACTTCTGAAAATTAAGACAGTGCATCTTGACATCGGAAATTAACATTTTCATTGTGGAGTTCCATTGAGTGGTCTGAGTTGCGGTCAGTACACCCATTATCATTGTCCTTAAAACTAATTTTATTTCATCAAATACTTTTAGACCATCCGCAATGGGCGGATGATGGCACGCCCGATGGCGCGCATCGTCCGCGCCATTCATCGTCCGCCCCCACTGTGGGTATGTGGCATAGGCCGCTGACGATAGTCGCGGCCTATGCTTCGGGTGCGACTTAAACCGCGGACGATGGCCATCGTCCGCGCCATCGTCCGCTCCATTGCGGACGTCGCGGACGATGGCCATTGTCCGTGACATCGTCCGCCCCATTGTGAAGGCCGCGGACGATGGCACGCGGTTTCGTTTTTTTATAAATAGCGTTCATTTGTAATATTTCATTTCACACGATTTCATTTTCGAAACTTACATTTACATAATTACTACGAAATAGATTCAAGCCCCAATAGCCCTACGTTTAGCGGAGAGGCGCATTGGCCGGGTACAGAACCCGGCGATTATCGTTCGTTCAGCGACAACACCCATTACGATCCCGATTTCAGTACGGAATCGTATGGGTTGTCTGATATGGAGCCGTAGCCGCATCGGCCGATCCCGCCCCCGCAGCGACCGGTGCCGCCAAGGGGAAGGCGAAGCGGAACCGGCAGCGGGCGCAGAAGTTGCCGCCTCCCGGTGACTGCGATGAGTACGCCCCCGGCCGTACGAACTACACCGGCGATGAAACTCTCACTTTGGCCCGGTGTTGGGTAGATATATCGGAATATCCGATATTCGCCAACAATCAGAGACAGACCGCGTACTGGGAGCGTATCGCGGACCTCTACAATTCGGTCAAGCCGCCGACCGCGTACAAGCGCAAGCGTGAGCAACTCCGCAAGTACTGGGATTAAATCAAGAAGCAAGTGAACTTGTACTCGGCGGAGTTCGAGAAGTGCGCGCGATCACAGGGGAGTGGCGAGAGCGTGCACGACGTGCGCTCTAAAGCGATGTTGTCGTACCGGTCGATGTTCGGCGAGTTCAAGCATGAGGCCATCTGGGCGCTCTTGAGGGAGAAGCAGAAGTTCCAAGGTGTAATTCTGCACACTGGTGCGCCGAAGAGGACGAAGGTCACCGAAGCTGGTGACTACACGAGCAGCGGCAGCGGCACTAACCCGGTTGACCTCAACCGGACGTACGTGGATGAAGGGAGTTCCGGCACACCGGTGTCCTCCCGGCGTTCTCCCGGCATCAAGGCTGCGAAGGCCAAGGGGAAGGCGACCGCGACGTCATCGTCGACCGCTGCAACCCCTGATCCGGACCCGGATGAGCTCCCGACGCAGACGTCCACCGCGTTTGCGTCGTTAGCTACAACGTCGATGGCAAGGACGATGTTGCAGACGCACAAGGCCCTCAAGAAGTGCACCGACCCCGAACAAGCCGAGTATCTCCGTGCATTACTCGATGAGTTGCGTAGGAAGTTGAAAATTGGCCCGACTTAGTTTTTTTCTTTTTTTAGTTGAATGGTGTAATTTTTTTTTTATTAAAACTTCGCCGCTTGTTATTTAGTCATTTTTTTTACTCGTTACGTGTTATTTGAAAACAGTTAAATTAATTAAATAAAACAAGAAAATGATGATGTGGCGCGTCATAGGGCGCCCCACTGCAGGTGGAGAATGAGAAGGATAAAAATGCTGACGTGGCGCGCCTTAGGGCGCCCCACTGCTTATAGTCTTAATGCAACAAGGAAAATGTAACGATTCGTATTCACACAAAACGTCAAAAAATATGAACACAAGAGAAAAAAATGTCCTCGGAAGCAACGCATATATATATATATATATATATATATATTAATGGCTGCCATAAATTAGCATGCCTCCTCACCTCTTCGAGAAAGTGTAGTGAAGATCAAGAATAATGGGGAATTTCCAGAGCATCAGGACCAGGTGTAGAACGCCAGATGAAGAAGAAGAAGGTGGTGGAAATGTGGGTTATCAAAATCAAATGAAGGATCAATAATATTGGTTTCCTTTACTTCAATCTACAAAGCAACAAAGGCCATACTGCAGAAGCTTGTAGTCTCTTCAAAAGCAGCAGATCCTGAAAGAAAGCAATGAAAAGCATGTAGAAGAAAGTTTTGTGTATTGTATGATTAGAACACATCTGAGTGAAGAAATTTAAATGTGGTGATTATCCGGGCTACAACACCAAGTACGGATTTGGGGGTGATGGCAACCCTAGCAAAACCTTCAAATTCGGCCTTAAATTATCTGTTTATCTTCACTTTTTGATTAGGTCTTGCTTGCTCTATGATTTCAGTTAATGTTGTTAACTTTTGTGCCAAATGTATGATATTTGGGACTCCTGTTTTATGATGTTTTTGAAGTTATATATTATGGCGTGGATCCATAATTACTTTGTAACTAAATGTAGACTCGGTTTTCTTAGCTATAGTCGAATGCTATGAAGCTTTTTTTTTTCTAAGTTTGTGTCATGTTATACTGGATTTTGGTGATTTGCTTTTTTACTTACTTTTATTTTTGAACTCTCCGGTAATTTAATTCTCATCTCCAACTTATGTTTTGATCAATCAACTTTTAAAAATTAACCTACAATTCTTCATTATTTTCAATAACTATATAATTTTAAAGATAGCTAGTATGTACAAGCTAGTTTGGCTATTATCTTGATGCTACATGGAAAATTGAGTATCTTTTTTCCACCTAGCTAAATTACCAGTATCAATACACAAGTATCATATTATCATTTAAATTGGGCCTAACAGAAAAGACCAAAAAAAATAATCTTGATTGATCTTTTCTAATTTAGTTATGTCAGTACAGCTTTTTTTCAATTTGGCTAGTTTAGCTAGAATAGTCATTATATTTATAATTACATTATATGGTAAGCTAGCTTGGTCAAATATAGGTGATAACAAGGGCAAGAAAAAAAATATTACTAAGAAATATTTGTTTAAATTGTTTTTTTGTTGGCCTAAATATCTGGATTTTAAAAATAAAGTTTGGGTACTTTGGTTGGTGCCTTTGTGGCATGGAATACAACGTTCAAGATTATACCATGAGTTGAATCGCATGTATAACTTGTGAATTTGAAATTTCCATCAATAGAAATCAAGTTATTGCACCTATTACAGGAATATTTCCGTTTTAATCAACCACTTTAATTGTTCCCTTTATACGAAAATTAGAATATGAGAATTAGAGAAAAAGAAAATTACAGAGAAAAGGGGATTGAAGTTATAACTAGGGTAGTTGTAGAAATAACCAAATTAAATACACTGACAGAGCGAGATATATATCTAAATTAATTCAGAAAATTTGTTAATAACACTGCCACGTCATAGTCGCTCATTGAGCTCTCATGTAGTTGGTGCTCAGCACATCAATTCTAACTATATATGCATACATATGGTTCGATTAAGTTCTAAATAACTAGTTCAAAGAAAATTTTAAACTTTCAATTACATGAATATGAATATTCTCACTAGTATAGTAAGAAGTAGTATTTATAGTTGAGTGAATGAGGAGGGTGATTTTTATGTGGCAAAACATAATTCTATACCAAGCTACTTGAAATAAAATAAAAATAAAAAATTAATCAAATCAAAATAAAAACTGCTCAAAGATATTAAAATTAAAAATTTTGAAGGCTCTATGGTCTGTGCTGATCGAATGGCCTCAAGGTCGTCATCACATGACGATGCAACTTAACTAGTCTACATTCTTGATGAAAATATTGCCATTTTTTTATTTTATGAAATATTTTAATATGCAATTTAAGGACATTTTGTTAATGATAAAAAGTTAGGAAATGGAGTAGTATATTATTGGTAGACTAGTGTTCATAATTTGGGTTTTTTTTAATGATATTGTTAAAAGTTCCTCCCTCTATTCCTTAAATTTTGTCACATTTTGATCGGCACAATTTTAAAAAATGTAAAGTAAAGAAAAGTGGGTTGACAAAGTTAGTGGAGTGTGAGTCATACTTTTAAATATTACTATTAATTTTATAATAAAATATAAGTGAAAATGAGTTAGTGGAATGTGGAGTATACGTGAACAATTTTATGGGACGGACGGAAATGAAAAAATATGTGACAAATTTTTAGGGACGAACGGAGTATACGACAATTCTGAAACCATACAATTTAGGATGTAATCTGATAATTTACCGTAATATCATATGGTTTATGAACAAACTTATTATTATTAATAATAAAGTAGTAGTACAAGTACAGAGTAGTGCAAAAGGAATAGACAAAATCTTAATTCTTTGAAAGTGCGAAACCAAACAAAATGGACAATATGTTTTACTTGGAATAAAAGAGAATCCAAAATAAAAAAACATGTAATGTAATAGTAATATTTTATTGAATGAAGCATAGATAGTAAAAGTCCATTAATGAAAGAAATTAACAAGTCGGAGGGTTGATGGCGCAGACGGCAGCAACTTTCTTAGCATTAGGAGAGTCAACATAGGGCTTCAACTGCGGGTTCTTGAGGTAGTCGCAGAAGCACGGCTGCTGCTCCTTGAGCTTCGCGCAGCACTCCGCCGACGGATCCTGCCCCGACGATATCGCCCCCAGGCACGGAAACAGCTTCATCGGGTTGCACTCCGCCGCCGCCGCATCCTGCACCACCGCAGCTGCCATCACAAGCATCACAAACAACGCCGCAATTCCCTTCATTTTTAACCTCTATTTCTTTGTATGCTATGTTAATTAAGAAATTATCAATTGTGTGAATTGAGTGGAGAGACATAGTGGGGTATTTATAGGAGGAGTGGAGTTGAGGTGAAACCGTCGCTGTTTTGAAATCTGTGGGCGGAATTGCGATTCACGTTTCTGCATGCCGACGAATGGGATTAATAGTAGATGCTCAGCTATGCTATTTCTAACTAACTCACTATCTTTATTTACACTCATTTCTAAGCTTCACCTTAACTACGTCTATAATTGTCTGCACACTTTTAAGTAGGTGGATGGTATTAATGCCAAATTTTAATCTTTTTCCAAATTTTTTAAGTTGTTTTTTTGAATTACTATAATTTACTACACAATTTTTACAAGTAAACCACATTATTATACTCCCTCCGTCTCATGTTACTTGAGGCGTTTCTTTTCGGCACGAGATTTAAGAAAGTTGTGTTTAGTGAGTTAAATAAAGTAGATGAGGGAATAAAGTAAGAGAAAGAAGAGAGAGTAAAGTAAAAGAAAGAATAAAGTAGGTGTGATTAGATGTTTTGTTTTTAGCCAAAAAGAGAAATGACTCAAGTAACTCGGGACAACCCCAAAAAAGAATACGACTCAAGTAACTTGGGACGGAGGGAGTACATTCTTCATAGGGTAAGCAGTGGGAACGGTAATATTAATACTATACGGATGTCAAAATAAATTTATTTATTTATTTATTACTACTATTTTAGGTTGGTATGATAACTTTCTGTCAAGTTAAAATCTCAGAAGATCACACAAGTCTACAGAGCGACTTTGTCTTGTTCTGCAGTTATATTAAACTTTTTGAGAGAATTTTCTTATAAGAAAAAAAACTTGACGGTATTTTTAAAATTGATATTCTATAAAATGTGATTGAAATAACGTATAATTAATACTAAGATTTAATTAAAGTTCAAAACTTGAATCTTATTCAGACAAATATGAAATATCCATATTTGATGCACACCCCCAATGGTAATGATGTGAACCCCAATTGTTGAGTGTCTTTTTCTACTTTGATAAATTACAATTAGATTATCATTTAAATTGGGCCTAACTGAAAAAACACCAAAAAGATCTTGTGTGATTTTTACTAATTTAGTTATATCATACAACCTTTTTTCGGTTTGGCTAGTGTAGCAAGAATAGTAATTACAGCTAATATGATAAGCTTGGTCAAAAATAGGCGATAACAAGCAACACGAAACAATCAGATTTACTTGAACTAAAATAAAGCGACAAAATTCACTAGTTCACATTTGCACCACACTTCACAGTTTACACATAACTATTTTATTCTTTCTGATAATACTCCAATGGTTATGAGAGTAAATATCAATTTAAATTATAAACTATATTCAATTTAGAGAAAATATTCTAATGGTAATTAGAAATTCCTGTTTAAATTGCAAATTATATACTACTCCATGGCCAACGTATCCATGTTTTTAAAATAAAGTTTGTTTGGAGGCATGGCATATTACACGAGGTTCTGTTTTGCCATGAGTTGAATTTTTTGTATCACTCTCTCTCATAACTTGATTTCCCTCGTGAAAGTTCCACCAAATCAAATTGTATTAATGCACCTATTACACGAATATTTCCATTTCTTCTCACTTTATTCAACCACTTTAATTACATATGTATATATAGTATGGGCAACTATATACATGAGAACTATTATGCTAGATGCTACCTTATTTGACAATCGATATACGTGAGCGCATTTGGATTTTATTAAGATTATTTCTTTTTAATTTATATATTTAATCTGTTTATTAATACAATAGAAGTTGTCATTGTCGTCGTTAAATTTTACAAATAATATAAAAACAAATCTTGATTACATAAAATATGCTACATACAGGGGCGGACGCATAAAAAATTGACTATAGGGACTGAACTTTTTTTTTATCTGACTATAGGGACTGAACTTCACTATATATTTTTTCATGATCAAATATAATATATATATATATATAATTATACAATATAAAAACCGCGAAAACTGTAAAAATGCATATATATTTAATATAAAGTAGTCCAAAATATATCTAATAAAAAGAACATGTCATCACTACTAGAAAAATTTCCTAATACTACATCTTACTAATGGCACTTTGTAAACATTGTCATAACATATGGCTTATCAGTACACCAACGTTTCACTACGTTTATTTCAATTAGTATTACTGCATTTTAAGTAACTCTCGTATTGAGACCCTTATAGACTTAAAATTTTATAATAAAAATAATCCTAACAAAAATAAAATAAAATAAAATAAAATAAATTAAAATTAGAAGCGCTAAACTATTTCAGTTACCCTCTCTCACCAATTCACCTTCTACCGCCCTCGATTTCGAAAAATCCCCAAATCCTAATTTTCATTCCATTGATCCCAATTTCATCAGGATATTGATTTCAAATAATCCTCAAATCCTAATTTTCATTCCATTGATCCTCAATTTCATCAGGATATTGATTTGCACGACCGGTTGCAGATACTTGCGGAGCATATGATTTTGAGTGTTCGCAGCTTCCAGGTGATTCAAGGTTCGATTTTTGTGACATGATTCAGGAAATATCATACAGTGTTATTTTATGATATTTTGATAGAGACATCAGTTGTCAGCAATAATCTACGCTTTTATATGAAACTAGTATCTCTCCCGTGCTATGCACGGCCCATTATATTTTTTTCCAGAATATATATAATACCAAATAATTATGTGGCATAAATATTAAATGAAAAATAATTTATCATAATTAATCCATAATAGAGATAGAAATTATAAATTATTGAGTTTCATTTCATTGCAATATAGTAATCCTATACACTAAAAACCCAAACCTCGAAACCTAAATCCTGAACCCTTAACTTTAGTAGAAATTATAAATTATCGAGCTTCATTTCATTGCAATAATATTGTGATCCTATACACCCCAAACCTCGAAACTTAAATCCTATACCCTTAACTTTAAAATATACTCATCATGACCAACAATGAGCCAAATATCAATAAATTCCCCCTCCGTCACAATTCAATTTTAATTTGTTGATCACTTATTCTATTTTGAGGGTTTTAGATATGTATTCGATATCTTACACTGGGTTGGCCTACTTGATAATTCTTACTGTAGTGGAGGTTTTTTATCTGAATCTTGTCTGTAAATCTGTTTATATGATCATATCAAGAAAGTGCTTTACAATAGGCCTATGTGAACGGTAAACAAAAAAAATCTTGTTTGCAGTCATCCAAGGATTAAAATGAAAAGGTTTTTAAATCAAATAACATAAATGGCAATTGAAATATCAAACGTTAAATATTAGAAGTGGTATAACATTGATGTTGATTTAACTCATATTTAATCACGATGGAAATCATCATCTAATTATATCACATAATTTATTTCAAAAAATGCTTACAATGGAGGCTTTGAATCCTAATAGGAGATGAATGATCATTACAGCCGTAGATAGTGGATAATTATGTCAATTAATTCATAATCAATTTTTATATTTGAAGATAGAAACTACAGGGTGAATTTCAAATTGTGCTTCCAAAATTTAATGAGTTCAAAGTGGAAGATATAATTTTTTAAAATTGCATTTACATCCCTGGCATAAAATTGCATTTACAACCCTTTGCGCGACTTAAAATATTTTTATTTTATTAATACATTGTGAATAAACTAAATAAAATAAGAAACATCGTTACATAAGATTTAAAAAATAAAATAAAATGTACTATACACAACATGTTAAATAATTTTAAAACTAAATCAACATGGAACATTTGTTAATTAGAACATTTACATAGATCTCTACAATAAAGAAAAATATCACCCTTAACAACATACACACTTCAATACTAAAACACTATTAATATGAAATCAATATAAATATTTAATATACAACTTAAAATATTATAAGGACAATAATATTGTGATAAAAGACAAAATGATGGACCACAAACAACACACATATATAAATATTAATAGTAAAACTTAACATTAGAACAACAAAACAATAATTCAAAAATTATGAAAAAACTTATTTGTAAACAACTTTAACAGTTTCCTCTTTTAACACCTAAATTGATGATTTATACATGTGGGCTAAAAAAATGTGATACTTCATGTACTTTGTCGTCTTTTATGCTCTTCTTCTTCTTTGCTTCCTTTTGCCATTTCATTGACTTTTGGTGTTTTCTTTGCACGAAAAACTACGTAAGAAACAACATCAATAAAGAAAGGAGGATGGATAAAAGACTGATGGAGCAACACGCTAGCATTCTCCATCATTGTGTACGTCGATGCACATAAGTTAAGCTTGAATTTATTCACTATTTTTTACAAATGGAATTTGTGCATTGTTTTTGACTGAGCTAATGTGTTCGAATTAGTACTATTTATAGACAAAACTGGGTGTAACCATCCAACATATAAATGGATTTAATTATATAATGTAACCGTTGTTAATTGTTATATCTAATAATTAGGTTTGTAACTCATGTATTTGGAAGAAATTCCATTATTGGGAATCAAACTCCTCCTATCATTAAAGAAAATGTAACGTGCTTATTATGGGACGCATATCATTGGTTCCACCATTCATTCAAATAATTTGAAATTATATAGTAATAAATGGATGAAATTATAATGTAACCGCTACGAATTTAAAAATTAGTTCCAAAGTTATTTAAGACAATGCTTAAATTAGTTGCTCAAATTGATAAGAAACGTCCACTAAACACTAAATGTTTAAAATCTCACCCAAAAATTTCACTATAGTAAATTCATGTTGTGAATTAATTACATGATAGAGGCTCTGAGCCCTAATAGGAGATGAACTATCATTACAACCCAAGAGAGTGGATAATTATGACAATTAATTCATAATTTATATTTGAAGATAGAAACTGCCGGATGAATTTAAAATTGGGCTTACCGAAATTTAATGAGTTCAAGTGAAAGATTTAATAGTTTTTCTTAATTGCATTTACCTCCATTCCACAAAATTTTTATTCAAAAGGTCCCAAAACTCAACTTTTATATATGTATAGATGTTTTGTTATTTCAGTTTACCATTTATTGAATGCAATTTTGTATGAATGCACGAGGGGAGGGCTTGTTGTATTGTCATATTATTCACTGTCTAAGTTAGGTTTTCTTGTATTATTTATGGTGAATTTTGTTTTCCTATGGCTAATTTCCCCAATTGTATGAATTATCTATTGTGATTTCGGTTTATGTATGGCTTGAGAGCCCAAGTGTGTATTTCCATGATATCTAAATGTATTGACATATTTCATTCAATTCAATACAATTAGGTTTCATAGACTCTGATACGATTCCCAGGCAACCACCGCATCAACACAACGCCGAGCTGCGCGACGCCGAGCTGCACGATGCCGAGCTGCGCGACGCCGAAGAGCACAATGCCGAGCTGCATGGCGACGCCGAAAATCTGCATGGCGACGTCGAGAGATCGGAGGGAAGATCAGCGAGAGGCGAGAACGACATGCAGACGTCGGTCGCGACAACAAGGGGAAGAAGAGTTCGGCGCGCGCCTCTCCGATTCGGCGATTACGTCGCGAAGTAGAATTAGGATTCTCTTTTTCCTTTTAGATTTTATTTCCTTTTTATGTCTTTCTTATTTTTGGTAACTTAGTTATTTTAATGAGTCGAGCATATCTATAAGCTCCGTTTCGGGTTTTCTTTGTTGGTTCTTTCCCGAGATGCATTAGGTTTAGAAGTCGAACCAACCCTAGGGTCCTTAGTCTATAAATAGGGCTTTGTTTATCAAGTTACGGATGAATAAGAATTACAATATTTGCCCACAAAATACGTGAGTTTATCTAAACCTAGTTCGCCGCTGCCCGACGGAGAATCCTCCGCGCACAGCCGCTGCTAGAAGACGCCGCCGATCCTGTGTAGGACGCCGGAGTTATCGTTGGATCGCCGCGCAACCCCGCCGCCGATCACGTTGAGGTAATAAGGCCTTAACATCTGGTGCTTTCATCCAGTACTCATGAAAGGTTTCGACAATAACGGCAAGGCCGTTTGGGGGGGGGGACACAACGATTCCTACCCGCCATACAGATTCGGGGGTCGTCCGCCGAGGACGAACCGCCGCGACGGTGGAGGTTTCCACCGACAACATGGGGACGACGGCGAGGGGGAGATTCGCCAACCCGAGGAGTCGCGCAGGGAAGAGACCAACACTACTACCTTGGCTCAGGTTTTGGAGAGGTTGGAACGTTTGGAGAAATTCGATTCAGCGAGGGAAGATCCGGATCGCCGCGGCGGGAATCTTGGAAGTTCTTGGTCACGCGGAGCGGTGAATCCGCCAGAGTATGACGACGAAGACGATTGGGGATTTGATGAGACACGTCGCATGCGCAACGGAGGGACATTTGTTCGGGGTAAAAACCCTAATTGGGGTTTACGCGAGGGGCAACCCGACACGAGGCTGAGACGCGATCAATGGGGTCGCCATGGTCCGGGATGGACGATGCAGGGAACCCCCAACTCGAGGCTGGCGCCCGGAGGGTTCGATCAATCATACGACCGGCCTCCGACATGCTGGGACCCCCCCCAGCGATATCAGGGTACCGTGCCTGGTTTCGACAGACCACCGGGGGTAAAGATGGATCCGCCCAGGTTCGACGGGTCAGACGCGACTAATTGGATCGCAAGAGTCCAATATTATTTCAATCACCTTATGATGCCCGAGGCTCAACGATTACATTACGCGGTGATGCTGTTTGATCAACCTGCAGCTGAATGGGTCTTTAATTACTGCGCGAATAACGAATTCGTCACGTGGAATGAGTTTCTGGGGGACGTTCGCCACCGTTTCGATAGAAAGAGTTTTCAAAATTACTTTGGGTTGTTGGCCAAACTCACGCAAACGGGATCACTTTTGGAGTACCACAATACATTTGAAAAATATTTGAATCGGGTCCATGGAGTCCCGGAATCAGAGTTATTCACTTTGTTCGTAGCTGGCCTCAAACCGGACATTCAGGAGCGCGTGAAGTTGCACAGACCGGAATCATTGGCAGCCGCGATGGCCTTGATTTTGGAGTGGACGGAGGAGATACATGACCGTGGGGCACAGGCAGCCTTTTCAACCGTGCCTCGTCGCGCTTGGCAGAATCGTGATGGACGGGGGCAGTCAAGTACCTCGGCAGCACCGACATCCGCATCGGTCACAACCGCCGTGGGCCAGACCACGGGTTCAGTGGGTCGCAGTGGGGAAAGGCCGCGACCCGGCATGATACGGGTATCCCAAGCGGAAAAGGCGGAGCGAGCTCGTCAGGGTTTGTGTTATTATTGCCCCGAGAAGTGGATTGTAGGGCACGTGTGCAAACAGCGATTGCTATGCTATGCGGAGGAGGACGATGAGAACGACGGTGTTGCGGAGGACCAAGCGGTTGATGAGTCTGTGCCAACAGATATTTCGCATATTCACGCGATGGACGGTGGTCGTCGTTCTCGTCCGATGAAGGTCGTGGGATGCATACAGGACCACGAGGTGTGTGTCTTAATTGACACGGGTAGCGACAGGGATTTTCTACACCCTAAGATTGCGGAATCGTTACACTTACCCCTCTCGCCGATAAGGCCGTTCAAGGTAGTTGTAGGCAACGGGGGGGCCTTACTGTGCACTCACGTGTCCAAACAGACGAAGTTGGAGGTACAAGGGTCGGTGTTCTTGGTGGATTTACATATACTGCCTATTCACGGCCCAGATGTAATTCTAGGAATGGATTGGCTGGAGTCGTTGGGCAAGGTGACCGCAGATTTCGCAGGAAAAACTTTGGAATTCACTCACAAGGAGCGACCTATTACTTTGAAGGGGGTGGTACCACCGCCCCGCAAGATAGACAGAACGTCCTTGGCTGCTTTGATGTCTCCATCGATCGGGTTAGAGGTTTTTGAGATCATGCTCTTGGAACCGGAAACCACTATTACCACACAAGATGTCCGGGAGGATTTTCCTGCTGATCTAACACCACCCATCACGACAGTGTTGGAGACCTTCCGACCGGTGTTCAGCATGCCATCCGGGATGCCTCCGTCACGCCCCTATGATCACCGGGTACATTTGTTGCCAGGCACGAAGCCAATCAACGTCAGGCCGTATCGCTATCCCTACTTTCAGAAAAACGAGATAGAGCGGCAGGTCAAAGAGATGCTCGAGCAAGGTATCATCCAGAGAAGCAACAGTCCGTTTTCTTCACCGGTACTCCTTATTCGTAAGAAAGACGGTACCTTCCGCTTCTGCATCGACTATCGTGCGCTGAACACCGCCACAGTGCCGGATCATTTCCCTATCCCGACAGCGGACGAGCTTTTTGATGAATTGGGTAAAGCTCGTGTTTTCACCAAGCTTGACTTGCGATCAGGTTACCATCAGATAAGGATGCATGACGAAGATGTATTTAAGACGGCTTTTCGTACCCATGACGGACATTTCGAATTCTTGGTGATGCCTTTTGGGTTGACGAATGCCCCGTCTACATTCCAGGCGGCAATGAACGCGATTTTTCAACCTATGCTACGAAAGTTCGTCATTGTCTTTTTCGACGACATACTGGTTTACAGCCCGACTATGGAAGTTCATGAAGAACACTTGTCCGCAGTATTGATGGTTCTGCAGACCAATAGTTTCGTCGTCAAATTATCAAAGTGCTCTTTCTGCAAATCGACCGTGGAATATTTGGGACACTTGATCAGCAATGGATCCCTTAAAGCAGACCCAAATAAAATTAGTGCAATGACGGCTTGGCCGAAACCAAAGAATGTGAGACAGCTTCGCGGGTTTTTGGGATTAACCGGCTATTACCGCCGCTTCATAGCCGGATACGCCTTGATTGCGTCTCCCTTGACGGATCTGTTGAAAAAGGATGCCTTTGTATGGACCCCGGAAGCAGATTCGAGTTTCTTAGACCTGAAAGGAGCAATGACGACAGCCCCCGTACTTCGTCTGCCGGATTTTGATAAGACTTTCTGCGTCGAGACGGATGCCTCGAACACGGGCATTGGGGCAGTGCTACTCCAAGACAATCACCCAATTGCATTCTTCAGTAAGAAACTGGGTCCGCGACGACGGGTCGCGTCCACTTATCACAAGGAATTATATGCCATCGTCGAATCAGTGCAGAAATGGCGTCAGTATCTGTTAGGGAGGGAGTTTGTCATTCGGAGTGATCAGAGGAGCTTGAAAGAATTGCTCCATGCGATAGTGCAAACGCCGGATCAGCAGCTGTATGCGCGCAAACTCATGGGATATAAGTTCCGTATTGAGTACAAGAAGGGGAGCACAAACCGAGCAGCCGACGCGTTGTCCCGCCGCGAGGAAGCCGAGCAGCCTGACCTGCACGAAGACGCGTCCTCGACAGCCGAGGCGAACCTGGACACAGACACGACCTCGGACGCCGACGAGGGCGACGAAGCAGCGCACGCGTGCGCCCTCCTCACAGCAGCGTCCCATCCTATTCCGCACCTTGTGGACTTGCTTCGTCGGGAAACATCTTCGTCCCCGGAGATGCGGGAGATCACGAGGGACATAAAGGAGGGGCGGGCCCTACCGCATTTATCATTGGTGAACGGGCTGGTATACTACAATCGTCGAATATTTGTGAGCTCACGATCATCGGCACGGACGCCTATATTGATCGAATACCACAGCTCGAAATCAGCGGGCCACCCTGGGTTCGAGCGTACGCTGCGTCGCGTGACTGCGGATTTTTACTGGCCGAATATGAAGAAGGAGGTAAAACAGTTCGTCGAAGCTTGCGTGGTGTGCCAGACGACGAAGTACTCTACCCAGAAGCCTGCAGGGTTGTTACAACCGCTACCAATTCCGTCCCAAGTGTGGGAGGATGTCTCCATGGACTTTATTACGGGTTTGCCGCAATCACGGGGCTACACTGTAGTCATGGTGGCCGTGGACCGTTTGTCTAAATATGCACATTTTGCCCCATTGCCGACGAATTTTGATACGATAAAAGTGGCCAATGTGTTTATTGATACAGTTGTTCGCCATCACGGTTTTCCGAAGACGTTGGTCTCGGACAGGGACTCGGTGTTCTTAAACCAATGTTGGAAGGATTTGATGCGGCTTAGTGGCACGAAATTGAACTTCTCAACGGCTTACCACCCGCAATCGGACGGTCAGACGGAGGTACGGAACAGGGGATTGGAGCAGTATCTGCGAGCGTTCACTGCCGATCGTCCATCCAAGTGGTCAAATTTTCTACCTTGGGCGGAGCTGGCTTTGAATTGTTTCCATCATGCGGCCTTGGGAATGTCTCCGTACAAGGCCCTCTATGGCCGGGACCCACCGAGCTTGATTTTTGCGGAACCTTCGAGGTCGACGCCACCGGAGGCGGCGGAATTGATACGCCAACGAGGGGAGTTATTGGTGGAGTTAAGGCGAAATTTGGAACGCGCACAGCAGCGTATGCGCGAATCCGCTAACAAACATCGTCGCCACTTGGAGTTTAAGGTGGGTGACTTGGTCCTATTGAAGCTCCAACCATATAGGCAACACTCGGTGGCTCGTCCACGGTCGGCCAAGCTAGCTCGTCGCTACTATGGCCCGTTTGAGGTATTAGAGCGTATTGGACCAGTTGCATATCGATTGCGCTTGCCGGAAGGGAGTAGGATCCACAACGTATTTCATGTGAGCCTCCTTCGCGCGTTTGTGGCAGGCAACGACTCGGGAATGGGCATGGACCTGCCGTCTGAATTCTTTGGAGATCGGCCGGTTGTCTATCCGGTCCGGGTGTTGGACAGACGCATGTTATGGCACGATGATCGACCCTTGGAGCATGTGTTGGTTCGTTGGTCCGATGGAACTGAGTCGCCGACGTGGGAACCGCTGGAACTAGTGCAGCGCAAGTTTCCAAATGTGCTCCTTGAGGACAAGGAGGTTGCTATGGAGGGGGGAGTTGATACGATTCCCAGGCAACCACCGCATCAACACAACGCCGAGCTGCGCGACGCCGAGCTGCACGATGCCGAGCTGCGCGACGCCGAAGAGCACAATGCCGAGCTGCATGGCGACGCCGAAAATCTGCATGGCGACGTCGAGAGATCGGAGGGAAGATCAGCGAGAGGCGAGAACGACATGCAGACGTCGGTCGCGACAACAAGGGGAAGAAGAGTTCGGCGCGCGCCTCTCCGATTCGGCGATTACGTCGCGAAGTAGAATTAGGATTCTCTTTTTCCTTTTAGATTTTATTTCCTTTTTATGTCTTTCTTATTTTTGGTAACTTAGTTATTTTAATGAGTCGAGCATATCTATAAGCTCTGTTTCGGGTTTTCTTTGTTGGTTCTTTCCCGAGATGCATTAGGTTTAGAAGTCGAACCAACCCTAGGGTCCTTAGTCTATAAATAGGGCTTTGTTTATCAAGTTACGGATGAATAAGAATTACAATATTTGCCCACAAAATACGTGAGTTTATCTAAACCTAGTTCGCCGCTGCCCGACGGAGAATCCTCCGCGCACAGCCGCTGCTAGAAGACGCCGCCGATCCTGTGTAGGACGCCGGAGTTATCGTTGGATCGCCGCGCAACCCCGCCGCCGATCACGTTGAGGTAATAAGGCCTTAACAGACTCATCCCCAGTCAATCCAATTTGAGGTATTCCATTATTGATAACTTGTTGTTTGTCTAAATGGCTAATGTTGTTCTGGTTTTGATTTAATTATGTTGGATGCAAGTGAAACTGGTGGTGCAAGGAGGGGTTTGAGACTTGGCAAGATTAAAAAAAATTTGTGGCGGCGCAATGAGTGCAAGGGTAGAAGGAGTTCGTATGATCCAGGTAATGGCATTTTCTGTAAAATCTGCAGGGTTTCTGTCCTAATTTGTTTATGCTTTCGTATTTTGAGTTCTTGACGTGGGATTAGTTGAATATGAAGAACTAATAAGCTATAAAACATTATATAATTTCACATTTATTATGAGGCATTGATCATAACAAATGGGATTGGCAGAAACATGGCGAAACGTTTAGTCTAGGCCATAATTTTGTACATCTTATAATGCATGTGTTACACTTCTATATTTTTATTTTATAGCTTAAACGTAGTAACAAATTGGAGCCATCTCACCTTGAATTTGGGTGCAGTGTGTTTGATGGTTTGTGATTTTCATTATAATTCTTATTGTATTAGGGATTGGTTTTGAGCTTTATGGGTGTAGATCATGTGTAAATATTTGTATGAGTCAAGACTAGAAAACCTATGTTTTGATGAGCTTTAGCCAAACGAATCATATTTGGGGTGCACTGGGTTAGCTTCCATGATAACAAGGCCATCCCCTCCTTGTGGACTTGTGTGTTTTTGCTAACGATCCTTCACTTGAGAAGTTTGGCTTGGACTAAGCAAAGTGATAATTAGGGATGAGGAGACAAGTTAGTGGTGGAAAAGAAATTTGTCGGGCAATCCAAAACCACAACAAGTTAAGAGGCGATGGATCAGGAGGGGGTGGAGTAGGAGCAGGCGGCGGTGCAGCAGCAGGAAGGAGAGAGGGATGATGAGGAAGGAGGAACGGCGGTACAATAATAACAACAGGGGAAGGATGGAAGAGGTGGAAGGGAGTATGTGGGTGCGTATGGCAGGTACGCGCCTATAGGAGAATTTGTCTCGTTAATTTATGGTATTTAGGTATATTTTCTAAAGTAATCACGACCCTTTCACCGGAGAGAAAGAGGAAACCAGAAAGTAAATATATTGTTAAGATCATTTTATTCTTAGTGACTCAAAATTGTTGATGTTTACATGTGAGATCTATTAGGTCAGAGAGCATTTATCGCTGGTGTAGCTGATGATAATGGATATGGTTAGGCTATTGCAAAATATTTAGCTGTTGTAGGAGCGGAAGTTCTCCTTGGCACATGGGTACCTGTAAGTGGAATATCTGAAATTGCAGTCTCATTTCTCTTTGATATGGTGTATATGATGATATTTGAAATTGAAGTTGTATATGACTATAATTTATTTTGTTCATATTGTTGCAGATTCGAGTATAAAGGATAATGAGCGGTGACCCTTATGCATTAGTGTGTTGGATAGTGACGTGTACTGCAATAATCGCACCTCAGCTAAGCAAGCAGCGTGTTGTCATCTTTACCCCAAATTATTCACTCTCTATCATACGTTCAAATCCCTTGAGATTGTTTTACATTGTTAGTCAAATGACTTAAACGACTAGATACTTTGGATTTCTATATATTCAAATTTATCATTTTATTTGAATGAGTTGTTTATAAAGTTTTGTCGGGTGATTAGTTATAATTTGATATGACTATTGTACGACAGAAGTAAAACTGTTATTGTATACAAAAAATATAAATTTAAAATTTTTAAAGGATGAATGTTTATATTATTGAACTTTGTGGGTATAGTTTTAAATTCCATACAATTGTAGGGGATAATATAATTATAAACATTTATAGGTGGTATTTTGTAATTTATTAGTTGTAGTAAGTTGGTGTAGTCTTGGACAACATATTATGGCACTTTGTAGTGCAACTTCACGAGATTTTGCTTGACATTTTTAGGCGAAGTAATAGATACTCTATCCTTGCACTTAATCTATTACCACATCTTGCCTCACTGCACTTGAATCAAGTGCCACGAAAGATGAAATGTCACAACAATATTTCTTTATTGGCATTTTCAAGTGTCATGAAATGCTAATTTTCTAGTAGTGATAGATGTTGCTTTTACATCTAAAGCGGTGACAACTGAATTCTACGTGTTCTCATCGATTGAAAATGTTGCAAGATTTTTTCGTTATCAATCATTGAAAACAGGTCCTTCGTACACAATTAAACTATCATTCATCCACTCATCTCCCATTCGATTTTGCAAGTCAGTCTTGATAGTCTTCATTGCAAAAAATGTTCTCACAACAGAAGCAGTAGCAACGGGTAAAACCAATGCCAACTCAATAATCCGATAAACTAACGGAAAAACCAAATGCTTACCACTTTTGACCATTTCAGTAGCAACGTCTCCTAAGTTGTTTAAGGCAGCAAATTGAGTATGACATCGTACATTAGCAATAAAAATTACTAAGTTGAAGTGGAAGACGTGAACAATCATTTGGAGAGAAGTCCTCGTGATATAAAGTATCAAGACGGATTAATTAATTCCAAAGAAAAAAACCCTTCTGTTTCTATTCTTTAATTTTTTAAAATCTTATAAACGGGTGCCACTTAAAATTTACACTCCTTTTACTTAAATTTTAATAAAAAAACGTGCCCACTTTAAAAAGTGATAGTAGCGCTTTTAAAAAACGTTCTCTCTTTTTAAACAAGTCGATTAAAACAAGTCAAAGAAAGTGGGGTTCATTTGACTTACTTTTATATTAATTAATTCATTTAAACTCGTCTTCTTTCATCTTAGCTTCTCAAAACGCCATTGTTAGGGCATTGTTAGAGCATCTCCAATAGCACTGGACGTCAAATAGCCATCAAATAGCTTTCACACTGCCACATCATCAGCACTACAATTCTCCTGCCACATCAGCTTGCCACATCAACTGGACATCAAATAGCCCTCACATAGCCTTCACACTACCTATCCACATCACTAATAACAATTATATAATTTAATTTACACTCGTATCAACATACGGAATTTAATTTACGAGACAAATACGGGAAATTCGAATAATACTATTAAAATTTAGAAAGTACATTAATTTTTAAAAAAGTACAATAATTTAAAAAAAGTACAAAAATTAAAAAGTACAATTAAAAAAGTACAATATTTCTATATGGAAACATAAAACATTCAAGGATGTCTCTATAAAAGAGAGACAACCTAGAATGATTTTTGTCCCACATCGAATGTGAAACATAAAACATTCAAAGATGTCTCTATAAAAGAGAGACTACCTAGAGTGGTTTTTGTCCCACATCGAATGTGGAACATAAAACATTCAAGGATGTCTCTATAAAAGAGAGACTACCTAGAATGGTTTTTGTCCCACATCGAATGTGGAACATAAAACATTTAATGATGTCTCTATAAAAGAGAGACAACCTAGAATGGTTTCATAATTCGCAAGCCCATTAAATATATATGGGCTATTACGAATTTCTTGTATAAATTTATTTGTAAAAATTGTTTTTAAATATTAAAAACAATTTTTATAAATAAATAGTATTTTTAATTTTTTTTTAAAATTCGAATTTTTTAAATTCGAATTAAAAAAAAAATTAATCCGACGCCGGTTTGGCGCCGATCCGGGACGCACAATGGCGCTCGTGAGGATCGGCGTCGGAACCGGCGTCAGCGCGGGAATCGGCATGGCGACGCCGATTTTGACGCCGATTTCGCCGACGCCAGTTCCAATGGTTCGGCGTCAAACCGGCGTCGGCGAAAAATCGGCGTCGCGGTGGTGACGCCGGTTATTGGAGATGCTCTTATGCTTCCTCCACTAATGTGCTTATGCACTCTTACACATTTACACTAGTCTATTTTCTTCTATAATAGTCAACTAGCTAGAAGCGCTCAGTTAACACCTTGCTTGTTGCTTACCATTCTCCATGTAATGAATCCTCAATGTAGTTGCTTGAATACATTCAATATATTTTAATTTAATAATATTATCTCTTCTTCCATGGCGTTTTTTCACAATTTTTCGTGCGTATGAGAATGAAGGAAATAGCCCAAAAAGTGGGATAAAAACTTATTTTCGCGTTGAATTGGTTTGTGTCACCTGATCGGATAGGCTATGGTGACACAGTCATGAGTCATCTGTCTGAGGTGGGCATTTTGTCCCAAATTAGGCAGTTGACCCGACCGGGTAGGTGTCGGGTATGTTGGTGGCACGAAGCCACCTACCCGGTCACACACCGAAGACATCTATATTACTACCTCTTGCAATATATTTTTAAATTCAAAATTAAAATTTCAGTTCATGATGATAAATTTAAAATGGGAGTCGACAAATTCACGATTTGAATAGAGACATGAGTAACGGGAAAATGAAACTACTGTTCACAGTTCACGTCAAACATCAATAAATTATGAACAGAAAAAAACAGTGTTTGAATAAGAATATGGGTTTGAGTGATCGGTATTGCCTATTGTAATGCTGGTGTCTAAAACTTGGAAAAATATCGACTAGTTTATACTACTTTTACATGGCATAAACCTATCCATATACGAAAGTAAATGAATAGTGCAATAAATGAATCCGGCCAAAATGACCAGAAATAAATATTTTGGAGATCTATATAGCATAGGGCTAATCTATCCGTCTTTGTCACTTTGATTTTACTTTTCTCTCTCCCTCTCCTACATTGATGATCAGGTAAATTCTTCTTCTTTTCTGCTCTTGCATATGATCTTCACAACTTACTTCACTATGGATTTATTAGATCATCTTCAATGGCGGACGTCCGGTCGGACATCCGCGACGGGCGACCGGGACGTCCGCCATTGTGGCGTTTCAACTCGGATACGGACGTCCCGTAAGGACGTCGGATGTCCTCGGACGTGTGGGCGACGGGCGGGCGGATGTCCCCCATTGTGGCGTGGGTCGGACGTCCGGGTCGGACATCCGGTATATTAAATTTTTTTTAAAACTCTATATATACTGCTCGTTAAAATTCATTTCATTCGCACCACTTGTGTTAACAAGTTTCTCTCTCTACATCTCTATTTTCAAGTATATCTACAATGGCTAGTGACAGTGATAGCGAGGATGAATTGGAGGTCGCTGTGGAAGGTGCGATAGATAGGCTGCTACACCAGAGGGAGCAGCGGCGGCAGCAGGCGGCGGTACATCGGCCGATCCGTCGTTGAATTATAATACCCTGTGACCACATTGCTGCACATATTCGGTTGTATCAGGACTACTTCGCTCCGCAACTGCGTTTTGGGGATGTCTTATTCCGGTGACGTTTTAGGATGCATCGTCCGCTGTTTATGCATATCGTGGGTGCTTTAGAGAGAAGATACCTGTATTTTAGGATCAGGGAGGATGCAGCTGGCAAACCCGGACTCACGTCCTTACAGAAGTGCACTGTCGCAATCAGACAACTGGCGTACGGAGGCGCGGCCGACATGTTCGACGAGTACCTCCACATTGGCGAGTCGACAGCCGTCGAGTGTCTGCAGAATTTTTGCGCGGGCGTGAGAGCGATATTCGATGAGCGGTATCTTCGGAGTCCGAGCCCCGAAGACTGCCAGAGTCTGATAGATATGCATGGGTCGGTGCACGGGTTCCCTGGGATGTTGGGCAGCATAGATTGTATGCATTGGGAGTGGAAGAACTGCCCCACCGCCTGGAAGGGGATGTAGACTACTGGCTTCAAAGCCAAGCATCCCACGATGATCCTTGAAGCTGACTACTGGCTGTGGATATGGCATGCTTATTTTGGAGTCGCCGGGTCGAACAACGACATCAACGCTCTCCAGTCGTCGCCCCTGTTCAATGCTCAGTGCAATGGCGTTGGTCCCGCCATCAGTTTCGTCGCCAACGGCAACCAGCACAATATGAGATACTATTTGGCGGATGGGGTATACCCAAACTGGCCCGTCTTTGTGAAGACAATCAAGCATCCGCTCGGACAAAAGAAGTCATACTTTGCGAGCCGTCAGGAAGCAGCGCGCAAGGATGTGAAGCTGGCATTTGGTGTGCTCCAGAGTCGATGGGCGGTAGTCAAGGGTCCTGCACGGCAGTGGTATATTCCCAACATCGGCGATGTCATGTACGCATGTATCATAATGCACAACATGATTGTCGAAAATGAAGCTGCGGAACTGACTCAGTGGACCAATGAAGATGATACGGGTGCAGGTCCAAGTCACGGCGTGGCCACCGCGAATGTGAATATGGGGTACCTCATGGAGAGGTCGAGCGGATGCGTGCATTTGCCGACATGCGGCAAACAAATGCCCATGTTCGACTTCAGAACGATATTATCGAAGAGGTTTGGACGCGGAAGGGTTGACGTTGATGTTAGTACTTTTTTTTGTTTTATTACTATGTAATTTTTTTTTTCAAATCATGTATGTTTTTTTTAAATGAAGTTGTTAATTTTTCCCGTTCGTATTCGTGTTGAAATTTTATTTCCGTAAACGTAAATTGCTTTATTTGTGAATTTGTGATTTTTTTTATTGCGGGAAGTCCTAGTGGGAAGGGCGATGGGAATGGCGGATTGTGAAGGGGATGTCATAGTGACGTGGCAGTGGGATGGGAAGTCCTAGTGACGTGGCAGGAGGTGTTTTTGGGAAGTTCTAGTGGATGTCCGAGTGGGACATCCGCCCACTGGAGATGCTCTTATATCAATGCCTTCAAATCTATTTTATGAGGAAACAGGACTACATAGTTCGGATTTTTAGCAGAAAAATAAAAACAGACAAAATAGTAGAGTTCTTCAATATTCCACTTTAACATTTAGAGCACCCACAACCGTGCTCTTGCCAGCGGCACGGTTGTGGGCCCGGGCGGTACTATTCATGCCTGCTCTCTGACAAGAGCACAACACCCACAACTGTGCTCTTCCGCAAGGACGAGCACAATTAATATAAAATTCAATTACACAAAAATATTTTCATAATACTAAAATTCATTAAAAAAAAGCACAATAAAAATTACAAATTACAAATAAAATAAAAAGACATAATTAAAATCCTAAAAATTAAAAATTACATAATTAAAATACTAAAAATTAAAAATTACATAATTAAACTCCTAAAAATTAAAAATTACATAATTATTGGCTAATATCATCGTCGTGACCGGACATAGTGGTGTTGTAGGGTGTGAGAGGAAGATGAAAATGGATATGAGAGATTGAAGATGAGAATGGAGATGAGAGAATGATGATGAGAATTGTGTAGTGAAAGTGTGAATTTTTGGGAGTGAAATTGGGGATATTTATAGATGAAAGTGTGTATTTTTGGGGTAAAAAAAATGAAAAAAAAATTAAAAAGGTGTAAAAAACGGTTATAAACGGATATATTTTTTTGGGGAAGTGAAATTTTTTTTTTATCGGTTTTTTAATTAAAAAACCGATTTTTTTTTAAAAAAAATTTTAAACTCAACGGATATGCCGTTGACAAATGGGAGGGCGACACGTGTGCGTCCGCTGGCACGGACGTGCTCGATACATCGAGCAGCGCCGTGCCAGCGGCGCGGCTGCAGCGGCGGCGGTCCTTCGCCTTGCCAACGGCGCGGACGGCGGTGGCGACTTTCGCCACCGCTGCGGATGCTCTTATTCCAAAACTATAACCATCCTTTCCAAATACTCCATTTGAGATTACCAAAATTGTAGATGGAGTTGTTCATATAAAAAAGTTACTACTATCTTGGTTGAGTTAAAAAACAAGGAAAGATGAAAATGTTGAATGTGTGGAGAAAAAAAGAAGTCTTTCAATAACTCAATTTTAGTGAAAAGAAGACTTGAAGATTAATTGATTTTTCTAATTAATTTTCGTTTCTCGCTAATAGAAAAAAAAATGGAAAGAATCATAAAGACGATACTATATTATACTTTTGTTATCACTCTAATATACAAATTCAACTTTTTATGCATAGTTCAATTTTATATATTAAAAAGTAAAGTAAATTGATTGATTTTAATTGATTATCTATCATAACTGGATTATCTTTATACTCCCTCCGTCCCGAGCTACTCGCTCATTTCCTTTTCGGCACGGAGATTAAGGAATGAGTGTATAGGAAAGTCAAAAATGACGGCTGTAGGTGAAATTTTTTACTAAAAATGGAAAGAGTGCAAGTAACTTGGGACGCCCAAAATGGAAATACGTGCGAGTAGTGCGGGACGGAGGGAGTATATTAAAAAGTAAAGTAAACCGCCTGTTTTCGCCCAATTATTGCGCACGTAGAAAAATGTGAAGCCTCCAAATCCAATCATAATTACATCCTCGATTCCCCTCAAATGTGAAGCTATGGCGTCGTAGTTGAATCGCCATGATGAATGATCGGAGATGGATAAAGTATTACTCGTCGGCCGACGATATTCTCTTGGTCGGCGAAGGCGACTTCTCCTTTTCTCTCTCTTTGGGGACGGCTTTTTCCAATTCTTCCAAAATCGTCGCAACTTCACTCGACACTTACGGTATACTTCTCTCCATTTATCCATACAAAATTCTTATGTATTGCTTTTGGTTGTGTATTTTTTTCATCTTCAATTGATTTCACAACTTGCATTTGTTGACCTTTTTTCCAGTTTAGTCAAGTAGATTTCAAATTCCTATGATTTTTGTTGTTTCAAGGAAAGATACTTCATTTCAATCACAAAAATTGGAATATAGTAATTGATGCTTCCTTCCTTTTAAAAACACTCTGTTTGATTTTTTGAGTTATTATAGTGCTCACTTGATTTTCATATTGACAATGTTCCTTTGATTAAAAACAGAAGAATTACTCCAGAAATACAAGAATGCAATGAAGAATGTGGTGTTTTTGGGAATCCTAGGGGCTTTTGTGTTACACGGAGTGGATGCAGCCCGAATGCGGACTCATCCTCACCTCCAATTCAAAAAATTTGATTACATTGTTTATAACTTTCCACATGCTGGTTTTTGCCTCAGGGAAGATAATCCAGACATGTTGAGGTGAGCCTCTGTTCTCTGCTAAATGGCTTTCCAAGTAGACTTATTTGAAGTAGTAGTTACATTAACTATATGTGATGCTGGTTCTTGTGTTGTTAGTAACTGCTATTTTCCTGATTGCTATCCTTTTATGCAATGGCGGATCCAGGAATAAAATGCCGTGGGGTCGAAAGAAATAATAGAATATACCAATATATATACTTATAAAGATACATTATAAATGAAATATCTCTATTTTATATGTACTTCTACGATATTATGAAACTGTCAAAATTAGTTGCGAAAATATCTTCTAGTTGCTGTTGTTTTTGTTCGCCATTAGCATTAGAAGAGTTGATGGAAACTTGAGATTTTTTCAAAAATGAATACTCTATCCGTCCCATAATATGAGTCACATTTGATGTAGACATGCGTTTTAAAAATGTAAAGAATAGTGGGTAGGAAAAGTGAGTAGAACATGAAGCCCACTTTTTTATATTGATTTTTTATAATAAAATGTGAGTGAAGTGAGTTAGTGGAATGTGAGACCTATTTACCATTTATGATAAAAGTGAAATGTGACTCTTATTATAGGACGGACCGAAATGATAAAATATTACTTTTATTGTGGGACGAATGGAGTATCTATTAATCTAAAATAGAAGGTAACTAAAATCAATAATTAAAAGTAAAAGATAGATATTACTCCATCCGTCCCATAAAAATAAATACATTTTCATTTTGGAATGTCACATAAAATTATCTCCTTTTATAGTATTTGGTAACTTCCTTTTCTAGTAGATTAGCCACATTCTTCACTAACAATACTATAATTACTTTTTCTTTCCATTTCTCTCTTATTTTAACAATTGTACATTAATTTCTGTTTTATTCCAAATATTCATATTTTTATCGGACGGAGGGAATATCTATTAAAATTAGATTAAAATTTATCGGTTACTATGATAATAAAGTAAATTAATTAATAAAACATGACTACAAGATGTTCAATAAACTATACTCCTATAATATAATGCACCGAATCTTTTTTTTGCACAGCCTATGCTCTACGCCTCAAACCCTTAATTTGAATTAAAATTAATTTAGATACCGAGCAATCTTAGTTGTAATTTGTAAAGAAAGTATTAACCATTATAATAGAGATAAATTATTTATGAAGAAAGTATTCCCTGCATGTTTTAATTAAAATAAATGAACCCACACATAAAAGATTTAGCAGTAGAGGAAATAACAATGAAGGTGCAAAAGCTACGCGCAGCTTGAAGATGAATCATGGGGAAGAGTTCCGAACGCCGTGGGGTCGGGGGCCGTTGGGAGGAGTATTCCGGCAGTTCACCAGGGATGGCGGTGGGGTCGGCCGACCCCACTCGACCCCACCTCCATCCGCTATGACTTGCTAAGATAATCCAGTAATGATGGTGTGAGCCTCTATTCTTTTTTCTGAGAATTATTGGAACAAGTAGTTGCATTATATAGCTGCTTGCATTGTTGAGTTGTTAGTTATACGGTTTGACTAGCTCAAATGTATAGGATGCATAGGGATCTTGTCCGTGGATTCTTACTGAACGCTAGCTGCATGCTGCATTTTGATGGCGAAATACATATCAGGCACAAATCGAATGCAACCTTTGACCGCTGGAAAATCGAGGATCTTGGGTTGGAGTGTTCATTGGTTTGCATTGCGCAAGATGAGTTCAGAATAGAAGAATTTCCAGGCTACAACAACAAAAGGGGGTCCAGTTCTAGAGCTGATGAGCCGTTTCCACTCGGCCCTTGCAAGACCTACAGATTCAGACTGATATCTTCTTGGATGTTTCATTTGATGCGTCAGATGCATCCAGTGCCTTCTTCTTTTGCATCTCAGATGTTTCCGAACCCTCCTCCCCGGCCTCTCGTCCCGCAACACCAGCCTCTGATCACAACAGTTGATGATCATGGATCTGCACGGGGATACTGCACATGTTGGGATTGCAGGACAAGAAGAGATTCTTCAACAAAACAGCGTCAGATGCATCCTTCTGCGTCTCGGATGTTTCCAAATCCTCCTCCGATCACAACAGTAGGTGATCATGGAGCTGCACGGCGATACTATGCAAGTGAGTGCTGCTGTGGAAGTTGGGATTGCAGGACAAGTAGAGATTCTTCAACAAAACGGCATCAGATGCATTCAGTGCCTCCTTTTGCATCTCAGATGTTTCCAAATCCTCCTCCTCTCGTCCAGCAACACCAGCCGCCGATCACAACAGTTGATGATCATGGAGCTGCGCGGCAATACTATGCAAGTGAGTGCCTATGTTGGGATTGCAGGACAACTAGAGACACTTCAACAAAACGGCGTCGCCTCGGCTAACTTCAGTTCCATAGTCGAGGTTTTTAGAATCACATATAGTATCTGATTCTTTTAGAAAGCAGTTCGTGTAGTCGTTGAGCTGAATATTATCTGCTTGTTGCTCATTCCTCACTTCCTTTGCCAGTTTCTCAGCACTGTGGGCTGTGCCTAAAATATAGTACTAGTGTTTTGTGTAAGGGAACTTGGTTGGGCCTTGTTGTCTTATATATACAGCAGTTTCCTTTTACCGAGACGGCATTAGGGTAACTGGGTAACCACAGCCAGGCCCGCTGCCCCAAATGCTGGCCTGCAAATTTGGGTGCCTGAACCTAAAATATTGGGTATCCAAACTCAAAATCTCTAAAATATTCTACCTGATGCCAGACCTACATGTGAATTCTATTGTGGCGTGAACCCGCTTGTTTTCAGGTCGGGATTGGGTACGCGTTGTGGGTGTTCGGGCTGGACCGCGAAGGGTGTAGTGGGTCAAATGTGTCACTTGACCCACGTACAAGCGGAAGAAGCAACTCGGAAAGTGAACCACTTGAGATGATACTATTACACTAAACATGCATGATTGGTCAGTAGGTAGGTATGTATGTATCGACAATAGAGTTTGGTAATATATAATTAGCCAATTGAAAATCGTTGACAAATTTATAATCTATACTTTGAGTAAAGTTTATTTTTTATAGTTGCTATTTTAAATAGTTTGAACTACGTTACATATTTTGATTTCTGACCCGACGATCAACTTATTAACGTGAATTTTATCCACATCACTGTCCAAAATAATACTTATAATATCTACACTAATTTCCGTTTTTCCATTTCTTCGTATTTTCTACAAATAAAAACAAAATAATGAAGATAACAGCTATAATGTTATTGAACAATTGACGAATTAGAATAATTCCCTTCGACTCATGCTATGAATTTTTCCAAATGAAAATAAATTATGTTGACGCAGTCATGGCCAACAGAATACAGATAAGGAGCATTCCGTACCGTATAATGGTTGTTGATATGCAATATTTATTTTTTTTTATCAGTGTTTCGGTTTTTCAAAAATATTTAATTAATTAAGAATCTGGCCTTGATGACATATTTTCATATCTCGATCCTTTTCTTCCAAGTGGTAGATCGTGATTAAGGTGATTTGATGCTCTTGTTTTCTTTCGTAGGTTTGAGGAATATTGTTGGGAGGGGTAGGCGTTTTTGAGACATGCTTTATATAAGGAGTAGTATCATAATCTGATATTTTTAAAGTTAAATTTGAAACAATTAAGAAAATGATTAGGTTCTAAATTAATATTTTCCAATTTGTGACATTTATAAAAGACAAATAGCCTAAAGATATAAGGTTGGAATAGTAAATTTACTCTAATGATTATCAATATCTATGAAAATTGATTAATGCTATTGTCAACGTGTGACGTCTCTCACGCGACAAAATTTGACGTAAATTATTTTGGAGACGGATAGATATATTCGGGGTGTGTGGTCCTTAAAGTTTTTTAGTGTAAAACACCGCACAAATTACAGCCCTTGAATCCTTAGATTGGATGGTTGTGATAAGCTATATTATTATACAATAAATCTATATTATTAGCCGATGTACATTATTAGACTGGAAATTTACATTATTAGACTAAAAATTTACATTATTAGACCAAAATGCTACATTATTACCCGAGCTACATTATTAGACTAAAAATCTACATTATTATATGATACGTGGCGTTAATCTAACCGTTAGATCACAAGATCCAATGGACGACAAGTGTTTTGTATTTTCCAAATATTCAGTGTAAGGATATGAATACACCCTATATTCTAATTATAGTCTCGGAACGTTGTCCACTTTTTGCATGTTATTTAACTCACTAAAGCTATCCGGTATATATATGAAGACTAGAATTTATATCCGTAGCACGAAATCACCAAATTACATTGTCATATTTTATAGTAAGGCTTAGTGACTTGGTCCAAACTAATTAATTTACTAGGTTTTTTATAACAAAAATATGAATGATTATTCTTAGTTTACTTTGCGCTACGCTGCACTTGTAGTTATTCTAATACTCCCTAATTACACAACTTCTTTCTAGCTTCCTTTTTGTCACACTAAGCAATTTGAGTTGCCTTTTTGCAACCTTGCAAGTCTCAATTTATGTATTGAAATTTTCGTTGAAAACTTGAAATTCAGTCACACTTTTGCATTTGCTAGAATAATTAAAAATAGTAGAAATTTAACTACTATATAGTATAACGCCTATTGAGATCCATCAACCCTCCTCACTTCCACTTAAATTGCTACTTAAATTGTACATAAAATATTTTTTATTAACAAAAGTAAATATTAGTATTAATTAATTCTCACTATGTCCCAACCCTACGAGTTTAGTGTCATAGTTATACACTTATGCTTATCTTCGTCTTCTAATACGACGATTTGTTGGGGGCCTTATCAGTTCTACGCAGATTCCACATATTAAAAATTTTGATTGCCACTTGTGTCCCTTCCAACTTATATATATACATATCATAGCTACTCCAACTCCCATAAATCAAAATTTGGGTTAACCGTTAACCTCTCAGATTAAGGGATTGCAAAAAGGCAGAAATGAAGGTAAATTTTTCAAGACTTCATGCAATTAAATATTTGCATTGTTACATATAGTAGACAGACTGTCAATTTTATGCCATCTTTGTATTACTAATAGATGAAGATTGTGATCAAAGTGCCACTGCATAAAGAGAAGGATAAATCCAAGGCCATGAAGATTGTTGTGGCTGAAGAAGGTATTTATATAAATTTATTTATTTATAATTTAAAACCCTAAACTCATTCAATTCTGTGTATATAAAATATGCAGGAGTGATCTCGGTGAGTATCGGAAAAGATAACGATCAGCTTGAAGTGGTCGGAGAAGGGGTTGATTCTGTGTGTTTGGCAAAATCTCTTCGGAAGAAATTTTGTTTTGCTGATATTTTAAGCGTTGCAGAAGTGAAGCCGGAGAAGAAGTCACCGGAAAAATGTCAGCTGCCATTTTGTATGTTCCCGCCGCCGCCTTGCCAACCTTTCTACGAGCGCCACTATTATGATGATCCTGGAAATCCTAGTTGTTGCGTTATGTAAATCAAGTTGTGTATTAATTCTTCCAAAATTAAACATTTGTATTATTAATTTGTAACATGAGAATCTCAGTTTGAACTTTTAATTGTATGATTTTAGTTACTTGAATATTGATGATGGATCATATTTAATCGTCATATGATGACGAGCCTATCTCGTAAAAGTCTCAATTGGCTCCATGTTAAATCTTGAAATATTTTTATTATAATATGATGAGCATCTGAATGAAAAATGAATTAGTGTGTTTGAGTTGTTGAAGATTGATTGGTGGATACATGTGAACTGGGATTAGTCTCCAAAAGAAGAATTGGTATGTGATGTTAAAAAATATCTATAGTGATTAATTTCACTATGAAAAAGATAGTTTTGGAATAATGATAAGTATGGTAATTAACTATAGGCTGTGATAATATTTAGCAAAACAATAGGTCAACGTGATATATCATATATGTAACTATGTAAGTGTGATGATATGTAATCTGGAGTTTCAACATAAAATAGGCCCATGTGATTAGTTTAATTAAAGGTCTAAACCAACTTCCCCAATACTCATAATAATATTAGTTCTAGTTAAATTATATGGAGTATTGTTGACACACTCTTGGTCTTTTTTTATTAACCCTTACATTTGACCAATGTAAGCACCTAACCTTAATTAACAATATTAGTTTTGAATTATTTTCTCTTTTTTTTTTACATTTTAAATGCTAGAGAATAATGTCGGCAATTAAGTACGGAAATGCCAGTATGGTCAATTTATAGAATATTTTTCACTTTTTCAGTGAAAAACATTGATTACAAATTTACAATTGTGTTTTGGCAATTTAAATTTTAAAAGCATTGAATAATCACTAATCATAAATATCAACCTACTCTGCGAGTGGAAATCTTAATATAAGGAAATCTAGGACGTAGGGTAGTTGGGATGGCCTACCAAGTAGTAGAATATATTTATACTAATAAATTAAAAATGTAATAAGCGGCAACTTTTATTTTTAATTATTCATTCCACCAAATTACCGGAGTTTGTGCTAATCAGTAATCACAACAGTATGTAGATACAATTAAAATCAAGTGATTAAAGGTGTCATGTAGGGTATTATATTTCACTTAAATATATTAGTCATATATTTGTAGTAAATAGCACTAGTAAAAGATTGCATGCGCATGATTTTTATCATATACTACTATTTAACTAAACACTGATAAGTTTTGTAAACGAAAAATATAGTATATATGTATTGGATGGGCCGTGCAGTATAGTGGGTCAACAAACCTCAAATCATGGTCCAAATTAGCCAACCATTTGAAACCCAATTGCAAGTTGCCTATAAAATTTAGATCAACTTACCAATTTTGTATTAATGGGATTGGGAGGGACAGATAGTTTAATAACTGAATTTGAAACAGCATTAATTACGAAAATCGTTCAATCTTTGAAGTATTGTGACATCTATAAACTTCAGTAAATAAAATTACATCTTATAAGTGAGTTGATTAATTATTGTGCATTACTACAATTTTAATTGCATTTAATTAATAATATGGGAAAGTACATAGGAGAAACTAATTATATTAATAATTTAATATTAAAAAATATAAATGAAAAAAATATAATTGTAACAATTTTGTGGTATTGTAATTAGGGGTGTGCATTCGGGTTTCGGTTCGGTTTTTCGCCCTAACCGAACCCGAAAAACTGAATTTCGCCTAAAACTAAAACCGAACCGAAACCGAAAACCGAACTTAAAAATCCGAACTAAACCGAAATTATATAAAAAAACCGAAAAATCGAAAAACCTTAGGAATTAGGTAACTTAATAAATAAATGTTGAATTATTAGAGGGATGGAAGAATTTGGAGGCTTACAGCTGTGGGTTTAGGGATGCAATTGAAGGTGTAAGTAGAGATTTACCTGGAGTCGGAGCTGCGGAGAGTGGAGACGACGGTGTGAAGGGCCGACAGGAGCTGGAGAGGCGAGGGGCGACAGGCGACGGCTGGAGGGGCGACCGGCGACGGAGGACGATGGAGTTGGTGGAGGGATTTAGGGTTAGAGGGAGAGGAGAGCCGAGAGCGGCGGATCTGATTCAGAATTCAGAAACGTGAGTTTCCAATTAGGGCTTTTACTTTTAGTTATAATTAAATAATAGTAACATATATATAATAAAATAAATAATTAAATAAATTCGGTTATTCGGTTTTTTTCTTCGCCCGAACCGAACCGAACCGAAAAATCAAAATTTTTGTATTTTCAAAACCGAACCTAACCGAAAAACCGAAATAACCGAACCGAATTTCAAAATTTCGGTTTGGTTCAGTTCGGATTCGGTTTCCGATTTTTTTGCTCACCCCTAATTGTAATATCCGCTCTTCTAATTATCTTAGCCCTAAGCTTTCGTTGGATTTTTAGAACGCATGTCACCTCCTAGTTATGTTTGATCAAGGATTTTTATTGCTTCTGAGTTGGCTTGACTAAGAAAATCATTGATATATAAATACTCTTGTATAAAAAGAGACGAACGAACCAAGATCGAGTATGTGTTTTTTTTGCGTTAAAGCAAAAGACAAGTTCATAATGGATACAAAGTCGACACCCTGGTTTAGAACAGAGTACAAATCCCAAAGCTTAATGCTCAATGCATAAGTGGATGTAGGGATGTCAATCGGGCCAGCCCACCGGGTTTCGGGCCAACCCTATTCGGGTTGCGGGTCAATCGGGTGCGGGCTAATCGGGTTGTTATTTTTTCGGGTTATAAAAGTTCAGCCCTAACCCTAAAAGCTCGGGTTTCGAGCTAGCCCATCGGGTTAATCGAATTGCTACCGATAAAATTAACATGCGATCAATCCAATAAATAATGGTGAAAATTAGTTATATTTATAAAATATAAAATATTTAATTATGATAAATTTGAGATATATGCGTAAACTCAAATATTAACATGATCAAATACTAATATTTGAGATTTATGCAACATAAAACATAAACATCAAAAAATTTTAAAGCATGTTTAGGAATTTAAATATATTTTTTAGTGAATTTGAAGTTTCTAATTCATTTATCTATTATTATATTAATAAAAATTTAATATATAATTTATATATTTAATATATAAAATGGAAAGTTATTTTTTCAGTAATCTGTATTATAAAATAATCAATGAAGTGTCGAATTAGAGTCAAACAAATAGAACAATATAAATTTTATCGGATTTCCGGGCCAGCCCATCGGGTTGCGGGTTAATCGGGTGCGAGCTAATCGGGCTGTAATTTTATCGGGCTGGAAATTTTCAGCCCTAACCCTATAAATTTGGCGGGCTATTCGGGTCAGCCCACGGGTTACGGGCTAAATTGACATCCCTAAGTGGATGTATATGAACCAAAGTTTTTGTACAAAGGAATTTAAGAATACAAGATATACACTTGGGCCTCTTCTCCCCAAGCCCGAATCACACCCTCCATGGCCATGTCCGAAGCAGCCGTCGGGCCGAGGGCAGCGAGCCCGTGTCTCGGACAGCAACATGACAGCCCAAGGTTCCCTTCACACCAGCAAAATACAAACAAAGCTAATTAAATCATTTGAGGTACCAAAAGCTAGCAAACAAGTTAAGTAAGAGTAAGGGGGGACAACTACACTTTTCAAAAATAGAACCAGGACTTACCCAAATTAGAGTAGCCATCTCCTACTCCCAACAAACCCCTGCATCCTTCCTTGTACCTGCAAAACCACCACCAAAAATTTCAGTTAAAGTTGCTGCAGAATCATAAAAAAAAAAAGAGGATTTGCTGTAGGAAAAGAACAAAGAAATACAGCAGCTCCAATTAAGGCTTCACGAGTACACACTCTGCCTATATAAAAAAAAACCCTCCACACCACCTATGAACTCCCTTCCACATACTTGGAATTTTCCAGCAACATAGTGAGTTTTGAGAGTTAAGAGTTTTGAGTTCTAGGAGCAGAGGCTCAAGAGCAGTAGCTACTTTCAAGAGGTAACACTCCTTCCTCCATATGATAGAAACATGAAAGTATGAACACTTGAAAATCAAGTAGGCACAGCATTCTAAGCTTGAATCATGTCAGCAGCTACCCTATACTGCTGCTTTGTTCACAGATAGAAACTTATAATTTCAATCACAAATAGAGGTCTTAACAGCATCTTCACTCTAGGAATCTTACTCCTAAAATCTTTTGTACAAGGCAGTCTACCATTTCTCACAAAGAAACAGTATGCTTAAATTATGCAAGATAGCAACCTTCACGTTTTTTTTTCAAATCAGGACTCTTTCCAGTGAACTAAACTTTCCCCAAAATCACAACTCTAAAACACATTAGCCAAGATCTCCAACATCACAAAGCTCCGACATGCTCAAAATTGGAAATCTAGACTAAGGTGTAAACTAAGAACATAAATACGAGACTTAGCTACGAGGAGAGGGGGCAGCCGGATGAGCCGCAGGTTGTAGCGGTGTGGGTAGACAACGGCTGCTGACTTCGGTCACCGACGGACGAAGTCCGGCGCCGTGTCTCACGCCAGAGTCAGCGTCGACGGCGACTCTGCGAAGATGCTGGTGACAGCGGCTCGTCGCCGGTCCATAGCTGGCGACAGTGGCAGTTGCCCAGTGATGCAGCCGAGAGAGAGAAAGTGGCGGAGGTTTGAGCAGCTGAAGGGGCTGTCTGGGAGAGCAACGAACAACGTCGGTCGACCGCGAAAGGGGTCGCTCCGAGCGTGAATTCGCCGGAGAAGACGAGAGAGGGAAGAGGCGTTGTTCTGTCCGGAAAAGGGAGAGAGCTGGACGGAGACGGAGGGTGCTGGCACGAGCCGCCGGCGACTCCGTGACGCCGAGGAGCTGGAGCCGGCGACGCTCCGGCGACCAGGTGGAGCGGCGATTTCGCTGAGATGGAGGAGGGGGATGGGATTAGGGATTTCTTCCCCAATTTGAGAAATTGAAAATGAGATATGAGAGAGAGACCGATAGAATTGAGGGCAAAATTCCAAGAAGAGACGTTATGGCAAAAATGTATCCGCCATTTGGACTCTGAAAAAACAAGATTCCAGCCATGGTATAGACGCGAGAAGCTCTCGCGTGTTTTAATTAAACACGCTTGAAGCTCTCGCGTGGTTTAAAAGTATAGACGCATCACCCTAATGCGTGTTTAAAGTAAAATACGCATATTCCTCTCGCGTGTATTAAAAGAGAGACGCGTCTTCCTCTCGCGTGTTTAAAGTAAACACGCGACACGCTCTCGCATGTCTCCCTTGTTAACAATTTCACTCCAGACGGCAGAACATACGCATTACGCGAAGAGGAGACGAAAACCGGCGAAAATTCTGCCCAACCAGCAAAATTCGAAGCCTAATCCGATAGTTAGCTCTCCCAATCCAATTTGAAGTGTTGTTAGGTAACTTTCAACCCTTATTTTCGTTTTTATTGGTATAATTTAGGTGAGTATAATAGTTAGGGTTCATGGGGTAGAAAGTATTTTGTTGAATTTGGTGTTGAATTATTCAATTTGGTTGATTTTATCTTGAATTTGGTTGTATTTGATGTTGAATTATTCAATTTGGTTGATGTTTTATTGAATTTGGTGTTATTTTGGTGAATGTGATTGATATTTTGTTGAATTATTGAATATGGTTGAATATGGTGTTAATTTGTTGAATTTGATGTTAATTTGTTGAATTTAGTTGAATTTGTTGTTGAATTATTCAATTTGGTTGATTTTATCTTGAATTTGGTTGTATTTGATGTTGAATTATTCAATTTGGTTGATGTTTTGTTGAATTTGGTGTTATTTTGTTGCATTTGGTGTTAATTTGGTTGAATTTATTAAGTGATTTTTTTTTATAAAATTTGGTTTATAATTAAACATGTTAAATTTTGATTATATTAGGATGTCGCGATATGGACCAGAAGATCCTTCTGTTTTGCATTATCAGCACAGTCATATATCACGCAAGGCGTGGGCAGGCCAGGAAACAACCTCGTTCAATATTCGGCGCTTTGAGGGACATTTCTGGGAAATCGATAATCATCACAGACGCGTGATTGATTATGTTTGTAGATTTGGTTTAGGTGGAGTTCTTTTCTGTGGTAAGGCTCTGGATGTAGATCATGCGTTGATCACAGCTTTGGTTGAGCGTTGGAGGCCAGAGACACATACATTCCATCTTCCCGTAGGGGAAACTACCATTACATTACAAGACGTTCAAGTATTATGGGCTTTACGTGTAGATGGAGTACCCTTCACAGGAAATGGGTTTTGTGAAACTGGGTGGAGGGGTTTATGTGAAGAGCTCTTGGGCTTCTATCCCCTTCAAAGCGAGATGAAGGAAAACGGTATCTTGGCATCCGCGCTAATACATAGGATGACGATTGAACCGTTAGGAGATGGTCTCGAAGACGAAGCCTACATTCAACGGGCACGTATGATTGTGCTTGTGCTATTGGGAGGTTGATCTTACCCGACGGCTCAGGGTGTAAGATACCTCTCATGTGGTTGACCCAACTTCGAGACGTAGAGGTTGCCTCTATGATTAGTTGGGCGAGTGCTGCACTTGGTACATTATACCATAATCTCTGTGAGGCGTCTATGGGTAAACGGACAGACATTGGAGGTCCGACAGTGCTCCTACAGCTTTGGGCGTGGGAGAGAATGCCCACTTTGAGACCGGATTTTGTAGCGGCACGTATACATACAAACAACACTTCATGTGCATTAATGTAAGTTTGTTGTTTCATCTCTTTTGTGTATTTAATGACAACATATTTAATTGACAACTTTTGTTATTGTAGGTGGACTGGCTCCTATATGATAAACAGAGCCCCTAAACATTCTGTTCGACATTATCGTGAACAGTTGTCATTACTCCAAAATAGCCAGGTAAAATGAATAATGTTTAATGTTTAATATATATTTGGGTAATTTTAATGTAAACTTGTTATTGTAGTTTATTTGGATGTCAATTACCAGACTCCTGCCTCGATATGAACAACAGTTGGAGATCTGTGACGTACATGGTTTGTTAGGCTATTGTCGAAGCACATGAGCCTGAGCGCGTGGTTAGACAATTTGGCGGCACGCCCTTCATCCCGGAATTGCGTGATTGGGGTTTCAATGAAACTCACTTCAAAACCAATCGTCGTGGAAAGGCTAAGACGAACTGGGCTGTGCAGAACAAGGCCTACATCCAACATTGGGAGAGAAGGTCGGAGTTCGTTACTAATGATTACATGGAGCCTCTCGCAGACCACGTGCAGGTGATGAGAACTCGACAATACATGGAGTGGTATTTTAAAATTACCATAACATATGTCACGCAGCCTTCACATGGTAATGATCGAAAAAATGGTAACCCTTCAGGCACATAGTTGGGAACAGGTTGCTCCCCACGAACAGATGGTTGTACATAATTCTCAACCATCATATCAAGTGTCTCATCGTCTGTAGAATCTTCACATGATTCTGCACTATAATCAATATCACTTGGTTGAGAACCATCGGAACCATCACAATCAGAGCCATCTGCACCATCAACATTATCTGCACCATCACAATTATCAGAACCATCTGAACCATCATAACCATCACATGTCACATTTGGTACATCTAGTGGTTCATCAACCTCCCCCCAGATGTGTTGAATTCAAAGCTATGATATTCATCATCCCTCCTAGATGTCCCGACATCAAAACTAGGATAACCATCTCTCCTAGACGTTCCAACATCATGATGAGTGATAGGTGGTTCAAATTGCAACGCAGTGGTAACAAGAGTATATTCAATAAAAAGTTCAATTTGACTTGGATTTTCAGCAAGCATATACTCTAATAAATTAGCATCCACTGGTGTAGCTATATAATTCACCACTCCACTAAAAACCACAGGATGCCTCCATGTTAAATCAATCGTATGTGCATCCAACTAAATTCCAATTTTTTCACATATCATTGAAACAAGTTCATAATAAGATATCTTTTCATTCAATATAATAAATGATTTTGCACGAGGGGGATCATAAGCAACACCCAAACCTGGGAGCTGAATAATTTTCTCATCCCAATATAAACTCACAAACACCATTAAACCTGCAAAATAAGTACGACATAACATCATATACTATCAATTCAACATACTTAAATAAATATTGAACAAAATTAAAACCGAAAATTCAATACCAAGTTCAATGCCATAAACCCTAAATCTATACCTAACTAACATATAGCAATGATAATTGAAATTAATAGTCAAAAATTACCTAACACCACTTCAAATAGGAATTAGAGCATCAAAATATCGGATTCACTTCGATTTTCGCCGGCTAGAGATGTTAGCCGTCGCTGAGTGCGAGAGAATGAGCGAGCCGGAAGTGAATTCGCGAGTGGAAAGTGAGGTCTCTGCCGTCTGGGCTCGAATTTGTGTCCAACGTAACACGCGAGAGCGTGTCGCGTGTTTAACGTAACACGCGAGAGCCTGTCGCGTGTTATGTATACACGCGATAGCTTGATGCGTGTTTAATTAAAACACGCGAGAGCTTCTCGCGTCTATACTATGGCTGGAATCTTTTTTTTTCATGGTCCAAGTGGCGGATACAATTTGCCATGACGTCCATTCATGGAATTTGCCCTAGAATTGAGGGAGTATAAAGTTGGGCTTGGTCTTTTGTTTGATTGGACCATTTCTTTTTCTTTATTTTGGGCCGAATAATTTCTTTAAATTGGCTGAAAATAATTAGGGAAAAGAGTTGTGATGCCTTATGTCGGGTTGAAATTTAATTAGTTTGGGCCTATGGTTGGATGCTAAATTAAATCTTGGACTCGTCAAAAATAAACGACCAAGTAATGGGAGAACTTGCAAATTAAACCCCGAGATGATTAATTACATTCTGGATTTGTGTTAGAGCCCGAACAAGAGACATGGAAAAATAATGCTCCCAAAATTAATGGAATTATTTCTTGAGTCCCTCACAATAAATTAAATTTTCTGATTTAATTAATGTTCGAGGATCCTATAATTTTCTTTCTAGAAAAATAAGAGGAAGAATAAATTGAGCACGCACTTAGGATGCATTCACGTTAAGTTTTCTTAACTTCTTAAGTCTAATTAGGTACTATTCTTATTCTTCTAAAGGGGCGTCTTCACACGTCGTTTAAAACCAACTCAAAGGACTTTTCGACTAAGGGAAATAACTTTTGAGATGGGCATTCTTTTCGAAACGTAGTTTTTAGTATGAATATGTGAAGCTTTTCTAAACATGTTTGCCATGCCATGTTTTTGCTTTTACAATTAATTATGTAATTTTTTCTTTTTTATTATGTAATTTTTTCTTTTTTATGTAATTTTTTTATTATGTAATTTTATTATGTAATTTTTATTATGTAAAAAATTTTAATGAAGCATTTTTTATGTAATTTTTTTAATGAATCATTTGCAATTTTCTCGTATTCCGTGTCAAAATTATAATTCCGTTACGTATATTTGTGAATTTGTGATTTTTTTATTGCGGGAAGTCCTAGTGGGAAGGGCGATGGGAAGGGCGGATTGTGAAGGGGATGTCCTAGTGACGTGGCAGTGGGATGGGAAGTCCTAGACTCCTAGTGACGTGGCAGGAGATGTTTTTGGGATGTCCTAGTGGATGTCCGAGTGGGACATCCGACCACTGGAGATGCTCTGAGGTCAACTGCAAAAATATCATACGGTAATTAAAAATGATATATATGTTGTTTTACAACAGCCACACTCTTGGTTTCTTTCCTGGTTGCTTGCATTGAAATATAATTGATACAATATGTTTGATTATTTTATTGGTGACAAATATTTTCTTGCTTTCAAATTTTTAAGAGCATTAACATTGGTGGCCTATCTCCGGAACTCATCTCAGAGTCTATCTCTATTTTATCATGCCACGTCAGCAGGCCCATCCCAGAGCCTATCTCTCTGCAATGAGAGTTCATCACAGAGTCTATCTCAGAGCCCATCTCAATTCCACGTCATCATTATTTTTAATAATTACTTTTAATTATTTGTGTAATTAAAAGATAACGTAAATATATACGACAAAAAAAAATTCATTTAAAAACATAATAAAACATCCTACATTAAAGAAACCAAAAAAAAGAGATAAAGATAGAAAACATAATAAAAAACAACGGAAGCACACCCTCAGAAACACTCGGGTTCCGGCTCGTCCTCCCCGACACGACCCATTAACCCTATGAATTTTGGGCAATCCTTCAGTTGCAGATGTATTTCCTCATACTTGAACCCTCTCGCATTGCCATCGTAGAACTCGTGAAATTTAGCACACTCATTCACCAGGCGTTTCCAATGCTTGCGTAGATCATCGAGCAGGTGTGTTGGGGCCCCTGCGTGCTTTACTTGTTCGTATCTTTTCGCGATACGCCCCCAGAAACAACCCTCACACTTGTTGGCTAAAATCCGGGTCCTCAGATATCTATGTCCAACAATGAGCAAGAGCAATCGACTCCTCTATGGAGTAGGTACTCATCGTCCGCCCAGCTTCATACGCCTCCCCGACTGTGTCCTTCTTCTTCCCCTTTATGTCGGGCACCTTGTTGCTGAAGTTCATATCACCGTGGAGAGAGTAATAAAATTAAAATTGAGATTGGAAAGGGATGAATGTGAATTGATGGAGAATGAGGTGTATATAATAGATTTAAAATTGAATTAAATTAATAAAATATATAAAAAAGGGGGTATCGACTCCATCATCGGCCCGAGCCCCCGCAATGGAGGCCCATTGCAGACCGATGCGGAGCCAATATTGCCATCGGCTGAGGCATGCAATTGGCGCAAGGGCAGAGGCGGTTGGGGGTGGAGATGGCCTCCCTCCCCACAATGGGAGGCTTTGAGAGGCAATGGGGAGATCGATCGCTAGGCCTTGGCGATCGGCCTCCATTGTGAATGCTCTAATAGTGTCAGAATATAAGCTTACAGTGAATAATTTGAGGAGAAATCTAATATTCATTAAACCTGGACTTATTGGAAAAACAAGATTCATCCTATGAAAATTAAACTCAATCAGAAATTCAACATGTATGTCTATTTTGTCTGTCCACTAAAAATATCACTTTCTATTTTTAATATTAATGTTTTTTTTTTCTTTTTAATGAAGTGGAGCCTATTATCCACTACTCCGCTATATATGATTCAATCTCGGTCACCGAATGATCCGACGTTCGGTTATTATGACAGAGTTATCACTCGGCCCGTCGGCCCGTGTCTCCTTTATCATGGCCAGTCTCGACTGATTATTTTTCACCCTAATCTCGCGACAATTCACCTGGGCCAAACCTATGAGACTAAAATTGTAGCATCTCTCTTCTCTCACACCTCTGCTTCACCCCGCCGTGCACAGCCCAGCTATGCAACGAATTATTTTGATTGATTTATCCTGTGGTTGTGGATTGTTTCCTAGTATGAGGAGAAGGGCTATGAAAAATTTGGCGAAATGGGTAAGCGTGTTAATTAAATGAAATTAAATATGTATGTTTGGGAATGGTGTTTGAGGAGGTTGTGAAAATTAAATAAAATTAAATAATTAGTAATGTTTGTGCTATAATTATGCTTTTATGTTATGTATTTGCTGTAATTCTTTCCATTCTTTTTTATGCTTTTGAGTTTTTCCTCCATATATTTTTATGAACGAATTCAACAAATAATTAGCAAATTACTTAATTAATTGAATAAACAAATTTTGATTTAGAATTTATTAAAATGTAATTAAAATTAATCAATTTATAATATTTTATTAAAATAAGTTAAACAAACAATATTTCTAAATCCAATACTAATTCTATCATAGACAAGACACGTCCTAACTTATCATAGTCTCATGAAGCGAACAACCACTAACGATACTGCAATTAATTTTTTTTTTAATCTCTATCTTTCTCTTACTTGATCAATTATGCATTAATTCCCGCGTTATTCCAAATACCCTTATTTTTATGGGACAGAATAGTATATCAAAGGAACATAAATACAGAATTGTTCGTATCCGAGAACCGAGTTAAAAACGAGTTCAACTTAGTTAATGCAATTAATTGGTTGAAGTGGGATCAAGTTAAGATTTCAACGATCCCTTAATTAGTTGGTTGAAATATTTAATTATGTTGCTTATCGCTATTTATGTAGTTAATTCGTTGTAGCCAAATATTTTATGAATATATTAGCAAGAATTGGTCCAAACATATGTCCATAATTCACACACCACACTCAATACAGAATCAGTGTAACCCATACCTGCCCACAATGCTTCCGAAACAAATTGCACATATAAAATTATTCATTTTTCTCCTTTTTCCGGTTTCAAAATTTCAACATGTAAAATACAAAGAAAAAACAAGGAAAGGACTATCCTTATTCCTTAACCATATTATTTGTCAATTGTCATCGTTAACACCAAGTCTAATAGTCAATTATCGGTTTCATATTTCTTCACTATTCCACGTAAAATAATTTTTGGTCCGTCACCATACACAGTGATCACACATTTTCCTACATATGTGATGAATCCGCGAATTTCTGATGTTAGTAAATGCTGGTAGAGAATAAAGACTACGACACAATGAATTTACGTGGTTCGATTTACTGAAGTAAATCTACGTCCACGGGAAGAAGGGAGGGCAAGATTGTATTGCTTGATCTGGGATTACAGCTTACAACACAGACTTGCTATATGATATTTTATCTCTAGAGAGCTTAACCTTTTTCTATCTGATCTAAGTTCTATTTATACATTGAACTAGGATCGTGGTTTGCAGCCCCACTAACAAGATCGTGGGTGAGCAATAACTGCTCAATAACTGCTTCGTACCACTAAATAGATCGTGGGTATAGTGGAGGTCGTGGAGGCCTTTCATGAGTCCACTAACTCCTAGTTCGGTCGAATGCTGAGACCGAACTGCTGGACTTTACCGATCAGCTCTTGCCGATCTGAGAGGAGAGCTTGACTGGTCGGCTTTTACCGAGCTGTAGGCTGACTCCGAACTCTTTGGTCGTGCCGAACTCTTTGGTGCCGAACAGATACTCTTTCTTGGGCTCTGGGCTGATGGGCCGTCACTGTTATTGGGCTTGCCATTAGGGTTTAGTTCGTACCCCATCACTACCCCCCCCCCCGAAAAGCGAAGTGAATCACTTCGGCGAGGTGAGTCACTTCGGCATTCTGGATAACGGTAAGGGGGAGGCTGACGTCAGGGGACGTGCCTTGCGCGTGCCTGCATTAAATGCGACAGTAAAATCCGGCCGTTGAATCCTGAAAAGGTGGGATTCGAAACAGCGCAACGATTTCGAAATCTTTCCCGAATCTGATAAATATGCTCTTTCTTCCTCATTTGAACACTTTTGCTGTTGCGTCTTCTATACTCTCTCTTTCTCGAGAAATTTTCTTCCGCTTTCAAGAGCTTCCTCAGACTTTCTTCACCTTCAAAAAGTAAGAAAAATGGCTTCTAGTTTTTCTTCGGAGTCGGGTAGCGGTAGGAGAGGCGGTAAGGGGTCTTCTGGCCGGAAAGAGTCCGGGGAGAAGACCGTAGAGTATTTCCATAGTATTTTGAGTAAGGATACTGTGATATCCCTACCCGAAAAATACTTTTTTCCTGGGGGGAAGGCGGTGGTACCTGACGGTGATCATAGGGCTGACTCCCCGCCGGAGGGTTACGCCACCGTGTACGAGGCCTGCTTAGAATGCGGGCTTCGTTTCCCCCTCCCTTCTGCCTTTATAGATTTACTAGATTTTTTTCAGCTTCCTTTAGGCCAGGTGACTCCGAACTCTTGGAGGCACTTGTCGGCCTTCGCTGCCGAACTCCGTAGGTTAGGAAGGGATTTGTCTTTGAAGGCGATCCTTAAATTCTTTCAATTTAAGAGGAAGGGGTCTTGGTTCTACTTGATCCCTGTACAGCCCTTTAGGGCCTTTTGTAAAACGAAGTGGCCGAAGTGGCAAAAACCGCTTCTTCTACTATGATAGAACCGCGGCTCCTAGTTTTCCCTGGAGAGGGCCGAAGTCCGTTATCCGTCATCCTCGGCCTGAACCGTTGGACGAGCTCGATGGCGAGCTCAACAAGATTCCCATGGTTAGGAAACAATACACGGAGTCTGACCTCGTCAAGGGCGACGTCGTGTTCGACATCTCGTCTTCGGACGAAGAGGCCGAGGGTGAGGATTTCTCTTTATCTTTACGCTCTACTGCTTTAACGAAGAAAACTAACCTGGCTTTCTTGCTTTTTGGCAGTGTACATGTTGAATAAGGCTATCCGAAAGTCCTCCGAGCTTGTGGAGCCGGAGAGGCAGAGAGCCCCTCGCTCGGCGTCTGAAGCCGAGAAGAATCCGAAGAGGCAAAAAACCTCTTCTTCGGATCCGAAAGAGCCGGAGCAGTGTTCGGCTAAAGGGAAGGGGAAATTTCATGAGTCCCCAAGAGTGCCGGGGAAAGACCTGGTCATCTCCGAGGTGGTTGCAGACATCCCGGAACACGTCCCTGAGCCTTTTCAATGGCCGACGAATTTTGTGGAGGTAAGCTTTCTGACTTGGCTTCTTTTCCACATTTTTTGATGGCCATTGTGTTGAGTTTTTCCTTGTTCATCTTCAGAGAGCCAAGCTCGTCTCCGTGGAGCTCTCCAAAGCATCCCACGACTACGAGGAGATGCAGAAGGAGTTGCATCTTGCTCGTAGTCTGGCCGAACAGGCTGAGGCCAAATTTGAGAGGGCCCGAGCTGCTAGGATCTCGGCTCAGGATGAAGCCCGGTCAGCCAAAAACCAGCTCATCATCCTGCAAGAGCAGACGAAGCACCGGGAGGCTCAGAAGGAGGCTGCCGCCGTGGCTGCCCAGGGGGAGGCTCTCCGTGTTTACACGGAGAAACTCTTTTTGAGCAGCCAGTTTTCGGCCTTTGTCGGTAGTCTGGTAAAGCTAATTACCGATAAGGGCGAGCAGGGGGCCGACGTCGTGCTGCCTCTGTACAGCCGAGAGATAGCAGCTCGGCTTCAGAATCTGCCGCTCCTTGAGGAGCTCGCTTTATCTTCGGTCTTGCTTTCTGCAGACCGAGTCCGGAGTTGTCGAGCTGATCGGGACGAGAACCTGGAGGCTATCTTTGCCTCCGTGGGACCCGTTTCACCCGCTTCGACTTTCAACGGAGAGGGTGAGGCCGAGTCGCTGGAGCAGGAGGCCGGAGTCGAGCGGGCCGGGCATCCGGAGAAGGAAGCCGATCAGGAGGCGGAGGCGAGGCCGGCAGGATGCGAGGCCGAGGCTGAGGTAGCTCAGGAGAAAGAAGCTGAACCAGACCGAGGAGCCGGAGACGAAGCTGGCGGAGTATGATTTCGTCTCCCTTCTCTTAGTCTAGTTTCTTCCTTGTAAAATGGCCTTGAAGCCCTCCTAGTGTAAAAAATTTTCCTTGTGAATGAAAAATTCTCTACACTTGTCTTCGTATAGCTTTTCGTACTCGCCTTTATTCCTGTTGTATTTTACTATCTGCTCGGTACAGCTGCCGAACTAATATAGCTGCTTTGTACTCAAGGAGATGGAGATACTTCACTGGAAACGGCTGTACTCTTCGGCTTTAGACGAAGCTGAGAAAAGAGCTATAGCCGATCAGACGAAGAATGACGAGCTTCTGGCTCGTTTAGTGAAGCTGGAGGCCGATAATAAGGACTTAGAGTCCGATAAGAAGGATCTGGAGGCCGAGCTGAATACGACCATTGCTGAGAGGACTGCGTACGAGGATTACATCCGTGTGCGCGGGGGAGTGACCATATCAGATGTTCAGAGTCGAGTTGACGAACTGTGGGAGGAATATCATGTACTCCGGAGGAACAATGCGCTGGAGAGCTCGGCTTGCCAACAAGTTGTGAAATCATTGCGGCGCTGGGCTTCTCGGTACGACATCATTCTTTCCCGGCGTCCCTCAATCGGGAGATTCCTTAGGCATTTCCCGCCAACAGATGCTCGCACTCCAGATCAAGCCTCTGGTTCCCTTGTTCAAAATCCTACTCCCAGTCAACAACGAGCTCCGGAACAGCCGGAAACGTCAAGACGAGAACGGGCTCAGGAGCAACCGGAATCGTCAAGACAGGGACGGACTGAAATTCGCCGAGGAGTTGTGACTATGAGCGAGCAAGATCAGCAGATGCTTATTGCAGAGACTCTTCATCGCCGAGGGGTTAGATCAGCAGGTCGCCGGAATCTCGTCGACCTGCTTATTCTTCATCTGCTCGGAACAACCGAACTCGGCTTCCAGAGGATTTTGCAGATAGGTGGCTTAACTTTAGCAACCGAGGACAGTAGAATAGTCCTTTGTAATGGCGTAATGCCTTCTCGTAGGGGAGCTGAATTGTCAGCCGAACGAGATTTAATAAATGAAATTTTTTCCTTTCGCTTTTATCACTGCTTACTTACAGCTCTGCGAAACAATTTCATCGTGCTCGTCATCGGTCTTATGAAGTGAGCTTCTTTGATCGGACTCGTGTTTGGACTTTGAAGTAAGCTTCTTTGACCGGACTCGTCTTTGATCTTATGAAGGAAACTTCTTTGACCGGACTTGGTTTGTGTTCTAATTTGGCGATTTTTGTCGCCGGGATCGAACTTTCCCTTGTCCTAATTCGGCGAGTTTTATCGCGTGGATCGGACTTTCCCAGTTAACCGAAGTGGTCTTATGCAGTAAACCTCTTTGACTAGACATGGTTGTCCTCGGTCTTATGAGGTAAACTTCTTTGACCGAACTTGGTCGTCCTAATTCGGCGAGGTTTATCGCGTGGATCGGACTTTCCCTTATTGCAGTTCGTTTCAGACGAAGTGCTTATTTCTTAAGCCGAATTGTGGTCTTGTATCTTCCTGAGAAGCTTGGACTCACAATCGTTGGCTTATTGCAGTTCGTTTCAGACGAAGTGCTTGTTAAGCTGAATTGCGGTCTTGTATCCTCCTTGGAAGCTTGGACTCACAATCGTTGGCTTATTGCAGTTCGTTTCAGACGGACTGCTTGTTAAGCTGAATTGTGGTCTTATATCCTCCTTAGAAGCTTGGACTCACAATAGTCTTTAATAATCGATCTAAAAAGGGGATCAGTCTTTAAAGAACGATATACCTCGGTACCATTTGTAAGAGACGACAAGCACATAGAGACAAAACACATAGAGAAAAAATGAAAAAGATGAAAGAAAAAAAACTTTAAACTTTTTATAAAACGACAAGTAAAAGGTACAAGTAAAAAACAAACAAATAAAAACATGTACCCCTATGACCGAACTAGACACAAGACAGACTGACCGGACTTTGTCTCTTACAAGTGGAACTTCTTGAGGTTGGAGACGTGCCATGTTCGGGGTACTTGTTCTCCTGACATGTGAGTCAATTTATAAGACCCTTTGCCGAGGACTTCTGACACCCGATACGGACCCTCCCCTGTGGGCTCGAGTTTGCCCAGCTTTTCTGCTCGGCTTACTTCGTTGTTTCTCAAGACGAGATCTCCCACTTGAAATTGAAGCTTTTTCGCCCTTTGGTTATAATACCGGGCTACTTGCTCCTTATACTTGGCTGCTTTTATGCACGCCAACTCTCTTCTTTCTTCGGCGAGATCTAGTTCTGCTCTCAGTCCGTCGTCATTCATTTCTGAGGAGAAATTTAGAGTTCGGGGACTGGGTACGCCGATCTCCACCGGAATTACGGCTTCAGTGCCGTACACCAGACTATACGGAGTTTCACCGTTGGATGCTTTGGGTGTAGTTCGGTAGGACCATAGGACTTGAGGGAGATTTTCTACCCATTGTCCTTTGGCTTGTTCTAACCGAGCTTTTAACCCTTTCACCAGAATCCGGTTCGTTACTTCCGTTTGTCCGTTTGCTTGGGGATGGGAGACCGAAGTGAACCGCTGTTGAATGTTCAGCTCTTGGCACCAATTCTTGAACGTCTTGTCGGTGAACTGAGTCCCATTATCCGAAATGAGGATGTGGGGTATGCCAAATCGGCACACTATGTTCTTCCAGACGAAGTCCAATGCCTTTGAGCTCGTTATCGTAGCTAATGGTTCAGCCTCCACCCACTTCGTGAAGTAGTCCACGGCAACGATAAGGAATTTCATTTGCCGAGGAGCTTGAGGAAGTGGTCCCACTATGTCTATGCCCCATTGCATGAAAGGCCAAGGGCTTTGCATAGTGTATAGATCGGTCTGCGGCATCCTTGGGACATTTGCGTGAATTTGGCACTTCGTACACTTCTTGACGAGCTGCACTGCCTCTTGTACCATGGTTGGCCAATAATATCCCCATCTCAGAACTTTTTTAGCTAAAGCTCTGGCTCCGATGTGGCTACCGCACGAGCCTTCATGAACTTCTCTGAGGATGTAGTCCGTCTCTTCTGGTCCTACGCACCGCAATAACGGCTGGAGGTAAGACTTTCTAAAGAGGACTCCCTCATGAAGTTCGTACCGAAGTGCTCGGCACGTGATCTTCCGAGCTTCTCTCTTATCCTCGGGCAATTGTCCTTGATCCAGATACTGCAAGATCGGCGTCATCCAGTTCGGCGAGCTGGATACTGAATGTACCTCGGCTTCATCAATGCTTCGATGCATTAATTCTTCCGCCTTTGAGCTCGGATCTGAGGCCAACTTACTTAAGGTATCTGCTCGGCTATTTTCCGCTCTGGGAATGCGGATTATCCGAAAATAGGAGAAACTTCGGCTGATGCTTTGCGCTTTGTCCAAATACTTCTTCATTCTCTCGTCACGAGCTTCACTTGTACCCAACATGTGATTTACTATGACTTGTGAATCACAATGGACTTTGAGAGATTTGACGAGCAGATTTTGCGCTAACTGGAGTCCGGCCAGGAGGGCTTCGTACTCGGCTTCATTATTAGTAGTGGGGAATAGGAACCGAAGTGAGTAGGTTACCTCGTGTCCGTCGGGAGCGACAAGTAAAATACCAGCTCCACTTCCCATCTTGTTTGAAGCTCCATCTACGAATCCGCTCCAGCAGTCCGGCGGCTCTACTTCGGATTCCAGGGGCTGTGCTAGTTCGGCATTGGCAGAATTCTTCTGTTCGGCAATAACAGGAATTGCTTGATCGAACTTTGCTTCTGCAAGAAAATCTGCCAAGGCTTGTCCCTTGAGGGCTTTCCGAGGTAGATATTCAATTGTGTGCTCTCCCAACTCTATAGCCCACTTGGCGATTCTGCCTGATGCTTCTGGTTTGGTCAACACTTGCCGAAGTGGCAGATCAGTTAAGACGCATACCTTGTGAGCATAGAAGTATGGCCGCAGTCTCCTTGCTGCATTTACTAATGCCAGAGCAATCTTTTCCAGAGGTTGATACCTGGTTTCTGGACCTCTTAATGCTCGGCTTGTAAAATAGATGGGAAGCTGCTTTAGGCCTTCTTCTCGTACAAGCACCGCGCTGATGGTTTGATCCGATGCCGCTAAGTATAAGAATATTACTTCGGCTTCGGTTGGAGCAGAGAGAATAGGAAGCTCGGCTAGATAACTTTTGAGCTCGTCAAAGGCCTTTTTCTGCTCGGCTCCCCACTCGAACTTTGGTGCCTTTTTCAACACCGTGAAGAACGGCAGTTGCTTTTCGGCTGCTTGAGAAAGGAATCGATTCAGTGCGGCTAGACATCCGGTTAGCCTTTGCACGTCATGTATGGACTTCGGCATCGCCATGTTTTGAACAACTTGAACTTTTGAGGGGTTTGCCTTGAGTCCGTCCTTTGAAACCCAACAACCCAGAAACTTTCCCGAATCAAAAAGGTACACTTTTGGGGATTAAGTTTGAGGTTGGCTTTCTTGAGCACGTTGAGAGTGGACTTGAGGTTGTGCTCGTACTCCGAAGTGCTTTTGCTTTTGACGACTATATCGTCAACATACACTTCGACCTCCTTTCCAATCAGGTGCCGAAAAAGCTTGTCTACCATCCTTTGATAAGTGGCTCCGGCATTCTTTAAACCGAATGGCATCTTTTTATAAGCGAAAATGCCGAAATCAGTAATGAAGGCCGTTTTTGAAGCGTCAATCTCATCCATTAAAACTTGATGGTATCCTTTGTACAGATCAAGAAAACAAAAAATTTCAAAGCCTATCAAAGCTTCTACTTTTTTATCTATGTTCGGAAGGGGATAGCAATCTTTGGGACAGTGCTTATTTAGATCGGTGAAATCTATGCACATCCGCCATCCTCCTTCCTTTTTCTTGATCATGACAGGATTGGCCACCCACGAAGGATACTTCACTTCGAATAACACATCCGCCTTCAATAATTGACGGACTTCGTCATGGATGACTTGACTTCGTTCTGCCGCAAAGAGTCTTTGCTTCTGTTTTATCGGCCGGACTGAAGGATCAATATTTAACCGATGAGTGATTACCTCGGGGGGCACTCCGGTCATGTCCAACGGGGACCATGCAAAGACGTCTTTATACTCCTTGAGGAGCTGGATGGTTTTTTCCCGAAGTAGGGGCGTTCCCGCGAAGCCGATCTTAACCGTTCTGGATGGATCGTCTTCGTACAGCTGAACTGTCATCGAGTTCGGCTCCGGTATGACTTCGGTCATCGCCTCTGACTCCGGCTGCTGTGATTGCTATGTTTGGTGGTGCCGATCTGACTGCTCGGCACTTCTAAGCGCAATTTGCAGACATTCCTTTGCTCTCTTTTGGTCACCTCGGATGACCGCTATCCCTCCTTTAGTAGGGATCTTGATGGTGAGGTGATAAGTGGAGCAAACGGCCCGAACTGTGTTGAGCCAGTCTCTTCCCAGGATGATGTTGTACGGGGACCGAGCTTTCACCACAAAAAACTCAATCATCGTACTGGAGCTAGTAGGCGCTTTCCCCACCGTGATCGGAAGGCTGATAATACCTTCAGGGCGGGTGTCCTCCTGGGCGAAGCTCTTCAGGGGAAGCGGAGCCGGACTGAGCCGAGCTGGGTCCACTTCTAGTTTGTCAAAGCACTCTTTAAAAAGAATGCTAACCGATGCTCCTGTATCCACAAACACCCTGTGGATCAGTTTGTTTGCCACTCCGGCTTGGATGACAATGGCGTCTTGGTGAGGAGAGATGGCCGGGACGGGATCAGCATCCGAGAACGTAATCACTTCGTCCTGCTTCAGCCTTTTATGCGTTGGCTCCTCTCGATTGGAGCCTCTGCGCTCTGACTTTAGGGACGACTTGGTCTTCCCGGCAGGGAGAGCGTCAATAGTCTGGATTACTCCATCATATTGCGGCTCGTTATCGTCTTCGGGATCCGGCTGCCTTTTCGGATCCTGAGGAGCGCAGTTCGCACCACTCTGCTTCTTATTCTTCTTTGGCTGCTTGCTTTGGTATTTTTTCAATGTCCCTGCCTTCACAAGAACATCGATACCTGCAGCCAAGTTTCTGCACTCCTCAGTATCGTGACCGTGGTCTTGATGGTAGGAGCAGTAGCTATCCTGTGGTCGGCGCGCGGCTGATTTCGTCATCCGCTTTGGCTTTTCGAATAGGTCAGAGTGCAGTTCGAAAATTTCCGCTCTCGGCTTGTTCAGCGGTACGAACTGAGCGAGCGGCTTCTCGGGATTGAGACGGGGTCCCAATCTGTCTTGCACCGGAGCCCTTTGAATTCTTTCAAATGGAGTCCGGCGAGGATGCCCCTGATCGCTATGATCGGGCTTCCTTCTGTCTCCTCGGGTCGATGAGCTGTCTAACGACCGTTTGCGACGGTCTGCCTCATCGGCCCGGGAGTACTGGTCCGCAATGTCCCACATTTCCTGAGCTGTCTGCGGACCGCACTCAACGAGCTTCCTGTAGAGAGCTCCGGGCAGGATTCCATTTTGGAATGCCGAGATGACAAGCAGATCGTTGAGATCGTCTACTTGCAGGCATTCCTTGTGGAATCTTGTCATAAAGTCGCTGATTTTTTCGTCGCGACCTTGACGAATGGAAAGCAGCTGAGCCGAAGTGATTCGGGCTTCCGCTTTCTGAAAGAACCTCCTGTGGAAGGCATCCATTAGATCTCGGTAAGATCTGATGCTGCCCTGGGGGAGGCTATCGAACCACCTTCTCGCGTTCCCGATGAGCAGCTCGGGAAACAGCTTGCACATGTGGACCTCGTTGAGACCCTGGTTCGCCATGTTATATTGATAGCGCCCCAAGAAATCGTGAGGGTCCACGAGCCCGTCGTAAGTCATCGACGGAGTTCGGTAGTTCTGTGGTAGGGGAGTTTGGGTGATGTCGTCCGAGAACGGAGTCTTCAGTGCTCCGTACACGGCGAATCCGATATCTCGTCGGTATGGAGGAGATTGAGTTCTCCTGTGATTCCGGTACCGAGGAGGAACTGGAACATGTTGGGGACGGGGATTCTTTCTCCTGGGAGATGCGACACTACTGCGGTAGTGACTTTCTTGTGCGGAGGGAGAAGGAGAATCCGCCGTTTTCGTCTCCGGCTGCTTTTGGCTTTTTTGCAGGAAGGTTAAGAATTCCTCCTGCTTCGCCGCCAAAAACTGCTTGACAGCCTCATTCAAATCGGGCTGCTGGGAAGACTCAGTGGGACGATTTTTGGAGCGGCTTGTTCCTTCGCCATGAGAACTGGTGGTGGATTTATCCCTAGGCTGTTTTCCAGACCTATGGGATGGATTGGCTTCCTCCTGGTTCTCACGGGCAGGAATACGGGTACTCTGCGATCTGGTATGCATTTTTTGGGTGGAAAAAATGGATCAAAAATTCGCTTTATCACAAATTTTGTTCTCTGCTTCCCACAGACGGCGCCAGTGATGAATCCGCGAATTTCTGATGTTAGTAAATGCTGGTAGAGAATAAAGACTACGACACAATGAATTTACGTGGTTCGATTTACTGAAGTAAATCTACGTCCACGGGAAGAAGGGAGGGCAAGATTGTATTGCTTGATCTGGGATTACAGCTTACAACACAGACTTGCTATATGATATTTTATCTCTAGAGAGCTTAACCTTTTTCTATCTGATCTAAGTTCTATTTATACATTGAACTAGGATCGTGGTTTGCAGCCCCACTAACAAGATCGTGGGTGAGCAATAACTGCTCAATAACTGCTTCGTACCACTAAATAGATCGTGGGTATAGTGGAGGTCGTGGAGGCCTTTCATGAGTCCACTAACTCCTAGTTCGGTCGAATGCTGAGACCGAACTGCTGGACTTTACCGATCAGCTCTTGCCGATCTGAGAGGAGAGCTTGACTGGTCGGCTTTTACCGAGCTGTAGGCTGACTCCGAACTCTTTGGTCGTGCCGAACTCTTTGGTGCCGAACAGATACTCTTTCTTGGGCTCTGGGCTGATGGGCCGTCACTGTTATTGGGCTTGCCATTAGGGTTTAGTTCGTACCCCATCAATATGCATGACATATTTTATTTAACTGTACATAATAAAAAAAAATTGCTATGTATTGGGGGACTTTTTCCTATAAATTGAAAAACAGAGTTTTTGGTCTCTAAAACTTCCATATATAGTAAGAAACCAACTACGAGAGCTCTTGAAATGAAGGTAGGGTTTTGTTCAATTAATGCAGGAGATTAATTTTGTTTGCATCTAATTAAATGATTTTGTAATGTAGAAAAAGATTGTGATAAATGTGCCAATGCACAATGAGAAGGCTAGATCAAAGGCCATGTCGATTGCTGTGAATGTACCAGGTATGTATATTTGTCACATGTAGCAATATAATTGATTAATTTGAAACAATCACACAATACCTAATTTAATGTATTAAATAATTTCTGATTAAACACTATGAATCCATCATAGATCTTAATGATCTAATTAATGTCTATAAAGATGATATCTGAGATGATGATGATGATAATGCGGGAGTGGAGGCGGTGAGTATCGGAGAAAATGATCAGCTTGTGGTGACCGGAGAAAGGGTGGATTCCGTTTGTTTGGCAAAGTCTCTTCGGAAAAAGTTTTGCTTTGCTGATATTGTGAGTATAGAAGACGTTAAACCGGCCAATTCAAGTGGATCGTCTTCACCGAATTCAAGTCCTCCACGGCCAACTCCAGCGCAGTACTGCCCAACGGTTTATTATGAAAGGGTCGTGTACGATGCCTCTCCTCCTAATTGCACCATACTCTGATTTGCTAGGTTTTCATTTCATTTTTTACTTACAATTTTGGAGTTATAATTATCATATCATATAAATGCTTGATGGATGGTGTGTACATTTGTTTCATTTAAATGGATATAGTAAAATAACGTAGACTTCATGAATTTTCGTCGAAGAGTTGGAGATGTGTTTATTGTAAGGTGTTTAATTAACAAGTTATTTTATACTTATTACTTTTTTGCTTAAGTATTCAAATCTAATTTGGATTCGATTGAGATATACTTCGTTCTTTTATAAACTTTAGTCAAATGAATAAAGTAATTAACGATAGTAAAATTGATCCCCCCTTAAAATAGTTTTCATTAAAATTGTACCATGATCATCATATATCCAAAGTAGACTTAGGATATCCTTATTATTTTTAACATATGCTCCCTCTGTCCCGCTTTAAGTGACACATTTTCCTTTTTAGGATGTCTCACTCTAAATGCCACATCTCTAAATATGATTGTGATGAACAAGAATTGAAAGCAAGAAATCTGAAGAACACAAGATCAAGGAACGGAAATCTTATTTAATTTTGGGAGAGAGAAAACAGGATTACAGATGGTGTAGAATACAATGAGTCTTCTGTTAGCTAACTCATATCTTAGCTGCTCAACTAAAATCTAACGGCCAAGATTACATCATCTCACTAATCTACATCTAACGGCTCGATCAGTCCACACAGTCCATGCATCGATCCTTCACACCAACAAACCAATGAGCTCGATTAAGCTCAACAATAGATGCTACAATCAATCACTTAACAACAATACATAAAATCATGTGCCGAATTAAAAAATACTCCATCTAGAATGGGACGGAGGGAGTAATATTTAATAAAAAAAGTCTAGTATGGGATACGAAACAATCAATATTCAAAGTAAGATTATAAAAATTAAAAAGACTCTCCAAGAGTAGTTATCATTTTCGGAGATTTAGGTTATTTAATTTTATGCATTCTTATTCTTGTAACTGGTCTTTGTTTCAAAGGTCCACTCGCAAAAACATTTATTATTCATCTTGGAATAATTCTAGGAGATATAGGAATCCCTGTGAGTGATCTTCAGTTATTTTAATTCATGAAAATTTCTATGTATATTGGATAATGTATAGTGTATACACAACCAAACACAAAGAAATGCACACACAATTATTAATATTATATTGGATACGAGCCCATTTTAGGCGGCCTGCAATCATGTAAACACTTAATGGGCTTAGATTAATTAGTTACTATTACTATAAGAACTTCATGGACAAAACCTCACACATAATTTTATTTGTTTTCCACGGTTTGTAATATCGAACCCAAAACAAGTACTATCATATTTTATAGGGTTTCGTATATATTCATGCATGGACAAAAACCCCACACATAATTTTATTTGTTTTCCACGGTTTGTGGTATGTATATGCGAATATCAAGCCCAAAACATGTACTATCATCTACTCCCTGTATAGGGTTTCGTATATCTCCATGCAATTATAGGAAGAGGAGATCTTCTACCCATGTCAAACACAAATAAAATAATATTTCAAAAATTAAAATGAAGATTGATTTTTTTTTTTTGAAATGGCCAAGCACAATGCAACGCGATTAGCTGAGACGGTCATGTAGCTACTGCATGGGCGTACCTGGCATGACTGCTAGTGATGTGCCGCCATCTCGAATCTAGCTCCTACAACGTAGCACATCTCACATCACTCAGACAACGTGACACGCAGTTTTGACTACCTTAAGGTAGATGTTAGCAAACGAGTGCAATAGGTCAATATGATCAACTTCCACCCATATCCCTTGACATATAGTCCAAAATATAGATCTCAAATATCAATCTTAGTAGTACTACTACTATTTGTGGGAGAATTGACTTGGACCTTTACGCCACGATGTGTCATCATGACGAGTCCAGTTCGTCCAACATAGCCCGTTAACACACACATATCCATCGAGAATACCCATTGCTATTGAAGTCTGTCTCGATTATGTGATGTATCCATTGCTATTGCCCCAAACAATAGTTTGTCTCGATTATGCCATGTCCCATGTGGGGCTTGGCACACAAATCTATTGCAAATGCCTCGAAGAACTAGTACCCCCTCTGTCTCATAATAGATATTACACTTTCCTTTTTAGTTTGTCTCACAAGAGATCACATATTTTCATTTTTGGTTAGAAAATGATATTACAGGAGAGGCCGAGAAGAAGTCTTACTACGTGTTAGAAAAAAAGAGTGCAACAAGTCAATTTGATCGATTTCATTTTCTTGAATTAACTAATTTGTGACATGAAGCCCCACAAAAATAGAGGCCAAGTGGCCATCATACTATTTATGGGAAAAGTACAAGTCCGCAACTATTCATGCAACGTGGACTCATTAAGCTTTCATTGATTAAAAAAACATTTTGTGGAAAAAATCATGTCGTCAATCATAAGAGCACCCGCAACGCGGGCCGTGGGCATTCCGCGTTTCGTTCCTTCGGAACGAAACCGTAGCGGAACGCGTTGCGGCGCTACGTTTCGTCGCGGTTCCATTCCCATGGCGTCCCGGGTGCCGTCGGCACGAGACGCGGCACGGTCCGTGCCGTCACGCGCTTCAGCGACGTGGCTCGCCCTGCGTCTTGCGTGACGCCCACTCGCCGGCCCGCGAGTGGGCGTCGTCACGCTGACGCAATAAATTCATTTTTTTTTTAAAAATGAATTTTTAAAAAAATATTTTTTATTTATAAAAATTATTTTTTATATTTAAAAACAATTTTTACAAATAAATGAATACTAGAAATTCGTATTAGCCCATATATATTTGATGGGCTTGCGAATTTATGAAACTCATTCTTGGTTATCTCTATTTTATAGAGACATCCTTGAATGTTTTATGTTCCACTTTCGATGTGGGACAAACTCATTCTTGGTTATCTCTATTTTATAGTGACATCCTTGAATGTTTTATGTTCCACTTTCGATGTGGGACAAACTCATTCTTGGTTATCTCTATTTTATAGAGACATCCTTGAATGTTTTATGTTCCACTTTCGATGTGGGACAAACTCATTCTTGGTTATCTCTATTTTATAGAGACATCCTTGAATGTTTTATGTTCCACTTTCGATGTGGGACAAACTCATTCTTGGTTGTCTCTATTTTATAGAGACATCCTTGAATGTTTTATGTTCCACTTTCGATGTGGGACAAACTCATTCTTGGTTGTCTCTATAAAATTGTATTTTAAATTATGTCATTTTTTATTTTTTTAGGATTTTAATTATGTCTTTTTCTATTTTTTTGAATTTTAAGTTGTAATGTTATTTTAATTTTAATGAAGTGTGTTTGTTTTAATTGAATTGGGTTGGAAATAAAAATAAAATATGAAATTGAATGAATAGTAATTTAAGGAACGGTTAAGGAACGGTTAAGGAACGGAGGGTTGCAGGTTCCGTTCCTTAGTTAAGGAATGGAGTAAAAAGTACAGTGGGGCCCTTAAATAGTGGTTTAAGGAACGGTATAGGAACGGTATAGGAACAGCGTTGTGGATGGCCTAAGACATAGTTTAATTTCAACTCAAATAAATTTATTCCGAGTTTCTTTCAGAGAAATGAAACGAATGCTCTTTTTTCGTTTGTCAAGATTATTCGAAGAGTAAACTTTAATCCTTGAAAAATGGGCATGAAGTATGAAAAATCATATTTTACGACTTTGAAAAAGAAAACCCACCGTCCTCTCCATATCATAATAGTTGAATCATTTTTTAACATGTATTTTAAGAAAATATTAAATAATTAAAATGGAGAGATAGTAAAATAGAAAACATAATAGACTCTTACTTTACTTTCTTTTTATTTTAACTATTATTATTTTTTAAAAACATATGAAAAAAAAAAAGAAATGACAGCACTATCTAGAGTATTTGATAAACATCCTTTATAAATTATTTTGCTCATCTTATCATTACACAATCATCATTTATTAAAGTTAATAAGTACCAATTTTTCATCATTATAATACTTCATAGTTTGGTGAACCATCATTCATTCAATTAATTAATAAAACGCAATATACACACTCATTTAATATCCACTATTCATTTAAGAATAAATTGCCATAAAATCATAAAATTTGTTCAATCTCATAGTATCTTTTAAAAATAGCTAATTATATTAAAATTTTAATATTTTTCACAATTCTCCCATTAATTTTAATTTGGGGAAAATTGTATACTATGATATATATAAGAGTCATATCACTTAATAAATACTGTATGATAAAAGCATGTCACAAGAATGACCGAATTAATAAAAAAATACTACAGAAAAACTTCATTTCTTGAATTCCAAATTAAAACTGAATGAATAACAATGAAAATCACTATCTAAGTAGTTTTGAAAATAGTTAAAAGAAAATCAAATAAAATTGAAGAATTATAAAAAAAATCCTGAAAATTAGTTATACTCTGAAGGTTAGTTACTGGTTAGTACTAATTCACTAATAAAAAAGCACAATTTACCGGTGTTTTTGATGAAATGAACTAATTAAGTCTATTTTAATAACAATCCCACGCTTTATCATCAACATACACAATATATTAAATCAAATGTCAAATAGATGTATGCAGGACACATGGTGGCCGGCGAATTAATCAATAAATGAGGCTGTGCCTAATTGACCATTACTAATTACTTTCTAGTCTCTAATCAATGCCTCCCATGAATTTCATTTTGTTAAATGTCACAACATATTTTCTCTCATGCTCTCTTACTTATTTCAACCTTTTAAATGTCACAACAAATTAACTTAATTAAGTAATCTCTTTGAACATTAACACAAAATTAACGCTATATTTAATTGATTAATATATAATTAGTAAAGAAGTAATTGTAATTAAACTGTGACAATATGCTTTAAATATCTGTTTATATCCAGAACTTTAAATGTAAATGTAATATTCATATAAATATGTTGAGAGAAATTGAGAACGTTGATTGCGTATCTAATATTTGCCAAATCCATAATATATGTAGAATATTTGTCACACGATCTAGCATGGAACATGATCAGACATCAAGTAAAGAAAGACACGTACAAGTAGGGCTGGCAAATCGTGCGGATTGGGTCGTTATCGGGTCAACTTGATAATGACCCAACCCAATAAGGCCTAACCTGAACCCGACCTGTTAAGGAAACTGTAAATCCGAACACGAACCCGACCTGCTACCTTCAAATCCGAACACGACCCGCACCCGACACGAACCCGTTATCGACACGATATAATATGGGTTGACACGACACGATAACAACCCGAACCTGATATTACACGATTAAAACCTAATATTACACGATTAAACCTTAATTTTTAACCTAATTTACACAATTAAAATTCGTTTTATACTATTTAAACCTAATTTATAAGAAATTAAAAAATTAAAGTAATATATATATTTTTTAAATAATAATAAAAATAATAATATTATTTTTAATGGGTTACCCGTATCCGACCCGCATCCGACCCGAACCCAACCCGAAATTATCGGGTTCTTAATGGGTCAACCCGATAAGGACACGGATCCAATAAGACTTGACCTCAACCCAATAATTTCGTGCGGATTCGTGTCGGATTATCGTGTCGTGTCGAAAATTGCCAGCCCTACGTACAAACAAACAAATGAACTCAATCATGCCTTTTTCAATTATTAGGCCATCCACAACGCTGTTTCTATATCGTTCCTAAACCGTTCCTTAAACTACTATTTACGGGCCCCACTGTACTTTTTAACTCCATTTCTTAACTAAGGAACGGAACCTGCAACCCTCCGTTCCTTATCCGTTCCTTAACCGTTCCTTAAATTACTATTCATTCAATTTCATTTTTTATTTTTATTTTCAACTCAATTCAATTAACACAAACACACTTCATTAAACATTACTAATTGGAATAACAAAATTATAAAGAAGAATAATAAAACATTAAACATTACTAATTGGAATAACAAAATTATAAAGAAGAATAATAAAACACTAAACATTACTAATTGGAATAACACATTACTCAATTCAATTAACCCAAACACACTTCATTAAGCATTAAACATTACTAATCGGAATAACAAAACATTATTAAAAACCAAACCCTTCTTCTTCTTCTTCCTCAACCTCCTCCACCACTACGCTGCCCACCCCGACGCCACCCCCTCCTCACCTTCAAATCCACCGCCGACCCCTCCAACTCCCTCCTCCGCACGACGCAGTGGGCGTCACGCACACGCAGGGGCGAGCCACGTCGCCGAAGCGCGTGGCGGCACACACTGTGCCGCGTCTCGTGCCGGCGGCACCCGGAACGACATGGGAACGACACGCCGACGGAACGCAGCGCCGCAACGCGTCGCGCGCCGGTTTCATTCCGCCGGAACGAAACGCGGAACGGCTGCGACCTGCGTTGCGGGTGCTCTTAGGGAAAGATGTACACGTACACTATAGGTTGTTTTTCGATAGATTGAAATGTTTCTTTTAAATAAAATAAATTGGTGTCGAGATCTTTGAATTATAAAAGAGCACTAATCTGAAGGTCAATTGGCCAGAATCTTTCATATTAATAAAGAGAAGGTGATACAGGAAAATAAAGTTTTTCATTTTACTTTGAAAACGTGGAAGAGGATCAAACAATAAGGAAAGGAAATAAACATAAAATTCGTTGCTTTAAAGGATCAAAAACTAAATTCGTTCTCTCAAAGCATCCGCACACCCATAGAAAATGGCCACACGCCATTAATTAATAAATGTAAAATGCATTGTCAAGGCTCCAATTGTTTAGATATACTATATCTTATTTTATATTCAAGGAAATCTAATAAGTATTACTACTTTGTTATTTGTGAATATACATATTTTAGTGTTATAACTGAATTTTTGGATCAAAATATGAAAAAAAATAGCTGTGCTTGTATTGTGAGCTGAAAAAGATTAATACATAATTCGAAAATAAATACTCACATAAAAATATTTATTTTCCTTTTTTTCATAGTCACCGACTATTAATATAACTAAGGTGAACTTCTTTCTTAACTCATGAAATAAAATTGAAGTAGTATCTTTTTCAGCTCACAATACAAGCACAGCTATATTTTCTTTTTTCAAAATTTGGTCCATAAATTTAATGTACAGTATAACACTAAAATATGCATACAAATAATAAAATAAACAATTCAAAAAAAATAAGGACAATTTTATAATTTTTTGAGTATGTGAAAAAATGAGTACTATCAAAAGTAATTTGATATCGGAGGAGATAATATATCTCAAAACTAGAGATGTAAAGTGGGCCGGGCCAGCCCGGCCCGGATCAGGCCCATTGTGGCCCGGCCCGCTAGTGAAATAGAGTCGGCCTGGGCTGGGCTGAGGAGTTTACTCGGGCTACAATTGGACTGTTTTAAAAACCCAGGACCGGCCCGTGCCCAGGACCATCTGAAGCCCGGCCCAGGACCGGCCCAGCTTATGTCTTTGCCTTATAGTTATACCTATGTTTTCATACTATCTTTTAAACTATATATAAGCCTACACAAACTAAATCACCAAAACTATATTAGTACCATGGAGATTTAAATATAACATTCTGAAATTACAATTCATGATTTCCATTAATTATAGGAGATTCATTTTAAACTAATTTCTTTCTTCACAGAATAGTAGATTCGAGTGCTAAAATTGTTTTGCATAAGATTAATTCTTCCATAATTATAGTGATGAAATAGTTAAATTTTTTATGTGTATACTCTATATATATATATATATATATATATATATATAGGGTAGTGATCAAGATATAACTATTTTTAAGTGTATAACTAGAGAACAAATCTCAGCCACACATCTTAATGGAACAAATATTATTTATTTTAATAAAATAAAATATGCTGAGGGTATTTTTGGAAATTACTTTCTGAATTAAAACATGCGATCAAATTACGCGAAATCTTCCAAATCTGCGATCCTTTCTTCTTCCAAATCGTAATTCTGAGCTGGGGGTGGCGCCGGAGAGGATACTGGCGGCGGTGGGGGAGCTGGCAAAGGCGATCGGGGCGGAGGGGCTGTTGGCGGATTCAATCGTCGCGCCAATGCTGAAAAAACCCCAAATCAAAACCTACCTCTACTTCGGACTCACCGGAATCAGCGTCGACGGGTAAGGAGACGCAACGATGATCTGCCGTAGAAGAGAAGCGGAGTTTCGGAACAAGAGCGGGGCGCGGTGGCTGTAGGCTCTAAGATTCGTCTTCGATATAGTTAGTTTCCGTCTACGTTTAATGTTACTGATGTATCTTGTGATTTTACTTCACTCTTGTTTACAAAACATCACTCTTGTTCTGATTTTACTTCACTCTTGTTCACAAAACACATCACTCTTGTTCTGATTTCACTTCACTCTTGTTCACAAAGCACATCACTCTTGTTCTGATTTCACTTCACTCTTGTTCACAAAACACATCACTCTTGTTCTGATTTCACTTCACTCTTGTTCTGATTTTACTTCACTCTTGTTCACAAAACACATCACTCTTGTTCTGATTTCACTTCACTCTTGTTCACAAAACACATCACTCTTGTTCTGATTTCACTTCACTCTTGTTCTGATTTTACTTCATTCTTGTTCACAAAACACATCACTTTTGTTCTGATTTTACTTCTCTCTTGTTTACAAAACATCACTCTTGTTCTGATTTTACTTCACTCTTGTTCACAAAATACATCACTCTTGTTCTGATTTCACTTCACTCTTGTTCACAAAACACATCACTCTTATTATGATTTTACTTCACTCTTGTTCACAAAACACATCACTCTTATTGTGATTTTACTTCACTCTTGTTCTGATTTTACTTCACTCTTGTTCACAAAACACATCACTCTTGTTCTGATTTCACTTCACTCTTGTTCACAAAACACATCACTCTTGTTCTGATTTCACTTCACTCTTGTTCTGATTTTACTTCACTCTTGTTCACAAAACACATCACTCTTGTTCTGATTTTACTTCACTCTTGTTTACAAAACACATCACTCTTAGCATGATTTTACTTCACTCTTCACTCTTAGCATGATTATTTTTGGGACAATTCAACATTGATATTATAATTAGATCAGAGCAAGAAGAAACAGAAAGGGGCTACATCTGAAATGCATAGCTAAAATCTCACAAAAGTCAAATACTACACTACATCCCATCATAAAAATTGCAACGATAGCTTATCACCTAATGTTAATTCCCTAATTAAAGGAAATCAAAACTAAGAAAAACAGAAGATAAATTGGGAAATACAGGCTAAATTATATCATAGATCTGTGTGTTCCCGCTCGGGGTCAGATGCCACGATCATGTGCGACAAGATGTCGTAGAGCGGCCCGCCCTTGGCCATCGCCTCCTTCTTCTCCTTGATCACCGCGATGAGCTCCTTCCGGAGCGCCGCCGCCGCCTTGTTGACGGTGGCGGTGTTGTTGGCCGCTGGAAGAGTGATGATTGGAGACACCGATGCAGATTCCTTCGTCGGGGAAAGAGAGTCACTTGAATCGCGAAAATATTGATAATTTCCAATCGAATTCCTCTTCAATCGGACGAATCGGCGGTAGGAGAGCTGAGAACTATTTTGCAGAAGAAGGAAGAGGAGGACTGGAGGAGAAGAGAAGAATGCGGTTTCTTTTTCAAATGCCAATGATGTAATCTAATTTTGGATGTGCAATGACCATTATACCCCCGCCTTATTATTGTGGAGTAAATTTGTGATTGAGGGAACTAATATCTCATTAAATTCAAAAATTAATACTAGCCCTTGATTTTTTTGATCTTGTGGCTATTATTTGTTCTCTAGTTATATGGTTAAGAGGTGTTTGCCATAGATCATGACCCTATATATATATATATATATATATATATATATATATATATATATATATATATATATATATTAGATCGTGTATTATAATATGTGTATGTTATAATATGTATATAGTATTTTGTGGGATTATATATAATTATATGGTATTGCATATATACCTATAGGGATGTATTCATTTCCTTTTTGTATCTTTTGTTCTATTGTTCTTTTTAATCTCAGCCCCACGATTTTATCATCCGACGGTTAGATTGATGTCACGTGTCATTTAATAATGCAGATTTTTAGTTGAATAATGCACACCGATTAATAATGCACCATTATAGTGTAATAATGCAGATTTTCAGTTGAATAATGCACATCGACTAATAATGCACCATTATAGTGTAATAATGCAGATCATCACAATCATCCAATTCAAGGATCCAAGGGTTGTGATTAAAAAGAAGCTTGGACTGCGAAGGACATTAACACACCACTATACCTATATATCCATATACATAGACACGATTAGACATCACCAAACCGAACCGGCCCGGAACCGTCACCGGCGGTTCCGAACCGGAACCGGAACCGGAACCGTCGGCGGCGGTTCGAACCGTGATAGGAACCGACGGTTCCGACGGGCCGGTTCAGGTTCAAGAAATTTGCGAACCGTAACCGACGGTTCCGAACCGCCGGTTTCGCCGGAACCGACGGTTCCGACACCTTTTCAGGCTACCACCGGCCTATACGTAGCCTTTTCAGAAACCGGGTCAGAAACCGCCGGTTTTCGTTAGAAAACCGTTGATGAAACCGGCGGTTTCTGACCAAAAACCGACGGTTCAAGGAGTAAACCGGCGGTTCCGCCGGATTTCAAAATTTTGAAATTTGAAATTTGAAATTTTTTCTTTTTTTTCTTTTTTTTAATCACATTTTTCCCCTATAAATACCCCCTCTTCTTCATTTTCTACTTATCACATTCTTGTGTTGATAAGAATTTCTCTCTCAATCTCAATTTCTCTATTCTCCATCCTCATTCTCTCAAGTTGTTTACGTTATTTGCGCTCATAATTTACTCACGTTGTTCTTGTTCACGTTATCATATTCACATAAACACTACTCTCTATTCTCTACTTCCAATTTCCATAATATCATGTCTTCATCTCGTCGTGGTGGCGATCGGGGCAACGGTAAAATTGCAAATTACAACGGTAAAATTGCAAATTACAACTTTAAAATTACAAATTACAACTTAAAATTTACAAATTACAACTTAAAATTACAAACTACAACTTCAAAATTGCAAATTACAACTATTACTTAACATTACAAATTACAACTTTAAAATTACAAATTACAACAATTACAAATCGAAAAATTTAATTACAAGTTACTTACAACTCAACAATTACAAGTTACAACAATTATAAATCGAAAATTTTTAATATAAGTTACAACAATTACAAATTTACAACTTACAAGTGTTGACAAAAAAGACTTAGAAGATCATTAAAAGATATTCCTCATTTGATAAGTATCTTATTGGTGAAAAAGTGGGTAATGGGTATCTTTGGGGCAGATGGTACTGGAAAACAAATTTATATATGGAATCTGGATGAATGAGGATCAGATTATAGTTTAAAATGGGAAGCTGGGTTCACTGGCGGGAGTTCGTTTCATCAGGCCATCAGGGTGGAATATTCATCAGGGTGGCCACAGTGGCAATAGCCCAGCAATAGCCCAGCCATAGCCCAGCCACAAACTCCTCCTGCCACGTCATCAATACTAAAAATCCTTCTGCCACATCAGAAATAGCCCAGCCATAGCCCAGCCATATCATAAATAGCCCAACCACATCAATAGCCACATCACTAAATAACACAATATACGGAATTTAATTTACGAGACATATAAGGGAAACATTAATAATACTATTTTACTTTTAAAAAAATACAAAAAATTTAAAAAGTACAATAAATTAAAAAAAAGTACTAGAATTTTAAAAAAGTACATTAATAATAAAAATTACATTAAAAAAGTACATTACTTAAAAAAAAATCACTCGGTGGCTCCCTCGATTCCGTCGTCGCCGTCGCCGTCGCCACCGTCACCGCCGGATCTGTCGCCACCGCCTCCGCCGCCTCCGTCGCCACTGTCACCGCCACCTCCGCTGCCACCGCCGCTGCCGCCTCCACGCAGATCGTCATTCATGCTCTCGAGCAATGTGAAGAGAAATCTCTTCTCCTGGGGGTCCGTCGCCGCTCGCCATTCGGCTAACGTCTTCACCATCATCTGACGCGTTTGTTGACGCGCGAAGTACTTGAGATCCTCTGTAGACTGGCGGTCAAAGGGGGATGCCGACTGGACCTCCTGGGAACCCCCGGCGGCCCCCCTCGCCGCCCGTTGCGCCCGCTTTTGCCCAACGGGGCGAGGTCGGCGGCCGAACGAACGAGGGGTGGGGAGCACCTGGTCCGTCTCGGGGAGGTCGTGGGAACCACCGTTGCTGCCGCTGAAATCCCCGGTATAGTTCAATCGTTGCCGTTTCGGCCAGCCAGCATCGACACCTACTCGGAACTTCTCAGAGTCGTTCAGCACAAGATAGCAGTTCCAGTAGGTGAAGTCCTTATACAACCCGGGCTGGGGGAAGGCTTTCTCCGCTATCCTCCTGCAGTCGTCCTCCGTTTGGCCACTACTCTGCATGCGGAGGGCGTTGGCGTACAAACCCGAAAATCGGGAGACGGCAGCCCTGATTCGGTTCCACGCCTTCCGGCAATCCTCCCCGTTGTGTGGCCTCCCCTCCGGGCAAAATCGCTGGTAGGCTGCTGCTACCTTGCCCCACATGTTGACGATCCTCTGGTTATTAGAAACAAGAGGATCGTCGCAAACACTCACCCACGCCCTTGACAGGGCAACGTTTTCCTCGTCCGTCCACCTTCTCCGTGCCGTGGGGTCATCCCCACCCGGCTGCGACGACTCCCCGACCTTCTTTCCCTTGCCCTTCTTCTTTGGGGCGCCACTACCCTGCACTGCTCCCCCCGTTTGAACGGGAGTTTCCGGAACTCCGAGACTATCAAACCCCAAATCCGCCAACGAAAATTCATCAAAACCGCTCGGCGTGAACTGCGCATCCGTTGGGGTCGATGTGTGCGACGAAGCAGTGCTGAAATCAAAACTGGGGCGATAGACGTTCCCCCGCGTCACTTGCGTCGCCGGTACTCCCCCCGGCGTCCCCTGTATCGCAGGTACTCCCCCCGGCGTCCCCTGCATCGCAGGTACTTCCCCCGGCGTCCCCTGCATCGCCGGTACTCCCCCGGGCATCATCTGCATATTGGGTGCCCACCCCGGCATCATCTGCATATTGGGTCCCCAACCCGGCACCGCCGGGAACCCCCCCGACGGACTCCCTCCGGTCGGCAACCCGGGTAGCATCTGCTGCCACGGGTATATGTTGTAGTACCCGGGCATCTGCCACGGGTACATGTTGTAGTACCACGGGTACATGTTGAGAACCACTCGTCCCTGAACTCGGCTCGTTGTTTAGATCCATTTCTCGGTGTTTATCTTGTATAGAAATTTAGATAGAGAGAGTACTCGTTAATACAAGTGGTGCGAATGAAAATGAAGTGCAAATCGCGTATATATAGTGTCGGGACAATTTAAAAAAAATAAAAAAAAACGCTGGGCGATGCGCTGGGCGATCCCGACGCTGCAATGGCGCCGAGCGGATCGCCCAGCGCCCGGCGACCGCCTAGCGCTAGGCGATTTTTAATTCCGAAAAACCGCTCGGCGGTTTTCGGAGGCTGCAATGGTTCGCCTAGCGACCACCTAGCGCCGGCGCTCGGCTAGGCGGTGCGCTAGGCGCCATTGTGGATAAGCATGCATTAAATTTTGCCCCGCCCAGCCCGGCACACTTACTAACTGGCTCGGGCTCCGGCTGGGCCCATCCATGTAAACCAAAACCCCGGCCCGGCCCACTTGACACCGGTACTCAAAACTCATATTGATTTGAGAAGTATTACAAAGAAACAATAGTGTTTCAGAAGTATAGTACCATGAGAGATCAAATTAGAAGTAGAACGTAAAAGCAATTAATTTAGGAGTAGTATACGTTTGAGGTTGAGCATTAAAAAGAACAACAATTTTCACTCGTTTCTCCAAAATATAAATAAATCATCAATCAACCAAACCAACCTCAAGTGTAGTACAAGCAAACAAATCAACTAAGTAATCAAACTCAAACCCCACTCTCTCTCTCTCTCTCTCTCCAAAAAATCAAGAAACAGAGGCAACACCAATTACTCTGCATATACTTCACTATCACTGAACTCATAAAAGTTACGATCACCAATAACCTGGCGTGCCGGCTAGTCTCTGTGTTCGCTCGCTCTCACAAATCCATTTTCTCTACCCTCAGATAGTGAAAGTGTGTATATATATATAGAGAGAGAGAGATTGAAGGAGGTGTGAGAGTGAAGTGAGTAAATATATGAGGAAAGCAGAGACAAGCCAAGCTGGGAAAGCACGCCGATCACTTCTTGGAAGGTATTTTGGACTGCATCCATGATATCACCGCCGCGCTCCTCTTCTCCCGGATGACCGCCGCCGTTGCCTACCGCGTCGACACCACGTCGCGCCTCGCTCAGTGGCGGATTAACGATTTGGCCGCTGCCACTTACAGGAAATCAGACCCTTTCAAGATTGGCCTCTGGAATTGGTTAGTTTCATTTTCCACTTTTTCCTCTAATCAGAATAAGGAAAAGGGGTTCAAGAAAATACTTATTAAAGTTGTAATCTTGATGCTAATGGAATGTAAGGGTTTCATCATTCTAATCAGTTTTTGGTATTTCCATTGAAGGCATTTATCTGTGGAAAAGAGCCGAACACTGATCATTAGATTGTCTCCTGAGCTATCATCTTTACCCAAAGAAAACCCCCCAATACCAATAGCATCTTTTATGATCAAAGTCATCAGCCTTACAGCAGGGGAGCGAAAGTGTTTTGTTCATCCAGGTAAATCATCTCAATCTCACTATGCTGTTTAATGGAAACCCACACTTAATTTCATGACTTACAACCTATAGTTACTTGTAGATGTTATTGATAAGCAGCTCCAAAGCAGTGAGGATTTTGTATGGACAGTTGAGGTTCCTTTAAGTGGCAAATTTATCGTCGACATTGAGTTTCTTGACATCAAAACTGCTCCTCCGGATGTAAGACAACAATCACTTTTCATTATTGTAATTTGTAACTAAATGAAATGGAAACTTACTTGTGGAAAGCACAGGGGGGAGAGCCTTGCTCGATTTGGAGTGGAGGGCTCACGTGTGGCCAGTCTAATCATACGGCTATTGCATTACTTGGTCGAATGCTGTCTGAGGGCATTCAAACCGATGTAACAATCAATGCATCTGACGGTAGCATCTCAGCACACCGGGCCATTCTTGCATCCAGGTCTCCTATCATCCGCAGCATGTTCCTGCACGAACTCAAGGGGAAGGAAACGGCTGCCATAGACATTTCCGACATGTCAATTGAAGCCTGTAGAGCTTTACTGAACTACATGTATGGAAATGTGAAGAAAGAGGAGTTCTTGCCACACAGGCTGTCCCTTCTTCACGCAGCTGATAAGTACGAGATTTCAGACCTGAAGGATGCCTGCCACGAGAGCCTGCTGGAGGATATCAACACGATAAATGTGCTGGAGAGGCTCCAGAACGCCAGTGTGTATCATCTGCCAGAGCTGAAGAGCAGCTGCCTGCTATATCTTGTGAAGTTCGGCAAGATCTATGATATCCGAGATGAATTCAGATCGTTTCTGCAATGCGCAGATAGAGAGCTCATAGCTGAGATATTTGACCAAGTTCTTGGCGCCTGGAAGGGGTTCTGAAATCCTATGTAATCAAGGATGGATATTCTTTGGTTCAATTTGCAATTGTTTGTTGGCTAGTAAATGTTACTATCATTAAAGGTATTGATTTAATGTAAACTGAGCATATCAGCAAAGTCCAGTTTGTACAAGCTGGTGTGCTATATATATAGAAAGGAGAATGTAAGATGTGAATATGATTGAAATCAATAGAAAGAGTGTTTGTTATTTTCCTTCACATATCAAACAGTTTGGATTTGAATGTATGAATCTTCAGTTTTACATACTAAAACATCAGAAACCATCTCAGATCATCTACCTAGTTTCTGAAACAGAGTTTAAATACAATAGAATCGAACAAACGAATCATCAGTAATCCATCCTAATCGGCTATCTGAGACGGGATCTTCTACTAGAAAATTTTTATTTCATCAATGGTTTCACTGACTGCAATATTACACATAGTGATTCTCTATAAGAAAAGGGGGTTGTGGATGGGAGTACCTGATAAAAGAGCAGCTTAGTTGAAGAATTCAGTCTCTCCATTTTCTTACATAGGGAGATATATATAGTGAGATGCCATTTCATAAAGTGGGAAAGAATATGGAGGGAATATTATGAGGATCTATCTAAGACACTACCAAGGACCAATATCTTATTGTTTATTGTATAAATTATCTTTAGAGTTTTATCATATTGGCCAACATAAAAAGTTTCCAACTTTAAATAATCTTATTAATCTTAGTCTCAGATAAATCAGAAATGAGTTATCAATTCATAGCAATTAAATGCAGGCCTTAAGTCTTACAAATCAACAAAAAATCTTAAAATTGGACCTTTAAATTTGATTTTGTAGAGAAAAAAGTTGATATAAAATAGCCAGAATTCAAAAGATCTAAGGCCACCCGCAACGCGTCTCGCGGGTGGCTCGTATCTCGTCCCGCCGAGACGAGACGGCGGCAAGACGCGTTGCAGCGCCCCGTCTCGTCCCGCCGAGACGAGACGGCGGCAAGACGCGTTGCAGCGCCCCGTCTCGTCCCGGTCTTGCCGAGACGCCCGTCCCACCGAGACACCTCGCGGGCTGTCTCGCCACGCGCTTGCGCGACGTGGCGCGCTCCGGCGCCATGCGTGACGCCCACTCGCCGGCCCGCGAGTGGGCTTCGTCACGCAGATGCAATAGATCATTTTTTTTAAAATTCAAATTTAATTAAAAAAATAAATAAACGGTAATATTACCGTTTTTCGACCGTTTTCCTTCTTTTTTTATTTTTATTTTATTTTTTTTACTCTATAAATACTCATATTTCATCCTCATTTCACAAACAAATACACATCAAATCCTCCAAATCATCTCCATTTCCTCTCCAATTTTCATCTAACCTCTCATCACAAAATGTCCGGCGACGAAAACTCTGGCGGTGGCGGCTCCGGCGGGTTTGACATCAACGCGTTTGGCGACTGGGGGGCATGTACAACGTGTTGGGTGGTTCCGGATCAGGTTCGTCTACGCCGGGCACCCAGGGCTCGTCGACGCCGGGGGTACCAACCATCCCATTTTGATGTGGATGCATACGCTCGTCCCTCCGCACCGAGGTATTCGCAGGGATAATCCCAAATTCGGGAGGATTAACCGGATGAACCACATCCGTATGGAGGACGAGGCGGTGGAAGCTCCAGGGCATTCGAAGACGTGGAGGAAGAGGCGGAGGCGGTCGAGGAGGATGAGGATGTAGGCCGGCATCCGTACAGCCACAAGGACACGATGACTGTGTACAACGCATGGATCATCGTCTCGTATGATCCCATCGTCGGGAATCAACAATCCCGGAAGTGCTTCTGGGAAAGTGTTTCTGGGAAAAGGTCACCGAGGCCTACAACGAGATCAAGCCAAGAGGGTCCCGCCGCCGCACATTGAAGATGCTCCGCGCTCACTTTGACCGAGTCGAGAGGGAGGTCAAAAAATTCTGCGGCATCTACAAGAACGAAGCGGCTCATTACCAAAGCAGAGACATTCTGAGATCGACTTTGCGAGTCTACTTCGACGACACCGGAAAAGAATTCAGACATGTCGATGTCTGGGAGGCCGTCAAAGACGAGGAAAGGTGGGCCGGCGGTTTGCAGTCCAGGTCGGTCTCGAAGAGCACGAAGCACACGGCGGGTGGCCAATACTAGGGATGTCAATCGGGCCAACCCGTTCGGGTTGGGGCCAACCCGTTCGGGTTGTCGGGCCATTCGGGTACGGGCTATTCGGGTTATAATTTTTTCGGGTTATAAAAGTTCGACCCTAACCCTAACCCTTCGGGTTTCGGGCTAACCCACCGGGTTATTCGGGCCAATGAGTATTTTTAATTCTTTTTTTCAAAAAAATAATACTTATTTTAAATTTTCTTTAATTATATATATATTTTTAATTAATCATTCAACAATGAAATACGTATTTTTAATTTTTTTTTAATATTTTAAAAAAGATTAAGTTATTTAAATTTAAATAACTTATTCATTACATAATTATTTACAAAATATCTATCAATAGTATGTTTATGTTTATGTATTTAAAACATAAATCAACACTTTATTTAAAAATTCAAACATAAATCAATTCGTAGAAAATTAAATAAAATTTTCATAACGTTAGAGGTGCATCGTAGATGTAACAAAAATATTTTGAATTGTTAAAGAGTGAATTATCAAGATGCTAGCTAATTGGAGTAACTCTAAGTTTTCTTGAATTATGATTGGTCAAATTTAATTTATTCCAGCTGTAAATAAGTCAAATAATAAGTTATCTTTGTTTTAAGAATCATCAAAGTACGCATAATTCAATGACGAAGCGGCGTCAAAACACTTTGCACTATTATATTGGAAATATACTAAAAAAAGCTTTTATATACGAGTATTTATGAATCCATGAACCACATCATGATTTTTTTCGTGATCTTATATAGTCGGTTGACATATTTGGATTTTGCATGGTTTTAGAGAGTTGTCTTGGATGATTTTGATTATATTTCTATATTTTGGTATGTTTACATCTTTGTTGAGAAATGATAGAAAATGGATTAGAAAATGTACACAAAATATGTGGATGTGCAGCAGCCTTGTTTGAGTCAATGTTTCTCGTGATTTTGAAGTCTGATAAACCTCTAATACATATCATTCTCTTCGTCTTCGAAAGAGCTTCGCGTGGATATATTGCACTCCTCAATCGGAGCTTTGTAGAGAAAGTTATGACCGTTACAAAAACTGCTCGCTGTGCAGAAGCCTTCAACCCGACGGGCCGACCCGTAACCCGAACGGGTCAGCCCGCCTAACCCGACAACCCGAATGGGTCAGCCCGAATGGCCCGATTTTAAATTCGGACTGTGAAATTACAACCCTAACCCTGTATTTTTATCGGGTTATTCGGGCCGGCCCGCGGGTTCGGGTTACATTGACATCCCTAGCCAATACTCGTCTAGTGGGGGCGGTTCGGGCAGCACCGCACAAGAGGCTGTCTCGCAGGAGGTTGAGGGCACGGCAGACGATGACGGGGGGTCCTCCCGTGTGCGCCGTCGACCGCAAGGGACCAAGGCGGCGAAGGCGGCTAGAGGGAGGAGGGGCCGAGGCGAATCAAGCCAGGCGAGCTCGAGCTCGGGCTCGAACACCCTATTGTCCATGTACTTGACTGCCACGATGGCGGACACTTCCCGTATGACGCCTCCACAATACCAAGCCCATCTTGCCGGAATTGAGTATATGACAAGACAAATTGATATTCCGCTTCCAGGTAGTTTGAGTGCACCGCCACCGCCTTCGGGAGATGATTCGCCGGTGGAGTAATTTTTTTAATTTCTATAAAATTGTATTTTAATTATGTTTTTATTTATTTATTTTGCCAAGAATTTAATTATGTATATTTTTTAGGATTTTAAGTTGTATTTTTATTTTATTTAATGAAGTGTGTTTTTTATTAATTGAATTTGTTGAAAAAAAATTAAAAAATGAAATTGAATAAATAGTAAGTTAAGAGATGGTTAAGAGACGGATAAGAGATGGAGGGTTGCAGGTTCTGTCTCTTAGTTAAGAGATGAAGTGAAAAGTACAGTGGGACCAATAAATAGGTAAGGGATGAGACGGTTAAGAGACGGCGTTGCGGATGGCCCAATACTATGTGAAAAGAACCTAAACCTTTTCAGAAATGTGACATGAATGTGCAAAAATAAAAAAGAAAATAACCAGTCCGTGTAAGTGTAACAATTATCCAAAATAAAAGTATCTACTTTGTCGAAATAATTAAAGAATTCATACGTACAGAGCATTAAACGAAGACATCAAGTACTTGCTAATTCCGTTTGGAATGAAGCAATCCGTTCCTTAAAATCCAATGTTTCTATAAATATTCCAACTCAGACAAAAAGCAAGAATTTTCTTTGCAGTTGCAGGGGCATCGCATCCCCTTCATCCGAAAAGAAATCCGGCAGCTTGTTCTTCGTTGCCATTAAAAAGCTTCAGAGCCTGAACCACCTGTTCTCTTCCAAACCCAAGTTCGACTAGCTTCGCAACTTTAGCTTCAAACTCAGCTCCCTGCAAAAATTCATCACTCAGGGGTTAGAAAGTCATACTAGTACCTAAACATAGCACGAGTAACATCTTTTGACCCAGGCAGAAGTAAAATTCATGACAAGGATCCCACAACTTAGTAAATGAGCTATAAACATATAAGCCTCAACGAAAAAAATCAGCTTTGCGAGAAAGGAGAGGTAACAGGCACAAATATACTAGTACGAAAGAGTAGATATCTTCATCAGATGAAGCAAGGAAATATACTTTATTAATAAAATTTAATTAAAGTTGAAAGTGGCAAAGAATGTGTACCTGGGAAGCATTGTTGCTGATACTTCCTGCAGATTGCAAGAAAGGGACATTAGTTTCCCATAGTATACGTCTAAAAGCACGTGTAAATGCCACAGAAAAGATGGGAGGAGAATCCCACAAAAATGGTGGATTGAATTTTGGAAGAGTAATCGATAACAAATAAGTGCAGAAACAACAATGTCCCTGCTACGTTAGGATATTTATCATGTGTCCTTATCTGCCATTTTACAGTGTTATGCCCCTTAGCCTATTACCTCTTGTAGAACTGCAAAACACTCATTGTCGTTTTTTGCATGAAACTTGTGTCATTGGGTCCAGGTATAAACACAGAAAAAGCAAAAGCCACGACAAAAATAATAGTAAGACTTTTTAAAAATATATTGACATATAACACTCACACACCATCTACAAATAAATGCAGATTCAAAATTGTCTGAACTAACCAGAAGGTCCACTAGGTGAACTGACGTTCTCTCTAGTTGCTGATGTTGCCTGAAAGTCAGAAGACATTTGTGAGATTTATTGGTTTGATTTACCTTGCATGGACATATATTTAAAGAACAAAAATCTAAAGCATTAAGCATAAAACATAAGTAATATGTTACTGTAGTACACAAGAATTTGACTTAGTTCTAGGAGAATATGTAATGATCTGACTGTCTGACATATAGAAATCATTCGTAAAACACAAAGCAGGGAAAAACCGAAAAATACGGATATAACTGAGCAGAACGGTCAAGTTTATCCTTACTTGTGCTCCTGAGCTCGAAGCATCCTTTGCATACCTCTCTTCATCCAGAAACTGTGATGGAATGTCCTTCTCTGAATTTCAATAACATTAGTCAAATGTGATCAAAACCGTAATTTTGAGCCATATATTCAACGATATAAATTTTTCCATAAACATGATAGCCTTCAAACAGATATACTATGCCAAACAACTACCTGCTAGGAAAGGTACAGAAACCTCTCCTCCACCAACTCTCAGTACATTCTCCTTTAGATCAATAATGCACTGCATATGATGACTTTATATCAAACCAAATATCCTAGAAGGATTAAAGAAATGTAAAGAAAAAGAATTGAACAAAACAAAAGAAAGTTACTTGGTGCTTGCGAAGCATATCCAGGCCAAAGAGAAATTCCATGTTGGGTGCATCCAGCACCATAAAGGAACACGGGTAGAATATACTTCCAATCTACATTGTTATGTAAGACCATGTTAAGCTTATATAAGGGATAATGCGTAATATGATATAACATTGTTCAGTCGCGAAAACACTAAATCACATCTGAACTCATGTTCCCAGGAAGCCTTAGTTAAGAATTGGTAAATGAATTTATCCAATTCTACAGCTTACACACTCCCAAGTCCCAACATAATTAGACATCAAAAAATAAAATTATCTCACATTTTTAGAATAAATATATACTTCCCTTTGTCATCTTCAACCAAAGTTCAATCTCTTTCTCTTATTTCCAAAACAAACAATAACCAAAACATAAATTCTTGCAAAACCAATTCTCCCATTTTCAGAACTCCCTTTTAAACTTCCCAGACACCTCTTAGTAATATATAAAAGCAACTGATCATTTTTTAGGCCTACCTTGATAGGAGCAACATGTATCCGACCCAAAATCTCAGACTGCCCAACTCCATGGGCAATACCCTTGTAGCGTGTATCCAAAAGCCTCAACAATCTGTAATGAACAATAGAATAGTATGACCACCCCAATCAGTCAACAATTATATCATCTAAAGAACATATAATGCAGCAAAAAATATAGTAATATCTTACCCCAAACGTTCAGCACAGCTTTTAGATATAATTGTTGACTGAGCTCCACTGTCAACAAAAGCCTGAAACAAAGAAAACAAGATTGTTTCACCTAGCTTAAAAAAAGAAAGTGTTTCTGCACATTAGCAGGAACATTATCCCCATCGTTCTCTATATTAAATATAACTACAAGCATTGCGCATATTGTCAAAATGGTTTTATATTCCAATCGATTTCAGTACAGTCCAACTTGAACTATACTAGTACGAAAAGTCTGGAATAGCCAAGCAGCTCACGGCTACCCAGTAATAACAGATAGCACCTTAACTGTGTGAGATATTGCAGCATGTCAGATACCCGTGTTAAGAAATAAAACTCAATCTAAACTTTTCCAAGCAACCTAATTAGTATGTCTTCTATGTCAGTCGGAGTGGATTCGCCAAACAGGAGACAGAGGCCTCATCTTTAAGATTCCAGATCTATCTATTTAGCCCCATATCTCTCTTTCATAGGACTTGCTATTATATTCCCACCTGGTCTCTTGAAAAAGCAACTGAAAAAGAAACAAACCAAACTAATTTATCAAATCATTACCTTCAGCGGAACACCATTAACTTCCATGTCAACATACAACATTACCTGAAAGTATGAACATTGATGTAAAACTTTATATTCAAAATACAATTAAGTACTCTGAATGGAAAGCTGGCAGTCATAATTACCACTCTTGCAAATGCCTCAGGGTTGTATTCCAAGGCTGCAGCCCAGTTTTCATCAATGCCTTTCTGCCAAAAACAATTACTGTTTGTTGGATCCAAAAATCTTTTTTATACAAATGTTAAAAACAACAATGTAAAGGTCAGAATAACTGAGTTAAGCAAAATTAAAATTCTCTAGATCCTGAATTGACATCAAAACCAGTCAAAAAGTATTCTAAACTGAATTTAAGATTCCTGCAATAAGCTTTTTGTCATCGGACACACACAGAGGTCTTAATGACATGGATACCAACTAAAACCAGTTCACTTAATCTACAAATTCTTTCATATTGAAAGATTTATTCGTTGCAGCAAACAGGAAAGGAATATAGGAAATATTTGGTTAATAAGCCAAAAGAAAATATTCAAAAATGGGTTCAGAAAACCAGTTTAGCATAACTATGAATGATCTTATTGATGAACAAATAAGTAAGGAGGTTCTGAACATAATATCGATGTCAAACTACGCTCTACAAATTATCTTGACATTAAATAGAGGAAAACTGAGCAACCTGGCGGATAGAGGCTTCTATTTTCTTTTGTGCCTCCACATCAAATGGATCTGCATAAAGTAAAGCCTGCCCAAATAAACAGCATTAAAAATAAAGAATATGAGTTTATTATGTATAAGAGAGAAATGCATTCACAACAAACCAGGAAAAGAAAAAACCAAAAGGTAGGCGCTAATAAAATATAAAACTAATGAGCTTATCAGTATTCTGATTGGAAAGTAACAAAGCAAATATTACTAAACAATGAGTGAAGAGATTCAGATGACAGCAGTTTAACTGTGAGTCGGGACTGCTATTTAAGAAATTGCATTATTATTTCATCCAACTTTCGCAGATTCCAGCCAAGGATCAGATGTGATGTATTATTAGAAGTTAGTAAATTCTTGAGAAGCAGGAAAAACAATCTCTCCAAGTCAATTATGAGATAGAAGGAAGCATCTAAACATAGCCATATGAAATTACAGCATTACTACACATGATCATCCCTGTGACAGGAAGCATGTACTGCTATATCTAATAGGGGAACTATAGAATGGGAACAATCCTAGATGAAGGAATAGTTGAGACAATACTGACCATTTCCTCTTCTTGTTGACGCCTTAATTCAGATTTCTGGCGATTACGTGCGCGCAAAATGTCTTGTAACCTGTTGAGATCATTTCCAAGTATGGCTTGTGCTAACTCCGGATCCCTCTATCAGTTCAAATAGCCATAGTAAGATCAGCACCAAATCTAAGTGCTAATGATTTAGATTTTTTGGATGCAAATATACCAAGAATCATAAAACCTAAAAACAAAGATGGAAGATTTGGAGAATAAAGCCAATCATCAATTCTAGCCCATCCCCCACCCCCCTGAATATAATACGTCAAAAGAAGAGAGGAAATAATCTTTTCAAAATACTGTAACTAAAAGGTAGTGGGCACTTTTAAAAGCCATAGTATAATATTTGAAGAGTAATATTTGAGTTCAAATCATGGCAGAGTTTTATGAGTGGATATAATCCATATTGATTTACCATGACTACTTTTCTCGTAAGCATGGTTGGAACTAATAACACAAGAGTCAGGCACCCCCATTAAGATCAAACACAAAAGTCAGGCACCCCCATTAAGATCAAACACAAGAGTCAGGCACCCCCATTAAGGTCTAACAAAAGAGTCAGGCACCTCATTAAGATAAAATATAGAGATCGCATTCATTTTTTAGCATAATCACATGTCTCAAATCACTCGGCACAAATTGGCTTCACATATGCATATTTGGATAGCTGCATATCAGGAAGAGAGGAACATAGAAATAAAGTTAGTTGTGTTTACAGCGATAGTATCACTGTCTTGACAACATACTTAGCACAGGATCCCAATCTTGTATAAGAGCATGACACAACATTGTCAAGATTAAATATTTATCATTTTCAAGTTCTACATCATTATGCCTGTACCAAGAACATGCATTATTTTTGTTTCTTTTTTAATAAACTAAAATAGGAAGCACTTTATTTGGTTTCCCAATCGTTATGGTACCTGAAATAGTTGTGCCATCAAATTTGAATCACTGCGCACTTGCTGTTGGAAAGCTGAGGGATTTACAGCTGAACCATCAGGATTGAAGCCTGTAGCTTCGTTTGAAGGTGCTCCAGCTCTATTTAAAGATCACAACAAAAACCCGTTCATTCCAAGGAAACACTTTAATTCCCATACACTCCCCAACAAAATTATTACTTTACCAAAAATTAAAGGGGGCAATTAAAAGAAGAGGGGGAGAGAAAGAAAAAAAATATGAGAAGCAGGTAATTAACATTATAGCATCATCCATTCAAACTATGCTATAGCTAAACATACAACTACATAGAAACTTTCCTAAATAGTAAATCTCAATGCCATAAATATTAAAACTTCAAGAATTCAAAGATAAACCTGGAACCAGAGGACGCGGCGTTCGGAACCATCATAACCAAATCTCCATCAGTAACACCCAGAGCACTCAATTTCTGAGAATTCCCCATCTCATTCCCGTTATGCAGCAATTGTTGTTGCTGCAGCGGCACGCGAGTCTGTTCACACACATTGAATTGCACATAATTCCATATCAAGAATCACAAACTATCCAAGAAACAAGCGAAACTAGAAAGAAACAATGACAAAACTAATAATCACCCCACCTCAACTTCAAGCAGAGCTTTCAAGTTCTCAACCTGTTTATTGTGCATTGAAAAACAAAAAAGAGAAAAATAATCAACGATACTTCAAAAATCGAGAGGAGGTAAAAAAATATAGGGTTCAGAAAGTTAGGGCAAATTACCGATTCGTCGCGATCGACTTCTAGCGTGACGATTTGCTCGTCGGTGGTCATGACGGTGATCTTCATCTTCTCCGGCGCGATTGGATTCGGATTCTTCGAGGATTTAGATTGTGGTATCCAAAATTAAGTATGAAGCTATGCAATTAATAAGAGAAGGCTCTAGATTTTCTACTACTCCGTTGATACTTTAACTAATGCCGAAAGTTATCTTCCTCGCCGTTGACTGATGCTTTCTAAGAAATCGGCCGCTTTACTTCTTCAGATATTTACCACTGCGGTGAATTTTCGGCTTCGGTAAAACCTGTATGCTAATTATCCGAGAAATTTCGGAATATGGGTTTAAATTCGCTGACCTTTCGAGATAAGGGATTCAATTCCCTGACCTTTCGAGATAAGGGATTCAATTCGCTTACCTTTCGAAATATGGGTTCGAGACATGCAAATTTTTCGGAATAAGGGTTTTACACTTTTTATATTTATTCTCTTCATTTTTCTTATTATTTCCCTTCCAATAATTATAGATTTACTAAACTATCTTTTAACTCATCTCTCAAAAAATTCATTTTACCTCCCTCCAAACTTATTAATCACCCCATTCACCATAAGCCTGCAACGTGAGGTGATCCAGCGACGGATCTACTCAGTGCCAAGCCCCCGCGCCAGCGGGGGCTTGCCCGGCGCCGGACCTCGAATCCCCCTTATACCGCTGTGCTCCGACCGTCTCCGCCCCAGAGCGAACCGCCGAGCCCTGACTCCGTCTCTGCCTCAATTTTAAAATCTGAAACTGAAAATTGGGGAAGAAGAAGAATGAAAAGTGGGCTTATTTATTTTGGGCTATTTAATTCATTATTGGGCTGCTCATTTATTTTGGGCCTTTTAATAAACTAAGTATCAATCAAACAATGCCAAATTGTCAACCCTACACAATTAGCCCAATTGCCCAAATCTTGACAGAAACTTCACGCCTGGAGCTCGCCGCTGCCTGGAGTTCGCGTGGATTTTCGAATTGCTAGATTTCGTCCGCCGCTGCCGGAGTTCTTCAGCGCGATTTAGGTAAGAATTCATGTAAATAGGTGATATATCATACTTGGTATGTAATTTATGGCTTAGTGCAGTACATCCCATTTGTCAAATCTCAAGTTCTATTTGCCTCAATGCTTTTTAATTTTGTTAGGTAAAAATAGAATTAGTATAAAATCATTTACATTGTCCAAATAGTATGTTTGTAAAGTTATTATTGTATGAATATATATATCATCTAGCACTAAGAAATTTTATTGTTATTGATTGTAGTTATGCATCGATATTTTTCCAAAAGACCAAGGAATGATTCAACTACTACAAGTGCTTCAAATGATAGTAGTATTCCAATTCCGAATCCGATCATGAACCAAGAAAGAATTAATGTTGCAAGTGTTGAATCTATTGTGGAAAACATAGATTGTGACCCGGGAAGACGGAGACCTATTGTTGAGTATGATGTCCAAGATAGGGATCGCATTCGAAGAGAATATATCTCGAAGGGACCTTTCCAACCAAGAGGTCACGTGTTTAAGAAAAGCTCATTTGGCAAGGAGAAAAGGAGTTTCCAATATAAATGGTTTGAAAGACATGCTTGGTTAGAGTATAGTGTGGATAAAGATGCAGCATTTTGTTTTTGGTGTTATCTTTTTAGGCCTATTAATGACAATCGGTTTGGTGATGATGTCTTTGTGAGCACATGGTGTAAAAATTGGAAAAAGGCTCTTGCTATTTTTAGAGAACACGAGGGTTCAGTTAATAGCACGCATGATCAGGCAAGAATACTTTTTGAAGGATTTAAAAATCAAAGACAAAGTGTAGAGTATAATTTGATGAAATTTGATAGGGAAGATGAAGTCAACTATCGGATTCGTTTGACTGCTTCTTTAAATGTGACTCGAATATTGTTGAAACAAGGGTTGGCTTTTCGAGGAAGTGATGAATCATTGGAGTCTGAAAATAGGGGAAACTTTATAGAGATACTTGATTGGTTGCGTGAGCAAAAACTTGAGGTAGCAGCGGTGACATTGGAGAATGCTCCTCGCAATAATCAGATGGTTTGTCCTTCAGTTCAAAAGGAATTGACAAATTGTTGTGCTGTTGAAACTACAAAAGTTATTTTGGAAGATATTAAAAATCGCAATTTCTCTCTTTTGGTTGACGAAGCGCGCGATGCATCGATAAAAGAACAAATGGCATTGGTTTTGAGGTATGTTAACAATGATGGAGAGATTGTAGAAAGATTCTTGGCTTTGGTTCATGTCACTGATACCACGGAAAAATCTTTGAAAGAAGGGATTGACTTTGTATTTGCTAAGCATGGTTTATCTTTGTCACGATTAAGAGGTCAAGGTTATGATGGTGCATCAAATATGCGAGATTATATATTTTAATATTTATATATATATTTTAAATTTCAGCCCCGGCTTGCTCAATTTTCTGGATCCGTCACTGAGGTGATCACCCCATTCCCCGGCTCGACAACGTGAGGTGATTCAATGATGAGTTCATTGAATCATCTATACATCATCCACTGGCTTGACAACTTTTCCAGCTCCGTAAGTCTAAAAAACAACACTTATTCGCTTGGATGGTTCAATACTTCATTAAGAGGGTGATAAATAAAACAAACTAGAGAAAGAAAAAAAATGAAAAGAGCGATTAGAGAAACAAAACAATAAATGCAAGAGAGGTAGAAGAAAATGAAGAAGAAAGTCCAAATCAATGCAAAAAGAAGATCACTTTTTTCTCTAAAAATCTCTAGTGATTTCTGTTTTGCATTTATCGTTCCAACCTTTTCAAACCATTTTCAGAAAGTTGATCGCATATGGACTCAATTCATGCCCACTGCTATATTTAATACTCGATCACTTCACAAATCCCTAAACTAATTAAATTTCAAAAATAAGTATTGAAACATGTTATACTACTACTAGGTTTGAAGATTGCAAATTAACCGAAGCAAACTTTCCCAAAAAAACAAAACATACATTCAGATCAGCAAATGCATAGTTCAATGTATACTAGAATATCACACATACAATATACCTGGCCTCAGATCATCACAAATTCGTTAGAGAACAAGTGGTCAACCAGGTTCGTTTACCAATCCAACCGGACTTGGAGTTCTTTCTCTTGAAACCAAATTTACTTTAAACGCTCGTTTCTTATTATGTGCAATCTTTCAGCTGAAGTTACGACGAGACTTGTACGAAAATTTTGTCCCGGTGGCTTATGGTGAATACTTAAAGAAAATGAGCAAGTAGAGCACCCTTCCGACCTACCATACTCCAGTCTATCTTTTTTCGCCACTCATCTAATAAATTTTCATCGATTTTAGGAATGGGGAATGGGGTGATCACCTCACGTTGCAGGCTTATGGTGAATGGGGTGATTAATAAGTTTGGAGGGAGGTAAAATGAAATTTTTAAGAGATGAGTTAAATGATAGTTTAGTAAATCTATAATTATTGGAAGGGAAATAATAAAAAAAATGAAGAGAATAAATATAAAAAGGTGTAAAACCCTTATTCCGAAAAATTTGCATGTCTCGAACCTATATTTCGAAAGGTAAGCGAATTGAATCTCTTATCTCGAAAGGTCAGCAAATTTAAACCCATATTCCGAAATTTCTCCTAATTATCCATCCATGTTGATTGTGTGGTTATGAAATAAATAAAATTGCCATTGTCATTTTTAATGAAATAGAGTCAATTCAAACTGACTCAAATTCAGGTTGATTAATTGGAATTTACTAATATAATTTTAATTTGTTATCTGTATTTCTTCTTTAAAAAAAGTAAATTTTTATTAATACATTCAATCATACTTCTATCTTCATTGTTACTTAACTATCTTTTGTCTATTTCATATCGGTATAGTTGAATACTTTAACGTACTCCATTAAACAATAACTCTTAAAATTCTACTATATTATTTTTAAGGATTACATATATCTAAGTGAGGGGTGTGTTATATTGCTAACTCACCCTTAATTTGCTAACTATAACTAAATGATAGGCATTGGAACATTAAATCAAGGCTTAAGATCATTAAGTCACGAGTATCAATACAATGTAAAAAAATGTCAATTAACAAAAAGTTAGTTATAACTAATTTTTAAAAATATCACAAAACTTTAAATGCATATAACTATCTCAATTTAAATTATTTTTTTGCACTACATATATCAAATTAAAGATAATTTTATAAGAATTCAAACGAGATTCTACATGCATATGTTTTGATGTCAAAATTTGATAATTTTTTTGTCAATTTTCATATAATTCGTGCAGCGGATTACGTCAATACAACTTGCAAAATATGTCAATATAATACATGGATAATGTCAATATGAAACTATATTTTACGTTTTCATGTATTCGTGTTGACATATTTAATACACTATATTGACATAATGTTTCTCAGCCCTAAATTTGGTAGATATTCTTATCTTTTCAATATTAAAAAATAAAAAATAAAATTACACATGATAATTTATAGACTATTAGATCTCTAAACTTTTATAATCTTGGATTAATTGTAGTTAGTAATTAAAGCATAAGTTAGCAATTGATCACACACTTATAATTGAGAGTACAAATTTTAATATTTAAAATACACACTAATATTTCACTTATAATTGAGAGTACAAATTTTAATATTTAAAATACACACTAATATTTCAAGTTGAGATATCAACTCATGATTAAGTGCAAATGCTTTTTTGACTAGGTTGAAACAAACAAGTGAAAAACTTTTGATGGTAAAAGAAAGTGAATATATCAATTGAAGACAAAATTCGTGTCTCGCTAATTCTCAAATCCATCAATATATATATGTGACTCATATATACTACTTAAAAGTGGAAGTTGATTGAAAAGACCTTAATGACCTTTTTGGAGGAAAATTGTGAAGCTATTTGGTTTACCCTTTTGATCATTTTGAGAAATGGCAACAATTGGACAGAAAAGAGGCAGATATTATTGGACAAAATATTGATATAATGAAACAGTGGCTTCTCAAACAAGTTAAAACACCTATACATACACACACCTTTAATTGAATCTGCATTTTTATTGATTGATTTACTGATAATTTTATTTTTGATTGCAGCATAGCAGGAATCTTGGAATCCGGCGACAGCTCCGACGATGGGTGACGAAGGCGGCAAGGCTGATGGAGGCGGGGCAGTGGCGGCAAGGCGGCGAATGCTACGAGAAAGTGACAGATCCGGGGGCGAGAGAGAGGGGGGAAAGGTGTGAAGACGAAAAAGAAGAGGAAGATGAGAGAGAAGTACAACAGCGGTGAAGGCGGCTACCAGGCAGTGCAAACTCGCCAAAATCCTCCGCAAAACCTCCAATTTCACTACTCAAATCCCTCCTTTGTGTCCTATCGGTATCCCTATCATGGCATCTCTAGCCGCCACTTCAAAGATTCGATCTTTACCGGCAACGGTGGCAGCAAGGCAGCGGAGGCGTGAAACGAGCGCTAGGGCAGCCGGGTGAGGCGGCGGCCATGACGAGTAAAGCAGTGCAGCGCTGCGAGGGAGGAATGCGTGACGGCGCGGCGAGTAAGGAGGCGGGACAGGTGGTGAGGCTGTGTGGAAGGAGAGCCGGCGAAGAAGAAGGAGCGGTGCTCTGGCTGGGAGATGATTTCAACCGCCGATTAGGGAGGAGGAGGAGGGAGGGTGAGAGAGAGATGGAGGCGTGGCATATGCATTAGGGTTTTAGGATGATATTAATTTATAGTGTATTGTTTGGACTTTTGTTTATATTTAGTGGGCTTTTATTGTGTTAGATTTTTTAGTATAGAATTTAGATTTCAAATAGTGCTATGTCCTCAATTTATAGTATATCTTTCTTAACTATATAGAGTTTTAATTTAAGTGTCGTACTCTATTATTATATTTTAAGCTAAGATTAATTTGGACTTCTAATTTATTGACTCTGTATAATATATATTTTTTAAATTATTTTTTTTAATAAGTAATTAAGTTTATAGTATATAGTTAGAATTGAGTTATTTTGATTTACTCATATTTCTATCTTTTAGACTTTCGAAAATTTTGGCTACATCAAATAATAATTATGAAAAATGAAGCTAAATTAATTTTATTATTAAACAAAGAACAATATTGCATAACAAGAACATGCTTATTAATACGAACACATACAATGTGTTAGTTTCTTGATATTAGATCGTACACTTGGTGTTACTTCTACTCAAGAGGGAAAATGAAAATTTTAAGTCTTTTTACTAAGTTATTAAATTCATAGTATATAGTTAGAATTGATTTGTCTTTGATTACTCATATTTCTCTATTTAGACTTTTCAAAATATTTGTGGAATGTAAATATATTATCAAGTATTGAAATTAAATTTGGATAAACCAAATAATAATTATAAAATACTATGAAATAATAATGATAAAAAACAAAACTAAATTAGTATCAATATCAAACCAAGAACAATATTGCATCACGCTAACATTTTTTTAAAAATTTTGGTGTTACTTCTACTTAAGAGGGAAGATAAAATGTACACTACCAATTATAGAGCGGAGTTAAAAGATTGACAAACATAAAAAAATCGCTAAAACCTCGCTTCAAATAGTACTTCGTTCATAAGTATTTGAATATAGAGGGAACATCATTTTAGGTCCATGAACTTTGCCAAAGTATCATTTTAGGTCCGTAAACTTTGAAAATCTTATTTTAGGTCCGTGAACTTTGAGTTAGTATCATTTTAGGTCCTTTTTACTATTTCCAAGTTTTTTTTGGACGAAAATACCCTCAATACCTTAAAATATATATATTTTTAATAAATTTATCATATACTCATATTTTTTTATAAATATCTTTACAATATATTTTTATCAAATTTTCTAAATATAATTTGACCTTAAATATTATCACTTAATTTTGTGACATGCAAGTAAAATTGCTTCTTCAATTTTTTATATTAATTTTTTTAAAAATTGAATAAAGAACTTTTCTTTAATAATAAAAAAATTGAATAAAGATCTTTTTATAAATATATTTACAATATATTTTTGACAAATTTTCTAAATATAATTTGACCTTCAATATTATAATTTAATTTTGTGACATGCAAGAAAAGATCTTTATTCAATTTTTTATTATTAGAGAAAAGTTATTTATTCAATTTTAAAAAAATTAATATAAAAAATTGAAGAAGCAATTTTACTTGCATGTCACAAAATTAAGTGATAATATTTAAGGTCAAATTATATTTAGAAAATTTGACAAAAATATATTGTAAAGATATTTATAAAAAAATATGAGTATATGATAAATTTATTAAAAATATATATATTTTAAGGTATTGAGGGTATTTTCGTCCAAAAAACTTGGAAATAGTAAAAAGGACCTAAAATGAAACTAACTCAAAGTTCACGGACCTAAAATAAGATTTTCAAAGTTCACGGACCTAAAATGATACTTTGGCAAAGTTCATAGACTTAAAATGATGTTCCCTCTTGAATATATTATCTTATCTTACTAATCTAATATACTTAGTAGGTTTTTTGGAGTATAATTTTGATTTCAAATAATGGTATAAAATTATGCAATTTATAGTAGGGGTACATTTTTATTAATAGAATATAGTTTTAATTTAAGTGTTGTACTCTATTATTATATTCATGCTAAGTTTTAATTTGAAATTTTAATTTATTGGTGTTACTTCTAATTTTTGAATTAAGTAATTATATTTAAGTGTTGTATAGATTGAATTGTTTTTTATTTACTCATATTTCTATTCTTTTTACTTCTCAAATTTTTGAAATATGTTTATATTGAATTCAAATGTGGCTAAACCAAGTAACTATGAAACACCAATAAATAATGATATAAAGTGAAACTAAATTAATATCATTATCAAACAAAGAACAGTATTGCATAACATTAATCGTTGGTGTGTATAATAATATACAATTTTATATATAATATATTAGTTTAATTAAATATGTTGAAATTACTTATAAATATATATTTATATTCAAGATATATAATTTATAAATATATTTATATTTAAATTACTAGAAGTACACATAGTTATAATTGAGTTGATTTTGTTAATCGAAACCGGTGAACTATTTATTCCTTCAAATAGTTTGCTTTTTTTTATTCTTTTGTAAATAGTACTATTATATTTTTCTTTATTTGTATGTCTTAGAGCATCCGCAATGGGCGGACGATGGCACGCATCGTCCGCGCCATCCATCGTCCGCACCCATTGCGGGTGCGTGCCATAGGGCGCGGACGATAGGACGATAGTCGCGCCCTATGGAGGTCGCGGACGATGGCACGCAGTTTTGATTTTCTATTATTTTTTTTAAATTCGTATGGATTTTGTAAATATTAAAAAAATGATGACGTGGCGCGCCTTAGGGCGCCCCACTGCAGGTGGGGAGGTAGGAGGATAAAACTGCTGACGTGGCGCGCCTTAGGGCGCCCCATTGCTAATGCCCTTATTCTATTTCATCTACACATCTCATCTTTTGTTATTTCTTTTATTTTATACTACACTCGCAGTCGACCCGCGCCGATCGGTTTGCTTGATCGATTGATTGATAGGTAGATACATATACAGATGGCTTCCCCTGGCAATCCCCACGCACCAGGCGGAGGTCCCTTCGATATGCACAAATTATTCAAGCCCTCCACACCGCCGCCTCAGCAGCAGCATCCCACCTCCACCCCCAATTCCAACCCTAACCCTCAGAGCTTCCCCAACAACGTCAGCAATGCTAATTCCAACCTTAATTTGGTCTCCGCTCCTTTCCCAGTCCCGTCGGCATCGTATCCGCCGCCAACCGGCGCCGGAAGTGGGAACTACTCCTATTCCCCCCAGACGTCGCCGTACCATTACCACCCGGTGTACACCCCCTACTCCAACCCCCCTCCGCCGCCGCATCAGGAGTATGCTAATGTGCACCCTCAGAGATCGATGTCTTATCCCACCCCGCCGCTCCAGCCCCAGCTGCAGGCGCCGCCTAATTCGCAGCACCAAAATAATTTTCAGAACCCCACAAATCCCCATCCCCAAAACCCTAATAATCCAGGTGCTCGTTTGATGGCGTTGCTGAGTGCGCCGCCTTCTACTATGGATGTTGTTCCGCAGCAGCTGTCAATGCCAATGGCTCAAATCCACCCCACTTCCTCATCGGGCTCTGAATTTTCTATGCCGCAGAATGTGAACGTCTTGCCCTCTTCTGGCCAGGGTATGGTTGTTTCACATCATGGCCCGGTAATGCGGATGCCAAGTAGTAAGCTTCCCAAGGGGCGGCATTTGATCGGAAGTAATGTTGTTTACGACATAGATGTTAGATTGCCTGGAGAAGTTCAGCCTCAACTTGAGGTTACACCCATCACAAAATACGGATCAGATCCTGGACTTGTTTTGGGGAGGCAAATCGCGGTCAATAAGACTTATATCTGTTACGGGCTGAAATTGGGGGCCATCCGGGTGCTCAATATTAACACTGCTTTGAGATCCTTGCTTAAGGGTCTAGCGCAGGTTGCTACCACTATATGCTTATTAGATTCTGTTGTTTTCACTTAAGTATGTCAAATATTGTTTCCCTTAATTGATTTATTAATCTGTTGGTTAAATCAAATGTAGTTTCTGACTGCTTATGGTCATGTTTTATTTTGCTTGCATCTTTGTTTTGGTTAGTTAATGGTGTGATGCAACTAAATGTATTCTCTGTCTTGAAAGTTCTGATTAAGCCGTCGTTTTTCGGGCATTAGTGAAAGGGTGTTCTGCTGTGGGAATGGAATATAGTTTTACTGATCGTACAATCTTTCTGGATTCCAGGATATGTTACACTAGTGGAACTTGATAGTTTACTATTAGGTCCTTGTAGAACATCCTATATGATGATTGCCTTGTTAGCTAGACTTAATGCATTAATTTGTATGATATCCCATGGCATGATCTGTGGTTTAGAGTGGTAAAATTACTCTATTGATCTTATTTGTGGTAATTTTATGGTGACATGTTTCATTTGTTAGCTTGGTTCGTCAATAGCATCAATAAGTTGTCCTGATTTACGTATTGAATGGTGAACTTTCTTGCAGAGAGTCACGGACATGGCTTTCTTTGCTGAAGATGTTCACCTTTTGGCTAGGTATACTCTTCGCCAGCTGTTTTTATACTTCACACCAATTAATTTCTCCTTAACATGCTAATGTGCTCCACACAGTGCAAGCGTTGATGGGCGGGTTTACGTGTGGAAAATAACAGAAGGTTCTGACGAAGAAGATAAGCCACAGATTACTGGAAAGATAGTTACTGCCTTACAAATTACTGGAGAGGGGGAATCTCTCCATCCTAGAGTTTGTTGGCACTGTCATAAACAAGTATACTGCCCTTTTATATATGTTCTGTAGTTGTGTTTTTACACCTCCCTGTCACAATAATAGTTAACCAAGAAATTTATCCTTATTCAGGAAGTTCTTGTAGTGGGAATCGGTAGGCGCGTTCTGAAGATTGATACTACAAAAGTTGGAAAAGGTGAAAAGTATTCAGCAGAGGAACCACTTAAATGTCCAATTGAAAAGTTGATTGATGGCGTCCAACTTGTTGGCAGCCATGATGGAGAAGTGACTGACTTGTCTATGTGCCAGTGGATGACCACCCGCTTGGTATCGGCTTCAGTGGATGGAACGGTTTGTTTTTAAACTCTCTTATTTCCCGATGGAATTTTATTTACTGCCTTCATTGAGTGCTAGCCTTGATTGATATGAATAATGACATCTCAATATTTAGTAGCTACTGTACTTTTCTTGCTATAACATGGATAGAGTGGATATTCTCCTATGGATCAAATATATTAGTATTATCAGATCTATCTCCTTACTTTTTACTTCCACACTCTATTTTCTTTACAACATATGTTGTCAAGAAAGCAAAATATGTTTGAATGAAAAGTCTGGATTAAAATTTACTTGGAGTTTGTGAGTAATGACTACTGCTGCAGATTCTACATTACGTGTGAATTTAATGATTATAGTCAGTCGACCCTGCAAGAAAATGTCATTCAAAAAGCTATCTGACAGAATGAAATGGATGTAATTTTCCGAAAAGGAGAGATGCTGAAATATCAGGATCTGATGATGAATCAATTTTTGGATTACATAAAAAATTCTTAGAAGTAGATCCTTATCAATCTGTACCACACGTGGGGACTATGGATAAAAATACTTGGTTGAAGACTTGTTACCATTCTCTGCAAGCTAAAAAGCAATGATAGAATAAGGTAGAACACTCATTTTTTAAATGAATACAATGAAGATGCAGATTTTTTTTGGGGAAATAAAGAAGCTAGTCAAGCCACGACTTTTACTGGTTTGATAAAAGCTGATGCTCTACGCATACAATGAAGTAATCTGAGAAATACTGGAGACTTGATATTAATTTACATAACTTCAATATAGAATATAGGGGTGAAAAGTAACACCTATGACAGATATTCCATAAAGCAAGAAAATGAAATCTGATATAAAACCAAGGAAGATTTGAACGTAAGGTATGTAGAATGTAATTAGCTGCCTTATATCATTTGCATACTTCATTGCAACTTAAGTCTAAAAGAGCCTCTTTTGATTTGTAAAGTTTGCTCATACTATCAAAATACCATTGAATGATTTATTTGGTACTTGATCAATCAAGCAATATCTGTAATTAATTGTGATGATGTTTTAAATAAAAATCTTCATTAACACTACCATAAAGAAAAAAAAACTTGCACATTTGATGTTACGAAAGTGTGTAAACTCTGTATCTGCAATTTCCTTCTGCACACTTAGGCCGCCCCTTTTCTGATAATTTTGGTCATTCTCATACCTGTTCTGTTTGTAACTGCAGATAAAGATTTGGGAGGATCGCAAGTCATCTCCAATTGCAGTTCTCAGGCCACATGATGGACAACCTGTCAAATCCGTGACCTTTGTGGCTGCTCCTCATCGCCCAGATCATATCATACTTATCACTGGGGTACATGCAGCGGAGAATTTTCTATATTTCATCTTCTGAATTTATTACTCCCTCCGTCCCTGAAAAATAGGCCGATGGACGGATGGCACATGTTTTAATGCGAAATTGGTAAAGTAAGAGAGGGAAGGGGAAAAAGTGAGTAAAGTATGAGAGAGACGGGAGAAAAAGTGGGACTACTTTTTGTGGACACCCCAAAATGAAAAAATGTGACTATTTTTTGTGGACGGAGGGAGTCGTTTTTTGATTAGACATCTTCATTTTGACGGTGTTCTTGATTTTCTGTTGCTGCACTCAATTGTCAAAGTGTTCATGCAGGGCCCCCTGAATCGAGAATTGAAGATATGGGTTTCAGCAAGTGAAGAAGGGTGGTTGCTTCCTAGTGACGCAGAATCATGGAATTGTATCCAGACGTTGGAATTGAGAAGTTCAGAGGGTCGGCTAGAAGAAGGTTTCTTCAATCAAGTAGCAGCATTGTCACAAGCTGGCCTTCTTTTATTAGCAAATGCTAAGAGAAATGCTATTTATGCTGTGCACATGGAATATGGTCCTAACCCAGCAGCAAGTTGTTTTGATTATATAGCAGAATTTACAGTCACTATGCCGATACTCAGTTTTACAGGGACAAGCGAAGTAGGACCTCATGGTGAACAAATTGTTCCAGTGTATTGTGTCCAGACACAAGCTATTCAGCAGTATGCTTTAGACTTGTCACAGTGTCTGCCACCCCCTACAGAGAATGTAGTCTATGAGAAGACAGACTCTAGTGTCTCACGGGATGCTGCAAGTATTGAAGGGATTGCTAGGATGGAGCCTTCTGGCAGTAAACCATCAGAGATTTCTATATCTAGCACAGCTCCCAAAGCAAGCCTGCATGAAGGTGGCTTAGATAATGCATCAACCATTAGGTATGCGGTTGGTGCTGCTTCCGGTGAGTCACCAGCTATACAAGAGTTTGCTACCTCAAGTATGGAGTCCAAACAAGTTAATTTGTCCAAAGCTGTTAATGAAACTGATATTTCTCTTGCCACTTCAACTCAACTCCCTCTGAGTCCCAGGGTTTCTAGATCTCTATCTGGTTTTAGTCGATCAAGCAGCATTGAGCATGGCCCACCAGTTTCGGAGCAGAAAGTGATTGAATATTCAGTAGATAGACCAATGGATAGTGTTCATGGAAACTTGTCTGATGTTGCTTCATTGGATGATGATTCTCAAGATGATATTTCTGCTGCTCTCAATCATCCAATCAAGTTCAAACACCCCACTCATTTGGTAACTCCTGCTGAGATATTGATGGCCACTTCATCCTCTGATGTTAACCACGCAATTGAGCCCCAAAGTGAGGGTGAGCGTAATATTCAAGATGTGGTAGTTAGCAATGATACAAGGAATGTTGAGGTAGAGGTCAAAGTTGTTGGCGAAACAAGATTTAGTCAAAGTAATGATATTGAGCCCCGAGAAGAACTTGAGACTTTTGTGTCAGAGAATAAGGAAAAAAACTTTTGCTCTCAAGCTTCTGATCTTGGAATGGGAATAGCTCGGGAATGCCGCGTCTTGTCTCCTGAAACATACACTGTGGAGGAAGCTAGGCAGGTTAGTGGGACAGATCGAAGAGAAGCAGATACCCAACCCTCTACCACAGTGGAAGAAGGTCATGACTCTGCAAAGGATGTGACTCAGAAGGATACCGATTCTTCAACCCCTTTGGCTGCTCAACCAACTGCACCAACTACGAAAGGGAAGAAGCAAAAGGGAAAGAGTGCTCAAGGATCGGGCCTATCTTCACAATCTCCTAGTGAGTTCAATTCAACTGATTCTACTGTTGAACCAGGTGTTAGCTCTAGTACTCCCCAGGCAGAAACTGGAGTTTCACAAATGCTTTCCATGCAAGAAATGCTGAATCAGGTGATTTTACTTTCATTTTTTGTTAGTATTTATGATAGATCTTGCATCAGTAATTTTTTTAGCACCATTGTGATACCTTTCATGATTTCTAGTGTCTGCTCTTTTATCCTTGCCCCTCGGTGAATATTTGTGTCCATCTGAATTGTATACTAAATAGTTGTAGGGCTAAAAGAGAAGTCTTCGCTCACGACTTCTTGTTGTTTGTCATTCTCATTTTTGTATTTCACTATTTTTACATCCCAAATTGAACAACTTTATGGAAAACTTAATGGCTACATTCTCAATTAGGATACCTGAGTATGGGAACATATATTTGTAGCTAATGCTAAACATGTAAGTTGATCTATGTTTTTTAAATTAATTTTTATTGCTTTGATATTACAAATCTGCAGTCCTATACATTGTTGATATTCAAGTACTGCCATTTTATGTGGATTTACTGTGTCTTGATGCATCAAACTATTGCCATTACTTCATTTTTACTTTTTTGCTTTCTTTTCTTGCAGATTGTGAACATGCAAAATGAAATGCAGAAACAAATGGCACTGATGGTTACCGTTCCAGTTACCAAAGAGGGGAAAAGACTTGAGGCAGCCTTGGGAAGAAGCATGGAGAAAGCTGTCAAAGCCAATTCTGATGCTTTGTGGGCTCGTCTTCAAGATGAAAATGCAAAACAGGAAAAAGCAGCTAAAGAGCGCATGCAACAGCTAATGAATACAATCAGTAATTGCTTAAACAAAGACTTACCTGCTATCATAGAGAAAACTGTCAAGAGAGAACTGACCACGATTGGGCAATCTGTGGCACGCACCATTACGCCAGCCATTGAGAAAACAATTTCCACTTCCATTATAGAGAGCTTCCAGGTTAGAACCTCAGTTAGTTTGGTTCTCTTTTGTTCAACCATGTATTGTAACTTACATGATTTTTGTTATCAGAAAGGAGTAGGTGATAAAGCTGTAAATCTGTTGGAAAAATCAGTGAGCTCCAAACTTGAAGCTTTGGTTGCTAGGCAAATCCAAGTTCAATTTCAAACTTCTGGCAAACAAGCTCTTCAGGTATTGAACAACAATATAGTTGATTTACTACGTCTGGTGGTTGCAGTTCCTTTTTTTTTTCTTTGGGTGAATCTCTTAGGAGTATCTAAGTTAAAAGATCAAAGATCTGATTCATGCATAATCATGCTCAGTTGCTCTGTTTTGCTTTGAATTGAGGGTTGTAGATAGATGGGGCATGTAGATTGTATCATTTTCTAGCCTAAAGCTTTCTAATGATCTAATGTGAAACCAAATATAATAAGGTCAATGAAGCCATGACCTAGCCAACTGGGAGCTTTGTTATATCAATATGTTGCAAGACATGGTTAACTGGATTTTCATTATAGTAGAAAATATTCATTTTTGGTAACACCCTTTGTCTATCCTGAATCTTTTTTACTCCCTCCGTTCCTTGTTAATAGAGTCATTTTTCTATTTTGGGAAGTTCCAAGTTAATTGAGTCATTTCTTTTTTTGGCAAAAAGTAATTCTCCCTTTTATTTTATTCTCTCTTCATCTCTCTTACTTTATTCTCTTGCTTTTTTCACCATCCATTTAACACACTATTCTTAAACTCCTTGACGAAATGAAATGTATCTATTAACAAGGAACGGATGGAGTATGATTTAGTCTGACTTTGTAATGCAGGAAACCCTGAAATCGAGCCTGGAAGGTTCTGTAATCCCTGCATTTGAGATGTCATGTAGGACCATGTTTGAGCAGGTCGATACAGCATTTCAAAAAGGAATGGTTGAACATACGTCAGTGGTTCAGCAACAATTTGAGGCATCACATTCTCCATTAGCGCTTGCACTAAGGGTACTAAAGTTGATGGTGTTATTATGATGTTTAAATATCACCATTGCTACTTTTTAGGATAGCTTTAGTCTAAAGTTTATCTCATTGTACTTCTTATCCACCTAACAGTAATTTTATTTTACTCTTCAGGATGCTATAAATTCGGCATCATCAATGACTCAAACTTTGAGCAACGAGTTGCTTGATGGTCAAAGAAAATTGTTAGCTATTGCTGTATCCGGAGCGAATTCTAAAGCTCCGAGTCTATTGAGTCAACTAAGTAATGGTCCTTTGGGTTCACTTCATGAGAAGGTTTGCTGTTTCTATTTTTTTTGTTATTTTTCTTTGTTGGCTGTGTTATCTATAAAATTTAAATTCTTTCTGTCTATAGCTATTTCATCTGATAAAAGGCTTTTCTGTTTTAGGTTGAGCTTCCCCCTGACCCGACCAAAGAGCTATCTAGATTAATTGCTGAGCGCAAGTATGAGGAAGCTTTCACCGCTGCCCTACAGATGAGTGATGTTAATATAGTATCTTGGCTGTGCTCTCAGGTATTGTCTGTGCTGACGATAGTTACAACTTACATGCCTTACTCTGAGTTCCTGTGGTTGGGTTCAGGTTTTAACTTAGGTCACTTTGGCACATGGTTGGAGAATGATGAGGCTAATTGCTAGATCATACTCATGTACCAATGTAGGAATATGGCTAGGAGGTTTTAAGATGGATTTGGTCAAACTTGAGATGAGAGGCTCACTTTGTGTCTCCTCATTGAATGTTTCACTTGAGAATTGAAACTGGAGAGGATTGAATAACTTTGACACTCAACAAAAAGATAGTCAGTTAGAAAACTGAAAATATTATCAGTTCACATGGTAAAAAGGCAATTTACAGAGGAGAGATGCATGAGAAGATTGTGTGGCATATTGAACTTAGTGAATTTGGATTACTAGCAACAAAGATGTTTGTGCTGGACTAACTCTCTAGTGAATTTGATAAAATTGTGGATCTAATGAAAATCGTTGTGTATGTCTAATATGACCCATACTCACTATACTCTTCATACCTAATCAAAACTTGCTCAACTTAGCTTTGGGCCTGCACTATATTCTATTTATCTGCATCACAGCAGACAGTTTTCTAACGTGACTATGTTTTTAGTGTAATGAATTTGTATGGTTTGGCCCAGGTTGACTTACCCGGAATTTGTTCGGTGAATCCCCTTCCTTTGAGCCAAGGTGTGCTTCTCTCTCTTCTACAGCAATTGGCTTGTGATATAAGCAATGACACACCTCGTAAGTTAATGTGGATGCGGGAGGTTATGACTGCAATAAATCCAACTGACCCGATGATCGCAGTACATGTACGCCCAATCTTTGAGCAAGTATATCAAATACTAAACCACCAACGCAACCTTCCAACGTTGGGCGGTGCTGAACTTGCCAACATCCGCTTAATCATGCATGTCATCAACTCCATGCTCATGAGCTCTAAATGATTGATGTGGTTTGCTGGAGCCATTCGGATTTGGGTGCTTAAATCTTTTGCCATTTCCCCGAATGATAGGACCATTGTTAGCAGCAGTTTGTGTGAATTTTAACTATGCAGTTTTAGTGAGTTTTTCCATATGCAATTTTGTACTGTGGTACACTGTCTGTCCAGTTACAATTCTGTGTCTGGATTTGACTCTCTTTCATTTGTTTGTCATCTTGATTTTCCCAGTTTCATTTGAAATATCTATATATATATATATGCAATTAAGGGATATGCTGTGGCAGTGAGTGGACTGTGGCCCTACTTTGCCTAAAATTTAGTTACTCGTTCATGTTTTTCCTCATGCCAAACCTAGTGATTTGGAGTAAAATATACCCTACTATGAGAAATTGGGTGTTCAATGAATGCATTTTCATATGTAGCAATTTATTCTCTTTCTAAACCCTTTTTGTTCTATCCAAGTAAGGCAACAATGAGAAATTGGGTGTTAAATGAATACATTTTCATTTGCTATATTCATAACAATACGTTAAATTCATCATAAACTAACCGTTTTACGCAATTCAATATTTGTCCCCACATTAAATCATATAAACCCCTTCCATTTTCTACGCAGACGATGTCGTTTTGCCAAACGTCCACGTGTTATAAATAAGTTGCCTCATCAATAGTAATTATTGGAAAAGAGATGATGAAATAATTGAAACAATTTGCCTTATCTTTTGTAATTTTTACGAATTTGAAAAGTGCAGGACATGTTACAAGAATTTGACTGTGATTTATTTGATAGTAGTATATAAATTAAGTTCTTAGTTAATAGTAGTAATCAACTAAATCAGATTCTCCACAAACAACAAACTGGAAAGGAAGGCTGAAACCTTCTTCCTCTTGGTTTTGGGGTGGGGAGATACTTTATCTCTATTAATTCTTGCTAGTATTTTATTTCCGCGCACACCACTTTCTGTTTCTGAGAATAGATCTTCAAGGTAGCCAATGAGATTAAATTTTGCTTCAATCACCACAAATTCTCAATAATCTGTCTTCATTAATATTATACTTTTCTACACCGGGGAATTACATTAAGAATTCCAAAAAAAACCCAAAGAAAAACCGTATTCTAATAATTTCCCCTTCTAAAAATCGGAAAAATCAAAAGGATCGCATAAGGATAAGCATATACATACGACTTGTTAATTTCCTGAATCGATATTAACAGAGTGCGGCGGCATCACCAGCACTGGTCCGTCTCCCAGCGACGCGTCTGGTAAAATCTCCCCCTGCCAGGGCTCCCGTAACCGCCTGCGCCGCCGGGATTCCACCGCCCGCGTGAATCGACTGTCAAATTGAGATCGTACTCCGCCCTGGCGTTCGGATCCGAGAGCGTGGCGTAGGCGTTGTGGATCTCGATGAAGTCTCCGCCGTCCGCGGACGTTGCGATCGAGGAATCCATGAATCGCGCTCTGGCGTCGGGGTGGTGCAGCTTGGCCAGCGTGCGGTACGCCGTCTTGATCTCCACCTGCGACGCGTTCCGCTTGACGCGGAGGACCTCGTAGAGGCTCCGCCGGTCCGGCACGGCCAGCTGCGCCGCCTCGGCTCGGACGGACATATTGCGGCTGCGGAATTGCTGGAGAGGAACCGCCGATGTTGAGGCGAGTGTGGGGCTTTGTAGCATCGAAAATTCGGAATGAAAACAGAGATTTTTTTTGGGTTGGAGAGAAGAAAGAAGTGAATACAATTGCAATGTGTGGAGGAGAGAGGGTTTAAATGCAAGTCAAGAGGGGCGCGTGGGCCCCACCCGTGAGATGGGAAAAAGCTGTGTGTCTGATGATTTACTGTGTGCTGACTTGGCACACTGTATTGCCTCTCTACAGCTCAATAGCGTCTACTCCACATTCAATTTATTTTGTCTCTATAATAAATTGGTTTTAAAAAATTTATACTCATATTCTAAAAAGTTGTTTTCGTGAGGAGAGAACATAAAAATTTATATTTAAATATAAAAATTACTAGATATTTTGAGTGGGAAAAAACGAAATAGAAAAATTAATTATGTAAATTGTCGATTTTATTCTCATCCTTTGATTTTTTAGAATAAAATATGATCACTAAAAAAATGTAGTGATCCGAATGTTGACGTGACAACAAAAATATCGATCATCCAAATTACACAATTATGTACATCGATCATCCAAATTACACGTTGATTACGTATAAATTATTCAATCGACGTATTCTTCCAACTGCTACGTTGATATCCGGATCGCAATTAAATTTTTTTATAGGAAATAATACTCTTTCTGTTCGTGAAATGTTATCCACATTTGACTCGGCACGAGTTTTAAGAAATACGAATAAAAGTTAATGGAAAAATTTTGTGGAATATGGGTTCCACATTTATAAATTAGTTTTATAATAGAATATGAATGTAATGAGTTAGTGGAAAATATGCTTCATTTATCAAAAATGGAAAAAAAGCAAAATGGACAACATTCAGAGGTTGGACCGAAATGACAAAAGTGGATAATATTTCACCGATGGAGGAGTAATCAACACTAATAGAGTGGAGGAAGTACATTGTTTGTACTCCTTCCGTCGACCAATATAAGGACAATTTGACTGGACACGGGTCTTAAGAAATATAGTAAAAAGTGAGTGAAAACGGTTAGTGGAAGGTGATCGAGTCCTACTTTTATGGAGAATTAGTTTTATAATGAAATGTGAATGAAATAATGTTAGTGGAACATTTATTGGTGGATGAACGAAAATGACAAAATGAGATACTTATCGATGTTCGGATATAGAGCTCAATCAATTTATTGAAAATTCCATGTGGATAATAGGTTAGAGCATCCACAATGGGATGGATGTCCCGTCGGACTTCCCAAAAACACCTCCTGCCACGTCATAAGGACATCCCACTGCACTGCCACGTCATAAGGACATCCCACTACACAATGGCGGACATCCCGACGGACATCCACAAAAAACAATAAAAAATCGAGACGTCCGCCGTGTCAACGCAATGGCGGACGTCCCAACGGACATCCCGACGGACGTCCCGGAAAGCCGCGGAACTCCGGTGTTCGCAGCGGACGTCTGTATCCGTATGCATGCTGCCTAATGGCGGACGTCCGGCACGCCGATCCGACGTCCACCGGGACATCCGCCATTGTAGATGCTCTTAGGATGAAAAATTGGGTTGTATTGATGTTGAGTTTTCAGATAACCCAACCCTACTTCCATTTACTTCAGTTTCTATTTAAGGGTGTGTTCACTTTCCATTTTATATATTCAGCAGATTTATATCAAGGTCATAATTGAATGGGGATGGCCCACAGAAACGTTTCTACTATTTGATGTTTAGTTTGCATGAAATAACACCAGATTTGGTAATGTAAATAATGTTTTTTAAAGATTCATAGTAGACATTGACTAAAAAGCCCTCACTCTTCCATCTTAAAGATTCCTAGTAGACATTGAAAATAGGGGGTTATAGAAGGTATTTTGCCTGCAATTCTTGATTCAATTTCCGATGCAGTTTCAATTAACACCAATTTTGCAAGAATTCAAAACTGGTTATCTCAGCAAGGAACAGTGAGGGCCGACGTTATTTCTAGGGCCCACAATAATTATTTCTCAGAAAGTGAACACTTGTTAATTCCAAGAATTGAGGCCTTAACTTGCTATAACCATGAAAGTGAACACACCCTAAGCTTGTTAGTTTCCTTAATTAATTTTGTCATCAATTGCTTTCTCTCTTATCAATTGTAGAATAATTGACGAGCAATGTCTTGTGTGTTGATTCTCCTTTACCTTTACATCTATCTTCACCAAGGATCTGAATTATTGATCTCTGCTTCAAAGTCTAGTAATAGTGGTTATATTCCTTTTATTTGTCCAGATAAATACACACATATATTGATATAGATGGTTAAAAACACAAGTCATATATAGACGGTATATTAACCAAACTATTACAATAGAAAAGATAACAAAAAAAGTTATGTCACGAATATCAAAATATAGATAAAAAATTGATATATTATGATGATGATGATCTCACTTAACTCTCACCTTCTTCTGTAATCAATTTAGTTATCAAAGTAATAGTACATTACATATTATAATTGCAAATGAATGAGGAAAATATTTTTTGAGATGCGAAATGGATATGTCTTGAATGTATTAGAAATAGAATTTGTACAATAATTATGAAAGACAAGTGTAGAGAATAATTGTCCCACCATGTGTGCAACTCCTAATGCTATTTATCCTTTAGTATTTTTGTTGCAAATGTTAGAATCTAATCATTTTGCTTGCTCAAGAGTCTGATCTCATGCTTTCTCAACTAGATGAACACATCTTTCTTCAAAGTTGATAAAAAGAAAAAGACTATGGAACTCCCTCTTCTTCGTTTATGCATGGTTTATTTGGTGGTTTGAGAACAACGTTATCTTTGAGAAGATAGATCCAAATTGAGAGGTTGAAAAAATGTTAGTAATATTTTGGAGACTTGATTCGTGGATCAAACCGTGGTGTCTATAGCTTCCCTCTCTAACGAGGCAAATGTAAGAAGAGATGATTAAGGTTAGAAGATGCTGAATAATAAGGTTAGCATCTTCTAACCTTAACGTTCTATGATTAAGGTTTTCAAATGCTGAAGACATGCGCACTGCTTTGCACTATTTTGGAATACTTCCTCAACGTTCTATGATTAAAGTATTTTATTTAACAAAGAAAAAAAAAGTATTTTATTTATCAAATAATCTAGACTATACACATCGTTCTATGATTAAATTATTTTATTTATCAAATAACCTTGCATAGACTATACAAGTATTCAAATGTTTTTGGAATACTTGCTTATCAAATAACTTTGCATAGACTAGACAAGTATTCAAATGTTTTTATATGCGTACTCGTCGTACTTTCTTGAAGTTTTTTATTTATCAAATAATCTTGTATAAACTCGACAAATATTCAGATGAAATGAAACTGAATTTACTCATGATATTTGAACTCAGAATTACTAATGTCATTTTAATTAGAAGGCTATAAAAAGCATCATATTAACAATTTACTTGTGACGAGTAAAGATGATGAATTCCGATGTATAGGAGGTAGTATAAGATTAAAATATTATTGTAAGGATGCATGGTGGTGCCAAAAATTGATCTCACTTTGATGACAATATTTATATTATTAATATATATAGATAGATAGATAATTATTTCACACTTTCTAAATCCGAAATTTAAAAATAATTTATTTGAAAATGGCGACTGACTCATCGCACATTAAGATAAAGAGAATGCATCAGACTTCCAACTTTTCTAAATAATTTCAAAAAAAAAAAGTACTAATACTATTGCTCGACTCAAATCATGTACTGTTTTTATATGAAAATTACCTTCTAACATATCTTGAGTCATAACGTAACAAATTAATTTTTATCCGTCCACGTAAGTCCACTATCTGTTTCAATCAAGTGCTCCATTACAATAAAAAAGAGTAGTGATTTAGAGACATAATGTCTCTATGACATAATGCCCCTATGTCACTTTGCCATAACTATATTTTATATTGTGACTAATCTACCCTAATATTATATTAAATGGATATATATCTAGTTAAGGAAAATTATATCAAATTAAATACATTTATCTAAATGCATGCTCATTTATTAGAGATAAACGTGAATCATGCATTAAAGTTATAAATGGATTTCAAACAAAATCATATGTATATATATACTTATGTCATGTTAATTTAATACTTATTTAAAAAATATTAATTCAGATTATAAATTTATCATTATAGTAGTATTAATTAACACACTATATAACTAAAATGTTATATTTAATTATAAAATAATTTGATAACTTAATATAGTACTACTATTCTTTTATATCTTGTTCTTTTTTTAAAAATATTCTAAATATACAACAGTGAAATCATTTATTTTAATATATGAAAAAAATAAAAATTAAAACATTTTTCTTCTTCAAATTTGAATTTTATAATAAAATAATATAGTTATTATGATGAAGAATTTTTGCGTTATCTTATTTTTTGTGTTATTTTCTATAGCTTTTGTTACAGGAGAGGCTTTCTTAAGTTGCAAACTCTGATAACTTATCAATGCAGTGAATTAAAAATGTCAATACAGTGACATTAAAATGACAACAAATAATTTTGTTGACATTTCAATATACTGTGTTGATATTTTAATGTCATTGTGTTGATATTTTCAAGAATAATTATTATTTTTGAATAAAATTTATTATTTTAAAATGATCAATAATAGGTTTCTATTTAACATGTGATGACTCAAATCCTTTGGTCTATTGGATAGATAGAGAGCTTGTTATTTACTATACTTCATCATAGAATAAAGAGTATTGTTATTGGGAATAAAATTTACATTTACTATGAAAAATTAGTGTTTAATATATAAATTTACTAATATAGTTTGTTGCAAATAAAAGTTATTTATTGTAGAAAAAAGTTATTTATGTTTGCTATTTGACAAGAGATTATAATTGTTAAAAATATAATCATTTTAATTAATAAAATATTATTAATATAATCAATAAAAGCATTATTGTAACAAATACTACCTCCGTCCCACAAGAATATACACTATTTTTTTTAGTCCGTCCCGCAACAATATGCACTTCATTTCTCTCTAGTTAAATGAAATTATTGTTCCAATAAATAAATTTTATTATTCTTATGAATAACATTTATTATCCTTGTAAATAAAAGTTAATGTTTTGGGAATAAAAATTACTGTTATTGCAAATAAAAGTTACTATTTTGGAAATAAAGTTACTATTCTCATAAATACAGTAAATAATTTTGTTCTAATGAATAAAAAGTTAGTAGTATTAATTTTGTGAAGAGACAAAGCAAAGGGAATTAATCAAATGCGTATTTTAATCTACATGTGATAAAATGGTATAAATAATAATTTTTATTGTTATAGAAAATTAGAAATGAGCAAATTGGAAAAGAGATAAGTTGTTGATGTAAAACTATACTTGTAGAAAAAGAAAATGAGAATTTATTGATGGAGAATTATAATGTGAGAAAAAGGAGAGAATTTATTGATAGACTTATAATTAGAGAAGAGGAGAGAATACTTAATAAAAATGAATTAAAAATCTTTGAAATTTAAATAATTGCCAGGCACAAATCTCATTAAGACACCCACCTTCCTTAATTGAAGTCATACATACGTTTTTATACCATTAAGGGTAAAAAATAGTATACATGTAAAGCATTAATTTAATAATAAACACAATATAATACAAAATTACTACTTTAACCTCATTATGTCTTAGACATTATGTCTCCAAAACATTTTTCTAACAAAAATAATTAACCTCTTATTTTACCAATGATCTTCACTAATCATTAGTTTGATTGACTAGGAAGTTACTTATTTGAATTGATTTCCTCGTGACTCATAAGCATTCACAAAAAACAGGCAAAATTTGGAACAACTTGTAATAAAATAGGTTAATATTTATAATTAACAGAAACTTCATAATTAAGGGTCTGATTATTTCATGTATTTTATTTACATATAGCCATAAAGTCTCCAAGAGTAACCGAACTCGATATTATAACAACTTAAGAGTCAACTTATAGCAATTAATTATATAATTTGTTCTTAAGTTGTGTGCTTACAATGATTAATTGATGTTATGATATATCTTCAATATACTCTTTTGTTTATAGGACACTGTCACTATGCGAATGTTATTATTTAAACAACAAAAAGCCCCCACCACTTTTATACTAATCAAATTTTATTTAATAAGTATAATCGACTCTACTAAACAGCCTCCTCATAAGTTAGAAATAGAATATAATCAAGACTAAACTCCTATTTTGATCCTTAACATATTGCGATTTTTTTATTTTGGTCCAAAACATTATCTTTTGAATTATTCGGTCCCTCACATTTAAAATCGGATCACATTTAGTCCGAAATGGACGGAACTGTTAAAATTTAATAGTCAACGTGGATTTATCAGATTTTGACCCGATTAATCATTTTTAATTAATTCAAAAATAATAATAATAATTATTATAAATAAATAAACTTTTATATTATAAATAAAAAATAACCCCCTCCAGCATCTCCACCATCTCCGCCGCCCTCCCCGCCTCCCGATTCCCCCTCATCGCCCCCACCACCGTCGTCACCGTCTCATCCCTCAGCCTCACCCCCTCCTTACATCATCACCCCCTATGTTGAGAATGCAACGACGTCTCTTCCGATTTCAACCCCACTCCTCCTCTTCCCCCCTCACCCAGAAACACCCACATTTCTCTCAAACCAATCCGCCGCCTTCGTCCTCGCCTGGGCCCACTCCCGCCCTCCAAATCCTCATCAACGATGAGAATCAGCAGCAGCTAGAGCAGAATGACCCTTTTACCCCCAAGCCCACCACCTTCAAGAGACCCCATCTCCAGCAATAATTCTCCCGTTCCCTCACCAAGACTCCGACTCTCTCCAACGCCCTCCACAGATACGGCGTGGACCCACCTGCAAAATTCAGTATTTTCCACAATAGGTCTCAGAAATTCTTGACCCATTTCCACCACCACCTCTGCCGCCGTCTCCGCCTCCACCTCAGCCTCTGCCACAATAGCAATCCCGAGGCTCCCCACGATTAGGTTGTTCCTTGCCAAGTCCTTGCCGATTAAGATAAATGCCAAGGGCCGGGTGAGCCAGCCTCATTTTCCGGTGCTTTGGTCGATTGGTTCGAGGCAGAAGGCGGATAAGAAGGCCATTTTCGGGTGTTATGTTCAAGCATACACCAATGGGGATGTCTATGAGGGCGAGTTTCATAAGGGGAAATGTAGTGGCAGTGGGGTTTATTACTATTACATGAGTGGGAGGTATGAAGGTGATTGGGTTGATGGCAAGTATCAGGCTATGGCGTTGAGACGTAGGCTCGGGGCAGCCGGTAAGAGGGCAGTACCGGCAAGGCCATAGGCATGGTTTCAAAGTATATAGGTTTTACACTGGTGACGTACATTCTCAACGGAGGGGGTGATGATGTAAGGAGGGGGTGAGGCTGAGGGATGAGACGGTGACGACGGTGGTGGGGGCGATGAGGGGGAATCGGGAGGCGGGGAGGGCGGTGGAGATGCGGGAGGGAAAGGAGGTGGTGGGGGGGGGGGGGTTATTTTTTTATTTATAATATAAAAGTTTATTTATTTATAATAATAATTATTATTTTTAAATTAATTAAAAATGATTAATCGGGTCAAAATCCGATAAATCCACGTTGACTGTTAAAGTTTAACAGTTCCGTCCATTTCGGACTAAATGTGATCCGATTTCAAATGTGAGGGACCGAATCATTCAAAAGATAATGCTTTGGACCAAAATAAAAAAATCGCAATATGTTAAGGATCAAAATGAGACTTTAGTCTATAATCAATTATTTGTTGGAAATTGGATATACATTTGGTCGGAATCCAACGAAGATCAAAATAGTTTCACTTTATCAAAGTGAAATTTCCAAAATGGATACCATACATACATACATTCACCAATTTAGTTTTTGATACTCATTTTTATATTTGCAATTGAATAACTCAAACTAAATGAAATAGATAAATAGAAAATAATACTCCAGAAACCCACTAGATAGTCAGCAATTTGCAAAGGCAATAATGATTGAGTATATATTATTAATTATATGCATCCATCCACAATGTACATGCTGATGAAATAGTAGGGCCAATCACTAGCATTTGTTTCCTAAAGTAGCGCGGAATTGTGCAAGTGTTCGGATTTGGATTATGAATTAAGACACACTTTTGGCAAAAAAAATATATATGATTGCCCTCGCACCAAAATATCTCGGGTCACATAACCATTAAAATTTGTACAATTTGTATCTAAACATAAACAAATATACAAAGTTATAATAATATCACTGAATATAAGTTTGTTTCTAGATTGTCTTACAAAATTTAGTTCGTAAAACAATCCTATATTTTTTTATTGTCAAGGTATTCTACTCAAGGTTGATGAAATCCGGTGTATTGAATTATCATCCTCGTTAAGCGAAGAAACACAACTCAGTTGGTAAGATGCTTAATCTCTAGTTAAGAAGTTGGGGATATGAGTTGTTCGCAGTGTATGTGTAAATCTAAAAAGTAATTCTTAATCTTGTAAATTTTATCGATTTTTTTTTCGGCACATGTGAAGTGGAACTGATTACTCTCATCCTTCACATTACATGAATACAAATTAAGTTCGAGATCGTTGGTAGTCTTTCTATAAAGATAAAACCGCGATAAGCCAGAAAGATTAAAAAAAAGCCTATGTTGTTATTTGGTAGATACTTAATTTTTAAAAATAAAAATAAAAAAGTGAGATTTTGGTAGCCTAGTTTGTTTAATATTTCGAGTTTTTCTACTTATTTATTTCATGTACCAAACATATGGGATTATATTGATCCTTTTTAAATTATTAATCTAAACTTTGACTTATTTGCTTAGGTTCCCCTCAATAGTCAATACACTATTTTTCCGAAAAACCATTTCTCCCAATATCTATCCGTTTTCTTCAAAAAAAAATTATAAATCTACGCCACTCATTTTTCTATATTTCTTTTTTTTTTAATTTCCCCCAAAATTACGTTCCAATTTTTAATGAATTATGGTATGTTAAGAAAATATCCGATGGCTGAGTGATTTAATCTATGTCTTGATGCAAGAAAATTGAATTGCACAAATTTTTTTATTGAATTATTAAATTTGACCATTCCGATTATAAGAGATAGATCACAAATCGTTTTCAACTGACTCGTAGTGACATTTCATATTCATCCTTCCAAAGCTTCTATCCAATCGAATTATACAAAGATCAAATATACTCCAATTGTAACATTTCATAATTCAAAATAAAATAAAATTTCTTGGCACGTGCCAAAGCTACTAGAAGCCTTTCACTGTCACACTCGAAATAGCCACACATTTTTAGCTAACGTATTGATTGTTCCATTTTCTTTTCTTTTCATTATTGACCCTCTGCAGTTGTACCATTCGCTCTAGTGGTTGGACCTATTCCACTTTCCATTGTGTGATGAGATTGATATATAATTAGGCTGTCAAAAGTGTGTTACGGATAAAATTTCATAATTATAACTATGGTTTGGTATTAATCAAGCCAACAACAGATTTCATAGGTTATGACGTCATTGTAATAAGTATACGAGTAATTTAAAATTTTCACTAATGGGTTTTAAACAAGGATTAGTATATGGTGATGGTTTGATAACGATGTGAAAGCTATATCTTCGCCACTACTATTTCTTTATACATTAAATTATATAAATGCAATCTGATGTACTCCTATACACTATGTTCTAGAATATTTAATTGCTTCTTGTGTGTTATCGTGTAAACTTGTATTTTATTTTCAATCATATAATATTAAATTTATAACCAGGGTTTCAGGTGAAAGTTAACTTAGACACATGATTTATTAAAAAAATAATATTCATGCGTATGATTACTATTTAAACAGTGTGCAATGTGTGTTAAAAGTGTAAGTGATCCATCCATATTGATTAGTCTAGCATACTCTTCGGAGCATCCACTGGGGCGCCCTTTAGGGCACTCTATGCTCCGCCACATCAGCATTTTATCTTCATATCATTCCACCTGCAGTGGGATGCCCTATAATCCGCCATAAGCATTTTATTTATTTGAATATTTAAAATATTACAAAAATTGGAAAAAAAACTTTATTTCATTGAAAGTTCAAATTACAGAACGAAATAAAAAAAAACTACAAATTCTCAATGGCGGTTACAGTACCAAACTTCTCCAATCATTTCGTTCATGAGATGAGCATGATCTTGTTGGTTGCGCATTCGTGTTCAACTATCATGTTATGCAAGATGATGCACGCATACATGACATCGGCGATGACGTCCTTGTACCAGAACCGCGCCGGACCCTTCGCTATAGCCCACCGCGTTTGGAGCACACCAAATGCCCGCTCCACATCCTTCCGCGCAGCCTCCTGCTTTTGTGCGAATAAAACCCTCCTGTCACCCATTGGGCAACTGATCATCTTCACAAAAACAGGCCACCTTGGGTATATGCCATCGGACAAGTAGTACCCCATATGATATTGGCATCTGTTGCCATTGAACTCGATGGTCGGGCCGTTGCCATTGCATTGCTCGGTGAAGAGGTTGGATGAGTTGAGGACGTTGATGTAGTTGTTCGACCCCCGCTACACCGAAGTAAGCATGCCAGATCCAGAGCCGATGGTCAGCGACGACTTCGAGGATCATCGTCAGGTGGCTGCCCTTATATCCACTAGTAAATTGGTCTCTCCACGCCGTCGAACAATTCTTCCACTCTCAGTGCATACAATCGATGCTCCCTAGCATTCTCGGAAAGCCATGCGTCGTCTCGTGCATCTTCATCAGGGCTTGACAATCCACAGCAGTCGGCTTTCACAAATATGTGTTGCTAATAGCCTCCACAACTCCCCTACAAAAATTCTTCAGGCACTCGAGACCAGTTGTCTCCTCGACGTGAAGGTACTCGTCGAACATGTCCGTCGTGGTGCCATAGGCCAACTGCCGGAGCGCAACCGTGCACTTCTGCAACAGCGTAAGCTCGGGTCTGCCAATGTAATCTTCCCGATACTGGAAGTATTCATCACGTGCCTCCAACGTTTGGACAATGCTGAGAAAAAAATCTCGCCGCATTCTAAAACAGCGGTGAAAAATCGTCGGGCCCCATCGCGGTTGCTCGGCAAAATAGTCTGTGTATAAACGTTGGTGAGCTACGGCGTGCTCGCGGCGGACAAACGTTGGACGTCGAATCGGCCTCGGGATCTGCTCCGCCGCTTCACGCTCGCGCTCCATTTCGGCCAAGTCAAGGCCCGAGTAATGCCCTCCGAGGTACTCCAGTCGTCGCCAGGTCTTATTTTTTTAGTGAGAAAAATTGGAAGAGAAATATTGGTGTGCGGGGAAAGTGAGAGATGGGAGAGAAAATGTGGTGAGGAAAAAGGAATGAGAAATGGGGTTTAAATAGATAGAAATTCGAAAAAAAAGGAAAACGCGTTGCATCGGGCGTGCTATCGTCCGCCCCACTGCGTGCTCCAAGACCTATCGTCCGCGGACGATGCATCGGACATCGTCCGCATGGCTACAGTGGCGGACGACAGCCCGCCCGATGCATCGGGCGAACTATCGTCCACCCCACTATGGATGCTCTCATTGTTTGTTTGCGATACAAGTACTATATATTGGAAAATTACCTAATTAAGTAATGAAAGAGTTGCAATAAAATACCCATATTAAAGCATACGTACTACTCACTCCGTCCGCCATTAGAAGTTCCAATTATTGGCTGCACAGGTTTTAAGAATTGTTAAAAAAAGTGGGCGAAAAAAAGTTAGTGGAATAGGAGTCCAACTTGTATATATTAGTTTTAAATGAAATGTGAGTGGAATGAGTTAGTGGAAGGTAGGGCCCTATTACCATTTATAGTAAAAGTGAACCGGGACTCCTATTCGCGGACGGACTAAAATGGCAAAACTGGACTCTTATTCGCGGACGTAAGGAGTGTTTTATTAGTAGTACTTCATAGTGAAATTACTTACCCCTTCATTAGACAGTAGTAGAGTCATTTTATTTTTGCACTTGTTTTAGAAAAATAATAATAAATAATTAAAGTGGACAAAGAATAAATTAATAGCGAAAATAATGTAGAGAAGACTCTGATTTACATTATTCTTTTTTTTACCATTTCTCCACTTTAACTATTTATTATCATTTTTAAAAAACGAGTGCAGAAAATAAAATAACTTTACTATTATTATGAAACGGAGAGAGTATGATTTAAGTGCAAGATTTGTATAAAATATAAGTAAAACCAAATTTTTATGATAACTCAACCTTGTCATGGGAATGTGACAGACATTTCAGTCTTTATTAAAATATTTACGGTAAATGCATTTCTTATAGTGGATAAATACAATATACATTTATGAAAAATAATCTTTTTTTTTAATTTTGTTATATAATTCAATCTTAAGATCTGAATTTTCTAAGATAAACAAAAATAAAAAAAATGATAGATGTTTCTATAAAGAACTATTTTCTGTGTTTTGCATTTAAGGGGATATTTTGTTTTTAACATGACCTTATATACCCTTCTTATATGGAGTATATAATATTGATGGAGCAACATATACAACAAAATCTATATTAGTACTATTTAATAAACTACAAATACCTAATCTCTGTTTTATAAAATCAATTCATCATACACAATATATAAATGACCCGTGAAGGATATAAAAGGCCAAAAGCATAAACAATACTGCCGTCAACATCTAGGATAAGATAATGAGATATCAGCTTTTATATTTAACGATGTTTAATTAATTCAGCAACCACAAATATAAATAAAAATCTCTATAATAAATAGTCATTCACGTTTCAACTTCATGTGTTGATGTGCATAGCTTTAAATTTAATGAAAAGGCTTTGAAAATTCGAATTCCACTTTTCATCGTAGAAGTAGAAATGTGCAATTTTTGCTCAAAATTCTACATATATTGTGATTTTCACTAAATAATTAAACTCAAACAACTTCTTCAATAGATACATCCTACTGGGTATGGATATTTCAGTATAATGAATCAAGCTTTTTCAACAATTTAGAGCAAACTCAATAGATAAATTTATCCTCATTAAAGTTTAAAAGAAACATTCTTCATTTATCCTTTGTTCATTTTAGTCTGCAAAATCATTTTCACCCAATATAGCCACACCCCCTCAAAATTATATTTTAGATCAGCGACTGGTTAATTACAAAAGTATATATAGATTGTCATTAATTGAATCTTGAATAGACTAAATTCCTATGATTTGGATCCATCTCGTTAAAAAAAATTTAATGGTGCGTGTTAATGTTTGTCACATGCACTTTCTCGTTGATAACTGAGTGTTGATTAGATAAAATTCTTATGGTTTGGCTCCATTAAGTTAAGAAACATTTATTAATGGTACGTGTTGATGTTTGTATACATGTATTTTTTTGCTAATAATTAAATATTGGATTGACTAAATTCCTATAATTTGACTCTATTCAGTTAAGAAACATTTATTAAGCGGTGTGATTATTTTTGTCACGTGCACTTTTTCGTTAACAATTGAATCTTAGATAAACTAAATTCCTATTATTTGACTTCATCCAGTTAAAAAAATTTATTAATAGCGTGTGTTAATGTTTGACACATGCATTTTCCCGTTAATTGAATCTTGGATGGACTAAATTCCTATAATTTGGCTCCATCATTAAGATATAGTACTACTACTATTTATTAATGGTGTGTATTAATGTTTGTGACATGCGCTTTTCCTGTATTAATTGAATCTTAGATTTACTAAATAATTTGGCTCCACCTATTTAAGAAACGGTTATTAATGGTGCGTGTTAATATTTGTCACGTGAACTTTTTCATTAATAATTGAATTTGAATTGACTAAATTCCTATGATTTTATTCCAATAAGCTAAAAAATATTAACGGCGCGTGCTAATGTTTGCCCTTGTTTTATGATACGTGCAGCATATGCACCAGAATGCTCAAACCCCTAGCGAGAGGTGAGCAGAGAGTTACAAAACAAAAAAAATAAAACAACCGACCAAAGCCACTTGGAGCACTACGCACTAAGTTAAGGCAATAAAGGCAAAGAAACAACCTTAGTCTAACCTTACACTAGCACAAACACCACAACCACAATAAACATAGAAAGCCAACATAGCTGCACACCTCGTGCAAACATGAAAAAGGAAAAAGCTAACCCCATGCGGACCTCGTAGTCTAGCTAATGTTTGTCCCGTGCATTTTTCAAATCGTGGGTAGACTAAATTTCTATGATTTAGCTCATCCGATTAAGAAATAACTGTGCGTGTTAATATCTGTTACATGCACTTTTCTAATAATAATAATTAAAGTTTGAATAGACTAAATTTATTGGCATGTAATTCCATCAAGTTAAGAACATTTATTTGTGTGCGTGTTGATGAATGTCACATAAACTCATCTCATTACTTAGATAATATTGTCTGTTTATTTCAAATTGTAGCCTACATCGAGGTGATTATACGTTTTAAATTTGTCATACTTAAGGAATTAAAATCCATAATAACTAATTAGCCATAAATATAAGCTCTACTCCTTGCGTATTCGGTAAGGACATTTGACTATTAAATCCATGTACTTATATTTCGGCAAAAATCCGCAACTTATTATTATCTGTCGGGGAAAGTCAACACCAACTATTAGAAAATTGAAACAAACATCATTAATAACAATTGTTGTCGTATTAGCCGCAGTAAGAATCAACTTGTTTAGTCCTAATAATAGAGAATACTATTGGAGCTTCACTCATAATTGATTTTTATTTATAAAATTTCTTCTAAGCTTGTATTGGAAATACTTGAATTTGATATTCAACATAAAGTTTCGATGCTATCCAATAAGGTGAGGTTGTAGTATTTGGCTTTGACTTACTAGACCTTTTACATAACTTTCTCTCTACATCCCAAATCTTCGGATCTAGCTAGCTACTTGATCTAATGATCTCGATTCATTTATACAACTTGAATATACATCATAACAAAAACTAATTATAGATAAATGAGATTTCCATCCGTCATAAAAAAAATGTACTACTATTATACTATTACTGCTAGTATATACTCCCTCCCTCCATCCCCTAATAGGAGTCGCTCTTTGACCGGGCACCAGTTTTAAGAAATGTAGAGAAAAGTTGGTTGAAAAAGTTAGTGAAATGTGGGACCCACATTTTTATATTGGTTTTATAATAAAATGTGAGTGTAATGAATTAGTGGAATGTGGGGCCTACTAGCATTTATGGTAAAAATGAAGAGTGACTCTTAATGGGGGACGACCCAAAATGGAAATTAGCGACTCTTATTCGGGGACAGATGGAGTATTATTTAACTATCAAACATTAAATAGTATTTCTATTCACCGACCAAAACATCATGACTCTGATTCACTTCCCTAAGTTGGGTAAAATATTTCCTCTTCAATTAACATATCGATGATTTAAAGTCATCTCAAATACAATTGCGTAATAGCTAACTGATAGAAATCCATGGATTCCATCCTAAAACCAATTGGTGATAGGAGGAGGGGCTCATGAGACTTATATACTAGTTTCAGTTTTCTCTTCACACTGATGTGGGACAGTTATATGTTATATTTTTAGTTTCAATTGCCAACACCCTCCCTCAAACCCTTCAAGGTGAACCTTGGAGGGGTTGGACTTTTTTTCTAATCGATTGGACAATCGGCCCAATTTTTTTCGATCGGTTGGACCACTTGGCCCAAATTTTAGCCCAGTTATACTGCTGGGTCAGTCATTTTTTTCGGTTTCAGCCCAGATATACTGCTGGATCAGTTAAATATGACCCACAGTCGGTGACCCGCTCTGATACCATGATAGAAATCCATGGGTTCCATCCTAAAACCAATTGGTTTTAGGATGGAACCCATGGATTTCTATCACTAACAAAATACACAAATGTTTTACAATGAATTCTGAACTTAATCCGATTGGGATGGAACCCATGGATTTCTATCACTAACAAAATACACAAATGTTTTACAATGAATTCTGAACTTAATCAATGAATTCTGAACTTAATCCGTGTACTCTAAATTCATGCCAAATTCCCCTCGATCGAACTATATAACCAAAGTCCTAACAAGTTTATCAATCAATTTCCATTAAAACGCTAAAATGGTAGGATAAAAGCAAATGTTTTCCACCATCATCATCATCATAATAATAATAATATATTTATTACTTTATTATAACCGACTGTGATTGCCGACATGCTTATTTGACTTGTCTCATTAATCACATATTTTTCGACAAACTAATCTTGTTTTTCTTTCTCATCACGCATGTATTCACACAATACATCACATCCACGAACCATTTTAGGGGGGTGCAACTGATAATGTTGGGAAGCATAAGTAGAACTTTGAAATAAATTTAATTAGACGATTATTTATAAAACCTTTATGCAATCTTAATTCATAACGTGAGATTTTTTTATATATAAAAAATGACCCATAAAAAAGGGTACAATAAAATTATGCGAAGCTATTTGTTTGTAAGACTCGGTAGTATGGTATGATTAGAATCGGTGTATATTTCTCATATATTTTCACATTGTACATAACATCAATATATAGGATTGAGGGCTCATCTATATGGTAAACCTAATTAACATAATTACATTGATCCCAAATCTCCTATAATTGGTAAAGATTGATTCTTGTAAATCTTCCCTTTGATCCGGCGCAATCTTCTCCAACACTCCCCCTCAAGTTAAGTGACGGGGTTACCGATGCTCAACTTGCACAATACTTCTCGGAATAGTTTCGAGTTCACTGCCTTTGTAAGAATGTCCGCCAACTGATCTTCAGACTTGACAAACGGCATCTCCACTATCTTTGCTTCAATATTCTCCTTTATGAAGTGTCTGTCGACTTCAACATGCTTGGTTCGATCATGCTGGACCGGATTCTCCGAAATGCTGATGGCCGCCTTGTTATCGCAAAACAGTTTGCAGGTCTCTGATGATTCTAGGCTCAACTCTTTCATAATCCTCCTTAGCCATAGTAGTTCCGTCAATCCACTTTTGATTCCGCGAAATTCTGCCTCCGCGCTCGATAGTGCCACCACCTTCTGTTTCTTACTTCTCCACGTCACAAGATTACCTCCAACAAAGGTGAAGTATCCTGCGGTTGACTTCCTATCATTCGGATTTCCAGCCCAATCCGCGTCAGTAAACCCATGAATCTCCAAGTTCCCATGTTTCTCAAACAGCAGTCCGTGTTCTGCAGTCCCTTTTAAGTATCGTACAATCCGCAATGCTGCCTCCCAATGTTCTTCTTGAGGTGCATGCATGAACTGGCTTACAACTCCCACAGCATACGCGATGTCTGGCCTTGTGTGTGACAGATAGATCAATTTTCCAACCAACCTCTGATATCTCCCCCTGTCGGCAAGTCTTGCGTCTTTCCTTATTTGTAGCCCATGATTTTGGACCATTGGGGTGTCCGCAGGCTTACAGTCCACCATTCCCACTTCTGCCAAAAGATCGAGGATGCATTTCCTCTGATTTATGAAGATTCCCTTCTTCGATCTTAGCACTTCTATCCCCAGGAAGTATTTGAGGAGTCCTAGATCCTTCATCTCGAACTCTTTGAACAAGTTCTTCCTTAACTCGACCATCTCTTCAGTATCATCCCCAGTGATAATCATGTCATCTACATATATGATCAGACACGTAATTTTACCTCCTCTCTTCTTAATAAACAATGTGTGATCAGAGTTACTCTGTTGATATCCATACTTCTTCATCACCTCGGTGAACCTCCCGAACCACGCCCTAGGAGACTGCTTGAGCCCGTACAATGTCTTCTTCAGCTGGCATACTTCTCCATCTTGGAACTCACTAGCAAAGCCTGGTGGGGGTTCCATGAAGACGGGTTTTGGTAGCTCTCCGTGCAAGAAGGCATTAGTTACGTCGAACTGGTGAAGCGGCCAATCCTTGTTTGCAGCGATTGAGAACAAGACCCTCACAGTATTGATTTTTGCCACAGGTGAGAAGGTTTCATCATAATCGATCCCATGTGTCTGAGTGTACCCTTTAGCCACTAGTCTGGCCTTGTATCTTTCCACCGTGCCATCTGGTCTCCGTTTTATCGTGAACACCCATCTACACCCAACTGTCCTTACTCCTTCAGGTAGCTTGCTCTTCACCCATGTACTGTTTCTCATTAGTGCCCTCATTTCAGTAAGCATAGCATCCTTCCAATGTTTATGTTTCATTGCTTCCTCTGCCGATCGTGGAATTTCCTCTTCCTCATATAGTGCGGCTTCGAAAGCCCGTGCCATTTTCGTCAAATTGCCTTGCACGAAATTTGCTACTCCATAACGGCTCTTCTTTCCAATCTTTTCAGGGGAGTATCTCTTTGGCGGTACCCCTCTTGTGGTTTGATGGGGGAGAACATACCCTCCAGTATCACTGTCAATCGTATTATCTTCTTCGGAGAAATCTGGACTCAAGGGGTTAGGAGGAACTGTATTTTCACCAGGAATAGGTTCAGGAATTACCTCGGATATCATCGGATGAGGATCTGGGGACCGCGGATGAGATGACTCTTGTGGTGAGACTTGCTCGGCGGCAATGACAACTGGTTCGGTTGGACCCTCAATCGAAGAGTTTGGAAGTGGCACAACCCAACTTAGATAGTCCGATGAACTACCTGAATCACTCTCCCCCTGACTACTAAGGTGGGTGTGGTAGAAAAATTCGGTTTCTAGGAAGTTGCAGTTCATGGTGGTGATGATCTTTTTCGTGGTAGGGTCAAAACACCTGTATCCCTTCTGATTTATCCCATACCCGACAAAAGCACATTTTGTTGCACAAGGTGATAGTTTGGTTCTCTCGTGTTTTGGGATATGGACATAGACGGTGCAGCCAAAGACTTTGGGTGAGAGGTTCAGATGTTGGGGAATTTTGGTCTTTTTGGAGAGGATATCGAGGGGGGTTTTTTTGTTGAGGATTTTGGTAGGGAGACGGTTCATGAGGTAGACGGATGTTGCTATTGCTTCAGGCCAGAAGTGTTTGGGTACCCTGGATTCGATCATGAGAGCCCGGGTGATTTCAAGGATAGTTCTGTTTTTCCTCTCGGCTACCCCATTTTGTTCGGGTGTGTAGGCACAGGATGTTTGATGGATCATTCCATTATCCTTACAAAATTGGGCCATAGAATTGTTAACAAACTCCCTCCCATTATCGGACCTAAGGGTTTTGATAGTGGTGTGAAACTGGGTTTGGATCATTTTATAGAACAGGATAAATTTTTCCACAACTTCAGATTTACGTTTTAAAAAATATATCCAAGTCATTCTTGTGCAATCATCCACAAATATCACAAAATATAGAAAACTACCCCCACCAAAAATTGGTGCAGGACCCCACACATCAGCATGTACTAAGGAAAAAATATCATTCATACGGGTATTGGTAAGCTTAAAAGACTGTCTATGGCTCTTAGCCAAAACACATGTTTCACAGGAAAAATCGGTAGGAATAGAAATGTTTGGAAAAAGAAGTTTAAAATAACCAGGAGAAGGGTGCCCTAGTCTTCGGTGCCACAGCCAAAGTTCTTGTTTTGTGGTTCCGTGAGCCAGCATTGCATTGCCATGTTGAGCTATCTCATCCACGTAGTAAAGTCCCTGTTTCTCAGTGCCACGCCCAAGAATCCTCTTCGTCTGAATATCCTGTAATATACAGAAAGTGGGGTGCATTAGAAGCGTACAATTTAATTCTCTAGTCACATGACTAATAGACATCAATCTCTGAGATAACGTAGGAACATGCAGGCAATTTGACAAACATAGAGTAGGAGATATATCAATAGTTCCCGACCCAACGACAGTAATCAACTCTCCATTTGCAGTTCTGATAAATGTATTAGTAACTTCACCATAGCTACTAAAATCACTCCTATCGGGGGTCATTGTATCCGTGGCTCCACAATCAAAAATCCAACCCTTATTGCTCGTTTTATCCTTAATACAGACATGAAATGCAGCGGAAACAGTTTCTAATGGTGCAAAAGGGTTGTTTGACACAAAACTGCAAATATGTGGGCTTTTTCGAGAATTTCCAACATTCTGGGGTTGTACTTGATAATTTATAGGATCTGGGGGTCTAAATGAGATATCATGGGGTCCGATTTGCAATACTCGTTTCTGCTTGGGGTCAAGATATGAATAAGAGAAATTACTAGGGTTTGGCTTAAAGCCAAACCCTTTACCTCCATAAGCGCCGCCGTTCGTTCTCCTCAGCTCCTCCGCCCTCTCGGCGAAATTGCCGACTCCACGCACGCCGTCGCCGCCGGTCGAGGCTCCAGCCGACGATTTCCCTTGGCTAATCGCCTGTGCTTCCCGATTTCCGGCACCAATTCTCGCGGGATGATGCCCCTTCTCGTCTACGCTGACTGCAAGCTTTGCCTGAGCTCTCTCCTTTTGTTTCTCCTCCCACCACTCCGGATATCCGATTAGAAGGAAGCATTCTTCCCGGGAGTGCCTCGGTTTTCCGCAATGTGAGCAGATTAGCCGGGATTTATCCGGCCTGCTTCCCGGGCGGTGATTGGTCGTGGTGGGTCGAGGTGGTCCGCGCGAGTTGGGGCGTTGGTTCTGGGCCGCGAGTCCGAACCCAATTCCTCCGGTTGTTGAATCGGCTGTTTTGCCGTCGTCGTCTCCGGTGGGTGGAGGGGCTGTGTTGATGCTCCTCCGGGCAGCCTCCCTCTTCACCCAGCCGTAGGCTTCTTCGAGTGGCATCTCTGGTCCGTCCTTGAGGATATCCCTCCGGATTGAATCATATTCTGGATTCAACCCTGTTAGAAATTTGATTAGCCGCTTGTTGTTGGAGAATTCTCGAAATTGGGCGACGCCCTTGTCGCAACAAGTGACTGGTTGCTTCTGGCAGCGGTCAATATTGATCCACAGCCCGTTTATTTTCCGATAATATGTCTCTAGATCGAGATTTCCTTGTCTGATGTTGATTGCTTTTTCCTCCAGGTCGTAGATGAGATACGGGTCCGCCTTGCTCTCGTAGGTCACCCTCAGGCTATCCCACAATGCCTTCGAGGTTTGGTGATGCGCAAAGTCGGCGATGATATCGTCTTCGATATTGTCGACGATCCATGAAAAAACGACTAGGTCGTCCTCTTCCCAGTCCTCGTACCCCTTGCTCCCGGGTTCAGGGGGCTCGTTCCTGATGTACGAGTAGGCTCCTCGGCCTCCGATCTTCACCTTCATCAATCTGGACCAAATCGGGTAGTTTCTCCCGTTTAGCTTGAATGAAACAGTGATGTTCTTACTGTCCCTTAACTTTGATGCTTTCTGATCTACTTTCTTTTCATCATCTGTGGTATCTGACATGGTTTCTGGTGTAGGGTTGATTTCTGTGTTTGATTTTGGCTAAAGGATCGAGATTTTGGTATTGGCTATGATGATATTGTTCTGAGCCACAATTAAACCTGCTCTGAGGCCATGTTTGTAAGACTCGGTAGTATGGTATGATTAGAATCGGTGTATATTTCTCATATATTTTCACATTGTACATAACATCAATATATAGGATTGAGGGCTCATCTATATGGTAAACCTAATTAACATAATTACATTGATCCCAAATCTCCTATAATTGGTAAAGATTGATTCTTGTAAATCTTCCCTTTGATCCGGCGCAATCTTCTCCAACACTATTGATACTTTACAATCATTGTCTATATACCTTATATTTCACATATTCTTGAAATATTATATTCACTTCAATAACTTTTATAAATTGAAGCATAGATCAAACTAAAACAAAATTATCTAACTCAATGATAATCGTAAAATTTGATATTATATACTTCTAATTTTCGAAAATATATAATTTGTTAAATCAAATTATTAGTAATAATATAGAATTTCTTAATTTTAAAAATATCAATTTGGTATAAAATTACCACAATATGTCTACATTTTTTCCCCCCAAATACCCCTTCCCCTACGTCCCCGATGACATCAAATGAAATAGATAAATTAATATGTGGATGTAAGATTACAGTCTCACTAAGTTAAAGTATTTTAATTTTTGCTTTTTTCGAAGCATATATATTTATCAACTTGACTGTGGACCTTGCAACGTGGCTTACTGCTATTTGTAGTAACCAAAAGATCCAAATTAGTTTAATTAGATGACTGCTACCGTGGTACGTGAGGTTAATATAATGTTAATTGGTTTGAAGTCAAAAACAGAGTTACATAAATAATAAACTCCACAATACTATTGTTTTATGTATTGACCAATTTCCCTTCGAAACAACATAAAGTCACAAGTTCTTTACTGTATTTAGAAGCAAAACATTCAGATTGAATTATGCATTCACAAATAAATTGGGTATTTAAATTTTCATTTTTGTTTTGTGTTCTTTTGTAAACGAATCTGCAACGATTGTTATGGTTTCTATGTAGACTTATTTAGCATAGAATACTTAATAATTTGTAAATATATACTATGTTATAACTTATAACACAAATTAAGTAAACATTTCTAACATATTTGTGTTAAATTATTAATACTAGTAAATAATGCAAAAATATTGAAGTGACTAATTAAATAAAATGAAACCAAATAATTGGATTGTAACAAACATGAATCTTAAAATGTGATCCAACCAAAGAAAAATGTTTTAAGCAAGACTTTGTACTGTAAAAGAATGTACTCCCTCCGTCCCTCTCTGTAGTAGAGGCGTTTCTTTTCGGCACGAGATTTAAGAAAAGTTGTGTTATGTGAGTTAAGTAAATGAATAATAAAATAGGAAAGGAAAAAGGTTGAGAGATGAAAAGAGAATAAAGTAAGAGAGACGAAAAGTTATTGCTTTTTGCTAAAAAATGAAACGACTCAGCTACAGTGGGACAATCCAAAAAGGAATACGACTCAGATGCATACGGACGGAGAGAGTACTAAATACAGTACTTATATTTTGGTCGAAATGTGGATAAGATTCGGTAAAATCTTACCAAATTGGGTTGGGTCAAGCCCGATATAATTTTACTTTTAGCCCCACTTTCCTTTTTCCATAATCCCTAAAATTAATTAAAATGAAGCCCCACAGTCCTTTAGGATAAGAAATTAAACAATATAGAGAAAAAAAACAAAAATGAAAACAAAAGCTATATTTACACCGTGTAGTTCTGAGATTAACCTATGCGATAATGTCCTGTGTCTTCTCGTCTATGTTTTCTAGGATATCCACGCAATGATGACGATGATGTGGATAACTCGGGTAATTCGGTCGGTTCGGTTAAAACCGAACCGAAAACACGGTTAACCGATCCCAAGCCTAACCGAGACTGAAGCACCGGAACCGAAACCAAATTTGCCTCGGTTCGGTTCGGTTCCTAACTGAATAGGGTCGGTTCGGTTCCGGTTAACCGAACCGGAACCGAATTAAAAAAAATAAAATTATTTAGTTTACAGGTATTGATCCTTGGGCGTTGCACACGAAAAATTCCCACCTTGGCCACCACTTGCGCTGCATTGCGGTTTTAGTGTTTAATCGGTTCTTTAATTTAATAATCGGTTAAACCGATCGGTTCTCGGAACCGATCAAGACATGCAGAATTTTGAATCGAATATAACCGATAACCGAATGGGGCGGTTCTCGGTTCGGTCATCGGTTAACCGACTAACCGATGACCGAATTATCAGCCTTATGGATAAGGATAACCAATTTCGGATCTAGCTTAGGATCAAAACACAGTGAAATAGATCATCGGTAACGTGATATGGTAGAAATTGTATGGTGGAGCATCGGTAACGTGATATGGTAGAAATTGTATGGTGGAGCTCCAAAGACGATGAGGCCCATAAACAAGCATCATAGTAAATATGAGTATTATAGCATGACTAATTATGTAGGTTCAAATGTTCAATAATTTGTATGTGGTGGATGAATTTAGAATTCTTTTATTGCTTTTATGTTTTTCTTTTACTATATATACTACTCTTATTCATTTTTCAACAATCAGTGAGATCTTCTATGATTCGGTACTTAGCCCATGTCTTAATTAGTCCCAAATGCTCTGGTCAATTTTGACCTATATATCATTCAATATATATATTGGGCTTAGGTTAATAAGATTTGTCATGACCTAACCCACATCAATATCAATTGTTAATATTGTTGGAGATTTGATAAGGTGGTTGAAACAAACCATCAATGCATGTAACCTATGAATTATGATAGTAGTGCTTACAGGACAATGATGGAAAAATATTAAATGAGATTTCATGAAACATAGGGCATATTTGTAATATTGAGAATGCTGATTATGAAATTCCCCAAAATGAAGTGTCATTATAAGTAAGAGCTTGAAATCTGGGCTGGGCTGGGCTGGGCTGGGCTTCAAATTAAACAAGTTTGGGCCTGAATTTAGCTAAGATGATCACTTTTATGCATACTGACACAAAAATTTCCCTTATATCTCCATTCCTCGTACTCACGCATTTTTCTACTCCAACAGAATTGACCAAACTACATAGTTTTTGGCAATTCGTCCTAAAGTTAATACTTCCTCAATCCCAGGATAACTGCTAAAATTAATTTGTTGAAGATTGCATAACTAAAATCCTAAAATTATACATTATTGAAAGCTGAAAAAAATATACGATAGAAATATAAAATACAAAATTCATTAAAAAATAATTTCAATTAAACTCAAAGATAATATATGTTTTTTTTCTAAATTAATATCCCAATTAAATTTTTTTCCATCATTTGGAGCGTTTATTAGAAAAATATCCTACTCCCTCCGTCCCTAAAGAATATATACTTTGGTTTTGACACGGGTTTTAATGTAAAATTGGTAAATAAGAGAGAAGTGGATACATGAAGTAATTAAAGTATTGTTAGTAGAGAATGATTCTCACCTCATTAGAGAGAAAAGACTTTTTAAAATTAAAAATGCATATTCTTATGAGATAGACTAAAAATGAAAGAGTGCATATTCTTTTGGGACGGAGGAAGTATCATTTAGGTAATTACCATTAAGCAATTAATTATCGTATCATTTTTGGAAATAAAATGTATCGTAAACAATTTAAGGCGATGTCATCTTACTTATCAAACTATAATTCTGTCTAATATTATATTGAGCATTTGTTAGGAAGACTATCACGAGTCATGTAAATGACTAGTTTGCTATGAAAACGTATATATGTCTCGAACCCACTTTGTCCAAATATTTCAACAAAAGATTACAATAATAGACAGTTTAGCTAGGATGTAACATGTTGTCCTTTATTAGAGGCAATTTAGGGCCAGTTTTTTAGGGTGGATGGGAATAATGTGGCTACGACTTGGGCCTTGATTATTTTCATGGACAATGGTGTTTAGTGAAGTAATTAAACATATGTTTTGTAACTTTGGACTAAATTGGTCCTTTTCCAATCCCTTATTTTATATGGCGTTTCTCTAGCTGGATTCCATTTTCTGACAAATATGTCCCTCCTATTAGATGGAAAATACCAAATATGCCCATAGAAGCTTAATCGATGCGCCAACTTCCCGCTCAAATTCACTCTATCAATACAGAGACGCACATCTTCCCGCCATTAGACGGAAGAACTCCCGCGAAAAAAAAGAACCATTCATCGACATCGATTCACACAAGTAATTCTTCTTCGCTCATCGTTGATCACGTTCTGAGTTTGTTATTTGAATGCCAACTAAATTTTTTGTTTACATATTCATGTAGATGTCAGGATCCTTTCGTACCTATGGGAGTCAGCAAGTTCCATCTGGAAGCAAAGGTTGTTGTGCATGATATATGAGCAATTTTGTTTAATTTTATATGTGAATGAGTTCTTATCTATTACAAATGTAATGTAATGCAGATAGAACTCGTCGTGCGTGGAGCGACAAAGAGGAAATGTTCTTGATTGGGATAATGAAGGAGTTGGTAGCTACTGGCTGGAAGTCCGATAACGGCTTCAGATTTGGGTATCTGATGAAAGCAGAAGAGTCAATGCGCCGAGAGTTTCCGGGGACTGATTTGAAGGCCAACCCTCATATCTAATCGAGAATTCACACCTTGAAGAAGAGTTTCTATGCTCTGTCAAAAATATTAGATTGAAGTGGTGTGGGGTTCAATGTTCACGGTGACTATAAGATCGACGTAAGCGACGATCAATGGAGCCAAATTGTTAAGGTACTTGTAGACTCCATACATATCTCTTGAACTATATACTATCACAGTTTCGCGATTGTATCTAGCATCATTAATACAGGCTGATGGGGCTGGCCATGGACTACGTACTAAGTCGTGGCCATATTATGAGGACTGGAAGTGGATCTTTGGTATGGATAGGGCGAGTGGAATAACAGCGGAAGACATGCTTGATGCTTACAATGAACTCGATCCGATTGAGCAAGTGGCAACTAATGGAGCTAGCCTTGATTACGACTTTGGTCTCCATGACTTCCTTGGAGGTGATGCAGGGTTGAACAGGGACTCCCCTCCTGTGATGAGTGACAATGGATTCTCTCGTGGGCGTGAGATACCTCCTGTGATGACTAATAGTGGATTCTCTCGTTCGCGTGAGACACCACCAACTGACCACAACACAAATAATCAAACTCAAGAATTTGTCATAAAAAAACATACCACATTCCACATTGATCATGCTAAGGCATCTCGATGAGTATTCCATTCTGTTGTAGGCTCAACTGTGTCAACAAACTCATTTTCAACAGCCTCGGCTTCTAAATCATTGTTAATATGGCATCCATCCATTGCCAATTCGATTGGATCGGATACCATTGCGCCTCGCACATAGTTGTGAAGTAGAAAGCAAGCCATAATAAGTCTGACCTACACCTTCACCGGGTAAAAGGTTGCACTCCTCAAGATTCCCCAAAGCATTTTAAGTACAACGAACGCACGTTCGATGACATTTCGTGCACGCGTGTGTCTCATATTGAAATAAAAAAATTTAGTAAAATTTTGGTAAGTTTCATAATATTTGAAATCAGAATATTAAATCGTAAACTTCAATTTTTTCACAATCATCACCTACGATTACAAAATGTCGTCTTTTGGTGATGTTTAAAACGTATTTTATTAAAATAAGAAAAAATAAAAAAATATGTAGTCTCATAAAAAATAAAAAATCATCATTTTATATTCTATTTTCATATAAATTAACTAGATTTTGACCAAATTTTTATTATTTAAATGACTATTAGTAATATTTTACTATATATATTGACATAGATATACATAAATTGTGATATTATGGAGATATCATATGTAAAATAATTTTTAACGTATAAATTAAATACTAAACTATAAATGCAAGAAAATTAGTATATATATTATTCAAAAATAAAAAGAGTACAAATTTGGTTATATCATTATATCCACTATTATTGTACTAATGTATTCCCAAAATAAACAAAAAAAAGTTAAACGTAAATCAATAGAGGACCACACTGCTGTAAATTAATTGGTCATAATTACTTTCTAAATCTCTCATTTTTTCCACCTTTCGTCTTCTTCTCCCTCACTCCTTATCCTTCCTTCTTTTTTCTTTCTATAAAAAAAATGTAGACACAGGCAGCAATGGGAGTACGAGCACCGGCACTGGCCAAGTCCCCGCTGGAGCGGCGGCTTGGCCCATGCCTAAGTTCGTCCCTGGGCCCAATTAAATAAAAGATGACAGTAATTATGTACTATTAAATAGTAAGTTGCTTTATTAATATAAAAAAAATATAGTAATTGAAAATTAATTGCCCAATTAAATAAAAGATGACAGTAATTATGTATTAAATAGTAAGTTGCTTTATTAATATATAAAAAAATATAGTAATTGAAAATTAATTATCCTATGAAATGAAAAAAACAATGATGACAAAGGATTAATAATTACTGATGAGTGATCAGCACACGCAACCAAGACTAAAAACGATTCTATTTCTATGCTAAACTCGCTATAAACCCTAAACTCGCCCTCCCACTATCCATTTATACTGCTAAATTCTATTTCTGTGCTAAACTCACTCTCCCTCAATCCATTTCAGGCAACTAGGAATCCTTGAGCCCTGCAGTGATCAGCGATGAACTTCTCTCCTAAACCCTCTCTCCCTCTATCCCTTCATCAAATGCATTTGAACCAAACAATTTCTCTCATTCTCATTCTCATTCTCATTCTCTCTCTCAAACACAAGGGTGGGTAGCTTAGTTTCTCTGTTCTTCATGTTACTTTGATGCGTTAACGTTTTATTTGAGTCTATTTTAACTGATTTCTCCTCTATTTTGTGTGTAGTTCGAACTGAAGGTGCGCTCCTATGGAGATTTTTCTATCAAGACAGCAGCGAAATCACAATCCAAATGGTTCACATTCCTCATCTCTACTTTTTTTACATGTCCATGCATATGCTTAGAGTTATTTTTGTGTTTTTTCTACTTCAATTTTTTTTTTAATTTCGAATACCCTTGCCTCACCAAATCAGTGCTACTCAAGACAAAAATCTCTTAAAATTGAATGTTAGGAAGCTAGGACAAAAATAGATGAACAATGGCGGCTGTGTGTGCCTTCTCCTTTTTTCTAAAGTTGTTAGAGCATCCCCATCCGTGCTCTTGCCAATGAGCACGGATGTGGGTACGGACCCACTTTTACTCCCTGCCCTTGCCCACTTTTACTCCCTGCCCTTGGGCAAGAGCACAACACCCACATCCGTGCTCTTCCGCAAAGACAGGCTCAAGGGTTCCACCATTCTATTATTCAATTTAAATAAAAATATTTTCTAAAAATTATAATAAAAAATAAAAATTACATAATTAAAATTCTAAAAATTAAAAATTACATAATTAAAATCCTAAAAATTAAAAATTACATAATTAAACTCCTAAAAAATAAAAATTACATAATTAAAGGCTAAAAATACCCCCATGGAAGACTATTCATCCGGCTCTAACCTCAATGTTCTTTAGAGACCCCGTATCATTGCCACATGCGATCGAAGTTGCTCGGGGGTCATAGTTGACCTATCGGCCAAATTGAGTTGGGCCAAAACCCCCCACAACGAGTTGGTGGGGGGTTGAGGTGGCACAAAGGGAGCGGGAGCGGATGGAGTCGCGGTGCGACGGTGGATGGCCGTCGACTTCTTCCTTCCTTGCGGCCGGCGTTGGGAACTACTCGGGCCGGCGTCGGGGCTACCCAAGTTAGCTCCGGCGAGCTGGGTGGATACCTCATCGGAGCCGGTGTCGAATAGGGATACCGACCTCGACCGTTTTCCGGAGGAGATAGAGGAGGATGATACGCCTCCCCTATACTTCGGATGCACACGCACCTCCTGCCAAACATTGAGGTGCTTGAACGGTTTGTAGTGTTGGGATTAGTAGGTCGCCAACGCGGCACTGATGATGTCGACCTCGCTTCTGCCCCTCCCCGCCGACCGCTCTTTCTGGAGGTAATACCCCTGAAACTTTTGGATTTCTTCGTTGCCTCTGTATATGGCATTGCGCACCATACTCTCGTTGCGCTCGATTGTTCCAGCCAGCCGGTTTTGATTGTACCGGTGACAAATGTGCCACAAAATATGGTCCCCAGATTGGTTCGTGCCAATCTCTGGATCTTCGGAGATAGACAAAAACACTTTGAATAATTGATCCATCTCCCCCGGAGTGTACGGGGTGCGGACACCACGAGTAGGAACATGAGGACTTTGAGAGCCACCGCTCCCTCCGGCTCTAGGTACGGGTGGTTCGGGTGCCCACCCGTATTGCCCCTCGGGGGCATCTTGGTCGTCCACCAGGTAAGGCCAATAGCCACCCGGAGCTTGCGAACTTTGGGTTTGAGGAAGGGCCGAAATTCAGTTTCCGGACTAGGAAATGGTTGCGAGCCGAACCATTCGTGGTTCCAACCGCGGGAGTCGGAGGGGTGATCGCCGGAGTAGGATATTTTTTTGTTGTAAGAGTGAAAGAAAGATTGAGAATTGTAAGAATGGAAATGAGAGAATTTAGATGAGAATTGTGTAGTGTGGTGTGAAATTTTTTGTGTGGAAATGAGGGTATTTATAGATGAAAATGTGAATTTTTGGAGAAAAAAATTGAAAAATAAATTAAAAGTGGGGAGAAAATCCAATTTTTATTTAAAAAAAAAAAGAAAATTGCCAACGGTATTGCCGTTGGCCAATCAGAAGAGGACACGTCAGCTGCTCGCTGGCACGGACGTGCTCGATGCATCGAGCAGCGCCGTGCCAGCGGCGAGAGCGCAGCGGCGGACAGCGGGTGTCGTGCCGCTGGCACGGACGGACGGACGTCGTCCTTCAACCGCTGCGGATGCTCTTATATAATATTATTATATTAAGTATATTGTAAAAGCTTTGTTTTTAAAATTGTGTATTTTCACTTTAATTTGCTTTAATTTTTTTTAGGAATTAGGGTATCCAAACCCGAAATCTCTAAAATATCATACCCGGTACCCGACCCGTATGTAAATTCAGGTACCTTAATATCCGATGTGGGTACCCGAACCCGACTAATCAGATACCCGTAAACCCAAAATTATTATATTCCACATTTATTCTACTTAAATAAATTATATTCTACTTAATCGGTACTAATTGGGTACCTGAATACGGATTTTGGTACTCAAAATCTGAAAAATTCTTAAATCAATTACCCGAACCAATAATTTCAGGTTTTGGGCATCCAAAACCCACTAGGTATCGCGTCGGGAGCGGGTATACCTAAAACCCAAAAACTAAATTTACACCCCTATTGAAAGGTAACATTGTGTAATAACTTATCTCATACTACTAATTCCCACATTGAAAATAAGAATATTAGCTTACATACTCCAAAGTCTTTTTTTTCTCGATTTTTCAGTTTGACTGGCGAATAACCGATCATAATTAATGGAGTACTCCATAAGTCCTGCAATAAGAGATTGCAAGAATTTTAAGCATGATTTGATTCGCTTATCTATTAGCTGATAACCAATTAGCTAAGCATTTATCCCTAAACATGATTAAGTTGAGCTCGTCATAATTAAACAAGCAAAAAAGAATAAAAAGTTGAGCTCAAAATCCGTAAGGGCACCACCAACACGTCTCGCGGGTGTCCCTTATCTCGTCTCTCCGAGACGAGACGAGCGCGGGACGCGTTGCAGCGTCCCGTCTCGTCCCCAGCCCGCCGAGACATCCGTCCCTCCGAGACGGCGCGCAGACTGTCTCGCCACGCGCTTGCGCGACGTGGCGCGCTCCGGCGCCATGCGTGACGCCCACTCGCCGACCCGCGAGTGGGCTTCGTCATGCTGGCGCAATAAATCATTTTTTTTAAAAAAATCGAATTTAATAAAAAAAATTAAAAATGGTCACATATGACCGTTCAACGTTCATTTTCCTTTTTTTTTTACTCTATAAATACTCTTATTTCATCATCATTACACACAAACACACATCTATTTTTCTCAAATTATCTCCATTTCCTCTCCAATTTTCATCTCAAATATTCTCTTTTATTCTTCTACCAAAGTTAATACATTCATGGATCCATTTGAGCAAATGCGTCGAATAATGGAAGAATCACTTGAAGAAGATCGACGTAGGGAGGCGGAGGAAGCCGCGCCGCCCCAAAGACGATCTCGGACTTACATCCATCGTAACCGGGAGGAAACCGCCTCAAGGTTAGTACGCGACTACTTCTGTGATAACCCAGTATGGGGAGATACCTACTTCCGTCGCCGTTTCCGCATGTGGCGAACGCTATTTCTCCACATCGCAAATACATTGGCATCCCGGGAAGAGTTCTTCCAAGAAGGGTTCGACGCCGTTGGCCGTCCCAGCCACACGACACTGCAGAAATGTACTGCAGCAATCCGTCAGCTTGTGACTGGACAAACGACGGATTTGTTCGACGAATGCCTCCACATTGGAGAAAGTACTGGGAGAATGTGCTTGATGCAATTCTGCAAAGGCGTTCGTGCAACCTTCACCGACGAATTTCTCCGGAAGCCAAGCACGGCAGATTGTCAGTTTCTGCTCCACCTTCACGAAGAAGTGCACGGGTTCCCCGGGATGCTTGGCAGTGTCGATTACATGCATTGGCAATGGAAGAATTGCCCTGTGGCGTGGAGGGGGTCACACACGAGCGGCCACAAAGGCTCCCACCACACCGTTATACTCGAGGCCGTTGCCGACTACTGGCTATGGATTTGGCATGCGTACTTCGGGGTCCCCGGATTGAACAACGACGTCAACGTGCTCAACCAATCCGACCTCTTCGCCGAAGTTTTGGATGGTAAAGCGTCGGCCATCAACTTCATCGCTAACAACCGGCGGTATAAAATGGGGTACTATCTTACCGACGACATCTACCCGAAGTGGCCAACCCTCGTGAAGACGTTCAACAGGCCGATAAATGAAAAACAAGCTCTTTTTGCGCAGAAGCAGGAGGCTGCTCGCAAGGATGTGGAGAGGGCGTTCGGGGTTCTCCAAGCGCGCTTCAACATTATCAAAGCCCCGACTCGTACGTGGTTCATGGAGAGTATGGTCGACATAATGTATACGTGCATAATCTTGCACAACATGATTGTCACCGACGAAGGACCTGAGGCGGGAAATTGGTTCGACCCTGAAACCCCCGGAAGCTCTACCGCAAGTAGTCCGCCTCGCAGTGGAGTGCATCCGTCTTTGCAAGATCGGTTGTCTATTCGGGCAAGAACACGTGATTCTACCGCCCACGCCCAACTCCAAGATGATCTAATGGAGCACATTTAGACAAAATTTAGCAGAAGAAATTAAATTATGTATTTTTTTTAGGATTTTTAATTATGTTTTTTTTTAAGAAGTTTAAGTTGTAATTTTATTTTTATTTAATGAAATGTGTTTTTATTAATTGAATTTGTTAGAAATAAAAATAAAAAATGAAATTGAATGAATAGTAAGTTAACAGATGGATAAGAGGGGTTGCAGTTGCAGGTTCTATCTCTTAGTTAAAAGATGGAGTGAAAAGTACAGTGAGACCCATAAATAGTTAATAGATGCGACGGTTAAGAGACAAGCGTTGGTGATGGTCTAATAATCTATCCGTAGAAATAGGTTCCGTTTATCGCATTATGTAATCCCCCTACCGATTGAGAAATCAAACTCTCTGCTTCACCGCTAAAATGCCAGCCTTATCTCTTGCTCACGGAAACCTGAGCGTCAACGCCAACTGCATTCTCAGCGATGTTTGTGAAAATATATTCCTATCTCCCGCAGGAACTGAGCACGGCAGTTTCATCGGTGTCAACTCCGATCACCGCGGCAGCCGCGTCATCTTTCCGGTCGGAAAAATCAGGTGAAAACCTACTCAGGTATTTGCTTGTCTGATGATTGAACTGGTGCCTAATGATTTTCAATTTTGCAGAGGATTGAGATTTTTATGCCTCTACCGATTCAAATTGTGGTGGATGACTCAGTGGATAGGGACGCGTGGCCAGGATATACCGTGTGAAACTCAGTTTTTACTGGTGGAGGTACCGAATTCAGCTCACTACGCTGTTTTCTTGCCGATTATCGAAGGGGATTTCAGGGCTGTGCTTCAGGGTAATGCGCATGATGAGCTCGAAATCTGCTTGGAAAGTGGTACTCCATTTAGTTATCTGATGCATTTTTATGGCTGTTTTCAGTGCATTCGGGTAGTGTTGCGATTTGAATTTGGCGATGTTTTCAGGCGATCCTTCTGTGGAAGAATTCGAAGGGAGGCATTTGGTTTATGTGGCAGCTGGAACCGATCCTTATAGCTTAATTGAAGATTCAATCAAGTATGTTAAGTTTTTAGTCTCTTCCAGGAATGCATGATGCTGTAAAATTTTTTATTGTCACGTTTGCATACTTTGTTATGCGATTTGGATAGGAATGCTAGTAGATCATTCTCTTATAAAACGCTGTTGCATTATAATGTATAACCTACATCAAACTGAAAATGCTTTGGTAATCTGTCGTTGATGCTTTTTGTTGTTCAAGACCAGATTGCATTACTTTCTTTTGCAAATATGCACAATAATCACCAAACTTGAAGTTAGTTGATATGACTCTCTTGATTTTCCATAATACAGTATGTGTTATGCTATCAGAAATTGTTCGAGTTTCCTCTCTATTTAAATAGAAATGCTTAACAGGTCCTTGCAAAGCAATCTCCAGACGTTCCGTCATCGTAATGAGAAAGAGGTAATTCTTATATTGTAAATGTTAGTTTGATTGATATGAGTGTGTTCTTCTCTGATGACTTTGGCTCTGCTTCCTTGTTAAGATGCCTGATATACTGAACTGGTTTGGATGGTGCACGTGGGATGCTTTTTATACTGATGTCACTGCTGAGGGAGTTAAGGAAGGAGTAAGAAGGTCATCTTAGAAGATGTTAAGTACTATCTTTGAATCAGTTAAAGACTTAGGATAGCATCAGGGCAGAATTATAACTTCTGTGTTATATTTGTAGTTTGATTGCAGGTGGAGCACCACCAAAGTTTGTCATCATCGATGATGGATGGCAATCGGTTGGCATGGACCCTACTAGTACAGAAGCCAAATTTGACGACACTGCCAAGTAAGCAAATGTACCTAAAGGCTTGCGAACAGCCTCTCTGAAATATCACTGCTAGGAAGCTAATGTTGCATTTTAATTTTGGGCTCCCAGTTTTTCAAATCGATTGATTAGTATCAAAGAGAACCACAAATTCCAAAAGGGCGGAGGCGGGAATGATACCATGGGTACAAGCACTGGATTTAGCTATTTTATTGCTGAGATGAAAGACCAATTCGCTCTCAAGTATGAACTTTCATATTTCTCATCTCTTTTTTTTTCCGGCCAAGAGAGTATTGTACATATTTCCCAATTATCCAGGTATGTTTACATCTGGCATGCGATAGTAGGTTATTGGGGTGGTGTAAGCCCTGATGTTGCTGGAATGGCTCAATATGACCCGAAGATTGTACCCGCTATTCCATCCCCTGGAGTGGAGTCCAATGGCATTTGTTTCGTGTTGAAGAGCATCATGATGAACAATGTTGGTGTTGTGAACCCAGACAAAATCTTTTCCTTCTACAATGATCTGCATGCTTATCTTGCATCAATTGGCATTGATGGGGTTAAGGTAGATAACCAAAGTGTACTTGAGACTCTTGGAGCTGGTTACGGAGGAAGAGTTAAGCTTGCAAGAAATTACCATGAAGCATTGGAGGCCTCTGTTTCTAAAAACTTTAAGAATAATGGAATTATTTCCTGCATGAGCCACAGCACTGATGCGCTGTACAAGTAAGTAATCTTACATTTGGACCGGACTTTGGATTCGTCTATTCAGAGAAACGTGCCTCATTAGCTTCAGGAGTGTTAAATTTGAGATCTCTTATTACTGCAGTTCCAAGAAAGCAGCCACGGTCAGAGCATCAGATGATTTCTTTCCAAGAGATCCAGCATCCCACACTATTCATATAGCATCAGTTGCATACAACAGTGTTTTCCTTGGAGAATTTATGCAGCCTGATTGGGATATGTTTCATGTGAGCATACCATTTTGCACAGCTATCTTTTTTCACTCACCAACAACACTTAATCAGCCAAGGTAACATCAGATATTGTACACTAGTATTGAATCACTTCAATTGTTCTATGTCTTAGAGCTTGCATCCTATGGCCGAATACCATGGAGCTGCTCGTGCTGTAGGAGGCTGCACTATCTATGTCAGGTGCTGTTTTCATGATACTGCTTGTACTTTTGGAACTCACACTTCACCCCTTTATTGTTTATATTCATTGCATCTTCATTTCAGTGATAAACCTGGAAACCATGACTTTGATGTTTTAAAGAAGCTTGTACTTCCTGATGGCTCCACTTTGCAAGCCAAACTTCCAGGTAGACCGACAAGAGACTGCTTGTTTTCTGATCCTACTAGAGATGGAATAAGGTATAGCTGTTAGATTGAAATATAGTGAATCTCTTGATTTACAAAATAGATTGATTAACTTATTAAATCATCGATGTCGTGGCAGTCTTCTCAAAATCTGGAACATCAACGATGTCAATGGAGTACTTGGGGTTTTCAATTGTCAAGGAGCTTCATGGTGCCGTACTAATATAAAAAATCTGATCCATGATCAACAGCCTCCAACAATCTCTAGCACCATCCAGCCAACAGATGTTGAATACCTGCACAACACTGCTTGGAGTGGATGGAATGGAGATTGCATTATGTATTCACATAGAGGTGGTACGTATCTCAGCCAAAAAAAAGTGATCATTTAGCTATTATTTACTATACAGTAATACATAAGAGAGTTTGATCAATGATCCCATAATATAAATTAACATGTAACATCCATCTATAGGTCCAACTATGTAATGTAAAACATCAAGCGAGTCTCTAAACATCATTATCCCTTGTTCATTGTTGTTTGTTAGTTCATAGGTAAAGCAACAGAAGTCAAATCATGTTTGAAGTTGACTAGGGAATGTTATCATGCATCTATCTCAGTCCCAAAATTCTACTCAAGCTGTTAGTTTGGTGCACCTAAAACACAATTAACAATTAATTGATGTATAAGGAGGCTGTCATACGACGAAGGAGAAACTAAGAAACACAGGAAAACAAATGGATTAGTTTCAAAATTATTGTTACATGAATTCTGACTTACTGAAAGTTCGAATAATCATTTTCAAAATTCCCTACAGGAGAACTCATGAATGTTGGGATGAATACATCTGATCCAATTCAACTAAAACCTCGCGAGTTCGAAGTGTTCACAGTTGCAGCTGTGAGGCAACTGGCAAATGGTGCTGCATTCGCACCAATAGGTCTCGTCAAAATGTTCAATTCAGGCGGAGCAATAAAACAAGTCGACTATGAGTCCAAGAAAGCTGGGCAAGTGGAGCTAAGAGTTCGCGGATGTGGCACGTTTGGTGCCTATTCCTCCCTTAGGCCGAAAAGGATCATAAGGGATAAATTAAAGGAGCAGGAATTTGATTACGATGAAAACTCAGGACTCCTCACTCTCGATTTACCCGTTCCGGATGCAGAGCTGTACGAATGGAACCTATCAGTTGATCTTTGAACCTTGGCTATGTTGGTTCAAATAAATGACGAATCTCCACTTGTTTGGTATTCTTGCCTCTTCCCTCTGTCCAAAGATTGCACAGGCACATTGTTGGTGTTGCAAGTGTCCATATATTTTACTGAATTCAAGATTGGATCTGTCGTTATTATGAGTCCAGAGCAGGATTGCGATCTCAGCTCTCGTGCAAGAATTCAAACATTATTATGGGTACATGTGTTTGGATCCATTGGTGTTGGAGTGAACCACCCATTAAAATAGGTGTAAAGTGGCAGTACTTTCTGAAGCTGCAGATCTCATTGCTTGATATCCTTTTCTTTTTATGAATGGTGATTTTGGTAAGTCTTTGGAGTAACCGGTCCAAAACGGTTTGTCTCGAGCGATGACGGTTTTGATGTGGCAGTATAAAAGTAGTGAAATGTGAGTTGGTTTTATGTTTGGTATTTGGACAGAACAAGTCACGAGCGACCATGTTATACAATGTGATATGTCTTGTCATTTAGTATATCACAGTTCAGAAATCTTAGGCATATTACTTTCATCCATTTTCTTGTCTTAACTTAATCCATTTATATGTCATATGCAAACATAATTAGTTCATATTGTATGCTTTTTTAAAGAAAAAAACTCATTTCATGTCCTCAAGTGCATTAAAACTTCAATAATCTAGAAATATTATCACGTGATGTGTCCAACCAATCATAATATCAAAAATATTTTCTCTCATTCTGTCTCTCTTTTTGTTCTTGAAAAGATTTGTGGTTATTGTTTTTAGTGGTGCTTGATTTGATTCTTAAATTTGTTTTATTTACATGAACAAATCCATAGAAAAACAAAATTTGACTGAAATAAATTAAGTATATGCAAGTTTAATTTCATATTTATGAAAACTTCTGCATTAATAATTTACAAACCCCACTTAAAGAGGAATATGTATGATTCATGTGTTCCTCTTTAACAAATGCATGATTTGTGTTTTGGTCTACAGTTAGTAACCAAAAACGTGTGTTACTCTTAACAACTGCGTGAGGGTATTTCAACATCATTTTTTAATAAGAAAACATTGTTTCAAGAGTTGAATGTCCCAATTTAAATAAAAACAAGTGCATAACCACAAGTTAATACTTCATAAACGCATGGATGAGAACTAATAGAAACATTCATCTTGTAATTTTATAAGTATAATTATTGTTGTTATCGTTTTTTCTTTCTTTATTTGCACACTTTTGTACTCCATTGGAATACCAATTGAATACAGTTAATTGCTATTTTAACAAAGGTATCGTGTGCAGATTTTCGCTCGCTCAACGTGGCCCTTTCTTTTTCTATTCCAAATCACCAATTTTAATTAGAAATTAATGAACTTCTTTTACTAGTTATTTAATTACATCAAAATTAAGATTTAATACTACTAATTTAATGAAAGATCGCAGCTCAATCAATAGCAACACTCTAGCTAAGTAGTTAAAGTGTTATTATGCTTCCTCATGTCAATTTTTGAAATTAAGAATAGGCGAATTAAGAAAATAAAATACACATAAAAATTACAGCATAAAAAGTCAAATAGAAGAATTAAAGTTGGAAACAAATAAATAAAAATCCTTCCTCTTCATAGGTGACAAATTCAGTCTTTATTTTTTTGTTGGGACCTTTTTATGCCTTTTTCCTTAGAAATAGGGGTTTTAGAGCATCCGCATCAGTGCTCGATGTGGAGGACGGCGTCCGTGCCGCTGACACGGCACGCCCCTGTCAGCCGCTGTGCTCTTGCCAACGGTACGGCTCTGCTCGATACATCGAGCACGTCCGTGCCACTGAGCAGGGCGACATGACGCGTTTCTATTGGCCGTTGACATTTTCTTTTTCTTTTTTAAAATAAAAAATAATACTAAAAAATCGGATTCCAAAAAATATAGCAGTTTTATTACCGTTTTTTTGAATTTTTTTTGATTTTTTTAAAAAATATTTTAATCCCAAAATCATCTATAAATACACACATTCACCATTCATTTTAGCGAAATTCGGCCACGAGTAGTGGGTTTTTTTAATTTTATGAATTTAATTATGTAATTTTTAATTTTTAGGACTTTAATTATGAAATTTTAATTTTTATGATTTTAATTATGTAATTTTTTAGTAATTAGTAATAGTATTTTGGGTATTTTTAATGTATTTTAGTATTGTGTAAATATTTTTATTTAAATTAAATAATAGAATGGTGTGAACCCTTGAGCATGTCCTTACGGAAGTGCATGAATGTGGTTGTGCTATGGTCAAAAAGCATGGAGTAAAAAATGAATAAAAGAATGGGGATGCTCTTATTGTTGAAAAATGAGGTGGCATCTATCCACAGCAGCTGGCGAGATAACACGTCAAAATTCGGTGGCTTTCATTAATTAGTTGAATCAATCTAAGCCGTAGGATTAGAGTTTTATGCTAAATTTAGGCCGCTGATTACACGTAATGACAACACGGATCCCTCTCATCCTATAATAATTAGACAAACTAATGAATTGTCAACAAGAAGGATCATGCATTAATTAATATAAACCCCACCTATGCTAATGCATTCATATTTGCCAATATATTTACCCTCACAATTTTCATTTTCCAACCTAATTCGTGTTGTCAAACACATGACCTAATTTGGTTAGGATTTATTCCCAAATTGCAATTTGGTATGTCTAATAGTCAGATTATAATTTAACCAATTTCCTTAATTCTTTTTTGTGTTTCGATCTAATTCTGTCGATATATACACGATTTGGTCAATTAAATACACATGCAATAAGGTTTACTTGGTTCACACATTGACTCAAAATCAATTCCACGTTATCAAGCCTTATCCAAAAACTCAGAAGACCAAATGTTTTCAACTTTTGACACTTAACCTATTGGATTTAAATTAAAATATTAGTAAGGATATCAGATGTATAGTCAAAATTGTAATTATGATTTATGACAATGGGAATGGATACAATGATATTGACTTATATATGAAAAATAAGAAACATGCCTAAACATGAATTTTGCATCTGGAAACATATAAATTCATGAATAAGATGTGGACCAACGTACTTAAATCAGATTTGACTCATGCTACATTCATCCAGACCCAGTATAAAAATGTACTATCATAAATCTTGATTGATAGATAGGCCTGCAAATTTACTCCGCGGGTTTTGGGTATACCCAATCCCGACCTAATGCCCGGCGGGTTTTGGGTATACCCAATCCCGACCTAATACCCGGCGGGTTTTGGGTACCCGAAACCCGAAATTATGGGTTCGGGTACGAGTTTGGGTAGTTAATGTTAGGATTTTTTGGAGTTAGGGTATCCGAAACCCGTATTTGGGTACCCGATTAATTATGTATATGTGATAAATATTTTTATTTAGTATAGGGCCATAGGGTAAATCTAGGGTAAATATATTTAATCACATGTAGATTTATGCCAAAAATTTCTTTATTTTAGAATTAAAGTAGTGTCTATTTGTCTAATGTCTATTATATAATAGAATCATAATCTAGAGAAAGCTAAAGCATTAGAATTGAAGTTTAGATCTTTAATAATAGTCAATAAATAGTATTATTGTGTTATTTTTGATAACTTCTATTCTCATCACAATATAAGTTATATAAAAGAATAAATTTGAAATATACTAATTTTGGGTTTATGGATACCAGATTAGTTAGGTTCGGGTACCCGCACCGGTATTAGGGTACCCGAATTCACATCCGGGTCAGGTATTGGGTATGATATTTTTGAGATTTCGGGTTCGAGTATCCGAATTTTCGGGTATGGATACCCGCGGGTACTCGAATTTACAGGCTTATTGATAGATATTATTTCTAACCAGAATTTATCATTTTCACAATATTATTTTCTGGTGGCAAATTCATAAATAGATTGTGTCATATCCAGGATAATATACACTAGAAATATGGCAGGTAAATAGATTATTATAAACCGAGTGCATATTTTATAATAGGTATAGACATAGATTCTTGTTTTGGACCATGTCGAGCAAAATTTATAAATCATCAACTCCCAGTTTGAAATAAAGCTGTCACTTTTGAATAAATACCATATGAAAATTGGACCGAGATGCCACATTAGTCGTATTAATTATAACCAGAGGCATAATTGCAATTTGCAGATCTATCCAATCTCCTATAAACACGTCGTGTATTATTACAGATTAACAATATTCCCTAATTAAATAGGACCACCCTTCAAGACAATCTAATAACATCCTATTCATCAATATTATTATCATTTTGATATCGCAATAAAATTTTATTTTCATTTTTCTAATATGAATAAACAGAATTCACACCTCACTGAACCACATTTTGATATCGCAATAAAATTTTATTTTCATTTTTCTAATATGAATAAACAGAATTCACACCTCACTGAACCACCTATAAAACTAATGGAGTATTAATACTAAGTGAATATATGGTGAAACTGATGCAATTATTTACTGTTCAAGTGTCACCCAATAAGTTAGGTAACGCATTCTACGATGCACATTTTGTATCTTTTAGCAAATCGTATTAATTAATCATGTGTAATCAGTAATAGTGTATAAACAATTTTCCCTACTTTTAATCGAAATTATTTAAATCTGCGTATATAATTGTTTACAATATTTAGTAGAGCTTTTGCAAAAATGTTGCTTGCATAAATGCCCTTAGAACATCCGCAGTGGTGCGGATGTCCCGACGGACTTCCCAAAAACACCTACTGCCACGTCATACGGACCTTCACTGCACTGCCACGTCATAAGGACATTCCACTGCATAACGGCGGACATCCCCAAAGACATCACGGCGGACATCCACAAAAAATAAAAAATCGGGACATCCGTCGGGACGTCCGTCGTAGCACCGCAATGGCGGACGTCCCGACGGACGTTCCGGAAAGCCACGATGTGCGGTGTCCACAGCCGACGTCCGCGTCCGCCCCTTAGGCGGACGATATCTTCCATTGTGGGTGCTCTTGACTTTAATAAATAGGAGTACTGTATAAATAAATAATTAAACGAAAATGAATTTGTACGGAACATCATCTAATTCCCGCCAGTTAAGATATTTTCACCCCTCTCCGTTTTCGTTACCTATAAATACCCCCTCACTCACACTTTTCATCATCTCACCATTCTTTCATTTCCGTGTTGTTGTTGCTGTACTATTATTTTTTCGTTTATTTGATTTTCTGAGATTTCCCTAGGGATCGAATATGACGGTTGGGGCTGGGATCTCTGTGAGCGATGGGAGGTTGAATGTGGTTGGGGAGACTATATTGACCGATGTTCATGACAACATCATCGTGACGCCGGCCGCCGGTGGAATCCTGACAAATGGAGCCTTCCTCGGCGTTGTTTCCGATCAGATTGGTAGCCGCAGGGTTTTCCCCGTCGGCAAACTCATGTTAGTTCTCCTCTTTCTCATCAGAAACTTTTGCATTTTCTCTTGTAAATCGTGTTATGATAAAACTTAACCTTATGTTAGTATATGAATATGAGTTGAAATTACTTGTATAGATCAGATCGCCTTTTCATTTCATCTGTATTTTGTCATTTTAAACTAGTTTTAGAATTTGACGGCATGTTTAGGATATTTGGAATGAATTTTTTAAAATTGTTCGTCATATTGGATCTATTCTGGAAGTCAGTGGTGAGGATGGAATAATAAGCGACATTACTGAATTGTGATCGTGATTCTCCAGGGATTTGAGGTTTATGTGTGTTTTCCGGTTCAAGTTGTGGTGGATGACACAGAGGATGGGCAGTTATGGCCAGGACATTCCATTTGAAACGCAATTCCTGATCGTCGAAGGGCGGGATGGTTCACATTTCGGCGAAGATGAGAAGGAACAATCAGCTCAATATGTTGTGTTCTTGCCGATTCTAGAGGGAAATTTTAGGGCTGTTTTGCAAGGAAATGCAAATAATGAGTTGGAAATTTGCTTGGAAAGTGGTATGAACAAAATCTAGAGTTTCTTTACTTTTTCCTCAATTTTCAAATATTCAAATGCTAATAGTTGAGTAAATCAGGGGATCCTGCTGTTCAAGAGTTTGATGGGAGCCATATGGTGTTTGTTGGAGCGGGATCTGATCCATTTGATGTCATTACCAGTGCAGTCAAGTATGTTTCTATCATTAATTCTGCTGAGTGATTGTATCCTGTCTATAGTATTACAGATCTCAAGTTTTTAATTATTTATATTTTATGTGAGAGATAAGGTGTTGATGATACATTGTCCTTGAGGATTGAACTGGTCATAGTGAAACATTTTCTTTACTGCTAGATTTAGAAACAGATCTATCAATGTTCCTTTCACCAAAATCCATGATGAGATTTATCATGGCTTTTTATTAGGCTTTGATGTTGTTTCTCACTTTATGGATCAAAACTGTAGGTTGTGATACTAACCTCTTAAGTGGATGGTAATTTTTTAAAACAGAGGAGCATCATGGTTTGTTTGTGGCTAGGATATTATAGTGTTCTTAGATATTTAATATTCCTATATGCTCTAGGCATAGCTGAAATACTAAGGATATATTTCCAAATAATGCAGGACTGTGGAGGGGCATTTAAAGACTTTCAGTCATCGTGAGAGGAAGAAGGTAAAGTATTTCTTCCAATATTTCATTTCCAAATTAGTTTTTCCATGAGAAAAATGAATTCTCAAAAGATGATAACGTGCTATTAATATTGCTTGTATCACATTTCAGATGCCTGACATGTTGAACTGGTTCGGATGGTGTACATGGGATGCCTTCTATACTAATGTTACTGCCCAGGGAGTGAAGCAGGGTTTGGAGAGGTAACCTCGTTACATTACAGTGTGGCCTAACCTTTTGAAATTTCAACAACTTATGTTATTTTCTTTGCTATTTCTTAACGCAGTTTGGAGAAAGGCGGGATTCCCCCAAAGTTTGTAATAATTGATGATGGGTGGCAGTCAGTTGGCATGGATCCAACTAGTGAGAAAACAGAAGCAAATAACTGTGCTAAGTGAGTCCAATAATCATCTAATACCTTTCATTTATTCTTGCTACTCTTTTCTATCACTAACTGTTGTACTTTGCTCATTCTTGTGTCCAGCTTCGCGAACAGATTAACAAATATCAAGGAGAACCACAAATTTCAAAAGGATGGGATAGAGGGTGAAAGAATTGAGGATCCAGCTAAAGGAATCCGGCACATTGTTTCAGAAATCAAAGATGAACACTCTGTCAAGTATGGCCTTGGTGATCTTGTTTACTTCTTACTTGTCATGAATATGATGACAACAATTGTTTATGCTTCTCATATCGACCTTGCAGGTATGTCTATGTGTGGCACGCGTTGGCTGGTTACTGGGGTGGTGTCAAACCGGAAGCAGCTGCAATGGAGCATTATGAGTCCAAGATGATTTTCCCTGTCTCATCTCCTGGGGTTGAGTCGAATGAACCATGTGATGCCTTCAATAGCATTGCTAAGACTGGCCTTGGTTTAGTTAATCCTGACAGAGTCTTTAGTTTCTACAATGAGTTGCACTCATACCTTGCATCAGCTCGCATTGATGGTGTCAAGGTAGATGTCCAGAACATTCTCGAAACCCTTGGAGCCGGCCATGGTGGAAGGGTGAAGCTTGCTCAGAAATACCACCAAGCACTGGAGGCGTCTATCTCAAGAAACTTCCCAGATAATGGGATCATTTCCTGCATGAGCCACAACACAGATGGTTTGTACAGGTAACCAAAATTGATTTTACATTTTGTGTAGGCTTTAATAAGTGCATGTGCTGATTCAGATGGTGTTTTGTGCTATCTTTGCAGTTCCAAGAGATCTGCTGTTATAAGAGCATCAGATGACTTCTGGCCACGCGATCCAGCATCACACACTATCCACATTGCATCAGTTGCTTACAATACCGTTTTTCTTGGGGAGTTTATGCAACCAGATTGGGATATGTTCCATGTAAGCTGATGACCATGACAAACTATATGTTTTTAACAAGAGTTGACAATGATAGATAAATGGATGCTAAATTTTTCTCTGATCTAATGGCAGAGTGTGCATGAAATGGCCGAATACCATGGAGCAGCACGAGCCGTGGGAGGTTGTGCTATATATGTCAGGTGCAACAACGTACCTCAAATATTGTCATCACAAAGGTTTCTATTTTACTACCATAGCATTGTTTTCCTTATTCTGGACTCTGTTATGTTATTTGCAGCGATAAGCCCGGGCAGCACGACTTTAACCTTCTCAGGAAGCTCGTGCTTCCTGATGGCTCCATCTTGAGGGCTAAACTTCCAGGAAGACCAACTCGCGATTGCCTCTTCTCAGACCCCGCTAGAGATGGAAAAAGGTGCATACAGTTCCTATTTTGTATGGCATGTTACACTATAGGTGTTCTTTTTCATCTAACAACTGCAATCATCTGACTACAGTTTGTTGAAAATCTGGAATCTGAATGATCACAATGGAGTTGTGGGGGTGTTCAATTGCCAAGGAGCCGGGTGGTGTAAGACTGGAAAGAAGAACCTCATTCACGACGAACATCCTGGAACCATAACTGGAGTCATTCGATCCAAAGACGTTGATTATCTTCCAAGAGTCACGGATGACAAGTGGAAGGGAGACACGGTTGTCTACTCTCATCTGCAGGGTACTTACTCTTCTAGGAAACCTCAACCGCGTGAACAAAATGAATAATACCAGGATAATGTATGTAATCTAATGATGGTTTGTGTGTATATGTGTGCAGGAGATGTGGTTTATCTGGCCAAGAATGCTTCTCTCCCCATCACGCTCAAGACCAGAGAATACGAGGTCTTCACAGTGGTTCCGGTGAGGGAGCTGTCGAATGGAGCTGCATTTGCGCCTGTTGGCCTCACCAAGATGTTCAACTCGGGAGGAGCAATCAAGGGATTGAAGTACGAAGCAGAGAAGGCGGGAAGTGTTGAGATGGAAGTGCGCGGGTGTGGCACGTTTGGAGCGTACTCGTCTCTCAGACCTAAAAGAATTGAAGTGGAAGCACAGGAGGTCGAGTTCGAGTACGAGGAAGCAAGTGGGTTCATCACATTTGCCTTGGAAGTTCCAGCCAAGGAGTCCTACCTTTGGCGTGTGGTTGTTCAACTATGAAAAAACCATTGTCATTATCAAGATTGTTGTATTGCTAGATTTGGGGGGTCCACATACCTCCGATGACTCGATAGGAGTTTATGGCAAGATCATTTTTTTGTCTTTTGCATTCCCAATAATAAATGCAGTTGAGAATAAATAAGATTGAGCTTTCAAATCTCAGTTTAGCATTGATGCAGTTAGTTAATTCATTCAGTTTTTCATCTTCAAGAATAGGGTTTTTCATATTCACTCACTTGATTAGTTCTTGGCTTAGAGTTAGATTAGAGGTGGTGATAGATGGTTATGTAATTCTCGATTGTATTGTAAACTTCAGAAAACATCTCAATATAGTGATCCGTTTCCCCTTCCTATCTTCGTTGCATTGATCGTTGCTGTCATCAATCTCTCTGGTCTTCATAACAAGTGGCGCCGTCTGTGGGAATCCGAAGGAGAAAGATTGACCAAACGTTGCAGGCTCTTGCTGTGTAAATCTATGCACGTCAAGCGCTCGAAGAAATGGCTACTACAAGATTCGAAACTGAGAAGTTTTCAGGCAAAAACGACTTTGGGCTATGGCGCATAAAGATGCGCGCATTGCTGGTGCAACAAGGCCTTGGGGATGCTATCAAAACTGATGCTGTCGAGGAGAAGGGAGTGGATGATCCGGATGGCAAGATTTTGGCCAAGAAAGCGGAGTTAATTGAAAAGGCTCACAGCGTGATCATCCTATGTCTATCCGACAATGTGTTGAGGGAGGTGTCTAAGGAGACGTCAGCAGCTGGAGTGTGGAAGAAGCTAGAATCCCTCTACATGATAAAGTCAGTGGCCAACAGATTATTCATGAAGCAGAGGCTGTATTCCTGCAAGATCCATGCTGATAAGGGTCTTGCAGAGCAGTTGGATGAATTCAACAAGGCTGTGGACGACTTGGAGAATATTGATGTGAAGCTTGAAGATGAAGACAAGGCTATCATTCTCCTCAGTGCCCTGCCTAAGGCTCATGATCACCTTAGAGATGCCATGTTGTATGGCAGAGAAAAGACTATTACATTAGAGGAGGTTCAGTGTGCTCTCAAATCAAAGGAGTTGGGGAGTTCAAATGCGGGCCATGAATCTGGAAATCAAGCCTTGAGTGTAAAAGTTTTCAAAGGCAAAAGGAAGAAGTTCACACCCAATCAGAAACATCATTATCAGAAGCAAACTGATGCTCCTGTAAAAGAGACAAGGAGTTGTCATTATTACAAGAAACCTGGGCATCTCAAGAAGGATTACTATTCATGGAAGAAAAAGCAAAATGAAGAAAAGGCTGCCCACAATCAAGCTGACCTTGTTGAGGAAGCAGATGCACCTCAAATTATGAATGTTGTGAGTAATGGGATTGAAAGTTCTTGGATAATGGATTCGGGATGTAGCTTTCATATATGCTCCAACAAGGCATGGTTTGAGAATTTGGTTGAAGCAGCTGGGTCTGTGATGCTAGGGAATGATCAGGCATGCTACATAAAGGGGATAGGGGATATCAGACTGAGGGCACATGATGGATCATTGAGGCTACTCACTCAAGTCAGGTACATTCCAGAAATCAAAAGAAATTTAATCTCACTTGGCATGCTTGAATCTAGGGGTTTTAAATTCTCATCTGAGAAGGGATGTATGATTGTTTCAATGAATGGAAAGATTATGCTGACTGCTGAAAGAAGGAACAGCCTATACTATCTTGTAGCAGAAACTGTGGTTGGTTCTATGAATCTTGCAGATTCTGGTGATATAGAGCTTTGGCATAGAAGGCTCGGCCATCTTGGAGAAAATGGGATGAGAGAGCTTGTAAGGAAGGGAGTTATTTCGGCTACTGAGGGTCAGGGACTTAAGAAATGTGAGCATTGTGCTCTAGGAAAGAGCAAGAAACTGCCATATAAGGCAGGGATGCATACCTCAAAGTCACCCCTTGATTATGCTCACTGTGATTTGTGGGGTCCGGCACAACCAACTACTATGGGAGGTGGAAGATACTTGATGTCTCTGATTGATGATTACACAAGAAAATTCTGGGTGTTCATCTTGAAGGAGAAGTCACAAGCTTTTGAGAGATTTAAGGATTGGTGCACAGAACTGAAGCTGAAAAGGTCCACCATTCTCAAGTGTTTGAGAACTGATAACGGGTTGGAGTTCTTGTCTGGTGAGTTTGACTCATTCTGCAGGTCCAATGGGATACAGAGACACAGGACAGCCCCAGCAAATCCGCAGCAAAATGGAGTAGCCGAGCGGATGAATAGAACTCTCCTTGAGCGAGTGAGGTGTATGTTGTTGTCATCTGGTTTGCCAAAGGTGTTCTGGGGGGAGGCAGTATGCACTGCTGCTGTACTTATTAATAACTCTCCATCATTAGCCATTAAGAATGAGATTCCAGATGTGAGATGGTATGGAGCAGATAGGGGATATGATCATTTCAAGGTGTTCGGTTGTAGAGCTTATGCTCACTGCAAGCAGGGAAAGCTTGATGCAAGGGCTAAAAAATGTGTGATGGTTGGGTATCAACATGGAGTAAAGGGTTATAAGTTATGGTGCACTAAAGAAGGGAACAAGAAAATAATCATAAGCCGAGATGTGGTCTTCCATGAGCACCACATGCCATTCCTGAAATCTGATGAGCAAATCAGAAAGAATATCTCCATTGATCAAGAAATTCAATATGGTGAGCCATCTCACACTGAGCCAGATGATCAGGATGAAGGTGGAGCTTCAAGTTCCACCTCAAGTCCCCAGCAGCCCCAACAACAACAAGATCAGAATGATAATGATCAGAGAACACATGTGATAGCTAGAGACAGAGGGAGAAGAGAGGTCAGGAAGCCAGCCAGATTCAGTGACTATGAGATGAGCTTTTTCGCTCTCTGTGTAGCACAAGTGTTGGAACACTGAGAGCCATCCACCTATGCTGAGGCCATGTCCAGTAAAGAGAAGGAGGAATGGCTTGCAGCCATGAAAGATGAAATTCAGTCACTGCTCAAGAATTATACATGGATTTTGGTGAAGAATCCGGGAACTCAAAGGCTCATCAGTTGTAAATGGATCTTCAAGAAGTTAGTGAAGTTGAGAGTGTCAGATTTAAGGCACGACTTGTTGCTAGAGGATTCACTCAAGAAGAGGGGATTGATTACAATGATGTGTTCTCTTTGGTTGTTAAACACAGTTCTATCAGAATATTGCTAGCCCTCGTTGCAAGATATGATTGGGAGTTGCACCAACTCGATGTTAAGACAGCCTTCTTGCGCGGTGAGCTGGAGGAAACAATATATATGCATCAGCCAGAGGGTTTTGTGGAGGCTGGCAGTGAGGATAAGGTTTGCTTGCTTAGAGAAGTTTGTATGGGTTGAAGCAAAGTAGTACGCAGTGGTATTTGAAGTTCGATGAACATATGATGGCCATTGGATTCAGGAAGTCACAGTATGACAGTTGTGTATACATCAGAGAAAGAAAAGGTGTACCTATTGCATTTCTTTTCTTGTATGTTGATGATATGCTTGTGGCAGGAGCTAATCTTGGAGTAATTCAGAGAATCAAGGCTGAGCTAGAGTCTAAGTTTGAAATGAAAGATCTTGGGAATGCAAGGAGAATACTTGGCATGGATATAGTGAGAGATAGATCAAGAGGAAAGCTCAGGCTGGTCCAAAAAGAATACATCCTGAAAGTTCTGAAAAGGTTTCAAGCAGATGGTTTCACTCCAGTGTCTACTCCATTGGCTGCTCATTTCAAGCTTAGTATGGATCAGAGGCCGAAAGATGATTCAGAGAGAAGGGAGCTAAGCAAGATACCTTATGCAAATATTATAGGCAGCATAATGTATACAATGTTGTGTACAAGGCCAGATTTGGCACATGCCATAAGTGTCACTAGCCGATTCATGTCAGATCATGGTAGGGATCATTGGATAGGATTGAAGTGGTTACTGAGATACTTGAATGGTGCTTCAAGTTATGGTTTGGTATACAAAGCTGGAGCTAAGAGTCAAGATGGAACACTTGTGGGATTCTGTGACTCAGATTATGCAGCGAATAGAGATAACAGAAGATCCCAAACCAGTTATGTGTTCAATCTTTATGGCACGGCCATTAGCTGGAAGTCTGGACTACAACATGTAGTTGCTTTATCCACAACGGAGGCTGAATATATTGCAATGACTGAGGCAGTAAAGGAAGCAATATGGCTGAAAGGAATACTTGAAGATTTTGGAGAAAGACAAGATGCTGTGTACATAAACTGTGATAGTAGCAGTGCGTTATGTCTTGCGAAACACCAAGTATTTCACGAAAGGAGCAAGCACATAGATGTGCGGATGTATTTTATAAGAGACGAGATCCAGAAGGGAGAAGTCAGAGTTGTGAAGGTATCAACTGAGGACAATGCTGCTGATATGCTGACAAAAGCCTTACCAGCCATCAAGTTTAAATATTGTATGAAGCTGGTGGGACTTGTGGAGTGATGTTGTCGTGATTATGACAAAAGGATCGGATCATTATGGATTATGAGATTAAGGTGGAGTTTGTTAGAATATAATCTCAAATCGTATGCCATTGATTACATGGAGATGAATTCGAGGGCTGAGATTAAGCTTCAAGAAGACTTGAGCTGTTACAACAAACAACGGCTATTAACTAACTAAACCATTGAAGATCGAGAGCTCCAGTATAAAGATGAAGGATGCATGCATAGTTAGTTAATTCATTCAGTTTTTCATCTTCAAGAATAGGGTTTTCCATATTCACTCACTTGATTAGTTCTTAGCTTAGAGTTAGATTAGAGGTGGTGATAGATGGTTATGTAATTCTCGATTGTATTGTAAACTTCAGAAAACATCTCAATATAGTGATCTGTTTCCCCTTCCTATCTTCGTTGCATTGATCGTTGTTGTCATCAATCTCTCTGGTTTTCATAACAAAGTTCTTTTTTGAGATATTAGATTCGAAGAAGTGAAGATTCGAGCATGAAAAAAAGAGTAAGAGAAAAGTTAGATAAGAAAAGTATGCAACAATCTCTTAAATCGTGGATAAATTCTTTTTTTGGTAAAGGACTTTAATAGAAATCCATTTTAATGAAGAGATTTACTTGTATTCCGCCTCAGGGAGTGACGCATAACTCTTATGCGTCACTAATAGAAAGACGCATAATCATTATGCGTCTCTAGTGAACGACGCATAATTATTATGCGTCGTTAACTAATGACGCATAATCATTGTGCGTCGTTCATTAGAGACGCATAACAATTAGGCGTCGTTATATAGCGACGCAAAACTCTTATGCGTCTTTCTTTAGCGACGCATAATACTTATGCGTCGTTCGTTGAGTTTTAAACCAGGCAGAAGGCAGAATCAGGCAGAAACGAAAGAGCTTCGTAGGGGACGAAACCAAACGCGACGCAATCAAGCGATTTCCGACGAATCCGAGCAAAATTCGGCGAATTACCACCATTTTGCAACCATATTCCGGTAATTGTTCTTCAATTTGGCTAAATACATCCTTTAATGTTTAATTTGGGCAGGTTTTCCGTAATTTAGTAAAAGTAGGGTTTTTTATTAAATTGATGGATTTTTGGTATTTTTGTGTTGTTTTGTTGCATATAACTAGGGATTATGATGAAATTATGGGTTATGATGAAATTGATGGAATTTTTGGTCGACTTTCTGTAATTTTTGTATTTCATATGGATTTAATTTAGCAAAATTAGGGTTTATGATGAAATTGTTGGATTTATTGGTCGATTTTCCGTAATTTGGGTATTTCATATGCATATAATTGAATGGGTAGAAGCAATTGATTAAGTTTTTGTAATTGTGCCCCTTTTGGTGGGCGATTTTATGTAATTTGGGTATTTCATATGCATATATTGTGCCCCTAAGTTGCAATTTAGTTAGTTTGTTGATTGTTGAGTTGTTATGAAAAAAATTGAAGCATGGGTGAATGTTTTGAAGTAGATGGCATCTGCAAGTTCCGAACAACAGTTATGCTATGGACCTGAGGATCCATCACTATTGTTTCATCAGAACGAACACATTTCAAGCTCCTTGTTGGCGAATGGCACATCAAATGTGTTGAGAAGTCGTAGGACGGAGAGTAAGGTGTGGGCATTGCCTATACATGAAAATGTGATGTATTGGCTAGGTGTATGGGGGTTCAGAGGCGTGGTTGAATGTGGAAGACCGATGAGGATGGACAATGAGCTAATAACTGCCTTGATCGAGCGCTGGAGGCCTGAGACACACTGTTTCCACCTTCCAGTTGGGGAAGTTACTGTTACCTTACAGGATGTGCAAAGCATGTGGGGTTTGAGAGCAGACGGTCGTGCTTTCACTGGCCGTGACTATCTCATCATCAGAACTAGCACCGACATCATCAGCACCATCACCATCACTGAGATCGGGGTCTGGCTCTGTCTCGGATAGTGGCCTTGGCTCATCAAGATCATCTGCATCATCTACCTCATCATTCAATCCAACACCAACATCAGCAACATCTACAACATCTACAACATCTCTCTGCTCATTCATTTGGTCCACCCTCGCAGATGATCCAATACCACAGTCAAAACTCATTTGTTCAAACCTCGCAGATGCTCCAATACCATAATCAACAACTGGTGGGATTTCTGCACTCCTCACCGGTGAATACTCAACAAATAATTCAATACACCCACTTGAATTTTGAGCATTGTTGAACATAAACATTACACTATCATCATTGCGAATCACAAAACATGTATAACTCATACCGGAACCATAGACTATACATTGTCTCCATAATAATTCAATTGTGTGTTGGTTCATATCTATTCCCATCGCATCACAGATCATTGCTACCAACTCATAATAGGAAACACCTGAATTTAATATGATGGAGCTCCTCGCACGAGGTGGGTCATAACCAATACCCATATGTGGTAGTTGAACTACTCTACCACCCCAATACAAACTCACAAATACTTGCATGATTTCTGCATCAAAAACATATAAAACAACGACAATTATGGACATTTTCCTACAAGCCCTAATTTGTATAAATTGGGTAAAACTAACAAATGGAAGCACAATAAACATGATTAATGATGAATGTAGCTAAATTGATGAACAAATTACCGGATCTTATGGAGAAATCGCCGGAAATCGTCTGAAAACGCCGGAAATCGCCGAGAGAGGAAATGAAAGTGTGTGAAGGTGCGTTATGTGATCTGCGTCTGCCTGGAGGGAGTTAAAAGCCGCCTTAGCGACGCATAACCATTGTGCGTCGTTCAAGATCGACGCACAACCCTTATGCGTCGTTAAGCGACGCATAATCCTTGTGCGTCTTTAATTAACGACGCATAATGGTTGTGCGTTTCATTAAGAACGACGCACAACCATTATGCGTCACTCCTTCAATTAGAATGAATCTATTCTCCTTCATTAAATTGGAATTCCATTAAATTCTTAGCACAAAATAAGAAAGAGCTCCTCAAATCGTTCATCTTTTTATAGCAAGGGAGGGGCCGAGAAATTTGACAGTAACCGAAAAAATAGTAAATGAGAAACGCGTCAAAGCTGTGAAGTTATTAACTAAAGTAATTACCTAACATAAACACGTTTTTTTTTGTAATACTTGAAATATTATTTTCAAAGTAAATAGTTGATTATGATTAAATATACTACTATGAAATTTAAGCTTGTATCATAAATTTTTATGGGAAATATATCACAGCTAGTATATTTTGTTTTTTTTAACTTATGAATAACTTGTAAATGAATTGTAAAAATATTCTCTCTACCTCTGCTACAATAGTTTATTTCATTTTAATGCGTTCACAAATTAATTCACTTCAATTTTTAGTAAATATGATCCATCATTCTTACCTCCCTCCTACTCTTTTTCTTTTTTATTCATATCCAATTAATAATACTCCCTTTGTCCCTAAAGAGTATTAATATTTGGTTCGAGTTTTAATGCGTAATTGAAAACATAAGAGAGATATAGAAAGAAAGAGTTTTTAAAGTATTGTTAGTGCATAATGAGTCTCACCTCATTAGAGAGAAAAAAGTTTCCAAAATTAAAACGTTCATACTTTTCAGGACAGACTAAAAGGAAATAGTTCATATTTTCCAAGGATGGAAGGTAGTATTTTTTTTATTTCTACTACTTTATCAATGTTCTATTAATATTTATAGGAGTATTATTCATTACAGAGCAAATTGGACAAATTTAAATAATATATCCATTATTTATAGACTATTAATTTTAAGTTTATTTGAAAAAAAAAGTCTCTCTCTACCATCGAATTATGAAGTTTTAAAGTTTGTTAATACGTCAGTCTTATTGTTGCTTAAATTGGTTACTATGGATTCAAAAAAATAACTTCTAAAAATCAAAATTGATAAATTATACCTGTGTGCTACTACTATATATCGACAAATGATGTTTAAATAAATTGCATACCGAAATTGATATATGCAGCTTTACTAACCCTATCCATAACTAATTGCAAATTGCGCGCAATAATTATTTTGTCACATATATGGGAAAGACAGATAATGTTTATCCTTTTTATAATTTCCCAATAAAATAAATAAATTAGGATAAACGCCAAAAAGGATACAACAATTTCCCCAACTTGCATCCACTGTCATAGTGACTGCAGGAAATAAGTAGAAATATTCAAAATTACAAAATGAGAAGAACTGCAATTAATTTAGTGGTAGTTTCTGAATTTTCATGCTCTTAATTTCCTAGCAAAAAATAAAGAACATGTTGAATTGCAATTTGAAGTGAAATTTAACAACTTATACAAAACTTGTTAGTACCTAATAATAATAACAATTGTCATCCCTTTTACTAAAATTTCCTAATTGAAAGATTGCACGTATGTACCCAATCACATTAATTCGACCAATAAAACTTGTTACATGCATTAATTAGGGTGGGTTCAAGTGGAGTATCAAAATGCATAAAAATGACAGAGCAAATAGAAAAGGCATAAAGCATGATGTTTAGTTAAAATTTTGAGACGTCCCGTAATTTTTAAAATCAGTTTGGAAAATTTAATTTTCATGTTTTTTCTAACAATTTGCATAAAATAAAACTAGCATATCAATGAAAAAGAACTAAAAATGGTTTAAATAAGGATATTTGCATATACACGTAAATGAAGTCAATTCTACAATTTAAGGAGATAAAAATACTTGCATAAGCATTTTCAATATTCCATTAACAAAATTTCCTTTAGTAATTTGCATTGACCTGTTTGATTGAAACTATTTTGTGTTTCCAATTGACCAAAATTCTTATATAGTAATTTCAATGATGTCGACCTCCTCCATTTAATATTTGTTGTCAATGCATCTTTAATTGCATCAACTTTTATTTGAAATATAGTATTATGACTTGGAATAGAAGTAAACTTCCCAAAAATTGGATAAAATATTAAGCTGTTACATTCATCGCACCATTTTTTTTACAAATTTTTATCTGACCGTTGCCCATTCCTCACACAAAAAATATGACCGTTGCTTCTTCCTCCATCAACATCACCACCATCGTTTAAATATCTGTAACTCCCCTGTTTCCCTCAACGAATCAATCTCAACTCTCTCTCTCTCTCTCTAGATCTATCTCACTCTCGATCGATCTCTATATCTGTGAAATTGCTGAGATTTGTGTAATATTTACAAGTTTGTGGAAGACTATATCAATGGCGGAAGGTAAAGACGCTCACGTGGTGGAAATTCCGGTGGTGGATGAGGAGCAGCGCCACAGATCGGCTTGTACGGCGGCGATGCGGAGCCATCCGCTGGCGGAGATCTCGCGCAGCCCGGGGCACTTCCTCCTGCTGAAGCTGTGGCAGAGGGAGGAGGATCTGTTCGGGAGGAGAATGTCGAAAAAGGAATCGCGGATGGACTCGATCCGGAGCGAGATCTTCCACCTCTGCACTCAATTCTTCCTCTTCCACGGCGTGTTCTTCACGATCCTCTTCGCATCGTCGCCGCAGGAGAGGTGCCGCGAGTGGTGGTTTCCGTCGCTGCTGTCGGGATGTGCGTCGGCGGCGATCGCGTTTATGGTGCACTGCAAGCTGTGGAGGTTCTGGAAGGTGGAGGGGCAGCTGCAGAGGGAGCGGGCGGAGGCGCGTGCGCTGACGCGGTGCGTGCAGGAGCTGAGGATGAAGGGCGCGAGCTTCGATCTGAGCAAGGAGCCGAACAGGGGGAAGCGGTTGAAGAGCTCCAGCGTGGAGATCAAGTGGGGACCACTCACGTGGTGCTCTCGCTACAGAGTCACGCTGTTCCTCGTCTCCTTCGCTGGATTGGCGCTGCCTTCCTGCAGATTCGTGCTCTGCGCCTGATTGATTGATCTCGCTATGGCACAAAAAGGTGATAAAGATAAAGTCAGTTCAATTTTTCATGAATTTGATGAATTGGTGCGAGTGGTTTGTTGATTTGGAGTTGAATTTCAGGAATGAAGCTCTCTAGGTCCGAATATTCTGCTCCATCTCTGAGATGGAGAAGAAGGAGAGTGTTTCAGTTGGAGAAAATGGGAAGCATTGTTGTGATTTTGGAGCAAGTTAGCAACACTGCTTGTGTTCTGTTTCTTCTATTTAGGATATAAAATCTCTGAGCCCGCACAGGCTTAACTCAGTTGGTTCCTGGGTGGTAGATTGTCCCTAAGCAGACAGGATCGAATGCTGGCAGCCGCAGTGTGGGAGTTTCACCACTGTGGTGGCTCCTTGTGTGCTGGTTACCAGTGTAAGTTCCTCCCACCTAATGGGCCGCTGAGGTACCGTGTTTGAACCCCTCCATAGCGATGTCGGGCCGGGTTATGGGGGCGCCTGGGGTGAGCGAATCACCTTTTGTCCCTAAGGATATAAAATCTCTGTTTTTCATGTACTATTCTATTCTTTGATTCTTTCCAATAATAGAAAATTGCATTGAATTTATCTATGGTGTTTACAAGCATATTGCAGGTGTTTTTGTTGTTTCCAGTATGCAACAAGAAAGGGAAGACGCTTGCATGATAATTTGGAAATAATAAAAAAAAATAAATAGTGTTTAATAAGATTTGATGATATTTAATTTTGATATAGCAAATGTGGTATATTAATCACTCAACATTAGCTCAAAGCTATATGCCTCTCTTTATATTTTAAATTTCATACCTTATTAGATATGAAGTTGGTAATGGATAGTAAACAAATTTATCGCCGTTTGCATAATAGTATATCAAAATTATTTACCCAACTTTTGTATAAATAATACTCTATCCGTCCCGCTTTAGGAGTCTTATTTAAGTTGATATGAATTTTAAAAAGAATAAAGCTATGCGGCCACATTATGGCCAGCCATAAATTAATTAAATAACAAAAAAAATTGATTTTTAAAAATTTTTGGTTTAATACTACTTGATTTTACTTTTATATATCATCTTCATTATATGTTGCTCAACATGTTAGTGTTGCTCTTTCATAGTTTTTGCTCAACTTATTACTACTGTCATTTCTTGATTGTTGCTCAACGTATACAGTAATTCATGATTAATGTGTTTTACGTAATGGAATTCAAAGATAAGTATCAACTCACAAGTCCATTCACACACATATAAGTTTATATCGGTAATTCTAATTTTTTTATACATGTAAATGGACTAAATTAACTCTTTATGGCCGGCCACATTATGGTCATTTAGCATCACTCTTTTAAAAAATATAAAGGAAAGTTTGTGAAAAAAAAATAGTGGAATATGAGTCCAGCTTTTATATATTAATTTTATAACAAAATATGAATAGAAAAAAAATAGTGGAATGTGGGGCCTATTATTACCATTTATGATATATTTCAACCAGAATTCCTAAAGTGAGACACTAGAAAATGGCAAATCGGGACTTCTAAGGTTGGACGGAGGGAGTAATAGTAAATTTTTTTTAAAGGATCAATGTTCAAATAGACTTTGAATGAATGAGGGAGGGTTACACGTGTGATAGAATTTGGGGAGTCTAGTTAGTTTTTTATACTACTAATGTTTAATTTACAAATTATGTGAAATTAGGGTATCCACTATGGGGAGCCCGCGGCTATAGCCGCGGGTTGGGGCGGAGGGCGGGCGGGCTATAGTGGAGAAGTTGTCCGCCCGCGGGGCGGACACCGAAATGGGGGCGGTAGGGGGCGGACGGGCTTCAGCCGACTCCGGGGCGAGGACGCGGCGAAATGGGGGCGGACGCACCTATAGTGGCGGCTAGGGGTGAGCAAAAAAATCGGAAACCAAATATCCGAACCGAACCAAACTGAAATTTTGAAATTCAGTTCGGTTTTTTCAGTTTTTCGGTTCGGTTCGGTTTTAAAAATAAAAAAAATCAGTTTTTCGGTTCGGGCGAAGAAAAAAACCGAAAAACCGAAAACCGAATTATATATATATATATATATTCTATTACTTTAATATATTATATTATATATAATATATATATTCTTTTAATATATTCTACTATATAATATATATTATATGTATTATTAATTTTATATTATATATAAATATTTTATTAGTATATATAAAATAAAATAAAATACACATATATAAATATATATTTATATTATATTTATTTTTTTTCAGGTTTTTCGGTTTTTTTCGACTTTTTCGGTTTTGTCGGGTTTTTCAGTTTTTAAGTTCGGTTTTCGGTTTTTCGGTTTCGGTTTTTCGGGTTCGGTTCGGTTTGGATTTTGAACTAAATTCGGTTTTTCGGTTTTGGTTCGGTTTTGGTAAAAAACAGAACCGAAACTCGAATGCACACCCCTAGTGGCGGCTATAGCCGATTTAATTTTTTTTCATTTTAATTCACCTATAAATACACCCCACTCCATTCATTATTTTCACACCATTCCAACTCTACATCTATAAAAATTTCTCTCACTACAATTTGGGGTCGGAAATGAACAATTTGTGGAGAGACAGCTGGAATGTTCTGATTCAACAGGTGCAACACCAGGCCGCCCAGGAAGAAGCGGCTCGTTTGGCGGAGGAGGCGGAGAATGCGGAGGAGGCGATCCCTCGTGCCATTACTCATTAGCGGACAATCCCACGAGACCACGTCGGTGCGCACCAGCGTCTAATGGATGATTACTTTGTGGATATCCCCCTGTTATCCACCCGAGATATTCCGCCGGAGATTCAGGATGTCGCGACGGCTGTTCAACTATATAGCGACGAATTTGGCGGAGCGTTACCGGTGCTTCACCCTCCGGCGTGATGCGGCTGGCCGGATCGGGCTGTCTACGCAACAGAAGTGCACCGCTGCAATCCGGCAGCTTGCCTACGCCGGACCAGCGGACATGTTCGATGAATATCTACAGATGGGTGAGACGACTGGCCTCACGGTGCTTAGGCAGTTCTGTAAGGGGATCCGGGAAATTTTCGATGGGGAGTTTCTACGGAAGCCCAACCCGGATGAGTGTCAGCGCTTACTGGATATGCACGGTTCGATGCACGGGTTCTTAGGAATGTTACGGAGCATCGATTGCATGCATTGGGAGTGGAGGAACTGCCCCGTGGCATGGAAAAGCCAGTTCACTACTGGATTCAAAAGCAAACATCCAACGATGATTCTGGAAGCCGTTGCGGACTACCGTCTGCGGATCTGGCATGCGTATTTCGGTGTGGCAGGTTCGAACAACGACATCAATGTTCTTCAGTCATCGCCGCTCTTCAACGAGGAGTGTCGGGGGGAGGGTCCAGAAATCAGCTTCGTAGCCAACGGTACGCAGTACAGTATGGCCTACTATTTGGCAGATGGGATATATCCGCGGTGGCCCGTATTAGTGAAGACTGTCCGCCAACCGGTTGGACCGAAGAAACAATATTTTGCGCTCAAACAAGAGAGTGCTAGGAAGGATGTTGAGCGGACTTTTGGTGTCCTCCAATCGCGGTGGGCTATTATACGGTGTCCGGCACGAGTTTGGCACGAAGATGATGTCGCGAATATTATGTTAGCTTGTATCATATTGCATAATATGATAATAGAAGATGAAGGCTTTGAGGCAGTGCGATGGGCGTCGGAAGAGGGCGCAAGTACAAGTCACGGTGTTGCCTCCGCGCCGATCCAGATGGGCGTACCACGGAGCAATGAATATTTGATCCAACGCTTCGCTGATATGCGCAGGACCACATCACATAACACACCGCAAGCCGATTTGATTGAAGAAGTGTGGGCACGTAGGGGAGGTGGTGGCGCAGTGTAAACATGTTAGTGATTGTACTAGATTAAATGTAGTGTATAATTTTAATTTTAATTTTAATTTTGTGTGTAATTTTAATTTTAATTTTAATTTTAATTTTAATTTTAATTTTAATTTTAATTTTAATTCGTGTAGTCGTTTTCTTCTAATTACGTATAGCCCGATAAATTTGTTCATAATTACTTGAAACATTATAAAATGAAAGTTGATTATAAAACTTGAGGGCTATTGGAGGTGTCCACTATAGTGGCGGACACAAAATTTTGGGGCTATGGACAACAAAATTGAGGCTATGGACAAAAAGTGGGGCGGGGGCTATTGGGCGTATCCACCTTATAGTGGACACTCTTACATTCCAAGTAAAATATCAGTTCCCAACTCATGCAGCTTCTACACTAATAAAAAATGCACAACAAAGTTCAAGTCACAGTGAGATCTATAAAATTAATCAAACTATTAAGACGCTAAGATCAATCTTGGGCTTGCCCAATAAAATGCTCTATAACTTCGGATCACAATTAACTATACTTACTACTGTATTCTTATTCACTCGATCCTGTAAAAGGCAAGACAATTTAACTAAGGTCTAAGAGATTGGATAAAATACAATTTGATTTTGTCATGCAATTATGGTTGTTTATTCAGTCAAACCACCCAAAGAAGTTGTGATATCTACAAAGTCAACATCATGTTGATTGTGAAGCTTAGGAGACACTCATCCGAGCATAGAGAGTTGATGGTGAATCCATACTACTACTACCTCCGTCCCACAAGAATATTGTGTTTGGTTCAATTATTTATCCTAAATAAGGTGGGTATAAATCACACTATTCATTTTTATATATGTTATTGTTTCGCAGTTCATTGCTATATGTAAGATTGGAGTGAATATTTGGATTGTATGATGTGAACTTAATTTAGTTATGTGTTATTTAGAATTATTTTGTGGAATGTGATATGAATATGTTTTATATATTGTAAATGAATTATTTGATGGAATATGATAGAAATATGTAAATGATGCAATGGGCATGTTTACACATGATTTTGGATTTATTTGAATCATTGAATTAAAGAGGATCTGTGACAATCTTGCCCTGGATCTGAAATCACATTGGACATATTGGGACCTACGGGTCAATTACAATGGGACCTACGGGTCAAATCATATTGGGACCTTCGCGTCAAATCACAATAGGACGGTAGGACCTACGAGTTGTTTGTTTGGTTAGAGAATTTGTTTGATAATTGTAAGGTGAAATTTATACAATGAGTTGTGGCTCATATAAACCACTAGTATTTTTCAAAGATATCAATGATATAGATAAATGTTGTTATTTTGAATGTATTTGATATTAGTGTTTTATTTTGACATGTGGGGTTTTTTTTTCGAGTTCGAGATACATTGGCAAGTGAACTAGCCTCCCCCAGCCTCTCGTGGCCGCACGAACTAAGCTTGCAAAGCCCCAAGGCAGCAAGCCTTGTTTAGGCCCACAGGGGAAATTAATCCCAAGTTGCGCCATCCAGGAGTCGAACTCGAGACCTCCAGGATGACGTGGTATCCTTGCCACCCTCCCCAACTACTTGAGCTAGGGGGCTTGGATTATTTTGACATGTGGGTTAAAGGTTTTAAATTTATGGATTTATTTACTATAATAATATACGTCAGAGGGTTTGAGGTGTGAAATAATCGACCCCAAAATTTCGTCAAAAAAACTAACCAGAACCGACCCGATCTCAAGTTCGGTTACTTAATTAACCGACTCGGTTAGAACCGGTCTGTTATCGGTTATAACCGAACTAGCCGAATTGCTTAAAACAATACACCAAATTTAATAGATTAATACCAAATAAATACACTAAGTTTTGCCCTACTAATTGAGTGCCTATTTTCAGTTTTTCACCCAACAAAAAGTTACGAAACCGCATAATAGATGTTCATACTTCATCTAAGACTAACAATAGTTTGTTAGTTACAAAATATGCATAATCAAGTGACAAAATTTAAAAGTAAATTACAATTTCTTCTATTATTAATTAAAAATATAATTAAAATTACAACTATCTATTTTTTTAAAATTATTATTATTATTATTATTATTATTATACTCCTATTTACAAGCAATACATAAATTGTTTAGGCTCTTTAATAGACTTAAACTTTAAATGTTCTAAAATTTGAAAACTTTTCTCTAATAATAAGTGAAATGTTATCTTATTTTTAAAAGAGGGAACATCATTTTTGGTCCACAAACTTTGCCAAAGTATCATTTTAGGTCCGTGAACTTTGAAAATATCATTTTAGGTCCGTGAACTTTGAGTTAGTATCATTTGAGGTACTTTTTACTATTTCCAAGTTTTTTTGGACGAAAATACCCTCAATACCTTAAAGTGTATATATTTTTAATAAATTTATCATATACTCATATTTTTTTATAAATATCTTTACAATATATTTTTGACAAATTTTCTAAATATAATTTGACCTTAAATATTATCACTTAATTTTGTGACATGCAAGTAAAATTGCTTCTTCAATTTTTTATATTAATTTTTTTAAAAATTGAATAAAGAACTTTCTTTAATAATAAAAAATTGAATAAAGATCTTTTTATAAATATCTTTACAATATATTTTTGACAAATTTTCTAAATATAATTTGACCTTAAATATTATCACTTAATTTTGTGACATTCAAGTAAAATTGCTTCTTCAATTTTTATATTAATTTTTTAAAAAATTGAATAAAGAACTTTCTTTAATAATAAAAAATTGAATAAAGATCTTTTTATAAATATCTTTACAATATATTTTTGACAAATTTTCTAAATATAATTTGACCTTCAATATTATCATTTAATTTTGTGACACGCAAGAAAAGATCTTTATTCAATTTTTTATTATTAAAGAAAAGTTCTTTATTCAATTTAAAAACAATTAATATAAAAAATTGAAGAAGCAATTTTACTTGCATGTCACAAAATTAAGTGATAATATTTAAGGTCAAATTATATTTAGAAAATTTGTCAAAAATATATTATAAAGATATTTATAAAAAAAAATATGAGTATACGATAAATTTATTAAAAATATATACACTTTAAGGTATTGAGGGTATTTTCGTCAAAAAAACTTGGAAATAGTAAAAAGTACCTCAAATGATACTAACTCAACGTTCACGGACCTAAAATGATATTTTGGCAAAGTTCGTGTACCAAAAATGATGTTCCCTCTTTTTAAAATAGTAGGAGTATTGCTTAAGCACTTGTTAACTTTGAGAGATCTTATTTTTAAAAATATATTTAGAAACTTTATTGAATTTGAGTTATTATAAGTATAATTGATAGTACACAAATTAAAATAGACTTTTTTGACATTGCAAATTTGCAATATGAGACTTGACAAAATTTGGAAGTAAATTACAAATTCTTCTATTGTGACAGTTTAAAAGTAAATTACAATTTCTTCATTTATTAATTAAAAATATAATTGAAATTAAAATTGTTTATAGTTTTAACTTTAACTTTTCATCTATTATTATTATTATTGTTATTGTTATTATTATTATTATTATACTCCTATTTACAAGTAATACATAAATTGTTTAGGCACTTTAAAAGACTTAAACTTTACATGATCTATAATTTAAAAACTTTTCTCCAATAATAAGTGAAGGGTAATTCTATTTTTAAAATAGTAATGCTTAAGTACTTTATTGACTTTGAGATATAAATTTATAAGTATAGTACTATAATTGATAGTGACACAAATTAAAATGGACTTTTTTGACATTGCAATACGAGACTTCGACAAAATTTAGATATAAATTACAATTTCTTCCATTGTGACAAAGTCTAGAAGTAAATTATAATTTCTTCTAGTATTAAATAAACATATAATTGAAATTAAAATTGAATTTAATTCGGTTATCGGTTTTAACCGATAACCGACTTGGAGCAAACCGTAAAACCGGTACCGAACCGATAACCAATCGGTTCCGGTTCGGTTCTCGGTTAACCGAATAACCGAAAACCGTTTACCCACCCCTAATCTCTAATGAGGTAAGACTCATTCTCCGCTAACAATACTTTAATTACTTTTTTTTTCTCTACCTCTCTCTTACTTTACCAATTTTGCATTAAAACTCGTGCCGAACCCAAATTGTATATACTTTGGGGACGGATGGAGTAGTATTAAGGATCAAAAGATTCAAAACAAAATCCACAAATATGCTTGTAATCCAATTCTAAACCTCTTTGCCCCAACTAGATTGTGTATGAAGATTTTCGCATAGCAACAATTTATGCCATTTTTCGTAAATTTGACATTAACTTTATGCCCACACAAGCCTCTATCGAGGATTACGAGATCCTATTAGAGGCCCATGAAGCAATTGAAATTATTTGAAGGGTCAAACTTGGGTCCGACGTCAAATGACATGAATGGGGTTTCGGTTTTGAACGGGAAATTGCAAGTCATCGTCGTCAATATAAGACATGAGAAGTGAGCTAATCGAATTATCGAAGCATGCTATAGCTTGATTTAATTCCATTTTGCATATGGGTAATAGTAGTGTATGTTATTAGAATAGCTCGGCTCATCGCTCAAGCTCTCTCGTTCTAACTCAACCACTTAGCTCAACCGTCAGCTAGCTGTCATGTTAGTTAGACGTTAGATAGCGGTTAGTTAATTCATCTGGGAATTTATATCGTGCTTTAGACGTAGCTACACCACCATGCACCATCATGCATTGTATATATGTTTGCTTCTTTGTATCTGTGATTCATTCATTCAATAAGAGAATCATAATTCCTTTTCTCTCCAAATATCTTCTCGGTGTTCATTATATCCATCTCCATGGATTCATGTTCATGATCTTATTATGGTATCAGAGCAAGCCTTCCGCATTATTTTCTCCAATCAGCTCAGCTCATTGATCTCATTATCTTCTACAATCGACTGATTTTTTTTCCAGTCATCGATCTCATCGATCTCATTATCTTCTACAATCGACTGATTTTTTTTCCAGGCGATTTATCAGAGGTAATCTCTACCTTTTCTTCTTCATATCTCACGATGAATGGTCGGGGTAATCGTGGCAATGATCGTAATGATCGTCCTCCTCCAGCTGAGGACACTTCTAGTCCTTACTATCTCCATCCGAGTGATAGTCCGGGCACTATCTTAGTTCATCAACAGCTAAATGGCTCAAACTATTCTGCTTGGAGTCGATCACTCACCACCGCTCTCCTAGCCAAAAATAAATTGGTCTTTGTTGATGGTTCAATACTTCGTCCAGTGCGTGATGACCTTCTATATCAACCGTGGCTCCGATGCAACAGTATGGTAGTATCTTGGCTCCGCAACTCGGTCTCTACTGAAATCTGCTCAAGCATTATGTACTTCGATGATGCATACGCGATTTGGTCAGATTTGAAGGATCGATTTTCTACTGGCGATTCAGCAAGGATCTACCAATTGCGGCAACAACTGATGTTTCTCTCACAAGGATCCGCGAATGTTAGTGGTTATTTTACAAATCTACGAAGTATATGGGATGAATTCAGAAACTCACAGCCTCTGACATGGTGCACATGCTCTAGATGCACTTGTGATAGCGCTTCAAGATGGCATCAACACCAGGAAGCTGACTGCACAATGCAATTCCTTGTTGGTTTAAATCCTTCGTTCTCTCAGATCAGATCTAACATACTTTCTATGGTGCCTCTTCCTTCTCTATCAAAGGTGTTTTCCTTAGTTATTCAGGAAGAAAGGCAACGAAACATAGATGGCAAAGCTATCACTCAAGCTCAATCTGCTCAGACTCATACTCCAGTTCCTAGTGAGCAGCTTTTCTCTAATGCTGCAGTCTCTCATGGCCGAGGTTTGAACAAAAATAAGTTCCTCTGTTCTCACTGTGGTAAGACAAACCATCCTGTGGAGAAATGCTTTGTACTCCATGGATTTCCACCTGGATTTGGAAAAGGAAAAGGTAGAGGTAATGCTGGAAGCAATGCAGTTGTTAGTTCATCTGGGAAACCTGCTTATCAGAATCGTTTTGTTAATATGGTTGAAGATGCAACTCTACTGACTGCTCCATCTACTGTTAATCTACCAAGTATTGATCAATATCAACAGCTTGTCAATCTCCTGCAGAGCCAGCAACTCCATACCTCATCCTCAACCAACACCAACAATTCTGCCACAGCAAATTCAAATCCCCTCACACATAATTTTTCTGGTACAATCTCTTTCTCTTCTCATATTAATTCTATCTCATGTTCTAGCTCCTCTACTTGGATTTTAGACACAGGAGCAACTCACCATGTGTGTCATGATCATTCTCTACTCACTTCTGTTTCACCTATAGCCAATGCTACTGTCAATCTTCCAAATGGCCATACTGCTCCAGTCACACACTTAGGTACTGTCCTACTCACTCCCCTCACCACTCTTTCCTCAGTCCTATATGTCCCATCTTTTTCCTTCAACCTTATTTCAGTCAGTGCTCTCACCAAACATACAGCTTGTGTGGTTCTTTTTACTCATGATAGCTTCATTATTCAGGAAGCTTTACTGGGGACAGTGATTGGGAAGGGTAAACGAATTGGTAATCTCTACCTCTTTGAATTTCCAAACACATCAGAGGGTCAACAAGGCATAACTTCAACCTCAGCTTCTCTGCCTCACATTGATAATTCTCAGCTTTCAAAATCTGTTTCTGCCTCTGTAAACTCAATTGTTAGCTTAGATGTTTGGCATCAAAGATTGGGACATCCATCCTTGAATAAGTTGAAGCTTTTATCTGATGTTCTATGTCCATCAAATACTCATCTTAATGCATGCCAAGTTTGTCCCCTTGCTAAACAAAAGAGATTACCATTTCCAGACTCACACTATCAATCGACTGCCATTTTTGACATGATTCATTGTGATGTTTGGGGACCTTTCTCAATCCCTACACACAATGGATTCAAGTATTTCTTAACTGTAGTAGATGATTTCTCAAGATTTGTCTGGACTTTCCTCATCACCCAAAAATCTGAAGTCCAACAGGTCATGTCACAATTCTTCTCCACTGTAAAAACTCAGTTTTCCAAGAACATCAAAATCATAAGAAGTGATAATGCCCCAGAATTCAACCTCACATCCTTACTTGCTTCTTATGGAACCATTGCACAACACTCTTGTGTGGAAACTCCACAACAAAATGCTAGAGTGGAAAGAAAACACCAACACTTGTTAAATGTTGCAAGGAGCCTTCTATTTCAGTCTCATCTACCTATTGTTTTCTGGGGGGAATGTATCCTTACAGCAGCCTTTCTCATAAATAGAACACCATCATCTGTCCTATCCAATAACTCAACTCCCTTTCAAGCTCTCTTTGATAAAGCTCCATCATACTCCAATCTTAAGGTGTTTGGTTGTCTTTGTTTTGCTTCAACTTTGGACAAAAGCAAAAATAAATTCAGTCCCCGAGCCATCAGATGCATTTTTGTTGGATATCCTTCGGGTTATAAGGTCCTAAATCTTGAGACCAATGAAATCTTTATCAGTAGGAATGTCATCTTTCATGAATCTGACTTTCCCCTCTCACATCAAGCTCCATCACAGTTCCCAACTGATATTACTCAGCATTCTGCATCCTCAAGCTCTACTCCTGTTGCTCCTCCAGCTCAACCATCAGCTGATCCCTCACACTCATCTAATTCCTCACACTCCTCTTCTCCTCACATATCTAAATCAGGCAGACAAGTAAAACATCCATCCCATCTCAGTGACTACATATGCAATTCAGTCACCTCTTCTTCCAAATATCCAATAGCTGACTACTTTTCTTTGGACAAACTCTCACAGCCTTACCAAAAATTCATCGTTCTCCTCTCCATACTCACTGAACCCACATCCTATAAACAGGCAGCTCAACATCCAGAATGGGGGTTGGCTATGCAGGAAGAATTGCAGGCCTTGATCAAAACCAATACTTGGATGATTACCTTTTTACCAGCGGGCAAGGTTCCTATCTCATGTAAATGGGTTTTTAAGATCAAGTTCAAGGCAGATGCATCGGTTGAACGCTATAAAGCTCGCTTGGTTGCAAAAGGGTTCACACAACAGGCAGGAATTGACTTCCATGATACCTTTTCCCCTGTTGCAAAACTTACCACTGTTAAGATGATGTTAGCTCTAGCAGCTGTCAAAGGTTGGATATTAGCTCATCTTGACATCAATAATGCGTTTTTATATGGAGACCTTGAGGAAGAAATATACATGATCCTTCCACCAGGTCTAGTTATCAAAGACCCTCCTGTTGGATCTGGACAGCTTGTCTGCAAATTGAACAAATCCCTATATGGTCTCAAGCAAGCCTCGAGACAATGGTACATGAAATTCTCTCAAGTCCTATCTGGTTTTGGCCTGCTCCAATCTGCCTCTGATCATTCTTATTTCTACAAGTATTCTGATGATGGAACCTTTTTTGGAGTTGTCATCTATGTGAATGATATTTTGGTAGCTAGCAGCCATGAAGAAATGATCACTCAGTTCAAAGACTTCATAGCTGGCCACTTCAAATATAAAGATTTGGGTACACCCAAATATTTTCTTGGCATTGAAATTGCTAGGAATGCCTCTGGAATCTTCATATGTCAACACAAATATGCTCTAGATTTGGTAACTGATGCTGGCTTATTAGGCTCTAAACCATCTGCTACACCTATGGATTCAACAAAATCACTAGCTGTGGATGCTGGAGATCCTATAGCTGACCCAACTGTATATAGAAGACTGATTGGGAGGCTTGTGTATCTCTGTATAACAAGGCCCGACATCACATTTGCGGTCAACAAACTGAGCCAATTCCTTTCTAAGCCGTGCTCTGATCACATGGCAGCTGGTGAAAGGGTTTTGAAGTATCTAAAAGGAACCATTGGCCATGGTTTATTTTACTCAGCCAAGTCTTCACCAAAATTAAGCATCTTCTCGGATGCGGATTGGGCAGCTTGCCCTGACACTAGAAGATCCATCTCAGGCTTTGCCCTGTTCCTAGGTACCTCCCTAATCTCTTGGCGATCAAAGAAACAACATACGGTGTCTAGATCTTCAGCTGAGGCCGAGTATAGGGCAATGGCACTTGCTTGTTGTGAAGTCGTATGGATTGTAGCTCTGCTAAAAGACTTTGGCCTTCAAGTAGACCAGCCGGTACCTCTATATTGCGACAGCCAAGCTGCGGTCCATATCAGCTCGAACCCAGTTTTTCACGAACGAACCAAACACATAGAAATCGACTGTCATACAGTTCGTGACAAAGTTCTTGAAGGAGTCATCAAAACTGTCCACGTCCACAACTCTCATCAACTTGCCGACATCTTCACCAAACCACTCGCCACCACTCCATTCCAGAATCTACTTTTCAAGATGGATTTCACTACCGTATACAGTCCATCTTGAGGGAGGCTATTAGAATAGCTCAGCTCATCGCTCAAGCTCTCTCGTTCTAACTCAACCACTTAGCTCAACCGTCAGCTAGCTGTCATGTTAGTTAGACGTTAGATAGCGGTTAGTTAGTTCATCTGGGAATTTATATCGTGCTTTAGACGTAGCTACACCACCATGCACCATCATGCATTGTATATATGTTTGCTTCTTTGTATCTGTGATTCATTCATTCAATAAGAGAATCATAATTCCTTTTCTCTCCAAATATCTTCTCGGTGTTCATTATATCCATCTCCATGGATTCATGTTCATGATCTTATTATATGTATTAATGTGAATTGCAATTCACCATCAAAACCTCAAATGACACTCAAGTTTAATGAGCATCTATCAACGTTGCACCACATAATAATAATAATAATCTTAATTCAAATAAAAGTTTATAGAAGGTTATAGAAAAGTAAAAGTTTTGATCCTAATTAGCTAGGGTGGGTGTTTGAAGCTTCTTCTAATTTTCAGCATAAACAAACAAACAAAAAATCCACGCAAACGATGATAGAACTACAATACAACAAAAGAAGATGAATTTTGGTTTGATATAAAATTCAATCAAATCCCTACCTAAATACATGGAGGAGAAAAGAGGGTGGTGGTCAAAGTGAGTGTGTGATTGTATTCACATTGCCAAAAAAGTAACATCACAACTACCATTCCCTTGTACATACGCTAACTTAGTGCCTTTTTCACTTTCACACTGTCAACAATAATTAATTATAATTACTGAAAATCTAATACTATTATTAACAATAAATACTAAAGAAAAATGCAAAAATAAAGAAGGCATCAAAATCAAGAAATGAGATGGACAGTAGTGGGCAAAGGTCCCATGATTGAGGGCCAATCAATGATGGTTGATGACCAAGCAGGCTCCAATGCCACCACAAAAAAGAACTCTTGCATACAACAAAGTTTTTGCCCTTTTTCAAATAGTACATTTTAATATTCAATTTTTTTACCATGTGTGGAGTAGCTCGTTTTGCCCTTTTCCGAATAGTACTAGTAGTACTTTTTTATTTAATGTATAGTACTATATTATTCAATTTTTTTACCATGCGTGGAGCAGCTCAAGCTAAAAGTTCAATTAAATTAAAACTGAATAAAGCCTAATTAGTTTATGAAGACATTTTACTAGGTCTAGATTGACAGCTTTTGTCACAAATACATACTCCTATAATGATATAAGTTTAATGGATTTGGGTGAAGTCTTATTGAATTTATATTGGATTATTTGGGTTTGGTTTTACTTTTTCAAAAAATAAAAATATTTTTTAGTTTTATTCTATATGATCATGTAAATTATGTTTAAAATTTATATTTAATCATGTAATATAAGGTGTTAATAGTATAAATCGGATTTTTATTGTATAATATCAAATTTTAATAATGTAAATCAGATTCAAATCATTATTGAATTGTTATTCTGATGGGTATGGGCCAGGACTGGATTTGAAGACAGTAGAGATCAGGTTCGTGTTCCGATTAAGAGTCTTCAATAAGTCGAGTTCAGATTAGACTTTATTGGAGTATTAGGATATAACCAATCCACACTTTATCGTGTTACTCCTAGGTCCATACAATGTACCGAACTAAATTATGGAAGAATGTTAAGTCAAAATCAGAAATTACACAAATTATCTACTTTTTTTTAATATAAAAAAACATATACTCCATCCGTCCCATAGAAATAAACTTTTTTTTTCGTATGTCCTACAAAAATAGTCTATATCCATTTACGTCATTTTTTCTCCTCTTTTACTTTATCATTTATGAGTCACATCATCATTTATACAATTTCAACTATTTTTCATCTTCCTTTTTATTTTATCAATTATGCATTAAAACTTGTGTTAATTCTAAATTACCTATTTTTATTGGATGGAGGGAGTATTTAATAGGCGTGTATAAATTGAGGAAATAGTTACAGAGATTGAAATAGCCAGCTGGCAGAGGTGAAGAGGTATAAATAGGAGTGAGTCCGATAATTGAACTAACGCACGGTAAAAATAATTAGGCTTTGCGCCATTGATTGGATTTGGGTTTGGGCTGAACTCTCTCTCCTCATCTCATCAATTCAATAAATACACACACTTGTCCTTCACAATTGCCTCCCCCTTTAGCTCTTCCTCCACCGACGCACCGCCTCCATCAGCCAGCTGTGTTCAACTGTCACTTTGCTGGATCTGACACTGCAATCATCGCTGCTCCCCCTGAAACCATGTCGTCCGGGAGGTACATGGCTTACTCGCCCTCCCCCTCCGCCCCCCACTCTCCTCACATCGCCACCACCCGCACCGCCGCCTCCGCTCTCATCGAGCAAGAGAAGTAATCACTCTTTTCCTCTCCAATCGTTAATTGACGCCAGATCTTGATGTCGTGTGTGGCTTTGCTTTGCTGATTGAATACCTACTTCGATTCGGATTTAATTGATTTATGCTTTAGTATCTAGTTTGTAAGGTGTTGAGCTGCGACTACTTTGAATTTCTGATGATTATTGATGAAAACAGATGTATGACGTCCAGTGACGCGTATGTATGTATATGGCGTCTGAATCTTTTGTATTGATATGAATTGGTTATGGACTAGATTCAACATGGATAGAGTAAATCGAACTGTGTTTTGACAGTCTGCATGATCGTGTGGATGCGTAATAAATTTTTGTCAGTTGTCAAGAGTCGGGAACATTATCTTTATGTGTTGGCCTTGCGGTTAACCTCTGAAGCCAAATGTCTCGACTCCACTATGGTGCGGTATTTAAATTTCAATTTGCTATTAAAAAAGTAGTTTTTATATGCTTGCTTCAAATTGTTTGAATCAAATGTTTCTCGCAGTTTTATCTCTACTATTCTGTTCGTGGTTAGTAGTATTCAGTCTGGTGCACAACTAACTGTTCACTATGTATTGCGTCACTTGCAGGTACCTCACAGACTTGCTGGCAGAACGTAACAAGCTCAATCCTTTTATGGCTGTGCTTCCAAATTGCTACCGGATGCTGAATCAGGGTGAGTACATGATTCAAATTTTTAAGTTTCTTGTACAGAAATTTATAACTATGTGTTGATATAAAAGTAAGCTATTACTTCATCATGACATGGTGCATTGCTCTTTACTGCCTACAAGGTCCTGTCCGATGTTATTGCAGCTTCTGCATATAAATTGGCAGCTCTCAACCATAAGGTGCCATGATGGATTTTGTGTTCCTGGATGGATCAAAATTAAATAAGAGAGGGACAGGATAGTAGTTTTTTGTGGGGATGGGGGCAAGTATCTAATATTGGGTATGGATACATTGTTTTCATGTTCAACTGGCATTTTGTTTTGTGATTGTTCTTATGCTCTAGGTGCTGTGTGATGATCTCTACTCATAGGATCAGCTCCTCACTGCAAGGTCTTTTTTTGGGTATAAAAAGTTTTCAGAAAACTTTCTTTTTTGCTACTATTTCTTTGTTTTGGAAGTCACCCTTACTTGACAGGGAACCTTACATTAGTGGAAGACTAGTTTAGGAGGATGTTTAATCCTCAGTTATTTTATAGCAACCGTTGGTTGGTGGATAGCTGGTTTTGAAGCACCTTCGTGCTATTTTATGTGATATCTTACAGAGGAAATAGCATCCATCTGCTTCTAGCTATAGATAATAGTGAACTTGGGAAATCCAGGTCACCCGAGGAGTGGCTAACACTAGAGTTGTTAGGTCAATAATTTCGTAACATTTAGAACTTCAGTATATATTTTTTGACATTCCTTATTATGCTTGTTGATCATCTTTAACTTCACTGATATTTAACTAACCAGTTTAACAGTCCGTGTAGTGTCCATATTGTGGTGACTGATCACTAATTTCTTAACAAATGCTAACTGGTACATCTTGTTCTTGGAAATTGACCTTTTTGAAGCAGAAATATTGCGTGTAACTACACTGTTGGGGAGTGCATCAGTTTTAGAACAAAGTATGCTTGAACATGCTAGCCCCCTGGCTTCAGGAGGAATATATTCAAATGGAGGAGCTAATGCGAACAGATGGGCATCATCACCATTTCAATCAGAAGTATGGATACTAACCATTAACATAACCTTTTGTTCGATCTAATTCTTTACTGTTTTCAGAAGAGCCCCAACAAAATCTTTTACATCTGCCATACTAACGTTTTGTCATTTGATTGTAGTGTTCTTAAATTTAACTTCTCATGACAGGCAGTTTGGAGCTAACAACTTCAAGAATGATTATACTAATGGCTGGGAATGGCAAACACAGAATATTATAGAATAGTTTCTTTTAATTGCAATTGATCTGACTACCTATATGCGACCTATGTTTACCAGCATTCAGCTTTAACGTAGCTTAACATAACTTTAATCTTATCTCTGGGTAGTTGGGTAGTTTCTCTTTTTGCTTCAGTAGAAATATTAGTGTATTTATTTTATCGGGGTGAGTGAGTTACTTGATTTAACTGCTAACAAACTTCTTGACCCACATTCGTACTTTTTATCTGATGTAGATAGCTATTACTTATGCTACTTCCCGATGTTTTATCACATAGCGGTTTCTGTCATCATTTGCCTGTGTGTTGATGTGCCTGGATACAAATCCATGATTTCTTTTCTTTTGCAATTTGATGTTCAGGCTTCTATGGGCCTTTTAGTTTATCTTACTCTCACCCCCGTTGAATTCTGAAAGATTTCAAGTTGCAGCATTAAATTTTGTAACATATACCTGGGAGAGGACAATATTTGTGCGGCTCTTTGTTTAACTACATATTAAACTGTAACGTGCAGATGTCTAGTGTAATGCAATCTTCCTCCACACCAAACTGGCTTGGTTCCCAAGGTAGCTCTTCTGGTCTCATAGTCAAGCGAACAATCAGGGTTGATATTCCAGTTGACCAATATCCTAGTGTACTATTCCTCCTCCTACTACTAGTACTTTCTTTATTTGTTTTGTTGCCCCATTTTTACATGAACATTATGTTTGGAATTGCAGTATAATTTTGTTGGACGTCTCCTTGGTCCTAGAGGGAATTCTTTGAAGCGAGTTGAAGCAACTACCGAGTGCCGTGTTCTAATCAGAGGGCGTGGCAGCATCAAGGATCCAACAAGGGTGAGTTAGATATGGCCTTTACAGCTGCTGTATATTTTACATAATCAAATAACATCTGAAAGACATTCTTAAATCTTTCCATCCCACAAATTTGGAAGATCGCAATATTCATTACTTGCAGAAAGGCTTTATCATTCCCTTAGATTCTTTGTTTCCTGCATAAAAAACATTGTTGAACTTGCGGATTGGGGGTGATTAGATAATTACTTACATGGAGCGGATGTCATCGATAAAGGACATTTCCCAAGAAGGATCTTATTTCCAAAAAGAAGTTGGTTTTTTACCTTTTAAACACAAATTATAAGCTCCTGGCATCATATTTTATGAAAACATTGGGAAAATGTTTAAAGAGCTTATAAATTCACCCAAACTCCCTTTTGCTGCATTTCTAGATTTTGTTTTTTTCCAACTGTAGTGCATGTTTCTCGCCTTATTTCACAATCGAGTTCAAACATTCACATTGATTGATGTTTCTGTGGGAACTCCTTGAAATGGTTGCTTCTATAGCTGCTACATGGTTTTTAAAATGCATGGTTCTATTAGGAACTCCCCTCTCTTTTTTTGGCTAGTAAGTATTCGTTATAATATCTTCAATTACAGTAATTGTTTGTTACGAAATGATCTCTTTCAAAACAGACAGAATAATCTTCCTATTAATGATGGTTTGCTCTATGATTTTAATCTGAAGGAGGAGATGATGAGAGGTAAACCGGGATATGAGCACCTCAACGAGCCTCTTCACATACTTGTCGAGGCAGAACTGCCAGTTGAGATCATCGATGCTCGTCTAATTCAGTCACGCGAGATACTAGAAGATTTACTTAAGCCTATGGTCAGTTTCATCCACCAAACGTTAATTTTCGTCTTTTCCCAGCTATCATCTAAAGTTCCGTTCTTCCTTGGTTCTGCAATGCAGGACGAAGCTCAAGACTACTATAAGAAGCAACAGCTGCGAGAACTGGCACTGCTGAATGGTACACTTCGAGATGATGTCTCTCAAATGTCTGGCTCTGTATCACCCTTCCACAACAGCCTGGGAATGAAGAGGGCGAAAACCAGGGTGTGATCAATATTTGGAGTTCAGATGTCTTCCAGCTCTGCCTTGAAAACTGCAGTTCCTATAGCACAGGTCTATTGCTGTGCCAGCCGATGCCTGTCACTGCGCCATCGGGGCACTGGTCTGCTGAGTGCCAGTTCTAACCTGTCTCTATATGATATGAGTGCTTTTATATTACCTGTGGGAGATTTAGTAGCAGTAAAAATGTTTGGTAATGGATGTTAATGGTGAGGGGTTTTGAGTTTGTATGTTGTTTCCTGGGCAGTTTGGTAGGGGAGTATTCTTCCCCCAGAAGAACATCGCCTCCTATTATTTTATTTGTTGTTAGCTTTTGCTGGGAGTTTTTTATATTAAGAAACATATTTGTGTTATTCATTATGGAATATGTATACTATGCAAATTTACTACTACTAAAACATTGATGCCTGCTAATGTAGTGAATTTTTGGGAATGAATCATTTATGTATTACCAATTTCCTCATTTCATCTCATCTCATCTCATCAGAAATTCAACATAAGCCTTGGAATCTGAGTTTCAAGCGAAAAAAATAAGCAAGAGATGCAACATTGGCTAGTTTTACAAAAGGTGGAATATCCTTTTGTGGCACTAAGGATGTGTTCTAGTTGAACAAGGTTTATGTACAACATACATAGATAACAGGACGGGAAACAATCTGCATAAATGATGAAATTTTGAAGGTCAGTTATCGTTCTCTGCATCATTGTCGTTGTTCTCTGCATCCTTGTCGCTGTCATAGTCATCAGCGTCTTCAATGCCGACCCAACGAGTGAAAGCAAAAAGGAATTCCTTGAAGTTAACCATTCCATTCTTGTCCCAGTCCATCTCTTCTGCAAAACAGAAATTAAAGGCTTGTGTTAGAAATCCATGAAAGTTTTTATGCAGAATGCAGCACTATAGGAAGTTAGGAACAAGAAGCAACTAACCGAATCTCCTCATGGCAATTCTTCCAGAGGATCGTTCGCCTGAAGTAGTTTCATTTATTGCATCAACCATCTCATTTCTACTCACATACCCATCTTTGTTCTTGTCCAGAAACACAAATGCATCCACTAGTGTTTCAAATGTAGAATCCAGATTCGGCATCCCTTTCCACGACTTCTCTCAATGTCAAGGAACACAGTGTACGAAAAAGCAGGCAATACTTCCAATTTTGCAACTCAAATAGATATAAATGCAACAGATATGAATGAATGAAAGAAATTGGTAGGTTTGGATACAGATTGGTGGGCAGCTGGATCTTCCCTGAGAAAGTAGACGAGGCAAAGAAGAACTATGAACTCGTTAAACTTAATCCCCTTGGCCTCGCTTATATCACACGCATCAAACAGATCATTAATCTCCTCATCAGTGAAACTGATCTCTAGCTTTTCAAAGCAGTGCTTCAGCTCTTGTGGATCAATTACACCATTCCCATCCTCATCTAAAAAGACAACACAAATGGATGATATCAAAAACAGCCCTTACTCTATTCTATTTGTTTCTTCTAATCATCGATTTCTAAGGACATTATAGTCAAGATTCACCAGCACCGGAACACAACGCGTGATGCTCACCAAAATTTTCGAATGTAGCTTTGCATTTTCTTAAGCTCTGGTCAATTTTGGGGAACTTCAAAATGATGCTATTGAAGGACTTGATACTACAGCCTTGAGCTTCTCGTCTACGCATTGCCTCGAGTATTCTGGCCTCAAGATTCGATTCTGGCACTGCACCCCTCGCAGACGAACTTTTGGCAACCGCAGCTCCCATTTTCAGTTGATCAAAACCTAAACAACAAGAGAGAAACACAATGATTGAGGAATTTATCACACCAAGTTATACTATCAAAACTCAAAACCACAAGGTGAATTTTTGACAAGACGGATGGATTTCCTCCAAAGCCCAAACCTTTCTAATTCATGAAAAATAGGATGATAAAGTTTCAAATTATATAGGAGTAAATCTTATCCACACGAGGAAAGACAAAACTGAATAAAATTTCAAACATATGGCGCTGGGAATTCTACAACAAAATTGAAGACTGGAATATGAAAATCGACAGCCCTACCACCAAAAGCAACCTCTCATAGCTTCAAATTGCAAGATTTATCTGCCTATATATATATATATATATCATTCCAGTCCAAATTATATATCTTACCCACAGAAATTCACCCCCAATCTTGAAACATACAGAAAACTAGGTTTCAGAGTAATAACATGCATGTGAATTCCCACAATTAGTCAAAATACTCAATTTGTGTGTGTTTGCTTTTGGAGAGAGAGCAGCTTAGCTTACTTGGTTGTTGATTTTGACAAAATCAGCAAGAAGCAGGAATCGTGGCCAAGGGAAAGAAACAAGCTTTAAGCAGCAACTGAGTGTAAATCTGAAGGTGCGAAGGCAGAGATGGGAAAAGGAGAAAAAAACAAAGAGGGCGAATGTGAAAGTGGGTTATCACTTAAAATTCCTTAATTACGTATTTAACTTTAATTAAATGGGTTTAATAGACAAGCAGAGATTGGTGATCTGCATTTCTGTACCCACCACGCATCCCCTTCTTCAATTTTCGCCACGTGATCTTTGTCGTCCTCTTCAACACAACAATTTCACCCTTCTCAACTGTTGTGGATAGAAAAAGTTACTATGTCAATAATCAAGAAAATATATAGGAGTAGTATAGTATTCCGTAATTGACTTAAAACAATCATGATATTATTTTCTTATTTTAGATGTGGGATGTTACAATATTTTATTTAATAAAATGAATGGGGCGGTTTAGCTTAATTTGATTATTATGAAAATCCACCCTCCCCACACCGATTTCCGAAAAGAAAAGGAAAAGTCACCCACAAAGCTAAAAATGATTAATTAATAAACTTATTTATTAAAGAAATGAGCTGACATTACTACAGTGCCGCCGGTCGCTTAATATTAAATAAGATTAGGTCTAAATAATGTTGTTTGATTAAATAAATAAGTATGATGTAATAATAATATCATGTATAATTATTAATTAGTCTTGTTTTATAAGTTGATTTTTTTGTGATAAAATCAATCACGACTAATCTTAATTTCATGCTTAACTCTAATTAGAATTTTACTAATAAGTACTTACTCGTATAAACTAATGTACTAGTACTCTGTACTTTATGGAGTTTAGAGTGTAAACAAATACTATAAAAGAGAAATATTCAAATCTCATATACATAATAAAGAAACAGAAAAAGGAAAATTAGACAAACTATCGTCTTGTATTTTTGATGTTGTTGTTTTGTCGAGTTTCACGACGAAGAATGAATATATATTTCTATGTTTAAGATTATAACCAAATTTGAAAAATATATTGAAAGATTAAGAATAAAATAGGAATATGCCATTCACAAAAAAAAGGAAAGATTGAAAGAAAAGGAAAAGTTTACTTTTGCGGCCGTGGGTTAAACTCTTTGGAACAATGTACTACGAAATATTTTTTTTACATGAAGTTTAAGAATAATGTATTAAATGAATGGTGAATAAAGTAAAAAAAATGAGAGAGACGAAGAGAGAATTACTTTTTTATCAAAAATAGAAACGACTCAATTAACTTAGAAATTTTCAAAATAGAAAAATGACTCTATTAATATAGAAAGGAGGAAATATACTATTATTAGTTAATATACTATTCAAAAGTCATCAAATTAAATTAAGTGGAGTTAAGAGCATCTCCAATGGCGGATGTCCGGTCGGACATCCGCGTCGGGCGACCGGAACGTCCGCCATTGTAACAAAGCAACTCGGATACGGATGTCCCGTATGGACGTCGGATGTCCTCGGATATCCGGGCGAAGGGCGGGCGGACGTCCGCCATTGTGACGTCCGGGCCGGACGTCCGAGTTTATTTATTTATTTTTGTATGACTATATATTTTTTCTTTTTTATTATGTAATTTTTGTTTAATGAAACATTTGTAATTTTTCCGTATTCCGTGTCAAAATTATAATTCTGATACGTAATTAAATAATTGTGATTTTTTTTATTGCGGGAAGTCCTAGTGGGAAGGGCGATGGGAAGGGCGGATTGTGCAGGGGAAGTCCTAGTGACGTGACAGTATGATGAGAAGTCCTAGTGATGTGGCAGGAGGTGTTTTTGGGAAGTCCTAGTGGAAGTCCGAGTGGGACATCTGTGCTTTGGAGATGCTCTAAATAAAAAGCAACCTGAGTGCTTTGGAGATGCTCTAAATAAAAAACAACCTGAGAATCGAACAACTAATCCATATAGGCAAATCTCAGTCTCTACGTCAATTACAAATTTGTGAATTTTAGTTATGTGATATAATCATAATAAATCAAAATAAAAACTCTTTTTATATACAATTCATATATTTACAATCCAATATCCCTTCATTTAATTAGCTAGAAATTCGAACTTAAATCAAGAATTTGAAAGGTAATGAATGTCAAATGTAATGATTTAGGAAGTGGGCCTACATGTAATGGGTCGGCCCGCCAACAATGACTAATACTCATCACCTAAGAGTTATGAATGTATTTATTTACGACCTCTTATTTCATGAACATATATGGATAATGCTATAAGACACTATAAGCTACTCCTATTACATAATAAAGATATACCCAAAAATAATTAATAAACAAGAATATCACTAGACTCGAGTTAATCTAATCCTCTATTAGCATCTCATATTTGATGTAAACATTTTAATCCACACCATGTATGTGTCATGTATACTTGATAATTTGGTATCTATATTGTGCACAATTGATTATCTTTCCATCAATGACTGCCGCATGGCTAAAAGTTAATACTCCTAAGAGCGTTGAAATTAAGCTTTTTTATTTTTCAAATAAGCATAAATTGCAAAAAGTATAGTACTCCATAATTGTTATAATTCTAATATGTAGTATTAAATAAATATTAATTATCAGGTACTCCCTCCGTCCCACCGAAGATGACTCACTTTCATTTTTGATTTGTACCAACCAAGATGACTCATTACTTAAAATGGAAACATTTTTATCTCTACTTTATTATCTCTCTTACTTTATTCTTTCTACTTAATATAAAAAATAAAAATGCATAAAATCCCGTGCCGTCCAAGAATGGTTTATCTTCCTTGGGACGGAGGGAGTACTATATTATAAAATTTTGTTTTTACAGGAGTAATAAATATTATTAAAATAATTTTAGAGATGAGGCACGGTGAATGAACCATAAAAAAACAATGAGCCATAAAAAGTGGAATTAATCTCATCTCATTAATAATAGTTTGTTAGTCCATTTTTGTGTCTTATATAGCAGTCTGGAGGCCCATGACCCAAAACCTAATCCACTTTATCTACTGGTTTTACTATTTTTAGCAAATATTCTTTTTATTTTTTCTAATTTTAATTCAGTACATTGTGGAGTAGTAAAATTTTGTATACCTATTATTAAGAATCTGTTGCATCAAATTGGAGTATAAAAGTAAATTTAAAGAATTTGTTATCATTTTTATTAGATACTAACAATTACTAATTTTTAGAGCAGATAAATAAATTCGAAAGAAGGGTGTATTAATTTATGATGCCTTATATAAATAATACTATTAAAATAATTAAATTAAGGATGAAAATTGATAAATAAAATATAAAAAAAGTGAGACCAAAAGAAGGGTCAACTTTTCCTTCTCTACATCTCCCTCCCCAATCTATGTTAATTAGCTAAATTCTAAACAGACAATTTTGAGGCAATTGACTACTACAATATTACAAGGTCTAGCATCAACTAATTAACCAATTATGAGTAATTTATATTCAAGAATTCAATAGGTTTTATTAAACTTTGTGAGATGTTTTTATTCTAGACTTTTAGTAAGAAACAAAGTAAATATGATGCTAGTAAGATAGATGTAAAGAAAATGATAGTACTCACGTTTGCAGTCAAATTGCAAGTAAGAAAGATGGCGTCGCGTATAAAATATATAAGTATATAGTTACCTAGCTAGTATTTAATTTCTTGGGGGTGGTAGTGTTATTATTAGATATACTTATAAAATAGTGTATGCAATATAAGCTTATGAAATTATTGGAAACTCGCATACAAAAAGTTCGTTAATATAATGAGGACAAGAAACGATATTGGGCATAAAACACATTTACTATTCACATTTCACATGGAATTTGTCTTAGGGGCTTTGTTCAGATTTATTTACTTCCTTTTAGGCTTCATACTTTAACACATCCAATGCAAAAATAAATTACTACCTCGAATATCACATATACTACTATGTGGAGCATATAATACTACTAATATAAGAAAGAATTTGTGCATGTTATTTAATTTATGTGGGCTATGTTCTAGTAAGATATTATAAATGGGTCACTCATCCCTTAAAAAGCTTTATAAGGGGGAGGGTTATCCACATTTATATAGGTGAGCTATGATCGTTACCAAGTCGAGGTGAGACAAGAATTAAGAATTTGTTAAGAGCCTCCTGCTCCTAATGGTGAATTCCGTCCGAATTCACAACTATAACACCACAATTCCGGCGCCCTCGTTTAAGGGTCGGCGGACAAACGATAGGGCTGGCGCGGAGGAGTCTCCGTCGGTAGCGTTGAGAGTTTAAATCCGTTGATTAATCCGGCGCCCAAGTCTTGGGTCGGCGGTGATCTCCGGAGATAGAGCTGGACGCAAGAATGATTCTTGTCGGCAGCGATAGATAATTTTGGATGCTTGATACTCCACAAGTGGGCAAACGATAATGATTTTATTAATTGATTGAATGAATAAAAAAAGATAACAGTCTATCATATTTATAATGCTACTGACTTAATGAACAAGAAAACAAAGATATAGAAAAAGATATGCTAAATTCCTATAATATCTAAACTAAATAATAATAATAGAGGTTCGTATCAACTCCCCCACGGTTAAAATCCACCTTGTCCTCAAGGTGGGAACCACGAAGCAAAAAGGAGAGTTGAAAGCAGAAGCTTCGGCGAGACAACTCCTCCTGGATCAAACACACACCGAACAGATGAACGTCTCCCTTCTTCACTTCCATAAAAAATCAACAAAGGAGACCCAACTTTGTCCGAGTCCTCGCACTGCATGAGGGTGTGGTGCGTATCCAACAATGTCCTCCGGAACTCTCATCCTTCTACATTGGCTGGTTGAGGTCCATCGAATGTGCGCCGCTTTCGCTGCTGGTATAATCATCGGCGGCGGTGTTCTTCGTCCTCTTCGCCTCAGCCGATAGGGGCAGAATCCCTCATTGGAACTTTTGCTTGTCCTTCAAGAGGAGCCAGGAGTTGTAATGCTTGAAATCGTCGTACAATGAAATGTACTACGCAAGCGCTCTATCGTACAAATTGATCTGCTTCTTCACCTGATCTCAGTGCTTGCGGAGCTGCTCCCTATGGCGCTTGTAGGCGGCCGGCGGCTTGGCCTCGTTGTAACGCTCAGCGATGCGCTCCCAGTACTCTATTTGCTTTTGGTTGTTGGCAATCATCGGGTCCTCTGAAATATCAATCCAACACCTCGCCAAGACGATGGTTTCATCCGGGTTGTAGTTCGTCCTCCCTGGGGCGAACTCTTCATTCTTCTCCGGAAGTGGCAACTTCTGGGCCCTTTGCCTGTTCCGCTTCTTCTTGGTGGCGGATCCAGAGGCGCGGCGGGGTGGGCCGGGGGCGCGGGTGGGAGACGGCTCGATGTCTGACAGCCCGTACGAATCCGTACTGAAATCGGGATCGTATTGGGTGTTGGAGTCAAATGGCCGGTATTCAGAGTCTGTACCCGACCACCGTGCACCACCACTGAACATCGGACTATTCGGACTTGGGTAATCACCGGAATTCATTATAAGTGAAATAGAGAATGAGATGAAAGAGTGAAATGAATTGGGGTGTATATATATATAAATATTGAAGAATTTAAAAAAAAAAGGAAAACGCGTTTCATTGTCCGCGGTATCGTCCGCCCCACTGCGGGTCGAAGCCCTATCGTCCGCGGACGAAGCATAAGGCGCGGACGATGGATGTGACATCGTCCGCATGGATAGTCCGCCCCTCGCCCTAACTTGGAATTGGCTAATTGTTTTGACAAACTATCTTTGTTTATTAGTATTACAGCTTATCAGCTACTGGTTATGTATAAGGTTATGCCGAGGAAAGTGGACGGCATATAACTATATTTTCATGACTTCAATCAAATTGGCTTAATTAATCCATCAAAAAATGGTAGGTTTATTTGGAGTGATTTTATCTATTATAGATTTCCTTAGTTCGTATATGAGTTTTATTCATTATGGATTAGAAAAATAAATAATGATTACCCAGTACGTAAATGCTACTAAATGTATGTTAATTAACTAAATAGAATGTTTTGTTAATATATTAATATTTAAGAATAATAGTTGGTGAAAAAGATTGGTTTTGTGCAATAAATGGATTACAATGTAATACTACATTAATAACTAGTGGAATATAATGATGTTGTGGAATAAATACATTAATTTGATTGCGCGAATTAAAATAGTTGCTACAGCTTTATTATTATTCATATGAGAGTGGTTTAAGTAGAACTTTTTTTAAATGAAAAATTTGAGAACAGATTTTTTTATATTAATGTATTTGTGAACTGATATATATACTATTCCGAAAATAATGATTTTGAATGTAAAACTACTTATAATACACAACCATTTATGTCATATATTTCCTTATGTGTGGAATATCTTTTCCATCTCGTGAATTTTTATGTGTGGGATTATCTTTTTTTGTAAGGGACATGTACAATTATCTTGTAGAGAGCTCTCAATTGATTAATTGATTGAAATGGACTTATGCGTTTGTTTGCATTTGATTTTTAATCTAGCAATTATTAGTTGAATATTAATGTTAAACTGATCCTTGGGCAACCAAATTATTGAGTTTTGTTTGACTAGAGTGGACTCCGGTCCCCAATCTTCAATTCTCTAATTAAATACTACTTCACCACACTATTTTGATTAAACATTACTTACCCATCGTTTCTCATAAAATTTCTTACATACCTATCGTTTCAATTATTAATTACTTACGTACCTCTCTACGTTAAAAAGAAAGGGGAATATAGACTGTAGGCTCTTTGTTGTATAAAAAAAAATTATTGTTTTTATCTTTTTTTATATTTACTTTCTTTTTGTCGGTAAATAATTTTTTTTATACTAGAGGAAGGACGCATACGTCAGAGTGCTTCAATCATTGTATTTGTAGTGTTTATTAAAAACAGTCTAAAATAAGTTTTTTCTAGTTTAACCTAGTACTACTACTTATAATCCGTACACACAGTAATAATAATTAAATATACTTGTCTCATCTTAATAAATTACTAATGACTAATGAACTACTTCGATTCCTTGATTTCGACTAATTTAATCGTAGAATTTCAGGTTTTTATGTCAATAATATTCAAGAGAGGTAAAAATATAATTTTATGATGTTTCGTGTAGCACCCCGGAAATTGTGACTTTTTTTAATTATTATTCTTATTTGATAGCTTATTTTTTTTATTAATGTGGATGTTGAATAAGAAATTCTTTTGTGGAAATTGAATCTCTATGTGTTTGAGTTAATTATGTGAAATTAGTTGTTGTGGGTTATGTGAGTTAATGTGCTTAAGCTTCCAATGTGTGAATTAAATTAAGTGGGATCATGCATAATCATTCTAGCCATTTTATTTGAAATTTTCGGCCCTCCTATTTATTGGAAATAATACTTTCTTTCTTGGATTTAATTAATTGTTTTGGGATATTTATCCAAATTAAATCCTACCATACCTTGCCAAATCTTTCCTTAGCCTATTTAAATTGGGATTTAAATTATTTCCTTGTGGAAATACTTATAATTTGTAAAAATCATGGATTAAATATGCCCGGTCAATGGATTTTGACCAAATAATAAATGTGACGAGACATTTAATTTTGTGAAATTAAATGACATAGCGTCGATCTACATTTTACGTAGATAAATGTAGTATATTCACTTTCTCAAATCCGATTTCCGGTGAGTGAGAAATAGTGGATTAAAGTTGGGCATAATTAGCTTTTAATTAAAGCTTGGAGTTGGAGCTTAGGGAATAATTAACTAGTATTAATTATCCCACATTGGAGGATTAACACATCTTTAAATGTGCTTAAATTAAGTGCCTTTATGTTACTTAATAATTATAGTGGACCAAGATGGGTGAAAGAGCCCACACGCGCGCGCCGCCGCCGCCGCCCGCCCGCCTGAGCCCGTGCCCGTGCTCGCGGTCGCGGGCCTCGGGCCCGATCCCGATCCCGATCTCGCTCACGCTCTCGATCTTGATCTTGATCTTGGACCCTGCATGGTGGCTTGGCCTATAAATAGGCTAGCCATTCCACTGCATTCTATACACAATACACAAGCATAAGCTCTCTCCCTCTCTCTGCATAGTTTTTCTGTCGAAGCTCTGCCCTTTCCTCCATCCAGTTCACCGGAGCTCTGCTGATTGCGGTGCTGCATCAAAAGAGAAGTAGCAGTTTCACCTTTGGGGACGACACGCCAAACTGAAAGCACTACCGGGGCGTATCTCGTCTTGCGGGAAGAGGCCTCCTCGACTCGGCTATCATACTGGTTTAGTTGTTTCGATTTCTATTGTAATTTCTTTAGTTCAGTTTCTCCTTTTCTTTCTTTTGGGTTGTATTACGCCCTACTGTTATCTCTTGTAATCCCCAGAAACCAACAATCGCAAGACGAGATAACTTGCCTTTGAAGGAATTTGGACCATTAAACTGAACTAAAACTTTCGAAACTTTAAACACCTTTGCTGGAGATGTCGACTGAATCCAACACCGCTGCTGCCACCACCACCGCCGCCATTTCCTCCACCATGGCGAACACTGGACCGGTCAACACTTCATCGCTTCCGATGATGATGCCCACTCCTGGGCGCTATCCATCTTCATCAACAACCCCTTGGGTGTATGTTAACACCCATGGGCTCACTGGCGGATCCACCTCGAGTGGAACAGTTGGTTCCACTTTTAGTGGTTCCTTCGGATCCTTTAATGGATCGAGTGCTGGGGCCTTCGCGTCTCACACAGGTGCTGGGGCCTTCGGGTCTCACACGGGTGCTGGTTCCTTTGGGACCAACACGGGTATTGGCTCCTCCGGGACCAATATGAACATGACGGGCTCTATGCCCAACATGACCATGGCGGGCCCTATGCCCAACATGAATGGTGGGGGCTCTATGCCCAACCCCGTTGTTGGCTCCTTCGGGGGCAACGAAATTGGTTCCTTCCATGGACCAAGTTCGGCACCTTTGGCACCAAGAATGATGCCACCTGCCGAGAAACCACCCAAGTTTGGAGGATCTGACTTCAAGAGGTGGTACCAGAAGATGTTGTTCTACTTGACAACATTGGGCGTCGCCAACTTCCTCACGGAAAACGAGCCGCCTGCGCCAAGCGACCAAGAGACTAGGCTCGAAGTCATGGCGGACTATGAAGCTTGGAGAAAAGGAGACTATCTTTGTAAAAATTTCATTCTAAGTGCTTTAGATGATAGTTTGTACAATATATACTCCAATGTAACCACATCTAAACAAATGTGGGAAAACCTAGAAAAGAAGTATAGCATAGATAATGCTGCAGGGACTGAACAAGTTGTAGCTTCCAAATTTATGGACTACAAGATGGTCGATTCTCGACCCGTCGTGGAGCAAGTCCAAGAGCTCCAAATGATCATCCACGCATTAGTGGCTGAAGGGATGACCTTGTCCGACAAATTCCTAAGGTGCACGATCATTGACAAACTTCCTCCCAGTTGGAAGGACTTCAAGAGCTATCTCAAGCACAAGCGAAAGCAGATGACCCTTGAAGACTTGATCGTGAAGTTGCGCATTGAGGCTGATGTGCGCAAAAGCGACCAAAAGGCTAAGGGGTTCACCCCGCTTGAAGCCAAAGCCAATCTGTTGGAGCGGGGCGGTCCCTCCAACAAACGCCCTCGCCCAAACCGTCCAAATGACAAAGGGAAGGGAAAGCAGCCTTCAAAGAAGTTCGAAGGCGACTGCTACAAATGTGGCAAACAAGGCCACTTTGCTAAAGACTGCCGCAGCAAGAAGAAGAAGCCGACTGCCCACGTCGTTGAGAAGGAGTACAAAGACTGGGATGAAAACGACCTCATTGCTGTGGTCACTGAAGAGGTTAACCTTGTTGATAACAAGGGTGGCTGGTACATCGACACCGGCGCTACTGCTCATGTCTGCTCAGATAGGAGCAAGTTTGCCTCCTACACGGCTGTTGAAGGGAGGAAAACCAACATGGGGAATCAAGCATCGTCTGAAATCCTTGGCGTTGGCAACGTGATTCTCATGATGACGTCTGGCGTCACAATCACTTTGAAGGATGTGCTGCATGTCCCGGACATCCGCAAGAACCTAGTGTCAGGATCAATACTAGTTAATAAGGGGTTTAAACTTGTATTTGAGTCTGATAGGTTTGCTTTGTATAAGTTTGGAAAATCCCTCGGAAGAGGTTATGTAACCGATGGGCTTTTCAAACTTAGTGTGACGACTCGCAGTGTTGTTAAGCCTTTGGCCAATATTAAAACATCTACTTCCTCTTATTTGACTGAGTCTTCAAATTTATGGCATTGTAGATTGGGACATGTAAATTCAAAAGCCATTAAAAGATTAGTAAATTTAGATTTACTAAAGGCTAATGAATTGGATATCCAAGATAAATGTGAAATTTGTCTTGAAGCAAAAATGACTAAGTTGTCGTTTCACTCGGTTGAACGAAGCACAAAACCCCTTGAATTAATTCACACGGACGTATGTGATTTAAAGATGGTGCAAACTAGAGGTGGTAAAAAGTACTTTATCACTTTCATAGATGATTGCACAAGGTATTGCTACATCTATCTTTTAAGAAGTAAAGATGAAGCAATAGAAGCGTTCAAAAATTATAAGAACGAAGTTGAGAATCAACTTGGTTGTAAAATCAAATCGATTCGAAGCGATAGAGGAGGTGAATATGTAGCCCCGGTTGAGGAATTATGCAACGCAAGTGGTATAATCCATCAAACGACTGCACCATATTCACCACAATCTAATGGTGTTGCAGAACGCAAAAATCGAACTCTGAAAGAGATGATGAATGCACTGCTTCTAACTTCAGGATTACCACATAACATGTGGGGGGAAGCTGTTTTGACAGCCAACTATATCTTGAATAAGATTCCTCTCAAAGGAAAAGATGTTACTCCTTATGAGCTGTGGAAAGGAAGGAAGCCATCCTACAAATACCTCAAAGTGTGGGGGTGTTTGGCAAAGGTGATGGTTCCTCCGCCCAAAGAAGTTACAATCGGACCTAAGACGGTTGATTGCATCTTCATTGGATATGCACTTAATAGTAGTGCATATCGATTTATTGTTCACAAGTCCGAAATATCGACTATAACAGTAGGGACAACAATTGAGTCAAGGAATGCCGTATTTCTCGAAAATACATTTCCTTGCAAAGACAAAGAAAAGGTCGTAACCAATTCTGAGACAAGAATTGAAGAAGAAGCCACGAGTTCTAAACCAGTGGAAGAAGAAGCCACTAGTTCTAAATCAGCGGATGAGGAACCTAAATCGCGCAAGCGTGCAAGGCCTGATCCGAATGATACAGTACTAAGACGTGGTAATAGGGTCAGAACACCAAAAACATTTGGTCCTGACTACATTGCTTTTATGTTAGATGAAGAACCGACATCTATAAAAGTAGCATTCGATGGCCCAGACGGGTTACATTGGAGAGAAGCTGTTCAAAGTGAAATTGATTCAATTTTGCTAAACCACACTTGGGTGTTGGTTGATTTGCCCGAAGGTGCTAAACCTTTAGGATGCAAATGGGTCCTTAAAAGAAAGTTTAAGGCCGATGGAACAGTAGATAAGTATAAAGCCCGATTAGTAGTAAAGGTTTTAAACAAAAGGAAGGACATGACTTCTTCGATACATATTCACCTGTAACAAGGATTACATCTATCCGAGTGCTTCTCGCTATTGCTGCATTGCACAATCTTGAGATTCATCAAATGGATGTAAAGACCGCGTTTCTAAATGGTGAATTAGAAGATGAAATATATATGGAGCAACCCGAAGGGTTTGTAGTACCTGGACAAGAGAAAAAGGTATGCAAGCTCGTAAAGTCTCTATATGGATTGAAACAAGCGCCATTGCAGTGGCACTTGATGTTTGATAATGTGATGTTATCAAATGGGTTTAAAATCAACGAGTGTGACAAATGTGTCTACATCAAGAGCACTAATAACGGCCATGTTATAGTATGTCTATACGTTGATGATATGTTAATCTTGAGTAGTAACACTCAAGTAATTAACGATACAAAGGCCATGTTAAAGAGAAACTTTGACATGAAAGACATGGGTCTAGCAATGTAATTCTTGGAATGAAGATTCTGAGAACGTCTGATGGAATCATCTTAACACAATCTCATTATGTTGAGAAGATATTGAATAAATTCAAGGCCTATGATGGCGCCAGTTAAGACTCCAATTGAACTCGACGTTCACTTGAGCAAAAACAAAGGCGAGCCCGTTGCACAAGAAGAGTATGCACGGGTCATCGGGTGCATTATGTACTTGACTAATTGCACTCGACCTGACATTGCTTGTGCCGTGAACAAGTTGAGTCGTTACACGAGCAATCCAAGCAAAGAGCATTGGAGAGCTCTTGTGAGGGTCTTGAGATATTTAAAACATACTCAAAATCTTGGGCTACACTTCTCGAGATACCCCCCGGTACTTGAAGGGTACTGTGATGCCAATTGGATATCCGATAATAGAGACTCACTTTCAACAAGTGGATACGTCTTTACTATTGGGGGTGGTGTTTCGATTTCTATTGTAATTTCTTTAGTTCTGTTTCTCATTTTCTTTCTTTTGGGTTGTATTACGCCCTACTGTTATCTCTTGTAATCCCCAGAAACCAACATAATTTTCACCCCCTCCTTCTTTTCTACTTGGAGATTCTTGAATTATTTTGTTCCTATTTTGTGGGATTCTTTCTCTCCAAATAAATTTGATTTGAACCATATCTCTATTTAATTAGTCAAAAAAAATCCCACAACCTCAATTTCCTTCAAAAGTACACACCTATTCCCTATTCTTTTTCTTCCACCAATTTTTAATTTGTCTTATTTAAGTGGGGGAGTAATTCTTGTATAAATAGAACAAAAAAAACCCTAACCCTATTTTCCTCATTCTCACGCCTCTCTCCCTCCCACACGTTTTCTCCCTCCCTCTCTTCATCCTCTCCAAAATTCCTTCCAATCCTTGTTCTTGCATCCATTGGAGTTTGATTTTCAAGAGTTGCAGACGAATTGCATCAATCTTTGCTTCTACCGTTTGGTTTTCGATCCAAGAAGGTATAATTGAATTTTTTTCCTCATCTTCTCCATCGAAACCTTGTTCTTGATTCCTTCATGCATATAGTGAGTGTAGCAATCTTAGATCGCATAATTAATCGGTGGGAATTTGTGTTTGTACGAGAACAATTGTTAATATGCGATTTTGAATGAATATGGGTGAAGTTTGAATGAATCATTTGTGAATGATGTGTGATTATATGAGAACTTGATTGTGAGAACCTTTTGAAGAATGATTGTGTGTTGGAAGCATGAAAAATTTGTGTTTGGATGAATGAGGAAGAAACCCTAATTTCGAAATTGTGAAGCTTGAAAACTGTGGTGTTCGAAAAGTGGATTCCGACCTGTGTTTGACTGACCAAACGATCGAATTTTGACACGATATTTTAACTGAGTAAACTTCAAGGTGTTTTCTGTGTTGTGTGTGAATTTCAGCCCCTTTTGACGAAAGATGAATATTTAATAAAGTTTTGAAGTTGACTGCGCAATTCTGCCAGAAACTTGTATTCTCGCCCAGAAAGTTTCGTTTTCTATTTGACCAACCAAATGGCCTCCTTTTGATGTGAAATTTTGAACTAGATGAAATTTGAAGTGTCTTCTGAGTTGCGTGAAAATTTCAGCCTCATTGAACATCGGATGGATTTTTGGTGAATTTTTCAAACCAACCGCGCAGTTCTGCCAGATTTATTGTTATGTGGAAATATCACTTGTTGCCAAGTTTGAGTGAATTATATGATGCATGTATGATTTAGGAATGTATCTTATGATGTGGTTATGTGTTATACGTTGATGTATGCTACGGTGTTGTTTCGTTATGGTTGTGAACGTTTGGGATGGGTAAATTGAAGAGACGATGAAAGGAACGTTAGGGCATGCATGATAATTGTATTGATGGAAGGATGATTGTGTTGTGGTGTTGACAAGGGTTGTTGTGCGTACGTGAGCATAAGGAACGAGGGTTGCTTTTGAGTTGCGTATTGTGTTGTCTAAGCAAGCGAGGTGGGCTTTCTTTTACTAAACTCTTTTACGTTTCAAAAATATGATTGTGGAGCTATAAGGGTGGTTTAAAGTGTTATGTCATGCCATGATTGTTTTGATGTTGAGATTGTTGCCTGATGCCTAGTTCGTTTGAGCTTGCTCCGCTAGGCTATAGGGCTATGTTGATATTGTGCTTGATGCCTAGTTCGTTTGAGCTTGCTCCGTTAGGCTATAGAACTATGTGAGATTGTGCTTGATGCCTAGTTTGTGAGTTCGCTCCATTAGACTATAGGGCTATGATAAACGAATTCGGGTCTGAGTAGGGCCGCAAACCCTATCAGGCTGTGTACACAGGTGGGATCGGGAGCCGTCCTTGCAAGTCGACCGGTCTCGTGGGCGAATAGTGTGGCCACACTTTCGTCGCACTATGGTAAGAGGATGTGAATGATTGATTGATTGATGAGAAAGTGAGGAGATTGTTTTGTCTGGCCAGACTATGAAAATGTTTTTGTGTTCTCGATGATATTTCTTAACTACATGTAAAACTCGAGTTCACTGGTTTGGATGACATAACTGTTATAAAATATTTTCGGCAAGAGCCCATTGAGTATAACAAGTACTCAGCCCTGCATATGTTTTCCCTATGTGCAGGTTGAGCGGGATGTTGCAGTGGATGTTGAGTGAGCTTTAGGAATTCCCGGATGCGACGTGTCTTCATACATGGGCGTCATCCTATGACTCTCCTTTGATACTTATTTTTCCGCTGCCTTGTTTCGAATCATTCTTGATAAAGTCTTTCATTTTTCCCCACACTACGTTATGAAATTATTTACCTTGAGACATTAATCCGTTGTTTAACTATTCGATAGACCAAAATATTTCTTTTTGAAGTTAATTGGGTTTTCATATTCAATCTCGTCCTTTATTGTTGTCTTTCATTGCGTCCCCCTTTTCTTCCCCGCTCCTTATTCCCTCCCCTCATCACGTTTTCCCCGTCTTCTCTATCCTTAGAAAATGCAGTCGTGACATTTCGTTAAAATATAATTGCATTATGTATCGTTAAAATAAAATTAGCTATTTCATGAAACAAATTCTATGATGATACTGATACTACTGATTAATTATATGAATAATCGCATTATGTTTCGTTAAAATATATAGCTAGCGTTAATTAATTGCCGATTATAAATAGGCCATTCTGCACCCATTTATTGATATATTAAAAGCAGGCGAAATTCAAAAATTAATTTATACATGGTGTTCGGTCGTATGGGTGAACCATGTATTAGTGGATGAAATTAATTGAACTTTTACCGATTTAAAGTTTGGAATTTCTTAATTATTTCTTACCATGATGTTGTTCTAAATTTTTTTGCAGCCGATTAATTAATTGAGCGGGATATATAGGCTTACGCGTTTCTTTGCATTTGAATATTAGGACAATATTAATTAGTTGAATAAAACAACTTGGCGATCGAGTTAGTTATTTATGTTACGAAACAATGACAATTTTGTTTGCTATAGTTGAACGTTAATCAGCGTATTTTCTTTTTGTGTAATTACCTAACAAACTAATTTGTTTAGTCGTGGTATTACTAAGAGCATCCACAGCGGAGAGCACACCGCTGTCCGTCCACCCGTGCCAGCGGCACGGCGCCGCTGCTCTTAGCTAAGAGCACGTCCGTGCCAGCTAGCAGGGCGACGTGACGCGTTTCTATTGGCCGTTGGCATTTTCTTTTTTTTTTCTTTTAAAAAAAAATTGAAAATAATACTAAAAATTAAAAAATATATATTTTTGGATTCCCAAAAATATACAGATTTTATTACCATTTTTTTGAATTTTTTTTTAAAATTTTAAAAAAAATTAATCCCAAAATCATCTACAAATACACACATTCATCATTCATTTGGACGAAATTCGGCCACGAGTAGTGGGTTTTTTTAATTTTATGAATTTAATTATGTAATTTTTAATTTTTAGGATTTAAATTATGTAATTTTTAATTTTTAAGACTTTAATGAAGAAAATTTTAATTTTTAGGATTTTAATTATGTAATTTTTAATTTTTTTTAATTTGTAATATTATTCCGGTTATTTTTAATGCATTTTAATATTGTGAAATGTTTTTATTTAAATTGAATAATAGAATGGTGGGACCCTTGAGCATGTCCTTGCGGAAGAGCACGGTGTGGGTGTTGTGCTCTTGCTTAAGAGCAGGGAGTAAAAGTGGGTCCGGGTCCACATCTGTGCTCGTTGGCAAGAGCACGGATGTGGATGCTCTAACCTATCAACTATCTGCAGCACAAAAAGATTTTAGTGCAAGAAGTATGCTTGTGAGTGCTTACTCAAAAAATCTTTCATCTTGTTAGTTTCGGAAACCTGAAGAAGTGATGGGCACACTTGGTTTCACGCTGAGTCGTGTTTTAGTAAATCTGTTCTGGTTCACTTCTGGATAATAGTAGTCGTGTCGTACAATGGTACCAGTGATACAAAATCAATTATTGAAAGCAAATCTTCCTAACAAAGCTGCCGAGATATTGAAAGCAAATCTTCCTAACAAAAGCTGCCGAGATATTTGTGCCAGCCACAACTTCCAAATCTTCCTTGCTATTCTTCCGAATTCGGCGGCCAAACGACCTCCCGATCTCCCCTCTTGTAGACCTGCCACTTCGTATCATGGGCACACTTGGTTTCACGCTGAGTCGTGTTTTAGTAAAACTCACTTGACACCATACACTATCGGAGTTCAGCAAGCCATCTGTTCTGGTTCACTTCTGGATGATAGTAGTAGTAGTAGTGTCGTACAATGGTACAAGTGATACAAAATCAATTATTCAAGATTAACATGCACTCTAGTTAAAAGTGATAAATAGTTTGAGATTTAATGTAATATTGAAAATATGCGCTTCATTTAAAACAACAATCAATTTAATCCATGTCACTTTTAAAGGGAGAACGGGCCTTACTACATCATTGGGCTTGACTATCAATTTCATCAATCCAAAGTTTAAGAATATGGGTTTTAACTTTTCAATTCTAGATCGTGCACAAGTAACTAAAAACTAATCAAAATATATTGATTATTGTTAATTTTTGAATTGGCAATATTAAATATCATATTTATTTTTATAATTATAAATTTAATAAAATTATGCAAGATTAACATTTATTAACTTTTTATAGTATCATGTTTTGACCACAGTAATAAGTCAAAGTGAGACATATATTTATGAATGGATGGCGTAAAAATTGAAAACAAAAAGGTTTCTAAATCATGGTTAGAGAAAGTTTTGTGTGCTCAAAAGCATGCAGGTATGCAACTACATAATTTATATACAGGTTTCATAAAACTGAGCTAGAAGAGCCAGTTTGTATTTCCAAACACAAATTCATAAAACATAAATACTGCGTCAAATTAAATTAAAAAAAATCGAATGATTTGAATACCACCACTAACTACACTTCTGTAGCAATGAATTTGATAAAATACAAATAAAATAATAAAGTTAAAATAAGGAGGGAATCTTGAAATACAAAGCAGTGGTCCATAATCGAAAAAAAGGTGGGGGCACACTCGAAACGTCTCTGTTGTGAAGCAACTACAGATTGTATAAAACCAAATTATTACAGTTTCATTGCTTGTGTTGTTCTGTTTGTTTACTTTCATCCTATTTCGTATTTGATCAAACTCAGTTTTCATTCGAAAGAGACTTTACCAAACTCCCATCTTCTCCATTTCCATGTCTCAACAATTTGGTACGCATGTGACTTCTTCTCAATTTTCAAGTTTATTTTACATGAAAAATTGGATCATTTAAGCCATCTAATCAGATATAGATATTCACATATATACATGAAATTACTAGAACTTTAGGGTTTAGGCCTAACACTAGAATAATCAGTGCCGTTTCCAGTGCCCTTAGTCCTAAAATAGCTAATTAATACAGTAAAACTTATGGTGTTGCTTACAATATGTTATGTGGAGTATAATACAAGAGAATTTTGCTAGCTATCAATCAATATTTTTCTAACCTAAAATGTTACTAAAACAGTTTGGAATGAGGGGTGAGATTTGTCCCCACAGTTACATGTACAAAATGGTATGCAACATCATATCCTTAAAAATTCCAAGAAAAAGATTTAATAGGTCCCCATCTTCTTTTTAGCTTTTTATATGTATAGGAGTAACTATGTCTGTATGAATAAATTTTTACGATTTCGTGTATTAACTATAAATTAATTACACTGTCCCAATTTAGGAGTCTCATTTTAGTTCAACACGAGTTTTAAGAAATATTATGAAGGAAAGTTGGTGAAAAAGAAAGTGGAATATGAGTCCTACTTTTATACGTATATTAGTTTTATAATAAAATGTGAGTGGAAAAATGTTCGTGGAATGTGAGACTTATTACTATTTGTGTAATATTTCAACCGGAACTCCTAAAGTGGGACACCAAAAATGGTAAACTGGAACTCTTAAAGTGGGACGGATGGAGTATTTCTCAAATGTACATTTTTCAAAAGATTGTCAATTGACCCAAATTAATAATAAAGGGGACAACTAAAATACCTAAACAATTCAGACGATTGATGTACTAAACGATATAGTTGGATGTCTACATTACTTGAGGTAGTTGAACTTAGGAGAACAAGTCACAATTACATTAAATTTGACAAAAATATATGGACAACAACAACAACAACTAATTAATAGCGTAAAATAAAAAGTAAAATTATGATTATGGTTATAATTAGTGGATGATTGGCAATATGGTTTATGGGGGTCTGCACCGACCAATCCTCCCTTGGTGTGTGAGTGGCATTTAATATTGAGGATGATGATGATGATGATGCTTGGCTGCAACCCTCATTTATTATGTAACTAGATTCATAATTTCATAATAATTTCCCCTGACTCCTATTCAATTCCATCTCATTTATTGCACCAAACTAGTCTGTTTTGCACTGTCCTACTCCCTATTTCCCCACCTAGTACTCCCTCCGTCCCGCACTACTCGCACTTATTTCCTTTTTGGGCGTCCCAAGTTACTTGCACTCTTTCCATTTTTAGTAAAAAATTTCACCTACAGCCGTCATTTTTGACTTTCCTATACACTCATTCCTTAATCTCCGAGCCGAAAAGGAAATGAGCGAGTAGCCCGGGACGGAGGGAGTATTTCACATGAGGTCAATCAATATTGTAATGTACATAAATAAACAAAAAAAAAAAATGATGAATATTGATCATGTTCATATATAGGGGGAGAGTGACCCCAGCAGCTACTGTGGTGTCCATGTCTGCAACGAGGTGTGAAAGTGACAAGGCTCTGTGATTTCGACCGTGCCGTCCGCATCTCCAATTCCTCTTGTTTCTTTTTCTTACCTTTTTAACCTTTTCAACGCTTCTCTTCATTGCTCATTCCAAACTCATTCCCCTTTCCTACTTTGTTTTATTCATTTCCATTTGGGAAATAAGTAGAGAGGAAAAAGTGTGAGAAAGAATGTCAAATGGGAAATGACCCACTCCCATAGTTTATGACTTGGAGAAATTATGTATGCTTTTGGGAAATAAAAAATATCATGCGAACAAAACATTTGACTATTTAAACGATTTCATTTAATACATTTAGTTAATTATCTATTTAATTTTTACCTACAAACGCATTTCGTTGATAAATACATAAACGTAGCATGATAGAAATTTTTTTGCTATGGAACTATTGAGAAAAATATCGTTATGATATAATTGTGCCAATTTCGAAATTTGTGGAATAAACAGAAAGTTGACAATAATTTTTTTTTTACCATTTACCCAAAATCCTTGAAGGATAGTGTTTTTACAAATTTGACCCCACAACCATTCTGTAGGGCTGGCATGCTGTGCCAGTTGAAACCATTCATCAAATCTGCCCCATAGATTTGAAATCTTTTAGATTCCCTTCACTTAAGATATTCTCACAATAAAGTTGCTATTTTCCCATCTCTCCAAAACCTATTTTTTCTCTCTCCCCTTTTTGTTTTTATTCATATATGCACTTCCCTCTACTCTATCTATACCCAACTCCAACTTTATTGATTTGCCAATACATTGAAACATGGGTTTTCTTTTCTTTTCAGCAGAGCCATAGCCTTGTTTGTAGCCTCCCTTGTTTTTGCTTGTTATTGAATTTAAGTACTCCACAAATGATGAGACTTTTCAAAATAATCTCAAATACTATGAAGATAATATGGAGTAACAAAAAAGCCATCATCCAACTTTATATACAATACTGTACATTGCATTCAATGTTGCTTCTTCTGCCCTCACTTTTTCCATTTCTCCTTTCATTTTCTCATGGATATCAACTTTTTACCATTGTTTTTTGTACTCCTATGTGAACATTAACCTACAAAACCAACATTGTACTTTAATCAAAACCCAACCTAACGCTGCAATTTTGCAATACAGCTTTAATCAGAGAAACCCCTATATTTTAATTTTCTTTTGTCAATGGTGTTGGGTAGAAGAAGATCTAGGTATGTCACCCAATAAAATATTTTTGAATAGAAATAATGTGATAGCTTGAAACCAGTGATCTGACATTTTTTTTGGATGACAACAATTATTACACAACTCTCCACATGCATAAAGTTAAACACTGCTACCTTGTAGCCCACTATACATATACATAACCCAATCCCTTGTTACACTACATTACTCCATTATTTTTCTTCAATTGTAAGTACATAAAATCAAATCTTTGACCCATGGATTTTTAATTGTTTGACATTTTCTGTGACCACCTAAATTATTAAATATAATTTCTCATTTATGATAAATAATTGTATGTAGACCGAGCATAGTGGCCAATGCCTTATAACGGTATATAGACGTATAGTTAATGGCCTTTGAATGTATATACATTTCATTTAAGATAAATAATTGTATGTAGACCGAGCATAGTGGGTTGAATGTACTATTTGAGTCATTGACTCTTTTATCAAGTTTAGTAACTTGCATTTTTATTTTGTTTGAAAAACAAACTACATTTTGTATCATCCTAAAAAAATACTGCTACCAACCTTTCAATTAAGTTGAGTCAAAACTTTTGACCACAAAAATTAATAAACTGTGTTGAAAAGTAGGAAGGATTATTAAGTTGGAAAGATAAAGAGAGAGTAAAGTATATGATGAAATAAAAGTAAGAATAATTGGATTTTTTGTCAAAGAAAAGAAATGACTAAACTTAGTTTGAACATCTCAAAAATGAATACGACTTAAACTTAGTTGAGGCAGATGGAGTACTATATTGTACTATCATCCTAAAAATAAACTATATTTCCTATGTCCTAAGGTTGTTGAGGGCATTTTTTTTGGACACAAGAGTAAGAAATTCACGTGTTAAATGTCATAATGGAAATAGTAGAGTTAGAGAGTGAAGAGAAATGAAGGTAGTAAAGTCAGAGGATGAATTTTTTGAATAAATATGACTCGATTACTTAAGACGAAGATACTATTTTGTACAGTACTCCATATCATCGGATATTTCGTAATTAATGATGATAGCAACAAAACGAAATTTTTATGGAAATAGTATCACCTTTACCGATTATAAATTCTCAACCTGACCACCTATGTAACTAACGCAACTAACTCTATAAACCTAGTGTTACCTCCCAAAATTTTAAATTAAACAAATACTATCCCTTACTACTATCACGAGTATATGCAATATTTCCATCAAATTTATTACACTATAAAATTGAAGCATTAATAATCTACTGTCTATAAATTTGCATTCAATTATTTGTCCATATACTTTCTCTTATTCGTGCCCTTAAACTTTAAAATAGTGATTGAAAGCATATTCACAAATTAAACCATATCAAAAAACTTGAAGAATTTAATAGCGTCGATAATATAAAATATAGGATGAACAAAACATAGTAGTATAAACTAGGAGTATGAAATAGTGGAAGATCTAAAATAATGATAATAATATAATACTAAATGCTTCTAAAAAGTTTTGACGCAAATATTCAAGCGGTGGTAAAACAACTAGTTTGATTTTTTGGTTGAAAGAGAAAAATAAAATGGATAAATACAAATAATTTAAGTGTTTTTACGTATACACAATAAATTGTTTGTGGCAATTGAATTCCATTATCACCTGCTCCCTCCGGCTCAGAATAAGAGTTTTATTTTGTCATTTCGGTCCGTCCGTACAATAAGAGTCATATTTTACTATAAATACTAAGTAGGCTTCACATTTCACCAACTTATTATATTTATATTTTATTATAAAACTAATATATATAGATGAGACCAATATTCTAGTATTAATTTATTCAATTCATTTTTCTTTATATTCTTAAAATCCGTGCTATAACTAAATAAGACTCCTATTGCTTGAAGGAGAGAGTATTTACCTATAAATATAAGGGCAAAATTGATTTCATATACTCCCTCCATCTCATTTAAAATGATATATTTTTCTTTTTAGTTTGTCTCAACTAAGATGTCACATTTCCTTTATTGGAAACATTCTCTCACCAATTAATCCACTCAATCACTTTTTCTCACTTATATTAAAATATTATCTTTTTTTTTCTATTTTAATACTTACACTCATTTTTTATCTCTCCAATTAAACAAATTAACGATTACTCAAGAAATCTATCATCTTAGGGACGGAGGGAGCAACATGGAGCAGTAAATATTAGTAGTAAAAAATTTACCTAGATTCCAAAAGAAAATTAATAAAATATGGCGGGTACACTGTAGTCTGTAGGCCGTGGAATCACTTTTTACCTCGTTTAAAACCTAAAAAGTGCAAAATTACAGACACGCCGTAACTTTTTTATTCCTCGCTCTCCTTCCGGTTTTACCGCCACGGCAGCAGATTCCTCCCCCTCTCCTCAGTTATTTAAAAAAAAGGAAAATGACACGTAAGCAGTTGAAAGAGGCAGCAGCGGTGCGACAAATAACAGCAATGCCGAAAATACGAAACCAAATAAAAAAAGTTTGATATGATTTGGCTGAGACCGCAAAATACAGCACAGAGGATTGAAATTTGAAGGAGAAGACGTACACACTGCACACCTATACGTACACATTCCCCCTAATCCCTATCCCTATATAATATTAGTCGTTAGATCTTTCGTTTTCATTCAATCCTTATTTATTTATTTTTCGAGGAAAATTCGCTTCCGATTCTATTTTATTTATATAACTAAATTTAGCACTTATCTGTGAATTGAAGGCCGAAGAAATCAATGCAGTAGGCTCTCGCTGTTGTGATCCAGCTGCTACGGATTCTGCGGTTTAGTGTAAGTTTTGCTATGGCTAAATGCTTTGCGTTTCGTGATTATCCATTAATCGCATTGATTGTATGCGCGGATATATGTGTGGAATCGTTTGTAGTGTGCGTGTAATTTTTTATTGTTCAAGCCTTTTGAATCTAAATGCAATGCGAATGCGAGATCCGAGGGATATTTTAATTGCATTATTGAATTTCTCCTTTTATGAAGATTGTGGATGTAGATTATGAGAACCGGAGGAATGTTGTGCTTGTGATCTAGCTTCACTAATGGAATTCGGTCTTCCAATTTATTTTGACGGTAGCGTAAATTTGAGCTGTTTTCTGATAAGATTAATTTGATGATGACCATGGCTATCTCTCATTGAACTTGCCTTTGTTATTTTGATGTGGTTATTATCTTATTCTAGTTTGAGGAATCAATTGGCAATAAACAGTTGATTACACATTGGATTATGGAGTACAAATTTGTTGCCAATACAATTGTTTATTGTTACTGTACTGCAGCTTGGGCGTAATCATTTTCTTTGCGAACCAGGCGACTTTAACCTTGAAAATCTGATATCCTCTCCTCTGAGCTATACATCTTGGTCCTGGCGACAATGTCAGGTGCGTGGCTAATAAGCTGCTGCTTTTTCTTAATATGAATGCCTATTATATGATCCATTATCTGAAGACAGAAACAAGCTCTGAAATGATGCTTTTGGCTCTTGACTTCTTCAATGTGATAGGCCAGGATGGATTCGATGGTTATGACGAAACAAGGGAGAGCAAATCAGACTGTGAGAACTCAGATGATGAGAGGAGGAAATCAAGAATTGGGGCTTTCAGGAAAAGGGCTATAAATGCTTCAAATAAGTTCACTCATTCTCTCAAGAAAAGAGGTAAAAGGAAAGTTCACTTTGGCCTGCCTTCCATTTCCATTGAGGATGTACGCGATGCAAGAGAGGAGAGTGCCGTCTGTGACTTGCGTCAAAAACTTCTAGATAGGGAATTGCTGCCACTGAAACATGATGATTACCATACTTTGTTGAGGTGAGCTTTTCTCTGGGTTGACTTTCTCGATCAGTATTGTAATAATATATCCATTCAGCGGCATAAGTGACTTCAGAGCATTTGGAACTGTTGGATGCTCGATCAGTTGTAGTTATTGGATCCTAACATATTCACCTTTCAAGAGTTGTAACACTGTCAGGAACTTGGCTATTAGTCCTTAATCATTTTGCCTGGACAATTTGAATTAACCCCCTTTTTTTGCATGATGATAATTGATCATAGCAAATGAAATGCTGTGTTTCATTTTGTATGATTTGATTTGATGCATGAATTGTGGTTCTTTTTTTTGGTTCTATGATGGTAATTTATGACTATATGGAGAAGTTTCCAACAATATTTAGTAATCAATTTCATTTCATCTTTGAAGTCTGTTTTTTGTTGAAGAAACCAGGGATTTGGGTGGGGAGGTCGGGGCACCAGTAATTGCCACTCCCCCATCTTCACCATGTCATATAAGGTTCCTTCATCTTTTCTTTTTTCTGCAGTAACCTAACTGTTAATGATATTGATTTGTATACAGATTCCTGAGAGCAAGAGATTTCAACATTGACAAAACCATCCAGATGTGGAAAGACATGCTTCAGTGGAGGAAAGAGAATGGAGCGGACACCATATTGGAGGTAAGTGGTATACATTATAAAAGATGAAAAGCAGTTCTGAGTGGATATCTCCTCACTCATGTACATATGTCACCCTTAGGTGGGGGTTAGTGATTGTTTCACCTTTAGTGATGAAATGTGTAATCATTTGCTTCAGGACTTCAAATTTACAGAGCTGGAGGAAGTCTTACAATGTTATCCCCAAGGATACCATGGTGTTGACAAAGAAGGCAGACCTATATACATTGAAAGGCTTGGGAGGGCCCACCCTGGCAAACTAATGCGCATCACTTCTATTGAACGGTATTTGAAATATCATGTTCAGGAGTTTGAGAAGGTTATATATGAGAAGTTCCCTGCTTGTTCTGTTTCTGCAAAGAGGCGAATATGTTCTTCCACCACAATTTTGGATGTACAAGGCCTGGTTAGTCAATCAACTCAACTCTGAAACAGTTATAGTTCCTGATTCCCTGATAATTATATTGGGTTTTGTTAATAAAAGACTCTTACATCCTATGTTTTGCTTTAATTGACTTCTTTTCTAGCTTCTTGTGTTCTGCAAATAAAGGAGCATCCCTTTCTATAACAATAGTTCTCTGAGTGGCTGGGAACTCAGGAATTTGTTTTCTAGTTTTATCTTACATTTCTTGTCTTCACATTTGTTGACAAACTTTGAAATTAGATGTCTAGAATAATGTCAATGATGGTTATTTCAGGGGATAAAGAATTTCACTAAGACTGCTACTAGTTTACTGGCTTCCATGACAAAGATTGATAATAGTTACTACCCAGAGGTAATCATTATCATCTTTATTGTCATCGTCAGTATTAACACCACAAACATCATTATTGTTATTATTGTTGTTGTCAATTCGTTCTAGGGATAATATTGGTTTGAGACTATTTATGCGCTCCCTTTTTAAGTGTTTCCATTTATATATACAGACTCTTCACTCTTTGTACATTGTTAATGCTGGAACTGGATTCAAGAAGGTTCTGTGGCCTGCTGCACAGAAGTTTTTGGATCCAAAAACTCTCTCTAAAATCCATGTAAGGATATGCAAATCCATTCATGCCTTATATCTGTTTGTCCCATTTCCAGCGACATATATTGATCTAAAAATTCTTTGTCAAACAGGTTTTGGACCCCAAGTCTTCAGGAAAACTACTGGAAGCCATTGATCCATGGTTTAATTTTCTCTTCTGCATTGGCTCATATGTGTTTTCCAACAAAATGTCATCTAACAGTTTCTCATTTTATCCATAGTCAATTACCTGAGTTTTTGGGTGGAACATGCTCTTGCAATACTGAGGGAGGTTGCCTAAGATCTAATAAGGGTCCGTGGAATGATCCAGAGATACAAAAGGTTAGCAAAATTATGAGCAGTTTGCGTACTTCTAATTGCAACTTGCAGAACATTGCTCAAGATGTCGAAGTCTGTATATCTGTAGTTATTTACTAATGCAAATAATTGTCCTTTTGTAGCTTATGTTCAATGCAGAACCAGCTCTTGTCGGGCATATTGCAAAATCAGCAAGTGACTCATATATTCAAATCCGTACACTGAAGGTAGCGTTTTTTTCATAACTGACATTTTTTAGTTTCTGTTATACCATGTGTCACATTTTGGTATATCACATTCTCAGGGTAAATGCGGGGATATCTCTACTCTTGAATCATGGTCTGATGGTGATGATCCATTTTCACCAACAAAACTAAATAGCTCGGTGAATTCAAAACTGGCTTCTGTTCATGAAGTGAGTATGATACATGCAAATCACTATTAGTAATTCAATAATATATCACTGCACAATATGTAAACAGAATATGGTTACTTTATTTCCCCCCCTCCTTCCATCTCTCTCCTCCCCCTTCATTCCTCTCGCTCACTTTGCACATACCAACTAAAAAACGCACCTCTCTTCACGCACCTCTCTTCTTGTGGTCATCGTGGAATTTTTGTTGGCAGCAATGCAGTGTGGTTGCCTACTCATGCATAAATTGATAACTTTTTTTCAGGTCAGAAGATCAGATGCACATACCTATAGCAGTTCCAGTGAGTATTTTAGTGCAGTGGGCAGTGATGGGGATGATGAGTATGGACAGGATAATGAGTCTATGTATATGAACAGTGCAAGAAATAGAGATGCTGATGCCAAACCAAGTATGAGAGATTTTTTTTTTCTCCTTGATGTGTCTCTCTTGTTGTGTGGTGCATGTTGATTAGCTATAGCTCGTTCATTTTATCTTAATTTTTTATTTATACCTTTTGATCCAAGTAAATTGAGAAAGCTAATTGTGAGTGTATGTAGTCCTCTTGTCTTTTTATACCACTAATTAATTGTTTTAACCATATACTCTACTCTTTTGCCTAAGATTGTGTTTTGGGGCTGTGTCAGGTACCATAAAGCATACCATGAAAGTCGTGAAGAGAAGTTTCCATTATATGTCCAGACCGTTAGTGTTTTTACTGGTCAAGCTTTCACTGTTAGCCCAAAAGGTACCTATCGAATATTCGAAGAGACGGAGCAATGTTTGTCCACCAAACGTAGTAAGGAGTGACCCTGAACCAAAAACCAACCATTACGTCCACGAGAGAGCTGTGAGAAGAGAGGAGATGGTTCGTCCATGCATACAGCGTCTCCAAAGACTTGAAAGTTTGCTGGAAGAACTCCACAGCAAACCTAGAGAATTTCCAGCTGAGAAGGACCAAATTCTTCAGCAATCTCTTGATAGGATCAAGAACATGGAGTGCGACCTTGAGAAAACAAAGAGGGTAATCATCCACCACCAGATTCGGTCGTTACTCAGCTGAGTTCTGGCTGGTATGAATTACACTGTATCTTTTTTTGTTTCCAGGTGTTGCACGCGACAGTGGTGAAGCAGCTCCATATAGCAGAGTTTCTGGAGAATATGCGAGAGTCCGAGTTTCAGGTAAGTCAATTAGCCGAGCAGGGCATGTGCTTCAATTTCGCAATTGCACTGCCTCACTCAGACAATCTTACTGATCTAGTTTGGATTCGTTTGCAGAAACGGAGGTTTTTCTGTTAAGTGTTAAACGCGGGAGGAATGTTATGATTTCGTATTCGGAGGAATGCAGTTGGTCGTTATTGACTGGACAGTGTATACATTTTAGTGTAAAAAAAGGCAATAGTTGATCTAACCGTGCTCCGATAAACTAGGTTAGGCTCTCTTTTCTCCAAATATAATGTCGGTAAAGAATAGAGCAAACATGTAGAAATGAAGCAGTTTTCATCAAGATGTAACTGCTCTACTAATATTTATACGAGGAAAGATCCATGCTTTTGTTTTACTTCTTTTTCGTTTTATTAAGGAACTAGGAAGCATTTTGTTCGAATGAAAGCTGTCGTGCACACACTTCCAACATAGAGTTGTGGCTTCCACGAAGTGGATTTTGTATTCTTAGGTAGGTCTAATAGTACTTTCTCTGTCTATGAAAACATGACACTTTTTTTCATTTTAGATTATCCACTAATACGAAATTAAGAAATTTGCTTGTGAATTCATCCGTATTTAGATTAATATAACAAAGATTAATTGTCTAATTGCCATTTATAAAAAATACTAGTAGAAACATATTCGCGGTTCATTACAAGATAATAAATTAATTACTATGTGTCTGATTGAGTAAATCTAGTTAATTTTATCTATTTAAAATATGATTTCATTCGTTGATTCCAGCTAAAACCTTTAACTTATGACATGATATAACTTATTGAAGCACCAATTAGACTAATCAGCCGATAAGTTACAATTAATGAAATGAATTCAACTATTTAAATTTTAAAACAGACAGATTTGCAACTATAGAATCATTAATTACGACATTAATATTTACACACAATGATTTACAATTTCGCATACAATTGAAATACAGTTGTTTAAAAACTCATTTTCCTGAGTCAAGCTCAAGATTTGATGGTTCATTCACCATTGCATCGGGACATGCAAGAGGAACACTTGGACTTGGTCGAACAACATACTCAATGGTTCTTTTACAGCTACTTTTAGCTTTGACGTGGAGCTCTTAGTTCCAAGTCAATGCTTATTGCTATTTACGGAGCATGCCACACATTTAGATTGGCTTGGACCACCGGATGCAACAATTGAAGCATGGCTAGGGTACTCTTCGATAAATGATGGCATACATTCGCTTACTCTCGCAACGTAGTATATATGGCTAGAGTCACTAGATCATATTCGTCATGGAGGTGACCGTGAAGTGGATTTCCGACATATAGATGGGCTCAGACCTCTGCCCTTACTATGTGTGATCACCTTTCAGCGCATTCCCTTGAAGACGACGATTAGGATAAACCTATTAGGTTATTCTAATTTCATATTCAGGTATTGTAATGGTTGATTGACTAATGTTGCTCATTTTGTTTTGGATGTTTTGGTCTTTTTCTTGGGGACTAGCCACTTTTGGGATGTCCTAGATGTAGAGTAAATAGGTGAGTTGCTGTGTTTGATGGGTATTGTCATTTTCTTACTTTGTTTTGTTGTTGATAATGTAACACTTTTAGACATGCCCTACCTAATGTAGCAATCACTTTAATATTGACATATTAGGGGTTTGACGTTTGGTTTGCCCTATATCTCTTGGTCATAACATGAAAAATTACTTGTTCAAGCGACAAAGTGTGATTACTAGAAGGGTCTCCGCCTGATTACTTGATTAATTGTCAAAATTGAAATACCACAACACTCTATTTTACAAAAGACCTTAAATTCAAACCTATGTGCTATGTAGTTATTAATATATTTCTCATCTTATGTGATGGTACAACGGTCCTCCTGACATCTTATGTAGTGGTTCCATATTTGTGGGTTAGATGCAGTTTAATATATCAATTGATTGATATTTATTAAAAATAAAAATTAAATCATAGTATCAGGTCAAAATTGATTACATCTGAGTGCAACAAGAAAAGTTGGTCCAAATTGTTTTGAATGTTCAGGCCGGATCGGATTTTTTATAAAGTTCAAGTGTTCAACATCTGATTGGATATTTTAAAATTCAAAGTAATCCGAAATACAAAATATACTTGTGTATATATATTATACTCCATGTAATAATGGAGTGCTCATTTCAGTTGGAAGAAGAAGGCAAAGTTCGGTAAGCTCGGCTTACCGAGCTGGAACTAGCCTGGAACTAGCCGAGAAGAAGGCAGAAGAAGGAAGCTCGGCTTTGAGCTGGAACTAGCCGAGAAGGAAGAGTTCGGTTGTGAGCCGAGAAGGAAGAGTTCGGTTGTAAGCCGAGAAGGAGTTCGGTCTTGAGCCGAGGAAGGAGTTCGGTCTTGAGCCGAGGAAGGAGTTCGGTCTTGAACCGAGAAGGAAGAAGCAACCTAGCCGAACTAGCCGTTGGAGCAGCAGTTAGTTAGCTGAGATGTAGCGGTTATTCTTCTTGCTTTCTTGATTCTTCTTGTAGTTAGTTAGTAGCAGTTGCTACTTGATTGTAGAGCTTTAAATAGCTCACCGTGTATGTAGTTTAGAGTAGAGTTCAATCAATAAAGAGTTTTCCAGTTTCTCTCCAAGATTATCATCTTCAATACTCAAAGTGTGAGTGTGTGTGTTTCTGCATTGTGTGATCTCATACAACAGTGAGTGTGTGTGTGATCTTATTGAGTGTGTGAAAGCCTTGTGTGTGCGTAAATCCCAACAAGTGGCGCCGTCTGTGGGAAGGGATATTGAAGCTGATTTGCAGAGGATCAAACGGTTTCAGAGATGGCAGCAAGGCTTGATGCAGAAAAGTTCACAGGCAAGAATGATTATAGCCTGTGGAAGATGAAGATGAAGGCGGTTTTGATTCAACAAGGCTTGGCCGCAGTTCTTGCAAAACCAGAGGAGAAAGGCTGTATGCCTATAGTTTTTCTGGAGATAGGTCCATCATTGAGCAGCTAGAGGAGTTCAACAAAATCATTGATGACCTGGGATCTGTTGATGTCAAGATTTCAGATGAGGATAAGGCCATTCTCACATTGAATGCCTTGCCTAGCTCGTATGACCAGCTAAGTGATGCAATTATCTATGGAAGAGATAAACCTATCACCTATGCAGAAGTCTATTCAGTCTTGATGGCCAAAGAACTCCAGAAGACAGCCAACAGAGGCTCTGCAAGCTCCAATGTTCAAGCTGCAGAGGCCTTGAATGTGAAGAAGTTCAAGAAGCAGAACTTCAAGAAGAAGTTTGAGGGCTCTAAACCCTCAAGCTCTGATGCTCAGAAGGAAACCAGAGCTTGCTATTGGTGCAAGAAACCTGGACATTTGAAGAAAGATTGTCATGCATGGAAGAGAAAGATGGCCTCTGAGGGACACAACCAATCTGATTGTGTGGAGAGTGCTGATCCCCCGGCTCAACTTATGAATATTAGTGACAGTGGGGTCAGTCACAGGTGGATAATGGACTCGGGGTGCAGCTTCCATATGTGCCCCAATAGAAGCTGGTTTCATGATCTTCAAGAAGCATCGGGTACGGTTGTTCTTGGAAACAATCATATTTGTCAGATCAGAGGAATAGGGAAGGTAAAGCTAAGCCTACAAGATGGCTCTATAAAGATCCTAACTGGGGTGAGGTATATATTCCAGAAGTGAAGAGGAATCTCATCTCATTGGGAATGCTGGAGCAGAAAGGGTTCACCATATTGATGAGTCAAGGAAAATTGTTTGTTAAATCTGGAGATGCAGTGATGATGGAGGCTGACAGAGAGCATATTCTCTATTATCTGAAGGCTAAGGCTGTTGATGGAGAAAGCAATGCAGTGTCAGATGATTCCATAATGCTATGGCACAAGAGATTGGGCCACCCAGCTGAAGGAAGCTTGAAAGAACTCATCAAGAAGGGTCTGATCTCTGGAGATTTCAACAAGATGAACCCCTGTGAGCAGTGTATACTTGGAAAGGCTAAGAAGGCACCCTATCCTACAGGTATTCACTCTTCTACAGCCCCTTTAGACTACATACATAGTGATCTTTGGGGGCCTTCACCGGTGTGTTCAATTGGTGGAGGAAAGTATTATCTAGCTATCATTGATGACTATACAAGGAAGTTGTGGGTATATATTCTTAAAGAAAAATCTGAAACACTCACAAAGTTCAAGATATGGTGTAAGGAGGTTGAGCTAGAGAAGGGTAGAAGTGTTAAATGCTTAAGAACAGACAATGGCCTAGAGTTCTTGTCTGCTGAGTTTGATCTGTTTTGTAAAGAGAAGGGTATGAAGAGGCATAGGACTGTTCCTGGTAATCCTCAGCAAAATGGTGTTGTGGAGAGGATGAATAGGACAATCCTAGAGAGGGTGAGGTGCCTGCTTCTTGGTTCTGGTTTGAGCAGCAGGTTCTGGGGTGAGGCTGTGTATACAGCAGCCTATCTCATCAATAAATGCCCATCTACTGCCCTGAAATCTGAAACTCCTGATTACATGTGGTATGGAGCTCATAGTGACTACTCAAAGTACAAGGTGTTTGGGTGTGTGGCCTATGCTCATGCTAGGCAAAGCAAGCTTGAAGCTAGGGCTCTGAAATGTATTATGTTGGGGTATCAAAGGGGTGTTAAGGGGTATAGGCTCTGGTGTATTGAGCCCGGTAAGCAGAAGGTCTTGGTGAGTAGGGATGTGGTGTTCTTGGAGGATCAGATGCCATTCCTGAAAGATAAGCTGGACTCCAATGAAGATGAGGGTGATTTCTTCAAGGTGGAGCCTGTGGGGGTTGGCCTAGGAGCAGGTGGAGTTATTGACTCAGGGAGTGAGTCTGATTCAGATAAAGAAGAGGCTCCAACTCAGGGCAACCAGGCTGGTGAGTCTATATCAGACTCTATCAGAGACTATCAGCTTGCAAGGGACAGAGTTAGAAGAGAAACAAGGCCACCAACAAGGTTCTCTGATGTTGTGTATTATGCTCTGTGTGCAGCTGAAAGTATTGATGGCGCAGATCCACTCACATATAAAGAAGCTATGCAGAGTAAAGATAGAGAAAGATGGATTGAAGCCATGAATGAGGAAATAGAGTCTTTACTCAAGAACAAAACATGGATTTTGGTGGACAAATCCAAGCTGAGTACAGATGGTAAGGAAAGGAGGCTGGTAAGCTGTAAGTGGTTGTTTAAAAGAAAGATTGAGACCACTGATAAGGATAGAGTCAGGTTCAAGGCAAGGCTGGTGGCTAGAGGCTTTACACAGCAGGAGGGAATCGATTTCAATGAAGTGTTTGCACCTGTTGTGAAGCACACTTCAATTAGGATCCTATTGGCTGTGGTGAATCAGCTTGACTGGGAGCTACAACAGCTTGATGTGAAGACAGCCTTCCTAAATGGAGATCTAGAGGAAACTATCTTCATGGAACAGCCAGAGGGCTATGTGAAGATTGGAGAAGAAGGCAAGGTGTGCCTGTTACAGAAAAGTCTTTATGGACTTAAGCAAAGTCCTAGACAGTGGAATAAGAAGTTTGATGCACAGATGAAGAAGATTGGCTTCTCCAAGTCAGAATATGATGATTGCATTTACATCAAGAAGGCATGCAAGACCCCCATTGCCTACCTATTACTCTATGTGGATGATATGCTACTTGCAGGGCCTTCTATGACAGAAATTCAGAAAGTTAAACAAGATCTGAAGTCAAGCTTTGAAATGAAGGATCTAGGAGAGTCAAGGAAGATCCTAGGCATACATATTCAGAGAGATAGAGGCTGCAAGAAGCTGTGGATGCTGCAAACTGACTATATTGAGAAAGTTTTGCAGAGATTCAAAATGGAAAATGCAAAAGCTGCATCAACTCCTCTGTCCCAGAGTTTTAAGCTTTCAAAGGAGCAGGCCCCTAAAACTAAGCAAGAGGCTGATGAGATGGAGGCTATCCCTTATGCTAGTGTGGTTGGAAGTGTTATGTATACTATGATTTGTACAAGACCAGATCTTGCTCATGCTATCTCAGTGACTAGCAGATACATGGCAGACCCGGGGAAGGAGCATTGGAATGCTCTTAAGTGGATATTGAGGTACATGAAGTCAACTAAGGACTGGGGGATTGTCTTCAATGACTGGGAAGGTGAATCTGAGGAGGTTGTGCAGGGCTATTGTGATGCAGACTATGCTGCAAACCTGGACAACAGAAAGTCCCAAACAGGTTATCTTTTCACCATGTTTGGAACTGTAATCAGCTGGAAATCAGGTCTGCAAAGTGTTGTTGCTCTCTCAACAACAGAATCAGAGTATATAGCTCTCACTGCAGCTGTACAGGAGAGTTTTTGGATTCAGGGAGTGATTTCTGGCTTTGGTTTTGACCAAAAGACAATGATGATTCATTGTGACAGCAGCTCAGCTATGTGCTTGGCTAAACATCCGGGTTTTCATGAAAGGAGCAAGCACATAGACATAAAGTTGCATTTCATTAGAGATGAGATTGAAAAGGGGAGAGTGAAGGTGATTAAGATTAACACCTTGCACAATCCGGCTGACATGCTAACAAAGTCTCTAGGTAGAGACAAGTTTGATCATTGCAAGAAGTTGAACAATGTTTGTGCAAGAACTGAGATGAGCCCTCAGGTGGAGAATTGTAATAATGGAGTGCTCATTTCAGTTGGAAGAAGAAGGCAGAGTTCGGTAAGCTCGGCTTACCGAGCTGGAACTAGCCTGGAACTAGCCGAGAAGAAGAAGGCAGAAGAAGGAAGCTCGGCTTTGAGCTGGAACTAGCCGAGAAGGAAGAGTTCGGTTGTGAGCCGAGAAGGAAGAGTTCGGTTGTAAGCCGAGAAGGAGTTCGGTCTTGAGCCGAGGAAGGAGTTCGGTCTTGAGCCGAGGAAGGAGTTCGGTCTTGAACCGAGAAGGAAGAAGCAACCTAGCCGAACTAGCCGTTGGAGCAGCAGTTAGTTAGCTGAGATGTAGCGGTTATTCTTCTTGCTTTCTTGATTCTTCTTGTAGTTAGTTAGTAGCAGTTGCTACTTGATTGTAGAGCTTTAAATAGCTCACCGTGTATGTAGTTTATAGTAGAGTTCAATCAATAAAGAGTTTTCCAGTTTCTCTCCAAGATTATCATCTTCAATACTCAAAGTGTGAGTGTGTGTGTTTCTGCATTGTGTGATCTCATACAACAGTGAGTGTGTGTGTGATCTTATTGAGTGTGTGAAAGCCTTGTGTGTGCGTAAATCCCAACACTCCATATAATAAAAATATAGTAATACAATTATCTAACAAATTTAAACATATATATATATATATATATGTTGAACAATTCTAATGGTATTTTAGTTATTAGATTTTCAGAATTTGATATTATTAGATTTCCAAAATTTTAAACTTTTAGTCTTAGATTTTTGAATTTCGGACTCGAATTTGATTAATTTATCATAAAATTTTGGATGAGAGAAGATCGAGCAAAAATCGAAACAGAAATTTGAATACCTGCTCAAAATCCTAATTTTTTTTTATAATACTTGGTACTACTACTAAAACAAACATATAGTTGGTGTAGAAACGGAAACGGAAACGGAAACGGAAACGCAAGAAAATGATATGGCGTTATTATCTGGCAGTGGGCTGTCTTTCATTTATTCCAACCATTACCACTTTAATAATTTAAATATTTTACATAAAATTTCCATCTCTCTTCATCAGTTATCTATCCAAACCCAAAAGCTAAATCAGCTGTTGATCTTGATCAGTTAATAACTCTTAGCTCATTTATTGCATTTACCGGAAATCTAGAGAGAGAAAGGGATCTGCAACGGAACTACTGTTTCCACCTCGAGCACTTTTTTTGCGACAGTTTCAGGTTACACACATTGATTTAATTGGATCGGCAAACCAAACGGAGTCGAGTCATCTATACCACAAACATGCTGGATTCAAGTCACACGAAGCTCTATTTGATTCTGGCTCTCTGTCTCTCGCTCTCTACCTCTCTCTGCGCTTCCACTTTCATTTCAGGTTTGTTTTTCGGATTCTCTGTTTAATTTTTGCCTGATAATGTGTACCTTCCTGATTGTTGATCTTATCTTGTTTTAACCGACGCAGATGCTGTATTTGGATCTTCGGTTTTGAGTGAGAGAAGGCTCCTTCAAGCTAAGAAATGTAGGTTTTATTTCTCTCTCTCTCTCTCATCCTTAATTTCCAATTTTTTTTGGATTGTGTTATTTAAATCTGTTGGTTATTTGATTGTTTCCTAGATGTAATTCAAAATATGGAAAATTTCTGATTGCAATCAAATACTTCATTTTCTGATGCCTTTTTTAAAATTTTCACGTTTTAGCTTGTTTCTTAAGAAGTAAATATGCTTTCCAGCATGAATAGGTTATAGAAATTGTGAATAGTTCTTCAATGATAAAATTGGGGTGAAGGAAGTTATTTCCTGCCCTAATTCACCGAATTGATGTTTTATTTGAGCCAAATTTGATGAGAGAGGAAAATTTGAGTAGCATTGAGTGTTTGGTCCTTCAAATAGAAACCAAAATCTCGGAAAAAACCTTGAGAATGTGATCTGGTGAAATAAATGGTTGGAAATTAAGCATAAGTAGCAATATGAAATTTGAGAAGTTTAGTTTGGGTTTTGTAACCATCTCCAAAACTCAATTTTGGTGGAGAAAACTTTTCCAACCATACACCAAACCCAAATCCAATTTTGGATTTTGTTTTATGGAACAACACCAAATATGGTGCTATTGCAAAAAATTTGTGGGACATATACTAAAAATTATAAAATTTGAATTTGGTGTAAATGGTTGAGAGTAAAACTACTTTTTAGGTTGAAAAGTTAGAACAAGCACAGTTTGGTTCTCATTTGTGAAGTTTGAGTGGCTAACATTTTGTCCCCGTTAGAAATATATATGGAAATTTAAACTAGGGTAGGTTTGGATGTTGTCAATGTTTTCCTCGTTTTCTAGCTAGATTATTTTGAAGTGAGTACTAAAATACACTTGAGCAGAGTTTCTTTGATCTTCTTTTATCTATTGGAGAATGTCATGGTTAAGGGAGAAAGGGGTTTTATCCAAATGCCACTTCATTGAAATGATGCTAAATTGCTTTATAGGTCACTTGGTATCATTTTGATGTTTGGTAAACATCAAGTAATTGATATAAATTGTGTTCCAATTTCAACTTCTTTATATGGTATGTCAAAAAATCAATCAAAATTTGAAATTTTGGTATGTGTTGCATGTGCAATGTTGTGTGCGTGCAATATGTGTGTGTGTGCACAGTAGTGATCAACATAATCCCAACATCTATCTATGTAAGTAACTTAGTAAAGTGATGCAAAAAGTGATATAGAGAATGGAATATGCACATCTACTCTGTTTCACAAGAAGGGTATTGTTCCTTGATACTGTATCGAATAATTTTGCGTAACTAAAACTGATTTTGTGCTTGATGGTTAACCAACCTGTGGTGGCAGCATGCCCTGTGAACTTCGAGTTTCAGAACTACACTATCATCACCAGCAAATGCAAGGGACCTAAATACCCACCAAGCTTGTGCTGCCCAGCTTTGAAGGAGTTCGCCTGTCCATTTTCGGACGAGTTGAATGACTTGTCCAATGACTGTGCTTCAACCATGTTCAGCTATATCAACCTCTCCGGGAAGTATCCACCGGGCCTATTCTCCAGTGAGTGCCGTGAGGGCAAGCTTGGCCTCGCATGCGACGCACCAGGTCCGGGATCTGCACAAGAGAAAGCTAAGGTTAACAGTGGAGTTCAGATCGAATACAAGTTGCTGCCTGTGACGGCCCTCCTCCTCGTTCTTTCGCTGCTATTTGTTTGATGGTTTGCACGGGCAACTCTGTATTCTTTTGTTATTAACTATTGTAAAATTCAAATTACTCCTAGTGTTAAAAGGGAGTTATATTTAAACTGATATTTTTGTATTTCGCTAATTTTGATTTTATATCATACTCCTATTTAATTTGATTTGCAAAAGCAAGTTGATATATAATCATTGCTAATTACAAGTGAAAGTAGACACTTTTGTTTGGCATAATAGGTGGAAACAAACGGCGTGAATAAGTTGAGGTGGTCAACACATTCTCTACGATAACAACACACACCCGTGGTATATTCCATTCGTTAGCAATTAAATGTCTTATATTATCATTTTGATATGTTCATCATTAAATATCTAATTTTATTTTTACACTTTTTATAAATAGACCTCATATTTCACTTATTCATGTCATTCATACTCCATATTATTATCAAACAAAATATAAATATGTGATCCATGCATACTCTATTAATTTTTTTTATATTTCTGAAAATTTGGATCGAATCAAAGATATTTATGAGATCGGATGAAGTAACAAATGATGGGATTAACTTCCACCATCCATATCATTCGGCTTCCAATGCTCTAAAGAATTTCAGAAACAAACCACCTCTATGAAGAAAAATACTACTCCCCTCCCTTTGAGATCTCTTATTGATTTGGAGTATATCTAGTAAAACATAAACAGATAAATAGGAATATAGGTATCAAGTCAATTATGTATAAGCGTATGAAAGAGGAGATATGGGAATAAAATACAGTTAAGAATTATTTATTATGTCATCTTGAGAAAAAATTTCAGTAGACCATCTACACCACAGTCGGATTATGAGGTAGGTGTATTCAACCAATTACTATTTTTTGACATATGAAAATATGAAGAAGCCCACATCCAGCTAGACATGCAATCCATTTAGGAAACATTCATTTTACTACTATAAATTAAATAATCTAAAATGTGGAAATTAATGCTATACATTATATTGCATATTAATGCATAATATAATAAAATGGGTATGATCAATTGCTAATTTTTTAAGTTGCAAACTCTGCTAACTCATCAACACAATGTATTAAAAATATCAACACGATGACATTAAAATGTCAACACATAATTTTATTGACATTTCAATATACCGTGTTGACATTTTAATGTTATCGTGTTGATATTTTTAATACACTGCGTTAATGAGTTAGCAGAGTTAGCAACTTAAAAAAGTTAGCAATATAACGCACCCCATATAACATACAACACTTGTTAGTATATTTTATGGGTATGATTTTCTTTTTCTTTTGAAAATTACTACTAGTATATGCATTGTATTGCATATTTATATATACACATAATAAACAACCAAAAAAATACATACAACACTTCGTTACTAGTATTTTTAGTATTTTTAATGGGTATGATTTTTTTTTCTTTTATATATATATACATATATATATATAGAGAGAGAGTTGTATATGGTGTGTTAAGGTCCTTCACAGCTTTTCAGTGCAAACTTCAATCAGATCACAGCCTTGGATCATTGAATTGGATGGTTGTGATGATCTGCATTATTTGACGAAAAATCTGCATTATTGGTCGGTGTACATTATTAGAATGAAAATTTACATTATCACACTATAATGGTGCATTATTAGTTGGTGTGCATTATTCAACTGAAAATCTGTATTATTAAATGACACGTGGCATCAATCTAACCGTCAGATGACAAAATCGTGGGGCTGAGATTAATAAGAACAATAGAATAAAAGATAGAAAAATGATCTGAATACATCCCTATATATATATATAGCATGACTATAATTTAATTTTTATTTACATATTAAGCTATTGAGTATATTTATAATCCATTATATACACAAAAATAATATTTAAAATATTAAATTATGGTCATACTTTTTAAATTTTATGTAAAATTTTCAATTATATATATATATATATATTTATACATGGGGTGTGATCAATTGCTAACGCAACCATTAATTGCTAACTACAACTAATTTAAAATTATAAGATTAGTAGAGATCTAGTGGTCTAAAAATTGCCACGTGTAATTTCGTTTTATTATTATTTAAATTTAAAAAGATAAGAAAATCACCACAATTATGGTTTTTGATCAAAATGTCAATATAGTGCATTAAACATATCAATACGATTCATTGAATATGTCAACACAATTTAGCATTAACATTTTATATGTATCATATTGACATATTATGATAGCTATATTGACATTAAACTGCTACCCAAGAAATACGAAAATTCAAGATTTTTTTTTCAAATTTTGACATCGGAACATATGCAAGTGAGATCTCGTTAGAATCCTTATAAAATTATTTTTAACTTGATATAAGTTGTGTAAAAAAAATAATTTAAATTGAGATAGTTATAATCATTTAAAGTTTTTGGATGTTTTTTGAAAGTTGGTTATAACTAACTTTTTGTCGATTGACATAAATACCCCTAATTGACATTTTATGTGTATTGTATTGATATTCATGGATACATGATCTTGTGCCTTGATTTCATGATCCAATGTCTATCATTCAGTTGTAGTTAGCAATTTAGAATTGAGTTAGCAATATAACTCACCCTGAAAATATATTGGTAATGTCCATGCTTAGATTATGCAATTTTCCATAATAGTGGTACAATGAATGTTTCATAAATAATTATATAGTATCTAGTTGGATGTAGCCCTCTTTATATTTCCAATTACCATAAAATAACTAGTGTGACACACCACTTTATAATAGCACCGTGGATTGGATTGACCACTAAATTTTTTCTCACCATGTTACTGATGATCACAAGAGGTGTCGGGTGTCAAGTCAATAAGCAGGTCATCATTAACTTGATTTATTTTCTAGTAATAAAGAGTCCAAATGCGTTTTACTCTCATATTTCCTCTTTCATATCTCTCATGGATTGGAAGTAATATGGTAAATAATTACTCTCTCCGTCCCAACTAAGTTTAATCCTATTTTTTTAGGACGTCCTAACAATGTTTAATTATTTTCTTCTTCTTTTTTTTTAAAAAACATCTAATCACTCTTACTTTATTCTATTATATATTTTATTCTCATTTATTTCTCTAACTTTTTATTTTATTTTCATTTATCCATTCTAACGCTATTTGTTAAGCTTCGTGCCCAAAAGTTTGAAGAAAATTTCAACATTTTTTCTTCTAAATTTTACTCCATTTTCAAATACAAATATATCAACTTTCTACTTTTATGGTAATTTCATAAAAAGAGTCAAAATCATGCGACAAAGTATAATTTATGTAATTTTACGAGTTAATATTATTATTTTGATTTTATTAATATTAGACTGCCATTTGTGTGTCTTTTTCTCTTACAGCAAATGTTAATATTACTATTATTAATCAAATTATTGTCGTTATTATACAAAGAAAGATACCTAAAAAAGAAAAAAAAAATTAATTTTTCACCCTAAAAGTATAACAATAAATCACTGCATAAAATCAAGCGTCCCTTTCATTTCTTGTTAGATTGGAAACTCGCTTAAAACCAGTGGATAAAGATTGCTCATATATATCATCACCCCCCTTTCTCTCTCCTTCTAGACCTATCTCACAAATTTCGCCATTTTACAATCTGATTTTATCGAATTTGTTTTCTAATCAAACATCATCTCTCAATCGGAATTCATTCCAACACCTTCCTGATTCCATACGACTTCTCTATTCCCAGGGAGGTCAGAATCTCGACACTTGGTTTAGATTTCTGAAGAACTATTTATTTCTTGTGCATTGTTCACCAACGACCATGCTTAATGCGTCTACCGTGGTGTGAATTTTGACTTTTGCTCTGTTACTTTTATGCTACCATGTTTGGAATTCTAGGGTTTATGTTTACCATGTTGCCTTATTGTCCGTAGTTGAAAAACACTGCTTTTTTATTGTGTTCAATTCTGTGCAATCGTGTTTCATCTCTGCCTCGTCAACTTGTGAAGGAATTTTTGTAATGGGTGCGAATGGGATCACAATTTTTTGCTTGTCAATTACTACTATTTCACAACCGATATGGCCTTTCCAGTTTTAAAATTGTACTACTCGTTTGGAATTCATTTAATTTATTGCCTTTTCAGTGTTAAAATTATGGAGTTCAATTAATATATTGCGGAAACGATTGTTCTGCATCCTCATGTGTTGTTTCCTTTGTTTTTGTGCACAAGTTTTGTTCTTGTAGCTTGTTTAGTCATTAACAAATTTTAGTTTCAGTTTATGTATGCTTGGAGATACCTTTATTTTCTGTTAATGTTAAGCTTAGATTATCTCTACTCTTACATTTTGTTCTACGTGATGTTCGCTGTTACTGCGAGAGTCGGGGAACTGGTGCTCCTAATATAATATGATAATTAATGTCATAATAGGGGTACTGAGAATGTAGCGTACACCCTCCAATCAGTTTTCATGTCTCAAAAACATTATTCTTCGACTGCACTAATGATATACTGTATAAATTATGTTGTTAGTTCTAGGTCATGTTCCTAAATGATATCAGAAGCTGAACGGTTCTATAAAACCTGTTTATATTGATTGGTTCTTTCCTACGTGACCTTATGCACAAAATAAGGCGGAATGTGTAGCGACTCTTCTCTTAAGTACATTTATTGCAACCTATCATTTTTTACTACTATTTTTGACTTGATCGTTCATGATGTATCATGAAATGTGACATACCATTTAACTCGATCCTTATAGCTGTCTTGATATCTGTGACTAAGTGAATGCTAATTATATGTAGTCATTGAGCAGTTTCGTTGATTGTTCTTTCTACGTAGATCATGTCCAATCAACAAGGAAATGAAGCTGAAGAAATGGAAGAGGAATATGAGATGGAAGATGCAGATGACGATATGGATGATGAGTTCCACGCAGGAGATGCTGGTGGCTCAGATTCTGATATGGACGAATATGAATACTTGGTTCGTTCATACTTTTTAACTTGCAAATTGAACTGTTAGTGGCTGCTTTTTTTTAAACTTATCTTAATTTAAAAAATGAAAATTACATTAAAAGTTTTCATATTGCATGATAGCCAAATGAAATGTCTTGTGTTCGAACGTCACTGCCAGCCATTTATAAATAATTACAGTGTGTGGCTCTGCTGAAATGTTAACCAGTTTGCACGTGAGAAGCGTGATATTATCTAAAAATCAAAAGGTACCTATTTACTATATAATCTTTTAGATGAGCTACCCATTTAGCATTGATCTGATACTCTCACTTTATTGATAATCAGATTTAATCTATATGAATTGCTGAACATCACCTCTTTCCTCGCAGAATAATAGAATGCAAGACACAACTGCGGCTCAAGCTAGAAAGGGCAGAGATATCCAAGGGATTCCCTGGGAGCGGCTGCATGTGACAAGAGAGAAATATAGGCAGACTAGACTAGAACAATATAAGAATTACGAAAACATTCCTAAATCTGGAGAGGGGTCAGAAAAGGTAGATTCTTTATTTTGTTGCTTTATTTAATATTTTCTTGGTTGGTTCTGCTTTGCAATTCAATTTATTTCCTTTTCCGGTTTCAAATAGGATTGCAAATCTACTGAAAAAGGAGGCCCGTACTATGTGTTCAGACGAAATTCAAGATCTGCCAAATCTACCATTTTACATTTTCAGGTATTTGAAATAGTTTGCCGAGGATATTTTCTTTATCGATTCATTAAGTGCTTAGATGCCTTTCTTGTATGAATTTGTACGGCGTATTTAAGTAATGAGTGCGTAAACAAATTGTCTCAAGAGTACAATGCTTGAGCGATTTTCCGTATCTCATCTAATAATACATCCTCCTTGTCTATGATTCTCTGGGGAGCATATTTTCCCATATTATTTTGGTTATTTTGGAAAATTTCTTTTCTTACTCTTTTTTGTGGTCTTAAGTAGAGGCCTTAAGAGCTTGCCTGAATAATGTGTAATGCATAATACTTTCTGTTTCATCCCTGAATATATTTTGTAAATTCACTTGTCTGATGGGATAGCTCGAAAAGCAGAGGGTTTAGGGGAGCAGTTGGCTCAGTTTGAGTAGTCCTAAATCCTGAACGGGTGGTTTGAGCATCGTCCCTAAATATGTGTTGACTTTTTTTCTTCTCTCTGTTCTACCACGACTTGACAGTGTTGAAATTGGATTACTATTGCTTACATGTGATTTTTATTTTTTATATTTTTTTGCAGCTGAGAAATTTGGTATGGGCTACATCAAAACATGATGTCTACTTCCTGTCTCATTTCTCTATCATGCATTGGTCATCATTATCATGCACCAAATCTGAAGTTCTTAATGTATCAGGACATGTAGCACCTTGTGAGGTAGTATTTCACTTTAGCATCTTACTCTCAGTTTTGCTTCTAGTAGACACTCTTTGCGTGTATAATATTGTCCTGCAGGTGTTTCAATCTAACTTATTTCATTATTCTTACCTAATGTAGAAACACCCTGGGAGCTTGTTGGAAGGATTTACCCAGACTCAGGTCAGCACGGTAGCAGTGAAAGATAAGTTGCTAGTTGCTGGAGGTTTTCAGGGGGAACTTATCTGCAAGGTGTGCATTCATTACAATATCTTTATTTAATGGTGTTACAGTTTTATTTATTTTTGCTTTGTCCAGCATATTCTGCCCTCATCTTTTGCGGGTAAACTGTTTTGCTTGACTGACAGGTGGTGTGGTTTCTGCTGGCAGTTATATTGTTATTGGATTTAAGTTTTAACTGGCAAAGACATGCTATTTGTAGATTCTTTCAATTCGTTCAACTAATAATCTGGACTTTTACTTACAAATACCTTCAACTAGCCAGACAGTCCTAAATATGCATATAACAGATATAATCTGTTTACTATTCTTTTCATTCGTGGTAGTTGTGATAAATTCTTAATTGACTATTCAGTTTCTCGCACAAAACTAATGACTATTGCTAGAATATTAGCTATCCATTTCCTCCTGTTTCGTTGCAGAATCTGGATAGGCCTGGAGTTTCCTACTGTACTCGGACTACTTATGAAGATAATGCCATCACTAATGCAGTTGAGATATATACATCTAGCAGGTATCTGCTCTTTACCTATGTTTGTGGATTTTTTGTTTCTCTCTCTACCTGTGACCCCCCTTCTTTTCTTTTTGTCCCCTTCTTTTTGTTTTGCTGGTTGGCCATTCATGAAAGTGTCTTTCTTATTCCAGTGGGGCAGTGCATTTTGTGTCTTCGAATAATGACAATGGAGTTAGAGACTTTGATATGGAGAAATTTCAACCATCTAACCATTTTCGATTTACATGGCCAGTCAATGTGAGTCTCTGGCCATCTTTTTGTGCATGTACATTCACATATGTGTTTTGATATCAACCAGTTTATAGACTGACATTACACACTTGCACGTACACAAGTTATTTAAGTGTGCTTTTGTGAGTTGGTTACCTGCCTCTATATGTATATTAAAGTAACCCTACTGTGATGGGAATTATTGGAGTACTTTTCTAGGTAGCTAATTGGGGTGGGACCAATTCAACATTTTTTCTGCAACTTTGGGGTGCAAAATCTTGTTGCCTAACCTGAGATTGTCATTTATGCCTACAATTGCATGAGTTATTTTCAAATGCAAGTGTAGTCCTTTAATATTTCGTGATGATGTTAACCTGACTTTACTTCATGCAGCATACTTCCCTAAGTCCCGATGGTAAGCTTCTTGCTATTGTTGGTGATGACCCGGCGGGTATGTTAGTGGATTCCAGGACTGGAAAGGTATACGAGTCTTTCCTTGCACCACAGAGACTTCCGTGCTAAGTAATGATGGGTTCCTAATCTTGTATCTATGTTTGCAGGCAATTGCATCTTTTCAGGGTCACTTGGACTACTCATTTGCATCAGCTTGGCACCCTGGTGGATTGACCTTTGCTACCGGGAACCAGGACAAAACCTGCCGAGTTTGGGATATCCGGAATCTTTCAGCATCAGTCACTGCCTTGAAGGGAAACCTTGGAGCCATTCGTTCAATCCGCTATACATCAGATGGCAGATTCATGGCTATGGCAGAACCTGCAGATTTTGTCCATGTATTTGATGTCAATAGTGGGTATGAGAAGGAGCAGGAAATCGATTTCTTTGGCGAGATATCCGGTATGTCATTTAGTCCGGATACAGAATCCCTCTTCATTGGAGTGTGGGACCGTACATATGGTAGCCTTCTTGAGTTTGGCAGACAAAGGGAGTACTCATACCTCGACACTATTGTCTGAGCGGGTTTTGTTATGCGAGCCGGACGAAGGTGTATAGTTGTCATGTTGTGCAATGCAATTTATTTTGGTATCCTAGTTTAGAGGTTTGGTCAAGTGATGATCAGATGCTATGAGTGAAGGGTGTACAGTGAGGATAGATAGTTATGGTGAAATGGTTGTGCATATCCAACTAGGGATATGAGTGTGTGTCATGATTAAATTTTAAAACAAACAATAGCTATGGAGGTCAGGAATCTTGTCATATTTGGTTTGTGAAAAATTGGACTTGTTACCTTTTCTGCTCTTGGACAAATTTAATTTCGTTTTCCAATTTGCTGTTTCTCTTCATTTTTAGTGGGTTTTGGATAATTTAGTTAATGGAATGGAAAACAACCAATCTTTAATCAAGTTCTTTAATACTTCCTCTGTCCCACACTACTCGCACCTTTCCTTTTGGGCACGGAGATTAAGGAATGAGTGATAGACAAAATCAACAATTACGGCTGTAGGTATAAATTGTTACAAAATATGTAAAGAGTGCAAATAATTTGGGACGCCCAGAAAGGAAATAAGTGTAAGTAGTGCGGGACGGAGGGAGTACAATAATTGTAATGTAATTGACAAACCTCACTCTGTATGAAGAGAGTACGGTCGACAACACAAAATCAAGTTATTTAATATCACATGGTCTTGCTTTTTGGTGTTTGGCCAAAGCTCATATAATCATGTACTCTATTTGTTAAAGCATCTGCAACGGTGGACGGATACCGTCCGTCCGTGCGGCACGGAGGAGGTCGTCCGCTGGCACGGCGCTGCTCGATGCATCGAGCACGTCCGTGCCAGCGAACAGGTGACGTGGCGGCACGTGATTGGGAAACGGCATAGCCGTTGCCTTTGAATATTTTTAATTTTTTTTTAAAAAAATTCGGTATTTAATTTTAAAAATTGATAAAAAATAAAAAAAATATTTTCCAAATCCCAAAAATGTGGCCGTATTTTGCCCGTTTTTATGAAATTTTTTGATTTTTTTTTCCCCAAAATCATCTATAAATACACACATTCATCATCCATTTATCACATCAAATCATCTCTCATTCATAATTCTCATACATACTATCTACACCTTCATCTCTCACTCAAAACCTCAAATGAATTTCACCCATCTTATGGCGGAAGCGGAGCGCGAAGAACAAGAATACTACGAACAACATCGTGCCGCTTACGAAGCATATGTCGCGGCGAATACCCCCGCTCCTCCTCCTCAACGAACTAGATCAACTCGCCGCTACATCCATCGTGACCGGGAGGGAGCCCACGAAAGGCTCGTTGCCGACTACTTTGCCGACCAGCCGCGGTTTCCGGCAGATTACTTCAGGCGCCGTTTTCGCATGTCAAAGCGCTTGTTTATGCGAATTGTCAACACATTGTCCGCACGTGTTGAATTCTTCCAAACAGGTCAAGATGCAGCCGGCCGGTAAAGTATCACGCCGTTGCAGAAGTGTACGTGTGCCATCCGACAACTCGCTACTGGGCAAACGACCGACCTCTTCGACGAGTATTTGCATATCGGTGAGTCCACTAGAATCCTTTGTCTAAAATTTTTTTGCGAGGGCTTTCGTTCAGCTTTCGGTGATGAATTCCTTCGGGTACCCACCACCGATGATTGCCAACGGTTGCTTCGTCTTCACGAATCAGTCCATGGCTTTCTCGGAATGCTTGGCAGCATTGACTGCATGCATTGGAGGTGGAAGAATTGCCCGACTGCTTGGAGGGGGCAACACCTAAGCGGTCACAAAGGCGGCGACCCAACACTTATCCTTGAGGCGGTCGCCGACTACCGCCTATGAATTTGGCATGCATATTTCGGCGTTGCCGGATCCAACAACGACTTGAACGTGCTCTATTCTTCACCACTCTTCAATGATGTGATGAATGGTGTAGCACCGGCGATCGACTTCACCATCAACGGAAATACATACCACATGGGTTACTATCTCGCCGATGGTATCTACCCAAGGTGGTCGACTTTCGTGAAGACGCTCAGCAACCAGCACGACCCGAAAGGGGTTCTTTTTGCGCAGCGTCAAGAGTCCGCGCGGAAAGACGTCGAAAGAGCCTTTGGGGTCCTTCAAGCCCGATTCAACATTGTGAAGGCCCCGGCTCGGCTTTGGTACGTGAATAATATCACCGACATCATGTACACGTGTATTATCATACACAACATGATCATAGTCGACGAAGGACCGAAGGCGGCTAGCTTTTACGACGAGGATGAAGCCGGAAGCTCAACCGCGAGGTCTCCCCCACGCCGAGGTGTGCATACGGCGGTGGGCCAGAGGATCGAGACAAAACACACAATGCGCGATACCCGAACACACATTGAGCTACAAGAAGACCTAATCAAACACATGTTGGCGAAATTCGGCAACGAGTAGTAGTTTTTTTATTTTTAGTATTTTAATTATGTAATTTTTAATTTTTAGGATTTTAATTATGTCGTTTTTATATTATTTGTCATTTGTAATATTATTTAGGTTTTTTTTAATGAATTTTAATATTATGGAAATGTTTTTGTTTAATTGAATTGTGCTCGTCCTTGCGGAAGAGCACAGCTGTGGGTGTTGTGCTCTTGCCAGAGAGCAGGCAGAAAAAGTGGGGTCGGGCCTACAACCGAACTCGCTGGCAAGAGCACGGTGGTGGGTGCTCTTACAGTGTGCTTGTTTAGGTATGTAAAATATTGAAACATGGAGTACTAAACGTCTACACAATTTAAAACCCTTTTCACATGTTATGTAGGATGGAAATTTCTAGAGCATAGCGATTTTATACAGGAGTAGTATTCCATAATAAAATTTCTCCAAAAATAAAAATGAAGAAAGAAATCCATATGGATCGGGATTGAACCCAGAGTGAATCGAACACGCAATCTTCTGATCTAGAGTCAGACGGGCTACCATTGCGCCACGGATCCTGGTTGTTAAATAGAGACTACGAAATTAATAACATAACTACTACAAATAAGGAACGAAATGCACCAAATATCTCTGATCCAGACCCAACCAATGAGGCGGCGCCATATCAGCGTTCAAAATCTTCGTTTCGCAGCTCCAATTCGTTCACCGCCTCACAAAATCCCCTTCTCCTCCGCCCCAATTATAAACCTCATCTTTGATTAATCCAATCCCACCACCACTTCCAATCCAATCCAAATCTCCACCGCAACCACAATCGCCATGGCCTCCGCCTTGTTCTCCGCCCCAACCTTCCAAGGCCTCCGCCCACTGAACAAGGCCACCGACTCCTCCTCCCTCCTCCTCTCCAAGCCCGCCTCCGCCACCTTCCGCCGCAGCACCAAGCGCAGTGGCGCCGGATTGGCCGTGAAGGCGGAGCTGAATCCGTCGCTGGTGATAAGCCTGAGCACGGGACTGTCGCTGTTCCTAGGCAGGTTCGTGTTCTTCAACTTCCAGAGGGAGAACGTGGCGAAGCAGGTGCCGGAGCAGAACGGGATCTCGCACTTCGAGGCCGGAGACGTCCGCGCCAAGGAGTACGTCAGCCTCCTCAAATCGAACGATCCTGTTGGATTCAACATCGTCGACGTGCTGGCGTGGGGATCCATCGGCCACATCGTCGCCTACTACGTTCTCGCCACCTCTAGCAATGGCTACGACCCCAGCTTCTTCGGTTGAAATTTGAATTTGAATTTCAAACCCTAGCTATATCTACTGTATTCTAGCAGCTGTTGTGTGTATACATTCTCATTTACTTTTGCTCAATCTGTCGTCGTCTTCTTCCCATTCATCTACTGAAACGCTCTTTTTGATTGCTTAATCTATCTGTGAAACAAATCTAAATCAATTTAAACAAACACACGTGGCTTTCCTATCGCCACCTTCTTCCTCGTTTCCAAACAACTTGATGGTTCCATATTGAAGACTTCAACATTCACTCGAGATGAAAGTGAAAATGAGTTATGTTTGCATTCATAAACGTATAATCAAAATTATAAAAATTTTATTTTAATTAATAGCACCTACTCCTCCATCCCAAAAAAGGCAAAAACCACTCTTCAACCCCAGAAAGGTGCGAGCCCGCAACGCAGCAAAACACTGCACCGCATTGCTATTTTGAGCGATGCGAAGCCATTCTTCACATGTTGATGTCCTAAAATAAAACTATAGACAATTTATATCGACGTTGATGTCCAAGACAATTTAAATTACTATGACATTTGGAACCCATAATATATGGTTTATTTGTAAAATATAATCATAAATTAGGCCGTTGACGAATGCATTCCTAGTTAAGTTTTACATTTATTTTATAGATGCAAATCGGAGCATAATTTTATTCTAGTACTACAACTTTGGGTAGGGTGCTAGTTCTTTATCAACTTGACACCCGTGAATTATATTTTAAGCAATCTTGCAGATAAACACACCTTTTATTGAGAAAATTATTGTATAACATGTTTATTCTATTATTCTCTCTTTTCTTTATCATGCACAAAAAGGGTGAAATGGCTTTGAAAACACTCAAATCAAATGTGGAGTATCATACATCAGACTCCCCATTTTTCTAAGAAAATTCATTAGTTTTCGTCTTTAGCCATATTGACTGTTCCTCTAAAATAAAGGGGCTTCTCAGAAGCGTTAGATTCACGGTATTCCTTCTACTTTTCTTTCTTCACCACCCATTATAATTTTTCTATTCACAGATGAATATATATTTATTCCATTTTTAATCTTGAAATCGATTTGGAAGACTAAAACTTATGTGTTGCAATTCTACACGTAAGAATACATAGCTAAAAAAAGTTAACCGACTTAATTAGTCTAAAAATAAAACTACTTTTCTTAACCACAAATTTCAGGGAATAAGATGTTTACGGATTAAACATATTTCATAATAGTAGTATTTATGTACAAATGAGATAGTGTGAAAAAAAAAGTAGGAAATGACTATAGAGTACTCCTATTAAAATTTTAAAAAAAAATTAAAATGAAATTTACTCTTGGTCGTCGAACGATCGAGCTTTCAGCCATATGGGGTTGGAACAGTTGCATTGTGAGTGCTCTTACACTATATAAATCAAGAATAATAAAAAAAAGTGAATGAAATTTATTGAAGGGGTATTTAATAAATAGTACTCCCTCTGTTCCATAGTAGTGGAGGCATTTCTTTCCGGCACGGAAATTTAGAAAAAATGTGTTAAGTGAGTTAAGTAAAGGAAGAATAAAGTAGGAAATGAAAAAGGTAGAGAGATGAAGAGAGAATAAAATAAGAGAGAGTAAAGTAAGTGAGAAGAAATGTGTTGACTTTTACTAAAAAGGGAAATGGCTCCACTATTATGGAACGTACCAAAATAGCAAAATGACTCTACGAATGGAACGGAGGGAGTAGTAATTAAAAAAAATTGGCTATGTGAAGAGCGGCGGGGTTAGAAATGGAAGGGTGGTTTTACTTTTAGGCGTAGAGTGAAAAACCCTATTTTAATTCAATAATTATGATCAATCTGTAAGCGTTAACATTAGAAATGATTAAAATGCTATTTATCTGAGCCGTAATTGTTTGCTCTCCAAAATTAATAAAATGTCAAACGGCCCATCTTCGGAAGCGCCTATGACAATATACAGTTCATATCCCAAACCCGAAGCTCAATATCAACAGATTATTCAAAATCCTGATTTTTTCCTGGACAAGCTTCGCGCCTTTCACGATTTCTACGGCACAAACTTCCGGTATCTCTCCTGCTCCGCCTCGTTCACTTTGTTTACTGCTTTTTTTCTGCTGCGATGGTGTTTTAGTTACTTTTTTTTTGAATAATTTGTTTCGAGCTGCATAATTTGCTTGTGCATGTTGTTTTGGCGGTGTTGGAGTGTTGGTAGACCTGATTTGAGCTGATTTGTGCTTTTGATTTAATATATTCCAACTTTTTTTGGGGGTAAGGATTTAGTAGGGGTTTTTGATTTCTGGTTTTGTTATTTGAAAAGAGTGCTCGCGATGTCCTTTCTCGTAGGAAAAATAATTTGTGGAAGAGTATCTTTTAGTAATATTGGAAAAACCTATGTACTGCACTATTGTATTGATAGTTATAGTGACTGCTGATATGTTTCTCATCCAATTTACTTTGAGGAACACATTTTGTTTATTTTTGCAAATACTATGGTAGTTCAACAGATGGTGCTGCAATTTTGGCTTTCAACTATAGATGGCTTTCAACAAATGTGTACCAATAAGATGTCTGACTTTTATAAAATTTGTGCTGCGTCTTCGACGGGGTTCTATTCTATTTGTACACATCTAGGGCATGTACATAGTGTCTTATATGTGTAGAAATAAAGAAAGCGGTTCTTACTTTTTGTCCTGTGTATTTGTTGATTTGTTTCACTCGAATGCTGGTGCTGGTGTTTGGCTTTTATTTGCGTTTGAGCATAGTGTATAGAAAATGAAACCTGCATGTGCGTATAAATGATTAGCTTTTGGAGTGTTAGTATCATGTCATACATGACTTTTATATAGATAATGAGGTTTTAGAGTAAAAATGTCTCGTTTGGGAGGTATTTCCGTGAAAATGAATTTTGAATTTTAAACTTGCAAGAGAGGTCAGTGGTTATATCATACTATATGATATGCCCTATTGTGATTCAGGGAAATGTTGTACCTATTGTACTATGATTTGCCTCTTTAATGAAATCATGAATTCTGTTTTGGCTATTCATAATTATGGTCCTTTACAGAAAAACATCTTAGGGAGTAGGGACTCACAATCTAGATATTCCGTTTATGTATATCTTCATTGCACTCTTTGGCTACTACTTTAACATATAACTATAGCATGGAAGAAGAAAATAATTTTTTGATCCATGAACAAATTCATGATGTTGGGAGTATGAACTTGCTTATGACATAGGATTAGATCAATTGGCAATTGTTCGAACTTTTAGTTCAAGTGAAATTAGTTGTTTCAGTCCCATTCCATGTGAATCAAGTTTCATATCTGAGACTTGTTATGTATTTTGTGTAATGATAGTAGCTATAATTACTGCTTTTAGAGTTGCATAATCTTTTTGTTTCTCACCTGCATATTCCTATTGCATGCATCTGAAACCTGACTTCGGCACAATAGAAAATATAGTGATTTGCGTTGATGCAAATCAATGTTATCAAATAGCAGCTATGGCGGTTCCATGGCGCTATGGCATGGCGTTCGGTGATGGAAACGCCATAGTACTATGGCGCTGCCATAGCACCGCTATATCTGTCATTTGACAACATTGCGTGTGTACTGCATTTAGGAATGGGGCATTATGCAAGAAACATGGAGATTAGAGTTGTATTTTATGCTTTTTAATTGTTTTAATAGTTTTAGATGTTATATTTTTATTATTTTCTAAATTTTGAATTATATATAAATATATAAGTATTATTTTATTTATTTAATTATTGACCGCCATATCCGCCATACTAATACGCCATATCCCTGCGGCGGTTTTTAGGCAAACCGCCATAAGCCGCCATACTAGATTGATAACATTGATGCAAATTAGGTGATCATTGCAACCACATGCAAAATTGTTGAGAAATCACTCACTAACTCGTATTAACTTATGTCCTTCGCTGTTTAGGGTCCCTATTGTGGGAGGGAGTTCTTTAGATCTGCATCAACTTTTTATAGAGGTGACCACTCGAGGTGGTATTGAAAAAGTATGCTTTCTTAACTCTTCGGATCATTCCTATCTGTATCTTTTTTATTGTACATTTTAGATTGTAATAAATGACTGCTCATGGTGCGTTTTCCTTTCATAATTAAGTTTTTTTTTTCTGTTTGTTGAAAAAAATGTTACTGTAATGTTTCATAGATACCCACTGTTTAAAAGTAACATTTTAAATCATGAAAATCATGATATGAGGAGTTATCTTTTTTGAGTTTTTGTTATAAGAGTTTGAATAGCACTTGACATTAAACTTTCTCTAACTTTTTCTGATTAATTACTCGGGAAAATTCATTTACAGGTTGGGAATTGGGATCACTTTTTACATATTAACCTTTAGGGGAGTGATCTATTGCTAACTCATCATTTAATTGCTAACTACAACTAATTTAAGACCATAGGATTTTAGAAATCTTGTGGTCTAATATTTTCCACGTGTAATTTTCATTTTTATAATTAAATCGAAAAAGAAAAAAAAACTACCAAATTAGGGTTTTGGATGAAAATGTCAATATAGTGTTTCGAAAATATCAACACAATGCTTTGAACACAATGCTTTGAGAATGTTAACACATTGCTTATATTGACATTCTACATGTATTATATTGACATATTTTATATACTATGTTGACATTTGTTGCTGTACGAAAAAATTGGAAATTTTTGAATTTTTTTTCAATTTTTGACATCGAAACATATGCAAGTGAGATCTCGCTAGAATTCTTATGAAATTATCTTTAATTTGATATATGTTGTGCGAAAACATAATTTAAATCGAAAAAGTTATATGCGTTTTAAAGTTATGAGATATTTTTCAGAAATTAGTTATAACTAATTTGTTGTAAATTGACCTTAATACCCTTATTGACATTTTTTGTTGATCGTATTGACATTCCGGGGCTGATGATCTATGCCCTTGATTTGAATATCTAATGGCTATTATTTAATTGTAGTTAGCAATTAAGTATTGAGTTAACAATATAACACTCCCCTTAAACTTTATACATCATTATTCTATGACTCAATCTGTAGACTTGCCTTTCTTGCTTAGTGAAAGGATAAGGGGACTTGTGATGTTAGCATGTGGATTTAAATTTTACATCAGATTTTCTGTAGAGGAAATGACTGGTACTTTCCGGATGAACAATGAAAATTTTGTGAACCATAAGTGGTTAGATGATTCTTCGGCAACACTATATTATGAGCAGCAGTGCCAGCAGGTAGTGGGTATTTAATGGATGCTCTAAAATAACTTGGCAAAGTTGGCGAGATCATACTGATTGGCTGAAGCTGATTACTAGTTCTACACTTATACTATTTCCATAACTTAAAAGTTTATTTTGATGTGCTTTTCTAACTATTATATATACATGTGGCAGGTGAATATCTAATGGCTATTATTTAATTGTAGTTAGCAATTAAGTATTGAGTTAGCAATATAACACTCCCCTTAAACTTTATATATCATTATTCTATGACTCAATCTGTAGACTTGCCTTTCTTGCTTAGTGAAAGGATAAGGGGACTTGTGACGTTAGCATGTGGATTTAAATTTTACATCAGATTTTCTGTAGAGGAAATGACTGGTACTTTCCGGATGAACAATGAAAATTTTGTGAACCATAAGTGGTTAGATGATTCTTCGGCAACACTATATTATGAGCAGCAGTGCCAGCAGGTAGTGGGTATTTAATGGATGCTCTAAAATAACTTGGCAAAGTTGGCGAGATCATACTGATTGGCTGAAGCTGATTACTAGTTCTACACTTACACTATTTCCATAACTTAAAAGTTTATTTTGATGTGCTTTTCTAACTATTATATATACATGTGGCAGGTGATAAAAGAACGCAGATGGAAGGAAATCATTGCTGCTTTCAACTTCCCAACTTCTATTACCAGTGCATCATTTGTTTTGCGAAAGTACTATCTCTCGCTGCTTTATCATTTTGAGCAGGTTTGTTATTTTCAGAAAGAAGAACCAACCGTTATAGCAGCAGGTACCTTCACAACTTGATTATAGTATTCTTCTTCTTTGCCTTCGAGTTTTTCCTGGCGTATAGCTTTTAATCTGCCCAAAACTGTTAAATAGGTCAAACATTGTCATATGGGGATGATGATTGTGCTGCATCTGAGAAGCTCTCAGGTGGGGATTCAATACAGCTATATATATAGCGTTTTGACTTGCTTATTCTTGAAAATATTAACATGGGACCGCATTATGTGATAAGCAGCAAATTCTAACTTGGGTGATGGAAGCTTAATCTCTGGAACAATAGATGGAAAATTTGACGATGGATATTTAGTTACAATGAAGGTGGGATCTGAAGTTCTGAAAGGCGTCCTTTATCACTCATGTCCAGAACAGGATGCATACCAAAGTCGTAGCACTTCTGACGAGCCTGTTCACCTTTGCCGGCGAAAGAATCATACAGCTGTTAAAGACCCAGCTCATCCCAAGCGAAATAGAAGCGGTTACACCTTCTTTTTTGCAGAGCAATACCAGATACTGAGGCCTGCATACCATGGACAAGAAAGAGCTATCAGCAAAAAAATTGGGCATCTATGGAGCAATTTGGCGGAGGCTGAAAAACAGGTAAAATAAAAGTACTCCTGACAGTTGGGAAACTTATTTGCTGTATCTTCTGATTTCTGCTTAAAATAGATTATAGCTGCTAATATAGTTGTAAATAGCCAATTCTTGTTTGAGTTATTTTCCTTTGCAAAGCATGTTTTTGTGTGGCCCTTGGCCCCTTGTTGTGGAAACTGGAAACTGGAAACTGGAAACCTCAAAGATGATAAGGCTTAGGCTTTAATATAGCTACTAGATCTCTGTATATCCAGGGACTAGCGTAATGACTTGCCCAAGTCTTGTCGGTTTAATTCCTCCTTGTCTGTAGTAAGTAACAATATTAATAGATAAAAGGGTAGTGAAACAAGGCAGGATCCATAGATATTCACTCTTGCTGTCTTGTTCTCACAACCTATTGTCAATTGTAACCCCACCCCTACCCCCAAACAAAAACTATTGCACTACTATTGTCTCTCCCATCAGGCCTTAATAAAACTGCTTTTGAATTGTGCTATTCACTTGACCTGGAACTTCACCGTTGTGTTTTCTGTAGGATGTAAAATGCTTCTTTGATCATTGATAGGAGCTCTCAGTTCCAACTCATACACACATGCATAGAAAATTGAAATATAGTACTCCCTCCGTCCCATAATAGATGTCACACTTTCCTTTTTAGTTTGTCCCACAAAAGATGTCACATTTCCATTTTTGGAAAAAGTTCTCTCTCACATTAATATAAATATGCTATTTTCTCTCTCCATCTAACACACAAAATAATATCTCCTAAAATCTTGGGCCATTCTTCAACTATGCCATCTATTATGGGACAAGGGAGTACTAATCCTGGGACTTGTACTCTTGAATCTGAAATGCTGAGATAAAAAGACACAATTGTATCTTGCAAATACTTGCTTAACTCTACGGTGATATCAGGTATACCAGGAGAAGGGTTTACGAGACAAGGAAAGATACAAAGCTGAAATGTTGGAGTACAAGTCATCCCAACAAATGCAAGGCTAACAGGCTTTACTGTTGGTTACTTGTGATGTCTGCTTTCGAGGGAATCAATTCTCCAGGTCTTCATTTTCCTCTCTCCCTCCCTCTCTCTCTCTCTCCCCTTTTTTATATTGTTGGTAGAGAAACGACTTAGAAGTTGCTGCGATCTTTCTAATTGACAACGAAGAAGAATTCATATGAACAGAATGAGAACTTTTTTCCTTGAGGAATATGGAATATGTCAATTGACTTTTATAACTTTGGCCCACCAATCGGGCAGTGCCTACTCAGCTAGAATTTCATCCCCTCGCCCCAACCCGCGGTCCGGGAGCCTTTGCTTGTTGAGTATTAGCCGTCTGAGGTGTGCTTCAACCAAATTCTAGGTCACTCAACCACTTGTCCATGTTTCGAACTTTCTCCCAAGTTTAACATACTTGAAAGACCTTTTGTTATATGTGTGATAGATTCGCATCGTGGCTTTTAGAATATTCGTCTTGCTTGCATCGATTGACCGCTATTTCTATCCGTTGTTGTAGATAGCACAAAAGTTTTACATTTCTAGGCTCTCTTGGTAGAAATGTGATCAAATATATAGTACGCAGTAGGATGCCGACTAACCACGTTCTACGATTCAACAACTCTCTCTCCGATAGGCTTGGTTTTTTGGCTCTTTTTTTAATAATCGAATCTTTGCTTGACATACACTTCACAAATCCACGTATGTTGCATATGGACAACTAACTCATCGGAAAGTTGGATGCCGTCAATACTTAGGTAGGGATGTCGGGGATATACACCTTGGTGCACTGATGACTGACCAGAACCTTAAATAATAGAGAAATTAGATCATAGCCTTTACGAACGAACCAATCATGCCATTGATTTTGATTGGTGTCGCCAGACAGTAAAATTTGTTGTGAACAAAAAGAAAAAATTGATAAATTGAGTGAATGTTAGTAAATACTCACGTGGTAACTTGTACGTGGAAAATACTTAAATCTATAAATAAATATACATAATATAGCCATTGATTTTGATTGGTGTCGCTGGACAGTGAAATTTGTTGTGAATAAAAAAGAAAAAATTTAAAAATTGAGAGGAATGTTGGGAAAACTCGTGTGTAAACTTTTATGTGGAAAATACTTGTGATAAATGAAAAACAATTATAAGTTGATCGTTAAGATAAATGAAAAATCATTATTAATGCAATACGTCGAGGGTTTAAGTCATAATTAAAATAAATGAGAAATTATTATTGATCCCCAACTAGTCTTTATTTGTAATAGCCGCCTGACAAGTTGATCAACCTGCGGGTAGCGTAATTAAAGACAAGTTGATCACAAAACCTGTTTCTTTCTGATTTTACAATTTTTTACTATAACTATTTGACATACATCACAAAACAAATTTATTCTCATCAACAATCAACATCTTCATATCCTGAATTTGTATAAAGGTATAATCTTTATTACATAAGAAGTGAAGAAGCAAGAAGAAAGAAAGGGCTGCAAAATCAGAGGCAATACACATTGAAATTCTTTATAAGAAGAGAGCTTACTCAAGGGATTGATCTACACATCTACTTCTGGAAGAAAAAGATGTAACCATCACCCGAAAAAAAAGGAGGGAAGTCAAGAGCTCCTAGTACTAGAACTAGAACAAGAACTAGGTGGGAACAACCTCCACATAATCTCCCGAAAATTGGAGTATAAATACGCCCAAGATGACGAACAACAAAACTAGTTGCATCACGAAACAAGAACCGTGCTTAAACGCCCCCTTCTGCAGCTTCAATATTTCATCCGCACTTGCAATTTCTTCGCAGAAGTTCTCCAACTTGTCAGCCTGTTTCTTAAGCGACGCAGCCTTGTGTTCAGCATCTCCGAGTTGGTGGAGTACCTGCGTCTGCACTGAACTCAGAGCCTTTTGTTCTTCTAATGCAGTAATTTGATCAACAGCAGCAACCCTCATCTTTTGTACCGTTCTTGATAATACCAAATACTCTAGTTCAGCTTCAACCTTCTGCTTGAAGAGGTCTTCCAGCTCGGTTACAACATCACTAGTTCCTCTTTGTGATTGCAAAAAGCTTTGTGAGCCCTCACCGCTTGTTTCTTGAAGTTTTTGCTCTACATCTATGAACTCATAGCATAAATCTGAAACAGGACCATCTACTGATACATCATTTCCAATTTCCTTAAACTTAAGCACCTCTGCATCATAATACACCATGACAACTGATCAGAAAAGAACAACAATACTAATCGCACAAAGCTGACATTTTTTCAACGCATATGATTTGAAAAACTTGCAAAAATGAATTACTATCATTTATCAGGGTGATTGAAAAGAATGCAAACCTGCTTCTAGTGCTTCTTGTGCAGACTGGAGTGCGCGCATAGATTCAGATAGCGGATCCTTATCTCTTATGGGACCATGATTCTCATTTTCTTCTTCAGGTGAAAAGTCCTCAAACCCTCCCCTCCCACTATCATTCCCATATCCACTTTGATTTCCATCCTTTCCTTGCTTCCCAATGCCCTGAACTTCGTCGCCATTTTGTCCATCATACTCATTTATTCCTTCACTCAGTCTCCCATTATTCAAAGAGAAGGCTCCCTGCATAAACACAAAATTGAAGCTCCGCGAGTCAGATTCCACGCTGGAATGAGAGTTTTCTTTCTCGATTTTGACCCGTTCCCCTCTAGCCTTCTTGCTGGCCTCAATCCGACCTTTTCCATGCTGGCCATACTGCACAGCATGCGTCAAATTCTTCCCATTGTAACTACTTATCTTGCTCTTATCGCGTGGAAATCCCCCAATCACCGGTATCTCATACCTCATCCTTGGAGCACTAGCTGCAGTAGAGGACTTGCTACTCCGATCCTCACTATTCTCAGAATCAGTTCCAGCTGCAAACAATGGACTCAGTCCCAAACTCGACTCATCAAGCAGAGCAGAACCATCGAAATTCCTAACCACAGCATTCGTGGAAGAAACAGAGCCCTCGCTCTTCTGCGCCCGTTTGCTAGGGTTAGAAGACACCTCACGCGGAGAGTCCTGCGCCACCACAGCAACAGCATCAGTGCCACTATCCCCATCTCTGTTAACATCTCTCTTGATCCTCCTCCATTTCTTCAATCCAAACCCTTTCCTCGTAGGAGTTGGAGTCGACACATCAGGCTTCAGCTCCACATCAGCTCCCTTCAGATTCAACTCGTCCCTATCGCTATTTTCCACTCCATGAGAACCATTAGCTTGAACCTTAGATTCACTCGCACTCCCCAGTTTATCCAAAATCAAATCACTCGCAATTCCCTCATTATCTTCTATTAATTCACGAACCAAACAATCGTTCTCCATATATAAGAAAATCGACTAATCGCAGCTGGAAAACATCATTACTCAAGTACGACACTCCAAAGTGATGATCCAGATCAAGATCGAGAACAACCAACCATCATTCCAGCTCACGGGATTATCCAAGACCTCAAATCAATGATTCATTCCCCAAACGGAATATTGATTGCAATAATTGATTCAAGCAGAAGTGAATTCCGAAGCTAGAAACAAACAATTCATGGGGCGAAAACGAAATTGGAGGAAGTGAAGTGTGATTAACAGCGTACCTTGGGTTTGGTCTCCGCAAATTAAAAAAAAAGGTTGAAAATTATTTGGGGGAGAAATGGAAACCCTAGATGGGGAGATCGATGGATTTAGATCAGGAAATTTTAATCCTCATATTCTTATTCTTAATAATAAAAAAAAATCAAGAAAAGAAGAACAGTTGGAAAATGAATTCGGTGGAATCAACGTGGGATTGGGCCCACTCCACTCATGACCTGACTATTTTCTATTTTAATAATATTAATACATCTGCCAAGATCAATATTTCCCATTGTTACTATTTTATTTTATTTTATTTTATTTTATTTTATTTTATTTGGATCGAATGTACTACTATAATTAATTATTCTGAGGATTGCATCTTAATTCTATTTTACATCAATATTTAATTGTGTGGCTTGATTTTTGAAATACTAATAAATTAAATGAGGAGTGTTAAATTTCATATCGGTTGTAAGGGCATCATTAACTCCGGCCCGGTTTCACGCCTCAAGTCTCCTCCAGGTCATTATTCCTCTACAGTTGCGGCCTAGGCCCCAACTGCTCTAACCCTGCAGGCTACAACCCGGGCCGCAACTAATAATTGACACTATTCACAACTTCAACATATTTGACTCGTAAATGCAATACGTTGAACAATAAAAATCGGGAAATTGCATTGTTCAGTAGAAATTAACATTACAAATCCTAGAGAAAGCAAATTAAAAATACAAGTCATAGAAACCCGGGCCACAACTACTACTTCTTCATTTGGGCGCGAAGGTAGGCGATCATCTCACGGTGCAACTCGAGATCGAACTCCGACATCGTCAAGGTATCCCTTGATGTCAACTCCGTCAGCTGGCTCATCCGCCATGTAATACTCATCTCCGACAAAGAGTCGGACATCTTATCCAGAGACGGATTGATCGGCGGTGGCACCATAGCGGAGTTGCTCGCAGTTGTCTTCCCCTTTGCTTTCCTCTTTGCTGCCTTTGTTCCCATCGGACGGCTCTGAATGCTAGGAGAGGAGCCGAAGACGTCGTCGTCCGTAACGTTGAGGTCGATCGCCGGACCTCCTTCGCTCGAAGAGTAGTTTCCGGAGGCGGAAACTTTGGTTCCCTTCGCCGCCCCAGTTGCCGTCGGCTCGGCACCGCTGGTGTACTTCGGGCTCTTCTCGACGAGCTTCCAAACGTCGAAGTACTTGAAGGCCTTCTTCCCGTCAACGAAGAACGCCTCCTTCGCCTTCTCGACGAGGTCCGCCTCGCTGTGCCCGCTCGGCCACATTCGCACTACGTTGGCCCACTTTCCATTCCACTTGCTCATATCCGCCTGGACCCGAACCCAATGCTTACGCAGCTTCACGTAGCTACGCTCGATCGACCCTTTAGGACGCCCAGCGTTATACTTCTTAGCAATCCGCTCCCAGAAAACCTTGCCGGACTGCTGGTTGCCGATGATAGGATCCTCGGCGACGTCGACGTAGTTCCTCGCAAGCCACATTGTCTCTTGTGGACTGTACTTCTTCGGGCCATCCTCCTCGCCGACCTTGCCCTTGCCCCGCCCTTGAGCGGGCTCCATCTCACTAATCTCGAACTCTTCGGTGTTGACCGGCGATGTTACGTTGACGTTGCTACCGACTCCCGGACTAGGCGTCGACTGCGATGGTGGCGATGCCGGTATGTACCAATTGTTCGAGTTGACGAACTCGTCTATCTGACGTTCATCGCTGTTGAACCAATCCATTGACGCCGAAACAAAGGGTATAATAGATGATTGAAATGGATAATGCACGTCAAAATGATGCACAATAGTCTCGTATTTATAGAAACAAAATCGAAAAAAAAAACTAATTTTTGGGGACTTGCGGCCCGGCTTGAAGAGCATGTAACGCTGGGCCGAGACTCACAGGATGCGGCCCGTGCCCGATTAACGCCGGCCAGGCCGGGCCGCGGGACCGTCACCGAGCCGCAAATGCGGCCCCGGGACCGGCCTGGGCTGTGACTCTCCTCCATCCAACGCGTGGGACGGGCCGGGACTCGCGTTTTACGGCCCGGCCTCCCCCGTTAACGATGCTCTAAGATGATTGGTGTTTTAAATTTTGGTAAATTGGCAATTAATTAAAGGTGGGGTTTGTATGAAATTAAGTGGAATACCGTTGGCGTTGGTTTTGAACTTCAATTCAATTGTTGAATGCAATTTTGTGTTGAGTGGGGGCCCACCCTAAAGAGTTTAATATTGCTAATTAGTAATTATAGTTTAATTAAATTATAACTATTGATTAATATTCTGATTATTTGTGCATAGAATTCTGAAAGAAGATGGTCATTAAAAATTACGATTAATCTTCTAATATATTTTGCATCCACATTAATAAAAATCTCAAACTTTAAAAGTAAAATGTACTTTACTTACTCCACTAAACAAAATCAAATTGTTTAACGCAGAACATGTCCCTTCCGATGGAAATTGATTAGCTTTTTAAGCAAGGGGACTATTTACTTATTTAATTGCGGTAATCTCCAAGAAAGTGTGATTAAATCTTTACGAAACTGCTTTTTCCGTAGCAAGAAGACAATAATGTGTGCAGAAAACGAAACTCATGCGATTAGAAACAGCGTAGAAGGTCATCCTTACATTGTCTAGCAAAAATTGAAGGAAGAAAAATGAGTGTAAACTTCAACCATTTGGATTAAGGGGTTGTTATACATTAGGAAACACCGAAGAAAGTCATCGTTAATATTGGCCGGCAGAAATTGACGCAAGAAAAACGGAAGTGAATTTCAACTATTTGGTTTATGGGAAACATTAGGAAACAACGAAGAAGGTCATTGGCAACATTGGACGACAAGAATTGACAGAAGAAAACGGAAGTGAATTTTAACCGTTTAGGTTAAGAGAGTTGTTGTACATTAAGATTGACGAAAACTCCAAAAATTGAATTTAATGAAACTTATCCATCTTCATAGACCAACCATAGGTCCGTCAAGTCTACCCCTGTAACTCTACCTGAATCCCATTGTTGCGATTATTAATTGGATTATTAAGAATATATGATTAGCATGGTGTTATCAAGATGTATTTTACATTTCCCAAAGAGACAATCAACTGGAATCCAGATTTAGGGTTTTGAGAATTGATCAAAACCTGAATTGGACAAAAAATCGATCAAATCAAATAATACAGCAGACAATGCCCCCAAATAATGCTTTGTAATCAATAATTTACCAGAATACAAAAACACAAAATTAACCTCACCAATTTCGTTCAAAGAATCACACCAGACAAACACAAAAAATCAATTTAAAAGGAAAAAATAAAAATGAAAAAACCGAAGAAGATTCAATTGTTATTCACACAGGTGGAGTAAACGAAGCTCCACCACTCCGATTAGTAGAGTGAGACGCGATCAAGCCGGTGGAAACGGCGTCGTTCTCGTCGAGGAAAAGCCCTTCCGGATTCCTCAACACGCCATGGACGACGGCGATCAGCAGCCCCACGATAATTCCAATCGACAGATTATGCAGCGGTCCGGTGATATACAGAGCCAAAATCGACAGCATCGCAAGGCCAGCAATCACAGCCCAATCGCTGACGTGGTGACCCCAAACCAGCAGCGGATCCTCCCTGAAAAAGTGGAGGATCAGCCACAGGAACAGCACGAAGCCGAGCAGAATCAGCGCGATCGGCGTGGTGATCAGCGATACGGCGGCGCAGGCGGTCACGATGATGGCGTAGTTGAGGGAGAAGTAGGCGGCGTTGCGGCGGAACCGGATTGAGGCGGCGGAGAGGGAGGGGGGGAGGTCTAGGGCGGAGACGGTGGCGAGGAACTCCGACCAGGGGCGGCAGCGGGAGAGGGAGGCGGAGAGGTTCTGCGTAGATCGGAAAATGACGTCGATGCCGGAGATCGGGATTGTGGTGTAGGTCGCCGCGGCGACGGAGGTCATTTTGGGAAATCGGAAAGTAGAATGATTGGTCAAACTCCGGCAGATGATGGTTCAGTTTTGTTGGGTTTAGATTTGGAGAGAGGATCGTATGCGGCGAGGTGTACAGAGTAGGCAGCCCACGTTCATGGGCCCCAATTTACAGCCCTTTTTTCATATTCATTCTCTGAAATAAAGGAGTGGATTATAATGATATTGAAATAACTCAAATAAGTATAATTCTTTATTCGACAATTTTTTTACAATATGGATTACGCATTATTATTCGTACGTAATCAAGTAATACATTATTATATCAATCTATCTATTATGTATGACATCTTTTTAACAAACTCAAAACTATTAATTGAGATTGTTAGTATTAATTGAGATTGTTAGATTTCAAAATATGATGTTAACGGATAACAAATAAAGTAAATAAAAATTATGAACATATTGTCAATCAAAAAATGATGTCAATGCCGGATATCGGGATTGCGGTGTTGGTCGCGGAGGCAGAGGTCATTTGATTGGTCAAACTCCGGCAGAAAATGTAGTAATACTCCAAAAATGCTGTAGTAGAATAAACTGGTGTTTAGTTATTTAAATATAGAAAGAATAAAGTGAAGTTGTGAATAAAATTCCACTTCTATCACTGCACTACTTCATTTTAGTCAAGTCATGTTACCTCTGTTCCTTTCTTCATCCATATTACTACTGCATATGGATGTGGATTGTTAGCATTATTGGCTGATCAAGGCATGTATGTTCGGTGGAGCTGCAGCTTGATCAAGGTGAAAAAGAAAGGGAGACAGCTTGATCAAGAGAAATGAACGTAGCTTGATCAAGGAAAAAAGAATATAACTTGATAAGGAGAAAGCAAGATAGTCGTTGGAGGCGGTTACGAACTGACTCAATAAACTTTTGTGAAGATCTCTTTCACTTAAGTTCGTATAAATAGTTAGTTTGTTAGCTCATTGTAGAGTATGAAAATTAGTCGTATACATGCACAATTTGATCAATATGAGTTTTCCAATTTCGGTTTCTAAAAAAGGGTGTTCATCTTCTTCAACTTGCGTTCTTATCAAATTCTTCTTCGATTGTAATCTTTCAACAATTGGCGTCGTCTGTGGGAAGCGAACAAGAAGCATAGAGAGATGGCTGCGCGTATGGAGGCTGAAAAATTCACGGGCAAGAACGACTACGGCTTATGGAAAATGAATATGCGAGCCGTTCTTGTGCAGCAGGGCTTGACTGCTGCTCTCACCCCAGCAGACGTAGATTCGAAGGGAAAGGCTCCTGCCCTCTACGAGAAGGCTCAGGCTAAGCATGATGAAATGCTCCTTAAAGCGCATAGTGCTGTGATATTGTGCCTAGGAGACAAAGTGTTGAGGGAGGTGCAGGCCGAGACAACCGCAGCTGGAATCTTGAAGAAACTTGATGAGGTATATCTGGCTAAGTCCTTGGCTAACAGTTTATATATGAAGAGAAGGCTTTATTCATATAGTTTCTTGGAAGATAAGCCAATTCTTGAGCAGCTAGAGGACTTCTGAAAATCTATAGATGATCTTGAGGCCGTTGATGTAAAGATTGGTGATGAAGATAAAACCATCTTGGTACTTAACGCACTTCCCAATTCGTATGATCAGATGAGGGATGCCATATTGTATGGAAGAGACAAGTAGATTACGTTTGATGAGGTTCATGCTGCTCTTATGGCCAAGGAATTGCAGAAAGGGGCAGTTAAGAGGATTGATCAGCAGCCAGAATCCCTGAATATCAAGAAGTTCAATAAGAAAAAGTTTAAGAAGAAGTATGAAGATTCAAAGGCTGAAGTCTCTGGAGTAAAAGAGACCCGTTCTTGCCATTGGTGCAAGAAGCCAGGGCATTTAAAGCGTGATTGCTATGCCTGGAAGAAGAAGCAGGCCAGTGAAGGGAACTCTCACTCAAATAACGTGAATGATGAAGCTGATGAAGTGTCTGAGGTGATGAATGTGACAGATAAGCGTGAGAAAGGATTCTGGATCATGGACTTCTGTTGCTCTTTTCATATGTGTCCCACAAGAGAATGGTTTCATGATATGAGGGAGGCACATGGCACTGTGCTTCTTGGAAACAATCAAACATGCTGCATCAGAGGGATTGGAAGCATCATGATAAGGGTAGATGATGGATCTATCAAGGTGCTATCTGATGTAAGATATATTCCTGAAGTCAAAAGGAATTTGATATCTTTGGGAACTATGGAGAAGAAGGGATATTCTTTTATATCACAGTATGGTGAAATGCAAATCTGCAAGGACTCCCAGGTCAAGATGGTTGCTAAAAGGAATGGTAGTCCATATTATCTTCAAGCCGCAGTTATTGAAGGTGAGTCACATTCAGTCTCCACACCAGATTTGAAAGTGTGGCATCAAAGGCTAGGACATCCAGCAGAAGGAAGTCTGAAAGTATTGATCAAGATGGGCCTGATAGAGGCCAATGCAGAGGAAATGATGGAAGTATGTAAGGATTGCTTGCTGGGAAAGTCCAAGAAACAAAGCTTTCCAGTAGGCAAACACACCTCCTCATCTCCTCTAGACTATATACATTCAGATCTATGGGGCCCTGCACCAGTTAAGAGTTTGGGTGCAGGGAGATATTACATGTCAATCATTGATGATTGGTCAAGGAAGGTCTGGGTATACATACTAAAGGAGAAGTCTGGCGCGTTCAAGACATTCAAAGATTGGTGTACAGAGATGAAAAATGAAAAAGGCTCAGCACCAAAGGTCTTGAGAACAGACAATGGACTGAAGTATTTGTCCAAGGAGTTTGATCATTTTTGCCAAGAAAAGGGGATCAAGAGACACAAGACTGTCCCAGTAAACCCTCAATAAAATGGGGTTGCTGAAAGAATGAATCGAACCTTGCTTGAGAGAATAAGGTGTATGCTAAGTTCATCTGGAGCAGGCAAAAATTTCTGGGCAGAAGCAGTCTCCACTACAGCCTATTTGATCAATAAATGCCCAGCATCTGGAATAGATGGAGCAATCCCAGATGAAAGATGGTATGGTGGGAAGTCAGATTATGGTAGATTGAAGCCTTTTGGCTGTTTAGCCTTTGCACATCAGAAGGAAGGGAAGTTGAATGCTAGAGCTCTCAGATGTATCATGCTGGATACTAGAAAAATGTGAAGGGATTTAGGCTCTAGTGCCTAGAACCTGGTAACCAAAAGATATTGGTGAGTAGGGATGTGGCCTTCGTTGAGCACAAAATGCCTCTTCAGGAAAAGAAACAAATTGAATCAGTTTCTGAAGCTGTGGATAATGATCCTCACTTTGAGGTGGAGAATGGTGGTGCTCAAACTGCTGGGAATGACTATCTTGATCTCTATGACTCGTATGTTGATGAAATTCAAAGTGAGATCATTGATCCTGCACATGAAAGCACAGATCAGCCTGTAGCAGAAGGCTCAGATGCTCAGGAAGATCTAACTAGCTATCAGTTGGCAAGGGATATGACTAGAAGAACAAATATCAGTCCTTCTTCAAGATTTAGAGACACTGAAATGTTGTTTTATGCTCTCCACATAGCTGAGCAACTGGAAAATTCAGAGCCTAGTTCTTATGCAGAGGCCTTTTCTGGTCCAGAATCAAAACAGTGGATTCAAGCCATGAAGGAGGAGATTGACTCTCTTCTCAAGAATAAAACATGGGTACTTGTTGATAAGGCATAATTCAGGAAAGTGATAGGCTGCAAATGGGTGTTTAAAAAGAAAATTGAGGCAGCCCAGGCAGACAACATCAGATTCAAGGCAAGGTTGGTGGCCAAGGGTTTCAATCAACAAGAAGGAGTTGACTTCAATAAAATATTCTCACCAGTTGTGAAACATAACTCTATCAGAGTTTTATTAGCTGTAGCAGCACAGAGAGATTGGGAGCTGGCGCTGCTTGATGTCAAGACTGCCTTCTTGAATGGAGATCTTGAAGAAACTATCTACATGGCACAACCCCAGGGCTTTGAGGTTCCTGGATCAGAAGGAAAGGTGTGCATGCTAAAAAAGAGCTTGTATGGTCTCAAACAAAGCAGTAGACAGTGGTACTTGAAGTTTGGAGAAAATCTGTCTAAGCTTGGATTTTGTAGATCTCTATATGATAGCTGCATTTTTGTCAAGAAGCAGAAGAACAAGGAGCCCATATATCTCCTATTGTATGTAGATGATATGTTGATATCGGGGAAGGACATCAATGAGATAAGAAAGGTCAAGAGCCAGCTAAGTGCCATCTTTGAGATGAAAGATCTTGGAGCTGCCAAAAGAATACTAGGCGTGGATATAGTCAGAGATAGAAGTAAGGGGAAGCTATGGCTTTTCCAAACTGACTACATCAACAAGTTTTTGAAGAAATTCAAGGCTGACAATATGAAGAGTACAGCTACTCCTCTGGCAGTTCATTTCAAGCTGACAAGAGATCAGAAACCAAAAGATTTGAAAAGAAAGAAATGGAGCGGATTCCCTATTCCAACATAGTTGGGAGTATGATGTACATGATGATATGTACATGGCCAGACATTGCTCATGCCATAAGCTCCACAAACAGATACATGGTTGATTATGGAAGGCAGCACTGGAGTGCTTTGAAATGGATAATGAGATATCTAAATGGAGCACATAATCTTGGAATCCTATTTACATCAGAAGATGGAGTTAAAGGGGCCTCTGATTGGATATTGTGACTCAGATTATGCAGCAAACGTTGATACAAGGAGATCCCAGACTGGATATATTTTCACTTTGTATGGTTCGGGCATTTGCTGGAAGTCTAGTTTGCAGAGTGTAGTGGCTTTGTCTACTACAGAGGCCGAGTATATGGAGCTCACTTCGGCCGTGAAGGAGAGTAAATGGCTGCTTGGATTGATCTCAGAGTTTGGCATTGATCAGAAGTCAGTTGGTGTTCACTGTGACAGCAATGGGGCGATTTGCTTGGCTAGGCATCAAATGTTTCATGAGCGTAGCAAGCACATCGACGTTCGGCTCCATTTCATTAGAGATGAAGTTGAGAGTGAGAGGGTTAAGCTGATAAAAATTGACACGGCCTACAACCCTGCAGACATGCTCACCAAGCCGTTGAACAAAGATAAGTTTGAGTATTGTTGCAGGCTAATCAACTTGTACACTGTGAGATTTTGAGTTCGTCAAGCCATGACCAGCCAAGGTGGAGATTGTTAGCATTATTGGCTGATCAAGGCATGTACGTTCGGTGGAGCTGCAGCTTGATCAAGGTGAAAGAGAAAGGGAGACAGCTTGATCAAGAGAAAGGAATGTAACTTGATCAAGGAGAAAAGAATATAACTTGATCAAGGAGAAAACAAGATAGCCGTTAGAGGCGGTTACGAACTGACTCAACAAACTTTTGTGAAGACTTATTTCACTTAAGTTCTAGTATAAATAGTTAGTTTGTTAGCTCATTATAGAGTGTGAAAATTAGTCGTATACATCCGCAATTTGATCAATAAGAGTTTTTCAATTTCGGTTTCTCAAAAAGGGGTTCATCTTCTTCAACTTGCGTTCTTGTCAAATTCTTCTTCGATTGTAACCTTTCAACATGGGTGTATGTAAGTGATCAGAATATTTGGAAGCGAATCCTCAAAAGAGAATAGGTGTAATAATTATTTGAGAAACATATGAATACTAGCAAAAGATGAGGAATAAATGGGAGACAACTAATTATAATTTCAACGTATGCGATTCTGAAACGATTATCATTCTTTTATTATTCTCATTATTCATTTGTCACTACTATGAAGTAGAGTAGCTAGCTGTCCACCTTCACCATGTCCACACCCCAACATATCAACTTACGATAATTCCATTAAATTCACCTTACTTATTAAGTATTTTTAGTTTCCTCACTTCATACCATGCTAATTATCTATATCAACCATGAATTTGCCATGCATTCACCTCTTTAATTATGGGGATTAAAACAAAGTGATCTATCCTCATACAAGCAAACACACAAAAACAGTTACTACTATCTTAATTCAACTTATTATTCAAAGAAAGATCCTTTCCTTTTACACACAAAAAGAGTTATCTTAATGCAACTCGGTATACAAGATGCCCCTTTATCATCTCTCATCATCACCTTCATCAGACTCTATATACTATGAAATAACTCGAGCCATCAGATGCCACATTTTGATGCAAAACAAAGTCGCTTAACCGGTCATCCATGTTCGTCAAGCACCTCTTCGCTTTCTGGTGAGTCATCGATGATGATTATTTCCTTGCATCCGCCACCAGAAGAATCTTCCTTCTGAGTGCCCACTCACTATCATACGCTGTTGTGCGAGTATCTGGGCTGATCAAACTGAACCCATTACCATATTCGTGATATCCCGGAGCAGACGTGGGTTTCACACTCGGATTCATTGTCGTTGGCGGATGACAAGGTGGCCTATAGTTAGTAGGAATCTTGAAAGGATCAGATGGATTGAAGTCTGAGTGGTGTGCAGGCATGTAAGAAGGACCTTGAGATAGCATATGGTGAAAGGAGTTGGGCTCATTCTGGTTATGTCTGTCATTTTCAGCACATAACCTCACACCGGGATGCTCTATCATCGTGCTCGACTGGCTAGGCAGATTATCCTCTTTATTCACAACCATTAAGTTCTTCCCCATCAGTCTCAGGACAGGATTTGAAGTAGAAGGACTTGGAAACTCACTATCTCGGAACATTGCCTTGGGATTATGTGGAACATAACCTAAGGCTGAACTCGTTGGCTCCTTCTCAGAGAGTGTTTCTGCTGTTAAGTCAATGAAGCAGATTTCATTCTTGGTAATCTGCTTCTCCTGGGGAATAACTGAGAGTGGAGTCACAGTCCGTCGCCTTAAAATTTGTGATTCTTGATAATTCAAAGAACCACCTTGCAGCGAGGCATCCTTCCTAGAGCAACAACATGGTTGTATATTCTGGACTTCATAACTCATCTTGACATGGTTAGGCTCTTTTTCTACACAACCAATCTGCTCAAAGGGAGGAAAACCTTCGACAACAGGATTGTTCCTCTCTGCTGTGAAGTGTGATTGTGAAGATAAGTTAGTGGTGGATATCGAACTAGATCTTCCAGCAATGGAATTCGACACTGTTGACATTGCAGAAATGGGAGAATCCGATGAATCCATATCAACAACTTCATGCCCACCATCAGAAGATTGTATCCGGCAAGTGGTCAATGATGAATGTCCCAATAGTTCTTCCGAGCCCATACGCCCAGGACTCGGCAAAAACGAGCCTGGTGGTCCCGGTATGGGAATTGGATCGACATCAACAAAGTAGTTTCCTTGAGCTTCATCACCATCCATTTCTGACATTTCATGACTATCAGGAGTAACCAAGTTTTCACCGGCATTGTCTGCATGAAACATCTCTCGGTCAGAATGGAACACTAGCTCAGTCGGGCAATGCCCATCATATGCTTTGCTATAATATTGTGAAACGGATCCAACAGGAAATGCAGAATCCAGTGATTTGTTAAAGGAAACAAAAGCTTCTCCATCAGTTTCAGCTGGTTCACAAACAAAATCATCCATCATTTCAACCTCTTCTCCCAAGACACTATCAATAGGAACACTGCCAGCCATAAAAGAATCAATTTTGTTTCCAACATTATCACTATCAGACTCGTGTGATGTCTCTGAACCCTTAGACGTCATGTCTCCTTCACTTGTGTTCACAAATCTCCCTATCCTCTTATGAAGTTTCAAAACCCCAGTTCTATTGCTGAAAGGCTCACCACAGTTCTTTTTCACTACAAGATTATCTTCTACATGAAATGTAGGTTGTGAGACTACTGCCTCATCATCTGACCGTGATGTGCAACGCAGCCGAGGGTTCTTGAAACTTGAAAGATCTCTCCCTAAGTTCTTCTTCGGTTCCTCACCAGATGGATGCTTAACAGACAACAGCATTGTCCTCAAAGACGAAAATTTCCTACCTCCAGGTGACATTGCATGGCCCAACGACCTTTTTTTTGGAGTAGCTATCACGCCTTCATTAGAAAAAGTGCGATGGTGGGAGATGCTTGAGCCGCCAAAAGAGCTACTAACATTTTTCACCGTCAGACTGCTGCTCCCGATTCTCTTATTACTGCGAGAAGGGGCCTGATTTTCTGCACGATTTGGAGGATCCAAAAGCCGCTCATGAACTGATGAGATGTCTTTTCTTGACTGCTTAACATTAAATTTGGACGCCAAATGATTCTTCTTTTCAGTTCTGTGTTCAGATCTCAACAAAGAAAATCCGGGTTCCTTTCTTAAACAAGGCAGTTCGTGGACTCCTTCAAGAGATCTGCATAGGTTCTCCTTTCTTTTGAGGCCTTCAGGAGGTAACACGGGATTTTCATTGGATGAAATTGGGGATATTGGGACACTATTTCCTCTATCACCAAGTAAAGAAACACTTTTTACTTGCAAGTTCTTCAAACTTTTATCTGGATGCTGAATTTCTAGTTCAAGATTGTTCTTCTTTTTAAGACCAGTACGCTTGGAGCGTACCCACCCTTTAATCATTCCAAAATCATTGAACTTCATATGATCAGAGGCTGTAGGGGACTTTGTAGGATCGTCCTCCTCGTGACTTTCAGAGGGATGAACCTTCGTTTGACCATCATTAATCTGTGAACAACACGGGGGAGACTTCAAAGAAAAGATGACAAACATATTAAGCATTCGATACATACTAACTGTCACGAGCCTGACTCCACAAAATCACGATTATATAGAATGAATATAGACAAATAGTTAGGTATAAGATGAAAATACTAAGTCACAGATCTCCATATTAGCTTGAAACAAATATTTAGAAGCTAATTTCTCAGCTTTTCCCAAAGAAATCTTTCTATCGGCTCATGAATATAAGGCAGACAATATAATGAGCATTCAACTAGAGTACTGCAGATGAAGATAAAAAGAAACTGAAGACATGGCATACCTCAAGCATGGGGTAGTAAGTTTTAGGACCATGTGGAGGGCAGTCTGAAAGTTGATCGGGAACGGGGGAGCAACTTCCTTGGCCATCAAGAGAGTTCTTCTGAACCTCAAGTCTCTGGACAGTATGCTTCTTCTTCCTCTTAGTCAAATGCAATTGGATTCCTTTATCTCTTTTGACCAACTTGCATGCTCCGGAATCATTAACATTCGACTTTGAAGATGGATGGTTGAGCTTTGATAGAATTCGAAGTTTAGTGCCACATGAGTCGATATATACAGCACCGCCTTCACAGTTGATGTCTTCAAAATCCAGTGGAGAACATGTTTTCTTCATCTTCTCCTCCTCAATCGACACCTCCGGATCCTGAGGGTGAAGGCCAGTATTCGAAGCCCACCTTGTTCCATTTCTTTTATCAAGATCCTCCAAGGTACAGCGTAGCGCTGTTTCATATATGTCGACCATCAATCTTGTTTTCCGTGGTTTTATTCTATGCTTGTTCACTTTGGGATTTGCTGTCCATTCGATTGTTGACTCTCCAGAAAGGCATTGGTCTATGTGGGCATTCAAAGTGGTGTTAGAAGACGATGAGAATGTCTTGCACACGGGGCACACTTTCGAAGTCATTGTTTCCGAAACCACAGCAGTATCTTCGTTTGCTCTTTGTTCAACAATCAATCTGCACTTCTTAACTGGGCTTTGAATATTGATTTCAGCCTTCTTGGACTCCCGAATTGATTGAAATTCTTTATCCTCTTCACATTCACTCGAGTTCACGTTGTCAATGTTAAGAGCTGGCCGTTTGCAAACACCACAGCCGTTCGACTCAGGAAATTTCACATCAGAATACCTCAAACTATCAACTACACTTTGATGAGATGGGTTTCTCACAGGCTGAAAAGGAGGTAATACATCCTTCACTCCATGCTTCAAACAAAGCTGCAAATTCTTCTGAGAGAATGGCCAGTTATTCTTGATTTCTTTGCCTCTTGTATTGAATACATAATCCCTGAAGCAAAACAAGCAAAACATCAACATTAAAACCAAAAAATCAGCAGCAACTTGCATCAGAGAAGTGACCATCAAATCACCCAAACTGAACAACAAAGGCCTATATTTAGCAAACAGAAACACCACTAAAAAAAGAGCTCTGGACAGAGGATTCAAAGGCCACAGCAAAGAAACAAATCTATATCTCACAACCAGATCATCAGATACTGGTTGGATCTGACCAATCAAGGAGGCCCCAAGAAATAGCAAGACCATGAGAGAGGAGGACTATACAACAGGTTATCAAGGCCTGACTTCAACAGATCTACCCCAAGCAGCTGCTGCTGCTGATTACTCTCACCACTGCCATCATCACCACTTTTCAGTTGAGGGATTTCACAGAGATCTGAAGGAGGGTTTTCAGTGGATAACATCTGCTGCTATCCTTGTCTTCCTCCTTGTGCTGTTTAGCCAAAACAGTCACAAGAACTTCCCCCCCTCCCCAAAAACGCCGGATATATATAACAACAGTAGGCCGCGCCTCCGTTACCCCACCACCGCAGAATTAAACAACCCCACCTCAGAGCTGGCCGTTTGCAAACACCACAGCCGTTCGACTCAGGAAATTTCACATCAGAATACCTCAAACTATCAACTACACTTTGATGAGATGGGTTTCTCACAGGCTGAAAAGGAGGTAATACATCCTTCACTCCATGCTTCAAACAAAGCTGCAAATTCTTCTGAGAGAATGGCCAGTTATTCTTGATTTCTTTGCCTCTTGTATTGAATACATCAGAAAGAGAGTGTTTTTTTACCTTATGGAGAAGTTGGGAAGTGGGTTTTTGTCATCAAGGCCTGACTTCAACAGATCTACCCCAAGCAGCTGCTGCTGCTGATTACTCTCACCACTGCCATCATCACCACTTTTCAGTTGAGGGATTTCACAGAGATCTGAAGGAGGGTTTTCAGTGGATAACATCTGCTGCTATCCTTGTCTTCCTCCTTGTGCTGTTTAGCCAAAACAGTCACAAGAACTTCCCCCCCTCCCCAAAAACGCCGGATATATATAACAACAGTAGGCCGCGCCTCCGTTACCCCACCACCGCAGAATTAAACAAACCCCACCTCACCTAAAGAAAAAAGATCTCAACTTTTCCAATTAATCCATCAATCCTGCAAGGATTACATACAAATAGAACGCGTCAACACAAGAACCACAAGTTTGAAATATTTTCAGACGGGAACAGTAGATTCTAGACCCCTTCTTTCAACGTCATTTTATGTGGTCGTAATGAGTGATCTAAGACACATTTGGAGCGGTATGGGAGAGCAAGAAAAAGGCCCAATTTTGGGGGGATTAAGTAGAGATAAGACCTAATCAATCGTCATTTTATGTGGGTAAACCAAGGCAAAGTACACAAATTTCGTCGATGGCAGACAACTAAGCGCTTACGCACTCCCAAAACCCAACATCAAGAAAGCGATATTTGAATTTTGGATTCAAAATCACAAAATTAATTCGATCGAGAACAGTACTAGAAAAAACCCCTCATTCAAAGAAGATGAACGACCAGATTTACTGGTTTGCTTTCACAAAAGGGAAGACTTGTGCAAAGTCCGTCAAAGATTTCTATTCACAGATCATAAAATCACAGAAATAGTAACCAATTTATCACGAAAATCAGCAAAAAATTGAAAATGGGGGTTTAGTCCAAGAGACAAAGATGAAGATGTGAGAGGATACAACCAAAAAAATCTGGTTCAAAACGAAGAAAATAGCAAAAGAAATGAAGAAAATCTTGCTCCAAACCCTCCACCACGGAAAAGAAAAACAGCAGGATATTTCCATACACACCTTTTTAGCTTTGAAACTCTTTGCTAAATGAAGAAAATTGGGTGAGGAAATGAGGTTATCGGATGTATAATGGAGAGGTTAGATAGGTAACAGTGAAAGAGAGAGAGAACTGAAATTGGAAGTGAAGAAGGGGAGAGAAAAGCAAGAAAAAGGGAGGTTTGGGCATCAGGTTCTTCTCAACCTCAGAAAGCAGGTTATACCATTAATCACCCCACGATTCAGCTCACTCTCTGTGAATATGCGTGAGACAAGATTAAAGAAAAAGGTGAAAATGTAGAGAGAGAGAGGAAGGAGCAGTCATAGTCTAAAACAAAAGCTGTCCTATCCTATACCTGCCCTACACCCATGGGTTTTTTTTCTCGAATTATTTAATGCCATACACATTTGAACTGATTTTTTCTTTCTTGTTCATCATTTTCTTATTTCTTGCATGATTCATGAATGTGTGTGTTATTTCGGATTTAGCCTCTTTCTCACTATAAAATTACAACTTTACAGCAGAAGCCGACAACTCCAAGAATTGTTATTACTTTTATTTAATTTAATGTATTTAAATCATACTCCCTCCGTCCCGGGCTACTCGCTCATTTCCTTTTCGGCTCGGAGATTAAGGAATGAGTGTATAGGAAAGTCAAAAATGACGGCTGTAGGTGAAATATTTTACTAAAAATGGAAAGAGTGCAAGTAACTTGGGACGCCCAAAAAGGAAATAAGTGCGAGTAGTGCGGGACGGAGGGAGTAATTTTGATTAGTTTCTTGTTAATTCTATAACAGCATCCGCGGCTGTTAGCAAGACGCTGTATGTCCGTCCATGCCAGCGGCACTGCATCGCTGTCCACGCTGCGCTCTTGCTGCTGGTGCGGCGCTGCTCGATGCATCGAGCACGTCCGTGCCAGCGAGCAGCTGACGTGACGCGTTCTAATTGGCCTACGGCATTTCCGTTGGAAATTTAATTTTTATTTTTTTAAAAAAATGAAAATAATACCAAAAATTAAAAAAATATTTTTTCAGAATCCCAAAATCTGGCTGTTTTTTACCGTTTTCTGGATTTATTTTTATTTTTTTTATTTTTATTATCCTCAAAATCATCTATAAATACACACATTCATCATTCATTTTTCACATCAAATCATCTCCCATTCATCTCTCATTTATATTTTTTCATACAACTTATATCTACATCTTCCTCTTTTACTCAAACCCTCAAATGGATTTCACTCATCTCATTGCGGAAACGGAGCGCGAAAAACAAGAATACTATGAACAACATCGTGCTGCCTTTGAAGCCTATGTCGCAGCGAATACCCTCACCCTTCCTCCTCAACCAACTAGATCAACTCGCCGATACATCCATCGTGACCGGAGGGAGCCAACGAAAGGCTCGTTGCCGACTATTTTTCCGACCAGCCGCGGTTTCCGGAAGATTACTTTCGGCACCGTTTTCGCATGTCAAAACGCGTGTTTATGCGTATTGTCAACACATTGTCCTCCCGTGTTGAATACTTTCAAACAAGTACAGACACAACCAGTTGGCAAAGTCTCTCGGCGTTGGAGAAGTGTACGTGTGCCATTCGACAACTTGCTACTGGGCAAACGGCTGACCTCTTCGACGAGTATTTGCATGTCGGTGAGTCCACTGGAATCATTTGCCTTAAAAAATTTTGCGAGGACGTTCGTTCAGCTTTCGGGGATGAATTCCTTCGGGCACCCACCACCGATGATTGCCAACGGTTGCTTCGTCTTCACGAAACAGTCCATGGTTTTCTCGGTATGCTTGGCAGCATTGACTACATGCATTGGAGGTGGAAGAATTGTCCGACTGCTTGGAGGGGGAAACCCTTAAGCGGCCACAAAGGCGACGGCCCAACACTTATCCTTGAAGCGGTCGCCGACTACCGCCTATGGATTTGGCATGCATATTTCGGTGTTGCCGGATCCAACAACGACTTGAACGTGTTATATTCTTCACCACTCTTCAATGATGTGTTGAATGGTGTAGCACCGACGATCGACTACACCGTCAATGGAAATACATACCACATGGGTTACTATCTCGCCGATGGTATCTACCCAAGGTGGTCGACTTTCGTGAAGACGCTCAACAACCCGCAAGACCCGAGACGAGTTCTTTTTTAGCAGCGTCAAGAGTCCGCTCGTAAAGACGTCGAAAGAGCTTTTGGGGTCCTTCAAGCCCGATTCAACATTGTGAAGGCCCTGTCTGGGCTGTGGTACGTGAAAAATATCGCCGACATCATGTACACGTGTATTATCTTGCACAACATGATTATAGCCGACGAAGGACCGAGGGCGGCTAGCTTTTACGACGAGGATGAAGCCGGTAGCTCAACGTCGAGGTCTCCCCCATGCCGAGGTGTGCATACGACGGTGGGTGAGAGGATTGAAACAAGGCACACAATGCGCGATACTCGAACCCACGTTGAGCTACAAGAAGACCTAATCAAACACATTTGGGCAAAATTCAACCACGAGTAGTGGGTTTTTTAATTTTATGAATTTAATTAGATAATTTTTAATTTTTAAGACTTTAATTATGAAAATTTTAATTTTTAGGATTTTAATTATATAATTTTTAATTTTTTGTAATTGGTAATATTATTCCGGTTATTTTTAATGCATTTTAATATTGTGGAAATGTTTTTATTTAAATTGAATAATAGAATGGTGGGACCCTTGAGCTTGTCCTTACGGAAGAGCATGGATGTGGATATTGTGCTCTTGTCTAAGAGCAGGGAGTAAAAGTGGGTCCGAACACACATCCGTGCTCGTTGTCAAGAGCACGGATGTGGATGCTCTAACATTCGAAAGTACACCAAATTAAACGGACTTGTAGTTGATTCATACGATTAAATTTCAACGAAATTTAGTAGTTCTATTATTCAAATCAAAGCTTTTGATTAACTTCTACACAAATTTGATATTATTTTATAGTACTATTATATAAATAAACTTCTAGATTATTATTATATGCACAATAAAAATAAAATGATAAAGGTACAAAAATCATTATAAACTTCATCATAATATTAAGAGCACCCGCAACGCGGGCCGCGGGCATTCCGCGTTTCGTTCCTTCGGAACGAAACCGTAGCGGAACGCGTTTCGTCGCGGTTCTGTTCCCATGCCGTCCCGGGTGCCGTCGGCACGAGACGCGGCAAGGTCTGTGCCGCCACGCGCCGAGGCGACGTGGCGGCCTCCCATTCGACGCGTGACGCCCACTCGCTGCCCCGCGAGTGGGCGTCGTCACGGTGACGCAATAATTCGTTTTTTTTTTTAAAAAAATCGAATTTAATAAAAAAAAAAAATTTGCAACGGTATTGTTACCGTTTTTTTTTGCCGTTATTTATTTATTTATTTATTAATTTATTTACTCTATAAATACTCCTATTTCATACTCATTTCACTCACAAACACACATCTATTCCTCTCAAATCCTCTCTATTTCCACCTCAATTTTCATCTCAAATCAACTCTGTTTTTCTTCTCCCAAATTTAATCAAACTAATGGATCCTTTTGAACAAATGCGTCAAATATTGGAACAATCACTTGAAGAAGATCGACGACGGGAGGCGGAAGAAGCCACGCCGCCCCAACGACGCTCCCGTACGTACATCCATCGTAACCGGGAGGAAGCCGCCGCAAGGTTAGTACGCGACTACTTCTGCGGTAACCCGGTTTGGGGAGATACGTACTTCCGTCGCCGTTTCCGCATGGGGAAACCGTTATTTCTCCACATCGCCAATACTTTGGCAGCCCGGGAAGAGTTCTTCCAGGAAGGGTTCGACGCGGTCGTCCCAGCCATACGACGCTGCAGAAATGTACTGCAGCAATCCGCCAGCTTGCGACTGGACAAACGGCCGACATGTTCGACGAATACCTCCACATCGGAGACAGCACTGGGCGAATGTGCTTGCTCAAATTCTGCCAAGGCGTCCGGGCAGCCTTCACTGACGAATTTCTCCGGAGGCCAAGCACGACCGATTGTCAGTTCCTGCTCGACCTTCACGAAACAGTGCACAGATTCCCCGGGATGCTCGGCAGCGTCGATTGCATGCACTGGCAATGGAAGAATTGCCCGGTGGCGTGGAAGGGGTCCTACACGAGCGGCCACAAAGGCACCCACCCAACCGTTATACTCGAGGCCGCTGCCGACTACCGCCTTTGGATCTGGCACGCGTACTTCGGGGTTCCCAGGTCGAACAACGACATAAACGTGCTTCACCAGTCCGACCTCTTGACTGAAGTTTTGGATGGTAAAGCGTCGGCCATCAACTTCGTCGCCAACAACCGGCTTTACAAAATGGGGTACTATCTCGCCGATGGCATCTACCCGAAGTGGCCTACCTTCGTGAAGACGTCCAGTGGGTCTGCGAACCCAAAGCAGGCTCTTTTTGCGCAGAAGCAGGAGGTCGCTCGCAAGGATGTGGAGAGGGCGTTCGGGGTTCTCCAAGCGCGCTTCAACATCATCAAAGCCCCGGCTCGTACGTGGTTCATGGAGAACATGGTCGACATCATGTATACGTGCATAATCTTGCACAACATGATTGTCCAAGACGAAGGACCCGAGGCGGGAAATTGGTTCAACCCCGAATCCCCCGGAAGCTCAACCGCAAGTAGTCCGCCTCGAAGTGGAGCGCATCCTTCTATACAAGAACGGTTATCTATTCGTGCAAGGACAAGCGACTCTAGCGCACACACCCAACTCCAACAGGATCTAATTGAGCACATTTGGGCAAATTTTGGCGGAAGAAATTATTAAAATTGTGTACTTTTATTTTTTTAGGATTTTAATTGTGTGCTTTTTATTTTTTTAAGTTTAAGTTGTAACTTTGTTTTAATGTTGTGTGTTTTTTAATAAAGTGTGTTTGTTTTTGTATTAAAGTGTGTTTGTTTTAATTGAATTGAGTTGGAAATAAAAATAAAAAAATGAAATTGAATTAATAGTAATTTAAGGAACGGTTAAGAAACGGAGGGTTGCAGGTTCCGTTCCTTAGTTAAGGAATGGAGTAAAAAAGTACAGTGGTGCCCGCAAATAGTAGTTTAAGGAACGGTTTAGGAACGGTATAGGAACAGCGTTGTGGATGGCCTAATCGTATGTGACTATAGGGAAAGATACAAAAGTTATGTACTCCCTCCGTTCCATAATAGATGACACACTGGGAAATGGCAAGAAATTTTAGGAGATATTGTTTTGTGTGTTAGGTTGAGAGAGAAAATAGTACTTCCTCCGTCGCATGTTACTTGCACTGTTCCATTTCGGCTCGTCACAAACTACTTACACTATTTATAGTTTAAGTTAAAATTAATGTATTTAATTAATATATTACTTTTTAAGAGCTCATTTATGAAGTGGTGTCTTATTACACTTAAAATTCTAATTTAATTACACTAAAAAATCAATCCCAAATTTACAGCCTAAAATGAAAAGTGCGAATAACATGAGACGGAGAGAGTACATTTATATTAATGTGAGAGAAAACTTTTTCCAAAAAAAAATATGACATTTTTTATGGGATAAACTAAAAAGAAAAGTGTGAAATCTATTATGAGACGGAGGAAGTAGTAAGTAAAACTATTCTACTTTAAAAGTCATAGAATTGACTAGAAGTTAACCAAAAGTTACGATAATGGCTCATCAGTCCATGAATAGAAATCCTCTTTTTTTATCATGAATTTTAAGAAATACTATAAACAAAAGTAAATTATAAAAGGTAATAAAATTTACCCCACTTTTATATGCGGAGTAGGAGTATTAATTTTTGTAATGTAATGCAAGTGAATGATAGTGACTTATTCTACTTACTGTTATAGTAAAAATAAAATAAGACTGATAGCGATGGGGTAATCATAATTAGTCATCTCTTGTTTTTGAATAGGATAGATTCTGCAGATTTAAAAACTTGTTCTCAAAAATTATGAAATTTAGATTGATGATACGACCATAAGTTCCGAGCCTCAAGAGTCACTCGTACTCCATGAGCCTTGGGTAGATTGGGGTCCAAGAACGATGAAAAGGCCATGACAAGGAGCTAAGATGTAGCTGGGGTCTGATTCAAGCAGTGATCTGACAAATCAAATGACGTCCAAATTCTCTTCCAAGGCAACCGATGTCTTCGTCTTCGAAAGAGGGTCGCGTGAGTATGTTTCACGCCTCGAACGGAGTTCGGATGAGAGAGATATGGCCGTTTGAAGAAAGTCGCGCAATGCAGAACAAAACGCGCGGGCGGGCGTTTTCCCTTATGCAAAACGCCCGGTCGGGCGTTTGTGTCCGATTTTAAGAATTTAGGCAGAAAATTCGCCCGGTCGGGCGATTTGCCGTTTTCTAAACGCCCGGTCGGGCGTCGGCACTGTTTTTGCCAATTTTTCACTTATTTTGGGTCATTTTCTTATGTTTCCAACCCTAGCTATAAATACCATTTGTGAGACATTTATTCAGGAGACTTTGATGAATGTTATTATGAAGACTCCTTTGAGAGCATCTCCCATGTGAGATTTATATCCAAATTCCTACATTGTAGGTTGCTTGTTTTATGTTCATTTGGCTAAATCAAGTATAGGTATGCATTTATGGTTGTGTAGTCATTAATGTGGAGCCAATGGAGTATTTGCTTTGGGTGAAAGTAGCCTAGGGTTGCCCACATCTTTTTGTGGGAGGTCATAGGTCCTCAAAGAGGATTCCTCCTTCTTTACACTTTCTTCTCACCTTCTTTCTCTCCATCCAAAACCATTTTGAGTTTAGTTTTTGTGGCTAGCTCAACTTATCTTTACTTTATCTTTGAAAACACAAAAAAAAATTGAAATCAAACACCGCTTTGGGTATTTCTTGGGCACATGGAAGGTTTCCCTCACAAGGAACCTTATCAATTTACTTGGAATTATTATATGCTGATAATTTGTTATTGGAAAATTGTGAATAAATCAAAATTTTATAAATTTTCTGAATGATTCATAAAGTTAGAAAGAGAGATAAGTATTTAACCAAAGTCGTAATTCTTCTCATAATAGTATAACCTTTTAATATGTACGAAGTATTTATTGTAATTTTATTTTTTCTTCTTTTAAAACGTGAGGTCTCGTAATATCTTTAATGACGAGGTAGATAAATATATCAATGGCGTTCTCAACTAAAAAAATTGTTATATAAATGGCGTTCTCAAGTGGAGTAATAAATAAATATTTATCCATAAATTTCTCTATTGCCACAACTGAATATTCATGGACATCATTATCAAACAACTCTTATTCAACATGTTTTATATATGTTACTTGTATAACATTTCAACATTAACATTAATTAACATAATACTCCTTAATTAGCATGTGCATGTCATAATTTAAATATGTTGTGAATATTAGTCAAGTAAAAATATGCGAAGTATTAGAATTGCCGATTGTTAGTTAGTGGAGTACTTAGTAGTAGTGTTAGGTAAAATTGTAAAAGTAGGAAGAAAAGAAAACAATAAAGCAAAATTCTTTAAAAGTTAAACCAAAAGAAAGAAATAAAAACAAAAGACTAGGAAATGCAAGAAATAATACTATAAACAATAAGTATATTTCTAATTATTTGGAGGGGAAAAAGAAAATACCACCTCTTCCGGTAATTGAAGGAATTATTATCAGGTCGATATAACAAACGACATCATTCGATAATTTTATTGTATTATGCTTAGTATTAAATTTGCATGGTAAACTAGCATTATATTTAGTTTGACAGTCTTATATTCATACCAAGATTACAAAACTTGGTATAATAAGAATTCAAATTACACATACAAAAATTACAATGCCGTGTCTCTTCTCAACTCTGATTAATTGACTAAGTTTATATTAGGTCGTCTATTAGCACACCGAATAATTTCTGAATTAACAAGTTTACTATTGTTGGCAATTGAAACTAAAAATATAACATATAACTGTCTCATATCGGTGTCAAGATAAAATTAAAACTAGTATATAAGTCTCAGGGGCCCCTCCTCCTATCACCAATTGGTTTTATGATGGAACCCATAGATTTTTATCAACTATCATACTAAAAACCCTACGTGTGATATGAAGTTGTGAAATCATTCCAAATCTAGAAAATACTAAGCCAGGATTTTATAGAATGAACTCCAATTTCATAAGGCAGCTGTGACGATTTCCAATAACTCCGTAAATAGAAAAAAATAAGTTGAAGAGAAAAAAATAAGTTCAACTAGTATATTTTAGTTTCTACTGCAAGTTTAGTTATTGACCTAATTATTAATTTCAACTATTTAAATAGATCACTCTACAAATCTGCCACTTTTGAACTGTCGATTTATGGGCAACGACGGTTCAGCTCAATATTGGGTGTTCAATCACTATATTTTGGGGCCACTTTTGACCGTTGAGATTTACTCATAGTGGCATACTCGTAATATAAATTGTAATTGTAAAAATTAATTATTTTATTTCACTTTAATGCATCACACCAAATAAAATAGTAGCATTGCATATTAATTACATGTATTTATATTATATTTACTAAACATGATATCAATATAACATATACATAGTAATTAAGCGCTCGTTTAGAATGTGCGATAATGGATAAGGTATGGGGCATGTTTTACTAAGATATCTTTTATTAGTAGTGCATATATTATTGATATTATGCTTGGTTATATCAGTAACTTATCTGCTAAAAATTAAATTATGTTAAAAGAATGTAATATAATCAATTAGTTTATAATAGGAGGCTGAAATTATAGTAGTTTTAACCTTAAAATAAGTTAATAAAGGACTATATGGTTAATCAGATAGAGTCGTTAAAGGTGCATATCTTGTGTATGTTCAGTTTGACGCTTACCATAACTGCATGCCCCGGTGAATAGGCTTCGGGCCCACAGTTTTTAGCTGCAAAGCGCCGTTAGCGTATCCAAAAACTCGAATACAATCAGGAAATCGATTTGAGATCCTCCTTATGTCTCACATTTCTTGAGTCACTTCTATTTAGGGGTGGTAATATGGATATTGGGTATTCGGTTTACCCATTCCTGACCGATGCCCGCCGGGAACTGAATACCCGATATCCAATAAAACGAGATTGAGTAGGGGTGGCAAATCGTGCGTGTCGGGTCGTTATTGTGTCGACACGATAACGACACGAACACGATAACAGCAAACACGAACACGACCCGTTAAGAAAACCTCAAACACGAACACGAACACGACACGAAATCCTCAGACACGAACACGACACGAACCCATTAACGACACGAACCAATTCGGGTCAACACGACACGATAACAACACGTACACGAGATGACACGATAACGACTCGATAACAACACGACCTGATAACGGTTAAACCTATTAAAAATGAAAATAATAAGAATTAATAATATTAAAATATTATTTGTTAACGGATAACACGAACACGGCACGAACACGACACGAACACGTATTGTTAACGGATAACACGAACACGACACGAACACGACACGAACACGACACGAAATTTTCGTGTCCTTAACGGGTCGGCCCGATAAGGACACGAACCCAATAAGCTCTGACCCAAACCCATTATTTTCGTGCCGGTTCGTGTCGTGTTATCGTGTCGTGTCAAAAATTGCCAGCCCTAAGATTGAGTATGAGATCGGGTAATGAAATTTAAGATTAATCGGGTATTGGGTAACCCAATCGAGTATTACACGAATACCCGATTTACTGTTTAGGGTAATTTTTAATTAGGTTTAATCATTTAGGATTGGTGGGTATGACATAAATTATTTACCTAATTATAACTAATTAGATTTTTTTTCACTAACATTTATAAATAAGTCAAACATCCGCCTCTCCATAAGTTACTCTATTCTCATTCCATTTCTTTCTTTCTTCAAGTCTCTGTATCTATTACGTTAGCGCCTACAGATACTCTCTGTTGTCACCCCTAGTTTAGTCACTGGCCTCCCTCGACAATATGGTTGACATTTTTAAGTTCATAAAAAGACATAATTAGCATACAAAACAAAAATAAAATAAAATATTCTCAATGAATAAAGAGAATTGTAGCTTTAAAAATTTAATACGTACATTTTTCATTCTTAATTTTTTTATTAATTATTAATATATGTAAAGAGTCGGGTATTTGGGTACTCAATCATTGGGTTTGGATACTCGTGGCGGGTATTTGGGTACCCGAAAAACATATCGTGTTAGGTATTGGGTGTGCATTTAGACGATTTTTAGGTTTGGGTACCCGGTTTTTTTTTGGTCGGGTACCCATGGATACCCGAATTCCCACCCCTATAATATTTGCACTCTCCCTATATAGATGCGAGTCTTCTCGTTCGTATTTTTTCTCTCAACTTTATCTATTTATTATCATTTTCATAAAACGAGGAAAAAAAAACACAAGTAACGTGGGACTAAGGGAGTAAGGGCTAATATCCTATCTAGGAATATAGATACCTATCACATTCTTATCCATGCATAGAAATCGAATCCAGAAAATATCACAGTCGAACATTATTAACTACACCTCTATTAAAACATTATTAGCCTAGAAATTATGCAGTAGCATTTTAAAAGTTTGATGGGTATCGATAGTCTGAATATTATAATTGAGGTTTTTTACAAGTCGTGGTATAACTTACGAACTTTAAAACAGAATCATTTTATGATATTTATATATTAAATATATTACAAAGATGTCCACTAAGTATGTAATTATGTGTATTGTGTATTAATTAGTAGTAGCACATAAAGGAAGATCAAAAGGTGTGAATAGTTGGTCAAGCGTGTTGTTTATTTGAGATGCAAGTTGAGAAACAGCAAATTTTTTTGTATTTATTTATTTTCCAGCTGGAAAAGAAAAACCAAATTGATAGGTTAGGTCTTTTTTTCGAATTCTCCAAAGTCTATCTTTTGTGTGTATAAAATTTGGACATATATAGAATGTGTGCAATGAAGTATGTTTCGTGCAAGTCAGAACATTGTAGTATTAGAATTTATGGCTTTTAGTTTTAGGATTCTTCTTAACCGAAAATGCTTAAAACAGTTCGAACAATAGTGTAAAGAAAATTTACAAAATTACACATCAGATTGAGTAGTTATTATACTCGATAAAATCAATAATTATAGTACATGAAAAGTAAGAGACTAACAATAAGATGGGGACTAATTTGAACACTCTTATATATGTAGGTATTACTATAAAATAAGAATCATATATTATTTACATCATGAAGATACATGATAAATTGTACTACTATCAAATTTTCTACAAGGGCAACTTTACATAAACATTTAATTCTATATATTTAACAATTTACAATAATAATTTGACACGTGTTTGGACATAGACGTGGCATGTTATATCCTATTACCTCGCGCCGCGTGTGTCCGCCACATTTATTCATCTCTATTTTTCTAATCATTATTAATAAAATATAAATACCAATAGATTTATGCCACAAACATGAAACACATATTAAAAAAATATTTATTAAATTATCTAATAAGTACTTCATCTCTATTTTTCTAATCATTATTAATAAAATATAAATACCAATAGATTTATGTCACAAACATGAAACACCTATTAAAAAAATGTTTATTAAATTATCTAATAAGTATAGTACCTTAATAATAAATGAAATCTCTTCATAGTTCATATAACATAAGGAGTATTAGGGGTGGGTCGATACGAGATATCGTATCGAAAACGTTGTATCGTATATCTATCGAAAATATCGATATGAAAGAATTTCATATCGTTATCGTATCGAAAGTTTCGATATATCGAAATATCGATATCGTATCGAATACCTGTATATCGAAAATTATAATTTTAGAACTTAAAATTCACACAAAAATTAATAAAACTTCAACACAATAAAATTAATAGTGTTCTTATCTCCATAATCAAAATACAACACAACCAAGTACAATTAAATGGATTTATATATATTTATAATTTTAAATTTTAATATGTATTGAATTTCAATATGTTTCGATATATACGATATATATCGTATATTCGATATAAAACGATATATCGAAAATATCGATATATATCATATATTCGATATAAAATGATATATCGCGATATAAGGAAATTCATATCGTTATCGTATCGAAAACTTACGATACGGTATCGTATCGTATCAAAAATTAAGATATATCGAAAATTCGATAATTTTTCGATATTTTTCAATACGATACGAGCGATATATCATTTTTTCGATATTTTTCCCCAGCCCTACGGAGTATTTCTATTTGTGAGGAAAGAGTTGACTGCTTCAACGGATCATAAATTAATAATAATAAAAAAAAAGGTTTCCAGAATTTATTTATTGAGCCATTCACATTCTCATAACTAGTCCTCTTACTTAACCAAGTTGTTAACCGCATGCTAAATTTATTACCCAATCAAACACAATGAATGAAGATAATAGTTACTACATATTTAAAGGCTTGCATTGAAATAAAAATGAATCAAAGCTGTGCAGAGTGTAGTTAGGTTAGGTTAAGTTGCAATGACAATTAATATTCTGAATTTATGAAAGTTTGATTTGTCTAAAGAGAGGAGCTTTGTCTCTATCTAAATTCCAACTCCCAAATACAAAACCACATTACCTGTGCAGGAAGGAGCTTTGGAATACAAGTTATTGAACATTTATAGAGCTGTTGATGGTCAAGTATCTCATCTACATACACAAACCATTCCCACATCTTCATCATACATATACTCTACACCATAAATCCAGCTAAAATCCAGTACAATCCACATTATTAACGGAGATGGGACGAGAAAGTCGTGGTCGAGTACAGGTAACTCATTGCAACTGGATCACTTGATCAACACTTAATGAGGTATCAAGAACAAGTGATCGAGAGCTTAACAAAAGCTGCTCGTCCGGGCGAGTGCCCAACATTTGATATTAATGCCTCATCATGCTCAAAATGGTTTCCCGTAGTCCTGCGATGGCTGCTCCCAGGCTCCCAGTATGCCTGAAACAAATTAACATTAATGTGATCAGAGAGAGAGAGAGTGTGTGTGTGCAGGCCAAACACAGTTTCATGTATTACATGCTATAAGGTACCCAATCATTGTGCCCTTCTCAAAAAAGAGAAAAAATGGAAGCTCAGACTATTGCTATTAAAGAAAAGGACAATCTTAGTTCCTGTGGCTGAAAAGAAGCACATGAATGAAATTACGAGATATGTACTTCTGCAATAAATCCCAAGGCAACAATAACAGATGAATAAACCAGCTTATGCAGACTGCCAAAGGGCAAGTTTGGGTTTTGAGACGAACATATTGACAATGGCTATTGTTTCAGTAGTAATCCATAAGAAATAGGAGTATGTAAGATTCATCATTCATGTCTCTATATAAGAAATAACAAGCTTAATTTAAAATGGCAAACCTAATCCCCAAAAAATATTCCATGTCAATAAGGAGATTTATCAACAACAATAACCATACCTTTATTCTAGTGATTTTCAACAAATTGACCAAATTATTTCCACTACTCTATAGCTATAAATGCTTGGATGAAGGAAGAAATCTAAACAGATAAAGCCTACTCCTAGACAGTTTAAAATTGGAATCTGCCTCTTTCAGAGAGAGAAAAAAGTGGCGGTTATGTATGCCAGAATATAATTATATGTTATATCGTGATGTAATAGATTAAACATTATCCAATTTGTCATGAAAATGAATCCAGTAGCAGTGAGCTAACAAGATGAATCATAAACTTTAAGGTATAAGTAAGGCATACTTATTGGTATTTCGCCCAGGGACATATAAATTGAGTCATCATCACCAAGAATCCCCTGCAAATATAGAGTAAGATATTATTATCTAAGGAAAGTAAGATGAGGCATTGTTCATTGGTCATCTATAATTCGAGAGAGAAATAGAAATTCACTAATGCGAGACCAGACCACAAATGTAAGATATTTGAAATAATCATTTTAGATTAAAAAATGAGTCCCTAATATACTAGTACTAGTTTTTTTTCATTTTTTTCCAAAGATCAGTAGTTCCCTGTTGATTAGAAAGAGATGCAAGTCATCATTAGTTGAGCCCTTGAATTTCAACACAACAAATTAATGGGACTAGGGACATTCTGTTACCTCTTCATTTGGTAGACCCATATGATTGTGCAATATATTTAAATCTGTCGGTACAGAAGAACAGTTTGGGCTGTCACTTCCAAGAAGTTCCGATATCATAAGCCCATAACCATCCTGAACGTCAGGCATCCCGTTAGCATTGTGTACATTAGTAGGCAAGCCATCCAGGTCAGTGAATACAGTATCTCCCCTGAATGATCAAGACATATATCAACAACCATGCAAAGCATAAAGCAGGTAAAATGTGAAGGCATGAGACACAAACTTAAGGGTTTTTTTTACTTATAGTAGCATCTACGTGTTCATTGCTTTTTGTGTGCATCCAAATAAGAAGTAATTCACAAGTACATGTATGCATGTCACATCAACAAACTAACCTTCTATCCGAAGTACCATAGGTTTTGTCATCATGTGCAGATTCCTTTTCCAAATCAATAACCTCAATATCCTTCTCATTTATACTGTGTTTACCAGTTTTATTAGACATATTGCCATTGTTAGACATGGACAAATCAACATCTATAGATGTTGCTGCTTTTCCTGTTTGGGTGATGGATGGGAAAACCAGTATGGGACCAGAATCATGACTCTCGTTGACATCACAACCTCCAACAAGATTCAGGTCACAAGTCTTAAATGAACTGGGAAACAGCTGCTTTTCTTGCATGAACTCAGACGAATCAGTATTATCTTTGGAAAGTAGTGAAATATCCAAACTACTCTGATCAGGACACGGAGCCGGATGAGAACCATGTGAAGTTCTTGGTTCTTGTGACAGTGGCCTGTTTTCTGTTGAGCTAGAAATTGGAGCGGAGATATTAGATTGAGCATCCTGCAGAGGAACCCATTGTCTGAGTTTTTTAAAATCCTCCTTACCATCACAATCTATTGCTCGTTTTTCACCTCGTTCCATTAGCATGGACTTTGACCTTCCGAAGCCTGACATTCCCTCATCTGGTCGTTGCTCTTTATATAAAGATCGTTCAGCAAAAGACTCAGACCTTAAGCTCGGTGCTGACCTTGTTGAGTATATAATGTTCATCTCTTTTTCTGAAGTGGGATCATCTGATTGAAGACTTTTAAGCTCATGATTTTGATGGGTAGCAGGATTACCTACCGAATTCCCAACGCCAACATCTATACGATGCACTCCAGTATCCTCCACATGTTCTCTCTTGGAAATGCTCTCTTCTTCTTTAATGGGTTTCAGATCAGTCTTCATCAGACCCTTCATTGTCAATGATGAACGAGCTTTAGTGGGTACATTTGCAAATTTGCACTGCTTTACTAAATCAACATGGTCCTCACTTACCAAAGTATCCTCTATTCCAAAAGATGAAACCTCCTTTTTCTCATCATTTTGCTGCGTTTCATTGTCATTATTTACAGCTTTAACCAATTCCGACTCATCATCAGACTTTTTTGTGGCTTCGGTGTTTGCATCTGATGCTAGACACTTCCCATTACTCAAAACACTAGTACTCACATCTGCATCTTCCACTATGTTACGTTTCTCCAATCCAGAAACTGTTTGAGTTTCACTTTCAATTCCTTGAGCTATTTCACCAGGAGATGACCCATGCATCTCACTATTACCATCTTTACCCAAAGGCTGCTCACTGTAATGTCCAACAGAAGTATCACTATCTGCCTCTGCAACGTGGTAAGTTCTAATCTTCTCCGCCAATGATCCACTTTTTCCCAATTCTCTACTAACCTCCGACCCATAATTTTTGAAAGATTCACTTCTTTTCCTTCCGCGTTCTATTCCTCGAACAGAACTTCTAGAACCCATTGAATTATATTCATCAGAATACTTTCTCCTACCAGGAGCTACATCCATAGCAGCATTTCCTAAACGGGAATGAGCTGATGCACGGCCATCCACAGAAGTATGTATTTTTTCTGCTTCATTAGACCTATATCCCTGAAAGTTTACAACCTGGTTTTTCAAGCCATCACCCTGCCACTTCCCTGAAAGTGCATTTGGTGGCAGCATGCCTTTAGAAACCAAATACTCAGCGGCCATCCTTCCAGCTTCCATGAAAACGTCAGTCTCCCTTTGAGGGGGCAGAGGTGGCTGATACTGCTTCGAGTAACCCCCATTTCCGTAACCACCACGATTATAGTTCCTGTACTCAGAATTGTGCATCCGATAACCTCTCATTGAACCTTCAGGGGGAATTCGTGAGGCAGCAGCCGCACCCCCCATCCCCATAGTATTTGACCTGTGCCCATTCCCAGGTCCATTTCGATGCTTCGCATGCATATCTTACACGATATTCGTATATACAGCTGGATCAGAAACTGCAAATTCTCCAACCTGCATTTCACAGAATTCCATAACTTAAGCTGAGTTCAAATATTTGTAAATGAAAATTCAAATTCCATTTCCAATCACACAATATATTATACTCCTACAACATATGATTACAATCAGCAGTGGAATGCATCTCATCATTGACTCTCTATTCTCTAGCTCAAACACACACACACACAGAAAGAATGAGATGAACTAATGAATATTTGAAATAAATAACTAATCCAGTCACTCAATTCGATCAGATCTTTTTCGTAAACAGGTCTTCAATCATTTCTGAGGTTTCTTACAAAACCCTAGAATTCAGACTTTTGCTTTAAGAGTAGAGGCGTTCGTTCATATAGATCAGTTTGTAGATCTGACTAATTCTGAATTCAAAAAATTTCATATTCAGCTCGGCGTCGAGGGTTTACCTTGCGAAAATTGAGTGAAGTTCCAGAGCTGAAATTTAGGGGGATTTCAGTCTTTCAGATCAGATCTAATTCTCAATCTCATCGTCACATCAATTTCAATTGGGGAAAAGATCTGTTCAACTACATCAACAGGAAACAAAATTCATTATCCAGCTAAGTTGCGCGTGTGTTATAAGCAGAAATCTGTGGGTAAAATCTGGCAATTTTAAGCCATTTCTGGCAGTTTCAGGCACGGTCCAAGAATCGATTTCAGTTTGACGAGAGATGCTTGCAATTTTTTATCCATGGATTGTGAAATTGGTAGGTGTGCTTCTCATTCGCCTTTACTTTTTTGCTTTTCACTTTCATTTTTCATGTTTGTTTATTTATCGCTTTTTCATGTAATTTTTATTTTATCCAAACAATAATTTGAATAGACGAGGACCATATATTAAAACAATCGGTCTTGTTTAGCAGAATTGCATCTCAAATTACATCATTAAAAAAATTTGTATTCAGATGTACTGAACATATTCTCTAATTAAACTCAGCTAAATTCATCAATTTCTAATTAAATATTATGCAGTACAAACTACAAATATGATTTAATTGAGATAGATTGTTCTTCAATTTATATTTTATAGTCAAGTTTACATTATTGACTATAATGTACTGGAGTTTTATATTTTATTTTTAGTAAATAATATTATGGAGTATTTTGTTATAAAAATAAGATCTATATTTTACTAAGTTTTTCCATTTAGTATTTCACAAAATTAATATCGAATCAATTTTATATTTCATAAATGTGATAATATTTTTGTGTACACTCGTCAAACTCTACAATGGAGTATTCGACTTTTATACTATCTGGCTCTAATATATACTTATATTTAGATTTTAGATGTAGTTCACTTATTTTTATTATTTAATAATGTCGAATCACATGCAAATGGAGTAGTACTATATTGTTAAGTTTTTTATATAAAGCGAAAATAAACATAATATAATCATTTTATAACATGTTATTTAAAAATTTGCTTAACAATTTCACATATAAATCAAGGGATTTAATTGTAAAAGCTGAAATTAATAAGCCTAGATACATTTGGCGAGATCAACATAAATATAATAAAGATTCAGATAAAATCTGTTTTTTGCTCAAAAAACTGAACACAGCCATGGCCTCTCAACAATATCTAACATATTGAGCAATCCCAAAAACAAATGCTCTATAATTCCCATTGATTCTAACACCAGAAAGAAATAAAGAATGGTTTATAATGAGTAATCCCAGTTCAAAATCACATATAAAAGAGAGTTATATATTATATATATATATATGTTTGAATGTTTCCACATCTCTTCTTTGAACATTTACTTATATCGGTGGTCCGAGCGGCAGTCTGCTCATAAGCTGCTGGTAAACTGATGATGCATTGTTGGATGTGTTCAAACCTGCTGCATCCGTCCCGGGCTCCGGCTTCGGCATCATATATCCCATCTCGTTCACGCCCCGGTTTTGATGCCCTAAATACGGATGATGCACCGGCAGCTTGCCTTGGTTAGCCCCCATGATACCGAGACCAGCCTGATCCATTCTGTATCCAAAGCCTGGCCCCGGCCCAAACGAGCCTAACGGTGGCCTCTCAAACCAGGTTGAGCTGCCACGGAGGTGGGAGGGTTCGGGCCTATGCAGGTTATTACCTGGAGCAGCGTGAGCTTGTTGAGTTGGGCGCGTGTTCTGACCACCTCCACTGTTGCGCGCTGCTGGTACATCGTGGTTGTGCTTGCCCTCGTACGTTGTTATCACAGACTTCAGGTCGTGGGAAGCCCGCTCCACGTGTTTCCTCACGTTGCAGCCTGCACTCGTGCACTTGTAGTAGCTCCTGCATCAGATAACTTAGTGATGGTCTCTCGATGATAGATGAGGTGATGAGCAGGAAGATTAATTAACCTTGGGTTCGGATTTCCTTTCACGACTTTCTGTCCATATTTGCGCCAGCGGTATCCATCATCGAGGATGTCCACTTCACTGGTTGTCTGGACTACTACCCTCGGCTCCCTGATCGGTCTAGAAGCCCCACTCATCTCTGGGGCATAAGTTTCGATTCTCCTGCAATACCAAACAAGGCAAAGATAAGCATCGTGTTGTACTCCCGCCTCAGTAAACAAATTACACGAGAAAACAAAAAAAAACCTTCTCTTTGATTCTGACTCGTCTCCTTCGCCATCGTAACCTAATGACACGCTGCCATGCGTTGCACGATCATCCTCTTCTTCATTTGAGAAAGTAGAAGATCCATCAACACCATCCACTGTCTCGTACGTGGTTCCATTTCTAGCTCCATTGTTGTATTCTTGGCCCGGCAATGCTGAAGGAGATCCGTCAAGATTGTCCGGTTTCCAGCCTCCTGCAGCGTTTCCATTTTGTACTCCCGACCAGATTTGATCACCGGTTCCAGGTTGGTCAGAGTCGAGCTGAATATCACCGAGCCCATTTGAGGATCCAAGAGCTGATCTGCGGTTGGGAGGAGGCTTCGGGTGGTTATGAGCGCCCTTGTAGGTTATCTCAGTGATGTGACCTTCTTGGGACCGTTCAACCTTTTTCTTCACGGGACAACTTTGGTGCGTGCATTTGTAATAACTCCGAGGATACTCACTTCCTTTCACATGTTTCTGCCCATATTTTCGCCAGTTATAACCATCATCAGCCGTGCTGCCACCACCATTGGGATCTCCGCTGCTTCTTTGATCTCCATCATCGTTTTGTTCATCAAAAGGCGGAGAATGCTCCACAGCACCAGCAGAGTTGTGTGTCTGCAGCAGAGTGCTGCTACCATTGTTACCCAAATCTGATCCACCGAAACTTGCCTCCTGAAACAAGGTGCTGTTGTTTGCCAAGTACGATTTGGTCGGTTCTACATTTTGACGCGGTTGAGACATGTTCGAATGAACAGTAAACCCAGCATTAGGAAAAGTCTGCACAGCAAAGCCATATATGAAAATTTTTGGTCAGTGAATGAGAAAAGGACTGAAATGCAAAACTCGCCATCATAAACTTACTACACAATAAAAAATCGCTTACACGTAGCAATGGAGCGGAGAAAAACAAAGGAAACGTGCATACACAAGGGAGATCAAGAAGAGCTAGCAATCACTTACTTTATTTGTTGCATTTAAGTATGGGAATGAAGCGGATTCAGTCATGGGTTTGAATGCAAACGATGAGGCATTGGTGTCCTCAAAATTATTCTCCTTCCCCTTATCAGAATCACCTATCATCAGTCCTGACTCGCGATAGTCTCCACTCGGGGCAAAAGAAAATTTTCCAGTTGTAGGAGATGGCAGAACCTGCAAAGTAACAAAGCCCATTAGCATTCACATCAACTGAGAAACAAAGTACGAGGGTTACTTGCACTAGTGCTGCAACAAATAGCACACACACATGGAAACAATTTGCAAGATGCAAACATTTGCAAACCAATTGTCTTGTTCACAAACTCTATTAGTCCTACTCTTTCTCATCTCAATACGTATAATAAACTGTTGGAATGTGAGAAACTATACGATAATAGAGGAAAAAGAAGCAATGGAAAGACCATTCTTCTCTCAAAGATAAGTCATGTGCACCGAAAAATGTCAGGCACATTTGTTCATGAGATATATAGTACAATACAGCCTGCAATAAATCATCATATTCCAGAATGTATGACAGTACAACAACGTGAACATGTACATAACTAGGTTGTTCGCATATATATGTCTATTTATTTGCAGCAGTTAGAGAAGAGAATCCTGATAGAGCTATTCCTACTAAAAGGAACACACAAGTTTTATAGTGCAGAGCTTACCAATGAATTAGAGAGGAAAACTGGAGAATCAAGCAGAGTTGTTGGACTAAGACCAGGAGGAATCGTCAAATAAGGAGACCGAACTTCTGGTTTCTTAGAAAGGTCTGAAGGTCTGATGCTCTCAGTATTCAGCCTTGGAGCATTGAAACCAGCTCTAGCTGCAATCCTCTCCTTAAGACCTCCTCGGGAACTCAACTTTGGTTCACTCACTGCATTGCCCCTGTTGCTTTCATCATCTCCGAAACTAGCTTCACTCTGAACATTTCGATCACCATTTCTGGAGGTAACTTGTTGTTCAGGCTCACTTCTATTTCCACCAGCAGATTCCACAGGCAGCCGTGCTCCAACATCATCATTCATCATTGATAAGAGAAAAGCACCCGTATTAGGGCTCGGGGGCATCCAATCACCCATAATAGCGACATGATCATCAAATCCACCCATGGGAATCTTGAGATTGTGCTAAATATTATCCACTCAATACGACACCTCACGCTCAAAGCTGGATACAGAAGACAAAAAGCAGAAATTTTCAGTAGGCATATAGAATAGGCAGCATAAGCAAATCAGATTCCTTCAAGCATTAAGATTTTTCATTCACATTCATTTTGTTAACACAGAAAAAGTAACTTCCTAAACAGCAGTCAAGATCAACTTTTGTGAACAGAACCCAATTCTCAATAACCCAACAAAAGAAACAGAGACAAAACAACCCTTTTCTCGGGCTTTATTCATCTCGAATCCGAACCTAATAGATCACAATACAAAAGCACAAAACTCCAGAAACATATCAAGAATTATATGTGTGTGTCAGAGCACAATCTTGACAAAGGGCTAAGAGTGTCGAAAATAAAGAAATCAGCACCACTTTTTAGAACTAATCAATCCAAGAAATCAATCAAAGCTTAAGAGTAAGTCTATAGACATTTCCAAACCAAGCTCAATTCAAAGGAGACCTACAATTAAACCCCCAATTTTCACAAACATCGGAAGCCAAATTTCAAGAGACCAAAAATCCTCAGTTTTTTAAATCACACAAGATCTAACAGAATAAGCATAACTGCACCCATAAAAAGAGGAAAACTACATAAAAACAGACAAAAAAATTCAGCAAAATCGAGACTTTTCCTGTGCATGGACCATCATCAGGTACAGGAAAAGGTGGGATGCAGCTCAAATTTAGAACAATGGCCCAGACAATAAATTCCCCATAATCACAAAAATGGAAAAAACAGAAGGGGAAAAAGGAAAATACCAAAAACAAAATCGGATTCAATGATTAGTAAATGATGAAGTGTTTTTCAGTAGGTGCAGAGAAACATGGAGCAGTCAAAAATTAAAGAAATCAAACTCTGTTTCTGACCCTTGTTAGATTAGTAATCAGAATTTGCGGAAAATTAAAATACAAGACAAATCTTTATTCTGTTTCTCCCCCGTTTCCAAACAAATTAGCAAACACGAGAAACAAAAGCCCACCTTCCTGTCAATTTCACTCTCTCTCTAGATTCTTGCACATCCGCTCCCCCCCTCTCTCTCTCTCTAGGAAATGGCTAAGCAGTAAGCAAGAAATGTAATTGCTGATGAGACGAAAAGATTTTCTTTGCAAAATAAAATGGGAAAGAGGTGGGGTTGTTTTGGGGGAGTTATGATTTTTGGATGTTTTTGGAAAGAAAATAGTATCAGTACATAAGAAACCTCTCACTTACTGACAATAATCAGCACTGATTCAAATATTTTTCATTTGATTTCCCAAAATTGTAATTAAATACCGGTTTAGTTTAAAATTATAGGATTTCCCCTTAAAGGGCCAAAATTGGGATTTCAGACGGTTGACCAGCCAATGAGATGGCGCCATGTGGAGTTTGACTGGTGAAGGTAATGAAAAGGGAGGTTAATAATTGGGTAGCTCAATAATTGGTAAAGCAATATAATTGCAGTGAATTTAATTCTTGGTAACGTAAAAAAAAAAAAAAAACTTGGGTGTGGGGGATTTGTAACGGCCAATTTGCTCATGTGTGTACTATAAATTTGTGTATAGTTTCTATTTCACTAGTTAAGATCGAGATGAAATCGTATAGTGTAACGACATTGAAAAATATATGGAAATTTGATCGTCGAATATTGCGATGAGCCTCTATTTTAGCTATAGATTGCATGAATTTTAGCGGCCAAGTTATTATTTATTGAATCATGGAATAAAAAATTATGGATTTAAAAAACTACTAGTACTAGATTTAATCTATGCATGATTCAAATTCAGTGTATGCTTTAAAATGTTATAAAAGATTGAATTTATATGATTTTGCTTCATAGATGGCAATCGATATCAAATAGTATAGTCTTTATCATTGATTTTTGGTTTGTTCTCTAATAGGTGCAATGCATACGTTATATCATGTGAATTATGTATAAATTTAAAAGTACAATGTTATTAAAAATTGAAGTACTATAATTTTTTATATCCAATTTTCTCATTGATCGGAAATCATTATTTTTTATGTACATTCGGTAACTATGTTCATGTGTAATAACTTGCATTTTAGTCAAGGCTTTTATGGAGTATTTAGTGACAACAATTAATTTCTTATATGTTATACTAATTGTTTTTTAGCATGGGTCAAATTTACAAAATTGTTTAATTTTAAATGGAAACTATATATTCCTATTTTTGAAAACTTATAGTATAACCCAATTTCAACTTATAATATCTCCATATATATGATGCATGTGACTGTTATGAATAATTTTAATCAATTTGTGAAGCATCTATTATTCTATTCCTCATCTATACTATATTACTGTTAGATTAATTTCATGAATTCAAGGTTAAATTCAAAGTTTCAGGTTGGTTTTGCTAATATAAATTCAAAAACTGACTTTAGAGCATCCACAATGGGCCCCAATGCATCGGGCGCGCTATCGTCCGCCACTGTGGGTACGCGAACAACGGACGATGCATCGTCCGCGCCTAAGCTTAGTCCGCGGATGAAGCGCGGACGATAGGGCATTGTCCGCACCATCGTCCGCCCACTGTGGGCAACGCGGACGATGGCGCAGACCGAGAGTCGAACCCAGGTCTATTGCTTGGAAGGGTAGTATCCTAACCATTGGACTACAAGCACTAGTTGAGATATTTTGAAAACTAATTATTAAAAATGCTTAGTGCCTTACTAATTATTTGTTAGCTTCGTTAAAGTAGGCTCCTAAATAGTTTTAGATTTACACGAATTTATTCGCAATAAGGTTATATTTAATTAGTATGATTGGGAAAATGAATAACTAAAATTATGATTAAAAAGTAGATTTCGGTGAAACGAGAATTTGCTTATTCGAGTTATTAAGATGATTAATTTTATAAATGAAATGAAGGTTTTTCCCAATTTTTGTAGTTATTTAAATATTCAAATAAAAGAAAATGCTTAGGGCGTCCCACTGCAGGTGGAAGGGTAGGAGGATAAAATGCTGACATGGCGGCTTTAGGGCGGCCCATTGTGGATGGCCTTATGGTTTATAAAATGCACTTATGGAAAAAAGGAAATGGCATTGATTCCAAATAAATATCAGGCAGTTTTTGATGGTCAACGGCTATATGATAAATAAAATTTTGTTAATATTTTGATGTGTACATACATTATTATTATTGTTATTATCACACTATTATTCAAGGGCCGTTGTTGAAATTAAAGGCTAGTATTAGGCATCCAAAGTACTACTACTATTTTCTTAAAATCTATATAATAAATAAAATATACAAAAATTATTCGATATTGAAACTAAATTAATAAATTATGATTGTATGTACGAATGTGCTTGACACTCTCCAGAATCTTGAAAAAATTTAAAAAGGCAAAAAAAATAAAGAAATGTGAGTATTCTGTATAGTGTCTCCAAGTTCTTGTCCAACCATATGAAGAAAAAGAAAAGACAAATGATTCTCTCATTGTGAATTAAAGCTACGTATGAATATGAGTCCATTTGAATTACAGAATCTTACAAACATTTGGTTATTTGGTTGATACTAGTTTTTAGAAGAAAATTATTAAAAGATATTTGAAGAAATCTGGAGATGACTTTGATGCATAAATGAATAAAGGATTAGATTTTATTGTCATTCACAACTCAGATTCAACTTTATTGAATTTATTGTTTTCAGTTTCGTATTATCATATTCAAGTGATTAATTAAGCATTCTCAATTTTGTATTGAACTGCTACTATTTTATGTGACATTATTTACTTTCGGAGCCCAATGTGTTCGCTTTTTCCTTTTCTTTTTTTCTTCCTTTTATTGGTGATGCAATTTTACTGTATCATCGAATTGTTCCCCTTTTAGATATTGAGTAACTATATTGGTCCATATACGCCCGTCGATGTATTACATTGTGCATTGTATATTGTATCCATTAACCAATTAATGTCCCATTAGTGTTTCTTTATACCCAAGTATCTTCTATTAGTTTATTAATACTAGTGTAACAAAATCTTAATTGTCTTGTGGTGACTCGAACCTTCGATCTATTAGTTTGAGCAAAAGCTATCTTGCATGCTAACTTACATTTCATCGTCATAAACAATTGGTTAGAGGGAAAGTATCTTCTTCATAACTGAGTTACGTTTCGTCACATGATAATTATTTTTGTAATGCTCCCTTTAAATTCTAGGGATTTTGTGAAGAATTTTATTCTCATCCAGTTTTTATAAGTTCGGTGGGGCTGGATCCTTTGCTGTGCAATTTTGCATAGCCAATGGCGGATCTAGAAATTTTGATTCGGGTGTACGATATTTAACAATAGAGACATTGGGCTTTAAAGTTTAAAATCAATAAGTTTTCTTCTACTACTAATTTTAAATATTTTATACCAATAGTTTGTGAGTTGTAAATGTCTTATATATTTATTAGTTGTGAATATCGTATATAAATATAAATGTAAAAATTACATAAAATAAATGAATTTCTTTGAAAGAACACAAAATATTTGAGCAGAGAGAAATATAATAACTACCATAAAATATTTGTTATGTATGAATTAGTTTAATATTTTGCTATACAGTAACAATTATACAATAAATAGGGAAAGATCTAAAAATAATTAAAAAGAGCAAAATAAGTGTATAAAAAAATATTAATATAGAACAGCAGCTTCTGGGAATCAATCCCAGATGGCTCACCTAACATTAGAGGTCGGATACCACTGCACCAATTCGGTGTTAGTATGAAAAATGTCTATATATATAATTAAATAGGAAATATTTGGGGGTACAGTTGTACCCCTTGTTATACATTGGATCCACCACTTTGTATAGTTGTTGCTCACATAAGAATAAAAAAATCAATTAAAATAAATTAAATAAATATATATTATTTTATTTGTGTATTAGAAACAGCAGCTCCGGTGCAAAATTGCACAGCAGAGGATCCATATCCAAGTTATTTTGCACAAAAGAGGATCCATATCCAATTTCAATAGGATGGAGTCCATTTTGTTGGAGTATGGTTGAAAAGGAATCTAAATACTATCATGTCTATCAAAGTAGGTAAATGATTTTGTTGGGGCACAGTGGGTACAAAACACATGAGGACCAAGTACAAAATACACTCAGTATGTAACGCTCCAAATTCTAGAATAAAACAATTATATTCGTAAATAAAATACAAAAGCTTAATTTTTTTTAAAAAAAGGTCATATAAAGTAAATAATTTTAATTCCTAGTTTCACCAAAATCAGTATCTCATCAAAACAAAATTCATCACTTAGATGGATCCATTTATCTACCGTCGGAAATAAAAAAAAAAAATCAAAACACAGTTCATTTTTATTTTGGATCATTAGTTTTTGCTCCTAATTACTACATTAATCCATTTTTATTCTCAAAGTTTCATGCAGAGTTGAAAATTGATCCAAAATTTGTGTGTATTACAACTATATAATCAAGAATCAGCGCCAAGATATGGAATTTCCAAGATAGATGACGATTAATTAAGGATAAAGTGGGTAGATGCAATGATGTTTTGCAAGCTAATAATACTTGTCGTAATTGATGGATCAAGTGATGTATGAACAACTTTTCCTGTTTTCCAATAGAAGATTTGGAAATGACGTTTGTCTATGGAAAATATTTGAAATTTCATCATTATACAAAAGTAGACGACTATATGCTCATAATTAAGAGTAGACTATTGTAAATTATAGTGATGGACTTTTGTACATATATTTGAGGCCCAATGTGGTTCCTATTTTTATTAGGATTAGAACTTGATTATATTGTGTATATATAGTTGTCCTCTCTTATTGTAAGTTGTATTCGAAAAGTTAGTGAAATTTTTTGATTGTATACTCTACATAAATACACATCGTATAGAACTATGTCATAATTAATTCATATGTTTATTTCATTTGTATTTGTGATCATTTGTGCGTTTATTTCCTAATAATTTACAATTAGTGAATTAGATAAGACAAGTTAGACATGAAACACATTTTCGGCAGAATTGGAACTTCACAATTTTAAGGTAATATTTTTCGATTATCAAATCAAGAAATTAACTATCACGATGTCTGATAACTTGATAACTAAAATGTTAAAGAAAATAATGTGTCATAAGATGTTATGATTCACTCCATCTTATCAACAAATTTATATTCAACTATGCAATTATAATGTTATTGGTAGGCATAGAACACCTAATGAATAGTGTAATCAACTTTACATAGTACTACTATGTTACAGGGTTGCTAGTCTACCACAGTAATATTTTCCTACGCTTGATTGGTCGTAGAATAATAAAATGGAATGTATATGAAATTTTTTCAAACATTTACTTCTTATTATTTGTATGAATTACTTTATTATTTCATAAAATATATATATCATCATACCCACTCGTGCCCAAAAAAGCCAAAACACATTTTGCAGTGTAGATTCGTCAAAAAAATATGCAATTTTTTATGTTTAAACTTTAAAACAATGCAAATGCATATGTTTTATATGCTCACATTCACAAACACAAAATCTTTTCAAAATTATATTTTGTTGGTTTTCTGGATTACAAGAGATAAACACTAGCCGGGCGTAATACAATCCAAAAGAAGGAATAAAGAAAAGTAAACTAAAATGAAATTACAAAGAAAAATTCGAAACAATAAACCGTAAAATAGTGGAAATAAGCCGAGTCGAGGAGGCCTCTTTCCGCAAGACGAGATACGCCCCGGTAGTGCTCTCAGATTGGCGTGTCATCCCCAAAGATAAAACGGCTTACGTCTCTGATAAAGCAGCACCGCAATCAACATAGCTCCGACGAACTAGATGAAGGTGAGGGCAGAGCTTCGACAGAGGAACAATGCAAGATAGGGAGAGAGCTTATGCTTTGTATGCTTGTGAATGGTGTTGAGAATGCAAGAGTATGCATGCCTATTTATAGGCCAAGTCCACTCATTTGAATTGATGGAGTCAACACCCATTATGTGTGTCATGATGGTTTGATTGTAACCGCCGGGGGTTATAAGCCGTTACGGACGTTACAAACGTCAACCATGGAGCATGAACCTGGACGGATGTATCTAGACACCTCTCACGTAGTTGTTCATTCCAGAGATGTATCTGGACGACCCGATCTGTGACATCCATAACCCGAAACGTACATCATTTTGCGTCATTGCATATTTTATTCCGTATTTCAAAATAAATAATGAATATATTATGTATAATATAAATTTGTTTAGTATATTAAATCATTGAATTAAAGTAGTAGTATATAATATATATAAATAAGTATGTGTACAATATGAATGTGTGTATATGGCTACGTATAGCCATGCACAACTAATTATAGTTATAAATTAGTATGTGTAATAATAATGCGTGTGTATGTTTAATAGTATGTGTAATATTATGGGAGTGGGTGTGCATGAGACACGTAGGTGTTGTGCATGGGACACAACACATATATAGAGAAATAATTAGTCTTGTGCAAGGAAAATAGGTACTACACGTGTAAGTAGGAAAGGAATTGCATGACCTTTATGCTTATGTGTTTGCTTAAAAACAAAAAAGGGTGACTAAGGGCTAAGCCGACTTCTTTTCGACACATAAGAGATTATTATTGAGAAAATAGGGGGAAAGAACATAAAAAAAAGTAGGAAGAGAACGCTCACCACCACAAGTACGGGAGAATTATTTAAGCTCTTTTGAGGTTTTTAATCATAGGTATTATTTCATCTATATTATATATATAATAGTGTATATTTGATTACACGTAGAGGTTAGTTAAACGTATTTGTAAACAGTTGTATAAATCTAAATGTATTTATTTGTATAGGATCGAGTGTTGTAGGCCGGGAAGCAGGAACAGATGCTCGGTTAGATTACTTGTCGTGATAAGGTGTGTATAAATCACACTTTTAGTTTTACATGTGTTATGTGGTTGATTGTTATATGTTGAATTGGAGTGAATTATTGGATTATATGGTGTGAAATTGATATGATTATGAATTATTTGATTTTGATGGTCGAATATGATATGAATATTTGATTGCTGAAATGGACATGTTTGTTTAGATATATTAGATAATTTAATGGAATATGACATGGATATGTTATTGGTGCAAATGATATGTTTATGATTCCGATTATGTGAATCATTGGATTAAAGAGGATCTGTGACGGTTTTGCCCTGGATCTGAAATCACAGTGGATCATATTGGGACCTTCGGGTCAAATACAGAGGGACCTATGAGTCCAATTACAGAGAGACATTCGGGTCATAGAGGAATCCCGGGCAGATACCAGGCTTGATTGTTACAGAATAATAAACTGAATAGAGTGGCATATGAATATGAACTGGTTTGTTTTTAAATTATGTTATATATTGTTTCTGATTATATGTATTGATAAAAGAATATGCTTGAAGTTTGTATCATGTGAGACTAAAGGTGGAAATTTATATATACTGAGTTGTGGCTAATATAAACCACTAAATTTTTCAGGAATAAGATAGCAGTAAAGTTTTGACTGACATGGGTCATAGGAACTCCACGTGTTATCTGGTTCGGCGGCTGACGCATATTGGTAACCTTCTCCTCCTCATCATCATTTTGCATGTAGATAAATGTATAGTATATAGAGTGGTGAGAGGGTTCCACTACTTTACAGGATATTTTAAAATATGTATCGGATAAGTGTTGGTTTGAACTTATATTATATGGGTGTTCTATGAATTAGGCACGTGTATTAATTGCTTTTATAATAAGGGATTTATTTATTAAAGGAGTATACGTCAGAGGGGTTGAGGTGTGACACGATCAATGTGCACGCATTCTACGAAGCTTTCTCCGTATGCTCATTTGCCACATTGTTTTGTCTACGTGTCCAAAATAGATAAATAAATAAATTAATTAATTAATTTCATATCTCCATATATGGTGACATATTTTAATATATTATTTCTCACTCACCGGGAATCGGGTTAGAGAAAATGAATATACCACAATCATCTACTCGTAGCGTAGATCGATTATAAATTATTTAATTATTTTAAAATTAAATAATCCGTCACTTCTACTACCCGATCCAATTACGTTGACCGGACTACGATTCCAATATATTTAAAATCAATGCTATAAGTATTTTTAAAGTGCATGGAAAAAGAGACGTGAAGATTGAAAACTTGCTAAAAAAAAAGCAATGGTGAAATTGTATCTATGTTAGGACTTTAAAAAGTTCTTCCTCCGGCTCACTTAATATGTTCATTTCTTTTTTTAATTTGTAAAAATCAAAATATTATCTTTATATATTTAATTAGAATAAAATTTACACTTTCTCTCATTCTTATACAAAACTCGAATCATATTTTTCTTCATACTTTAATACACTAAATAACTATACCAAAAAACACGTGTCATGAAAAATGGATATCGTGATTGTCTCACTTAGAAGTGGAGTAGTAATATTTATTTATTTGATAGGTAAAAATGGGCCTTGGTAATGAACTTGCTTAATAATTGGGTTTGAGAAGTCAGTTAGACGCTAATAATTCGCATATGATTTAATTATAATAATTGGACTTATTTAAATTTAATTGGCGTGGGGGTTTAATAATTGAGATACATAGGCCATAAATTGGTGTAATTGGCCAAATCTTAGTCACGCCATTAAATTGTGGTTGAGCAAAATTGGATTTGGTGTTCCACTACATAAATTAAACATTGACTAAATGAATTGCACTAAATTATTTGTATGTGTAATGTGTTTGACAAATAGAATTAATTAATTTGCTTCGCTTAATTAAGAATCTTACTTAAACTACTTTGCCTCACTTAATTAGTGGACTGATGAATTTTATTTAATAAACCATAGACTATATAGATACATTTTTAATATAATACGATTATTCACTAAAATTGATAGTTTATGCTAAATAATTGGAAATGATCTTTAAAAACTCGTCTAAAAGTATGAAGAAATACTTGCATTTAAAAGAAAAATTAGAAGACCGAGTCAAACATAGTTATATATTCACAAAGCACTGAGACTAAAAGTTGATTTGAGGAATCAAAAGAGTAATTAAGACCTTAATCAACGTTAAGCAATCAAAGGCGGTATTATATCACGGAACATGTTGGATCATATGCTTATCCTCTGGTTTTTGTCGGTATTATATATTTTATTTTCAAATTATTATGCGTGAGACATGTACTACTACTATATCTTATAACAGATTAAATTTAATATTATTATACCCTTCAACATGTACACACGTCAGAGTTGTAAGTGTGCACGCCTCGTATATATGATAAATACGAAAATCTAAGAGCATCCGCAACCGTCAGTGGACACCCGTCCGTCCGTTCGTGCCAGCGGCGCGGGACCGCATGCTCGCCGATATATCGAGCACGTCCGTGCCAGCGAGCAGCTGACATGGCGCGTTCTGATTGGCCAACGGCATTTCCGTTGGAAATTCATTTTTTAAAATCGAAAATAATACCAAAAATTAAAAAAAATATTTTCAGATTCCCAAAAATAAGGCCGTATTTCTGTAATTTGTTTGTTTTTTTTATTTTTTTATTCTCAAAATCATCTATAAATACACACATTTATCATCCATTTTTCACATCAAATCATCTCTCATTCATATTTTTTCATACAACTTATCTACATCTTCCTCTCTCACTCAAACCCTCTCAAATGGATTTCACCAATCTCATTGCGGAAGCGGAGCGCGAAGAACAAGAATACTATGAACAATATCATGCCGCCTATGAAGCCTATGTCACCGCGAATACCCCCGCCCCTCCTCCTCGACCAACTAGATCAACTCGCCGCTACATCCATCGTGACCGGAAGGGAGCCAACGAAAGGCTCATTGCCGACTATTTTTCCGACCAGCCGCGGTTTCCGGAAGATTACTTTCGGCGCCGTTTTCGCATGTCAAAACGCTTGTTTATGCGTATTGTCAACACATTGTCCGCCCGTGTTGAATACTTTCAAATAAGTACAGACACAGCCGGTTGGCAAAGTCTATCGGCGTTGGAGAAGTGTACGTGTGCCATCCGACAACTTGCTACTGGGCAAACGACTGACCTCTTCGACGAGTATTTGCATGTCGGTGAGTCCACTGGAATCATTTGCCTTAAAAATTTTAGCGAGGGCGTTCGTTCAGCTTTCGGGGATGAATTCCTTCGGGCACCCACCACCGATGATTGCCAACGGTTGCTTCGTCTTCACGAAACAGTCCATGGTTTTCCCGGTATGCTTGGCAGTATTGACTACATGCATTGGAGGTGGAAGAATTGTCCGGCTGCTTGGAGGGGGCAACCCTTAAGCGGCCACAAAGGCGACGGCCCAACACTTATCCTTGAAGCGGTTGCCGACTACCGCCTATGGATTTGGCATGCATATTTTGGTATTGTCGGATCCAACAACGGCTTGAACGTGCTCTATTCTTCACCACTGTTCGATGATGTTTTGAATGGTGTAGCACCGGCGATCGACTTCACCGTCAACGGAAATACATACCACATGGGTTACTATCTCGCCGATGGTATCTACCCAAGGTGGTCGACTTTCGTGAAGACGCTCAGCAACCAGCAAGACCCGAGACTGGTTCTTTTTGCGCAGCGTCAAGAGTCCGCTCGGAAAGACGTCGAAAGAGCCTTTGGGGTCCTTCAAGCCCGATTCAACATTGTGAAGACCCCATCTCGGCTGTGGTACGTGAAAAATATCGTTGACATCATGTACACGTGTATTATCTTGTACAACATGCTTATAGCTGACGACGGACCGATGGCGGCTAGCTTTTACGATGAGGATGAAGCCGGAAGCTCGACCGCGAGGTCTACCCCACGCCGAGGTGTGCATATGATGGTGGGTGAGAGGATCGAAACAAGGAACACAATGCGCGATACCCGAGCCCACATTGAGCTATAAGAAGACCTAATCAAACACATTTGAGCGAAATTCAGCCACGAGTAGTGGTTTTTTTTAATTTTATGAATTTAATTATGTAATTTTTAATTTTTAGGATTTTAATTATGTACTTTTTAATTTTTAGGATTTTAATTATGTAATTTTTAATTTTTTTGGAATTTGTAATACTATTCCGGATATTTTTAATGCATTTTAATTTTATGGAAATGTTTTTATTTAAATTGAATAATAGAATGGTGGGGCCCTTGAGCTTGTCCTTACGGAAGAACACGGATGTGGGTGTTGTGCTCTTGCCTAAGAGCAGAGAGTAAAAGTGGGTTCGGGCCCACATCCGTGCTTGTTGGCAAGAGCACGGATGGAGATGCTCTAAGATTCGGAAGTTATCATCAATTTGCATAGTCTTAATAAACCTCATTGTGATTGGGTTCAATGAGTTGTGAATAAATAATAAATTTTGCAGGATATAGCATATGGTTATACTTCATGTGAAAAAAAAGCTTAGAAAAATAAATAACATTAATCTTTCCTAATTTTCCGCAATCAATGGGATGCCAGATAAAGGTACATGGAGACCACACATTATTGGTGGTTTTTCAATAAAATAGGTGACATTAATCAAAATTCCTTTTCATGAAACTTCAAGTCAAGTGAATGTGAGTCTCATAGCGTACTCACACATGCCCGATTACCGTGCACTCGCCCCAGCAGCCACAGTTCAGGTCTGGCTCGCCTAAAGCACCACTCTCAGGTGGTCTTTAACTTTAACTTGCAGTCAAATTGCGTAATTACAGAGACCTGGCGTCGCTTTGCTTTTTTTTTTTTATATACAGGCTTCTATATTTCAAAATGTCCAAACAAATTGATTTTCAGTCCAAATAGCTCTTGGCCCAATGGTCTATAGTTTCTTTCATCGTAATTCATTTTCTTTAGTGAAAAATACACCTATTTATAGTATAAAACTTCAAATTATAACTTTTGCATGAAACATATTTCTAAAATACTTTTATGGGATCACTTTATATGGACTTCCATACAAAGGATTGAATTCTAACAAAACTGTCACAGAAATACAATGGACAAAATTTGGCACAGGACACAAACAAAATGGTACTCCTAAAAAAGAAGCAATGAAAGATTGAATGCAAGATATATACAGTGAGTTTATAGAGCTAAGGAGATTCATGAATAACCGAATCCTTAAACGACATCTCATCAAGAGTGTCCGTCTCCGAATCCGGCTGCAGCTCCTTAAACTTAGCCATCACCTGTATCATCGTCGGCCTCCGGTTCGGCTTGTCGTCCAGGCACTCGAACGCCACCTGCAGGTAATGGTAGAGCTCCGCGTCCCCCGACAGGCTCGTCACCAGCTGCGGATCCAATATCTCGTCGCTCCTCCTCTCCTTGTGCTTCTGCTTCGCCCATCCCACCAGGTTGTTGTCCTCCCCGAACTCCACCCTGTCGATCGGCCTCTTCCCCGACAGCAGCTCCAGCAGCACCACCCCGTAGCTGTACACGTCCCCCTTCGTCGTGCACCTGAAGCTCTGGTAGTACTCCGGGGGCACGTACCCGGGCGTCCCCGCCAGCGTGCTCACACTCAAATGTGTGTCAAGCGCGTTCACCAGCCTCGCCATCCCAAAATCCGACACCCTCGCCTCGAGCTTCTCGTCTAGTAGGACGTTGCTCGACTTCATGTCGCGGTGGATGATGTGCGGGATGCAGCTGTGGTGGAGGAACGCCAGCCCTCGGGCGGACCCCACCGCGATCTTTTTACGCGCGGCCCAGTCGAGACTAGCCCCGCCGATCTTGTCCTTGTCATGAACCACAGCCTCCAAACTCCCCCATTTCATGTATTCATACACTAACAGCCTCTCCTCCCCAACCCTACAATAACCAAGCAATGGCACCAGATTCCTGTGCTTGATTTTCCCTATCGTCTCCATCTCCGCCATGAACTCCCGGTCGCCCTGCCCGGTAACATGGATCAGTTTCTTGATCGCCACAACGCTTCCGTCCCTAAGCTGCGCTTTGTACACATCCCCAAACCCGCCCGATCCGATCAAACTCTCGGAGCTGAATCCGTTCGTGGCCTCAAGGAGATGCGCGAACGTCAGCTTCTTCAGGGGCTTCTCGAACGTGGCCACGTTGATGCTCAGCGGCTCAGGAACGCTGGAGAGTTTCCAGCTGCTGCTGCCAGAGGTCGGGAGGCTGTCGATGTATTTATCCCGCTTCTCGTCCTTCATCTGGCTCCGTTTCGCTCTGTACAGCGCGTAGAGAAGCAGCATTATACACGTGACCGAGGCCATGATCCCGATCACCATCCCGACAGCCATGCTCCGGCTATTCTCCCTCGACGATGAGTGGGGACCACGGCCCCCGCTCGTCGATCCACAAGGCGGCAAGGGAACCCCACAGAGGGCAGAGTTGTTCTCATATCTTGCTGCTGGAAATGTGGTAAGCTGCCCCCCAGAAGGAATCAAACCAGATAAATTGTTGTTTGAAACATCAAGATCACTGAGGAATGACAAACCACCTAATGATCCAGGGATGAATCCTTGAAGATTGTTATGAGAGAGATCAAGAACACCAGCACTCTTTAAACCTCCAAAACTAGATGGTATCTCACCACTTAAATCATTATGCCCCAAATTCAAAACCTGAAGATAAACCATGGAGCCTAAGCTTGAAGGAATTGCACCAGAGAGCTGATTGTATGACAGATCAAGGTAGATCATGCTGCCACTGCCGGCGAATGTGTAAACCGTCATTCCGGAATAAATCCTCGTCGAAGGACACGCGTGCACCATCGGAAAATTCGCCAGCCTATCAGGACGAATCCCTTCGAACTCGACTAAACCACCCGCGCCACGACATTGCGTTCCCCCTTCGTTACGGACGAACGCGAACTGCTTCCCGGAGACGACTCCAGGGACTATGAGGCCAGTCTGGGAAGCGAGCTCCGGGGGCAGAGGCCCCTGGAGATCGTTGCTGTTGAGATCGAGCCATATGAGGCTCCTGCAGTCACCAATTCGCGGCGGAATTGCTCCGGTGAGGGAGTTGTTCCCCAGCTGGAGGATTGCGAGGTTGACTAAGTTGCCTATTTCTTTAGGGATTTCGCCGGAGAGGCGGTTGCTTGACAATGACACCCAAATTAGATTGGTGCAGTTGACAATGGACTGTGGCAGAGCTCCGGATATGAAATTGTTGTTGAGTATCAGAGTCTGGAGATTACCACCGTTGATGCAAATGCCTTCCGGGATTTGACCGCTCAGATTGTTCGCCCACATTACTATATCCGATATCTCCGGCAGCGTCCAAATCTCCGGTGGAATCGAGCCGCGCAATTCGTTGAAGCTGAGATCAATGCTTTTTAAATTTTTACACCGCCCGAGCTCAGGCGGCACTCCGCCGGAAAGATAATTGTTTGCCAGCAACAGTTTTTCGAGAACGGAATTGCCGGAGCAGAGCACCGAAGGCACATTTCCGGTGAAATTATTGGAACTGAGGTCTAGAGCCAGAAGCCGAGTGCAGTTGGTGAGCGACGGCGGCACTTCGCCGGAGATGTTGTTGAACGCCACGGATAGATATTTGAGGCTTGTGATGGAGCTCACCACAGTATCGAGAAATCCGCCCGAGAGCTGATTGCTGCTGAGCTTGAGAGTTTCGAGCTCATTACAATTGATGAAGGTTGAAGGAAGCTCTCCGGTTAACTGATTATTAGAAAGATCTAGAACCTGCAACGACCTGCAAATTTCCCCCAATTGTAGCGGAATCTCACCGAAGAAGCCATTGTTGGCTAGAACAAGCTGCTTCAAATTCATCATCTTCGCAAGCAAATCTCCTGGAATCCTCAGCTTGATAAAATTGTGGCTTAAATCCAGAGTTTGGAGGCCCTGGCAGTAAGGTAGGGTCGCCGGAAAACCGGGGGCGGAGAAGCTGTTGCGAGAGAGATTGAGCACAGTGAGATTCAAAATTGACCTAAAATCCAAATTGAAGAGATTGCCGGTGAAGTTATTGCTTGACAAATCAAGGATTTTCAACGACGGCGAGTTTTTGAACAACGCAGCCGGCAATTCCCCATCCAATCGGTTGCCGGAGAGATCCAAAACCTCGAGGGTTTTACTCGCCGGAAAAGTGCTCTCCAGCTTTCCAATGAGCTTATTCCTCGAGAAATTCAGCAGATTCAAATTTCCGCAACTGGAAAGCAACTGAGTCATTAGCCCTAAATCGGTGAATCTGTTTGCCGAGAGGTCAATCGATTCAAATCTGCATGAATCTCCGGCGACAGAGGATAGATTTCCGTCGAATGAATTTCCGGTGAAGAGAAGCGTGGTGAGGGCGGGGAGCGGCGCGAGGTCGGAGATGCGTAGGCGGCCGGTTAAGCCCGCATTGGTGAAGTCGAGGCGGTAGACTCTGCCGTCGTCGGAGCAGGAGACGCCTCTCCAATCGCAGGGGGTGGAAGACGACGGCGACCAGTTATCCAAGAAGCGTTTCGGATCAGTTTGGATTGACGAGCGCTTGAAGGATAGCAAAACGGCAGCCTCGCCGCCGCCGCCATTGTTGTTTGAAGCAGCATTTAATCCAATGAGGCAGAATTCCATCAATAGAATCACGAGAAAAGCAGATGGAGATAGTCTGTTCATCATCATATATTTATTTCTCTGGTGGAGTATATTAATTGTATTCACATCTGCATAAACAAAATTGAATGGAAAAACTGAGTAAAAATAGGTATGTCGTGATTATAAGGAAGAAAACAAGAAAAGCCAAAATCAAACCTTTTGGTAAGCAGAGCAGAGCAGAGCAGAGTAGGTGTTTGTTGATTTTCCAGAGTCGTTTGAAGAATGAAGAGGGAGGCTATATCCAAATAGAGAGAGATGATTTGAGAAATCAGAGACAATTTCTTGGCTATTGGGTACGATGTTCAGAGTGGTCGGAAATCAGAGACAAATTGTTAGTAATATTGTAAAAAAATGCATCTTGGGTCTTCATTTCTCCAGATGGAATAAACAAACAGTGTATCAAATAAGAGGGAGAGGGAGAGGGAGAGGAAGAGGGAGATTTTAAGAGGCTTTTTGTGTTCTTCTCTAAATGGGGTGGGGTCAAACTTGGGATTTGATTCTCTCCGAGAGGGGAAGCGAAGGGGAAAGGGTTACGGGGAATCTACGTCTTCGTCACCTTGTAATTTAATTGCTGACTGTATTTCCACTTTAACAGACTCCTCTATTTCTGTCTTTTTCTTTGATTTTCTTTACTATACCTGGGTGATTAAATGTCTTCAATCTGAAAATCTAATTCGAATTATATCAAATTTTCAAATTTTGATTTTTTAAATTTTTGGTTTGGATTATATTAGATTTTTTAGAATGTTCTGATTGGATATAGTAAATTTTTAAATAATCTGAAATCTAAATTTAATTTTATATAATTATATAGATATATATCTATTACAAATTTTTAGGGTTTTTGGTAATTTTGGGATTTTTGATTTTTTTTGTTTTTACATTATTTTTAAGTAATTTTGAATTTTTCGTTTTGGATTGGATTTTATAGTTCGGATTTTGGATTTTTCAAACAATTCAAATCGGATTTGATTCATTTTTCACAAAATTTGAGATTTTTTGATTGTTCAGATTAGATAAAAATTCGATCGTAAATCTGAATGTTTACTTTTAGTTACGTTGCACGTTTCTTTATTTTTTTTATAAATGATAATATCTCCGCCACAAAAAATACACTTAATATTGAATAATTACAATTTTGATATAAAGAGAATAAAGAGATAGTTATTGGTTGAGAATGAGATCTGCCTTATTATGGAGTAGTAGAAAACTATTTTAAATAGACAAAGATTAATTTGGTGAACAGCTTAAAATGGAGAAAACAAAATATTTTTATTGTGAACATGGATGATCTTTCACATTCTCATTCTATCATACTAAATTTTAACCAAGGAGAGGGACCGTTGTTGTTCAGTCTCTGCTATTAACTTGATTTTTTTTGGATTATGGTAAAAGGTTTAATAGTAAGTATTTATTTTTTAAACAATCCTCTGAATTCATTTATCATCACCATAAAGATACAATGAATTTAATTAATAGTACTTACTATGGTTTTCAAAAGAACCCTCTCAATTTAGTTATCACTAGGCACATACAATGATGCAATCTATTCAAATTGGACTATAGATTGAGTAAATTTAAGTAGTAGTAATAAATAGTACTCCATGTTTTATTTACTCCATAAAAGAATGGTTTGAGTTTGCATAAATGTAGTTTATGCAAATTATTTGGTCTATTAAAGTACTGATGAACCTATTTTCCTGGCATTGTGCAGTGTAGGACTAATAATAATGATAATAATATGGATATGTTAGTATTAACTTATTAAATTATCACAAAATTACAAAATCTTATCTTCAAGGGCATAAAGTTGGTAAAACAAAACGTATAATTTAAGTCCATGAATAAGTCGATAAGTCAAACTTTAATTCAGAATTATCTAGAAAAATAACACCATTTCAAATTTCTTATTAAACATTTTAGATTGAAAAAGGGGTCAATACAAGCATGCGTGCGTGATCTTTGGAGAAGAATTTAAGCAAGATCCTATACATTTAATATAGCAAATAATCCATCAAATTTGAGAAAAACTAATAGGGAAATTAATTAATCCATAATTAATTAACAATTCAAAGTGGTCGTTGGAGTAATAAATCTCGAGTCTGCCACCCTGTAAACACACTATAATTAAATCAAAGTTTTGGGAATTCTACAGTTTTTTCTCCACATAATATTATACTCCTATAATGGGTAAGACAAAATTTATTTATTTATTTTAAGGTAGAATTCTTGGAAAGTGGTTGCATTATAAATTTATAATCTTATGTGACATTAGGCACGGGGCGCGGGACTTAGGGTTTGATGTTGTAAATTTATTAAATAGTACTAGTATAATTTAATTTTCTCTCTCTTCTCTCTCTAGATATGCATAAATATTTTGTATGCATATATATATATGGATAGATGTAGTTGAGATGGGGCACATTTTGTCTGTATTCTTTCCACAGCAGCACACCGCACGAGTGAATCGTATTCTTTATACCTTTCACTTTTAATAGATTCTCATCAAAAACAGAAATAGTGATTTTTGGTTAGATGGAAACAAAAAATGTATATATATTTGTGTATAAGAAAAAGAAATGTCAGTTTCTGCATTTGTTGGTGAGATGGAATTATCAGTTTGTAATTAGAAATTAGTAAATTTTAAAAATAGAGAGTATTTTAAAGAAGAAAAGGGAGAAGCGGAATCCACGCAATGAAAACTTGCTGATTTTTGCACCGTTCTTTATTTTATTTTGTAGGAGTTTTTTTTTTCCTTTAAGAAAAGCGACCCACTATTTCAATCAACAAGAAAAAGGAAATTGCAAATGGGCCCCTCGTTCTATTTTCAAACTCCTTCAAGAAAAAACAAGAATTGGTTGCATTGCTTGATTTTAGCATGGTGAAAATTTCATTCAATTTAGATATATTTTAAATTTTTAATGCAATAAAAAGTGATAGCAAGACTCGAATCTAATAAATAAAAAAAACTGCAGTACTAGAATGCCCTCTCCTCCTATAAATCAATATAAATAATTAATCTTTATGTCATATCATTGATATAGTAGTCCATAAAAGGCATTCATATTAACGCATATTGCACATATATACCTGCACATATATACCTGTACGTGTATATATATATATATATATATATATATATATATATATATGGGGTTGCGTTAAAGATAGAACCATTCTTAAGTGTAGAACCTAGAACTCTACATATTTTATTCATTGGATGAGGAAAAAATGACGGTCAAGATTAAAAATCATACATATTACACTATGTTTTCACGACATTCCGGACTCCACAAGTGAAAAAACTCACATGTTGATGGAAGAATGAATGAAACGAAGAAGAGTCCATGCATGCTTTATTTTTTCACTTATCTGCATTCACCCATTAATAATAGTTTTTGTTGTAATGGGAAGTTGTTGTGCAAATCAACACCATTGGATTAAAAGATCTAACGACCTCCGTTTGACATTTGTTCTACGTTTAAGAATGGTTCTATCTTGATCACAATCCTATATGTATATATATATATAATATAAATGTATTATACAGTAATGATTAATTCAAGGAGTAGTAGTTTTTAGGGAGTAAAAAGTTATATGTACAGTATATAGCTAATTATAAGCATACATTATTGTCATACTGATTATTTTTTAATTGATTGTTGACATTGTAAACAGTAAACATGATATATATACACCTTTTCTTACTAAAAAATAAAAAAAGGGATATAAGAAATGAAGAAATAATTCAGCCAATTACACATGAAATCTTACCTACTTATTGGTCGGCTAGAACAACTACTATTATGTCCATTTATTCCACTTGATTATATTTCAATGCTTCTGATTGTATTTCAAATGAATGCAAACAAAAATAGTTGCTATTTAGGTAGAATTGCCATTATCAATAAGTCGCCCTTATGCATTTTGACAAAGATTTCCAATAAACTAAATCCAGGGGCGGATCTAGTAAGCCCATGTGAGCGGCATTTGCCCCACCTCAAATTTTCTACTCCGTATATATATTGCCAATTATAAAATTTATTTCTTTTATTTTTTCATTAAATACCCCTCCTTAAATTCTTAAGTTTTCTTCATAGGTAAATTTGCCCCCTTCCCTACAAAATCCTGGCTCTGCCCCTGACTAAATTGCTCCAAACTTTATTCATGTAGTAATTAATTTATTTTATGATTATTTGCAATCAATTAACGACACTCCTAATGTCTTTTTCAGTGGTAAGAGGCATGCAAATAACAGTGGGAAGGTGAGATTTAATTAGAAGGATATTTATTAATTAAGTAGTGTTATTTGATTAGTCATAAAATAATCCAAAAATGAGGTGTTAGGGTTAGGACCGTATCCCCCACAAAACCTGGTTTAGCAATATGAGGAAAGTGGGCCCACACCACACGAGTGGAAGTGGGCCCTTATCTATTTGACCTTACTACTACGTGTCTATTCTATTCTATACGTAAATTGCATTAAAATTTATTTGCCGTGACTTGAAATGGACAGCTGCTTATTTTGAAACTTCCTTATTTTTGGATAGCGTTTGAATCACGATGAAGAAAAATGATCGTTTAAATGGACGACTTGTGTTGAATTTTGTTAGCGTATATACAAACTGAAAATGAAACTAATCTCTAATATAAATTGAGATAAAAAAGTGATCGTTTAAATTAATAATATAATTGTTTGGTAAATAAGATTAAATATTAAAAGGTTGAGATGTTCTGTGTTCACTAGGCTAGATTATTGAAACTAAACTATAAGATGATATTTTTGACATTATAAAAATACGATACGTGTATCTTATTTTTATTAAAAATAAAAAATATTTGAAATTTGTTTAATTAATAAATCCTAAATCAAATACTTCATCAGGCTTTATTATTCACTAATAATAACAAGCTAATTATTTTTTTCTTTTAACAATTGTATATTAAAACTTATAAATCACTTGTTAAATCATGTCCACCTTCTACTACTTTCACGCTGCTTGAATAGAGCTTTTCGGGATAGTTGGAGCCACCAATCGTTGCCTCTTGATATTGCTCTCATATGGGGATTTCAAAGACACTATTTTCGATCGGTAAGAAATTTCGAATTTCTGATTTGTAGGGCTTCGATTTTGCTTCAGTCAGAGATAAATTTTATGTTGGATTGTTTGTATTGCGTATATAGACTTGAGATAGTCTCAAGTATGTTTTTGAGGTTGATTATTTAGTTGTTCTTGACTATTTGATTTTATTATATTACTCCCTCCGTCCCAACTAAACAAAACTTTTGGGTACATAGATTAAGAAATTGTGTTGAATAGATTAAATGAAAGTAAAATAAAATAGGAAAGATAAAAAAGTAAGAGAGATAAAGACAGAGTAAAGTAGATGATGAAATAAGTAAGAGTGATTAAATGTTTTATTTTTTGTCAAAAAAGGAAATGACTCAACTTTGTTGGGACGTACCAAAAAGGAATACGACTCAACTTAGTTGAGACGGAGGGAGTACTAAATACGACTTTACTATTATATTGAATTGAAGTATTAAGTACTTTTTTATTTATTATTCAATTATATCGTCTCGGAGTTATAGAGTCTCATTATATGCAAATTCACTCCTTATTGCCGAACCACAGAACTAAATCAAATTAGGGTTTTTTGATCTAGTTTTTTATGGATGAGATGCGTTGATATATAAATTATTTTCGCCTTCATCACGAGCCTATTTTACCTCAACTTAGGGCAAATGATTCATAAAATATTAGGAAGATTTAACTTCATTCCAGAATATATTACTTCATTCCGGTAGGTTTTTACTTCATTGCAATAGGATTATTACTTCATTCGGTTTTGCCGTTGAGTACCGTTTTTCTCTCTGCAATGTCTATCATCGCGCCACGGTGCTGGCAACAAAATGGAATGATAGCCTAATTGAATGGTGTAATAAGCACATTGAATAATGTAATAAACTATTTGAATGAAGTATGCGTAGAAACATTTGAAGTCCTACTGTAATGAAGTAAATATTTTGTCCAATGAAGTAATAATGTTTTTGAATGAAGTAATAAACCTACTGGAATGAATTGTATTTTTAAAAGTGAATAAAGTAAAAACTCAGTTCAATGAATTCGAATAAAGGATGTGTTGAATCATTTCAAAACCTACTAGAAGTAAGTAAAAACATACTATAGTTACATGGTATTACATACCAGAATGAAGTAATAAACTTGCTAGAATGAAGTAAAATGAGCTTATAATGAAGATCGAAATAATTTACACATCAGCGAATCTCATAAAAAAAACTAGATCTAATGATCCTAATTTGATCTCTAGTTCGGTCTTTAAAATTGGTGCAAGATCACAACTCCAGAGTTATATTCTAATCTATAAGTAAAATAAATCAATAAAGTAATCTATAAGTAAAATAAATCAATAAATTATAGTCTTAAATCTTTATTGATTTTTGATTTTTCGTATTGTTGCATTACCCTCTATAGTAGAGTAGCATACTTAGGTCTGACAAATTGCTTAAAGTGGTAAGAGTACGGAGTATCGTATTTACTCTTATCCATAAATAAACAAAGAGTATAAACTCTTAGAGTTTTAATGGATTATTGGTAAAGTAAGAGAGAGAGATAGAGAAAGTTTTTGAAGTATTGTTAATGGAGAATGAGTCCCACCTCATTAAAGAGAAGAAAATTTCCAAAATTGAAAGTTCATACTCGTTCAAGACGGACGAAAAAGGAAATAGTGCATACTCTTTAGAGATGAAGGGAGTAGCAAGGATTCGAAACACAACAAAATACATCATTTATTAATTGTACCAAGTTTCTATTTCCTAACACCAACTCACTTGACACAAATATACTAGACGATTTTCTCTCCCGTGACTGAAACAAAATTGAATATGATAATCGGAATTATTTCGTGTGACATTGTTGCTTGGGTTTCGTCATTCACTGTGTCATTTAGTGTATTAAATGTATTATAGAAGAATCCCCTTTTTTATTCTAGTTGAAAATGATTAATTTTTTTATGCAAAAGTACAAAACGCATGCACGTAAAAAATATTAGAATGTGCAAGTGTTTTTTGTGTATATGATCGCGACATTAGAGTAATATAGTCAATTAGTAATTTAGTACATAAATCTATAAAAGTAGCCATTTTTATAACTTAATAAAGTGGGAATTTAAAATATTTCAGCCTTGATACCTCAGAACAACTAATTAATGAATTAAAATCTTGGAAAATCATTTTTCTAATTTTAAAAAATCAATCAAAAGGGTCTCATTCTCAAAGATTTAAAATTCATTCCATTCCCCTTCCTAATAAAAGAACATGTTTGGATAATGGATGCTTACGTGTAGAAAAAAGATTTTGACGTATAATAAATAGGTGGGAAGGGAATTGTTTTTATAATGTTTAGGGCATCCACAGTGGGCACCCTAAAGCCCGCCCTATATACCGCCACGCATCATTTTATCCTCCTGCTCTTCCACCTGCAGTAAGGCGCCCTATAGGTTTTACTATTGTTTTGTTAATTAATTTAAATGTTTTCAAATATATAAATACGCGAGCTGCTTTTGGTTGTTCGCGAATATTAGGTCATCCGATATATCCACCCAACACCTCGCCAAGACGTGGGTTTCATCCGGCTGGTAGTTCGTACGGCCGGGGACGTACTCTTCATTCGTTGCCGGATGTGGCAACTTGTACTCGCGGTGCTTGGTCCGCTTCTTTCTGGCGGGGGCGGCGGCGGTAGAGGGGGCGGCGACCGAGGGCTCGTCGGCGGAGGGGGGCGGCGGCGGTGCGACGGGAAGGGGCAGCAAGGCGAGTTGGAGACGACTCCATGTCAGAGAGACCGTACGAATCCGTACTGAAGTCGGGGTCGTACTGCGTGTTGTCGTCAAACGACCGATATTCGTCAAGTTGTGTACCCGGCCACCGTGCGCCATCTCCAAATATCGGGCTACCAGGACATGAGTATCCACCGAAATCCATTTTATAGCGTAATTTTAGAGTTGAAAAGTGAATCGAAAAGTTACAAATGAAATCTAAGGATGGTTTATTTATATAAACAAAATTTTTGAATTTAAAAAAAAAAACTAAAACGCATTGCTTCGTCCGTGTCGCCCACAGTGGGCGGACGATGGCGCGGACGATGCCCTATCGTCCGCGCTTCGTCCGCGGACTAAGCTTAGGGCGCGGACGACGCATCGTCCGTCGTCCGCGCATCCATCGGGCGCGCTATCGTCCGCCCCATTATGAATGCTCTTAATTACTCAAATCTCATTGGGCGCGCTGTCGTCCGCCCCATTATGGATGTTCTTAATTACTCAAATCTTGAAGTAAATCTTTCTTTGTTTGGACCAACCAACTAAATCGTGATTTTGGGACCCTCGTCCTTTAATTTTTCTAAACTTTTGACAATTGCTACCGACCGAATTATTACCTAAGCTAATGAAAAATATATCATCATTCATCACTGATTTGACGAGTCATTTAGTCCAACTTACTTTGATTCATCTTAGAATTTGGGGAAAAGGAAACTCGAGATTAATCGGGTGACAATTCACTGTAGCACCAAAAATTGATTCATTCACTTCCTCATTTAATTAATTTTCCCTTACAATATACTATGACTATAAATTGCTACACACACACACGCACATTAAATTTAATTATCGAAATATTAATTATTTTCAATCAAATAATAGTAGTAGTGTCACCTCAATTGAGTTAAAGGTCTTTTTATTCCCTTGGGTATATAACATGGAATTATGAAAGCAGAGGTACCATCAAAATTATTTATTTAATATTGGAGCGGGTCTAATTATGGCAAATTACTGTTTATGTGGAGATGCAAAAAGAAAAGAAAGAAAGAAAGATTATATTGTTGATGTGAATTAAACTTTATATCAACGTTATCTCGTGTATCAATAAATGTAAACATGATTAACCTCCCTTTGCAATAGGCCATAGGCCATAACTTCCACTTTGAAGATTCGTATTACGATAATAAATTTAGACCTTTCCTAATGACTTTTACTGCTACCAATTTAAAATCTTTACCGTCCAATTTTTACCATAAAGTTTCAAAAACTCATCACTTGTTCAAATCCTAATCATTGGTTTACAAGACATCGATGACAGCTTAACTAAACCCTAGAAAATTACACTGCGATTTGAAAATTTGAAAGTAATAGTTGTATGATTATATGATATGATGTGGATGCTATATTCAACCAAAGAATAATGGTCACACATATATGTGTGGAAACAATAAATTAATCACCCATTAATCGATGCACATTTTCCCTTCAATCAAAATGTAAATTTTAGCATTCACAGTTCCCCATAGTTATAATAAATAGTAATCCCTCCGTCCGTAATTAGAAGTGTCATTCTTTAGTGACACGAATTTTAAGAAATGTTAAGAAAAGTGGGTGGAATAAAGTTAGTGGAATATGAATCTCACTAGTATAAATTAGTTTTAAATAAAATATGAGTGAGATGAGTTAGTAGAATGTTTATGATAAAAGTAAACCAGAACTCCTATTCGCGGACGGACTAAAATAGAAAAACGGGACTCCTATTTACGGACGGAGAGAGTAGTACATATTTAGTGAAGTAAGCTACCCATTCTTGTCAAAGAGAAAGACAAATCACATTACTCCCTTTATCTGCGAATTGTAGTTTCATTTGTTTACTACTCAAAATTTAAAAAATGTTAACAAGGGCTAGAAAAAAGTCAATATTATATATATCTCATTTATGTATATTAATTTTAAATTAAATTAGAGTGAAATTAGTTTGTGGAATTTGGGGCCCTACCACTATTTATAATAAAAAATAAACTTTTATACTCCCTCCATGTATAAAAAATAGTTTCATTTTGTCATTTTGGGATGTCCACAGAAAATAGTCTTATTTCTAAAAATGTAAAGTTTTCTCTCATACTTTACCCACTTTTTCTTCTCTCTTCCATACATTACTTACTTTTTTTCATATCTCTCTTACTTACCTACTTTCTCTCATTCTCTCTTACTTTACCAATTTTTCATTAAAACCCGTGCTATCTACAAATGCGACTATTTTTTGTGGATGAAGGGAGTCCTATATACTCTCTTCATGTTTTAAAAATATGAAATTTTGAAATGACACGAGTTTAAATACAAAATTGGTAAAGTAAGAGAGAGATAAAAAAAGAAAAAGTATGTTAGTGAAAAATGGGTCTCAACTCGTTAGAGAGAAAGAAGTTTACTAAAATAGAAAATTTCTATGTTTAAAAAACAGACTATAAAGGAAAGAGTTTATATTTCTAACAAACATATGGAGTGTGCATATATATGTTGGCATGGTAATAGAGTATTGAATGTTTGAAGCAGGACTCGAGTTTGATTCCACTATGACACAACCTTTAATGTTCCGTTCATTTAAGCATAAAATGAGAAGAAAAAAGAAAAAAAAAGAGTCCATAAACCACAAAGACTAAGTTGAACATCAATAATAAAATATATCCGTTCATAAAAAATAGTCTCATCTTTTCATTTATCCACAAAAAATAATTTCATCAAACAATAAAAAGTTTCTCTCAAATTATTAACACTATTTTATCTACTTATTCTATTTCTCTCTTATACTTTATGCACTTTTTCTCGTACTTTATCTATTTTTTATAAAACTCGTGTCGTCCATCCATAGGACTATTTTTTTTGACAAAGTGAGTAATTATTTGCAAGCTTAGGAGCTTAACAAAAAGTAATTTTAAAATTTAGAAATTATATTAATCATGCATGCTAATGAAAAACTAATTTAACAACATAAAAAAAAAAAGAATGGTTTCTTCAAGATAGGTTAGATATTTCTTATACTATTCGTTAAGTAGTTTAGGAGGTTACCCACTGTTTATTAGTAATAAAAATAGAAAGAGCTGGATGCTTTTGTTCCATCACGACTTATAAAATAATTATATTGGAAGGTAAATTTTTTTTTTCTCTTTACCAATCTAAACAGCAAAACCATTAATTCCAATCATCTTACACGATCGACGGAGAAGCTATAATTATGATATAAATTTCATAGTCCATTTCAACCTCATATGATTACATAATAAAGTTAAAATATACTCGAGCACAATTATATACATTCATTAATTATCATCGTTGTGTTCGATTGCAATTCTCAAAATTTACAGTATTTTTTAAACACTGTGATTCAGTATTCACTAAAACATATACTCAGATTGAAATAACCTCTTGATGATTCAACATACTGCTGTTCATGGGAAATGAGCTGCTACATAGTACTATTTAATTAAATATAACGAGGTGCATTCATAGATTTAATGCCAATTCACTACCTGATCTGAGTATAAACAAAAATGAAAATGCCAATCTACATATGCATGTCTGGAAAACAAAAATGCATGAACACAGACAAACTATTCAAATGTTCATCACCTCTGGGTTCATTTATATTTGTGATAGATTCCTAGATAATGTAGTCTGCATTCTTCAGCGGTCAAATTAATAACAATGGCAACGAAAAAGAATAAACGTTTAGATAAAACCAGTCCGGCCACCCCTTCGGCTATGCCTGTCGTAAGCAGTGTTGAATTTGTCCACCAATTCATTCATTGTACTGCATAAGAAGTTTACAGACAATGATCAGAGCTGACATCAAAGTTCTCTATTTACAGTTAGAAACAAATTCTAGTTGGTTCAAATTTCTACATATGCCACAAGACAGATGCTTGAGTTTCCAGGAAATGATACATCAGGTAGACAACAACTGCAGTTAAACTACTAAGTGGTGAATGAACTATAAGTTCAAGCATCGAGGTCATGGTAGAAGCTTTTAACACATTCATAAATCATAATGCATTAAACCAATCCAGGATTCCAGGTGACTCCAAACATCTCTCCTAATAGCATAACACAGAATCAGCCACACAAGGCTAAGACACAATCCACTTGATACGACCATTAAGTAAGGATTAACCAAATCTATACTAATCCTAACAATGTCAAATCCTATAATGTATCCTGCTTCAAAAGTACATACACGACTAAAAGTATTATTCAGAAAGATAATAGCAGGACAAATATATAAAAGAAATACCTTGAGCAATTGGTAAACATGGCAAGATATGTGATCAATAATGTGTCGTTGTATTCCTGGAAATAACAATATTAAGTCATTATGAAAGTATCGAGCAGAAGAAAATGAATTAAGTAAACAAATTTATATATAACAGTATCAATACAAGCCAAAGAGCCAACTCTCATGGGGAGAGTTCGGACTTACCCCTCGTTAATTAAGGAAAGATCTTTTTTCAAAACATAAATTAAAAAAAGGTGAGCTCGAGAGGTTTGAAATCCTTCTTTTCCTATACTCTCCACAGTTTGAATTTGTATGAGATAAGCATCATGCAAGTCATTAGAGGACAACATGCAGCTTTGACAGGTATATTCAAAAAAACAAAAAAAAGACCTACTATCATATTTAAAGTGAATAGTACTAAAAAGAATATTCAAAACATAACCAAACACTACATGATGCACTCACCATCAAGAAGTCATCTTGAAATTTTTCAGATTCAATAGCTGGCAACCTTCTCAAGAGACTAGAAACTTGCCTCAGCAATGAATTCTCCAAGGGAATCTCACCTGCAAGCAGCAGTAAATTGAACATAAAGATTAAATATGGAGCACTTAACAATCTATCGGACTTTCTCCATACTCCAAACAACAATACATACAATTTCCAGATAAAAAATCATGCTACAGACATCTTTCAAACAAGTAAACCTAGTTGTTTCACTCAACCAACGAAAACAGAAAATGAGATGACTTCTCCATTTAGAAAATTGAAATTTCAGAAAATAAACAGACATACCCTTCTGCATGGCTAGAAGATAGTGATGAAGCACTCTGACTCTACTATTTAGCATTTTGATGGCACTGTGTATACCAGTAAGATGAGCAGCCACTGCCAATATTAAAGGTAAAGAGGCTGAAATCCTATGCATCCTTGATAAGAAAAACAATGATATAACATGAGGATTTAATTCATGTGATAGTGAAAGGCTCACACTGAGTTGCAGCAGAACCCCCGTCAGATGGTTTAAGGTGGGCAACATGATCAACAGATATTCTTTCTGCTTCCACTGTCTAGTAAAAGAGAAAAAAGAAGTTGCAGTACACAGCTAAAATTTTCTCAGTATTCAATTTATAAAAACAAAACATACCTCAATGGTGTAGCTTGATTGAACAAAAATAAGCTGGGGGTTGCCATCAATGACATGTAACTCTGGAATGGTAATGATCATGAACAAAAACAGTAAAAAACAGAAATTAAGCTCATGAGTAAATAAGGAGTTAAACTAAAAATCAATGGTCTAACATATAGTTCTTGATGTACATTCAAGGGGCCTATTCTATTGCAGCAAATTTACCTCCAACATATTAGCAATCTTTTAGTTGCCTATATGAGGCAATGTGCCAATGTCCTAAACAGTTAATACTGAAATGAAAACAGCTAAGGGTAGAAGTTATCTAAATTCGCGCTAGAATATATCATCCACATGTAGGCAGATTGCAGTCAATTAGCTCACTTTAACACTCTAATAAGGCTAGATTTAAATGGCAGTCTTAAAGTCCATACAAGATCACAAGCCTAAAGAATTAGATATTGGTCATATGTGTAACCCTTACCTAATACACAACTTTACTTTATATCAAATATCAATCAATATGTTCTGAGTTCCTCTCTCTACGGCAATGTGAAAATAGAAAATATAAAATAAATAAATAAATAAGCAGGTGCTCTGCTTGCTTCTTGTAGAGTAAATAAGAAATCCCCAGCAACTGGCGACTTCTGAACAAAGAGTCAAAGGCCTCTATACAAGAACAATGTGGTTAACGTATGTCATGTACCATTGTAAATCTACACCGCAGGCTACTCCTCAGAAACAGAATTCGACAAACACATAAGAGGAATTCTTCCTCATCACCAAGCACTGAATATATATAGATAAATTATAACATCAAGCCCAATCAAAATGGTGACAGCAGATGATAAATGCGTACCACTTTCATAGATAGTAACCGGCAGATCCTTCTGGGCAGGATTGATTGAAGGATTTAGAAGAACATAAACTGGATTCTCATTGATATCCATTAACTGTGGGGAACAAATGATTCTCACTAATCAGGTAATATACAGAATTTTACTTGTGCAATAAAAGTATAAAATGTAAGGTATGCCAGCTTAGACAATTAACTCATATTTATTCTAATACAACTGATTGCATCTATGTTCAGAATACTATCAGTCTCACTCTGAAAGTCTGAAGATATACACAGCAGGTATGGAGATCAATAAAATATAAGATCGAAACAGTGTTTCACCGCAATTGTGAGTATCACCGGGAAAGCTACTGAAAAATTTATGAAAAAAAACCTATAGCACTTCAGATGATACATTCTGATCCCATGTAATTTTAATATTTTTCACATACTAGGGTTAGAAAGTGATCTGAAAACATAGGTCATGATATCAATTACTAGAAAATTGCTCAATCATAATAGACATGTAGAGTAAAATTTAAGAGCTTACAGATTTGTGAATAATCATATCGGTTTCGTGAGCATCACTCCCCGTTGAATACCATCCAAGTATATAGAACTGAGGAAAAACCTTCTTATCTGTTCAGCATATCAGGTATCAGTAATTTCTAATCCCCACACCCCAAAAAAAGCCCTAATCAGTAAGCACTGCCGAAACTAGCACACTAAAATCTCAAAAATAGGAATGTAATTAGGAAAGGGATAATACGCACAGAGTTCTTGCTTTTTCTCGAGAAAAGCGCGGTCGAGCGAGTGGGTGGAATCGTCGTAGAGAAGCTCGAAACTGTTGAAGATCTCGACGGTGCGGCCGCGCTGGACGCCGATGACGCAACCGACTACGCGGCGGGGATGAGATTGGGACTTGACTCGAGTGAAGTGATCCGAGATGTTGACAATGACGAGAGGGTGGAGTTTGAAGGTAAGCCCGCTGCTCGACGACGACGCCATCTTCTCCTTCTCCCCTTTTCCTTTGGTTTGATTGATTGAAATCGGAAACCTACGCTGCTAATTTCAACTTTGAAGAAGGATTTTACAGACTTCGTTTTATTTTATTTTCTTTGTTTCTGTTTTTACTTTTTTCACAAGCGTAGTTCCGTCCCATAAGAGATGTCACACTTTCCTTTTTAGTTTGTCCCATAAAAAATATCATATTTCTATTTTAAAGAAAAAATCTCTCTCACATGAATATAAAAAAATATATTTTCTCTTTCCATTTAACACACAAAACAAAAACCTCCTAAAATCTGTCATACAAATGTGACATCTTTTGTGGGACGAATTGAGTATTACCCTAAATTTTGGCCAAAATCTCATACGTATATTTTATAAATATAAAATAAATTGTGAAAATTATGAACTCTAATTATTGATTAAATTTCTTATGATTTATATTTTCGACCGTGAAAAGTAACGTAGTCAAATTTAATCTTATGTGATAATCCAATTCTATTAGAAGCGTGATATAGACTTGTAGTAGTACATAATTCAAAAAGATGACAAAACAAAATTGTTTTTCATATACTAATACCCCAATCATCACTTAATTGGAGATAAAAGTATTCCACTGTCAGCTTTATACTTACTACTAATATTATTTCCAAGATAGTATTTTTCTATTCAAGACTAATTTTGGAAATTTATAACCCTATTCGTTAACCATGCATTTTGGATAGGGATGTCAATCGGGCCAACCCGTTCGGGTTGTCGGGTCATTCGGGTACGAGCTATTCGGATTATGATTTTTTCGGGTTGTAAAAATTTAACCCTAACCCTAACCCTAACCCTAACCCTAACCCTTTGGGTTTCTGGCTAACCCGTAGGGTTATTCGGGCCAAAGTGTTTTCAAAAAGCTCGCATAGTCAAAAACACTAAGTGAGCTACATATAAATTAGTTTCATGTCAATTTATGTTCAAACTTAAAACTAAAGATGTTAAAGTATGATAAGTAGTCAAATATCACCAAGGTTTAGCCCATTACATGTTTAAGAGAAACAACGAAGTACAATTAAAATAAAATCTAAGCATTTGAATGACGCTCTTCCACATCAATAACGTTTGAAGCATCAATTGGATCATTGGCATCGAGCTCATAGTCTTCATCATCTATTAAAAAAAAGATATTATATAGTTTTTGATAATTTAAGATAAAAAAAACCTACCATTGGAATATCCACGCAACCACAAATAAGAGCTTGCACTTTTTCAGGAAGGAAGCTATTTCTGTATTTATTCAAAACATGCGCTCCAATACTAAATGAAGATTCTGATGCTACCGTTGTTATAGGAATGCTTAGCACATCACATGCCATTGTAGAAAGTTCTCCAAAGCGGGATGCATTATCTTTCCAATTCTTGAGTAAATCAAGCTCACCATTTTCAGCCACCTGACCTTCCTCCAAATAAACATCCAACGGTGACTTTGCTTCAGAAGTTGCACTTGCTTGATTCTTATATATCTACAATATTAATATTAGAAAATAGTCAAAGTCATAAATAAAATAAGCACAACTATAAATGCATGAAATATTTGAATAAAAATTAACTTACAAAAGTACATGAAATATTTGAAAAAAAACTTACAGCAAAGTCGTCTTCCTCCCAATTCAACAATGCTTGATTAATTTCTCCTCCCCTTACTTCTTCACCCATGAATTCAAGTTCTCTAACTTGACAACTAGAACTTCCACCACTAGCTTGAGGAACTTTAAATAAAGATACCCCAACACCCATTTTCTTATACTCATCATATAAAGCATACAATTTTATCTTCAGCTTCAAAATTTTATCCTTGCTTGTAAGATGATCAATTCTTGAATAAAAATAATCCAAAACTTTGAACTTCATTCTCGGATCAAGCACTGCTCCTATAGAGAGTATTTCACTATACTCTTTCCAATATTTATCAAATTTCAGTTTCATCTTAAGAGCCATAGACTTGACCACTGCATCTTGATATTCAGACATTTTATTCAATAAAGATGCAATCTTCTAGATTTCCATAAAATAGAGATTGGAAGTAGGGTATGATGAACCAGAAATCAAAGTAGTGATATTATAAAATGGCTTTAAGAATCTACACATCACTTCTCCTCTTACCCACTCTTCCTCTGTCGGGCATTGCGTATAATTCAATTCTTCAAATCGCAACATATTCCACTACAAAGCATCAAATATGTGGAATTCCAACGAGTAGGTACATCCAAGCAAAGTGAAGAAGTGAATTCAATACCAAATTTTTGAGCACATTCCTTAAACTTCATCAATCTGCCTTCAGATGCTTTTACATATTTAACACTACCTCTAATCTTTTCTATAGCATCACAAGCAACTTTTAACCCTTCTTGAACAATAAGGTTCAAGATATGTGCACAACATCTAACATGAAAATATTCACCCTTGCACAATAATGAGTTTGGTATTTGAAGTCTGGTCTTCAAAATTTGAACCATAGTATTATTGGCAGACGCATTATCCAAAGTTAAAGAAAAAACTTTCTTCTCTATCTTCCAATCTACCAATATATCAAAAATCTTTTGAGCTAATTCGGGTCCACCATGCGAAGGAGGCATAGAACAAAAGGCAAGTATTTTGCTATTTAATTTCCATCTATCGTCCACATAATGCACAGTCAAACAAATATAACCTGAAATAGTGCATGCAGTCTAAACATCCGAAGTTAAGCATAACATCCCAGAAAGATTATTCAGTCTAATCCTTAGTTTCTCCTTTTCAGAATTATACAAGTTTATCACATCAGCGGCATGAGTATTTCTCGAGATGAATTTTACATCAGAGTTCAAATAAGCGTGATAAGCTCTCACGTGTTCAAATTCAACCCAATTCAATGGAAGATCATGTGCAACCGTTATCTTAGTCATCATCTCCCGACAAATTTCCGGGTCTATTACTTTAGACATAGCATTTAACTTTCCCTCGTGATCACAGAACATAACATTCAAATTTCCAAACATTGGTTTTTTCTTACACACCTTCAAATGACGACTAAAAGTAGAAGTTCCGTGTTTTATACCTTCATATGTGTATACTTGATCATAGTGATTGCACGTGACGGTAAACTTTCCATCCTTATTTGGCTCTTTTGCCTCCGTAAAGTGATTCCAAACGTCAGATGTTTTCCTTTTCTTAATTTTAGAATCATCTAGAATCTGTACATCTTCATCACTTTCCTGAATTCCCTCAACAAAACTTGGAGATGAATCTTCCATATCGATCAACTGCAACATAAAAAGTAGAAAAAGAAATCTATATATTAATAGAACAGTCTTCAACTTCGAGGTGTGGAAATAAGAATGCTCAAATGTGAGAGAAGAAAGCATACCTGATGAATGAGTTCTGGCGTCAAGTTAAATGTCACACTGTTTGACTGAAATACAACAAAAGAAACAGAAATGGGAGGTCTAATGTTAATAAATAGAATAACCATGGACCATACTAACGTTATCAAAATTTATAATAAGGTAAGTTTCAGCTGATGCAATGGAATCAAGCTATATAAAGATTCCCGGTTAAGTATAACAAGTATTAAAAATACAACACAAAATATAATCGGTTAATAAATGCAATTAGTCTAATTAAATTTCTTTGACATGCTATATTCTTGCTAAAACAGTCTTTGTTCTTTCAATGAATTTCATCACAACAAAGAAGAAAATAAGAGGGAGAGCCTTAAATACTTTATTACTTGTATGATTAGATCAAAAGTGTTATCAGACATGATTTCAATATAATTCAAATGTACCATTGTATCTAAAGAATAGTTACGAAGAATAAGTAAAGGAAAGGAAAAACTCAGTATCGTTTTTCACCTTAACTCGAAAGCACAACAAGAACCACAATGGCCTTGATAATTAGAAAACAAATCAGGTAAGAATTTCCAAATATGATAATTCAAGTATGAGGATTGAGGAGTAGAGAGATAAGAGGAGTAAGTTACCTGATCTTCAATTTGAGAGAAAAGGTTGCGCATCAATATAAGATAAGAAACCCTAAATGAAGTTAAATCCCTAAATATTAATATTAATTTTTTTTAAATAGCAACCCGATGGGCCAACCCACAGCCTGACCGGGTCAGCCCGGCCAACCCGACAACCCGACCGGGTCAACCCGAATAGCCCGATTTCAAATTCGGGCTACAAAATTGCAACCATAACCCTATATTTTTATCGGGCTATTCAGGCTAGTCCATCGGGTCCGAGTTATATTGACATCCCTAATTTTGGAGCACCAGGCTGTGGCATTTGGTTCGGGTATCAGGATTCAATTGTAGGCCGACTTGGCCATCATAATAATTATTGTCTTATTGGGCCTTAAGCTATCTCACAATAACAAAGAAAAAATAATAATAAAATGTGAAAAATATTAAGGCCTTGCTTCTTGCAACTTTGCTCCTCCGGAACTAACTACACTGCTCCTCCTATGAGCTATTGTCACGCCCGCATTTCCTAAGGATAGGAAGTACGGTGGACCGCGACTAGGGGAGGAGTAAAGAAGCGGGGAAGAAAGGGGAAAAACAAGAATATTTGACCCAAAGACATTTAATAAAAGGAAATTCATTTTAAAACAAGGTACTGTAGCGACATTTCAAAAGTTTAAGTAACCAGAGTTTAAATGAAAACATTGTTTCGGATTACAAGCAGCGGAAAAAGATCAAGAGACAGATAATGCCGGGTATGACGACACGACATTATCCAAAACAAAGTGAAACGCATTTTGACTTTAACTGCTCAACATCCGTCCTCCCCATCGCCGCTCAACCTGCACATTAAGAAAACAACATGCAGGGCTGAGTACTTATTGCACTCAGTGGACACACGCCAAAATCATAGTTTGTCATGCCATAACAGTGTAACATTGGGGTTTTGAGTGTAATGAAAATAACCCCAGTACACCAAAATATATTTCATAAATTCGACTGCGCAGTCATTTTCCGATATTGCCACCCTTATTCCCTCAATCATACACTATCTGATTCAAACGGTGACAAGGGGCGTGGCCACACCCCAGGTCATCTAGACCGGCCAACTTGCTCTCAGATGGCACCCAGTCTCGTGTACACTAGCCTGAGGGTTCGCAGCCCAACAGACCCGAATTCGATTAAACATATGTGGTAAACCACTTCAGATAGGTTTCAAATCAAAACATTTGGCAAGACAAACAGTTCACCTCCATAAACAATTCCGGAACAGAGTCCGTATTAAAAACAACCCACGTAAAAGTAGGGTAGAAAAGCCCACCTCGATTGCTTAGCTTTTAAAATAATTCCCTTCTTCAACCACACTTTCCTCGTAAACGATCACCCTTTTGAAAGATAAATTGTATCATGATTAGAGTCAGAAGAGACGAGACTTTAAACGACAATGCATGATTCCTACGTGGACGACTTCAACATCTAGCACGTTACACGTACATACACTTAACAACATATTACAAAACAAACACACAAAGTCACACGTTCGAAACACACCCCGCACGCAAACGACGTACCCAAAACGCGCACACGACACACGAACACAGCACTCCAAGTCCTGGCATACCCTTACTGTGCAAACGGCTCACTTGGCTCGGAAAAGGTTCGGAAAAACTCGGAAAAAGGTTCGGCGTCTCGACATGGCTCGGTGTCTCGGCCGCTGGCTCGGCACCTCGGCCACCTGTTCAGCACCTCGGCCGCTGGCTCGGCACCTCGGCCGCCTGCTCGGCACCTCGGCCGCCTGCTCGGCACCTCGGCCGCTGGCTCGGCACCTCGGCAGCCTGCTCGGCCCCTCGGTCACTGGCTCGGCATCTCGGCCGCCTGCTCGGCACCTCGGCCGCCTGCTCGGCACCTCGGCCGCTGGCTCGGCACCTCGGCCGCCTGGCTCGTCCCGTGCACACTCACTTTCCTCCAACTTCCGATTCTCAAACCCTATACAACATTCACACCACACATTCTCCGTCCCAAAACACACCCAGACACCTGGGATCATCCCTTCAAAACCCCCCCACAACACTGCCCTAGGCCGGCCCCTAAAACTCTCGGCCAACCCACGCAAAACCCTCGAACCAAACACTGATTTTCCCGAGCCATCTCTTGGTCAAACACACCCACATTCATCACAAAAACATAGCACTCAGAATCACGCCAATTGCACATGAAAACATCTCCCAAAAACATACAACTCGTGAAACTGCGCAGTTTACTTGCAAAAATCATAATAAATTCATACGACATCCAAAGAGGCTGAAAATTACACACCACACAGAAGCCACATTAACCTTTATACAGTTCAAAATTCGTACCCAACGGAGATCGTTTGCTTAGATAAAAAGGGGTCGGAACCCACTGCCAGTTACTACCAAAAACATGCTCAACCATATCACATAGCCACAAACCCTATTCAGCATCTAAACCATCCAAAACGTCCTATATGCATGAGTTTTCGAATTAAACAAGGGTTAGGGTTTGGTTACCTTTCTTCGATAGTTCAAACGTAAATTCGAAGCTTTCCCTACACCGATTTACAACGTACGAGCATAACACCTTGAAGAAGCCAAGATGATGATGAGAAGGGGATGAATGGGGAAAGGTAAACCGAGAGAGAGAGGGGCGAGAGCTTACCGTGAGAGCACACTTCGAGAGAGATGAGAGCTAGAGAGCGAGAGAGAGAGAGAGAGAGACCGAGAAGAGAGAACGAATGGAAAAGAGGGGGAGGGAAATCGGTTATGAGGGAGTGGGGGCGGTTGAGAGAATCATGGGGTGATGGGGGAGGTTTTTTTTTTCGAAAAAGAAGAGAGAATTGGGGAGGGAGGGATTTAATTTGTTAATTAGGAGTTTTTATTCATAGCTTAATTACTTAATTCCATTTTAATTTGCCTAGGTAGAAAATACCACATCCACAACACCCAAATAAACACAAATAATATTTTCCACACCATATTTTAAACACACAAACATAAAAATTTCATCCTTAATTAAAAGAATAAAATTCCACAAATTTTCGGGTATTACAGCTATACTAAGCTCATTCTTGATATGATAGAATGAAATGAAATGGAATGGAATCAAGGAAATGAAATTATGAAATGATATTCCTACTTTCATTCCACTCTTTTGTTGGATAGTAAATTATTTTAGGAATCACCGCTTCATTCCCCTTGAGAATATCCATTCATTCGATTTACCCAAGGAATGATCATTTCATTCCATTCTCTTTTTTTTTATAGATTTAAAAAAAATTATACTAACATGTTATAGTATTATATTTTATTTCAATTCAATATCATTTCAATATTATAATTTTTAGATTTTATAATCTAACATTTTAAATTTTTTGAAATAAAATTACACACATAGTTTTGTATTATGTCGAGTTAAAGTAGCGTGCATGATATATTATAAACTTTTGTTTGAAAAATAATTTTGACGGAAATAATTACACTAGTAACTAATATTAAATTCTAAAATAATTAATTATTCATATTCAATTCCATCTCTCTACTATTTGTAGTTACCAAATATAGAAAATGAATCAATCAAAGTATAGCAATTTCATCCTTTTGTATTCCTTGCCCTTACCAAATACTAATCCATAAGAATGAAATTATCATTCCATTTTCATGCTCACTTAATTCCCTCCTTATTATATTTCATCACTGGCCGATCTAGGGGGCGACTGCCCCCTCCTTGCGACTAATTTCCCCTTATTTGGACATAAAATTCTCATGTCCACCCCTCTCTGTTTGCTCTGACGTCGCCCCGATGATCGGAAAAAAAGTAATCATATTCGCCTTAAACTAAGCTAGTGGAGTAATATATATTCCACCCTCTTTGTTCTTGAATACTAGATCTGTAACCGTATTCCATCATACCAAGAAAGATCTAAGTATTTAAAATTTAAATGTTTTTACATGCAAGATAGACTTAGATAATAGAGGTAAATACATGAATAATATAAGTATTTTAGATTTAAGGAATTTTTTACTCAACATTACTCTCATCCCTCAACATTCACGCCATAATCTAGTCGTTGTATGGAAGTTTAGGCAAGTCAAATCGATAAAATTAGATGCACTACTTTCTCTGTTTGTGAATATCAGCTCCATTTTTCTATCTTAATTCATCCGTGAATAGGAGTTTCAGTTTATTTTTACTATAAATGATAATAGAGTTTCGACTAACTTATTTCACCCACATTTCATTTAAATTAATATATACAAGTGAGACTTATAATCCACTAACTTTTTTTCACTTATTTTTCTTAATATTTTTTAAATCTGTTGCCAATAAATAACACTTTTAATGATAAACGGAGAAAATAGATGATAAGTTTAAAATATAAACTAAACCTGACAAATGAATTGCTTAAAGTTTAAATAGATTATTTAGAACCCATTTCCCAACCATATACTTAATGCGTGAATCAAGCACGTGATGAATTTTTTTTGTTGTTAATTTGTTACTACGTCAATATATATAGTATAAAACCAGTGATAGTGATTACGACTTAGGGGACATTATTATCAATTGATAATTTTTTTTAAATTGATAACTTGATGTGTAATTTTTAGGTTTATTACAAAAGATAATATAGCACTCAAGTTCAATTAATTAACCCAAATATTACAACTTCACTGCAAGATTACAGCTTCGTATGTAGTTATTTTAGATGTCGATCCACAGGGAAGGTAAAGATCAATTAACTCCAATATAAAGAAAACACATAAAAGAGGGTATTTTGATTTGAAGATTTTGATTTCTAGATTATGCAAAAACAATTACAAGAGATTAAATGAGCGAGACGAATGAAGAGAAGAAATTGTTACTCCAAACATTCACGGATAAAACAGTGATTTAATCTAATGTCCAATTCTATCTTATGAATTACGGGACTATGAAATCAATTCTCGATGCTAGCACTGAACATGCTCGACATACAATAGCTTAAGAATAGTTGAACACATATTCTATAAACTAATTTTCATTAATCTATGGATCCTACGGAAGCGCGAGACTCAAAGATCAATTATTATAAGCACAAGAAATCCATTATCAAATTATCATTTAAACAAATCTATTTGATAATTCATTATCACAATGATCCATCTTATTCAAAGTTAAAGAGACATTTGAATAAGAATAAGTATCTACTACAAATGATGCACCAAAAGTAATAGATTTAAACAATAAAATTGTGATAACGACGATCATAAGATAAAGAAGAACATAGAATAAATCATACAAACAAATTATCCGATTACATGTTTGGAGCAACACTAAGATTTTTAGCCAAACATTTCAAAAGTAGCGAAAATAATAAATTGAGAGTCAGCCATTAAAACCATGAAACCAAATCCAAGATAATGTATGACTTGAATATTCTGTCAAGTTCTCTTCAATAGCAACGTCACTTTTCAATCACTAGCTTCCAAAATTACTCCACCAAATCAATCTCTCTCTCCAACACCTTTTTGTCCTCTCACTTGCTCTCCCCTTTTTCCCAGAACCCTCTGACACCTTTCTTTCCTTTTTTCTTTTCCTTTCGTCCCTCTCTCTTCTTGGAAAAAAAAGGAACTGCCGCATGAAACTGCAATTTTGCAGTTAAAAAAACAAACGCCCGACCGGGCGTTTTTGTGATGTCAGAACGCCCGACCGGGCGAACTTTCTGGACTCCTCATGCATCGAACATTTCACCCGGCCGGGTGTTTCTTCTGCCTGCTCTTCTGACGCATTTACAGCTTCCAACACCCAAAACTACACTCAAAACACGACTTGGTGAATTACAATTAACATAGAAATGTTTAGTCTACGGGGGGAAAGTATAGGAAATATGCTTCGCATCAATAACTAACAACTATGTTAATAATTTATGTTATAGATGTCAACATGAAGATATTTGTACGTCAACTAAATGAGTATGTCTTCTATTAACATGTAAGTGTTGGTGTCAATAGAAAGCATACGTATGTCAACTACATTTAGTTGACATACAAATATGTTCGTGTTGACATCTATAACATAAATTATTGATATAATTGTCGATTATCATTATTAATTTTAAAAAGTTAGTCTAACGTAACCCTTTAACTGGGTCTATAATTAAATAACAGTTCATAGAATAAAAAATTAAGCAGATTCCTTTTGTCACAAAAATCAAAGAAACGAAACAAAATGTGAGAGAAATTGTAGGTCACATAGTCACTCCACTTTATATATGCATAGATAATTGTGTTTTCATTACCAACCGCACTATTCTCAGACACTCTACATATAAAGTTTGTACTAATAAACACCACAAAGAATAATACTATGAGAATAAAAAACAAGGTTCTCTCAAAATATAAAACAAGATATTACAGGTGAGTTCTTTGACTCCATTTCATTTTACTGATTTCTTCATCTTCAGTTATCCCTTCTCTTTAGTGAAAGCATGATTTAATGTTTCTTGTCTGAAAGATTGTTGCAACTCGTCTTGGTTGTTACGTAAGTGACTAAGTGTGTGTGTACGTCTGTTTGATAGTATAGAATAGAAATTGTATCAATTCTTCAAGAAAATGCTCACGCTCCCTTTTGTGTGTTGATTAGTTTGTGTAATCACTAATCACATATGATTATGTTAAAACTCATAAAACTAATGGACAATACATGTATAAATTGCAGAAGGGTAGGTGCAAGAGCTTGATCACTATAGAATGGAAGGAAGCATGAAGGAAAGTCTGCTGGATTTAGCCAGAGACGAAGCCAAGTCATCTTTGAAGAAGAAAATATGGAGTGAGATAAAAAAAGGTCTTGATTGTAGCTGGTCCAGCTATACTAACACCATTTTCAACATTTGGTGTACATGTAGTCAGCCAGTCTTTTATGGGCCACATTGGCTCCACACACCTTGCTGCTTACGCCCTCGTCTTCACTGTGCTCTTCTGATTTGTCCTTGGCATTCAGGTACTGAGCCCTGGTTGATTTAGTTTCTAGCAAAATAAAGATATTTTTTTGGTTACAAATATGCAGCTAGGCATGGTTGGTGGGGTGGGGACTCTATGTGGGCAAGCATACAGCGCCAAACAATACGAGAAGCTTGGAATTTATCTTCAGCAATCGTACATCATCTTGCTCGTTGTTTGTGTTCTGGTCATACCCCTGTTTGTGTTTGCTGCTCCGGTTCTGAAAGCATTAGGACAGGACCACAACATTGCGGACATGGCAGGGGATGTCGCTCCCTGGTTCATCGCTGTCGTCTTCTTGTATGGTGCAATGTACGGCTGCAATGCCTATCTGCAGTCTCAGAGCAAGAACTTCGTCTTGTCATGCTATGCAATTGTCTCCTTGCTCACGCACGTGCTCCTCTCGTGGCTTCTAGTTGTGAAATTGGAGTTTGGCGTTTCTGGCGTCATGTCATCCACTTGTTTGGCTTTCTTGATCATGAATTTAGGCCAACTTTTGTATATGGTGTCCGGAGGATGCATACAGACGTGGAGAGGCTTCACGGCCTTAGCGTTCAGAGATCTTAGACCGACGGTCAAGCTTGTAGTGTCGTCTGGTGTGATGATCTGGTTAGCCTCCTTTTATCATAACACAACATAGAAACTGTTTGTGTATATGTCATACGACTTGTGTGTTTTGTCTTGGCGTTCTTGGAGTCTCATCATCACTGGGTGGACTAAGGCGTGAGCAAGTGGCTAAAGCGTTTGCACGTCTCTCACCTCTTGTTGCTGTTTATATACTTTTGAACAGCGTTCAGCCTGTTCTCATAGGTGAGCCCTGCTAAACAATAATTTTTTTAAAAGTCTCAGTCGGTAATAAAATAATTTTTTCGGGATTTAGGTGTTGCGTCTGGAAAGGTATTGTCGCGTATGTGAACCTCGGTTCGTATTACTTGGTAGGGGTACCTCTGGATTTGAGTTGTGTGCTAAGATGTGAATGCTAATGACACCCATAATCATTGTATTATATTATAGGTCATTTGGTGACTTCTACGTCTTTTCTATCTGACTTCAATTTTTTATCTATTAATTATTTCTAAATAATTTGAACAGCTATTCTAGAGAGAAATGAATATTACTCAATTTATTCTAGAGCAAAATAATATGCCATTCTGAAGTATTATGTTATGTGATCTAGCCCATGGATCGACAATTCTAGATTTAGTCAAAGTTAACCTTGCACTGATTAGAGGAGTTCGAGCTTATAAATAAAAATATATATATTTTGTATAAATTGATTCAAAAGATTTATGCTCAAGAGTTATTGAAAATATTCATTGAAGAAGACGGTTTTAGGAATTAAAGTTCAATCAATTTAGTTGTATGCGAGTGGATCGAAATTTGACCAACAAAAATCAAATAGAGTTCAGAAGACCGAAAAGGATATCACATAATAAGCAACCAACACCATAAGTTCGAACAAATCTACGAGATTTACACCAAAAACGCAAGTTTCCATGTTTTATTAGAAGCAAGAGCAAACACCCTTTTTAGCTATAGAGTAGATCATTGTTAGATATCACATTTTCTTCTATAATTACATGTTTATAAGTGCAATTTGTGTAAATAACAAAAAACAAAAAGAAAATAGAATGATTTTGGTCAAACGAATATCAATTGAAAGAATAAACTTATGACGCGATAATATTATGAGCGAGCCAATTAAAACAAAAGTTTTAACATTGAAATTTTTTATATGGCACAAGATAAAACTAAATTGTTAAGTTGATAGTATTTCAATAATAATATACTCTTTTGTCCCATAAAAATAATTTTCTTTTTTTCCTTTTGGGCCGTCCCACAAAAATAGCCACTTTCCATTTTTGGCATGTTTTTCTCTCTTATGATGTGGGGTCTCATTTTTCATTAACAATACTCCAATCACTTTTTCTTTCTACCTCTCTCTTACTTTATCAATTTTGCATTAAAACCCGTGTCATTCTAAAATCTCTATTTTTATGAGATGGAGAGAGTAATGATTGTTAGTATTAATGTAAAAAATTGAGTCCATAAATTGCAATTAATCCCTCAAAAGATGTCATTGCTTATATACTTCAAATCCCCTTCACCTTTCACAGTTAGGTATTTATACATGGAAAACAATGACTAGAGGAAGATGGTGGTCATTAATGATCGGAGAAAGAGGACCGACGACTGGAACTGCAACAATTGTAACAAAATGGCCAAGGAGTAGGTAGAGGAAGTTAGTAGTGTAATCCTTACGGACTCAATGTCCCACATCGGCTGCAAGAACAACCGGTGGGAAGTTTAAAGACTAAATGAGTTTTTTCTCATACCAGGCTAATCTTTTAAATGAGTTCTCGTGTTTGGTTTGTAACAATTTCCAACCATTTTCTTGACTAGTGAATGAAATAGTGGAATTCTTCTTTATTTGAATCAAACTCATAAGCTCTTCCAAATCTTTTTCGGAGCCTCGATGGTCATTCTTCTACAGTTCTACTCAGTATTCTTGATGTACGACAACTCTGTACTAGATATTAATGTGTATTGTGTCACGTGTGATTTAAAGATACTGCGTGTTTTATCTTAATATATTGATTGTAAGATTGAGCCGCCAAATTATGCATAAACTGGAGATAGGTGATTGAAGGAAATGAGAGAAGAAATATGGATTGGAGTTCACTATTTTGAGCTGCAGAGATTCAGCAGCCGTTGGATCTTTTAGTTAAGATCTTTTAATCATGGCCGTCCATTGTAAAGACTAGTCATTGGTTTGTTACACGACTGTTTAAATACCTTTGTAAAATCCCTTTCTTCTTCACTTTTATAATCTTTCCATCTCAGATTCCATTCAAGATCTGTAGTGTGTGTATCTGTAAATTCCTCTGAAATAATACCATTTTACTTTCCGTTTATCTTGAGTCTTATTTAAAGCTTCCTCAATTTCTCGTTCAAGCAAACCAGTGGCGTCGTCTGTGGGAAGTGGAGATTTACTACCGTTGAAGAGAAATTAGGGTTGCGATCGATGGCATCAAGGTTCGAGGCAGAGAAGTTCACCGGGAAGAATGATTTTGCGTTGTGGCGCATGAAGATGCGAGCAATGTTAATTCAACAAGGGTTGTCCGATGCTCTGGTTGTCGAGAATGATGAATCAGAGGAAAAAGAAGTTCTTGATGAGAAGGCGACTGCCAAGAAAGAGGAAATCCTGGCTAAAGCTCACAGTGCGGTTGTGCTATGTCTCGGCGACAAAGTGTTAAGAGAAGTGTCGAAGGAGACAACGGCATCCGGAATCTTGAAGAAATTGGAAGGTCTGTACCTAACTAAATCACTTGCCAATAGGCTATTCATGAAACAACACTTATATTCCTATAAGTTTATTGAGGAGAAAGCTATAATTGAACAGTTGGAAGATTTTAATAAGGTCGTTGATGACCTTGAAAACATCGATGTGACGATTGGTGATGAAGATAAGGCGATATTATTGCTCAATGTTCTGCCGAGATCATACGACCAGCTACGTGATGCGATTATGTGTGGAAGGGAAGGAACCATCACAATGATGGAAGTGCAATCGGCTTTGAGTGCGAAAGAGCTGCACAAGGGAGGTGGTCGTGGTCAAGAACAGGTATCAGAGAGCCTGAACATAAAGAAGTTTAAGGGCAAGAAGAACTACAAGAAGGATAGTGATACACCCAAGGCAGTTTCTAAGGAACAAAAGGAGACCCGATCTTGTCATTGGTGCAAGAAACCCGGGCATTTGAAGCGTGACTGTTATGCTTGGAAGAAGAAACAAGCGAAGGAAGCAGCTCATGGTAAGGCCAATTCTGATTGCATTCAAGAGAATGAGGAGGAAGAAGAAAGCTCTTGGATTCTTGATTCCGGGTGTAGTTTCAACATGTGCCCAAAGCTTCATTGGTTCGAATCACTGTCAGAAGCTGCTGAATCTGTTGTGCTAGGGAATAATCAGATTTGCACTATACAGGGAGTTGGAAATGTAAAATTGAGGCTAAGTGATGGATCAATGAAGATCTTGAGCAATGTAAGATATATCCCAGAAGTTAGAAGGAACTTGATATCACTTGGCTATCTTGAGAGTAAGGGATGCAGTTTTGGATCTTGTGGGGGAAAAGGACCATTCAAAAGGGGACTGATGTGGTTTTGCAGGGAAAAAGAAAGGGAAATCTCTACTATCTTGATGCTTCTGTAATAAAAAATAGAGATATCAACATTGTGAAGTCAGATCCAGTCAGTCTCTGGCACTTGAGGTTAGGACATCCTGCAAATGGCAGCATATTACAACTGATCAAGAAAGGAGTGATATCTGGAATTGATGATAAGAGTGATCAAGCCAATGATGATTGCATATTGGCCAAGGCAAAGAAACTTCCATATATTAGAGGTAAACACACTTCTCGGGCTCCTTTGGATTATGCACATAGTGACTTATGGGGCCTGTCCAGTAAATTTAGTGGGTGGGGGGAGATACTACATGACCATCATAGATGATTACTCTAGAAAAATCTGGTTATATGTGTTAAAAGAGAAATCTGAAGGTTTTGGGAAGTTCGGAGATTGATGCAAGATGATGGAGAATGAGAGAGGTTTTGTCTTGAAATGTCTAAGAATAAACAACGGGCTTGAGTTCTTGTCTAAGGAGTTTGAACTTTTCTGCCAAGAAAGAGGTATAAAGAGGCATAGAACAGTTCCTATGAACCCTTAACAGAACGGTATTGCAGAGAGGGCAAATAGGACTATCATGGAGATAGTGAGGTCTATGCTGCTAGCATCTGGGATGGAGAAAAGATTCTGGGTAGAGGCTGCTGCCACTGCAGTAAAACTAATCAACATGTGCCCATCTTCGAGCATAGATGGTGATACTCCTGACTACATGTGGTATGGTGAATATGGTGACTACTCCCCGCTGAAAGTTTTTGGATGTAAAGCTGTTGTACATCAGAAACTGAGTAAATTGGATGCTAGGGCTGTGAGATGTGTGATGCTAGGTTATCAGCCATGGGTGAAGGGGTATAGACTCTGGTGTATTGAACTTGGAAACCAAAAGATTGTTGTCAGCAGAGATGTGATTTTCTCTGAAACAATCATGCCATTCAAATCGGTGGAGCAAGCTCAGAATGATATTGTTAGGAGAGATAAGTCTACTTCTAGTTTGGAGGTGGAGCATGAACCTGTGGTTGTGAACAAGGATGGTAGTGAGTCAGATGAAGAAGAGCAGAGTTCTGATTATAATCAGACTGGTAAAGCAGAAGAGTAGGAAGATCTTAGAACTTACCAACTGGCCAGAGATAGGGTAAGGAGGAAAGATGTGAGACGCTCATACAGATATCTTGATTCAGATATGCTCTATTTTGCTTTCTGTGTAGGTGAGCAAGTGGCCTTCTTTGAACCTGAGTCATATAATGCAGCAGTAAACTGCAAGGAAATGGACAAGTGGTTGATAGCAATGATTGACGAGATGGATTCTCTCATCAAGAATGGAACATAGGTTCTTGTGGATAAGGTTGAGGGAAGAAAGATTGTCAGTTGCAAATGGATCTTCAGGAAGAAGATTGAGTCTGCAGATAACGAGAAAGTCAGACTCAAGGCAAGATTGGTGGCAAGAGGGTTCACACAAGAAGAATGTGTGGATTATACTGAAGTCTTTTCTCCTGTAGTCAAGCACACTTCAATCAGAGTCTTATTGGCTGTAGTAGCTAAGCTTGACTGGGAATTGGAGCAATTAGATGTAAAAACGACTTTTCTACATGGAGATTTGGAAGAAACGATTTATATGCATCAACCTCGAGGATTTGTGAAGCCAGGAGAGGAAAATAAGGTTTGCTTATTAAAGAAAAGCTTGTATGGTCTCAAGCAGGTCAGCAGGCAATGGTATAAAAGTTTGACAGCCACATTCTGAAATATGGCTTCAAAAGATCAAAATTTGATGAATGTATCTACATCAAGGAAGATGTGGAGCTCATGTGGCCTATCTACTCCTTTATGTAGATGATATGCTAGTGGCAGGGGCCTGCAAGAAGGAGGTTCAAAGGGTAAAAGATTATCTGAATTCAGCATTTGATATGAAAGATTTAGGTGCTGCTGGCAGAATTCTTGGGATGAGCATAGTCAGAAACAGAGAGAAGAAGGAAATATGGTTAAACCAGGCTGACTACATCAACAAATTGGTTGAGAAATACAAGATGGGTGATGTTAAAGCAACTGGAACTCCATTGGCACAACGCTTCAGGTTATCTGTACAATAGAAGCTAAGCAATGAGAGGGAAAGACAGGAGATGCAGACTATCCCCTATGCTAATATTGTAGGTAGCATAATGTATGCTATGATTAGTACAAGACCTGATGTAGCTCAGGCCATCAATGTAACAAGTAGATCCATGGCAGACAACATTGGCTGGCACTGAAGTGGAGTCTTCGATATTTGAGAGGAGCTGGTGACTATGGGATACTGTTCAGAGGTTGTGAAGATTATGTTGGTGATCCCCTAGTGGGGTATTGTGATAGTGACTATGCTGGGAATATAGACAATAGAAGATCTCAGCCAGGTTATGTCTTCACTTTATATGGTGGAGCTGTGTACTGGAAGTCCAGTTTGCAGAGTGTGGTGGCTCTATCCACGACTGAAACTGAATACATGTCGATGACAGCTGCAGTCAGAGAGAGTTTTTGGTTAAGAGGTATTGCTTCTGATTTTGGAGTGGAACAGAAATCCATTGCCATAGGTTGTGATAGTAGCAGTGCGATAAGCTTGGCGAAACACCAATTATTTCATGAAAGAAGCAAGCACATTGATGTGCGGCTTCATTTCATTAGAGATGAGATTGAGAAGGGAAAAATTAAGGATTTTCAAGATTGATACTTTTAAGAATCCGACTGTTATGATGACCAAGCCTCTATCAAAGGAGAAGTTTGAGCTTTGCACGAGGCTCGTTGGTTTGTGTAGATTGGGAGATGCAAATTGAGCAGCTCAAGGTGGAGATTGTAAAGATTGAGCTACCAAATTATGCATAAACTGGAGATAGGTGATTGAAGGAAATGAGAGAAGAAATATGGATTGGAGTTCACTGTTTTGAGCTGCAGAGATTTAGCAGCCGTTGGATCTTTTAGTTAAGATCTTTTAATCGTGACCGTCCATTGTAAAGACTAAAGACTAGTCATTGGTTTGTTACACGACTATTTAAATACCTTTATAAAAATCCCTTTCTTCTTCATTTTTCTAATCTTTCCATCTCAGATTCCATTCAAGATCTGTAGTGTGTGTATCTGTAAATTCCTCTGAAATAATACCATTTTACTTTCCGTTTATCTTGAGCCTTGTTTAAAGCTTCCTCAATTTCTCATTCAAGTCAACATTGATGGTAACTTATTTATGTGAATCGAATTTACAGTGTCTTTGGAATGTTTTTAAAGGCTTGTTTTGGTGTAAAATTGATCTTGTAGGACACGGCAACGGAAAATTTGACAAAGAATGAAGTTTGGAGTGAAAAATATTTCAATTATGATGAAATCGAACTGAGTCCAACTTAAAGGAGTGACGGGAAATATTGTTGGGTTGACATCGATGAATCTAGTGGTCTAATTTCTCTATCCCACAAACTCCCAATCCATTTTATTTTTTACTAACAGAGTACTATTACTTTTGTTTTCTGTAATTACTCCATCTGTATTAAAAAAATAAAAATATTTATAAAGTAAAGAGATGAAGAGAAAAAGTAGTGAAAGTAGAGTTAGTGGATTGTGGGGTCTATATCCTAAAATAGAAAGATTCTAAAGTTTCTATTTTTAAGGAACGGTCCAAAATGGAAATAGTTGCTATTTTTAAAAAACGGAGGGAGAATAATTTTATATAATCTCATTTGAATGACATATTATCAAGTTAGGGTATGCCATTATTTTTAGTAATTATTGTCATTTTATCATATAAAAAGTACGAATGTATTTTAATTTTAAATTTGAAATAATATATTAGGAAAAAAAGGAGAAAGGATGCTTGATCTCATCCACTGATCCATGAAGGTTGAGCCATAGGTCGGTATCCTATAATATTCTTACTCAATAAACCAAAAAAGAAATGACGTTAGGTCATCCGCAACGCTGTCTCTTATCCGTCTCTTAACCGTCTCATTTCTTAACTATTCATGGGCCTCACTGTACTTTTCACTCCATCTCTTAACTAAGAGACATCACCTGCAACCCTTCATCTTTTATCCGTCTCTTAACCATCTCATCCCTTAACTATTCATTCAATTTCATTTTTTATTTTTATTTCCAACAAATTCAATTAATAAAAACACACTTCATTAAATAAAATAAAATTACAACTTAAAATTCTAAAAAAAAAAAACATAATTGAAAATTCTAAAGAAATGAAAAATACATAATTTAATTTCTTCCGCTCACTCTCTCTAAATTCAAAATCTCAAAGCTCAAAGAAGCAGAAGAAAGATCATGTGCGTCTACCGGTTGCCAAATTTTGCCCAAATGTGCTCCATTAGATCATCTTGGAGTTGGGCGTGAGCGGTAGAATTACGTGTCCTTGCCCGAATAGACAACCGATCTTGCATAGAAGGATGCACTCCACTGCGAGACGAACTACTTGCGGTAGAGCTTCCGGGGGTTCAGGGTCGAACCAATTTCCAGCCTCAGGGCCTTCGTCGGCGACAATCATGTTGTGCAAGATTATGCACGTATACATGATGTCGACCATATTCTCCATAAACCATGTACGAGTCAGGGCTTTGATAATGTTGAAGCGCGCTTGGAGAACCCCGAACGCCCTCTCCACATCCTTGCGAGCAGCCTCTTGCTTCTGCGCAAAAAGAGCCTGTTTTTCATTCACCGGCCTGTTGAACGTCTTCACGAAGGTTGGCCACTTCGGGTAGATGTCCTCGGAAAGATAGTACCCCATTTTATACCGCCGGTTGTTAGCGATGAAGTTGATGGCCGACGCTTTACCATCCAAAACTTCAGCGAAGAGGTCGGATTGGTTGAGCACGTTGACGTCGTTGTTTGATCCGGGGACTCCGAAGTACGCATGCCAAATCCATAGCCGGTAGTCGGTAACAACCTCGAGTATAACGGTGGGGTGGGTGCCTTTGTGGCCGCTCGTGTATGACCCCCTCCACGCCACATGACAATTCTTCCATTGCCAATGCATGCAATCGACGCTGCCAAGAATCCCGGGTAATCCGTGCACTTCTTCGTGAAGGTGGAGCAGAAACTGACAATCTACCGTGCTTGGCTTTCGGAGAAATTTGTCGGTGAAGGCTGCCCGGACGCCTTTGCAGAAGTTCATCAAGCACATTCTCCTAGTGCTTTCTCCAATGTGGAGGTATTCGTCGAACAAATCCGCCGTTTGTCCAGTAGCAAGCTGACAGATTGCTGCAATACATTTCTGCAGCGTCGTGTGGCTGGGACGGCCGACGGCGTCGAACCCTTCTTGGAAGAACTCTTCCCGGGCTGCCAATGTATTTGCGATGTGCAGAAATAGCGGTTTTCGCATGCGGAAACGGCGACGGAAGTAGGTCTCTCCCCATACCGGGTTATCACAGAAGTAGTCCCGTACTAACCTTGCGGCGGCTTCCTCCCGGTTACGATGGATGTAAGTTCGGGATCGTTGTTGGGGCGGCGAAGCTTCCTCCGCCTCCCTACGTCGATCTTCTTCAAGCGATCCTTCCATTATTCAACGCATTTGCTCAAATGGATCCATGAATGGATTAAATTTGGGAGAAGAATAAAAGAGATAATTTGAGATGAAAATTGGAGAGCAAAGAGAGATGATTTGAGAAGAATAGATGTGTGTTTGTGTGTGTGAAAGATGAGTATTTATAGAATAAAAAAAGAAAAATAAATAAATTTTTTAAAAATAATAGTTGAACGGTCATATTACCATTTTTTAATTTTATTTATTTATTTATTTTATTAAATTCTATTTTTTTTAAAAAAAGATTTATTACGTCGGCGTGACGAAGCCCACTCGCGGGCCGGCGAGTGGGCGTCACGCGTGGCGCGGGCGCGTGGCGAGCTGGCGCGCCAGCCGTCTCGGTGAGACCGGCGTCTCGCGTCCGTCTCGCCTCGGAGGGACGAGATAAGAGACACCCGCAGGACGCGTTTCGGGTGCCCTAACGATAAGTTCCCACATCCCAATAAATTATCTAAACTATATCTTCGCTAAATAACTAATTAAATATATATAGAATTGAAAAAACTGAGAATTATTTATGCTGTTTACTTCCTCACCTCAAACGTTTTCTCTGCCTCAAAATTAAAACTTTTATTTCGATAATTCCATTTCCGGCTGTAAGATTCTCTCTCTCTCTCACACAGCTAGCTACTGAAATTGGGAAGAAAATAAGCGGCGCCGTGCTGCCGTAGGAAGCCTTACCGGAATTCTCTTACTATGGCGATGCGAGACCTGGTGAGCGGTGGCGCCGCCTGCGCGGTGCCGGGGTCTTCTTCTTCATCTAACCCCCTCGGAGCTCTCGCCAACGCCCTTATTGGTTCATCCTCCAAAACCCAGGTTCTCCAATCAATAATATTCTTTTTTTCGCTTCAATTTGCCGTTTGTAATGATTTTATGGCTCATGACTACGCCTCTCTCTATTGGATTGGTAGCAGTTTTTTTGTCATGTTATCGCGCAAGTAGGGGAAGCACGATTTTCAGGTTAAGATTAATTGATCGAGCAATAGAGCATTTCTTTTCGAGCAATTGCTGCATAGCTCGGTGTGGGTTAGCTGACACGTGCTATTGTAGAAGATTATGTTATGATTAGGGCGGACAGTGCAAATTGGGGCTGTAGTACTTGGGGTTTTATATGTTCACCTACCACTTATCTTTCGTTGTAATGATTCTTGCTATTTGGTTGAGACAACTAGGTTTATTGCCTCTGTTAACTGTTGAGAGATTAGACTGATTGAGGGGAGTATGATCATTGTATTATCTTGATCTCACTTATCCATAAAAAAATGGCATTAGGTCAACCCCTAGGTTCTAGCTATTACAATATTTTGGTAGGCTACGGATAGGAGATTCAGACAAAAATGGATGTGGAGTTACCTAATATTGGGTGCTCACTAGAGATCGTATACATATGTCTCATGCATAATAGCTCACAAGAGCTCTCTTTATCATCAAGCAGGAAAGGCTTCAAGAGATACCAACTGCAACAGCTACTGCATCAGATGGCAATTTGCATGCAGGGATGGGAGAACCCTTTAATGCTGCGCTTCCGGGGTCTGAGCTTGAATATATGCATCCTAATGCGCAGGTTGGTATTACTTTTTCTTTTTTCTTACTGATTGCTGGTGGGATCTATTGGATAAATTTCATTATGTGCTATATTTTCAGGGTTCAGAATTCCTTCGAGGCTTTCACTCAATGGATCAAAATAGGTTTTCAGATGCTTGGGATGACATTCAGAGGCCTCAGATTCCTCATTTTCAGGGAAGGACTGGACCAACCAACTTGCCTTTAGAGCATGCTCGGCTTCAACAAGATTTTGATGGTAATTTTTTTTATCCATATTATGATTAAATCTTTTCTCTTCAAGTTATGTTTTGTTTTGACTCGTCTTCTTTATGCGGGTAAATTACATGCTACTTAATGAACAAAGCTGATTCCTTCAAACACAATTGGTCAAATTCAATCAATTTTTAAGCACTATCTAACTAACATATGCAAGGAGAGCATGCGCCCTTCATGTTGTTCACTTACAAGTTACATCCTGACATGGGCCTCATATACACTAGCTTCCCTTATGCATCCAGCCGCTTCACTAATGTCAACATACAATTAGAGAAGTTCAGATTAGACCTCTGGAATGGAATATGCAGTGGATGAAAATATATGAAAGTCAAATGTGAAAATTCAAGAATGCATGAGTTACCCCCAATCAAATATGGAAGATATATGCAACCACAAAGGAACCTAAGGAAAAAAAAAGATCTAACGAAATTCTTTTGTATGCATCGTTTAACATCCAGTAATGTTAGGAGTTATGAATTAAGTAAAAAAATGGGGCAGGAACTGTCAAAAACATGGAGCATTTCAGTTACTTCTGTCTTCTGCCCAAGGTGGAATTGGTGTTTTGACTGTACGTTTTCTGTTGCAAATGAACTGAATTATGGAAAACAACCATTTAATTTGGCTTTGGTAAATCCGGACTGACTTGATGAGATATGTTTGCATATTGCAATCTATTTTTTTTCTCTAATACGATATATCAGTGATTAATTGGGACTTCTCTGAGCAGCAGTTAGACTTGGACCAAGCCATTCTAGTTGTTGTATTACACAACTGTGGGGATAGCTAGAGTGGTGACTTGGGTGTTCTGATATGAGTTGTTGGTGTAATAATCATGTGAAATGTTGAAACTTCAGTCTTGATAGGTTGAAAAGTTTCAGTAAAATGGAGTTGGTAGCAAACAATGTTCCAGTTTCACATGGTGTCATGGTTGTAGTTGAGTTGGTAAAACATCATATGAAGTTCTCTCTTAGGTTGAAATATTGGTGAGAAATGGGGTCGTTGTTGTGACGGAATAGGGTAATTGAGTAATAGAAACAAACAGAAACGTAAAGAGACACATATTTACGTGGTTCACCAACGTTGTGCGGGCTAGTGGCAAACCATGTAGATTCAAGGCTTACTAACAGTCATAAACTGCACTGTTGAGTGAAACATTGTTTCTCTTTGAATTTAATGTATGATGCCCAACGGAGAGTGTTTTTGGCATGATCTAAGATATTTTTCTCTTTTCAACTAAGTCACTCTCACATGTGGGTTCATACTGCCTGCCAGACTAAAGCATTATGAAGTGACTTATGTATTCTTAACCAGCTATTTTATTTTGTCGATTGCAGGGCCACCTCAAAAAGTTTTGTCCAATTTTTTGCACTCATTTCTTCACAGCGGACATGGTACCATACCTTTCCGTCCAGCTTCACTTCCTGTTTTAGGATTGTCTGAAGGTGACAAGCAATGCATACGTGATCGTAGCAGTATTATGGCTCGCCATCTTTTTGCAGACAAGAGTGAAGAATTTATTCACACACAGGTAGTTTTATAAAAATGAGAGTATGTGCAAGTGTACTGCTCTCTATCATTTTGAATATTCTAATCTTTATAAACGTGAATCTTCTTACAAAGTAATTATTGTATTAACATGGGATTTTGGTATCCTACTTCTAAACATAGCAAATATGCTCTGCATCGGTCATAGGAAATCTTCTACAAAATATGCTAATGTGTATTTTTAGCCCATGATAAGATCACCTTTCTTATGATTCTTTTAGGAGTGCCTAAATTTTGACTGTGTAACCTTACAGTTCATTGCTCCTATTTTGATGGTATCTGGCATTGCATTTTCAGATAATTTTGGATTAACCATCATTTCAGGTTAATGCACTTCTGTCATCTTTAGACATTGATAATGATATCCGGGCCAGAGGCCCAATACCTGGGAGATTTCCGGAGCTAGAGGAATATTGGACCGAGTCACAACATATGAAACCTTTGTCTGGTGGTGCAGATGGATGGGCTTCTGAATTTTCACAACAGCTAGTGCCTCATGACAATCCAAATATGTGGGCTCAGTCATTTGAAAGACAACATGGTGCAAATGGTTGGGCATCTGAATTTGAGCATGTAAGGAATTATCTCTTCTTGTATTACCATCATCCAGTATGTTATTTGTTCAAGCTGATTTTCAGCATTTTACTTGGTGGTTATTTGCGACTAGTCGGCTCTGCCGTAATGCTTCAAAAAAAGGAAATTATGGGAAGATTGAGTGTTACAATCTATCCAGTTTCAACATTCATGTCTGGACAAATATTTTTCCACTTGCTAAATAATGAAATTAGGGTTTCAAGTGTGCTGTCTAATGCATCAGTTTTTTCTGTTCAACTTGGTGAAACATATTCTTAGTTTTTAATTTTATATCGCTGAAGGAACACTTATATGTAAAACCAGAATCAAAGTCCCCGGATGGTGTAACTACCATAATGTATGTTCTGAAGAACAATAAACGTTTAGTAGTCTTGAGCTTATCTTACTCCACTTTTTGTTAGTACCGAACTGGCTATAGTGACTGCCGTTTCTTATTCTGACACTCTTTACTAAGACTTTGAGAGAGAATCTCTGCCCTCCACTTATCTGGTGGATTTGCTGCATTTCTTTATTTTCATATAGAAAGTAACAATCCTTGTAAAGTTTCCATTTATACAGTATCTCCCTTTGCACTTGCTTTTCTTGGAAAAGAGCAGGGTTCATATTGATGCTGATGAATATGCTTGTTTAATTTTCCTTGCTAAATTTCAGGAGCACTTGCAACTTGCTTCAGTTGATCAAATGAGAGCTACTGGTGTCCCTAACCTTGCTGCCATGGAGCAGACTCGCATGTTAGCTCATACGCTTGCTCAAAATAATGATCCAAAGTTTCAGGTTACGTTCCATCTTTAGTATGTTCAAGCTGTAAATACTTCTTTATACACTCCTTTAAAAATAAAAGTAGATCCATATGAGAAATGACAACAATCAAGTTACTGATCTAACTTGTAAGAGAAATATATATGACTGAATACTAATCTATGGTGGTTTAAGGGGTTCAATTGCAAGTTCAACGTATGACAAGTCTAGTCCAGTATACATCTGCATACATGAATGTCCTTAATTATTCAGTTTTCTTGCATCGCATATTTTTCCTGATTTTCTTTCCTGTACTGATTTGGACGTGTAGAATTCGAAGTTCCTCCAGTTTGTGTCAAAGATGAGCCGTGGTGAAATCACTATTGAGGACAATCAATTCAAGCCTGCTGGAATTTCTGCACCTGGAGATTGGGCTGCAGAATATGAACAGCAGCACAGTGGGGGCAGATCCTGGGCTGACCAGTTTTCTAATGAACAGGCAAGTTCTGACTTTCCTAAAGACACCATGAACACATGCTTATGGCAAAAGGCAAATATGTTCAGGAGTTTTACTAGTATGCTAAGAACATTCCTGCTTCGTTTCCTTGTACTGATAAGGGATGACATTCTCCAGTCAGCTAAAATCTTTTCTGATCTTACGATTCTTACCATTCAGCTTTCTCAAGGACCACATGGCTGGGCAAATGAGTTTGCTACTGAACATGGGCAACAAGGATCAACAGAAGATGAGTGGGCGAATGAATTTTCCAAGCTAAATGTCAATGACTGGTCCGATGAATTTGAGCGCCAGGTTGCTGATGGAGTGCTTGGCGATTCTTCTGGTGATAATTGGGCCAATGCTTATGACGAGTAAGTCCACCATAAACAATTTGGGGGATGTTAAATTTTTTATTTTCATTTCTGTTGCTTGTTTGATGTGCACTATTTTACCTTTGTTTTGTCTTGGTCTGTCCGCACATATATATCAATGATTATCGCCGTTATATCTCAATACAAAAGTGAACTTGTGAACATATTTTTCCTTTTAATGCATCAGTTTTTGCCTAAGTAGGAACCTCTCTTTGTAGATTATAGTTGGATTTAATTTGATTCTTCTAGACCAATTCTCCATGTAAACTAACTTGTAAAATGACTTCCAACTCACTTCTTTTATAGGTATGAGGTCTTTATACTCTGAATATATACAGAATAATTATGTTTGAATGAACTTGGAAATGTGCTTGTTTTTGCAATCTGCACTTTTGCCTGTGTCTTATTCTTTGTCTGGAAATTGTGGTATCAAATTCACCCATGGACAGGAATGCATTGCAGGGCATGATTTACCTTTGTTGGTTGTCATTGTGCGTTAGTAGGAAATAAAAATACTCGCAACCATGAACAATATGTCGTGTTATCTCATTGCCAGCAAGTCCTTGTATGTAATTGTTTTCTTTTTTAATAGCATGTCATGTATGGGGACTTGTGTCAGCTTTGATCTAAGAATTTCTATTATAGTTATGCGTATTAAGTTTATTGGATATAAATCTGGTTCAACCTGCAGTTATCTTAATGAGCAAACAGCACTAAAGCAGAAATCAGATGCGTCAAGAGGGGTATATGTGTTCTCTGATTTAAATCCTTATGTTGGCCGCCCTAATCCTTTGAAGGAAGGGCAGGAACTTTTCCGTAAGGGGCTTTTAAGTGAAGCTGTTCTTGCTTTGGAGGCTGAGGTTCTGAAGAACCCAGATAATGCTGAGGGTTGGAGATTACTTGGTATAGCTCATGCAGAGAATGATGATGATCAGCAGGTTGATATATTGGATTTGCTACCTCTGTTTTCCCTTCGCTGGACTGTACATAAATTTGTGCTGCTTGAAATTCTTCTTGTATATTTTCATGATTTTACCACTAGATATTCGTGAAATTGATGAGAAATATCCTTACATTAAACAGTTAAAATTTATGAGGAAGCTATTCTGAAATCCGCAAATAACTAAAACTCTGATAGTGTAATATCTAATTGCATTGTTTTCCTCCAGTTATTATCACTAATACAATTCACCTTATTTCAGGCAATTGCAGCCATGATGCGCGCACATGAGGTTGATCCAACAAATTTGGAAGTTCTTCTTGCCCTTGGTGTGAGTCATACAAATGGTTAGTACCTAAAACTTTGAAGTTCAAAATAGAGGTCACAGCTTCTCCTTTGTTTGTTTGGGATTGTTAATTGTGATCGCCATACTGTGGTCACAGATGTCATTATAGATCTCTCATATTCTGCAATCTTATCTTCTTATGAATCTATAGGACTTTATGCTCACACTATGTTTTACCTCCAAAATATATTGTGTCCCCTAGCAATAATTAATGTGAATTAATGAATTTCACTTTTGTTCATAAAACATCCAGAGCTGGAGCAGGCAGCTGCACTAAAGTACCTGTATAGTTGGCTACGTCATCATCCTAGATATAGCACCATAGCCCCTCCAGATCAGCCCGAGAATTTGTATTATGCTGATGTAAGTGTCTACCTGGACTGCAACATGCACGTGAATGTGCACAAACTAGGATACATGTTCATGGTGCATCCTTAGTTGCCTATATTTGTTATATATCTTCAGAGTAAGATTCATTCTGATGGTTTGCTTGTGGATGTATAGGTGGCTAGGTTATTTAATGATGCAGCTAAACTCTCTCCTGAAGATGCTGATGTACATATAGTTCTTGGGGTGCTGTACAACTTATCTAGAGAATATGACAAAGCCATTGAAGCTTTTCAGACATCTTTGAAACTCAAACCACGAGATTATTCACTCTGGAATAAACTTGGTGCAACACAAGCTAATAGTGTTCAGAGTGCTGATGCAATTCTAGCTTATCAACAGGTGATAGTTTATGTCCGATAACTTGGTGATTGATGGCATACATAACCTGGATGTGGCTGTAATATAGCATATGGAAGTAAATATAGATAAAGCTTAAAATTGTAGCCGGTGCTTGACATCCACTACCACTAGACTAAGATCACACATGATATGGAGTTCTCTAAGGCGGAAGTGATCAATAAAATTTGAAAATAGCATTTAAAACTCCATTTGTCCCAATAAATAGGAAACATTTGGTTTTAGGCACGAGATTTTATGTACTGTTGTTTTGTGAGTTAATGAAAAGGAGTGAAGAGAGAGGGAAAAGTAGAGATGGTGTTGTTTCCATTTTAGGAAACGTTTTATTTTTAATTGGACAGAGGGAGTATATTTTATTGCAGCAATTATTTAGCTTAAGTGCTTGTATGTATGTCTTTCAATTGTAATAATCTTTCACGTTTCCTATCCTTGCGAAATAATCCTGCAAAACGCTTCTTTAATTAGATGTTTTAATATTTTATATTTGTTGGCTTTCAGGCTCTAAATCTAAAGCCTAATTATGTCCGCGCATGGGCAAACATGGGAATCAGTTATGCCAACCAGGTAATGGTTAAGCTTCACTTATTACATTGCTCGTAGTTTACAGTAAAGAAATATTGGTTGGAGAGTTAATGTCTATGGCAGTTAGCGGCAATAGCTGAATAAGATGTACAAGCAATTGAAACTGAAAATTCTGATGCTTCTCTAAACAATATAAATGTATTTGATCATAAGTTCTGATGAGCAGAATCATACAGTATGAAAATAATATTTGATGATGAGTTCTGATCTGCAAAATCATTAAGTATAATGCTTCATTCTTCCTTTTTGGATTTTCATGCATTTGTTACCAACCTCGATATGCAAACTTTTCCCAACAAAAACCTCTCTGTCTATCTCTCTCACACACAGACATGCATACATCCATTTAAACTTGTCTAGTTGTCATTTATATGAATTTCCAGAGTATGAATAATATTTGAAACTTGATTTGCTTGCAATATAATCTTCTCAGGGTATGTATGAGGACTCTATCCGTTACTATGTTCGAGCACTGGCAATGAACCCAAAGGCAGATAATGCCTGGCAATATTTGAGAATATCACTGAGGTAAGCAGCTTATACATAATTCTATTAGTTAATCGCGAAGAATATAAACTTTACACACTACACGTTTCAGCTGTGCCTCGCGGAATGACATGTTCGAAGCCTGCGACTCAAGGAATCTCGACATCCTGCAAAAAGAATTTCCCATGATATAGATTTGATCCATAAGCAGTGACAACTTCAGATTCACCTTTCCCTTGTAGATTTACATCACCTCGCTCGATAACCAAATCTCTCTCTCGACGGGAATGGAAGATCAACCAATGAGTTGGTTTTCAAGTAAAACTGCTGGGGCAAATTAGTACGGTTCAGAATACTACAGTTTTCATGAAACCTGATCATATTTGTATCATTATAGTTGATTATTTGCAATAAATATATACAAAAAGGCTCATCAATTCAAAAGGGAGTATGTTATTAATTTGTGCTAGTAAATGTATCAAAGTCTCAAAGTGAACAAGTTGTTGGCATTGGGTTTGATGATTGCAATGTTTTCCCCTTTGTAGGAAGTACTTCTTCACTGAACTTTTTCGAGGGTGTACTTAAATTTTAGGTTTGAGATGAATCTAATGCACGATCTCGCAAGATAGATATTCTATTCTAGTTTATCTCTCCAAATCATTTGAGTAGGACAAGGTTGTGATGGTACCAATTAATACAAGTACACAAGTGAGAGTGCTCCTTTATTCAATTTAAATTATACTCTAGACTATAGACTTCCAACCTTTGCTTTCGAGATGTCATGCCCTATTCACCACTCCTACTTCTCCCTATCCATAGCTACCTACATATCTTCATTATTTTCACTTGAAATTATCAAGTTAAAAATAGCTTGAATTATGTATGAGACATTAAATTTGGAGCGATGACCATAAATATAGTGTATCAAAATCCATAAATATGTAAAATGATAGTATTATTATTAGCAGGTTTTAGTAGAAAGAAAATCAATAGAGACTGGTTGAGGGGGTCGTCGATTCTACCCCACAATCATCACCATTTCTTCTAACCTCTCGCACTTGTCTCTTTTACAATTATATCGTTTTAGAAAAATCTAAAAACCTTATGGAGTAATTTTGTACATTTATAAATACATTAAGTTCACATTTATTGAATATTGGACTCCATATTTGGTGTTGGGCTGTTACTTAATATTTGCTTGGGCTAATATTAATTTAAGCCCTCTGGAATTAAATAAGGCCCAAATGTGTTTGTGGCCCGTCTCATTTAATCCATTACCAGGCCTCACCGATGGCCGCCATGTGTGCACCTCCACGCGGATCATGGATGTGAGCCGTTGGATGGGGAGTGTGTTTGTTTGCTGAGTTATGTACTCCTCACCTTTCTCTCTCTCTCTCTCATTCTAACCAATACTCTCTCTCTCTCGTGATACGCTCTGCCTTCTCTCTACTCTCTCTCATCTTTTCCGACGGTTGTTGCCGGTCATCTTCTCCGATCTTATGTTTCCACCAATGATTCATGGTTTTAAAGAGATCCTTCGGTTTAGATTTTGAGTTAGGTTACCCCTTCGGTATCCTACCCTGATCTAGGGTTAGATCTTACTTTGGTGTTGGATCTGGTTGTGATTGGGGATGTTCTTGAGGGTTCGAGTGTTGTGAGGTAGATACTCAAGCGATTTGTGTTGATCCGTGTGTGAGAAGGTCGGTTTGCGGTAGTCGGTGAGACCTAGGGTTTCTGGTCTCTGATGGTTAATCCGTTCAACAGTTTCTCCTTTGTGACATTCGGTTGAGATTTGGGGATGTCCAAGGCCTAGTGTAGTCACTGCTGTGACCTGAGCCATATCCGCAAATCTCTGATTTCTTTGTATTCTTTAGTTTGGTTTTAGACTCCTTTGAGTCTTGTTTTGTTATACTAATACTTCTACTTAGTGTGCAGGCAATCGATGTAGCTGGAGCCTCAAGTCTGGTGGAAGACTTGAGAATAGCTAGGGTTTTCGATTAAGTGGTTCTGTACTTGTAATCTTGAGTTGATCTTTGTACTTGGCTTGTTTCTTACTGAGATTAGCCATCTCAGTGTTGACCTAATACAAAGAGGTCCCGGTAATTAGTGAATTCCAAGTGATCTGATCCCTACAGTAGTATCAGAGCCACGAGGGGATCACTTGGGCACGCCGGGTCGCAAATTAAGGAGGTGGGATCGTCAGAGTAATGCTCGGCCTCAGGTACAAGCCCTGAGGTAAGATGAGTACGCCTTAACGAAGGGTACTCGCTCTGGTAAATTGGCTAAAACCATAAAACCTTTACAGCTTTCTAGTTTTAGGTGTTGGCAGTTGTTTCTGGTAGTTGCCATTGGCGTGGCTTAAGATTTCTATGCTCTGTGTTATCTGCATGTTTCTTGGTGTTTACACCTTTCTTGCTTTCGTTGCTGCTTTCTGTGTGACTGCTTGTGTTCAAAGTGTGTATCCCAGAGCTTAGATTCTGTGTCTTGAGTGAATTATCTATCCACCTTGTGCCTTAACCGACTTGAGTGACCCCCTGCGCCCCCATACATTGGGTGATTGTGAACTGGAAATCCTCTTGTCGGGGTACACGTGACAGTTAGGGAGAAACTCATTTTGGACTTGATTCCTGTGTCTGGGATCACTTTGATTTTTCTCCTGTGTATGTGTGCCTTGCTGTAAGCTGCCTTTGTGATTCTTGCATGAAAAATCCCTGCAAATCTGTTCTAAGTGGACTCTTTGACTGTTGTGTTTTAAGTCCACTCTCTGATAGCAGGGTTGCTTGTTGTGCCTTCTGTGTTGTTGGTTCTTTTGTGTGTGTAAAAATTTTCCTCAAAATGTCTCAGCCAGTTGGCATTGTCCCCTTCAACGGGAAAAATGATTTTGTTATTTGGAAACAAAAAATGAAGTGTGTTCTAATTCAGCAGAAAGTTTTTAAAGCAGTAGATGGAACTATTCCCACTACTGATTCTGCTGAGAAAGTGGCTGAAATGGATGAGTTAGCTAGGTCTACTATTATTCTCAACCTTTCTGATTCTGTGATTAGAAAGGTTGGGAATATTGAGTCTGCTTCTGAGATGCGGACAAAGCTGGATACTCTGTTTACTGAAACCTCTATGTCTTCCAGGATGTATCTTCTTGAAAAACTTTATAAATTCAAACTGGACCTTTCCAAAGACATAGATGATAATATTAACCGTTTTCAAAAGCTTGTCGAGGACATTAAAAGGTTTGGGGACAAAACTATTGATGAGTGTACCAGCATTGCCCTCATGAATACTATCCCCGATACTTATAGTGATGTTAAGGCAGCTATTAAGTATGGTAGGGATAGTGCCCCTCTAGACCTTATAATCAATTCTTTAAAATCAAAGGAATTGGAAAATAAGGAAAACCTGGATGTTAAGTCTTCACAAACTAAGGCTCTAAATGTTAGAGGAAGATCTAAATCCAGGGGGGATGGGAAGAACTCTAATGGGAATGGTAAGAAGCAAGGAAGAGGCAGATCCAAATCTAAGAGCAAAGACTTTATAGCTAAAAGAAAATAATTTAATTGTGGTGAAGTTGGCCATTATAAAGCTGAATGTACAAGGCCAAAGAAAGGTAAAGGCCACAACAATAACACCCAAATTTAGTTTGTTGCCAATCTGGTTGCTGATAATGGTTCTGATGGGGTGTGTTTTATGAGCCATGATCTGCTTTCTGTTAATACTGCCTCTGATTGCTTCTTTATCCAAAATGATTGGCTAATTGATTCAGGATGCACCTTTCATATCTCTCATTTCAAAGATGCTTTCTCAAATCTTAAACCTGTGGAAAATGCTTTTGTTTCTATGGCAAATGACAAGAAGTGTCAAATTCTTGGCATTGGTATTGTGTGTTTGAAAATGGTTATGTGTTTACTTTGAATAACGTGAGATATGTGCCTGATCTGAGTTATAACTTGTTTTCTTGTTCTTGCCTTGAATCTGAGGGTTTGAGGGTAAGTGGGGGCAAAGGGTTATGAAGATCTGTAAAGGTGTTATGTGCATGTTTAGAGCTGTTAAAAAGTGCAATCTTTATGTGTGTTCTGCTCAGTCTGTGGTCAGTGCTGATAATTCTGCTAATGTGGTCAAGGTTGATAAAACCATGTTGTGGCATAATAGGTTTGGTCATATGAGTGAAAATGGTCTAAATATTTTGAAGAAAAATGAGCTTTTACCTGAAAATGAGTTTCAAAATAGTCTCCATTTTTGTGATACTTGTGTTTTGGGCAAACAACATAGAGTCTCCTTCCCTACACCTACTAATGAACATATTAGTACTAGTGTGTTAGAGTATCTCCACATGGATGTGTGGGGTCCAGCCTCTGTTTCTACTCATTTAGGGTCTGTGTATTTTTTGTCTGTCATTGATGATTTTTCCAGAAAAGTGTGGTGTTTCCTTTTGAAATAAAAGTCTGAAGTCTTTGAAAAGTTTTTAACTTGGAAAAATCTTGTTGAAAATCAAACTGGAAAAACCATTAAGGTAGTTAGGACAGACAATGGTCCTGAGTTTTGTAATTCCCAAATGGATGCTTTGTGCTCCAAGTATGGGATTAAGAGACACAAGACCACCCCTTATACCCCTCAGCAAAATGGAGTTACTGAAAGGATGAACAGAACCCTTTTAGAAAAGGTTATGTGTCTTTTGTCTAAAAGTGGTTTGTCTAAAAAATTTTTGGTTGAAGCCCTTCTGACTTCAGCCTACCTTGTGAATTGGTCACCCTCAGTCCCTCTCAAGGGTAAATGTCCTGAGTCTATATTCACAGGTAGAAAAATTTCTTTATCCCATTTAATATTCTTTGGTTGTAGTGCCTTTATGCATTCCAAAACTGACAAGTCGGATCCCAGATCCAAGAAATGGGTGTTTCTTGGATATCCCGAGAGTGTAAAGGGTTAAAGGATTTGGAATAGGAGTGAACCAGGTTTTAGGGTCACAATAAGTAGAGATGTGGTCTTCAATGAGGATGAAATTCTCTGTCTTAAAACTGTCGTTGATCCATCTACAATAAGTGTTAACAGTGAGCCTCTTAATGAGGTGGAGTCCGCTGATACTCTCACTGAGGTGGAGTCATCTAATGATGCTCCAAGTGAGGTGGAACACTTCTGGAATACAAATTCTATAGCCCCTGACCCTGAACCAGAGCCTGAACCTCTGTCTGAGCCCCAAAATTTGACTCATCATGATGACCAAGTTGTTGAGCCTCAACATCTTCCTAACCCTGTTCCAGATTTTACAAAATTACCTCGTGTCTAGAGATAGAGACAAAAGGACTGTTAATCCCCATGTTAGGTATACTGGTCTTGTGAATTTAATTGCTCTTGCTTTTAATGTGCATGAATCTGACGGGGATGAACCCTAGTCTTATAAGCAAGCTCTCAAATCTAAGTTTTGGAATCTATGGCACAAAGCCATGGAAGATGAAATGTTATCTCTTAAAGTGAATTGTACCTGGTTATTTGTTTCCTCCCTGCTGGTGCCTCACTTGTTGACTGCAGGTGGCTTTATAAAATCAAAAATGAGGTGGATGGTTTAAGGTACAAGGCCAGACTTGTGGCCAAAGGGTTTACTCAATAAGAGGGGATAGATCATACTGAAATATTTGCTCCTGTTGTTAAATTTACTACTGTTACACTTATGTTTGCTCTATGTGCTCACTTTGATTGGGAGTTGAAACAAATGGATGTCAAAACTGCTTTCTTACATGGTGACTTAGATAAACCTATCTACATGAGACAGCCTGAAGGTTTTGTGGATCCTAAGTACCCCAATCATGTTTGCTTGCTCAAAAAGGCTTTGTATGGTTTAAAGCAATCCCTTAGACAATGGAATATCAAGTTTAATTCTTGTATGCAAAAACTAGGGTTTGTCAGAAGTACCTTTGATGCTTGCCTATATGTGAAAGACCTTGATAAAGTTCATGTGTTCTTGTTGCTATATGTTGATGATATGCTGATTATGGGACCCTGCCTTAAATCAATCAAGCATATGCAAGTTGCTCTGTGTTTTGATATGAAGAATCTTGGCGATGCTCAAAAGATTTTGGGTATCAATATCTTTAGGAATAGAAGGGAGTCTGTCTTTATGCTTCACCAAGAACCCTATGTGCTTAACATCTTGCAAAAGTTTAACATGCCTGCTGCTAAAACTACTTCTGTGCCTTTAGCATCTCATTTTTTGTTGAGTAAAGATTTGTGTCCAAGACTGATGCTGATATTGCTGCTATGAAAAATGTGTCTTATGCCAATGCTATAGGTTATGTTATGTACTTGATGGTCAGTACTAGACCTGATATTGCTTATGTTGTTTCTTGCTTGAGTAGATACATGTCTAACCCTGGACCTGTGCACTGGGAGGCTCTGAAATGGCTTCTTAGATATCTGAAACATACTGCAAAGTATGGTCTGTGTTTTTCTAAGTGTGATGATGGTGTTGATCTATGTGGTTTTGTTGATTCTAATTATGCTAATGACAAGGACAAGAGAAAGTCCACTACTTCCTATGTGTTTACTTTGTGTAGGTCTGGCATAAGTTGGAAATCTCAACTGCAACACATAGTTGCCCTCTCCACTACTGAGTCAGAATATATAGCCATCACAGAGGCTACGAAGGAGGCTATATGGTTGAAGAGAGTTCTCTTTGAACTGAAATTCTTAAAAACTACTCCTGCTGTGTATTCTGATAGTTAGTCTGCAATTCAATTATACAAAAATCCTATGTTTCATGATAGGACCAAGCATATAGATGTTAGGTTCCATTTCATTAGAGAAGTTGTTCAAAAATGTGAGGTTTTGTTGCATAAGGTGCATACTGATAAAAATCCTGCTAACATGGGTACAAAGTATTTGCCTGTTGATAAATTGCTCACTTAGAAGTCTGCATTTTGATTGTGGCTAGCATATACATGTGCATGTCCCGGGAGAAGACCTCGCTGATTCTTTAAGCTTTGGCTTATTGAAATCACAAGACAACTAAAGTCCTACAAAACTAATTGGTTTACCATCTGAGTTTTGTTAGGCAACCTGGTATTCCAAATCTAATGAACTTTGTGTTCTTTGGTAATTAGGAATGCCTTGTAGGCAATGATGAAGCAGCAATGGACCAAGGCTCTCCCCTGTATCTCCTGATGTAGTCCAAAGGTGGAGAATGTTGAATATTGGACTCCATCCTTGGTGTTGGGTTGTTACTTAATATTTGTTTGGGCTAATATTAATTTAAGCCCACTGAAATTAAATAAGGCCCAAATGTGTTTGTGGCCCGTCTCATTTAATCCATTAGCCAAGCCTCACCGATGGCCGCCACTTGTGCACCTCCACGCAGATCATGGATGTGAGCCGTTGGATGAGGAGTGTGTTTGTTTGCTGAGTTATGTACTCCTCACCTCTCTCTCTCATTCTAACCAATACTCTTTCTCTCTCTCTCTCATTCTAACCAATACTCTCTCTCTCTTGTGATATGATCTGCCTTCTCTCTACACTCTCTCATCTTCTCCGAAGGTTGTCGACGACTATCTTCTCCGATCTTCTGTTTCCACTAATGATTCTTGGTTTTAAAGAGATCATTCGGTTTAGATTTTGAGTTAGGTTACCTCTTTGGTATCCTACCCTGATCTAGGGTTAGATCTTACTTTGGTGTTGGATCTGGTTGTTGATTGGGGATGTTCTTGAGGGTTCGAGTGTTGTGAGGCAAATACTCAAGCGACTTGTGTTGATCCGTGTGTGAGAAGGTCGGTTTGCGGTAGTCGGTGAGACCTAGGGTTTCTGGTCTCTGATGGTTAATCCGTTCAACGGTTTCTCCTTTGTGACATTCGATTGAGATTTGGGGAGGTCCAAGGCCTAATGCAGTCACTGCTGTGACCTGAGCCATATCCGCAAATCTTTAATTTCTTTGTGTTCTTTAGTTTGGTTTTAGACTCTTTGGAGTCTTGTTTTGTTATACTAATACTTCTACTTAGTGTGCAGGTAATCGATGGAGCTGGAGCCTCAAGTCTGGTGGAAGACTTGAGAATAGCTAGGGTTTTCGATTAAGTGGTTCTGTAATAAGTAGACTTGTAATCTTGAGTTGATCTTTGTACTTGGCTTGTTTCTTACTGAGATTAGCCATCACAGTGTTGACCTAATACAAAGAGGTCCCGATAATTAGTGAATCTCAAGTGATCTGATCCCTGCAACATTCACACTTCATTCTTCACCCATTCACATCCTTCTTTATTCTCTCCCATAAATTTTAATTTAATTTCTTATATTTTTTTGGCAAATTCTCTCACTGTGTTGGATGATATTTCTTGACCAACTTAGATATATAATCAATGAAGTCAATATTTTTAAGATTTAATCAGTGATTTGATCATACCGAATTTTTATTTTAAATTTAATTTTTATCGTAGCCCATCCCTATGTAATAGTTGGATAAATAATAAATGCAATATTAACAATAAAGAGGGGTATCTCCTGTTGTATAACGTGTAGATTTTACTATTGGTGAGTAAACCATTGAAGATGCCCTTTAAAGACTACAACAAATAGATACTTATGATCCATCTACTGTTAAGGCTTTTCAACGAGAAGAAGAAATTACCTGAAGTATTTTTTTTCTCCTGACAACTAAAACATTTACAATGTTCACGTCTTCTAAGTAGACCTACTAAGAAAAAATTCCAAGTGAATAAATATATTGCAAAATATTATTCCCTCCATCTCAAGGTAGATGTCACACTTTCCTTTTTAGTTTGTCTCACAAAAGATGTCACATTTCTTCTTGTGGAAAAAGTTTCCTCTCACATCAATTATAAAATTATATTTTCTCTCACCACTTAATACACAAAATAACATCTCCTAAAATCCGGTGTCATCTCTCAAGTGTGACATCTACCTTGGGACGGAGGGAGTAGCTAGATAAATTTATGAAACTAATGTTGTACTGTTAATTAAATGCAACCCCAAGTCCAAAAAAAATTGCAAAGAAAAAAAATTCCAAGTGAATCTTGCTTATGCAATAAACTGCGCAATATAATTAAAAAAATAAACTATACTATAAAAATAAGTAAGGGCATTCTGATGCATATAACGACTAAAAAAGTAACAAAGATACCTAATTTTTCGTAAAAAAGTATGATATGAACCTGACAACAGAGGAAATATAATGATATTTGAAACAAGTACAATAATCGAAAGAAACAAATCTTCCTGCAACTGGACCACATTTATATTAAAATAAACCATAGAATTCATAGGTTTGATTTTTTAATATTTTTCTATATTTGCTCATCTTATTATACTTGTATGTTATTTTGTACACATAGGTTGGAGTATAAAATTTTAGTTTCAATATGACGTCAAATCGCTGATTATAATCAAATGGATAAATTGGAGTTTAAAACAATAATGATAAAACTATAAATAACAAGATGAAAAAGCATGTCACGTCAATGTAGAATAAGAGGAAATTACAGTTTTTAATGAAAAGACAGGTGGGCATTTAAATAAATAAAAAAAACAAATAATCAAAATTTGCAAAAATTTATTAGCGGTAAAGCAAATGGAAAGGAATAAAGAGTAATAATAGTTGACAGATGAATTTGGAAGAAGTTTTACTATTGATTGAGCACAATGATTGATGTAAGTAGCTGTATGATTGAAACATTTTGTAACGGGGATAAATAATAGTAAAAGGTATATAATGATTTTCCTTGTTTTTCTAGGTATTTCTTCAAGAAAAATAAAGGTTGTGTATAAAGAAATTAGGTTGCTTCTCTCTCTTTCTTTCACTTTGGATCTATCATTTCCACCTAGTCAATTGAATGATTGATTTTATGTGTCTTTATATAGATACACATGCACACACATTTATTTTCCTCTAAAGAGAAAAGGATCACTATATGCAATGGAAATGTCACATTGTTGAATCATTTTCAATCCAATCAGCTGCTTAAATGTAAAAATAATATACCCCCTCCGTCTCTAGTTAACTAATGGCGTTTCTCTTTGCCAAGGGATTTTAAAAAGTGGATTTTTTAAGTAAATGAGGAATAAATAGAAGAAGAATAAATAGAGACAATAAAATACAAAAAAGAATAAATTAAGAATACTATTTGCAATTGACTAGACACCACAAGACAATGAGCCTTTACTATTAAATTTTTACTTTCCAAACCCTATGTATACATACACATAAGAATAAGTACAAAATAATAAGGATGTTTTGTATTTAAAGAAAAAATTATAAGAGACTTTAACTCAACTGAAAGAGTAAGATTAGACCTAATAACTTGAATTAATTTATAAAAAGGCCATATACAAAAGTAAAGAGACCTTTTGAAGGCCGTTTAATTTTATAATCAAAGAAATGCTTCTCGAATAAAACAATGTTTGATACAAAATCTTAGTACAACAAATTGTTAGGTTTTTTTCTTCTTTCTTTCTGGCAGGCATTTAAATTTGGGGACGTGATCTATGCCTTTGCTGTCTCCCTCAAACCACGCACAATACACACACTCATTTCCAACAATCCAAAATGTTAAATATAGTTCTATGTCGTCTATACATATATGTACATATTACATAGTCAACTTGACGTTTTTGAGAATTGTCCATCGACTTAATATACATAAAACAAATCAAGATAGGATCAAAGATGCCCATTACACAATTTAATGTAATTGATTAGGAATATCCTTCTGAAAAGTATTCAATTATCACAATCTCACTTTTCTTTACCGACCATTTTATAATAATTTGATATGTGCATTACTTTAATCTTTCCATCTTCTGTAATTGGACTACTAACCTTACTTGAAATATCGTTCTTCGTACACAATGAATTTATTCAATAAAGTGGTGAATACATCATAAATTTTCACAATATATGAATGGAATATAATTACTCAACACTATTAGTTTATTTTGGTATATAATGAATTGATAAAATATTAATTAATGTGAAAAGAATTAAAAACTTTTTGGAACTTGAAGAGCTAGGGCATTTTTATATGTACAATCTTATGTCATGTTTTATACTCAACAGAGAAACTACATAATTAACCATTAGTTATTCAATTGAAAATTTCAAAAGTTAAAAGTGATTTTATTTTTGTGGTACTATGCGCCACTATCATATATCAAGAGAATTATTGTGCAATTTGGAGGGATGTGATAACCTATAAATTTAGTTTAGCAAAAAATTCTAAATAAGTTGGCCTGAAAAAATACTCCACTCACTTTACATTAATAAGGTTATTGGAACTATGAGGAAAGACTAAATAAAAATTTGTGAAAAGAGATCTGTTTAAAAACTTATGGATTTGAGAAATTTTCTCTAAGATTCCTCGAATTTGACATGTGGAAATTGATTAAAGTTTGACATGGTTAGTCGTAAAAGTGACAAAAATGTAATAAATGTGGAGTAAAACAAGATAGATTCCACCAGTGTTTGGTATCATCATCTCATCTCATGTGCTTTGGACTTTTATTTTGTACACAAAATAATAAATACAGAGATAAGAATTGAATGGAAGAAATGGGGTGGCACAATTTCAGAGACAGAATAGAGGAAACATGGATCTCGGATTTCACACTTTTTGCTACAAATTTTGCTCAAGATTCTTTCCTATAACGACTCTTCCAATCTCAAACAACATCCAATCTATTTTTCTGCCAATGAGAAATTAAAGGTTTCTTGTTGATCAACAAATTACTACTAGCTCCTACTACAATTTTAATTTATAAGTACTACTTTCATTTAGAATTACATGAATTTTATTTTATGATAGCATGATAATACTAGCTTATATTCTACGTGCAAAGCAATTGCATTCACAGTGAAAATGAATTTTTTTTATATTAGTACTATATATGTGTATAGACAGAATGAGTTCTTTTTTTGTTTTAATGTTTTTGTAATAAATTTGGATAACTTTACACTAACTATTACATTTAAATGTTTTGTGGGATCATAACTTGATTGTCGAGTTGCTATTGGTTCGATATATAGCAATAGAAATTATAAAAAAAAAAGAGTACTATTAAAATAGCAATGCATAAAAAAAAGGTTCAAATGGGATACATAAATAATTTTAGTTTAAAGAAAGACAAGTTTGCAATATCTTTTGTTTTTAGTTGGACAAGTTTAAAATATCTTTTCACAAACGTAACAAAACGAGTAAAAGCAGGTATAGAGACATTTATTTGGAAAGTATCCGAGTACTGTCACGAAAAATAATTTTGAAAGTCTCTTTACGAAAAAGGGGAGATTCTTTTTCTTGTTCTTCATTATTGTCTTCTTTTCAGAGTAGATATTGAATTAATATCTATCGTCACAGATCACGAGCTCTCTATCACCACTTTCTATTTATACTTTTTTCTTTCTTATTGCTTCTAAAATACTATATATATCGAGATTTACTATGTAAAATGTATTCAACATGTTTGCAATATTTCTTACTATCCCCTTTTTATTACTGAAACGAAGCCTCTTTAAGGTTAATTTAAACATTATGATATTGGAGTTTGGACGTGTATATATGACTGTATACCTAGCCACCACCTTAATTAAATATATATCGACTCTTCTAGCAAAAGTTGAATTTATAGTACTACTATTAACTTCCATTTCATCATTCCATTTTAAAAAGAGTGATGCTAAATGGCCATAATGTGGCTGGCCATAAAGAGTTAATTTAGTCCATTTACATGTATAAAAAAAATTAGAATTACTGATATAAACTTATATGTGTGTGTGAATGGACTTGTGAGTTGATACTTATCTTTGAATTCCATTACGTAAAACACATTAATATCACGAATTACTGTATACGTTGAGCAACAATCAAGAAATGACAGTAGTAATAAGTTGAGCAAAAACTACGAAAGAGCAACACTAACATGTTGAGCAATATAATGAAGATGATATAAAAGTAAAATCAAGTAGTATTAAACCAAAAATTTGAAAAAAAATCAATTTTTTTTGTTATTTAATTAATTTATGACTGGCCATAATGTGGCCGCATAGCATTATTCTTTTAAAAAACCCTAAGTCGGTCGCCTTTTGTTAAAACCCTGAGCTGCTCTGACTCTGATGAGTGTATGTATATACTAGTATACTAGCCTTTATTTGACTAATTGAATAAATATCAATTAAAGGGATATTGATTTTTAAAATCACAAATTTTGGCCAATTCTAGTATTTCTCACGAACTTTAAAAGAACAAACTTTACATTTTGTACGTTCATTTCAGGACAGGTTAATCGTCGTCCGACTGGCGTACATGACTTTTTTTTAAATTATACTTGGCACGGTTGAATCAACGTGATTTTTATCCTACTTGCCACGAACTTTAAAAGTGGTTTAAAATGTCACAAGCGTTTCATAGTTGCTCATATAGAATAAGTTTTTGCCCATAACATCTTATTCGTGTCGAGAAATACACATGGAATGTACAATTTGTATGTTGTTTAAAAAATACTGGAATTAGGTCAAAGTTCATGATTTTAGGGATCCATATCCTTCAATTAAATAAGTAATGTCACGTTTTTCCTTATCCACGGTGAGTCCAGAACATCACAATAACTACTCTACAAAATATCATGTCAATACATAATTTCACATATTTTAACATAATTTCCTCCAAATGTGCTTAGTTATAATCTCGGGTATACGGACCAGAACAAGAATCAAAGACGGAAATCTCATGAAACCATACATATTAGAGAACGTGCCAATCAAGATGTCTAATTAGCTATTCCAATGAAGATGACTCGTTTCTAAAAATAGGAGTACTATTCTCTTTATTTTATTTTTTCTCATTATATTTTATTTTCTTTTCACTTAACATATAAAATAATAATACTAGTACTATATAAAATCACATGGCAACAAAAAAAAAGTTACGTATTTTCTTTGAGATGAAGAGACTGTATTAGTTAACAGAGGCAACATGAATCCAGAAATTATAATTAGAAAAAGTGAGTAACGAATAATGTGATGGAGGGGGTAACGTTCCATTTATAATTGCATGCGTGCGGTGTCAGACAATTGTATAATCCCAAACACTATAAATACTTATAAAAAAGCATGCGGTGTCAGACAATTGTATAATCCCAAAGACTATAAATCCTTAAAAAAAAAAAGAAAGAGTGCAATCTTATAACCAAATTGTACAACCAAAATAAGGTTAATAATTTGATATATTATTAATATATTAAAATAATAAATGTAGTAAATGGATAAGTTAAAAAGACTTACTAGCCTTTTAACTTTATTTTTTATTTTTATATATGAATTTCCTTTCTATTGTTTTTAAAATTTAAATTAAAGTATACACTGATTACATTTATGGTTCTAAAAAAGTACAAAAATTATACACAAATCATAAATATATGACCACAATATTATGCACTTTTCATGTACTATATGTATCCATATATTTTAATTAAATGCATAAATAAATCTATTTTTTTTCAAATAAAATAATTTTTGTTTGTACAAAATTTGGTGAAATAGATTTGTTGAAAAAGAAAAGAGTGAAGAGGAAAAAAAAAGTAAAGATTGTTGATGCGCAGTGGTGTTGCGTGGGCTTCACCAAATACTACTGATAACCATCTTATCACTGTCACCACCCCTACTATTACTTGCACACAATACAAATCTACTTCTACATTACTACTACTACTACTACCACACCCCTCCTCTCTCTCTCTTTCTCTCTCTCTCAACCATCATCATCATGCCCATTCCACTGAATATCAAGATTTCAGGATCTTTCTTTTGCTTCTTGTGGAGCTGAATACCACACTGAATTTTGTGCTCATCCCTACTCACTTAGGGCAAACCCTCATTACTCACTCAATTTGCTTACTATTTGGATTTCACCTGCTTCTTGTTAGATTCTTTAATTTGTCCATCAACATATATAGAATATGTATATATGCAAATGTTTGGATGGTTGAATAGCTATAACAAACAACAAGTATGGACAAACACAAAATTAAAAGTGGTGTAGTGGTCCATTGCAATACACCATCAGACACAATAGAGATCCCATTGCCAACTTGTAGGAGAGAAGAGACACAAGTTTGTCAAAATTTATGTGTATTTTGTCAAATTTCATGCTTTTGCTCTCAGGGGACAAAACGCACAAATTAGGGCTACAAACTAATTATCTCTTCCTCTCTCACCCCTTCTAGCTAATTAATTAACCATAGACAGAGGAATTTTAGGGATACCCAAAACTTTCCATTACTTTTCATTCATATAAATACAAATAAAAGCATCATCCTGTTGAAAAGTTCAGCTTTTTTAGAATTAATTAAGACCAAAAGGTAATGGCCACCAAAACAAACCCCCCTTCCACAAAGATAATGGTAATTAATGCGACTCCTCAAGATCCGAATCTTTGATGATCAAAAGTATGGTAATTAAAAATTAAATACACCCCAAATAGCACTAGTATATATATAAGAATAAAAATATTTGAGCAGTCCAAGAAAACCTGATTGAAGAAGAAATTAGGTTTGTGTTAGCTCCCTCCCTCCGATCATGAAAATTAGGGTTAGGGTTTTAGCGCCAAGACGAGACCGAAAAGAGGGGCTGATTCTGCCATCCCAAGAAGAACGAATTGCTGAGGATGTGCAGCTGGTATCCTTCTGAAGGGTAGTGGAGGCGGAGGAGCAGCTTCGCCTGAGATAATGCGAAGGGGCTCAGCGCCACGTTCCCAAATCCCGCGCTTCTGAGCACCATCTCCCACGATCGGAATCGCTCGTGTCGCTCCCGCCGATTGTCGCCCTCGGCGGCCACAATGTCGCTGATTTCGCGGCCGAACCAAATCTGCTCCACCGCCAGGCGCTCGCGGCTGGCGGGGGGCAGCGTCGCCTCCAGAGAGTCGAACACGGCGGCGTAGTGGTCCAGCGCCTCCACGAACCGCTGCTGGAAGACAGGGTGGTTGTGATTGGCCTCTCTCTCGGCGATCGCGACGATTCGGGGGGACATCGATTTGATGCGGTGGAGGAATAGGTGGAGGCGGTCGCGGTCGTTGAGGAGGCGGTGGAGGAAGTGGACGCAGTTGACGGCGAGCGTCTCGTGGGGGAGGATCACCACGGAGGAGGTCACCGAGATCGATTCGTCGCTGGATTGGACGATCAGAGGGTGGAATTGGAAGCGGAGCCCTAAGGAATGGGCAAATTTGGCGAGGCGATCGCCGGTGCGGCGGAGGATTTCGAGATCGGACCCGGTGCCGGTGATCCGGAGCGTCGGCGGAGGGAACCTCTCCGCCACCGCCTGCATCAGCGGCGGCCACTGGACTCCGTGCATGATGTCGAAGTCGAGGATGTGGATCGCCGGCTGCCCCTCGATCGCCTCCAGAATCGCCTGATTCGCCGTCAATTGGCTGAATCTGATGAACGGAGTGATCTGGTTAAGAGAAAGGAATGATGATTGGATCACCGCGTCGTCGGCGGTGGCGGCGCTGACTCCGGAGAAGCGGTTAAGGCGGAGGGTTAGGGCTTTGGTGAATTGGTGGACGAGTCTCTCGGTGGCGTCGCCGTAGGGGGAGGAGTTGGAGAGGAGAATGGCGATGAGGCGGTGGGCGGCGGAGAGGTCGGAGCGGGAGATGAGCTCGGCGCAGCTGATGAGGAGCTGGCGCATGTGGATAGGCGGCGGCGGGATCTGGCGGTGGCGGCGGCGGTGCTCCTCCTCTTCATGGGATGATGAAGATGATGATCCAAATGAACCTAACATAGCTATATGATTAATCACCAATCACACACTGATAAATGGAGATTACTAAGCAAAACCCTAGTGAGAGAGCATCAATAGAAGAATCAAGTATAGTTTGATTGGAGAAATTAATTTGGGAATGTAGAATAGGAGGGGGTGGTGAAGAGGACAATATTGTTTAGCATTTTTTGTGCATTGGATTGGATTGGATTGGATTGGAGAGGAGTTATTAAACATAGATGAAGTGATGGTGTGATGATGAAATTGAAATGAAGATGGTTATAACTGGAGACTAGGTAGCTAGCAAACAGTAGAGACAATGCAATGCATATACTTATATTGGAGAGAGAGAGAGAGAGAGAGAGAGAGAGAATAAAGAGATGGTGGTGTAGGGTTGGGTTTTGTGTGAAATTTTAACACACACACACAGACACATAGTATTAGTGATTGAGAGGAAACAAGAGTTGCCGACATACATTACCAAATGTCTGATTCAACAGATGAAAAAGAGAATATTTGCCAATATTATCGTATTTTTCATGACTTAATTATCATTCATTTTCGGCTTATTTTGTAATCCACTCTTTCACGTACCTCTACATTTTTTCATAAACATGTGGAAATTGCTATATAAATGCATCTTCTTTTGTTTGTGTCTCTCTTGATTCCACTCTCATTCTGTTCAATGAAATACTATTTCTATCTTAATCGGTGTACATTGAAATCCTTAATTATTCACTACATTTAATTGATTCTATCATGTATTGTTTCGACATTATCATTTGTATTGGTTTTCAATATTTGACAATCTTTTCTTTCTCCTACGTTAGTAGAAACGCAAACACACAATCTATAATTAAAACAATAAATCGAGAAGAATATCAATCTTAATTAATAGAAACAATATAATGCTATATAAGCCTCGCACACTACACATATGGAGTTGGATTTTGCCCAATTTACCATAGAATCCACTGTCCACGCAGCGGCACAGCTATCTCTCATGCATGGTCAAATTCTCAAACCGTCATTTTTATTCATAGAATTTCATCCCTAGATGAGTTATCTATCTCTCGTGCATAAGTGTTCTAGCTTTGGTTGCGGCGGTGTGTTCCATGGTTCTTGGTTGAACACGTCATGATGCCAGTATCTCTAGACCACTGAATTTACATTATTCCTCGAATTTGCAAAGTGTAGTTAATTAAATCCCCTCAACTTCAAGTCAAAACATTTTGTCCTTTTGACCTGGGATTGTAAGTTATCTGTATTTTTTTCACTCACCGAAAGCTATAAATTGGCAACATATGGAAGGCTGGAAATTTATTACATGTTCGGATGGAGAAAGTAGTGAACCAAAATGACTATTTTTGGTAGTATCTTCTTTTTTCTTTTTCCTCTTAAATGGGCCTATTAATTTTTTCATAATTCCTAGCAAATAGCTGCTTTTAGACGAAGCAAAGATGCTACGGAAAATAGTGGTTTTGCAATTATTTAAGGGGGTCAAACATTACTTATGGAGGTCATGAACAAGTCTATAAGAGATCAAGCTAAAGATAAAAAAAATTCATGAGAAAATGGTCAAATAAATCTATTGCCAATCATGCTACTGAATATTCTCCCGACCTTTCTTATGTTTATTTTCTTGCTTCAGCCCATTCGATACAAATCCATCAAATTAACATTTCATTTGGTTTCGGCATTGAGATGACAAATACTCCTATTTGTGAGAATTAAGAATGACAAATAAATACCAAATTTTTTCATTAATGTTATTTTGATCTTTAATTTTTGAAAATTTTCTAAGTTTCCTTATATATGCCATTTTTCGAATCCTCTAAATTTCCTCATATATATTTTTGCTCCACCTAAATAGAATTATCGGCTCCGTCCTCGTCGATACATCTGCGTTCTTAGTGTTGTGTCGATTTGCTATTGTCGTTGTTCTTGACGAACTTGCGCACCAATTTCTGGCTTGAGCATTTTTCATTAAAAAAATGAGTGACTCATTTAGAGAGGGTGAGAAGTAAAAGGAACGTATGTTTAGTAGATGCATGATGATGATTTTGCATATTAATCCTTAATTGTTGTGATTATATAGGGAGTGTGAGTTGGGGGGGTGTGACCCACATCTGCAGAAACTACACGCAAAGCCTTAAATATGTCGAAAGCTACATGCTACGCTCTACAAAACACATGAATCGCCCTCCACTTTGTCTTTAGACTGACAACCCTAATTTTTTTCCATGTTTGTCTATTTATATTGGATTCTCATTTCACTTCACCCACGTGCATCCCCCACCTACTATTACCCTCCAACTCTTTCATTTCTCACAACCACTTAATCAACAAATTAAATCTACTAGTGGGATTATGAGATCACCATATATAATCATGTATTCAATGAGGGTGTACTACAAGAATTGATGAAACAAACTAAGCAAAATAGAATTGGGAATTTAGGATATACAATAGAATATCGTTTTCTACTTAACTTTTGTGTTTTCAACGCCACAATGTTAGTGAATTGGAAAAATGAGATATCGATCACAATCCATGAATTGGTCAACAACCTATCCTTAATGCTTTACTTATATCTTTTTGGATTCCCCTTTACGAATATACTCATATATACCCTCTCTCTCTCTCTCATAATATTGTCTGTGTGTGTGTATTCCTCCTTTTGTGAGGTTTTGCGGTAAAAAAGTTACTAACATCAATGACCAAGGTATATTTGAAGACTGCACAAACAGTGCTTTATTTTATATGAGGAAAAAATTTCCAAATTAATATGTAGTTTAATTTGGTGAAGAGTCACTTTAATCAGCCGTCAAAAGAAGTTTGGTCAAATTGAGGAGTTTGATCGATATCAAGGTGTAGTGTTTCTACAAATTAGAGAACAATGGTGTAAATTCTATCGGATTATATCTGTAACTATTTTCCTAGTTTCAGTTATAATATTGAGTGATTAATGAAAAAAAAATCAATTCACACACAAGTAAAAGGCTTGAGGCCATCCACAACGCTGTCTCTATACCGTCTCTTAAACCGTCTCTTAACTACTATTTGAGCACTATTTGAGGGCCCCACTGTCCTTTTTTCCTCCATCTCTTAACTAAGAGACGGAGGCTGCAACGCTCCGTCTCTTAACCGTCTCTATACCGTCTCTTAATTACTATTCATTCAATTTAATTTATAATTTTTTTTAAAACCCAATTCAATTTAAACAAACACACTTTATTAAAATTAAAACAATATTACAACTTAACATTAAAAAAGCGAAGACATAATTAAAATTCTAAAAAAATAAAAATGACATAATTTAATATTCTCCGCCAAAGTTTTCCCAAATGTGCTCAATTAGATCCTCTTGGAGTTGGGTGTGGGCGCTAGAGTCGCGTGTCCTTGCCCGAATAGCCAACCGTTCTTGTATAGATGGATGCGCTCCACTTCGCGGCGGACTACTTGCAGTTGAGCTTCCGGGGGATTCGGGGTCGAACCAATTTCCGGCATCGGGTCCTTCGTCTCGGACAATCATGTTGTGCAAGATTATGCACGTATACATGATGTCGACCATGCTCTCCATGAACCACGAACGAGCCGGGGCTTTGATGATGTTGAAGCGCGCTTGGAGAACCCCGAACGCCCTCTCCACATCCTTGCGCGCAGCCTCCTGCTTCTGCGCAAAAAGAGCCTGCTTTGGGTTCGCTGGCCTGCCGCACGTCTTCACGAAGGTCGGCCACTTCGGGTAGATGCCGTCGGCGAGATAGTACCCCATTTTATACCGTCGGTTGTTGGATACGAAGTTGATGGCCGGCGCTTTACCATCCAAAACTTCGGTAAAGAGGTCGGACTGTTGGAGCACGTTTACGTCGTTGTTCGAGCCAGGGACCCCGAAGTACGCGTGCCAGATCCAAAGTCGGTAGTCGGCAACGGCCTCGAGTACAACGGTTGGGTGGGTGCCTTTGTGGCCGCTCGTGTAGGAACCCCTCCAAGCCACCGGGCAATTCTTCCATTGCCAGTGCATGCAATCGACACTGCCAAGCATCCCGGGGAATCCGTGCACTTGTTCGTGCAGGTTGAGGAGGAACTGACAATCCTCCGTGGTTGGCCTCCGGAGAAATTCGTCACTGAAGGCTGCCCGGACGCCTCTGCAGAAGTTGAGCAAGCACAAGCGCCCAGTACTGTCTCCGATGTGCAGGTATTCGTCGAATATGTCGGCCGTTTGTCCAGTCGCAAGCTGCCGGATGGCTGCAGTACATTTCTGCAGCGTCGTGTGGCTGGGACGACCGACCGCGTCGAACCCTTCTCGGAAGAACTCCTCCCTGGCCGCCAAAGTATTCGCTATGTGGAGAAATAGCGGTTTCCGCATGCGGAAACGGCGACGGAAATAGGTATCTCCCCAAATCGGGTTATCGCAGAAGTAGTCGCGTACTAACCGTGCGGCGGCTTCCTCCCGGTTCCGATTGATGTACTTCCGGGAGCGTCGTGGGGGTGGTGCGGCTTCCTCCGCCTCTCGTCGTCGATCTTCTTCGAGTGATTGTTCCATTAATTGACGCATTTGCTCAAAAGGATCCATTTGTTTGAGTTGATTGAAGATGGAAATTGGAGTGATAGAGAGGATTTGAGAGGAATAGATGTGTGTTTGTGTTTGAAATGAGTATGGAATAGAATTATTTATAGAGTAAAAAAATTAAAAATTTAAAAAATGAAAATAAATATTTAACGGTAATATTACCGTTTGAAAAAAAAAAAAATTTTTTTTTTATTAAAAATCGATTTTTAAAAAAAAAAAATGAATTATTGCGTCATCAGTGACGACGCCCACTCGCGGGCCAGCGAGTGGGCGTCACGCACGCATGGGGACGTGCCACGTGTCTCGGGCGCGTGGCGAGACAGCTCGTCTCGTGTCTCTCCGAGACGAGCTACGCGACGAGCCGGTCGCGAGCTGGAGACGAGATGGCCGCTGCAATGCGTCTCGCGGGGGTCTCGTCTCTCCGAGACGAGACGCGAGCCCGGCGCGAGACGCGTTGTGGATGGTCTGAGCATATATAGATGATATGATTAGACCAGCAACTATGGCTTGAATAAGTTCCAATCGCAAGAAATAGTATTGCATGTGAAAACTGTAGAGTGGATTTGATAGTAGTAAGTAAAAACCACCAGCAAAAATCCAAGATGACTGGTTGACAAAAATCCTCATTCTCTTCATTCAAATCAATAAACATACCTTTCAGAAAAAGTGGACAAAAAATATAAAAATATTACTGTAATTTAGGGTCATCCTACCTTACTTTTGATATTGACTCTGCCCATGTTCCATTAATTAACTTAGTTGTTTTTAGTCTACCAAATGTCACTATAAATTAATCTGATCGTACTCCTGTATGCAAGATAAAATTGTTCATTTAGGCTCTAGTTAAGGGGAATATTTAAAACCCACCAAACTAGAGAAGAGGATGATAAATTAATTAAAACAGCTAAGGATAACTTAAAACAAGATACCATAATTTCCTTTTCCCCTTTTCTTGAAGTATTTCCTTTTTTCCTGGAGTATTTCCTTTTTTTCTTCTATTTGTAGCTATTACAAATAGGTATTAAAAAGACTTTTCTTTACTTTTCTTGAATTGAATATTTATTTAGATATATTTAAAGAAAAATAGCTTAACGTATTAACTTTCCTAGCAAATTAGCAATGCAATTTTTAATGTACGTAGGTCATCAGTAAATTAGTTAGAGGAAAACGGAATAATGTACTGATAAGGTTATAGGAGTACTTCTTAATGATAACAATTGCTCAAAAATTATTATTGTTACATTACTTATAAAGGATGTTAACTGGGCCAACTTGATTGTATGTTATTTTTATCAGATTTTGAGCACTTAGAAGATCAACATGCATTCCACTTGAAGTTGATGTCATAAAATTTCCAATAAGCTATAGGGTTTAGGGTACCACTTTAATTTGAGAACAGTTGGAATAAATATGGAGTAATACAATCACATATTTTGTACGATTAAGTGAAGTTCAAAATTATGCTCATCTTCAAACTAGAATCCATGTTAGTATTTGGAATATTGACTTGCTCCATTCCCCTCTGTCTATTTCTTCTTTCTCTCTGTGATTGTGGGGTGCAACAAATGCATGGAGAGGAAAGGGAAGCAACCTGGCTTTATTGTACAATTAGGAGTGCAAAAATTGAAAAGCTGATCCAATTCACGTGTAGTTAGTGATTTGACATATTTACAAATTTTTCTATATTTTTATTCACCCTTTGAAACCCTTCTCCTCAACCCTACCCCACTTTCAACTTGTCTTCTCTTATCTACTTCTATATATAGCTTTTCTTTTGTATTTTTAGTTCCAAAATAAAGACTATATATTTTGGAAACATGATTATTTACTTATAAGTTTCCCACTTTCATGATATTGCTTTGTTGTATTTATTTTCAGACCTTCCATTAATTGATGATCAGTCAGTTAAATTAGCAAGAAAATGGTATTATCCGGCTTATAATATAAAAAATGGATGAGTGAGAGAAGTTGAGATATGTCACAAATAAGTTAAAATGAAATAATTTAAACGTCAAAAGTTGTCAAGAAAGTTTGTTGGAATAATAAATGTGTAAATTCGTCATCAGATTCCAATTGAATGACTTACAAGTTTGTTTGGATAATCCATCCAAAATTATTAACTATCAATGTTTTCTTCTCCAGCTTCCATTTACTAGAAATTATTTTGTCGTCCACACCATTATTTGTGTCCAAAATGTCTGCTGTCCCATTTAATGTACGGTCCTCATCACATTTCAAATAATTCAATTCTTCAAAAGCAAGAGTTTTAATTAAGAGTAGTGATTTAGAGACATAATGTCTCCATGCCATAATACCCTTATGACATTTTGACATAGATATATTTTTTATTATGACTACTTTACCCAATATCATGTTAAATGGATACAAATCTAATTAAGGAATATTAAATCAAATTAAATATCTTTATCTAAATGCATATTTATTGATTTGATTAGAGATACACTACAATCATGCTCGAAACTTTTTATATGTTTACACATCATTTTTTCATGTTAATTTTATACTATTTTATTTATTTAAAAATCATGAATTTAGATTATAAATTAGTTACTATAGTAGTAATTAACAAAATACATACTAAATTATTATTTAATAATAAAATAATTTGATAGCTTCATCTATTATTATTTTTTCAAATAAATTTTTATATAATCAGTTGATAATTTAATTATGAGTTATTTTCTTTTTTATGTTATACTTTCATAGCCGGTTTTATTATTTTTTTTGTTAAATTTCTTATTCAAATTTGAATTGTATGATTAAATAATAGTAGTAGTTATTATGATGAATCATTTATTTGCGTTATCTTTTGTATTTTTGTATTAATTTTCTTAACTTTTATCACATGTAATATTTGTTTTCGACTATATAAAATTATGCTTAGAAAGTTAACTTTATAACATTTCAAAAATAAAAAATTATTGTATTTTTTAATACGAAAATAATTGGATGAATCAACTTTTCTCATTTTAGATTATTTAATATATCGTACATCAACTAATTATATTAAGAATTAAGAAAATGAAGAATCATAAGCTCCATTAATAATATCTTTTTTTAGTTAGTAATTTTAAACTAAAATTTATAAAACTAATTTGTAAAGAAATCCAATATTTTTTATTTGGTAGTAAAATTGTACTACTCTATATTTTAAAATTTTCTTTAAATAAATGCAATAAAAGGGGAATAGATAAAAAAATATTATCCAGTCATATTTTAAAATCGTATATATGATTCACGTGTTTATTAAATGCATGCATAATATATGCATAATCTACATTTATATCCTTAAATAGGTTATAGGTGTAATAAATAAACAAATTAATATAGGGGTAGTAAAGTAAACACATAAAATAAAATTTTAATTAAAAAAACCACATAATATATAATTACCATTTTAACCTCATTATGTCTTAGGCATTATGTCTCCAAAACATTATTCTTTAATTAATTCCTTATTCATCTGCATTCATTTTGATATTAATTTCCTGAAATTTTATATATTGTGGATGAATTTATTTAGCTAAAATGGAAGTTTTTGGCTCTAACACAATTTTAATGATGAGATTTTTTTAAGGCGTTACAAAGAAGCAAAATGAAAAGTATCTAAAAATATATAGAGTTTTGAGACATAGGCAGAGTAAGAAGATACAAAATTCTCAAGCCAAAAGTTGCCTATTTCATAACCATTTTCTCCAACTCGTGCTTCTTCTATCAAAGGGCAAGAACCTGGGCAGACTAAGAAGGCTATTAACTCGGGTTATGCCTTCGAGCGCTGACCATTCTTCGTCCTCTGCAGTCGAGAGGCACTCGGCCAGGCTCCTCCTCGACTGCCCTACACCCTTGTCAGTTCGCTTCTCCTCCACTTCCTCCACCATGGGGACTATCTCACTCGACTCTTTTCTCGTGGGAGTATCGAGGTCCTGTTCGGAGGTAGCCTTGGATGTTTCTTCTTCTACTGGAGCCTTGCTTTCCTTTTCAGCGAGAGATGACACGTCGTTTTGGGGTGGTCTGAGCTCGTTCGTCGGAGGCACGTGTTCCAGGAACAGACATACGGCAGCACAGTCGTCGTTCTTTGATGTTGGGTACTTGAGCCTCCACGCTCTGGTGGCGCAGTCCACGAGGGCTCTGGCGGCTGTTCCACGCCCGGGAGCTGAGGCCACGATGTCCACGGCTTCCTTATTGGAAAGAACATCCCACACCTATATAAATGTTGATTTAAGGCAGGTTAATTAGAAAGAAGTAGGAGAATGTGAGCAAATTTATCTGAAAGAGATGAAGATGATGGAGAATCATACCCCATCAGTTGCAAGGATGACGAACTCGTCTCTCTCTGTGATGTGGTGGTGATATACATCCGGTATGGAGATTAAACCAAAGTCCTTGAGACAGAAATCACCGAACGCTCTGGCCATGGCCAAGCCAGGTGAATCGCTATTGGGTAGCCACACACGTGCTACTTCCGGTTCATCTTGCAAAGCAAAAACTCTTCCTTTACATTTCTGGATCCTTGCGGCTTCTCCTGAAAATCAAGAAACCATTGAGCTACACCACCTATTGACTTAACAAGAGAGCGCGGGGAAGGTGAGGGTTCAAATAAGCTTTTGAGTATTCACAGTATGTCTTGTTGCATTCAAAGTAGCAGAGATTCCATTTAGCACTATAGAAATATTTATAGCATTTGAGAGTGAGATAGGCATACTTGGAAGATTAGGTTTCAAGTCGACGGTTAATTGTACAGCTGCCAAAACATTGTCCCTATCCCGGGTTGCAAGTACTGCTCTGGAGTCACCAACATTCCCAATTATAAGATCAAGATCCTGGATGATCGTTAATCACAAGTCGTTAGATCCATCAAGTATCTACAAATGCAGATAAACACAATAGCACTAATCCCACAATGCAAGGCTGAAACAGCTATATGCTACTGAGACCAATCATTTCAGATCAAATAGGACTCGATAAATCCACAGAAGTTATCAATCTCTACAACAGAATTCAGAGTACCCAAAAGCCAGCTTGCAAATGACGAAGCTGAATACATGTGTGTAAATTGTAAAGAGATTGATAACACAATAAAACATTGCATCTTCTAAGCAAAAAATCACAAAACTTTGAATTAGAATAATGAGGAAACCTCAGGCCATACAATATATAGACCTTAGCTAACAAGCTAAATGTAATGAATTCCAACCTAAAATCATGGCATCAATTGATAAATTTTCTTAGAAACTACTCTTACAGACTAACTATCATGTAACAAAGGAGGAAGGATACCTGTTTTATCAAGGCAACGGTAGTTGTACCGCTACAAAAGCAGTCGATAGAAGGGTGCAACTTGAGTTCCTTATCCATCAACTTGAAAGCCTTTAGAATTGAATTCTTGAGTGGAATATGCATCTCAGGCACTCTCTCAACCTCCTCTGCTTCCACTGATTCGCATCCATCCTCATCCATGAAGTCATCGAATCGCCTCATTCCTTCAAACCCCACATTCTCCTGCACATGATTCTGCTCATCTTCACCCTTACTTTCCCACTGAGAACGCAGCAAAACCGGAAGAGCATCCCGCACTCTCCTAGCCACCATGTGACCATAAGGGCCATGGCCATCAAAAACTCCACAGAAAGTCGCCCTCGAATCCTCTCCCGTGCAGAAATTCTACCATACAAACAACCCAAGCAAGTCATAAACTGACCCCAAAATAGACAATAACAACAACAAAACAATCTCTCACTTCTTCACAGCCCCAATGCTATACTATAATTTATTCCTCACAATTCACAACTAAACTACAAAATTATGAATTTTGAATAGCCCCAATTCTTTGCTACACCAAACACATTACATTAGCCAATAAATTTTAACACAAATATTGAATCGATTCAAGAAAAACTGACCTCCCAAACAATCATGGCGTCTTGATTAGTCCCTTTCTTGCCCTGCTGAGTGTACAAGCTAGCGATGCGGCTGGTCCCATTCGAGAAGAGCCGCCCCGGGATTTGATGCAACGCCTTCTCCTCCGCTACCACGGCGGCGGTGGCGGCGCCGCCGCCGCTCAACTTACTGATAAAGGTGGAGAAATCGCCGGAGCTGCTCTTCTTCAGCCGGGAATCCGTCTTCTCGTCGCCGGTTTCCCACCCCGTGCTCCGCTTTCCACGGGCCGACGAATAGCAAATACCCATTTAATAGTAACTCCAAACCCCAGATAAAGATTCAATTTTTAGCCCGAAATTATCAGCCCAGCTGCGAGAGACTGATGAAAATGGAAATAAGAGATTCCCCCAATTGATCAAAGTAGAAACATAATCAAGAAGAATTGGTAATGGGGGGAAAGAACAGTGATTGGAATAGGGATACGGAAGAGAGAGAGGGGGTGGTTTAGAGAGAGAGAGAGAAAAAAAAGGCAGGATTCAGGTGAGTGAAGGTGCAAGTAGGTGTAGATTTTATGACTTTTTGTTACCAATCTTTTACTGCTAATTAACAGAAAAAATATCTTATAGTTGAAGATAAAAATAATTGCTTAGGATTCTGGTGTTTGAAATCTTGAAAGTTGAAACTGGAGAAGTCTAATTGTGAGCTGTACTGTTGCAATCAATGGTGAACGGATGTCAACGTCGCCTCTTTCTTTTTTTAATGGGATAGTTAATGTTAAAAGGACCAAATTTGGATCAATTCTGAATTAATTTTTTTTCAAATTTGAATGATGATTTCCCTTTGATGAAATGTGATGACTTACAGACATGGATAGAATGTTCAATGATATAAATTGCATCGTTTCAGGTAAAAATTAAGTAATACAATGTTTTATTGGATTAAGATTGGTTTGCAAATATCTGAATTTAATTTGTTAGCGAAACTTTTGAGTGTGCAAAAGTTACAAAATAAACATAGAGAAGTCGATAATATCTCTCCCTACATGTGATTAGTTTCAATTTTTTTAAGAATCCAGAACTTCCTAAATTTAGGCTTGGAGATAAGTTGGCAAAATCTTCGCCGTGATGCTTGACAATGTTGATGTGTTTATCGGGCTTAAGAGAGGAGATGGGATGGTGAGGTAGAAGAAGAGGTGGATGAAGGAGACTGATGGGGTGCGTACTAAACAAGCCCGACAGCAATGACGGCCCATCAGCCCAAAGCCCAAGGAAGAGTATGAGTTCGGCATTACCAAAGAGTTCGGCCTCAGCCTACAGCTCGGTAAAAGCCGACCAATCAAGCTCTGCGAGTTCGGCATTACCAAAGAGTTCGGCCTCAGCCTACAGCTCGGTAAAAGCCAACCAAGCTCTACTCTCAGATCGGCAACCAAAGCAGTTCGGTCTCAGTTTTCGACCGAACAAGGAGTTAGTGGACCCATGCAGGATTTCCACAACTTCCAACACACCCACTACCACGTGGTGTCAACTCAGGCCACGATCGTAGGCCATGACCTACACGACATCCACGACTTAATGGTGATGCAAGCCACGATCTTAGTTCATTGTATAAATAGAACTTAGATCTGGTAGAAAAAGGGGAGAAGCTCTCTAGAGAAAAATACCATATAGCAAGTCTGTGTTGTAAGCTGTAATTCCAGATCAAGCAATACAAACCTGCCCCCATTTCTCCCCGTGGACGTAGATTTACCTCAGTAAATCGAACCACGTAAAATTCTCTGTGTCGTGATCTGTATTTTCCTGCATTTACTACCATCAACAATTCGCGGAATCATCACTGGCGCCGTCTGTGGGAAACAGAGAACCAAATTTGTGATAAAGCGAATTTTTGACCATTTTTTCAACCCAAAAAATGCATACCAGATCGCAGAGTACCCGTATTCCTGCCCGTGAGAACCAGGAGGAAGCCAATCCACCCCATAGGTCTGGAAAACAGCCTAGGGATAAATCCACCACCAGTTCTCATGGCGGAGGAACGAGCCGCTCCAAAAGCCGTCACACCGAGTCTTCCCAGCAGCCCGATTTGAACGAGGCTGTCAAGCTGTTTTTGGCTGAAAAGCAGGAGGAATTCTTAACCTTCCTGCAGAGAAGCCAAAAGCAGCCGGAGGCGAAAACGGCGGATTCTCCCTCTCCCTCCATACGAGACAGTCACTACCGCAGTAGTGTCATGTCTTCCAGAAGAAAGAATCCTCGGTACCGGAATCACAGGAGAACTCCATCTCCTCCATACCGAAGAAATGTCGGGTTCGCCATGTACGGAGCATTGAGGACTCCGTTCTCGGACGATATTACCCGAACTTCCCTACCACAGAACTACCGAACTCCGTCGATAACCTATGACGGACTCGTGGATCCTCATGATTTCTTGGGACGCTATCAATATAACATGGCGAACCAGGGTCTCAACGAGGTCCGCATGTGCAAGCTGTTTCCCGAACTGCTTATCGGGAACGCAAGAAGGTGGTTCGATAGCCTCCCCCAAGGCAGCATTAGATCCTACCTAGATCTAATGGATGCTTTCCACAGGAGGTTCTTTCAGAAAGCGGAAGCCCGGATTACTTCGGCTCAGCTGCTTTCTATACGTCAAGGTCGCGACGAAAAGATCAGCGACTTCCTGACGAGATTCCATAAGGAATGCCTACAAGTAGATAATCTCAATGATCTACTTGTCATTTCGGCATTCCAAAATGGAATCCTGCCCGGAGCTCTCTACAGAAAGCTCGTGGAATGCAGTCCGCAAACAGCTCAAGAGATGTGGGACATTGCGGACAAGTTTTCTCGTGCCGATGAGGCAGACCGTCGAAAACGGTCTTTAGACAGCTCATCTAGAGAAGACAAAAAGAAGCCCGATCATAGCGATCAGAGGCTTCCTCGCCGAACACCTTCCCCACCAAAGGAGAGATAGCGGTCATCCGAGGTGATCGAAAAAAGAGCAAGTGTGTTCGCAGATTGCGCTTAAAAGTGCCGAGCAATCAGTTCGGCACCATCAAGCATAGCAATCACAGCAGCCGGAGTCAGAGGCAGGCGGAATGACCGAAGTCACACCGGAGCCGAACTCGATGGTGTACGGCACTGAAGCCGTGATTCCGGTTTAGATTGGCATACCCAGTCCCCGAACTCAATTTCTCCTCAGAAATGAATGGTGACGGACTGAGAGCCGAACTAGATCCTGCCGAAGAAAGAAGAAAATTGGCCTGCATAAAAGCAGCCAAGTACAAGGAGCAAGTAGCCCGGTATTACAACCAAAGGGTGAAGAAGCTGCAATTTCAAGTGGGGGATCTCGTCTTGAGAAACAACGAAGTAAGCCGAGCAGAAAAGCTGGGCGAACTCGAACCCACATGGGAAGGTCCATATCGGGTGTCAGAAGTCCTCGGCAAAGGGTCTTACAAATTGACTCACGTGTCAAGAGCACAAGTACCCCGAACATGGTACGTTTCCAACCTCAAAAAGTTCCATTTGTAAGAGACAGTCCGGTCAATGTGCTTTCTTTGGTTTGCTTGGTCTTTATTTGTCTCTGTGCGTTTTGTCTGTGTGTTTTGTCTGTTTCGGTGCGTGTCGTCTCTTACAAATGTTACTGAGGTATCTTGTTCTTCGAAGGCTGATCCCCTTCTTAGAACATATATAAGCCAACGATTGTGAGTCAAAGCTTCTACAGAAGATACAAGACCACAATTCAGCTTAAACAAGCAGTTCGTCTGAAACGAGCTGCAACAAGCCAACGATTGTGAGTCAAAGCTTCTACAGAAGATACAAGACCACAATTCAGCTTAAACAAGCAGTTCGTCTGAAACGAGCTGCAACAAGCCAACGATTGTGAGTCAAAGCTTCTACAGAAGATACAAGACCACAATTCAGCTTAAACAAGCAGTTCGTCTGAAACGAGCTGCAATAAGCCAACGATTGTGAAGTCCAAGCTTCTAAAGAGGATACAAGACCACAATTCGGCTTAAAAATCAAGCACTTCGTCTGAAACGAACTGCAACGAAAGTCCGATTTCTCGCGATAAAACTTGCCTGAATTAGGACAAGGGAAAGTCCGATCCACGCGATAAACCTCGCCGAATTAGGACGACCAAGTTCGGTCAAAGAAGTTTACCTCATAAGACCGAGGACGACCATGTCTAGTCAAAGAGGTTTACTGCATAAGACCACTTCGGTTAACTGGGAAAGTCCGATCCACGCGATAAAACTCGCCGAATTAGGACAAGGGAAAGTTCGATCCCGGCGACAAAAATCGCCAAATTAGAACACAAACCAAGTCCGGTCAAAGATGTTTATGTCATCAGACCAAAGACGAGTCCGGTCAAAGATGTTTATTTCATCAGATCAAAGACGAGTCCGGTCAAAGATGTCTATGTCATCAGACCAAAGACGAGTCCGGTCAAAGATGTTTATTTCATCAGACCAAAGACGAGTCCGGTCAAAGATGTTTATGTCATCAGACCAAAGACGAGTCCGGTCAAAGATGTTTATTTCATCAGACCAAAGACGAGTCCGGTCAAAGATGTTTATGTCATCAGACCAAAGACGAGTCCGGTCAAAGATGTTTATTTCATCAGACCAAAGACGAGTCCGGTCAAAGATGTCTATGTCATCAGACCAAAGACGAGTCCGGTCAAAGATGTTTATTTCATCAGACCAAAGACGAGTCCGGTCAAAGATGTTTATTTCATCAGACCAAAGACGAGTCCGGTCAAAGATGTTTATTTCATCAGACCAAAGACGAGTCCGGTCAAAGATGTTTATTTCATCAGACCAAAGACGAGTCCGGTCAAAGATGTTTATTTCATCAGACCAAAGACGAGTCCGGTCAAAGATGTTTATTTCATCAGACCAAAGACGAGTCCGGTCAAAGATGTTTATTTCATCAGACCAAAGACGAGTCCGGTCAAAGATGTTTATTTCATCAGACCAAAGACGAGTCCGGTCAAAGATGTTTATTTCATCAGACCAAAGACGAGTCCGGTCAAAGATGTTTATTTCATCAGACCAAAGACGAGTCCGGTCAAAGATGTTTATTTCATCAGACCAAAGACGAGTCCGGTCAAAGATGTTTATTTCATCAGACCAAAGACAAGTCCGGTCAAAGAAGTTTACTTCATAAGACCGAGGACAAGTACGATGAAATTTTTCGCTAAGCTGTAAATACAGAGTGTTAGAAGCGAAAACAAAATTTCATTTTTCAAATCTTGTTCGGCACACAACTCCGCTACCCTACGAGATGGCGTTACGCTATTACAAAGGACTATTCTACTGTCCAGGGTTGCTAAAGTTGAGCCATCTATTCACAAAATCCTCGTGAAGCTGAGTTCGGGCGTTCCAGGCAGCCGCAGAATAAGCAGGTCGACGAGATGCTCTAATCGACCTGCCACCTCTTCTCTGAGCCCGGGAAGCCCTAGCACCTCGGCGGCGAAGAGTCTCTTCACGAAGCATTTGCCGATCTTGCTCACTCATAACCACAGCTCCTCTGCGAACTTCAGTCCGTCCTCGACTTGACGTCTCCGGTTGTCCCTGAGTTCGTTGCTGACTTGGAGTAGGGTTTTGAGCAAGTGAATCAGAGGTTTGAGCTGGAGTACTAGCATCTGTTGGCGGGAAATGCCGGAGGAATCTCTCAATTGAGGGACGCCGGGCAAGAACTATGTCGTACCGAGAGGCCCAGCGCCGCAATGATGTCACGACTTGTTGGCAAGCCGAGCTCTCCAGCGCATTGTTCCTCCGGAGTACATTATATTCCTCCCACAATTCGTCAACTCGACTCTGAACATCTGATATGGTCATTCCCCCACGCACACGGATGTAATCCTCGTACGCAGTCCTCTCAGCAATGGTCGTGTTCAGCTCGGCCTCCAGATCATTCTTATCGGACTCTAAGTCCTTATTATCGGCCTCCAGCTTCACTAAACGAGCCAGAAGCTCGTCATTCTTCGTCTGATCGGCTATAGCTCTTTTCTCAGCTTCGTCTAAAGCCGAAGAGTACAGCCGTTTCCAGTGAAGTATCTCCATCTCCTTGAGTACAAAGCAGCTACGTCAGTTCGGCATTTCAGCTTACCGAGCAGGTAGTAAACCACAACAGGAGTAAGAGAGTACGAAAGGCTAAACGAAGACACAAGAGCAAAAAGAAGAATTTTTTCATTCATAAGAAAAAATTTTTTCTATACAAGGAGGGCTTCAAGGCCATTTTACATAAAGGAAGAAACTAAACTAAGAGAAGGGAGACGAAATCATACTTCGCTAGCCTCGTCTCCGCCTTCTCGGTGAGGTTCAGCTTCCTTCTCCTTATCTGCTTCAGCTTCAGCCTCTGCCTCCTTGCTCTCCCCAGCCTGTTCGGCGCCACCGTAGCCGATCTGCTGCGCCTCCTGATCGGCCTGCTTATCGCCGGCCTCCAGCTCCAGCGGCTCGGCCTCACCCTCTCCGTTGTAAGTCGAAGCGGGTGAAACGGGTCCCACGGAGGCAAAGATAGCCTCCAGGTTCTCGTCCCGATCAGCTCGACAACTCCGGACTCGGTCTGCAGAAAGCAGGACCGAGGATGAAGCGAGCTCCTCAAGGAGCGGCAGATTCTGAAGCCGAGCTGCTATCTCTCGGCTGTACAGAGGCAGCACGACGTCGGCCCCCTGCTCGCCCTTATCGGCAATTAGCCTTACCAGACTACCGACAAAAGCCGAGAACTGGCTGCTCAAAAAGAGTTTCTCCGTGTAAACACGGAGAGCCTCCCCCTGGGCAACCACGGCGGCAGCACCACTCCGTTTCGTCTGCTCTCGCTGGATGACGAGCTGGTTTTTGGCAAACTGAGCTTCATCCTGGGCCGAAATCCTAGCAGCTCTGGCTTTCTCAAAGTTTGCCTCAGCCTGCTCGGCCCGGTGACAAGCAGCCGCCAATTTCCTCTGCATCTCAGCATAGTCGTTGGACGCTTTGGAGAGTTCGACGGCGACGAGCTTGGAGAGCATGTCGTTCCTCTGAAAATGGATAAAGAAAAAAGTCAACAGAGGGCACCAAAAATACAGGACAGAAGCAAAGCCAAAGAATCAAGAAGACAATTCACCTCGGCAAAGTCCGTGGGCCATAAAAATGGCTCACAGATATGCTCCGAAGGAGGCGCCAAGACCATGTCTTTCTCTGGCGCTCTCGGGGGTTTCTGGGTCTTCCCCTTCCTACTTGCCGAAGTCGACTCCGGCTTCTTTGGACCCGAAGAAGTCTTTTGCCTCTTCGGATTCTTCTCGGCATCAGGCGCCGAGCTGGTAGCCTTCTCTCTCTCCGGCTCCTTGGACTCCGAAGATTTTCGGGTAGCCTTGTTCAGCATGTACACTGCCAAAAAGCAAGAAAGCAAGGTTAGTTTTCTTCGTTAAAGCAGTAGAGCATAAAGATAAAGAGAAATCCTCACCCTCGGCCTCTTCGTCCGAAGACGAGATGTCGAACACGACGTCGCCCTTGACGAGCTCAGACTCCGTGTATTGTTTCCTAACTATGGGAATCTTGTTGAGCTCGCCATCGAGCTCGTCCAACGGTTCAGGCCGAGGATGACGGATAACGGACTTCGGCCCTCTCCAGGGAAAACTAGGAGCCGCAGTCCTATTATAAAAAAGAAGCGATTTTGCCATTTCGGCCATTTGGTTTTACAAAAGGCCCTAAAAGGCTGTAAAGGGACCAAGTAAAACCAAGATCCCTTCCTTTTAAACTGGAAAAAATTAAGGATTGCCCTCAGAGACAGATCCTTATCTAGCCTACGCAGTTCGGCAGCAAAAGCCGATAAGTGCCTCCAAGAGTTCGGAGTCACCTGACCTAAAGGGAGTTGAAAAAAATCTAGCAACTCTACAAAGGCAAGGGGAAGGGGGAAACGAAGCCCGCATTCTAAGCTGGCTTCGTAGACGGTGGCGTAACCTTCCGGCGGCGAGTCCGCCCTATAAAGGTCGTCAGGAATCGCAACCTTCCCCCCAGGAAAAGAGTATTTTTCGTGAAGGGATATCACAGTATCCTTACTCAAGATACTGTGAAAATACTCTACGGTCTTCTCCCCGGATTCTTTCCGGCTAGAAGACCCCTTACCCCCTTCACCACCGCTACCAGACTCAGACGAAGAAGAAGCAGACATGGTCCTTACTCTTTGCAAAATCTGAGGAAATTTTTGAAAGCGGAAGAAAATCTTTTTCGCAAAGGAGATAGAGTGCAGAAGAAGCAGTCGCAAAAGTGCTTCAATGATGAAGAAGGGAGGTATTTATCAGATTCGGCGAAGATTTCAAAATCGTCGCACCGTTTCGAATCCCACCTTTTCAGGATTCAACGGCCGGATTTTACTGTCGCATTTAATGCAGCCACGTGCAAGGCACGTCCCCTGACGTCAGCCTCCCCCGTACCTTTATCCAGAATGCCGAAGTGACTCGCTTCGCCGAAGTGATTCACTTCGTCTTTCGGGGGGGGTAGTGATGGGGTGCGTACTAAACAAGCCCGACAGCAATGACGGCCCATCAGCCCAAAGCCCAAGGAAGAGTATGAGTTCGGCATTACCAAAGAGTTCGGCCTCAGCCTACAGCTCGGTAAAAGCCGACCAATCAAGCTCTGCGAGTTCGGCATTACCAAAGAGTTCGGCCTCAGCCTACAGCTCGGTAAAAGCCAACCAAGCTCTACTCTCAGATCGGCAACCAAAGCAGTTCGGTCTCAGTTTTCGACCGAACAAGGAGTTAGTGGACCCATGCAGGATTTCCACAACTTCCAACACACCCACTACCACGTGGTGTCAACTCAGGCCACGATCGTAGGCCATGACCTACACGACATCCACGACTTAATGGTGATGCAAGCCACGATCTTAGTTCATTGTATAAATAGAACTTAGATCTGATAGAAAGGGGTTAGAAGCTCTCTAGAGAAAAATACCATATAGCAAGTCTGTGTTGTAAGCTGTAATTCCAGATCAAGCAATACAAACCTGCCCCCATTTCTCCCCGTGGACGTAGATTTACCTCAGTAAATCGAACCACGTAAAATTCTCTGTGTCGTGATCTGTATTTTCCTGCATTTACTAACATCAACAATTCGCGGAATCATCAGAGACAATGTCGCTGATATTGAGTTTTTTTTTTTATCTTTGATGAAATCGGTAGTGAGTACATCAATTTAGTATCGTTAGTCATCTAAATCATCAATATTAATTCACACATCTATATCTCAGTTTCAGTTTTACTTGATAGATAGATAAAAGCAGAACAATAAAAAAATCAAAAATTTTCATTTAAATATAAAAATAATGAGATCGATGAATCAAAATTGACTCAATGATATGAGCTTTAGCTTCAATTGTCCCTTTTACAATTATTCTATTAATAGTAGTAATATTTTATTCTTTCTTGGGTAGTTTCAAACTTCAACTTCAATGATTTAAGACTTTACAAAAAGAGTATTCGGTTATTTATTTTAACGGCCGTTTGGTTCAACCGTTCTTATCTTACTACTTGAAAAAAACATAACACAATCTTTCTAACAAACTTTAATGATTTTTTACAACAAAAAGGATGTCACGATTCACATAAGTCCAGGGAAATGCAAGGTAGCTAGTTCAATATAATTTAGAATTACTAGTCATATGTCTATTCTAGATAATACTATAATAAAGTTTTGGTAGAATTAAGATATTAATTATTAATGAAATTTAATATAATTATATTTAAAGGGTGGAGTCCAGCAGTGGACCACCTACGTGAGGCTAAAACTACATAGTTCGGTTTTAACTCCAAAGTATGACCATCCAATTATTTAAGTGCATTATTGGAAACACAGACCGATTTTGTGCAAAAATATGATATTTCTCATGGGCAAAACTTGTCTTAAATATCATAACTCAGAGTAGTATTTCTTACCAATAAATAACTCTTTCATTTATTGCTCCATTTATTTGGAATATGGATTAAAAATTGGTTTGTCGTAATTTATAGTGTGTAGGGGGAGGTCGATGAGCTTTGGTGGCGGTAATAAATTTCCAATTAATGTACACATTATTAGCATAGTATGAACAGTGTGTGTGTATATATAGTGCATAGTGAACTTATTTTATGATCGGAGTATATTTATGTCCAATATATACTACTCCCTATATCTCATTTCATGTGACACATTTCTTTTCTGAACCTGTTTTGGAAAAAAGCATAATAAATAGTATATTAGATGGAAACTAAGTAAAACAGAGAATAATGTAGATGAGAATCATTTATATTCTTTTCTCTTACTTTACTTTTTTAATACCACTTTAACTATTTATTAGGATAATTTTTCCAAAACACGTGCGAGAAAAATGTGTCACGTGAAATGGTACGAAGGGAGTACTCTATATAACCCATTATTGTTGAATCATATTCTTTTTTTTTTGTTTCTATTTATAGTTGAGTATTTATTTTTTAGCAAAAAATAACATATTTAACATATTTCTTAATATTTTAATTTTTTTCTCCTATTTTATTTCCCATTCCACTTAATTCATTAAACACAAATTTACTAAATCACTTGCCAAAAAAGTAATGTATCAACTAATAGTAGGATGAAGTAGTTTATACCCCTATGTATTTTTTGTGGAGTACTTATTTAATTTAAGTAATGCAATATCTCTTCTCTCCATGGTGGCTCCCGGTTGGAATCCAATGCGAATCCAAATATTTTTGTCATATAAGTTCAATCCAAATTAGCCAGACGTAAAATTATTAAAAAAATTAATTACTGGGGCACTCAAATTAACTTCGAATCCATATAAATAATAAAAAGTTCCCATTGATTAAAAGAATCAATATGAGAAATGAATAAAGAGAGGCCGACATCATTTAATTTATATAATTCGATCATTTATTTGGTACCTCAGCGAGGCATTGACTTAAATAAATGATTCGTTCTATGCCGTTCAAATTAATAAAGATAAAACATCCCCGAATAAATAAATAAATGAATATGATAGTAGTACCAATTATGCTAAAATGATATTAATGAGAATTTGCTTCTAATAAACTATCAACGGCATGATATAAACGGCATGAGCTGTGCGTTATGGAAAGTAGTACTAAACTTGTATGTATGAAATTATAGTTAGATAGTCCAATAATTATTTTTTGTTTAAACATCAATCTAGAACAATTTCATAATAAGTTACAAACGATTGCCTATTTAATTGAAACTAAAATGCTTGGATGTATGAATGGTTGCACCAATAAAAGAAACTAGGGGAGCTCAGGTACCGGATTATTGATGATTGAAGTTAATTTATGAACGTGGCAATAGAGTTCTGATCAATGTCGAACCATTCTTAAAAACCGAACTAGAGATCAAATATTGTTCATCCATTTTTTTAATCTTGTGGTTAGGATTAATTTACCATTATTTCATTATTTTATCCCAAAAAACTTGCTGAAGGGTATTTTAGAAAATCAATATATTATGAAACATAAAATACGTGTTTCTTCCCATCTCTCACTTCTTCAATCGCCGATCTCTCATTCAATCTTCATCGATCTCCTTTTGGCAATCTCCTTCATCTTTATCGATCTCCTTCTCGTAATCTCCTTCAATCTTCATTGATCTCCATCATCGGACAATTGTGTTGCCTCAATCGAATATTGAATTACAGCAGAAATCATACCACGCTGGAAGAATATATCAGTAAATTAATACAGCTGATGTTAGCCTTTACACATAAGTATGGATCCAGGAAAAAGATCAAGCAGGAAAAAAAAAATGAAAAAAACAGCAGCAATAATAATCAAACATCAGATTAAATCCTTCAGTCAATTATCACTCACCGGAAACTCATCCCCAGAACCACGTGCTTGTGCGTCGACGATTCAATTCGAGAAGGGGAGAAGAAAAAAATTGAAATCAGAAATGGCATCCGCAGCAGAGGAAGAAGAAGCAGAGCTTGGTGACCAAACACACGGCCTAGAAGGCAGAGACGAATTTGAAAAGAACGTCATCTATAAACCAGAGGTGCAAATTGAACTGAAAAGAACAACATAAAATAATATTGGTGAAAGCAGAAATGAACATTACTAAAAATGTATCAAGAGAAGGCAACGACTACTATTTCATTGATTGAACATTAAGCTTACAAAGACAGATTTATACAAGTGCATGGAACAATCTAGAGTTGTGATTAACACACTAAACAATAAGAACACTAATCTTAACTAATTGCAGTCTGCTTTAATCCTTTAAGCAACACGTCCTTGAACGTACAAGGGTGGTCCCTTGATGCACTGGTGTCTACAGCTGGCAGTGGTCAGGATCTGGTGTGCTCATGTTGATTCCCTTCTCGTGCACTCTCATTTCTAGCCATGCATGAATCCAAGTGAGCATTGTCCTCAGCATGCTCTTCATGCAATTCTTGAAGCTTAACTCTTCCAACATCCCCCCTCAACCTGAGTGAGGCTAGAGAAACTACACCAAGTCTGTTTCTTAGCTTCAAGAAAGGTTGTTGTCCAAGTGGCTTTGTGAATATATCAACCACTTGATCTTGAGTAGGAACATGCCTTAGCTCGAGGTCTTTGTTAAGAACCTTGTCTCTGACAAAGTGAATTTCAAGCTCAATGTGCTTGGTTCTAGCATGTAATACATGGTTGGAAGCAAGAGCAATAGCACTCAAGTTGTCTACCCAGGTCACAGGTCCCGAATGGGTTGATAACTTCAACTCTCCCATCATGAACTAAGCCAAGTAACCTCAGCTGCAGCATGAGCTAGACTTCTGTACTCAGCCTCAGTACTAGACCTAGCCACAACCGTTTGTTTCTTCACACACCATGAAATGAGGTTGTTACCAAAATAAGTACAAAAGCCAGCAGTAGACCTCCTATCATCCAAGTCTGCTGCCCAATCAGAATCAGAAAAAACAGATAAAATGCCATTTGATCTATGAATTTGAATCCCAAAGTCTAAAGTGTCTGATAGATATCTCAGAATGCGTTTAACAGCTCTCCAATGAGTATCAAGAGGTGAGGCCATGTATTGACTCACCTTGTTGACAGCATAATTGATATCTGGCCTAGTGATGGCTGCATATTGAAGAGCACCTACAATGCTTCTGTAAAGCTTAGCATCAGAAATAGGTTCACCAATGTTCTTGCTAAGCTCACAACTGGAAATCATAGGAGTAGGGCTGCCTTTTGCACTAGTCATTTTAGCCTTTTTTAACAAATCTTTAATATATGAAGACTGACACAAGTGAAGTCCATGCTGAGTTTTAACAATCTCTACTCCAAGGAAAAGATACAATTCACCAAGATCTTTAAGAGAGAACTGAGCATTCAACTAATATATTACCTTCCTAATAGCAATAGGACAGTTCCCTGTAATAAGCATATCATCCACATAGATTAGAAGATAGATAGACTGAGAGCCTGACTTTCTGATAAACATTGAGGCATCTGCCTTGGACTGAATGAAGCCAAGAGAAATAAGCACTGAGTGAATGGTGAAGAACCAAGCTCTGGAAGCTTGTTTGAGTCCATAGATAGCTTTATTAAACTTACAAACCAGGGTAGCACCTCCCTGCTCAAAACCAAAAAGGCTGCTTCATGTAGATGTCTTCGTTCAACTCTCCATTGAGAAAGGCATTATTCACATCCAAATGTGTGATATTCCAACCAAAAGTCACAGCTATAGTGAGAATCAACCTGATAGTGGCCGGCTTGACTACTGGACTGAAAGTCTCAGTGAAGTCAAAACCAAGTTGCTGTGAAAATCCCTGAGCTACAAGCCTGGCTTTGTGCCTAGCAATTTCTCCAGAGAGATGAAGTTTCAGCTTGAATATCCATGTGCATCCTACAAGATTATTCCCAAGAGGCAGAGTAGTTAAGATCCAAGTTTTATTCTTGAGGAGAACAGTGAATTCAGCAAGCATAGCAGCTCTCCAAGCAGGTGAGAGTAAGGCCTCTTGAGCTGATTTAGGAGGGAAGTGTGAAGAAATAGACAGATTATACAATTTAGGCTTGAAAATACCAGATTTAGACCTTGTGGACACGTGATGCTTGCCAGGAACATGATCAGCAATGGGAAGAGCATTTGAAGCAAAAGTGAAAGAATGATCACCAGAAGCTGAGTGAGAAGCAGCTGGTAAGTGGTGAGAATCTGTGTTATGGGGAGAATCTGGAGAATGATGAGATTGAGATTGAGATAACTGAGGTGAATCATCAGAGTGAGGTTCCGAATCAGGTGAAAGATGTGAAGAAGTAGATGAAGCAATGGGTGTGAATGTTTCAGCTGGCAGTGAAGGACTCAACACAGGTGAAGAGAAGATAAAAGCATCTGTGTCATCAGAGGGGAAAATTGAAGGATAGGGAAAAACGTGTTCATCAAAAATAACATCTCTAGAGATAATCACTCTCCCATCTGGGAGTAAAGCCTTATACCCTTTGTGAGATCCACTTTACCCCAAAAACACAGATTTCACAGATCTGCTATTGAGCTTATGATTATTGTATGGTCTGAGCAGGGGAAAACACAAACAGCCAAAGACTCTTAAAGCTGCATAGTCAGACTTATTGGAATATAATTTTTGGAAGGGAGAGACATTACCAATGACCTTGGATGACATTCTGTTAATCAGAAATACAGCAGAAACAAAAGCATCATCCCAGAATTTGCTTGGAAGTGAAGATTGAGCTAAGAGAGTAAGCCCATTCTCCACAATGTGCCTATGTTTCCTTTTAGCTAATCCATTTTGTTGAGGAGTATAGGGGCAAGAAATCCTGTGTGATATCCCATTCTCCTTAAGAAATGAGGTCAAGCTTTGAAACTCCTCCCCCCCAATCATATGGGAATGCCTTAATCTTTGTTTGAAAAAGATTTTCTGTTAATGACTTGAAAAGCTTAAAGACATCAGAGACATCACTCTTGTTCTTCAATAGATATATCCAGGTGAATCTTGAATAATGATCCACAAAAGAAACATAGTATTTATAGCCATTTCTTGAGATTACTGGGGATGGACCCCAGAGATCACTATGTATGAGCTCAAGAGGAGCAGTAGCAATTGATTCAGAGGAACTGTAAGGTAATCTGCAAGCTTTAGAAATGCAACAAGAGTGACAAAGTTGAGAATCATTTATTAAATCAAAAGGGACATTACAGCTTCTGAGAATATTTTTGACAATTTCTAGAGTAGGGTGTCCTAGTCTATTGTGCCACAAGGCTAAAACAAGACTAGAATCATGACTTGAACTAGGATTAGCTACTGGAATGTTGGAGCTGACTGAGTGTATGGCTGGACAGCCTTGATTGAATGAAATGGAAGCAGGAAAGGAAGTGATGGAGCTAGAGCTTCCCTTGATTGGTGAATGGTCTACTAGGAAGTGGTACAAGCCCTTGTCAAAAGTTCCCTTGAGCACGATTTCCCGGGTTCCCAGATCCTTGACAAAATAAAAGTCAGGATGAAACTAAAAAAAGACAGAGTTATCTCTAGCAAACTTGGACACAAGATTTTTGGTGATGCTAGGGACATATAGGAGATTCTTTAAGGTGAGCTTCCTAGTAAAACTAGTGGAGTGAGGTGTTAATTCAGATTCTCCAATATTAGAAATAACAACAGAAGAACCATTTCCAAGCAAGAGGTGTTTACCTCCAGTGTATTCTGAACTGGTATTGAGGTTGCTCAAATCTCCAGAGACATGGTGAGTGGCCCTAGTGTCTGGATACCAGCTAGCTGAAGCATTTAAGTCAAAGCCAAACTCAGAGGGTATGCCAGAACTCAGAGATGGAGGTGGCCTTGCTGCAGCTGTGTGAACAAGGTGTGCTGATGGATTGAAGAACCCTTGGTGTTGATTTGGAGCACTTCCTCTGAACTGACTTTGCTGAGGCTGTGGAGGAGCATAATTCTGCTCAAATCTATGTCAGCACTTTGCTGCAGTGTGCCCAGGTTTATCACACAGTTGACACACCACCTTGCTATTTCCTCTGCCAAAACCTCTTCCACCTCTTCCTCCTCTTTGATTTCTTGATCCTCCTTTTCCATTTCATGAATCAAACCTAGGATTGTATGGAGTGAAGTCTCTTTTCTGGTTTGATTGATGCATCAGATTCAGAAGCGGCTGTGAGCCCTCTGCACTGGAAGAATGAGACCTCATAGTCTCCATTCTTGACTCAAAAGTGAGTAGAAAAGCTGTAGCATCTCCCAAACTCTATGAATCAGATCTTGAGCTAATTGCATACACAACAGGATCATATTCATGTCCCAAACCTCCAAGGATGTGCATCACTTGCTCATCTTCAGACACTCTGCAGCCTACTGATCCAAGGAGATCAAAGTAGTTTCTCATTTTTCCAATATACTCACTCATAGTCAGTGAGTCCTTCTTCTGGTTTTGCATTTGTTGTCGGTATTGCATGATTTTTGCAGTGGATCTGCTGGCAAAATTAGTCTCAAGGGCACCCCAGATGTCCCTTGCAGACCTCAAGCCAACAACTAGACCTAGGGCTGCTTCAGAGATAGATGAGAGCAGCCATGCTGCTACTCTTTTATCTTGTCTCTGCCATTAGATAAACTCTTCATTTATGATTGATCCTCCTTCTCCCTCTGCAATAACTATTGTCTAGGGTGGAGACTTCTTGTCACCATTCAAATACCCTTCAAGCCCATACTGTGCATAGAGAGGTTGAGTCCCTTGACTCTGAGCAATGCCTCCAGATGAAGAGTTGGAGCTTGCCATTTTGCGGAAAGAAACAAAAACAGAAGGGAAAGGAGTATAGAGACAAGATCTCTAGGATCCTGCTCTGATACCATGAAAAGAACAACACAAAAGAATCTTGGTGAAAGCAGAAATGAACATTACTAAAAATGTATCAAGAGAAGGCAACGTCTACTATTTCATTGATTGAACATTAAGCTTACAAAGACAGTATTTATACAAGTGCAAGGAACAATCTAGAGTTGTGATTAACACACTAAACAACAAGAACACTAATCTTAACTAACTGCAGTCTACTTTAATCCTTTAAGCAACATGTCCTTGAACGTACAAGGGTGGTCCCTTGATGCACTGGTGTCTGCAGCTGGCAGTGGTCAGGATCTGGTGTGCTCATGTTGATTCCCTTCTCGTGCACTCTCATTTCTAGTCATGCATGAATCCAAGTGAGCATTGTCCTTAGCATGCTCTTCATGCAATTCTTGAAGCTTAACTCTTCCAACATGAACCTCTTCTTCCACTGCAATGCGGCGGAGCTCCTCAACTTCCACCGCCACGAACTGCCGCCGCCGCCGCTGCCGGAGGAGGTGCTTCTCTCGCTCCGGCTGCTGCTGCTGCTCCCCTTCTTGTTCAGCCACTTGAAGAACATCGAGAAACTGGAATATTTCTCCATGAATTGGTGCCTCCGCTGATCTAATTGAGAACGGGAAACGGCGGTTGGTTACGATGAGTTTTGGGTTTTTTATTTTTGAGAATTCTGAGAAAATTGTACTATTATTTTGGAGAAGAAAAAGTATAAAAGTCATTATTATTTAGATTTGTATATTTACTTCATTCAACTAGACTATTACTTCATTCACCTGGATTATTACTACTTCATTATTTAACTATCTATGTTACTTCATTTGACTAGATCACTACATCATTTTATTCTATTATATTACTTCATTCAAATAGTTTTATCACTTCATTCGACTAAGTTATTATTTTAAGGGATTCTTGAGCATATGAGGAAGAGTGATCACTACTTCATTAATATGTGCATTTACTTCATTCAACAAGTATACCACTTCATCACAATATGATTTTACTTCATTGAACTTCAATTGGGTTATTACTTCAGTCCATTACCTTATTAAATGAGGTTATAACTTCATCAACATTGACATACATCATAATAAAGAATAAATACTTCGTTTTGAAAACAATTCACATAGTCTATTCGCTTTAAATTTTGTAAAAAGGTTAAACAAATTCAAATTCAAAGTGGAATAAAGTAATAATCTACTGGAATTGAGTAATTAACTATTGGAATGAAGTAATAAATCTACTGGATGAAGTAATAAAAATGTAATTTGACAAAAATACCATCGGTTGAAGTAATTTGGCTACCTAATGAATGCGAAAATTTCCACTACATCATCTCATCTCATCCATTAAAAACTAGATCTAAGAGCCCTAATTTGGTCTCTAGTTCGGTCTTTAAGATTAGATTTGTGAATAATGAGACTCTATATTGTTGATTTTTACGTGTTGATCTAGCTCGTTGAGCCGAAACATTTAGAGAAATATTTTAATGTGTATGAATTCCCTTGATAATTATTATCTTGTTACAAAAAAATCATGTATTCTAAAACTAAAATATGTAGCGCGTATTTTGATAGTACTGTTGTTTCAACAAAGGAAAATAATTTACGTATAGAATCTAATAAGTTCCACTATGCAAGCTAATAATTTGACACATATTTATCATAAATGATTAACATTATTCAATCTTTATGTAAGCATTCAGAATAATCAAAACACATATTTCAAGCATCTAATCTTATCATCAAATCAAAAAAATAAAGCAAAGATATTTGATAGTAACAAAAATTAATAATGTTTCAATTAGTCGGGTTAATCTATTCGATTTTTGAGTTAGCCCTAGTCTTGGGCTATTTTCAGTTTGGGCCAATCGGGTTGTTTGTGTTTTGAACTAAAATATTATGTCTCGAATTTTATTTTTTCTGTCTATTCGGGTTGGTCCATCATACTCTAAGGTGTTCGGTTGGCAAGATTAAATCTCATAATTTAATATGTATCATGTTTGGTTCATAAGATTAAACCTTTCAATTTAATCCTAGATGGATAGTCTCATGATAATTAGTCATAGCCTTCCCCCTCCAACTAAAATAATCCCACAACTTAATCCTAGATGGATAGTCTCATGATATTAGTCATGGCAACCGAACGCCACCTTAAATTGACATTCCGTATTACAAGTATAAAATGAAAATGACAATAGCCAGAGGTAAGCATTTCATTTTTTTGGGAGTAAATTTTTGTCTAATTTGTAGTTTGGGTGAATATAAATCTGAATCAATTCAAAATATTGACAATCTGAATGTAAAAATTTTAAACTTTAAAACTAAATTCGAACTGAAACGAAAATTTCAGAATAACTGAAAAAAAACAAAATAGATTTTGTTACTTTATTTATCAGGTAATAAATATTTAAATAAAATAGCATTTGGATAAAATATGTAATTTTAATGAAACATCTACATAAATACTAATTATAATTTGTATTTTATGTATTTTTTTCGTTCTTAGAATAATCTAAATCGGACCGAAAATTTGAATTTTGAAGAAAAACAAATCTCATCCTATTCTTAATATTTTGATTTGATTCAATTCGATTATTCGAATTACGAGTATTTTGTGTCACAGAAATAGATAAAGTTTCTTATTAGGTTAACACACGTGACATATAAAATGGCTATATCATGATATAAATGAATTAATGTCAAGATCTATATGGCTACAACGTATAAGCTTGTAGGGTCTTATTTTACGTAATGTAAGGAAAATGTAAAAAAGCAGTATCCTATAAACAGAAGCCGATAAACACAAAAATGCAAAATATTCTTGTTGATGGGAAAGAAACAAAATAATAAATCATAGAAAATGGAAATTATGAAGAATTCGCTGTAGGTAACAAAATAAGAAATGTGATAATTATTTGCAGATAAGGTTGGTCATGGAAATTATGTGGTTGTGCTCTTTCCAACTATTAACATTGAAATACTTTAGTTATTAATTTAATTTTAAAGTATAAAGGGAATTATTCTTCAATTCAAGTGGATGTGTTTCAAATTATAGACATCAAAATCAATTTTATATAATGTTCATACTTTAATTATTTTGAAATTTATCAGCATACATTTCGACTCTTATACATACTATAAAACGTCATTTTTCGATGTGTTGGCCTTATAATTTCCTAGAGTTTTATTTAAGATGCATATAGATATAATATTTAGCTAAATAAGTTGTACTAGGCATTAATAGTTTCTATTTTATCCCTGTTTTATTCTTTAAAATTTTTAATTTTAACTTTCTAAAGTTTATTTACAAACTTTCCAACTTTTTTTTATATATAAAGATATAATATTCTAAAATCTAATTGAAAATCCAAAAACCACTTCATTATCACGCATGTAGATATTATTCCTTGTAATGATATAGTTTGTCCATCACAAAATTGCAATTTACTCTTCAAAACGTTGGTTTTGATATCATATTGATAGATAACAATCATAAAATTCTTGTAATGTACTCGTCATAATGGTACAATGTCATCATCATATTAATACTCATAATCTAAAAATAGATGAGAGATAATACGAAATATAGTATTTATCATCAGAAGCGCTTAAAATAAGGAAACTGCATCTTAGGTGAAATTTTTTAAATTACCATGGCCAAAATGTTTTTTCTGCAGATTAATAAAGACTGCTTGATTTTGCTGGAATCCAAATATAGTATTTATCATCAGAGATAAAAAGCACCATAAAATCAATGAATTTTGATAACACAGACAGCATTTGGGTGAGAGATGCTAATCCTACTATTCACTTTATCGCATCTGCTCAAGTGGTTACACTTGTGAGCAAATGTGTACACAAACAAGCTGCACCAAATCAAACCAGTTCTGCTATTCCTCCAAATTTCATTCTTAAGCTCAAGAATGCAGCAAAAGCCGGATGTAACGTGCGAAAAAAACTAGACGAATCCTGGTTATTTACATGATTCAACCCTGCAAGGAAAGCAGTCCTCACATTCTTGATCCACATTTTCACCTGCTAGAAGCTTTCCGGGTACGATGCCCTCATTCAACACTGTATGGAGACGTGCGTGGGTGTGGAAACAAGATAGATGCCGATTAATCAAGTCTACAACAAAACTTGCCTTCTAAGATGATCTGCGCCACTGGTTTTTTCCTTTCTTATTGAAGGGACTCCAGCTTTTTCTACGTTTTGAAGTTTCACAAAACAGTCCGGCCGCCATGGCTTGCTGGAGCCACATATCAAATTCATCCTCTTCGTCAGTCATATCAGCATCCAAATCCCATGGATACCGGCTCGAGTTTGACCTCTGAGTTGACTTCTCCAATCCAACCATGTTTACATGGAAACTCGGCCTGTGGGTGTTTGCTCTGCAAGACATTCCCTGTATCTCCCACCAAATTAGCAAGTATGAATGCTTGTCTCCGTGTATTTTCACATACGAGAAGATACAGGCGAGTGAGTGCAGAAATAACAGACTAACTAACCTGACATGTAGCCCACTCCGACACATCAAAAATCTTGCTTTCAGCACATACAAAAGCACGAGGTATTTCCACCTACATATGAAAGACATAGCATACTCTTCTTAACAGCCGCAAATGAGAAAGAGAAAGGTGGTACACAAGCATATCCCCAAATCAAGTAGATTTCTAAACAAGAAGGTAAATACTCAAAGCTACTAGTGAGTTTCAGCTAGCTTAGAGCCCAAATCAAGAAGTAAGATATTTTTAGTGACTACAGCATGTAAATTTCAAGCTATACCTTTTGCAGCCGATCAAACACAAGTGAGCCCTTGTTCTCAACCCATCCATCGCCATCTTTAGCTTGATGATACTGGCAGCAATCCTACACCCAAAAACCATAACAATTGGTATAGAGTACAAATCAAATGACAATAACTCTGCAAGTTATAAAGGGGTTTTCAAACCTGACACCATCTAGCTTTCGCCTTGGTTCTATTTGTACAAACCCAAATATGAGAATTGCCACACTTCGTGCATTGTATGCGCCTTGACTCCTCAGAGCAAAAATCAGTCGCCTGCATCATGAAAAATATAATTATCTATTTTATGCCATGCTGACACAGATTATCTATGATACACAATAGTCCAAGAAATAAGCGATAATCAAAGAACTAGACACGAGAATCCATAAAGACATCCCCCAGTGGTGCAAAGTTCAAACCCAAATTAAAACGCATTCTAGAATTGAAAACCTACCCCGATGCGCAAACGGTGCAATACATATTTAATCAAGCTTTACCTGATAAGAAGTGCTAGCTGATTTCTGCATAACATACTTTGATTCTTCTTTTTTGAGCTGCTCGTCATAGTCCCTCTTCTTCACAGCATCAGAAAGAACCTACAATTATTGCCAACATCAGCTTCCAGGGGAATATGACCCACAATTCTTTTCAGGAGTTTTTTTGCAAACAAGAAATATGAAGATTTACTCACCTCATATGCACATTGAAGTTTCTTAAATGATTCACTTGCAAGTGGACTTCCCATATTTTTGTCAGGGTGCACAAGCATGGCCTGAAGATATGCAAAATGTGAAGTTGCATAAGAAACTGGTATCAAACAGTTATTTTGAGGGGAATAACTGACAAGGTATTAGAAAGATAATTTGCATGAGCAAAAATCAAACTCGCATACCTTTTTTCGGTATTCCTTCTTCAATAATATAACATCAATCTTCTTATGGCGGAGAAACCCAAGGGCTTCATAGTGATTGCCACTATTTAAAATCCTCTGCATCTCAATCAGGGAACTTCCATCTTCTCTAACCACAGCCTTAGAAGCAACTTCTTTTGGCTTTTCAACAATCAGTGAAGGACTAGCAGGTTTAGTGGCTGATTTACATGATTTTAGCTTCTCTTCTTCTTCTGCTTCTACTTCAGTAGGAGCAGAGTAATCACACTTGGTGCAAAAATCATCCTCTGTAAATGAATCAGCTTCCTTATGCTCCTCAAAATGAGTACTTTCACTTAAATTATCGCACCACTTGATTAAATAGTTCAACACATCATTAGATAGGAAAGCGAGATTAATTGCGAGAAAAACTCCAAGCCATCCTACTTGGCTTTTGACACAATACATAGAATACAATGTTGCCATAAACACCACCAGCCGTGCGTGATTCAATGAAAACAGATAGCCTGCATACCCAAAGTCTTGATGTTATCAGCAGATTCTACAAGAAAATGCTAAAATACTGGAAAAGGTAGAAGCAAGAGAAAACAATTCTCAGAAAATTAATCACTCTATAGTCAATTACAGGTAAAACCAATCATTAGGAAATGTTCCTCTACTTATTTTGAGAAGCCAATTAGTAGGTAAGTTCCAATTTGAATATTCAACCAAAGGAGCAAGGACTAAGGACAAACCAATATTTACATTGAAGATAATAAACGAATGAATCTGAAAATGGAATAGATATAAGAACTAAGAACAAGATAGAAGAAGGCTGAAATAGACATGTTGAAGATGAACCGAGTTCGATATAATCATAAGAGCGAGGCGTACCACCAACTATAAACAAGGCACCAGTTATCCAAAAGTTAGCATACATCCATAAAATTAGAATGGCAAACAGCCCCACAATAAAAAGTCCAGGGGTGTAGCCTAAATACTGAACAGCAGCCCCAGCAGCTCCCTGCAAGCACACAAACAAACAGAGAGTAGTCAAAAGCAGTTGCTACGTAGGCCACAGTACACTTCGGCAGAGTCTAGAGACACAATTGTAGGAAAAAGTTTAGCATTTGCTATATAATCCAACCATAATACATAATCAAAGGAAAGCGAATAAAATTGTGCAAAACCAACTAATGCTGCACTCTTTCACAAAATTCCTCGAACATTCTAAAGAGCAAAAGATGGGCAATATGAAACATACCAATTTACCACAAGAATAATGGAGCCATGCTCTCTGTAATTGCCAAAACACTATATAATTGAGCATGAAAGTTTCAAAGACAATTCTTCAATCTTCACAGATAAAGAAAGAAAAAACATTTCTGCTAATGGTAAATAAGAATCTCCCCTTATTTTATTTTCATTTTTCTGCTTGGGAAAAGAGGTGGAGACTCCCCTATATCTTTTTACTGAATTAGAAGAAGTTTCCCCTAAATTTAACTGATCCTGCAAACTCCAAGATAACGCTACCCTCCCACATCATTCAAAGTCCACGGAATCACAAAACATTTTATTTAGATCAATCACATGTTGCTCATAGGCTTATAAAAAAATCAGATCTTGGAAATCACAACATAAATATGCATCACAAAACAAGCAATTTCAAGAATATTGATTTGACAACTAATTAATGAGACTGGAAAACATACCATACTAAGAAGCACATATAGAAGACATGACATCGATGTCAAGCTCAGGAAGCAACTCCACATTATGACGAGCAGAGCAGCCGATCCGAGCCCAGCAAAAGACTGGAATCCAGAAATAGAGCAGTTTTTCCAATACACCAACAAGAACAGAAGACCTCTGCCGAATTTCGCGCATCCACAACAAACCATCGGCCAATGCCGCTCCTTGAAAATCCCAATCTTGTCTCTTAAACAGCTCAGAGCAGTCCTCGCTACAGAATAACAGTCCTTCGATTGCAGCCATTTCCACCCTTGATTGAACAGCCCAATATCCTCCATCGCCTAAAATCCCTAAAATGTACTGACTAATAAACAATAAACACAACCGCAAAATGTGCGATGCGGCATCTCCTTATCTGCAAAGCATTTCCTAAATCTAACTTAGTTTCAGCTACAATAAGTCGGCAAAAGCGATCCCAATTGCGAATCGACAGAGTTTGAGCAAACAAAGTGGCGTAAACAAGAGCGACAAAAGATCCAGAATATTCCTCCTCCACAGAGTTAAATAAAGGATTCAACAACTCCAAGTTGGAAAATTAGCAAGGAAATCGTACTTAAAACACTACAATTAAGCTTCACATGTACGTCTCCCAAAAAAGCAAAAATCCCAATAAATGAACTCACGGCATTTTCGCTTTCTTGACCCCTTAAAGCAACTAACTCCCTCCAAAATTGAAGAAGAATTGCACCAACAAGTAAGGGGAAAGTGGGGAAGGTCGATTAAATCACCATAATAGCTGAAAAATTGAAACTTTGAGCGAAGTAGAAGGGAAACAATGAAGTAAAATGTGGAGAAACTGTTGATAATCAGTGGTTCATGGGAGAAAAAGTTGGAACCCTAGGCTTTTTATTCGCTTTACTCAGAGAATGCCTGTGAAAAGTAAAGTAAAGAAGAGATTCAAAAAGGAGTCATGAGAGTGAGACAAGCAGTGATGATAGAGAGAAAGTAGTGGCCATGGCTGTGGGGGAATTTTCATTTATTTATGGATTAGGGTTTAATTAGATGGGGTGGGACCCATTTAAGTCGTAATTTAGTTCTCATTTACTATTGTTGAATAGGGTTTAATTAGATGAAGTGGGACCCATTTAATATTAATATTATTATTAGAGCATTCGCAACGGGAGGACGTCGGACCGGCGTGCCGGACGTCCGCCATCAGGCGTGCGAGGGGCGGACGCGGACGTCGGCTCCGGACACAGCTTTCCGACGACGTCCGCCGTTGCAGTGCCACGACGGACGTCCCGATTTTTTATTTTTTATTTTTATTTTTTAAAAAACGTTGTATTTTCCCCGTATTCGTGTCGAACTTTTAATTCCGTAAATTACATATTTGTGAATTTGTGAATTTTTTTTATTGTGGATGTCCGTCAGGATGTCTTGGGGATGTCATTGTACAGTGGGAGGTCCTTATGACGTGGCAGTGCAGTGGGAGCTCCTTATAACGTGGCATGAGCTGTTTTTGGGAAGTCCGCCGAGACATCCGTACCACTGTGGATGCTCTTAATGGTTTTTGTACGTGTTGGTAGCCAACTACTTGGTCGCTATGAAAATTAATACGAATACTTACCATTTTCTAAACAAATTTTTTTATTCATTATATTTATTCCTATAGGCTATATTATAATGTATTTATATTTTATAGAGATAAAGATAAATATCTTACGAAATCATATTCTAGTTGCTCTTGCAAGTGGATTTCTTGCAAGTTACTATGTTTTCAATTATTTTAGATGTTGATTATTTTCTAGTAGTCGATCTTATGTTTTGATGGGGCAACTTTTTTTCTCTAAAATTCTAGGCTTATAATGATGCTTTACAGATGATATAGTTTGCTTTATAAGTATTTGGCATTTTATTTTGTAGATGTGCTATATGTTTTTTATTTGTTGGATTTTACTTGGGAAATTATGCTTTTTTAAAATCACTCTGAAGAAAATCTTGGAAGGTGATTGGATTATTCTAGACTTAATGTATCAAAATATTCAAAACTAAATTTACAACTAATTAAAGATATTATTAGTTGTGAATTGCCCATTTTCAAAGATGACTATTTTTATGTTAGTGGTCAATTGGTCATTTACACTAATTAGACATATTATGAGGACGTTTTGCTCTGTATTTCTAGGAAAATACATGATAAATTAGTACTACATATATTTAATTTCTCATAAAAAAATATATTCAGTTGTAAACTGACAAGACCAAGCAAAGAGACTTTACGTGGGGAAAAGGCATCGACTTTGAAAAAGTATAAGTCTATGGTTGACATTTACTAAAATCGCAGCTTATAATTATTAATTGTATACTCGTAGTAGAAATTAAATATGTTATACCAATCAAAAAAATTCAAGAAAATGTTCCATTGCTTATATAAAATAATTTACATCATTACATGAATACTTAATGAAGGATGGAATAAACCGACCCAATCATAAATCGTTGTTCCATTTAAAAAATATTTATGGCTTTATCATAATTGATTATAGAGCTGGCTGTCAACGACAACAACTAATTTGAATTTGTCGTCTAATTATTACTATTAATCAGAAAAAAAAGGAGAGAGCTGCCCATTCTATGATTAATGGGTGTTGTGATTCAATGACGGAAGCAGAAAATTAAATAAGCTGGGGCTCAAATTTTGGAAAATAATGTTCCCTCCGTTCCCAAAGAATATGCACTTTGGTCGGTCGGTTCCGACAGAACCGATTAGTCAGTTAACCGACTCCCACTTTGGAGAATAGATCCTACCTCATTAGAAAAGAAAAGACTTTTCAAAATTAGAAAGTGCATATTCTTGTGGGACGGACTAAAAAGGAAAGAATACGTATTCTTGTGGGATGGAAGGAATAATATTTAAATATTAAAAATAATAATATTAAATTATTTAATTTTACATATAACTGTTTTCGTAGTCCCGTGTCACTATTTATATTTTCCTCATTAGATTCAACACTTGCACCATTAACTCTTTCATACTACAATTAGTTGAAACATTTAGTTGAATCATTCCTTGATTTTTTTTAAAAAAAACCGATACACAACTACTACTAATAACAACAAGATTTCTTAGATAATATATTCACATATTAATAAATTTATTAACTAAAACTTGCACAATTCAAACAATTTATACTATTTCTAAGCACTATAAAAACAATTTTATACTAATTCTAATTCCAATTCCAATTCTGCCAAGCCCTAGTACATCATTAGTTTTTATAGCCCAAAAATAAAAGCAGCCCAGCAATAAACGCAGCCCAAAATTAATAAGCCCAGCCCTTATCTTCTCCAACCTAGTTCCATTTTCAATTTCACAGATGCAGCGGCGCTTGAAGCTTTGGGGCAGAGACCGGTCAGAGAACAGCCGTATTAGTGAAGGGTCGGAGTCTGGTGCTGGCCAAGCCCCCGCTGGCGCGTGGGCTTGGCCCTATGTGGTTCCGTCCCTACTGTGATTGCAACAGGATTCAACTGTTATTTTAACCAAGTAAAAAATAAACTATTAGTTGACCTTTACAAATGACAATTGCCATTAATGTGTTGGAGAAGTCATATTGCATTTTATTATAATTTCAATGTATATGTATATCCACTGCAAATTGTAGTAGATTATATATATTCAATGGCGATTATATGACTGGGCTTTTTAACCTTTTTTAATGGATATACAGAGAGAGAGGTTGACTAACATAAAATATTTTAGAGTTTAACACTAATTATTTTCAATTTTTATTTATAGTGGATTTAACATCTGATTGTTTATATTATTGGTCATGAATTAGAATCTCATAAGTGCCAAAATCGTATAGTTTTCAACATTATTTTATAGTCGAAAAGAGATTTGTAGCCTAACACTTTTTTAACACAATAGAATAGGTCATATAAAAGCCAAATATCTCGTTCAAACCCACCTTCTATTGTCTAAAAAAACAAACTTCACTTCAATTCTTATCAAACAAACTCACATGCAGCTAAACAGGGGTTCCAAATTTATAGAATCAATTTTACATAGATGATGGGGTACGAACTAAACCCTAATGGCAAGCCCAATAACAGTGACGGCCCATCAGCCCAGAGCCCAAGAAAGAGTATCTGTTCGGCACCAAAGAGTTCGGCACGACCAAAGAGTTCGGACTCAGCCTACAGCTCGGTAAAAGCCGACCAGTCAAGCTCTCCTCTCAGATCGGCAAGAGCTGATCGGTAAAGTCCAGCAGTTCGGTCTCAGCATTCGACCGAACTAGGAGTTAGTGGACTCATGAAAGGCCTCCACGACCTCCGCTATACCCACGATCTATTTAGTGGTACGAAGCAGTTATTGAGCAGTTATTGCTCACCCACGATCTTGTTAGTGGGGCTGCAAACCACGATCCTAGTTCAATGTATAAATAGAACTTAGATCAGATAGAAAAGGGTTAAGCTCTCTAGAGATAAAATACCATATAGCAAGTCTGTGTTGTAAGCTGTAATCCCAGATCAAGCAATACAATCTTGCCCTCCCTTCTTCCCGTGGACGTAGATTTACCTCAGTAAATCGAACCACGTAAATTCCTTGTGTCGTAATTTTCATTTTCTACCAGCATTTATTAACATCAATAATTCGCGGATTCATCACTGGCGCCGTCTGTGGGAAACAGAGAACAAAATTTGTGATAAAGCGAATTTTTGATCCATTTTTTCCACCCAAAAAATGCATACCAGATCGCAGAATACCCGTATTCCAGCCCGTGAGAACCAGGAGGAAGCCAATCCATCCCATAGGTCGGGAAAACAGCCTAGGGATAAATCCACCACCAGTTCTCATGGCGAAGGAACAAGCCGCTCCAAAAATCGTCCCACTGAGTCTTCCCAGCAGCCCGATTTGAATGAGGCTGTCAAGCAGTTTTTGGCTGAAAAGCAGGAGGAATTCTTAACCTTCCTGCGAAAAAGCCAAAAGCAGCCGGAGACGAAAACGACGGATTCTCCTTCTCCCTCCGCACAAGAAAGTCACTACCGCAGTAGTGTCGCATCTCCCAGGAGAAAGAATCCTCAACCCCGACATATTCCTGTTCCTCCTCGGTACCGGAATCACAGGAGAACTCAATCTCCTCCATACCGACGAGATATCGGATTCGCCGTGTACGGAGCACTGAAGACTCCGTTCTCGGACGACATCACCCGAACTCCCCTACCACAGAACTACCGAACTCCGTCGATGACTTACGACGGGCTCGTGGACCCTCACGATTTCTTGGGGCGCTATCAATATAACATGGCGAACCAGGGTCTCAACGAGGTCCACATGTGCAAGCTGTTTCCCGAGCTGCTCATCGGGAACGCGAGAAGGTGGTTCGATAGCCTCCCCCAGGGCAGCATCAGATCTTACCGAGATCTAATGGATGCCTTCCACAGGAGGTTCTTTCAGAAAGCGGAAGCCCGAATCACTTCGGCTCAGCTGCTTTCCATTCGTCAAGGTCGCGACGAAAAAATCAGCGACTTTATGACAAGATTCCACAAGGAATGCCTGCAAGTAGACGATCTCAACGATCTGCTTGTCATCTCGGCATTCCAAAATGGAATCTTGCCCGGAGCTCTCTACAGGAAGCTCGTTGAGTGCGGTCCGCAGACAGCTCAGGAAATGTGGGACATTGCGGACCAGTACTCCCGGGCCGATGAGGCAGACCGTCGCAAACGGTCGTTAGACAGCTCATCGACCCGAGGAGACAGAAGGAAGCCCGATCATAGCGATCAGGGGCATCCTCGCCGGACTCCATTTGAAAGAATTCAAAGGGCTCCGGTGCAAGACAGATTGGGACCTCGTCTCAATCCCGAGAAGTCGCCCGCTCAGTTCGTACCGCTGAACAAGCCGAGAGCGGAAATTTTCGAACTGCACTCTGACCTGTTCGAAAAGCCAAAGCGGATGACGAAATCAGCCGCGCGCCGACCCCAGGATAACTACTGCTCCTACCATCAAGATCACGGTCACGATACCGAGGAGTGCAGAAACTTGGCTGCAGGTATCGATGTTCTTGTGAAGGCAGGGACATTGAAAAAATACCGAAGTAAGCAGCCAAAGAAGAATAAAAAGCAGAGTGGTGCGAACTGCGCTCCTCAGGATCCGAAAAGGCAGCCGGATCCCGAAGACGATGACGAGCCGCAATATGATGGAGTAATCCAGACTATTGACGCGCTCCCTGCCGGGAAGACCAAGTCGTCCCTAAAGTCAGAACGCAGAGGCTCCAATCGAGAGGAGCCAACGCATAAAAGGCTGAAGCAGGACGAAGTGATTACGTTCTCGGCTGCTGATCCCGTCCCGGCCATCTCTCCTCACCAAGACGCCATTGTCATCCAAGCCGGAGTGGCAAACAAACTGATCCACAGGGTGTTTGTGGATACAGGAGCGTCGGTTAGCATTCTTTTTAAAGAGTGCTTCGACAAACTAGAAGTGGACCCAGCTCGGCTCAGTCCGGCTCCGCTTCCCCTGAAGAGCTTCACCCAGGAGGACACCCGCCCTGAAGGTATTATCAGCCTTCCGATCACGGTGGGGAAAGCGCCTACTAGCTCCAGTACGATGATTGAGTTTTTCGTGGTGAAAGCTCGGTCCCCGTACAACGTCATCCTGGGAAGAGACTGGCTCAACACAGTTCGGGCCGTTTGCTCCACCTATCACCTCACCATCAAGATCCCTACTAAAGGAGGGATAGCGGTCATCCGAGGTGACCAAAAGAGAGCAAAGGAATGTCTGCAAATTGCGCTTAGAAGTGCCGAGCAGTCAGATCGGCACCACCAAGCATAGCAATCACAGCAGCCGGAGTCAGAGGCGATGACCGAAGTCATACCGGAGCCGAACTCGATGACAGTTCAGCTGTACGAAGACGATCCATCCAGAACGGTTAAGATCGGCTTCGCGGGAACGCCCCTACTTCGGGAAAAAAACCATCCAGCTCCTCAAGGAGTATAAAGACGTCTTTGCATGGTCTCCGTTGGACATGACCGGAGTGCCCCCCGAGGTAATCACTCATCGGTTAAATATTGATCCTTCAGTCCGGCCGATAAAACAGAAGCAAAGACTCTTTGCGGCAGAACGAAGTCAAGTCATCCATGACGAAGTCCGTCAATTATTGAAGGCGGATGTGTTATTCGAAGTGAAGTATCCTTCGTGGGTGGCCAATCCTGTCATGATCAAGAAAAAGGAAGGAGGATGGCGGATGTGCATAGATTTCACCGATCTAAATAAGCACTGTCCCAAAGATTGCTATCCCCTTCCGAACATAGATAAAAAAGTAGAAGCTTTGATAGGCTTTGAAATTTTTTGTTTTCTTGATCTGTACAAAGGATACCATCAAGTTTTAATGGATGAGATTGACGCTTCAAAAACGGCCTTCATTACTGATTTCGGCATTTTCGCTTATAAAAAGATGCCATTCGGTTTAAAGAATGCCGGAGCCACTTATCAAAGGATGGTAGACAAGCTTTTTCGGCACCTGATTGGAAAGGAGGTCGAAGTGTATGTTGACGATATAGTCGTCAAAAGCAAAAGCACTTCGGAGTACGAGCACAACCTCAAGTCCACTCTCAACGTGCTCAAGAAAGCCAACCTCAAACTTAATCCCCAAAAGTGTACCTTTTTGGTAGATTCGGGAAAGTTTCTGGGTTGTTGGGTTTCAAAGGACGGACTCAAGGCAAACCCCTCAAAAGTTCAAGTCGTTCAGAACATGGCGATGCCGAAGTCCATACATGACGTGCAAAGGCTAATCGGATGTCTAGCCGCACTGAATCGATTCCTTTCCCAAGCAGCCGAAAAGCAACTGCCGTTCTTCAAGGTGTTGAAAAAGGCACCAAAGTTCGAGTGGGGAGCCGAGCAGAAAAAGGCCTTTGACGAACTCAAAAGTTATCTAGCCGAGCTTCCTATTCTCTCTGCTCCAACCGAAGCCGAAGTAATATTCTTATACTTAGCGGCATCGGATCAAACCATCAGCGCGGTGCTTGTACGAGAAGAAGGCCTAAAGCAGCTTCCCATCTACTTTACAAGCCGAGCATTAAGAGGTCCAGAAACAAGGTATCAACCTCTGGAAAAAATTGCTCTGGCATTAGTAAATGCAGCAAGGAGACTGCGGCCATACTTCTATGCTCACAAGGTATGCGTCCTAACTGATCTGCCACTTCGGCAAGTGTTGACCAAACCAGAAGCATCAGGCAGAATCGCCAAGTGGGCTATAGAGTTGGGAGAGCACACAATTGAATATCTACCTCGGAAAGCCATCAAGGGACAAGCCTTGGCAGATTTTCTTGCGGAAGCAAAGTTCGATCAAGCAATTCCTGTTATTGCCGAACAGAAGAATTCTGCCAATGCCGAACTAGCACAGCCCTTGGAATCCGAAGTAGAGCCGCCGGACTGCTGGAGCGGATTCGTAGATGGAGCTTCAAACAAGATGGGAAGTGGAGCTGGTATTTTACTTGTCGCTCCCGACGGACACGAGGTAACCTACTCACTTCGGTTCCTATTCCCCACTACTAATAATGAAGCCGAGTACGAAGCCCTCCTGGCCGGACTCCAGTTAGCGCAAAGTCTGCTCGTCAAATCTCTCAAAGTCCATTGTGATTCACAAGTCATAGTAAATCACATGTTGGGTACAAGTGAAGCTCGTGACGAGAGAATGAAGAAGTATTTGGACAAAGCGCAAAGCATCAGCCGAAGTTTCTCCTATTTTCGGATAATCCGCATTCCCAGAGCGGAAAATAGCCGAGCAGATACCTTAAGTAAGTTGGCCTCAGATCCGAGCTCAAAGGCGGAAGAATTAATGCATCGAAGCATTGATGAAGCCGAGGTACATTCAGTATCCAGCTCGCCGAACTGGATGACGCCGATCTTGCAGTATCTGGATCAAGGACAATTGCCCGAGGATAAGAGAGAAGCTCGGAAGATTACGTGCCGAGCACTTCGGTACGAACTTCATGAAGGAGTCCTCTTTAGAAAGTCTTACCTCCAGCCGTTATTGCGGTGCGTAGGACCAGAAGAGACGGACTACATCCTCAGAGAAGTTCATGAAGGATCGTGCGGTAGCCACATCGGAGCCAGAGCTTTAGCTAAAAAAGTTCTGAGATGGGGATATTATTGGCCAACCATGGTACAAGAGGCAGTGCAGCTCGTCAAGAAGTGTACGAAGTGCCAAATTCATGCAAATGTCCCAAGGATGCCGCAGACCGATCTATACACTATGCAAAGCCCTTGGCCTTTCATGCAATGGGGCATAGACATAGTGGGACCACTTCCTCAAGCTCCTCGGCAAATGAAATTCCTTATCGTTGCCGTGGACTACTTCACGAAGTGGGTGGAGGCTGAACCATTAGCTACGATAACGAGCTCAAAGGCATTGGACTTCGTCTGGAAGAACATAGTGTGCCGATTTGGCATACCCCACATCCTCATCTCGGATAATGGGACTCAGTTCACCGACAAGACGTTCAAGAATTGGTGCCAAGAGCTGAACATTCAACAGCGGTTCACTTCGGTCTCCCATCCCCAAGCAAACGGACAAACGGAAGTAACGAACCGGATTCTGGTGAAAGGGTTAAAAGCCCGGTTAGAACAAGCCAAAGGACAATGGGTAGAAAATCTCCCTCAAGTCCTGTGGTCCTACCGAACTACACCCAAAACCTCCAACGGTGAAACCCCGTATAGTCTGGTGTACGGCACTGAAGCCGTAATTCCGGTGGAGATCGGCGTACCCAGTCCCCGAACTCTAAATTTCTCCTCAGAAATGAATGACGACGGACTGAGAGCCGAACTAGATCTCGCCGAAGAAAGAAGAGAATTGGCGTGCATAAAAGCAGCCAAGTATAAGGAGCAAGTAGCCCGGTATTATAACCAAAGGGTGAAAAAGCTTCAATTTCAAGTGGGAGATCTCGTCTTGAGAAACAACGAAGTAAGCCGAGCAGAAAAGCTGGGCAAACTCGAACCCACATGGGAGGGTCCGTATCGGGTGTCAGAAGTCCTCGGCAAAGGGTCTTATAAATTGACTCACATGTCAGGAGAACAAGTACCCCGAACATGGCACGTCTCCAACCTCAAGAAGTTCCACTTGTAAGAGACAAAGTCCGGTCAGTCTGTCTTGTGTCTAGTTCGGTCATAGGGGTACATGTTTTTATTTGTTTGTTTTTACTTGTACCTTTTCCTTGTCGTTTTATAAAAAGTTTAAAGTTTTTTTCTTTCGTCTTTTTCATTTTTTTCCCTATGTGTTTTGTCTCTATGTGCTTGTCGTCTCTTACAAATGGTACCAAGGTATATCGTTCTTTAAAGACTGATCCCCTTTTTAGATCGATTATTAAAGACTATTGTGAGTCCAAGCTTCTAAGGAGGATATAAGACCACAATTCAGCTTAACAAGCAGTCCGTCTGAAACGAACTGCAATAAGCCAACGATTGTGAGTCCAAGCTTCCAAGGAGGATACAAGACCGCAATTCAGCTTAACAAGCACTTCGTCTGAAACGAACTGCAGTAAGCCAACGATTGTGAGTCCAAGCTTCTCAGGAAGATACGAGACCACAATTCGGCTTAAGAAATAAGCACTTCGTCTGAAACGAACTGCAATAAGGGAAAGTCCGATCCACGCGATAAACCTCGCCGAATTAGGACGACCAAGTTCGGTCAAAGAAGTTTACCTCATAAGACCGGGGACGACCACGTCTAGTCAAAGAGGTTTACTGCATAAGACCACTTCGGTTAACTGGGAAAGTCCGATCCACGCGATAAAACTCGCCGAATTAGGACAAGGGAAAGTTCGATCCCGGCGACAAAAATCGCCAAATTAGAACACAAACCAAGTCTGGTCAAAGATGTTTATTTCATCAGACCAAAGACGAGTCCGGTCAAAGATGTTTATTTCATCAGACCAAAGACGAGTCCGGTCAAAGATGTTTATTTCATCAGACCAAAGACGAGTCCGGTCAAAGATGTTTATTTCATCAGACCAAAGACGAGTCCGGTCAAAGATGTTTATTTCATCAGACCAAAGACGAGTCCGGTCAAAGATGTTTATTTCATCAGACCAAAGACGAGTCCGGTCAAAGAAGTTTACTTCATAAGACCAAGGACCAAGTTCGGTCAAAGAAGTTTACTTCATAAGACCGAGGACAAGTACGATGAAATTTTTTCGCTAAGCTGTAAATACAGTGTTAGAAGCGAAAACAAAATTTCATTTTTCAAATCTTGTTCGGCATACAACTCAGCTACCCTACAAAATGGCGTTACGCTATTACAAAGGACTATTCTACTGTCCAGGGTTGCTGAAGTTAAGCCACCTATCTGCAAAATCCTCTGGAAGCCGAGTTCGGTTGTTCCGAGCAGATGAAGAATAAGCAGGTCGACGAGATGCTATCCTCGACCCAACGCCTCTTCCCCGAGCCCGAGAAGTCCTAACACCTCGGCGATGAAGAGTCTCTGCAATAATCATCTGCTGATCTTGCTCGCTCATAGTCACAACTCCTCGGCGAATTTCAGTCCGTCCCTGTCTTGACGATTCCGGTTGCTCCTGAGCCCGTTCTCGTCTTGACGTTTCCGGCTGTTCCGGAGTTCGTTGTTGACTGGAAGTAGGATTTTGAACAAGGGAACCAGAGGCTTGATCTGGAGTGCGAGCATCTGTTGGCACGACATGCCGAAGGAATCTTTCTATGGAGGGGCGCCGAGAAAGAACAATGTCGTACCGAGAAGCCCAGCGCCGTAATGATTTCACAACTTGTTGGCAAGCCGAGCTCTCCAGCGCATTGTTCCTCCGGAGTACATGATATTCCTCCCACAGTTCGTCAACTCGACTCTGAACATCTGATATGGTCAAGCCCCCGCGCACACGGATGTAATCCTCGTACGCAGTCCTCTCAGCAATGGTCGTATTCAGCTCGGCCTCCAGATCCTTCTTATCGGACTCTAAGTCCTTATTATCGGCCTCCAGCTTCACTAAACGAGCCAGAAGCTCGTCATTCTTCGTCTGATCGGCTATAGCTCTTTTCTCAGCTTCGTCTAAAGCCGAAGAGTACAGCCGTTTCCAGTGAAGTAACTCCATCTCCTTGAGTACAAAGCAGCTATGTTAGTTCGGCAGCTATACCGAGCAGATAGTAAAATACAACAGGAATAAAGGCGAGTACGAAAAGCTATACGAAGACAAGTGTAGAGAATTTTTCATTCACAAGGAAAATTTTTTACACTAGGAGGGCTTCAAGGCCATTTTACAAGGAAGAAACTAGACTAAGAGAAGGGAGACGAAATCATACTCCGCCAGCTTCGTCTCCGGCTCCTTGGTCTGGTTCAGCTTCTTTCTCCTGAGCTACCTCAGCCTCGGCCTCGCCTCCTGCCGGCCTCGCCTCCGCCTCCTGATCGGCTTCCTTCTCCGGATGCCCGGCCCGCTCGACTTCGGCCTCCAGCTCCAGCGGCTCGGCCTCACCCTCTCCATTGTAAGTCGAAGCGGGTGAAACGGGTCCCACGGAGGCAAAGATAGCCTCCAGGTTCTCGTCCCGATCAGCTCGACAACTCCGGACTCGGTCTGCAGAAAGCAGGACCGAGGATGAAGCGAGCTCCTCCAGGAGCGGCAGATTCTGAAGCCGAGCTGCTATCTCTCGGCTGTACAGAGGCAGCACGACGTCGGCCCCCTGCTCGCCCTTATCGGCAATTAGCCTTACCAGGCTACCGACAAAGGCCGAGAACTGGCTGCTCAAAAAGAGTTTCTCCGTGTAAACACGGAGAGCCTCCCCTTGGGCAACCACGGCAGCAGCATCGCTCCGCTTCGTCTGCTCTCGCTGGATGACGAGCTGGTTTTTGGCAAACTGAGCTTCATCCTGGGCCGAAATCCTAGCAGCTCTGGCCTTCTCAAAGTTAGCCTCAGCCTGTTCGGCCCGATGACAAGCAGCCGCCAACTTCCTCTGCATCTCGGCATAGTCATTGGACGCTTTGGAGAGCTCGACGGCGACGAGCTTGGAGAGCATATCGTTCCTCTGAAAATGAATAAAGAAAAAAGTCAACAAAGGGGCCACAAAAAATACAGGAAAAAAGCAAGGCCAGAAAATCAAGAAGAGAATTCACCTCGGCGAAGTCCGTGGGCCATAAAAACGGCTCACAGATATGTTCCGAAGGAGGCGCCAAGACCACGTCTTTCTCTGGCGCTCTCGGGGGCTTCTGGGCCTTCCCCCTCCCCTTTGCCGAAGTCGACTCCGGCTTCTTCGGATCCGAAGAGGTTTTTTGCCTTTTCGGAGTCCTCTCGGCATCAGACGCCGAGCTGGTGGTTTTCGGCCTCTCCGGCTCCTTGGACTCCGAAGATTTTCGGGTAGCCTTACTCAGCATGTACACTGCCAAAAAGCAAGAAAGCAAAGTCAGGTTTTCTTCGTTAAAGCAGTAGAGCATAAAGATAAAGAGAAATCCTCACCCTCGGCCTCTTCGTCCGAAGACGAGATGTCGAACACGACGTCGCCCTTGACGAGCTCAGACTCCGGGTATTGTTTCCTAACTATGGGAATCTTGTTGAGCTCGCCATCGAGCTCGTCCAACGGTTCAGGCCGAGGGTGACGGATAACGGACTCCGGCCCTCTCCAGGGAAAACTAGGAGCCGCGGTCCTATCATAGTAGAAGAAGCGATTTTGCCACTTCGGCCACTTCGTTTTACAAAAGGCTCTAAAGGGCTGTAAAGGGATCAAGTAAAACCAAGACCCCTTCCTCTTAAATTGAAAGAATTTAAGGATCGCCTTCAAAGACAAATCCCTTCCTAACCTACGGAGTTCGGCAGCGAAGGCCGACAAGTGCCTCCAAGAGTTCGGAGTCACTTGGCCTAAAGGAAGCTGAAAAAAATCTAGTAAATCTATAAAGGCAGAAGGGAGGGGGAAACGAAGCCCGCATTCTAAGCAGGCCTCGTACACGGTGGCGTACCCCTCCGGCGGGGAGTCAGCCCTATGATCACCGTCAGGTACCACCGCCTTCCCCCCAGGAAAAAAGTATTTTTCGGGTAGGGATATCACAGTATCCTTACTCAAAATACTATGGAAATACTCTACGGTCTTCTCCCCGGACTCTTTCCGGCCAGAAGACCCCTTATCCCCTTTCCTACCGCTACCCGACTCCGAAGAAGAAGAAGACATTTTTCTTACTTTTTGAAGATGAAGAAAGTCTGAAGAAGCTCTTGAAAGCGGAAGAAAATTTCTCGAAAAAGAGAGAGTATAGAAGACGCAACAGCAAAAGTGTTCAAATGAGGAAAAAGGAGCATACTTATCAGATTCGGGAAAGATTTCGAGATCGTTGCGCCGTTTCGAATCCCACCTTTTCAGGATTCAACGGCCGGATTTTACTGTCGCATTTAATGCAGGCACGCGCAAGGCACGTCCCCTGACGTCAGCCTCCCCCTTACCATTATCCAGAATGCCGAAGTGACTCACCTCGCCGAAGTGATTCACTTCGCTTTTCGGGGGGGGGTAGTGATGGGGTACGAACTAAACCCTAATGGCAAGCCCAATAACAGTGACGGCCCATCAGCCCAGAGCCCAAGAAAGAGTATCTGTTCGGCACCAAAGAGTTCGGCACGACCAAAGAGTTCGGACTCAGCCTACAGCTCGGTAAAAGCCGACCAGTCAAGCTCTCCTCTCAGATCGGCAAGAGCTGATCGGTAAAGTCCAGCAGTTCGGTCTCAGCATTCGACCGAACTAGGAGTTAGTGGACTCATGAAAGGCCTCCACGACCTCCGCTATACCCACGATCTATTTAGTGGTACGAAGCAGTTATTGAGCAGTTATTGCTCACCCACGATCTTGTTAGTGGGGCTGCAAACCACGATCCTAGTTCAATGTATAAATAGAACTTAGATCAGATAGAAAAGGGTTAAGCTCTCTAGAGATAAAATACCATATAGCAAGTCTGTGTTGTAAGCTGTAATCCCAGATCAAGCAATACAATCTTGCCCTCCCTTCTTCCCGTGGACGTAGATTTACCTCAGTAAATCGAACCACGTAAATTCCTTGTGTCGTAATTTTCATTTTCTACCAGCATTTATTAACATCAATAATTCGCGGATTCATCAATAGACAAAACTTCAATCACACAGATATCCATTTCATTAGAAGCACAGTCTTTTAACAAAACCAGGAAAATAAAAAGATAATTCAAAAATTGGAAAAAAACAATCTAGAGCAAACCAAGCACAAACTGTTCAAGAAAACTAAGAAAAAAATGTCTTAGCTAACAAAAATGGACGTCAAGTGTCTGTCATGTTTTGATCTTCAAGTCCATGAAATCAAAGACCCCCCCCCCCCCCTTCCTGATTTCATCTTGATCAATTTTCGATCCGGTAACCATCCTGTTATGGACTCAATTCCCACATCGGTTGTGAGAACAACTGATGTGGAGTATATAGACTAAATGGATTCTCTCTCTTAACAGGCAAGTCTTTTGGGATGAGTTCTCCTGCTTGGTCTGTATCAATTGGTGCTTTCATTGAGGGCCTAAACGGCTCGGAGTGGTGGCCGGACAACGAACTCGCCGTGACCAACGAGTGCGTTTGGGACCGCTCGGAGTGGTGACCCACGGAGTGGTGGCCGGGCAAAGAATCCGCCGTGACCAACGTGGCCGTGACCAACGGAGTGGTGGCCGAGCAAAGAATCCGCCGTGACCAACGTGGCTGTGACCAACGAGAACTCGGAGTGGTGGCCCATGGAGTGGTGGCATGGCAAAGAACCAGCCGTGACCAACGAGGACGTTGGCAATGTTACGGACTCAATTCCCACATCGGTTGTGAGAACAACTGATGACGTTCCCACATCGGAGTTGACTCACAACCGATGACGTTCCCACATCGGAGTTGAGAACCACAACTGATGGGCTCTCTCTCCTAACAAACTAGTCTTTTGGGATGAGTTTTCCTGTTTGGTCTGTTTCACATCTAGACAAGACTCGTCCTGTGTGCAGAGCAGACCGATGTTCAAGAACTTGGAAGACTGCTCCACATCAAAAAATCCGTCGAGCGCTGTGTCCACTAGTGTTACGAGCTTGTTTCTCTTATAAAGGTTCCATGCCTGCATCCACAAATACAAGAATTAGCAATCAAAACTATTTTTAACAAAAATATGGAAGCCATTGGATTAAGTTAAGGAGATGTTGCAACGTACTTGGCTCCACGAGTCGTGTTTGGAGGCATGAGCCATTTGAATTTCCCAAATTTATAGAAGCAATTAATTTTACATAGACAACTTTATTTACACAGATATCTCATTTCATGAGAATCACAACCTATAAACAAAACAAGGAAAATAAAAAAAAAAAAAGAAGAAGAAGAAGAAAGTGAACACAATCTAAAGCAAGCCAGACACAAAATTGTACAAAAAAACTAAGAAAATTCTCTTACAAATAAAAAAACAATCCCTCAAATGATCATGAGCTGCGATCATAAACTGCAGTGTAAGAGAAGGTAGCATGAGAAGAAGGTGCAGAAGTCCATGTCGATTTCCCCACGCTATCGGAGCCCGAGGAGTTGAAATTGGACGACGTCTGGTGCACGTTGTCAACCTTTGGCTTGGGATCGGTTTTGATCTTCAAGTCCATGAAATCAGAGATCAACCCTGGCTTTGTGATTGCATCTTCATCGATAATTTTCTCTCCAGTAAGCATCCGGACAACAGTCGACATGGAGGGCCGAAGCTTAGGAGAGTCCTGCGTGCAGAGCAGACCGATCTTCAAGAACTTGCAAGCCTGCTCAGCATCAAAATCTCCGTTCAGCGCTGTGTCCACTAGTAACACGAGCTCTTTGCTCTCGTAAAGTTGCCATGTCTGCATCCACAAATACATGAATTTTAGTAATCAAAACTACTTTAAAAAGTCTCAGGGCTCAAACATGCTTGAAAACATGATATCTAGAGAGACTTGTGTAGTTGTATGAGAAAATATCGAGCGAATAAGTTAAACAACGCTACTTGATAGTTCGTTATGTGGTTTACCCTTTCAAGAATATACTGCTCTGCTATGGGTAATCGGCTATTTGTATTGCATCTCCCGCTGACTATTTCGATAAGAAGAACCCCAAAGCTGTAAATATCAGCACGCCGTGTCAAATGGCCTCTTATTGCATATTCTGGTGCCAAATAGCCTCTGCAATAACAGAAACACATGTTCAAAAGTTAAGACGAGATGTGGATTCCAAAAACATCGAAGCCATTGGATTCAGTGCTGCAACTTACATGGTTCCCGCAACACGTGTACTAACATGAGTCATGTTTGGAGGCATGAGCTTGGCAAGGCCAAAATCTGAAATCCTCGGGGTCAGATCTTTGTCTAGAAGAATATTGCTTGCTTTGATGTCACGATGGATGATATGTGGCCTAACTTCCTCATGAAGATAGGCAAGCCCCCTAGCAACTCCCGTGCAGATCTTAACCCGCGTTTTCCAGCTAAAATGGATGCTGCAGTGACTCCCACCTGCAGATGGTTAGAGATCATCAGACAAACTTAACAAGTAATAGAAAATAGAGATACATACGATAGAAAGGACTAAAACGCTATAAAAGGCAATACCAAGAAGTGTCTTTGCTAGACTGTTATTCTCAAGGTAGTTGTAAACGAGGATTCTTTGATTCCGTTCCACACAACAACCATACAGCTTGACTAAATTTTCATGCTCTATGTCTGAGATCACTTCAATCTCCGTCAAGAACTCTCTTACTCCTTGACTCGAGTTAGCAGAGAGAACCTTAATTGCAGCCATCTGCCCATTCCTAAATTTTCCCTATTTATCAAAAATTGTATAAGTGGATTTTGTTAACTAATGCAATGAAAAATACAAGACGAGATGAGACTCTTTTACCTTATAGACGGAACCAAATCCTCCCTCCCCGATTTTATTCTCTGGACTATAATCATTGGTTGCAATTGCTAGCTCCTTGTATGAGTATAGAGTAACATTTTGCACTCCTGAGAGCTCTGTAAATGATTTAGCTTCATTAGTATCAATAGAAAAATGGGACATGAAATACAATAATAAGTGCAAAATACAAAGAAAATGTGAACAAATGAGCAATTGCAGCTTCAAGAAGAAGTAGAGAAGTACCATCTCCAAGCTGGGGATCGCCTCTTGCTGAATTTCGTTCGAATAAGAATGATAGACAGGACATAACTATCGGATTCACCAGCAACTTCAGCCTGCTATAGCCACACACAGATAGATTGCTTCACAATGTAAAAACTGCAACAAACAAAAGCTATATAAATCAGAATTAACTTTTTGTTAAAATCATATATATTGAGTTCATTCAGGGAGTTATATAAGACATCTCTAAGGATAAACGAATCAAGATTCTAAAATAGGCTTCCTCAATTCAATTAACATCCTATGAACCGCAATGTACGTGGATTTCCCAAATATCTACGAAAATAAAGCTACGTAAAATGCCCTGTTTGAGTAGTAGTGAAACGCTAGACGCTCTCATAATAGAACGAAAGGAAGCCTCATTCATCAAAATCAAGATAACTACAATAAAAAAAAACACCCTTTTAAAACAAAATGTTCATGTAAGCCACACTTTGACTAACTAAATATCAATCAAAATCAAGATATGCAACAAGAGATTTGAAAATATACATCAAACTCTGTTTTTTTTAGACAACTGATAATGAAATTCTATATGAGATTACTTCCCATTTCAGAAATAGACAGCATAATATTGACAGATCATGTAAAATACCTAAACAATAGTAGATGGAATAAATGCATAAGCTCTACTCTTAAGCTGACCTATAAATAAATATTATACATAAATCAATCAAAGCTCACATGATAACCTCCCCAACACTAAAATTGCAATGTCATCCCACCCAAAAACACACTCCAAAAAGATAAAGGGATAAAAATTAAGTCTTGATGAGAGAAAAGTTGAGTAACACCTTGATCAATCACTAGCAACTGAAACGAGAGAGAGATTAGTGGAAACAACATAAATTAAAGATAACCCAGCTGAGATTAAGCACCTGCAGCTGAAGAAAAGAATAAAGCTCCGAAATCTTGATTGAGGGAAAATGAACTAGAGTTGAGAGGAGGGAATGGAATAAAATAAAACAAATTAAAGTCTCCGGTGATTAGAGAGAGTTATTATTGTTCCAAATTTGTTACGTAAAAATTTGAAATGTTAGGAACAAGTTAATCAATATTTAATGATGGATCAAAATAAAGTAGAATGAAAATATTGAAAATTTATTTGATTTGGGTGGAAGAATATGAAAGTCAACCACGGCGTGTGACCAATTCTCCACGTGGGCCACTTCGTTTTCACACCTTACTTAATTAAATTAAGAATATTATGAATTTAATTCATACTCCCTCATTCTCAAAAAAATTGTCTCACCGGACACCGATTTTAAGAAATATAATGAAAAATGAGTTTAAAAAGTTATTGAAATATGGGTCCTATTTTTATATATTAGTTTTATAATAGAATGTGAGTAAGAATGAGTTAGTGGGATATGTGGTCCACTACCAAAAATGGTAAAGAGTGAAATGAGACAAATTTTACGGGACGGACGAAAATGGAAAAATGAGACAATCTTCGTGAGACGGAGGGAGTATATTATAAACTTTCGTTTTTGATGAACTTGGAATTTTTATTCAAAAAGAACGTTCAATTTAATTACTATAATAGTATATAATATTAAAAAATAAGATATTACCGTGAATAGTGGGAAGGGATTATGAAGTTAGGAGACCACTTTGTGAGTAAGAGATGTTGTCAAATAGTGATTTAATATGCTCTGTTTATTATGTACTACTAGTATTCACATGTAATAGTTGTATGGAAATATTCTTTTTCTTGATCCCTAACAATAAGAATTCCATTTTCAAATGTTCAACGTTAGTAATACAAAAAAGCTCACATGATGTGTTCATACAAATTTTTCTTTTCTCTAATAATTAAACCTATTTATTTTTTTCTTGACCTCGGACAAGAATTCCATTTTCAACAACGTTAGTCATACAATAAAATATAATAATGCACACACGAGGTGTTCAGACCCAATTCAAATTTCCTAATATCTGAAATAGTAAAACATAACATTTGTATAAAAATATACACAGATATGGTTACTACTAGTTTATAATTATATAAAAAATCCAACGTAGGAATACTAGTTTTCTATACTATTAAACACGTATAAAAGAGATTTAAGTTATGAAAGTTGATTTAATTTTGGTTAGTCTTCTACGTATAAAGTTTGAAAACTGAATCAAAAGGTTTCATTTTCACGCAATTGCTAGATCGTGTACAAAACGACGCATTTGTTGATTTTGAATCGACGTCATTTTATTAAATTGAATATTTTTTTTCATTTCCTTTTTTTTCTTATAAATTAAACTGCCTTTTGATCATCTTCTTATTTTGTGAATTGATGAGACATGTGAATTAAGTTGTTTTGTGAATGGATGAGACATAAAAGAAGTTGTGAATTGATGAGACAGTTATGATTTATGAAAATTATTGAATTTTTGTAATTTTATACTCTCTTCGTCCCTTGAAAAGTATTTAACTATTAACTTGTTCGTCCGTCATTGAAAGTATGCATTTCTAATTTCAAAATAGTTAAACAACACATTACTTGACACATCACTTTATTTACAGCAGGTATCATTACACCGCACTACTAATAATATGTCTATTAACACTAACTTACACTATCTTTTATCTCTCTCCCTATCTTTCTGTTTTACTTTACAAATTATACATTAAAACTCGTTTCGAACCAAATTCATATTTTACAGGGACGAAGGAAGTATTCCTTATTAATATCAAGGCGTATCTAGAATAAGCTATAAGTGCAAATGCACTCTTTTGTTGTTTTAATTTTTTGCTCCCTCAATATAAGTTTCTGACTCCACTTACGAGACTAATCTAAATTTGATCAAATTTTGTGATTTAAATGACTATTATCTGTTTATCTCGTTTTATAATGGTGGTGATTTTCAACTAATGTTGAACGGAAATGGCATATGCAGCCCTATCTATGACCGGAATGATTGGTCCCCAAGTGGCGATGTCTATGTCGGAGCACCACCAGCTTTGGCCGTATGGGCGGTCACCCTCCTCGGCATCCTTGCCGGCGGCGCACTTCTTGTCTACAACACCAGTGCTTTGGCGCAGATACTAGAATTAATTACCATCATGTTTCTCTCCCTTCTTAGCTTGTATCTTTTGATCATACATATCAATGGTTTACTTCAATTATCGTTAGTATTCTATGCTGGCCCAAAATTCCCAATCATTTCATCAAAATTATGTTAAAGAACACCATAGCTGTAATATGGCATGACCCATTCTTTAAAACAAAAATATTTCAGCACAATCCAATACACAACCCAAAAAAATTAAATGGAAGTGAAATCAACAAATATGTGACATTAGTAGAGTATAGGCGTTTATTTTTTTATCATGGGCCACCTGAAGAGTTTATGGAGAGGCCCAATGCGCCGTAGTGGGCTGTGCAATCTTTGTCGAAAATTATTATTTATAGTATGACGTGTTAATTTTCGGTGATGGATAAAAATGTGAAGGTATTAATTTTGCACTAAATTGAATGATAATGTCATTTCAATTTTTAAAACTTGTATTACTAAATATTGAAATTTGTGCAAGATTCAGCTATCTACCGTTTTACGTATGAACTAGTATCACGCCCGTGCGATGCACGGGTCATTTTAATTTCTTCGTATTTATTTCATTATGCGAAATAAAATTTGTGAAATGATAAACAAAAGAATATTCGACATCCTCTTACTTTGGATTATACTTTTTCAATCAAAATAACCCCACATGGCCACAAGAGTGCGTTTAAATGCTAATTTTTCATTAAAATGTCAATACGATCACATTAAAATTTCAACACTTATTTGTGTTGACATTTAAATATAAGACTTAAAATTAAAAAGCATTTTAATTCTGTGAAAATATGAATTAACCGTTTAGTTATAACTGCAGGAGCAAGTTTACGTTGCAATAATTTAAGATTGCACTGGTGAGACACTTCTTAGTCGAGCTTCATTTCATTGCAATATAGTGACCCTATACACTAAAAACCCAAACCTTGTAACCTAAATCATAAACCCTTAACTTTAAAATATACTCATCATGACCAACAAATGAGCCAAATATCAATAAAATTCTCCCTCTGCCCCAGTTCAATTTTACTTTGTTGATCACTTATTCTATTTTGAGGGTTTTAGATCTTTATTCGATATCTTACAATGGGTCAGTCTACTTGATAATCCTTACTGATAGTAGAGGTTTTTTTTACCTGAATCTTGACTGTAAATCTGATTGTATACTCATATCAAGAAAGTGCAATTTTCATTAAAAAAAACATGACGCCATTCTATTTTTTTTAAAAAAAAATTGTGCAAATCTATACATATATAAAAGAGTTTTTCATGGTGAATTCACATTAATGGTGTTTTAGTATTTAATTGTATATGTGTTTTTAATAATATGCTACTCTATCTGTTATAGAAATGTAAAAACGTTTCAATGAAATGTGATATATATAATTCAAAATTTAATTACTTTTATAATTTTAATTGTCTAATAAAAATGTGTGGTTTGTGATTCGTAGTTCTCATTTCATTCAATTAATCCACAACTTTAAAAATTATCTTTTATTTATATTATTTGCATGAACATTAATTTATTTTTATATTAATTAAAATTTAAAAAATTTAAGTAATATCTATATGGCATAAAAATAACATCAATAAGTGATTTATCAATCAAACAGAATAAAATTCTAATTAGTTCTTATTATTAGTTGATTTTGTTTAATTTATAAAAAATAATTATCATTTAAATCATAATTTCTTAATTACTCTTTGGTTCATCTCATAAGTTATAAAAGTAGGTAACTTTTATAAATTTCTCAATCCCATTACATGTTTCACCAATTTGTTGTGATAAAATTTTATATTTAATTTATTATTTCACTATAATATTATACACGTATTTGTTAGTATATTGGATTTGCATATTAATAATTTTACATACTATATTTTTAAATCTTTATAAATGGATATTAAAAAATACAACGGTGGAACATACATACGAGATTGATTTGTGCTCCGAATTCCAAAACAACGATTGATCAATTAATCAACATTACACAAACTCACCAGAAAAACAAAATCCACACATTAATAAATAACCAAGACTCAGAATCATGATATCCAAATTTCCAGCTCTCCACCACCTAGTCAGCTTCTGCGGAGTGGAGATCGGTGTCATCATCTTCTCCCTGGCTGAGAAGGTCGTCACCTTCGGCCACCCCTAATGTCGATCCCATCATCGATCGTAACCTCACCAGCTGCCTCATCTGATCTGTCTTTTTACGTGTCTAGGGTGATTCTTTTCAAGGAAGAGATGAAACCTGCAAAGATCCTTTTCTACGGGGCTTCATCGGATGACCCAATCAAGATTATAGTCCCTTTTATGGACAATTGTTTAACCGTCCCACCACATTCCAAGACTAATTAATTAAGAGCCACTACTCCCACTAAAATAAAAGATCCACCGGTCCACTTCCAATTGTAATCAATAGCCACTACTCCAAATAAAACTCATATAATCCACTTCCGTCAATTATTACATGAATTAAACTGTTTTATTTTTCTGAATTTAATAAATTATTCATAATGGAATTTTTGTTAAATAACAAATTAAATTAACTCACAAATAATACAACTCCGTCACTAGCATTATTTGGCAATAATCCTAAAATTAAATAAAGTATGTATATCAATTATTAAAAGTTTAAAACTATTATAAAAATAAAACATCATTAACAGAACAAAGCGTTCTTGATTTTGTTTTCTGTTCTACGATCCTCAGATTCTATGTACCGTCGGATGTCTTGATTGTCGATATTTTTTTCCTCTATTTTCCACCTCAAAACTCTCTTTTCTCGGTTAAACAATTCCCTCCTACAGAATCTCCACTTCGTCTTCTTTTTTAAATACAAAGTGACAGTAACAACCTATTCACAAATAGGATAGGAAAGTCGGCTTCCTTCTTTATTGCTTTCGCAAATTATTGAAATTCTAGAGCTATCTCCTACTTCCATGTGTACATGACAATTCTTCCATTACAAAAATATCCTACTCAAGTATTGGAAATTACATATATAGTATATTAATGATCAAATATTATTTTTTTGTGTACCACTTAATATAAGTGTAACGTGTACATATATATAAAAATAATAAATTGTACGAAGATGAAGAATATATTGTGCATGTTTCGAGTTTGGATGTCAATATTTTCAGCCCTCTTACTGATAAAACATTGAGATAAAATTTTCGAATCATGCACAAATAGTATAATAGTAGAAAAATGAACAATAAATGAAATGAAAATTACAATGAATGCAATTAAGACAAATCGAACTATAAGTCAAGTCGAGAAAAGCCCTTTATCAGCAAGAAAAATTACGTCGCATCTAGTGCTCTCGGATTAATGTATTGTTCACAGATATAAAACGACTTCCTCCTAGTGTGTTGAAGCATCTCCAACCCGCTAGATACCGACAAACTTGATAAAGCTCCAAAAATCGAGTATGCTTTTGTTGTTGTGTAATTCATCTACAACTCTATGTCTTTTATAGCCATAAAACAAAGACATGGGAGGCCATAAAATTAATACACCATAAACCACAAAACGATGGTAATGGAATGTGAGTTACAAAAGAGGTGAAGAGGCAAAGACTACCCATGACCCACTCACGTCCCATGTTTAAATTTTTTGTCTTAATTAATTTCTTTGAATGCTTTTGTTAGATGCCCAACAATTTTCAAGAAATTCATGAAAATTTTTAGAGGAACACTTCACACCTATGTCAAATTAAATTAATCAAAGACATATTTTTTAATAGTATTGCTAAATAGATTCTTTTTATTTACTATAGTAAAATAGATTTGTTTCATATTGATCTATATAAAAACCTTTTCATTTCTTTAATTATTAATAATAACAAAAACAAATAAATAAATAAAAATAAAAATAACTTTGAGAAACTACGATTGCTTCCCAGGAATGTTTTAAAAACCGGACCGGACCGGCCGGTTCGACCGGTCGGACCGTGAACAATTAAATATTTTTATACATTAACCATTAATTTTATCTAAAAAAACTAATAATTCATTTTAATTTTATTATTCTTTAATATCATTGTTAATTATAATATTTATAATTATCATCCTTTATATTTTAATGATGCTCTACTTACCACCTATATTATTATTAGTACCATATAAGATTCATTATTTACTATAAATAAATTTTTTATATTATATACTTAATTTATATACCCTAGCTATTGACATTAATGAATAATCTTATCTAAACTAATTATATATTATTTTACGAAATAAATTTTCTTAAATTAATATAAACATTATCTATTTTAATACATGAAATATTAAATTTTTTATCTAGACTAACTAATATTAAATATATATATCTGAATGTATTTACTAAATTTTAATATTATTTATATTAATACATCACTAATTATCTATAAGGTTTAATGTTTTGTGATATATTATTAATTGTAAATCATTTACTAAATTTAATATATTTTTATATATATTTACAACAGTAAAACGGTTAGACCGGTGGTTCGACCGGTCGAACCGTGAACCAGTAACGTCGCCGGTTCGCTTGCCGGTCCGGTTTTTAAAACATTGCTTCCCAGTCTCTTCAAAATCCCTTCCCATAATATATTTCTTCATCTTCTAGTCTTTTCAAGTCCCTTCCCATAAAAATAAAACTTTTCACATTCATAATTTTATTAAAAATCTATAATGTCTTATAACCTTAAAAAAAACATTTCATTTCACAAAGCTAAATGCTTATTCCATAAATACCCCTAAAACTCTAATTGTTATTCCATAAATACCCTCAAAACTCCTCCTTTATATATGTATAGATGATTATGAGATTGAGAAAGTACATAAAAGAGAATTCAACACAAACCGGAGGGCGAATTGAGGCCAATAACTTTTCAAAAATGGTTTTGATATTAAATCCAGACTAATAAGAAATACAAATAGTTATCTGTCAAAAATAATGGAAGCTCAAAGTGACTTTAACGTGATTCATGTATTCACACTAACAACAAGAATCTGATCATGTTATGGATTATGGAAGTTCTATCTACCTTACTACCAAATAATAATATATTTATTGAGATTTATTGTTTTTAATTGTTGTCCATTTCTACTTCAACTACTGCCATTCCCTATGTTTTATGGAGTATTTTCCTATTTCTTAGTAGAACTGCTACTTCTAAAATAATATTGGTTGTTTACTCCTAATTAACACTAGTGATGATGTTTGTATATGTATCGATTTATTTAACAAAGCAAGTATTTCTATCTGAAATCAGTACAAAAAATATATATATAAGCAAATCAGTACATCGTGATTTTATCGAGTTCTTTTTTAAAGGGATTTTTTGTTGGCAATTGAAACTAGATATAAAATTATAATCATCTCGCATCGGTGTTCATATAGACCCTGAAACTACTATATAATTCTAATGGACCACTCCTCCTATCACCAATTGATTTTATGATGGAACCCATGGATTTCTATCGTCAGTGATTTATATTTCCAGTTGATCCTAACCACCCGTTGGTACTTCATACTATGCAAATTATCCCAAAAATTAAAAGGGGGAGTTGTGGACTGTGGTGTAAGATCTTTGTTCTACATTTGCTTTAAAGTTATTTCCTTTGACATAATTGTCTTCTTACCTATTTAGTTAGATGGGTGAAAGTGATAGTCAAATTATTCTAATTTGGAACACTAACGCAGCCCTTTTAATTTGTTTGTTGTCTAGTGTTTGGCAATGTGTATAATCTCACCACGCAATTCCACTTCATATGATTTCATCTTCTTTGACATTCAACTTTAAAATTGCCCACCTCAATTTTTTAAATATTTTTTTAATTAATTATTGCAAGGGATCATGACATGATGTTTTCAAAGGTCGATTTATCTCCAATGTTTTTGGTAGTGGTAAAGTTGCTTTGTTTGACACACATGTCGTCTTCGTTATGACTATTAGTGATTAGTGATTTTATCGTTTTCTGTCGACGCTCTTATTAGAACTATGAATGAGAAGAGTTATTAGTGAATAATTTAAATATTATTCCGGTAACCTGTTAAGTAAATTAATATGATTTGTAGTCAATATATTTGTGCTTTAATTAGTTAATTAATTGTGAATATATCTCCAGCTGATTTTGGATTAGTATATCATTTTATTATTAAATGACAATGTACACATACATAGCCAGCCAACTACTAAATTTATGAATGTAAACAAACTAATACTAGTACTACTATTTTATACTAGTTGCTTATAAACCATGTATTAATTCCAGATAACAACACATCATTATATTTTCTTGATTAAGTCTACAATTAAAGTCAAGTAGATGAATCAACCAATGTAATTTCATTGACTTGGAAGGTCAATCTATTATCTATATACTACTATTACTTAAGAAAATGGACAGCCAATTAACCCAATTCTAATTTTAATACCAATTAAATTATTCCATGTTGATCACATGTCTTCTACTTGCAAGTATGTACACTCCCTTTTCTCCTTGCAAATATGTAAACTCACCAGCAACTGCCTAATTTAAAAAGGTTGTATATTTACCATGTATGTGTATTTAATGAAACATGGGGCAGAGTGTGTTTCAAATGAATAAACAAAAAATGTAAGCTTAAGTATGATATGGTAAAACAAGATAATCATGATCCAATTATGAACTATCGGGATTCTATAAATAGTTTGCTAAGATTCATGAATTTTATTAAAATTTGTGATTTTTATGATTAAACTATATATTTATCTATATACATCGTCAAATTGAGGACTAACTTGGGCTTGCCAAATAGGAAATCAGATCATTTCTTCATGAGGAAATTGAGAAAAGTATTAAAATTGGTATAAATATGTATAAACAGTTCTAATTAACATCACTTAGGAAATATATTAATTCTTACAAGTATCCAATTGCACATACCAAACATTTCATGTACATTGATACAAAGCTATGCCTAATCTAAAGCAGTAACAACATTAATCTTAATTTCTTTGCTTCAAAATTCCCAAAAAACAATCACATGTTTCCAAGAATTGCAACATCACTAGTAGCTATTCCACACCACCTCCGACAGATAACTGTCGGCCTCGAAGCTCGGGGAGCCACCTTTCATGCTCGTCCGATCATCGTTCTCACTTTCCATTTTGGTGAGATGATTCAAGACAGCTTTGATCACCTTCTTGTCGCAAGAAGACGGACGATCCTGGATCGGGGGCGGGTCCATGTGGTCGAGCATCGAGAAATTAGGGTTTGTTTGGTTGTTGTTTAAAATGGAGAAGCAGGGCACCTGCTCGTGATTATACTGATCCGCAGCGTCGAATGGGAAGAAGGGGTCCGTTAGGGGCGGCAGTGGCGGGGATGATGGTGTGGCAACGACGTCGAAGCGGCTGCTCCCGGGGGCTTCCTCTGATCTGGCTGGGGGTTCTGATCTGCTCTTGAAGAACACTCGGCATAGAACCCAGTCCTGTTTCATGATAATTAATTAGTTTTAATCAAAAGCAGCCAAACACGATTCTAATTAAGTGCTTAATGATGTGGGTAATCTCAGTGTTGATTCGGTTCACATGGCTTGTGGACAGATTAAAATAAAATAAAAATATATTATTGATTCTGGACTAATAGAGTAATAAATAAATGGATAACGGGTGAGAAAAATCACTGATTTGTAAATTTTTAGTCAATTTCATAACTTTCAGAAATAGCCGATAAGTTTAGCATCATACATGTCTTCATTTTTTTATGTAGTCTGTCTTTAGGTAACTTTTCTACTAGAGTGCACTAAAGACATACTCCCTTTATCCGCTAATAAAATGCTCACTTTGACTACTCTGATATTAAGAAATGTAATGTAAAGTGGAATAAAAAAGTTAGTAAAAAATGAATCTTATTTTTATAGATTAGTTTTATAATAAATTTTGAATGAAATATGCGATTCATTACTAAAAGTAATAAAAAATAAATAGCACAATTATTCACGGATGGACAAAAATACTAGCAAATTGGGACTATTAGCGGAGGATGGAGAAAGTATTATACTTCTACATAAAAAATAAGTTTTATTAGTCGTCGAATTTTTGATAATAGGACAATTGAAAAAATTGTCAAAATTATATACAATCGTCAATTTTAAAAGTTTTGGATTGACCACAATTTAACCAAATTTAATAATTTTTCAGCAATTTGCTTGTGCATTTCATTATCAAGAGAACTGTATTACACCTACTTTCTGGTGAGCGGAAAGCAGAAAACGACAAAAGGGATTATTATATGGGCAGGATTAAATTAGTATAAAGCCAAATAACTAATTGTCGTGATTCATTGAATTCTTTATGCACAAGGCAACGAAATTAGGATTAGAATAGTTGGGATATTCGGAGAAGTCTTTTTTAAATGAAAACAGCCTGTATCTTAATGACTTCCATAATATTAACAAGTTGAAGATCATGTCGAATATAAATGATCAACTTGATTTTTGATTAGTCAAGGGATTAGATCGTGATTAACGACATAATAAATTATTAGATAGGTATGCTACCTTAAAGGGGGAGACCGATTTCGGGCCGGGCCCGTGGGCTCCTTCGAGGCGAAACTCGTGCATGACCCACTCCGTCTTTTGGCCTCTGGGGGCCCGGCCCTGATAAAATACCAGCGTCTTTCGCATGCCGACCAGGACTCCCTTGCGGATTATGGCCCGGTCCTTGCCCGTGGCCTTCCAATAGCCCGATACTGTGGCCCGATTTGTCCGAAGCCCGGTTGCGTATTTCCGGTCCCTTTGGCTGTAAAAATACCACTCCTTGCCTCCCACACATGCATACTCTAATAAGACAATCACAAATTTTTTTTAAATCACCATGTATACATATTTAAGTATAAACCAACATCACATAGTGTAGAACTCCCCACATCTATGGACCAATCGCAGTCGATGGAGAAATGATGTTCTAGTAGGGACGGAAGCATAAATTTTTTTCGAATTCTAAATTTCGATATAATAATTTTCCTATGTTTTGTTGTGATGATAAGGGATTTTGCACAATTACTCGTACCAAAAATTCGATGATGTTATACACATTTTTAAAAAAAATAGCTTGGCAGGAGGTTTAGGAATAAAAGTTCAATGGTTCGGACATATTATCACATAGTGTGTCCAGCCAATTATACAAGTATTCATTTTCCTTTTTTTCTCTCTTTTCCTGCAATTGTGATTGACTGGACACACCACGTGGCAATATGTCCAGGCTACTGAACAGTCGGCCAGTAATGTGACAAGTTGGCAGGCGACACGTGGTGTGGCTGCTATGGGCGCCAAACGAGTCCCTATTTTGGTGATGAGGGATGTCCCCATAAGGCCAATTGAATTATTATATATTGGCAAAGTGTCAATGTCTCAACTATGTAATTTTGCATAGCCAAGTGTATAAGATAAAGAAGGTGACGCAAGTATGAAATGAGACATGAATAATTATTATGGAGCTCTAATTTTTGCCAACCACTCTTGGTAATAGAGAAATATTGTAGGTGTCTAATTTGAAGTGAGATTGAGGTTGAGATTTGAAGGTGTCCACGCGTATGGTCATATGAGTTTGAACTAATTATCTGAAATTAATAGCTGTCTACATCTTAAGCTTATGACAAGACCAAGAGTGTCGATTTCTTCAAAAAGGTAATTGATTGAGAGTTTTTGTGGGATGATTGGTAAGTATATATTCCATTTTTCAAACTCAATTACCTTGTCTACACGCACTTCGGGGATTATCCATTCACATGCAATCGAATAATTATCTCTTAATTTCTTTTACTTCTATCAACAACTATATTTCTCATCCCCCTAAAAATAATTTCCTTTTTCCATTTTTCCATTTTAATCCGTCCCATAAAATTAATCTCCTTTAATTTTTTTTCCTCTTTTATAAAATGAGTCTTATTTTTCATTAATAATATTTTTAATTACATTTTCTATCCATCTCTTTTAAACTTTATTAATTTTGTATTAAAACATGTACCGTAACCGAAGTCCCTATTTTTATGAGATGGATGAAGTACAATTTTTTTTGTAACAGACTACACATTCTACTTACTGATTTAAAAAGGTAGGACTCGCATTCTATCAAGTTTTTTCATCGACTTTATATTACATTTCTTAAAATCCGAACTGTGTCAAAGTAGGCCAATTAATCGTAGACGATGAGAGTATATTTAACAATTTCTTACTTCCTCGCACACATGCAGAGACCTAAAGGTTCTTGGATTAAAGGCTAGTTTTTGTTTCTATTTTTTGTGAGATTGCATTGGAATATGAAAAAACCAAGAAGGAAGAAGGAAGAAGCAAGAAAAAATGACAAAAAAGGGAAAAAAAATTGATGAAAACGAAGATAAACGCAAAAGAAACTTTTCTCTGTATTCACACTAACAGATAAGCATCAAAACAATTAGTATTCCTTTAGCTCATCAAAATATTTACAGCAAGAAGCAAATATATATGGTGAAAAAGCAGTTGTAAATTCAATAAATAATTGAGAGAGAGAGAGAGAGAGACCTGGAATATCCCAAGGCTCGCAGCTGTTGAGGTCAACTTGAAGCAGGAGAGGAAGAGGGTGGGGGCAGCCGGTGATCCAATTGAGGAGATAATCGCAGATGAGCTCTTCATCTTTCGGGTGAAACCGAAATCCCGGCGGCAGCTTCGCCTCCACGCTGCTTAAACAGCTCATCTTTCTGTTTTTCACTTTTTATATATACACCTTATAAATTACAAATGCTCCTCATATATCTATGTATATATATACACCCAATTCCTTTAATTTACACAAAAATCAAATGTATTGTTGGAAAGTCAAGAAAGGAATTTGGTGTGAGGTGGGGTTTTGAACCTCCAAATCCATTCGTTTGACGACGTGGACTTGCCCTTCTTGTCTTATGTGGATGATGGAAGAGATATTTTTTTGTTGTGGTAAGACCAAGGATATCCAACGACTGATCTAGTAATTGTTCCTCGTACCGATTTGTAGACACCTTGAAGGGTGGAACAATTTCATAACCAATGACATTTTAATATCATAATTTCGCGATTTTTTTCAATTGTCCATGATATTAGATTCAGGAAAAAAATAAGTTTGATATGACATACGGAAAATATATCTAGGTCTTTGATTTTTACTTATGTACGATATACACCATGATGTCAATGAATTCAGAGAAGTAGGATGGTGGAATGAATTCACTATGTGACGATTGAAAAAATAACAAAGTTATGATATCAGAAATTTTTGAAAGTTATGGGTTAATCAGACCAAATAGTAATTTTTTTGATAATTTATCGTGTAAATAAAGTGAATACAATGAATCAAGTGGTGAATAATTCGTCAACTAAATTAGTCAGCACAACTAGGCTAAGTTCAAGGGCTAAAATTAGCATTCACAAGTGCAAGTATTTTTTTGGAGAAACATTCACGAGTGATGTCAATACTCCATAATTATTCCATATTAGTGTATAACTAAAATCATTATATAAATTTCATTTGTCTCTTCTCCTATCACCAATTTATTTTAGGATGAAACTCATATATTTCTCTCCACCTATACTAAGATGATGCAAACTTAATTAATAAGACAGTTCTTCAATTTAACAAGTCAAAGATTCAATCATTATAATTAATAAAATGCATAAAAAATATTATTGATCATCTTTAAAAATAAAAAAATAAACATTTTACACCAAGAAAATAATGTGGTTATGACACAATTGATTTAAACTTGGGTGCCGCGCACAGGAGTAGATGATAACCTCTATTTATAAACAATACTCCTAACATTTATGAGAAAATAAACGATTTTTTAATTTTTCACACCATCTAAAAATTTAAGAAATAATTTCCACACGTGTCACGTTAGATTTTCGATCTCAAAATATAGGCCATGTGCTATATTTGAAATTTCATATTTCTAGAGCAATTCATTGTTGAAAATATTAACACTAATCAAATCATAAATTAGAAATATCTGCAAATAATAACTATTACCAAAATATTAGACTGTAGATAACAAAACAAAATGATAGAAACTAACAAACAAATGGGTATTCTTAACTTGTAGTATTTGTATTTAGCATGACGTAGTATCTTTGGAGGAGTCTTTTGGAATTATGTTTTATTTGATTCTTTCTTGAATTTGGGCACTTAATTCAAAGGCTCCCCACACACTGTCGAAATCATAACCGCTTAGACTTTAATTTTCATCTAATTGTATATTTTTTTCGTTTTGCACTCATTAATTAGTGAGTAGATTTGAATTATGTTCAAATTATGTCGTTTTTTATAATTGCACAAATCCCTATCCACAAATGTCCAAAGCTAGGAAGGTAATTGGTGAAAAAGTAATTAACCAATTATTTGTAGATCGAAGAAAACTATTGGTCAAATTAATTTTGTTAATTTATTTTGCTGATAAAACCGTCGCGTGGCGTCCACCTAATATCGTAAATCATTTACGTTTATTTTTTATACCGTATTCCACGGTATTTATTCAATTAATAGTATTACAAAAATATCATTCTAATAGCGTTTAATTTTTGGAGTGTTTAGTGATTCAACAAAATCAATCAACATGATGGAGCATGTGGACAATCATTTTGATAATTGAAAATTAAAATAATAATTAAAAATTTAGGCTAATTGACAGTTTAAATTATTAAAATACATGTAAATTTGAATAATTTAGACGAGGGCATAGTAGTATGGGATGCGCAAGTACCATATTGATATATACGGATACCTAATCGGCTAAGCAAATTTAGGGTTGGTATTGGGCTTTAAATTTAATGTTTTATATTCAACTTTATAGTACCCACTCCGTCCCATTGAAGATGACCCTTTTTCATTTTTAGTTTGTCCCACTCAAGATTACTCATTACTAAAAATGAAAACTTATTTATCTCTACTTTATTCTATCTCTCTTATTTTACTCTTTCCACTTAACACACAAAATAAAACTATATAAAATCTCGTGCCGCCCAAGAAATGGGTCATCTTCCTTGAGACGGAAGGAGTATTTCTATCTACATACATCCATGATCAATTGTTTTAATCCACTCAAATTTAAGCCAGTTCATTTAAACTAAGTAGCTATTCTATTCGGATTGAAATACTACGCTAAAATTTTAAACTCTAACCCTAGTCTTTTCGCCAAATGATCATTCTTAAAATAGAATACTAAAATAGTTACATTTTTTCTAGTAATTGTTTTTTTATTATTGAAAGTTACAAACGACTGAAAAAATGCATATGAAGGGAAAACGAAGTATATATATATGACTTGGTTTGATGTTCATGTTATCTAATTAAAATTGTGATAGAAGTAAGGTTAGGCAGCATATGTAGTAGAAATTATATAATTGGAAACACAAAAATTAAACAACCTCATAATAAATAAATTTACGCAACCGCCCTCGATTTTGTATACTACAACTCCACTTGATAAACAGAAATCAGCACAAAACACAAGTATAATAAATACAATCTATATACACTCAGATTTAAGTCTAAGCTTACGCGGATTCTTCATCTTACAAATCAATGTTTTATTTTAAAAAAATAAAGCTTGTTAAAAAAATACAAGTACTACAAAATAACACATACACTAATCCTTATAGGTGACTTAAATCCCCAATCTAATAATTGAAGGAGTTGGTGGAAGTATCTTACAATTCAATGGCTCCAAGACTTCGAGATTAAGGATAATAATTAGCAAGGTGTTGGATATTAATTAATCAGATTCAAAATAATCTTTGATTCAATGATTAAAATATGTTTTTGATTAATTGATTAGAAGTGGGAATCAAAGGATCATAAACGTCACGATTTCAATATTTTTAAAAATTGAATCTATAACGAATCAATGAAAATATTGGTTCATGATTCAATCAAGTCGGACGAATATTGATAAATTTATACGTTTACTTATTATTGTCCGTTAAATTCGCTAACTTTTGGAGTCGAATATTCAAATATATAATTGGATTTTAATGCTCGAACTAGATAGGATAATGTTTTGATTTCAAGCCAAACTGATTGAACCGGCTAATATATTTATCTGAGAACTCGATGACACCACAATCTTATGTTTCGATCCTTCCTTTGAACTGTGTTGTGTTTATATCCAAATAATCTACTATAGTACTAGTATATACTCTCTTCATCCATCAAAAATAGTAAATGTTAAAAATGGAAAGTTGCATGACCTAATATGTTAATCACTTTTTTTATCGTTTTCTTTCCTACTTTATCCACATTTCTTTTCTTTCTACTATGCTAAAAAAAATTCTTACTATATTTTCAACATATGAAATTGTAATATTGGGATGAAACTAAGTGTGTCATAAACATGCTAAATCACAAACACAAAAAAGGGGGAGTGAGAAAAGAATCTTAGCTTCGGTAATCATATCCAACCCTTTTATATGTCCCTATCTATCTCCTAGTTTATGTTATGTCAATTTCCTATATCGAGTAGGATCTTAAATGCTATACTAAAAATAATTATGAACTATTACAAATAGTTAATGCCTAATTGTCTACCATTTATCGTCAACGCCATCTAGTCAATGCAAAGTGAGTTTTAAAAGTATTTAGCTTTTGTATGTGTAGGGATTTTTTTGGGTTGATTGTCAATGCCAAGCTGGATCTAGTCCTTATTTTTATTGAGTTAGTGTGGATGAATTTTAAGTTTAGGATTGTGATAAAGAATTAGAAAGAGAAGAATTGTTTGTATAAGTTTTTATCTTATGCGTATTTAGATTCTTAGATTGGTGGGGCTCAATGCTTATCTTTGAGAGAATTGTTCATAATATATATGAGATCAAAGGCTAAATTTAATCATGCTAGCCCTCTAGCTATTTATGTGGAATAAGTTCCTATTTATGTGCGATAAGTGATTTGTACTACTTCTCTTAATTTAAACAATAGAATTGAATCTGCTTTTAAAAATTCTTTTATTATTTTTCAAATAAAAAATACTTCAAATAAACCAATTTTTTTATTTCTTTGAAACCTTTCAAATTATTACTTTTCCTTTGAAAATGTTCAATAATCGCAAAACTTAGTAACATGAACTAAAATCATCGATAAAATCTCTTGGCAATGAATTTTCCGTACGATAAAATTTCTTGGATGAATTTTGCGAAGTACCGACAGTTTTAATATTTTTTATGGGTAAATGAATTTATTTAAATTTAAATGCCACCCATGGAGGATTCGAACTTGAGAGTTTCAGGCATTAACATTTCTACTGCTTGGCCAACTCATACACACCGACAATTTTTAATTACTACCGAGAGTGGTAGACACACCTTATAGGGTGAATGGGCTTAAACCCCTGCCACACTATTTTTTTCTTTTTTTTCTTTTTTTCTATTGTTAATTTTAAATTGGCTATAATTGATTTGAGTCCTTTACTAAATTTACGCAGATGAAGATCAGCTGGATGATTAAGAGGAACTGGAATTGAAAAAAGAAACAAAGAAAAATGGATACAATAGACTAGTCTGAGAAGGTAAAAAGAAAATGTTAAAAATGAGTACTCGAAAATGAAAAGAAAAAGTATACACTGACACTATTTTAACTACTTTTCTTTTCATTTCTCCTACTTTACCAATTATGCATTAATTGATCACATGTCATCTCAAATGTCCCTATTTTTATAAGACGGAAGGAGTATCGTATAATAAACATAATATTAAGTTAAATTAGTTGTTGTACTAAAGTACTATACTCTGTACTAAACATATTATTAGTATTTTTTTTCAATATAGGAGTATTGTTTTTAATATGTATATACATATTCTACTATAAAAAATGCGGATCAACACATTCCTTATAAATATTTTTTTTCTGCGTCTACTATATTGGAGACCCATCTTTCATGGTATCAAAGTTTCCATTTTCTTCGTTGCTTCAAAATTAACAAATATATAATCATGAGCTAATAGGATTCATTCAAATTATTAGATTCGAAAATCATATTATAAAAAATAACATTAGACTTTGGCCTTGCAACTAGAAGGTTGACACAACCGACTTTAAACTCATTGGCAGATGCTATCATTATTACTACAAGATATCTACAACAACAGAATGTTGCTGCCGTAACTAGGTATATCAAGTGGCATGATTACGAATTAATCTTGCTACACAAGCTAATTAAAACATAACTAGGTCAATAAGCCATAATTCCAAGTTTTCAAGAACACATTTGAACATTGAGTGGAAATGATTTGATAGTGGAATGGAATGAAATGAACGTAACATTCTATCCACAATTATTAGGGTATTAAATAAATTGATAATTTCATTATAGACGAAGAGTTTGAACATTCTAAGGGTCAAATGTAGAACCTTGGTTATCTGAGAAAGGGATATATAGCTAAGTGTTTCGATAAGAATTACAGCACTATCATGGCGACAACGATACGGTTTGATAGATACCCATTTGCACAGTGTTTTTGACCGAATGCTTATCAAAGAGGAGTTGATTTTGTAGTTGTATATACATTGAATAGTTTCATTCACTCACCTTTACTATGACTGCGACTTCGATTTGTGAGGCTATTAGGAGTACAAGACGTAAACTAATTAGAGACGCATTCCCTCTCCATTAAGCTTCCTATTGGCATTACCAATAAGGCCCCGAAAAATCAGTATGCGATAAATGGATCTGAGTTGTCGGGGCCATGGAATTCATTGGCACCAGACCACCAGGACTGATATTCATTGAGAGGTATAGAAAGAGAATATAAAATGAAAGTGGAATAAAGGGATGTTGAACCGAGATAAGATACAACAGCACTCCTTTCGTCTCACAATTGGAGTCACATTTGGTGTGGGCACGAGTTTTAAAAAAATGTAAAGAATAGTGGGTTGGAAAAGTTAGGATGAGGTCCACTTTTTTTATATTGATTTTATAATAGAATGCAAGTGCAGTGAGTTGGTACAATGTGAGACCTACTTACCATTTTTTATAAAAGTGAAATTTGACTCTTATTGTGGAACAGATCGAAATGACAAAATGTGACTCTTATTATGGGATGGAGAGAGTAGTATTTATATATAAATTAATGTATTAATTCGGGAAATGAGGCGGGAAGAAGAAGAAGAAAACGATACCTGCAATAAGGCCCACAAAATTCAGCATTATTGTGAATGCTCTAAGGCTTCTACTACTATTGATAACAAGTGTTGCTTTTAGAAGTGTAGTAATAGTAATAGCAATTAAGAATTTAGTACATCAAACTGTCCTTGAGAAAACGAAATAGAAATTTCTTGATTATTATATTCAGTATTATCAATTATGTTAAATAATTTTTTAGGGTTGTTAGGTAACAAAATGAATGATCTAATAGAAAAATAGCCTGTGTCGTGACAAACCCTTGCCTAGGTTGATAAGCCTTCGCATCAAACAGTTGGCCACCGCAACTACTTTCCACCCAGTTCTCTTTTCTTTATCGCATTTCAATCTCGATTTAGCTAGCCACATGTAAAAAAATACGAGATTGAAACATAGTAGAGGATACAGAAAAGAAATCAAAAGACAGACTTTCAACGAGAAGGAAAAACAGAAGAGCACAACTATGAAAATAACATGCATTAACTCGCATGTCACACACCAAAGTGAACAAAAAAGGCTGTGTTTTCGAGACCGAAAACTAATTTTGTTGAAATTTTGGTGCATTAGAGCACGCATGTACTGGTCCGGCGGTCCCAGATCTTTTAAAAGACCAGAACATCAGATTCTTGCTAAGCTAGAAAACAAAGAGGTTGTCATTTTCACACAAAGCATCACTTTCTTTAATCTCCTCCTGGGAAAAAGTTTGGTGGACACGCGCATTCATATGACTTACACGGTGCATTCCTTTTCACTCATAGCACTCGAGAGAAATAGATAGCAACACATCAACAGAAAATAATAGAAAAAGGCGTCATCTTGAATGAACTGCATTATTCTCAAATATATTAAACAGGGATGCGTGGAGATGATACCATCATAGAAAGGGTGGTAAAACCCAGGCATATGTTAGTAGCCACCAGTTGTTGCGTGCAGAAAGGCAAGACAAGCAGCTTCTGATATACAGCAATACTGGTATCAACTTCAGCTGCAGTGGATATTAAGACATCAATATCGAAAGTGAGAAGCCATGTGAAAAAGGCGATATCTATTCATGGGAAACATGCATGACTTTCCGACCTTCTTGAAGCTTGAAGATGGTTTCAGATCTTTCTAGCTATTAACGCCACATTCCTTGGAGATAATATAGGATCAAATAAAGGCACCATAACTGCCTCACTGAGCACATTGCTCTGCTCCTGGAGATAAAGTAGCCTATCGAGCAGCAGTAGAGTTTCTAAAATAGGTCCTAGAGCAGCCCGTAGTGTCCAATACGGCCCAACAAGTTCCTGCACTTAATAATGTTATCCATGTGATATTTTAACTAAGTAGCATCCTTGCATACACAGGACTTACAAAACTACATTTCAGATGGAAATATTTTATTGTACTGCTAAACATACTAAGTTCAGTCTAACAACCAAACCATGTTAATATTAACCGTCAAATGTATAAATCTTGTCCCACATCGACTTGGTGAAGATCCCATTTAATCTATATAACTATGGATAACCCTCCCCCCTTATGTGGCCTTTAAGGGGGTGAGTGACCCATTTCTAATATTAACCTCTGAGGAGAGGAGCTAATCCAATGGTACTCAAAATGCTCCCTAGGATCTAGAGCTTTGTTTACTGTATATTCTCTATTTAACTTTTGTTCTAATAACTTCCCGTTAATTAAAAAAGTAAAATGTAAAACAACATCTATGCTTCACTTCATATGAAAAACAAAAGTAATACATGTATCCATACCAAAGGAGGATGGAGTCCTCTACATCCTATTCCTACAAATATATTATTGAAAACATGATGATTTAGTTCATGTCTATTTTAACATATTTTTATCAACACCCGTTTAGAAGATTTTCAGGATCCAAATGTCAATGGCCCAAATTTGTGTCTGTATATGATCCTGATCATGTTTCACATATTAACCCTAAGCCCTTCCCACAGCAATGAACTGAACTATGTGGAATGCTAAGAAAGGCAATCATGATGGAGGACCATATTTCTAATCACAAAATTTTTTTTCCTTCTAAATTTGGATACGAGGCCGTAAAAAAATAAACAAGCAAAAACGGAACATCATCTGGATCAATCAAAAAATAAACATAAAACATCCGGAAGAAAATCAGACATTTAGGAAAACTAACTTACAGAAAATTCTTCTGTTTCCTTCCACACACGAGAATATTCAATATCTTGTGAATCATTTAACTCAAGCTGATCTAATCCAGACTCACAAAACTTCACAAACATGGAGTATCTATCAACATCATGAGACTCTTCATTTGAAGATTCTGGATATGAATAAGGTTCATTAATCAAACGATTTCTAGCCCAGGTGGAACCTGCAAAAGTATAATAATATAAATTATATAGCCATATGCAAGATAGAAACAAGAACTTTCTATTAGCTGGCCTACAACTATACTATAGGAGTCAATAAAAGCACAGGTTTCTCTTTCCATAATTCTAGGGTGGGGGATTTCTAGGTCCTTGCGATTTATATTGCCAGCAACAGCAAACCATGGAATTTCAAATGATACTTAGAAGATTTCATAGAGAGAAAACAACTTTAACTTCATACACTGATAAGCCAACTACAGCAAACTGGGATTCAAGAAATGAAAGACCTACAATTTTTCTGAGAGAAAGATTCAGCACTATCAATCGAATCTGCATCCAAAATCAGGATCCTTCTGTTGTGTTGGCGGCGTATAGCCTTGCCTTGACGGGCTATGGAAGGGTTTCTAAATATGGTTTCAGGATAGTACCGGAACAGAACCTTCAACAGAATCACCATGATCAGTGAAACTTTAGTAAAAAATTAACTGATTCATACATTTTACTCACTAAACGTAGTTATGGCTCATGGTCACAATAATATTCAGCACAGCTAACAACTGACTTAATCAAAGGAATGCTACAGCTAAATTTAAATATAGGTTGCAGATAAAAATTCCCCCAAAACATGATGCGGTCTGTACCATCTGAAAGGAAGCACGAAATGCATGAAGCTCAAAATTGTGGAGGCCAGCCGCTTCTCCCAATGTCTCCATCTATCTGGACTCTAATGAAATTAATCAAGGTTAGATAGTTGATCCTCACTGAAAGGCACTGGAAATATTATGTACTGCACATGTTTATTTTGTAAGAAAGGGCGAATTAATAAGAGCATATGAAAACATTTATCCAAACATGGTCCAAAATATTATCTGAAGCAGCACCCTACAAAACATAATAATGCACTACCGGTATCTTTCATTGGAGGTAGAAAATTGAGAAACTAAGTCTACTATGTAGAATATAGATTTCCCAATTTTGTTGTTGGATCAGCTGCACCAAATGAAATTTTATGCACCTTGGGATCTTAAATCCAAGCAATACCAAGCCAAAATACAATTTAGCACTGTATTAAAAGACATATCAAAACGAAAGCTACCTGACATGCGAGATCACAGGCATTTCTTCCTAGCCTGAAACTTGCAGATTTAGTGCCTTTGCTCATTGGAAAACCATATAGATTATCTGCCTCTGCGGTGTCATCTTCAGATAATAAGTTATAACAACAACCAATTCTTATCACTGCTTTAACTTCATCACATTCCATGAATGTCCTAGATACAAATAACAAGATTTTAGTCCAATTAATTTGGACATGTGGACATGTGGTTACAATCAACTTCAATTACTAGCGAAATTATTCAGAAATTTATACATGCAATTTTTACAGGCAAATTCATCTATCTTAAACCTTTTCTAGTCCAATTAATTTGGAACTAACTTCATAACTTGTGACCTGATTGCAGCAAGTGCATCATCAATCAATGCAAAGGAAATTAAGTTTCATTAGTAACTTTAGGATTCCACTCATAAAATACAGGGTAGATGAACAAAATCTGAGGCCAATGCTGCTTGATACACAACATACTAAGGAAATACTAGTTTCAGGGGAATTAAAATATTCAAGGGGAAAAGAGGCGAACATATTGAGCCTACTTCATGTTTTTTCTTCCGATTCATGCCTTGCGAAATTACGTTATTCAGTTCCGCTACTCTCACACCTGGGAAAGCCTAGAAAAACAAATGAAAAATCTCAACCCAAAATCCATGCTCATAATGACTTCTGGTAAATTTGCTAGGTAGTAGAAAACAAATATAAGGACGAAAAAATAAGCTGATTGTATCAGTAAAATTCCAGAATGCATCCACAGAATGTTCTGTTCTCAGCTCACTGCGGCTGAACCAAATAAAACATGATGCCATGTTCCACTAAACTAACATGTTTCAGCCTCAACAATGTCACAGCTAATAACGAAGGAATCTAAGCCGGAAATACCTTCTGTATATCTGCCTGGTTGCGAGGAAGACTAAGGGACCTCACTGTGCGCACATATTCCTTGAGTGAAGCAGGCCAATGATCCTGGCATCATGTAAACTTAGACTGATTTAAAAATTACATCAGCCACATTCGCAAATGAGACACTATACTGTGCAAAGCATCATGATTAATTACCGATTATGTCCATTTCCCCTCCTAGTGAACAATTAGTCAGGCTTCATGAATTTATGCGGAAAACAGTAAACTTACATAAGGCAAAACCAGCCACCGACCACAAAGCAGACGATATAAAAGCACAAAACCAATAGAATGAAGAAATATCTGGACCACACCAGAAGGAATTTGCATCAGTTTCTCGACAGGCTCTCTACGCAGGCAATCCATCCACTCTCCATCAACTGCTTCCCACAGTCTATCCTGTTTATATTCCATCAAATTAACACACAACAAACATACATGAAGCAAAAGAGTTTGTTAATTGCTTTAATTTAATCGAATAGTCAGGAAATTCACCTTGTAGAAGTTGACGACGTGAGCATCTAGGAAAAATCGGTAACGTTTGAGGAAGTCTATTATGCCATGGATCCACTCCAGAGTTTCGCTTGTCGTCCTGCACGAGTATCTGCGATCACCGTCTCCGCCGCCGCCGCCAGCCATGCCGCCGTCCTACTGCGGCAGCTAATCTTGCTGAGTTCTTAAAATTTACCACTGCTGTTTTTGAATTTTTTTTATTACTATTTCTCCCATTTTCGGCCCAACAGAATACAACTTGGGTTTCCTAAGTTGGGCAGGGGCATATGTTGGGCCTGATGAAGTGTAGGCCCATAATAGAAATAAATGAGCTTAAGCTTTTCAAGTTTGAAGCCTTTACCACATTATTTGAGATATTTAATACGATTATTATCTTTAAAATATAAATAACTTTATAAAAATTTTACAATAATGAATCCGACATCACAACAGTATCTAATTCGATTTTGACAATTTTGGTGGTTCCTGGACAAGCACGATGGTATTTTATCACACGTGGTGGGCATCACAACATATCAATTATTATACATCAGATATTATTTCATTCTCTATCCTTTATAATTAGACTTATTTTTCAGTGTGTGTGTGTTTGTGTTTGTGTTTGTGTTTGTGTGAAAGAGAAAACTAGAATTCCAAGTTATTTTGATTTGGGTTGGGGGGTCAATGAAATGTGACATAGCTGTCAAAATCCTTGAGTGATGTCCAATAATTGGCTGGGATTTGCGGCTCTCCGCGCCACCACATTTTGCCGTTTCCGGGAAGCAAGGTACATTCAAATCTCGGTGCTCCGGCGACGGAGTTAGCAACTATTAACTCTGCCACGTGTCTACAGCCCAGCTGTTGTATTATCTGGAAAATTTGTGGCCATGCATATTCAAATTAAACATAAATGTGTGGTACTCCCTCCGTCCCGGACTACTCGCACATTTCCTTTTCGGCACGGAGATTAAGGAATGAGTGTATAACAAAGTCAACAATTGCGGCTGTAGGTGATAATTTTTACTAAAAATGGAAAGAGTGCAAATAACTTGGGACGCCAGAAAGGAAATAAGTGCAAGTAGTCCGGAACGGAGGGAATATTATTTCTAGTACATAATAGCAAAGGTAGAACATAAAACTCATGGAATCGGACACATTGGTAAAGGTCATTTTAGGCATGATCATCGTTGATAATGTATGACGACAAATGATTAACAAAAGTAAACATCTATCGAGAATACTGAGACTGCCTAAGAGCATCCGCATCGCGTTTCGATGCGGGCTCGATCTCGTCTTTCCGAGACGAGACCGCATCGAGACAGCGATGCAAGATCTCGTCTCGTCCCCATTTCGTCCCGTAGCTCGCCCGGAAGAAGAAGCTGGCGAGCTCCCGTTGGTCCGTGACGCCCACTCGCCGGCCCGCGAGTGGGCGTCTTTAATTTCCGTTGCAAATGTTTTTTTTTTGTTTTTTTTAAAAAAAATTCAGGAAAAATTCGAGAAAAAAATCCCAACATTATACTAGCCATTTATAGTCGTTTTTTACAAATTTTTTACAACATCCATCGTAACTGGGAGGAAGTCGCTGCAAGGTTGGTACGCGATTACTTCTGTGAGAACCCGGTATGGGGAGATACAAACTTCCGCCGCCGTTTCCGCATACGGAAACCGCTATTTATGCATATCGCAAATACATTGGCAGCCCGGGAAGAGTACTTCCAAGAAGGGTTCGACGCCGTTGGCCGTCTCAGTCACACGACGCTCCAGAAATGTACTGCAGCAATCCGTCAGCTTGCTACTGGACAAACGACGGATTTGTTCGACGAATACCTGCTCATTGGGGAAATCACTGGGATACTGTGTTTGATGAACTTATGCAAAGGCGTCCGGACAGCCTTCACCGACGAATTTCTCCGGAAGCCAAGCACCGCAGATTGTCAGTTTATGCTCCGACTTCACGAAGAAGTGCACGGATTCCCCCGGATGCTTGGCAGCGTCGATTGCATGCATTGGCAATGGAAGAATTGCCCTGGGGCGTGGAGGGGGGTCATACACGAGCGGACACAAAGGCACCCACCCCACTGTTATACTCGAGGTCGTTGCCGACTACCGGCTATGGATTAGGCCTGCGTATTTCGGGGTCCCTGGATCGAACAACAACGTCAACGTGCTCAACCAATCCGATCTCTTCAGCGCAGTTTTGAATGGTAAAGCGTCGGCCATCAACTTCATCGCTAACAACCGCCAATATAAAATGGGGTACTATCATGCCGACGACATCTATCTGAAGTGGCCAACCTTCGCGAAGACGTTCAACAGACCGATGAACGAAAAACATGCTCTTTTTGCGCAGAAGCAAGAGGCTGCTTGCAAGGATTTGGAGAGAGCGTTCGGGGTTCTCCAAACTCGATTCAACATTATCAAAGCCCCGGCTCGTACGTGGTTTATGGAGAATATGGTCGACATCATGTATGCGTGCATAATCTTGCACAACATGATTGTCGCCGACGAAGGACCTGAGGCGCGAAATTGGTTCGACCCTGAAACCCCGGGAAGCTCTACCGCAAGTAGTCCGCCTCGCAGTGGAGTGCATCCTTCTTTGCAAGAGCGGCTGTCTGTTCGGGCAAGGACACGTGATTCTACCTCCCACGCCCAATTCCAGGAGGATCTAATGGAGTACATTTGGGCAAAATTTGGCAACCAGTAGACGCACATGATCATCATTAGACAACTCTTTTTCTGCTTCTTTGAGTTTTAAATTATGTATTTTTTATTTTTTAAGGATTTTATTAATGTGGTTTTTTATTTTTTTAGAATTTTAAGATGTAATTTTATTTTATTTAATGAAGTGTGTTTTTATTAATTGAATTTGTTGAAAATAAAAATAAAAAAATAAATTGAATGAGTAGTTAAGAGATGAGATGGTTAAGAGACGGTTAACAGATGGAGGGATGCAGATGATGTCTCTTAGTTAAGAGATGGGGTGAAAAGTACAGTGGGGCCCATGAATAGTGAAGAGATGAGACGGTTAAGAGACAGGGATGCGGATGGCCTAAGGTGGCTCATCATATGACGATCAATCCTGTGAGTCTGTGACACCACCTAGATTTTCCATCTATTCCCTTCGTCCCACATTAGTAGTCACATTTTGTGTGGTACAAGTTTCAAGAAATGTAAAGAATAGTGAGTTGGAAAAGTTAGTGGAATATGAGATCCATATTTTTATATTGATTTTATGATAGAATGTGAGGGAAGTGAGTTAATAGAATGTGGGACCTACTTACCATTTATAGTAAAAGTGAAATGTGACTCTTATTGTGGGACAGACCGAAATGGCAAAATGTGATTTTTATTATGGGGCGGGAGAATTATTTTGTAAATCAAAACGTTAGATATCATGAGTTCTATCAGGTCGTTCGATTTTCATGCAACACAACATCTAAACATAATTTTGCAACTAGTATCAAATTAAATTAAGAAATACTCCCTTCGTTCCATTCAAAATGATGACCTTTCTTTTTTTATTTATCTCGGTTTAAAATGTTCATTTTTTACTTTTAGAATTAACTCTATCGCTTCTCTTTTCTTAATTAAATATTTACCTATATTTTCTCTTTAGTGCATGCCACTCAATAACTCATCCAAAATCTCGTATCAGTCGATAATATGATATTTTAACCGGAATGGGGAGTAAATTATTGTTTGTACAAATAAATAAACAAAATTTACTCTTCAATCGAGATTAAACCGTTTGTGGTACGACAGTACCCTAAATAATACTTATCATATTGTAGTATTAGAATATTTATCTAGATCTGCGACTATAAAATATGTACAGAATAATAATTAAAAAAAGCAGACACGAATAGGAAAAAAAATTACACTGGATGTTAAATGTTAATGATGAGTATATTCCAACAAATGGATGAGAAGCTGGGAGAGTTAAAATTATGATTTAACACAATTATAAACTACTGTAGTTTAAGATGCTTTATCCGCAGGAGTATATTCCCTTTTTCACCATAAGCATTTTTGTATAAAATAAACACAATATATTTTAATGTCACGTGCCATGTGAAAAAACAAACAAAACTATAATGTAGGAGTATATAATTTCAATTTTAGCAACTAGATGCATACTAATATAACTGACCACTAAAATATTTTCTCAGCTTTAATCCTTCCAACTAAAAAATACTATTCGATTTATAACGCTTTAGAGATATTCCAAATCTGTCATTTCAACATCTACCACTGAAATATATTATGTGAATAGTGTTGAAGGTTTTCATGTGAAGGGTTGTCGAAAGAGAAGACAGAATTGAAAGTTTTCAGTTTTCACCAGAGGAAAACAAATCAGTTTTCAAATAGTTTATTTTTATTATTAATAATTTTATTCTATTTGTTAGATCGTGCATATATCAACATGTTTTACTTTAGAAACACTTCATTTCGTTGTCCGACTTTACTAAGCGGATGCAAATCATATTTTATTAAATTAATTAAGATTTTAGTTGAATATTCAAGTTGAAAATAGTTTGATAAAATGCTCAAAATTGGGAACACGGAACATGATTAACGATTAACAAAGAAAATATATCATCCTAATAAAAGATTTAGTTTAGATATAATGTTGAAATTCGATTTAATCATGCTATGATAGCTTCACTCTACCAACTAAATATCCACCATGTCCCTTAAAAATAGATCATATTTGTCAATTTGGAATGTCCCTTAAAAATAGACCAATTTCATTTAAGGAAATTTTTTTCTCTTAAATAATGTGGGTCTTATATTTTCCACTAACAACACTCCAATCACTTTTTAGTTCGAACTCTTTCTTACTTTACCAATTGTGTATTAAGTCGTGCTGCTTCAAATATTGTCTATTTTGCTAGAGACGAATGAAGTATGAAATTCGATATAATTTTGGACATAAATATAAAGGTACATTTTGAAACAAGACCTCTTTAATGTGAGTTAGCTAATTTCACAAATAACGTACAAAAAGAAATAAACAAGTGTAGAAACAACTAACAATCTAAACAAGAATGCGATACAGATGTGATGACTCTCATCACATGTAAAATATGTTAGCACGAGTAAAGGATACTACCTCTGTCCCCAAAAATTTGTCCCACTTTGACCCGGCACGAGTTTTAATAAATGTGATGGAAAGTGAGTTGAAAAAGTTAGTGGAGTGTGAGATCCTACTTTTATATATTAGTTTTATAATAAAATGTGAGTATGAATGAGTTAGTAGAATATGAGGTCCACTACCAAAAATGGTAAAAATGAAATTTGATAAATTTTGAAAACAGACGAAAATGAAAAACTGAGAGTACCCACAATGGGGCGCCCGATGGCGTCCATCGTCCTCGGGCGCGGTTGATGACACCATTGTGGGTGCCGGCCATAGGGCGCGCCCGATACATCGTCCGCGGCGTATGGCGCGGACGATGGCCTATCGTCCGCGCCATCGTCCGCCCCACTGTGGGATCGGCGGACGATGGTCGAGGACGATGACACGCGTTTTTTATTTTTCAATTTAAACCTCGTTTCTCATTCACTTTTCATACGAACATATCGCCTCTCTCATTTCGCTCATCTCTCACGAATCTACCTCTCTCGCATACCAAAATGAACCACGGCGACGACACCAATAGTTCTAGTTCCTCGGAGTCAAGTACTTCGACACCTGAAGCCTTAGATGCAGCCGTTGAAGAGGCCATGGCGGAATGCTTTGAGGAAATGCAGCGCGAGGAGGCGGAGGCGGCGGCGGCAACGGCGGTGGCACCGAGCAGGTCCATAGGCATATTCGACGTCGGACGTATGTCCCACGCGACCACGCGGCAGCTCACCAACGTCTGGTTGAAGACTATTTTGCCGATCGACCACGGTGGGGACCGACTGTTTTCCGCCGCCGGTTTAGAATGTCGCGTTGCCTTTTTCTCAGTATTGTTCGGACGTTGTCGTCACGCGATGAATACTTCACATATCGAGAAGACGGCATCGGCAAACCCGGCCTTACACCATTGGAAAAGTGCAAGGCTGCAATCCGTCAGTTGGCCTACGGCACCACGGCGGACATATTCAACGAATACCTCCACGTCGGTGAAACAACATGCCGCGAGTGCCTGAAAAGCTTTTGTAGGGGGTTGTGGAGGCCTACGACGACACATATTTGCGCAAGCCGACTGTCATTGATTGCCAGGGCCAGATGAAGATGCACGAGACGGTGCACGGCTTTCCTGGGATGCTAGGGAGCATCGACTGTAAGCACTGGCAGTGGAAGAATTGTCCGATGGCTTGGAGAGGCCAATTCACTAACGGTTACAAGGGCAGCCACCCGACGATGATCCTCGAAGCCGTCGCTGACTATCGGCTCTGGATCTGGCATGCTTACTTCGGCGTAGCCGAGTCGAACAACGACATTAACGTCCTCAACTCAACCACCCACTTCACCGAGCAATGTAACGGCAACGACCCGGTCATCGAGTTCACTGCCAACAAGCGCCAATACCACATGGGGTACTACTTGGCGATGGCATCTGCCCACGGTGGCCTGTTTTTGTGAAGACGATCAGCTGCTCAATTGGTGAGAAAAGGGTTTTATTTGCGCACAAGCAGGAGTCGGCGAGGAAGGATGTCGAGCGGGCATTTGGTGAGCTCCAAGCGCGGTGGGCAATTGTGAAAGGGACGACTCGTTTCTGGTTCAAGGTCATCTCGGACGTCATGTATGCGTGCATTATCATGCACAACATGATAGTCGAGCATGAAGGTGGGAGCATCACCGAGTGGAACGATGATGACGGTGCATCTAGCTCGTCCAGCACGGCGACCGAGCCCCCGCTAGAGGATTGCCGTCGGGCTTCGATGAGGTTCTAGCTAGACAGGCCTCAATGTGCAACCAACAAGATCATGGTCAGCTCATGAACGACATGGTTGAAGAAGTGTGGGCCCGTAACCATCGTCGATGAGTTTGCGTATTTTTTTTAATTCGTATTGTAATGTATTAATTTTTATAAATGAAATGAAGTTTTTTCCTAATTTTTGTAGTTATTTAAATATTCAAATAAAAAATTGATGACGTGGCGCGCCATAGGGTGCCTTAGGGCGCCCCACTGCAGGTGGAGGTTAGAAGGATAAAACTGATAACGTGGTGCGTCATAGGACGCCCCACTGCTAATGGTCTTAGGCAAATTTTCAGGGACGGATGTTGTAGCAAATAGAAGATCATAGGAGATGAAATCTGGAGAGAGATAAAGAGAAAGAGAAAAGAATATAAATGTGAGAGAGTGAGTGAGGCGTGTGAGAGTAAAAAGACTTTTCGGTAACCGTGTGGAACAACACGTGGCAACAATCATACAGTTCTTAGATAAGTATGAGTCGAAAGAGGATCTGATACATTTGGTTCACACGTAAAATAAATAATTATGATGGGCCGTATGGGCCCAATGCCCCAAACATCACAATGTGTACATTAGATTATGACAATTAATGAGAATACTATTCCAAAAAAATCGATAAATTATCCTATTTTTTATGTATTTGAAAGTTGGAGACGAGATATGCTAAATTTGGCATGAAAAATATCACGTGATGTATCAGTGAGGGGACACCGCTGCAGCAAAAAAGAACCTCTGTATGTATACAAATCAATCATTTCTCTTTCCATTTTTCAGTATAATATTTTTCGGACAATCATGATATTTAGGCATTCATTCGTTTTATAACACGGTAGTACTCAAATTTTCCGGAGGTTCTACTTTAAATACCAAAACTCATTTTAATTAAATTTATCTTCAATTAGCATAATTATATGTGTTTCCCTCAAAATTGAATCCTAGTCATGCACTCGTATAAAACCAAATAATTATTAACTTAATTATAAAATTCTATCGCAATACTTAATTAATACTCCATTCGTTCCTTGTTAATAGAAGCGCTTCTTTTCAGCACGGAATTTAAAAATAGTGTGTTAAGTGAATAGTGAATAAAGTAAAAAAGATGGTCACTTTTTGCCAAAAATAAAAATGATTCAAATAACTTGAAACTTCTCAAAATAGTAAAGAGACTCTATTGACACGGAACGGAGGGAGTAATTAATTGTCAGAAAAGCACAACGTTCTTTTGAATTTACTAGTTTCAAATACTAATTGCTAAAGTACTATAATTACAACTTGGCATTTTCAATTTTCGCATTTATGGTATCCCAATAAAATGAAGTGTTTCGAAATTTTAGTGAAATAAAACTATTTCAAACATATTGTATGCCTATTCTAGCAATTCACTTTTTCTCAATATAGTAATTACAGCCTCAATTGGGTACCCAATATATGCAAATAAGCACAACCGATCAAAAAAAAATTATATTCATATTTTCCTTTACATTCATGTATAGGCTTCCCTCTAGAAGGAGTAAAAATTTCATGATCCTTCCACACCATGGTGGCATAATGATTTTGTATGCCTCACCAATAACTCTTTGACAATTGAAATAAAAAAGGGTCCACATGCCACATCACTTTAACATAAATTAGGAAACTTATAGGTAAATTTGGATACATCCATTTAATCATTTTATGGAAAGTTGAATAATATTTAATATAGAAATTATATTTATATGAAAAATGAGTTGAAGTTAATATACTAGTACAATTTATATATGGAAATTATACTTATATGGAAGGTTGAATAATATTTAATCTCATAATATAATAGTACTAATATACAAGACATCTCTTTTATAAAATAATAATATTTTCAGATTATATTAATATTTCATTTTTTAATTTTTATTTTCTTGTGTTAAAAGTTATTGATTATTTTACATGCTAATAAATCTAATGAAAATTATAATAGTACTAATATACTACAATACATCTCTTTTATAAAATAATAATATTTTCAAATTATATTTATATTTCATTTTAATTTTCTTGTATTAAAAATTCTTGATTTTTACATGCTAACAAATATAACGAAAATTATGGTAACAAAATATAACTTACAGTCATAATTTTTATTTATGAGAATTTTTCTTATATATATAAATACTAAAAAAATTTAAAAGATCTTATCCATAATAGTATGATTTTTTTCTTATATATATAAATACTAAAACAATTACTTTTATGTGTATAATATTATTATATTATGATATCAATATGCATATATAAATTGTACTAGTATATTAACGTCAATTTATAGTTTATATGATATAATTTCTATATTTAATTTATTACACTTTCCATAAATAAAATGATTAAATGGATGTCTCCAATTTAGATATAAGGTTGCCAAATTTATATCCAAGTGATGAGGCATGTGGACTCTTTTCCTTTCCAATTGTCAAAGAGTTATTGGTGAGACACACCAAATCATCATGCCACCATGGTGTGGAAGGACCATGAAACTTTTACTCCTATAGAAGACGATACTACTAATTTTACTATAAATTCTATAATCACATAAAAAAGAGAGAGGGGGGCATAGATCCAAAACCAAAAGCACAACGCTTTTCAAAATATTGTTTGGATTGTAGGGGTGAAATATAAATAAAGAAAAACGCATAGAACATCCAAACTTTATCACATTCTTTGTTTGATGCAATAAATACATCCAAACTTTATCACATTCTTTGTTTGATGCAATAAATACACCTATTTTTTATATGGGTTGTCAATATTTGCCTTCACACATGTACCAATTCCCAAAATCCAATTTTATTATTGTTTTCTACTTAAGATTTTTGGCCTTATGAACATATAGCTCAATTCAATGTTTTTCTATCTCCAAGTACAAAAATATTAATTTTTTACTTATTTCTAGTAAGAGTATAAACATACCAAAACAATCTAACATTAATTCAAAAATTAACTACTTCGATTTGTCTCTTTTTAAACTGATCAAAATATGTCATCAAGTTCATGTCTTCACCGATCATGGATTCGGACACGAAGTACATGATGGTGGAGAAGTGAACATAGAGAAGATCGCAAGGCAAAAGAGGACCGAACAAACAACATTAAATTGTATTTATTGTTTTACAAAGCCAACATGCAAGACATTTATAAAATAACTATGGAACAATCACTACAAAAAACTTGTTCTTTAAGGATATAAAAATCAAGATGCAATATGGATTCGAAATTTTTTGAATTTAGGATGCAAAAGAATGTGTTCATACGTTAAGGACAAATTAACTTAACCATTTACTTTTTTAGGACGTTTTCATTTGCGTCCTCCAATTTTAGTTGAAGCACTAGTAATAAGGACGTTTTTTTAAGCGTTGGTGGTATATTTAGAAACGCAAGTCTTAAATTTCATTAAAAAATTATCTTTAATGATTTTTTTTGTTGTAGTGAAATAAAATGTATGGCATTTTTCTCAATAGTTTAGTTGGTTACACTTTCAATAATGTGCACTTTTTTAGGATTTAAATTGTCAATTTTTAGCTTTCAATAAGTTGTAAGTTTAGTAATGATAAAATTTTCTTTATTCTAATGAATTAGCATTTTTTATTAAAAAATGTACTCCATAGTTTATATAAATTGAAAAAATTAGTACTCCATTAAATAAGAGAAATGAAAATTTCAAGAAAATGTCATAAGGTTCGGCTCTGTTACCATTCAAGTGAATTTTTTCACTGACATTTTTTTTGATGTGACCATATGTAGAAGTTAGGAGATTGTCACGGTAGTATAATTAGGACGATTAATAATTTTTTTATGTGTGTGAGTCTTATGGCAATTTAATTAATTGATTCAAGTGGATATGTATTTTTCATGGTAATTAAGTACTCCATAATTTGTAACGCGATAATTTGTTAATTTTATGGAATTGAATATTTTAATTAAGGTTAAATTATAAATACATGACTAGGGTTATGATCATAGATGATAGGTTTGATATTTAACACCAAACTTATACAGATGCAAAAACAGTAAATTTAGAGACTCTTTTGCTATAAATGTTCGATCTTGAGTTCTTGATAATTCACACGAATAATTCTAAGATATACTATATTATTAATGTTTTTAAGTTGGTCTCCGACATATGCGAATCTTGTAGTAATTTTTTATGTTTGCCCCAAAAGTAGTGTAGGAAGCTTTTGTGAATCTCTCTAATTACTAAGTACATAAAAATTGCCCCAAAAATTACTATATATCAGTACATTTTTATTTTAGTAGTCATACTATTCCGGTATAATTTTTGTTTTTTTCTGTAATTACAACTAATTACTTTAAAGTACTTGATGCATATATAAAGATAATTTAGTCTTAGAGCATCTCCAAAGGGTGAGGTAGATAGAGAGGTAAAGTTGGATAACAACCGTATTTACCTTTTTTCCATGAAAAATCATTCTCCAAGGGTAGAGGTATTTGAAAAGGTATTATACATTTTCCCAATTTGAAGAGGTATCTTTACCTCTCCATCAATGGAAAGGTAAAATCTTATAAGAGCATCTCCAATGGTCGGCGTCACCACCGGAGCGCCGATTTTTCGCCCACGCCGGTTTGACGCCGAACCATTGGAACCGGCGTGGGCGAAATCGGCGTCAAAATCGGCGTCGCCATGCCGATTCCCGCGCTGACGCCGGTTCCCACGCCGATCCTCACGGGCGCCATTGTGGCTCCCGGATCGGCGCCAAACCGGCGTCGGATTTAAATATTTTTTTTTTTTTTTCGCAAAACACAATATATACGCGCGTTGAACCTCATTTTCATTCGCACCACTTGTTTTAACGAGTACTCTCTCTCTACCTTACTTTCTGTACAAGATCAATAACGAGCAATGGAGAACAACTACGAAGGTACTCCAGTTAATCCCGGGGGATGGTCTCAGACTCCCCCGGCTCCCGGTGTAGGAGGAAGACTGCAGGAGGATTGCGGAAAGAGCCTACCCCGATCCGGATAAGAAGTACTATGAGTTCACCTACTGGAACTGCTACGTTGTGCTCAACGAGTCGGAGAAATTCCGGGCAGGCGTCGACGCTGGCTGGCCGAAGAGGCAGAGACTGAACTATACCGGAGATTATAGCGGCAGCAGCGGTGGTTCGTCAGACCTCCCCGAGACGGCCCAGGAGGTCCCGACTCCTCGGTCGTTCGGTCGCCGACCTCGCCCGGTTGGGCAAAGGCGGGCGCAGCAGGTTGCGAGGGGGGGCACACCGAGTTCCCAGGATGTCCATTCGGCATCCCCCCTCGGCAGGTCTACCGAGGAGCTCAAATTCTTCGCGCGCCAACAAACGCGCGCTCAAATGGTGAAGACCTTAGCCGACTTCCAAGCGGCGGTGGACCCCGAGGTGAAGGATTTTCTTCGCGTATTGCTCCAGAGCCAGCGTGAAGAACTGGAGGCGATGAGGAGGGACACCGGCGGGAATAGCCGCGGCGTAGGTGGCGACGGAGGCGGCGGCGACGGCAGTGAAGAAGCGTTGGGCGACGACGGAGACGAGGACGGCGGCGATGAGTGATTTTGTTTTACTTTTTTAAATTAATGTACTTTTTACTTTTTGTAATTTTTTTAAATTGTTGTACTTTTTTTTAAAAGTAATGTACTTTTTAAATTTTAATATTATTATTCGAATTTTCCGTATTTGTCTCGTAAATTAAATTATGTATGTTGATACAATTGTAAATTAAATTATATAATTGTTATTAGTGATGTGGATAGGTAGTGTGAAGGCTATTTGATGGCTATTTGATGTCCAGTTGATGTGGCAAGCTGATGTGGCAGGAGAATTGTAGTGCTGATGATGTGGCAGTGTGAAGGCTATTTGACGGCTATTTGACGTCCGCCAGCATTGGAGATGCTCTAACTATCATTTTTGCCTTCTTCTCATGAAAAATCATTTTCCAAGGGAGAAGGTATGTGAGAAGGTATCGCACTTTATATTTTTTAATGCATTTTGTAGTATTATTTTATTTTAAAAAAAATCATTTACCTCTGATTTTGTCGGGACGGCCCTGCTAAGGACATAGTGTCTGGTGCACGCACACATGTCACGATGTGCAAGCCATCACACATCTTCGCAAGTTGTGCACGGTGGGCGGGTGATCTACATCGCGGTGTGCCCTCCATATGCACGCTGGGACGTGTTATGAGGATTGGGGCAAAACTGCACAATCAGTTCAGTTCGGTTACCAATATACTGTTCGGCGATTAGGGACCGATATGCTGTTCGGTGATCTGACGAACTGCAATCATGCTCGGTGATTGGTCGAGTTTGTAGTCGTGCTCAGGGATTAACCGAGCTCAATGTTCGGTGTTGAGCTCGGTGCTCAGTGCTCGGTGTTGGTGCTCGGTGTTGGCCGAACTTAATCGGTGTTGGTGCTCGGTGTTGGCCGAACTTAAACGAGTTCGGAGTTGACAGTTGTTATTAACTGATGCACGTCGTCGGATGCGACTAGTTAGTTAGCTTTAAATGAAAGCCGTTAGGTTTGAACTAGTTGTTAGATAAGTGTTAGTTAAATAGAGCCGAGCTGTGAAAAAAGAAGAAGAATTTTTCATCCATGAGTTTTGTAATCTTCCACACAAATAAAACACAAGATTTCCATTGACTCTCCAAGAATTGTTTTTGCTTATTCATTTTCATATCAAGTATTCGTTCTTCTCGTTCCGGAATCGATCTCGTTGTGATAACAAGATTGAGTCGCGTATCTGATAGCATCTCAAATTGGCGCCGTCTGTGGGAATCGAAGAAGGACGACGAATTCAACAATGTCTACCGCAAAGTTCGACGTTGAGAAATTCACCGGCGAAAATGATTTCGGCCTGTGGAGATTGAAGATGAGAGCTGTTCTGATGCAGCAAGGCGTCTGGGATTATGTGAAATCCAAGACGGACAAAAAAGAGATTCAAGGGATGGATGCGGCGAAATGTCAAGAACTGGAATACAAGGCGTATAGCTCGATTGTCTTGTGCCTCAGCGATAGAGTCTTGAGGGAGGTTCAGAAAGAGGATGATGCCGCGGGAGTGTGGGAGAAATTGGAGAAAATATATATGGAGAAGTCAATCTCCAATAGGTTGCATCTCAAGCAAAGATTGTTCAACTTTAGATTTTCTGACTCCAAGAATCTGGCGGATCAGCTGGAAGATTTTCGAAAGTATATAGATGATCTTGAGGGTGTGGATGATCCCATGAAAGATGAGGATAAAGCTTTGATGTTATTGAATGCTCTGCCTCAGAGTTTTGAGCAATTCAAAGACTCAATACTTCTTGGAAGGGATTCGAAAGTGACTTTGGAGGAGGTATTTTCTGCATTAAAGCTGAAGGCAATGCAGAAATGTGTCAGCAAGCCAATCGATCAAGCTGCTGAAAGCCTCAATGTGAAGGCAACTTCAAAGAAACAATTCAAATTCAAGAAACCCCCATCTGACAAGTGGAAGCCAAGATCATCTAAGGAAGGAGATCAAAAGGAATCTAGAAGCTGCTTCTGGTGTAAGAAACCAGGACACATCAAGCAAAATTGTTTTGCTTGGAAGAAAAAGCAATCTGAAAATCACAAAGGAGATGGTACAGCAGCTATCACTGAGGAAATTGAAGAGGCAAGAGCTCTCAATGTGGTGGAGGATAGCCCATTATCAAGGCTATGGATCATGGACTCAGGCTGCAGTTTCCATATGTCCTCCAATCTCGACTGGTTCCAAGATTTAAAGGAATCTGAAGGCTCGGTGTTGCTGGGAGATGACCATGTGTGTGATGTAAGGGGTGTTGGGAGCATATGTTTGAGGATGGACAATGGAATTTTCAGAACTCTCACTGATGTGAGATACATCCCATCCATTAAAAGGAATCTTATATCCTTGGGTCTTCTTGAGAAGAATGGCTACGAATTGACTCTCTTTGGTGGAGAGATGCTTGTCAAAAAGGATGGCCAAATGATCATGAAGGCTGTCAGAAACAATGTGCTCTATTATCTGAAAGCTGAGGCAGTTGCTGGAACAGCTAACAACACACAAAAGACCATCAATTGGCATGCTAGGCTGGGCCATGTGGGGGACACTGGGCTGATGCAGCTGGTAAAGCAAGGCATTATTCAGATGGCTGATTCAGAGATACAAAGAGCCATTGGATCGTGTGAAGAATGCATTCTTGGCAAAAACAAGAAGCTGCCATATGGAGTGGGCAAACATAACTCAACACAACCTCTCCAATATGTTCACAGTGACATATGGGGCCCTGCACCAGTAAATAGCATTGGAGGAGGCAGGTATTTCTTATCATTTGTTGATGATTTTTCAAGAAAGGTTTGGATAATGATCATGAAAGAAAAGTCAGAGACCTTCAAGAAATTTCAGGAGTGGTGTACTGCAGTTGAGCTAGAAAAGGGGAAGCCTTTGAGATGCCTAAGAACTGACAATGGGCTGGAGTTTTTGTCCCATGAGTTTGATGAGTTTTGCAAGAGAAAAGGAATTAAAAGGCATAGAACGGTGCCTCACAACCCACAACAAAATGGGGTCGCCGAGAGAATAAATAGAACCATTCTTGAAAGGGTAAGATGCATGTTGATAGCATCTGGAATGTCAAAACCATTTTGGGCAGAAGCAGCCTCCACAGCTGTTGTTTTAATCAACAAATGCCCCTCTGCTGCCATTGAAAATCAGACTCCGGATAGTAGATGGTATGGATCTTATGGAGACTATTCAAAATTAAGACCATTTGGGTGTAGAGCATATGCTCACATCAAACAAGGAAAGCTGGAACCAAGGGCTCTCAGATGTGTGATGATAGGCTATCAGGTTGGAGTTAAAGGTTACAGATTATGGTGCTGTGAGGAAGGGAATAAGAAGGTTGTCATCAGTAGGGATGTTATTTTCAGGGAATCTGAAATGCCTTTCTTCATGAAGCAAGTTCAGACTGTTGAGTTTGAGGTGGAGGGTCAGAGGGAATCCTCATCTGATGCTGTAAGAAGTCCACCAGATACTGTGAGAAATTCACAAGAAACCAGTGTTGGTGGATCCTCTGAACATGAAAGTAACATCAAGACTCCACAGAGACTGGTTGCAAGAGACAGAACCAGAAGAAGGATCAAGCTCCCTTCCAGATTTCAGGATTTTGATATGATGCACTATGCACTGGCCATAGCTGAGGAGATGGACTATCATGAGCCTTCAAATTACAAGGAAGCAATAAGGAGTCCGGAGAAGGATCAGTGGCTATTAGCCATGCAGGAGGAGATTGATAGCTTGTACAAAAATCACACATGGATTTTGGTGTTGAGGCCAACTGATCAGAAAACAGTTGGTTGTAAATGGATTTTTAAGAAGAAAATTGAGGCCTTCAACAACAATCAAATCAGATTTAAAGCCAGGTTGGTGGCCAAAGGCTTTACACAAAAGGAGGGAGTAGATTATAATGAAATATTCTCCCCTGTGGTAAAGCATAGCTCCATCAGGATTCTACTTGCCATTGTTGCTAAGAGAAATTGGGAATTGCAGCAACTCGATGTCAAAACAGCCTTTCTTCATGGAGAGCTCGAAGAGAAAATTTACATGGAGCAGCCTCCTGGTTTTGTCCAACCAGGAAATGAAGGAAAGGTGTGTTTGCTGAAAAGAAGCTTGTATGGTCTAAAACAAAGTTCAAGACAGTGGTATCTCAGGTTCAATGAGTTCATGCATAAGATCGGTTTTGAGAAGTCTTTGTATGATCATTGTGTCTTCATCAAGAGAAGAGGTGGAGTTGCTGTGGCATATCTACTATTGTATGTAGATGATATGCTGATCTCTGCAGAGCATAAGGAAGAGGTGGAGTTAGTGAAAGGTGATCTGAAATCTGAATTTGATATGAAGGATCTTGGAGATGCAAAGAAGATCCTTGGAATGGAGATCATAAGGGATAGAGACAAGAAAAGGATATGGCTAACTCAGAAAGATTACATCAGGAATGTGATCAAGAAATTTCAGATGGATAAAATCCCATATGCAAACATAGTGGGAAGCATCATGTACACCATGGTGTGTACAAGGCCAGACATCAGCCAAGCCATAAGTGTTGTGAGCAGATACATGGCAGATCCAGGTATGGAGCATTGGCATGCTTTAAAATGGATACTAAGGTATCTGAATGGTACTCAGGATTATGGCATACTGTTTGATGGAAGTAAGAATTTTGATGCACAGCCTCTATTGGGATATTGTGATTCTGATTTTGCTACTAACATTGACACAAGGAAGTCCCAATCCGGCTATGTTTTCTGCATGTATGGAGCTGCTGTAAGTTGGAAGTCGAGTTTGCAATCTGTGGTGGCACTCTCAACAACTGAGGCAGAATATATTTCCATGGCTGAGGCCGTAAAGGAGAGCATGTGGCTGAAAGGAATCTGCTCGGATTTTGGAGTTGATCAAGGAGCTGTGACTGTATTATGTGATTCAAATAGTGCCATATGTTTGTCAAAACATCAGACATTCCATGAGAGGAGCAAGCATGTGGATGTTAAGCTTCATTTTGTGAGGGATGAAGTTGAAATGGGCTCAGTGAAGATTGAAAAGGTAGCTACTGAGCACAATGCAGCTGATATGCTAACAAAGGTGTTGCCCGGACTTAAGTTGAAGTATTGCATGGATTTGGTGAATCTGATTCAGCTGGAGTGATTGTGGAAGATGGATGAAATCTATGGATTGTCCAGTTATGTCCCAAGGTGGAGATTTGTTATGAGGATTGGGGCAAAACTGCACAATCAGTTCAGTTCGGTTACCAATATACTGTTCGGCGATTAGGGACCGATATGCTGTTCGGTGATCTGACGAACTGCAATCATGCTCGGTGATTGGTCGAGTTTGTAGTCGTGCTCAGGGATTAACCGAGCTCAATGTTCGGTGTTGAGCTCGGTGCTCAGTGCTCGGTGTTGGTGCTCGGTGTTGGCCGAACTTAATCGGTGTTGGTGCTCGGTGTTGGCCGAACTTAAACGAGTTCGGAGTTGACAGTTGTTATTAACTGATGCACGTCGTCGGATGCGACTAGTTAGTTAGCTTTAAATGAAAGCCGTTAGGTTTGAACTAGTTGTTAGATAAGTGTTAGTTAAATAGAGCCGAGCTGTGAAAAAAGAAGAAGAATTTTTCATCCATGAGTTTTGTAATCTTCCACACAAATAAAACACAAGATTTCCATTGACTCTCCAAGAATTGTTTTTGCTTATTCATTTTCATATCAAGTATTCGTTCTTCTCGTTCCGGAATCGATCTCGTTGTGATAACAAGATTGAGTCGCGTATCTGATAGCATCTCAGGACGTGCGCCAAGTCGTGCATTAATGATTCCCTAATATGGATACATTTATCAAAAGGTGAGCAATTCTTGAACTAGTAAAAATCTGTTAATTAGTGTTGTGAATGTGATGTTAGTCCATCAATTTGTCATTTCAACGCTCCAACCGACAACCTTAATTATGCCGCCACCACCTATAATAGATTCCCAAAATTTAATCTATATACATACAAATGAGAATAAAATAACATTTTTTTGTGTTTGTAAGAAAGCAGACCATAATCTGGTAAGATTGGGTAATTGGGAATCTTCAACACAGAAACCACAGTTGAAGCCCACGTTATTTTGCCGATACTCTCATTCTATAATCAACATATCTTATAATTAAATATTATACTTTAATATATTTATTATTTACTTTTTTCTGAATTCAAGAGACAATAGACAAAGTAGTGCAGTTGAGAGAAGTAATATACAATTTGGGGAAATGCTCAAATTAATGCTGCCTCCATGTGACAACGGATATATCTATATATCTCCCATTTCTCTCAATTTTATTAAAAAAAATGAATTTATTGAGGGAATCTATTTCTATCAAGTTTCGAATTCACCATCATTTCCCACTTTTACAAACTTATCATATTCTGACATTAATATAAAGTTTCAATATTTTATAGGGCTAGAGTAATAGTGGCATGTGCAAATTGGTTCTTTTATAGTTATTTCATCTTGCTTTAGAGCATCTCCAATGGCGGACGTCCGGTCGGACATCCGGTCGGACGTCGCGACGGGCGATCGGGACGTCCGCCATTGTGGCGTTTAGGGTCGGATACGGACGTCCCGTGAGGACGTCGGGTGTCCTCGGACGTCCCGGCGACGGGCGGGCGGACGTCCGCCATTGTGGCGTCCAGTCGGACGTCCCGTTTTTAAAATTTTTTTTTTAAAACTCTATATATACGGCTCGTTGAATTTTATTTCATTCGCACCACTTGTGTTAACAAGTTTCTCTCTCTACATCTCTAATTTCAAGTATATCTAGAATGTCTAGTAAATTGTTTTATTTGTGAATATATGATTTTTTTTTATTGCGGGATGTCCTAGTGGGAAGGGCGGACATAGGAGGGGATGTCCTAGTGACGTGGCAGTGGGATGGGAAGTCCTAGTGACGTGGCAGGAGGTGTTTTTGGGATGTCCTAGTCAGGCCCGGTCCTGAGTTTTTATTGGCCCGGGGCGGAACTAAAAGAGGGACCCCATAATAATACTATAAACTAATAGTAACAATAACAAAAGTAGTAATAAAACACTTCAATACATCCAAGACAATATTTATAGCATACAATTTATATTATTACCTTAAAAGTTGCCCAGTAGCATGTATATACTCATGTATGTATTTGGATTTTGGAGGCCCCAACGTTTTGGGGGCCCGGGGCGGGGGCACTGCTCGACCCCCCCAGGGCCGGGCCTGGTCCTAGTGGATGTCCTAGTGGGATGTCCGCCCACTGGAGATGCTCTTATATGCGTCAATCAAGATAAACTCTTTGTTTATAGACAAAAACTAAGATAGTAGTAGTACTTTACAAAGTGTCACTTTTAGTGATAAAATTCTACTAAAGATAGATAAAATTACCATAGGTTTAAAATAATCTACGGTAATCAGAAAATAGAAAGTGAAATTGGTCGGAAAAATCATAAATTATTGTCAAAATTTAATATTTTCCACAATCTTTAAAATTGCTAGGATAAATCATGAACATGCGAATATCCCATAGCAATTATTACTAAGAATTAGAGGCTAAATAATATGGATTGCTACTTAGAAATTAGCCAACGTGGGATATATTAATACACGTCTATTTCAGAAATGACATATATGTTGTCAATTATCCGTTTTAGCCATGGCAAAAAATAATCACCATAAAATTTTGAACAGTTGTAAATGTTTGTGGGATATACCAAATTTTATCAATATTTCATAATTTTTCAACCAATTATCTTTTTTAGGTAAAGATGAACATAAATTTAAAGTTCTATGTCACTACGAAGTCATCATTGACTTCAGTTAATCCAACTCACACACATAAACTGTCACCATTCTATTGGCTGAAGGTGTGCAATTTACTGAAATTGATTAATTAACGCATAAAGAAAAAAAAGTGGAAGGTATAGTAGATTTAGCACATACGTGTATATATAGGTGTGTTGTGTGCATGTGGAAGTGTATATTTTTGTTGTAGATTCCATAAAATCCACATTGTAGTATTCCAAATACTAAAAAATTCAACAACAAAAAAACATTCTTAGATTGAAGAAACATTCCGAATAATTACGGATGGCGTGCATGTGTCTTTTGTTCTTTCTCCAAATTACGGAAATTACAACCCATCTTTGATATAAAATGGTTTATGCAAATGTAGCCTTCAAATGTATAGGATATTTTATAAGAATGTCTTAATATAACAATTTATTTCATAGTTTGGAGCTACAACAAAGTAAATGGTCAATGACGAGTGTCTCTTATACGACATCTATAGAATTGGAAATTTGTTTTGAGAATCGAAGTTATATTAAAGAATGACATGCCTCAAGAGCTACACTTTGAGTGCGATCTTCTGGTACACTTGATTGTTATTTGGTTGTTTGGGTAGTGTTGAGTAGCTGAATGATGTTGATGTTGTGGTTTTGGTTTGATCTTATCTTTGTGCTTGCACACGCGGTGTATTTGTCGAAACTAGGATCGTTATCTTATTTGTATTTATTCATTTTTCTTCTCCTACTCTGTCTTCTGACATCCCTTTTTACAGGCAAGCGAGCATAAATTTAAAGTCTGCGTAATGGTGAACCCGAACCCATCCTTCTTTTTCATGATCAAATGAATAGTACATAAAAATAAAGGTCGCATCATGGTGGACTCGAACTCAAGACCATTAGGGCATTAGCAATGGGGCACCCTATAGGGCGACCTATGCACCGCCACATCATCATTTTATCCTCCTACCCTTCCACCTGCAGTGGGTCGCCCTATAAGCCGCCCCCTAAACATTTTCTTTATTTGAATATTTAAATAACTACAAAAATTGGAAAAAACCTTCATTTTATTTAAAATCAATACATTACAATACAAATTAAAAAAATACGCATTCTCAACGACGGCGGTTACGGTCTCAAACTTCTTCAATCATGTCGTTCATGAGTTGAGCATGTCTTGTTGGTTGCGCATTGAGGCATGTCTAGATAGAACCTCATTGAAGCCCGTCGGTAATCCTCGAGCGTGGGGTGCGGTCGCCGTACTGGAGCAAGATCTACCTTCATCATCGGCCCAATCGGTGATGCTTCCACCTTCGTGTTCGACTATCATGTTGTGCAAGATTATGCACGAATACATGACATCGGCGATGACTTCCTTGAACCAGAGACGCGCCTGCCCTTTCACGATTGCCCACCGTGATTGGAGCATACCAAATGCCCGCTCCACATCCTTCGGCGCTGCCTCCTGCTTTTGCACACATAAAACTCTCTTCTCACCCATTAGGCAGCTGATCGTCTTCAGAAAAACAGGCCATCTTGGGTATATGACATCGGCCAAGTAGTACCCCATGTGATATTGGCGCCTGTTGGCAGTGAACTCTATGGTCTGGCCGTTGCCATTGCATTTCTCGGTGAAGAGGGTGGATGAGTTGAGGACGTTGATGTCGTTGTTCGACCCCGCTACACCTAAGTAAGCATGCCAGATCCAGAGCCGATGGTCAGCGGCGGCTTCGAGGATCATCGTCGGGTGGCTGCCCTTGTATCCACTAGTAAATTGGCATAGCATCCCAGGAAAGCCGTGCGCCGTCTCGTGCATCTTCATCTGGCCCTGACAATCCACAACAGTCAGCTTTCGCAAATATATGTCGCTGTAAGCCTCCACAACTCCCCTACAAAATCTCTTCAGGCACTCGCGGCCAATTGTCTCCCCGACGTGAAGGTACTTATCGAACATGTCCGTCGTGGTGCCGTAGGCCAACTGCCGGAGTGCAACCATGCACTTCTGCAATGGCGTAAGTCCGGGTCTACCGATGCCATCTTCCCGATACTGTAAGCATTCATCACGTGACTCCAACGTCTGGATAATGCTGAGAAAAAGATAACTATGCATTCTAAACCGGCGGTGAAAAACAGTCGTGCCCCACCGTGGTTGCTCGGCAAATTAGTCTGCAAAAAGACGTTCGTGAGCTACGGCGTGGTCGCGGCGGACAAATGTCCGACGTCGAATAGGCGTGGGGATCTGCTCCGCCGCCGCCTCCTGCTCGCGCTGCATTTCGGCTAAGCAATCTGCCATTGCGTCATTAACGGCATAGAATAAGGCTCGAGTCAAGGTCCGACTAACGCCCTCCGAGATACTCCAGTCGTCGTCGTGGTTCATTTTTGTTTGTGAGAGATGATCAAAATATTCGTATGGAAAGTGAGAGATGAGAGAAATGTTCGTATGAAAAATAGAATGAGAAACGAGGTTTAAATAGACAAAAATTCGAAAAAAAATGAAAACGCGTTGCATCGTCCGCGTCGCCCATAGTGGGCGGACGATGGCGCGGACGATGCATCGGGCATCGTCCACACACCCACAGTGGCGGACGATGGTGCGCATAAGGCATCGAGCGGCCTATCGTCCACCCCATTGTGAATGCCCTTAACCTCTACAATTATATTACCATTCTATTATTGGCCAACTGACCCATATCTCTAGTATCCTTCCTGTTTAGGGATTCTTACTCTTGGTGCTCTTTGATTGTTGCTCACCATTTAGCATTTTAAAATTTCATAGAAAAAAACATGCTTTTTGCGAAAATATATCTTCAAAACCATGAAAGGTGCTTTGAAAAATTCTGTTATAGGCAATGACGGATTTAAGTTCGATAGACTACAAAACTGTTTATGTTTAATCTTTGAAGTTGTCAACGATCTCACAATTGAGCTCCATTTCCACTCTTCTTCCTAGAATCGTTGAGAAAGTTGTATCATTAGAAAAAGAAATAAAAATAGAAAGAAAAGGGAGGGTAAGGTCCCGAGGCAGTGGTCAAACAACTCATCATCAGCTTCAACATAAGCACTGCATTCTAGATAAGATGTACCACATTCCACAATTCAGACAACCTTGACGGTCAACACAAAGTAAATCTTCTAATAATATTTCATTTCACTATTTTTTGGGGGGCCAAACATCACATCAAATCAGTGGTGGGTTTTTACTTTTTTAATTGGAAGGGATGGGTAATTGGAATCTAATCTATACATGGGTGAAGTTACATATTTTACACTTCATCCCTCAATTCAAACCAATTTATTCATTCGGCAACTTCGAATCAATCAACGTAGATTTGGAGGGTTTTTTTCGGATTAATTTGTTTGAGTTGAGCTTTGATAAATTCTTAACATTTTATTTTTATCGAATGAGATTATGGTGTCACTGTAGATATTAAATTTTGTATTTGTGAACTTTTTTTGATACACTTCAATAAAAAAAATTGTTTCTTTATTAAAAAAAGTCCAGTAAATGTTACTCCGTATAAGTTTTCTGTTTCGTAAATTTACTACTACTAGAAGTTAGTAATTAAAATGAAAATAAAAAATCCTTAACTGAATCAGCAAATAGACTGGCATACGACCCTGTTCATATGCATACTGAACATGATTAAAACTCCATCTGTCCTAAATTAATCAAGACATTTTTTTCCAATGTAAGATTGAAGAAAGTATAATGAGTTAAGTAAATAAAAAATATAATAAAATAAATTATAAATTAAAAAAGTATTAAAGTAAAGGGAATTAATTTTGCCAAAAGATAAAATATATCTTTTAGCTTAGGATGTCCCAAACAAAATATGAATTGATTACTTGATTTTTTAAATTTAATTAAATGGCTTTATTTAAGAGAAGTTGAGACACCGTAAAAAGTCTTGATTTCAATCATGTCTATATCCGGTATGGAGTAAAATTTTATTATTTTATCTCGAGTGTATTGGTCCCACCTTTATGGTATATAGTAATTTAATTAATAATTATGTATCCCTTATAATTCCTAAAAGACATAAAATTACAAATAGTACTATAGGAATAAAAAAGACATGATTTGATTGATATTAATGAGCTATTCTAATACTCCAAGCGATGCGCTTATTATAGTCTTTGTCATTATAGCATACACCTCATTTAATTTTATAAGGGTGCATAAAATTACAAAATGTGCCCTAAGGATTAAAAAAATGATAGTAATCGTAAGCCAAAGTTCAAGCATTTCTTGTAGACTATATTTGGTTTCCCCTAATATTAATAGTGGAAATATTTGATTTTAAAAGAAAATGGAAGGCAAAATAAACCTGAATGATGATATAGAATACTGGTTTGTTGCATGGGAAGGAGATGAAGGCATGGAAAATGACAAGTGAATCTCTATATCGCTGTCTTTGGCCTTCCTTTATCATATGCTTTTAAATATTCACCTGCCCTACCTCTATGAATATATAATAACACGAGCGACCCCCATGTGTCCAACCAATCTTTACAATATTATTTCTTACAATTCAAGAACTACATTGAAATTTTACAATCCAAGAATTAGATTTCAACATGTACTCTGTTGTAAATTTTAGAATATAATTAATTGCAAAAAATGGAAAGTTACTTATTATCTTTTCAAATTAAAATCAAATTATGAAATAGAATGTAAGTTCATAATTTAATGATAATTGTTCATTATTGGAGTTGATGTAGTTATTCCAATTAATTATGCACGAAAGAGGAGGTGATCATACATATTTTTTGTAGGTGGGAATCCCACCTACACATTTTAATCCGTTGAGGAAGAGACATGTCCCTTTTAATCCAAATTTTATTTCATGAAAACGAAATATATCAACCTTTTTTAGGCAAACACTTAACTATCCTAAACAACGTAAAAAAAGCAATTGTTTTGTCCGTTGGGGCAAAAATAGAAATTTTGGCAAGTAATTAATACTCCTTCCGTCCGCGAATAAGAATCCCATTTTTCCATTTTAGTCCGTCTGTAAATAGGAGTCCCGGTTTACTTTTACATAAATGGTAATAGGGTTCCACCTTCCACTAACTCATTACACTCACATTTCATTTAAAACTAATATATACAAGTGAGACCTCTATTCCACTAACTTTTTTCCACTCATTTTTCTTAACATTTCTTAAAACTCGTGTCACCAAGAAATGGAACTCCTAATAGCGGACGGAGGGAGTACGCTGTAGTATTAAGACTGTACTGAGATTTACATTTAAAGAGGAGATGACTTGTGGAAAAAATCCCAAATAAATTCTTTAATGAAATGGTCATTAATTTAATGAAAATTGTTTCAAATGTGATTTCAACAGCCCCAAATTCAGTGTGACATTCATTGCCAGACGGAATCCGCACCTAAGTGTGACTCACATGGTTCATAATTAAGGATTCTTCGCTGGGAATCAACATAATATTTAAAGACTAATAAATTAGTGCTACTACAGTAGTAGTAGTAGTAAACTTTCAAGATCTGATTGAGGATTGGAAATGATTTTGTATTAATTAAACATTAGGAATGAATTTCTGTCAATGGGACCTCCAGTTAATATCAATTTTCATTTTATTGTATAACGATTCAACAATTTCAATTGATGAAAAATGCCGATTCCATAAGAGCATTAGCAGTGGGGCTCCCTAAGGGACGCCCTAAAGCCCGCCCTATACACCGCCACGTCAGCATTTTATCCTCCTACCATTCCACCTGCAGTGGGGCGCTCTATAAGCCTCCCTAAAGGCTGCCCTATATGTTTCACTATTGTTTTGTTAATTAATTTAAATATTTTCAAATATGTCAATGCAAAATAATTAAAGTGAACCACCCCCAAACATCGGACTATTCGTCAGGGTCTGTACCCAGCCAACGTGCACCACCCCCAAACACTATTCGGACTTGGGTATTCACCGGAATCCATTTTATAGTGTAATTTGAGTGTGGAAAATTGGATGGAAATGTTACAAATGAAGGTGGGGTAGGGGATATTTATATAAATAAATTTTTCGGAATTAAAAAAAAAACAAAAAACGTGTTGCATCATCCGCGCACTCATAGTGGGCGGACGATGGCGCGCCCGAGGCATTGGGCGGCCTATCGTCCGCCCCATTGCGGATGCTCTAACTCCATACATAGAAGAGAAAAACCACCCCATAAATAATATGCCCCACGTATGTACCATCATTAAATTACATAATGTTACAGTGAAACAAACTATTAAATCAAATACTACTTATACAGAATATAATCATGAAATAACCAAAAATGCATTATCAAATACTCAATCCGCAAAAAAAATGACTCTCATTTTGCTATTTTCAGTATGTTTGTAATTGAATAGGAGTACCTCATTTTTTTTTTCATTTTACGTAGGTAGATTGCCCTATTAACCTTTTTCATTCATTTTTCTTTCACATTTCTTAAATCATAAGTACAAATCAAAATTAGACTTCAAATCAGTATAAAAATTGAAAACAAAAACCAAAAGATGATTATATATACAACCACAAGCTAACGGTAACAAAAATAAACTAAAAAAATTAGAAGGGATGAAAAAAACTGAGGGAGGCACCAAAATATGGAATAAAAAATCTCACAGTCGCCTTAACCATTTTGGATGTACTACTTCATTTGATGAGTAGACATTACAAAACAATCAATTGACACATGGGGTGAATCCAAACCGATCAATTTAAATTTTAAAGTGATACAGAATAATTTCAAGTATACTTATGTGTAATCGCCACAGAAAAGGTTAAATAAACAAAACCCAATGATCGGAATGAAGAGTCGCAATTGCAATTAATGGTATGAGATCTAAGTCATCACATGGTGGATTTAGCGCTGTTAAATTCCAAATATAATGACACGATGCATTTGCATTCATTCATCATACTTATTTCACAGCTGGTAATCGACAAAATTAATTGCTGCGATTCGAGTTACGAGCCTTGTGCCAGAGCGTTCAGAGCAGAAGCAAAATAAGAGCAGATTTATTAACCCTATTTATTATATTCCAGTCACAGCACAGAGAGTGTGTGAGAACACATTTATTCAAGTACAGTAAAAACATAGAGATGAAGTAGAGTGGGGTAATATTGCAACAAATTATAATCAAAGCAGATATTTTTAATAATATTAAACACAATAATTGCAGAATTGATAAAAAAGGAAAATAAATACACTCAGCAAAGTACTAATAAAACAGTGAATGCGTACAGGTAAGAGAAAACCCAGACGCAAAATGATGCGTGTGGGAGGCAGGCAACATGATGCGCGTGGGAGGCGCACCCGCACCTCACATGTCGCTAAAGTCCAGAATCAAGAACCCTTTGAAAAGTAGAAAAAACAGATATTTCATTTAACTTTCCGGTAATCAAATGCAGATATGATGAAAAAGAAAACCTCATCTCCAAACAAATCTGGCCGAGAATATTTAGCTTTTGGAATAATGAGAGTTAGCACTACAACTCCAATCATAATCACCAACAACAAACTCACCGGAATTACTTATGTACATAATACTGAAATTTTGTCTAGGAAAAAAATTGGAAATGAACCTTCATTTACGTAATGCTGAACCTCAAAATCCCAAGGTATTCGAAGAAAGGGGAAAAAAGATTAAGCGAAAGGTTTAGCATTACCCAAAAAACAAAAATTCTAAGCCTGATTGCTCTCTCTTGTTCGATCTGTGCGGTTCTTGCTGTGACTATACTGACTTCTATTCACAGCGCTGCTACCACCACCACATGTTTCTTTCCTCTGTTGCGACGCGAACAATGGAAAACCGAAAACAACCGATTTGGACGAACCGCGGAGGGAGCACACCGGCACGTTGAGGACCGGAGTGACGCGGACGTTGGCTGAATACGACCGCTCCATTCCTCGATGCTTGTGTCTCGGCCCGCCGTTGAAGGTGCTCGGGCTGCTCGAGCTTCTCTCCAAGCTATGGAAAACGATTTTTCCGGAGGAGTTCATCCGAGGACTGTCGACGGAAACGCCGCGAACTGGAACGATGATTTCAGGAGCTCTTCTCATCGGACTGCGGCTAGACCTACATGGTGCTGTGCGGTTTTCCGATGACATTGCCGCCGATTTATATTTGGACAATCGGACTCTGGCGAGATTGCTGGCGGTGGATTGATGAGAATTGCGACTAGGCTTTTCAGAATCGAGCGAGAGTCGAGGGAGATCGTCGTGCTCGTGGCCAGATGAGGACGATGAGAGAGAGAGCCTGGACGAGATGGATATTGATTCGTTGTCAGAGTCCTTTAAGAGCGGTTGATTTAAGGATGAATCTATGGATGTATTCAATGACGACTTGGAGCTGCGGTGAAGCAAGTGCTTGAGGCCTCTGGAGGAGTTTTTGTTGTTGCTATTCGAGGATAGAGACGACGCCATTCTCGGATCCTCCTGCTTCAAATTGCTGTTCTGGTACAGCTTCTTCAAGCCGAGAAGCTCTTTCCACCGGCTCGAGCATCGCGGCGCCTTGGGAGAAAACAAATACGGATCTCTCGACGATATCTCATTCCTCCGCCGGTAGCTAGGCGTATCCGGAGATCTGGCTTCGGAAAACGCCGGAACTGACGTCATCGAGTGGCGAATGGAGGAGAGGTGGAGCGGAACTAGTTTTCCGTCGGCGAAAAGCTCATCGGCGGGGAGCATTGCCACCGGATCTTCGAGGCGGAACTCGAAATCGACGAAATCCTTGCTGGAGACCTCCGGATCTGGCTCCTCCAGCTTCTCCTCATCCGCATCGTCCGCCATCGGCAGGCGCTTCGGAGACGAACGATTCGCGGCGCCTTTGGAGGCTTCCTCGTCGGGAAACTCGCGGCTGAACGATATCCTGGGGCTCAGCCAGCCGTATGACGGGAAAGCCGCCGGAGGACAGTCGAGGAAATTCTCCGGCGACATTCCGATGTTATTCACGCACGCAGACGCCATCTCCGGCTAACATGCAACGATTTCACAAATCAAGGATCCACCACACACAAAAAAATTCAAAACAAAATCCAACGAGAGATTAAATCTCAAAATATAGATCAGCGAAACAACGCCAAGTGAAAATGTGGAAGCATGAGCGGAGAGGGAGGGAGGGAGGGAGAGAGAGAGAATGTGGGGAAGCTAGCTAGGGTTTGGAGATACCCTTCTTCTTCTAAAAACTGAATAGTGAGTGTGGAGGGAGTGTACTAGTGTGTGCCCCAGCGGGCAGAGTACGGGGTACATATAAATAGCAAACAATCGTACAGTAGGGTCCCCGTTCTGTTCCAATGGGGACGAGCCACGTGTACAGACGGTCAAAGTAAGGTTGACGTGACGGGCATCGGGAGATCGTTGTGATGATGGTTCTTGGAAGTTGGAAGCATCCTGCGGAGGGGTCGGAGTGATATTATACCAAAGTTAAGGGGCCAAAACACTCATGTTTATCCGTTAAGATCTGAAATTTAAATTACCTTTTTGAGGGATTGGGAAAGGGCCAGAGAGTGATGGGCCAACCACTGTAGAAAAATGATACAGCTAATTTTTATTTTCTTTTTTATAAAAGGACTGCACTAGACTGCATTTGGGCCAAGGATTCCACAAGTTTTTGTTGGCCAATAATTTTCTCCTACACATCCAATATCTAATTTAATAAATTATTTACACATTATTTTTTATTCAGATTATTCAACATGTATTTTCCCTATTATACCAAGATAATGCAAAGATTATAATTCCACATTAATTTACTAGTAATGCCACCATTTCTGAATATATTTGCTATGAGTAAAAAAGAGGATTAACATCCCAACATTTCTTGTTCCAATAACACATAAAGTAACTTTGAACGTATAGATCAAACCTTTTATCTATGCATCTTAAAATATGTGCGTAAATAGATTCTCACGGATATGAAACTTTAACTGGAATAAAAAATGCGCGTAAATAGATTAATAAATTAATTATTATAGATAAGGTTATGTTGCATTGTAATTACTTGTGGAAAAAAAAAATTAAATAAATTGAATTAAATAATAAAGTATGTGACATCTCTGATCCAAACATGCATCAATATAAATATGTGCATTATAATTTTGTTATTTTGTAGTAGTATAACTGATATATTAAATGGGCAGTAATATTTTTGTAGTAATAGATAAAAAAATGGTCATGTATAATCCCAAGGTAGTTGAATCATTTTTTTTTTAATATTGAGATATTAAATGGGTGGTAATCATTCATATTTTACTATAAACCAATATAAAAAAGTGGAGCACATATTCTACTAACTTTTTCAATCACTATTCTTTACATTTTTTAAAATTCAAGCTCACACCAAATGTGACTCATATTGTGGGACGAGGGGATTAATAATGATTGATGTAGCATGCAAATGTTTTCTCATAAGTGCAAAGTTATGTACTCCATCTATCATAATAGATTGCACACTTGAGTAGTGACACATAATTTAGGAAATTCTGTTTTGTGTGTTTTTATTGAGAAAAAAATGCTCAAAACCAACATAGAGTGACGAGCAAGATAGTTCTACAAAAAACCAAAGTCGACAACAACAAACAAATACTTCCTCCGTTCCTTGTTAATTGAGGCGTTTATTTTCGGCACGAAGTTTAAGAATAGTGTTAAGTGAATGGTGAATAAAGTAATAGAGAATAAAGTCAGAGAGACAAAGAAAGAATAAAGGTAATATATTGTTACTTTTTGCCAAAAATTGAAATGACTCAATTAACTTGGAACTTACAAAAATAGTAAAATGACTCTATCAACATGGAACGGAGGGAGTAACACACAAGAGCTAGGTGACCTGCAACAAAGCCACAAGACAAACCCAACTCAACATGGAAACCAACAAACCAACGAGTAAGACACCAAAACAAGAAAGTAAAACCAACTAGTAAGGAAGACCAACCAATTGTGTACACTTGACTAAATAATAGTCATTCGGCTTGGTGGCAATGAGAAGCTTGAACACCTTCCTTTCACCCAATACCCAAGACGTCATAAAAGTCTTCTCTTTTTCAGCTCCCAATTCAGGTGAAACTTTTGAAATGTTATTTTGTTATGGATGTCCCAAATAGACCAAAGAATGATGTAAACATAGAGATCCAAAATTTTTTTGTCAAGCTTTCGAACCGGGGTTCCAAGTCAATGTATCTTTGGGAAGACAGAAGGGGTTATTGCATTAGTCACAACAAAAATACCAGAGGATGTTTGATAGGGTCCTCGATCTAGCAAATCTCGCAGAATATCATCTCCAATATTTTAGCGTATCTTTTATTTTAGTTAGTTGTCTTTATTTATTTTCCATATCTTTTGTAATCTTTTATTTTGATTATGTTTCTTGATTAGCAAGACATGTGTTAGGGTTTAGAATTCTATATAATAGAATTCTATCGTATTTCAAATGATTGAGAAATAAAGTTAATTACTTGTTCTCATTCCCGGTTCTGCCGGAAGTCGCCCCCTAGCACCTCAACTAGGGTTTATCTTGTTCTTCGTTTCGCTACAAATCGTTGGTGCTCTATTCCGATAGATCAAGGGTCTATCAACTGGTGCTTCCATTGATTTACTCCTCCTCCATAAAAATCTCTCAAAACTGACGACTCATGACAAAATCATCACAATCTCAATCCATACTTCAATCATCACAACCACGCAGCCACAACCGCCACCAACATACTTCTTTCACTAGTTCGATGATGATGGAAACAGCAGCCAACAGACAAATTGAGGAAACCCTTGCCAAACTGTCAGGCTCAGTCACCGTCGCTAGAGTGAAGGAGCCTCCAGACCACCAACTAATCGCAACGCCTATGCGCGGTTGGTCGTTCCTTCCATCGGTCACAAAAGCACCGCTTGTGCCGGAAGCCCTATCACGCCTCCGTCTAAAATCACCACGTTTTGACGGAGAGAATGCCTCGGATTGGATTAATAAGATCCAAACGTACTACAACCACAATTACACACCATTAGATGATCGTCTTTATCTTACACAATATTTATTTGATCCACCAGCATCAGATTGGATGGAGTATTGGGTGGAAAATAACAAAGGAAAGAGCTGGGATGACTTCTTGTTGGCCTTAAAGCAGAGATTCGATCCTGATTTGTACGACTACGTCGGTCGATTGGCCACTCTCCGGCAAACTTCTACCGTCGAATCCTATCAAGCATCGTTCGAATCATTACTACAAAAGGCTTCACACATCGGGGATGCGACGCTATCCTCTTTGTTCATTGCGGTCCTCAAATCTCCGCTGAAACAAGTAGTACTCATGCGACGGCCTAGCACGCTAGAGGAAACTTTCGCCATCGCCCAGAAATTAGACCGGCGGTAACCCAACCGCACAACGGCATTTCCAGTTGTGAACCGGGAGCCCAATCGCCCGCCACCGCAGCAAAATGAGGATGTCACACAAGAGGTATTTGCTCCGGAATTCTTTAAAGAGGCAGTTTCATGTGTAGTTGATGAGAATCTGTTAGATGTTCTACCTTCAAATGAGTTTATGGATTTTTCGTTTGGAGGTGGAATCGGTTGAGAATGATGTCCTTGTTGGCATAGATTACATGTTGAACTCTAGTAGGGTACCCGACGTGAAGAATGCCTGGGGCGATTGTGCGGCGACGAGGCAGAAGATTCACACATCGTCGATCTCGTTGAATCTTGAGTTTGAGAGCCCAAAGCTTCTTTCGAATCAACCTGAATTAATTGCGAATATTTTACACACATGGAATGATGATATGGGACTGTCCTACCGAACAGTCGACTCCGCATCATCTTTGAAGATGCTTCGAAATCGCATGGCAGACCCCGACGACGATTACATAGATGTTTCGAATGTTGTTCGCCAGCGATATGATCCATCTTACTACACGATTTATTTAGAAGAAATAAGTGAATATAATCTTCATGAGGATGAGCATGGGAAGGATTATGCTCAATGTGATTTGTATGATGCCGCAACGACTTACACAGATAGGTTCTCGATGGAGATAGTGGATGAGACATTGTTTAAAGTTGGGGAACTTGAACAAGTTAATGATCCGATGATTGCTAAAATTGATGAAACTCGGGATATTAATTGTGGTCATGGCAACAAAGCTCAAACTATTAGGGCGGCAGAGGAGAGTGAATTGGATTGCGAGGATGCTGAAGGCCCGATGAACATTGCAGACATGAGTGATTTCTGTTAGGAGAAAGGTTATCATACCAGAGTTTGGACTGGGTTAGTGCGTAGTGCGGTGGCTTATGGGATGCAGATGGATGTTTTCTATGATAGCAGCGGTATGAAGACATTTCAATTGTTCAGATTGACCCCTCCGTCGTCTCCGTCTCTTCTCCAGCCCCCATATTCACTAGTGTATTTTCCCGTTTTATCAAGAAGGGAGAAGCAACCATTCTTTTCAGCTGCTATGAATGAGCTTCTTGTGGTGGATGTTAACATCTCCTTGTGTAATTTAATCGGAGTCGAGCAAAAGCTAACTCAAGCTGTTCTTGGGAGGGAATTCCATGTGAGTTTGGGAAAGACTGTTCCAACTCAAGTGCACCAGCGAGACTCACAAGTAGCTATGCTTCGGCAGAAACTACAGTCTCATATGAGATATTGGTATAGGATGAATTTTGCCAAATTGAAGGCTTTTGTAAATGGTGATTGTACGTGGATCTTTATGTCATGGGATGTTATTGGAGCTGGCTTGGCTGGAATCCAGAAGCAAATCAAGTTGGTTGCTAGTTTGGCAGTGGCTATAATAGATATTATTAGTCTACATGAGGGAACACTTGTTTATTTCTTTGAGATTGAGAGAAATGCTTTGGAAAAGGAGGTTTCAACTACTTTTACGATTTTGACTCCCGATGACATAGTTCTTATGAACATTTTTGGTGTAGTTTCAAAATATGATATCATAGCTGGTGGAATTGGGATTGCTCTTCCAAGGGTGTCTGTTGTTGGCTGTCTTGTAGATACTAATGTGGACCAAGTACCAAAATTTTTTGAAGGTAAGAAGACCTACTTTGAATCCTGTTACATTAAAGCTACGGAGGCGGGATACGAGTTTAGCTATTCTTATTTTGTCTTCCACCTTGAGGGCAAGGTGGTTTTCAACCGTGGGGGAGTTGATAGGGTCCTCGATCTAGCAAATCTCGCAGAAGATCATCTCCAATATTTTAGCGTATCTTTTATTTTAGTTAGTTGTCTTTATTTATTTTCCATATCTTTTGTAATCTTTTATTTTAATTATGTTTCTTGATTAGCAAGACATGTGTTAGGGTTTAGAATTCTATATAATAGAATTCTATCGTATTTCAAATAATTGAGAAATAAAGTTAATTACTTGTTCTCATTCCCGGTTCTGGCGGAAGTCGCCCCCTAGCACCTCAACTAGGGTTTATCTTGTTCTTCGTTTCACTACAAATCGTTGGTGCTCTAGTACGATAGATCGAGGGTCTATCAATGTTGGAGACCTTGCAGCAGAAAAAGATGAGTTCAATAGACTCAATTTCTTCATTACAAAGTAAACAGAGATCATCTTCGACTCATTTGACGTCCATTCTAAAGAGTCTTTCTTTGGTATTAAGTCTTGAAATATAAACCAACAAATGAGTTGTGCTCGTGGTGGAGCAAGGGTCCTCCACACATTCCTTCATGTTTCAGCGTCTACATCTCGATCACATGAGTTTGTTAACCTGCAAAACGAAGCTAGAAACCGAAAAGATGTTTGATTTATCAAAAAACCAAATCTTCTCATCACTTGTGTTTTCCCTCACGGTAAAATGGGCCACGACAACGTAGAGATATCCCCAACTGCCTCCTCTTCCCAAGCAAATAGATTCTTCCATCATTTAAAATCTCCATCTCGAAGACCTGTTTTCCCACTCTCTCATATCCTTAATATAGTTATCTTTCTGCTTGAATAGCGTCAAGAGTTTAGGGAAAAGAATCTTTAGGCATTCCTCACTCGCTCAAAGGTCGTGTCAGAATCATGTTTGAGCACCATCGCCTACCTTCACATGCACTCCTCTCATTGCCACTTCTTAAATTGCTTTGTTGAAGTTCTTGAAGCTTGGTAGTTGCCCTTAAATACTTGTTCAGCTCTTACTATCCATTCTATGGAAATCCACAAGGCATTTGATATAATGGTTGGCGACGATGATCTTCTTACATAAGTATTCTTGGTCATTCGCAAAACTCAAGGACCATTTGAACAAGAGGGCAATATTTTCAACGAAAATATTGCCCACTCCCAATCCTCCTTTATCCACTGGTTTCTGAATGGTATCCCAAGCAATCACAGCATTCCTTCGTTGACCCTCATTGTTTTCCCAAAAGAACCTTCTTTGGAGCTGAATAATGCGTTTAGCCACCGTCTTAGGTATACAAAACAAACTTAGGTAGTACGATGACAGGTTGTTTAGAACAGATTTGATGATGACCAACCTGCCTGCCTTTGATAAACTTCTAGCTTTCAATAAGGGCAATCTTTTTTCTACTTTATCAATAACTGGTTATCACGTTTGAGCCTTATGTGGTTCAGCACCAAGTGGAATGCCAAGATACATGATGGGCAGCATGGATGCTCCTCACCTTAGAATTTTGAGGGCTTCTTCAACCCATTTATATTAATGTGTGGGAAAAAAATTTCTAAATAAAGAAATGTGACATCTTCTGTTAGATAACCTAAAAAACAAATTGTCGGTAAGAAGAGCAAATTTTCCACATTTTCATCGTGAACTTCATTGTATACATAAACAATGCATAGAGGTTATTTCATCCAACATCTTCGTCATTGACCGCGAGGTCAATTTCGCCAACATCCTCATAGTAATATATAATACTCCCTCCGTCCCATAGTAGATGTCACACTTGGAGATTGACACGAGATTTTAAGAGGTGTTGTTTTGTGTGTTAAGTGGAAAGAGAAAATAATATATTTATATTAATGTGAGAGGGAATTTTTTCCAAAAAGGAAATGTGACATCTTTTGTGGGACAAACTAAAAAGGAAAGTGTGACATCTACTATGAGACGAAGGGAGTAATAGAAAGGATATTAAAAATTAAATATAAATTATAAATAGAAAATGATCCCAACACATTATCAGCTGCCCGGAGCGACAAAAAAATGGGGCGGGGGAAAAAATATTGAGACCTACAATAATGCCGCAAAACTTGGCTGCTCCAATGGCCACAAAATGCGGCCTTATTGCTAATGCTCTTATATTCAAAACGACATCATATAACTGTCTACGTCATCACATTAATGCATATTGATATTACTATTCATTAACATTACTAAAAAAAATACATACACGTGCAAATTTAGAATCAACTTTGCCCAAAAAAACACTCATGAGACAAACTTTAGAAGATGTGAGCTAAATAATAATTTGATTAAATTGCCTGATTTATAAGCCCCATTTAGTATTTGGGCCTACGAGTTAATTGAAATAGGTCAAGGCCCATACCAAGTAAACGGGTTCAGAAAATTCGGATCCCTTATAAATACCGAATTCGACGCTCTAACTCTCTGTGGGTGGCTGCGCCGATACCAAAAAGATTTCTTCAACACTCGTAAAGAGAGGGCATAAGTTGTAGCTAAATCTTCGAGCAGACATGAGGGCTAAGGTAATTCTCCTTCTGTCTCGATCTGTTGTTTTATTTTAATTTGAATTTGTGCTCGTTGAATTCCTTTATCATCCGCAGTCTCCATTCGCAATTATCGCACCGATACTATATGTTTGTGATTCAGTTTGTGTGTTGATTCTATTTCTGATGCTTGTCTAGTGTTTAGGCGTGCGATGTGAAAATTTGTTGCTGTTTTAATCAGTTAATGTAGCTGCTATTCTGATTCCGTTTGAAAACCGATTTATGATTTTTTTTTGGCAATTGAGAGTTTAGGTTGGATACGCATCGATCTATTTTCATTTGTTGTGCTTAATTAGCTTGAATTGAATGCGAGATTGTTTGTTTTTTATGCCCTAAAATTGATCCATTGTAGTTTTGTTTCTTTGATTTAAGATATGTGGTAATGGTAGAGTGAATTTCTCTGGAATTTGAGATGTATGTTGTGGTTTTTGCAGTGGAAGAAGAAGAGAATGAGGAGGTTGAAGAGGAAGCGCCGAAAGATGAGGCAGAGATCTAAGTAGAGAAAGGCTTGTTTTTTTTTGCAGTGGTTTACTTTGCAAGAATGACTTCCTAGTCTTATAAAACTCTTTACCTTCTTATCTAGTTTTGGTTTATTGAAAAACATGAGACTTGTTTTGTCCATGCTTAATTAATGTTATGGTTCAAGACTATTGCTTCAATATCTCAACCTTACTACTATTTCATCATATTTTTCATTTCATGTGTTCTAGATTTGAGTTTTTAAGGTGTTGTTAGATAATGGTGATATAATTATTGCAATTCAAGTTTATACACGTGTTTGTGTTAGAGAGGGAGAGATTGGGTGTTTCCCACCACGATTAATGGTGGATACAATTTTGATTGGGTTGGGTTTTGCTTAAAATTTGTTTCTTGTTGTCTTTGTGAGTGTTTTCGAATCCTATTATTTACATCAGTTGTGCTATTTGTATTTATATTTCTAGAGTAATATGTATGATTCCATTGCTTGTTTTTAGTGTATTATTGTTAAAATTGTTAAGTAATTGGCGATACAATGCTTACTATTTGACAAAGGTGTGTATATATTTGTGTGTGTGTGTGTGAGAGAGAGAGAGAGGTAAATTATGCTTTGGTCATGTATAATTATTGCTACCTTATTGGTTTTGTTAGTGTTTTCATCTCCTGTGGTTTACATCACTTGTCACGCCAAGAAGGTTTTAGTGTTTTCATCTCCCATGGTTTACATCAATTGCCACGCCAAGAAGGTTTTTCTAGTGTGCTCTGTTTGTAGTTGCAATGTCAGAGAAAATATGTACTCTTATTACTACTTTTCTACTCCTATATTACTAATTACTAGTATTTCACAATGTAATGGCAGACTAATTGAACAAAAATACAACAAAAGTAAATATGGGACTTCTAAACTTGATCAAAATCAAAACATTGCAAAATTTGGAGAGAACATGTCTATTCGTTTGCCAATGTTGTAAATTGAGTGGCAGGAATCCAGACACTTACAAAGAGGGTTTCAAAGACCCTTAATATAATTTCATAATGAAGGCCATAGTATAATTTGACCAAACTTGTATAATTTGACCAAACTTGTATAATTTGACCAAACTTGTCCATTTTGTAGAATGAATATAATCTTCAAGATACTAAATCAAATCCCCAATGAAATCTAAAACTCATATTCCTATTCCTATTCCTATTCCTATTCCTATTCCTATTCCTATTCCTATTCAAGCTCAGTGGAATCTAAACCTCTGATCCATGCCTCGACATTGTAGGCCTAAGGTTGTAGTAAATCAGAAACTAAACCTTCTTCTCCTCCTCCTCTATCCACCACCACAATGAGTAATGTACACGACGAAATACACAAAAAGAATCACCAAATTCTTTTGCTATGCCATCAACTTGTTCAATCAAGTTGCCCGGAAAGGCCATCGAGATCGTATTGCATCGCAAGTCTTTTCACAGTATTGCGGCTCATGACTTGCCTCGAATGCAGCTCCTTCAAGAGCGCAGCTGCCAGATCCCTTTCTTGTTCGTATATAATCCCTTCGACTATGATGGTATATGTCGTCTCATTAGGCATCTGCCCCTTCTCAATCATCATCTCGAACACCTCCAGAGACAAGTCCGTTCTCTGGCATTTGCACAGCCCGAGCACCAGTGCGTTGTAATTGTCCACACTAGGCTGATAGCCGTTCTCTTCCATCACCCTCAAAACAGCAATGGCAGCACACAACATCCTCTCCAAACACAGCCCTCTGATCAGTGATGAGTATGTGTAGGAGTCGGGAGTAAATCCACACGAGGTCATCTCATACAGCAGCTGAAACGCTGGATACGTGTTGCCCTTCCTGCACAGGCCCGAGACCACATTCCTATAGAAGTCATGGATCGATGAGTCCTGCTTATTCCTCAGGCTCTGGAGGATGGAGAACGCCTCTTTCACCATCCCCTCGTAGCAGAGCACAGCAACCGCGTTGTATGTTCCCTCGTTAGCGCTGCAGTTCCTGAAAACCATCTGATCAAGACACTTCACCACAGCATCCACATTCCTCTCCTTACAGAGGCGTTCGAGGATGGGATTATAGCTCGCAGCATTAGGCCTGAAGCTGCCATCCCGGAACAGGTCATCCAAGACCTCAAGCGCCTGATCAGTCCGTCCATGGAGGGCGAGCGAGCCAATCAGAATGTTGTACGTGACAATGGATGGTGCGCGGTCATCACCAACCATCTCCGCAAGAAGCTCGTTCGCATCCTCCCACCACCCCTCGTTGCACAAGCTCCTCAACAGAATGTTGTAGCTCACAACATTAGGGTTAAACCCCATAGAAGGCAAATCCCTAAATAGCTGCATTGCCTCCTCAACTCTATCTTCCTTGCACAAACCAGTCAACAACACATTGTAGCTCACCAAATTAGGGTTCCCACCCTTGGAAATTATGTCATTCAATAGCTCCATCGCCTCGTCCACGCCTCTCTCCTTATACGCCGCCTCAAGCAAAATCGAATACGTGAATGCATTCGGCACCAGCCCCTTGTGCATCAACCTCTCCACAAACTGCAAACTCTTATTCAAATTCCCACACATACAAAGCCCTCTCACCAACGAATTATACGTCACCGTATTGGTAGGATATCCGTACTCCTCCATTGTTTCGACTAGCTGCATCGCGTGCCCTACATTCCCCCTCCTGCACAAATGATTCACCAGAAAAGTATACGCGGAAGCATCGGGAATGCTGCCCGATTTCACCATCATCTCCATAACCTTGGTAGCTTTCCTCACTTTATTGGTCTTGCATAGATCATACAAGAGCTGAGTGGCGCTAGAAACATCAGGCTTGTGCCCCTTCTCCACCATGTATTCCAAATATAGAAACGCATCGTTTACCCTAAGTTCTCTAGTCCTCGCGTCGGCTCGGCCAGATCTCCAATTCGGCAGCGTGAAGACGCTGGCGATGGGAGGTATGGCGGTCTGAGATGAAGATAAGGCTTTGTTAAACGAGAGAGAGTGAAATTTCGGTACCTGCGCGCGGAAGCTTGAGGAATTTCCAGTACGTTGTAGCGATGGATTTGTGATTGGAGAAGATGAATGGAAGAGAATCGCCATGGATTATATAAAACCGTAAATAGCTGAATATCAATTCTGCTTAGAGGTGTTCTCATGGAACAAAATCAATCAGCAATTTGCAGTTTTTGAGGCTTACATGAGATGATCAAATCCTGGCTTCCACCAGCAGATTGATAGGCGGGGTTTAAACTTATTGAAAGAGAGAAATGATAAAACAAAGGATGAAATGAGCCATGGGAATTCAGTTCCATGTCTCGTGTTATCCAAAACTCTCGTTCCTCTTTGGGTTAGCGCTGGGCCTCAAATTGGGTAATTGGGCTTAGGCCCAGTTAACTCCACCATTTTCTGATATTCCACAGATTTTAGTGAATTAAGGAATTTTCGTTAGAGATTATCTGCAGAATAGTTGGCCAAATGTCGAGATCAATTAAATGAAATTTGCTAAGTAAATTACTGTTGGAATACTACTTTAGAAAAAAATGGATAAAGTCAACACTCAATCTCATAAAAACTGTATCTCATAGATCATTATAAATATTTTTTTCATGTTAAATAAATCTATAACTTATATAACGACCAAGTATACAATTTTTCAAAAAAAAAAAGAAAAGAAAAGAAAATGAAATTTAATATATTATAAATTAAAAACAGTACATATTCTAGTTTCCAAAATTCTACAATTCTGCAGTTATAGCTATTTTAACACCTCAACTTGATCAGGTAGAGCGTTACACAAACAAAATCGTATACCGGAGCAAAACCCTCCAGCTCCTTCCCTTCCGCATTGTCATAGAAGGTGCAAGCTCACGATTACTTAACCGAAAACACAGTTAAGTACGAATAATGGCCTATTCCACAACACCAGACCTCCTCTCCAACAACGATTCTAGGAAGTCTGAGCATAACTTGGGCAGGGGAGGAAGAGCATGAGACGGTCCACTAAATATACCTTTCCAGGTTTTTCCCGATGGCATTGATGGGAATGCGGTCTGATCTGCTTTCAAGCTGAACTCTGGCAACTCACCATACACTGATGCATACCCGTGTGTATCTGATCAAATGAAACCAAGAGGCTTCGTTAGTGTGAATCCATAGTCGATCACAACTTAGTTTGATCAAATGAAACCCTAAACCCATGCTGTAACAAGAGAAATCCAAATCCTCACCTGTTTCATCAAGGTTAGTAAAGCCTCGTTGACGAGAAATGTCTTGCTCACTATGTGGGTTCAAGAGAACATACTCACGAGCACCATTAATATAAGCAAGTACTTCATCTGTGGCTTTTGTTCCGGAAACTTTGTCTTCATCTGAACTGACAAATGAAAGACCTCCTCCTTGAGCCTGAAATAGTAATTTGCAATATACGATTACTAAACAACTTTATGATTAAAATGCTACCCCGAAGTGTCCAGCCAAAGGCTTAAATTATCCTTTCATTAAATAACAGTCCATCCATAGAAAACGAAATGGCGAATGGATTTCATAATGAGATTGATAAGACTCCAAATCCATAACAAATCACACAACCAACAACAGATTTGCATTCATGGTTACTGGTTTTAATTTGAAATGCAACCTAGGTTTCATTTATACAGATTTCAAACTCCTGTCTCCATTTGACAATTCCCATCGAGCGTTTGCAAGGTAAATTAAAGCTACAAATGAATGTAACAAATCTAACTATTTCTTTAGATAAGAATTTTGCCAGTGGCAACTCTGTTAACAGCTATTACACTGCATATATACACACCACACCTTAACAAACAGAAACCAAAGAAAAAAAACTAGTAATGCAAAATTTCAATTAATCAATTTGGCAGAAAAGGAGCAACAGATAAAAGAAGAAATAGTATAAATAGAACAAAAATATAAGACAGAAGAGCCACCTTGCTCACAAACCACACCGACAAGGGAACTGCTTTTTCTGCATTGAACAACAAAATCATATCCTCTGCATGCTGTGATGATTTATCCGCTGATCCATTTGGCTTAGTTCGAGCAAGAACGGCGAACGTGCAATCGTCCATCGAACAAGTGATTGCTGCACAAGATACATGATATCTTACTGATGAAAAAGACAAGTATTATACCTAATAAGAAAACCTTTACAGTAAGTAGCAGGCTGTTGACTACAATAACAGAATAAAGAACAACTAAAAGAATGCAATGGTTTATTTCAACATACCACTATTGACTAGCAATAATAGGCTTAGTGAAGTAAAAGGTCAAACCAGAATACTAAAATACCCAAGACACAAGAACAAGTTAAAACCAATCGATTTGGTAACAGTGCAAGACGTTAGTAGGTTGTCGACATAATAGCTTATCAAACTTAAATAGAACCCCATTATTCCCATGAAGCTTGATAACCTGCAAACATGGTAAGAAAATGAGATAGTCTTGAAGGAACCCACGCACTTACCCTCTATGTCAAGCCTGTAGGACCAAGCTGCGCACAGCTTCGACATACTCCACACAGTCAATTGTGGATTTGAGCTTTTTGACCCTCGTGAAGCAGAAGCAGATACAAGATATTCGGACTTCCCAACGAATGTAAGATTAGTAATTGGCTGTAGAAATACACAAGTCTAGTTAGTACAAATCTACTCCAGGGCACATCCAAAAATTAGGTAAACCAACTCCAGATACAGTTAGAAATGACCTCTAGACTATCCCCAATTACAGCCAACAGCGTGTTCCTATCTGGATCCCACAAGGTAATGACTTTGTCTGCAGCAACAGCGAGGACAGACCCGTCACTGGAAAATGCCGCAGTAGACATAGGCTTCTTCCTGCCAAAAACAATATATTCTTAATATGAGGCATCCATGAGATGCATTGGATCTTCTAGCCATAAGAATCATGGATAAATGTCAAATGGAATTTACTTGTATGATCCAACAGCATGACATGTCCAGCCACTCCTTTGAACAGTCTCATCCTTAGGGGTGAGCGCATGCCTATGCACCCACACCTGCAAGGCGGGAAATTCATAAATAATTAGGATGTGTGAAAAGTGAAAAATGGCAGGCATATGTTGAAAAATGAAAAGCACTTATCTACCTTAAAATCTCCACCATGTGATGAACTGACAGCCATGTTGCCAGTTGGTCGGAAAGCTATGCATGAGATCTCAGCATCTCTGTGCCAATTATTGCAAGAAGCATGAAACCGTTAGGTGATTGAGCGCCACATATTAATCAATCTCAGCCACCAGAAAAGAAATGAGCATAACTTGTCATAATTGAAAAAACCAAAATAGTTTAATTGCATTGCATCTACAAAATAGTATTAGGATACAACTCTAAACAATTAAGAAGGTAAACCTGTGGGGTTCATATATGACAGTGGACAAGCTAATTTGTTTTTTCTGTGAACCACACGCCCAGAACTTAAGAGTCACAAGGCTACCTATTCCTTCTTCAGGAAGTCTGGTTTCAACAGTGCACATGGTAGAACCATCTCGAGAAAGAGCTACCAAATTCACTTTTACCTGGCCAAATGAAGGTGGAATAAATTTATTATATCAAGAGACTTGAAATATTCCCAAGAAGATAAGGTATGACCAAAGTGAAGTGCACATAGTAAAATGGTAAAATGCAAGAGTTTCTAAAACTAGGGAACGAAAAAGAAAGCTCTTTACCGTAATTTCATCACCAGGCTGATGGTTTCGCTCACAGATTTGCACCTGCAAACATACGAAGTCAAGACGATACCTTCTAAAAGCAACTGCAGAAAATAATTATTAAATAGCAGTCACCAAGGAAGATATGGCAGAACAACCTTCTGAAATACAATCACTCGATGAACAAATAAACAAGTCTTTAACTGTTGTAAAACCATTGAACCAAATTGTTTCTTCAAAGCACATTCAACACCCAGGAATAGTATATAAGATTACTCAATGAACAAATCAAAAGTCTCTTATCATATCTCAAAACTAATACTCCAATGACCCATCTCAAATCATACTCGTGCAAAAAAGATACATCATGTTGCTCTACACCGTCCACCCCTCTAAAAATGTAAAAAAGAAAAAAAGCGGAGAAAGAAAGAAATGCAAAGAGAGAACAAACATTAATGCAAGACACTAATCCAGACATTCCAGAGATCTTCAGCAACGTACAACTTCCACCAATTTACAATTAAGCCAAGGCAAATAACATATCTCATGCCACACTCACCTGAGAAATCTCACGATCATCAAACAAACTGTAAAGTTGGACACGGTAGTTCTCTGCAGGTACTGCAATCAAGCCAGCAGTGGGATTGAAAACAACAACCGAGCCAAATCCCTCATACATATCCATATGTGAACTTGGAAGCTGACATAAACAAGGGAAAAATGTAATTTTATATGCAAACTGACCCGTGCAGCTTTACTATGTGTTACAGAACAATAAAGGTATCATGCAACTTCGCATCTCTTGTCCCTAACAACCCTTGTTAAAATGTGCAAATATCGTGATATAGTTGATACGAGAGAGAATGCTCCTTTTTCTAAACAATGTCATTACTTATCAATAACTAAGATCATTAACTTTAAGGAACAAACCTTGATCCCCGAAATGGACCGCAAGATCTCCATCGAAGGCATTCTAAGAAGTTGAATTTGATTATCTGCGCATGATATCTGAAAATTTACAGTTCAGAAGTCATTCTATGAAGCATTATGAAGTTGTGAGAAAGAACAATCCAAGTATCTTATAATTCTTACAGATGATAATGTAGGGTCTGGAGAATTGATGAAATACAGAAGTGGGGATCCAATCCTTGGAAGGAACTTTTTCTTTCCAGTAACTAACTGCCAAACAACCAAAACTCCTTCTTTTCCACCTGGTAAGACCCAAAACCTTAAAAACAGGCGTATTCCATATTACCCAGATGCAAGAAAACTATACAAAGACTACCCAGCAGTAAAAATTTCACCAGTCATAGCAGGCGCTTGCTTCCACCGGATAAATCAGTACTAACAGTCACATACAATACCTGAGTACAAATAAGCACCATCGGAAGAGAAGAAGAGCACTTTCACTTCTGAAGAATGCCAATGCCATGTGGTACATGAATCTGCATCATCGGTATCCCTCACTCCAGGCCTATCCTCTCCGTCCGTGTTCATTTGGCCATTAGATGACTTACTATTGGAGAATGTTTCACGCCCAACACCTCTCCATAGTAAGATCCTTCCAGTGACATCGCCTGCTGCTACCACCCTCTCATTCGGATGAAAAGCCATGGTAGTAATTGACCTTGTATGATGTAATCTGACTTTCTTGTAACCAACATGCTCGGAATCTTTTGCAGGTATTTCCCATATACGGAGCTTGCGCTTTTCACACGTTCCAATGTACTTCCCTGACGGACTAATGGTTACATAACCTGGTTTCCGAGTCTGTCAGAAAACCAAGTTGTTACTTACTTAAAGAGGGCAATGCAGAAGTTATAGAATCATTTATTACATGTCATTACATTTTCCTAACAACATACAGAGTTCAAACAAAATATGTACAAACCAAATAGTATATTCTTATTGGTTTCAATTTGTAAAGTACACAATATCTAGCTCTATTTGTAATTGTGCCAGAGGTGCTTGGAATCTTCGGATATGCTTCTGATGTACAGTCAAGCATAGTGTCCAGAATATACCACTTCATGGGTAATAAGTATATAAATAAAAATACAAAGACAGTTGCATCAAATCCTATAAAAGTCTTGCACATTTATGATGTTTCTAGCTATCAGGTAATGAATCTAGTGAAAACAATCAATCATATGCTTTAAGTTATAAACATATAGTCCTTGTTTGACGAACCAAGTCAAACTATAGTAACTTTATTAATACTAATAAGACGAGGTTATTGGAAGTCTTCTTTGGACATTCGTGGTGAACTCAACTTATTAAGTGATAAGAGTTTCTTATAAATGTTCAATACCAAATTATATGCAAATTATTGCTTCGTATGATCATCACAATAGTACTAGAAATTAAACCGAAAGCAAACCAACTCAAAAGCACCTCAGCTAGAGTAACTCCACCAACTAAGCATGACTTCGTAAGGTTACATTTCTTTATACCAAAAGAGCTTGGTTTTCCTTCCTGTTTCACATCCTCGGTAGAGATATAAGCATAAAGATCAGGAAGCTTGCCAGTGCTGTCAGTTCTCTGGCAGAATAGACTTGTGATCACCTGGAATTGGCGACAGCATGTTAGAGTCATGATACAGATATTTAGTCATTGAGTCATCGCGCATAACTAATTAATTCAAAATATTTTTGTCCCATGTTATATTGCCTACCCACAGTCTAAACAGATTAATAGACATGCACACACTGTAATTCAATGCTGTAACTGATATTCGAGATAAGTGGCACATACAACATGTATAATTTTCTAATTCACTCCACTCAGGATAATATTATTGCCCATTCTTGACAACCCTCAACCAAAAGACAATAACATGGACAACACTGCATTCAGAAACACCTCTATTCAAACGATCAAAATGCAAAAGTAAATATCAATCTGAAAACAATCACCATAGAGTGAATTCGGAACCGAATGTCAATAGTCTTCATCAATTCCGGTGCGGCAAAGTCCCAGTACTTGATCTTCCCATCGAGGGAAGACGTCCAGCAATAGCACAAGACTTTACTTGCCGGATTAGTAGCCGGAACGACTATAACCGAAGTCACCTGCGCCTCGTGCCCTTCCAACTCACAAGTCTGGAATACATTAAAATAAAGCCATGAGGATTCGATTTTACAGTGTGTAGAAGAAAGCAATCAAAAATAAATAAATTGGAACCTGTAAACCAGTGGAGGTGCTGAAAACAGAGACGGTGTTTCCGGTGCAAACAAGGAGTCGCTTGGCGTCATTTGAGAACGCCGGCGGCGACGAGACGAAGCTCTTTCCGCCTGTAAACATTTTCCTATGCTGTGTGAAGAAACGAGGGAGGGTTTAGGCTTTGAATATAAACCCTAGCCCCCAATAATTTGTACCGGTTATTATTTTAAATAATGCTATGTTTTATACAATTACTATTAAATTTATTTCGAATAAATCGAATATTTAAATGTATCTATCAATATAGTAGTACTATATAAAAAAAGTTTTGGGTAAAATTACATAGTTGCCATTCAGCGGGAAATTTTGTCCGGGAGTTAGAGTGTCCACAATGGTGGACAAATGACAATAGCCGCGCACGCCATAGCCACAAAAACACCTCCACAACCACAACTTATCCAAACCAATAGACAGCTACGCCACAACCACAAATTATATTATATTATCAATTATTGATATATTTTAATTGCACTAGAACAAAATAAATTGGATAAAAATAAATAGCATGGGATGGAGTGAAAAAAATGAATTGGAAATAGATATTTTATAGAAATAAATTCAGAAAAAAAATAAAATAAATTCGTCCATACCATTGGTAAACTTTGGAAGACCACGACTGACCTGTGATGAGATTTTTAAATGTTAGGGGCCTCTACTGTTACAAGGTGAAAAGTTATGGCCCTTTTGTGCCGTTCACTCTCTTTCTTTTATCATTGATTTTAAGGTTTTTTTTTGTTTTCCTTTTTTTTTTCTCTTTTTGGATTTTCTGTTTGCTATTGTCAGGGGCAAAAAAATGCATAACATTATTATTATAGTGCATTTAATTGGAGTACAATTTAAAAAGAAAATAAAAGTAAACTGCAAAAAACACAAAGTTTTGGATATCCCATCGATTTGGTTATCAAAATTTGCATTAAATTACATGGTAATTCCTTAGTTTCATTATGGTGTAGTATGAGTTAACATAGGATGTAGTAGTTTTCCAAAATTCAACATAACAAATGCTAGTAAACTTTAAAGTTATTTTGAACTTGTACCTTTGAATTCTACTACTCCCTCCGTATTCAAAAAATAGAAACATTTGGACGATACGAGTTTTAATGCACAATTGGTAAAGTAAATTAAAAGAATTGGTAAAGTAAGAGAAATGAAATAAAAAAATGAGTAAAGTAAGAGAGAGGAAGAGAAAAGTAGTGAAAATATAGTTAGTAGATTGTGTGGTTGTCCAAAACAAAAAAAAATCTAAAGTTTCTATTTTTATAGAATGATTCAAAATGAAAATAGGTGTTATTTTTTAAAAACGGACGGAGTATGTTTTAGGCAAAAGCGCCAAAAATCTTGCATGTGAAAGTTTTCCTACAAAGATGCAACAGGATAAAGAGATGAAACATCTCCCCTTATCCGATTTTGATTGGTCACTAAGAGCATCTCCAATAGCGGCGAGCGCACCGGCTCGTCGATTTGTGGCGCTCGCCGGTCCGCTCACCGAACTATTGCAGCCGGTGAGCGCCAAATCGGCGAGAAAAACGGCGAGTGCACGTCGATTTCCGAGCGCTCGCTGATGCGCTGGCCGCTATTGCAGGCTCCCGATCGACGAGCGAATTTTTTTTTAATTTTTGAAACACTATATATACGCGATTTGTACGTCATTTTCATTCGCACCACTTGTTTTAACGAGTACTTTCTATCTTAATTTTTGTACAAGATCAACAACGCGAAATGAGTAACGCGGGTGGTAGTAGTAGTGGTAGTGGTGGGATGCTGAGGAGTACGAACGGCGTTTGAACGAACATTTGGATGCATATACGTCCCGAAAGATAGACCGGCTGTTACAACAGGCCTTGCAGCCGGCGATACCTCGACCCGTTGTCCACCGCCGAGCAGTGATTGACCGGGATCACGTAGCTGCACATCAGCTGCTATATGACGACTACTTCGCACCGGATCCGCGGTTTAACGCCAACCTTTTCAGGCGGCGTTTTAGGATGAGCAGGGCCCTGCTTATGCATATTGTTGACGCTTTGGAGCGTCGATATAAGTGTTTCCGCTTCAGGCACGATGCGTCTAGTAGACCCGGCCACACACCTATTTAAAAGTGCACTGCGGCAATCAGACAGCTGGCCTACGGAGGCGCGACAGACATGTGGGACGAGTACCTCCACATCGGCAAGACAACTGCCCTTGAATGTATGAAGTATTTCTGTCAGGGCGTGGTTGAAATATTCGGTAATCAGTACCTTCGAAGCCCTACCCCCGAAAACTGTCAGGAGCTGATGCAGATGCACGGGGTGAAGCATGGGTTCCCGGGTATGTTATATGATCTCTTCTTCTTCTTCTTTGTCGAGCCATAGTGATGAGATCCCTTTATTGGTAAGACTGCAAAACTTGTTCGATGAGTTCTGTTTATAAAATGATACTAGTAGTATAAAAAACTAACATTCTTTTTTTAAGAGAAAAAACCCACTAAATTGAAGAATCAAAATATCCCCAACAAAATTTGTAATGAGTACTAAAATTATTACTTCCTCTGTTAGTTAGTGGTGGAATCATTTTACCATTTTGGTACGTTTTATAATAATTGAGTCATTTCCCTTTTTAGTATAGAAGTCTACACGTTTTTTCTCACTTACTTTTTCCTCTCTCATACTATGTTCTCTCTACTTTTTCCTCTCTCACACTCTATTATCTTGTAATTTAATACATTACACATATTTTTCTTAATCTTCGTGCCGAAAAGAAATAAAACGAAGGAAGCTTGAAAGATGCAACCTCCAACAAAAGTACTAGTAATTTCCACCCACTTTTCTTCTGTTTCCCTGGATTTCCCTTGCTGGTAGATTCATGAAAAGGTAAAACTAGTTCTATTTAAATATTCACAATCAATCTTCAACTTTTGTTCATTACTTGCACATTAACCCAAAAAGAGGAAATTTTGAAAACAGTGCCTGAACACGATGAAATTATAGAGTGTATATAGTGCTGACTGCTGAAGATAAAACAAATTTTTAGAAATCTCTCCATATATTAAATGAATAATACAACTGAACAAGCTCTGCAAATTGAGATATTGAAATATGAGATGCAACTTTTAATATGAGAAAAAGAAAAGGTTAAATTTTTAACTTTTTTTAGAACATATAGATTATGCTATTGACTAAAGAGACCACCATTGCTAATTTCTCCTTGTTGCAACTCCTTTCTCCGCTGCTCTTCCAATGGGTCAGGACTCTTCATTACTCTTCGCGTTCTCCTAAAATCACATTAAAAAAGCGAGAAAAAAAAGTGTGAAAAATCAAGATTTCAAGCATGTAAGAAATCCATGATCAGGCGAATACCTGTCTTGTGCACCGTGAGCAGGAAATGTAGGCATAAACTCCTTCGACTTCGGAAGAGGAACTTCACGGAACCATTCATGATTAAGAGCTGCTTTAGCAGTGATTCGCTGCACGGTTTTCACATTCAAGATAAGATACTCATTCAATCTTCTGGAATATAAATGCAAATAATGTAATAGGAAAATACCTTATCAGGATCGTATGTTATAAGCCTGTTCAGTAGGTCGAATCCAGCATCAGAGAGCACAAGCGACCCAGTGAAAGACGTTGCTGGGAACTTCCTCCTCAGTAGGTTATACCTGAAACAATTGTTGGTGGTTAGAAGCAGCAGAAAATCTAACTCAACCAACTTAAACTGTCACCAATCTGAAGCCTGAAGGCCACACCAGAATCACCCAAAGCCGGAAGCCTGGGAAACAATGGCAAAAGAAAAGAAGATAAATATTTGAGATCAACTGAGTAAAAATTGCATAAACAAGATATGCATACTTACTTATGCTTCACAAAGTTGACCTTCACTCCGGGGAGTTCTGAAAATCCGGGCCAGATCGTCTCATTTGGAGTGCCGAGGATCCTGAATATCTGCAGTTTCACACCAAAACAATATACTTAGACCACATTAGATTAATTACCCAGCACTAGGTCACCAGTTTCTCATGTGTAATATACAATAAACGATGACATTTCTGTATGAGCAGAGGTAGATTTACCTTGTCCAGTTGCTCAACCTCTGTCTTCCCATTGAATAGTGGTTCCTTTGATAATAGCTCAGCCATGATACACCCCAGAGACCACATATCTATTGCCGTGGAATATAGTTTGGCACCCATAAGAAGTTCCGGCGCCCTGAAAGTGAACATATTTTTTTTATTCCGATTGAACCAGACCTAAAAGATGGAGACATGGAATGCAAATAACCAAAATTAAAGCAGTAAAACAAAGGATAAACTGCCCTCGCCCCACCCCAAAGTCGAAATGTGATGGCTATAAATGATGCTAACCTATACCAAAGGGTGACTACCAAATGGGTATATGGTTTCAAAGGGCTGCCATACTGACGAGCTAGACCAAAGTCACAAATCTTCAGCTCACCACGATTGTTTAAGAGCAGATTGGAAGTTTTAAGATCTCGGTGAAGTACCCAGTTGTCATGGAGATACTTGACGCCTTCTAAAAGCTGGAGCATCAGGCATTTAACTTCACTTTGACTAAAAGGTTGCTTCATAGTCTCCATCAATGCTTTAAGATCATGTTCCATGTACTCCATAACCATAAAAATGCTATCAAGGTTGCTTCCCACAACCACTTCTTTGACATCCACAATTGAGGGGTAATCAAAAGATAGAAGAATGTTTATTTCCCGGAGTGAGGTTAAGGGAAACCCTTCTCTCTCTTTCTCCATCTTGACCTTCTTCAAAGCAACAATTTCTCCAGTTTTCTTATCCTTGGCCCTAAACACGACCCCGTAAGTACCCTCGTCTATCTTGTTGAGTCTCTCGAACTCGTCAACACTTCTGCAAGCTTGAAGCATATTAACACTCCTTTGCGGGGGTTGTGCTGGATCTGTTAAAATAGGAGAGTCTGGATAGTCCTCAGATTCAGATTCAGGCTCGTTTATGCGAGAACCATCACGATTGTAATCATCACCAGTCTCCATGGGATCATTATTGTCATCATTGTCTTGGTAACTATCTCTACTGGAAGATCTAACACGTTCCTCTGACCTTGAGGACCTCCCTCTAGCCGTTTCAGAGCCTTGTCTGGCCAGCCCAATTTCTGGACTTACTGATTTACTATGCTCTGAACAGGATTTGCTCCTTGGTTTAGGCATACTTTCATTGTCAGAAATCTCACCTTCATCAGATGGAGACTCAGCATCACTAGCCCAACGAGAAGATACTATGGTTCGTGTGGGAGCATAATCATCTTCATCTACTTCCCCCATTCCCATGCTATTAACCCTCTGATCTCCTTCATGTTGCAGTGAATATGTTTCGGCAGGGACTTCAGCTGTACCAGATCTCAATCCACCACCGGAAAGTGATGCTTCTAAATTAATCTCACAGTCATTAATTTCACCATCATCTGCGGGGGCTGAAGTCTTTTCATTGTTACTAGGTTTAGGCTGAGGAGACTGGTAATGAGACTTGAGCAATTCGGGTGATTCAATGATAGGATTAGGTGCAGTATCCAACGTACTCCTACTCTTGATTGCTGCATTTGTCTCCCTATCATATCTATCCCAAATAATTGGCGAGAACTTCCGCTTCCTGGTCTGCTGAGGAGATAACCACCTAGAAGTTTTCATATTTTTTGAATCAGTTTCTCTACTAGCTATCATTCCCAAATCATCTGCCTCGTCAGACCCATCACTATAAAGCTCTCCCGGCTCTCGATCCACAGCTACTACTGCAGGCTCGCATTTCCTTCGCTCACCACCACTACTTCCAGAATCACTTCGACTAGAAGTGGAGGGGTATCCACCATTCATTTCTGTGGCATCCTTCTGTCTGAGCTTGCCCTTATCTTCAAGGCTAGCTCGATCCTGAGCCTGTAGCTGACCCTTCTCATAGTCCCGAGCTCCATTCCCATCCAGTTCATAATCCCCTCTTCTAATTCCATTTTCCTTCTTCAATGTCTCAACTTCACTCTCGCAGCCCCTATATTCATTTTCTCTGTAACCACCACGTTTTCCAGCAGCCATGAATGTATAAATATTCGAATTCGTCGAAAAATAACAAAAACTCAAACCACCTAATATTATATTTTTCCTTACAAAAAAACACTAAATCCCCAAATTCAATACAACAGCTAAGGAATACAGAATCGAATCGCAAAAGGAAGCAAAACAACTACTATATCTCCATTTTAAAACTCAAAACTCAACACAGATCTGAAACAACATGAAAACCCATACCACAAACACCAAGCGCCTCACCAATCAATAGCCTTCCAATTTCCTTTTTTTTTCAATTTTTTCCTAACAATACCAAACAAACAAATTGAAAGATACAAAGAACTCCAGATGTCATGCGAGAATTGCCGACCGAAACAGAAAGCCTAGAAATACAAACGCTAAATGACCTTCCTCAGTCCTTCCACTCTCCACGTCCAAAATCAGAGACTTTACCGATCAATCAATCGGAGCGAGGCGAAGCTTGCGGCGGCGCTCGGATAATTCTCTAGCGATGAACTCTGGAGGCGGCGGAGATACAGCCAAATGTAGAAGGAAAGAGTGAGTCGCCTAAAGCGTTGAAAGAGAGTCTAATTATTGCTTCTCTTTTGCTATTTAATTGTTTTTTTGTGGATCGGTTTGCGCTTTCGCTTTCAAATCTTGACCGTTCAAACAGCCCGCGCAATTTATTTTAATAAAAAAAGAATTTAACTTCAAATTACAAATATGGAGTAGATATTAAAAATAATTTAATATGTTATGATAGTTTAAATTCATAAGATATAGGGAGAGATAGAACAAGCATTGAATTTGTTTGTAGTTCCAATACAGAAAGAGCAAGAAAAGAATTATGGAGAGATGGTTAAATTCATAGTACTTGAAATGGAAAAGTATATATTGCATGATTCCATGATATATAGGTTGATGAACTTAGTCAAAAGTGTGACAATTATCATTACTTTGTATTTAAGTGCAAAAATGGGGAGTATTAAAAGATAGTAATTGCGAGCGGGAAACTTTTGAATGAGTATATTCATAATTTGTGGAGTGCTATTTGAGTGTCATTTTATCTTGAATTGCTATAACAAACAAACATATTGTCTTAGAAAAAATTTATTCTTGAATTTTATAATTGCAGAAAGATTAGCTATAATAAGAAAATAAATCTTAACTTATTTGAATTTAATCAAGTGTCGGGATTGTATTTTCAGTATATATTAGGCTCCATAAGCCAACAATTATGGCAAAGATCCTGAGAGCATCCACAGTGGATGCCCGATCTCAAACCCGATCGCATGAGATCGGGCTCGGTCGTCGTCGGGCATCCACTGCAAGAGCCCGAGCCGCGCGACCGAAAGTTCGGTCGTCCCGATCTCGCACCCGAGCCCGGTCTATGCATTTTTGGCGATTTTACTTTTTTTTTCTTTTTTTTAATTCTTTAAACCCTAATTACACCGCTATAAATACCCAATCCTTCACTTTTCACACACCAACACTCACTACTCTACTCACTTTATCTTTTCTTTTCTCATTTTCACACTTTCAAGAATGGATCCGAGTCAATTCCCTAACCCTCATGGTGTCGACGACGATATGCCGATGTTTGACTAGTTTGGTTTTTTTTTTAATTTAGTAATTTAGTTTAATGTAGTTTTTTTAGCTAAGTATGATGTAGTTTTTTAAATTAAATAATTTTTTTTTTGCATTTGTGGTGTTTAATATAATATATTTTGGTATTTTAGTAATTAAAAACAAAATTAAAAAACAATAATATTAAAATTGAAATGAAAAATGGATAATAGATAGGGCACCACTAGGGCTCCACCATTGCAGAAGGAAGGGGCATGCTGATGTGGCAACCACTAGGCTCTCACTAGGGCTTTCACTATGGCATCCATTGTGGATGCTCTAAGGGCATCCGCAGCGGGCTGGCTCGTTGCCAGCTCGGTCTCGTCTCGGAGAGACGAGACAACATCGAGCCAGCGATGCGGTCACTCCGTCTCGTCCCGCATCCCTCCGCCAAGAGCATGTTGGCGAGCTGGCTCGCCACGTGTGTTGGCCACGTGGCGAGCTCCCGTGCGGCCGTGACGCCCACTCGCAGGTTCGCGAGTGGACGTCGTTTATATTCGTTGAAAAAATATTTTATTTTTATTTTTTAAAAAAATTCCGAAAAAATCGAAAAAAAATTTTCCAAAAATACTAGCCATTTATAGCCGTTTTTTTCAATATTTTATTTTTTTCTATTTTTTTAAGCCCTCAATCACTTCTATAAATATCAAATCATTCCCACAAATTATCCACCATAAAAAAACTCTTTATCCTCACTCAAACACTCTACAGTCTTCATCTCAAAACATTATTCTTCTCCCAGATTTGGCAACCATTGGACGATCACCGCATCACTTTCCATGATTATGCGGATTTCAATAAATTGTAATATTAGGATTTCAATTATGTATTTTTCGTATTTTGGGATGTTGTAATTTTCATGATTTTTAATGATTTTATGAATTATTAGTATTAATTTAATATTTCAATGAAATATTAATTGAATTTGTTGGAAATAAAAATAAAAAATAAAATTGAATGAATAGTTAAGGGATGAGATGGTTAAGAGATAGAGGGTTGCAGGTGCTGTCTCTTAGTTAAGAGATGGGGTAAAAAGTGCAGTGGGACCAATGAATAGTCAAGGGATGAGACGGTATTGAAACGATATTGAGAGAGAAGGAAGAAGGATAGTAAAGAATTATCTGTTGTTTTTATATCCAAAAATATGTTCCACAGTGTGCAATTTTCAATCACTGGATTATGGCATGTCCTATAACAATGGTAGCTTTCTCCCTACAGCCAACTCTGCTATTCACTTTTCTTCATAAACTGGAATTCAAGAACATTCACTCCAAAAAAAACCTAATCTAATCTTCATTCTTATGAGTCTGGTGCACCACCACGTCTGTGTTTGCTCGAGGCAGAGATATTAGAGTCGAGAATCATCAGGCTCGGGCACGATAGTTGAAGAGGAAATGGCCTGCTGCTGCTGTCACCATTCCTAGCGTCGCACCAGCAACAACCTGCAAAGATTAAAAAAATTTCATTGTAGTTTGTGAAATCTAAATGAGAAAAGGATAGATTTCTTGATTAAAGATTTTGAGAGCAGTTCGGTGTCTTATTTTTGTGCTGCATTGCTGAAATTGACGAGGAAAGAGTAGAGTCGAACCTGAGGAGGAGTGTGGCCAAGAAGCTCGCGCAAGGGCCTGCTTTCAGCGAGAGGGTGTTCAGATGGAAGCTCGCATATGATTTGATTCAAAACCTGATGTTTTCCCAATATACAAAGGCATTAGGATCTATACTTGTTTAAATTTAGGAAGAAGGCGAAGACGGGGGAGAAGCTAGGAACAAACCTCTGCTTGGCGCCCAGCGTGCAATCTCACTCCAGTGGCATCGTACATCACCTACCATGGGGCTCACCACGTTAGATTACGTGTAAGTGAATATGTGAAAAAACACTGTTTCAGACAAAGTTATGTGATCTTAATTTATGCTAACTTAAACTATGCAACATTTTAGCAGTAACTCACAGAAAATTTAGAAAATGGCTTTTTGAGATTAAAGAAATAGTAGGGATCAAATTCATACCACAAATGCCATGATTAGTGCAAGGGCAAATTGTGATCCTCCAAAACCCTCTTGGAAACCGATAGACACTGCAAGAGCAGCAACGGTTGCTGAATGGGACGAGGGCATGCCCCCGGAGCCAACAAGTTGCTTGATATCCCAACGGTCTTCCCTATACCTGCAGGACTACCATGGTCGTAAGACTATTATAGCTCCAACGCCATAGGCTATGAGTCTGATCCTTTCCTATTTCAAGCATCTAGTTGTGTAGACGAGCCGGGTTGATTCAGTTCATACACAAGCATGTATACAATCTCCCAAAATTAGAAGTAAAATTAGGGCATAATCTAATTCAGCTTATATTATCTCTGAGCTCTAAACATTAAGTCATAGGCACAATCCAATTTATGCATGATCCAAATTCCCAATCCTCTCCTTCAGCAAAAATTCTTCATACAAATTCACATAAATAGATGCTGATATTTGATCAGAAACAGCTCAGAAAATGAATATTCAAACAACTCTTTGTAAAAGAACAGATTCCAGCAACAAACAACATTCTACAATCACAGATAACCATAAACCAAAGTTTTCCCCCAAAATACCATAAATATCGGCCATGAAATTCGATGATTCATCAATAATTAGGGCACAAACACACATTAATTCGCACATATACTAAAAGGGGGAATGGAGAAGCATACCATGAGGACAAAACCTTCAATGACTGTGCAATCGCAAAGGCGAAAAGAGCTGACATCAACGGAAGATTCGAAAAAATCGAATTGGAAGGATACGATGTCTCCGTTCCCGTCGCATTTGAATCTACTGATCCGCCTCCTTCGTCCATCCCAGAATTTCTGCTTCTTTTTTTGTTCTATCAATTTTAACCTTCAAATCTTGCCCCGAGGGCTGAAAAAGATTTGATTTTTTGTTTCGAATTGACGATAAGATAATTTCTTGTTTGGAGAGAGAAGGAGATGGAGAGGGAGAGCGGGAGACGGAAGCTCAAAACTATTTTTCTATAAAGAGAAGAGAAGGTGAAGCGTCTGTCCTAACTAAAGAAACGGTCAACAAAACAATTTACTTTCCCTTTTTTTGTTCCAAAAAAGGTAAATTTAATTAACTCCATAACGTATTTTAATAAATCTAATATCCAATTTTTCAACAAAAAAATATTACCCCCTTCGTCCAACAATAGGAGTCCTATCCCGGTTTTTTCTACATCCGTCCCTACCGCAGCTGCCATGGCCACCAGGATGTGATCTATCAACAGAGTAAAAGCCATGAATCATCCCCTCAACCTCAATCCAACCCTTCGTCCAATAATAGGAGTCCTATCCGGGTTTTTTCTACATCTATCCCTACCGCAGCTGCCATGGCCACCAGGACGCGTGCTCAACTCTCGAAGCATCGCTAAAGCATCTAAAAACCTCATACATCTCCTCTGTTCTAGGATGTGATCTATCAACAGAGTAAAAGCCATGAATCATCCCCTCAACCTCAATCCAACTGCACCCAGCCGCCTTATAACCACCCCATCCGGTTAAATCCGCCCTAACCCTCCTCGCCTCATCCCATTTCCCCATCTCGCCGTGTAAATTAGCCAACATTGCCCTATACCCTCTGTGGCCAGGACTCATCTCCACAAGCTTCCCCACAGCAAACTCGGCCAAATCTCCACGCCTATGGATCTTGCAAGCGTTGAGCAATGAGCCCCAAACCACCTCATCTGGTGGCACTCTCATCCCACTCACAACCTCCAATGCCTCCTGAAACCACCCTGCTCGCCCAAGAAGATCCACTAAGCACCCATAGTGCTCAATCCGAGGCTCAATTCCGAAATCCCCAACCATCATAGCAAAATAGCTGCATCCTTCCTCAACCCACCCTCCGTGAGTGCAAGCGTTCAACAAGACAATGAATGTGATTGCATCCGGCTTCAGCTCTTCTCGCCCTTGCCTCATCATGATTTGGAATGCAGCAACCGCTTCGTTGCTCCGGCCATGCAATGCATAACAGTTTATTAAAGCGTTCCAAGATGCCAAATTTGTTTGATCAGACATCTCAAAAACAGTTCTTGATTTATCAAAACTTCCACATTTCCCATACATGTCAATCAAACCACTCACAACAAACAAATCTAAACTAAGTCCACTTCTATAGACATATCCATGAATGCATCTCCCAAACTGCAGCATTCCACTGTGCCCCAATGCCGACAAAACGCACACGACCGTGCCTTGATTCGGCCTATTCGCTCCGCCTAAAACCATCCTCGTGAAAAACTCAATAGCCTCTGAAAACAATCCATTCTGCACACATCCAGCAATTACACAATTCCAAAACGGTGTATCCCTAATACCCTCCGGCATCTCTTCAAACAACAGAATCGCATCCCAAACCCTCCCAGCTCTCATATACCCCGAAATCATCGCAGTCCACGACACCACGCTTCTTTCAGGCATTTCATCGAACACCTTCCTCGCAACTCCAATTTCAGCTCCACACCTCGCGTAAGCATCCATCACTGCCGTCTGCACAACCGAGTACCCACAAAACCCCAATTTAACTATCTGCGCCTGCACAGTTTCCACCCCGTGACCCCTCGCCACCTCCGGCCACGATTTCAAGACAATCGAGAGGATAAATTCGTTCGGCCTCGAGCGATTCTCACGGACCATGTCGCGGTAAATGAGCGCGGCTGCTCTGTGGTCGGCCGCGCAGGCGCAGGCGTCGACAATCGCGGTGTAGAGGTAGATATTGGGCGAGCGGAATTTGTCGAACAGGTGGCGTGCATAGGTGAGGTCGCGGAGGCGAGTGGTGCAGAAGCGGATGAGCTTGAAGGCGTAGAAGTGAATGTGGCCATGCCCTAGCGTGATGAGATGGGCGTGGAGCTGTTTAAGGTGATTGAGATTGCTGCATTTGTCGAGGATCGCGCAGATATGACTGTTGAAGGTGCAACAAGGAACCATTCGAATTGAGCTGTATTCACATAGGTTGTTTTGTTAAGTTGGGATTTACAGAAGTTGTTGAAGAAATGATGGTTTATTTCATTATGATACGAATTTGTGACATTTAATTACCAGTATTTTGGACAAAATAACTTAAGCTAGGATTTTGAATGTGAACCAACAAATTATGCCTTTGTATTTAAAAAAAATAAATTGACAGATTAGAATATAATGTTATAATCCACTATATAAAAATTGAGATAAAAGAACCACAATTTTTAAAAAAATGCTCTATGAATGTCTGGTTAAACCAGAATTGGCGGTTCTAGTGTTTGAATCAGATATGGGCTTATTGTCCAGTTTCGATTCCATTATTTTCAAATCGAGAATCATCATCAGTTAGTTATCAATTTGATCCAAACCGATAAAATCGGGAAAACCAGTGAAAAACTGTTAGTTAGCATTTCAAAACCGATAGCAGTGGTTGTGGATCTACTTCCATCGGAACAGTAATAATGGTTCAGAATCCCTGAGCAATCCAAGATGTTCAGAATCATTTTCTGAAATAGGATAAGATTCATCTCTAATTGAAACCACCTGCTCTTCATGGTCGAAACTATACCCCAAGCTTTTCCTTCTTGGATATATTGCCCTTTATGCCTTGAATGCTACTAGGAGTATTTGTTATGAAGTAAATCCGTATACTCTGCTTTATCATTCCCAAGTTTCATATCCAAAAATCATTCGTCATAGATCTTTGGGCTTTGATTATCAAGGAATAGAGACTTTACAAATAAAGCCCGAGGATTGGAATTCTATTGCCGTCATTTTATACGTATATGGTTACAATTATCTACGCTCCCAATGTGCCTATGATGTAGCACCTGGTGGAATTCCGTCCGTTTTCTGGGTACCAACTCCAAAGTTTTTTATACTTCAAAACTATTTTAAATTACATTGTTATTTGACAATAGCAAGTTTTAACATAACTACACATGGACAGGCAATTCAATAAGAGGGCTTGAAGTTGAAGCAAATGAACCGAATCACTATAACAAAAGAGCATAAAATTTAGTATATCATGTTAATGGTTCAACAATTAAAATGAGATTAACAAATAAAAAACACACGACTGCAATTAGTCGTTCAAGAAATGAAATCAAATTTGGTAGTATCGTCTAGCAATGACATGATACTGAATTACTCCAATAAGTATATTTCAATTTGTATGATCTACCAACGCATAAATATGAACATCATGTGTTGAAAAAATTCAATAAAATACCACGACAAGAGACTGTAAATCAACCAGAAATGAACCTTTCTGGTGAAATCAAGGAACGTGTAAATAACAAATATGTAAATCGAGGAATATACTGAACAAATATGGAAATAACAAACCGCAATCAATCACCAAAACAGTGACAAAATGAGAGGCGTGTGTAAAATTGTGATTCCATATAAAACTCAAATCATAGTCTTATGATAAATTCAGTCTCATAAACAAAAAAACTAGATGAATCAAACTACATAAAACAGCAAAAAAAGGAACCAAACGCTGTATGATCGCTTCAGAACCTGAGCTTTGAGAAAAACCAACGGTTCTTCCCGGACTTGAACCTCTCCTCGAACCTGCTCTTCACCTCCTTGCAGGCGGAGACCTTCTTGTCACGCGAGACGAGCGCGTCCACAGACACCACATCCTTGAGATCCACATCGAGCGTGTAACGCGTGGGCATGATGTGGTTGTAGTTCACCAGCTTCACGAACGCCTTCACGCGCGACTTCTTCGCCTGCTTCTTGGTCGAGTCCTTGCGGATGACCTTGCTCGGGTACTTGGCGATGCCGGCGACGAGGCAGTGGCCGTAGGGGCGGTCGCGAGTGCCGTCGTCGAAATTCTTCACGATCGTCGCCTTCTGGCCGGCGTAGCGACCCTGTAGGAGGACCACCGCCTTGCTTGGCTTGAGGAACTTCACCATTGTTGAATTGGAGCTGCTGCTTCTGTGTGCCGATCGGGAATTAGGGATTTGATAGAGATTTCGATTAGATTTATATATGTGTTTGGGGGAAATGGCCTAGGGTTTTTATTCGGATGGGCCTCACTGAGTGGGCTGAATTTATGCCTTTCAAAACTCAACTTCTGATTGATTTTTGGTACTAGAAATTCCAAATCACAATTGTCCAAATTTATGATTACTTGAAATGCGATTTTGAAGTTATCAACACTTCCTAGAGATCATGAATTGCGAATCAACTTCATAAATCAAAGTTATGAATCTCAATAGAAAAAAGAATAAGAAAAGAAAGGCCCAAAATTGATTAAAATGATGGAAACAATGTCGTTTTAAATCTATTTACACGATAAAATATTGGCATTTAGTTCACATCAGAAAATCCGGCTTCCACAATTTCCACACCACCCCCAATTTCCTTTATTTTGTTACTTATATTCTTCACAAAATTAATTAAATTGTTTCTTAATGAGTTTTAAAAACAAGTTGTAGACTTACAGAACAAGCCCAGCCCAGCCCAAACCATATAAAAAATTCATCCTTTTCATTGTTTTCAAAACATAGGATCAGATTTTTTTCTTCTGCTATCATTGTGAGTCATTTCCCCCAAAAAAGTTTATCTTCCCTCTCAAATTCTGGTAATGTTACCATAATTTAGCAGAATGATTATCTACTCAGCCCCCCTTCACCACCCTCTTCTTCCTTCCTGCACCAAATCCTCCCCTCCCGGCGCCGGCGCCCATTTCCGGCGACACAAAAATCTCTCTCTTTCCAACCACACTGCTTTCCAATCCTTACCAATGACTGCTCGTCACGAGCATCTGCTGCCACCCTTATCCGCTGGCTCGGTATTTAGCTTCATTCTCTCAAGCTCAGATAGTTTGTATTTCTGGTTTATGTGTTGCGTGAAAAAAGCAGTTTCTTTTATTTTCATTGCTTTTAGTTTATTTTTTATTATTAATTCATAAAGTAGATTATTTCCTGATTACACCTTTTTGCAATTGCTGTTTTGTATACAATCAGCCTATTTTTTTTTTAGAAATGTCAATCACTCTTTTTCCCCCTTTTGTGGCACCTAGAAGAATGAATGAGCCAAGTTAGATAACATGATTTATTCTCGTCTCTCCTTTTTGTATGTTAGTTTTGCTTGCAATAAGCAAGAAATTCTCAAGAGTCTGCAATAGGTTGGTCCTATTTGAAAGGATATGGGCTAGATTAGATTAATATGGATTAAATAATTATAGTTGGGCTACAATTATAATTAGTCCATAAGCCCAACAATCATGAAACCCTAATGACTCTTTGTCTATATAATGGTTATTTATTCTCCATTGTGGGATGAGAAATATCGTAACATTAGAGAGAAAATACGTAAAGCTTTGTAGAGAATTCCTAGCTTTCTCTATAGAGCGATTGTACCGAGGAATTGTTCCTGCATCGGATCAGAATACACGTGGACCTCGATAGTAGTGGATTCAACTTGCAGGACACAATCGTAGAAGAAAACACAACAACAAGTAAGATTTAGTTTCGTTGTGTTTTACATGCTCAACTTGCAATATGATTATGAATCTAGATCTGTTATTCTTGTATGCAATTTCCGCTGTGCTCATTAGATGAATACAAGAATTCCTAACAGTGGTATCAGAGCCCGGGGCTTATTCATATTTATTTTGTAATTTAATTATACGTGGATTGATTTTCGAAATCAGAATTTTGAAATTGGATTTCGAAAGGAAATTAGGTTGAAAATTGTTTTCATCCACTATGCTTAAAATATTGGTTTTGGAATCCAATCTTAGCCGCCGACGAGAAATTAGAATTGAAATTTCAATCACTTTTCAAAGAATGATTTTGGAATCCAAAATTAACGAAACGACAAAAAGTTGAAATTGAATTTCAATTACGTCAATTTTCAATGAGTGGTTTTGGATATTGGAACTTGAATTTGGAATTCAATTAATTGAAATTTGATCTCAATTGTATATACAACATCTTGCAACTTGAATTTGGAATTTAATGAATTAAAATTTGATTTCAATTGTATATACAACATCGAAGGCCGAATCATGTAAATGCGTATTTTGTGGATTTTGTTTCCTAATTTATGACATATTAATTATGTGTATTGTTTACTTATGTACGCTGACTCCAATCCTTTAATGGATGTATATCAATTTGATTTTGTAACCTTTGAATTGGAGTAATGATTACATGGGTATAATATTGTATTAAACATGACTGTTGCGTATTTGGTCTGTTTTGAATTTGATTTCAAAATTTAAGAACTGGTTCCGTAATTGAAATTAGATTTCAATTCCTTCAAAAGAATTTTGTGATATTACCGAAAATTGCAAATTGATTTTGGAGTTTGACTTCAAACAATTTTGAATCGTTTGGAAAAGAAAATCATGCTTCCGCCGATAAATCCATGCCGAGAAATTATTATTTATTAATAGTGCCAGTTTAGGGTATCTATTAATTTAGAATTAATATTAAGTACCCTAAATGTGCTTTTAATATTAGTTTAGAATTAATATTAAATATCTATTTATATTAGTTGGGAATTGATATAGATTAGATGATAAATTTATTAATTGGATTAATGGATTAATGAGCAAGAATTTGTTAATATTATTATTTTGGAATAATAAATAATATATGTGCTTGATGATGATTTGGAGTTATTACTTGATTTACAAATTTATTAATTTAGAATTAATACAGATTGGATTAATTTCGTTAATTTGATTAACAAATTGGGACATAGTTATCATCTGGAAATGATAATATATACTCCACATCACAATATTAATTTGGAATTAATATTAAATATGTATAATTATATTAATTTAGAATTAATATAATGAAATCCACATTTAATTAGAGAATAAAATTTGATTTTATTTGTTGAGCATTATTTGATATCTTATGTGATAAGCATGCTATTTGATTTTATGCTTATTTATTTCAACTATAGTAGTTAGAGACCGTTTATTGTCTGGGTAGGCGGCGCCCAGTATGTGTAGTCCGTGTTATACTATGTCTGGGTAGGCGGCGCCCAGTATGTGTAGTCCGTGTTATACTATGTCTGGGTAGGCGGCGCCCAGTAATTGTTTGAAATTTAATATTGGATATTATATTCACAGAACTAGTATCACACTTTTCCCCACAGAATATAAGTCTTGTTTTGAAACAAACGCGTCGTCCATCACAATTGTTTGATGTTCCTAGTCTTTTCGACCACGAGTTTTACGCCCTCGCGTTTACTCTAAATCTACAAGGTTTAGGCTCATTCATAGATGCATGGTTGGCATCGTGTGATGGGGTTGACTTGCTTAAATTATTTTGAGTAGCCCTCGCAACCAGAATAATTTATGGACGTATATTAATTAGATTAATAAACCAAGAATTGTAAAATTGTTGTTACAATTGGCTTGGAGGCCTACCTGGTGATATTATTGTAGTCATCAGCCCTCGCAGAGGCTGCAATAATATAGACTTGGATCTTGGACCACTAAAATTTATATTAGATATAAATTCGTATTTTATGTTTGGGGGACATAATATATGTTAAAATTAGTGGGAGCTAATCAATACAATAAACCCTTGTTTGATTAGTGATGCGATTGTGATCTTTGTATGCTTTTCTAATTCGCTTTTCGTTTTATTTTCTGTTAAGATAATATGTCAAACTTATCTTATGAGTGTATGATGGAAACAAACAAATTGACTAGGTCAAATTTCACGGAGTGGCAGAGAGACTGCCCAAAACTCAAGGCACAAGGTGCAATGAGTGGGAGCTCAGCTATGTTTGTCATTGAGATAAATATGTCTATGAATAACTCACAATCCTGGGTATTGGATACCGCTTGTGGTTCACACATTTGTAATAATGTGCAAGGTTTAATTGACAGCAGGAAAGTGAGGCCTGGGGAAGTAGACCTACGTGTTGGAAATGGAGCAAAAGTTGCTGCCGAACGCGTGGGAACTTATAGATTAGATCTTCGCTCAGGACATAGACTAGATTTACATAATTGTTATTTCGTTCCAGTTATTTCAAAGAATATTATTTCCATTCCGATGTTAGACATCGAAGGTTTTTCCTTCCATTTTGCAAACAGCAGGTGCTCGTTTTCTAATAATGGATTGTTTTATGGAAATGCCTCTTTAGAGAATGGATTATATATGCTTGAATGCAAACGGGATATTCTCAATGTGCAAAATAAAAGACTTAAGCTATGTAATACGGATAATGCTACTTATCTTTGGCATTGTAGACTTGGTCATATCAATGAGAAAAGGATAGCGAGATTGAGAAAGTTAGACTATCTAAATTCATTTGATTTTGAATCATATGGTGCTTGTGAATTCTGTCTCAAAGGAAAGATGACTAATAAGCCACTTTCCGGGAAAGGGGTGCGTGCTAATGATGTGCTAGAGTTGATCCACACAGATGTGTGCGGACCGTTTCCAACTCAAGCAAAAGGTGGTTATTCGTACTTCATTACTTTCACTGATGATTTGACAAGGTATGGATATGTGTATCTTATGAAACACAAATCTGAGGCCTTTGAGAAATTTATAGAGTTTAAGTGTGAAGTTGAGAAACAACTTGGGAAAAGTATAAAAACTCTTCGATCAGATCGAGGAGGGGAATACTTGAGCCGAGAATTTCTTGATTACTTGAAATCGCATGGAATTCAGTCGGACTGGACACCTCCTGGTACACCACAAATGAATGGAGTATCTGAAAGGAGAAACCGAACATTATTAGATATGGTTCGATCCATGATGAGTTTAGCTAGTCTTCCTTTATTTCTCTGGGGTCATGCTTTATTGACTGCTATTTACATTCTGAATAGAGTTCCATCTAAATCAGTTGAGAAAACACCATATGAGTTATGGTATGGCAAAAAGCCTTGTCTTAACTATATGCGGACCTGGGGTTGTCCAGCTTTTGTTAAGAAACAAATGACTGATAAGTTGGAATCTAAAAGTGAGAAGTGTTACTTTGTGGGATATCCTAAACAAACTAGGGGATACGATTTCTACTGTCCTGAAAATCACAAGGTGATAACATCAAGGAATGTGACGTTCCTTGAAGACAGTTATGTCTGCAAGGAACAAGGTCAAAATACAGTAGATCTTGAAGAAATTCAAGAACCACAAGTTAACAATGAGGATGATGTATTGTCAAATGGTTTGAACAATAACTCAGTGGGAGTTTTTGATGATCTATTGGGAGGGGAAAATACTATTAGAGGAGACCTTAGAGGGACTCTCGAAGAACCTCCTCAAGACAATGAGATGCATCAAATACAAGATGATACAATAGTTGCATCACCTCTACCTCAAGAAGATCATAGTGATATTCCTGGGCCTACTCACAATCAGAATGAACAGCCCGAGCCAGAAGAAAACCAACTCAATAGGCCTAGAAGGATTCGTCGTGCACCTGAGAGACTGAATCTAATGGTTGAGAACCAAGATGATGAAGTTGATTTAGATGATGATGAGCCTAAGACCTATACCGAGGCGGTGTCGAACACCGATCGAGAGAAGTGGCTTGAAGCCTTGATATCTGAAATGGACTCGATGTACTTCAACTTAGTCTGGGAACTAGTTGACTTGCCAGATGGGGTTTACCCCATAGGTTGCAAATGGATCTTTAAAAAGAAGAGAGATGCAGATGGCAAAGTACAAACCTACAAGGCTAGGTTAGTGGCAAAGGGTTATAGTCAGCGCGAAGGCATTGACTATGATGAAACCTTTTCGCCAGTTGCTAAGATCAAGTCCATTAGGATATTACTTGCAATTGCTGCATACTACAATTTCGACATTTGGCAAATGGATGTCAAAACCGCATTTCTCAATGGAGAATTAGAAGGCGATGTCTATATGACACAGCCAGAAGGTTTTGTATCGAAAGAAAGGCCGAATGCAGTGTGCAAGCTAAAGAAGTCCATCTATGGACTTAAGCAAGCTTCGAGGAGTTGGAATATTTGTTTTGACAGAACAATCAAATCGTTTGGTTTTGTCAGAAGCAAAGAGGACCCATGTGTTTATAGTAAACGCGAGAATGGTAACGTTGTCTTCCTTATCATATATGTTGATGACATCTTGATTATGGGAAGCGATCGTTCCATGATGCAATCCGTGAAAGAATGGTTGTCTAGTTCCTTTATGATGAAGGATCTGGGTGATGCTTCCTACATCCTTGGAATCAAGATCTATCGAGATAGACCGAATAGGATGTTGGGATTATCACAATCCACTTACATAGACAAGTTGCTAAGGCGCTTCTCAATGGAGAATTCTAAGAAAGGTTTTCTTCCTATGGGACATGGCATTGTATTGTCAAAGAAGGATTGTCCTTCTAATGACAAAGAAAAAGACAACATGAAAAGGATCTCGTATGCTTCAGCTATAGGATCTATTATGTATGCCATGATTTCTACTAGGCCAGATGTGGCCTATGCGCTTAGCATGACAGGCAGATTTCAGCAAAATCCCGGTGAGGAACATTGGAAAACCGTTAAGACTATTCTTAAGTACCTTAGAAGGACTAAAGAATATTTCTTAGTCTTTGGTGGACAACCAGAGTTATCAGTTACTGGGTACACTGATGCTAGTTTCCAAACAGACCATGACGACTATAAGTCTCAGTCTGGATATGTTTTTGTCCTCAATGGTGGAGCAGTGAGTTGGAATAGTTCCAAACAAGGTACAACTGCCGATTCCACCACCGAAGCCGAGTATATTGCTGCATCTGAAGCTGCCAAAGAAGCTGTTGCTTTGTTAGAGTTCGTTAAAGAACTGGGTGTCATTCCGAGTGCCAATAGTGCAATACCTTTGTATTGTGACAACACTGGTGCTGTTGCGCAAGCAAAAGAACCCAGAGCTACGAACAGGAACAAGCATGTTCCCAGAAGATATCATCTGATCAGAGAAATAATTGAAAGAGGCGACATAAAATTAGAAAGAGTACCCACTGATGATAACTTGGCTGATCCTTTCACCAAACCGTTATGTATAGCAAAACACAACAAGCACTTTGAGAGCTTAGGTGTTATGCATGTTGGTAGATGGCTTTGAATCAGTGGGAGTTACAGTTTTATATGTCTTAGAAACATTTTGTGTTGAGACAATATTACTTGATCACATTATATGAAAATTTTATTTCCTATGGGTTTTGTACACTTATTAGAATAATTGTTTTAAATGTTTGATTTTATTCTAAATATTTGTTCCCTTGAATTATGACTGTTGTTAATGGTGTGAGACATTAATGATATAGTATAATTCTAAAATAGCCCTAACCAATGATCATCAAGAATGAGATATTGGTGATATGTTATAGGTTAGCATGGGGTTTGCATCACATTCTTCGAGAATGTAGTTGTTCTCACAACTATGAGATATTAGATACTCGTGATGGACACATGGTATATTTTGGAGAGTATTGGTATACCCTACTATTAAACTGTTTTGTGAAGTGTCTAGAGTTTATTAGTACATGAAGTATGTAATAGTCCTTGGATCTGAGGTCATTACACATTTTGTTTGTTGAGTGATGTGCTTTGACCTTGTACAACGCTTTGCCTCCCCTCGGAGGATTAAGACACGGACTTGTATTGGGTACATCATAAGATAAATGGAAATGGTAGTTGAGCCAAGAATGAGATTCATTCCTCGATTAGAATTTCGAGAGAACACTCAAATTCTCTATATTACTTGACCATTAAGTCATTGGCCAATGCAAAGATATATTCAATTAAAGTAATTGAATATGATCGAATGGGTCATTTAATAAAGATGAGATAAAGTGATTTAGCTATTTGGATGACACATGACAAATCTTAGGCTCAATCGGGTGGTTCGTGAATGAAAGGATATTACTATAAACTTTGTAAAGGCTTGTTTACCGAATTCACGTAAACGTTCTTCATATATCGAGCTACGCTGCCAACGCAGTCTAGGAGTTTTGTGCAGACTTCGATTAGATCGCCGTCGATAATGAGGGCCTAAAGGGTCACACTATAAGTGTATTTTGATCCGCTCAAGGGTACAAAGTTGGAACTGCGTATTATATCTAATGCTAGTCCAAGTGGGAGATTGAAAGGATATGGGCTAGATTAGATTAATATGGATTAAATAATTATAGTTGGGCTACAATTATAATTAGTCCATAAGCCCAACAATCATGAAACCCTAATGACTCTTTGTCTATATAATGGTTATTTATTCTCCATTGTGGGATGAGAAATATCGTAACATTAGAGAGAAAATACGTAAAGCTTTGTAGAGAATTCCTAGCTTTCTCTATAGAGCGATTGTACCGAGGAATTGTTCCTGCATCGGATCAGAATACACGTGGACCTCGATAGTAGTGGATTCAACTTGCAGGACACAATCGTAGAAGAAAACACAACAACAAGTAAGATTTAGTTTCGTTGTGTTTTACATGCTCAACTTGCAATATGATTATGAATCTAGATCTGTTATTCTTGTATGCAATTTCCGCTGTGCTCATTAGATGAATACAAGAATTCCTAACACTATTTGCATCATGTTGATTGTTGATATGCATAGTGGTCTCTATTGTTGAGGTTGTGTGATATTCCTTGCAGAATGTGAGTGAAGATACTGATGATATGTATGATGACTTATTCGAAAAGTATGGGAAGGTGGTGTTCAAGAGAAATGACCAAAAGTCTGTTATAGCAGAGGTTGATGATGATGCCGAAAGTTTGTCCTGTGAGTTTCGCTCACTTATCTATCTACGTGCACGATAAGTATGGTGATCGGATATTCGATTGCGTTTTCTCACCCCCAATGCTAGATATTTAAGAGTTTTTCTACACTTGTGCTCTTTTGGTAATGCTAGCTTTCGACAATTCTGTGTGAGTCACTTTCTCATGCGCATGTGTGTATGTGTGTTGTGAGTTTGTAAACGCACGAAGAAGCTCAAAAGAGTACATTTTAGGAGCATATCACATCAAAATTGGCATTCAGCTTGCTCGTCTATTAAACCTAACAATTCTAGTCTCTTTGGTTGGGCCGAGCGAAATATTTCCATGGCATCCTTGTTTTGCTTTTACAGCTCCTTGGAGAAGAGGGGTATACCCGGATTCATGTAATGTAATGAGTTCTTAGGTTCCTTTTTCACATATTCCAAGTCTTGTTTCTCTACATTGTTATCCCAATAAATGTGTGCATTGAGGACTATATAGCTGCTTCTCTTGAGCTAGAATTACAAATTAACCGACAGTTTCTTGTGGTTGATGCAGTTGCTGTAGCACTGGCCAAGGTTGCTAGTGATGTAAAAGCAGCAGATATAAAGCTTCTTTTTGTAAAACCTCTAGTTTATTGGACACGGTTTTTCATCATCGCCACTGCATTTTCTCGACCTCAGGTTGATGCTATTGGGTAAGGCGCTTACTTTGTCATCTAATCTTGCTTACACTTTGACAGTTCAGTTAATTTATCGCTTATTATACGTCATCTTACCTGAAGTACGGTTTTTGTTTTCATTCTAGTTCCAGAATAAGAAATTTAGCTGAAACAGAATACGGGAGAACTGCAACTGGGGATTTCAAGCCCAACTCTTGGACATTGCTAGACTTCGGTAAGAGTCTTGGGTTACAACTTTGATTGTGTAGCATATGGTTTTCAGAAAAAACAAACTAAGCCTACTTGCACGAGTACACTGCAATTTTATCGCAAAAATGATGAAAAGTAATAGTATCTCGGATATGGTGGTTTTCTACTCTTTCATGCTTCACCTATATGGTGACTGGCATTAGTGTTCAGCATCTCCCTTTTCATATATGAATGCCCTTCTGTAGGAAGTTCAGCCTAGGATATGATTGACCGTCTCATTTTGTGACACGAGATTTTAGCAAGTGTTACTTGGGCTGCTAACTGTAAAATGTATGCTTGTTTCAGGTGATGTAGTTGTACATATTTTTCTTCCTCCACAAAGGGATCATTACAACTTGGAAGAGTTTTATGCAAATGCAACACCTATCGAATTACCTTTCCAGGACCAGCAACCTTTCCGCAATTGAAATGTGATCAGAAATTATGCTCAGTTTGAACTCCATATGATTATTAGATTATCAAAGTTGATGAAGATTGCGTATAGCAATTGATTAAGAAGAACATTTATTCAGAGTGCGTTGTGCTTCATCAACCAATTTACTCTTAAATCAAACAAGATAAAGTTCGATCAATTGATATTCTAAAATTACGTTCTCAAACATTTCTCATGATAGTATCTCAACACAAGAACCCTACACTCAAGAAAATTATCAAGCCTTGCCAAACATGTCAGAATTGTTAACTACAAATGATTTCTTTCATAACAAAGTCTCAACATAGAAGATATTTTCTAATTGACAAAGTATCATAGAATCTGCAGCAGCCAGGTACAAACTAGGGATTACAAAAGTATAGTCACAGATTTTAATCTCAATTTTCCACAGCATATAGCACTGCTGAAAGTCCAACTCAGCTAGTTTGTATCATGATTCATGGCTTAGGTGGGGGAGAGCTGCTGGTGCTGGTGCTGCTGCTGCTGCTGTTATTCCTCCCTCTAATAGGCCTGACAGAAAAAATAGTCATGTAATCAAACAGGTTTTCAGATTAAAATGAACATAGTAGAGACACAAGAATTTGCAAAATTACCTTCGAGGGCTACGGCTCCGTGATACCCTACGAGGTCCCTGCAGCATATTGACAAGTTATAGAAGCATTAGTTGAGTTGATCTAAAAGAACATAGGCCTAAGAAAACTTGATATCAAAAGATACAGACCCTGCGTGGTGGACTAGGCGATGAAGAATAGGACCTCCCACGTCTAGAAGGCGGCACTCGACCTCTGCACAGATGACAAAAGAAAACACCACAGTTAATTTCTAGAAAAGTTAATTTCTCATTGTTCTCTGAAGGAATAAAAATGCTGAAATGGCCGTGAAGAAATGTTAAAATCAACCAAACTAATGAAACGTTCAAATTTCACCTTCTAGGAGAGGGTGATCGTGATGGCGAACGAGCAGGCCTCCTAATAGGAGAGCGACTACGTCTGCGACCAACAGGAGATCTTCTTGGAGGACTTCGGAGACGTCTTGGTGAACTATGCCAATTGAGAGAAATTGTAATGAGTTACGGTTATAGTAAATGGCCCAGTATGGCAACGAGACAAATTGTAAACCATGAGCAAGGTTGTTAAACTCAGAGTCTGGAGCATTAAGATATACAGGTTCAATGTTGGTTAATCATGTCTACAATTTACCATTGCCTAACACATACCCAAAGCATTATTTTTAGCAAAGAACCAACATATATTACATCACAGACTGCATCCAGTGGAAAAGGACAATCAATTTAACAGTTACATTTCGAAGCATTATAACTGTAAAAGTTAAACAAAAAGAAATATATAACCGATGGTATCTTGTTTGTAAAGCATATACTGATCTAAATCTAATTAAGTTGAGATATTTTTTGTCTGTCAAATCATACAGCTCGCCTATTTTTCAGAAAATTTTCTCAAACTAACCTCATGAATCATTTACTGGTGTTAGTTGAAAGTTCAATTCAGACAAGAGTCACAACTATGGTCCCAAGGAATAGTAGTGTACATATTTAGGTAATGACAGCACCTAATAAGACTTGCAATTTGTTCAAATGGTCATTTAACTAAACTATCAAACCATGAAGGTCCATTATCAGCAGATTCTCAACATTATTTGTCGAATGGCTGCAATTCTGGTTTTGAAACCTTCAACTAAAACAATGTACGTTTAAAAGGCATCTATCCAATCTATGCAATTATTAGTACGAAGTAACATTTTGCATCCTGTAAAATCTAAGAGGCCAATCAAAACAAGATGAACAAAAGAAGTTTGCCCATTACAAAAACACCATTTCACCAAAATATATTACTCCAACTTCAGTAGAGTTAGAATCTAGGTGTGGCCGATAGAAAAGGAGTGGAAGAATAATAACATTTGAAGCAAGATAATCCTTATAACAGCACAGAACAGCAGAAAAAAGGGGAAAACAAGGAGGTAAAGGAATTATGACAAGAACAATGCAAAGGCAGTCATGCATTTAACATACCGCCGCCTAGGTGGAGGAGGAGATCGCCGACGAACAGGACTACCACGTATTCTTCTTGGAGATGACCTGCCAAGTACAAATTATCAGAAGCTGCCCCGAGACCCCAACCCCTCATTTCAGAATAAAATGATAGAAAATGTGCAGGGGTATTTGGGACAGATAAAAGAGAGCTAAACCTTGGCGGTGACCTGAAGCGCCTCGGAGGAGAAGGTGAACGGCCTCTGGCAGGAGATAGTGGAGGCCTTCTCCTAATTGGAGGGGAGTCACCTCGGCGGTAAGGAGAATCAGCTCTACGGCGAGGTGGGGGTGGAGAATCTTGACCTCGTCTAGGAGATCCCCTTCGTGGTCCAGGAGATCCTCTTCTTGGTCCAGGAGATCTCCTTCGAGGTGGAGAGAGTGGCTTCCGACGAGGAGAAACTGATCACATCATGAAGATTTTCCAAATCTGCTTAAACAACTATACAACAAAACAACGCACATCACTTCCAAAATGAGCTCTTACCATCTCTTGGGTGTTTTTCACCATCTCTATCACCATCCGCAGCAGTGTCCTCAGCTTTCGAGGCATCTCTCCTTGATGTGGTTGCAACAGTTTTGGGAGGAGACGCAACCTTCTTTCTCTCAGGTAATGTAAACTTCGCCCGAACAACTTTACCATCAATTTGAGCCTAAAACACAGGAAGATAGAAAATGATTGCATGATAACTGAAACAGAAGAATCTTTGATTAGGAAAACTAAAAGAACCATACACCATCCATATACAACTGGGCCTTTTCAGCATCTGCCCTAATCTTGAACTCAACATATGCAAATCCTTTTGGAAGGTTAACCTGTGGACAGGAAATAACTAAATCAAAACTGAAGCAAGTATCAATGATCTGGGAATAATTCAACAAAATGGGGCATAAGACTTACAACATGATCCATTGCCAGCCGTACATGCACCACTTCACCAAAATTACCTTCGAAAGGGAACAAACAAAGCAACAAAAGCCCAGACTTAAGAAAGGAGTAAGAAAATTATGGGACAATGTCAACAAACATTCAATAGAATAAACAGCTCCCAGTATAACTGGCACATAATGCATCTAATCTATAAATTTATAACAAAATAAACATAGCAACTGATTAAATGTTAAGTACTGTAAATATTACCGAATATTTCTTTCAAGTGGTTTTCGTTAACATTCCTACTGAGCTGGTCCACATGCAGCACAAGAGATTCAGGAGCAGGTGAAGCTTTCCTGGAGACATACCATAGATAAGAATAGGAAAAAGCACTAGTAGCACTACAAATATCTTGAAATACCAGTACTATAGACAGTTGCCAAAGTATGAAACTAAAAGAACAGCAGAACCAAAATTGGAAATTTGCAAGTAGACCCCAGCAGAATAGCTGGCAAATGAAGGGGAAAAAACAGTCATACATAGTTACATAATCAACTATCAGAAGTTCAGAACATGGAAAAACTAAACCATAGCCATCTTGATTCTCGATTATCAAAAAAATTCTTCCATTAGCCAGAAAATTCAGAAAACGGCACATCAAAGCCCATAGAATATTAAAATTAGTCATAAACTGATTTGTTAAGGCACAAAATTTCGAATAAATAGGTTTAGGCTTCTAGGCTGCATGATCTGATTCACAATTCTAAAGTTTGACATTGTATCCAATGTTTGTAAGTCGTCCGATATATCGCGATATATCGCCTGTATCGGTAGGCCAAGGGTCGATACACACCCAGATGCGACTTAGGCGACTAACATTCGAGTCGTCCGATATATCGCGCGACTCGACCGATTAGTCGCCTGATCGAGTCGAGGACGACTTAATGGGCTTCACTCCAGATTGGGCCAGGCGGACAGGTAGGTGTCTATTCAGCCCATTAGGGTTTCTTTATACATCCCCCACACCCCCTCCCCACGTCCTCCTCCTCCAGAACTGCAGCCGCCGCCGACGCTCCCTCCACCTCCAGAAACTGAAGAACGCCGCCGCCTCTCCTGGACACGCCTCCGGCCTGCCTCATCCGCCGCCTCTCCTCATTCAGGATGAACTCTAGTTCCGGTAATGCTCCAGTTCCTCTTCCTCTCTTATGTCTAGGGATGTCAATCGGGCTGGCCCATCGGGTTTCGGGCCGGCCCTACTCGGGTTGCGGGTCAATCGGGTGCGGGCTAATCGGGTTGTGAATTCTTTCGGGTTGTAAAAGTTCAACCCTAACCCTAAAAGCTCGGGTTTCGGGCTAGCCCAGCGGGTTAATCGGGTTGCTACCGATAAGATTAACATGCGATCAATCCAATAAATAATGATGAAAATTAATTATATTCATAAAATGTAAAATATTTAATTATGATAAATTTGAGATATATTGTCAAACTCAATCATAAACATGATCAAATACTAAATTTTGAAATATTTTGTGAAATTTTAATGTATGTTTTAGAAATCTAAATATTTTTTAAGTGAATTTGAAGTTTTTAATTTATTTATCAATTATTATATTAATAAAATCGGGTTTTCGGGCCAGCCCATCGGTTTTCGGGTCTAGCCCTAACGGGTCGCGGGCTAATCGGGTTTTAATTTTATCGGGCTAGAAATTTCCAGCCCTAACCCTATAAATTTGGCGGGCTATTCGGGTCAGCCCACGGGTTGCGGGCTATATTGACATCCCTACTTATGTCTCTCCTCTCTCGTCTATTATTTGAGTTCCTCAAGCGCTGCATCTGATTACGAAGATGATGAAGAGGGTGGTGGAGGTTCAGCTGCAGGGGCTTTCCAAGTGGATGATGCTGTGCTTTGAGTTTGCTTAATTGCTTGTTAGTTGTTATCATGCAAATCGTTGAACATGACTAAATCATTGAACAATATGATGCTGTGTTTTTTCCTGTTGTAATTTGAAGTATATATTGCATATTTTACATGTGTAAAAGGGCAAGTCGCCCGATATATCGATATATATCGGTCTTGAGGGACCTGGACGACTTGTCTGGTGAGTCGCCCGACTTACTATCGATATATCGACTAAGTCGACCGATATATCGACTCAGTCGATATATCGGTCCTATGGCGACGCGGTTCGATTCACCGACTTAAAAACATTGATTGTATCATGAGTAGAGTGGAGCAAAATCTCAAAAACAGTCTGTTGGGCTTCGTCCAGAAATGGAATGGAAACAATAGTCCACCTATCAATTGAACTCAAGGAAGAATTTCTCTCACCTTGGAGGTGGGGAAGATTTCTTAGTTTGTGGTGGAGGTGAGCGACCTCTCCTCGCCCCTTCAGCAGGACTACAAAAACCATGATTGGAAGGAAAACACTATCAATTAGGTACAGTCGAAGAAGCATGAAAACAAGTAAGACCACAAATATGTTACACAATAGGCACAAAATGATTGTGTTAGGCTGCCCATTGTTAGCAAATTGACGTACAATCGTAGCTGAAGGGAAATATATGGCCCAACGGGTGCAGCTCAAGAGAATAAGAAGATGGCAAGGGCACATGTTAACGAATTAATCAACCAAATACCAACCAAAAGGAGTTTTAGAGTCATTTTCTTTTAGAATTAAAAACGGTACTAATGGGTTAGGAGTGCGAAATCTATATTGGAAGCTAGACCATACGGCAATGTAATCACTCTGAATAATAACTTTAAAAATTTGTTACACCAATCAACACTTATTCAAATAAGTATCTTGGAAGACGGCTTCCAGAATCCAGAATGGAAAATTTTCTAAAAAACAAAGTCCACACAGATGAAGGCATTTCAAAGCATCATACAAGAAAATGGAAAAACCAAATGCGAAATCTCGAATGAAATTCACCTTTTCCGCGGCGGAGGGCTACGGGATCTGCCGCTACGTGAAAGAGAAGAGGAGGAGGATATGGATTTAGAGCGGGAGCGAGAGAGGGACCTGGAAGAGGAGCGGGAGCCTGAGCCGGAGTAAGAGCGCGAGCGGGAGCGGGAGCGGGAGGAAGAGCGAGAATCTGATCCCGACGGCGACGCCGGGCGGCCGCGGGCGGGTTTGGCCATAGAAGTAGAGCGATTGAAATCCTATTCTCCCGATAAACCCTAGCGTAGGAGATGAACGGATGGGACTGTAGTCTCCTCACTTTTATTTTCGATAAGAGGGAACATCATTTTTTTTTCAGAACTTTGCCAAAGTATCATTTTAGGTCCGTGAACTTTGAAAATATCATTTTAGGTCCGTGAACTTTGAGTTAGTATCATTTGAGGTACTTTTTACTATTTTCAAGTTTTTTTAGACAAAAATACCCTCAATACCTTAAAGTGTATATATATTTTTAATAAATTTATCATATATTCATATTTTTTTATAAATATCTTTACAATATATTTTTGACAAATTTTCTAAATATAATTTGACCTTAAATATTAGTATCACTTAATTTTGTGACATGCAAGTAAAATTGTTTCTTCAATTTTTATATTAATTTTTTAAAAAAATTGAATAAAGAACTTTCTTTAATAATAAAAAATTGAATAAAGAACTTTTTATAAGTATCTTTACAATATATTTTTGACAAATTTTCTAAATATAATTTGACCTTCAATATTATCATTTAATTTTGTGACATGCAAGAAAAGATCTTTATTCAATTTTTATTATTAAAGAAAAGTTCTTTATTCAATTTTTAAAAAAATAATATAAAAAATTGAAGAAGCAATTTTACTTGCATGTCACAAAATTAAGTGATAATATTTAAGGTCAAATTATATTTAGAAAATTTGTCAAAAATATATTGTAAAGATATTTATAAAAAATTATGAGTATATGATAAATTTATTAAAAATATATACACTTTAAGGTATTGAGGGTATTTTCGTCTAAAAAAACTTGGAAATAGTAAAAAGTACCTCAAATGATACTAACTTAAAGTTCACGGACCTAAAATGATATTTTCAAAGTTCACGGATCTAAAATGATACTTTGGCAAAGTTCGTGGACCAAAAATGATGTTCCCTCTTTCAATAATTGTAGTCGTAATTTTCAATATCAATAGGCAAATTATGCTATCATAATTTCACTAATAAAAAATAATTTTATCCAAGTACATGTGAATAAACACGACATAATATTATGAAAATTATTGGAGTGTAAAATGAATGCATGATCATATATATTAGACAAAGGTATTGGTGATGTGAACTAAACTACAAGCTTTGCACCCACTTCTCTTTTTTTTTCTTCAAAATATTTACAATATATATATAGACTAATGATGTTCTAAAATTCGATACTCATTTCATGTGTATTCTGTTTGTTTTTACTACAAAAATATAGATAAATATATTATAAATATTTATGTGTTTTGACTACATAATTTTAGACAATTCAATTATAAAATATCTAGACATTTTTATTAGTGGAGTTTGTGATCCGCGATGATTTTACAGTTTTTAAGGGCTATATTTGTATTGATTTAATGGCAATTGTTAAATTTTAGTATGTCATTGTCTATGTTCATATCAATTGGTTGTGTTGGTCATTATGTTAAGTTTTAATGGGAAAAGAGGCTTAAAAGAATTTAGGAATGCAAAGTAAAAAATCAGAGTCGAAACCACAAGCAAAAGGCATGTGTAGCGGTCAGATGGATTCTTGCACCAGCGGTCTGCTTACTTTGTTGAATGTAAACCCAACGGTCCACCTAAAATGCATAATTTTCCTTGTTTCTTTTTATGAGGATGCTTATAAATCGGTTTCTCTCCAACTATGAAAGGATGTTTATAGCTAGGTTTTTTTTATAGTTTTTTTTTTATGTTTTTCATGTCTTTCTTTATTTTTATGGATAGCTAAACCCTAGTAGAATTGTAGAGTTTGCTAGCCGTTAACTTTGAATGTGTTCTAATAATTTATCCAACGTCCATGCCTCATTTTTATTTGAATAGTTCATAGTGATCATGCTCTGTTGTGTTTCATGAAACTTGAGAAATGAGTGTTAACAATTTCAACATATAAATTGTTAACACCAAGTCAATAATAACTAATGATGTTTGTGAGTCCGTTACGAGGGCACAATGGATCTTAGAACTACAGTACTCATGGTTCATAATAGCGTCAATTTTATAATCAACGATCCTATAAGAATTATGTGATATTAGTGATAGTCTTAGTAAAACAAACCACGGGTAATATTGGATTTGTAAATTCAATTCAATTATTATATGTACAAAACCAAAGTCACATATGCCTGATTGCCCATCGTAATTTATTTTCTTATTCTTATTTAAATTATGTCTTAGTTATAAAACTAGACAAATTATTCTTGTTCTAACTAGTGTTTGAAGTTTACTCGCAACACTTAAGGACTACATAATAGTCTTTGTGTACGCGATACTCGTTCTAATCATTATTTAATTTATTTTAAGTATGCTTGCATTGTCCACTAATAGTATTTTTAGTGCTAAGAACATTCACAATAATGTTGGTTTTTTCGCGGCGAAATTGTCGGCGCCATTGCAAGTGGGCATTTAGGGGGACGTGGGCGGTGGCAACCGTGCAATCACTGCTCGCCATTCGCAGGCGGTGGTTTCTGATGTGGAATCCTGTCGCGGGTTATATATTTTTCTCTTTATTTTAGTACATGGTTTTTTAATATCAATCATGTTCTAGTATTTGTGTATTTATCCATGTTATTTTTGCTATTTTACTTTATTGGCTAACTCAAAAACTTAAAAAAAAGGTGAAAAGTGGTGAAATAAGGTATGGCGGATTTTGGGACAGTTCTATCACAGTTGCTGAGGCTAAATTTTAGTTGCATAACATAAGGCCATCCGCAATGGCGCCTAGCGCACCGCCTAGCCGAGCGTCGGCGTTAGGCGGTCCATTGCAACCGCCTAGCTAATTTCGGAATAAAAAACCGCCTAGCACTAGGCGATTTCGGGGCGCTGGGCGATCCGCTCAGCGCTATTGCAGCGTCCGGATCGCCTAGCCGATTTTTTAATTTTTTTTATTTTCGTAACACTATATATACGCGCTGTGCACGTCATTTTCATTCGCACCACTTGTTTTAACGAGTACTCACTCTATCTTAATTTCTGTACAAGATCAACACCGAGAAATGAGTAATGCAGGTGGTGGTAGTGGTGGGGATGCTGAGGAGTACGATCGTATGATGAACGAAGCGCTAGAGGCCTATACGAACCGTGAGATTGATCGATGGATGCAGATGGCCTTGCAGCCGGCGGTACCTCGACCTTGCCCAGTGGTCCACCGCTGAGAAGTGATTGATCGTGATCACGTAGCTGCGCATCAGCGCCTATACGGAGACTACTTCGCACAGGGGCCGCGGTTCAATGCCAACCATTTCAGGCGCCGTTTTAGGATGAGCAGGGCACTGTTTATGCGTATTGTTAACGCTTTGGAGCATCGATATCTGTATTTCCGCTTCAGGCACGATGCGGCTGGCAGACCCGACCACATACCTATTCAAAAGTGCACTGCGGCAATCCGGCAGACATGTGGGATGAGTACCTCCACATCGGTGAGACTACTGCCCTTGAATGTATGAAGTATTTTTGTCTGGACGTGATTGAAATATTCAGTGATCAGTACCTTCGAAGCCCTACCCCCGAAGACTGCAAAGATCTTTTGCGGATGCACGGGGAAGAGCATGGGTTCCCGGGGATGTTAGGCAGTATAGATTGTATGCATTGGGAGCGGAAGAACTGTCCCGCTTCCTGGAAGGGTTTCTACACGACCGGCTACAAGGGAAAGAATCCCACGATGATCCTCGAGGCCGTAGCTGATTACCGGCTGTGGATTTGGCATGCGTATTTTGGGATAGTCGGTCCGAACAACGACCTCAACGTCCTCAACTCGTCGCCACTTTTCAACGAGCAGTGCCAGGGTGTCGGTCCGACCATCAGTTTTGTCGCCAACGGCAACCGACATGATATGGGCTACTACTTGGCGGATGTGATATACCCTATGTTGCCCGTATTTGTGAAGACAATCCGATGCGCATCAGATGAGAGGAAGGCCTACTTTGCGGCACGGCAGGAGTCAGGCGCGCAAGGACGTGAAGCGCGCATTTGGTGTGCTCCAGTCTCGATGGCCGGCAGTTAGGGGTCCAACGCATTTGTCGCATGTCGACTGCATTGCTGATATAATGTACGTCTGTATTATCATGCACAACATGATTGTCGAAGATGAAGGTGTACAACTGACTAGTTGGACCAACGACGATAATGAAGCCAGTCCAAGCCACGGCGTGGCCGCCCCCAACGTACGGAGTGGGGTACCTCACGATGAAGTCGGCCGCCTCCAAGCACATGCTGACATGCGCCAAACGGAGGCTCATATTCGACTCCAAAAGAATTTATTGAAGAGTTATGAGCGCAGATGACTGTACGACGTTAGTTTTTTTTAATTATGTAATTTTTTTAATTAATGTACTTTTTAAATTTTAATAATATTATTGAATTTTCTCGTATTTGTGTCGTGAATTTAATTCCGTATTTTGTGTGATTGTTAATTATTTGTTTTATATAATTTTGAGTGATGTGACTAGGTTATGACTAGACTATCTGCTTGTTTTGATGATGTGACATGAGGAGTTTGTGGCTAGGCTATGGCTGGACTATTCCTACTGTGGATTGCCCACCCTCTTTTTCTCATTTATCTATCCAATTGATATCGGACGTGTATACCTTTATTTTTTGTTTACTTCTCCTTTTTTTTTAATTTCGTATTCACTTTATCCAACTACAAAAGCCAAAAGGCGTGACCGAGTTTTTAAGAGCATTGGCTTTCACCTGGTAGTCATTAATATAATTACTCATATGAGATTATCATATCAGAAATAACTTGATAATTAATTAAATTGTATGATAAAACTAATGAAAAAAAACTTTTATATGAAATTATTTGCCGCTATCCTCCCGTGACTAAAACAATTGTCTAAATGATTAACATGGTACATTTCAATAACAATTACTCTACAAAACATTGATACCCATTTCAAATATAGTTAAAACACATTTAAAAAAAATGTAATTTTCTAAATGATTTAAAAAATGCTTTAAAAATATTTCATATGAGCTTTTACCTTGTAGGCATTTCAAATGAAAAAAGTTAAATACTTTGAAATAAATCTATTTAATCTTTTATATAGTAGCTTTCTCCCCAATGTGTTCAATTTTGATGAAAACAAAAAATGAAAGACGACACATGCAAAGGTTGGCCTCTTGTGGTTAGCAATGACTGAATTTTTGTGAAACACTAATTAAAATTGAAAAGGCTGTCGGTTTTCGCAGCTGTATTGCAACTGCCGCGACAGTCGATGTTACTTGTCATGTTTTTTTTGCTTTTTAATTAATTTAATCATCTTTATTTCCTCTAAATACTCACATCTCCTTCCCATTTGTTGCGCCTCTCATTTTCATTGCACACACTCCCAACTCTAAATATTTTTCGAAACGGATCCAAATGCTCAAGCAACGTTCATGACCTGCGCCAATGCTTTGGGTTGGGACCCAAACAATGTGGCACTCGTGTTAGTCGCCCATCTATGCGGACCCTAGTCGGATGATCAAGGAGGAATGTGCCTAGTCTAAGATGGTGGCGGAGCTCGATTTTTCGGGGTTATCTAGTTTCTTTTTGTAGTTTTTTATATTTAAATTTATGAAAAGTTTATTTTGGAATAATATGTAGTAGTTTTTTTTGAAAAAAAAAAATTTCGTGAAATTGAGTTGTTGAAAAATGGGGGCGAGACTGGGGTAATTACATATTTCATACAAAATGTTTTATCTTTGTTTCAATTTAGTACAAAAAGTATTAAGTTTACCTATTTCATACAAAAAGTTAAATTAGTGTTTTAAGTTAATACATTCCGTTAAATATTTTAAACACTGTTGTTAGTTTATAATTTGTCAACTTATCATCATAATAAAAGAATAATTAAAGATTTAATACAATTAATCACTCTAAAAAAATGTCAATATCAATTCGTCCAGCAATTGATCGTGGTTTAAAAAAAATTATGTCTTTCAATATACTCCATTTTTTTATTGTATTCTTTATAGAACACAATATAAAATAAGTCCATATTTTATTTTTACAAAATGGCTCATTTGAGCTTCCAACAGTCAATAAGTCAATATTTAATTTTTACAAAAAATATTCAATATCTTTTTAGTTGTATTCTCCATTATTACACGAGAAAGCTTCGACAATAAAATGCAATTCGCTAATTTGATGGTGAAGAGTGATGATTTTTTTATGTGTTTTTCATTTTTGTGAGTAATAAAAATAAATGTGTTTGAAATAATTAATGAAAAGTTTTAATTTAAAACTTTTTGTACAAATTTGAAACATTGATGAAACTTTCTTTATATATGATGTACCTGGAAGTAACGATGTTAATAGGGACTTGACGGAATGTATTATTTGGAAACATAATTTTTTTGCATGAAATATATAAACTTAATACCTTTTGTATTAAATTTAAACAAAGGTAAAACATTTTGTATGATAGTATTTCATGCGCGAGACTGATTATTTTGGGTCCGTGTTTATTCCATCAAACAATAAGTAATTTCCTAATATCTGAATATCTGTACAGAGATAAAAATAAAAATAAAAATAAAAATAAAAATAAAAATAAAAATAATCATTCTAGGGTTCCCAAATCTAATCGCCATCATCGGCGACCAGAGAGATTCCAATCCACAATTTTAAAGCTCTATACTTCCTCACTATTTCATCATCATTATCTGTATTCAATCGATTCAGCTACGCCTCGTCGAGGTCATTTCTATGCCACATCAAACACCTTCTTCAAATCCCCCCACCTTACGAAACTCACCATTTCTGTTAAACTGTTTGGGGCTTTTTCATTTCAAGGATCTTCGCTCAACTCCCGCACCACAATTCCCACCGTAACCCACACCTCCGACCACATCACGAATCGCAAGGAAGTTGCTCAACTTCGCGCCTTCTAATCTGAATCTCCCTTTTCCAGAAGCCCTAGAAATTTTGTCCAGAATTTAGTTGCACACTCCACCATCTCTTAGATATAGATTTGACACTTTGACCTACATACTTGTAGCTTTTAGGGTTTTGTAGTTTCTAGCAACTACTTATCCAAGTTCAGGAAATTTGCAAAATATATTGGGGGTTATTGTTAGCTGTGTAATAGATTTTATTGTTTTGCCTCACGGCAATTTATTTTTAATTGATTAGAGCATATAATTTCGAAATGGATGGATACGAAGGCAGCGGCAGTGTTAGCGATTCATCCAAGCTTCAGGATCTTAAACCTTTTGGCTCAGCCCCAACAGGTTAGTTGTGAGCATATCTTTGTTGTTGATTTTGTAGTTTAAAGCTTGTATTTTGTGTGGATATGGCTATAGTTATTTCTGTAAGCATTGGCATATTGATTTGAATATTTCGTTATGTCATACAACTTGTTCATTGAATGTGAAAGTGCTGCTCCTCTGCACATTTACTAAGATGTATCTGGATGGTTGTGATTTTAATATTCCATTTGTCATGCACCATGCACATTTCATCAGTCGCTCCTTAAATTTTGCTAAGCCATGATTTGCTGTTATACCTGAGACCTGACCTTGCGGAAGTTTTACTTGCTTGTGGTTGTCTTTCAATTGCTTTTGGAAGACGGAGCCAAACTCATTTTAGAGTTTGACTTTATTTTGAAATTTTTCTTACAGTTTTAGCTGGCTGTTACCCTTGTCCGACTATTGCATTTGTAGAGCCTTTTTGTTCTATTCTAATGATCTTGATGATGAAGGTTGCTAAAATGTGGCTCTAGTGTTTATTCCTTTTTAAGAAATCTTCTGTTTGGTGATGCAGGGGGTGCACTGTTTGATGCATCACAATATGCATTTTTTGGCAATGATGTTGTGGATGAAGTCGAGTTAGGGGGACTAGAAGATGAAGAAGATGATGTTGCTCCAGTTGGGTTCGAGGAAGAGGACTTTATATTTGAGGGGGAACAGGTTACTTTTTAAGTGCTGAACTATTTGTATTATAGCCCTTGTCAGCCTCCTCTGTGGGTGTGGATGGGGGGTGAATTTAGTGCATTTATATTTTCCTCTTTACATTATTATAAGCCCATGGTTAGGGCTCTAGAAATTTGACATTGTCATATGAATTTGCTTGAGTTGATACTTTCCATGTACCAGCAAATAACTTGAAATTCAGTTACACATTTATCTGCATCCTCAGTATTTTTTGATGTAATGTTTTAGCAATATATTGCTCTATATTAGTAGTCCTTTGTTGCCTTTTACTCATCTTGGTGTTTACGTATTCGTTAATTTGTTAATAACTTAATATGTATGTACATGGCTTCTGACCTTTACCTAATCACTATCATTTTTTGGGATATGTAGACTTTTGCATAATCCGTTGTTATCGTGTGCTATGTTACTGATTAGCACTATTGCTCTCTTATTACATGCATGCTTGCATAGTTATTACTGCTAATTCTTGTGAGTGTTGCTACAAAAGCTGCCTTTCTGCATGCTGTAAACATTTACTCCTTTTATTGGCTTGGAGTTTATGCGTTTTGAGGTGGAGTGGTTGGTTTGGTTTTCTCAGAAATTCTACTAACTAGTTTTCTTTTTGGATTGAATTATGTTTTGGGATTGAATGCACAATCATGGGGTAGTCAAGAATAAGGCTCACGAAGAAATCCACAGATATAGTGAGATGCTCATTTTGCTTGATTGATCTTGACAGCCTTTGATGGATAGAAAATCCATGTTTGTAGAATGGCAGCAACTTGAATACAATGTTATCAAATAGCGGATATCGCGGCGCCATGGCGCTATGGCATGGCGTTCGGTGGTGGAAACGCCATATCACCATGTCGCTGCCATAGCACCGCCATATCCGACATTTGACAACATTGCGTGTGTATTGCATTTAGGAATAGGGCATTATGCAAGAAACATGGTGGTTAGAGTGGTATATTATGCTTTATTAATTGTTTAAAGTGTTTTAGATGTTATATTTTTTATATTTTTAAAATTTTGAATTATATATAAATATATAAGTATTATTTTATTTATTTAATTTTTGACCGCCATATCCGCCATACTAATACGCCATATCCCAATGGCAGTTTTTAGGTAAGCCGCCATACGAGATTGATAACATTGCTTGCATAAAGTATTTCATGTTTTCTTTGCTTTTTTTTTGCAGATCTCTACTTTGAATGTTACACACCTGTGTGAGAGCTGAAATGTTTTAGAATTAGGAGCACGTACTGATGATAATTTGCTATTATGAAAATTGCGTCATGGTAGTAATGGCTTGTTTGTTTTATAATGTTTACTAGTTATGTAGCTGTGTTACGGGCCTCTTAATAGCAATGGTTTGTAGAATTATAATTTCCATATGTATGCCCTTCCACATTTCGGTGCAATAAATATAAAGTTGGGCTGATTTTTGAAATTGTGTATCGTTAAGGTATTCTTAACAGGCCTAGGTTGGTTGCTTTGCTGCTTTCTTTCTATTTTAATGTATTGATGTCCGATATCATTATGCTTGCTGCTTTCTTTCCTTTTTAATGTATTGATGTAGGATATCATTATGTTTGTTGGATGAGCTTATGCTTGTGTTTCTGATAAGTACTATAAATCTGTATAGAGATATTTCCAGTCTGAAAACTTTGTTGTTGCATTATAGCGTTGCTGACTCATTAGGTGGTTGTTAACAATGTTAAAAGTTGTTTTGCATGCTATCTTGCTTGTTCTTCTCACATGCATTTAGAGCAGTTCTAGATGTTAAGTTTGCACTTTTTAAGTTAGGTGATATCCTATTGATGCATAAGTAATAAGAGTGACATGTCATCACCATTCAATAACATGACTTTCCCACTTGGATTGTATTTGATTCTCCCTCTGCTATATGTTTTGCAGGGAGATGGGTTGGGATCTCTGGCTGAAATTAGTGATCTTTCGAAAACATTTTCGAAGGTGAGGTATTGAATTTGTGGAGAATTTCGCTTAAATGCTTATCAAGTTCAGATCATTTTCAGCTCTCGAATATGCTTATATTATATTTCTATATCATTGTCTTCTCTACATTCTCTGTCCACCTCAACCCCTTCTCCCATGAAGTGTTGTCTTTAAAGGGCTAATTCATGACTCTAATATTCAAACTGATTGTACCAGTTGGTTGTTCCTTGTTCCGTTGTGTGTGATTAAGTTTCTGTTTTAACCTCTCTCTTTTAATTTCCCTTCCCTGTACTAGCCATTCATTGTTATAATTTTATTGGATATTTTGGAAAGTATTAATACCATATATGTTCTATTACCTCCAGAAATGTATCCTTTTCATATGATCATTAGATGAATGCTCTCTGGTGCTCATGTTTCATAGTAGTTGTTTTGACCTTAAATTGCCTCTTGTACCTTATGAACTTATTATGTATTACTTCTGTTTCTATGTATAGTTGAACAATGTTGTCAGTGGGCCAAAAAGTGCAGGAGTTCGTCCAGACTGGGATCCCAGAGAAAGTAAGTTCATCTAGGTAGATTGAAGTTGCTTTTCCATAATATTTTTTATTCTGCCTACTATCAGTTCCTGAAAATTGATTGAAGTTAATAGTCCGATATATTCTGTCACCAGTAAGTTTACATTAACATTAGTTTTTGTGGTTCAATTTTGAATTGTCTTGGAAATATTGATTCATATAGGGGAAACATTCAGGCCAAAGCATGTCTGAATTTAATCCATATTCTATATATAGTTACTTAGATAAGATCACTAACTCTTAAACACCAACATTTACCACTAATTTGAAGCAATAGGTTGGAATATAATGGATAATGACTTGCAATAGGAAAGTCCCAGTCACAAGTACTAATCAAAACTGTGTTGCATGTAAAAATGTATGATTTAAACAAACATATATCAGTATGTATGTTATACTTTCCCTTTGTTAATTGTATAAAACTGTTTAGATGATTATTTAAAAAAAATATACTACGTATAAAATAATATATTCCCTCCATCCCACTAGAGTGTGCTCAGTTTGCCATTTTTGTCCATTCCACACAAATGTGCTGATTCTGGTTTTGAAAACCACCCCTTATACTTTTTTACTCTCTTTTAAACTTATTGACAATAAAACTAAGGATTCCTTTAACAACAAGAAGTGGGATCATTTCTCCACTTACCCATGTACCCCTACAATAAAGGTGGGACATTTTCTCCACTTAAAATCACGGCTGCCTAAATTTTATAACCCATGCCCGTAAAGAGTGAGCACACTCATATGGGATGAAGGGAGTACTTGCCATTACATTTTTCCCTTAAAATTACTGAACTATATAAAAGGGATAATAAGCAGTAAATTTTGTAAGAAATAGAGCTCTTTTATGGAAGTAGTAGTAAATTAGTTCAACCACAGAGGGTTTTGAGTAATAATCAATGTGTATTGCATGTAGTCTTAATTTTTGGGATGAAAATGGTATCACGCTAAGGTTCTCAGTGATGTAGATTACGATTGGAAACTACCAAGGCTAAAACAAAAGGATACCGTCCTAGTATGTGTTATTTTTCAGAAGTTTTTACTCAATATTGTCTTTGCTCATGTGTTTTCCTGCAGGTTCCTCTGCTGTTGAGTGGGTGCAAGGGCCAGACAACACTAACTGGCTCGACCAGCGTAACTTTAATGTTGAAACCACTCATGAAACGGGTCAATTGTCCTCACAGCCTTATTCCTCTTTCCGGATCATGGAATCCAAGTCATTGCACAGAACTTCATCATACCCTGAACAGCAGCAACAACAGCAGCAGCACCCATATGAACCACAAAATCTACATCATAACTATTCCAGCGAACCAAATCTTATTCAAAAACCACCATTTACTTCATATCCACCGCCTGGTCAGTCCAACCATCCTAATCATGCGAACCACTCTAGTGGCCACCAATTGCCTATTTCTTCTTCCAATCTTTCACCATACAATAATACTCAGCATCAATTGACTGGCTTGTCTCCTGCGGCCCAATTTGGTGGAAACTTGCCTCAGTTACCTCATGATTTGCCTGTCAATGGTCGACTTCAGAACCAATGGGCGAATCAGAATAGTTATCCTGGTGATCGGCCTCTCCTCCAGGGCAATGTTGCTACTCAGCAGCTATCCCATCCAAATGGCTTAATGCGCTCACAGTTGATGCCTCCCCAGCATGCTCAGCAAATCAGAAGTCAGCATCCATTTCCACCATCGTATGGTCATCCATCAGGGTTGCAGTCTCAACTATTCAATACCCGGCTTTCTTCTTCACCTCCTATGCTGAACAACTTTGACGTACATGGGTTCCCTGATTTGAGAGATCAAAGAGCTATACCGATGCCGAGAGGTAGACAAGGAATGCGCTATCCTCATCAGGGTCCAGATTTCGGTAACCAGAGGGGTAATTCAAGCTGGCCGAGGTTTAAGTCGAAGCACATGAGTGCAGATGAACTCGAGAATATTCTTCGAGTACAGCTTGCTGCTACCCATAGCAATGATCCTTATATTGAAGATTACTATTATCAAGCTTGTCTAGCTAGAAAATCTGCCGGTGCTAAACTGAGGCACCATTTTTGCCCAACTAATTTGGTGGATGGTTCTTCGAGGGCCCGTGCAAGTGATGAGCCACATGCTTTTCTCAAGGTTGATGCTCTTGGAAGGGTTAATTTCTCCTCAATACGCAGGCCTCGCCCACTTCTAGAAGTTGACTCCCAATTATCAAGTGGGACTGGTGGTGAAACAAAACCTGGTGAGAAGCCTTTGGAGCAGGAGCCTATGCTTGCAGCTAGGGTGACTATTGAAGATGGCATTTGCCTACTACTTGATATTGATGATATTGACAGGTTTATGCAGTTTAATCAATTACCAGATGGTGGGGCGCAGCTGAAACAAAGGAAGCAAATTCTGCTTGAGGAAATTGCATCATCATTCCATCTGATTGACCCACTAGGGAATAATGGCAATGCTGTGAATTTGTCATCCAAGGATGACCTTGTTTTCTTGAGATTAGTTTCTCTTCCAAAGGGTAGGAAGCTTCTTTTAAGGTATCTTCAACTTCTTTTTCCCAGCGATCTTGCTCGAGCTGTCTGTATGGCCATATTCCGAAATTTGAGGTTCTTTTTTGGAAATCTTTCTCCTGATCCCGGTGCATCCATGACAACTGAAAACCTTGTGAAGACTATATCTGCTTGTATCCATGGTATGGAACTCAAAGCACTTGCAGCCTGTCTTGCATCAGTGGTCTGTTCAGCTGAGCATCCTCCTTTGCGTCCAGTAGGGAGTCCTGCTGGAGATGGGGCTTCGGTCGTTCTTAAATCTGTTCTTGAGAGGGCAACTGAGCTTATGACGAACCCCCATGCTGCTGATAGTTGCAGCATTTCTAACAGGGCTTTCTGGCAGGCCTCTTTTGATGCGTTCTTCAGCCTTCTTACAAAGTACTGTTTCAATAAATATGACTCTATTGTGCAATCCTTCCTCAGCCAGGGCTCACCAGACACAGTTGCCATTGGGGCTGATGTAGCCAAAGCAATTAGCAGAGAAATGCCCGTTGATCTCTTACGTGCAAGCCTCCCTCACACAAGCGACCAGCAAAGAAAACTGCTGCTGGAATTTGTGAAGCGGTCTATGCCTGTGGGTGGTCTCAGTGGAGGAAGTGGTAGCTCATGATCACCCGTGTGCGTCTCTTTTGGCATGTACCCTATCAGATGACCCTCAAGTGTAACAAACCACTTGCCGCACCCTTGAAATGAATTCTATTGGCATTTTTGAATGTGTAAATTTGAACTCGGCTAAGGTTGGTCAAGCAAGTCACCTCCACCAGCTCTAAGCTGGAAAGATGCTTGTCGTCCAAGTTGGTTTTGTTTTGCAATGTGTTTCACCATCTCTCATTGTACCGGTGCATGGTGGGATGAAATTCTAAGTTGGCTCTCTGTGGACTGTATTTTATCGTCCTCTTTTTTCGTCTTACTCAATAGCTTACATTTGTCGCTCTGTTGTGCAAATCGTGAATGGCCTTTAGAGTTAGAATTGTATAAGTTGGAAAAAAACATGTTCCTTACTCCTGAGCTTTTACATCTCAAATAGGGGTGGGGAAAGTATCTGCTGTACTTCACCTATGTTAAGTGAGCTTGCTCTTCTGTTTTTCGTTGAATATGAACTGGCTAATAATTTCTCTTTTGAGACTTTCTGAGGTATGATGTCTGAAGATCCATACTCTCTTTTACTATTGCTTTTCACAGCTTTCTACTGTTGTTTCACCAAATTGACTGAGGCAGTGTGAAGGTTTGATTTGAGTTTATTGTCTTTTAGCTTGTTATTTTTTGCAGTGGCAAGTAGTATGTTGTACTATAATTTTAATGATTTTGCGTTGATTAGTGTCATAAGACTCAGAACCATTTCTTTTTTTTCTAAATCACAGAATGTTAATCATTTTATTTTCAAAAAATTCTAAATTATGCTCGAGATCGATTAATTATATACATAAATTTTTAATATTATCAAATTATTAAATTCATATACTGTACATTTGACTTCAAATACATAAAAACTACATATATACTAGCAATTTCACTAAAATCATACCCATTTAATTAGGTACATATGAATTTAAAATTGCAAGTACTATAATCAAATTTCATGTACGTCAATTTTCAATAATACGCAATCTAAAATAAAAATTCAGTAAATAGTAAATACCTCAATTTAATTCATTATTTACACTATATGTAATTATGACAACAATATAACAAATGTGCAGATATACTTACATCACAAGAAACATAAGTTCTTTTCATATAACCTATGTCGGAGAATGAAGAACCTATATGATAGACAGCCGTTTTTCTTGAAAGATTTGTAACAAATTTTAAAAACTATTGTCCTAGTTAGCGGCGTATTCAAAATTTTCGATTTGAGGACGTGACAAGTAAATATAATGACTTGTAATGATGAATTATCTGAACTCGAACCATGGATACTACCTGCAAATGACCGATCTCAAACACTGGACTTGCATAATCATATAAACCGATTAATTTAATACCATGCATACAAAAGTTAGTGCTTGCACATAGTGGCAGATCCATGATTTTGATATTGGGAGTCTAATGCACCGGTAAGTGGTAACAATTATAGGGTATCTGATACCGGTGTAGCTGAAAGTAGCGTCATTATTAAGATGCAACGCAAGGATGATAAGTAATGAGATAGAAATAATTAAATGATAGGTAAACTAAACTGGTAGTACAACTTTTTGATCAATAATAGTAACATACTTCTACTCTAAATGGAGAAGCATTACGTTAAAAAAAACATATCTGATAGACATTTTTTTAATAAATCTAAAATTCAACAATGAATCAATCGAAAATATAGTACGTGCCAAAGATTACTTCAGGGGCGGAGCCAAGAATTTGTAAGGAGAAGGACAAATTTATCTAAGAAGAAAATTTAAGTATTTAAAGAGGGGCATTTAGTGAAAAATAAATTTCATAATAGATATGAAGTAGAAAATATGTGGTGGGGCAAATGCCCCTCCGTCGTAAGCTCTGAGTAGATATAGATGAGCATAATCCCAAAGAAGAAAGACAGAGATAGAGACGAGTATATTGATGAGTTGGGTAAGCGATTGCATTTGCGCAATTGGCGACAAGACCAATACCGAACCTCCATAGCTGACCGCAATCGACACCACATAGCTGGATACATTTTCCACATAAAGATTGTGATGAGAGATGAAACGAAAGCCGTCCAAGTGTTTGTACATCTTTGGATGAGTATATCCGATCACGGCCTCCCCTGCTTTGATGGCCGTCTGGAACGCGACCCTTATTTGTTCTTTCTTCTTCTTCATCATGTATTCGGAATATTTTACAAATATGATACACCTATCCCAATTAGTACCCCTAGGGTTTGAAACATTCTATAAAACAAAACAAACAACACTAAACGATGGTGCTTACTTACCTCAGCTTGCAATGGTGTCTTCCCATCATCATCCTTTTCATGCACAAGCTCCCGCCAAAAACTTCACTCCCCTAACCTCACCTTTCTTCACACACAAATGCAACACCCTCTCCATAGCCGGCAAATCATCCACTCCAAGCAGCTCTTCCAGCATCTCAACATGAACCGGGTTCATGCCTTGATTGTCGCGACACCAGCACGCTACTAATAGCAGTCTCCCCTTTAGCAGCTGCAATGTGGAGAGGGGACGAGCTATTGGAGTCTAGCTCGAGAGCTCATCTTCAGCACCTCCTCAACGGTGGCTACTAGCCCGCGAAGCGTTGCTATGTGTAGAAGATTTCTTGAACATGGAAACCAAACTCTTTCCACCAGATATGGACCAGCTTGTTGAAGCAATTGTTGAAGTTTTGTTGCATCATGCACTTCTTCACCAATATTCATTCCGATCTTTCTATTGTTTCCTTCCTTACACAAAACTAGTTGTAATTAATACACCGAATTTTGTAACTTAGAAATTACAAGTAAATTCAGGATTTATATACATGTATGTATTTGCATGCTTTAGTTGGTTATACTAAAAAATAAGAGAAATAAAAGGTCAAAAGAAAAAAAAAAGATGGCGAAATCAAGAGTAAAGAAAAAGAGGAAGGGAATTAAAGAAAAAAATGAAAAATAAGAAAAGAAGTGAATCGAATAAGTGAAAGAAAAGGAAAGTCTTAAAATAAAAATAAAAATGAATGAGAAAAAGAGGTACTATAAACGAGTAGTGAGGAGCAAAGTGAAGAAAAAGAAATTAAAAGAAAATGGGATATGGGTTTAAGATAGGAAAATGAATCAGTAGTGTCTCTCCTCAACTCCGACTATTTTCTCTTAATTTTAGAATCTAAGCTTTAGACCCATATCTATTTAACTTTGATAATCCTTGAAATTGGAGGTTAAATTCTTCATTAAGGTTGTTAATCTTGCATGTTATTTATGTTATATTAGGTGAATTTTGCCCCAGGTTTGAAAAAGATCAGAATTTTTGTGCTTGGGAATTTATGATTTTTTTTTATGAATTGGTGTTAGAACCAAGCATGTGAAAGATTTTGCAAGAATTAGTAGTAGAAAAATTTATTCTTTTGTTTCGGAATTAAAAAAGAGTATAGGTGTATTTATTGCTATTGCTTGGCCTTGTTTGCGAATTAGTTTTGGGAGCACGAAAAGATTTGATTTGTGCTGAGTAGAGAAAAGAAATGAGACAGCCTATAAAACGGATTAAAAAGTTTAATTTGAAGTTGAAATTTGAGTTGTAGGGAATATATTTGAACTATAGAGATCTTGAGGTTTACAGTGTGGTGAGACCCTTTAATAAATTCCTATTTTTGAGAATGATGTGTGATCACAAGCTTTTGACATGGATTTTAGAGACTTTTTGACTAAACCTCTATTTGAATTTCAATTGTTATATTTTCTATTCATTCCTATTCATATACTAACTTAAATTCTTAATTCTAATCATATTTTAGATTATAAAAATTATCTTAATTTGCATTTTCCAATTATTACTATTCTCGATATCAAATTATTTATTGAATGGAACCAATTCAACAATTCTTTATCAGATAAACTTTTCTTCTAGGCCCATTTTTAGGTTGTTATATGTTTTGCATGTTTAGAGCATCCACAACCGTGTTCTTGCCAACGAACACGGTTGTGGGCCCGGCCCCACTTTTTCTGCATGCTCTTAGGCAAGAGCACAACACCCACATCCGTGTTCTTCCGCAAGGACGAGCACAAGGGCCCCACCATTCCATTATTCAATTTAAATAAATACATTTCCACAAAATTAAAATTCATTAAAAATAACCGAAATATATTACAAATTACAAAAAATAATAAAAATTACATGATTAAAATCCTAGAAATTAAAAATTACATAATTAAGTCTTAAAATTTAAAAATTACATAATTTAAATCCTAAAAATTAAAAATTACATAAGTAAATTCATAAAATTAAAAAAACCCACTAATCGTGGCCGAATTTCGCCCAAATGGATGATGAATGTGCGTATTTATAGATGAATCTATATTGTAGAATTGCCCCAAATAGAAAAAAAACCCTAGATTTTCAAAGCTCCTATAATTAAGATGTTCAAACTTATAAAACTCATCAAGCTTCTATAAAAAAAATTATGATACTATTTTTTCACACGTGACCTCCAAATAAATTTCCTAAAACTTAGTAATCCCACATTTTTGAAGATATCAAAATTGAGGAGCGCAGTGTGCTATAAGCCTATAACATTTACAAATTAATGGATTCATGAGCTGTCGTAAAAAAAACAAAATGGCCCGGCCCACATCCATATTAGTCTGGGCTGTGTTCTAAATGTGTAAGGCCCATTAAAAAGATATTTTTAGGCTTAAGTTGAAAATTGAAATAGCTGGCTGTTAAATTAGTTTAGTTAATTTAATATAATTATGGGATTTTCTTTGGTTCCAATGGAAAATCGTTAATAATTAATGATACGAGAATTGTAAAATATCCAATTGTGCAAGCATATTAGTATGTGTGAATATGAATACATGGCAGCCAAATATCATTAAAATAGCAGCAAGTGATTGATATAGGGAGTGCACAAATCACTTTTCTGTCTTTCCATTTTTTCATTGAATTTATTTATTGACAGTTAAACTCTAAAGTTTACCATGCATCAGTCTGATTTGATTCAGTCAAGATACTGTAGAAAGACCTTTCATGATTTTGTTAAACATAAATTTATCAGAGAAGGAGAGAGAATTGATTTTGCACTGCAGAAGAAGTACTTGACTATTCAAGAATCAGAAGAGGGTATTTGTATCCAGCCCAAGAGATGACAAAGATGCTCTTCCTATTTTATTCAACAATAAATGCCAAAGCTTCAAGTTTTGAAACAGACTGCACAATCTGTTCATCACAAATTTATAATGATTACTTAATGCATTTTTCCTATTTTATCAATTAATTTTTAATTTTTACCTTAAGATATAGTAGTAGTATAATTATGATATTGGTTTGTCTTGATTCATTTACATTCATGATTTATTTTTTAAAATTTTATTGAGAGATGTATATGATGATGACATTAGGAAGGTAATTAATTATTTGAACACATTTTTTTCTGAGGAATCTCTGCAGTAACTCAGTGTTGGAATCTCACCTTTTTACTGACAATTATTTCCCTCTTATCCTATTTATTCATTCAACTTGGTTGATTTTTCCCAATTCCAACCCCCAAAATTTTACCTAACTATGCTTCTTAGTGCTAATCCACTTTATAAAAACACTTGCATAATTATGAGATGCTCTCACAGTTACAAAACTTAGATATGCTTTTCTTATTCATTTTTTACTCAGTTCAACCAGCCATAAAATTATGACTAGATATTTTTTACTCTCTTTCTATCACCACTGTAAAAAAGTTGGTTGTCCTATTTGTTGGTGAAGTAGTGATCTTGATTCTTGCCTAAGGGAAAGCAGTGTCTCTAGCTCTGTAAAAAGTTGGTTGTCTTCTAATATACTTACTATCTTGGTGAAGTGAAATTAGGTTCTGCCTTGTCAGAAACTCATTAATCTGGTAGTTAAATTGGTCAATCACTCCATCCAAACCATCATAGAATTCTTTCCCTATCCCTTTCCTCCTAAGAATCATGCCACCACTAAACTTCAAATTTTCTTGAAAAAATAAAAAATAAAATCGGTGGGGACAAGAAAAAAGTAAAGGCAATAATAACACAAACCCTAATAAAACCTAAACACTGATTCACTTTCTTGTTTGTATTCTCATGTAAGAGCATCAAACACACTCTTGATTACCGACAGTCTGAACGATATGATTTTAAATAGATTTTTTTTAACATTTAATTGGTGAAATGAATAATAGTAACAAATAAATAAATAGTAAATAATTTTGGTGTGAATGATATAGTATTAATTGAGGAGAGAGAGCAGCGGCGTGGGGGTGTACGGGCTTGGGCCCGGGCCCATGGAGTCAGTGTCGATGGAAAAGCCCAAAAATATCAATTTGGGTGAGTGAATTAATAGTTGGAGATGATGATTGGTGTGTGAAAGTGGACCAGTGACATTAACTAGTGATTTCCCCCTCGTGACTTAGATCATCTCAATTATGTTATTGGGGCCCTTTCAACAACTAGACTGCCATTGCCCATTATTCCATTTCTTGTCACATTTTCACATCTATTTAACACCTTGCTTCAAGAAAAGAAGTTATTAGTATAAGATGATAAAATAGGTAGGGGTGTTTTAATTAGGGTTAGTTACAATCTGATTTTTGAAAAAATATTCAATTATAACCGAGTTCATACAAAAATTTGTGGCAAAAGTGGCAAGGGAGGGGGCGAAAAGTAAATTCAGTTAGATTTTTTCTCCTTTCACCTCAACAAAAAAATGTCATTGTTGCAATTTTTTATTATTATCAAAGTTAAGCTATAAACTGAAAAATATCGAAAGTTTGGAATTATAATTGTAATTGAGCATCTAAATTAAGATGGGAAAAAAGTAAGAGTGATGCTAAATGGCCATAATGTGGCCGGACATAAAAAATTAATTTAGTCCATTTACATGTATAAAAAAATTAGAATTACCGATATAAACATATATGTGTGTGAATGGACTTGTGAGTTGATACTTATCTTTGAATTCCATTACGTAAAACACATTAATATCACGAATTACTGTATACGTTGAACAACAATCAAGAAATGACAGTAGTAATAAGTTGAGCAAAAACTACGAAAGAGCAACACTAACATGTTGAGCAACATATAATGAAGATAATATAAAAGTAAAATCAAGTAGTATTAAACCAAAAATTTAAAAAAAATTATTTTTTTTATTATTTAATTAATTTATGGCTGACCATAATGTGGCCGCACAGCATTATTCAAAAAGTAAATAGTGAAAAATGGAGGCATGGTGAAAGTGAAAGAGATGGGGTCCAATTATGATGGAAATGAGATTAAAGTTGGGTTGGTTGATGTAGTGAATGTAATGCAAGAGTAGTTGACAACACCTACATAATGGCATTCCCCATATTGGTGAATGGTTACCAAAAGTGGTGTACAAGATTTTACTTGGTTTAAAAGTGATGGACTCATTCTTGGTTATGTCCTTGTCACCTCTCCAGTCCCTGTCTGCTCCACTGTTGGAATGTGCAGTTTTCAAAGAATCAATTTTAATTTAAAACAAAAATAAAAAGAAGAAGAGAAAACATGCCATCATTCCCCACTTGTCATTGATAGGTAGTACTACTATTATTGCATTTAGGAATACTTTTCTTTGGGTATTTTTAACTTATGACTAACCAATCCAATCTCATTTCAGCCCCACAGCATATATTATCCATCCACATAGAAAATCCATTCCCTCTTAGATATCATGTGTGCTTTCCTGTCTACATTTGGCACCATTGAAAAAGCTTGCCCACTTAAATCATTCATGTTGTTTGCTTAATCAAAGTGGGGTGCATTCAAATTCAATAGAGTTGAGCATAATAAACACAATATATAGTGTCAAGAAAAAAGTCTTAATAGCCTTGAGCACATGTGTTAGTGGGTGATGATGCTCACAAATCTACCTCTATCACTTTTTATTTTTTTTAAATAAGAAGAATAGATGCAAATGCAACATTATCTTTATTTAATATTTTTACCTATACTTGCCTCTAATCATCACTCCACATTACTACAATATAGGGGTTTTCCAATTCAAAACTGCAATAAAAACACCTTTCTTTATCTTTAGCCCTACTCCACCATAAAATCAAACAATTCATGAAAAGTGACAGTAACATAGAAATTCTCGCATAAAGTTGGATGATTTCAATGTGTTGTGAAATTATGCCCACCTTTTCTTTTGCCCTTTTTCACCATTTTGGATTCCTATCTTGACCTACCCACACCACTTTAACAAAAGATGGGCATTTCCCATTTTTACCATTTTCAATGAAAATCCTTTTTTAAGCTCTTGATTAATTGATTTAGTGGGATGGGAAAAAAGGTGACATCTATACATTTATATATCTTCTTGTAATTTCACTAGGGCGGTGTTAATAAACGTGAGTTCAATTTTGATACGACTTTCCCATTAGAAGTGGTTCAATATTTTCTTGTCTTTTTCCAATCAAAATAATGTGACTCATCAACAAAGTGATGTTGGAGTAAAAAATATGAACCTTAATTTGACAGGATAGATGATGGAGGGGTCCTTCAATCTTTTGTAATGTGCAAGAATGATGTGTGGTGGGCCCATTCTTGAAAAGTTAAGATCTTGATGAGAGAGAGATGGAGAGAGAGAGAGATGGAGATCATATTATAACTCAGATGGAGAAATTGTACATTATAATAATTTATATGTTTCCAACAATCTATTTAAAATATGTGGGCCCACAAGCCCTACCTTTGCTGAAAATTGGTGTGTGAAACTTATAGCAAAAAGTTGTGTGATGCACACATTTTCCATGGCATTACATGCCTTGTACAAAAAGATTATAAAAGCATGGCCCTTTTCTCTTTGCCCTCACCCCCAAAAATATGCCGTTGCCTCTTGTCACTTTTCTTTTTCTAAAACACTAATTATTGTTAAATGAATCTAATAAATTTGATATTATTCTCATATTTAATTAAAGAAAGTAATTCGAATAGTTTTTGGCACCAAAAAGAGTGAGTCAATGTTGTTTGTGGGAAATGTGTTGTGGTAGTACTTGTCGTGGAAGTAATGTGAGATTCAAAAGTATTATATAGGTGGAGAGTCGATTTATGTGAAGCAAGCATTGACTTAGTCTTTAATTTATAGGTAAATCACAGGTGCCCAATCCAATGCTGAGGTTGTTGAAACTTATCATTTTAAGTGAAAATGGTGTAGATGTGCCATTACGATTATATAACTCATCTAACCATAATATTCAACTTTGATTATTTCTTTGTATATAATAAATATGATGTGAAGGGAAGAGTGCAATTTTTTAAAGAAATTATTGAGAGATTTAGTTTTAGTAGAGGAATTTTTTGCAATGAGTATTTGTGTTAGTGATTGTTTATAGATCTTGGTCACCAGCAATAAAAAAAAATTGGAGTTTTGAATGTGGTTTAGGTTTAAGATATAACATGGAATGTAAAACACCGCTGCACCGCACTTAGTGTGGATGAACGAATGGAATATATGTATATGAAATTATTTTGAAATGAAAAAAACCATTTTCAATTTAGTGTTCACGAAGATTAGTTATGGATATGCATCTATTTGCAAAATGAATGCAACATCTAATTAAATTTAAATCGCGCATATCGATTTCATTGCGAATGCAATATATTTACACATATAGTCTGGTGTTTTCATATTCTTATGAAAAAAATATGGTTATCATGATAACCAAACCCTATATAATCTTGTACACCTATTGCAAAACGTTTATAAATCGAGGGAACGTGAGAACACTTATATTGAACGTACAAAAATAAATATATTCACAATTAAATTAGCTGCAATGAAAAAAATAAAATATTAGCTCCCTTCAAGATCCAATTTTGCATTCATTCCATAAAAACATGCATTTATTATAAAGTTTCGTGATTCAAGAACTAAAAATAATTCTCAAATAAAAAGGAGGAGCATGAAGAGGGCCAATAACAATAAATTATTACTCCCTCCGTTCCGGACTACTTGCACTTATTTCCTTTCTGGGCGTCCCAAGTTATTTGCACTATTTCCATTTTTAGTAAAAAATTTCACCTACAACCGTAATATTTGACTTTGCTATACACCCATTCCTTAATTTCCGTGCCGAAAATGAAACGTGCGAGTAGTGCGTGACGGAGGGAGTATCATTATTCATAGATAGTACATTGGAGAAAGTAGGAGGTGAATCAAATAATTAACTCTATTCCACGTTCTCGATTCATTTCCCATAAAATGAAAATAGAAAATGAAAGATCGCAAATTTTGATTGGAATAAAATGAAATAATAATGTTATAAAATAATGGAGCATAGTCATTATCGAATGTATATTTATGTGATGGGCGGGCTGTTGAGAGTGGGCCTCACTGTCACGAGTGGTTTTGGAGATCATCTTCACATCCAATTTATTAGGTCACGTCAATTAATGCCTTTTATTAAAACAAAAAAATATATATATTATTTCAAAGTGGACGGTATTCGAAAATTGCAATTTACTAGTATAATTTTATATTTTGGAATTGGAGAGTCAAAACCTAATTAATTTTTGGAAGAGTGATTTCTCGGGAGGGCCCACAAATGGTGTAAAATGGATATTGTTTGAGATTGTGGATTTGTGGTTAAGATTAATGATTTTAACGTGGAATGCATCGTTGATGCTGAAATAGAAATCTGGATGTATATTGTTTAACACGTCATTAATTAGTAGTAGAAGATTTTGTTACATTATTGAAAGTGTTGACAAAAATAAATGAATGGTATATGGCCTAATTACTTCACATCCGGCTGAATATATTATATATCCAAGGAATAAAATCATAAATCAAATTTGAGGTAGGTTGATTGTGGAATTTCGAAATAGATGTAGCAAGGAGAGGAAGAGTGGAATTGGATTCTCATAAATGAAAAAGAAAGCATCTTTGATGAACATCCCAATAAATTTCTTTAAAGAAAATTATCATGTTTTGGGACTGGTTAATCTTTTTTTTTGTGGGATTCTCTCATAATCTTTTCATTGTATGCTTAAGAAAGATTAGGTATAGACTTGTTCAAATCAAGAAAAAAGAGATTAAGATTTTTCATTTATTTTTTAAAATTCGTATTGCATTTTTCAGCTCCGAATGTAATTTGTTATTTGTTTCTACAGAGATAAATTGTGTTATTTTGTTTCTTTTTTCCTTCTTTTTAAGCCGAAGCTTTTGAGTTTCTGCTCTCATTTGCATGAGCATGTATTAATATAAAAAAAATCATACTATCTTCTAATCAGTTCCTAAATACTATTAAAAATGTGATAATACAAATATTGAACGTTTGTATCATATTGCATAAATAAAGTATATGCATCTTGGTGAAATTATATCACTAATATATTTTGATCCAAATGCGACTTAGGTAAAATTTTAATGAATAATTGATAAGTAACCTAAAAGACTATGCTACAAAATAAAGAACCCGACAAGTAATTTACAAGTAGTATCAAAACTTAAATTTCAAACTCAAATACAAATACAAATACAAATACAAAACCGAGGTTGGAAAATGACAAATCGAGATGACAATTATGTATAATAAAAACAGCCTATTCAAATTGGACAAAGTAGACTATGTAATTTAATTAGGATTGCTACAAATTGGTTGCACCAAAATGAATGGAAACTTTATTATCCGATATAAATAATTGTGCATCACCCATGTCAAAATCAACCAAAATATGTCTACATTTTTGGTCTAATGAATTGAAATAACAGGTGAGTGATTTAACCTAAAGACCATACAAAATAATGCACATGGACCGCATGAATACTATTATTGTGACTATGACTTTACCCCTAAAACAATAAATACCAAATATGTGACCCAGAGATATGTATTTTGCCAATTTCTGTAGCTTGATGTCGATAATTTAGGTCATTTTTTGGTTTACATAAATTATGGTATATATCTTGCAACTTTGTACGTTTCTCCGATCATTATTTATTTGAATAAATGTATGTAGTCAATATTGAAGCATGAGAGGAACATATCTTTTCTATATATATATACAGGATAACTAATTACGAATTAATTAATTCGTTGTAAAAATTTGTAATTAACTTATTCTGAAAATTGAGGAATTCATGTTAATATTCACATATGAGGGATGAAAATCGTTTTATTGTTTTAGCGAGTATAAAAAAGTTGCATTTATTCATAGTATGATAGTATTATAAAACATTTAATATCTCTATGTGTATTATTGTACCTATTAAAACAAATCATAGGAAAATTCTTCTTTGGATTACAAATACAAACTATATACGGAGTATAATACTGTAGTATACAACATTCACCGAAAATAACCCTATTAAAACTGTAAATAACCCTATTAAAACTGTTATCTTATTATTTATAGGAAATTTTCCACGCAATTGTTTAATCAGATTCTCTCTTTATTGACGAAGATTTAATTTCGTCTTTATTTGTATATATTTGGTGTAAGAAAATCAAAGTTTTCATTAACGTTTATTTACTGTTACAATTTTAGATATTGAGAAGGTTTAATTTCGACTTTATTTGTATATATTCGGGGTAAGAAATCAAAGTTTTCATTAACGTTTATTTACTGTTACAATTTTAGATAACCATAATTGTATCTTCTTTTTCTTGTATAATAAGTAGGCTTTTATGAAGTTGGAAGACATGTTTGAGAGGTGAGATTTGAGAAATCAAAAGCATCTCCATCCATGCTCTTGCCAAAGAGGATGGATGTGGGCCCGACCCACTTTTATTACTTTTTTGCTCTCTGCTCTTCCCCAAAAGCATAACACTCACATCCATGCTCTTCCGTAATTACATGGTCAAGGGTCTCACCATTTCATTATTTAATTTAAATACTTCAATTATTAAAAAAATATTTTCACAATATTAAAATGCATTAAAAATACCCGGAATACTATTACAAATTATAAAAAAAATAAAAAATTACATAATTAAAATCTTAAAAATTAAAAATTACATAATTAAATTTATAAAATAAAAAAACCCACTACTCGTGGCCGAATTTCGCCAAAATTGATGATGAATGTGTGTATTTATAGATGATTTTGGGATAATTTTTTTAAAAAAATGGTAATAAAACGGCTATATTTTTGGGAATCCAAAAAAATATTTTTTTTGGGTATTATTTTCGATTTTTTTTATAAAAAAAGAAAAAGAAAATGAAAATGCCAACAACCAATAGAAACGCGCCACGTCGCCCTGCTCAGCGGCACTGACGTGCTCGATGTATCGAGCACAGCCGTGCCGTTGGCAATAGCACAGCGGCGGACATGGATGTGCCGTGCCAGCGGCACGGACGCCGTCTTTACGGAAGAGTACCGCTGCGGATGCTCTAATGTAATTTGCACCACACAACATGTTTGGTCAATAATAATAACTATTGACGAACGACTATATAAGGATTGGTTTTCTATATATATTTATTTGGACCACACGTTTTTCTTTATATTTATTTCTCTTACTAAATTTAGCAAGATAATGAGTTTGTGCACTTGTGGTAATTTAATGTATAGATAATTCTCGTGCACTTTTTTCTTATTTTAATTGGCACTAAACTTTATTGATATTTTACTCGTGGTAATCAATTGTAATTCTTGTTTTATTTCTATTATAGTATTATTTACCTTTGTACTTATTTCATCCTTGTAATTTCATTAATAGAATTCTCAGTTTTCCTTTCCTTTTTGTTGAAATAAGAAGGCCACTCTTTTAAAACGTCTTTCACTTTTAATTATACTACTATAATGCTCAACCTTTAAAAATCTTGTTCAACTCCAATTTTTCACTTTTAATGAACAAATTAAAGTTAAATCTTTCATAATACTCGACCTTTGAAAATCTTGTTCAATAAGTGGAACCCAAAACCCATCATACCACAATTTTTCTATATAGTTTTTAGATAAATTGATTCTTTAAAATTGGATTGGTCGATTGGATACATCGAAAATGAGATTCAGTCTTATAATTATTGTTCTATTAGCTAACTAATATGGTAATTCTACTTTCATTTCTAACTGTATGGCTAATGCAATGTTTATAGTAGAAATGGTAATTACCGAAGAAATGCCTATTCTCATGAACATAGGAATACCTATTACTCTCACTTCTCGAAGTATTTCTTATTTCCATGAAAATTAAATTACCCAAAAATATATTTTACCTCTTTATAAATAAAATTATGGTTATTTATATATGTATTTGTTTTGCCATGATAATAATAATTGAATTATATGGTAAGCTATAATTATAATACTAATTCATGATAATACTCTTACAAACATGTTAAAATAATTATCTAAAACAGAATAATAATAATAATAATAATTATTATTATTATAAAATATAGTAGTAGATGGTTATTACATATTTTGAAAAATAAGTGGAATTTCACTACGGTAAAAAAGAGACTAATTATTAATGTGGAACAAAATATATCATCCATGCAACCTACCATATTACAAGAACATGAAATTAATTCAATATTTTCTCTTTAAGAAATTAAAACTAAGGCAATTGTAAATACGGACTTGATATCAACATTGTTTGGTCATTTATTATTCCGTTACATGCATATATTATATACTCCTACTTTAGAGAGATACCATAAAAAAGTTGAACTATATGGAGTTGCATAGTTTAATTCTTCTATAAAAGCTATCAAATCAAAAGCAAAGGCACAAAGATAAAGATAAATAAAATGGCGTTGAAATTGTTATATTTAGGGACTCTCTTGATGTTAGCCAATGTTGTAGAGATCAAGGGTAGCAATTTGAAGCCCACGGTTCATGATACAGAGAAACCCGTATCAATGATAATTGGCGAGAAATCGCCAGATAAAAGAGGTCCGTTCGCGGAGAAACTCCGTCGAGCAACCAAGTAACAAAGACGGAAAAGTAAATTGCAGAAAGTAAAATACGATAAAAGATAATTGCATTCTTCAATGATTCCTTCAAAAGATAACAAAGGCTCCTATTTATAATGCTCCCTAATAACCTAACTTATTGAACAAGATAATAAAGATACGGAAAAGATATGGTAATATCATAATAGAGATATGGGAGATATTTCGGAAGATATAATCGTATCGTATCAACTCCCCCACGGTTAAAATTCACCTTGTCCTCAAGGTGGAAACCAATAAGCAACGAAGAGCATCGCGTATCCCCTCCTGGATCAAATGCAAAAGATTGACCCTTATCATTTTCGAGAATAATGCATGAAGAAGAGTGAGGAAACGTTTCCCCGTGACTTGCCATAATGCTCCCATCTTTTTCGGCTGATTGTGGATCTCCCAAGGCAAGTTCACCATTATCATTAAACTCGCGAATATTGCTCAAATTTGAATTAGAATCCGCTCCTTCGCGTGAAGCAACAATCCTTCCCTTATTTTCCGCTGCATGCAATCTATGGTAGTCAAACCTTCCTTCTTCATTTTGAATTTGCAAATATGACGTTTTGGAGCAGTCAAGGTTTCCAAAATTTTCGGCATTCATCTCACCTCCCCCTTCATCCAAGATTGCGACCAGATTCTTGCTAAGGAGGGCCTTAGCTTTGTGATTAGCCAAAGGAACCCTAGACTGCGCCGCCATAGGATCCGTAACAATGGACGGAGACGCATTCGCCGGAGCTGAAAACTGGTCGGACTTGGACAGAATCTGATTTCTATCACCCATGAAATGACCCTTCTTCTCATCTGTTACGCGTTGCTCCTCCAAATCTTTCTGAAAGTCTGACGCCGCATCCAATGACTTGATGGAAACATCGGTGATGTTATTGGGAACATCTTGAATGTCTTTGGGAACATCCGCACTCAATACCATCGTGAAAGTATTATCAATGTTCTCCTCGGTTATATTTTCATCATCAGTGTTCTCCTCAAACCAAGCGGTCAAACGGGCGAGCAGGGCGGCTTGGTCCAATCTATACACACGTAACTTCTCGTTGTAATCGTTTACGGCGGCTAGTTGGGCAGGGGAGAACGATCGAGCCATGCGGTCAGGATTATTGGGGAGATCACGTTGCTGCTCCGAATCAGTAAACTTTCTGGCCTGTAGAGGCAGATGTGTGGAGCCGGATTGTGGCGGGACAGCGGCAGGGAGCGGCGCTGTGAGGTGACTCAGTGATTGGTCGAATTGCAGTGGCTGTCCGGCCAAATGGTAACTCGGCTGCCATGGATGATATCCTTCGTGATGAGTCTGACGTTGTCCATAAAAATCTGAACAATGAGACGGAGTGCGTGGGGGCTGGTACTCCGGCTGACCTTGGTGATACACGGTGTCAGGATTTCGTTGGTGGACGATTTGGTCCATGTCGATGGAAATTTGTTGTCCGAAGGGTGTGATAAAGGTCTGCGTTTGCGGCTGATACGCGTGAGGCTGACGGGCAGCGGGCGTGCTCTGGTAGAAGGGATGGTATGGCTGCCACCAATCCACGGAGTCGGGCGGGTCTGGGTCTAGCTGCGGAGGGTACCTGTCCAGCTGGTCGAAGGAGGCACGGTCCTGCTGCCATGAGCGAGCAGCGACGTATTGGTTATGAGTGGGAGGCTGTTGGGCAGCGTAGAATTGATACGGCTGCTGCCAATCTGTGCAAACTAGCTGTCCGGACTGATAATCAGCATAGTTGCGTGACATCATGATGTAATTAGAGGATGAGAACCTAATGAAAGCACCAGATGATGATACAGAGAAACCCGTATCAATGATAATTGGCGAGAAATCGCCAGATAAAAGAGGTCCGTTCGCGGAGAAACTCCGTCGAGCAACCAAGTAACAAAGACGGAAAAGTAAATTGCAGAAAGTAAAATACGATAAAAGATAATTGCATTCTTCAATGATTCCTTCAAAAGATAACAAAGGCTCCTATTTATAATGCTCCCTAATAACCTAACTTATTGAACAAGATAATAAAGATACGGAAAAGATATGGTAATATCATAATAGAGATATGGGAGATATTTCGGAAGATATAATCGTATCGTATCAGTTCATGTGATTAATGCAATGACCGACCCGTTTCCAATTCAACTCAATCTTGCTATTCAAAGAGCCGATCATCTTCCAAGGCAAAGGCTAGAGACTTTGAAACAGGGTGAAAAGTTGAAGATATAGATCGTTATTTTTCTTGTGAATTCAGGCGAGGAGAAGGAAGGTAGTAGGGCTCAATTTGTTTATAAACTTATTTTCGACCCGTTGCGAGACGTTGCAGATACTAAATTGCAAACTAATGTATATTCGAAGGTTGATGATGTTGGAGTTTCTATAAGTTATGATAACAAGAATTATGGACTAAAGGATCATTGGAGTTAAAAAAAAAGAAATTAATTATGTTAGAAACTTCATCATGGTATTGTAGGTTATGATGCTCAACATAATGTCCTCATAGTATATAGTGAGCATTCAAATCGTGTTATTCCTACATATCTTCTTTATCTGTACTCGGTTTTCTAGTTATGAAGTTTGGAATAAAGTTATTAATTTGGTGGATATTATTATTATTATTAGGGAGATTTATGTCAAAAAATGAGATTAGCCTGTGTTAGATAATTGAGCATCAAAAGGGCATAGAAGAGATGAAAAATGAAATTTGAAAAATGTTAGTATTACTTAGAGTGGACGAAGAAAGTAATAAATTTATTAATATTAATCTTTGTAATACTACTATTATAATGGATTATAAAAGGTTAAAATAGGATTATAATAGGACACGTGCCGGATGAGATGGTGGTTGAGCGACAGATGGGCCTGATATTGTGGGTCCCGTGTTATTGTACCTGCCTTATCGTAGGTCCTACTGCTTATTTGTCCTGCTTCTATTGGGGATACATTTATTTATTTCAATTTAAATACTATAAAAATGAATAATCTTAATAATTTGTAGATTTCATGATATAATATTAATTTTAGATATTTAAAAAAAAGTGTATAAATAAATAAATATTACTCCCTCGAGTTGTGATCAATGTCGAACTCTTATTAAAGACCGAACTAGAGACCAAATTAAGGCCATCCATTTTCTTAATCTTGTGGTTAGGATTAATTTACCATTATTTCATTATTGTATTTAAAAAAAACTTGCTGAGGGGTATTTTAGGAAATCAATTTATTAACTCTCCTAAAATAAAATACGTGTTTCATCTCTCTCTCAAATCTTTGATCGCGGATTTCTTCGTTGATCTCCATCGATCTTCATCAATCTTCTTCCTGTAATCTCCTTAAATCTTCATTTATCTCCATCGCCGGACAATTTTGCTTACTCAATTCACGATCGTTTTGCAATTTCATCAATTCACGATCTGTAATTTCATCCATTGAATAGACGGCATTCCTTTTCATCTCCGATGTAAAACCAAAATCAGATTTCGATTTCTCTTCTTCTCGGGCATCATCGTCTGATCCGGCATTAATCCCATTCTGATAGAAGGGTTGGCGAGAGAGGGATTGTGTTTGTTTCAGCAACGAGCATCGGTTTAAGTGAGTCTCGAGATTATCCTCAAGCACGGAACTGGTAAAGACACCGCAAACATGAATGGAAATAATCGGTTAAGAGTAGCAAAATTAGAATAGATGAGAAGGGGATTATTACTGAGAAGGATCGATTGGGGCTGGAATCCACTGTGCGTCGGATCTCTGCGTGTGGTTCCCGCAGAATCTGGAGAATTGAAATTAGGAATTCATCAGCATTGCATATTCTAGTTGGGGATAAAGGTGTGGCTTGTGCAAGAAAGAGAGAGGTTACAGAGAATCGAGGAGAGGGGAATTAGCACAAAATCTCCTCTTCTTGGGGAGCCACAATTTGCAGTGTGTTGCCTCTGTCATTGGGTATTGCCTATTTTGGTGATTGAATTATGCAATTCCCCTAGTGTACAAAATAGGTAGCGGTCTCTCCCTTGGTGATTGCTATGCTGTTATTTTATTTAACTTGTATTATTATTGGCCATGAATTTGAAGACGAAAAAGTATAAAAATCATCGTTATTTAGATTTCTATATTATTTCATTCAACTAAATTTCGGGCAGTCCTCGAGAACTAGATACTCCTCCCACATTGTGAACTTGGGATAGCCCAGCGCGTTGTATTGGCTCATCGAAAGTGTTTTCACGTCAGCCTCGCTTCGGCCACTCTCCGCATGGAGCAGGTTGTTCTGGTATATGCCCGCGAACCGCTGGGTGGGCGGCAGAATCCTAGACCACTTCTTGTGGAGCTGTTCCGCGTCACGCGATTTGGCACCGCGAGGTTTGAACTCGTTGTACGCCGCTACGATGCGCTTCCAAAAGCTCAACGCGTTCTGATCGGTGCCCACTATGGGGTCGGATGTGGCGGCATCCCACGCCATCGCCACAACAACAGACTCCTCCTTGGTGTAGTGCGTGGCCTTTTGCCGTCCGGCTGGAAGTGAGCCGCTGGAAGCTCTGCCAGTCGCGAACCCAACGCCGCTGCCCGAGCCACCTCCGCCGCCGACATAGCCCGATCCGCCACCGCCACAGCCACCGGACCCCCCGCCTCTAGTCGCAACGGGCGTATCCTGTACGCCGGAACTAAGCAGATTGAACATCGTATCCAGTGCGTCTTGATCTGCCTGAGTGAAAGGAGAGCTGCTGGATTGGAAAGGGGTCTCTGGACGCGGATGGTGAAGGGCGTCGAGGTTGGGTCTGTAATCTCCAAACGCCGAGCGGCTCAGATTCCTCGGTAAAGGTTGGGGCGTTGGACTCGAAGACCTCCACGGCTGAGATGGTGGATGAGTTGGACTCGATGCCCAAGGCGGGGGAGATTGATTCCAACTCCATGGCTGGGACGGAGAGCCGCCATATCCCGACGGCTGAGAAGGATAGCCGCCATATCCCGACGGTTGGGAAGGATTGCCGCCATATCCCGATTCGTGCGAGCCGGGTGATTCGTCGTCTCCACCGTGCATTTTTAGAGAGTGAAAGTGTAGATAGTGAATGAAGGGAGAGTGCGCGAAAATGGTGAAAATGGATGGTAGAGAAGTGGTATATAGGAGAAATTTTCGAAAAAAAAATAAATAAATAAATTCGAGGGGGCTAAGGCGCGCCGACCGCCGCCCCACTATAGACCGGCGCGGACGTCCCGGCCACTATAGACCGCCCCGTCGTCGCCCCCTCCGGGGCGTCCGCCCCCTTTTGCCTATAGTGGATGCTCTAAAGTAAGAGAGAGAAAGAGAATAATAGTTAAAGTAGTGTTAGTGGATAGTGGGACATACATTATTAAATTGATATAAATTTTTAAAAATGGAATGCACATATTTTTATGGGATGGAAGAAAATGAAAAGTGCATATATTTTTGTGGGACGGAGGGAGTATTAGTACTATAAACTAGATGAGAATCTATTCAAGGATGAGAGCTTCATCACCACACCGGCCACACATCACAAAAAAAACGTTATTCTTTCACGTGGTTGATATTCTAATGGCAAAATGCATTAATAGTTTCTTATAAAATTATTTTATAAGATAAATTTGTATTCTGAGTAATATTTGTCACAATTATTATTTCAATCATAGTAGTAATTAGAATTTATAATTATATCAAAGTTATTCATCAAATCCAATATATTACACGGGATTTGAATTCTATATATTAAGACAAGCCTTAAAACTTAGAAAGTTTTTTTTCTTTACTCATATATTTATCATTTAGTATCAAATTATGAATTGATGTAATATTTGATTGTTCTACCTTTTGTTTATGTTTAGGTGTATTGAGCTTAAAATTTGTTATCTAGCACTTGTCTTTAGTGATTATAATCTAGGAAGGATGAATCCAACACCAAGAATCATATTAAAACGTTATCGTATACTACTTCCATCCACAAAAAATAGACTAGTTTTACTATTTTGGGGTGTCTATTAAAAATAGACAAATTCTAAATATAGAAAGTTTTAAACAAATACCAACCATATATGTCAATCAAAATGTGGATCCCACAATTTAATAACATTATTTCCACCACCTTTTCCCATTCCTTGTTACTTTCCCAATTGCACATTAAAACTCATACCATTTATAACTCTTTATAGCTCTGTCTTTTTTGTGGATAGATGTAGTAATTTGCAAGATAGTATCTTATTGTTACACTAAGAAAAACTAAATGTGTATAGTGTAATTTACTACATTTGATAATTTGTTGCATTTTAAGCTATATACATATGTGATATCTAGAACTAGTTATGCATTTTTTAGGTAGGCAAGATTAATTAAGAAACGTTTGAAAAATGCAACCCAATTCATGCCTGAATTGGACATTTTGTAATATAATTTAAATATATTCTATTGGATGTATTTATGTAATCATTTAATTTAGTTTCCACTATTTCGCCATCATATCCCAAGTACGACCTTATATAGTTATATTTATCATCATATCATTTAATTAATTATAAAAAAAAGAAAAATCAACAAATAGTTTAGTATTGTACCTATCATGCACCTAATTGATCATATATGACTTAGTTAGGACTTATGACTTGGGAATTTAAAATACATACTCGCGTATAACTTGAGCTTTGTATTATGTCACGCAAATGCATTTTTCTTGAAAACTATACTATAATACCGACAATTAGAGAAAACAATATTCGTTGATAATTGTGCTTATGAACATGTATGGGTATTGCATAAATTAATTATCATGGAAAGTTGAACTGGAAATCAGAATTTAGAGTAAAATATTATTGCTAAAACGACTAATTAAGTAATGGTTGGTACTTGATTGAGCCCCACTATAGTTTATGTACAAATCTCTAACCCAACTGCCTCTTTGGTAGAACTGAAAATCAAGTAATATGAATATTGATTTATATACTATTCCATTTTGTTTTTTGCTTTTTTTTGTCGATTGGCATAACATATAAAAAGTTTGCAATTACTAATTGTAAGTGCCGTATTATTTAAATTCATAACTAATGAGTAGGTCAAAATCACTTAAATTGGACATTTTCCCTTTATAAGAAATCAATTTTCATGTTCTTTCAATTGGAAATTTAATACCAAGATCAACTTCATTACGCATATATAGATGGAAGTTTTTCGAATTACAAGAAAGAAAAGTTATATATTATATAGGCCATAATTATGATTAAATATAATGAAGATATATTTATAATTTAGTGAATAAAATAGAGAAGTGGTGTTAAATACTAGAGAGGGAACAAAATACTAGAAAGAGAAATGAACAATTTTTTTATAAGCATCGTAGAAAACAATCTTATTTAGGACTATGAGTTCAACATATCATCACATATTCACATGTCCACCCATGTTTAGTGATCATCGAGAGGTGTTCTTCTTGGAATTAAAAAAATCAATTAAACAAACTAAAAATAAACCAATGAATTCCCATCATTTGTGTCATTGGAGATTACACCCAAAAAATACCCAATTAATTAAATTCTTCTTCACTAAGCAAAGTGGTCAAACCAGTCATCCAAATCATATCGAAAAAAAAGAATACCAAACAAAATAGATAAGGCATACGTATATATCAAACATCTGCCTATAATAATTGATGGGATACGAACTAAACAACTAAACAATAATTGCGAGCCCAATAGCAGTGACGGCCCATCAGCCCAAAACCCAAGAAAGAGTATCAGTTCGGCACAACCAAAGAGTTCGGTCACAGCCTATAGCTCGGTAAAAGCCGACCAATCGAGCTCAACTCTCAGATCGGCAAAGTTCAGCAGTTCGGTCTCAGTATTCGACCGAACAAGGAGATAGTGGACCCATGCAGGATCTCCACGACCTCCACTACACCCACGATCTATTTAGTGGTATTAAGCAGTTATCAACCCCCCTACCAGGGCTGCAAACCACGATCTTAGTTCGAATGTATAAATAGAACTTAGATCAGATAGACCAGGGTTAAGTTCTCTAGATCCTGAATCTCATATAGCAAATCAGTATTGTAATCTGTAAGCTAGATCAAGCAATACAAATTTGCCCTCTATTCTTCCCGTGGACGTAGATTTACCTCAGTAAATCGAACCACGTAATTTTCAGTGTTGTGATCTTCATTTACTACTTGCATTTATTCCCATAAAAAATTCGCTAAATCATCACTGGCGCCGTCTGTGGGAAAACAGAAAACCAAAACTGTGATAAAAGCGAGTTTTTGATCCTCTTCCACCAAAAAATGCGTACCAGATCACATAATACCCATACTTCCGTCCGTGATGAACGTGAGGAAGCTAGTCCAGCCTGTAGGTCTGGAAAACAGCCTCTGGAGAAATCTGCCTCCAGTTCTCACGGTGAAAGAACAAACCACTCAAAAAGTCATCGCACCGAGCCTCCCCAGCAGCTCGATTTGAATGAGGCTGTCAAGTTGTTCTTGGCTGAGAAGCAGGATGAGTTCTTAACATTCCTGCAAAAGAGCCAGAAGCCGGAGAAGAAAACGGCGGATTCTCCCTCCCCCTCCAGACATGAAAGTCACTACCGCAGTAGTGTCGTATCTTCCAGGAGAAAGAATCCTCACCACCGATATGTTCCTTCTCCTCCTTGTTACCGAAATCACAGGAGAACTCCATCTCCACCATACCGTAGAGATGTCGGATTCGCTATGTATGGAGCGCTGAAGACTCCATTTTCGGATGATATCACCAGAACTCCGTTGCCACAGAATTACCGAACTCCGTCAGTGACTTATGACGGGTTAGTGGATCCTCATGATTTCCTGGGACGCTATCAGTATAATATGGCGAACCAAGGTCTCAATGAGGTTCATATGTGTAAGCTGTTTCCCGAGCTGCTCATCGGGAACGCAAGAAGGTGGTTTGATAGCCTCCCTCAAGGCAGCATTAGATCTTACAGAGATCTAATGGATGTTTTTCATAGGAGGTTCTTCCAGAAAGCTGAAACCCGAATCACTTCGGCTCAGCTGCTTTCTATACGTCAAGGTCGCGATGAAAAGATTAGCGACTTCATGACAAGATTCCACAAGGAATGCCTACAAGTAGATGATCTCAATGATCTACTTGTCATTTCGGCATTCCAAAATGGAATTCTGCCAGGAGCTCTCTACAGAAAGCTCGTTGAATGCAGTCCGCAAACAGCTCAAGAGATGTGGGACATTGCGGACCAGTTTTCTCGTGCTGATGAGGCAGACCGTCGAAAACGGTCTTTAGACAGCTCTTCCAGAGGAGACAAGAGGAAGCCCGATCATAGCGATCAGGGACATCCTCGCCGAACTCCTTTTGAAAGAATTCAAAGGGCACCGGTACAAGACAGATTGGGACCACGTCTCAATCCTGAGAAACCACCCGCTCAGTTCGTACCATTGAACAAGTCGAGAGCGGAAATTTTCGAACTGCATTCTGATATGTTCGAAAAACCAAAGCCGATGACGAAATCGGCCACGCGCCGAAGTCAGGATAAATATTGCTCCTTCCATCAAGACCACGGTCACGATACCGAGGAGTGCCGAAATTTGGCAGCAGATATTGATGTTCTTGTGAAAGCAGGGACGTTAAAAAAATACCAAAGCAAGCCGCCGAAAAAGAATAAGAAACAGAGAAGTGCGAACTGCGCTCCTCAGGATCCTAAAAGGCAACAGGATCCCGAAGACGATGACGAGCCGCAATATGATGGAGTGATCCAGACTATTGACGCTCTCCCAGCAGGGAAGACTAAATCGTCTCTAAAATCAGAGCGCAGAGGCTTCAATCGAGAGGAGCCAACACATAAAAGGCTGAAGAAGGAGGAAGTAATTACATTTTCAGATGCAGATCCCGTCCCGGCCATTTCTCCTCATCAAGACGCTATTGTCATTCAAGCTGGAGTGGCAAACAAACTGATCCACAGAGTGTTTGTGGATACAGGAGCGTCGGTTAGCATTCTTTTTAAAGAATGTTTTGATAAACTGGAAGTGGATCCAGCTCGGCTCAGTCCGGCCCCACTTCCTCTGAAAAGTTTCGCCCAGGAGGACACCCGCCCTGAAGGTATTATCAGCCTTCCGATTACGGTAGGAAGAGCGCCTACTAGCTCCAGTACGGTGATCGAGTTTTTTGTGGTAAAAGCTCGATCCCCGTATAACATTATACTGGGAAGAGACTGGCTCAACACAGTTCGGGCCATTTGCTCTACTTATCACCTCACAATCAAGATCCCCACTAAAGGAGGGATAGCAGTCATCCGAGGTGATCAAAAGAGAGCAAAAGAATGTTTGCAGATTGCGCTTAAAAGTGCCGAACAATCAGATCGGCACCATCAAGCATAGCAATCACAGCAGCCGGAGTCAGAGGCAGACGAAATGAACGAAGTCACACCGGAGCCGAACTCGATGAAAGTTCAGTTATACGAAGATGATCCATCCAGAACGGTCAAGATCGGTTTCGCGGGAACACCTCTACTCCGGGAAAAGACCATCCAGCTCCTCAAAGAGTACAAAGATGTCTTTGCGTGGTCTCCGTTGGACATGACTGGAGTGTCTCCCGAGGTAATTACACATCGGTTAAATATTGATCCTTCAGTCCGGCCTATAAAACAGAAGCAAAGACTCTTTGCGGCAGAAAGAAATCAAGTCATCCATGACGAAGTCCGCCAATTACTGAAAGCGGATGTATTATTTGAAGTAAAATATCCTTCTTGGGTGGCCAATCCTGTGATGATCAAGAAAAAAGAAGGAGGATGGCGGATGTGCATAGATTTTACGGATCTAAATAAGCACTGTCCTAAAGATTGCTACCCCCTTCCCAACATAGATAAAAAAGTAGAAGCTCTGATAGGCTTCGAAATTTTCTGTTTTCTTGATTTGTATAAAGGATACCACCAAGTTTTAATGGATGAGAATGATGCTTCAAAAACGGCTTTCATTACTGACTTCGGTATTTTTGCTTATAAAAAGATGCCATTTGGTTTAAAGAATGCCGGAGCCACATATCAAAGGATGGTAGATAAGCTATTTCGGCACCTGATCGGAAAAGAGGTTGAAGTATATGTTGACGACATAGTTGTTAAAAGCAGAAGCACTTCGGAGTACGAAAACGATCTCAAATCCACTCTCGACGTGCTCAAAAAAGCCAACCTCAAACTCAATCCCAAAAAATGTACCTTTTTGGTAGATTCGGGAAAATTTCTGGGTTTTTGGGTTTCAGAGGAAGGACTCAAGGCAAATCCCCTAAAGGTTCAAGTTGTTCAGAACATGGCAATGCCGAAGTCCATACATGATGTGCAAAGGCTAACTGGATGTCTAGCCGCACTGAATAGATTCCTTTCCCAAGCAGCCGAAAAGCAAATGCCGTTCTTCAATGTTTTGAAGAAGGCACCAAAGTTTGAGTGGGGAGCCGAACAGAAAAAGGCTTTTGACGAACTCAAAAGTTATTTAACCGAACTTCCTATTCTCTCTGCTCCAACAGATGCCGAAGTGATATTCTTATATTTAGCAGCATCAGATCAAACCATTAGCGCGGTGCTTGTACGAGAAGAAGGCCTAAAACAGCGTCCTATCTACTTTACAAGCCGAGCATTAAGAGGTCCCGAAACAAGGTATCAACCTCTGGAAAAAATTGCTCTGGCATTAGTAAATGCAGCAAGGAGACTGCGACCATATTTCTATGCTCACAAAGTATGCGTCTTAACCGATCTTCCACTTCGGCAAGTTTTGACTAAGCCAGAAGCATCAGGCAGAATTGCCAAGTGGGCCATAGAGTTGGGAGAACATTCAATAGAATATCTACCTCGGAAAGCCATCAAGGGACAAGCCTTGGCAGATTTTCTTGTAGAGGCAAAGTTCGATCAGGCAATCCCTATTATTGCCGAACAGAAAAATCCTACCAATGATGAACTAACACAGCCCCAGAAACCCGAAGTAGAGCCGCCGGACTGTTGGATTGGATTCGTAGATGGAGCTTCGAATAAGACAGGAAGTGGAGCTGGTATTCTACTTATCGCTCCCGACGGACACGAAGTAACTTATTCACTTCGGTTCTTATTCCCAACCACTAATAACGAAGCCGAATACGAAGCCCTTCTTGCCGGACTTCAGTTAGCGCAACGTCTACTTGTCAAATCTCTCAAAATTCATTGTGATTCACAAGTCATAGTGAATCACATGCTGGGTACAAGTGAAGCCCGTGGTGAAAGGATGAAAAAATACTTGGACAAAGCGCAAAGTATTAGCCGAAATTTCTCTTATTTTCGGATAATCCGCATTCCCAGAGCGGGAAATAGCCGAGCAGATACTTTAAGTAAGTTGGCCTCATATCCGAGCTCAAAGGTGGAGGAATTACCGCACAGAAGCATTGATGAAGCTGAAGTGCACTCAGTAATCAGTTCACCAAACTGGATGACGCCAATATTAAAGTATCTAGATCAAGGACAACTGCCCGAGGATAAGAGAGAAGCAAGGAAAATCACATGCCGAGCACGTCGGTATGAACTTCATGAAGGAGTCCTATATAGAAAGTCCTACCTTCAACCGTTATTGCGATGTGTAGGACCAGAAGAGACGGATTACATCCTTAGAGAAGTTCATGAAGGATCTTGCGGTAGCCACATCGGAGCTAGAGCATTAGCTAAAAAAGTTCTGAGATGGGGATATTATTGGCCAACTTTGGTACAAGAAGCAGTACAGCTAGTTAAGAAATGTACGAAATGCCAAATCCATGCAAATATCCCAAGGACGCCGCAGACTGATCTATGTGCTATGCAAAGCCCTTGGCCTTTTATGCAATGGGGCATAGACATAGTAGGACCACTACCACAAGCTCCCCGGCAAATGAAATTCTTGATCGTTGCCGTGGATTACTTCACAAAGTGGGTGGAGGCTGAACCATTAGCTACGATAACAAGCTCAAAGGCATTAGATTTTGTCTGGAAGAACATAGTTTGCCGATTTGGCATACCCCATATCCTCATTTCAGATAATGGGACTCAGTTTACTGACAAAACATTCAAGAATTGGTGCCAAGAGTTGAATATTCAACAGCGGTTCACTTCAGTCTCTCACCCACAAGCAAACGGACAAACGGAAGTAACAAACCGTACTTTGGTGAAAGGATTAAAAACTCGGTTAGAACAAGCCAAAGGACAATGGGTAGAAAATCTTCCTCAAGTCCTATGGTCTTACCGAACTACACCAAAAACCTCCAACGGTGAAACTCCGTACAGTCTAGTGTACGGCACTGAAGCCGTAATTCCGGTTGAGATCGGCATACCCAGCCCCCGAACCCTTAATTTCTCAACAGAACTGAATGACGACGGACTGAGAGTCGAACTAGATCTTGCCGAAGAAAGAAGAGAATTGGCCTTCATAAAAGAAGCCAAGTACAAGGAGCAAGTAACCCGGTATTATAACCAAAGGGTGAAAAAACTGCAGTTTCAAGTGGGAGATCTCGTATTGAGAAACAATGAAGTAAGCCGAGCAGAAAAGCTGGGCAAACTTGAACCCACATGGGAAGGTCCGTATCGGGTGTCAGAAGTCCTGGGAAAAGGGTCTTATAAATTAACTCACATGTCAGGAGAACAAGTACCCCGAACATGGCATATTTCCAACCTCAAGAAGTTCTATTTGTAAGAGACAAGGTCCGGTCAGTCTTGTGTCTAGTTCGGTCCTAGGGTTATGTGCTTTCATATTTTTATTGTTCTTTATACTTGTCGTTTTTTAAAAGATTAAAATCTTTTTCGTCCTTTTTATTTGTCTCTCTATGTGCGTTTTGTCTCTTATAAATGTTACTGAGGTATATTGTTCCTTAAAGGCTGATCCCCTTTTTTTAGATCATGTATTAAAGACAATTGTGAGTCCAAGCTTCTAAGAAAGATACAAGATTCCACAATTCAGCTTAAGAAACAAGCAATTCGTCTGAAACGAACTGCAATAAGCCGAAAACCACTCCGGTTAACTAGGGAAAGTCCAATCCAAGCGATAAAACTCGCCAAATAAGGACACTAACTAAGTCCGGTCAAAGAAGAGTTTACTTCATAAGACCGAGGACGAGTACAATAAATGAAATAAAAAATCGCTGAACTGTAAATACGCAGTGATAGAAGCGAAATGAAAAAATTTCATTTACTAAGTCTTGTTGGGCATACAATTCCGCTGCCCTACGAGAATGCGTTACACCATTACAAAGGACTATTCTACTGTCTACGATTGCTAAAGTTGAGCCACCTATCCGAAAAATCCTCATGATGCTGAGTTCGGGCGTTCCGAGCAGTTGAAGAATAAGTAGGTGGACGAGATGCTCTGATCGACCTACCGCCTCTTCCCTGAGTCCGGGAAGTTCTAGCACCTCGGCGGCGAAGAGTCTCTTCACGAAGCATTCGCTGATCTTGCTCACTCATATTCACAACTCCTCTACGAACTTCAGGGCGTTCTTGTCTTGACGTTTCCGGTTGCTCCTGAGTCCGTTGCTGATTTGGAGTAGAATTTTGAGTAAGTGGATTAGAGGTTTGAGTTGGAGTGTGAGCATCTGTTAGCGGGAAACGGCTAAGGAATCTCTCGATTGAGGGACGCCGGGAAAGAATGATGTCGTACAGAGAAGCCAAGCGCCGCAATGATTTCACAACTTGTTGGCAAGCCGAGCTCTCCAGCACATTGTTCTTCCGGAGTACATGAAGCTTCTCCCACAGTTCATCAACCTGATTCTGAACTTCAGATATAGTCATTCCCCCGCGCCCGCAGATGAAATCTTCATATGCAGTCCTCTCAGCGATGACAGTATTCAGCTCGTCCTCCAGATCTTTCTTTATGGACTCTAAGTCCTTATTGTTGGACTCCAGCTCCACTAAACGAGCCAAGAGTTCATCATACTTCATCTGGTCATCTATAGCTTTTTTCTCAGCTTCATTTAAAGCCAAAGAGTATAGCCGCTTCCAGTGAAGTACCTCCAGCTCCTTAGAGTTAAGAATACGAAGCAGCTATGTCAGTTCGGCATTTCAGTTTACCGAGCAGGCAGTAAACCACAATAGGAGTAAAAGAGATTAAGAAAAGCTATAAGGAAGACACGAGTGTAGAAAGAAGAATTTTTTTCATTCACAAGAAAAAATTTACACAAGGAGGGCTTCAAGGCCATTTTACAAATAGAAAGAAAGAAACTAAACTAAGAGAAGGGAGACGAAATCATACTCCGCCAGTTTCGTCTCCGGCTTCCCTGTGGGTTTCAGCTTCTTTCTCCTTGTCGACCTCGGTCTCAGCCTCGGCCTCCCTCCTCCCTCCCTCCTGCTCGGCGCCCCCATCGCCGATCTGCTGCACCTCTTGCTCGGCGTGCCCATCGCCGGTCTGCTGATCCTTCTGCTCGGTCTCCTTGCCGGCCTCATTTTCCTGCTCACCCTCTTCTTTGAAAATTGAAGCGGGTGAAACAGGCCCCAAGGAGGCAAAGATGGCCTCCATGTTCTCGTCACGGTCAGCACGGCAATTACGGACTCGTTCAGCAGAAAGCAGGACCGATGAAGACGCAAGCTCCTCAAGGAGCGGCAGACTCTGGAGACGCGCTGCAATCTCTCGGCCATACAGCGGCAAGACGACTTCGGGTTCCTGCTCAACATTATCGGTCATCAATTTCAGCAGATCACCGATAAGGGCCGAAAATTGATTGCTCAAAAAGAGTTTCTCCGTGTAAACACGGAGAGCCTCCCCCTGAGCAACCACGGCAGCCGCCTCCCTCTGTTTCGACCGCTCTCTCTGGATGATGAGCTGGTCTTTGGCACGCTGGGCTTCATCCTGAGCCGAGATCATAGCGGCCCTTGCCCTCTCAAAGTCTGCCCGAGCCTGTTCGGCCTGGTGACGAGCAGCATTCAAATTCCTCTGCATCTCATCATAATCGCTGGACGCTTTAGAGAGTTCAACTGTGACGAGTTTGCAGAGCATATTGTTCCTCTGAAAATGGAAAAAGGAAAAAGTCAACAGAGGGGCCACAAAAAAATATAGGAAAGAAGCAAAGCCAGAAAATCAAGAAGAAAATTCACCTCTACAAAGTCCTTTGGCCATAAAAAGGGCTCAGAGATATGTTCCGAAGTGGCTGTAACCACTCCTGATCCATAACCCCCCTGGACAATGTCTCTCTCTGGCGCTTTTGGGGGTTTCTGAGTCTTCGCCTTCCCCCTTGCCGAGGTCGATCCCGGCTTTTTTGGATCCGAAGACTGACTCGAAGAGGTCTTCTGCCTCTTCGGATTCTTCTCGGCATCAGACGCCGAGCTGGTGGTTTTCTGTTTCTCCGGCTCCTTTGATTCGGAGGATTTGCGACCAAGCTTGCTTAGCATGTTCACTGCCAAAAAGCAAGAAAACAAAGTTAGTTTTCGCCGCTAAAGCAGTAAAGCATAAAAAAGAAATCCTCACCCTCAGTCTCTTCGTCCGAAGACGAGGAGTCAAACACGAAGTCACCCTTGACGAGCTCAGATTCCAAATACTGTTTCCTAATCATGGGAATCTTATTGAGCCCGCCCTCGAGCTCGTCCAACGGTTCTACCCGAGGATGAGGAATTACGGACTTCGGCCCTCTCCAGGAAAAGTCCGGAGCCGCTGTCCTATTGTAAAAAAAGAAGCGATTTTTCCACATCGGCCATTTGGTTTTACAGAAGGCTCTAAAGGGCTGTAAAGGGATCAAGTAAAACCAGGATCCCTTTCTCTTAAACTGAAAGAAATTAAGGATTGCCCTCAGAGACAGATCCTTTTCTAGTCTACGCAGCTCGGCAGCAAAGGCCGATAAGTGCCTCCAAGAATTTGGAGTCACCTGACCTAAAGGAAGTTGGAAAAAATCAAGAAGCTCTACAAAGGCGGGGGGAAGAGGGAAACGAAGCCCGCATTCTAAGCAGGCTTCGTAAACGGTGGCATAACCCTTCGGCGGCGAGTTAGCCCTATGAGTGTCGTCGGGAATCACCACTAACCCCCCAGGAAGAAAATATTTTCTGCGTAAGGATATCACAGTATCTTTACTCAAAATGCTGTGAAAATATTCTACCGTCTTCTCCCCGGACTTTTTCCGGCCAGAAGATCCCTTACCCCCCTTCCTACCACTACCTGATTCAGAAACAGTTTCAGAAGAAGAAGACATGATTCTTACTCTTTGATGGTCGAAAGTCTCTGAAGAAATTCTTGAAGAAGCGGAAGAAAATTTTACGAAAAAGAGAGAGAATGCAGAAGAAATAATCGCAAAAGTGTTCCAATGATGAAGAAAGGAAATATTTATCAGATTCGCAGAGGCGTTTCAAATTCGTCGCACCGTTTCAAATCCCACTTTTTCTGGATTCTCTGGCCGGATTTGCTGTCACATTTAATGCAGACACGTGCAGAGCACGTCCCCTGACGTCAACCTCCCCCTTACACTTATCCAAAATGCCGAAGTGATTCACTTCGCTTTTCGGGGGGGTGGTGATGGGATACGAACTAAACAACTAAACAATAATTGCGAGCCCAATAGCAGTGACGGCCCATCAGCCCAAAACCCAAGAAAGAGTATCAGTTCGGCACAACCAAAGAGTTCGGTCACAGCCTATAGCTCGGTAAAAGCCGACCAATCGAGCTCAACTCTCAGATCGGCAAAAGCTGATCGGCAAAGTTCAGCAGTTCGGTCTCAGTATTCGACCGAACAAGGAGATAGTGGACCCATGCAGGATCTCCACGACCTCCACTACACCCACGATCTATTTAGTGGTATTAAGCAGTTATCAACCCCCCTACCAGGGCTGCAAACCACGATCTTAGTTCGAATGTATAAATAGAACTTAGATCAGATAGACCAGGGTTAAGTTCTCTAGATCCTGAATCTCATATAGCAAATCAGTATTGTAATCTGTAAGCTAGATCAAGCAATACAAATTTGCCCTCTATTCTTCCCGTGGACGTAGATTTACCTCAGTAAATCGAACCACGTAATTTTCAGTGTTGTGATCTTCATTTACTACTTGCATTTATTCCCATAAAAAATTCGCTAAATCATCAATAATCATACTTGATAGAATAATCTTATATTTTTTAATCTCTATTGCGAGACTGCAATATAAATGCGTTTTCCACATAAAAATATATAGGAAACTGAAGTAAATGTAAATGACTATTCTATTAGGTGATGAACTCATTTTCCACCAGCTCTATTTTCGGCAATATACCCCAAGAACCGAGTAAATGTATTTATTCAATTTTACTATTGATTTAGAGCTTTGTCGTTATTCTTTATATAAAAATAGAATAAAATTGAATGATTAATGATGCAAGAGTTTATACCATTTCCAAGAATTCGTTATAAGCAAAAGAAGAAAATATGAAATAGAAGTGTGTTGAATCCACGTGAAGGACCACCCCTCATTCCACTTCCACAGGCCACTCGGAAACCTTGAACTTGGACACTTATTAAAACTTAATAATAGGTGCAACTTATATCCTTCCAAAATAAATAGTAGTAAGGAGTATTGAATAATTGATTATATTGATGGTTTTTACAATATCTTTTTATATTTTTCATTTACAAAGTTCACTATTTAACTCGAGTAGAAACTTAAATATATGCTTCCTAATTTCTAAATGATCTTAATTTAACTCTAACCCACATTATTTAGCTTTAATTAAAGCCTAATTTAACCTAATATTTTAGTTATCGATTATATGGTAGCAAAGACGTGGGGCTCAGTTTTAGAGCACTCACAAATGTTGACAACAATTGTCGAACATGAGGTACGGGCGTGAATCGTCCATTGTGGCAGAGTGTGATGAGTTGTGAACAGCAGATTACAAGACGGTTCATGGTGCATAGAATAAGTGAATTCGGGAGCGTCATTTTGAATTTTGATTAGGGACATTTTTGTGATTTACTACCTCTGTCTTACACTAAGTGTCACATTTAGTGTGGGCATGAATTTTAAGAAATATAAAGAAAAGTGAGTCGAATAAGTTAGTGGATTATGAGTCCCACTTATATATATTAGTTTTATATTAAAATGTAAGTAGAATTGGTTGGTGGAATGTGAGGTCTACTTTTCATTTATGATAAAGTGAAATGTGACCTTTATTGTGGGACGGGCCGAAATGACAAAATATAACACTTATTGTGGGACGGAAGTAGTACATTTTATTATCTGACCTAAGTGTTTTCGGATTGACCTGAAAAGTTGATGTGGTACATGAATATATCTAATACTTATAGTTTGCGTTGTTAATGAATGCCTTTAATACTAAACAATGTGATTTCTACTTTCTGAAAGCGGATAATTTTAAAGGTAAAACTTAAATCAACACATGTTTTAATCAATCGATATTTCTGATACCTAAAATTAACTGAATGCTTTGAAAATATCTAAATTTGACTCATCATCTACATTAATGGCTTTAACTAAAGACTAGACTCAACTTAATATTGGTAGTATTAAAGCAATTAGCCCATATTTTAATAGATTATCCCCGAGCGCTATCTTGAATTTTGATGTTAAATACTACGTGATTTACAATTTGAATTTTACAAATTTTAAATTAACCTGAAAAATGTTGTGACACTTGAATATTTGAAAAGGAGACAATCTTTGGCTGTAAAAGTAAAACTGTAATTAACTCTTATTTCTATCGATAATAAAAAAAATGAATTAAAATGCATTAATAAAGAAAAAGGAAAATGTGGGATTTTGTTTCACGTTTGGTAAAGAAAAGATTAAGCTGACAAAAAGAGGCAAAAGCGCAGAGCCAAACACGGCGCAACAATCAATCCTTATTGGGACATCTATAAAAGGACATCCACCCCCACTCTATTAAAATACCTATTCTGCCCCTCTACACAGATAGCCTACCCTACTTATTCTACTTGTAGTTCCCCCCTTTTTATTAACCACTCCCACGCTTATATTAAAATAGTAAACTCTAATATAATCCTCTCCTACGCTGTCCTTTCCTACTCTGAAAATGACATTTGATGATATTAAAACAATCAAACAAACAGACCCCATCACCATTAATAAACAACCCATTTCCTTTCTTTCCGCCGTCGGTTATTTCAATTTGGAGATATCCCATCAACAACAGCATGAGGCTGATGAAATAGATGCTTTCACGTTTTCTCTCCATTTCTTTGTGACAATCAACAACTCCTTCATTTCATTGTTAGTATTCTTTTTTTAAAATATATATACTATGAGTATAGGAAAAATATTTGTTGGGATATTCGGTGTGAGGCATGAAACGTGATTAGTGGGGTGTGTTTAGGGTATGATTATCTACAACCAGAAGAGCGTGTGTTGTACAATATAAATTGAAATTTAAATGAAGAATTTTGATTGTATACTAATTTTGTTGCAAAATTTCGATTTTATATATACTAGACTTAAAATTTGCAACCAATTAAAAAACGTCAATGACTTAATTACATGACTTTATCCGGCCTCAACTAAGGATCGTTTCCAACCATTTACATCAAACTCAAACTCAAACTCATTTTTGAGTATATGTCACACCAAAAAGTAGTTTTACTCCAATAATTTAAACCAAATTCAAAATTTACATCATTTTTGAGTTTTTGTCTCACAAATTCTTTGCAGTAACACCATATTTTGTGTTGTTTCACAAAAAACACAAAAATGGGTTTGAGTTTAGTGTATGGTTGGAGAAAATTTCTACACCAAAACTCATTTTTGGTGTATGGTTGGAGATGATATAAAGACGTCATATTTTAGATAGCGGACATAAGGGCATCCGAAAGCAATAATAAGAGTAAAACAATAATATGTTAATTAATATGGAAATCTGAAAGCTGACATAAGGGCATCCGCAATGGGCGGACGATGGCACGCCCGATGGCGCGCATCGTCCGCGCCATCCATCGTCCGCGCCATCGTCCGCCCCATTGTGGAGGTCGCGGACGATGGCATGCAGTTTCGTTTTTTTATAAATACAGTTCATTTGTAACATTTCATTTCACTCGATTTCATTTTCGAAATTTACAATTACATAATTACTATGAAATGGATTCAAGCCTCAATAGTCCTACGTTTAGCGCAGGGGCGCATTGGCCGGGTACAGAACCCGGCGATTATCGTTCGTTCGACACCAACGCCCATTACGATCCCGATTTCAGTACGGAATCGTATAGGTTGTCTGACATGGAGCCGTCTCCGCACCGCCCAACCGCAGCGGCCGATCCCGACCCAGCCGCGACCGCTTCCGCCCCAGCCAGAAAGAAGCGGAACCGGCAGCGGGCGCAGAAGTTGCCGCCTCCCGGTGATTGCGATGAGTACGCCTCCGGCCGTACAAACTACAACGACGACGAAACTCTCACCTTTGGACCGGTGTTGGGTAGATATATCGGAAGATCCGATATTCGCGAACAACCAGCGACAGATCGCGTACTGGGAACGCATCGCGGACCTCTACAATTCGGTGAAGCCGCCGACCGCGTACAAGCGCAAGCGTGAGCAACTCCGCAAGCACTGGGATCAAGTCAAGAAGCAAGTGAACTTGTACGCGGCGGAGTTCGAGAAGTTCACGCGGTGACAGGGGGGCGGCGAGAGCGCGAGCGACGTGCGCGCTAAAGCGTTGTTGTCGTACCGGTCGATGTACGGCGACTTCAAGCACGAGGCCATCTGGGCACTCTTGAGGAACAAGCAGAAGTTCCAAGGTGGAATTCTGCACACTGGTGCACCGAAAAGGACGAAGACCACTGAAGCTGGTGATTACACGAGCAGCGGCAGCGGCAACCACCCGGTTGACCTCAACTGGACGTACGTGGATAAAGGGAGTTCCGGCACACCGGTGTCCTTCCGGCGTCCTCCCGGCGTCAAGGCTGCGAAGGCCAAGGGGAAGGCGACCGCGACCTCATCGTCGACCGCTGCAACCCAAGCTCCGGTCCCGGTAGAGCTCCCCACCCAGACGGCCACCGCGTTTGAGTCGTTAGCAACAGCGTCGATGGCAAGGACAATGTTGCAGACGCACAGGGCCCTCAATAAGTGTACCGACCCCGACGAAGCCGAATATCTCCGGGCGTTACTCGATGAGCTGCGTCGGAAGTTGAGAATTGGTCCGACTTGTTTTTTTTTATTAGTTCAATGTTGTAACTTTTTTTATTAAAACTTCGTCGTTTGTTATTTAGACCGTTTTTATTTACTCGTTACTTGTTATTTGAAAACAGTTAAATTAATTAAACAAAACAATAAAATGATGATGTGGCGCGCCATAGGGCGCAACTTAGGGCGCCCCGCTGCAGGTGGGAAGATATGAGGATAAAACTGCTGACGTGGCGCGCCATATGGCGCCCATTGCTAATGCTCTAAAAAATCAGTAGTATTTGACAAAAGCTCGAAAATTAAAAGGCAAATACGTAGTACACAAATTTAAATAATCATAGTATAATATGAGGCATAATTATAGAAAATAATTACTTTTTTCACCCTCACCAGCGGCATTTTAGCGAGTCCGTCAGCCTTTACAGTTGACTTCACCAGGAGCGCGTATTTTCAGTTATTTTTTTCCCCGCCAAATTAAATGAAATGCGCTAATCGTTGAGCCCCAACACTAATTACATTCATCTAATTTCAAGAATCAACATGATGTTAGTGGAGTCTGACAAAAGAATTTCAAAGTAAAAAAAAAGCTAATACTATCCCCTGATTCTATTTCTAAACTTGTTCTTTTCTTTTTTTCTTTTCCTTTTTCCGTATCACGATTCCAGAGATCGTACTGGCTTCAAGAGGCGGAGAGATTGACGTGAACGCTGGCGGTTTTGGCAGAGCTGCAAACGGGGCAGGTGTGCAGAGACGAGCCGCACACCGTGCACAGGCACAGATGCCGGCACGGGAGGAGAAGCACGCACGACTCCGCTTTGCCGCAGCTCCGGCACATTCTGCTTCTCCGCTCATCCGCGGCGGAGGTGTTTTCAACCTCGTTACTGCCGCAGCACGACTCCGCGTCGTCGGCGGCGGCATCCTCCTCCTGTTGATGATTCTCGTTTTGTGCTTGCGCTAGGACTTGCTCCAGATTGCATCTCAAAGCATTTGCGGTGGCTTCGTTCGCCTGAGCCATGTCTCTCCATATCTGATTCTCCACGCACAGAGACTTCACTCGCTCCTCCAGAGCGTAGTTCATTTTCCCGATCTTCTCCGCCTCCTCCTCCTTCGCTTTCAGCTTCTTCAATATGTTCTCCTCCACCGCCGCCGCGATCCGCCGCGAGAATCTCTTCCGCCTCTCCTCGATTTCTAACCTCACCTTCTCCGTCTGTTCAATACAATTTATCAGAACAAACCATCAATTCACTGAAAATTGAATTAAAAAAATGCGAAATCCGACGGTTACGCACATGTTGCGCGATGAATCGATCGATCTCCAACTGCTGCTGCTGGAAGTGGAAAGAGAAATCCTCGCCGAGAAAAGTCATTGAACCGCAGCGGTTATTTGCGGCGTGGTGGTGAGAAACGCTGGACATCATAGGATTGGTCGCGTCTCTGGATCGCTTCCTGGAAACAGGAACAGCCGCGTACGTCAAGCCGCTGTCGGACTTAATCGCCGGCGTTTTCGTGACGGCGGTTTCCGCAATCACCGAGCAGTAGATTGGTACCATAGTCTCCATCGCCGCCGTCGTCGTCCCCGACAACGGAGGCAGCATACCGAATCCCGCCGGCGCGGCGTAGGCGTTTCCAATGCCTTCCACACCATTCATCATCAGCCCTCTGCACACCAGATTCACCAACAAATCTCAAAAACTCATTCAACCCGCTCCGAAATCGATACAAAACGAAAAATTAAAAACCGCGCGCCTACCTATTGCCGAGAATCTGCGGGGGAAAGAGATTGAGATGCCGAGCTTCAACAGCCATGAATATAACGTTGATCAATACACAACGAAGAAAATGGAGGTTTGGTAAATTTATGCGTAGAGGGACAGAGAGAGAGAGAAAAGAAGAGTGAGGGAGAAATGAAAAGCAAAGTGAAATGGTGGAGAGGGCAAGCATATATATACGGAAATGGGGGGAGGTGTGGGGTTTAATAATGGTTTGGCTCGGCTTACGTTAAGGAGAAAAAAAATACTAAAAGATGGTATATTTCTTTTTTTTTTGGGTATTTTTTTTGTGGGAGTGTAAAGCAGAGCTAGTCGTATTTCCGGCTAATTGCGAGGGGCTATTCCGGAATACCGGCATTTTAGCATCACCATGATTTTCTTTCCCATGTCTAATCACTAATCTATTTTTGATTAATTGCGGTGGCACGTGCGACAAAGTGGGGCCCATGAGGCTAGGGTGTTTTTGTTAGTTAGTGTAGCGTGGGCATTAACGGCCCCCTTAAATCAGATCATACTCTTAATTTTGCGTTATTTCATTCCATATATATGTATTTTTCTGTATAGTGTAATTACTTATTCCACTAAATTTGGCTGCAAATACTAATAAAATGTGTAGGATCACAATTTACACACTTCATTTCCAGTCATTTCATTTAATTCAGCCTGCCTTAATATTATGGGATAAAGAGATGATTATGAATATTTTGTTTTCTCAATTTCCTTTAGTGTTCTCAATATTAATTTTTTTTTACCAGTCTTGTATCTTGTATTTTAGATTGATAAGTTATGTGATCCAATAGACGGCTATTACTGAATTGACCTGATCCGATAGTATTTATTTAGAAAGATTAGTGGGTGATGACAGTGTCTGGATTTTCATTTAAAATGAATTTATGTTCGGATAAGTTATACTACTTTTATGGGGCGCAAAACAAAATATATATTGATAGCATACTATGTGTAATGATCCCATCATCAGGTATAATGTGAATCAAACTCTCGATATACCGAATTAAATAAAACACCTTAATATTACATCATCGGGTATAATGTATTTTTTTGTATAGTGTATTAGTCATATGTAAATACAATAAAATGTGTAGATCAGAATTTACACACTCAACTCCATTCATTTCATTTAATTCATCCGTCTTATATAATGATATCATAAGATAAAGATATGATTAGGAATATTTTCTTTTCTCAACCTCCTTTAGAGTTCTCAACATTAAATTCTTTTTCCTTACTAGTATTTTAGTCTAAACTGATATAACATAGGATAAGCCATGGAGAAGATTGAATGGTAGAATGAGAATGGACGGCTATCACGAATTAAGATAGAGTAGGAGAATGATAATTAAAGTAGTGTTAATAAATAGTGAGACCTACATTATTTAATTGATATAACTTTCTAGAAATGGAATCCACATATTTTTGTGGGGCGGACGAAAATGGAAAGTGCACATATTTTTATGGGACGAGGGGAGTATAAAATAATGCTAAATTTATCCAGAAGTTAACTAAAAATTATGATATAAATGACCATGATTTTTATGGGACAATCGAGAAATGTGCAAATATTATGATTTAATTAGCTACTTTTATGAGTTATGAGATTAACCAGAAGTCAATAAAAAACTGTAATTTAAATTGCAATTTCCCCTTTCTAAATTATATGTTTTATAGTCATTTCTAATTCGCAAGTAATCAATTCTGCCATAAAATATACTCGTTAACCATGCATATTTACGGTTAATACCATGTATATCATTCTGACGAGGCTACCATACTACTCAACTTTTCACTGAGAATATCGTTATCTAAATTTTTGACGAGATTATCGTGACTCAGTTGTAAAGATAGCATGACCCAACTGAGTCACGATAATCTCATAAAAAAATTGGTCACTGCAACATCACCAGGAAATTTGGTCACTATAGTCTCGCTAGAACACTGCACGGTAGCTTGTCGAACACAATTGTAACTATACTCGTATCTCTTTATGAAACGTTAAAACTCTTATTAAAACATAATACTCTCAAATAAACAGCACCCCAAGCGCGCATGAATAATGAATCTACATTAATTGCGGAAACTGTTTGCAAAATGTCATTTTCTAATTAAAGTTGTCACGGATGAAAATTTTAAATTCCCCACAATAATTTCAACCATGTATCACACTCTTCTTGCCCAAAATTACTTCACCAAGCCTACACTTAAACTCCTAAATTTAATGTATTAAATTTGATGTATATTTAGCCATACAATGTGACAGTTGCATGCATGTTAGATGATTGCAGTTCGCACCTCATGGTTCATGGCCCCCATAGTAGGTTTGCCCCACCATTCTTGTTGCATTTTCATTCTTAATTTATTGGATATACTATTATCTTTAGTAGCACATGTAAACATATTTCCATGCTTGGATTTTGAATTCATATAATGTTAATTTCAAGAACTATCAATGAATTAAGCGCATCTTAATTGGTAAAATAATGAATCATTATTGGGTTTTCTTTTTTGAAAAATTCAAGAGTTTCCATTTGATTCGAGAATTTTAGAGCCTAGTATATCATAAATATTCCTATGTGTGGAACTCTAATTAGTTTCCATCAAGCCACACCGGAAACACGAAATTGTCATTTTACTATTTTTTGATCGTTTTTAAATAGTCTTTATTTTTTGTTTTTATAATAAGTTCCGAATCAAGAACTATTTTTTAGTTTATTTTAATCAATTCGACCATTTTTGTGGTACATTTTACATCATGAAATCTTTGACTTCCAATATTTGATCAATTTCATAGTGAATTGTAACATATATTTCAATAATTTCGTACTAGTAAATTGTTAACATATATACAAAATATTGAAATATCTCACTTGTTCCAAAGAATTGATCTTATTCCAAAACTAAAGAAACCCTTGAATTAATTATTTCTCTTTCTCTTAAAACGTCCCACCTTTTTTGGTGATATAAGTTTCTGAATCTCAGTATTAAATAAATGTAACCCCAAAACGTACTCATCAATTAAAGACAACACTGTACGTATTAAAAAGATTGGTTGTAAATTGTAATTCGTTGGAAAAATTATTGGGTTTTCTTTTAATATTGTACAGTTTTATTGTATGATTATTGATATGGTTGTCCACACTCTCAGTCTCTCTCTTTTACATGTGCGCCTTCTTTTTTAGAAAATTGCATTAAGAGAAAGCAATTACGACAAGTATTTCTCAATTTTTAAAATAATACAAGGTCCCTATCCAATAAATTAATGTATAGATACGTGTGTATCATTTATACATTCATAGATATTATTGCACCAACAGGCGAATAGGTCGCCTTGGCGGCCCCACACTCCGGCCCGACATCATATGGGGGTTCAATCAGGGTACGCAGTAGCCCATTAAGGGGAGACCTTAACCCACTGGCTTCCAGAAGCCTATCTCTCAATGCCTCACACTTGTGCCTGAGAGATGGAAGCAACTACACGGAGATGGAAGCAACTACACGACAGCAGTGAGATTCGAACCCAGGCTTATTGCAGCAAGATCTGTCCCTCCGTTGCCAACTGCGCTACGCCCGTGCGGGCTAGATATTATGATATGAATAGTCGTGTATCTGAATGTATCCATAGACTAGTACAGGACAAATTGGTGCGCAATTATTAACGTTAAATTTAAGATTTTCTAGTACATACATATATTAATTTTTTACCTTAGCACAGGCTTTCTCGGTTGTATAATTGTTTAATATATTGATTATATAATGTTAACTTGTAACGCTAGCTATATAAAGCTATCGGTTTAGTAAACATTTTGTATTTGTTTCACTTGATATGGTCTTTCAATTAAATCTAACTAATTAAGATCCGTAATTAAGATTAGTAGTAGATGAAGTGTTGCAGTTAATATTTCATGTATACTTGGCAAATAGCAAGAAAATACTTCAATAATTATAGGTTATAAATTCAAGTCTTTACCACCAATTTAATATGTTGTGAATGAATATATGAACTTGTGTGCGTAAATAATTTCCCATGAAATTATAGCAAAACTGTTTCTTATATTGCATGTTCAGACATGTTTAAATTACGTTGATATCACATTATAAAATTATTAGTATTAAAATGGTAAGTCAATACATTAAAACGGCATCGTTATGATGATTAATTAGGCAATTTTTTTGTGTAATTTGAATTACTAATGTATTTTATGATGAAATGTTGCGATTTTTGTTAGTTAAATATTCTAATATGACACCTTCGACTTCGATCAAAATTACATCATTTTGAACATTTTGTCATGCCACTCTGAATTCAATTTTAGCGAATTTTGATTTCATGAGAAATTGACTACATGTTAAAAATTCATATATTTTTCATCACATTCACAATTGGTGGTAAAGACCTAAATTAATCTATAATTGGTGTTTTTTTCAGCTTTTAGCCCTAATAGTATCTCTTAATTTACTCTGAAGGCATCTAAGCGGTTGGATGTGTTAGAAAAGGAAAGACTGTGATTAGAATCAATTAGATGATTGACATAATATTTTGTAATTAAGGATCTTACCATGTATATTGCTTCCTACGCCCTATTTAAAGGGTCCTCTATACAATGGAATAATCATCTCATTCTACACAAAACAGTTTCTTCATTTCTTCATTTCCACAATGTTTTCTGCACCATTCAACATGGTACCAGAGCAGGACTCAGAAAAATTTCATCACTGTCCCTAACCTTTCTCGACCTTAAGCCAAATCTGCAGAAAACCATTCAAAACAAACCATGTCAGACGGAAAAAACTTATCCCAGTAGGATGAAATTGCTCGGCAAATTGCCGAAATCATGAGCAAAAGTCTTGCCACGATGATACCATCAACACCCAAACCAGAGACCACAGAAAACCCACCAGAAAAACACGTTTGGGAACAAAATCGATACACAACCCCTCCACATCAGAGGAAGCAAATTGAATAGAGAAAATTACTCCGAATGGGCCTTTCTGATGAAGACGACTATAAGCGGCAGGGGAATGGTTTCTCACGTAACCGGAGTACCACCTCCCCCGCCACGAACCGATCCAGCCTTCCCGCAATGGCAACAAGCTGATCACTGTGTGTTTACATGGCTCACACAGAATATCGAACCTCGGTTGGTCAGCCGAGTATTGAAACAACCGACTGCCAAACACATATGTGATGTGTTGGCTGTCACGTACGGGAGCGGAGGAGATAAACTCCAAATCTACGATCTGCATATCAAAGCCAGCATGGTGAAACAAGGAAGCCAATCGTTAGAGGAGACATGGAGTACCCAACAGGATTTATGGATGTCAATTGATCAGGAACGTACAAATCCTATGAAATACATGATAATTGGATCCAAGAATAGAGACTTTATACGTTTCTGACTGCTATTGACGGCAAATATGAAACAACCAAAAGGGAGATAGTTAAAATGGAGCAACTTCCCTCGGTTAACCTTGCCTGCAATCTGATCAAACAGGAGGAGACACGGTCTCAAGTGTTACAGTTAGGAGCCAAAGCCACTACAGAAGGCATCGGAGCAGGAATTGTCGTCCGAGGAGGGTCGAACCAGCACGACAGCGGCTCAAGGGGCGGCGACAATCGCGGTGGAGGAGGCGGCTGGAACCGACGAAACAATGATGAAGACAAATCGAAGCTTGTCTGTTCCTATTGCAAGAAGAAGAAGCACACAAAAGAATCGTGCTTCGAATTGATCGGATTTCCCTATTGGTGGGAGGAGAAACACAGCAGGAACTCATCCGCATCACCGCCATCCGCGCCACCACGAGCGCCCTGGAACCGCGGTGGCCACGATGACCACGCTGCTGCAGCTATCGGAGGGCAACCGGGAGACGGAGAAAGTTACCCTATCGCCACCGCCGAGGGCAACAGGGAAGCCGCTCAGACTCGAGGCTGCGACAGGGGAGCAATCGGTGCTTCTCAGATGGGAGCCGCCAATTTTGCCGGAGGAACGGTGGTATCGAATTGGTCAGAGGAGGAGTTTGGGGGAGATGAAGAAACAGCGGCGGCGGCAGGTAATGTAGGGTTTGTGGGTTCTTTGGTTAAAGAACCCCAAACTTTACAAAAATCATATTTTTCACCCCAGCAATACAATAAATTACTTAGTGTACCCCATTTATTGCCAAATGACCCATATTCTCTTGTGTTGTGCAAATCTGGCCCCGAATTAAGTAATTTCCATGTTAATACCCCGATTATGTGTAAAAATAGATTTCCGCCCCTAGAAAATATTGGAATTGCATGTCAGGTGTTTAGTGGATATGAGAAAAATGATAGATGGATATTTGATTGTGGGGCGACTGATACGATAACTTATGATGCTTCAGATCTTACAGGGATTCAAAAACCTCAGAAATCTCATATCCAGACAGTTAATATGGAGTTTACAAAAGTTGAGGGGGCGGGAACTGTGAAAATATCACCTACCCTTAAATTACCTAACTGCCTTTACATTCCTTCGATGTCTCACAAATTGTTGTCTATTAGCCATGTCACGAAGGAATTAAATTGCACCTTATTGATGCAACCTCATTTCTGTCTGCTGCAGGATATCTGAACCGGGAAAATAATTGGACGTGGCACTGAACGTGATGGATTGTACTATGTAGATGAGATAGCTCAAAAAGGGATCGCCATGCTAACTCACGGCTCTGCCGATAGGAAAGTTTGGCTTTAGCATCGGTGCTTGGGACATCCTTCTATCGGTTACTTAAAATTATTGTTTCCTGACTTTGTTTCTAAACATGATGAGTATTGTGAAACCTGTTTTTTGGCCAAAACCCACTGAACCTCTTATCCTTTGAATAATACTCGTGCTGATTTCTCTTTTTCCTTAATTCACTTTGATGTTTGGGGGCCCGCACCTTTTATTAGGGGGCAGGGTCTTAGATAGTACTTAGTTTTTGTAGATGACTGCACTCGCATGACTTGGGTATATTTCATGAAACAAAACTCTGAGGTTTATACACATTTTCACACTTTTTTAACCTTATCAAAACTCAGTACCAACACTCTATAAAAATCCTGAGATCAGTTAATGGGAGGGAATTCGTTAATTCAGCCATGAAACAAATTTTTTCAAGAAAATGGTCTGATTCATCAAACCAGTTGTGCCTATACTCCCGAACAGAATGGTGTAGCCGAAAGAAAAAAATGTTCCCTCCTTGAAATTACCCGCTCTATTCTCATTGAATCAAAAGCGCAAAAACACATCTGGCTAGAAGCTATTGCCACCTCAGCCTACCTCTTGAATAGATTACCGACAAGTATCCTCAAACACCAAACACCACTCCAAGCCCTATCCTTCTTCACTAAAATTCCACCACTTTTAACTCTTGAACCGCAAGTCTTTGGGTGCTTCGTTTTTGTTCATACCCCAAAACATGAACGAACCAAAATACTTCTCCTTGTGCAATTGTGCAATTAAGTGTGTCTTCGTGGGGTATGGGGTAAACCAAAAGGGGTATAAGTGCTTTGATCCTAAAACCAATCGAATGTTTGTCACGATGAATTGCAATTTCCTTGAAACCGAATACTTCTATACCCACCTTAGCGGTCTGGGGGAGAATAGTAGTAAGGACCCGCTAAGTTGGATATCTGCGCCAATGCCAGCGCCAAGTAATCCCGAAGTGGGCTTAACAGATGCGGCAGTAAGTGAACCCACTGAGCAAGTCTCTGAAGTAGGACAATCCGTTCCTGAAGGTGACACTCCGCCAATTACTTCCTCGTTGAGGCTATCCAATGTAAGTATTGATAACCATGCTCCTCTAGTTTCCTTTACTACTGGTGATATAAGTGTAGAGGAAGAAGCATGCCCCGATGTGGAGAACACAGATGAAGAAACTAGTGGGGTAGAAGAAGTCGAATGAATTGACCCCGACACAGGGAGATACATTTTTCCACACCGGGCGAACAGGGGAGTTCCGCCAAAAAAATATACACCTGAGAGGATTAACAGGAAGGCTCGCTACTCTGTTGCTTGGCTTGTTACGAGTCATCTGTCAGAAATGGCTCAAGCATTCCAGAAGGCACTGTATGAGGAGGAAGAGATCCCACAGTCATGGGAAGAGGCTATGCGGCATAAGCACTGGAGAGAGGCAATGCAAAAGGAAATAGATGCACTAATCTAGAACAATACTTGGGAAACGTGCATCTTACCCAAAGGGAAGCGGCCTGTAGGATGTCAATGGGTCTTCACTATCAAGAGGAGAACAGATGGCTCAGTTGAGAAGTACAAAACACGGCTAGTCGCGAAGGGCTATATTCAGACATATGGGGTAGATTATTCAGAAACTTTCTCCCCACTGGCCAAGATGAACACAATTCGAGTCTTATTGTCTGTGGCGGCAAATAAAGATTGGCCACTGCATCAATTCGATATGACGAATGTCTTTCTTCATGGTGAGCTAAAAAAGGAAGAAGAGGTGTATATGGAGGCCCCTCCAGGATTTGCAACAGACTTCAAGATAGGAGAAGGATGTAGGCTGAGGAAAACTTTATATGGGTTGAAGCAGTCCCCAAGAGTATGGTTTGGGAACAATGATTAGTTATGGATATAAACAAAGCAACTCCGATCATACTCTGTTTCTGAAAAAGAGAGGAGATAAAATCACTTGCTTAATCATATACGTCGATGACATGATTATCACAGGTGACGACTTGGAAGAGATTGAGAACTTGAAGAGGAATCTGTTTCAGGAGTTTGAGATGAAGGACTTAGGGGATCTCAAGTTTTTTCTTAGGATCGAGATGTTAAGATCACAGAGAGGGATCTTTTTTAGACAGAAAAAATACATTCTGGACATCCTTTCAGAAACAAGTCTCCTAGAGTGTAAACCGGCAGATACGCCTATAGCAGTTAATCATGGATTGCAGATTAATGATATAGCCGAGTTGACCGATCGAAGTCGATATCAGCGACTAGTTGGAAAGCTCATCTACCTTTCGCATACTAGGCCAAACATTGCCTACGGCGTAGGGATCGTGAGTCAGTTCATGCATAAACCACAGACGGATCATATGGAGGCAGCGCTCAGAATTTGTCGATATCTGAAGGGGACAACAGCACATGGAGTGTTATTCTCTAAAAGTGGGAACCTTGAGATTCATGGATACACGGATGCTGATTGGGCGGGGAATCCGAATGATATGAGGTCCACCGCGAGGTACTTTACCTTTGTTGGAGGTAACTTAGTAACTTGGAGAAGTAAAAAACAGAAAGTGGTGGCTCTCTCGGGTGATGAGGCAGAGTTTCGTGGTATCAAAAGTGAACTAAGTGAGATAATGTGGCTATGAAGATTGATTAAGGAACTTGGTCTCTCTCCAAGTAAGAAGTGCCGACTATACTGTGATAACAAGGCCACCATAAGCATCTCAGAAAACCTGGTTCAACACGATCGAACCAAACATGTCGAGGTGGATAGACACTTTATCAAAGAAAACATTGAAAGGGGAATTGTTGAGCTACCATTTGTTCGCTCAGAAGATCGGCTTGCCGACATATTGACGAAGGCAGTCAGTACGAGAGTCTTTGAAGATGCTCTTTGCAAATTGAGTATTGGAGACCCCACCACTCAATTTGAGGGGGAGTGTTAGAAAAGGAAAGATTGTGATTAGAATCAATTAGATGATTAACAGATTATTTTGTAATTAAGGATCTTACCATGTACATTGCTTCCTACATCCTATTTAAAGAGTCCACTATACAATTAGAATAATCATCATATTCTACGCAAAACAGTTTCTTCATTTCTTCCTTTTCCACAACATTTTATGCACCATTCAACAGGATGCAAAAGTAAATACAGCATTTATCTAAAAAACAACGTAAATAGTTCCCATTCAGATAAGTCTGTTCACAAAATGAATGCATGTGGTGTTTGTTTTGATGTGAGGAAAAAAAAACAGATTTTGGAAGAGTGTGTGTATATATATATATATAGATACAGAGAGATAGTGTGTTGTTGTTGGGGTGTTGGAATGGAAGGTCCATGGAGTGCGCTGTCACACACTTTGGTATTATCATCATAATGCCAAATACCACAAAAACAAAAGGCAAAAATCCAATTTGAATATTATTTACACAATAAAAGTGATGCATCCAATGTAATAATCAAATCCCTTATTTTTATGACAGATAATTTAGCTGCAATTAAGGAGACAAACGCAGCAGGCCTGTCAAAATCCCACCATCCCCATTAATTAATTAATGACTCCACCCTAATTAAACAAACTAGTGTTGCGTTACTAGCTTATTTATCTAAATGGGTTTAATTAGTAGTATAGTACCATAAATAATTAATTAATGATATTGGGCGTTTGTGGGGCGGTTACTAGCTAAGGTTGTTTCATGACTTCTTACTTCGATTGTTCATAGGTGTAGAGTTTAGGTTTTAGTTGCATCGTGTTGAATAATTGTGCATTTGTAATTAATTAATGCGTGAAAATTGTCAAGTCCTCTCATTAATTAGGGATGATAATTTTGAGATATTAATTTATGCATTTTATATGAATTCGAGATGCAAGATTGTTTCTTTAATTTCTATGGTCGAACTTTGGCTCTATGGTAAATTTTGTAGCTTAATGTTCAAATATTACAAATATAGTTTATACTTATATTCTGTTGCTCGCTTCTTTTGATGTGTTATAATGTAATTAACTACTAAATCATAGTAAAAATTAACTTATAATCAAAAGCGATCATTCTATAGAAAAGAAAAATATTATACAACGCACATCATAACATTACACGTCAACCTTATCTATCAAAGAGGAGTGATCAAATAATGGTCGCAACCAAATGAATATAACAAAATAAATAGCAAATGCATCGACCAGTTAAGCGAACTGAAATGAGGCACACGGAATAAGTGATGAAAATATATGAGTGATCATATATAAAATGATAGAGATCTAGTCTTTTGTTTTATTCCGAAAGGGAGCTGATAATCTCTCCGTATAATTAGTTAGTTTATACGAGTTGACGGTTTTTGGATTAAAAAAATATTCTATATATTTCGATAGTCAACAACTTCTATGGATTTAAAAGCAAATAGAATTCAGTTAATTTGCTATAGTGATGCATAAGATCACTAAATCGCCATAGTCTGTGACAACGATAATAAAAGGGCTTAATTGCTCAAGTAAAAATAATTGGACTTGCGCTAATGTACTTTTCAAGAAACACACATCGAACCAATAAAATATTTACAAATTGCTAGAAATGCTGAAAATTTAAAGAAAACTCTCTTGTTCTACGAAAATTGTTGCTCGGAATACTAAATAAATAATACTCCATAATAAAGTGTATGCTAACTGAGTAAACAATTCACATTGAATTGTCAATTGTATTCGAAACTATATAGTAAAAATTTTAGTTTGACATACACATCGTATCAATATCTCTAATTTGACATACGCATCATATTAAATTGAGTAAACAATTCAATCACGATTAATGTTTATTCACTGACACTATTGTCATTGTTTGAAACAAAAATATTTAATCAACATTGCTTATGCTATAGAGCAATTAGCATATTCTGAAAGTCCAGACTTTTCTAGTTTTTGTAGTTCTTAGAAACCTTAACACTAATAAAAAATGCTTATGAACACTCTAAATAGTCAATATCAAATCCATAGCATAGACAAATCACTTCTCAATTTATTTATAATTCTTGTCTTTATATAGTTATACTTTGTTGATGCCGCATACCGCCTACATGAAATATTTTTCTTCTTCATATTTTGTTTTTGTAGGAGTATAACTTATTTTTCCGTTATGTAGATTGCATTTACAATAATTAATCGTGTATTAATAATGATAATTCTAGAAATTTTCTAATGTGTGTATGAGTTGGCCAAGGGGTAGAGAGGTTAAAACCTGAAGCCAAAGATATCAGATTCGAGTCATATGTGACGCGACCTTTAAATTTATGTTCCGTCGCCAAAAACAATTTCTATTCTACTTAAAAGGCATGCATCTTGATGCATATTGTCAGTGCATATTAATTAAGGTACTTTAATGTGCAATACATATTTACCTCACTAAATATTTATTTTTGTCAAGTTTCACTTAATTCATTATAAATAAATTAAACTATTTTATGAGAATGTCATCATGTCATGAAAACAAATCTCTAAAAGCAGAGGACAAATATTTGGATGCAAAAATAAAGGTGAGCTTTTTAATTTAAAAATTCCATCTAAATTATAATACTATTAATATATTAGAAGCTTATAGGCTAAGAACACTTGCACGTATGAATTTGAAAAACATATCTACATTTTTTTACTCTAAAAGTTTTATAACGATGTGATACAAAAGTGAAGCCAATAGCAAATAACTTTACATAAGTATAATCATAGTAAATTTCAAACTTAAATTCACTCGTATATTAACAACAAAATCAACGCAAGATCTATAGGTGTTCATGATCTCTCTCACTCTGTATATATGAATCAACATTTTTCTCCAAGTTATAAGTTAATTATATAAATAAAAAATAATTAACGACAATGATAATGAAACATTGAAAATGCAATCCAAACCCAATGAAGGATATTTATTTTATAGAAATATATAGTATTTCCGAGGAAGAAGAAACTATTCCAAAAGTAGATGGATAGGTGGATTCCCCAACCCCAATAAAAATTTATTCAATCTCTTTTTCTCCACTATATTATTGCTTCCATCAACCCTCCACATCTATTCCTACTTTCCTTCACCACCCAAATCTATAGACCCAAAAGTAACACACTTTTACTTGCATTAATATTAATGAAAATCCAAGATTTATCTAATTCATTTATCTAAAAGTTGGTGGTGGCTCACAAGAAAATATTATATGAATATAAGAACAATAATTCATTTATCTAAAAGTTGGTGGTGGCTCACAAGAAAATATTATATGAATATAAGAACAAATTGTCAAATAAATTATGAAAAATCGTCAAATTCTGGTCCGTTTCACAATTTTTAAAATTTGAAATATAATTTACAAAAATTATTTTTTTACAATTATCTCATCACTCTTTATTCCGTCAAATTACACATTGATGTGACAGTCGAATACATGGATAAAACGTCATTTCAAACTTAACTAGACGATATCGTTTTCCCCAACACCGTTTTCCACGTGTTTCCAATCGATTGCCACTTCAGCATGTAATTAACTGAAATAGGGAATGATGAGATGATTACAATAGTTTCATCTTTTATGATTTATTTTCCACATATTTTAAAAAGTATGGAATGGATCAAAATTCGCCATTTTTTGTGATTTACTTATTTGATAATTTGAACTTACATTATTTGGGATGTTACCTCAACAAAAAGATGCAAAGATTTGTCACTAATTTCATCAAGTGAGGTGGGAGAGAAAAGAGAGAGAAGCATGTGTATATGTGCTCCCCCCTTTTGAGGGCAATTGAAGCACCTTGACTTGTTGGATTTTCCCTTTAATCCTTTCCTTATGCTTTTTTCCCCTTTACGTTACATTCAACTTAAAGTTGCACTATATCTTATACTACTACTATGTGATTATTCTACATGTGACTTCCAAGCATTTCCTCAAATTAATCCACATATCTAGAGAGAGGATAAAGGAGTAACTTGACGTATTCAAAAGTTATTTTATACATACATAATTTGTATTTTACACCCCAAAAAATGGAAAGGTGGTATCCAATAAATTGGGCAGGCCACCAGGCACCATATCAAATAAAAAATGAGCAGACAAATATATATAATTTCAGTCAATCTTGACTCACATTCAATGTCTGCAAATTTTGGTTATGGTACAAGTAAATAAAAAAATGTATGTTGATATGAATGTAGAGAATAATAAAGTTTGTGTGAAGGTGCATAATTAATATTGTCAGAGGGCGCCTTTCTCTCTCATCAAAGAGCTAAAGTTGAGCAAACAAGTAAAGCAATATGGAAAGAGAGTACTTGACTCTATAATTATTTTCTGCCTTTAATTATTTGGGATAGTGAAAGTTTGTTGTACAACTTATTGCCATGTTTCCTTGAGCGTGAAGTATTTCATTTTCATTTAATTATGTGTGACACTATTTATAATTATGAAATTAAAATGTAGATATATGTAAGGATAGATTGTACAAGGCTTTTACATTTCTGCCAAACTTATTTGACCGTTAGATTTTTTTCATTTATGTATAATTCACTAAAATTTGTCCAAATACTCTGCTTTTAACTCATATATGCACCAACAACTATATGAATTATTTTTTCTTCATGTTTTTCTTTTATTTTAATAATTTTGCATTCCATTGTTATGATTATTTTTATGGACTGATAAAGTAGATTATATTTTGAATTTAATGATAGCCTAAATGTTGCATTAGTTTATGCATTTAACTAATTTTGGGACTGATTAACTTAAAAATAAATTGATTTTAGGATTTTCTTATTTATTATCCGCGTGATCTTCGTTTATTTTCTTTTTTTTAGCACATGATATTTTTGGATTGTTTTACAAATCCAAATGTAAATGACAAATTTTAATTTTATAAGACTGTCGTGTCAGGTTCGATTTGAAATTAGTGAGAAAATCGTGATAAAAGTTAAGTTCATTTAGTTTGGATAAGCTTAAAGTTCATCTAAATTTTTTTTTAAAGAAACGAAATTTCGTAGTTTCGAATTGAAATAAAATTCGTTATCTAGTGCAGAGTTTAAAAGTTCATATGAGTATTTCTTAATTTTAGGTGTAGACAAAATATCTTGAATTTGAATAATCGAAATATTGAAATATTAAATCAGTTCAACTAGTACATTGTTTGATAGAAATATAGAAGAACATTCAACTTTAAATTTGTATCAAAGTGCATGCATGGTAATGGACCCAACATCCTGCCCTGTAGCCCATGGGCTTTAATTAGAGATCCAAAACTAATATTAGCATAGTAATTGAGTGGAGTTACCAAAATTGAGTGGAGTTACCAAAATTAAAACCATATAACATATTTAATCAATTTGAGGAGCCTATATAGATATTGAGTAGAGTTACCAAAATTAAGAAATACCCAGTTTGCTTTCTGGACCTAAATCTGATCCAATCCAAGTATCAGAAAACACAGTAAAAAATCAATTGATACTTTATTTAATTTTACTATTATATTGTGTGTGTGGCATATGATTATTTTACTATTATTTTATTGGGCTTAGAGTAACAGCGGTTTGTTGGGCTTTTCATATATATATATATATATATATATATATATATATATATATATATATATATATATATATATATATATATATATATATATATATAGTCGTGATCAGATGATAACCCCTAAATATCATAATAACCCTATAACCAAATCTGGACCACACATATTTCTAATCATGCGGTTGAGATTCAAACTTAGATTTACTTCATAAAAAAAAAAGCGCGTGGGTAAAACTGTCATTTCTCTCATTTAATATCTGAATTTTGCCAAATATCACGTAAAATGATAAAATGATAGGTTTATTGCATAGAATGATAGTTTTGCCGGATAGAATGATACTCTGAGTTGATAAAATGATACTTTTAGCTTATAAATGTTAGGTTTACTGCATAAAATGATAGTTTTGCCGGATAGAATGATACTTTCAGCCGATAGAATGATAGTTTTGCCGGGTAGAATGATACTTTCAGCCGATAGAATGATAGGTATTTTTGGTGTATAAAATGACATTTTTGTTTAATAAAATGATACTTTTACCTGATAAAATGATAATATAAGCGGATAAAATGATAGTAACCTTATAAAAATGATAGTTTAGCTGAAGAAATTGCATATAAGCTGATAAAATGATACTTTAACGTGACAAAATGACATAAAACTGATAAAATGATAGTTTTGCCTGATAGAATGATACTTTCAGCCGATAGAATGATAGTTTTGCCGGGTAGAATGATACTTTCAGCCGATAGACTGATAGGTATTTTTGGTGTATAAAATGACATTTTTGTTTAATAAAATGATACTTTTACCTGATAAAATGATAATCTAAGCGGATAAAATGATAGTAACCTTATAAAAATGATACTCTGAGTTGATAAAATGATACGTTTACTGCTTTGTAGGTTTGTATATTATGTATTGTGCCAATTATATTAGGTTTATTGCATAGAATGATAGTTTTGCCGGATAGAATGTTACTCTGAGTTGATAAAATGATACTTTTGACTGACTGATAAAATGATAAAATGATATATGTTAGGTTTATTGCATAGAATGATAGTTTTGCCGGATAGAATGATACTCTGAGTTGATAAAATGATACTTTTGACTGACTGATAAAATGATAAAATGATATATGTTAGGTTTATTGCATAGAATGATAGTTTTGCCGGATAGAATGATACTCTGACTTGATAAAATGATACTTTTGACTGACTGATAAAATGATAAAATGAGCGAAATTCAGAAATTAAATGAGCGAAATTTGGATACGTAAATTTTATCATGAGCGAAATGACATATTTACCCCCGCGCTTTTTTTTATGAAGTAAATCTAAGTTTGAATCTAGACCACGTGATTTTAAATATGTGTGGTCCAGATTTAGTTATAGGGTTATTACGGAAATTGGGGTTATCATTATAATCACCCCTATATATATATATAGGGTTTTGATCTATGCAAAACTAGATCTAAATACAGAAACGCAGAACAATATCATACGTAGGGCACTTTTAGGTCATAGTTAGTTAATTTTTAGGTCATGCTAACAAAGCATGACCTAAAACGATCTTAGCATGCCATTAAACCCAAATATTATAATATGACCTAAAATTGCTTAATTATGACCTTCCGTGTTTTTGGTTAATTATTGACCATTAGATCATCTAATCCTAGGGCCAAGATTTGGGCTGCATTTCTGGATTTAAATGCATTTTTATTTTGATCATCTCCATATATATATATATATATATATATAGGGGAACGTTATTCTCCTTTTCACATCTTAGATCATTTTTCCTTCTTAATATTACGCGTTAGATCTAAGGCATCAACGGATCAGATTGATTCTATAAAACTGGTTCCGTGTTGCATTATAGAAGGTGGTTGTATGCATTACAGGGTTATTATTGACATTTGACGGAAAAGTAACTGCCACATTTTGGTATCTGCGAATAATGCACCACATGGTCACGAGTAATGCATATAATTGACTATATAATGCACAATATGTGAACTGCAATGCATACGAATAAGATGTACCATGTTATGATGTTTGGACACACGTTTCTTGTTTCCCCTAAGGGTTTAATAAGCTTAGGGGCTAGGGTATAGTACGTAGACACGTATGTAATCTTCACATGGTAACGAGAAATGAATATAATTGACTATATAATTCACAATTTGTGAACTGCAATGCATACGAACAAGATGTGCTGTGTTATGATGTTTGACACACGTTTCTTGTTTCCCCTAAGGGTTTAATAAGCTTAGGGGCTAGGGTATAGTACGTACGCATTAATAACAAATTATAAAATGATACGAATAATTCACCAAATTGTCACGAGTAATGGATGTTATTAACTATATAATGCACAATATGTGAACTGCAATGCATACGAATAAGATGTACCATGTTATGATGTTTGACACACGTTTCTTGTTTCCCTAAGGGTTTAATAAGCTTAGGGGCTAGGGTATAGTACGTAGACATTACTAACAAATTGTTGTTATTGGAATATACGTATGTGCATTATTTGGTTTAGGTAGTGCATTATGTAGCTGTTAATTGTCATTATCTCAGTATATTATGCATTATTAGAGGTATTGTGTAAATGGGTTAATCAACGGATTGAAGATTACATACGTGCATTTAGTAATGTCTACGTACTATACCCTAGCCCCTAAGCTTATTAAACCCTTAGGGGAAACAAGAAACGTGTGTCAAACATCATAACATGGTACATCTTATTCGTATGCATTGCAGCTCACATATTGTGCATTATATAGTTAATAACATCCATTACTCGTGACAATTTGGTGAATTATTCGTATCATTTTATAATTTGTTATTAATGCGTACGTACTATACCCTAGCCCCTAAGCTTATTAAACCCTTAGGGGAAACAAGAAACGTGTGTCAAACATAATAACACAACACATCTTGTTCGTATGCATTGCAGTTCACAAATTGTGCATTATATAGTCAATTATATGCATTACTCGTTACCATGTGAAGATTACATACATGTCTACGTACTATACCCTAGCCCCTAAGCTTATTAAACCCTTAGGGGAAACAAGAAACGTGTGTCAAACATCATAACACAGCACATCTTGTTCGTATGCATTGCAGTTCACATATTGTGCATTATATAGGCAATTATATGCATTACTCGTGATCATGTGGTGCATTATTCGTAGCGGTTTCCGGCCATTATTAGATTACTATTGTACCCTCATAATGCACAAAATAGGACAAATAATGCAACACGGGATTAATTACCCAATGTTGATCTGGACCGTCCATTTCTCTAATCTAATGGCTGATATTAAGAAGGAAAAATGAGGAAATATAGGAAAAGGAAATGAATACATCCCTATATATATATATATATATATATATATATATATATATATATATAGTGTAGAGCATTAGTCATTCTATCGGCTGAAAGTATCATTCTATCCGGCAAAACTATCATTTTATGCAGTAAACCTAACATTTATAAGCTAAAAGTATCATTTTATCAACTCAGAGTATCATTCTATCCAGCAAAACTATCATTCTATGCAATAAACCAACTATCATTCTATGCAATAAACCTATCATTTTATCATTTTATTAGTCAGTCAAAAGTATCATTTTATCAACTAGAGTATCATTTTATCCGGCAAAACTATCATTCTATGCAATAAACCTATCATTTTATCATTTTATCAGTCAGTCAAAAGTATCATTTTATCAACTCAGAGTATCATTCTATCCGACAAAACTATCATTCTAAGCAATAAACCTATCATTTTATCAGTCAGTCAAAAGTATCATTTTATCAACTTAGAGTATCATTCTATTCGGCAAAACTATCATTCTATGCAATAAACCTATCATTTTATCATTTTACGTGATATTTGGCAAAATTCAGAAATTAAATGAGAAAAATGACAGTTTTACCCCGCGCTTTTTTTTATGAAGTAAATCTAAGTTTGAATCTCAACCGCATGATTAGAAATATGTGTGGTCCAGATTTGGTTATAGGGTTATTACAATATTTATGGGTTATCATCTGATCACGACTATATATATATATATATATATATATATATATATATATATAGTCCCATTATTCACAAATCCACTCTTAAAGATCGAACCACCGAACCATACCAAATTAGGGTTTTTTATCTAGTTTTTTATGGATGAGAGGCACAAATTTATCATTTATTTTCGCCTTCATCATGAGCCTATTTTAATTCATCCGAAGGTAAATAAGTCATACAAACATGTTACAAAGATTTAACTTCATTCCAGTAGGTCCTTACTTCATTCCAGTAGGTTTTTACTTCATTCCAGTAGGATTATTATTTCATTCCAGTACGTAAATGCGGTTTCGCCGTCGCGTGCCGTTCTTTCTCTCTACAATATCTATCACCACCACCACAACGCTGATATGGTGTAATAAACACATGGAATGATGCAATAACTTATTGGAATGAAGTATGTGAAGTCCTACTGGAATGAAGTAAAAACCTTATCCAATGAAGTAATAACGTTTCTGAATGAAGTAATAAACGCACTTGAATAAACTGCATTTTTTAATGTAAATAAAGTAAAAACTCAGGTCAATGAATTCAAATGAAACATATGTTGAATCATTTCAAAACCTACTGGAAGAAAGTAAAAACATGTTGTAGTTTCAAGGTATTACGTACGGAATGAAGTAATAAACCTATACAATGAAGTAAAATGAGCTTGTAATGAAGACCGGAAAATTTACACAGCAGCACATCTCATCAAAAAAACTAGATCTAATGGCCCAGATTTGGTCTCTAGTTCGGTCTTTAAAATTGGTTCGACATTGATCACAACCATATATATATATATATATATATATATATATATATATATATATATATATATATTCACACACGGTGTTTAATGATATAATCGAACTACGTGTAATTGCAGGCAAGAAGTAGTTTTTGGCATTTGCAAAATATTTATAATAATGTAAAAGTTGGGGCTTTTATTACTCTTCTCTATATTGGAAAACAATTGCAAAAAGCTTTAAAATTCTCAAACATTTTGTAAATTAACAGCCATAACTTATTCCAAGAATTCATACTTTAAATTCAAACTAATACTTTGATAATAGAGGTTACAACTGGTTAAAAAATAGAAAAATTCTTGTGGGAGCGCTAATTAAATACGTGCTATATTTTTTATGGTTAAAATTAAAAGAAATGATTACATATTAATCATCATAATTGATCTTAACTCATCCAACCCTTACAAAATGATTAAGATTAATGGACCTTAAACATAATTAACCGTAAAATCTGGTAAGAATAAAGACGGTATTAATATAAATTTAGATCCTATCATAATCTAACTTATAGTATAAATTTCGATTGATACATCCATCAATTTAATGATAGCGAGAGTGACGTGGCGGTACATGAATTGATGACGTGGCCGAACCATATCGACGTGGCCCAATCAAATAATAATGTAAAATCTTTAATCTTCTGGTTAAATTAAAGAAAAAATAAAAAAGAGAAAGATAAACAAATCTGAAAGAGATTTCCATTTCAACGCTATCCTCTCTCACATCTCCACTCCATCAGCAATGGAGGCTGCCTCCGGAGCCTTTACCACCGTTAATCCAGCTCAATGTAGGCATCTTTCGGCTAATTTCTCAGTTTCTGCTCTCGAATTTTCTCCCTCGACCGGACGGAAATCTTCACTCGCGCGAGCTAGGACTTGGCTAATTAGGGCTTCCCTTGCTGTCGAGCAGCAGGCAGAGACTAAAGCTGCCGTGATCAGAATTGGAACTAGGGGGAGGTAATATTTGCTTATGTTTTCGATTAATTCCTTGAATTTTGTTCTAATTGATGATGTCAATCACTCAATCAATGTGTCGACAATTTGTGGATTTATCCTTGTTTTCTGCTTTCTGAGCATACAATTAGGCATATATCCATGCGTATTTTAATCTCGTGTTATATGTCTAGCTTAGTTCCTCTTGCTCTAAGCTGCCACAGGGGTTGACTTGATACAGTAATGTTGTTTGAGCTTGTATTTCCGTTGACAACCTTAGCTGTCTATATCTCTAGTTGCTTCGTTTTGTTTTAGGTCGACTTCTTCGTTTGGTTCGTAAAAATGTGATCTTTGAGTTTCTGCTTTTATTATTACCTGAGGGAATTTGTTTGGTTGTTTGTCATGCAATTATTGATGAGTCAGATCAGTTGAATCTAAGTTCGTTTTTTGCAAATCATTGAAGAGTGAGATCAGTCGACATATATCCATGTATCTAAGCTGCCATAGAGGGTTGGCTTTAGACAGTATGTGTTGTTTTAGCCTGTATTTGGGTTGAAACTTTATCTGCCTATGTCTTTAATATGTCTCGTTTTGTGTTGGTTCATAATATATGTGATCTTTAAGTTTGTGCTTTTATTACTTGGGAAAATTTGTTTGGTTGTTGGTTAATAAGTCACTTATGTTTCATTCATGTAGTTTTTGGTGTTGAATTCATTACTGAAGGGCTTTATCTTCTATACATGGTAGGACAGTCCACTGGCCCTTGCACAAGCTTATGAAACTCGAGACAGACTGATAGGCTCGCATCCCCAGTTAGCTGAAACCGGAGCAATTCAAATTGTGGTCATCAAGACAACTGGAGACAAAATTCTAACTCAGCCTCTTGCAGATATTGGTGGAAAGGGTTTATTCACAAAGGAGATTGATGATGCACTCCTTAACAGTGATATTGATATAGCTGTGCATTCGATGAAAGATGTCCCTACATATCTTCCCCGAAACACAATGATACCTTGCAATCTCCCAAGAGAAGATGTCCGCGATGCTTTTATTTGCTTGACCGCGGCATCTCTCGCTGAGCTTCCTCCTGGAAGCACTGTAGGCACAGCTTCGTTGAGAAGGAAGTCGCAACTTCTTAACAGATATCCGTCACTTCAGGTAAGTGTACTGAAACATTAACTAAAGTTATGCAGTATAGAGTCCTTTCCATTTTAGCTTCACACAGACATGTGTATCCATATAATTTATTGATTTTGAAAATATTGATCCCGGAGTTTCATCAATTGATCAATTCCATTAGTGTTTGAAGTCACTTGCTATGTTCAGCTAAACGATCATTCCAGAGCTGCTCCTAAAAGTAAATCTTTACTTATTATTGCTTGCTTATTTTTGTCTACTACAGCCATTGTTTGCCTTCCTTTGGGGTATCCTACATGTTTTCCTTTTTTTATTATTAATATATGGTCTAATATTGGGTAGGTACAAGAGAATTTTCGAGGTAATGTACAGACAAGGTTGAAAAAGTTAAATGAAGGAGTGGTACAAGCAACACTATTAGCATTAGCTGGGTTGAAGCGCCTGAATATGACAGAAAATGTTACATCCATCCTATCCATAGATGACATGCTTCCCGCTGTAGCTCAAGGGGCTATCGGAATTGCATGTAGGAGTGATGATGAAAAGATGGTATGACATCTCTCTCTGCCTTTATGATTTTGAAGGTCATAACTTTATTTGTTTTGTTCTCATCTAATTAAAAGCATTCTTCTCTTTTCAGGCCACTTATTTGGCATCCTTGAATCATGAGGATACCAGATTAGCAGTAGCCTGTGAGAGAGCATTCCTAGAGGCATTGGATGGATCGTGCCGTACTCCAATAGCTGGGTACGCGTGTCGTGATGAGGAAGGAAACTGTCTTTTCAGAGGACTGGTGGCATCTCCCGATGGAATTAAAGGTACTTGAAAAATGTTGTAGATATAACTCAATACCTAAAACGGTGCTGGGATGGTTCTTTGAGTGGCATATGATCCTTATTTTGTTACAATGCAGTACTTGAAACCTCTAGAAGAGGTCCTTATGCTTTTGACGATATGGTGAAGATGGGTAGAGATGCCGGTGAGGAACTTCTCTCTCAAGCTGGTCCTAATTTCTTTGATCGATGAGTAGTCAAGTATTTGGAGAGAGTGATAGCCACGTTTACGCATTTGTGATTAGCACATAGGCTCTTCATCAAGCTGCCCAAGTCCTAGTAAAGATTAAGTTTTGTTGTACTATTAGTAGCATCTTCTTATTCTTGTTTGAATTTTGGGTTAACAGTGAGCTAAAACGATTTGATTATTGTTGGGTTTTTTTTGTAGAATATTCCAACATTTATGTTATTGTATGAGGATCTGGTGTTGACAGTTTGCCTTTGGGAAATATGTACTATTATCTAAATATTCGAACCTGTCTTAGTAAATCACTTTACACTGTATAGTATACTTGCAAATAAAACCTATATTATGTCCATCCTTAAAAAATAGAAACTTGAAATAAAGTGAGAGAGATAGAAATAAAAGTGATTGAAATATTATTAGTAAAGAATGAATCCTATCTAATTAAAGATTAAAAAAAAGTTTCTAAAAATAGAAAGTTTAGTAACTTTTTTCAAAAGAGAAAAACAACTAAAGCAAATGCCCTTTCATCATAAATGAGTACTATATCAGAATGAAAAAAAGATGCCAAAGATTTTCCAATACCACAGAGTTTTAATTCAACTTAGTAATTAAAAAGTATATAACTGAATTGAATCATGTGAAGTAATAAACCTAAATAAGAGAGGACAAGAGAAAACAAAATAGTGGTAAAAAATTCACATTGAAGAATTAGAGCAAAGGAATAAGGTGAGAGTAAAAAATTGAAAGTAGTACTATCACAAACAGAAAACACTCAATAACAAAATCCAGATGCAACTCGTTCATCACAGTACATGAAAAAAGAGTAAAAAACCACTAGCAACAAAATTAGGTAACGGAGCCACAAAGGGCACATAGCTGATGAAGTTCGAATAAACACAAAATTTAACAGCACAGCAACTCACAGCCTGTCCTCGAACTCGGAAAGAGGAGTCATGTTCTCCTTCAAACCCTTCCTCTTGCGAATATCAGTGACGAGAGTAGATGCCTGGGTACCTGGTTCAAGAGGATCCGAAGCCATCATCTCCCAGTGATCAAACACACATTGCGGGAACGCCTGCCCAGAGGTTGCAGCTCTCAGGGTACTTGAGAAACCAAAGGATTCGATAACTGGAAGGTACGCCTTGATGTTGTAGAGAGGAGTGCCTGGCCTCTGCATTTCCTCAAACACATGACCACGCTTCTGATTCAGCACACTGTATATTCCACCAAGAGCTTGCTCTGGTGCCTGGATCTCGACAAGGTACACAGGTTCCAAAAGCCGAGGCTTTGCTGTAAGCTGGGAGGCATAGATCACCCTCCTTGCAGTGGGAATAACCTGCCCACCACCTCTGTGAATAGCATCAGCGTGAAGAACCACATCACAAACCTCGAAGCAAATGCCTCTCATGTTCTCTTCGGCCAATGCACCTTCCTTAGACGCCCATTGGAAACCAGCAACAACAGAGTCCTTGATTTCATTCAGGTACTGCACTCCCTTACACATATCCACAACCATGTTGGGACCAGTCGTTTCAGGACCAAAGCACCAAATTTTCTTAGCAAGCTCCTTGTCCCACCCAAATTCCTCTGCCAATATCTTTGACCGAATCTTGGGATCATCCCTTGGACCAATGCGCCCATCATCAATGGCCTCGGCCAAACCCTCTTCCATCGGCCTTGCCTCCATGTACAGCCTGTTGTGCTTGTTAGGTGATTTGCTCATTACTGTACGGCTTGACCTCTCCAGGACAGTCTCGCGGAAGGAAACAACAGGATCAGATTTTACAATCTCAGCACCGCCCATAAAATCATCCTGCAAGTCTTTCAAACAGATCTCAAGATGCAGCTCTCCAGCCCCAGCCACAATATGCTCACCAGATTCCTCCATGGTACAGACAACCATGGGGTCGGATTTCGCCAAACGCTTCAAACCTTCAACGAGCTTTGGTAGGTCGGATGCAACCTTACACTGCACCGCGACACGAACCACGGGTGAGACAGAGAACTTCATGGCTTTGATTGGATGAGCATCAACTTCTTTCTCATTCGTCAGAGTAGCATTCTTTGTGATAAACTGATCAAGACCCACCAATGCAACTGTGTTACCACAAGGCACATCTTCCACTGTTTCCTGCTTCTTACCCATCCAAATCACAGTTCTCTGAACACTCTTGGTGTACAAGTCCTTTTTCTCCCCAGGAACGTAGTTCGGTCCCATGATTCGGACCTTCAAACCCGTTGAGACTTTCCCAGCGAACACACGGCCGAAAGCAAAGAACCTACCTTTGTCAGAGGCTGGAATCATCTTAGACACGTACAGCATGAGAGGGCCATTAGGATCACAGTTTCTGATAGCAGTTGCATACTGATCATCCAGAGGTCCCTCGTACAGGTTCTCCACACGATACTTTTGAGCTGTGGCTGGTGAGGGGAGATGGAATATCATCATCTCCAACAGAGCAGAGCTGGCAGGGAGCCATGTCTGCATAACACGCTTCATCAGAGCTTTCCCCATCAAATCCTTCTCATCGGACTTCATCGTTATGCCAAGCTTCTGCAACATTGGCCACAGCTTGTCTTTCTGGTCATTCATGCAGGTGTTGATGATCATTTTTATGGGTTCGTAGCAGAACTGAACAAAACCACGTTTGCAGGTGGCAGATCCAGTAGGCTTGGTGGTCCACTTCTTAGTGGCTGGGTCAAAGAAATTCTCTCCCCAAAGCCTTTCCATCATCTTGGACTCATCAACACCAAACTTGGCTGCATACATCTTAGCAAAGTTTGTCAAAGTAAAAGCCCAGCCGTGCAGACCAGCAGAAAAGGCAACAGTCCCTTTCTCTGGGTAAACCTGAACATCACCAAGCAACGGATCCTCATATGTGGCCATGATGACATTGGCATTTTCAATAACCCTCTGGAATGTCTGGTATGCTTCCTCTCCGTCGACTTGGAGTTCAAGGAAACATCTGTCCATCTTGTTGACAGTCAAGACGGGCCTAATTCTTTCACCGAGTGCCTGTCGAAGGACAGTCTCAGTTTGGACGCACACGCCTTCAACACAGTCCACCACCACAAGAGCACCATCAGTGATACGGAGTGCAGCAGTCACTTCAGAAGAGAAATCAACGTGCCCGGGAGAATCAATAAGATTGATGAGGTAATCGTTCTTGTGGCGCTCTCCCTTATAACTCTTCAAGGACTCATCACTCATTTGATAGTACAATGAGATACCGGTCGACTTGATGGTGATACCACGTTCAGCTTCATCAGCTCTAGTGTCTGTCATTCTAACATCCCCAGCAACCTCTTGGGCAATAATTCCAGCAGCAGCAACAAGAGAATCTGTTAGGGTCGACTTTCCTGCAACAACAGTACAAGTAAATGTTACTTCAACTTTCATAGTAGAAAATCACAACAGGCAATTCATTCATAATGGAGTTGATTGTAAAAAGAAATTATATCAATAATGCAGCCAGCTTACCATGATCAACATGGGCAATAACAGACATATTACGAATGTTATGCTTGAGGTCCATAATGGCACGAAGCTCATCTGCTGTGAACTTCACCTGCAAAATTGAATTGTGTACTCAACGTTAGATCATATCACATAATCTGATAAATAGGTTTCAACCACAAGTGATTCCTTCCAAGTACCATTTTGACTGATTCTGGTAGTCTTCACAAATATGACGAATTACCTGCAAGCAGCAACATAAAAATAAATGAGAATCTAAAAGCATGTGACTATGAGCAGACAAGAAAGCATCAGATTAATTAATCAATGTTTATAAATTACTTATATCATGAAATCAGAGTCGTACACATCCCACAAACTGTTTTATGTGAAATGCACCGATTACATGTGAAGAAAATCGATCAATATGTAAATAAAGCTAGTCAGATATAACATTTCAAAAAATTCATAGTATCTTCTTTCAGAATACAACGACTCATCCAAGCCGAATCTGACATTCGTGCAATCAATGAATAAAAAGACGAAACTTAAATCAAATAAAACGATGCCTAACCCAATGGTTTCAACTTATGCAATTACAGGAATTGCATCCAAACATTATGATGTCCCCCGTACAACTAACAAATCCCTAACCATATTCATCGCATCTTACAAAAATATCCACCAATTATTTTTTTAAGAGAAAACTAGATGAAAAGTAAGCATCAATCGTCAAATCGATAAATCAATATACGTATAATCGAAAAACATAGCAAACATCGAACAGAACTTGCAAACAAAATCAAAGTAACTGATCCAATAAATTCGAAGTAATGATTGATTTGGTCAAATTCAACCAGATTAGATTAACAGGTTACGCTACACAGCCAAAACACGAACCAGAAAACGCAGAATTTCAAAATAATTCGCGATGATCAAGCAACGAGCTCAGAAATGCATGTAGAAAAGGATCAGAGTTGAAACTTACTTGAGATGAGACGGGTAATGAGCTCTAGCGGCAGCACAGGAGAGCAGACCACTAAAGATTTTAAGTGAGGGTCAAACCCTAATATAAGTTATAAATTTCAGTTAGCTCCCTCAATTATATCAAATTTCGGAAACTATACTTATTATAATTACTTTCATAGCCCTTCCTTGAAGCTTATAATTATAATAGTGAAATAATCACACCAACTCCATAAGGTATGAACTTGAACAAAGACAACATCGTCATAAACTGTAGATATGCTTTAATTAGTAAATTTTCTGGTTTTTCTGAAATATTTAAAGGAATTGAATCAAAACAACAAAACTAGTCACACATTAACTTTGGAATAAAATAAGAACTGAGGGTTGGTTTGTTTGTTTGACTGGATTTTACTGTGATTCTTGATTTTAAAATTTCAATGTTTATGGAGTATAATTTGATACTTATTAGAGAAGGAAAGTAATAAGAGTTTGTATTGCAAATTTTCAAGATTCTTATTCGGTATTTATTATTCTTAATTTCACGATTCATAGTATATATAATATTATTTTCATTGTTTTATAAACTACTAGTATATTTTATCTAAATATACAGCTATTAAATTTTATGAAACCCACAGTAACTAAATACTACTAATACTAGTGTAGTACTAGTATTAGTATATGGTGTGTCGTGAGATGCAGTGAATGCCTAGCTGCATCTCACATGCTCACGTAAATGAATCAAAAGATGAAACATAAATCAAACAACATGATGCCTAACCTAATGTTTTCTTGCCTAACCTAATGTTTTCAACTAAGGAATTGTAACAAATTATTACGTTGTCACCATACAAGTCACAAATACTAGAGATTGAGCTTCAGTCGCATTAAATAAATTAGACTGCAAATTATTACCACCCAATATAATAGATATATCCCTCAAATTGTATAGATAACACACATCAAACTGAACCTTATCATAATCAAATAAATACAATTGGGATATTATCAAAATCCATGAAAAATCACTTTGTGGACATAAAAGTTGAAAATTGATATTCGATAATAGTGATTTTTTATGGAAAAAAAGTCTATGAAACACTTACGAAACGAGTTGATGATAGAGATGTGATGAGTAATACTTTGTATAAATGCTTGGTGTCCAAGTTCGTAGTCTATGTAATAAATGATGTAGAAGCTAGAATTTTATAGCCACTCATACAAATTTTATGCTTGATGCCCAAGTTTTTTATAGAATGATATTTTAAGAGAAGATTTTGAAGGTTGACCCTTTGAGAACATGATAAGGTGGACTTACAATAATTCATAGGCTTGGCAATAATTAATGACAAAATATATGATTTACGTATTTGATTTGTTCATTGGGGTTCTTTTTTGAGATGGACCAAAAAAAAAATATGTGCATGTTGTGATTGAATAATTTACCTCGGCACATATTCCAACTACATCGAGCCTCCAGCGAGTTGTATCTTAACAACATATCCAATTTGTTGGAAAGCTAAGTTGAAGTGTTCCAAAGAGGATGTGGAGTCCCAACATGTTGGAAGTGTATAACATTTATTATGGAGGGTTCCAATAAGTATAGTTCCTAGAACATTTATATCTAGAGTCCTATATAATGTATCCTCCATGTACTCTCAAAAAATCAAGTAAATAAAAACATCTTTCTTCCTATCTTTCTTCATGGTATCAAAGCAGAGTAAAATCTGGCTCAGAAAAGATTCATCATAGCCAAAGAACCATACCAATCTCGGCCAAGAGGCTGAAACCGATCCCAAGCCAAATACCATACCAATCACGGCCAAGAGGCTGCCCAAAAATCCCTACACATAAAACATGTCAGGATCAGATTCCGAAGGAGAAAATAAACCCACAATCAAAACATCCAAGATGAAAACAAGCAAGCAAGTCACTGTTGCATTCAAACTAAATGGGAAGAACTATCCTTTATGGGCCCGACTAATGAAAGTCGCGATAGGAAGCCGAGGAGGGCATTCCCACATCAAAGATCCACCGCCAGAACCAGAGAACCCCGGGTATGCCGAATGGGAGGAGACTGATCTCGTGGTGTTTTCGTGGATCATCGACAACGTCGAAAATGACATAATTGCCGACTTTGCTCACCACCAAACCGCAAAGGCAATCTGGGACAATCTCGCTGTAACGTTCGAAGGCAAGAAAGATCCGTATCTTATATACGATCTAGAGGATAAAGCCATCGCACTCCGCCAAGGAAGTCAGGATCTCGAAACCTACTACAGACGAATCCACGGACTGTGGATCAATGTAGATAGGTGTCGAAAACAACCGGTGGATTGTTGCGACAAGGGGGTCAAGCAGTTCCGAGAGTTCTCAAACACCATGAGGCTATTCAAGTTTCTCACTGGACTTAACCCTGAGTATGATACAATTCGAAGGGATATCCTCAAAGAGGAACCTTACCCCTTAGTCGAAGAAGCTTACGGAAGGGTCCAGAGGGAGGCGGCTCGATTGAAGATCATGCCACCGGCATCCTCGACACCTACCGAAGTTCCTGGCGTTGGAAGCGCCGATACATCATCGGGGGAGATCGGCTACGGGTACGGAGCACAGAGAGACCGGCCAATCAATCGAGGACCACCGCGACCGCCACCCACCAGAGCCAATCACCAAGACGGAGGAAGAATCGACAAAACCAAGCTATGGTGTTCACATTGCGGGAAAAACAAACACACGAGAGATACCTGCTTCCTCCGTGTGGGATTCCCCGAATGGTGGGACGAAAAACAGAGGGCACGAGCACAAACGAAGTTCGCTGCCGTCGGAATCGGCGAAACAAGGCAGGGGAATCCCCAAAATCAACCCAGAGAAGGACCAAAGGGAGGACCGAATCCAGGTACCCCAAAATACCCCGGTGATAATGGCGGTGGCAGCAGTGGCGGCGGAGTTCGGGTTGGAAATTTCGTCGAGAGAACGGAAACTCAGATCGAGAGACAGAAATGGAATGGAGGCGCAGCAATAGGAGGTATCGGGTTTGGTCAAGGATCAAACCCTAGATCTATCCCTTTATTGCCTTTTAATCCCCAGAATATGAAAGTCATGCAATTTAGTCCGCCACTTATTGATAATCCCAAATGTGACCCCCCAGATCTGGATATTTGCGAAACCAACCCCAAATTCCCTAGAAAGTCCGACTTACGCCCCCCAATTAGCCATATCTCCACACATAATCGGTTTACACCGTTGATGAATTTTTCCGCTGCTTTATCTGTAAAAAATACAAAAAATGTTGATAGGAAGGGATGGATTTTTGATTGTGGTGCCACAGACACTATGACACCAGAAAGATCTGATTTTAGTAATTTTAAAGAGGTTACTAAAACTTACATTAGAACTGCCAATGGGGAATTCATTACTGTAGCAGGTGCAGGAACCATAAGAATTTCCCCTACTCTTCGATTATCAAACTGTCTGTTTGTCCCTAGCCTGTCTCAGCGGCTAATGTCAGTAAGCCACGTAACAAGGGAATTAAATTGTACACTGCTAATGCATCCAACTTTCTGCATCTTACAGGATATTCGGACGAGGAGGATCATTGGGCGTGGCACTGAGGATCGAGGACTCTACTACGTGGATGGGGTAGCTCAACATGGCAGTGCGATGCTGGCTCACGGGTCCACGAAAGAGGAGGCTTGGCTGTGGCACAGAAGACTAGGACACCCGTCTCATGGTTACTTTAAACTTTTGTTCCCAAATTTTTCTTTACCTAAAGATTTTTCTTGTGAAACTTGTGTTTTGGCCAAAAGCCACAGACAGAGTTTTAAACCTTCAGATACTCGTATGAAATCCATGTTTGATTTAGTGCATGCTGATGTGTGGGGGCCGGCACCTGTTATTGGGGGTAGTGGATTTAGATATTTTGTGACATTCATTGATGATTGCACGAGAATGACTTGGATCTATTTCTTGAAACATAAGTCAGAAGTAATTGACAAATTCATTCTTTTTTTCCATATGATACACACCCAGTTCCACAAAACCATAAAAATTCTTCGTTCAGATAACGGGAGGGAATTTGTTAACACCGCTATGTCCAATTTCTTTCATAAACAAGGTCTCCTTCACCAAACATCCTGTGCTTATACGCCCGAACAAAATGGGGTAGCTGAGAGAAAAAACCGAACCATTCTGGAAATGACCCGTGCCCTTATGATTGAGTCCAACGTCCCAAAATTCCTTTGGCCAGAAGCCGTTGCAACCTCTATCTACCTCATAAACAGACTACCCACCAAAATTCTAAAAACCAAAACCCCCCTTGACATCCTTTCCCAACAAGCCCAAATACCAGAATCCCTTAGCATGCCACCAAAAGTCTTTGGATGCACTGTCTATATTCATATCCCTAAACATGAAAGAACCAAATTTTCCCCTTGCGCAACCAAATGTGTCTTCGTGGGATATGGGGTCAACCAAAAAGGGTATAGATGCTACGATCCAAACACTAGGAAAATCATCACCACCATAAACTGTGACTTCCTTGAAACCGAGTTCTTCTATAAACACCACCTTAACAGTCAGGGGGAGACATCCGAAAGTAATTATGGGGACTGTCTAAGTTGGTTTGTGCCACTTCCAAGCCACTCGATTGAGGATCCACCCGAGACAGTTGTCACTGTCGCCGAGCAGGCCCCTCCAGAGTCTCCTCAACCGCGCCCATCTGACCCTCCTTCACCAATATCCGAGGTATGTCCGGAACCAGTCTCTGAGGAAAGTTCTACAGTTAATACTAACAATGCAGAAACCGAGGATAATACTGTAGACAGTGATACCGGGAGGTATGTTCTCCCTCCACGAAGTACTCGAGGAATTCCTCCGAAGAGATACTCTCCGGAGAGGATTGGAAAGAAAAGCAGATATGGAGTGGCAAACTTTGTTCAAGGCAATCTGACGAAAATGGCCCGAGCATTTGAAGCTGCATTATATGAAGAACAGGAGATCCCGCAGACTGCTGAAGAAGCAATGAAGTACAAACACTGGAGAGAAGCTATGCTTACCGAGATGAAAGCCTTGATGAGGAATGATACTTGGGTGAAAGAAAAACTGCCAGAAGGAGTGAAGGCTGTGGGATGTAGATGGGTGTTCACTATCAAAAGAAGGCCAGACGGGTCAATCGAACGATATAAGGCCCGACTAGTAGCAAAGGGATATACTCAAACATATGGAGTCGATTATTCCGAGACTTTCTCCCCAGTAGCAAAAATCAACACCGTACGAGTATTATTCTCGATTGCAGCAAACAGAGACTGGCCTCTCCATCAGTTCGATGTCACGAACGCATTCCTACACGGTGAACTACCAAAGCCCGTGTTTATGGTTCCTCCCCCAGGGTTCACTAACGAATTTATGACTGGAGAAGTGTGCAAACTGAAAAGAACGCTATATGGGCTGAAACAGTCCCCGAGAGCCTGGTTCGGCAGGTTCACCGAAGTAATGAAGAAATATGGGTACCAGCAGAGTAACTCAGATCATACATTATTTCTCAAAAAAAGGGGAGGAAAGATCACGTGTCTCATCATCTATGTCGACGACATGATTATCACAGGAGACGATGAAGAGGAAATAGGTGAATTGAAAAAGAACTTGTTCACAGAGTTCGAGATGAAAGACCTAGGCCTCCTCAAATACTTCTTGGGCATTGAAGTCTTGAGATCAAACCGGGGAATCTTCATAAACCAAAAGAAGTATGTGCTTGACTTGCTTGCAGAAGTGGGAATGATAGATTGCAGACCTGCCGACACTCCAATAATACAGAATCATGGATTACAAATACGTGAAGGAGGAAAGCTCACCGACAGGGGGAGATATCAGAGATTGGTAGGAAAACTCATCTACCTTTCACATACTCGACCAGATATAGCATATGCAGTAGGTGTCGTCAGCCAGTTTATGCACTCACCGCAGGAAGATCATTGGGAAGCTGCCATAAGGATCGTTCGATACTTGAAAGGAACGGCAGACCATGGGGTGCTGTTTGAAAAACATGGTCACTTGGAAGTACATGGGTTCACTGATGCAGATTGGGCAGGAAACCCGAATGATAGAAAGTCAACCGCCGGGTACTTCACTTTTGTAGGAGGAAACCTTGTCACTTGGAGAAGCAAGAAACAGAAGGTGGTTGCGTTATCAAGTGCAGAAGCAGAGTTCCGAGGCATAAAGAGTGGCCTCACCGAGATATTATGGTTAAAAAGACTCATGGCTGAACTTGGTCTCCATTCATCACAACCTTGTAAGTTGTTCTGTGATAATAAAGCTGCGATTAGCATCTCAGAAAACCCGGTTCAACATGATAGGACTAAACATGTGGAGGTGGATCGACATTTTATAAAGGATAACATTGAAGCCAAAATTGTCGAGTTACCGTTTGTTAAGTCCGAAGATCAATTGGCTGACATATTGACTAAGGCAGTGAATTCGAAGTCGTTCCGAGAAGCACTTGACAAGTTGAGTGTTGGAAATCCCATCACTTAACTTGAGGGGGAGTGTTGGAAAGCTAAGTTGAAGTGTTCCAAAGAGGATGTGGAGTCCCAACATGTTGGAAGTGTATAACATTTATTATGGAGGGTTCCAATAAGTATAGTTCCTAGAACATTTATATCTAGAGTCCTATATAATGTATCCTCCATGTACTCTCAAAAAATCAAGTAAATAAAAACATCTTTCTTCCTATCTTTCTTCACAATTTGTAATCTATTGACATCATATAATTCTGCGTTAACTTCCCCAGCAATCTCTTGGCAACTAATACCATCAGCCGCAACAAGAGAATCCATAACACCATCTTCAACAAGGAAAGGTAAATGAAAGAAGTATATCTTCTATTTACCTTCTCAAAAAGTGAAATATACCCTATCAAAAAACAACACATTCCAAAGGAGAAAGATATATAGAAAGGTAAATGATTTTTAAAAATAAAATAATAGTAAAAAAATGCATTAAAATACATAAAGTGTAATACCTTTTCAAATACCTTCCCCTGTGGAGAATGGTTTTTCATGAAAAGAAGGCAAATATGGTAGTAATAAGATTTTACCTCTCCATTGATGGAATGGAAAGGTAAAGATACCTCTTCAAAATGGGAAAATGTATAATACCTTCTCAAATACATCTCTCATTGGAGAATGATTTTTCATGAAAAAAAAGATAAATATGGTAGTTATATAATTTTACTCTTTGCGATGGTGATCGAGAGAGGCGATGCTCATGTTAGGCGAAAGAAAGGTAGAAGATGTTTGAGAGTATAAGATTCCGTATATTTCTTGATCTTTGTATGCTGCGGTTCTTCCTCCTTATGTAGGAGAGATTACAATGTATTTTAGGTAAGAGATCACCCTATTCTAGGAGAATGTATTACATATTAATTGCTATATCAATTACATATATTTTTCCTCTAATTATGCTCTTCATACTTGGTATGTTTGACACTCCCCCTCAAGTTGAGCAATGGTATCTCCAATGCTTAACTTGGCTAATGTTTCCTTGAAGACCTTCGGCAGAACTGCTTTGGTTAGAATGTCCGCGAGTTGTTCTTCAGAACGGACGAACGGAAACTCAATGATACCACCGTCTAGTTTTTCTTTAATGAAGTGCCGAACAACTTCGACGTGCTTCGTTCTGTCGTGTTGTACTGGGTTTTCTGATATGCTGATGGCGGCCTTGTTGTCACAGAACAGCTGGCTCTTTCGAGTAGGTGGGAACCCGATTTCTGTGAGCAACCTCCTTAGCCAGAGAATTTCCATGAGTCCACTCTTCATTCCTCGGAACTCTGCCTCGGCACTAGATAGAGCTACAACCTTCTGTTTCTTACTCCTCCAAGTAACCAAGTTTCCCCCTATGAAAGTAAAGTAGCCTCCCGTAGATTTTCTATCCACCGGGTTGCTTGCCCAGTCAGCATCGGTGTATCCATCAATCTCCAAGTCTTCTCTCTTTGCTAGGAACACCCCATATCCTACAGTTCCTTTTAAATAACGCACGATCCTTAATGCAGCTTCCATGTGACTCGCTTGAGGTAGGTGCATGAACTGACTTACAATACCCACGGCGTATGCAATGTCGGGTCTGGTGTGTGAGAGATAGATAAGTTTTCCGACAAGCCGTTGATATTTTTCTCGGTCAGCAAGCTCTGCTCCTTCCTCTATCTTCAGACCATGGTTAGGGACCATTGGAGTGTCTGCGGGCTTACATTCAAGGAGACCTGTTTCCGCCAATAGATCTAGAACATACTTTTTCTGCCTTAGGAATATTCCGTGTTTGGATCGCAACACTTCTATCCCCAAGAAGTATTTCAGTGTTCCTAAATCTTTCATCGCGAATTCTTTGAACAAATTCTCCTTTAACCTCTGGATCTCTTCTATGTCATCTCCTGTGATAATCATATCATCAACGTAGATAAGTAGACAAGTTACCTTGTTGTCTCTTCTTTTTGTGAAGAGTGTGTGATCGGACTGGCTTTGTTGAAATCCGTGCTTGAGCATGGCTTGGCAGAACCTACCGAACCAGACCCGTGGGGATTGTTTCAACCCATACAAGGTCTTCCGCAGCCGACATATCTCTCCATCTCCAAATTCTCCAGAAAAACCTGGTGGAACTTCCATGTATACTTCCTTGTTCTCTTCCAGTTCTCCATGGAGGAAGGCGTTAGTCACATCAAACTGGTGTAGATTCCAGTCCTTGCATGCCGCAACAGATAGCAGTGTTCGCACAGTCTCCATTTTAGCCACGGGAGAGAATGTCTCTTCATAATCTACCCCATATACTTGGGTGTATCCTTTTGCCACGAGTCTCGCCTTGTATCTCTCGATTGAACCATCTGCTCTTCTTTTTATGGTGAATATCCACCGGCATCCAACTAGTTTCTTTCCTTTGGGCAGCGTACATTTCTCCCATGTGCCATTCTTGACTAGAGCGTCTATTTCTTTCTTCATAGCTTCTCTCCAGTGTTTGTGTTTGCTTGCCTCCTCAAATGATTGTGGGATGTCTTCTTCCTCATATAAAGCTATCTCGAAGGCCCGGGCCATTTCTGATAAGTGACCCTGCGCAATATTGGAAACTGCGTATTTTGCCTTTCTCCCTTTCCAATCTGGTGAGTATCGTCTAGGAGGTACCCCTCTTGTTTTCCGTGGGGGCAGTTCGTATGGATCTTGTGTATCTCCACTAGTTTCACGGTCATCACTGTTCCTGTCAAGATTAGTATCAACATCTGAACTGATTACCTCGGGAATCGAAGGCGGGGTTGATGGTCGGGTAGTGTCACTTTGTTCCTCGTTTTGCATTACAGGACTCGACGGCCCGGCGGTGTTGCTAGCTTCCTCAGTTGGACAAACGTCTATGACAGGACTTGGCTGTGGATCTCCCCCTATCTGTGGTTCCCTTGTCTGAGGTTCTCCCCCTAACTGTGTATTTTGGATACTTGGTAGCCAATCTAGGAGGTCGTTGTGAGGACTATGGTCTGAAGGTTGTGTCTCCCCCTGACTGCTAGATTGAGTGTAGAAATATTCTCCTTCCACAAAATCGTAATTCATGGTGGTGTGTATCCTACGGGTTTTTGGGTCATAGCATCTATAGCCTTTCTGATTTTTACCGTAGCCAAGAAATACACATTTAAGGGCACAAGGGTCGAATTTGGAACGGTCTTGCTTAGGAATGTGAACAAAGACCGAGCACCCAAACACTCTAGGTTCAAGAGATAGGGATGATGGGATTTCAAAATATTGGGAAAAGGTATCGAGGGGAGTTTTAAAGTTGAGTATTCCGGTTGGAAGACGGTTTATGAGGTATACGGCAGTGGCGACAGCTTCGGGCCAGAAGGATTTTGGTACTTTGGACTCAATTAAAAGAGCTCGTGTGATTTCAAGGATGTAACGGTTTTTCCGTTCCGCAACCCCATTTTGTTCTGGAGTGTAAGCGCATGAGGTTTGGTGGACTAGCCCTGTATTCCTAAAAAAATCTTGCATTTTATGATTGACAAATTCCCCCCCATTATCGGATCTAAGGATCTGGATGGTGTGTTTATATTGGGTTTGAATAAGGTTATAGAAGTCTACAAACTTATCAAACACGTCATGTTTATTTTTTAAAAAATAAATCCAGGTCATGCGGGAGCAGTCATCAATAAGGAGCACAAAATACCGGAAACCTTGCACCCCAGCGATGGGTGTCGGACCCCAAACATCGGAATGAACTAAAGCAAAAGGAGATTTCACTCTAGTGTTGTTTATCTTGAATGAATGTCTATGGTTTTTAGCTAACACACAAGTATCACAGTGAAAATAGTTCAATGATCTAGCTAACTCGGGAAAAAGAAGGCGAAAATACCCCAAAGATGGGTGTCCTAACCGACGATGCCAAAGCCAAGCCTGTCTGTCAGTCGGTCCGGGAGTCAGCATCAACGCAGCACTCTGTTGGGCTATCTCGTCCACATAATACAGGCCGTGTCGCTCAGTGCCACGCCCAACTATCGTCCCCGTCTTGATATCCTGTAACATGCAAAATCGAGGTTGCATTAGTAACTTGCAGTTCAGTTCTCTGGTCACGTGACTAATTGATAACAGTTTATGGGACAAAGATGGAACAAAAAGGCAATTAGAGAGGCATAGTGTGGGCGAAATGTTGATTGTGCCAGCACCTTGGACTCGGGCTAGGTCCCCACTGGCCGTCTGGACATAGGATTTAGTGGATTTGGAGATAGTCTGAAAATCAGAGGCATCAAACGACATCGTGTCGGTGGCACCGCAATCAAAGATCCAATGGTCATCTTTCGGACCTATTTGGGACATAGAGGAGCAGGCTAAGGCATCAAAGAAATTTTTACAGGGTACAGAGGGTCGGTTTTCCAGGTGTTCGGGAATTTGGGGTGCAATCTGCAATGTTTTTGCTATATGGGGGTCAGAATGGAATTTCGGGTTTTTGTAGGGGTAAAAATCAGACTGATTTGAAGTTCTGGGGTGGTTTTGTATTTGAGAAGATTTATGGGGTAAAATCTGAGATACAGTTTTGGTTCGGGGGTCAGAGTGGGATTTGTGAGAGGTTTGGGGTGCATTTTGGGAAATATTTCCGATTCGGGGGTTGAATTGTAGATTTGGGAGAGATTTGGGGTTGATTTGAGGATTTGAAGGATTTTAAGGCAAGGGTTCCATTTTGGTTTCGAACCCTAGCCATCGCCCCTGTTGCTGAATCCCTAGCCGCCGTCGAGCCTTCTCCAGTGGGGACCCTAGCCGCCGTCTGCCTGTCGCCAGTGAGGGTTCCCCTCGCGACCAATGCCGAAGCAACGGATTTCTCTGCTGTCTTGGGTTGGCCTCTGTCGCCGTCTCTGCTCTCCGCGATTGGACCTGCGTCGCCCGCCGATGCGTCGGTGTAGGTGACCTGGTCTCCAATTGCAAGCTTGCTTTTATCTTCATCTCTCCGGTAGGGTTTGGCTGGTGGCGGCTGGCTTCCGGTGGTTTGGATGGGGTGAACGCGGTTTCGGTCGAATTTGGCGAGACCTACGCCGACTCCTGTCTCCTTTGTATCCGGATTCATCAATTTTCCGTTGACGGATTCCCGTCTGATCAGTCCATAAGATTGGGGTTGTTTTGGAGAGTTTTGAGACATGATTAGTCTCAAGAGTTCTGCAAACTGTTCGGCAGAAAGTGTTATGGGTCGGTTTGTGTTTGAGGGATTGTCAGATTCTGACATTTTGTTCGTTTGGCTGTTGTGCAGGGCTTAAAAGGTCGGGAAAGGTATTCGGGACGATGATGACATTGCTCTGAGTCTTGATCCCGAATCAATCCTGCTCTGATACCATCTTAGCGATGGTGATCGAGAGAGGCGATGCTCATGTTAGGCGAAAGAAAGGTAGAAGATGTTTGAGAGTATAAGATTCCGTATATTTCTTGATCTTTGTATGCTGCGGTTCTTCCTCCTTATGTAGGAGAGATTACAATTTATTTTAGGTAAGAGATCACCCTATTCTAGGAGAATGTATTACATATTAATTGCTATATCAATTACATATATTTCTCCTCTAATTATGATCTTCATACTTGGTATGTTTGACATTTACCTCTCTATTTACCTCTCTCATTGGAGATGCTCTAAGCGTAGCACCAATATAATTAGGTGATGTTCGGTTTCCTAGATAAAATAGTACCAATATAATCTAGGATTGAGCTGTGAGACTATTTTAGTTAGAGGGAGTTGGCAATCACTTATTATCCCTTGATTATCCATCTAGAATTGAGTTGTGGAATTCAATCTCATTAGCCAAACACATTATACATTTAATCTCGAGATATAATCATGCAAACTGAACTAACCCCTTAAATGTTACTCCCTCCGTTTCTTGTTAATAGAGGTATTTCTTTTCGGCACGGAGTTTAAGAATAGTGTGTTAAATGGATGGTGAAAAAAGTAAGAGAGAGTAAAGTAAGAGAGATGAAGAGAGAATAAAGTAAAAAGAAGAATTACTTTTTGCTAAAAATAGAAATGACTCAATTAACTTGGAACTTTCCAAAATAGAAAAATGACTCTATTAACATGAAACGGAGGGAGTACTTCATCTTTCGTACAAGAGGATCGAAGAGGCAATATTCATTCAAAATACAGATGACTGTATATTAAAATTGTATCAATACTACTGCAACTTGCTTACCATGAAACGGGCAGTAACAAACGTCAAATCTCTTCAGCTGTGAACTTTGGCTACAAACATCAATCACGCATAAAACGTCAGATCAAATCTCTTAATACTCCCTCTTCATTTGGTAGCCTGAAACACCATGAAAAGGCACTGTTCACCATCTCTATTCTTCATTTGGTAGCTCTGAAAACAGTCTCTCGACCCGGTAAAAAAAGACGGGTTTCACACTCCCATATACTACTATCTTTGTGTGCAGGGTAACTCAATCAGGGGAGGAGGCAGGTATAAAGGCCGCTCGTTTCTCAATTCTGCTGAAAACAAATATTCTCCCATTTTTGCCCTCATCTCCCTCCAATTTGAAGCAACTGTTGCCCACGTCTCCCTCCAATTTTCCGTTGACGGACAGCCGGGGATCTTTACCGAATCCCCCAATTTTCCGTCGATTTTGACTTCAGCGAGATTTGAGCTAGGGCTTCACGAAAATTAGGATTGTTAAGGCGAGGGGTTTCGAAGAAGAGCTCGATAGGGGTGAAATTGGCGTCGGACAGGAGATTGGGGAAGGGAGGGTATATGTGAAATCGACGATTTTGCTTAATTGGAGTCGGGCGAGAGATTGGGGAGGGGAGGCGGAGGAAGGTGACGGAGAAGGAAGGGTGGTGTTGGGGATGAAGAGTGCGAGGCATGGGAGAGGAACCGAAGAGGGGTAATTTTGTATGCTAAAATTGTTTTCAGCCATATTCGGAAAAATCCTTTTTTTTTTAATCCATGTTAATGGAATTTCATTTGAACGAAGAGCTTTAGTTGTATTCCGACTCAGGGAGTGACGCACAACTGTTATGCGTCGTTCTGGGAGTGACGCATAACCATCATGCGTCGTTGTTTAGTGGCGCATAAGCATTATGCGTCTTTAAATAGTGACACATAAGCATTATGCGTCTTTCCTTGGCGACGCATAACACTTATGCGTCTTTGGGTAGTGACGTATAAAGCTTATGCGTCTTCCGGCGGGTTTTAAAACAGGCAGAGAAGGCAGAACACTTCGCATCACAGACAGAAAGCCGCGACCCAAGCGACGATTCCCAGCAATTTCCGGCGATTCCCAGCAAACACTGCCTAAATGATTCCTCTCATCCACCGTATACAAACTCTATAGCCTTTCTCTTTGCATACCATGCCTTCTTATAACTGATTAACACACCAAATTTGTCTTGAACATCAACTATTATTGAGAAGACCTTGAAATCATCACATTGTCGCACATGATGTCGAATCAACAGAGCAATCATTGCCGATGAAAAATTAGCATGACCTCTGTTAGCACGATGGCCTACACAAGTATGTCGATCCTTCCACTTCCTAACTTCCCACATATCGTCATGCGACCTTTGTGTAACTGAAACCTCTCACTTACATTCCCTCGCCTTTTCAGCGTCGGTGGTGCTGATGATGTATGCCCCTGTTACTGTCGTTCCTGCTGGAAATTTGCATACGACATGCCACATTCTTAATTTGCTCTTGACGACCTTAAACTGTTTTTCATTCCACAAACTCCACATAGTTATAGCAGTCTTCACATGTAGCTTGGAATCAAATTTTGTTCCCAACACAATCCGATGCGGCGCATTCTCATCCCAATACAAAAGGTTGTGTTCATTACAACCAACATCATCAGATACTCCAGAGGGACGACTTGGTAATTCACGAAAGAATCTAAACCCCCTAGGATTGTACTCCGGAAGTGGTTGTTCACCTTGCATAACAGGTTTACATGGTACTATCTCATCATCAGAAATACCATCAACATCATCAGCACCATCACCATCACTGAGATCGGGGTCTGGCTCTCTCATATAGCGGCCTTGGCTCACCAAGATCATCTGCAACATCGACCTCATCGTTCAATCCAACACCAACATCTACAACATCTCTCTGCTCATTCATACTACGATCAAAGCTCATATGCTCCACCCTCGCAGATGATCCAATACCACAATCAAAGCTCATTTGTTCAACCATCGTAGATGATCCAATACCATAATCAACAACTGGTGGGATTTCTGAACTCTTCACAGGTGAATACTCAACAAATAATTCAATACACCCACTTGAATTTTGAGCATTGTTGAACATATACATCACACTTTCATCATTGCAAATCACAGAACATGTATAACTCATACCGGAAGCAAAGAGTATACATTGTCTCCATAATAATTCAATTGTGTGTTGGTTCATATCTATTCTCATCGCATCACATATCTTTGCTACCAATTCAGAATAGGAAACACATAAATTTAATATGATGGAACTCATCGCACGAGGTGGTTCATAACCAATACCCATATGTGGTAGTTGAACTACTCTACCACCCCAATACAAACTCACAAATACTTGCATGATTTCTGCATCAAAAACATTTAAAACAACAATTATGGACATTTTTCCTACAAACCCTAATTTTATAAATTTGGTAAAACTAACAAATGAAAACAAAATAAACATGAATAATGATGAATGTAGCTAAATTGATGAACAAATTACCGGATCTTATGGAGATAACGTTGGAAATCGCCGGAAATCGCCGGAAACCCGAGAGAGGAAATGGAATTGTATTATGTGCGCTGCTTCTGCCTTCTGTGCGTTAAAAGTTGACTGAAAGACGCACAACCATTATGCGTCTTTCGTTAATGACGCATAAGCATTATGCGTCTTTGAACGACGCATAACCTGTGCGTCATTAACGAAAGACGCATAAGGGTTGTGCGTTTAATTAATAACGACGCATAACTCTTATGCGTCACTCCTCCCTTCAGAATAAATCTAATCTCCTTCATTAAAATGGAATTCCATTAGTTGGCTATAACAAAAAAAAGAAAGAACTCTGCCATATTCCCATTCAACCAAACTCTCCAAATTGGGCTATACTAATTTCTTGGGCTCAACCAAACAACTAACTCTACCCACCCACTCATGAAAAGCCCATTTACCGCATACACCTTAAAATAATTTTTGGGCCTACCAGACATGCCCTAAGAGTCCTGGTTCATTCTTTTCATAAATGGAAATAGATCTCACGTTACACTAACCTCATTCTGCTCACATTTTATTATAAACTACTCCCTTCGGTCCCTAGAAGTCTCATTTCACTTTTACTATTTTTGGCAAGTAGACCCCTCATTGCACTAACTTAATCCACACATATTTTATTATCAAATCAATATATAAAAGAAGGATTTACATATCACTAACTTTTTATGTCCCTTTCATATACAAATTAAAACAATTTTTTTAAAACTGCGCCGATCATATTTTGAAACTTCTAATGGGACCGAAGATAGTAATATATAAAAATTAGACTCCTATTCTATTTTTTCACCAATTTTCCTTTAAATTTCTTAAAATGTGTGTCAGATTTAATTGAAACTTCTAATGGCGAATTTCTACTTATGGCCATATATAGATAGAGCTTCCTAGATTGGGACGATTTTTTTTAATTACGGCTTTGTGAGAGGCGCATAAGCCTCATGTGTCTTTCACTTTAATGAGAGACATGAGCTTGATGCATCTTTCACTTAAAAAGATTTAGAGTCCAAAAACAACAGAAGTAGCAAACGAACGCATGAAGCTCATGCATTTCACTAAAGACATAGTACATCTCTCTCAAAGCATGAGTCAAAAAACACTACCCGGATTGGTATAAAGACCCAAAAGTAGAATTCCCCCTACTCGTAATGTGAACAGAGGGAGTACAAATGTATAGTAAATAGGTTAAAAGCAAAACATGTTCGATCCACGTACCATTTCGATGGATTCTAATAATCTCACGATTCAGCTAACTTACCTACAATTAGTAACACTGGCTTAGAATCTGAATACATCTTGTACACTCTGGAGAGAGAAACTCTTCGATGATGAAACTCGATAACTGTTGGAGGTAAACTCTTTCCCATTTGCTTTATCTTTGATGATGAAACTCGGTAATTATTGGTGGTAAACTCTTTCAATTGCAGAGGTGAGCGAAAAACAGAGTGGTATTATTATTTCAATTTTGGGATCGAAGCCATCTGCAGTTTTATAAGTCTAGCTTCAGTTTTGCCTCCGCCACGACAGCGAATATGAAGATGTTGGTGACAAAGGTGAAGAAGCAGCATTGCATTTTTTTAGTTATAATATACCACTAGTATTCATTTTGTAGTCGACAAAAATCCATTACCAAGTGGAAGTACTATGTTTTAAACGAGGAAACAAGCATTTCCTTCGTGTAAAAGAAGCATTGAACATGTGCATATTGACACCGAAGCATAGTACAAAACCATAAATTAAAATTGCCCAACAACTCATGAATATATTATCACAGACTTCAAAGTATTGTAAAGCCGCAATAATAAATAAGCATGTTGAAAGTGAAACAATGTACCCTCCTATTACACAGGAGAAACAGAAAAACTAATCAAAACCGAGTAGCCACAAATATAGTCCAACCAAAGATGAACAATACAAACTTGATAACAGTAACCGCTCACAGCCTGTCCTCAAACTCGGAGAGAGGTGTCATGTTCTCCTTCAAACCCTTCCTCTTGCGAATATCAGTGACGAGGGTTGAAGCCTGGGTACCTGGTTCAAGAGGATCCGAAGCCATCATCTCCCAGTGATCAAACACACATTGCGGGAACGCCTGTCCAGAGGTTGCAGCTCTCAGGGTACTTGAGAAACCAAAGGATTCGATAACTGGAAGGTACGCCTTGATGTTGTAGAGAGGAGTGCCTGGCCTCTGCATTTCCTCAAACACATGACCACGCTTCTGATTCAGCACACTGTATATTCCACCAAGAGCTTGCTCTGGTGCCTGGATCTCGACAAGGTACACAGGTTCCAAAAGCCGAGGCTTTGCTGTAAGCTGGGAGGCATAGATCACCCTCCTTGCAGTGGGAATAACCTGCCCACCACCTCTGTGAATAGCATCAGCGTGAAGAACCACATCACAAACCTCGAAGCAAATGCCTCTCATGTTCTCTTCGGCCAATGCACCTTCCTTTGACGCCCATTGGAAACCAGCAACAACAGAGTCCTTGATTTCATTCAGGTACTGCACTCCCTTACACATATCCACGACCATGTTGGGACCAGTCGTTTCAGGACCAAAGCACCAAATTTTCTTAGCAAGCTCCTTGTCCCACCCAAATTCCTCTGCCAAGATCTTTGACCGAATCTTGGGATCATCCCTTGGACCAATGCGCCCATCATCAATGGCCTCGGCCAAACCCTCTTCCATCGGCCTTGCCTCCATGTACAGCCTGTTGTGCTTGTTAGGTGATTTGCTCATAACTGTACGGCTTGACCTCTCCAGGACAGTCTCACGGAAGGATACAACAGGATCAGATTTTACAATCTCAGCACCGCCCATAAAATCATCCTGCAAGTCCTTCAAACATATCTCAAGATGCAGCTCTCCAGCCCCAGCAACAATATGCTCACCAGATTCCTCCATGGTACAGACAACCATGGGGTCAGATTTTGCCAAATGCTTCAAACCTTCAACAAGCTTTGGTAGGTCAGATGCAACCTTACACTGCACTGCGACACGAACCACGGGTGAGACAGAGAACTTCATGGCTTTGATTGGATGAGCATCTACTTCTTTCTCGTTTGTCAGGGTAGCATTCTTGGTGATGAACTGATCCAGACCCACCAAAGCAACTGTGTTACCACAAGGCACATCTTCCACAGTTTCCTGCTTCTTACCCATCCAAATCACAGTTCTCTGAACACTCTTGGTGTACAAGTCCTTTTTCTCACCAGGAACGTAGTTCGGTCCCATGATTCGGACCTTCAAACCCGTCGAGACTTTCCCAGCGAACACACGGCCGAAAGCAAAGAACCTACCTTTGTCAGAAGCTGGAATCATCTTAGACACGTACAGCATGAGAGGGCCATTAGGATCACAGTTTCTGATAGCAGTTGCATACTGATCATCCAGAGGTCCCTCGTACAGGTTCTCCACACGATACTTTTGAGCTGTGGCTGGTGAGGGGAGATGGAATATCATCATCTCCAACAGAGCAGAGCTGGCAGGGAGCCATGTCTGCATAACACGCTTCATCAGAGCTTTCCCCATCAAATCCTTCTCATCGGACTTCATCGTTATGCCAAGCTTCTGCAACATTGGCCACAGCTTGTCTTTCTGGTCATTCATGCAGGTGTTGATGATCATTTTTATGGGTTCGTAGCAGAACTGAACAAAACCACGTTTGCAGGTGGCAGATCCAGTAGGCTTGGTGGTCCACTTCTTAGTGGCTGGGTCAAAGAAATTCTCTCCCCAAAGCCTTTCCATCATCTTGGACTCATCAACACCAAACTTGGCTGCATACATCTTAGCAAAGTTTGTCAAAGTAAAAGCCCAGCCGTGCAGACCAGCAGAAAAGGCAACAGTCCCTTTCTCTGGGTAAACCTGAACATCACCAAGCAACGGATCCTCATATGTGGCCATGATGACATTGGCATTTTCAATAACCCTCTGGAATGTCTGGTATGCTTCCTCTCCGTCGACTTGGAGTTCAAGGAAACATCTGTCCATCTTGTTGACAGTCAAGACGGGCCTAATTCTTTCACCGAGTGCCTGTCGAAGGACAGTCTCAGTTTGGACGCACACGCCTTCAACACAGTCCACCACCACAAGAGCACCATCAGTGATACGGAGTGCAGCAGTCACTTCAGAAGAGAAATCAACGTGCCCGGGAGAATCAATAAGATTGATGAGGTAATCGTTCTTGTGGCGCTCTCCCTTATAACTCTTCAAGGACTCATCACTCATTTGATAGTACAATGAGATACCGGTCGACTTGATGGTGATACCACGTTCAGCTTCATCAGCTCTAGTGTCTGTCATTCTAACATCCCCAGCAACCTCTTGGGCAATAATTCCAGCAGCAGCAACAAGAGAATCTGTTAGGGTCGACTTTCCTGCAACAACAGTACAAGTAAATGTTACTTCAACTTTCATAGTAGAAAATCACAACAGGCAATTCATTCATAATGGAGTTGATTGTAAAAAGAAATTATATCAATAATGCAGCCAGCTTACCATGATCAACATGGGCAATAACAGACATATTACGAATGTTATGCTTGAGGTCCATAATGGCACGAAGCTCATCTGCTGTGAACTTCACCTGCAAAATTGAATCGTGTACTCAACGTTAGATCATATCACATAATCTGATAAATAGGTTTCAACCACAAGTGATTCCTTCCAAGTACCATTTTGACTGATTCTGGTAGTCTTCACAAATATGACGAATTGCCTGCAAGCAGCAACATAAAAATAAATGAGAATCTAAAAGCATGTGACTATGAGCTCCTGCTAGCAATGCTCAGACTATCACAAATCACAGAAGAATTCTTTTATATTATGAAACACTACACAGTCAAAACATAAAAATGAAAAACATTATAACTTTTTTAGTCACACATATCCTGAAAAAAATAATTTATAAACGATTTGAACAAGACACAACTTAGCTGCATAGCACATATGATCATCCTATGAATCAATCGAAGAAACCTAATACTATTAGCCAACAAGCTGCCTAACTGTTAGGCGGTCATGCATACTAGATTTTGTAACTAAAGAGTAAGTGTGTTTATTTTAGCAAAACAGATATACAGAAGTGATAAAGTTTATAAGAGAAAGCTAGAAACAGAATTGAAAACAATTTCTCGATCCATACAAAAATGAAATTCGTGAAGTAGCCGACACTTGAGCAAATCAATAGATATCTAAAATATACTGATGACCAGACAAAAAAAAACATAAGAATTTTTTTTAAAATCAGAAAAGAACTTGCATCAAATTAAAATATCTGATCTAATAAACTTTAAGCAATAATCCGTTTGCTCAGATTCAAATTAAACCGTAGCCGATAAAATCGAAGCATGAATCAGAACACACACATAAAATTTCTTGTTAATTTAATGAAGAAAAGTAATGATTGAGAAAGCTCACTTGAAATCGGAGGCTTAGAAACCGCTGAGGCTGCTGCAAAGAGTGTGGGAAGAGGCTGACCAGTGGAGTGCGTGGCGTTGGAAATCCTCAAACCCTAATAAAATGAAAAATTGCAGCTAAGGCCCCCAAGTAGTATATTTTACTTCCAAACTGAACCCTACACGACAACTTTATAAATTTTGGTGTCACTTTCATATTCAAAAAAATACTATTGGTTATATTCTACGGAATATTCGGATTTCATGAGTAGACTTTCTTGGCTGGCAAGGCAACGGAGTCATGTGGGCAATGGCGGATGCATGAACTAAATATCGTGGATTGAAATCGGACTCGAACCAAACAATAAAAATTATATTAAAATAATTTTTTAATAAAAACATAATTTAATTAGTGCCAATGAGTACTTTTTATGTGAGAACAACTTATAGTTTTTTCTATCAAAAATTTGAAAATACAAAAATAATGTTTGAAATGTTAAATTATAGTAGAACCAAATATTTCAAAAAAATTAAAAAATGTTACTTATATTATCATCATTAAATTCAAGTAATGTGCTTAGTTTAAATAAGATAATTTATTGAAATATAATATACAAATTATTCACAATCTTATTAAAATAGGTATCAAAATAATTACTACTACTGGGCATATTCGAAATAAACAAGTCTATACATCTATACCTCTATAAAAAGGGGAGTTTTGGGGTATTTATGAAAATGCCATTTTATATTAAAAATTATAATCTATTTGAATTTTTTTTGTTATTTGTGCATAACCGTTTGGTGTATGTTAATCATTGTAAAATTTCATTTATGTGTATTAAATTAAATAAAATTAGCTTAGCCGTTTAACATAAATATGATATTTAAAAACTGTTATAAAATTAGCTGCACAAAATTAATGAAATTAATAGGTGAATTGTTGATTGATTGACAATTAATTATATTAATGAGGGCCAATTTCATTTTTAATTTATGGAATTGATGAGATTAATGAAAATAGTGGTATTTAAATAATTAAACGCATAATCAATAATATAATGGGAATAGTGGTATTTAAATAATACGGTACATGTTTTGAGCTTTTTTCCAGAAAATTGAATTTCCATGTTTTATTTGAGCAGTAGTAAAAGTGAACTAAACGTCGGTTGACTTGCAACTTTAGTGGCTCAATCTTTTACATTGTTCTACTACATTTCTACTTAGTTAATTGTACATTATAAGTTAAATGCACATATTAAATTATATGAATAAAATATAAATAATTTAATTTAATTTGTGGTCATATTTATTAAAAATATGGAAATGTACATTGGTTTTTTTTCAAACTTGCTATATCCATATATATATATATATATATATAGGGGTGCATTATAATGATAACCTCAATTTCCGTAATAACCCTATAACTAAATCTGGACCACACATTTTTAAAATCACGTGGTCTAGATTCAAACTTAGATTTACTTCATAAAAAAAAGCGCGGGGTAAATATGTCATTTCGCTCAAGATAAAATTTACGTATCCAAATTTCGCTCATTTAATTTCTGAATTTCACTCATTTTATCAGTCAGTCAAAAGTATCATTTTATCAACTCAGAGTATCATTCTATCCGGAAAAACTATCATTCTATGCAATAAACCTAACATATATCATTTTATCATTTTATCAGTCAGTCAAAAGTATCATTTTATCAACTCAGAGTATCATTCTATCCGGCAAAACTATCATTCTATGCAATAAACCTAATATAATCGGCACAATACATAATATACAAACCTACAAAGCAGTAAACGTATCATTTTATCAACTCAGAGTATCATTTTTATAAGGTTACTGTCATTTTATCCGCTTAGATTATCATTTTATCAGGTAAAAGTATCATTTTATTAAACAAAAATGTCATTTTATACACCAAAAATACATATCATTCTATCGGCTGAAAGTATCATTCTACCCGGTAAAACTATCATTCTATCGGCTGAAAGTATCATTCTATCCGACAAAACTATCATTTTATGCAGTAAACCTAACATTTATAAGCTAAAAGTATCATTTTATCAACTCAGAGTATCATTCTATCCGGAAAAACTATCATTCTATGCAATAAACCTAACATATATCATTTTATCATTTTATCAGTCAGTCAAAAGTATCATTTTATCAACTCAGAATATCATTCTATCCGGCAAAACTATCATTCTATGCAATAAACCTAACATATATCATTTTATCATTTTATCAACTCAGAGTATCATTCTATCCGGCAAAACTATCGTTATATACAATAAACATATCATTTTATCATTTTACGTGATATTTGGCGAAATTCAGAAATTAAATGAGGGAAATGACAGTTTTACTCCCGCGTTTTTTTATGAAGTAAATCTAAGTTTGAATCTCAAAACTATCATTCTATGCAATAAACATATCATTTTATCATTTTACGTGATATTTGGCGAAATTCAGAAATTAAATGAGGGAACTGACAGTTTTACCCCCGCGCTTTTTTTTATGAAGTAAATCTAAGTTTGAATCTCAAAACTATCATTCTATGCAATAAAGCTATCATTTTATCATTTTACGTGATATTTGGCGAAATTCAGAAATTAAATGAGGGAAATGACAGTTTTACCCCCGTGCTTTTTTTATGAAGTAAATCTAAGTTTCAATCTCAACCGCATGATTAGAAATATGTGTGGTCCAGATTTGGTTATAGGGTTATTACGATATTTAGGGATATCATATGATCACGACTATATATATATATATATATATATATATAGAGTTGTGATCAAGATAGAACCATTCTTAAATGTAGAACCAATCTTAAATGTAGAACCAAGGCCAAATTTGGATTGAAAACATGATTAGTGGGGTGGTTAGTGGGGTGGTTATAACCGATGCATTGTGATTATGTATGAAATTTGATCTTGACCATCATTTTTCCTCATCCAATGGATGAAATGTAGTTCTAGGTTATACACTTTAGATTGTTTTGTATATAAGACAACCTTATATATATATGTATATATATATATATATATATATATATATTTCTATATTTCTATATTTATGTACAGTTTTCAATATTATCATTATATAATAAAATTTTCTTATGTCAAATTTGTGACACAAATTATTATAAACTCATCATTTGTATATCACAACTTTATTTTAATAAAATTCACTACTTTAATCAAATGTATTATTTATATTTATTATTAAATACATTATAATTTTAGACCCCATATAATTTTATTATTTCAAAAAATATTTCATATTTGTAGAGAATAAAGTGAACCGTGCATAGCACAAGTGTGGTACTAGTAAAGAATAAATGCTGACGTGATTCAACTAAGCTATTTAAATTTTTAACTAGGTAAATACATGGGAAAAAAGAAAATGTGATGACTTATGATTATTGCATCTCAGTCTCTCTTCTCGCCGACGATAAGCATGAACTAAAAAGAGCATCTTCTCCCCCTCTCTGCATTCACGGTGGCTACCTTCATTGTTCCACCTCCATATTCCAGATGTAGTCGATGTCTCACCGCTCATCTCTTGCTCAGTCTCGTTGTCATCTCTCTCTGCGTGGAATAGGGGTGGATTCATGGATGTCGTAGGGTCGGAGGCAACTTTCCAGCGGCACTCTAGGGGCGGTGGTGGGGGCGGCCGACTCCACCCAACCCCACCTGGATCCGCCGCTGCATGTGGGATCGGATGGGGTCGACCGACCCAACATTGGACAAAAGGGTACAATTGTACCCCAAATAAATAAGTCTTTATATTGCTCCCTTTGTCCGTGGAATATTGTCTACTTTTGTCATTTCGTTATGTCCGCAAAATGTTGTTCAATTTTTTTGTAAATGGAGCTCACTTTCCACAAACACATTACACTCACATTCTATTATAAAATTAAAATATAAATGTGGAATTTACATTCTACTAAATATTTCTACTCATTTTTCTTCACATTTCTTAAAATCCATGACGAGTCAAATGTGAACAACATTTCGCGGACGAATAGAGTAGAATTGAAATCCATTTTACAAGTTGTGTTAGTGGTATAGCGGTAGCCAAGTGTTTTCCTTAGCATTAGAGCATCCCCAACGCGCCGGGTTGAACCGCACCTGGGGGCCGGCTCCGGCCTGGATGCATTGTGGGGGGTAGTGGCCCGGTCTGGCGTTGCGAGCTCCTAGGCCGCGCCCCGTTGCGGCTCGGCCGGCATTGCGAGCGCTCGGGCCGGACCCAAACCCCTTTTTTAGTTAAAAATAATTTTTTTTCATGATTACCTATTTAAACTCCTCAACATTTTCATTCCTTCAACATTAGTTCTATGATTTTTTTTAAATATAATTGTTCAAAGTTTTCAATTTTTAGAAATTGTAATTTTTGAATTTTTAAGACTCTTAATTTTTAATTTATTTATAGGGTTTGTAATTTATACTTTCCAAATGAACAATATATAATTGTTCAACATTTCAATTTTAAGAGTAAAATAGTTTGAAGTTCTGAATACTGCAAATTAATGTTTGTGGCCCTAATGGGACTTATAAGGTTGTGGGAGTTGTGGTCTGGCATGGAAAATGATGACGTGGATGGGACTTGGGACCTGGATCTGAGACGGGGTTGGAGATGCTGTTAGACCTGAGTTCAAAACCCACACACTTTAGTTCTCTGATCAGAAATCTATTATTCTAGTTTTCATCATTTTTTAAAGTTTTTTTATAAATATTCTATTAGTCTTGTTTTCTTCTCCGTTCATAAGACATAGTCTTATTTGTACACGGTACGGGTTTTAATGTGAAAATTAGTAAAGTATAAAAGGAGAAAAAAATAGTTGAAGAAGAAGAAAGAGTATGAGAGAGATGATAAAAGTAGGTAAAGTAAGAGATATAAGTTTTCTATTTTTAAAAATGAGAACATCCCAAAATGGCAAATTATGACTATTTTTTTGTGGACGGAGAGAAGTGGGTTGTGTTACTGAATTTTACTAATTTGTGTTTCTGCAAATTATTGGTTCAGATGCTCTAGATAGTTATAACTATTTATCGCACTCCAGATCGGAAATTTTGGAGCCGCCACTGACATCAAACAGTAACTTTAGAGCATCTTAACCTATACTATACTCAAACTCATACTATCTCTGTTCCACAATAAGAATCATATTTTGCCATTTCAATCCATCCCACAATAAGAGTCCAATTATTTTTATCATAATTGGTAGTAGTAAATAGGTCACACACTCCACTAACTCACTTAACTCACATATTATTATAAAATCAATATAAAAAGTGGCCTTAAATTCCACTAACTTTTTCAATCCATTATTTTTTACATTTTAAAAAATGTGTGCTCACACCAAATGTGACTCCTATTATGGGATATTGATAGTTCTAAATAATCTCTATGTCTCACTCTAAGTTTGGATGTCCCACTCTAAAAAATGTGTGCTCACACCAAATGTGACTCCTATTATACACCGTTGTAGTGTTTATGCTTTTTATCTTTGAGATTATACTTGTACGTATATTGCTTCTTACAAATATTAATTATAATTTTTAGGATTAAAGATGATAATACCTTCATTGCACAAGGGTCAGTGGATCAAACTGGAGTGAAGCATAGTATGGAGTTTGGTGATCTTGATGTCAAGTCTATTAGTGATGTTGTTTGTTTGGAGGTATTGAAGGGTTTAGGTTTAAAAATTATTTGTTTATAAATATTGATGATGAGCAACTCTGTCACCCAATGTGTTCACTTTTTAATTATGATATAGTTTATTTCTGATCTTTGTAAACAGGATGGCTCTTATTGGGTCTTTGGTAAAGTTGAATCAATTAAGCCTCATTTTGGAGAGTGGTATTATCTAGCATGCAAAACATGTGTTAAGAAAGTTAGAGTGTTGGATGACAAGAAGTTTAGATGTGATTTTTGCATCAAGAATTATGATGTTGTTGTTAAAAGGTATTTTTAAGCTTCTTGTTTTTTCTCTTACTTAGTTGTTGTTTATTATTTAATGCAAGAAGTTAATTAATTTAACATTCTCTTTCTCTTATTTAGGTTCAGGTTTGTTGTCAACATTGTTGATGACACAAGCAATGCATCCCTTTTGTTGTGGGGTAGAGAAGTTGTTCAACTAATTGGTAAAAGGGTGACTGATTTGATTGGAAGCAATATGGAGGTAATAAAAGAATGAACTCAAATCAGTGTAATAATTATACATCAGAATCATAGGTTTTTATTTTTTAATCATGAGTGGCTGTTTCTTTATTACGGAATTCTGTTATGGAATATATTCCTAGGAAAATTGAGGAGCTGCTTTTGGGTCAAGAGGTGTTGTTTAAGGTTCAAAGCAGGAATAGCAAGGAGTATTATCGAAGATATCCATATACGGTTAACAAAATTTGCAATATCCCAGATATTGTTGAGAAACATGTTCCTCTGAACATTGGATCACAAGTTCTGAATTCTGATGTGAAGTTGGTGCTAATATTGTAGAGGTATTTTTTCAAATATTAAGTTGACCTATTCTTTCATTTTGATTGTAGTGGTTTGTAATTCACTTTTAACTTCTTTTTAGGTATCTGGTAAGGGCTTTGTCACTCCTGATTTATCTGCGGTTACTAAGGCAAATGGGATTGAATGGATTGCTGAAATAAGTGTGAACAGGTGCTTGGAAGATGAGTTTGATAGCTGTGATGATGTCTCATTTGGAAAGATCAAGAAGAAGATGAAGAAAGTGAATGTGATTGAAGAAGATGATGAGGCCTCTGTCAGCTACAGTCAGGACATCTCTATTGGTGATTAGTGTGGGAAAAACATAAGAATTTATGTGTTTTTTTTTATTTCTGTCTAACCTTTTTGAACTTATCAGAATCTTCATCTTAGTTTTTTGGTATTATTTAGCACTTTTAAGATGAATGTTATATGTATTCATGTCTTATGCTTTTTTTAATGAATTCTTCTTTTGGTTTACACTTATGTGTTCATAATTTGATCTTTTTTTTTGGTTGTGTGCCATGTATCAGATTTATCTAAGAAGTATTTTAAATCTTATATTAGATGACAGATAGGGAGTTATGGTTTTGATATTAAATGAATTGTGTCTAAGTTCTACAGATTAGGAATATTTACTTGGTTTTTTTTTCAACACTTAAATTTAGCCTTATGTTTAATTTTTCCTAAGTCTTAAGAGATACATTCATAGAATAATAAAGATACTTGCATAGTCTATATTCTGGACAAATTCTTCAAAAACTTTTTCAGTTTTTACCTTTTCTAATTATCAGAAAGTATAATATGGAGTAAAATCTTCTATAAAATAACAGATAGGGAGTTATGGTTTTGATATTATTAGAAATGTATTTAATTACTACAGATTAGGCATTAGACTTGGTTTTTTTTAACACTTGTAAATTTAGCCTTATTTTTAATTTTTAATTTTTCCTAAGTCTTCACAGATACTTGCATAGAGTATTACACATACTTGCAGAGACTATAATCAGAGCAATATAATCATGCAAAGCTTGAAATTAGGAAGTTATTTGAAGAAATTCTACATACATGTATCACTAATTATTAATCCATACATGTTAGTATAGTTTGTACTAACATGGATTCTACAACACTTTTAAATATATTGTAATACCCAGTAAAAAAAAGAAAAAAAAATTAATTATTTATTCTAAATTTGTAGTCATCTACTTGGTCAAATATATTTCTCTAAACCATATCACCAAACGATTTCCCCATATCTATACTCCCTAAATCTCTCCAACCACCAAATCCATCAATATCTATTAGTTTTGCCTATATATATACAATCAATGCCACGATATTTCTACACATAAATTCAATACCAAGCAAAATCGAGAACTAAAATTTAGAGAATGAACCGAGTTGGAGAAGAGAGTTTTCTGCCTCCTAAGAAGGTAATCACCGATCAATTCCCAGCCTTGAATTCTTTGCATTCATTTAGAATAATTCTGAATCATCATGTTCGGATAGTATATTCCGACGTATGTTTGACCGACCAAACGATCTCATTTTGGCACGAATCTTTAACTGAATAAATTTTGAGATGTCTTCTGTGTTGTGTATAAATTTCAGCCTCTTTTGACGAAAGATAAATTTTAAATGAATTTTTAAAGTTAACTGCGCAGTTCTGTCAGAACTTGTGTTCTCACCCAGAAAGTTTCGTATTTTGTTTGACCAACCAAATGACCTCCCTTTGATGTGATTCTTGAATTAGATGAAAATTTGAAGTGTCTTCTGAGTCGTGTAAAAGTTTCAGCCTTATTGGACATTAGATGAATATTTGGTGAATTTTTCAAATGAACTGCGCAATGCTGCCAGAATTTTTATGTTCCGATCAGAGAGTTGCATAAATATTTTGATTGACCAAATGATATGATTTAAGTGTTAAATTTTAACTGGATGAACTCGAATGTGTCTACTGTGCTGTGACCAAAATTTAGCTTCATATGAGGTCGGGGCGATTTTTGGTGATTTTTACAACCAACCGCGCAATTCTGCCAGTTTTGTTGTTAGGTGAAGATATCACTTGTTGCTAAGTTTTAATGAATTATATGATGCATGTATGATTTAGGAAGGTATCCTGGCATGATTATGTGTAACACGTTGAGAAATATTGTGGCATGTTTTTCCTTATGTTGATGAACGTTCGGGAATGGACAATCTAAGAAAACGATGAAAGGAACGATAGGACATGCATGATAATTGTAATAATGGAAAACCTGATTGTGTGGTGATATTGACAAGGGTTGTTGCACGTACGAGGGTACCAAGAGTAAAAGGTTGCGTAAAGTCGTGATTGTGTGGTATAAGCAAGCGAGGTGGGCTTTCTTTTTAGATTAGGGCAATGCCCAAAGTATATTTTTATGTGAAAATGATATGAATATTTGTCATGTCGTGTTTTGTTTTATTCTATGGAACCTATCTGATGTGGCTTTTGCCATCAATGGATAATCGAATTCGGGTCTGTCTAGGGAGTGAGTCCCTATTCAGGCTAGTGTACACCAATGGGGATCGTGAGCCGTCTTTTGGGTCGGCCGGTCTAGTGACTTGGAATGTGGCCACGTTCCTTGTCATCAATGGATCAGATATGGTAGACATCTATGGGAAAATGGTTGATCAACCGAATTTTACGATGGAAATGATTTTAGTGTCTTGGGCGATTTCTAAAGTTAAAACCCCAAGGTCCACTCAATGGTGGCATGATAAATATCTTTTTATAAAATGTTTTCGGCATGAGTCCACTGAGTGCATCAAGTACTCAGCCCTGCATTTCTTTTTAAAAATGTGCAGGTTGAGCGTGACGGGTGCGGTGTGGGTTGAGCAAGACCGTTGAAGAAATTTAAGTGTCTAGAATGTGTCATGTCTTCACACATGGCATATTCCTTCTCTCAATTGCTTCCGATGAGTGTTGTTTCTTTTGAGTTGTTGATCGTTGAGATACTCTGATTTTATTCGAGCTATTCCCATTTATTTCGGGCTATGGTTGAGTTGCGTTGTTTTCCCCTTTCTTCCCCGCTTCTTTAACCCTCCCCTAGTCGCGATCAACCGTGTTTTCTATCCTTAGAAAATGCGGGCGTGACATATATGTAATCCATTTAAGATCTCTGTCAGACATTCTTTGGTTTAACTTAGCATATGCATTATTAGTCAAAGAGTGGATTAACAAGTTCCTTCAAGCAAACCTAACTTAGTTTTGATTCCTAACATGCATAATTAGTTAACTGTGAGGATCATTTTTTCATAGGAATACCTTAAATCAAACATGCCTCTTTCATCCATAGTCTTCTTCTTCAAATTATGCCTGATATGTTGGCTTACATCATTTAGGTACCTATTCAAAGTAAATAACTGCCAGTTTGAACAAAGGAATTACCTTTAGAATCTGTGTACATATGCTTAAAACCTATCTGTTCCTAGAATTATACTTCATTTTAAAACTCATTCTAAATGCATAGAAGCAGTTACTGTTACATAGTAATATGTAAAATTTTCTATCATTTTGATAATATTTAGAAGTATATTAGCCCAATTTAAACCCATTCCAACCCCTAAACCCTAGGATTAGGTATGTGAAAGGTCATTTTGGAATCTGCGATACTTTTTAACTTAACACCTTTTTAAGAACACATTTCTTTAAGTAATTCACTCTAATCTTTCTAGACATTGTGTTTTACATATTTTAGGTGTTTTCAATGAAAAAATTGAAGAGGTCTGCAACATTAAAGAATTGTTCCTATGAAGGATTATCAACTGAAGTTTCAGGTATAGATTATACCTTTGATAATTTGGATTAGTTTTGTGTTATAGCTATCTTTCCGTCCTCTTTGTGGCTATTCCATTGGTTTTCAATGTTCATTCTGTCAAAACCAAGTATAAGTACAAGTTTTTGTAATAAAATTTGCATTCTAATATAATAATATCAAAGAATCTATTTTTTTTTCTTCTTCTTCTTCTTCTTCATTTGAGCAAGTTGAAAATTATCAACAGTTGCAGTCTTTTTATATTGCCAAACCACAAAAAAGTATATGATGTGAATCATATATTCCATTGATGCTTCAGTTTTTCTTGGCAAAATCTAGAAAATCCTCAAAATTTTCCTCTGTAAAACAACTTTTCAATCCAAACTTTTTTCAGTGATATTCACGTTTTCAATCCCTAACTTTTTCCACTATTATTCCAATTTTTTTGGCCAAAATTTGCAAAATTATGTGTAGGCAACAAACTTGCATCAAACTTGAAAGCTAATATTGAAAATTTTGAGACAAAATTCATAGCCACAGTGTAGATCTCATAAAATAGAGTATGTCAACAACATCTATCATGTAAATATACCCAGGCAGAGGATAATTCGATTGTAAAATTAGACTTATCTCTTCAGGCATGCAATCCTAGGGTTTGGAAAAATGTATTTGTGGTTTGTTTCTGCACTTTTTTGGATTTCATCCTTGAATCCCCTGAAGTGTTCCATTCTTTCTCCGATTCTGGAAAATAATTCATGAAAAATGTCAGATTCGTTCCTAATCTTCTACTTTTTTTCAATAAAAATTGAAATATTTGTATTGTACCTGTAATCGAAAGCTAAATCCTTCAATTTGTGTAGCATTTGCACGGATTTGTTGAGGTTAGGGGTTTCAATCATTCCGTCTTCGATGAGGTTGTATAGATTTGGTTTGTGTTGGGCTAAATCGTTGTCGAATGGAAGGAATCGCGTCGAGAATGAGGGAATAATTTCTAGGGTTTCAGAATGAAAATGGGGGTCGTTTAGCTCCAAATCTTAGGATCGTTGTCGGTAAGTGTAGAGAGCGTGTGTATTGTGTCGTCGATGGCGACGATTTGCTGGTCGGCGCAGGTTTTTCGGCGGGATAGAGGATTGGATTCGATGCTAGGGTTTCCCAACCAAACGGCGCCGACATCTGTTTGGAGTAGAAAAAGCCTTTTATATGGCTATATAATATATGGTTTATTTCCTAAGTGTATTAATTTGATTAGTTAAAGTCTAATTAATTGAATTAATTTCCTATTAATCTAAGGCCATATGTTTGGGCTCTCTGATTGGGCCTTTTAATATGGAATTGGCCAATTTAATAAATCCGTTTGGGCCACTTATTTTCTATGTTTGGGTATGTTAATTTTTATTGGCCCTTTAGTGTATTGGCCTTTATAATTATTATGTAATTATGTAATTATAATTAATATTTTTGTATTAAGCCTTAATATTTTAAATGTATTGTATTTTTTGGAATTTATTTATTTAGTATTTGTAGTTTAAAATGAGTAAATTATGTCTTAATGAAGTTTTTTATTCATAGTATAATGTAATATAATATAGAAAAAATTGACAACATTTTGGTTAAAGTATATGACATTTTTTTTTCTTATTTGAAATTTTTACTATTTAAGGAGTATTTTCTAAAACCTTATAAGAATATCTTGGTATTGGTTAGCGTCTTATTTCAACTTTTATATAATTTTTTTATAGTTAATAAGAATAATTTGGTTTGTATATATATTTAATAGAAGTATTTGTTGAATTATTTTTTCTTAAACTCATATGTACTAAATATTTTTTTTGAGCAATTACTATATAAAGAGTATTTTCTAAAACCTTATAAGAAAAACTTGGTATTGCGTAGAGTCTTATTTTAACTATTTTAAAAAAATTTATAATTAATAAGAATAATTTGGTTTTTATATATACTTAATGGAAGTATTTGTTGAATTATTTTTTGTTTAATTCAAATGTACTAAATATTTGAAAAAACCAGTCTTTAGTTATGGGCAACTTTACGTTGCTATATCTAGAGTCACAAGTCGTGAAACTTTAAAGATTTTGGTTTGTGGGGACGAGAGTGATAGCAAAAGTGATTATGCACTTAATGTTGTTTACAAAGGAGTTTTTCAAAATGTGTGAATTACTGGTGTTAGAGAGATGTTTGTAACGTTTTTGTTAAGAAGATGTTTGAATTCTATATTTTGTTGTTCGAATTTAAAATGAATTATTTAATTTCTCACATTTATTTTATTTATTTATTTCCTTCTCTCATGTCTTTTCGTTACAATGGATTGATTGATTGATAAATGTAGAAGTAGAAGTATATTTTTTAAATCTCTCTTATTAATACAATATTTAAATAGTTTCTATTCTTTATTTGAAATAATTTTTACATCTTTTCTATATATTCCTTATTTTGATTTAATTAATTTTAAATATATTTTCTTATTTTTTGAAAATTATTTGGCCGTGGTAAAACTAGTTGTTCAAAAGGATGTAGTAATTGGATCCACCACCATTTCTTAACGGGCCGGGCTTCGCCTCCAACCAGCAGATCCTGGGCTTCTAATACCCCACAGTCTTATGGATTTAAATTATCTTATTCAAATTTCTTAAACCCTACAATCTCTCTCTCTGAAGAAAAAACAATGGCGGATTTTGAAGATGAAAACAACAGAAATGGCGGCAGTGACGCCTTGGAGAAGCCGCGGACAAGGCATAAGGGGAAGCACGACAAGGACAAGCCCTGGGATGACCCCAGCATCGATCATTGGAAAGTCGATAAATTTGATCCATCATGGAACGAGGGCGGCATGTTAGAAGTTAGCTCATTTTCTACTCTCTTTCCTCAATACAGAGGTAGCAAATTATTCCATCTGCTACTTCATATTTTATTTTTTTGCTGTCGAGTAGCTGTGGTCGACTGCTTCTCAAGCTATACATGATTTCGAATTCTAAATTTCTGTTTACTGGTGTGTATGTGAACTTATTGTGTTGTGTTTTAAGCTAATTATCAGTAAAATGCCTTAGCTTGTGAGAATTTTACATTAGAGGGAAGCGACGGCATATACATATCGCGGAATTGGTTCCTAGGGTTTTAAAATTGTAAAGCTGTTTAGCGACGCACATATACATTAAGCTTGTGAATTGGTACCTGTGGTTGTATTGATATTGTTTCTCTCCTTGTCTACTCTTATAGAAAAATATTTGCAAGAGTGCTGGCCGATAGTGAAAGGTGCGTTGAAAGAGCATGGTGTTGCTTGTGAATTAAATCTGGTAGGTTACTTGCTTCTTTTTTCTTTTACCCTCTTTCAGTTGTTCTGGCTTTGTGATTTTAAATTGCTTCCAAAAGGCTGGTGTTATTGCTCACATTAAAAAGTGAGTGCAAAGGGCCAGTTTGGAAGCGGATTGATGATCCACATTTGTTCATTTATTCAACTTGTTGGATGGCATGTATTGCCAGGTTGAGGGCTGCATGACAGTTTCAACAACCAGGAAGACAAGAGACCCCTATATAATAATTAAGGCTCGAGATCTCATTAAGCTTTTATCACGAAGTGTTCCTGCTCCTCAGGTCAGGATTATTCTTACTCTTTCCCCCCTTAGTTTAGAGATGGCCAAATGGTTCAAACTGGGAGTTCTGGTTTCATTGGAAAGAGCAACCGCAAGTTAGCAACGTATTTAGACTTAGCATATGTACACATTAATTTGAACATTCTCATAAGAGATTTGCCTTTAAAATACAGGTTAATCTGTTTAGTTGCAAGGGTATCTCCACCAACTAAAGTATATATACCTAAAGTTTTAGTAATGTTGCATTTCACTATTCTATTTCTTTGGCCTGTGCATAGTTTTGTCTGTTGATTTAGTAGGAATACTGTTCTGTTCATTCATTATTGATACAATGGCTAGGTCCCTATTATTTGTACATAGTATTAGCATGATTAAAGATTAAGTATTTGCCAATTTTTATTGTGTACTCAGCCTACTATGCTGTTTTTAGGGTGAAAAAAAACCCAAGTTCACAGCCCACAGGTGAAGAAAATTGTTCAAATAACGAACCTTATAGTTTATGAATAATATTGAGGGGAATACTTAACTACAATTGTCGTAATGCTAATATAATTTTATATGCAATTAAAAAATATGAATGCGTTGAAAATTGTTAAAAGATCTAAAGCTAGATAAGATTTTATTGGGCTGTGGCACCTTTACAAACTCAGTGGCAGTTGGGCTTGCTGCTAAATAAAGGAGGAGAATTGAACCATGTCTTAGAAATTTAGATGGTAAAAAGCTTTGATTTGCTGTAGTCCTTTGAATTCCTGAAATTTAAGTGGTCATGCGTGATATCTTACAGGCAGTAAAGATTCTTAATGATGAGATGCAGTGCGACATAATCAAGATTGGGAACTTGGTCCGCAAAAAGGTTTGTTTTTAAGTCTAAGCTCAAATACTACTCATAGAGTTCAGCTATCTCCCATAAGTATGACCACACACTCATATTGCCCCACCCTCCTTACTTTTGGGACTTGTGGGATTAATAAAAATAAATTTACCCTGAAAAAGACGCAATGGCTATTGAACACTCAGCGGTGAACGACTAAATGTTGTGAAAGACATCATATTTTGAGTATCTTCAGTACAGTCTTGTCAAAGTCCAAATTGACCCATTGCTCATGTGCAGGAACAATTTGTTAAAAGAAGGCAACACTTAGTGGGACCCAATTCTTCTACCCTAAAGGTATCTCAGTTCGATACTACTTGTTTTTCTTGGTCTACTCGAAAGAAATTATGATTGACTAAATAAATGAACACAATGTTGTTAAAATATATTGTGCCAAAGACTACTATTGTCTTTGTAGCTTATTTAACCTACCTCTCATTTTGATGCTTGCATTACGGATACTTGCCTGTTTTTGTTTCATGTACTATACCATTACTGATATCTGAGTGTGGTTGGTGAAATGCAGGCACTTGAAATTTTAACTGGGTGCTATATTCTAGTTCAGGTCATCATTTATGATCTCTTCATGTTATATTATTATTTTAATTAACCAAACTATCAACTGAGCAAGTCAATACCATTCTCCATTGAATGAGCAGGGGTCCACAGTTGCAGCAATGGGTTCATATAAAGGTCTAAAACAAGTTAGGAAGGTTGTCGAAGAATGCATTCTGAATAAAATGCATCCAGTATACAACATCAAGGTAAATGGCCAAATATACTGGTGAATTCAATATAATCAGCTACTTTGCACTTGATGAGGAGGATCTGATGCTCATTTATTGTATTTGTACCTCTTCTTTTGTGACTGAAGATCCTAATGATGAGGAGAGAGCTTGCTAAAGATCCTGCTCTTGCAAATGAGAATTGGGACAGATTTCTTCCGAAGTTTAAGAAGTATGCATCTGTTCATCTTCGCCTATTAGTTGCATGTACTATATGGCTTGAGCCTTTTACTTCAGTACAGGACTCAACCAATTCCTTATGTTTCATCTCTCCTAGGAAAAATGTCAAACAGAAGAAAGCTAAGGCTAAAGATAAGAAACCTTACACACCTTTCCCTCCACCACAGCAACCTAGTAAGGTGAGTTGATGTGTCAATTATTGTTTCTCTACTGTACTTATTTTTTCGTTTATTTTTTGCTCAGAACTCCTATTGTATTAGCATAGAGTAAAGTGTGCTACTATCATTTGTGATTAACGTAGATACAGTGATCTGTCCATTACTTGAACAGAAATGAAACATCACTACTGCTGTGAGCCTGCAACCCTTAGTGTGTCACTGTGACCTACTCTTTACACAGTATCCTTGTCATGATACTAACATGTCCGTTGAATGAACTTTTAAAGCTAGAAAAGGAACAATATTTTTTTTTCGCTAGATATGATCGTTATGTTGTTGTTTGATCTTGCATGTCTTCTTATATATGTACGTTTGTGCGTTCCTTTTTTTGGTTGCATGTGGGGATTTTCAAGATTTATTTCATGGATTAATTTTTCAATATGAGTAATATCAGGTTGATTTACTGCTGGAAAGTGGAGAATATTTCTTGAGTGATCAGAAGAAGCAAGCTAAGAAGTGGCAGGAGAAGCAAGAGAAACAAGAAGCTAAAGTGGCTGAAACCAAAAGGAAACGGGAAGAGGCATTTGTTCCTCCTGAGGTTTGTATAGGAACACCCTTTTGTGCCTCTTCATTATGGTGTATATTTGTTTTTAATGCTTGATTGTTTGTACAGGAACCTAGCAAAGAAATTCCAAAGCATACTGATGACAATAATGATGTTGCTGCTCTTGCATCTTCTTTGAAGGTAAATGACCTCTATTATCCTCTTCCATTTTATTGGCATTGCGAGTTTAAGTTGAGATGGCATCATTATTTATGCCTCTATATATTGACTAACCTCTGTTCTTCTGGAAACCGAGTAGGCCTTTCAAACAAGAATTCAGATTACCGTTAATATAATATTTCGAACTTGCAATCAGTTGACCAATGCGCTGCTTCTTGTTTATAATAAGAAGTTGTGAACCTATATACAAAATGATACATTTACACAACCCAACCCTTACCCCCCAAGGAAATAAAAGAAGATGCCAGATCTTTTGTTCTCGATATGAGGATGTCAAGACTATGGTGTTGATATCGAACTCGGTCAGTCAGTTTGCAGTGAAGGATGATTATGAATTCGTTTCCTTATTGTTTTACAGAAAAAAGCAAAGGATTTTAGCAAACAAAAATCTGCTGAGAAGATTGATGCAGCGTCATATATTGCAGCTCCTAGTGGCACATCTACTAAAAAGAAATCGAAGCGTTCCTGAAGATCTAGGATGTGCTTATGTTATATTAATCTGTTGTAGCTGAGCTAAGTTGGCTTTTAGCCTTCACTAACTCATTATACTCGTATTGTTGTTAGTTTCATTTAGTTGTTTCTTAGCTTGTTTGTAGTTTCTTTAAGCTTTATCACTCTTCATTCCAAGCTTCGAATTAGTTGAAAGAAAATATTGTTGGTAGCTTGTTTATAGTTTCTTTAAAGCTTCATCACATTATTCTTTCACCATGTTTAGTGTTCTTAAGCTCTATTTATCTTCTTGATGAACCTTTAAGTTTTAGCTTTTAGTTTGGAGTTTCCAATGCATGTTTAGGTAGTTTAATAAGTCTGTTTCTCTTGTATTTGTAATTGTGTTGCAACCATTTAGTCTTTTCTCTCCATAATTTCTGTGCGATTTAAAGCCAGCTTATAAAAGTCAAGTTCTTGCCAATTAGTTGTAGGGTTTTATCATTTGGTTTTGCACATTGGATAATAGCCGTTTGGTGACACAAAATGCAACAAATTTTCACATCTAGTTTGTCTAGTGAACTCTCTCACCTCCATCACACGCCATTTTCAAGTCCCATTAGCCTCCATTTCAGATTTAGCTAATTAAATCGGCTTTTAAACCACCTTTTTCCTTCTCACTTTTCTACTTTCTAGTTTTCTTTTGAAACAACACTTGGTTTATTTTGAGTAGCTTTTTAACATAGTTCCGTTTGCATAATTTAGGTGAAAATATTCGTGCATGGTCTGCACTCTCTCTTCTTACTCTTCCTATTTCAAAAAAGTTCTTAAGGCTAAAAAATTCTTGTCACTATGTCTGAGTTGCTCAGTTTGTCAACTTATACGGTGCGTGTTCCAATTTAATTGCTTCCCTTTAATTTCACTTTATTTGTACTTTTAGTTCATGTAGTTCTTAGTGTTATTTATATTTCTTATTTCAATTTCAGCCTCTGATTTAAAACGTGATGGCATCGCCTAAAGTCTTAAGTGTAGTGATATAGTATAATGGATACTACCGTTCCTCGTGGGTTCAATACCCTAACATACCATATTTTTTTGAAAAATGAGAACTTATAAATATTGTTCAAGAAAGGAACAAGTGCACATGACACACATCCAACACCTCATTCTTTCAAGTACTTATATGTCCAAAAGTGAAGAAAAAACTTGAAAGCGTTATTTATGAAAGTAGAAATTTTACAGCCACTCCTTCATTAGGAGGAAACTTGAGATAGTGATTCATGTTATGCCCTTAATGTCAAATAGGCGTCAATGTGTCACCTCAACTTCAACCATAGCTGGTAAGACTTGTACAGTGAAAAATTCACGTAACCTAAAGGCTAAAGTTCATGTTTTTAAATACCACAGTTTTACTTTGCAAGCAAAATCAACTTTTGACTAAAATTGATGGTTCCATACTACAAATTCTATGTTACTCGAGAATCAATATAAAGGAATATATGTTACATTGCCCTAATGTTTTACCCATACTTAGAAAATACGTCCGAAATCCTAATCTTTTTTGTTGTGAAACGATGACATTTGACATGGATTAACTCACCACATAGCAACTCTCATCCCCCTAGCCAGTTAGTTAACAAGCTTGTTAAACAATCAACAAAATACGTTAATGTGTCAAACAAGTACATACAAGCCCAAAAAGTAACCGAGCAAACACCAGAAATACTAATCCAAAAATGACCAAACACCACAATTACTTGTAATAGAAGTATTGTTAAGTCGGTAATGATAATAAGCATATTGGAAATAAAACAGTCACTAAGAATCAGCATACGCCAAAGTTTTAATCTTAGTAGACGATTCTAAAATGTCACGGAATAAATAGAAAAACTAGAAACAAAACCGACTAGCGATAAAAATACTCAAGAACCAGAGATGTGTAGTAAAAACGATACAAACTTGATAGCAATAGCCGCTCACAGCCTGTCCTCGAACTCGGAAAGAGGAGTCATATTCTCCTTCAAACCCTTCCTCTTGCGAATATCAGTGACGAGGGTTGAAGCCTGGGTACCTGGTTCAAGAGGATCCGAAGCCATCATCTCCCAGTGATCAAACACACATTGCGGGAACGCCTGTCCAGAGGTTGCAGCTCTCAGGGTACTTGAGAAACCAAAGGATTCGATAACTGGAAGGTACGCCTTGATGTTGTAGAGAGGAGTGCCTGGCCTCTGCATTTCCTCAAACACATGACCACGCTTCTGATTCAGCACACTGTATATTCCACCAAGAGCTTGCTCTGGTGCCTGGATCTCGACAAGGTACACAGGTTCCAAAAGCCGAGGCTTTGCTGTAAGCTGGGAGGCATAGATCACCCTCCTTGCAGTGGGAATAACCTGCCCACCACCTCTGTGAATAGCATCAGCGTGAAGAACCACATCACAAACCTCGAAGCAAATGCCTCTCATGTTCTCTTCGGCCAATGCACCTTCCTTTGACGCCCATTGGAAACCAGCAACAACAGAGTCCTTGATTTCATTCAGGTACTGCACTCCCTTACACATATCCACAACCATGTTGGGACCAGTCGTTTCAGGACCAAAGCACCAAATTTTCTTAGCAAGCTCCTTGTCCCACCCAAATTCCTCTGCCAAGATCTTTGACCGAATCTTGGGATCATCCCTTGGACCAATGCGCCCATCATCGATGGCCTCGGCCAAACCCTCTTCCATCGGCCTTGCCTCCATGTACAGCCTGTTGTGCTTGTTAGGTGATTTGCTCATAACTGTACGGCTTGACCTCTCCAGGACAGTCTCACGGAAGGATACAACAGGATCAGATTTTACAATCTCAGCACCGCCCATAAAATCATCCTGCAAGTCCTTCAAACATATCTCAAGATGCAGCTCTCCAGCCCCAGCAACAATATGCTCACCAGATTCCTCCATGGTACAGACAACCATGGGGTCAGATTTTGCCAAACGCTTCAAACCTTCAACAAGCTTTGGTAGGTCAGATGCAACCTTACACTGCACTGCGACACGAACCACGGGTGAGACAGAGAACTTCATTGCTTTGATTGGATGAGCATCTACTTCTTTCTCGTTTGTCAGGGTAGCATTCTTGGTGATGAACTGATCCAGACCCACCAAAGCAACTGTGTTACCACAAGGCACATCTTCCACTGTTTCCTGCTTCTTACCCATCCAAATCACAGTTCTCTGAACACTCTTGGTGTACAAGTCCTTTTTCTCACCAGGAACGTAGTTCGGTCCCATGATTCGGACCTTCAAACCCGTTGAGACTTTCCCAGCGAACACACGGCCGAAAGCAAAGAACCTACCTTTGTCAGAAGCTGGAATCATCTTAGACACGTACAGCATGAGAGGGCCATTAGGATCACAGTTTCTGATAGCAGTTGCATACTGATCATCCAGAGGTCCCTCGTACAGGTTCTCCACACGATACTTTTGAGCTGTGGCTGGTGAGGGGAGATGGAATATCATCATCTCCAACAGAGCAGAGCTGGCAGGGAGCCATGTCTGCATAACACGCTTCATCAGAGCTTTCCCCATCAAATCTTTCTCATCAGACTTCATCGTTATGCCAAGCTTCTGCAACATTGGCCACAGCTTGTCTTTCTGGTCATTCATGCAGGTGTTGATGATCATTTTTATGGGTTCGTAGCAGAACTGAACAAAACCACGTTTGCAAGTGGCAGATCCAGTAGCCTTGGTGGTCCATTTCTTAGTGGCTGGGTCAAAGAAATTCTCTCCCCAAAGCCTTTCCATCATCTTGGACTCATCAACACCAAACTTGGCTGCATACATCTTAGCAAAGTTTGTCAAAGTAAAAGCCCAGCCGTGCAGACCAGCAGAAAAGGCAACAGTCCCTTTCTCTGGGTAAACCTGAACATCACCAAGCAACGGATCCTCGTATGTGGCCATGATGACATTGGCATTTTCAATAACCCTCTGGAATGTCTGGTATGCTTCCTCTCCGTCCACTTGGAGTTCAAGGAAACATCTGTCCATCTTGTTAACAGTCAAGACGGGCCTAATTCTTTCACCAAGTGCCTGTCGAAGGACAGTCTCAGTCTGGACGCACACGCCTTCAACACAGTCCACCACCACAAGAGCACCATCAGTGATACGGAGTGCGGCAGTCACTTCCGAAGAGAAATCAACGTGCCCGGGAGAATCAATAAGATTGATGAGGTAATCGTTCTTGTGGCGCTCTCCCTTATAACTCTTCAATGCCTCATCACTCATTTGATAGTACAATGAGATACCGGTCGACTTGATGGTGATACCACGTTCAGCTTCATCAGCTCTAGTGTCTGTCATTCTAACATCCCCAGCAACCTCTTGGGCAATAATTCCAGCAGCAGCAACAAGAGAATCTGTTAGGGTGGACTTTCCTGCAACAACAGTACAAGTAAATGTTACTTCATCTTTCATACAAGAGGATCAAACCAGGCAATTCATTTAGAATGGAGTTGATTGTAAAAAGAAATTACTATCAATAATGCATCTTGCTTACCGTGATCAACATGGGCAATAACAGACATATTACGAATGTTATGCTTGAGGTCCATAATGGCACGGAGTTCATCAGCTGTAAACTTCACCTGCACATATCAATTTGTACTTAATGTTAGGTCAGATCAGATAATTTGATAAATAGGTCACAACCGAAAGTGAATTTGGTCAACATACCATTTTGACGGATTCTAATGCAATTCAGCCAAATAACCTGCAAGCAGTAACATACAAATAATTGAGAATCTATAAAAGGATATAATTATGAGCTCCTGCTAGCATGATGGATAAGTAGTTATTGGAAATATATACCACAAATTACAAAAAATCACAGAAGAATCCTTATACTTCAAGGATGAAAAAAATAAGAAAATTCCTTAAATCTTCATTCAAACGATTTGAGCAAGACATAACTTATCTGTAGAGCACATATGTTTATCCTATGAATCTAACAAACAAACATTGATCACCCAGCATGCTGCCTAAAAGAAAGTTGGCACATGAATGGCTTAATAATTCCAAAAATATAGTTGATGTCATGCATACTACTGGATCTTGTAACAAAAGAGAGATTGTGTTCATTTAAGCAAGGCAGTAATCAATTTTATGAGAGAAAACTGGATACCGAATTGAAAACAATTTCAAAATCGACACGAAATGAAATTCCAGAAGCAGTCGACACTTCTCCTCCTCATCAAATAGAAAAACATCTAAGAAATACTTATCACCAGTTAACAAAACATCCAGGAATAATCTAACATCTTGCATCAAAATAAAAAAAAAATCTGATCTAATAAACTAGAGGTAGATTCAAACAGATGAAAATAAAACCATAGGCGATAAAATCGAAGCATGAATCACATAAGACACGCATAGAATTCAAAACTAACTCAAGATCAATAAAGCAACGAACTGAAAAAAATTAAAGAGAGAGAGAGAGAAAAACTCACTTGAAATGAGAGAGGCTGCAAAGAGAGCGAGGGAAGAAGCTAGAGATATAAGGTGTGTGGCGGTGGAATTCCCCAAACCCTAGTAAAAGGTACAAATTGCAGTTAAGTCCCCAAATAAGTTCAATTTTGCGAAATGTGGGAAGTTTCGTTGTCACTTTCTGCAAAATAGCAAAGAGATGCCCACCGGTTCCGGTTCCGGCGGTTCCGGTTCCGAACCGGAAGGTTCGGAACCGTGGCAATTTTCCCGAACCGGAACCGTCGCAATTCGGGTCGCGGTCCGGTTCAGGTTCAAGATATTCCGAACCGGAACTGTCACCGAACCGGCGGTTCGGGGCGGTTCGGAACCGGCGGTTAACAGGCGGAACCGCCAGTTCGGGCACGTATATCAAGGCATTAGGGATGGGGCCGACGGCGGCAGCTTTTCAGCTGCAAAACCGACCGGTTTCGGCGGTTTTTTTGCGGTTAACCGGCGGTTAACCGTGAAAACCGGCGGTTTTGCCCGGAAACCGGCGGTTTTCCGCCAAAACCGCCGGTTTTCCGAAAATTCAAATTTTTTTTCCAATTCGAATTCTTCCATAAGAGTTTCTCTCTTCAATCTCCCAATTCTCTCTCTTTGTCTCCAATTTCTCATTTGTGCTATCGTGCTTCCATTTAATTACGCAAGTGCTACTTTTATTACGCATTGCTATACACTTATACTTGTTCCCGTAGTTCTATAAGTTGTCTTTCTTTCTCAATTGCTAAAACAAAAAAATATATATTATTCCATATTTCAACATTTCTACATAGCAATATGTCATCATCCCGAGAACTACGTGGACTTTGATTCCTCAATAAAATTGTGGATACGTAGGCAACTCAACTTAAATTTGAAAAGTTTAACTTTGAAAGTTTAAGTTGAGCTCAAGCCCTTTTCAATTTCCCGCCCCATTTCATGTTTTTTTTTAATTTACGTTCCCGAGTCCGACGACACTTGTAAATTATATTACATTGTTGTATGTTGTATACTTGTAGTTGTAGATGTATATGTATTGTAAATTGTAATGTATCGTTGTCCGTTACAACTCAAACTCAATAAAATTGATATCATTTTCTCCTTATTCGTCGTATTTCTATTTGAATTATACATTGTCTTGTACTCTTGTTCCAAATTGTTGTATAAATCCAAATTTCAAATTAAAAAAAAAAAAAAAAATCGAACCGCGAAACCGCCGGTTCCGAACCGGAACCGCCTAAACCGCCGGAAGAACCGGCGGTTCCGAACCGGAACCGGAACCGCCGGTTTTCGAACCGGAACCGTGAAATAGTCTCACGGTCCGGTTCCGGTTCCACCTTCGACCAAACCGGAACCGGCGGTTCCGAACCGGAACCGTCCAGTTCCGAACCGGAACCGTCCAGTTCCGAACCGTGGGCAACAAGTACATATAAAAGTATGTGATTGATTTCTATTATTTGGGATATTCGGATTTTATTCGTGGGTTTTCTTTGGGCCGCTAAGGCACTGTGGGTGGGGCCACAGCCCTAAAAAGTTTTGTTCTCATTTTTCTTTTTCTTTTTTTGTTTTTCTTCTATACACTAAATCATTAAAATTGTGATTTTATATGATTTATAAAGCGTGTAATACTAGTAGTTAATATCATGAACTGAGACAACTTTTATTTTTCCCACAAACTTTGAGATCAATCGCTAAAAGTATAAACTTTGATGGATTGTGCAAATTTTCTAACCTGATCCAATCCAATTTTTTTGGCGAAATTCTAATGTGTTATGTAGATATATCTTCTCAAATATGTCAAACTTATATGGGCCCAAAATGACGTCATTTTGGTCTAACTATTCAATTTTACATTAATATTTTTTATATATTTTATTTATAGAAATTATGTTAGGAAGTTATTCATCATTGAATACTATCATCTATACATATATAAAAGTTGAGTTTTGGGGCATTTTGGGAATTAAAAATTTTGGTTTAGGATTATAATAAATTAAATGAAATTATAATGTGTATGGTTTTTATTAATGTTATAATACATTAATAATTTAGGGGAGTGGAAGTGGAAAAGTTATAAATTGTGACTAACGGCTGATTGCCTTTAATTTTAATTAATTTGATCACATTAAGAATCATTCATTGCATTAATTTCTTGAAATTTTGAAACGTTTACAATGATAATATAAATTGTATGCTTGAAAGTTGAAACATTTACAATTATGCAAAAAATTGAACTTTCATAATGATTAAATAAAATTAAATATTATTAACAATGATTAAATAAAATTAAATATTATTAACGAATATGTAGTGTCACCTATCAATCATAATATTAAATGTGCATAAATATCATTATGAATAGTATAAATATAGAGGAGTCTCGTGACTATTTTTTTGCCTATAAATATGATATTTTGAAACTTACTATCCACATATTCTCAAGCTTGGTATTTTTGTTCTTATCATAAAAAAGAAAGGTTCCACACCTTGCTAATTGATCGGGAGCCTTTATTCGGTTATGATAACTCAAGCTTGATATTTTTATTCTTGTCATAGGAAGAAAGGTTGAAAGCATTGAACTATTTCATACCTTGCTCAATGATATATAGTCTTCCACAATTTATTCGGTTATCAAAATTCGTTGCATATATTTTATCTCATGAAATCAAAATCAATGTCTATTAGTTTATAGTGTTGATCGTGTGATTTGTTGTTTTGAGGTTCGGTGATGTACTTAAAGAACAAAGGATTTTTTTGTTTAATTTCAGGTTTATTATTTGTTGTTATTTAGTGTAGTTCTAATTTTTTTTTCGACAATGTTGTTAGATTATTCTTTTAGTTATAGGGATGAACCATTAAGCTATTCATCGAATAGGCTCCAATTGCCCTTATATATTATTATTATTATTATTATTATTACTATTATTATTATTATTATTATTATTATTATTATTATTATTATATATAGGTTGAGTAGTATGAATTATCAATGCTTTTGGTAAATTGAATGTATTATAGTTTATTTTGTATTTAATTCTTATTTAATGTTTGGATTTTAATATGGTCTAAATCGTTTAGCTAACTGTTTTTATAATTTATTACCCGGTGTCAATATTTTAAATTTATTGTTATTAAATGTATAGAATATATAAAAAGTAGTAATAAGTTCATTTGAATTTGTCTAACTTTGATTTAAACCTGTTTATTTACATTATAGAATTTTTATATAGAAAATATTTCATGAGATGTTATATTTTCACCTCTAATATACTCCCTCCGAAATTATCTTATTTGTGGACGACAAGAGTTTTAAGGAGAAATTGGTAAGTAAAAGAGATTTGAGAAAGGTAGATAAGGGAGAAAAAGAGAGAGAGAAAAAGTAAGAAACGAAAGGAGAAAAAATGGATAAAATATGAGTTTTATTTTTTCAATGGTAGTACTATTATTTTATTTTTTTTAGCACATCCTAAATGACAAAATATGACTATTTTTCATGAACGGGTGGAGTAGTATTTTTAATTATTATGACATGTTTGTTTGAGCATAAATTAGTGTTGTAATAATTATAAAAGGAACCTTATATTATAGGTGATCGTTTTTTCTTGGAGTAGTATTTTTAATTATTATGACATGTTTGTTTGCGCATAAATTAGTGTTGTAATCTATACATATATAAAAGTTGAGTTTTGGCCATATTTTGAATATTTATAAGTTTTGGGCAACATTTTAAAAATTTAGAAGTTTCGGTGATGATTGTAAAATGTTACAAAACGTTTCTGTAAATTTACTTTTGTAATTGCTCAATAATGCAAATTAATCACAATAATGAAATCACATAATGACTCCCTACAGTAAATGCCATTAAAAAAATAATGTAGACATATGTAACTACCGATGGTGTGGTGAAATGATTAAATTTGATGACTTTAGAAATCTATGGCCAAATCAATGTGAATACCATTAATACTACAATGTAACCCATATGTAACGCCGATTATAGTGTGATTATGGTATAGTTAAATCATTCAATTTAATGATTTATGAGGAGTTTTCAATTTATCTGTTTCTTGACTTTTCAAATATATGACTAAATTACCAATTCAATCACAAATTTTGGAATTAATGTATCCAATTGATTAAATCACAAATTAATAATCATTTTAATTATTATTGATTAGCTATAAAACGTATTTTTGTTTATAGTGGAACTTAAAAGGTTTTAGAAATTATTGGTAGCCTATAGTTTTTGTCTATAAATACATGTTCTTTTATTGTAGAGTTATCTTTTCAGTGTAAACATTAGATAAATTTCAAAAGTGCTTCCTCAAAGGATTCAACTCCCTGCAACGGTTATTAGAGACAGATGAGGTGGAGATATAGCCCTGTATAAGGCGAAGAGCCGAAGAAGTGAGTAAGAAGCTCTGGAGAGAGGATTGTGTAAGAGAATGTGAAAAGAGAATAGCACTTTTATATCTTATTTTGAGGATCATTCTCTATTTGAGTGTTTTAGTTCATATTTAAGTTTTTTCTTAATGTTAGTTTGTTTTATTTTTTGTTAACAAATTTAGTAAATTCACCATATTAACATCCCAATTCAATTCATAATTAAGATAGAAAATCCAAATATAGTTTTCGCTTTATGCATTAAAAATCAAAACAAAAATTATAACATGATTTTATAGCAAATTTATGTTATTTATAATAAAAGTCCCGTATTTTATATAACCATACATGCATGAGTTTCGACAGGTGAGAACTAAGGGGTTGTGAAATAAAGTGAATCTTCTAACATGAAGAATTTATTAGAGAAGGCGAAAAGAGAATAACATTTTTAAATCTTATTATGAGGATCCTTCTCTATTTGAGTGTTTTAGTTCATATTTAATTTTTTTTAATGTTAGTTTGTTTTATTTTTTGTTAATTTTGTTTGAATGTTTTCCATCTTAGCCATAATAGTTATTTTTGCTCAAACAAAGAAATCAAAGAAGCTGACTATTTATTTTCATAGTTTTCATGCAAAGTAACTCCCATTTGAGTAGTGGTTGAACTTCTACATACATTTGGTTCAGATTCAAAAAATTTTTATTGAGAACGGTTAAAAATTTCTATGCCATTTTATTACTACTTTAGTTTATAATAAATTAAATTGGAATCACTAAGAGTCAGTAGAGAAGAATATAAAAGGAATTAGAATGCCAAAAGCTACTAAATTTTCTATAAATACCAATTCTGTTAATTAAAATTGTAATGACCGTGGTGGAAAAAAAGTGTGGTGATTCTCATGTGTTGCTGCCTCAGACGTGCTATCGTCGTCATGAACTGAAGGTTTCACGACGATAGTCCAGCAAATGCGTTGTTGGAGGAAGAAAGAAAATGAACATTACTTCTGAGAAGATTGAGAAGTTACCGGAAATAACATATGAAGCATGGAGGAGTTGCTGGAAATTGCAGGCGGTGAAATGTGGAGAAGAAGATAGAGGAGGAGATTATGCTCAATTTATTTAATTTACATTTTTGTAATTTATTTTTGTTCAATTATTTGATGTTAAGAAATTACTTATCGGTGCCTTTGGGGTTTAGCTGTTTTATGATTTTGGGTTTCTTTATCTTATTTCGCTCAATATTCAATTTTTAAATTTGGCAATATTTATTAAATTCTATTTATAATAAATTGGTTTGGCACAATCTATCCCTATAATTATGGATTAATTAGATTAAATATCATGTGTTATTTGAGTGTTTAATAGAGATAAATCAGTTGTAATCCATCCTTATAACTATGGAATTCAAATATGGACGGAGTATTAGCATTTAATCACAAATTATAAAATCGTATTCATGAATTCATTTAAAAATTAGAAATAGTTCTAGAATGATTACTTGAGTTGAGTTAGTTGATTTTTTGGTACAATATTATTAATAAAAATTGTAGTACTAATTTAAAATGATAAAATAAAAAATAAGCATGTGTTTAACAATAAATTAATTGAAGATGTACAATGCAAAATAAAATAAATTATCTCAATACATTACATTAATCTAGATTTTCAAAAGAATGCGTAGTTAGAAGTTTTGAATGGTGATAATATTTTAAAAATTGGACCGGCTATTGTGTGAACAGGCAAATAGAGGATTAAAAATCGGACCAGTGTGTGAAAAATAGATGCCTCTACCATAACTTTTCACTTCCTCCATTTATAATATAAAAAAATGCTTTTTATCTTCCAAATTCAAAACCTATAAAACATCCCCTTTAAGTATGCTAAATAGGTCAGAAAACTGAATATTAAATTTAAAAATTGATTAGCGTTCAAAGCTATAATGACAAATTTTTTTTTCTTATAATGTAGGTAGGGTAATATTAATTGTGGAATTTAAATGTTGAATCACAAAAGACATTTAAATGTTTTTATGATAATAGAAATAATAAATTATTATTATGCATATTTCAATAAAATTAGAAATTGGAAATATTTTTTTTTGTTTTTATGATAATTAGGCGAAGAGGAAGTGAGAAAGTTTATGAAAATTAATACTAATACATATCTCCATATAATTGAGATGGAGGTAACAAATTAGATCCAGGGATCAATGTTTAGCGTTTAGAGTTTATGATTAATGGTTTATGGTTCAAGTGTATCGAGCCATTCTAATTGATCTCAAATCTAGAAGCTAATAGGGTTCATGGTTTAGTATTTATGGTTTAGATTTAAGAGTTTAGTGTTTATGGTTTAGGATTCAAATGTATCGATCGAGCCACTCTTATTGATCCAAAACTCTCTTTTATATATGTATAGTGCACAATTTTTTTTTAAAAAAACCAGAATGTCATCATATTTTTTTAATTAAAATTGCACTTTCTTGATATGAGCATATAATCAGATTTACAGTCAATATTCAGGTAAAAAAACATCTACTATCACTAATGATTATCAAGTAGGCCGACCCAATATAAGATATCGAATACAGATCTAAAACTCCCAAAATAGAATAAGTGATCAACAAAGTAAAATTGAACTGGGGCGGAGGGAGAATTTTATTGATATTTGGCTCATTTGTTGGTCATGATGAGTATATTTTAAAGTTAAGGGTTTATGATTTAGGTTTCAAGGTTTGGGTTTTTAGTGTATAGGGTCACTATATTGCAATGAAATGAAGCTCGACTAGAAAGTGTCTCACATGTGCAATCTTAAATTATTGCAACGTAAACTTGCTCCTGCAGTTATAACTCAACGGTTAATTCATATTTTCACAGAATTAAAATGCTTTTTAATTTTAAGTCTGATATTTAAATGTTAAGACAGTTTATTAAAATGTCAACACAAATATGTGTTGAAATCTTAATGTGATCGTATTGACATTTTTAAGAAAAGTTAGCATTTAAACGCACTCTTGTGGCCATGTGGGGCTAATGTGATTGAAAAAGTATAATCCAAAGTAAGAGGATGTCGAATATTCTTTTGTTTATCATTTCACAAATTTTATTTCGCATAATGAAATAAATATGAAGAAATTAAAATGACCCGTGCATCGCACGGGCGTGATACTAGTAATTATAAAAGGAACCTTATATTATAGGTGATCGTTTTTTCTTCTCAAAATTTAATCAAATGTTGTTTTAAATGATTCCCACTCATGCATTGTGTATTTGAGCTATCCAAATATTTATAATTTAATAGTCATTCAAGTTTAATAGTATGTTGAAGTTGTATAATTCGTAGTTATTATATAGAGTACATATTTTGTTTATAATTTTAATATAATAATAATAATAATAATAATTATTATTATTATTATTATTATTAATTTACAAACTAAACTCAATGTTTTAAGCAAATAATTTGTTGATCCAAAACTAATTAACAGTCATACAACGTATGCCAACAAAAATGCCATTGTGAAGTATAAGGAGATTGTGGGGTATTTAGGAAATGCCATTTTAAATTTAAATATTATAATTTAGATCAAACTGATTATATTAATTAATTTACACTACATCATCTTATCCGGCAGTTTGTTTAGACTATAAATATAAATATTGTCGATGCCCCTGTTACTAGAATATTTATTTAATCTATTAAATTATGAAATGTATAGATATGTATTAGAAAAATCAGTTTAAATTACACAGGAAAAGAAACGGCTACATTTATAGAAGGAATGAAATGAGTGTTTTTGGCATTTTACTTTCTATCTCTTCTAACCTCTGTCATTATAATTGGGAATTAAAACTTTTGGTTTGGGATAAAACGTATGCCAACAAAAATGCCATTGTGGAGTACAAGGAGTTTGTGGGGTATTTAGGAAATGCCATTTTAAATTTAAATATTATAATTTAGATCAAACTGATTATGTTAATTAATTTACACTACATTATCTTATCTGACAGTTTGCATAGACTATAAATATAAATATTGGGCATGCCCCTGTTACTAAAATATTTAATCTATTAAATTATGAAATGTATAGATATGTATTAGAAAAATCAGTTTAAATACAGGAAAAGAAACAGTTGCATTTATAGAAGGAATGAAATGAACGTTTTTGGCCTTTGACTTTCTATCTCATCTAACCTCTGTCATTATAATTTTATGATTTATGATTTTTTAATTGTATGACTTTTCACATCTTTATTTTATCTATATAAAAAGAATAGAATTGTAGGCCGATTAGGTTTCTCCACTAATTAAAATGATGTCTCATGCTTCATTTTTTGCCCTATAAATATGACATTAGATGATTTGATCTATCCACGCATACCTACTTACCTTATACAACTCAAGTTTCATCTTTTTGTTCTTCCCATGAGTAGCAAGGTTCATACCATGGAACCATTCCACACCTTGCTTGATGATCTACAACTAACGAAAACCAATTCGATTATCAAAGTCCGTTGTATCCATGTCTATGAAGTTGCCGCTCTTAGAGATAAAACCAATATCGTGAGTTTAGAATGTGTGCTTCGGCTCATTTGTTGGTCATGATGATTATATTTTAACGTTAAGGGTTTAGGATTTAGGTTTCAAGGTTTGGGTTTTTAGTATATTAGGGTCACTATATTGCAATGTAATGAAGCTCGACTATGATAAAGTATAGTATTAATTTAAATGGATACAAAATAAAAAAAAATTACACACAATTTTGTGACAATATTATTCTGCGTCGGCGCTTTTATACTTCAAAATACAATTTTAAAACCGTTTACATTGGATTTGACTTGAGTCCATTTTGTGTGAAAAATATATAATATTCACTTCCACTAAAAATGACGAGTCTTTTGCAAATTTTCTAAAAGGAAAATATACTTTATATTTTTCTCTATTTTATTCTTTCTACACTTAACATATAAAATAAAACAATATATAATCTCATGTGGAATAAGAAATGTCCCACTTAGAATGGAATGAAGGGAATACTATATACTTTTAGACATATTTTGGGCCATATATCATCGCCCATATTTGCTCGCTCTTGGGATTGGGCCTATATCTATGGTAAACTTAATATGGTTTATACCAACAAAGAATGTTTTGGATATTTTGTTCCCATGGAGAACTTAATATTGGCCCCATATATATTTGCTGACACATTTGAAAAAAATCGAATAATTTTAAAATAAAAGTTAACTGCCCACGAACTCAAATTTTACGAGGCCTAGTGACAAAAAGCCCATAACTAGATGGGGAACTTATGCCTCTCATATTAATTTTAGAGTAAAAGATCAATTTTTGTGCTAAACATATCACCAAAATATAAATTTGATCCAAAACATTCACATTTTGAAAAATAGGTTTATAACAAATGGAATTTTTGTAGGAGTGGTATTTTTTTTTTACGGTTCCATCAAAAAACTAACGGCCATACCACTGTGCAATTAGCGTTGACCGTTAGTTTTTTTACGGAACCGTAAAAAAAGGACTACTTTGGCGACAAATTCATTTGTTATGGACCCGTTTTTTTAAAAAGTGAATGTTTTGAGCCAAATTCGTATTTTAGTCATATGTTAAGGACCAAAATTGACCTTTACTCTTAATTTTATTTAGATTATTCAGGTTGTTTTTAGTTTAAGAAATAATGCATAATCAACAGGATCACCATGTTTTATTTGTTTTAAATTCGGTTTATATTATTTAATTTAATCGTTTTTAAGTTGTAATTCACTGAATCTTTTTATGAGCTCCACATGAAAATTTGAACTTGAAATTTAGAGTTGCAACTCACGCACGTGCACGTCTATATTCACACTTGATAGATGCTCTTTCCGATTTTAAAAAACAACCAAAAAAGATAAGTTCGTGTTCACATTTACGAAACCTCTTATCAGTATTTATTTTACAAGTATAAGGTGATATTTTTTAGAATAACCTGAAAAACAGAAAGAAAAAAAAAATTGGTCCATATTTAATTAGTGTCTGGTTTTGAATGATTCCATATTCAGTATGATTATGAGCACAAAAAAATTTTATCCGCCAAGTTTGAATAGAATGGAATATTCACCTATCAGATTTGACCCATTTATTTTATTTGAAAAGTCCATTCAAATTTCAAACTGTATTTTCCTACACATAATATCAAATGATAAGGTTGGAAAGGTTATATAAAGAATTTAGGATACACAGATTGGTGACTCATCATTACCCCATTGACTATATAGGGAGTAGTATTTTTCATGACACTTTATTATAATTTCCTTGTCACGCTTCTATAAATAATTTTATAGTATAAAATTAATCAACCATTTTATTAATTATTAATTAAAAGTTCTTTTATGAAGATTATTTAATTGATATATTGTTTTTTTTTGTCACGTAAATACGAAAAATGGGGTGAGGTATCACAGTCATACAGCATAAAGCCCACAAATTAGGGTTTGTTTGGGAAACGTAAACAAGGAAAAAATTGACTTACATTGCCCAATTTTTGCAAGTTTTTACGTCTAGAATTGTCATCCTTTAGTTACGGAACCAAAATTATATTTTACCCTTTGGTTGTAGACTTCGTTGGATGTGATGATCCGATTAATATTCATCATATTGTAAAAGTGTGTCGTGGACAAAATTCTTATACTCCAACTAATTTGACATCAGAGGCAATTTTGGACTTTTTTTTTAATACAGAGAATCGATTACAAAGCAACGAACGAACATAAGAAACACCTATGAAAATTATAAAAAAAAAAGGAACAAAAAGTCAATCAAAAAAGTAACTTCTTTATACATATGATAAATTACTAATGAGTGAAAATATTGGGGATTAATAGAAACACCATACCGCTCCATGCTCACAATTTGGTTCCCATTGATGGTTTTTACACGACTTAGCCTCTTTTACATTTGTGCAATTTGCATGCGATTGCACATAAACGAACACTTATCCGTGTCGAATGTGGGCTGTAAAGGACTTTTCGAATGTTGTACGAGCGAGAAATGGATGGAACCGGAGATCTTGAACCCAAACACGATATGAGCAATCTAATTAGACAAGATTTATTAGTACTTAGTACTACAAAATAGCTATCTCAATCTATGTATATGTATAGATTGTGAGATGATACATAAAACAAAAGCATAGCCCCATACATTAAACATAAGATGGGCTTTAGACAAAACTATACAATATGCCTATCTCAACTCCCATAGCTTCTCAATTATTCCAATCTATTCTAATTAAACATGACAATAAACTCAAAAATATCTATCAGAATATAATGGATTAGCGCAATCAACAACAGATCGAAGATCCCCCCAATCTGCATGCCTCAGAAACTCATTAATGTCACTATACATACTGTAACTTGCAAAAGATGAATGATGATGATGTTGCACATTCATCAAGCTCTCAACACTAGTACTTGTCTCAGGTGTTACTATTTCCTTCTTTGTAAGCGGAGCGTTGAAGCTTATATAGCTTCCGCCGCTCCGCCCATCGCACGACTCCACGCTGCACGTCTCCGAGCTCGCGGAGGCGTTGCTTGGCCTCTTTGTCGCCGACATTTCCTTCCAGTCCGGCACGCACTTCCTGTAGGAGGTGCTGCGCTTTAGTATGCGGCACAACGTCCACACTTCCTGCATAATTAAATTGAGTCAGTGAAATGTGAATCCTGCTTTTGTACTATTAGTTTTATAATAAAATATAGTAATATAATGTCTATTCATTAAAAAAAAGTTAAACCAGGAAGCACAGTTCAATTAATAAGACGCTTTTCCTCTGTTCAATAGGTCAGGAAACAAAAAATCTCAAAACAGAAAATGGGACACATAGCAGGGAACATAGGGAGTATATATAATGTGGTATAAGAATGGTTGACGACTATTGGACTAAAAAATGACTGATTCAAAAGTATATACGGGTTTAAAAAGTTCAACTCCCCAAGGTAATTTTTGAATGATTTGAAGAAGGGTGATATTTTATGCGTCTGGAAAGAACTGAAATGATTATATAAGTATATTTATTGAACGATGTTGGAAAAAGAAAAAAAAATAATATTTATATAGATGCAAAGAGAGAACTGATATAATTATTAAAGTATAAGGGCTCTTACCGCTTCCTGTTTGGCCCCGGAGTCGTGGGGGCCGGGGAGGCGGAACTCGTGCATCATCCAATCAGTCTTGGTGCCCTTACCGGCCGAGCCGCGGTAGTAGACGAGAGACTTCTTGAGGCCAATGCATTCGCGGCCCGACGAATAAATAGGGCGATCGATCCCCGTCGCCTTCCAAAAACCCGACCGAGTCACCCTATTCGGCCTCATGCTGTTCTTGTACTTCCTCCCTCTTCTACAGAAGAAGTACCACTCCTTCTCCCCCGCGCCGCCGCCTCCCGATTCTGCAAAACCCCCCCAAATTCATCATCCATCAATCCCACAAACTCATAAATTTGATCATAACCTTTAATCAATTAAAAAAACAACATACTTGGAAGATCCCAAGGGTCGAATTTGTAGATATCGACGTGCTTGATTAGGTCGAGGCGGATGGGGCGCTTGTCGACCTTGCGCCGGAGATAGAAACCGACGAGCTCTTCGTCGGTCGGGTGGAACCGGAAGCCGGGAAGCTGCAAGTCTTCTTCCTCTTCCTTGGAGGAGAAAGTGATGCTCATGTTCTCTACTTCTTCCATGATTGAATCAATATGTAATTTATTTTAAACAAAGATGCATATATGTATATGTAGAGACAATTAATCACCTTTTTTCCTTTGGTTGAATTTTCTGTGTGAATGGAACTTAATTTCTACTTGAGGTTCACCTTTGATATCCTATGCATATATATATATACAATTTTAATGCATGGATTATGCCACAATCAATTATGTGTGGGCGAATATATAATATATTTTATTTGGTCAAGTCAAGAATATTGACTTGCGCCATCCATGGTCCTGATGTTTTTGATTTTGGAAGCTGGAAGAAGTCTTTAATTGTGCTCAATTGTGACATCACCAGCAATACTATTTTGGTTTTCAATTTCCACATTAAAGACCAAAATTGAATAGCATTATTTATTTTTCTGTGATAATTATAACATCAATATCGATCTTTGGTGCTACTACTAATTCAACCAACTGCCGACGCCACGGTGGAACTGGGATCGACTTCTATTTTTTAATTGGAAATATTTTACTAAAAGTTAGCCAATTAACTAAGAAGGAAATGAAATAATTATACACTAATCAATCCTAACTAAGTTATCCGAAAATATCAGTCTCACTAATTAAGCTGGAATACTTAATCTGATGTGCTAGAGTTTGATATAATACTTGAAAGTAAATTTTAGTTAATTCTTGTTAGATTTTGATCATTGAAATGGTCATAATGATCACGAAGCTCTGTCTGTTCTTTCTTTTTTCTAAAAAATGTGTACTTAAATCATGCACAATTAAAAAGGCATCGTTGGGAGTTTAACGGTGCGGCGGTGCCTTTGAATTGTTCAACTTCACAAAGTTAAGACTCATGCCAAGTTCATATTTTTTGATAGGAAAATAAAATAGATTCAAAACAATACTAGTATATAAATTTTTTTTATACAAAGAAAAGCTTAAGCCAAAGCAAATTGAGCAAGAGTCCGCAATAACAAACAAGCCCCTCAAGACCTCAAGAGATAAAACAAGAGAAAAATTGAAACCAAATTTAAATTAAGAGCATCCGCAGCAGTGCTCGCGCCGACGGACGGCGTCCGTGCCGCTGGCGCGGCACCGCCCTGCTCGCCGCTGGCACGGCGCTGCTCGATGCATCGAGCACGTCCGTGCTAGCGAGCAGCTGACGTGGCATTTCCTGATTGGCCAAAGGCAATGCCGTTGGCAATTTCTTTTTTTTTTAAAAAACGGAATTACGGATTTTAATTTAAAAATCCGAATAAATATAAAAAAATATTTTCCCACTTCCCAAAAAATTATATTCGTTTTCTCCTCACTTTTAATTTATTTTTCAATTTATTGCCGTTGGCAATTTCTTTTTTTTTTTTAAATCGGATTTTAATTTAAAAATCCGAATAAATATAAAAAAAATATTTTCCCAGTTCCCAAAAAATTATATCAGTTTTCTCCTCACTTTTAATTTATTTTTCAATTCCCCCCCCCCAAAAAAAAATTCATATTTTCATCTATAAATACCTTCACTTCCACACAAAAAAATTCCCACCACACTACACAATTCTCATCTAAATTCTCTCATCTTCTCTTATCGATTCTCAATCTTTCACTCTTACTTACAAAAAAAAAAATATCTGGCTCCGGCGATCACCCATCCGACTCCCGCGGTTGGAACCACGAATGGTTCGGCTCACAACCATTTCCTAGTCCGGAAACGCAATTTTCGGCCCCTCCTCAAACCCAAGGTTCTCAAATTCCAGGTGGCTACCGGCCTTACCCGGTGGACGACCAAGATGCCCCCAATGGACAATATTGGTGGGCACCCGAACCCAGATCGGGAGGGAGCGGCGACGGCGGCGACGGCTCTCAAACTCCTCATCTTCCTACTCCTACTCCTACTCCTCATGGTGTCCGCACCCCGTACACTCCGGCGGATATGGATCAATTATTCAAAGCCTATTTGATTATCTCCGAAGATCCGGATATAGGCACGAACCAAAGTGGGGATAGGTTTTGGTGGCGCGTCTCTCGCCGGTACAATGAAAACCGCCCGGCTTGAACCATCGAGCGCAATGAGAGTATGGCGCGCAATGTCATATTCAGAGCCAACGAAGAAATCCAAAAGTTCCAAGGGTATTACCTCCAGGAAGAGCAGTCGGCGGGGAGCGGTAGGAGCGAGCTCGACATCATCAGTGCCGCCTTGGCGACCTACCAATTCATACCGTTCAAGTACCTCAGCGCTTGGCAGGAGGTGCGTGTGCATCCGAAGTATAGGGGAGGCGTATCATCCTCCTCCAGCTCCTCCAGCAAACGGTCGAGGTCGGTATCCCAATCCGACGCCGGTGAGGATGAGGTGGCTAGCCAGCTCGCCGGAGCTAATTTGGGTAGCCGCGACGTCGGCCCGAGCAGTTCCCAACCCCCGGCCGCAAGGAAGGAAGAAGGCGACGACCAACCGCCGTCGCGCCGCGACTCCATCCGCTCCCGCTCCCTTTGTGCCACCTCAACCCCCCACCAACTCATTGTGAACCCTTTTGGCCCAACTCAATTTGGCCGATAGGTCAAATATGACCTCGAGCAACTTGATTCACATTTGACAATGATACGAGGTCTCCGAAGAACATTGGGGATAGGGCCAGAGGAATAGTCTTCCACGGGGTATTTTTTTAGCCTTTACTTATGTATTTTTAAATTTTTTAGGATTTTAATTATGTAATTTTAAATTTTTAGTATTTTAATTATGTAATTTTAATTTTTTTTGTAATTTGTAATAGTATTCTGGATATTTTTAATACATTTTAATATTGTAGAAATGTTTTTATTTAAATTGAATAATAGAATGGTGAGACCCTTGAGCATGTCCTTGCGCAAGAGCATGGATGTGGGTGTCGTGCTCTTGCCTAAGAGCAGGGAGTAAAAAAGTAATAAAAATGGGTCCGGGCCCACATTCGTGCTCTTTGGCAAGAGCACGAATGGAGATGCACTAACCATGCTAATTCCACGAGCAAAAGAAAGACAACTGAAAAGGTCTATTTTCAAAGAAAGACCAACTCCAAAGCAGCAAGGGGTAAAGAATCTTTACATAGACCCAATCCAAACAACAGAGATGAGAAAGATAAAATCAAAGAAATAAAAAGAGAGCAGTAAGAATCTATACTTAATTATATAGTCTCAAAGAAATAAAAAGAGAGCAGTAAGAATCTATACTTAATTATATAGTCCACAGTCTATAATCTAGCACTCAAATCATATATGAGTGAGGTAATTAATTAGGAGGAGAAATTTGGGACACTAGTTTCTAATCCATGAGCGAAGACAGAACAACTAGTATTTTCCTCTTCGAGTCCTTTGATTCGAATCCTTGGACAATCAATATACATATATAATCTAGCTTGTGTTCAATTTTCAAGATAAAATAATATTAAGATACATACTAGGATTGAATTGTGATTGAATTGTGAGATTATTTTAGTTATAGGGGGTTAGTCATCCATTTGGGTGGTGTTCGATTTTCAGGATAAAATAATACCAAGATACAATCTAGCATTGAGTTCTGAGATTATTAGTCATAGGGGGTTAGCTATGACTAATTATCTCATGATTATCCATCTGAGATTGAGCTGTGGGGTTGAATCTCATGAACCAACACTGCAAATTTAATACTGGATACAATCTTGCAAACCGAACACCCCCTACTAAGGAGTGGTGTTTGATTGCCTAGATAAAATAATACCAAGATATATAATTTAGGATTAAGTTGGGAATTTAATTTAGTTGGAGGGGGTTGGCTATGACTAATTATCACATGATTATCCATCTAGGATTAAGTTGTAAGATTATTCTAATGAACCAAACACACTACATATTTAATTCCGAGATACAGTCTTGCAAATCGAACAACCCCTTATATATAGGATAGTGATAAAATGCAAAATCTATTCAAACTCCTCAACACAGTATCAACACATTGTAAAATTTCAAGATTTTGATGTCAACACAATGTTAACCGTTGATACTGTGTTGACATTTTCTGCTAATGTTATTTTATCATCTGTTGACATTTTCTAATGATCTAAATTATAATTTGAGAATTCGTACGATATTTAGAGTTGCATTTGATTACATCCTTTTATAGAGTTTGCATTTTGATCTTTTTATAGAGTTTGCATATTGATTACATATGAATTTTAGTAACACATATTTTCTTTTTTAGTTTTCTCCTTGGTAGTGACGTGGGATATACATCATAACTTTTGGTACTTATTACTGAATTATTATTATATTACTAGTATATAAAATATGGTGGGATCCGCACATTGGAAATATAGAGCTAACTTGCAAATTATTGATTGCTAATTTTCAAATTCCGAAAAGATGTCAACACAAGGCTTTCCCAAATCAAAGATTTCGAATACGCAAAAAATAAATCTGCAACCCTGATTCAAATATTAATACTTCCTTCCCCTAATGTCTTGAATTGTTAACATGCAACATTTTCGTGTTATTTATTTAGATTATTTATTTTCCACAATATATTGTTTTTGTACCACCTTTTTCAAGGCCTTCCAGAAGGCGCACACCATTGATAGAGATAGGGAAAGAGACTAGTGATTTAGTATTTGAAGTTAGAAGGGTTGCTTGTGCCATAAAATTCTCGTTGATCATGATGGTTTAATTTTCTCCATTTATTTAATTGCATATTATTGTGGTTTATTGCTATATTTCTTAAAACTAGTTTTTGATATTGTGTGAATTGCGATCAAAATTAAAATGGTGAAAAGTCAAAGTCTAGAACAAAATTTTGACTCTGGAGTTCCCCGATGATCGATCGGCATCGGCCTTGGTCTTCTAATTGCCAACATCTGAGTAGTACTTATATTTTTTTGTTAGTATTTTTCAAAATTTATTTCATATGATAATCGACTGAATGGGACAGTCAAATTAATTGCTACATTTTTCTACTATTTAAAATACAGAAAACTATACTCCTAAATTATACTAGTAACTTCCAAAATTATTATTCTTATTATTGTCGGAATTTATAAGCTAAGACCCAGACTCGGACATAAAATACAAGAATTAGTATTCATTAAGCGGTGTGTAATAAAAAAAAAACTAATTAAGAAAATAAACAGAAAAGTTCATCAGGTTTGAGTCGATTATGCAATTTAATGATAAAAGAGACATTACAAGATTCAGTTTAACGGGAGGTCTTGGTTTCGATTTATACTTGCATGCGGTGTACTATTATTTACCATACTTATGTGATGACCCAATCTTATTACTCGGAAAAGTTACTAATATTTAATTAAGTTTATATTATATTCCTTAAACTTATTTCATAGTATATAGTTCTTTGAGTACTTAATATATAAAGCACACTTTCGAAAATAACTCAAACTTATTATATTAAGTATAATTTAGAAAATCTATTACTATAACCCACTAACTAATTAAATTAGGGCTGGGGAAAAATACCGAAATACCGGCCTTATCGTACCGAAAAAATATCGAAAATACCGAATTTTTGGTATACCGTGACTTTCGGTACGGTATGATACCTTACCGAAAAATTTTGGTAAGGTAACGGTATGAATTTTCAAATACCGCGGTATACCGCTGCATACCGAAATTCGGTATATACCGTAAATTAAGGTATATACCGTAAATTAAGGTATATACCACAAAAATATAAACACAATTATATATAAAATATATTTTATATATTTTTAAATTATAAAATCTATTGTGAAATATAAATATAATTATGAATAAATTGTATTTAATTTATTTTTAAAATTATAAAATATAAATAATATTCTAAAAACTCTAATTTTCTATTTTAATTGATGTTGAAAGTCAGGTATATCGAAAATGAGGTACGGTATCGGTATGGAAATTCGTCATACCGAAAATAAGGTATACCGAAGTTCAGTATACCGAAAACTTTGGTAAGGTAAATGTATGATTTTTTCGCATACCGTATTTACTGTAAGGTATACGGTATGATGGTTTCGGTAAGGTATACCGTACCTACCCACCCCTAAATTAAATGCAAGAAAAAGACATTATATGTACGTCGTTGTAGCAAATCGTCGCCACAGCCACTGCGTCAACTCTCTTGTACATGTTGGATGGAGTCCTAATACTACTATTCTATCAAAATTGAATTTATTCTCATTAATTTTGTGTTCTTATTAAATTATAATTTGAATTTTGGCTCTGTAGCGATTTTTAATTTCAAATATAATATAACTATATGTAAACATGATTAGTTTATCTATATTTTCACTTTATAGCCCACATAAAATTTGTGACAAGATTTTTCGTCAAGTTTTCACGATTTCTAAATCGAATCTATGAGGAACTCTTACCCATGTTTGCTTTAATTGGTCGGAAAATTTGACACGAGCCATAAAGTGAAAAATGTGAATAAATACATACCTTATTTATAATTTTTAAGTCGAGCTAAAAAGTTACCTCGAGATACATAAGTTCTGTGTATAATTCAAGAATAACTTTAATTAATACTGTAGGATATATATATTCATATATTTCATCAACATATATGAATGTTTCTACAAAATTTATCCGCAATAAGACGGACTAACTAATAGCCTAGCACTAGGACTAACCAAAAACACATTCTGTCACATCACTAGGACTAGCCACAATTAGTTACATCACTAGGACTAACCACAACCCAATAATAGCCTAGCACTAGGACTAACCGACGCCCTAACCAATAAAAACAAATGCACGAAATAACAAATACGGAATTAAAAATTCGACACGAATACGGAGAAAATGCAACCATTTTATTTCATAAAAAACATACATACTTCAATTTAAAAAAATACATAGTGCAAAAAAAAATACTTATTTCAATTAAAAATAAAAAAAAATACCGCTAGCCGATCGCTCGCCGATCGCGTCAGTTCAATAGCAGATGACCGCTAGTCATAGACGTTCGTCCGTCGCTCTTTCGCCGGCTGCAATAGCGGACGAACGCAACGCCCGAGCCGCTAGCCGGTTGCTAGAGCGTGCATTCGTCCGCTATTGCGGATGATCTAAACTATAAATTTTTGATAATGTGATTTACACTTGATAATGTGATTTACACAAGTAATAACTTTGTGTATATTCCAAATCTAATTACACTCTAGTCCAAAATGTCATACTACTATATATCTCTAATGATGTTTACTCGTATGCTAATCTTATTGACATGTATTAACAATGTCGATTCATTTGATGGATATGTGTTTACGTGATTGAGATATAAAATAGTACTAATACAATTGGAATTCTTATCCCTATATAATGATTTTAATTTACATACGCGCGCTACTATAATTGTTTGACAAAATATATATGTATTATAAATTGATATAATGCAAATGACATGTATTTAACTAGAAGTCTAGAATTTATATGAACTATGAACTTAAACTTCTTCTCATTTTGCAATATGTTTACAAAATTTTATTGCAAATGGAGTACGTTTTTAGGTAATTAAAATTATTCTTAGAAGCTTTTACAAGATAATTTGCATAAAATTTGGATCAATTTCTAGGATTAGCCTTTTGTGGACCATATTTAATCGCAGAAATTACCCCAAAAAGTTGTGTGAAGGCAAGATTCGAATTCAAATTCATATATAACGGCATATAATGGTCTCATAAAGACTGCATGAAACAAATATTTCTTGATTCCATAACATCCTAAATATAGTATTTTTTTTTATTATGTACTAGTATTTATATCAATCCGAAACAAATCTTAGAATATCATTTTAATATCGCTACATCTATCATACCTATAGTAAAATGGTGAAATTAATTCGTTGCAGTTAGAAATGCAATGAATCTCCCTGGTCGTGTAGTAGTTATTTTTCAACATCAGCCCCTTTTTCCATTTACCAGACCATATATGTTTGACTTAATTAATTCCAATAATACACAGAAACATCCTAAGAAGAAAAAAAAAAATAGTATATTGGTATATATGAAAACACAAAGTAACACTGTTTGTCTGTTTACAATTAAAATTAATAAATTTTGATTCGAGATTAATAAATTCTAATTGAGTAAAAAAAAATCTAATATGCGCTTGTCAGGGGATCCAATGCAAGGAAATATCTCCTATATCGATTGTGCCACACAATAAATAGATGTGACCAAATGAATTAAATTAAAATGATGCAATATGGTGATATAAATTATAATCATATAAATCCAAAACCACGTAAGTTCTATATACCTTAGAGAAATCAGAAATGAGTTCATTAATGAATATGTTCATGAACTCATTAATTATTGGAGTATATCTAAACTTCAATAATTGGGAAAGTAGGAGAGAGAAAACGAGAAGCATTTAGTAACCCAAATAAGCCAGATCAAAGACAATGTCAGTAATTTGAGATTGCTGCAATAACCCAATCTTATTACTCGGAAAAGTTACAACCAATTATACTAGTGATCTTGGATTTTTTTTTCTAAAAATGTCAATATTAGTTTATGAATAAACTTCAATTTTAGTCACTTAAAAATGGAGATTGCATCTTGTAAGTTTCTGAAATTTGAATAATATTACTACTACAAGTCTTTGGGATTGCATCTTGTAGTACAAGTCTTTGAAAATGAAAAATGATACATGCCCTTTCCCCTCACATTTCACCCGGAACTCATATTTTTATTCTACAATTATTTTAGATTGAAGTTGTAATAAGATTTGTTTTTTAATTATGAAGAAATAAATTTAATTTATTCAATAATTAATTATTTTACAATTGTAGATATTGTTTAAAACTATTATTTTTTACTTATATCACAAATTGATTGAACATAGTTTTGTTTTTGTATTAAATGCATATATCTAAAACCAAATGAAATATAGCCATACTATAGTACTATTTGTTTTTGAGTAGCTCCAAGATATAATAAGTATCGACTTAATTTGAAAGAATGCCATTCAAATTTTAAATAAGTATAATACGTAAATAATTTCCAAAAATATTGAGTAAATAATTATTATGGAATAAAACTAAATTTATTTCTTCATAATTGAAAACGAAATTTTATTACAATCTCCAACCTAAAATAATTAAAGAATTAAAAGATACTAGTACTAAATGGAGTATGAAAAAAAGATGCGTGGTGTTATTTATTTTTTTTTTTCAAAGACCTAACAGTATTTTTTTTAATTTTCGAATGACTTAAAATATGTACAAGATTCCATTTTCGAGAAACTAATTTGAAGCTTGCTCTAATATAGTACTATTAACGTTAGCAAGTAGTATTCAGTGGGAAATACAACTGATGTACTCCTACATATTTATTTTATGATTATGAAAAATAGTTATGTATATCGATGTGAAAAATTAAGTAATTGAATAAAGTGTAAATTTGGAACTACTCCCTCCGTCCCAAAAAAATATGGACATTTAATATGACATGAAAATTAAGATAAAATTAGTAAAGTAAGAGAGAAGATGTAATATCCGAAAAAAAAATATTGAATATTGTTTTTTTTTAAGGAATGAATTTTGTGAATATCTTGTTTAAGATATGGTTTGGAAAGTCTTATTTGGTTTATATTATTTTTGTGGTTATGTTTTTACCTAAGCAATGTGTAATTGGGACAATTAATTAATTTATGAATTAAATATCTTAATTAGCTAATTTTCTCTCCCTCTCCCTCTCTCTTTTTTCGAAACCTTCTCTCCCTCTCCCCACTATTTTCTCAACCTCCCCACTCCTCACAACCGATCCAAAATAGAAAACTATCTACTCTCTCAATCTCTCCCTCTCACCATCGCTCGTTCTCTCTTCTCTCTCGCAATTGTTCTCAACACCGGTAAGGTTTCTCTCTTTCTCCCTCTCGGTTCTCTTTTTCCACTCACTCCCTCTCATCGATTTCTTGGATTCGTCAAGGTGTTACTCTCTCTCGTACCGAATTGGAGTCGGAGTAGGGAAAGCTTTCGAACTACATTTGAACTCTCCGGGAAAGGTAACCCAAGACCCTAACTCATGCCAATTTCGAAAACACATGCATTTAGGACGAATTTGGAATGTTTTAGATGCTGAATAGGTTTTGTGGCTTTGTGTTTGTGTTGAGGATGTTTTTGGTAGTGACTGACAGTGGGTTCCGACCCCTTTTTGACTGATCAAACGATCTCCTTTTGGTACGAAATTTTAACTGTATAAACTTGGGTGTGTCTTCTGTGTGGTGTGTAAATTTCAGCTTCATTGGACGTCGGATGATTTTATAATGATTTTTGTAAGTAAACTGCGCAGTTCTGCGAGATGTACGTTTCTGGGTGATGTGTTTTTGTGCAATGGGTGTGAATCTGGGTGTTTTGATATTGTGATGTATGTGGGTGTGATTGGCCAGGGGATGGCTCGGAGGAATTAGCGTTTGGTTCGGGTGGTTTGTGTGTGTTGGCCGAGAGACTTAGGGTTTGGCCTAGGGTGGGTAGTGGAGAGTTTTGGAGGTTTGATCTCATGTTTTCGGGTGTGTTTTGGGATGTAGAATGTGTGGTGTGAGTGTCGTATAAGGTTTGAGAATCGTTGGTTGGGGGAAAACTGGTGTGCACTTGATCGGGCCAGCGGCCGAGACGCCGAGCCAGATGCCGAGACATGTGCCGAGCCAGGCGGCCGAGACGGTCGGCCGAGGTGCCGAGCCAGGCGGCCGAGACGGTCGGCCGAGGTGCCGAGCCAGGCCGAGACACCGAGCCTTTTCCGAACCTTTTCCGAGCCAAGTGAGCCGTTTGCACAAGGAGGGTATACCGGGAGTACGAGTGTTTCGGGTGTGTGTCGTGTGCGCGTCGTGGGTGCGTGGTATACGTGTCGGGTGCGTGCGTGGTGTGTTTCGGACGTGTGATTTTGTGTGATTGACTTATAAGATGTTGTTAAGTGTGTGTACGTGTAACATGCTAGATGTTGAAGTCATCCACGTAGGAATCATGCATTGTCGTTTAAACCTCGTCTTTCCTGACTCTAATCATGACATTTGTTTATCTTTCAAAAAGGGTGATCTTTTACGAGGAAATTGTGGTTGAAGAAGGAAACTATTTAAAAGCTAAGCAATTGAGGTGGGCTTTTCTACCCTACTATTTTGTGGGTTATCTTTAATACGGACTCTGTTCCGGAAATGTTTATGGAGGTGAACTGTTTGTCTTGCCAACCGTTTTGCTTTGAAACCTATCTGAAGTGGTTTACCACATATGTTTAATCGAATTCGGGTCTGTAGGGCTGCGAACCCTCAGGCTAGTGTACACGAGACCGGGAGCCATCTGAGAGCAAGTTGGCCGGTCTAGTTGACCTGGGGTGTGGCCACGCCCCTCGTCACCCGTTGGATCAGATAGTGTATGATGGTGGGAATAAGGGTGGCAATATCTGAAAATGACTGCGCAGTCGAATTTATGAAATATGTTTTAGTGTACTTGGGTTATTTTCTTTACACTTAAAACCCAAAGGTTACACTGTTATGGCATGACAAACTAGGATTTTGGCGTGTGTCCACTGAGTGCATCAAGTACTCAGCCCTGCATGTTGTTTTCTTAATGTGCAGGTTGAGCGGCGATGGGGATGACGGATGTTGAGCAGTTAAGGTCAAAAGGTGTCTCACTTGGTTTCCGGATGGTGTCGTGTCGTCATACTCGACATTATCTACCTCTTGGTCTTTCCGCTGCTTTGTAATCCGATACAATGTTTTTTTTATTTAACTCTGATTACTTTAATTACAGTAATGTCGTCACAGTACAATGTTTTGAAGTGAACTTCCTTCTATTAAATGTTTTGGGTCAAGTATTCTTGTCCTCCCCCTTTCTTCCCCACTTCTTTATTCCTCCCCTAGTCGCGATCCACCGTGCTTCCTATCCTTAGGAAATGCGGGCGTGACAGAGTGGTATCAGAGCCAAGTTTTCTTTCTGCTCTGGATCCAAGAGTCTTTTTCTGTCTTGAGTAAGTTTTCAAAAGTGTCATTGGCTCAACATCCGACTCGTCGCACTCAACCTGAGAGGAGGTAATGAAAAATTGGGGATTTTTGGAAAGTTTAAGTAAATATTGATGTATGTAGAAGGGTACAAAGTGATGTGAAAAGTTGGAAATTATTTGTGTTATGAACTGTTATTGTGTGTTATGAACTGTTATTGTGTGTCGAATTTATATGAAAGCATGTGACTGATGTGTGATGATATGATGACGTGAATGTTGAGGTGAGCTTGTTATGTGAGAATGTGTTGGCCTTTTGAATGATTGATTTTAGACGTAAGAGGTTTTCACTAGTGCTTCTTGGACCAATAGTAGATAAGAATTTTTGGCTTTTGAACACCAACGGGTTGGAGTTAGAGTAGCGATACGTCTGCTTTTGCACATCTTTCTCTTCTTCGGTTATGCCTCTGTATTTATACGCGAGGCGATTGTTTTTTTTAGATGGCACGTATGATCCGAACCCTGCGACGGAGTGATCGTGATAGACTTAGGGCACAGAGGGTGCTCAGAGAGTATAGAGTGTATCGGAAGAAGGATCACATACCGTTGATCGAGTTCGTAGCACACTTCGACACCCTCTGGAGGGCAGCTCAGGAGTTCGGAGTGACGGAGCATGACGGCATTGAGAAGCTAATAGAATTGCTCCCTGACAGCTGGAAGGAGTGGGCTGAAAGAACGGCGAGGAGGTACACGTGGCGTGAGCCCGTTACCGATGACATGGTGGGCGACATGGCTGGCTTTCGGAAGGCCGTGTATTGTGCACTGGTAGACTCTCGCGAGGAGCAGCCCCCACAGGATGTGCAAGAGAGGATCGTGTATCAGGACAAGTACGTGAGCATGTACGAGGGTGAGCAAGGGTTTGAAGATGACTATGAGGAGGAACCCGAGGTGGCTCCGCAAGGGAATTCCGAGGAGGACGATGACGAAGATCCGGAGGAAGGGCCTTTGGATGAAGATGATCGAGTCGTAGTCTAGAAATAAAATAGTTCGATGTCTTTTTAGTTTTTGCTTTTAGTGTGAGCTGCTCTTGTGAAACAACGTTTAACCTTCTTTCTTTTAATGAGGATTTGGATTTGATTTATATCCTATGTGTTGTATCTTGAACCACACGAAGTTTTTCTTTTTGAGAAATTTTTGAGAAGGTGGTAATTGTGGATGATATTTGTAGTAACACTTTATGGATATTGAATCAGAATGCCGCCAAGACGTGGACGCCACCCACGACAAGGACCCAACGCTGAGGCACCACCTCCACCACCGCCTCCACCACCACCTCCACCCCCGCCTCAGCAGGAAAGATTCATAGTGACGTTCTCCAGGCAGAACCCCCCTAAATTCGATGGACAAGGAGATCCATCAAAAGCTGAGGAGTGGATACGCGGCCTCGAGCGTATTTTCAGGGTCATGGAGTGTACAGATAGGGAGCGCATTGCTTGCGCCACCTTTCAACTATCAGGTGCTGCCGATTACTGGTGGGAGACTCGGCAAAGAACTATGAATCCTGCACGCCTGGAAGCGCTATCATGGGAGGAGTTTAAAGTGGAGATTGATAACAAATATGTCCCAAAGACGTACAGACGGGCCAAGGTGGTAGAATTCCACACGCTGAGCCAAGGCCGAATGACTGTAACCGAGTACGACCGAGCCCTCGCGCAGATGGCACGATATGCGCCTGAGTTGATGGACACCGACGAGAAATGGGCGGTGAAGTTCCGGGCCGGGCTCAGAGATGAGATAAAGGCCGCATTGGCTAGCCGAGGAGAACTCTCCTACTCGGAGATCTTGACTTGTGCACTGGACGTGGAAGATGCACTCCCTAAACCAAGAGTAGTGGCGACCACAAACGCGACACCCCTACAAGCTCAGTCAGGTCATCAAGAGAAGAGGAGGTGGGATGGTGATCAAACTCAGTATGGTGGCAAGAGGCCACAACACATGAGGAACCCACCCTACAATGGCGGGAGACAGAATACCCATCACCCGGGGGCAAACTTTCCGCCGAGGAACCCTCAATGTGGAAGGTGTTTCAAGTACCACACCGGAGAGTGTCGAGACCCCATGTGCTTCAGCTGTGGTGGAAGTGGCCATTACGTCCGAAGTTGCCCAAATAAGAACATGGGAACGGGAACGAGCCAGAACCAGTTAGGCTTCCGTCCACAATCCCAGGCACTACCTGCACCTCAACCGTAACAACGCCGCCAAGGACTGCCGTCGCAAGCAAGGGCCTACGCCTTGAAGGGGAAACAGCCGGCAAGCGGGCAAGAAACCTTTGGACAAGGAAATTTGGCAGGTATGGGCACACTTCTCAACATGCCTATAGTTGTCTTGTTTGATACGGGTGCATCGCATTCCTTTATATCAACTGCTTGTGTGGATACTTTAAGATTATCTACTGTTAAGATCGAACCCACAATGAGCGTGACCTCACCTGTAGGCGGGACTATAGATATATCCCGATCTTGCTCGAGTGTGAACTTTGGGTTAGGCGAACTTAGTTTATTGGCCCATAATTTGCAAGTAATGACGATGGGGAGTGTAGACATAATCTTGGGTATGGATTGGTTAGCGGAGAACCACGTTACCCTTCATTGTAGAGAAAGGGAAATTTCGTTTGAAACCCCAGGAAAAGAGCCGACGAAGTTTTATGGAATCTCAATGAGCACGCAAGTCCATTGTCTCCGCGCTGCAAGCCACTACAATGATGAGGAAGGGATGTCCAGCGTACCTTGTTTATTTGAATGGGGAGGAGAAGAAAGACAGGAAGATAGAAGATGTGGCGATAGTGAGTGAATATCCCGATGTCTTCCCCGATGCTTTGCCGGGACCCCCACCCGACAGGCAGGTATAATTCACGATCGATCTGGAGCCCGGATCGGCACCAATATCCAAAGCACCTTATAGGATGGCGCCAAAGGAGTTGGAGGAGCTTAAGGTGCAACTACAAGAGCTACTGGAATTGGGATTCATTAGACCTAGCGTGTCGCCATGGGGAGCACCAGTGTTGTTTGTAAAGAAGAAGGATGGAACGATGAGGATGTGCATCGACTATCGAGAGCTAAACAAACTGACGCTGAAGAACAAGTATCCACTACCAAGGATAGACGACTTGTTTGACCAACTTCGAGGGGCAGGAGTCTTCTCTAAGATGGATTTGAGGTCTGGGTACCATCAGCTGAGGGTTCGGCGAGAAGATGTACCCAAGACGGCTTTTCGAACAAGGTATGGTCATTATGAGTTCGTTGTGATGCCTTTTGGACTGACGAACGCCCCGGCAGTGTTCATGGACCTTATGAATCGCGTGTTCCATCCATATTTGGATCGGTTTGTCCTAGTTTTCATCGATGATGTGCTCGTTTACTCGAAGAACGTGGAGGAGCACAAAGAGCACTTGAGAACCGTCCTAGCAACTCTAAGGGACGAGAAACTATATGCCAAGTTCAGTAAATGCGAGTTTTGGCTCAAGGAAGTGAATTTTCTTAGACATGTAGTAACCTCAGATGGAATCCGTGTAGACCCGGCCAAGGTGGAAGCGGTGCAGGAATGGAAGTCGCCTTCTACACAAAATGAAATTCGAAGCTTCTTAGGACTGGCGGGCTATTATCGAAGATTCATTGAGGGATTCTCGAAGATAGCAAGGCCAATGACACAACAACTGAAAAAGGGAGTCAAGATGATTTGGACACCAGAATGTGAGGCGAGCTTTCAGTTGTTGAAGGAGAAATTGACCACCGCACCAATTCTAGCTGTGCCGGAGTCAGGGACTGACTATGCGGTGTATACGGATGCGTCGAAGGTGGGACTTGGATGTGTGCTTATGCAGAAGGGGAAAGTGATTGCATATGCATCGAGACAATTGAAGCCCCATGAGCTGAACTATCCGACACATGACTTAGAACTGGCAGCCGTGGTACATGCACTGAAGATCTGGAGACATCATCTCTATGGAGTCCGTTGTGAGATATACACGGACCATAAGAGTCTAAAGTACTTCTTTGAGCAAAAGGAGTTGAACATGCGCCAGCGTAGGTGGCTCGAGTTGGTGAAGGACTACGATTGTGGTATAAATTACCATCCGGGAAAAGCAAACGTAGTGGCCGATGCTCTTAGTAGGAAGTCTCAATCTCAGCTGGCCACCTTTCTTACTATCGAGGAGAGTTTAATCCAAGAGTTCAGTAAGATGCGGTTGGAAGTAGTGAGAATGCCCGAGACTGTGGAAGGAATAATAGCCACGTTGGTGATGGAACCCGACTTAAGAGCCAGAATTGTGGAAGCTCAACGGCGAGATACGTTACTAGAGAAGATTCGCTCAGAAGTGAGGACGGGTGAACTCGGAAATTTTCGTGAGGCAGCGGATAATGGTCTCACATACAAGGGAAGGTTGTGTGTGCCTAAGGACGAAGGCCTGAGGAACGAAATCATGAGAGAAGCACATGAAACCCTATACGCTGCTCATCCAGGAAGCACCAAGATGTATCAAGACATGAAGAGGCAATTTTGGTGGAACGGTATGAAAAGGCATGTTGCAGCATTTGTGGAGAGATGCCTAGCATGTCAACAAGTAAAGGCGCTACACCAACGGCCCTATGGGAGATTGCAACCCCTCGAGATTCCAGAATGGAAGTGGGAACATATTGCAATGGACTTTGTGACAGGACTGCCAAAATCCCAGCGAGGAAACACTGTGATTTGGGTGATTATAGATCGCCTCACCAAATCTGCTCATTTTGTACCGGTTCGTGCTACTTATGGATCCAGCCAGTTGGCAAAGATATATGTGCGGGAGATTATACGCTTGCATGGAGTACCAACGACAATTACATCCGATCGCGACACTAAATTCACTTCTAGATTTTGGACGAGCCTGCAGCGCGAGTTGGGGACTAAGTTGAATTTTAGTACTGCCTTCCACCCACAAACCGATGGGCAGTCAGAGAGAACGATACAGACCTTAGAAGATATGCTGCGAGCCGTGGTGCTAGATCGAGGCGTAGGTTGGGAAGAAGTGTTGCCATTAGTAGAGTTCGCTTACAACAATAGTTACCAGGCGACTATCAACATGGCTCCATATGAGGCATTGTATGGGAAGAGGTGTAGATCACCACTTTATTGGGATGAAGTGGGTGAGAGAAGAGTGCTTGGACCAGACTCTGTGGAAGAAATGATAGAGATTATTCGACAAATCCGTGGGAGGATCAAGGAGGCGCAGGATCGACAGAAATCATACGCCGATGCTCGGAGGACCGATCTACAATTCGAATCTGGAGAGAAAGTTTTTCTGAAAGTTGCCCCTTCTAAAGGAATAACTCGATTTGGAGTGAAAGGAAAGCTGAGACCCCGATTTATCGGACCGTATGAGATTTTGGATAGAGTCGGTGCGGTAGCATATAGATTGGCTCTACCACCAAGCTTTGGGAATGTGCACAACGTCTTCCATGTGTCACAATTGAGGAAGTATGTGTTTGACCCCACTCACATAGTTCACCAAGAGGAGATGATGATCCTAAACCCCGACCTAAGTTATGAGGAGAAGCCCGAGGCTATTTTGGATCGAAAGGTGCAAGAATTGAGGAATAAATCAATTGTTTCGGTGAAAGTACGATGGAGGAATCATGGAGTCGAAGAAGCAACGTGGGAATTAGAGGATAAGATGAAAGATAAGTACCCAGGTTTGTTCGAGTGATCTAGGAAAATTTCGGGACGAATTTTTTTTTTAAGGTGGGAGGAATGTAATATCCGAAAAAAAAATATTGAATATTGTTTTTTTTTAAGGAATGAATTTTGTGAATATCTTGTTTAAGATATGGTTTGGAAAGTCTTATTTGGTTTATATTATTTTTGTGGTTATGTTTTTACCTAAGCAATGTGTAATTGGGATAATTAATTAATTTATGAATTAAATATCTTAATTAGCTAATTTTCTCTCCCTCTCCCTCTCTCTTTTTTCGAAACCTTCTCTCCCTCTCCCCACTATTTTCTCAACCTCCCCACTCCTCACAACCGATCCAAAATAGAAAACTATCTACTCTCTCAATCTCTCCCTCTCACCATCGCTCGTTCTCTCTTCTCTCTCGCAATTGTTCTCAACACCGGTAAGGTTTCTCTCTTTCTCCCTCTCGGTTCTCTTTTTCCACTCACTCCCTCTCATCGATTTCTTGGATTCGTCAAGGTGTTACTCTCTCTCGTACCGAATTGGAGTCGGAGTAGGGAAAGCTTTCGAACTACATTTGAACTCTCCGGGAAAGGTAACCCAAGACCCTAACTCATGCCAATTTCGAAAACACATGCATTTAGGACGAATTTGGAATGTTTTAGATGCTGAATAGGTTTTGTGGCTTTGTGTTTGTGTTGAGGATGTTTTTGGTAGTGACTGACAGTGGGTTCCGACCCCTTTTTGACTGATCAAACGATCTCCTTTTGGTACGAAATTTTAACTGTATAAACTTGGGTGTGTCTTCTGTGTGGTGTGTAAATTTCAGCTTCAATTGGACGTCGGATGATTTTATAATGATTTTTGTAAGTAAACTGCGCAGTTCTGCGAGATGTACGTTTCTGGGTGATGTGTTTTTGTGCAATGGGTGTGAATCTGGGTGTTTTGATATTGTGATGTATGTGGGTGTGATTGGCCAGGGGATGGCTCGGAGGAATTAGCGTTTGGTTCGGGTGGTTTGTGTGTGTTGGCCGAGAGACTTAGGGTTTGGCCTAGGGTGGGTAGTGGAGAGTTTTGGAGGTTTGATCTCATGTTTTCGGGTGTGTTTTGGGATGTAGAATGTGTGGTGTGAGTGTCGTATAAGGTTTGAGAATCGTTGGTTGGGGGGAAAACTGGTGTGCACTTGATCGGGCCAGCGGCCGAGACGCCGAGCCAGATGCCGAGCCAGATGCCGAGACATGTGCCGAGCCAGGCGGCCGAGACGGTCGGCCGAGGTGCCGAGCCAGGCGGCCGAGACGGTCGGCCGAGGTGCCGAGCCAGGCCGAGACACCGAGCCTTTTCCGAGCCAAGTGAGCCGTTTGCACAAGGAGGGTATACCGGGAGTACGAGTGTTTCGGGTGTGTGTCGTGTGCGCGTCGTGGGTGCGTGGTATGCGTGTCGGGTGCGTGCGTGGTGTGTTTCGGACGTGTGATTTTGTGTGATTGACTTATAAGATGTTGTTAAGTGTGTGTACGTGTAACGTGCTAGATGTTGAAGTCATCCACGTAGGAATCATGCATTGTCGTTTAAACCTCGTCTTTCCTGACTCTAATCATGACATTTGTTTATCTTTCAAAAAGGGTGATCTTTTACGAGGAAATTGTGGTTGAAGAAGGAAACTATTTAAAAGCTAAGCAATTGAGGTGGACTTTTCTACCCTACTATTTTGTGGGTTATCTTTAATACGGACTCTGTTCCGGAAATGTTTATGGAGGTGAACTGTTTGTCTTGCCAACCGTTTTGCTTTGAAACCTATCTGAAGTGGTTTACCACATATGTTTAATCGAATTCGGGTCTGTAGGGCTGCGAACCCTCAGGCTAGTGTACACGAGACCGGGAGCCATCTGAGAGCAAGTTGGCCGGTCTAGTTGACCTGGGGTGTGGCCACGCCCCTCGTCACCCGTTGGATCAGATAGTGTATGATGGTGGGAATAAGGGTGGCAATATCTGAAAATGACTGCGCAGTCGAATTTATGAAATATGTTTTAGTGTACTTGGGTTATTTTCTTTACACTTAAAACCCCAAGGTTACACTGTTATGGCATGACAAACTAGGATTTTGGCGTGTGTCCACTGAGTGCATCAAGTACTCAGCCCTGCATGTTGTTTTCTTAATGTGCAGGTTGAGCGGCGATGGGGATGACGGATGTTGAGCAGTTAAGGTCAAAAGGTGTCTCACTTGGTTTCCGGATGGTGTCGTGTCGTCATACTCGACATTATCTACCTCTTGGTCTTTCCGCTGCTTTGTAATCCGATACAATGTTTTTTTTATTTAACTCTGATTACTTTAATTACAGTAATGTCGTCACAGTACAATGTTTTGAAGTGAACTTCCTTCTATTAAATGTTTTGGGTCAAGTATTCTTGTCCTCCCCCTTTCTTCCCCGCTTCTTTATTCCTCCCCTAGTCGCGATCCACCGTGCTTCCTATCCTTAGGAAATGCGGGCGTGACAGAAGATGAGAAGTGTAGTTAAAGTAGTGTTAGTGGATAATGAGATCCACATATTGATAGTGTTTGATGGTGATATAAGTTGTAAATAAATTGAGATAACGTTCCAAAAATGAAATGCACATATTTTTGTGGAATGGACAAAAATGGAAAGTGCACATATTTTTATAGGACGAGTGAGTTTTAAATACTAATGGAACAATTTTTATCATTTGAAAAATATTTTAAAATACTACTCCATCTGTCCCCCATTAATTGGCACTAATTTTCTTTTTCGTTTATCCTCAATTATTTAACGCTCCTTACTTTTTTACTATTTTTGGTAATGGACCAAACACTCCACTAACTTATTCCACTCACATTTTATTATAAAATTAATATATGAGAGTAGGATGCAAATTTTTTCTATCCTCCTATATTTTTGTAAAATTCGTACCACGAGGTCAATTTAATGTGGGGGGGGGGGGGGGTAATATTTCTAAACCAACCAGTCCTGATCCCCGTGTCAAGACTTTTTCCCAAGTCGAAAATGTCATATGAATAGTTATGTACTTTAATTAGTGTGTATAATTGAATCAGACAATATATTAAATGAAATGACAATGTAAAGGTCAAAGTCTATAGAGTCAATGCACTAGGATACGTACATATCGATGTTACATTCATTAATTTCTATGTGATATTATGAGATGTGTTTGGATTTTTTGGCATACAAATCATTTTCTTGAATCCCTACATTTCTTCGGGAAACGTCAAAGGTGCCAATTTTATTTTATTTTTAGGTACTAAACTTATCATACGAAGCGCACTTCTACACGTAACGACATACTCTACGTTAGTTTTTGTTTGATTACTTATCATAAAGAGAGAACTAAATTTTTAGTCTTTAACATTGTATTAGTATTATTCGCAGTCCTTATTCTTTCAATATTAGCAAACGTTCCTATGCATTGATATAATATTACTAGAAGAATACTTTTACTTTTTGGACCAAAATATCCTCCAAACTATAAGAATTATCTTTAACTTTTTCAGCAGAGAAAGAACCATCGCTTTGGTTTATTCATTTCCTTTAAGTATATGCCTTGTCGAGCAATTATTTGTCACATACTTTGACGACTTCTCTTGGAAAATACATAAAAAAATTAATGAACCAAGTGTAGTCGTAATGACAATTTTCTTTCATAAAAAAAGATCACAAATACTTCTTTCGTCCCTGAAAAACATACTACTCTCATCCACAAAAAATAGATCTGTTTTACCGTTTTGGGTCATCCACCAAAATTAGACTAATTTATAAACATGAAAAGTTTTAAATATTTAAATAATGTGAATATCTCAATCCACTAACTTTACTTCTCTCTTACTTTATCTTGCACATTAAAACTCATACCATACACAACTATGTCCATTTTTAGTGAACGGAGGTAGTAAATTATTATCTATCCCTTAAAATTATGAACTTTCTATTTTATAAAACTTTTTTCAAAAGAACTCATTCTCTCCACTAACAATATTTAAAAATCCTTCAAATAATATTATTTTAATGTCTAGACAGATATTTTTAAAGAATAGAAAGCACTAGCGCAATGTCCAGAACTGAAAATGTAATTCACTCTATTCTAAAATCTATGGGTTTATCTTGCTCATAGTCCCTGGACTTTAAAAATATCGTCAGACATCTCTGGACTAAGGGTTTATTTCGAAATTGGTCCTTTTGGCTATTTTCAAAATGCTCAAAAGGACATTTTCGAAATAAACCCTTAGTTCAGGGATGTCTGACGATATTTTTAAAGTCCAGGGACTATAGGCGAGATAAACTCATAGTCCAGGGACCATTTTTGTAGTTAACTCCTTTTCAAATCTTACAGTTCCATTCAAGGATGAGCATAAAAAATTATTTTGGCATGAGCTATATACATTCTAAATTTCAAATTTTAAATTTCGAGACTAATTTATTTTGTGGATCAAATGTCCATCGGGTCAATACTTATATGAACACTTGCATTAAATAAATATAAATAATCTTACTGGAAACATAGGACTACACTTTTATTTGTCTGAATCTTGCTCCTTATAAAAAAGACTAAAGTCCCAAAATGATCCTTAACATATTGCGTTTTTTTTATTTTGATTCAAAACATTATCTTTTGAATTATTCGGTCCCTCACATTTGAAATCGGATCACATTTGGTCCATTTTTTACGGTTCCATCAAATTTTTGACAGTTTTAATTACCGGGTCACAAATCCGTCACTAACTGGGAGAAACTGATCCGTCACTAATCCGTCACAAATTCCGTCACTAATCCTCGAGGCGGCACTGACTGTGGCGCCGCGCATGGAGGTTGCGCTCGAGCTTAAGGCGCGGTGTTTGCTGCACCTCCGTCGGTTCATGGAGGTGGCGGATATGGTGCAGGATTATATCCCGAGCTTGAAGATAGTCTCAGCTGATGATTCGTCGTCGAGCACTTCGTCGGATAACTCGTCGACTCAGCTATCGAGAGAGCGAGTCAAGCTCCTCTCCTCCAGCGGCGACTCACTGAGTGGGGACGAGCCTGCGTTCAGGTGCTTCTCCGTCTCCGATTTGAGGAAGAAAGTGATGGCTGGGCTCTGTAAAAACGTTGAAGGAAGGGCAATGGAGGTAAATTCCTTATTCCTCCATCTCTTTCGATCTGATTTGTTTATTGTTGAGTAATTAAGTTTGGAAGCTTGAATTTTACGCGAAGCGAGCTGTTTGCAATTAATGATGCTTGACCTAATCCACTCGTTATTAATTCGTTTTGATCATATACGAAAATTCAAATTCAGTCTGTTTCTATGCCCAGAATTTTCACCTACGATGATCCGTCTTCATCAGATTTAATCAATTACCAGATTTGTTGAATTGACTCTGTTATCTGACGCATTTATTTCATCGAACAGGTAATCGATATTGGGGCAAGCACGCTGCCATCTCGGCTTGATGGAGGAGGCAATGGTACTCCTCCAGACCGGAAAGCGCCTCGCCACCACCGCATTCCGCCGAAAGAGCATCTCTCTCTCCAACGACATCTTCTCCTTCAGCAAGTTCCCGCACTCCGGCGAGAATCTGATCAGCAACCAGCCCCAAACCCCAGCAATCAGAATCGGATTAGTGACGGATCAGTTTCTCCCAGATAGTGACGGATTTATGACCCGCTAATTAAAACCGTCAAAAAGGAACAAATGTGATCCGATTTCAAATGTGAGAGACCGAATAATTCAAAAGATAATGTTTTGGACCAAAATCAAAAAAACGCAACATGTTAAGGACCATTTTGGGACTTTAGTCTATAAAAAATTACCAACAACAAATTGGCATTTTTGTATGATTCAAGACCTCTTCCTAATTCAAATTTTCAACACCGACAAAACAAAATAGATGCACACAAGAATGTTGAACAGACCAAATCATGCTCACAAGAATGTTGAACAGACCAAATCATGCTCAACCAACATTCCATAAAACAAATTCACTAATATAATTAAACATCTGCCGCAACTCAGACAAATTCTAGTCATTCTAAAAACAAAAACTTTAATTAGTTTATGCAAACTCCATAGTCAAAGAATAATCTAAAATAGGCCACGGCCTGCAAAAGATTCCCATATATCTTGTACATTTATCAGAATCAACATTGTCTCCTACATCATCCACATATAACAAGTCCGGTCTCCGTGAAGAAAGACCGGGTCCAGACTCCATACCCGTTCCACGAGCAGCTACTGTATGCGGTCATAAACGAAAAGAAACAGAACTTACTCTATACTGACTCTAAAAAGACCAGGTTTCGAATACGAGAGATGTATTTGGACCACATAGCCTCTAAAACGACTAATTCCGAGGTGATATCATTTATTATGGGGGGACATAATCTACAACGTGAATAAAGCAATGTTTGATGCTGGACTACGGATAATACAGATATATTACTACTATAATGCAATGTTTGAAATAGATAGAACTAACCAACGTTTATCGAGTCAAGCTCTCGTGAACTCCGTTTGTGGATGACAACCGTCTACCCAGATATATCTACAGTTATTCGTATGTAAACCCCAAATTGCCGAGGAAAGTGTGCATCCTTATAACTTGCAAAGTTAATCTGTGTTTGGAATCACTTCTTGTCCCACAGAAATCCACGCATCTTTATCGATAAAATCGCACAATCTTAACAATATTCCAAAATATATCTTCCCCTGTGACATTGGAACGACAATCTAGAATGTAGTCGTATACCAACGGAGAACAATAAATATTGCTATATAGAATTGATCATGCTGACCTTTAGTCTTCTGTAAGATGCTAAAGTGGCTAATGGTTCGTTGGACCTCTGCACAGTCCCGGCTGTAGAAGTCATATTGATCATATGGCAACGGTTGCAACCACCCAAAGACTGCACATGTCAATATTGTCGAATATGAGCACTAGAACTTTTACAATATGATAATATAATCAAAGAAACAAGATTCATTCGACACTAACTGTCGAATATGAGCACTAGAACTTTTACAATATGATAATATAATCAAAGAAACAAGATTCACTCGACACTAACGGAGTTGTGATGTTAAAGGAAAAGTGGACTATGCAATAAAAACATAAAAAGTACACCAAAAATTACCTTAAAGTTACTCTCTCCAATCTTCAAACTCTTCCAACCATCTTCGGCATAGGGTTTACCACCAGAGACGACAATATTTGGACGGAACCTCATTGGATTAATTTCAGCTGGCTGGTTAAGTGAGCCGTTACGCAACTCTGTTGACAAAAAAAAATGAAGCGATTTAACCACAGAAAGCATGATTTTGAAATATGCAAAAGAAAATTTTAAGACGGGAAAAAAAGCACAGCGACGTACTTGATCTTATTCTGCTGTTGAGATCTGATACACTTTCTTCCAATAATAGCAAAAACTGAGCTTCGTTGACAAAATTCAATCTAGTCTCGAAATCTCTGCACATCCCTACTATACACTGCTCCCTGTTTGACAGCGTCTGATTTTGGACAGCATAGCTTCTGACAAGGGTGCAAGGGCGACCGACAGCATTGCTAAACCAGATGTCGATTTCATTCCAGTAGCCTCCAACTTCATATCTAGACAGAAAAATTGATTTCAATTTTAGTGACCTTTTTAGTTAGAATATTAACATCCTTATGAATATATGATTCATATGATGAATTATAGTTTAGCATGGAGACAGATATTCATGTCAGGATCGGCAATAGTAAGCGATAAGTGTGGGCAATACACTCAGTCACGTTATCCATTTAACGAAAACAAATCATCCTTTAGATGATGTGCCTAGCATTCTTCGAGTAACCATTTAAAACACGTGGAGAGAGATGTCAGATGAGCATGTGATTATATGCAAAATGTTTTACATGAAACAGAAATTTTATACCTTTGAGAATGTATTTCCATCACTTCTCGTTTACCTATACATCGAGCTGAAGAAAGCTCTATCTGCATTTTTTCTTTGCAGCGGGGAGATTCAACAATAAGCAGTCCCAATTTTAGATCGACCAACGTGCTGATTAAACCCATTTCAGGAACCTGAAATCCAAAAAGATGAATTAATAATGGTAGCAGTAATCAGCAGTGAATATAAGTCATCCACGAAAAGAGAAAAGAAATGAGAAAAGCTATACAGGTCTAAGTTCATAATGTTTCGTTCAAGAAAGACAAAACAAAAAAGAGCACATCGTATTTAAATAACTGCCACCACTCAAGTTGTGAGCAAATTACTACTGAGAGAAAGAAAAGTACACTTAAAACTAAGCAGGGATAGATCTCACACAACATTAAAACATTGTTAGGCACTCTTATCAGTTCATGCATAATACATGCTAACTGGCCTTCCATCTCCCTTAAGTCAAATGCTACTAAGAACTAAAAACGAGAAATATGTGATCAAGAAGTCTATCGTTAAATGCAAGAGCTCCAAAAATATTAAAACTCACCTTCTTCTGGGTCAAAATTTCTCCATTGAAGCTCTTGAGAAGCCATTCCCTATCATGCAACAATCCTGAATTTTTTTTGTGGACGGACAGAATTCAGAAACATACACTAAAACATAAAATTAATGTAACATTCACTGTCTAAGGGTAAAAAAATATCATTCCGAAGCAATTTCAAAGCCAATTGAACCATTATGTCATTCTTAGAAATAATTTCCATCTCTATTACCGAATACATATAGACGAGTGAGACCAGAATACATCTTTCCTCAAGCTAAAAGCAATTTAGATATTATACCAGTATTACTTAAAGGCCAGCTCCCCACACTGAAGCCAGCACAAGATTTGATGGGATAAACAGTGATTGATTTGAGGAAGTATCTTGAAGTCCTTTCAACCCCTGCATAACAACACAACAGCTTGTCAACAGAAGATGCGATGCAGTTGTGCTATACCTAGTCAAATTATAAACCACCTTCAGTTGCAGAATAAGGTCTTTCCCCAATTATATTATGTGTCATTTGGGGTACAAATGAACTCTTGATGAACTTCAAAAGCTTCTGCGCATTAGTATAAGAGGTATTGTCATATGGGGGACAAAAACGAAGAGACGCAATTCGAATCTATATGAATTTATCACCACTATCTAATAAAGAGTAGTGTTAAGTAGTGTCAGTTTTAAGATGTTACATTTAGATCACGGTATCAATTTAACCAGGAAGCAACACCATTACCCATAAAACCATAATATCTACAATGTGAACTTGTAGCGAACTATTAGTGAACAATAGTGACATAATTTTGTAGTTTCTTCAGTTAAAACAAATAAACTGAGATCGACCACATGCAAACCACATAAACATCGTTGAAAGCAAAATCTAAGAACAAATTAATTAACAGCTTGGCATCGAATGGACAACATAATTCCACAGATCCAGAAAAGTATACCATGGCATCTTCAAATGTTGACATGTAACCAAATGACACCCTAACTGCTCCAGTTGGTTTGCCATTCAATATGTCATGATCATCCCAGCAAACATGTCCTGCCTGAATTTAGAAAATATACAGTCTCCAACTTGATTTTATTTATATAACAAGTTAATAGATGGTGAAGTAACCAGTGTATACCTCAATGTTAGAAACAAGATCCGAATGAGACAAACCAAGATGTTTTGCACATGCACCAGGATTACAAAAGCACCCTGTCTAAAAAACACATCAGAGATCTTCAAAACGCTCGTACTCAGAGAAACATATCCTATTTTCCTTAACAAAAACCAATGAAAACTTTATATTTTAAAATTACACATCCCCTGTATAGATCTTTACCACCCACAGAAATGGAAACAATTAAGAAAAAGCTCAACTATTCCATAACATTTTAGAACTGTTGAAGACACAAAATACAAGATTATTGATTGTTTGATACGACCATAAGGATCTTTAAATGTCATGACATCAAACTACAATCTTTTAACCAATGCAAAATTGAAGGGACAAATATTAAACGTATCCTGATACAGAGGTTGAGCTCAACAGTCTTACCCTCAACTGGATATTGGACAAGGATGCCAACTTTTCCACCTCTCGATAGCCAAACCAAGATCCGTCATGTCTTTTCAGGTTGAATGAAATTACAGGACCCATTGAATCGAACAATGACTGAAGGAAGAATATTTATAACCAGAGTAAGCAAAAATAATAAAGACAATATCATAATGCTCAACCACTTTCAAGCAAGTCAAAGGAGGGTAAGGTTTGGGTTAATGGAATAGAGTTACATCCTAATTTCATATAAAATGATGACTAACCTCATTACCATTAACACCATACAACATGCAAACACAATTTCCGTTCTCATGCCTCAGCTTCAGTAGCGCATTCCTAACGTATGAGGCAAGCGAGCTTGTGTGCCTTAAGAGATGAAAGCCCAATTAATATTGATCTGAAAGGTATAGAAGTAACATGAAATAAAAAAAAGCAATTTAAAGGTGAAATGAGTAAATCCTATATTATCCAATACAGCCACATTCAAACTCAGCTACTCGGAAGCAATATCTCGAATGTCACAAATCAAATTAGATGGCAGTCATGCATGTTCACTGGTGTTGGTGATGAGGACAAGTTCTGTGGCACCTGGAAATAGCAGGCATGGTTAATGTGTTAAGAACTTTGAATCCATGATGAAGGGATGCAATGCTGAGAAAAGATACGGTGCCATCCTCAAAGTATTCCTCAACACCGTCTCTTCTTTGGTAGAAGTCTATATCTGCGATAGATGCAGCCACTGTGCCTAAAGAGATTGGAAAGTTAAGAGTACATCAACCAGATGTGATTATAACTTGGAGAAAAATGAAAAAATATGTACCTCCGCTGAAATAGGTCTTCTTCAATAACTTAACCGACTCTGTAACAATATTTTTTGGAGGGGGAGGGATTTCTGTTAGATTGTTGCACTTTCCAAGAATTTCAAGCTTATATCATTCTTCTTAGGAAGTCTACCGTTTCGAGCAATAAGAGCTCCAATTCCAGTTGGATATCCAAATAGCTGAGGGAACAAAATAATAATGAGAAAAGCAACAGCACTCATGACAACATACACGTAATAGCATAAATACCTTATAAAATGAGACAACTACAAAATCTGCCTTGTATTTTGACAAATCAGGAGGGCATGTTGAACTTCCTTTTGCAGCATCAATCAGGACCATCCAGTGCCCACTGTTCACAGATATCAAGCATGAATCTCCAGCTATAAAATCGTTATATTCCAAACAGACAACATGTTTCTCCATTTCATAGATCTCATTCACTCAAGTTCAGCAGATGCAGAAACACAAAGATCTCAACATTAGTAAAGCTGGTTTTCCAAAACAGTTATTAGTAAAGCTGGTAGTCAATGAAAGCATACACCATCTCCATGGTTTTTTGCTTCATAAACATCGAATCAAGAGTGGCCCTCAAGTTAAAAAAAAATTAATGTCTAGTCATAAAATGATTAAATACCTCTGAGTTGGAAAAGTTCCTGGTATTTGACAAGAACCTTCCTTTATAGAATGAACCAGATCAAGGTTGAATCTAAGACCCGAGAAGTTGCACTCTGACGGAAATGCAAATAAATTGTATGTCTCACCTGTAAAACGCATTTACACGCATAGAACAACGTTAGATGATTATAACAGCATAGTTTTTACTAACACTATATAATTCTCATATCTGTTAAGTGATCCAGAGAACTATAGCTCTTAGTACTGGTTCCTAATATCGATAGGCACTTCTAAGAAACTACTCCCTCCGTCCCCAAAGAGTATGAACTTTGGGTTCGGCACGAGTTTTAATGCATTATTGGTAAAGTAAGAGAGAGATAGATAGAGAAAGTTTTTTAAGTATTGTTAGTGGAGAGTGGGTCCCACCTCATTAGAGAGAAGAGAGTTTCCAAAATTGAAAGTTCATACTCTTTGGGGACGGACGCAAAAGGAAATAGTGCATACTCTTTAGGGACGGAGGGAGTATATGTTACCGCTAAAAAATCTCACCCTTGTAAATAATACAAACGGGTAAAAAATTTAGACAAAGGTTTTTCACTTCAATTTCGATTGAGGATTGTCTGTGAATGTGAGCTCCTGTTTAAATTATGGTAAAAACTCGATTTCTCCACTGTTTCATATGATGCCATATCTAGTTGCATAAAGAAGGAACTTTCACTGTATAATAGTACAAGATAAACTAGCAAATTTTGTTGTGGGTATGTCAAGAATAACTCAACTGGTTTCATCTATTTTCCCGAAGTCAGCTTCGCCTCTTCTTTGTACAGTGTGTGGTACAATCTTAATGCCAGATTTCCTATCACTCATTGCATCAGACTCAGTAATATCTTCAATATCAACTGCAATGGCTGCAGAACCTTGTCTAAGGGCATACCTAATGAAAAACATTAAGGAAGAAAATATCTAAAACACAAATAGTATCGAACATGGAACTGGAACACGAAAAATGCAGTGCATCCAACCATCTTCATCAGTTCAGGTCGTTCAAATTTGAAAAAAGGCCCTTAAATTATTTAAACCATTCAACAAGAAGGATACTCTCTGATCCCAAGAACGCTGTTGTGATTCTCCATCGTGTACACATAATTACTCCCACGGCTCCATGGAAATGTCTCACCAACAAGTTTTAACGAAGATGTTGCCCCAGAGGTGAATATACATTTGTACTCTTTGGGAGATGCACTAAAGAAACTAAGGACCTGCACCAATTTTCAAACAACCCCTCAAATATTATGCAAAAATGAAAATCAACACAAAATCCCGGAACTCTAAATTGCTAGCTAAAAACAGATATCAAGATAAGGCCTCACCTGTTGACGAACCTCCCCAACAATGTCACTGGTTGTCACACTGCAACTACTCTGGCTATCTATAGTTTAGTTTAAGAATCACATCCATATATTCAGAATTCAAGTCTAAAGAAAAAGCCAATCAACACTTCACTAAAACGAAGCGAAGGATACGGGGATTTCCATATAGAGTAGAACTCAAGTCCTTAAAAACGCCCTGCATTTGCGATTCAGAATATAGAGTAGCTCCAGCATGATCCAAGTATACTACATCTACACAGCCCAACCAACACTAGAATCAAGAACCACAAAACATAATCCAAAAAAGATTCTTTTCTCTCTCAAGATTCCGACTTTCTTAATGCCATCAACATCACAATCACAAAACAGAAAAAAAAAATTAACTCCAAATCGTATTCAGCTGAATAATATCAAAATTCTCATTCTTGGTGAAGAATCAAGTATGCCTAATGTTAATTTCCTCGATGGTTACTTATCAAGCAAGAAGAATACATTCTACATAAAATTCAGGTCGAAAAAAATAAAGAGAAAAGGGGGAAAGGGTTAAAACCATTCAATCGCTTAAAATCGTTAGCTCTGATTTGATCAATGTTGTGGAGTGCATTTGGATAACCATAATCTCCACCGAACTCCTTCAAGAACCGTTCCTTGTCGAATTCGCCATCCATCTTTGAGCTAAAAAAGGTATTTCGTTTAGACAGAAAGAAAATTGAGCTAAAACAGAACCAGTTAACCAAAGGAAGCAACGCTGTCAGACAACAAGGAAAACGAGATTCTTATTTTATTTTTCGGTATGAAGATTCTTGAATTCCAATTTAATGTTATAAGCAGGGATGTCAATTCAACCCGAAACTCGTGGGTTGGCCCGAATAGCCCGGTAAAATGAGCGGGTTAGGACTGTGATTTTATAACCCGAATACAAAATGGGCTAAACGAGTTGGCCCGAATTGGTTGGCGGGTTAAGCTGATTGCAACTTTTAATTAAAAATGTTTTGTTTTAGAGGTTTTTTATATTTTTGAATTCACGTGACACAATCATATATCTTCTTCAATCTACCTTCTACATTTTCCCACTCAATCCAACGCTATCAACTTTCAAGTTCCATCTTAACTCATTACTCCATCGTCCCATCATCTGCCATTATTGTCTTACGACTCTTACCACCACCAAAGCAAATCAATACAAAATTAAGAATTAACACGTCAAAATCTTAATATATTTATCATTTTAATAATGATTCATATAAGATATGGTTTTTAATTTTCATAAAAAATTAATTATGAACAATGCCAAAATAATAACACGAACATAAGCTTTAATTGAAATTGATTGATTTAATTTGATTTATCTTTATTTAGTTTGTAGTTGATTGATACAAAAAGCTTTTCTCCAACTATTATTGAGGAAAACTATGAAAAATTTAAAGATTTTATATGATTCTAACACTAAAAAGTAAAAATATCTATAACTTAAAATCATTTTATTGAGGAAAATTTGATTACAAGATATTATTTTTGAATGTTTTTAGGCCCGAATAGCCCGATGGGTTTGCCCGAAACCCGTCGGGTTAGGGTCGAAAATTTATGACCCGAAAAATTCATAACCTGAATAGCATGCACCCAAATAGCCCGATAATCCGAGTAGGTTGGCCCGAACCCGAACGGATTAGCCAGATTGACGTCCCTAGATGTAAGTTGGTGTTTATTGGGCTTGGGCGGTTGGGCCGTTTCCAAAAATGGGCTTTTTTGCTAGCTTTACTCCATTTAAATGTCTCCATTATTCTGCAAATAATTTAGTTTGTTACGCTAAAATGACTGATAAATAAATTTCATGGAAAAAATTAAACTTCATTAAATTTGTTTTCTATTATGATAGACGACTGCATTTTGCTTTTTGTTTTGTGATTTCTTCTTGTAGTAGCAATTGTGATAGTATATTAGAAAGAATAAAAATATAAATGAAATATAAAAATTACCAGACTTATTCAAAGAGTGGAGTGATGTTCATGATATGAATTGATTAGTTAAGTTTTGTTGCACCAAAAATACATGAATTATATTATATATATAGATAGTTCGTGTAATCTTTAAATTTACAGATCGCACTAGATTAAGTTTAAATGTAAACTATTAACCACTAATAAAGTAGAGGTTTTAACAACACAATTAATGAGTTATTTTGAATCCTATTTTATTCTCATAATATCATACTACATGCCATGTGACACTAGTATAATCATACAAGGAGAATATGAGCATAATTTGAAATAAGTACTTCATCCGTCCTCAAAGAATATGCACTTTGGGTTCAGCACGAGTTCTAATGTAAAATTAGTAAAGTAAGAGAGAAGTTGAAAGAAAAAATAATTAAAGTATTGTTAGTGGAGAATGAGTCCCACCTCATTAAAGAGAAGATTTCCTAAAATTAGAATGTGCATATTCTTATGAGACGGACTAAAAAGGAAATAGTGCATATTCTTGTGGGACGGAGGGAGTATATAATAATTGAAATTTGAAGTAATCAATCAAAATATTATGTTTAGTAGTAAATCCTTACAAGTTGATAAATTATCAACTAGAATAGGTATTGGGTCTATTTAGTGACTGAAATTTCTACCCTCTGCACCCTTTACCTTTTCTCTACATATGTATCATGTAAAACTCAATTTGGATTAGTGTTATCAAAAGATACATTATTGTATATATGTAAAGTGCATGGCTCTATATGAGTACTATAGAAGGAATGGTTTTGTACCTAATATATTTAGAGAGAAATACATGTAATTGGGGCATCACGTGAATTAGAAACTTAGGTCTTCCGACAATATATAAAATTATATGTATGGAGTAATATTTGAGGGACCAATCAACACTATACTAAACATATAGTGGTATCAACAACACAAGTCGCCATCAGCTTCATGGCTCGTACTATTATTTTTCCATATAGTCAACTCCCATATTATTTAATTTGCACGTACCATATTAATGCACTATTTATTAGCACTAAAAATACCTGCAAGCATACATGGTAGATCTAGTATAGCTAAAGGTCAGTACCGGATATCGAACACAGGGAATAAGATTGCAACTGACTATCATATACTAAGCGTCATATACTAACTAGAGACACATGATTTTTGGGTTGATTAATTAAACTAGATTGAAAGAAATAAACAAAAAAATGGAAAACATAAAAAGAAATAATACAAAGCAGGCTTAAGAATATAGAATTTTAGAATCCAAAAACACAATCGACTTCCTTGAATTACTGTCACCAGAGCTATTAAGTCGATCACAATTATAGATTAAACCCCATCCCGAGGTGATAAACCTGTAGATTAGGTGATAGGATTGAAGTCCCCTTCTAACCCTTAAACCCCTAACTCCTAAAAGCATATAAGATCAAAGACCTCACTCAAAACCTCAACTCTCCCGAGTTCTATTGAATTAAGGTGTGAATTATCCATTTTTTCAAGTCAATTATTTCGTCTCCCGAGTACTCTAATCAACTCTAACATGTATTCAAGAGGTAGCTAATCAATTGAACATAGAAAGCACCAGATAAATCAAATAACTGCAAGAGCTAACAAGGAAAATCAATCGAATATCTATACCAAAAATTCCACAATTGATGTTTAACTCATAGACAAGTAAAAACAACAAATAAAGTACGAGACATGAAAGAAATTGATAAAACCCAAGGTTGAATCTTCAATCTTCAGTCTTCTCTTGCCTGGATCTGCAGAGCTCCGCTCCAATGGAAGATGGATGAATTATGTGTGTATTATGGAATGGAAAGAGGTGTAGAGATGGAGAAGGATTGAAGGCTCTGAGATAAAGATTATGAATTAGGTTCAGAGGTATTTATAGGCTGGAAAAAGGTTTATTTTTGATAAATTTCATGCCCTACAAGAAATAGGAGAGGTTTGGCTTCACAATATAATAATTTCTTTTCTTCCGTGAATTTCCGCCTAATTTCCACCAGATTTTGACTGCACTGCGCGATGTTTGTAAAATGGCCATAACTTTCTCCACAAAACTCCGATTTAGATGTTTAAGGTATCCACGCGAAGGTCTTTTGAAGACGAAGAGACTGGTATCTAGTAGGCACTGATTGGACTTTAAAATCTCTTCCAGAATGGACTCGAACAGAGGCTGCTGCACTTTGGCATTTTTTCACATTTTTTTATCTTTTTCTATCATTTATCAACAAACACGTCAAAAATACCAAATGTATAACATATGCAATTTAAGAACATAATTTGCATGATTGACATTTAAAATAAGTCAAATCTAGTCCTTAAAAAATGCAAAATCTGTGTTTGTCACGTATATACAATCTGCTGCATCTTTAACAAAACCTCATTTTCAAGCCATCAAAAGTAAGGAGATTACTTTCAATAAGCATCAAGATTTTGCCTTTTGCAATGATTAAGACGCTATATATTAATTTCAGATACAAGTGTGCACTGTTTAGTGGAACGGAAGGAGTAATTTTCAACGAAATAGTTGCACAAAGATTGGAACCATCATGAGAATTTATTTCATCCCACTATATATGTCTCTCTCTACATATATGTTATGTAGGTATGTATATGAGATTGAGACCTACCTAACCCTCCCCACACCACAAGGGATAGGTATTCATGTCTTTGCTGTGCTTTCTGATTTCTAAAATCAATTATGTTACCTTCGAAAACGACTTCACTCTTGCTCCATTTATTTCGAGTAATAAGGCCACCGATTATAGTCCTCATTTCTAATCATATACTCCTATAAAACTCATCCATTGCATATTCCTCCTAAATTCTAACAATATACTCTCCCACTCCGCCACTAAAAGTTTTATTTTGCGATTGCATATAGTCTGTCCAACAATAAAAGTCTCATTTCACTTTTTTATTATAAATGATGAGTGCGTCATATTCCATTAATCCACTACACTCATATTTCACTGTAAAACACTCAAATGAAGTGACCTTTTCACCTTTTTTATTATAATGATTTGTGGATATATGGTTCATGTTGTGTGATGGGAACACTTAGCATAAAATATGTTTAACAGTCACTTCAGTTTAGTGCCTTCTTAGAGCATCCCCATCCGTGCTCTTGTCAACGAACACGGATATAGGCTCGGACCCACTTTTACTCCCTGCTCTTAGGCAAGAGCACAACACCCACATCTGTGCTCTTCGGCAAGGACAAGCTCAATGGTCCCACCATTCTATTATTCAATTTAAATAAAAACATTTCCACAAAATTAAAATGCAGTAAAAATATCCGGAATACTATTATAAATTACAAAAAAAATTAAAAATTGCATAATTAATATCCTAAAAATTAAAAATTACATAATTAAATTCATAAAATTAAAAAAACTCACTACTCGTGGCCGGATTTCGCCCAAATGTGTTTGATTAAGTCTTCTTGTAGCTCAATATGGGCTCGGGTATCGCGCATTGTGTTCCTTGTTTCGATCATCTCGCCCACCGTCGTATGCACACCTCGGCGTGGGGGAGACCTCGCGGTTGAGCTTCCGTCTTGATCCTTGGGGCATTCCATTTTTGTTTATATTGTACATTTTTTTCTTTTAGTGAACTAATATTTCAATACAACATTGGAGTTTTTTACTTTATAAAAGGAAAGCATTATTAGAGTAGTAGCTAAGCCTTTTTTATAAATGTAGCTTGACTTTTGATGAAAAAGTGACTTTGTACTTGTTTTCTCTCTTCGCCATAATTTTTACACACCCCGTGTTTTTTTTCTTTTTTAAATGGATTGTTAAATGTTGTGTTTATTTGTCTAGTTTAGATCCTTGCGAGTTTAATTTCACTTGTGCCTTTAATTAATTATGCATGTGATCCATTAATATATTAAACACAAAAGTGTGATAAATAAAGCGCACTCAATTAATAGTAAAACGTTTATCCTCTGATTTATAGGTCTATGGTTTGAATCATCACGAATATTGACTATGAATAGTTATTGATCCTATTAAAAACACCACATTAACACGAGATAAAGAAGGGAGAAAGCTATTGACAAAGCTTAGATGTATCATGTATGCATGTGGGTATATTTTGAATGGAATAAAAACCTAATCAAAGAATCGATCACAACCACAAAAGGTATGCTCATCATTTCAAGACTTTCCAACTTCGGATTCGTGGTTTATAACTAATTAGAGATACTAATTTAATTGACTTGAGATTTAATCACTCATAATTAATTAACAAAGTTACATTATTGACATTGCAAAGTAAGTAGAATTGGAATAATCATGATATATTAATCATCGTCGATTGAGAGTCTAGGATTGCAATTCAATATCATAAAATGATAAAATAAACATCAATTTTGATTTATATGATAATTTCGACCGCCGATTCTAGCTGCCTAAGTAAGGAAAGTGGCCAAGATTGTCCATTGCTACTTGCATCCAATACTCCTCATCATACTTCACCATCTGCCAAACATTTTACCATAAAATTGATTAAATAAATACCAAGTTTTGATTAAAAGATTATTAAATGCAATGACAGATCCACATTGGGCCGTGGGGTCAACATCGGCCCACTCCACCACCGCCTCATGAGGACAAAAAAACTCCACTAAATTTGACCCACGGAGTTGCGACGGCCATTGCCTTCAAATGCCATTTTTAGTGTGTCTGACCCACGAGTTCTGTTTTTTGGATCTGTCTGTCACTGATTATAGCAAATTAAAAAGTAGGTACCTCGTCTTGAAATGAGTAGTTTAGCTGAAAAGAGGCCGAGTCCATCAATATTTCATCTTGAGAGGCTTCATTGTTCTTTGCGAATCTCCCGCGAACTCGGACACGCTTGTCGGCTAGGGTTTTCCGACAGGCATACTGCACCACCACCGAATACACATACGAAATCAACCAAAATACACACATAGTGCCATGAAAAAAAAAATACTGTAAAATAACCAAACACCGAGATCATTTTAAAATCATTTTAGTTCATATTCTGACCTTGATGGTCTTATTAAAATTTCTCTGGTTTCTCTTCTTCAGATATCTGAGAATTCTATCCTTCCTTTCTTCAGCAGAATATCTCCCTACCTTCACCTGATCGCTCTCATCCGTCGCCTTCCCTTGTATCCCCTAAAACCGTAAACACTCATTAACCTATTTGAAGAAATGCCAAAGTGAAGTTGTATACAAATATATATGCATAAAGTTGGAAATCAAACCCAATTTTCAGCAAGCATGGGACTGTAAGGCGGCCAGCACTCTTCACCGGAATCAAAAACTTGGCTCTGATTGTAATCACGAAAGCCGGCCTCCATCTGCGGAACCACCATGTAGTCGGAAGGAAGGGCGCCGTCTGGAAACGACGCTACAGAAACCGGAGAATTGACGTCGTAGCTGAGCAATGGGATGTTGGAGTTGAAGATGTTTGAGGAGTTGCAGAAATCGGAGGGGTAATCGAAGCAGTAGCGATCCATTAGTGAAGGCGAAAAGGAAGAAGAAGGAGAAGATGGTGAGTTGGTTGTGAAGAAGCTGGGATGGTGGTGGGAACTATTTATAGCATCAAACAAAATTGGCCCCTTCTCCACTTGTTGTCTCTCTCATGTCTAGTCTTCATTTAGGTCTTATTATCATCTTAATGCATATTTATATATGTGCAGAATCTTCATCTCCGTACGAGGTTTGTCTTAAATTTACATTTTTATATATAGTAATAGATTCTTTATTGATAATGTGAGAACATGTGCCTAATTGTTAATTTAAAGGGAAACACACATTTTCTACTACATAATGGTACATAATATTAGCTGCACGTTAGTTTGATATTATCAGCTTTGGGTGGAGCCAAGTCCACATAAATTTATTTTTGGGTCACCCAAAAGATCCCAAATTAATTGGGGTTGGACAACACTTATATACTGCTTCCAACTTCCCTTACTCATCCGATGTGGGATATGTTTGTACCCAATAATTTGTTGCCCCTAACCTGATACTAAGAGCATCTCCAATGGCGGCTAGCGGACCGGCTAGCCGATTCCCGGTGCTGGCCGGTCCGCTCGCCGAACCATTGGAGTCGACTAGGGCCAAATCGGCGAAAAAATCGACGAGCGGACGCCGATTCTCGGGCGCTGGCTGATCCGCTCGCCGGTCGGCTAGCCGCCATTGCAGGCTCCCGATCGGCGAGCGATCGGCCAGCTCAATTTTTTTAATTTTTCGAAACACTATATATACGCGATTTGTACGTCATTTTCATTCGCACCACTTGTTTTAACGAGTTTTCTCTCCATCTTAATTTCTGTATAAGAGCAACAACGTGAAATGGAGAACAACAACGAGTATACTCCATTGACGAGCGGGTCTCAATCTCCCACGGTACCCGTGGGAGGTGGATGGGGTCCGATGGCCGGGTACTACAACATGTACCCTTGGCAGCAGATGATGCCCGGGATGGCATCCGGTGGTGGTATGCCGGGAAGGCAGGGGGTACCGGGGATGCAACCCGGGAAGCAGCTGGGGATGCAACCCGGGATGTAGGGGACGCCGGGGGAGACAATGTCTATCGCCCCAGTTTTGATTTTTTGACTGCTTCTTCGCACACATCGACCCCGTCGGAGACGCAGTTCACTGGGTGTGACACTTTCTCCTTAGAGGAGTTGGGAATAGATCTCGAGGATGCGGACACTCCCGTTCACACGGGGGGAGTAGGGCGGGGTCGGGGCTCACCAAAGAAGAAGAAGGGCAAGGGGAAGGGCAAAAGGGTGGTCGGCGAGTCATCGCAGCCGGCTGATGATGACATCCCGACACGGAGAAAGTGGACGGATGCGGAGAACGTCGCGCTGTCCAAGGCTTGGGTGAGTGTTTGCGATGATCCCCTCCATTCGAACAATCAGAGGATCGTCAACTTGTGGGCTAAAATATCAGCAGCCTACAAGGCATTTTGCCCGGAGGGGAGGCCACACAGCGGGGAGGAGTGTCGGAAGGGGTGGGACCGAATTAGGATTGCGGTCTCCCGATTTTCGGGTTTGTACACCAACGCCCTCCGCATGCAGATCAGTGGCCAAACTGACGAGGACTGCAGGAGGGTAGCGGAGAAAGCCTTCCCCGTGCCCGGGCTTTATAAGGAGTTCAGCTACTGGAACTGCTATGAGGTGTTGATGGACTCCGAGAAGTTTCGGGCAGGTGTCGATGCTGGCTGGCTGAAGAAGTAGCGACTGAACTATGCCGGTGATTACAGCGGCGGTTCCCACGACCTCCCCGAGGATGTTCAGGAGTTCTCGTCCCCTCCATCGTTTACTCGCTGCATTCGCCCGGTTGGTCAAAGGGGGGCGCAACGGGTAGCGAGGGGGGTCGCCCAGGGGTCCCAGGAGGTCCAGTCGGCATCCCCCCTATTGGCACGTCGCCAACCGAGCTCGCCTTCTTCGCGCGTCAACAAACGTTGTCTCAGATGCACAAGATCTTAGCTGAATGGAGGGCGGCAACTGACCTCGTGGAGAAGAGGTTTCTTCACTCAATGCTCGAGAGTATGCGGGTCGATTTGGATGCCGCCTCGGCACAGTTGGGGGGCTCAGAAGCGGGCTCAGATGCCGCAGATTTGGGGGTCCCGGATAGCGGTGACAACGGCGGCGGCGACGACCACGAGGAGTGAGGCGGAGGCGGGAGCTCGTGTGTGGAAGATGGGTTTTTTTTAATTAATGTAATTTTTTAAATTAATGTACTTTTTTAATTTAAATATTATTATTGAATTTTCCCGTATCTGTGTCGTAAATTTAATTCCGTATTTTGTGTGATTGTTAATTATTTGTTTTTTATAATTTTGTTTATTGTGGCTAGCCTATTGCTTGTCCTGATGATGTGGCAGGAGGAGTTTTAGTCCTGATGATGTGGTATGAGGAGTTTGTGGCTAGCCTATGGCTGGCCTATGACTAGCCTATTCTTACTGGAGATGCTCTAATAACTTCAATTTTTTTCCGACGAGCCTTTTCTGCCATTAATCCGCTAGTAAAATTAGCGGCAAACAATAATCTGTTGTAGTAAAAAATTGCAGTGGTTTCATTTCGTCACCAATCTGAGTAAACCAATTTACTAGTAAAATTCTTAAGTTTACTAGCGAAATTTTCCGCTGATGATTGACGATTGTTTTTAGTGTGAAGAACTTCATTTTTGTGGGCTTACTGCTTTGCTCTTGGAGTTTAATATTGTGGTTGTGATAAATACAAAAATGTATCTCAATAGGTGAAAGTCTAAAATTCGTGAATTCATATAACTATATAAAGTCCAATTTCAAACTATGTTTCTAGCTACAATGTATTAATAGGTCTCCAACTATTATAGTACTAAGTCTAAAATTCATGAATTCATATAACTATATCAAGTCCAATTTCAAACTATGTTTCTAGCAATATAATTTTAGGTCTCCTACTATTATATGTAGACATCAGATCACCATGGATTCACTAATTACTGGGACCTCTTTGTATTACACCGCTACTGAAATGATTAGTCTCAGAAGGAACAAGCCAAATATAATAAGAAAGAAAATTAACCAGTTAACTAAATACAGATGCAAGAAACTAAAGCCTAGCAATCTTCAGCCCTTCACCGATGCTGAATCCATTGCATTTGTTCTTGTCATCCCTGCACACTAAGTAAACTAGTTAGAAACACTCTGAATGATCCCCAAGGACCTGAACAGTAAGAATGAACCAAAGAACGAGTCAGAAGGTTGAGATATGGCTCAGGTCACACACATGACTGCACCGAGCCAAGGAACTCCTCAATCTTCACCAACAAGTCACAAGGGAGCACATCGAGAGAATCGAACCCTAAACCCCAGGGATTCACCGATTACTACAACGCACCGGCGATCTACAGCACGAACCAACAAAACATCTCACAAACACCGTCGAAGGCCTCAAGAACACGATCTCACGGATCTAAGAAATCAAACAAAGATCTCCAACCATCGAAACTGAATCGAACAAACCATTCGATTCACAAAGGAAATCTCCAAATCAACACAGGAGTTTAGAGATCTACACTCAATCCTCACTGAAACGGAGGTTAGAGTGACCGGAGAAGAAGATCGAAGTGATTTCAAAAGAGAGAGATAGGAGAGTTTTAGAGAGAAGACAAAGCATCATCCGAAGGGAGAGAGAGAAAGAGTGAAGTGTAGAATGAGAGACATAAGAGAGAAGGGGTTGAGTTTAACTCACATCACAAACACAACCCTTCATCCAACGACTGTCATCCAGGATCCTCGTGGAGTGCCACGCAATAACCATTGGTGAATCCCGGGTAAGTAACGGGCCAGCATTACTTGGGCCACTAATACATTATGGGCTAAAGAATTAATTCAGCCCAACGCAATTAATTACCAAAGCCCAAAACCGAAGTAGGTCCATTTTCTCACACTATACATATATACATTTGTGCGGTCTTTATTCTTAACGAACATACACAAAAATAATTGGGGGTAATTTTTTGGCATAGATGAAAAAAATTAATGAAATTACACACTTTATGCAGCATCTAGAACGAGGAAATCATGTAAAGGTCTGAGCTGAAAAAGGCTATAATAACTAGTGTTACTGTTGAGCATAATCTAAGATATTGAGCATATAGTATATAAGTGGGGTAATTAAATCAAATGTTTAAAATTGTGGCTGCAGCCGATTTTATTCTCTACAAATTGTCTTTTCATGGTTGTTATTGGATCTTGGATAGACTTTCACAACAGGAGTTTAAATTAGTAATTAATTTACTTAATTATATACATCTTAACCTAGTAGTTTATGCAATTATAGTTTGCAGAGTAGTGAGTAATGCAACATTTGTTCCAAGTTTGATTAGTTATAAGCTATAATTATATTAGTGTTTCAACTTTTGTTCCAAGTTTGATTAGTTAGTTATAATTTATAAATATATTAGTGTTTTGAATTGTTTTAGTCTAATTAAGATGATCATATAAATCTGAATTTATATATTTATAAAGAAGAAAGAAAATAAATAAGTAAAAGGGAGCAGCAGAATTAATATGAATTTACACATTTATAAAGAAGAAAGAAAATAAATAAATAAAAGGGAGCAGCAGAATAGAGCACTTCATGTGCTCACTATTCTTTTACTGTTTAAAGCTGTCCCCTTTGATCTGACCTATATACATAGCCTAAGAATCTATGATTCGGACCATATATTTTCTTTGATTTTCAATGCCAGCTAGCATAATTATTTTATACAATTCCATCAATTATTCAGTGGGTGTTTTTATTTTCTATTTATTTAAATATAAATGGTTCCATTTGGATAATAGTCATAAGATGAAAAATCCCCCCTCATGTATATTTGAGTTTTAGAATAGTAATTAGATCCAAATTTGTTGCAACATAATAACCTAAGCACTTGCATTTAACATATAAAGTAAGTAGTAACAATATCATTCATAGTGGAAATTCATTACACTAGAGATTTTTTTTCTCAATTTAAGATCGAGTCCAATATGCATTCATCAAGTAAAAGAGATGCATCCATGCACGTTAGATATTCACAATCTAAAGGATGAAAAAGATTCTTGGTTCTCATGATAAGAGAGTTCTCATTTGAACTTCTTCACACACACAAATAATATAGGAGAGTTTAAGGTGTTCAACTGAGAATTATTATATGAATTTAGGAACATGAAAATTGTTTTCATATCCATTTGAATTTAAGAACATGGGAATTGTTTTCATGTCCATTTTAAATAAAATGAGAACGTATCATTTATTTGGATGAAAGCATTACTTTCAAATCCATTTTTAAATGAGAACTACAAACAATGGACCTATTATTATTTAGTTCTTTAAATATGAAGAGTTCCTATGTAAAAAATGATGAATTCAAAAAAAAAAAACTTGCATCTATAAGATTTGAACACATGAACACGAATTCAACAAAAAATGATCTAACCGAGCTATATGATTTTTAGAAGATTTGAACACATGAACACGAATTCAACAAAAAAATGATCTAATAGAGCTATATGATTTTTTTAGGAATAATAGTCATTTTAATCATGAAGTTCATCAAATCTGGGCTGTCCCGTTAACTTTAAAAATGGATATTAATTAATCATGAAGATTGACACATCCATGTGCAAAACGTCATCTTTTTACAATATTCAAAACGACATGTTTCATTAAAATAAATATTTTTTTCTTTTATAGTATTACCATATTTTCTCATTTCTTTTCTCATCTTATTGAAATATTGTCGGTTTGTACAAGGATGAGTCAGTTGAAAAAAATGAAAACTTTATGATTTAATTTAAATTTCAAAGTTCATGAAACAAACCAGAATTTAACCAAAAACTTTATAATTTAGAAAACTATTATCCGTTTTTTACTACCTAAGAGAAGTACTCCATATGACTTAAAAAATGTTATGTTTTCATAAAATAAATATGGTGAAAGCAAGAATTTAGGACGAAAAGTGGACCGATTCTCGTGTGTGCAACCCACATATAATATTTTCCTATTTGAGGTATATCGAAAAATATAAAAAGGAATATAATATGGTGATTTCATGTCAGGGAATAAATACATTTTACATCATATATACAGTTTCCTCTTATACAAGGCTAACTTGATTGTTTTTTATGTCAATTCTCCGCGAAAAGCATGCCTATCAAACATCTTAGTAACAGAATCAGAATTTCTCTTTACTCTCACTCTCTCACACACACTGACACACAACAGATTATGGTCAAAAGATTTAAAATGCCCCATCATCTTAATGATTATTAGAGGTCTATAACTCTATATGCAAACAATTTGTTAAAATTCTAATATCTTATCCCACGTCGGCTTGGTGATGATCATATCTCTTCTATATAAGTGTGGATAACCCTCCCCCTTATGAGGCCTTTTAAGGGGTGAGTGGTCCATTTCTAATATGGTATCAGAGCGGGCCCAAATCGATGATGGAGTTTATTTTCTTTATCTCTTCTCTTGCCTACCCACGTGATGGAAGTCCGATGTGTCATTTCGGCCCACACGTGAGGGGGCGTGTTAAAATTCTAATATCTTGTCCCACATCGGCTTGGTGATGATCCTATCTCTTCTATATAAGTGTGGATAACCCCCCTTATGAGGTCTTTTAAGGGGTGAGTGGCCCATTTCTGATACAAATTTTATCCATTTTTATATTATATTCATGTGCCATTTACTAATGCTGTCGATTCTACTCCTTAGGTTTTCTTACTTCTGATTTTGATGGTTACATACATATCGAACACATGAATAGATGAATGTCGGTTAGAATTGGTTTAATTTTAATGGATGACTGATCAATGTCTAATCTCCGAATTTGTTTGAGACATCCTAGTAATTGGAATTTGGAACGATTAACTATAAGTAGTGGTGGATTCAGAACATAATTTTAGGATGTATTGATTGATATAATTTGCAATCGAAGGAGGAATTTTCACTTTTGCATAGTAAAATTGTAATTTCACAACACAAAGTTTTTTAATCACGAAGATATTCAGTAGATTAGGTGGTGGCGGCCGTGTCGTTTAGGGAGGGATGTGACGCAAACTTGCAATCAAGTTGAGTGAAAGAGATTCGAGATTCCATATCTGCAAAGAAAGCAAGAAAATCAAGTAAGGTTCCAACTTCTCTTTCGCAATTGCTCTTTGAATATATCTGAGGGAACAGGATCATGTTCCTGCATGTTGCCTGCACACAATCTTAACTTAATAAATAGTATTACCAGTATTTAGATTAGATACAAGTTCAAATGAGAATCTTCATAAAGTTTTAGAACGTGAAATGTTTAGGACTTGCATTGAAATCGACTAGTTAGAATTTATAAAGTTTGTATGTACATTTGAACTTAGCTTATTGCACGTACTCCCTTCGTCCTAAGTTACTTATCACATTTCCCTTTGTCTTCAAATCGTCCGAGAGGGCCTTCTTTTCTCATATGGTTGACATAACATCATCAGTGGCGGATCTAGGGGGCAGGAGGGGGCGGTCGCCCCCTCCCGGCCATTAGAAGAGCCTAAACTTTCTCTTAAATCGAGCCAAAAATAGCATATCCGCCCCCTCCGTGAAGTGTAGAAATCTATTTTCTTTCAATAAATATCATAAAAAATGTAGTAGTTCAATGGTTTGGTTGTTGGTTTTTTAACCTAGAGGTCTAGGGTTCAATCCTTGATCCTCAACAAGAACATATGTTTCCATTCTTTGCTTTTTTATTTTACCAATTCATATTTCTTCTTATTATCAAAATAATACCTTTAAATACTTTATGAAATCTAAACTTTTACTAATTTGCATATATTATTATGTTGTTATATTTATTCTTTAGTTAAAATCATTTTTAATCTTGTGTTAAAGTTTTTTTGTCCTAAAGTACTTATAATTTGTGATCCATGCATCTTATTCTCTATGTAACAAAATAAACATTTTAAATATTTTTGAAATCTAAATATTTACTACTCTACTTATATCACTTTTGTATATAATATTTACAATGGTTTTGAATGTATATAATAATTACAATAATTTTATATTTTAAAATGAATAATACATATTTGCAAGCTATATTACATGTTTATATTTTATTAACGAAGCTAGTGCTACTTAAATATTAATATAATATTATTTATTTTATTATTAATTTAAATTCCGCCCCGCCATTTCTGGATTCTGGATCCGCCACTGAACATCATTTCCCTGATTTGTGGAAGAAGATGATTTTAAATGTAGTCGTTTTTGAGAAATTTTGTTATAGACTAAATATGAGAACTAATCCCACACCAGTTGCTCTTACAACCGATGTGAGCATTGAGTACGTAACAAATTTTTAAGAAAACTTGCGCTTATAAATAATCATTTAACCCACTGAAGTAAAAAAGAAATGATTCTATTTCTCTAATTGGTTCACTTCAGGGTGCAAATCATTTCTCGTCAATAGATACTCCAAATTATGTTTTAAATCTGCTATATATACATAGTTTGTAGTATATATATTTTCATTCACCAGATTCGGCTCGATTACTCTCTTTCTTGAAATGAATCAACTGAAGTATATATGTGCATGGAGTGGTGGCTATGAATTTGTCCAACTTTTAATGTACAAACATAATTCTTAGACGCCTCAGTCAAACACGGGATCCCAACTTCATATCTCACTTTTTCTTTTTCTTTTTTTTTTAAATATTTTTTTGTTCTGTTTATATATATATATATATATATATATATATATATATATATATATATATATATATATATATATATATAGGGTAGTGTTAAACTCATTTTCTCCCCTTAGATTTAAGTTCCTTCTTAATCTGGACCGTTAGATCTCATTGATCAACGGTCCAGATGATCTGCATTATTACACTATAATGATGCATTATTAGTCGGTGTGCATTATTCAACTGAAAATCTGCATTATTACACTATACCGGTGCATTATTAGTCGGTGTGCATTATTTAACTGAAAATCTGCATTATTAAATGACACGTGGCATCAATCTAACCGTCAGATGACAAAATCGTGGGGCTGAGATCAAGAAGGAAATAGGAGAAAATATGAAAAAAAGGATTTGAATACAATATATATAGGATTGTATTCAAATCCTTTTTACCTATTAAATTCAATTTCCTTCTTAATCTCCACCCTTTATTTCAGCCGATCTAATGGACAAAATAAGTTGATCCAATTATCAGATTGCATGCGTTTTTTACGTGTGAAGGGTAAAATTGAAATTCTCTCTTCTAGTTAGTTATGGTATGAGGCGTGAATTCCTCCCTCCACGCTAATTGCAGTTTATCAGCAAATCTTTTCCAGATTTAGTTCATTGCGTCCATAATCCCGCGTGTAGCCGAGTTCCTTTTGCAAATCGAAGTTTCTGTCATTGGTGAACAACTGTTTTGAATCTAAATCTAACGAATACGGTTCATCCCCGGTGTTTCGAGTATCAATGGAAGAAGGTAATATTGCAATTTTCGCCCATGTGTATTGATTTGGTTGCTGTCAATTTTTTTTGGAAATTCAGCCGCACGACCTAATATGTTTAAATCAGCGAATTCGTGTTTCATGTTTGTGTGATTGGGTACTGATTTATTGAATCATTTTAGTTGTTTAATGGTTTTGTTGTTGCTACGGTTCATTCAAGCTTATAGGTGTTGTTATTTCATGTTAAATTGGTTTTCAATCATTCCCGTAGTGTTGCAGATTTCTTGGCCCAGGTTTGTGGTATAATATGCGATTCCAAACATTTACGTATGTCCGCGAATTGGTGCCATCCGTTTAGTGTTTGATTTAATGTTGAATGACTAGGTATAAATAATTATACATGTAATGTATAAGTATGCTTATGTAATGCACTCGTTTAGGTTATATAATGTATAGTATATTCTCTATAATTTATCTTTACCTGAACATGTATACTGTGTCGTGTTTGTAAACAGTACGGGTTGTACCTGCATGTTCTGAGTAATTAAAGCCTGTAGTTGGTCAGAGGTTCGAATCATTAGAGTTTGCACTCGCTTTTTATGATGTGTATGCTAGGGCCGTTGGGTTTGACACGCGCAAACAAGGTGTGATGAAGTTACAACGTGGTATTATGTCGTATGCAATAAGGAGGGCAATAAGAAGTCCATCGACGATGACCAGTTGAATGCACGTTCCGGTTTCTCATTGAAGCGCCGACGCTTATTGAAGTCCATCGACAAAGACGCTCTTCGAGACCTTCTCTGCCTTCGGAACTGTGCTCTCTTGCAAGATCGCAGTCGATCACAACGAGAACTCGAGGGGCTATTGCAGTTCGACAAGGAGGAAGCCGCGCAAAACGTACACATAATGTACATATTGTATAGTATAATGCATAGTTTAGTTTCTGTAATGCATTATTTGTGATATGTAATGAACATTTATAATGACGCGTTTAATTTAAGTTGTGTCGTGTTTTGATGTTTGGCGCACGTTTCTTGTTTTCCCTAAGGGTTTAACAAGCCTAGGGGCTAGGGTGTAGTATGTTCTAAGTCTAAAACACGTTGTCCAAATACACGAGCTGTAGTAATTCATCTGGGGTTGCACATAATGTATATTTTGTATAGTATAATGCGTAGTTGAGATTCTATAATGCATTCTTTGTGATATGTAATGAACATTTATCCTGACCCGTTTAATTTAAGTTGTGCCGTGTGTCGTTGTTTGGCGAACGTTTCTTATTTTCCCTAAGGGTTTGATAAGCCTAGGGGCTAGGGTGTAGTATGTTCTATGTCTAAAAAACGTTGTCCAAATACACGAGCTGCAATAATTCGTCTGGGGTTGCATATAATGTATATTTTGTATAGTATAATGCGTAGTTTAGGTTCTGTAATGCATTCTTTGTGATATGTAATGAACATTTATCCTGACCCATATAATTTAAGTTGTGCCGTGTGTCGTTGTTTGACGAACGTTTCTTGTTTTCCCTAAGAGTTTGACAAACCTAGGGGCTAGGGTGTAGTATGTTCTAAGTCTAAAAAACGTTGTCCAAATACACGAGCTGGAGTAATTCGTCTGGGTTTCCACATGCATAACGCGTAGGTATATTTTAAAACAGATATACATAATGTACATATTGTGTAGTATAATGCGTAGTTTAGTTTCTGTAATGCTTTATTTGTGGTATTTAATGAACATTTATCCTTACCCGTTTAATTTAGGTTGTGCCGTGTTTCGATGTTTTACGCACATTTCTTGTTTTCCCTAAGGGTTTAACAAGCCTAGGGGATAGGGTGTAGTATGTTCTAAGTCTAAAAAACGTTGTCCAAATACACGAGCTGTAGTAATTCGTCTGGGGTTGCACATGCATAGCGCGTAGACATTTTTTAAAACAGATATACATAATGTAAATATTATGTAGTGTAATGCGCAGTTTTAGTTTATGTAATGCATTATTTGTGATATGTAATGAACATTTATCCTGACCCGTTTAATTTAAGTTGTGTCGTGTTTCGATGTTTGGCGCACGTTTCTTGTTTTCCCTAAGGGTTTAACAATCCTAGGGGCTAGGGTCTAGTATGTACAACAGCAATCACGTGATGCATAAAACATGATAAATAATGCATTCAAATAGCCAAATAATGTATAGAATCACTCAAGTAATGAACATACAAATATTTCATTCATTCTTAGACTCATGTACAACAACAGTCTAATGATGCATAAAACATGATAAATAATGCATACAAATAGCTAAATAATGTACAAATATTGCATTCACTCTTAGACTCATGTACAAGTTCTGTAAGGCTTCCTTCTGCCGTTGAGTTAAACTCTTTATACAATTCAGAAACTCTTCCGGAGTTGTACTAGTCCCGGCTCTGATAATAGTTCCCGGAATTTCTTGGCAATTCCTACTGGCAGTATATCGTCGACCGCCTCGTTGATGTCCAATCTTAGCTGCTTTGATGTTGTACAACATACAGAATAATAACATACAATTAGTTACATAATGTACAGACTGAATAAAATAATGTGGACAGTTAAACTGCATTCACTTATACACCCTTGTACAAAAACATCAAAATAATGCCTAAAAACTGATATATAATGCATTTTAATAATCAAATAATGTTCAGAATAAATCAACAAATGCACCATGAATATTGCAATTACCCATTGTCACATGTCCAACTACAATCACATAACACATAAACCATGATAAATAATGCTCTAAAATAACTAAATAATGTATAGATCCGGTCAAGTAATAAACATACAAATATTCCATTCACTCTTTGACACATGTACAACAACAGTCAATATAAGGAATACCAAATAGATATATATTGTACAGATAATTGCAACTAATGAACATCAAAATTACAATAAAAACTTTACCAATGTCCAACAACAGTCATAATGTATTCATATAGGTAAATACTGCAGTAATATATAGTTATAATACAAAGTTTATAACAATCAATGCACATACACATTATCCTTTTACTCTTTGAGTATATAAAACAAAAGTAAACATAATTCATGCATATAGGCAAATAATGCAATCAAATATGCACGTAATGCAGAGATTATATGATGTAATGAACAAACAAATATTCCATGTGTTGTTTGACATTATAAAACAGAAATGACCATAATGCATGCACATAGGCAAATAATGTAGTCACATCGGCAAATAATGAAGAGATTATATCAAGTAATGAACAAACAAATATTCGATCTACTCCTTGACAATATAAAACAAGATTGACATGATGCATGATACATGATGTATAATGACTAAAAATAGACAAATTAATGCACAGACTCATTTAATTAATGAGCAAACAACTTTTGCATTCGTTAATTCAACAATGACGAACGACAGTTTATTGAAGGGTAGGGTTTACCTTTGAATATAATGTATTTAAATATGCTTATAATGCATATATTATAACAAGTAATGCACATACACATATTCCATTTACTCTTCGACAATTAAAACACCAGTTATATGCTGCATGATACAGGATATTTTGATGCATATAAATACTGATATGATGTGCAGATCCATTACAGTAATGAACACACTAACATGACATTATTGTATACAATAATGTCCAGCAACAGACAGATAGTGGCTACATATGTTAAATTAATGCACACAATTAGGAAAATAATGTACAAACTCGATTAAAACATGTGGGCATAAAAAACCAAATATATCAAACACAGAAGCAGAGCAACAGTCCAGGTATTCAAAATGCAAATGAAAACAGGAGCTCACCCTCTTTCTGCGATTGTTGCGAATTTGACGGACGTCCTCTTTTAGATATTTTGAAAATTGCACAAGACACCAAACAAATAAAGCCCTATAAAATTTCATCAACAAATTTGCGCGGGTGATGGTAATCCGGTGAGTCGTGGTGTGGGTGATGTGTTACGTGCGAAAATTGGGGAAAAGGCTTGATGAAACTCGTTCAGTAATCCATTAAAATAACATTCGACAAAACCTAAATCCTCTAACGAATCTTGTGCAAAACCGGAACGGTTGTTGGACCCTAAATCAGACACCGACTGCAGTTCCGAGTAATCGGAGCAACCTTGCGAAGGGGCGGCTAGGGTTTTGAAAGGGTTTGGAATTTGGGGAGACGAATTGGTAGAGAGATTGTGAGTTAATAGGGTGGGTGATGAATGATGTGTAGACTAGATGGAAGGGCGTGGGTATATCACGCTAAAATTTCGCAATTGCTGTTTTCGGAGGTTTTTGAGTGTACAAATTTACTACTTCACCCCCATGATGCACGAAAACCACCAAATAATGAACTACGGGATCATTATCTATGCATGTCATCTGGATCGTCCATCCTCCAGATCCAACGCTACAAATTGAGAAGGAACTAAAATCTAAGGGGAGAAAAGGAGTTTAACACTACCCTATATATATATATATATATATATATATGGGGTCCTGTTAGGTTGAGATTTTTTAGCTTAACTGAGAATTGAGATGCATTTTCAGTCACTCATCCACAACATTTTCAAAATATCAACTACAAGTAGATTATGTCAACTTATGGTATTATCATCTATAGCCTGCACATCAAATGTCAACAACTTATAGAAAATTGTCAACAGCTTGTCAATAGCTTGTATATTAAAATGTCAACATAGCATGCATATTAAAATGTCAACATAGCAGTATGTAATATATATCAAATGGCAATCAGTTCAACAACTTGTATAAAGTGTCAACAACTCAAAAATAATTCTTGCAATTAAAAACTAACAACTATTTTATATTATTTTTTTATTTGACGCAAGTTCTAGCATCATGATCATACAACACATGTCAATAGATAGTCTGTATATCAAATGTCAACAACTTATAGGAAAATGTCAACAAGTTGTATATCAAATGTCAACAGCTTGTCAACAACTTATATAGTGTCAACAACTCAAAAACATTCTTGTAATTAAAAAATAACAACTATTTTACGGCTCTGCACATCATCATCGTCATCATCAGTAGAATCCACACTCTTTTCCTCAACGATCTCGCCCTCTCCACAGTCATCATCATCATCTTTTCCATGGGGTGCCTCGAGACTAGCGACGAAGCCTTCTGAATCAATTCATCAAACACCTGGAGAATCCGATCGAGCTCCACCACCTCCGCCTCCTCCTTGCGCTGCTGGTGGCTCCGGAACGACACTGTCGCTCTCTTCACCTCCTGCAGCACGAAGAAGAGCTCCGGCGGCACACCCTGCGGCGGCTGCTGCTGCTGCTTCGAGATCTCGTCTAGTTGGAGGCGCTGCTCGGTTTCGACGGTCTGGAGCACGGAATTCGCCGCCGCGACTTGCTCGATGGACGGCCGCGGCGGCAGGGATTTGTAGATTGCGGTGATTTCGTCCACTGCGGGGGCGTAGGTTGCTGCCATGGCGGAGGGGTAGATGGGATTTGGTGGGCGAATTGTGACCTTTTATAAAACAACCCTAATTAAAATATGAAATTACCATTATGCCCTTTCATAATTACTCCCTCCGTCCCACAAAGATTGTCACATTTTTCCATTTCCGTCCGTCCCACAAAATTTGTCCCATTTCACTTTTTACCAATTTTGGTAATTGACCCCATATTCCACTAACTTATTCTTACACACATTTTATTATAAAACTAATATATAAAAGTAGGACTCACATTCTACTAACTTTTTCAACTCACTTTTCATTATATTTCTTAAAACCCGTGCCCGGTCAAAGTGAGACAATCTTTGTGGGACGGAGGGAGTAATTAATCTAAAAATATTTTCCATGTGACAAATTCTGGACCACTCATTTAATAAAAACGAGTGGCTGATAATGCATCTCAATTCTCAATTAGACTAAAAAATCTCAATTGATCACAACCCTATATATATGTCCCTCTATGTAGGAAATTAAAACAATGAGCCTCCAAAATATTGCAGGACAAATACCTAATCGTCGTCCTTAGAGCACTCGCAACGCTGTGTCGTTGCGGTGCCTAGGCCGTTCCGGAGAAACGGTTCCGCAGCGGCACGCGTTGCAGCCGCCGTGTCGTCGCCAAACCGTGCCCATGCCGTGCCGGGTGTCGTTGCCGCGGCCCGCGGCACGACACGTTCCGCCACGCGCCGAGGCGACGTGGCGGCCTCCCATTTGACGCGTGACGCCCACTCGCTGCCCCGCGAGTGGGTTTCGTCACGTGACGCAATAATTTAGTTTTTTTTAATTCTAATTTAATAAAAAAAATAAAATTTTGCAACGGTATTGTTACCGTTTTTTTAGCCGTTTTGTAATTTTTTTTATTTTTTTTATAATTTATTTACTCTATAAATACTCATATTTCATATTCATTTCACTCACAAACACACATCTATTCCTCTCAAATCCTCTCTATTTCCACCCCAATTTTCATCTCAAATCAACTCTGTTTTTCTTCTCCCAAATTTAATCAAATTAATGGATCCTTTTGAACAAATGCGTCAAATATTGGAACAATCACTTGAAGAAGATCGACGACGGGAGGTGGAAGAAGCCGCGCCGCCCCAACGACGCTCCCGCACGTACATCCATCGTAACCGGGAGGAAGCCGCCGCAAGGTTAGTACGCGACTACTTCTGCGATAACCCGATTTGGGGAGATACGTACTTCCGTCGCCGTTTCCGCATGGGGAAACCGTTATTTCTCCATATCGTGAATACTTTGGCAGCCCGGGAAGAGTTCTTCCAGGAAGGGTTCGACGCGGTCGACCGTCCCAGCCACACGACGCTGCAGAAATGTACTGCAGCAATCCGTCAGCTTGCGACTGGACAAACGGCCGACATGTTCGATGAATACCTTCACATCGGAGACAGCACTGGGCGAATGTGCTTGCTCAAATTCTGCAAAGGCATCCGGGCAACCTTCACCAACGAATTTCTCCGGAGGCCAAGCACGACCGATTGTCAGTTCCTGCTCGACCTTCACGAAACAGTGCACGGATTCCCCGGGATGCTCGGCAGCGTCGATTGCATGCACTGGCAATGGAAGAATTGCCCGCTGGCGTAGAAGGGGTCCTACACGAGCGGCCACAAAAGCACCCACCCAACCATTATACTCGAGGCCGTTGCCAACTACCGCCTTTGGATCTGGCACGCGTACTTCGGGGTCCCCGGGTCGAACAACGACGTAAACGTGCTCCACCAGTCCGACCTCTTGACCGAAGTTTTGGATGGTAAAGCGTCGGCCATCAACTTCGTCGCCAACAACCGGCTTTATAAAATGGGGTACTATCTCGCCGATGGCATCTACCCGAAGTGGCCTACCTTCGTGAAGACGTGCAGTGGGTCTGCGAACCCAAAACAGGCTCTTTTTGCGCAGAAGCAGGAGGCTGCTCGCAAGGATGTGGAGAGGGCGTTCGGGGTTCTCCAAGCGCTTCAACATCATCAAAGCCCCGGCTCGTACGTGGTTCATGGAGAACATGGTCGACATCATGTATACGTGCATAATCTTGCACAACATGATTGTCCAAGACGAAGGACTCGAGGCGGGAAATTGGTTCGACCCCGAATCCCCCGGAAGCTCAACTGCAAGTAGTCCGCCTCGAAGTGGAGCGCATCCGTCTATACAAGAACGGTTATCTATTCATGCAAGGACACGCGACTCTAGCGCCCACACCCAACTCCAACAGGATCTAATTGAGCACATTTGGGCAAACTTTGGCGGATGAAATTATTAAAATTGTGTACTTTTATTTTTTTAGGATTTTAATTGTGTGCTTTTTATTTTTTTAAGTTTAAGTTGTAACTTTGTTTTAATGTTGTGTGTTTTTTAATAAAGTGTGTTTGTTTTTTATTAAAGTGTGTTTTTTTAATTGAATTGAGTTGGAAATAAAAATAAAAAATGAAATTGAATGAATAGTAATTTAAGGAACGGTTAAGGAACGGAGGGTTGCAGGTTCCGTTCCTTAGTTAAGGAATGGAGTAAAAAAGTACAGTGGGGCCCTCAAATAGTAGTTTAAGGAACGGTATAGGAACAGCGTTGTGGATGGCCTTACCTAATCGTCGTCCTTGCATATATGCTTAATGATTATCAATTTAGCTCCACGTCAATGTAACATGCCATGTTTGTTTAGGACTAATCCATAATATTATCCCACGGAGAACAATTTTATAGGTATTTCTTGAGTAAATTGAAATAAATTGATGATATGATAGGATACGAGTATCTCGTTGTCCTTGGATTTGATGCACCTTTGATTGGATTCAATATTCTATTGATTAGACAACTACCATAAACTTAATGAATTCAATTTGTTTGCTACGAGGACATTATAATAAATTTTAGGTAACTATTTTTATTTTTTGCTAAAACAATGTAGTTTCATGTACTCCCCCGTCCGTAAAATATTGTCCAGTTTTACCATTTTGATCCGTCCGTGAAAAGTTATTCATTTTGCTTTTTTCTATTTTTGGTAAATAGTCCCCACTTTCCACTAACTCTTTACACTCACATTCTATTATAAAACTAATATATAAATGTGAGACCCTCCTTTCACTAACTTTTTCAACTCACTTTTCTACACATTTCTTAAAACCTCGTGCTGAGTCAAATTTGGACAATATTTTGCGGACAGAGGGAGTATTGAATTGTGAAAATGTTATACCCTTAGAGTCTACTTACAAGATTAATCAACTTTATGTCGCCTAATTTTACATAGTTGGATATTTGATGAAAAACGCTTAAAATTTAGAATATTTGATGGAAAAAAGATGGTGATATTTCATGCAATACGTCCAAAATCGAACACAAAATATTACTTAACCCCTAAATAAATAACAACCCTTACTCTAAAAGGTCATAAATTAAGTGAGCCGGTTTATGAAATAAAAAGTTATGGAATAATGTCGTCGATTTTGAATGAGTGTCACGAGTTCTTGAAGTTAAGATTGTCTTCAGATATTATTTAGCAGCACACACATAAAAATATTCTTAAAAAATGTTCAAAAAATGAATGCAACTTTAATTAAATCAAAGAGAAGCGGATACGGATGTAAGAATAAACAAAAGAAATCAAATCAGCTTTGCAGTTTTTGCAGCCCACTTGAAGCTTCTTGGGCATCTTAACTTTTTAGTAGAAAGCCATTTTCCTTTATTTTTTTTTATTATTGTTATAATTATTGCTTATATTCAGCCATTTCCCTTTATTATGCTCATTATTATTACGGTAAAGAAGTTGTACTGAATTATGGTTATTACTGTTTTATTTAGATATACTATATGTTTATATACATTTGCAAAAGTTGAAAATATGATAAGATGTTGGAGATAAATCAATGGTGAGGGGTTGTTATACTACAAACTTGCATTTTCTAACATGGAGATAAATAATTGAGTCTTCCTACTTAAATCACCAACTTGATACTATGTGTGCACGATTAAGATTCATGGTAAAACTGAAGATAGATTCCAAACAAAATAATCTCAATACATATATATTACCTGCGATTAAATTTTATTAATCTCACTAGATAAAACAAATTTATGATATTATGAACTTTAACTATAGATTGATGTATACTAATGAGATTTAATTATGATATACATCCACAACTTATTGCACAAAATTCAGCCAAACAGAGACAAAGATGAATCAATTTCCAATCCGAGCGTTAGAGCATGAATAACACTGCAGGCAGGACCGCACCTGCATCCTAGCCCACGGCCTAGCGCGTTGGAGGAGGAGAAAACGCGGCCCGAGCCGCACCTGGGGACGGTGGAGCAGCCCGGCTCAGCGTTAGAGCATCCAGGGCCATGCCCAATTGCATCCCAGCCCAGCATTATGGAGCCTTCGGGCCGGACCCAAACCCCCTATTTCTTTTTTCGATTTTTAGCTTATTTATAACCCATTTCTTCATCATTCTTCCACCAATTTCTCACTTCTGTCCTCTATATATTTCAATATTTTTTGTTCGGATGGATTGATTTAACAGCGACCAACGACAGTTGAACGACTTCATGCAATTTAATAGTTGGGGCCTGGATGGGGACTGCAGGGTTATAGAGTTGTGGCCTGGGCCTAAAAATTAGGAGAATGATGACGTGGAAGGAACTTAGGGCCTGAATCCAGATGCTCTTATGCATGTTTTATTCTTCAATAGAACGAAAAATGTCATCAAATAGCAGCACACAACAAAAATGCCATTATTTACAACTACCATGTGTCCTTGCACAAAATAGAAGAAACAAGGTTTGTTTAATCTGGATCAGCAATACCTGTCAAAATCGGACGACACATCCCCCACGAGGAAATGGAAAACAATTCGAGTATGAACCAACAAGCGTACTGCGCCTTTCTAGTGCGGGTTGCGGTTTAGCAACCCCTGAAATGAGAGATACAGATCCTTATTGTCTGTCCCGAATATCTCTTCTGCTTTTCTCAGCGCCTCCTCCCGCGACTGCCTTTGCGCGTTTAATTCCTTTATATTTGCCAGAAACGCGCTGAATTGCTCAAGTGATAACCGACTCCTGCACATTGCAATATAAACCCACCATGACACAATGCAACGATTTTCAGTCTAAACATCGTCATTATGATAGCAATCTCAAACTCACCTTGCTTGACGGAAGAACTCTTTACCATCAATTCGAGGAGTACGGCCTACTCAAATGAAACAAAATTTAAGAGTTTAGGACCGGATGGAAGAAATTTAATCACTTCAACCCGATATAAAATCTTTCAATCATTTACAGACCTGGCAGTGGACGTCCTCGAGGAGGAGAGTTGGCAGCTGACGACTGCTGGCTGGAAGGGTACCAAGACGATGAGGATCCTCTTCCATCGTAGTTTGCAGAAGGAGAAGTAGCACCAGAGGTTTTCTGAGGAGTGGTAGCTGCTGAGTACCTTCTCGGGGATACACTAGTGGAAATCACGTTTGGAGTTCCACTAGGAGTGAGACGGGGAGTTATATAGGGTGCGATGGACAACTTTTTCCCAGCTTGCGTAGAAACTGCAACGGAAGCAATCCATGACATCAGTACTTAAATCACAAGTACGGATTATCAATCCGAATTCAATAACCAACTTTAAAGCACCTTCATCCTTTGTGCTTGTGTGGTCAGTAGCACCACCATAAGAATGATGATTCGTATAGCCATTTGAATCATCTGTATAAAGCAATAGTTAATTAGTTATCAAAATAAACAATAGCATTTTACAACAGAAAAAACAAAAACATATGAGTATTCTTAGCTGTAACACAAATGCAACGTTCGAAGAATATTCCAAGGCTAGTGGATTATAAGAAATTTCACAGAAATGATAAGCATTACCATTTGTTATGTAAGCCTTGGGCGCTGATTGGTCATAAGTTCCAATGTCAACAGTTTCTGCCTGATATAAGAAAAGCATAAATTTAATCTTTAGATAGGAGTAAATAACATTAGCTATTAAAACTGAGATCGGATACTAGTATTAAGTAGGAAAGCATCAAACTTGATAATGATACACAAAAGAGCGTTAGTTAACATACTGGTGCATTTTCTTCATTCAATGACTGCAGGAGTTGCCTCTTAAATGTCTCTAGCTGTCAAAAGATCAAAAATTATGTCAGAAGGAGTAAATGAAAACCAAGCAACTAAACTCATCGGGAAAAAAGAAGACACGAGCATTAACACAAGTCACAAAGAAGACTGAACCAGTAACTTAGCTTACATCAGGTATCAAACAATTTGGATTTGGACAAGTGTCATAATCAATTTCAGAAATACTCCAATTAAATGTTCCAATTATCATTTCACTAAACACAATAACTCAAATGAATACCAAAGTGTGCATTAGTCATAACTTGTAATGTGTTTTTTTACTAAAATGGGAGTAATGAAGAAAACATAATAATTTGCAAATTATGCCCACACCCTAAGATGGCACTCTTAAAACTAAACCACCTCAACTCAAAAGAAAACACCAAGTACATATTAACTTTTGTCATAATCATTCCTGCTTACATATCACCTTATATCTCAATTATTCGACTCAATAAATGGTAAACAATCAGGAAATCTGTTTCTACATCAAATTACAGGGTCATGAAAATAATGCGAAAATCAACATACAAAAAAGTCAATTTTGATCAGCATATGCATTATGCAGACATCAAATCCAGCCAAAGAAAATCAATACTTCCTGATAATCAACTCAGTGTATCGTATAAGCGTTACGAAATGCATTTTATTCTTCTAGCATAATTTACAGGCTGAATGACCTAATTTACACCCTGGTAAAGAGTTTTCCCCTAACATTTAGGGATAAATGGATAGTAACTGTGGAGCGATAACAACTACAACTCGTGTTCTAACCCAAATGATAATGAACACAAAGATATGAAAAGTTTAAAAAAGAGAAAATGATTATCAAAATTTATGTTATCCTATTCCAAAAGAGAAATGTTATCACCTTCGCCACATCACGACTAAGCTTCTTTGTTGTCATAACCAACGAATCTCTTTCCTGCACCAGCTTCATCTGCAACACATACTAACCGTAAGAAAAGCCCTAAATCCCCAATTCAAATAAAGAAAACAAAAACGAAAATTCTTTTTCAATTATTTTATTCTGAAACAATGCGGAAAAGGAGCAGAATCAAAATCAAAAGCATACATTATCTTCGCGCGTAACTTTCAATCGGAACTCGGCGTCCTGATAGGCGCCGTCGAGTTGGGCGACCTTATCCTCCAGCTGCTGAATTAGGCGGTCCTTCTCGTGAAGCTTCCGGCGGAGACTCCCGGCCTCCGTCTCGAGCTTGGTGACGCGCGACGCGATCGCCATGGACGTGATCTTACGCGCCAGATCCAGCTGATCGTAGGGGTCCGTTGGTATCACCGATAATATCTCGTCGGGAAGATCGAAATCCGGCCCCGCCGCCCTACCACCGACACCGTCCTCTCCGCCGTTCGCCATGTGCCACCACCACCAAACAACCCCCAAATTTCGATTTGAAAATTAGGGCAGAAGGGGAAGAACGGCGGAGCTGTTGACGGCGTCGGAGATTTCTATGTTGGAAAATAAAATAGTAAATGTTCCAAATTTGGGAATTAGTAATAATTTTGAATGAAATGCGTTATTTGGTGAGAGAATACGTGGAATGCGGTGGGTTTGTCTGTGTTTCAAATTTTGGGTTTTCCCTCTATTTTATAATATAGTATTCAATTATTTATTGTTTTCCAAATTTTTTGTCTTTTATGGGTCCTTCAACATTTAATACTTCAAAATATATAGAAATAATTATAAATCACCCCAGAAAAGTATGAGTATCTGTGACTGCACAATCAATGCTCTTGTATCACCACAATTTTCCACCTTTTCATATAGTATTTCACTAGCAATCATGCTACAAGTACAACTTCACACATGTAGAATCAAAAATAAAAATAAAAATAAAAAGTATAGCACCAACTTTGTACAACAACAAGGCTCCCCAAATCCTCTAAATATGTCCGGCATAGTCACGGGAGCACTTGCGAACTCACGACTAAAGATGCGTACAAGGAGCAGGGACGCGTTGGATTAAAAATTTGAACTGCCCCCTTTCCACAGTATCATTACATCAAAGTGTGTATTTGTATAATATACAGTCTCTTCTTGACAGACAACAAGCATGTTTTGGCATGGTGAATGCTGCTCTCGGACCTTAGGAACCACGTGCTTTGTTCCACTGCCGAGCATACTAATTCAAACTTACTCAATCTCTAGAAACGAGTAACCACAGAGCTCCAAGTTGATGCACCTTAGAGCTATTTAACTGCCTTCACGCCAACTGTTTTAACACGAAATCGATACTGAGGTTGAGAATCATCATCGTCTTTGTCATCCTCATCATCATCGTCATCTTCTTCACTTGAGTCATCTTGTACCCTGTCCCACCTTGAGTAGTCTAGCTGAGAATGACCTTTTGGTTTTGGGATTGTCTGCCAACCCAATGAGGATTGATCAGATGGTGGTTGTCTGGTCAAATTCTGGCAGGGTAGTATTTCCTCTGTTAGACTCACACCCTCAAAATTACTTCCGTTGCTTTCTTTAGCAGCATCACGAGTCACGTCGTTTACACTGTTTCCAAGATCTTCAATCTTGTCATCGTCCATTTCTGCTTCATAAGGTTCGTGTTTATCTTCATCCACATATTCATCATCTTCTTCAAACTCTGCTTCATCCTCAGGTATTGGAGCAAGTGACTTCCTTAATCAAAAGACACCATCATTATTGACAAAGAACCAATATAGACAGAATGTTCATCAAAAAAGAAAAATGCATAATCAATATAAATGAATGCAGTACAGACTACACAACACAAAAGAACTATTCATATCTGCGTACAAAGATAACTATATTATAGGTATATGTATTTTTCATTTGATACAATACAAGAGAGATGCATATGAATAATTCTGATGCCCGTATTAGAAATAACAAGAATCCACCAGGCTTGAAGCAATCCATAAGAATTCAATAGATAAAAGATAAACATAACTAGAGTGCCATAATGTTGGGCCAGACTTATAGAACTAATTAAAATTTTACTATGTTTAGACAAAAGACATTCTCATGAAAATTGAAATAATAACAGGACAGAGAAAGCTAAAAGGGGTATCAATATCAGAAACATCATCTAAAGCACAGCAAGGTAAATATAGTAAATACCAGTTGTGTCTTCAAACGGGTGTGAAGGTTTCTGTATACTTCTGCTGATGGATTCAACTCAATCAGCCTGTTGACATCAAAAAGTGCCGAATGATACTCCTTTAAGGTGACCAGAGTTTGAGCACGCAACATCAGTGCTCCGGTGTGATTGTAATCAAGTTCCAGAACCGAGGTGCATTCTTCTGCAGCCTGTAATAATGTGGTGTATCACCTTTAAGAATAGCATTTGTTCAAGGAAAAAACTCGACAAGTTATTTGAAAAATCCTTTAAGAGGGTGTTTGGCCAAACTTATAAGCTCCTGAAAACAACTTATAAGTTGTTGAAAATGTTATAACCTCTTAAAAATTATTTGACAAAATAAGCTCATCAACAACTTATAAGTTGTAAAATAAGCTCCACCAGCTTATAAATAAACTTCATAATCTTACAAGTAACTATCTATAAACAAAAACAGCTCTACTATGGTTCATTATTTCCAATTCCAACATATATCCTTCTAATTTCATCAATCTTCCATTTGTATCTAACTATGATTTTCTTCCTGTAGCTCACAATCCTCTTTCTAGTTTATAAGCTCAATCATCAGAACACTTGAATAACTTATAAACCTTGAACTTTAAATACTAGTATAAGTTCTTGAAACATGTTATAAACTCACAAAAATAAGCTTGGCCCCTTTAGTTTCCTTGCTTACTCTGACAAATGTAAGTGATGCAGAAAAATGAGTGCTTTAAAAACTTATACTGAGTTTGGTAAAACAATCCTTATGCACTCCTTATTTGTATTGGTTTATCACGTTAAATTAAGGAATCCAGAAGATAAGGATCAACAGGTTTAAAACTGAACTTATTTCCTAAATATGTAATAAGTAATTAACAATTAAATAGAAGGTCAAGTAAAATAACAGCCCTCTCATATAATACAGCATATGCAGTAAACTAAAACAAGCTGATCTCAACAATTACAAAGAATTTACTTCACGTAATTGGCCTGTGCAGCAGTCATGAAAGTCCGGATACCATTATTTTCAATACACCACAACGGATGAAAAGAAATTTCAACAAATGGAGAAATTGTACGAGTTCGTCAGAAGCAATCCAGAAATAACAAGGTTGAGCTGATAAGCTAACACAGATACCTTGTTGAAGTCGTGGAGCTTGAGATAACAAGCGGCGCGGTTGCTGTGAAGCGCAATCTTCTGCGGCGTGGTCTTGGCCATGGAAAGCGCGTCGGTGTAATACGCCAGTGCTTCAGCATACTTGCCCTCTCTGTACATCTGGTGCGCCCTCTCAATCTTATTAATCGCCGGCGATCCCGAAGCCATCGCCGACCACCGCAACTACTAAATAACTCACTCAATTCAAAAATCAATACGAAAAACTTCAATCTGAAACAACACAGCAGCAGCAGCAGCAGCAGTTTGTGAATAAATCAAATTCTAATTGAACACCGACAGAGATATGAATTTGAGGAAGATGAAATGAATTTGAGAACAAATTGGGGAGAGAGATGGCGGAGGAATAGATGAGAAATAATGGAACAAATAATGGGGCCGACCCGACCCGCTGACCAGCCCAATTATTGGCTTTGGGAACTCGTTTATTTTCAGGGTCCGACCCGTTTCCAGCCCAATTATTGTAGTATTTGGGAACTGATTTGTTTAAATATTCAAATTTTTATGCACATGATCCAGATTTCAGATTCACATATTTAATTTAAGATGATAGTATTAGTATATTAATTAATATAATAATGGATCATATATATCTGCAGCAAAAATCGTGTCTCCTGTTTATGAATTGAAAATTTGAAATTGATAAATTAATCAGGTAAACTTGATTAGATAGAGGTTATCTCAACAACTCAATTACAAAATTACAATTTGAAGAGTTGACCACAAATAATTAGAACACAAAATAATAATAATAAATTGAGCCTCGATCTCATCACATTATTCTTTGTAGCGAAAATTAGAAATAAGAAATGGGAAAATCATATGGGAAGTATAAGAAAATGAAATATTTAAAATATATAAGGATTTTAATTTTCTCATTATATCCTGTAATCGGTGTGAACCCACGCTAAATTTATGTGATATTTTGTAATTGTTTATTTATTTCTCTTCTCAATAGTCCTGATCTGTATAGCCCTAGCCCTAGCCCTAGCCCTAGCCACTAGCTATATGGCTTTATTTACTTTTGTTTGTGACAAAATCTAAAGCTTATTTATTTCTTTTCTCAGAGTAATATGTATGCTGCTCTATATTGCTCTTGCCCCTAGCTATATGATTTTAATGTTCTTTTATCACTTTCAATAATACCACACGATTCTACGTCACGATAAATTTATTATTGATCGAGCTAGATTTGTGGATTCGACTTCAGACAAATTTGTGGGCTTTGAATGTGTCATGGGTTTTGATAGGTACGACTATGCCAACTACTCTTCAGCCAGCTGCGAACCAAGTCCATCAGAATCCTCTTGGCTCAAATAGATATCAAGATTATCTTTACAAATAAATATTACTAGCAACATATCTCTGATTAGCTAGCCATATCTTTTAATATCTAGTCTCTAATTTTTAGTTATCTTCTCAGTGATTAAAGTTCCTATATAACTAGAATTGTGTACTTTTTTTTATTATTGAGAAATAAACTAAACGTTTTTCTCATTCTTGTTCTAGGCAAAAATCGCTGCCCTAGGACTCTAACTATGGTTTATCTTTTCCTTTTTAAATTTTGATTAGTGGACAAATAGCACATTAAGCAAAATGTCAAGAAAATTTTTTGTTGATATACTCATGTTATTACATTTTTAGTTAGCAAGTAACACATTAAGATAGTCATCACACTAACACAAACCATCAACATTATGCTATAATGGGCCAAGGAAATATGAAAATCAATAACTATGAAGTCTTCTTCGTTATCATATTGTTTAGGTATTCAAAAGCTATTAATCGCGCGGGTAGGAAATGAGACGGATCACTACTCTTCTAATTTTTATTTCCATCTTGAGGATAAAGTGTTGTTATGAAAAATCACTGAAAATTTAGGAAAGTCTAGACGAAAAGTTAGAGAAAAGAAGCAAATTTGTGCCCACCACTTCTCCACATTTCTTATTTCCAATGCCATGTTCCTCTTAAACTGAAATTGTCACTATCATATTCCTAAGTCCTAACAATTGCGAATGATTAGTCCGAGCTTCTAACATGGGGCTGCAGTGGTTATACATTGAGCAGTAAATAAATAAAAATAATACCCCATAAATTAATTTGTTTTTATTTCAAAAAATAGTACATTAATTTATAATATTTGGTTGACCATATTCACTTTCTTAAGGAGTACTCAACTAGATATCCCTGCAACGTGCAAACTGTGCTCCCAATGAATAGATTCATTACTAAGAGTATCCACTATAAGCGGACGTCCCCAATAGCCATGCCCCTTTATTTGTCTACAGTCCCAGTTTTTTTGTCAGTGTCCCAAAAAAAGGTTTCCGCCACTATAGGCGGACACTTCCAATAGTCTCGAAATTTTATAACCAATTAAATCAATAATAACAAAAAACGTGTATTAAAAAAAATCCTCCTTCCTCCTTCCTTCTTCCTTCTCCCCTCCTCTCTCAAAAAATGTAGAAAATTAAAAAAAAAAACAAAAAAATCAAGGGGACGGTCGGTGCGCTGACCGGTGCGCCTATCGCCTCGGAGGTTCAGGACCGGCGCGTCCTCGCACTAAACTCGCCGATGGGCGTTCCGCCCCGAAAATGACGTCCGGCTCGGGGCGGCCTCTCGCTCCACTATAGCTCGGCGGGGCGGCGGCAGGAAGGGGGTGGCCGACGCGCCGCCCCTATAGTGGATACCCTAAGTGACAATAACTTGTATCTGTCAATCCATTTAATCCTAGCCATCTATATAATTTATTACTCCATTTACCAACATTATAACTATTAGATCTAACCACATTTTTGTCTACCACCTTTTTGTCTAATGGTAGAGTACTTAATGTCAAATTCCAAATATTACCACCAACAAATTTCTATTTGTATTTTATTAATTTTATAAAGGTGAAACTTTTATCAAAATAATGACAAATTCAATCAAATTAGTTCATTTAGGGGTATTCGGTTTCCAAGATTGTATCCCAGATTAGATATGAGTGTGTTTGGTTTATGAGATTAAATCCCACAATTAAATCCTAGATGGATAATCATGGGATATTTAGTCATAGCCCCCTATGACTAAAATAATCCCACAACTCAATCCTAGATTGTATCATAGTATTATTTTATCTAGCAAATTAAACATCTCCTTAAATTATACAATAAGATCACTGCACTTGGTACATACTTAATTAATTTATTAAAACTAATTACTATTGTAAATGGATCATTTTCATCAATGAAGTATTATACAAAGAAATTACAATTAGAATAATATTATACTCCATCCATCCCAAAAAATTCAAGACATTTAAGATTGCACGAGAATTAATGCATAATTAGTAAAATAAGAGAAATGTCGAGGAGGGTAGTTAAAATAATGCTAGTGGATAGTAAGACCCACATTATTATTAATCTTTAATGATCGACCCTAGTGGTATACGTTGTAGATAAATTGATGTATATAAGTAATGAGTTTAGGAGAACCTTCCAAAAATGGAAATTAGATACACAAAAAAAGAAAGTGTTCTTATTTTTATATTTATGGGACGAATATAGTATTGCTCAACCGACACGTATCATCTACTACACTTAAGTAACGTATGTAGAAAAAATTATTGGCAAGGTCCGCCAGTATAAACTACTATAAAGGACGTTATCCGCAACAATCAATCCACAAACAATCCAATGGCCATCATCGAAATCACATTCCTCTCCCTCTCCATAATCCTCCTCCTTTTCCTCCGGTCAACCTATCGCCGCAGAGCCACGGCGCTCCCGACCAACTGGCCGGTGTTCGGGATGCTCCCGGGCCTCCTCCCCAACTGCCACCGCGTCCAAGACTACATAACCGAGCTCACGGCCGAATCCGGCGGCACCTTCCACTGGAAAGGCCCCATCTTCTCCAACATGGACATGCTCATGACCAGCGACCCTGCCAACATCCACCACATCTTCAGCCGCAACTTCTCCAACTACCCAAAAGGCCCCGATTTCAACAAGATCTTCCAAATCCTCGGCGACGGAATCTTCAACGCGGATTTCACCGTGTGGGAGCTCCACCGCCGCATCACTCACTCCTTCTTCACCCACACAGCCTTCTCTACTATACTGGAGAAAGCCGTGTGGGACAAGGTCGAGAACGGGCTTCTGCCTGTTCTTGACCATTCAGCAGATGTAGATTTGCAGGCAAGAGTGGACCTACTAAATTCATTTATTTTTTAATTTATAAGAGTCCCTATTAATAATCTAAATCGTCTGAAAAAATATTTTTAAATAATATTTTAAAAATTTACTCTTCTCGTACTAATGTTCATTTTTGCGTCTGCCCCTGTTTACAGGATATTTTCCAGAGATTATCCTTCGATACGATTTGCAAGCTAGTTTTGGAGTACGATCCTTGCAGTTTATCGGTTGAGATGCCGAACATCCCGTGCGAGAAAGCGTTTAATGACATGATTGACGCTCTTCTCTACCGGCACCTCCTCCCGGAGGTGGTGTGGCGGCTGCAGGAATGGATGGGCGTTGGTAGAGAAAAGAAGCTTCAAGAAGCTTCTAGAGCCTTCGATGAGTTCATCTACCCTTGTGTAGAAAGATCCAAGGATGAATCAAATGGTTTTAGCATGCTAGCATCATTTAAAAAGGAGTTTCAAACGGATTCAAGCAAATTCTTGAGGGATACCGTGTTGAATCTGATGTTCGCCGGAAGAGACACCACCGGCGCCACTCTCACTTGGTTTTTCTGGCTAATCGCCTGCAATCCCTCTTCGGAGGAGAAGATCCGGAAGGAAATCAACGGCGAGGATTGGAGGAGGAGGTTTGGTGTTGAAGAGTCGCGAAGGTTGGTTTACCTCCACGGAGCTCTGTGCGAGACGCTGAGGTTATACCCACCGGTCGCGCTGGAGCATAAGGCTCCAGCGCGGCCGGATGATCTCCCGTGTGGGAAGCGGATCGAGGGGAATGCAAGAGTGGTCATATCTTTTTATTCGGTGGGGAGAATGGAGAGTGTGTGGGGGAAAGACTGCCTCGAATTTAAGCCGGAGAGATGGATCTCTCCGAGCGGGAAGATCAAACACGAGGCGTCATATAAGTTTCCGGCGTTCAATGCCGGGCCGAGGACGTGCCTGGGGAAGGAGATGGCGTTCGCGCAGATGAAGATGGTGGCGGCGGCGATCTTGCATCGGTACCGGATTAAGGTTGTGGAGGGGCATGTGGTTTCGCCTCGTGATTCGATTATACTTCAAATGAAGAATGGTTTGAGGGTGAGTTTATCAAAGATTTCAAATTGATATTGGATTGTAATACTACTACTATATGTTAATTAATAAAATGTGTATGGAATAATGGAAGATGATGGATGTTCTGATTTTAAAATTCGCTGTTTCAAACTGAAAATTTGGTTGCGATGATTTTGGTGGTTCAAGCTTGTGGGATGCTATTGTTTTACCTTGTATTGTGTGCGGCCGCACATTAATTTATATTTATTGAGTACAATTTATTTATTAAATTAATATGATATGCTCAATTGAAAAAAAATAACGTGGGGATTGTTGGATCGTGACTGGTCAACGCAGTTTGACATGATCAAACAAGTGACATTTCTTTGATATTTCTTTAAATAGATAATATTTTCATTATTAGCAAGCGAGATACATATTGATTAAAGTAGAAAATAAGAAAATACAAATAGAATGAGAGATTAATACAATCATTGATCCAATCAAGTTGATCTCTTATAAGTGAGATAGTACTACATATCATTGCACAAATAGAAAGAAAGATTATTGCAATCATTCAATCAAATTCTCTTACACAACAACGCCTTCAAGCCTTCCTTAGCATGAAGAAGGATAAAATCACGAGGTGAAACCTTGTGCCCCTCCACCAATCTGACCTTGTATCCGTACAGTATCGCCGCCGCCACCATCTTCATCTGTATGAACGCCATGTCATTCCCCACGCACGTCCTCGGCCCCGCGTTGAATGCTGGAAACTTGAATGCCATGTCCATCCGGCAAGATCCATCTCTCCGGCTTGAATTGGAGGCAGTCTTTCCCCCACACGCTCTCCATTCTCCCCACCGAGGAGAATGACATGATCAGCTTCCCGTTGCGTGCCAGGCGATGCCCGCTTGGGAGAATATCCGGTTGCACTGAAGCTTTTTGCTGCAGCGGCAACGGTGGGTACAACCTCAGCGACTCGCATAGAGCCATGGGCAGGTACACTAGCTTGTGCGACTCCTCCGCAGTGAAAGGCCTTTGTACACATGAAAATAAAGATAAGACGAAACATTATCGATCATAAAGATAGTGATACAAATTTTAAGAAAATGTTAGACTTTATGAAGAAAATAAATAGAGAAACTAAATGAAATGTGAGACATATTTTTAATACTTACTCTGTTGCACCGAAGATTGACCTACTTTTTTTTTAGGTTTGTTCAACTAAGAAGAACCATTACTAAAAATGGAAACACTTTTACCTACTTTATTCCTTTTCTCTTACTTTACTCTCTCTACTTAAGAGCACCCGCAACGCGGGCTGTGGGCGTTCCGCGTTTCGTTCCTCCGGAACGAAACCGTAGCGGAACGCGTTGCGACACTACGTTTCGTCACGGTTCCGTGCCCATGCCGTCCCGGGTGCCGTCGGCACGAGACGCGGCACGGTCTGTGCCGCCACGCGCTTCGGCGACGTGGCTCTCCCCGCGACGTGCGTGACGCCCACTCGCTGCCCCGCGAGTGGGCGTCGTCACGGTGACGCAATAATTCGATTTTTTTAAAAAAAATCAAAATTTAAAAAAATACTTTTATTTATAAAATTGTTTTTATAATTAAAAACAATTTTTACAAATAAATGAATACAAGAAATTCGTAATATCCCATATATATTTGATGGACTTGCGAATTTATGAAACCATTCTTGGTTGTTTCTCTTTTATAGAGACAACCTTGAATGTTTTATGTTCCACTTTCGATGTGGAACAAACTCATTCTTGGTTGTTTCTCTTTTATAGAGACAACCTTGAATGTTTTATGTTCCATTTTCGATGTGGGACAAACTCATTCTTGGTTGTTTCTCTTTTATAGAGACATCCTTGAATGTTTTATGTTTCACTTTCGATGTGGGATAAAATCATTCTTGGTGGTTTCTCTTTTATAGAGACATCCTTGAATGTTTTATGTTTCACTTTCGATGTGGGACAAACTCATTCTTGGTTGTTTCTCTTTTATATATACAACCTTGAATGTTTTTATGTTTCACTTTCGATGTGGGACAACTCATTCTTGGTTGTTTCTCTTTTATAGATACAACCTTGAATGTTTTATGTTCCACTTTTGATGTGGGATAAAATCATTCTTGGTTGTTTCTCTTTTATAGAGACATCCTTGAATGTTTTATGTTTCACTTTCGATGTGGGACAAACTCATTCTTGGTTGTTTCTCTTTTATAGATACAACCTTGAATGTTTTATGTTCCACTTTCGATGTGGGATAAAATCATTCTTGGTGGTTTCTCTTTTATAGATACAACCTTGAATGTTTTTATGTTTCACTTTCGATGTGGGACAAACTCATTCTTGGTTGTTTCTCTTTTATAGATACAACCTTGAATGTTTTATGTTCCACTTTCGATTTGGGATAAAATCATTCTTGGTGGTTTCTCTTTTATAGATACAACCTTGAATGTTTTTATGTTTCACTTTCGATGTGGGACAAACTCATTCTTGGTTGTTTCTCTTTTATAGATACAACCTTGAATGTTTTATGTTCCACTTTCGATGTGGGATAAAATCATCCTTGGTTGTTTCTCTTTTATAGAGACATCCTTGAATGATTTTGTCCCACATCGAAAGTGAAACATAAAACATTTAAGGATGTCTCTATAAAATTGTATTTTAAATTATGTCATTTTTTTAGGATTTTAATTATGTCTTTTTTTATTTTTTTGAATTTTAAGTTGTATTTATATTTTATGTTGTAATGTTATTTTAATTTTAATGAAGTGTGTTTGTTTTAATTGAATTGGATTGGAAATAAAAATAAAAAATGAAATTGAATGAATAGTAATTTAAGGAACGGTTAAGGAACGGATAAGAAACGGAGGGTTGCAGGTTCCGTTCCTTAGTTAAGGAATGGAGTAAAAAAGTACAGTGGGGCCCTCAAATAGTGGTTTAAGGAACGAGATAGGAACAGCGTTGTGGATGGCCTAATACACAAATTAAAATCCCTCGTAGCCCAAGGAAGGGGACATCTTCTTTGGGGCGGAGAGAGTACTAGTTTTATAATGAATTATGAGTGTAAAAAGTTAATAAATATGAATTCCATATTTTAAAAATGAAATAAAGTAAAAGGGTTCTTTAAATCGTGGACAACTCAAAAAGGTAAAATAACTCTTTAAATGGTGGATAGAGGAAGTATAAAAGAATAAGATAAGATATAACCCTATGTTAGTGAGTGGACAAAATCTTACTCCCCCTCTTTCCCTCACTAAGTGATACATAAAACACATTATCTATATAAATCTAAGACCATCCACTACGCTGTCTCTATACCGTCCCTTAACTACTATTTGACCACTATTTGAGGGCCCCACTGTCCTTTTTTCCTCCATCCCTTAACTAAGGGACAGAACCTGCAACGCTCCGTCCCTTAACCGTCCCTTATTCCGTCCCTTAATTACTATTCATTCAATTTCATTTTTTATTTTTTTTCCAACCCAATTCAATTTAAACAAACACAATTCATTAAAATTAAAACAACATTACAACTTAAACTTAAAAAAAATAAGAAAAAAAGACATAATTAAAATTCTAAAAAATAAAAATGACATAATTTAATCTTCTCCGCCAAAGTTTTCCCAAATGTGCTCAATTAGATCCTCTTGGAGTTGGGTGTGGACGCTAGAGTCGAGTGTCCTTGCCCGAATAGCCAACCGTTCTTGTATAGACGGATGCGCTCCACTTCGCGGCGGACTACATGCGGTTGAGCTTCCGGGGGATTCGGGGTCGAACCAATTTCCCGCATCGGGTCCTTCGTCTCGGAAAATCATGTTGTGCAAGATTATGCACGTATACATGATGTCGACCATGCTCTCCATGAACCACGAACGAGCCGGCGCTTTGATGATGTTGAAGCGCACTTGGAGAACCACGAACGCCCTCTCCACATCCTTGCGCGCAGCCTCCTGCTTCTGCACAAAAAGAGTCTGCTTTGGGTTCGCAGGCCTGCTGCACGTCTTCACGAAGGTCGGCCACTTTGGGTAGATGCCGTCGGCGAGATAGTACCCCATTTTATACATCCGGTTGTTGGCGACGAAGTTGATGGCCGACGCTTTACCATCCAAAACTTCGGTAAAGAGGTCGGACTGGTGGAACACGTTTACGTCGTTGTTCGAGCCAGGGACCCCGAAGTACGCGTGCCAGATCCAAAGCCAGTAGTCGGCAACGGCCTCGAGTACAACGGTTGGATGGGTGCCTTTGTGGCCGCTCGTGTAGGACCCCCTCCAAGCCACCGGGCAATTCTTCCATTGTCAGTGCATGCAATCGACACTGCCAAGCATCCTGGGGAATCCATGCACTTGTTCGTGCAGGTTGAGGAGGAACTGACAATCGTCCGTGCTTGGCCTCCGGAGAAATTTGTCACTGAAGGCTGCCCGGACGTCTCTGCAGAAGTTGAGCAAGCACATGCGCCCAGTGGTGTCTCCGATCTGGAGGTATTCGTTGAATATGTCGGCCGTTTATCCAGTCGCAAGCTGACGGATGGCTGCAGTACATTTCTGCAGTGTCGTGTGGCTGGGACGGCCGACCGCGTCGAACCCTTCTCAGAAGAACTCTTCCCGGGCCGCCAAAGTATTCGCTATGTGGAGAAATAGCGGTTTACTCATGCGGAAACGGCGACGGAAGTAGGTATCTCCCCAAATCGGGCTATCGCAGAAGTAGTTGCGTACTAACCGTGCGGCGGTTTCCTCCTGGTTCCGATTGATGTACTTCCGGGAGCGTCGTGGGGGTGGTGCTGCTTCCTCCACCTCTCGTCGTCGATCTTCTTCAAGTGATTGTTCCATTAATTGACGCATTTGCTCAAAAGGATCCATTTGTTTGAGTTGATTTAAGATGGAAATTGGAGTGATAGAGGGGATTTGAGAGGAATAGATGTGTGTTTGTGTTTGAAATGAGTATGAAATAGGATTATTTATAGAGTAAAAAAAATTTTAAAAAGGAAAATAAAAAATTAACGGTAATATTACCGTTTGAAAATTAAATTTTTTTTATTAAAATTCGATTTTTTTTAAAAAAAAATGAATTATTGCGTCATCCGTGACGACGCCCACTCGCGGGCCAGCGAGTGGGCGCGGCACGTAGTGGATGCTCTAATGGTCTTTTCTTCTCTCGCGAATTAATTTTAAAACGTAACTCTATAAATTGCTACCACTTATGATACATAAAATTATGACCAAATAATAATTCTTATGTCAACAACCAAAAATTAATGCACTTCCATCATTTTAAGATGACCCACCACTTTTATCGTATACCTTATTAAATTCTGTGTCGTACGCTATCAAAACTAGCGGGAGTATCATATATGATATATGAGTAGTATCTATATTCTCAACTTAGTTCATGTTTTATAAAATATCAAACCTCCATTTCTAAATTCTTTATTAATATTATAAATTATAAAATAAATAAAAAGGATTGAGCATGAAATTTTATTTTTTTAATTATAGTTATATATATTTATTAGATAATTTTAGAATTATATAAAATATTATATTATTTATTAAATAAATATTCTATTTTTATCATAACTATTTAAAATACATCCCTATATATATATATATATATATATATATATATATATATATATGGGGTGTTATATTGCTAACCTAATACTTAATTGTTAACAACAACTAAATAATAGTCATTAGATATTCAAATTAAGGGCCTAGATCATTAGTTCCTTGAATGTCAATACGATAAAAAAAAGTCAATAAGGGTATTAAGGTCAATTTACAACAAATTAGTTGTAACTAACTTTTGAAAAATATCTTATAACTTTAAAACGAATATAACTTTCTCGATTTAAACTATTTTTTCGCACAACATATATCAAATTAAAGATAATTCCATAAGAGTGCCCTAAGGGGCGCCCTAAGCATTTTATCCTCATGCCCTTCCACCTGCAGTGGGGTGCCCTAAGGGGCGCCCTAAGCATTTTATTCTCATGCCCTTCCACCTGCAGTGGGGTGCCCTAAGGGGCGCCGTAAGCATTTTCTTCTATTTGAATACTTAAATAACTACAAAAATTGGGAAAAACCTTCATTTCATTTATAAAATTAATACATTACAATACGGATTACAAAAAAAATACACAAACTCTGCGGCGGCAGTTACGGGCCCACACTTCTTCAACCATGTCGTTCATGAGCTGCGCATGGTCGTGTTGGTGATGCACTATTTATTAGCACTAAAAATACCTGCAAGTTTACAGGGTAGATCTAGTATAGCTAAAGGTCAGTACCGGATATCGAACACATGGAATAAGATTGCCACTGGCTATCATATACTAAGCGTCATATACTATTTAAAGACACGAATGTTTTTTTTGTTTGATTTTATTAAACTAGACTGAAAAAAAACAAATAAAAAGAAAGCAAATAAACAATGATACAAAGCAGGCATAGGAATGTAGAATATTACGATCCAAAACACAATCGACTTTCTTGAATTACGGTCTCTAGAGTTATTAAGTCGGTCACTTAACTGGATTAAACCCTCTCCCAAGGTGAGAAATCCTTAGATTAGGTGTTGAAATCAAAGTCCCCTTTAAATCTCTAACATCTAACTCCTAAAATATCGTTAAGACCAATGACCTCACGTGAAACCTCAACTCTCCCGAGTTCTATTGAATTAAAGTGAGAATTATCCATTTTCCAAGTCAACTATTTCGTCTCCCGAGTACTCTAATCAACTATAACATGTATTCAAGAGGTAGCTAATCAATTGAATATAGAAAGCGCATGGATAAATCAAATAACTACAAGAGCTAACAAGGAAAATCAATCAAATATCTTCACTAAAAATTCCACAATTGATGTTTAACTAATAGACAAGTAAAAACTACAAATAAAGTACGAGACATGAAAGAAATTGATAAAACCCAAGGTTGAATCTTCAATCTTCAGTCTTCTCTTGCCTAGATCTGCAGAACTCCGCTCCAATGGAAGATGGATGAATTTAAGGGTGGAATATGGAATGGAAGAAGTGTAGAGAGGGAGAAGGATTGGAGGCTCTGAGATCGAGATTATGAATTAGAGTTGGGTATTTATAAGCGGAGAAAGGTTTATTTTTAATGATTTTCGTGCCCTACAAATAAATAGGAGAGATTTGGGCAACAATTTATTTTATTCCTTGAATTTCCGTCAGCTTTGATTGCACTGCGCAATGTTCGTAGAATGGTCATAACTTTCTCTACAGAACTCCGATTGAGACGTTCAACTGTACACGCGAAGCTCTTTCGAAGACGAAGAGAATGACATGTAGTAAGCACTGATTGGATTTCAAACCTGCTGGCAGAATGGGCTCGAACAGAGGCTGCTACACCTTGGCCTTTTTGCATCTTTTTCTATCTTTTTCTATCATTTATCAACAAACACATTCAAAATACCAAATGTATAATACATGCAATTTAAGAACATAATTTGCATGATTGACATTTAAAACTAGTCAAATCTAGCCCTTAAAAATATGCAAAATCCGTGTTTGTCAGTTGGTTGGGCATTGAGGCATGTCTAGATAGAACCTCATTGAAGCATGTCGGTAATCCTCGAGCGGGGGGCTCGGTCGCCGTGCTGGAGGAGCTAGATGCACTTTCGTCATCGGTCCAATCAGTGATGCTCCCACCTTCATATTCGACTATCATGTTGTGTAAGATTATGCACGCATACATGACATCGGTGAGGACTTCCTTGAACCAGAGACGGCCCGGCCTTTCACTATTGCCCACCGTGCTTGGAGCACACCAAATGCCCGCTTCACATCCTTCCGCTCCGCCTCCTGCTTTTGCACAAATAAAACTCTCTTCTCACCAATTGAGCAGCTGATCGTCTTCAGAAAAACAGGCCACCTTGGGTATATGCCATCGGCCAAGTAGTACCCCATGTGGTATTGGAGCCTGTTGGCGGTGAACTCGATGGTCGGGCCGTTGCCGTTGCATTGCTCAGTGAAGAGGGTGGATGAGTTGACGACGTTGATGTCGTTGTTCGGCCCGGCTACACCGAAGTAAGCATGCCAGATCCAGAGCCGATGGTCAGCGACGGCTTCGAGGATCATCGTCGGGTGGCTGCCCTTGTATCCACTAGTGAATTGGCCTCTCCACGCCGTCGGACAATTCTTCCACGCCCAATGCATACAGTCGATGCTCCCTAGCATCCCAGGAAAGTCTTGCGCCGTCTCGTGCATTCTCATTAGGCCCTGGCAATCTACAGCTGTCGGCTTTCGCAAATATGTGTCGCTGTAGGCCTCCACAACTCCACTACAAAATCTCTTCAGGCACTCGCGGCCTGTTGTATCCCCGACGTGGAGGTACTCGTCGAACATGTCAGCGCTGGTGCCGTAGGGCAACTGACGGAGTGCAACTGTGCACTTTTGCAACGGCGTAAGTCCGGGTCTACCGATGCCATCTTCCCGATACTGGAAGTATTCATCACGTGACTGTAACGTCTGGACAATGCTGAGAAAAAGGTAACGAGGCATTCTAAAACGGCGGCGGAAAAGAGTCGGGCCCCACCTTGGTTGCTCGGCAAAATAGTCTGTACGTAGACGTTCGTGAGCTGCGGCGTGGTCGCGTCGGACAAACGCCCGACGTAGAATAGGCCTGGGGATATGCTCCGCCTTCGCCGCCTCCGCCTCCGCCTCCTCACGTTGCATAATGGCTAAGTATTCCTCCATTGCGTCGTGCACGGATGCATTTAAGGCTCGAGTCAAGGTCGGACCACCGTCCTCCGAGGAACTCCGGTCGTCGTCGTGGATCATTTTGGTTTGTGAGAAATGGAGAAACGTGAGAGATGAGAGACATGAGAGATGCGAGAAATGTTCGTATGAAAAATAGAATGACAATCGAGGTTTAAATAGATAAATTTCGAATTTAAAAATAAAAAACAAAAACGCGTTGCATCGTCCGCGCCATCGTTCATGGCGCCCACAGTGGGCGGACGATGGCGCGGACAATGCCCTATCGTCCGCGCTTCATCCGCGGACTAAGTGTAGGGCGCGGACGACGCATCGTCCGTCCCACTGTGGATGCTCTAAGGATTCTAACGAGATCTCACTTGCATATGTTCCGATGTCAAAATTTGAAAAAAAAAATCAAAAATTTTCAATTTTTTCGTACAACAACAAATGTTAACATGACATATAAAATATGTCAATATAATACATGTAGAATGTCAATATAAGCTATGTGTTAACATTCTCAAAGCATTGTGTTGATATTTTCGAAACACTATATTGACATTTTCATCCAAAACCCTAATTTGATAGTTTTTTTATCTTTTCTGATTTAATTAATAAAAAAGATAATTACACATGGAAAATTGTAGATCACAAGTTTTCTAAAATCCTATAATTTTAAATTAGTTATAGTTAGCCATTAAATAATGAGTTAGCAATGGATCAGTCTCGTATTGCATGTTTGTCTGAAATTTGTGCTCTTTTATCGCTAGCTTTATTTTCAATCAAATCATAGTACGTATATGTCTCCTTCTTTGCTTACAACTTGATAAATTATTTCACATTCAATCAGTTACCTCGAAATTTTAAGGTGTTGTATTTCAAATAAATTCAATAGAATTAATTTATCAAGCGAACATGACCTTGGTCGGGACAGAGTAACATTACTTTATTAAGTAAACCAAAAAGTTGTCTCGATAATCATAAATGGGCATGTTATCAACGCGATTTTGACCGATTTTTAAATGGTTTTAATCCGAATGAGACTCTTTAAACCATCAAAATCGGGTTAAAACCGTTTAAAAATTGACGGAATTGTTAGTATATGACCAATTGTGATTCGACTTGAAATGTTCAGGATGCAAAAATTCAAAAGATAAAGTATATAACCAAAATCGTAAAATGTGCATATATTCAGGATTAGTTTTGGTCTTTACTGGTAAGAATTTAAAATTTGGAGTTGCATAGATTGAATAGTTAGAGTTGGACGAAAATAGAGTTGCAGATCTTTAATTCTCTTACTTTTGTTTTGATGCAGCAGATGAGACAAAAGAAAAAGGCTAAAATGGTTTAAATGTTTCGATTTTGTAAAAATTCATTTCAATTATTAGACAATTTTAATGTATGTTAATTGATCAGTTCAATTAATAATTAAATTTATTTAATCAACTAAGAAATTAGTCCAAACACTTAACCATAATCTAACCGATTAGTCAATTATCGACAAAACACATCGGTTAATCGGTTAAATAAAATAAGTAAAGCAATAAAATTTTAATACTAATTCATTTTAATGGAATTTCTCCCCATCTATAATTTCTATTTTAATGTTTTCATGACTTGGGATACATCATACATGCCTAAAACTTTTAGAAATATTTTCTTTACCATCAACAAATTAAATCCTATACTAATTCCAATATTTGTCTTGTTCTCTCAAGTCTCTAGTTTAAGGACAACAAATAAATGCATAGCCCAGTCCTTTTTGTCTGCACATATCTATTTCAAATTCATAATGATTATAGCCCATCAATAGCTCAACCATAGCCCAGCCACAAACTCCTCCTGCCACATCATCAATACTAAAAATCCTCCTGCCACATCAGAAATAGCCCAGCCATAGCCTAGCCATATCATAAATAGCCCAGCCACATCAATAGCCACATCACTAATAACACAATATACGGAATTTAATTTACAAGACATATATACGATAAACATTAATAATACTATTTTAATTTTTAAAAAAAGTACAATAAATTAAAAAAGTACAAAATTTTCTAAAAAGTACATTAATAAAAAAAATTACATTCATAATCGAAAAAGTACATTGCTTAAAAAAAATCACACGTCGGCTCCCTCGCCTCCGTCGTCGCCGTCGCCACCGCCACCGCCGCCTCCGTCGCCACTGTCACCGCCGCCTCCGCTGCCACCGCCGCTGCCGCCTCCACGCAGATCGTCATTCATGCTCTCGAGCAATGTGAAGAGAAATCTCTTCTCCTGGGGTCCGTCGCCGCTCGCCATTCGGCTAACGTCTTCACCATCATCTGCATATTGGGTGCCCAACCCCGCATCGCCGGGAACCCCCCCGGCGGACTCCCTCCGGTCGGCATCCCGGGTAGCATCTGCTGCCACGGGTACGTGTTGTAGTACCCGGGCATCTGATTCCATCAGCCTCCAACGGGGATTGGGGGAGTTTGAGAACCGCTCGTCCCTGAACTAGGCTCGTTGTTCAGATCCATTTCTCGGTGTTGATCCTGTATAGAAATTAAGAAAGAGAGTACTCGTTAATACAAGTGGTGCGAATGAAAATGAAGTGCAAATCGCGTATATATAGTGTTTCGAAAATTAAAAAAAAAACCGCCGGGCTATGCGCTGGGCGATCCGGGCGCTGCAATGGCGCCGAGCGGATCGCCCAGCGCATAGTCCAGCGGTTTTTGACCGCCTAGCGCTAGGTGAAATTCATTTCCGAAAAACCGCTCGGCGGTTTTCGGCTTCTGCAATGGTTCGCCTAGCGACCGCCTAGCGCCGGCGCTCGGCTAGGCGCCATTGTGGATGCTCTAAAGGATTGGTGTTGTCATGACATACGAAAAAGTGAGATGTGCTGAATTTAGGGCGGGCTCAAGATGAGATTGTTTCGTGAGGAGTGAATGACCTAATTAATCTCTCTATCATAACCAATCCTATTAATACATAATCAGCCCATTTTAAACACTATAATTACATAATCAGCACAATTAATATTTTAAACGCATCACAAAATGACTGCACATGCGAAAATGTGCGTTTGTATTCACAACCCAAACAACTATAAACTGAACAGCTCGCAACCCAATAGGATTGGCTCAAATTAACATGAGCCACATACTGAAATGAGGTCATTTCATTATTTAATTTTTTATTTTATTACTTTTATCTAACTTTTAGAGATTAATTTAATTATTATATTATTTTCAAATGTACGTGAAAATATATTTCATTTCATTATTTGGCATTTATATTCATTTATTTTATTTTTATTTTTACTTTTACACCTATCATAAAAATTATATGTATATAAATAAAAAAAATGATATTAATTATTTAGCAAAAAAATGTATTTTCGTATCTCTATTAGTTGCATATTAGTTTCAAGTAGAATTATCAGTCATTTGTATGCATATTCATTTATTATAGATATAAAACTATTAATAGAAATGTAGTTATAAAGGGAACTGAAAATTAAATAAAAAAAACTATCCTGATTGGTCCGCGGGATTGCATGTAATCCGAAAATTTAGGATTATGATTGAAAATTTATAATCCAAAAAATTATAACTCGAATGAGTTGTACCAAAATAGCCCGACAACCTAAGCTGATTGGTTCGATTAACGTCCGAAAATAATTATTTTGGGCAGTGCAAAATACTAGTAATAATTAGGCACCAAATATATTTTCACAATAAATAGCCAAATTTGAAACAAATAAACATAAATTCTTTTTTTATGTAAGTCAAATTTATTTCTCTCAATTTTTATCATCTCTTCTTCCTCTTTAACACCTTTCATCTGCATTGCCAGATGTGGAGCTTGGCATATGGTGATGGCGGCCTCTGGTGAAGGTGAGCCCTTCTTTGCTAGTTTAGGTGTAAAGGGCTTTCCTAGAATATGTGCTACTACTTTCATTCATTTCAATTATTGATTGATGAATTAATGATGAAATTAATGGAAAGTCGAATGATTACAATATTAATTTGTTTCTGGTTTATTGAAATAAACGAGTTATCGTACTTAGGTTAGGCATATACATAATTTTAATAAATTATTCAAAAATAATGCGTGTAAAATTTTACTGCTTCTTTCGTTACAATTGAAACATTTATTTTGAACACAATGATTAAGAAATAAATGTTTATTAAGTTATGTAGGGTGAAATAACATAAACGAATAATAAAATAGATAAGTAAAAGAGTAAAATTAATAATAAAATAAATAATTAAAGAAATAATAAAATAAGAGAGATAATGTGGGTACGGACCCACTTTTATTCATTTTTTACTCCATGCTCTTTCGCAAGAGCACAACACCCACATTCATGCACTTCCGCAAGAGCATGCTCAAGAGTCGCACCTTCTATTATTCAATTTAAATACTTCAATTACTAAAAACATTTTTCACAATATTAAAATGCATTAACAATACCCGAAATACTATTACAAATTACTAAAAAAATTAAAAATTACATAATTAAAATCCTAAAAATTGAGGTTGAGAGAGTTGTTTGATATAGTGTAATTTTTTGTGTTAAAATGAAGATATTTATAGATGAAAGTGTGAATTTTGGGATAAAAATAATGAAAAAATAAATTAAAAGTGTGGAAAAAATGGATATATTTTATTGGCAAGTGGGAAAATATGTTTTCTATTAAATCTGAATTTTTCAGATTTTTTTGAATTAAAAAAAATGATAAATCAACTGTCAATCAGAGCATGTCACGTCGGCTGCTCGTGTTCTTGCCGTTGGCACGGCGGTGCTCAATGCATCGAGCAAGGTCGTGCCACTGGCAAGAGCACAACTGCGAGTAGGTGCCCAAGTGCTCTTAATTGGGATGGAGGGAGTAGTAGTACTCTTTTACTTTTCTTTGGACTGAGGGAGTAGCAGTACTCATTACTTCTCTTTGGGATGCTAAATCTAACCCGCATTAACCCTCGGGCGTCAACCCGACAGTAGCTTGCGCCCATGTCTAGTCAAATCTATGTAGTTAGTAAGTGTGTCATTAATGAACATAAAAGCACCATGAGTTGCACATTTAAATCGTTACCAAATATACCAACTTTCATTACTTTATATAATTTCCAACATCATTCTTTCTTAACCTAATCCATCAAAACTTCTTCTATCATACACTATAAGTATAACCAACAAACCATAAAAACCTACTCACCACATAATAAAAATGGCAATTCTTGAAAACTACCACTACTACATCCTCCTCATCCTCCTCCCGCTCCTAGTCTACTTCTGCCGCCTGGCTGACAGGCGGCAGAAGAAGCCCATGGAGCCAACTAACTGGCCGCTTCTGGGATTTTTACCAGAGGTGTTCCTCAACTTCCACCGCGCCCACGACCGCATCACCGAGGTCCTCAACGGCTGCGGCGGCGGCACCTACACGTTCCGGGGCCCATGGTTTAGCGACACCGACATGCTCTTCACCTCCGACCCCACCAACATCCACCATGTCTTCAGCCGAAACTTCGCCAATTACCCAAAAGGCCCCGAATTTCGCAAGATCTTCGACATCCTCGGCGTTGGAATCTTCAGCGCCGACTTCCACCTCTGGGAGATTCACCGGAAAACCACAATGGCGTTGCTCACGCACGCGGATTTCAACGCCCGTCTTCAGAAGACCGTCTGGGAAAAGGCCGAAACCGGCCTTTTCCCGCTGCTCGATCGCTTCAGCCTCGATGAGGTTGATTTCGATTTGCAGGATGTTTTCCACAGATTCAGCTTCGACAACATATGCAAAATTGTGTTGGATTATGACCCGTGCAGTTTGAGCTTTGAAATGCCTCACATTCCTTGTGAGAAAGCATTCAGTGTGGTGGCGGAGCCGTTGCTGTACCGCCACGTCATCCCGCAGAGAATCTGGAAGCTTCTGAGGTGGCTCAATATTGGCTCCGAGAGGAAGCTTCTGGAATGTTCCAAAGCATTTTCTGAGTTTATTTATCCGCGCATTGACGCCGCATGTAACGACGGTTCTGTTCTTGGACTTTTTGAAGATGTTTATAGAGAGACGAGGATGGATTCCTCGACTAGTCTGGTGGATTTCCTCAAGGACACGGCGTTGAATCTCATGTTTGCGGGGAGAGACACGACGAGCACGTGCCTCACGTGGCTCTTCTGGCTCGTCGCGCAAAACCCTACCTCGGAGAGGAGGATTCTAGAAGAATTGGAAGCCGAGCTTTGTCTCCAGAAAAAGTGGAGGTCTGATACGAATATATTTATTTATTTTATGCGTGAAAAAGTAACTTGATTATTTAGATAATTATCATTTTATTTATTAGAATAAACTGTCTTGTGTACAAGATTTACAGAGCGATTGGAATATTGATGTGACAGTCAAAATTACATGTTGATTATCAAAAATTGCACAATCAATGTGTAATTTCGGCGGTCACGTTGATATTCCAATCACTAGAAAATTTTTACAGGATATTTTATTCCAAAAAATGAAATTGTGGATACTAAATGATAATTACATAAGTGGTGGGATATTTTTGCTTTAAATGATGGGACAAAATCGATCATCTACCCTTACTTATCCCTATTTTTATTTGTGTGAAGGTTCTTCACCGCAGAGGACTCGCACAAGCTAGTGTACTTGCACGCAGCTCTGTGCGAGTCCCTGAGGCTATTCCCGCCAGTGGCGCTAGAACATAAAGCTCCAGTGCTGCCAGACATTCTCCCGAGTGGGCATCAGCTCCCACCCAACGCGAAGCTGATCATATCGTTCTACTCGGTGGGGAGAAACGAGAGAGTGTGGGGGAAAGACTGCCTCGAATTCAAGCCGGAGAGGTGGATATGTCCGAGCGGGAAGATCAAGCACGAGCCGTCGTACAAGTTCCCAGCGTTCAACGCGGGGCCGAGGACGTGCGTGGGGAAGGACATGGCGTTCGTGCAGATGAAGATGGTGGCGGCGGCGATTCTATATAACTATCATGTCCGACTAGTTGAAGGGCATCCAGTTTCAACTCGTGACTCGATCATATTGCAAGCCAAGGACGGATTGAAAGTGAAGTTGAGGAAAAGAAACTGGAATGATTAAGCCTGTTTTGTTGTTTTCAATTCTTTGTGCAAGTGTGACAAGTCATGTTAATTAATGATAGCTGCTGCAAGATTGTATTTTAGTAAGTGTGACAGCCAGGGATGTCAATCGGGCGAGCCCTACTCGGGTTGCGGGCTTATCAGGTGCGTGTTTATCCGGCTGAAATTTTATCTGGTTCTAAAATTTCAACCCTAATCCTAAACCTTCGGGTTTCGGGCTAGCCCAACGGGCTAATCAAGTTTTTAAGCAAATAATTAAAATTAACACTTATTTAACTTTTAGGAATCTTATATCTATATTCCATAACAAATTATTATATAAAAAATAAAATATAAGTTTATCATATAAGTAAAGTAATATATTAAAAATCTAAAATATTCATGACATAAAATCTAAAATATTCATGACATAATCTAAGATAACAAAAAGATAAATTGTTTAACCACAAGTTCTAAAAAAAGCCCATGTTTCAAAATAAACCTAAATATTTGAATGACATTCTTCCAAGTAAAAAAAGTCCATGTTTCAAAATACACCTAAATATTTGAATGACATTCTTCCAAGTATATAAGCTTTGACACTTCAGCTTGAGCATTAGCTTCCTCCTCGTCATCTTCAGAATCTCCATCTTCTATTAACAAAATTACTATGTTAACATAAAATATAGTTTGATAGTTTAGAATTTTATAACAAAAGTAAAATCTTACCATTAGAATATCCATGCAACCAATTACGTGTGCAAAATAAAGCTTGCACTTTTTCAGGAAGGAGTCTATTTCGGTATTTATTTAAGACATGTGCTCCAATGCTAAAGGAAGATTCGGATGCTACCGTTGTTATAGGAATACTAAGCACGTCACACGTCATCCTAGCAAGTACTCCAAAACGGGATGACTTCTCTTTCCAATACTTAAGCAAATCGATTTCAGCATCTTCATCCATCGAGAGGTCTTCCAAATACACATCCAATGTTGACTTTGTATCAGAAGTTAGACCTTTGTAACTCTTATATCCCTATAGCAATAATAATAAAATGTAAGTAAAAAAGATAAATGAAATTACTTTAGATACAAATATAAATACAAACAAATATTTAAAGAAAATAAGATTACTTACAACAAGTACTCTTGATTTCATTCTCATGCTTTCCTTACTCCTCCTTCCATGAATTTAGACTCTCCAACTTCAGAATTAGAACTTCCACTAGATTGAGGAATCTTAAACGAAGATGCATCAACACTTTTTTTCTTGTACTCATCGTATAGAGTATACAATTTCATCTTCAACCTATTGACTTTGTCCTGACTTGAAAGAGGATCAAGTGTTGAGTAACAATACTCCACAAGTTTTAACTTCATTCTTGGATTAAACACGGCTCCCATGGAGAGAATGTCGCTATAATCTTCCCAATATTTCTTGAACTTTGATTTCATCAAAAGAGACATAGACCTTACCACTTCATCATGACTTCTAGAATTCATCTCCAACAATTGAGCAATATTCCATACTTCTATAAAATACAGGTTGGAAGTAGGATAGGATGAACCAGAAAATAAATTAGTTATTTCATAAAATGGCTCCAAGAATTCACTCATCACTTTCCCTCTTTCCCACTCTTCCTCTGTTGGGCAATGCTTATAAGCCAAATCATCACATTCAAGCATACAAAATACCCGGCGGTATTTACTTCCACTGACAAGCATCAAATACGTGAAATTCCAACATGTAGGCACATCCATGCACAATGAAGTAGTAAATTCAATATCAACTTTTTGTGCACATTTCTTAAACTTAATCATTCTCGTTTCTGATGCTTTTACATATTTGATACTTGCTCTAATTTTATCTAAAGCATTACTAGCTACTTTCGACCCTTCTTCTACAATAAGATTCAGGATATGTGCTCAACATCGCACATGAAAATATTCCTCATTGCACAATAACGAGTTTTGCAACTGAAGTCGTGTTTTCAACAATTTCACCATGGAATTATTAGCAGAAGCATTATCCAAAGTCAAAGAAAAGACTTTTCTATTTATGTTCCAATCCACCAGAATGTCAGAAATCTTTTGAGCTAATTCAGCTCCAGTATATGGAAGAGCCATTGAACAAAATGCAAGTATTCTGCTATGCAGTTTACATGTTCATCCACAAAATGTGCAGTCAAACAAATGTATCCCGAATTAGTACAAGCAATCCAAATATTAGAAGTCAAGCACAACATTCCAAGCACACTATTCAATCTTATCTTCAATCTTTTCTTTTCAGATTCATACAAATTCATCACATCCAAGGCATGCGTATTTCTAGAGATAAACCTTATATCCGGGTTCAAATACTTCAAAAAAACTCGCATTTCGCTATATTCAACCCACCTCAATGGAAGATTATGTGTAACTGATACTTTAATCATTAATTCTCGGCATGTTTTTGGGTCTATTACATTATCCTTAACCTTTAACTTGCCATCATGATTAAGAAGCATAACACCCACATCTCCAAAATTCGATTTCTTCTTACAAACCAACATATGGCGACTAAAAGTGGAAGTTCCCATTTTCGTATCTTCATATTTCCATCTTTGAAGACAATGATTGCACTTGACATTCTTCCCATTTTTTTCGGGTTCTTCATTTGTAAAGTTATTCCAAACATCGGAAGTCTTTTGTCTCTTCTTAGGCTTGGAATCACCTAGAATCTCCACATTTTCAATATTAACTGATGGAGAAGAATCTTTCATTCTTAACAATTATAAATCTGCATTAGAAATATAATATTATTAGCATTGATTAATCACTACTCAAATAATCATGTATAGCCAATGTATAAACTAACTAAAATGCCTCTGTTTTGCATCGGCTGTAATCAATTATCACTTATATTTGTTTAGTATAGAGTTCTAAAACACATAATATATAAAGTAAATGCTACAAATATTTAATAAAAAATGTGAACTTGTAATGAAGCAACTAATCAAACTTTTGCAATAAATTACTAATTAAACAAATACGGTAAGTTAGGGTTTTAACAAAAAAGTACAAATCCAATTTTTAAATCCTAACAAAAAAATTCACTTTTGCATGTATATATATATAAGTATATTAATATACACGGATAAAACTTTTAAAATACTGTAGAAATTAAATTATCAAACATAGTTATATGAACACTAACATGCACTGATACACGAATAAATAAAAAAGAAGAGGAAGGGAGTGAGAGAAAGAGCACGCACCCGATGAAACATGGAAGAGGAGTGAGACGGTGGAGGTAAAACTATGAAAACACCTTATGAAACTTGAAAGTGAAGTGTGACGGTGGAGGTGAAAGTGAATTTAGGAATTAGGATGTTGAGTACAGTGGAAACTAAAAGTGGAGAATATCGTGTGGTCCAGAAAGTGGAAGTGAAAAGTCATTTAAAAAAGAAATAAAATTTTAAGAGTCATACAACTCATACGTGATATTTAATATATATTATTAATTATGTTTTTATATAACCTGATGGGATGACCCGGTAGCCCGTCGGGCTAGCCCGATAGAACCCGATAGCCCTATAGGGCTAGCCCGTTAAGCTCGATTCATTATCGGGCTAAGATTTTTTGACCCTAACCCTATAATTTTAGCGGGTTTTTCGGGCCAGCCTATTGGATTCGGGCTACACTAACAGCCATGCTAGTTCATAATGTGGACATAATTCATGTACAAACCGACCCTATTAATTGACTGTCGAAGTTGTCCTAAGATGGTTAATAGTTGCAATAAATGTTGCTCTATAACCGAAGAAATTGGGATAGTTAGCTAGTTAAATAGTGGTTGCAATAAATGTTGCTCGAGAAATGAAGCAATTGGGATAGCATGCTAGTTAATGAAAGAAAATGGGAAAAGTCAAAATCTTTTTTCTTTCTCCCATGAGTAGTAATAGAGAGACATAGTGATATAAGAGTCATGACAGGACAACTTTCTATAAATGAATATGAACATATTTTTGTGGGACAGAATGAATATGAACATATTTTTATGGGATGAAAGGAGTGGTCGGTTACGGAGCCAGGATTAATTTTAACGTTGGAGTTTGAGCCACTATTAATAGTTGTGTGATGTTTTTAGGTCCGGTCTTGAAAGAGACTGCAGTGGCTAGTGGTGTTGTCATAAGAGCATCCACAATGGCGGCGAGCGGACCGGCTAGCCGATTTCCGACGCTGGCCGGTCCGCTCGCCGAACCATTGCAGCCGGCGAGCGGCAAATCGGCGAGAAAAACGGTGAACGCATGCCGATTTTCGGGCGCTCGCCGATCGGCTGGCCGCTATTGCAGGCTCTCGATCGGCGAGCTGATTTTTATTTTTTTTATTTAATTTTCGAAACACTATATATACCCGGGCGGCGACGACGGCGACAACGGCCGGCGACGATGGCCACGACGAGTGAGGCGGAGGCGGGGGCTCGTGCGTGGAAGATGGGTTTTTTTAATTAATGTATTTTTTTAAAATTTAAATGTTATTATTGAATTTTCCCGTATCTGTGTCGTAAATTTAATTCCGTATTTTGTGTTATTTGTAATTATTTATTTTTTATAATTTTGTTTATTGTGGCTAGCCTATTGCTAGCGTATTACTTGTCCAGTTGCTTGTCCTGATGATGTGGCATGAGGAGTTTTTAAGTGCTGATGATGTGGTAGGAGGAGTTGTGGCTAGCCTATGGCTTGTCCAGAACCATTGGAGATGCTCTAACATATATTAATGATTTAAAAATATTCATAAATACTCCTTTAGTCTCACTAAATATGAAGACTTTGCTTTCAGACATGAGATTTTATATTATGTTGTTGTCTAAGTTAAGTGAATAGAGAATAAATTAAGAGAGAAAAAGAAAAAAAATAGAAATAGTACCTTTTTTTAGTAGGAATAGTAGTGTTTTCATTATATGAAATGTGTTATTTTAATGGACGATACATAAAGGAAAATATATCATTTTACAAAGAAAAATGTAGTATCATTTTTTTAGTGGAGGTAGAATATTTATATTCCAAGAATAAGAACTCATGAACCACCTGCGCCATCGAATAGTAAGTAGAGTACTATTGAAATGATTGGGGGTCCCCATAGTGATGTTAATAGTACACTATATATTAGTACTACTAATGCTGATAATTTCCGCTTGAGTCTTAATACTAACCCTTTATGTTAATAGAACACTATTCCTTCCATCCGCCATTAGGAGTCTGACTTCTTAGCGGCACAGAGTTTTAAACGATGTTAAGAAAAAATGGTGGAAAAAGTTAGTGGAATATGAGTCTCACTTGTATATATTAGTTTTAAATGAAATGTGAATGGAATGTGAGACTCTGTTACCATTTATGGTAAAAGTCAACTGAGACTTCTATTTACGGACGGACTAAAATGAAAAAATGAGACTCTTATTCGCGAATAGAGGGAGTTTATATTAATATCACTAATCCTTCACATTAATAGAATAAAAAATATTAATAGTGCTGATCATGACAATTTTCGATACAACACAATAATCCAATATGAACACGAACGAAACTAATGGGTTTAAGTTCGTGTCCTTATTCTTATTGGGTTTACCTGATAACTTTGGATTAGGTTTGAGTACCCTATTAAAAAATAATACTCCCTCCGTCCCATTCAAGATGGCCAAATTCTTGAATGACACGGGATTTTAGGAAGTGTTGTTAGGTGGAATAAAGTAGAGAAGAAAAAGGTAATTGAATATTTTAATGACGAGAGAGGAGAAAAGAGGTTATTTCCAAAATTGGAAAGTGGTCATCTTGATTGAGACAAACAAAAAATGAAAGGTGGTCATCTTGAAAGGGACGGAGGGAGTACTACTCGTTATTAAATTTGTTCTTTTTTTTAAAATGCACTCTAGGTTCATATAAATCACTTTTTTATCATGTAAACCAGATGTAATCATGGAATATTAGGTTTTAATCATGTAAAATAAGTTTTTATCGATTAATATCAGGTTATAATCATATAAATCATGTTTTAATCATGTAAATTAAGTCAGAATTGTTATTGTATTGTTCCATATTATATCGTGTTATTAATGAGTTTGTGTCATGTTCATTCGGGTTGAAAGTTTCTTTAATAGGTCGAGTTTAGAATAGACCTTAATTATTGAATTGGGACAATATCTGGTTGACACTGTAACTACCCAACCCTGTTTTGTCACCCCATATACTCGTATATTACTATCAACTCCTTATCACAACGTATACACTTTAGATATGCTAGTTAGTTATCCAAGTCAACGAGTCCATTAACATTAACAAATAAGAATTTGATCTCATTTTTAATAATGTGATTATAATTTGGTTAGCATTTTACGATATCTGAATCGCAACCATAATTAAATTTCATCTTAAACAAAACTATTGGTATAAATAAAAATTATAAACCCACACTTGAAGAAGGGTCTCAACTGCTCAACAGTTCATCTTTATTGCTTTGCTGGGAGTTAAGAAATGAAACAACCGAAATAAAAGCCATCAATAAAAATCACATAGTGTTCCAATCGCTCTCAACTTCCACAACTATCCCCACTAAATAATACTACTCCTAGTAAAGTTCCTAAATTAATTAAATACAATTAGTTTGCAGAGTTATTATTATGACGGCAACCTACCTCTTCAATATTGAGCACCATATTGGTCACAACATTTATTTAGTTTACTAGGACAGTTCTGTATAATGTTTTGACATATTGCTAATCAGTGATCAATCTCGAGTGTGACCACTCATAAAAATTGGCTATTCAATAATATTTTGAGATAATTGGCTAATCAAGATTATAGAGTACGAAGGGAAGCATAGAAAAGGGTACAACAAGGAGTACTTAATTGAATAACGATATCAAAACTTAACTTATTTATTCTAAATTATGTTTTTAATATTTTATGAAGTTACATTTAAGATGCACATAATACCTTTTTCAAGGGTAAATTGTAAAAAGATCCACAATTTTTTGTCTATTTTCAGTCAATCCTGCAATTCTAAAAAAATAATATTAGAGTTAATTTATATCATAATTTTGACAATTCCTCATTTGTTTTATATCCAAAAAATTCGGCATCATACACGTCTTCAATTTTTTTTATGTATTATCTGTCTTTAGGCAGTTTTTTTATCAGGTTGCCCAAAAATAGACTTACTTTCTCCGTCCGCAAAATATTGTCGGTTTAACTTGGCACTGTTTTTAATAAATATGAATAAAAGTGAGTGAAAAAAGTTAGTGGAATATATGTTCCACATTTATTTATTAGTTTTATAATAAAACGTGACTGTAATGAGTTAATTGAAAGAGGGTCCATTTACCAAAATTTGAAAAAAAGCAAAGTGTACAACATTTTGCGGACAGACCAAAATGACAATACTGGACAACATTTCACGGACGGAGGGAGTACAATGCTATAAAAAAATAAAGACAAAAAATATGAAGAAACCTACGACGTCAGATATTTTGGCCATGGTACACTTTAAAAAATCGTTAAAGTTATGATATCAACGGCTAATTGTGAAAGTTGCGGGATTAACCAAAAACTCTGGAAAATTTTTTTCTAATTTGCCCTTTTGTAATAATACACCTAAATTAATTAAATGCAATTAGTTTGCAGGGTTTAGGAATGTCAATCGGGTCGGCCTGTCGGGTTTCGGGTCAATCGGGTGCGGATTAATCGGATTGTGATTTCTTTTGGGTTATAAAAGTTCAACCCTAACCCTAAAAGCTCGGGTTTCGGGCTAGCACATCGGGTTAATCGGGTTGCTAGCGATAAGATTAACATGCGATCAATCCAATAAATAATGATGAAAATTAGTTATATTCATAAAAGGTAAAATATTTAATTATGATAAATTTGAGATATATGCTTAAACTCAATCATAAACATGATAAAATACTAATATTTGAGATATTTCGTGAAATTTTAATGCATAAATATTTTTTAGTGAATTTGAAGTTTTTAATTAATTTATTAATTATATTAATAAAAATTTAATATATAATTTGTATATTTGTATATTATAAAATTAATCAATGAAGTGCCGAATTATGAGTAAAAAATAGAATAATAAAATTTTTATCGGGTTTTCGGGTTTGGCCCTAACGGGTTGCGGGTTAATCGGGTTTGTGCTAATCAGGTTTTAATTTTGTCGGGCTTGAAATTTCCAGCCCTAACACTATATATTTAGCGAGCTATTCGGGTCAGCCCACGAGTTTCGGGCTACTGACATCCCTAGCAGAGTTTATTATTATGACGGCCAACCTTCCCCAACAATATGGAGCACCATATTTGTCAAATCATTTATTAAGTTTATTATGACAGTTTTGTATACAGTTATGACAGATTACCAATCAATGATTAATCTTGAGTGTGACCATTCACAAATTGGCTATTAACTTTTTTTTGAGATAATTGGCTAATCAAGATAAGAGAGCATCAAAAAGGGCACAACAAGGAGTACTCAAATTAAATTTTACGATATCAAAACTAACTTTCTTATTCTAACTTATGTATTTATATACTCCATATTACAGATATTTTTATGAAGTTATATTTAAGATGCACATAATATTTTTTTGAAAAGGATATATTGTCAGAAAAACAACAAAGTTTTGTCAATTCACGGTCAATCCTGTATTTAAAAAAATGAATTGAAAATTTGTCAAAGTTATTATATAATCAGTTATTGCAAAAAGTTGTGGGATTAACAAAATATTGTAGAGTTTTTTTTTCAATTTGCCCAAATGTTGAAAATAACAGGAGATATATAGACTGTAATAAACTCTAATCTTAAATCAATGCGTAAAGCAACGAATGTAGGATTTATAATTCAAATAAATGATCTCTTTCTTAATTAACGAAAAAAGTTATGAAGCCGTTAGTTTCAATGAGGATTTGATGACATGGTTAAAATAAAAAAGTACTTATACTTCTCCCGTCCACGAAAAATAGTCTCATTTTGCTATTTTAGTATGTCTAAAAAAATAGACCCATTTCTAGAAATAGAAAGTTTACCTCTCATATTTTACTCATTTTTTCTCCTCTTTTCCATAATTTACTTACTTTTTCTTCATATTTCTTTTACTTTACCTACTTTTTCTCCTATTGCTTTTACTTTATCAATTTCTCATTAAAACTCGCATTGTCCATAAAAATGGAACCATTTTTTTATAGAAGGGGGGAGTACAAGGACTTTTTAAAATTATGGATAAGCTTCTTTTTGGATCATATCGTGATATTTAAGTTAATTCATCATGTCACCACCTGAAATAAGTGTCTATTTCTTATAATGAAATAAATAAATACAACGACAACTTTTTTGTGCAATTTTGAATTAGCGTTCGGTATATCTCTTGAATATTTGGTGGACCAATTATGTATTGGACTTATATATTATTTGAATTGGGCTGGTCCTAATTTAATTAATTACTTAGGCCCAATTATTGGTTAACTCAGCCCAATGAGTTGTTTGGCCCGTTACTTACCTGTTATACCCGATGGCCGCCACGTAGCAGCTCCATGCGGATCACGAGCCTCAGCCGTTGGATCTAGAGTGTGTTTGTTGTGAGGGTTAAGTGAGGCGTCGTCTCCTCACTTCACTCATTCTGTTCATTCAACTCTCGACCTTCTCTCTCTCTTAGAATTTGCTCCGCCTTCTCTCTAGAATTCCCGCTATTCTAGCTGGAGTTTTACTTTAAGCTTTTGGTTCTACCGATGATTCTCAGTTCTTAAGAGATCCATCGGTGTAGTTTGAGTGTTAGGCAACTTCTTCGGTTTCCTTCTCAAACCTTAGGGTTCGGTCTTCTTCTATGACCAACCGTTTGTGCTTGAAGGTGTTGTGCGAGGGTTTCTGTGGTGTAAGGCTGTGTTCTGAGAGGTTCGTGTGAATTCGAGTGTTGAGTAGGCTTGCGTTGGTGATAGCCGGTGAAACTGAGGTTTCTGGCACCTGTATTCAACGGTGCTTCTCTTGTGACTGTTGATTGAAGCCGTGGGGAGGTTCTTGGCCAAGTGTAATCGCTGTTGCGACCTGAGCCATATTCTGTGGCGTTTGACTTTGTCTTTCTTAGTTCTGTTTGGTTTTAGATCCTTCGAGAGCCTACTAAGTGTGCATGTATTTGGAAGAGATGGAGTCTCAAGTCCAGTGGACCTCACATTCCATTAACTCATTCTCACTCACATTTTATTTTAAAACTAATATATAAAAGTAGGACCCACATGCCACCAACTTTTTCAACCCACTTTCTATTACATTTCTTAAAACTCGTGTCGGATCAAATGGTGCCAAATTTTAAGGGACGGAGGGAGTATATACTATATTTTAGATTAAATTAAAAGTATTTTTATATGTATTGTTATAAATTATAATCCATACGTTCCGATCAAATGGTGACCATTTATTAGGGACAGAGGGAGTAAAATGGTACAAAATCTTTTCTAGTTCTACTAAATAAATTATTTGTCATATCACTTTAGACTTATGATTAAAGAACTTGGATCTAATCAAACGAAAGGAAAACTTTACAGTGGCAAACGAAAACATCGGCCAGGGAATATAGCTACATATGAATCCAGTGACAGAGAGGGTAGGAATAGTGGTTATGAAATATTCTCCAAAATTCAATGTTTGCACATTGTTGTGCATTTGTGTTGGAAGGGAGTGGTCTAGTTCTAACTATCCTCCAAAATTCAATGTTTGCACATTGTTGTGTTGGAAGGGGGTGGTCTAATTCTAAACGCAATTTACTTACCCTTAATATAATGTAGTTAGACAAATCAACAAGATAATAGCGAGAACAAAGATAGCAATATCAAAATTTTATGTGGAAAACACTCTAATTCAATGTGAATCGACAAAAACTACGAGATCCACCATCTAAAATCTATTATCGGAAGAATACAATCAAGAAGTTTACAAATGATATCTAGTCATTATCATTACAATGAAGGCACTAGATAATCAAAATAGATGAAATTAGGGATGTCAATATGGTCAGCCCAGCACGTTTTGGGTCAACCCTACTCGAATTGCGGGCTAACCTTTTAGGGATGTCAATATGGTCAGCCCACCATCTAAAATGAAATCAGGCAGAAATTATATTGGAATAAAAATTTACAACCCTAACCTTAAACATTCGGATTCCGGACTAGCCCAACGGATTAATCGAGTCAAAAAGAAATAATAAAAATTATTTTTAATCTTAAGAGCCTCATATGTATAATAAATTAATATACAAAAATTTTAAGAAAATATTCTCTTCTTAAGCTTGAAATTATCTAAAACCTTCATTTTTCTTACTATTGTCACTATTCCGGGAAATATTTTATTTTAGCAATAATAAGTCTATATTATGAAAAAAACATTAGAATAAACTCAATATATATAGGAATTTTAAATATATTATTCATAATAGTAGGATTTGTGAAAAGTGAAGACGAATAACATTGTTATTGTAATTGTGAATTTATGTTAAAGTCGAGAAATTGGGTGATAAAATATTAAAATTCTAATGTGAATTTAGATTAAAAAAAGTCAAATTAAAAGCATGTATTGTGATTGAAATATTTTGAAATTATTATAAATTCATTATATTGCATTTATATAATTAATAAGAAGACACTGTGTGTAGAATATATTACGGTATATTTTGTTTTTGGTTGGTTTGCAAGTATACAAGAAATTATAAAAAAAATATTTGTAAAATATGTGAAATCTAATTAAGGACACTTGCAGAATTAATGACGCTAAAAGATTAAGTGTAGTATAATGAGAATTGGAATCTTGATTTCATGCAGTGGGTAAAGGGATGTCAATCGGGGTCGGCCCAGCGGGTTCGGGCTAGCCCAACGGTTTAATCGGGTTGCTATCGATAAAATTAACATGCGATCAATCCAATAAATAATGATAAAAATTAGTTATATTTATAAAATGTAAAATATTTAATTATGATAAATTTGATATATATGGTTAAATTCAAACATAAACATGATCAAATACTAATATTTGAGATTTGTGCAAAATAAAACATAAACATTCAGAAATTTTAAAGCATGTTTTAGAAGTTTAAATATTTTTATTGTGCATTTGAAGTTAATAATTTATTTATCTATTATTATATTAATAAAAATTTAATATATAGTTTATATATTTAATATAAAATTGAAAGTCATTTTTTTAGTTTAATCAATGAAGTGTCGAATTAAGAGTCAAATAAATAGAACAATAAAAATTTTATCGGGTTTTCGAGCCAGCCCATCGGGTTTTCGGGTCTGACCCTGACGAGTTGCAGGTTTATCAGGTGCGGGCTAATCAGATTGTAATTTTATCGGGTTAGAAATTTTCAACCCTAACCAGTAAATTTGGTGGGCTATTCGGGTCAGCCCACGGGTTGCGGGCTGCACTGACATCCCTCTGTGGGTTGCGGCCCAATCATTTGAAAATACAAACACAATATTTAAAACCCTAATTTGGTGTAGCCCAGCGGGCTGGCCCGCTTAACCCGCTAGCCCATTAGGATTGACCTGATTAGCCCATCTTCTTATCGGGTTACATATTGTCGGCCATAACCCTCCAATTTTTACGGGTAATTCGGGTCAATCCATTGGATTCAGGCTAAATTGGCATTTCTAGATTAAATACACATCTCAAAACATAACAGTATTCTTATTCTAAGCATTCTCTTGCGTTTGCTTAGAATAGGCATATCTAGAGATAGAAAAACAATCTTCAAATTCATTTGCTTAATCTTCTAAGTTAGGAGGTGAGTAGCTTTTTGAAGCGTGCATTCGATGGTGTTCTCGTTTGATCACAACTCTATGTATAAGTGGAAGTTCATTTTTGACTAAGGTACATGTAACATTTGTTGGAGTGAAATGCTAATTAATTAATGTAGAAGTAATGATAAAGTTTTTGTTTAATGAGTACTAAATATTGTGGTATTTAGTTGAGCAACGAAAACTGATATCCTCCTTTGTTCACACCAAATGACTAGTGTTGGTTGGCTTGTTTGTTTCGTTTGAGCTATACATAACTCGCTAATGCAGTATGCGCTCGTTTAGACTAACTCTTTTGATCTATGCGGGAAGTGAGAACTTGATGATGCTGTAAATAATTATTGTTAATTCATAATTTTAAGGGATTGATTAAAAATAAAATAGTTCATAGTTTTTAGAAATAATGGATGTAATGATAAGTTTCGGTGATACTAAAGCAACTTTTTGCATCACATCCTAATATTTAAGTCAATTCATGTCTCACCACCTGAAATAATTAAGTGTCAATTTCTTTATGAAATACTCCAATGATAACTTTTTTTTTGTACACTTGTGAGTTAGCCTGCTTTTTTTTCCCAAGAAAGATGACGTGGCAACATTGTTGTGAGTTAGCGTATCCATGTCAAATTAAGGAATAAAGTATTAATTTTATTTCACTTTTTAAAAAGCAAAAGTGTTTGGCGCGACGCGATATTAATTAATCATAGCGTGGTAGTATTTCTGGAAAAAAAAGGAAACAAATGAAATAATTATCATTTAAATTATAAATTTCCATTAACTTTTAACTAATTTAACAATTTTTTTAAAATTTGAATATCATATTATATTATTCAATTTTTCACCATTGTCCATGATAATCAAAAATAGAATTAACGATAAAATCAAATAAGATATTGGAAGTAAAATTACATCGTTTAGATATATGTTAACATCTTTTTACTTGGCATTCAAAATATAACAACGTTGTGTTGTCAAAAATAATATTACTTCGTTTTAATACTCATATGAAACAATACAAAAAAATAATTTTTTAATTTTATATTCCAAGTTTATAAATTGTTAAATTAACCAAAATTACAACTATGTCAAAGAAAATATAAACGCTTGGGCTAGTGTTTAGTCGTTGAATTAAATTACTAGTAAATAAACAAATAAACCGCTCTCCCCATAATTCGACCGTTGCAAAATTCAAAATAAATTCCCGTTGCATATGAAAAGTGAAAACACTCTCCTCTCATTGATCTGAAAAATCTAGCAATCAAATGAGCGATACAAAGTCATCATCTCTAATGGAGGCAAAGCCGGTGCACCCCCTCCACCAGATCGCCGGAAATCCAACCCACAAACTCCTCCTCAAGCAGTGGCTGAAAGAGGAGGAGCTCATCCTCAACCGTCTCTCCCTCAAGGAGACCCAAATCGACTCCACCCGCAAAGAGATCACCCACCTCTACTGCCTCTTCTTCCTCTTCCACTCCACCGCCCTCCTCCTCCTCTTCTCTGCAGATGCCCGCCCCCACCTCTGCCGCCGCTCCTGGCTCCCCTCCCTCTGCTCCCTGCTCTTCTCTCTCGGCTTCATCTGGGCCATCCGGTACAAGACCGACGCCGAGTCCCATCTCGAGAAGATGCTTACCCGGGAGAAGGAGGACTCTGCGCTGCTGGCTAAGTGTGTCGAGGAGCTCAAGAGGAAGGGCGCAGAGTTCGACCTGCTCACCGAGGTGGACGCCCTGCGCCGCGCCAAGAGCTTGCGAATTGAGTCCAAGTCCGTCCCCAAGTGGTCCGCCCGGGACTTCGTTACCCTGTTTTTCTTTGCGGTGTCTTGCTGTGTCGTAGTGTTGAACAGGCTCATCTTGTGCACTTACTAGCTTTGATGTAATGTAATCTTTCTTCATATTACAATGCAAATTTCGCTTTTGTGTTATGTAATGTGTTCATATTACAATGCAAATTTTACTTCAGATAATTAGAATTCACAAATGATGTACGAATGATAGAAAGTAATCTCTAATTGTGTTATGTAAAGCGCTACTGCTATCACCCGCCGTGCCTCCTCCTCATTGAACTCTGACAACTCTTCGTCCACCAGCCCCACATCCCTCTCATTTTCATGGCAATGCCAGGCTTGTGTAGAAAACACATGTTGCCCTTATCTGTTAGTATTTTGCCTGCTTTTCGCGAGGTGTAGAGGAAGGAGAAGATCATACCCATTCAAGTAGATATACCCTATCTTCTTCCTGGTTCGGATCGGAATTTGCTCTTCCACTGATAATTTCAAGAGCCACAACTCCAAAACCGAATACATCAGCCTTCACAGTAAGGTGACCCCTCATCATATTCCGGAGCAAGATACCCACTGCATCACATCGTTCACAATATAATTGTACACAGATGACTGGAAGATATAGGTTTTTTAAGCAGATGAGTTTGGTGGATCTTACATCGTGCCTGCAACACGGGTGCTCATATGTGTCTTCGTGTCATCATACAACTCGGCCAAGCCAAAATCCGAGAGTTTTGGGTTGGGTTGAGTTGAGTATCGAGCAGAATATTGCTTGCCTTCACGTCTCTGTGCACAATCCGAAGTCGGGATTCCTCATGAAGATAAGCTAGGCCTCGTGCTACTCCTAAGCATATATCAAATCTCATATGCCAGACGAGGAAAAAACTTCCTATACCTGATACAATAAAGCACAGTGGTCCAGATATTAGTGATTCCTGTAAAAATACAACTGATTCACAAACTAGACTTTTCATACCAAATAAAGCTTGATGATCTAAGCTCTTGTTCTCAAGGTACTCATATACAAGTAGTCGTTTATTCCCCTCAATGCAGCATCCGTACAGCTTCACTAGGTTACGGTGTTGCACAGCTGATATGGTTTCAATCTCTGCCAGAAATTCGCTCTTCCCTTGACGGGATGCTACAGACAACAGCTTCACAGCAGTAACTCTTCCATCCTCCAGTTTCCCCTTCGTTTTGATGCAATATGTAGATAAGAGGAAAGACTTTTGATTATTATACTAATACTTGTGATGCTCTTATTATCTCATCTTTCAACCAGTTTGTCTCACAAACATACTCAGTTTACACCTGTTTTTATCATATGATTAGCCTCTTCTAAAAGACAAACCATGTGAGAATGCTTGTATGAAAAAAACCGAAGTTACCTTGTAAACAGTCCCAAATCCTCCCTCTCCAAGCTTGTTGGCTGTACTGAAATCGTCTGTGGCAGCTCTAAGCTGTGCATATGTAAAAGTGTAGGGTCTGGTTTCAAGGCCCAGGAACTCTGAAGATTAAGGCAGAAACTTTTCAATATTTAGGGCGATAATCACAGATTCACAGTTATGGCATGCCATGAAATGCTTAACGTCATCTAGAGATATCAAATCATAAAAATGTAGAAAAAGGCGAGCACACGAAAAAAGTTCTGTATTTCCAAACAAAATATAGCTTATCTTTGCCTATGGACAAATTGAGAGAGTGTATATCATGTAGAGAATTTATGGTGAATTTTGACAAATTGAACTTATCTTTGCCTATGAACATGGCTTTCTATCGCATGAACCATATAAGGCCATGTTTGCATTTAAAAAACATAAATTCTTGCTTTAAGAGGGCATAAACTTTTCTGCTTAATTACCTTCATCTTCATGTCTCTTCTGCCTTCTTCTCCGCACCGTATAACAGATTGCTAGTAAGGTAAGGAAACTTACAGCTACAACCGAAACGACAACCCCCACGATCATGCCCGACCTATTTTTCTTGCTGTTGACAAACTCATTTGGAGAATTATTGCTTAGAGTAGGAATAAAATATACAGAATAACTTATTTTTTTTGGTTAGAATTGGCATAAAATTTGAGGATCAAACTTCATTAGTTGTAAGAAGTCCAGTTTCCAAGGGAGATGTACCTCCGGGGCTGACGCTCAATGCTGAAATAGAAGGTCCATATATACCCTGAGAGGGCACACAGCAAGTTCCTTTTCCAGCCCAAAACAGATGGATTTCAAGGTGGTTTTCAGTCACTCGCGCACCTCTTTTCGTATGTCGAAATCTTTGAAAGCCAGATTACCCTGGGAAGGAGAGATTGATCATTTAAAATGACCTTATAAAAAGTTAAACATAGCCACAGTGAAGCAAGAGTTCTTTACGATAGCTGTATGTATCTCTCACCTGAATATATATATCAAAAACATGCCTTCCAAGACTCTTCCAACTAGTAGGGTTCTCAATCTTGGTCTTCCACAAACTGAAGGGTTATGTTGTAACCCCCATTCTCGAGGCCCGAGCTATAATATCTTAATGATCCAGCAGAAACACGCGAACTCTGGTACATCTCTGGATCCCTCGTATTCGGAATATATGTTACGAAGTTAGTTATGTATTCTGGATTCCTGCTTCCAGAAGGAAGACCAACATTACTAACAGCCCATCTCTGTTCTCTAGTCACATAATATGACGCTGGACCTAGAGTTGCGTTATCTGCCTCGTACACGACTCCTGTGGCAGATCTCATTTGTACACCACCAGATTTTATCGCAAAGCTGGAATCTGCAAACATGGAAATACAAAGTCACATGCTAATTTGTCAATAAAGCTTTCTAAGAAAGTAAAGTGAAGCTCATTGGATATGCAAACAGCTTATTGGTTGATTAGCAGTCCTTACTATATTACTGGATCAAAAAATACTGAAGGATGATGAACATCGATCTCTTTATCGTGACAAGAAAAATGGTTTCCAAATTTCACATGCAGTCAGCAAAATTCTGAATTTCTTCAATTTTTTAAAGTGCTTATGCTCTTTACAATTTCTAACTATCACAAGTCAAAGATAGGCAAGCATACATGTTTTTTTCAAACACTTAGTATTATATTTAACGTAACTTCTGTGTTCAATATATAATGCACACATTCTCATCTCCCAAATGTTTGGCGGGATGTGCTCATTTGTGCCAATACTTTTCGCACTTAACTCAAGAAAAGATCAAGCTAAAGCATAAACTCAATTCTGAAAACCTCTTCCCACTTGTAGTTTATTTAAAAAAGGAATTTAGGTAAGATGCTAATTAATTCTTAAAAGGACATGATGAAAATTCAGATTTGGATATGGGACATATGGACATTACAAAATTCATATTCTGGTGTATGTAAAAAATAGTAGTTCTCATTTTGTACATTATTATATGGTGATATATGTTTTCCTTGATTCCATATAGATCGGATAAACGTGGTTGGTTACTGTAACTGACAGTTGCATGAAGAAACCAGAAATTTTCAGAAGTAGCATGTATATGTGAAGCAGAAATAATGAGTAGAACAAACAGATAATATGAAGCTTATGAACACAGCTTAAGGACTAGGAGTTAACCTGGTGTTAGAACCTTCCATATTAAAATTGTTGGCAACCAAATTACTGCAGAAAGTTACATGTTAGATATCACACTAACCAACTTAGATGGGAATAATAAGTTCGACCAAAATATCTAAGTTATTTTAACCCTTAAATGTAACAAATTCATACAGTTGGAGATCTCGCTGGCTGGTCCAAGAAGGAAAAGCTCCCAGAAAGTTCGTTATACGACAAATCACTGCAAATAAGTAGAATATGGATGTCATTCTAGTTATTGGTATCCAGAAACTATGCATAATTTGCTTGAAATGCATAATATATATACAATTCCAGTGAATTTCAGTATTCTTAATTTCTTTAGGCACAAGCTTACATGCCTAATATCATCATGATGATAATTGTATTGATATATAAACATAAGCCAATAGCATTCTACAGTAGAAAATTTGACTATGCATTTGGTGAACTGAAAGAATAAGAACGAAATCATAAAAGATAGAGAGCCATAGTGCACATGAAATCATTTTTCATCATGGAAACTTACAGCAAAGATAAATTTGGATATTCATCAAGGTTGGAGGGGATGGAGCCAGAGATGTTGTTATTCCTCAAAGATCTGCAATTTATTGATAATTGAAGTATGTCAACAACACTAGGATAATACTATCACTATGTAAATAATGCCATGCCAGAGTCACTCACAAAGTAGTCAAAGCCTTCATATTTGTGAGAAAGTCTAGTGAAGAGCTCCCATTGGATAGATCAGATATTCTCCTGTGATCATAATTTTTAAAATATTAACCAATGTTTTAAAAACCGGACCGGACCGGCCGGTTCGACCGGTACAACCGCGAACCGATATGCAGTCCGGTCCGGTTCACCCCTAGAAACCGTCAGCATGTTAAACCGTCGTGAACCGGCGAAACCGGCCGGTCAAACCGGTTCAACCGTGAACCGAAAACCGGTTTTTTACTTTACAAAATAAATTTTCAAAATTTGTTGTTGGCAAGACTTGAACCCATGACGCCTTCTCTACAATCCAACACTTTACCACTCCACCATATGACCATTTTGAAATAATAAGAACATTAATTATTCTTATACACTAAAAATGATAATTTTTAGCCACCTAAAATAATAATTCATTTTAATTTTATATTTTTTATATAAATTGTTAATTATAATATATACTTAATTATGCTTTAACAATCCCTAAATTTTTGTAACTACACATAAATTTAATATCTTTTAGATGTAAATATAATTTATTATTACTTAACATTAATATTTTTCTTGTAAATATTTAATTTATATACACTACCCATTGATATTAATACTTTTACATAAAATAACTAATTATTCATGTTTAATTATTGCTTAATATAATATTATTTCGTTCAATACACTTTTTTAATTACAAAAAAATTATCTATCTATATATAAAATATTAAATTTTTTATCTACAATAACTAATGAATCATATATTTAATTTTATTTACCAACAAAAATATTTATGAAATTTAGTCATTTGCTACTAAATTTTAATATTTATATTAAAACCAAAATATAAGGTTAATATTTTTGATAAATTATAGTCCTACTATATAAATTTAATATATTTTGTATATTGTATACTTAATTATATGTATTTACAAAAATAAAACGGTTCGACCAATGATTGAACCGGTTGGACCGGTTGAACCATGAACCAGTAGCTTCGCCGGTTCGCTCACCGGTCCGGTTTTTAAAACATTGATATTAACCATTCCAAAGTATGAACATATGGTATCGAACCATCAAATCTTAGAGAGAGTTGGTTAAGGCGCTCACAAGTCGGTCAAATCCCTTAAATTGGAAAAGGATGGTGGTATTGGGCCCTGAAACGAGTTTCCTTCGAATCTTCTGGAGATGTATCAGAACAAAACGGATCATGAAAATGCAAGGCAGGACTACAGCCAGAGGTTTACTACCATGAAACTTGCCAAGATTATTGAATAGTTGAACAAATTAGAAGCTAGAATCTTGAAGGAGGCATAAATAACTAGGATTGTATCTCACATGACAGTTAAGTTAGTCCAGTTTCCAATGAAATCGGGTATTTGTCCTGTGAATGCAACGTCTGAAGAAAACCTGAAATCCCAAGAAATTTGAACATTTATCTTGAGCTAAACTCTCACATTATCTTCATGTTCCGTAGTCTTGCAAACGACGAAGGGATTTCACCCCTAACTCCAGAGCTATCGATCCAACGGGTAAGGTGTACATCAAAACGGAGGATCAACACAGTTTGTGATCAAGATGAAAGTTCAAGAATATGTTATCAGCAAGTAGAACATATAGCTCGTAAGAAAGAAAAAAAGCAGAGCATTCTACTCTTATATCGAGCATGGCGATTTCCTCAGTAAATTCTCACACAGTAGTAAATTAAATGCAAGACAAAGACAGAGAAGTAGCAGTGCAGTCCGCAAGTTCAGATGGCAAAGGACCAGAGTAATTACAAGTACCAATAGCCCTGCAAGAGAGCAAGAACACACCATGCAGTTCATATACTTCACTCCCTCTGAACACACACACACACACAGAGCTAATGGCTTACAATGATCTTAAATCAGTGAAGGACCATATCCTCAAGATGATGGGCCATATCAGCCAATTAATCGAAACATTAGTAGGATATGTAGATCTAAAATCCCAAGTTGATAGTATAATTCTTCGATGTCTGTCAGCTAGCTATCAACATTTCAAGCTTAACTATGCATAAGTAGACAAATTTTGAACGTCAAAATAAGATGCAACGAATGACCCAACCCAACCCATCTATCTATATTTACAAATTAGCCAAAAATAACCCTTTGAACTTCCAAGCCCAAATCAAACTCAATCTCAAACTAATTGTATATATCTAAGTTGGGCCACTACTTTAAACTATACAATAAAGTTTCTTTTAACGGGCTTTAATTTTAGATCGTGTCATATAAACAAAGCCCACTTAATATCTATCGGTTTAAATAATTCAGTTGACAAAGGCCCAAAATAAACCTCCCTCCGTCCCTGAAAATTTGTCTTCTATTTCCTTTTTCGTTCGTCCCTAAAAATTTATCACCTTTCACTTTTACCATTTTTTATAGTGGACCCTACATTCCACTAACTCTTTTACACTAACATTTTATTATAAAACTAATATATAAAAGTAGGACCCACATGCCACAAACTTTTTTAACTCACTTTCTATTACATTTCTTAAAATTCGTGCCGGGTCAAATGGTGACAAATTATTAGGGACGGAGGGAGTAAAACTATATAGAAGCATATCGATTTATTGATATAGCTAGCAAGAATAAAAACAGTTAAATGGCTCTTATAGTTGTGCGAGGGTAATTATCACCCCATGTCACCCTCCACTTACCAACTTGCAATTTCATCAATTATTTAAGAAGCATAGTATCATTAAACAATGGAGGTGTATAGTGAAAAAGTGTAGCATAAATACAACTTGATACTTGAATGGAATAAGAGCATCTGCAGCGGTGCTCTTCCGCAAGAGCAGCCGCCGTGCCCACTGCTGCACTCTTGCCGTTGGCACGACGGTGCTCTTGCTATCGAGCACGGTCGTGCCAACGGCAAGAGCACGAGCAGCCGACGTGGCATGCTCTGATTGGCCGTTGGTTTAACATTTTTAAAAAAAAATCGAAAAAATCTAAAAAATGTAGGTTATAAAAAAAATATTTTCCCACTTCCTAATAAAATATATCCATTTTTTCCACACTTTTAATTTATTTTTTCATAATTTTTATCCCAAAATTCATACTTTCATCTATAAATACCTCCATTTCAACACAAAAAATCACACTACACCAAACAACTCTCTCAATCTCAATTTTTAGGGTTTTAATTATGTAATTTTTATTTTTTTAGGATTTTAATAATGTAATTTTTAATTTTTAGTGTAGTTTTTAACTTTTTTTCGAGTATTTTTAATGCATTTTAATATTGTAGAAACGTTTTTAGTAATTGAAGTATTTAAATTGAATAATAAAATGGTGAGACCTTTGAGCATACTTTTGCGAAAGAGGAGGAAATTGAAAATTAATAAAAATGGGTCTGAACCCACATCCGTGCTCTGGGCAAGAGCATGAAGGTGGGTGCTCTAAAGAATGCGCCCACAATATTATCATCTCCCTCTCAAATATGTGCGCAACTTTATCAATTAATTAAAATCAATTAATATACGCAATCTTTTCAGAATTAGATAAATTGGTAAGTGAATATGATGCCAAAAAAACAAGGCAAATTGGCCCTTGGAGTAGTGAAATGATATAGAACCTCTAAAAAACCAGTAGTCACAAACAGAAATTCTAGTGATTAAATAGTCAATAAATTAGAGTGTCTCGTGACTATACAAATGTATCTATAAAGACAAAGGCATAAATGTTTGTATCAAGATTTTCAAGCTCCTATCTTGTCGCCTTCTTAGTTTCCCATTTCGAGAACCACATCTCTTCATGCATGTTTTTCCATCTTTCTCTGACTCTTCTTCTTCATCACTCACTTACACACTGACACATATGGATGGAATATAATTATGGTGGATGCACATAATAATGATGTTAAAAGTTGCATCTACGATTTTGGTCAAAGTTGTTGATCGAGTAAAGGAAGGGAGAAAAAATTGGTTTAATATTTTAATAAAAAATACTCCATCCGTCCCGCACTACTCGCACATTTCCTTTTGGGCACGGAGATTAAGGAATGAGTGATAGACAAAGTCAACAATTACGGCTGTAGGTATAAATTGTTACTAAAAATGGAAAGAGTGCAAATAACTTGGGACGCCCAGAAATGAAATAAGTGCAAGTAGTGCAGGACGGAGGGGTATTTTTTTTCTTAGAAATAGAAAGTGATCATCTTCTGTACAGGAAATAATATAACAAACTATTAATGTATTTATTTTTAGTATTCAAAAGATCGGCTTAATTAATTAGGTTCAAGACAATTTTTGATGTATAAAATAAGTTTTGGTAGAGGCTTAAGCCCCTCCTTCCTCCTTTATTAGGTCTGTAAACTCCCATAGAGTGGTATTAAAAGAATGATGAATTCACTGTAGAATATATATGTTGAATTTGCTATGAAAATTTAAAAATTTTAATTTTCGTCCAAAGGAATATGAACCCAAGAGATGATGAATCCACCGTAGATCCACAAGCTACAGTTTAGTCTCGTGTCACATTGTTTTTAGTCAATAATACCTAAGTCGGATTAATATTCAGATCCTCTTGACTTTATAAATTGGATCGCGACACGTGTCTTACTAATTACTTATATACGTGACATCAATATAGTAGTAAGTTAAAATACAATAGTGAAGGACCAAAAAAAATAAATTTATAGGTGGAGTGCTGGTGTTGCTTTAATTATGTGATTAATTAATTACTATGATGAGCAAGTGGTTATCTAACATAACATGAGGGGGAAGAAATTTGTGGTGGTTTTGAATGTCTTGTGAATTGGGAAATTTCAAACCGAATATTGTACACAAATAATTAAAATAAATGCAACTGTTATCATAAACCTATATGTGCAGCATTAAATATGGTAGAAGATTTGTCTTTACTTAGCTAGTTTTTTTTTCAACATTGCATTAATCCTCCCTTTTGTTGGAAATAAATCAAGGAATTAATGTGATTGATTCCTAATTGATCTCTAATTGATCATATACCAAAATTAGGAGGTTGTATTTTCCATATGTAAATTGTATCTTACTTATAAAGATGTAATCTCTGCACATATTCATTAAGAATAAAATTACACCATTTTTCGATCCCCAATTGTTTCTTCACCTTTGATTATGATTATGAATCCCTAAACCAAATCTAAAGCACAATTCTAACGCGTGGCGATAAGTGTGAGAGGTTATTATGGAAAAGTACGCGATATTCTAATTTAAAATTAAAAAAATAAACAGAAAATTATTCATGCATCAAACTAAAATACATGTATATATCAAAAACCACCCCACATCCATCTTCTCTTAGGCGATCGTCAGCAAAATTAACTATAATCAGAATTAGCATTATTATTATGGAGTAATAATTGACCAAAATATTCCCATGAGAACCACTATCATCAATATATGTGTATATAACTTGCAAGAAATAAAATGTTGATGAATAATAATTATTATAACCAATTTCTCGTCCACACAATTCAGATATCATATATTCACGTATTGCAGTTGCCTACATCTTTACTCTTTTCTTTTCTTTTCTTTTGGCCTTTTGTATTGTTTTAGTCGTGCACACACTATATTCTAAAATGATACACTTACTGTGTTATCCTTAAATGTGAACAAAGTAGCTTCGAAAAACATTCAAGCGATAACAACCTTGTCTAACTGATCTAAAAGTTAGTAGTCCAGACATATTATCAAGTATTATGTCTAGATAATTACAAATGTAGAAAAAGGAAAAACAAAGGAGAGGAAATATTTCTGTAATCATAATTGACTCGACAAACCACGTATGTGTAACCTATATGTCCCATAAAAATAGTTCACTTCTCAATCTAATAAGGTGGAGTTCACTAATAATACTCCAATAACTTCTCTTATCTATAATTTATTTCATATTAAAATTCTTGTATGTTTATGAATAATAAATTACATCCATATCAGAAAAACAAAGAGAGACAGGTGATGCGCAAATTAATGAGAAAGGGGTCCACTAATTATATTTTACTTGTTGTGACCGTCCTTTTAATAAGAGATGGGCCGAGAGAGGCCCACAGGATTGTGGAAATCCAAATCACATCCATCAGTAGTGGGCCTCCTTTTGTCTACGACTAAAAATAATGAGGACAGGTCAGGTACCCTAATTTAATGGGAAATGAGTGAGTAGGGTCGTACGACATGACCGTACGGCACATGGGAGGAAAACGCTACGGTTAATTAAATTCCATCGTCAACTGCCCCTGGCCCCACTCCCCTGCGATTCAACAAAAGTAGCGCGTCAATTTTTTTAATTATTTTATTTTCTCGAAAAATTAAATTATTGATAGTATTTACTTATTCCTCCTTTCCGGCTAAGATGGCATATTTCTTAGCCGACACAAGATTTTAAGTGTTACTGGTTAAAATGTTTAATTGGAGAGAGAAAAGGTGGGTGCAAGTATTAGGGCATCAGCAGTGGGGCGCCCTAAGGCGCGCCACGTCATCTATTTTATCCTCCTACCTCCCCACCTGCAGTGGAGCGCCATCATTTTTTAATATTTACAAAATCCATACAAATTTTAAAAAACTAATAAATTAAAATACGAATTTCAAAAACTTCATTTCATTTAATAAAAATTAATACATTACAATGCGAATTTAAAAAAACGCAAACTCAACGACGGCGGTTACGATCTCACACTTCTTCAATCATGTCGCTCATGAGCTGCGCATGATCCTATTGGTTGCGCATTGATGTCTGTCTAGATAGAACCTCATTGAAGCCTAACGGTAACCCTCTATCGGGTGTCTCGGTCGACGTGCCGGACGAGCTAGATGCACGGTCATCTTCATTCCAATCGGTGATGCTTCCGCCTTCATTCTCGACTATCATGTTGTGCATGATTATGCACGCATATATGACATCGGCGATGACTTCCTTGTACTAGGAACGAGCCGGCCCTTTCACAATTGCCCACCGTGATTGGAGCACACCAAATGCCCGCTCGACATCCTTCCGCGCCGACTCCTGCTTTTGCGCAAATAAAACCCTCTTCTCACCAATTGGGTAGTTGATCGTCTTTAGGAAAACTGGCCACCGCGGGTAGATGCCATCGGCCAAGTAGTACCCCATATGGTATTTGCTTCTGTTGGCAGTGAACTCGATGGCCGGGCCGTTGCCGTTACATTGCTCGGTGATGAGGGTGGACGAGTTGAGGACGTTAATGTCGTTGTTCGACCCGGCTACGCCGAAGTAAGCATGCCAGATCCAGAGTCGATAGTCAGCGACGGCTTCGAGGATCATCGTCGGGTGGCTGCCCTTGTATCCTCTTGTGAATTGGCCTCTCCACGTCGTTGGACAATTCTTCCACTGCCAGTGCTTACAGTCGATGCTCCCGAGCATCCCAAGAAACTCGTGCGCCATCTCGTGCATCTGCATCAGACCCTGGCAATCAGTGGCAGTCGGCTTGCGCAAATATGTGTCGCCATAGGCCTCTACTATCCCCCGACAAAAGCGCTTCAGACACTCGCGACCTGTAGAATCCCCGCAGTGGAGGTACTCGTCAAAAAGGTTCGACGTGGTGCCGTATGCCAACTGACGAATAGCAGTCGTGCACTTTTGCAATGGTGTAAGGTCGGGTTTGCCGATGTCGTCCTCCCGAAACGTGAAGTATTCATCACGTGAAGACAATGTCCAAACAATGCTGAGAAAAAGGTACCGCGACATTCTAAACCGCCGGCGGAAAACAGTCGGGCCCCATCGTGGTTGATCGGCAAAATAGTCTTCAACCAGACGTCTGTGAGCTTTCGGGTGGTCGCGTCGGACATACGTCCTATGTCGAATAGGCCTATGGACTTGCTCAGCCGCCGCTGCCGCCGCCTCCTCCTCGCGCTGCATTGCCGTATAGCATGCCGCCATGGCCTCTTCAACGGCTGCATCTAATGCTTCTGACGTCGAACTACCGGACTCAGACGAACTAGAACTATTGGTGTCGTCGCCGAGATTCATTTTGGTTGGATGTTGAGAGAGAATATGTAAAGAGATAGTCGATATGTTCGTATGTACAAATGAATGAGAAACGAGATTTAAATAGAAAATAAAAAACGCGTGCCATCGTCCGCGACCATCGTCCGCGTAGCCCACAATGGGGCGGCCGATGGCCTATCGTCCGCGGCCATCATCTGCGTAGGCCGCAATGGGGCGGACGATGGCGCGACGATCGTCCGCGGCCTATGTCACGCACCCGCAATGGCGCCGACGATGCGCGCCAGCGGGCGTGCCATTGTCCGCCCCATTGCGGATGGCCTTAAAATATAGAGAGAAAGAAAGATGAATATTTTAATAGGAGTAAGAAAAAGTAATTTGATGTATTAATTGGAGAGAGAACGTTTCCAAAAAAATGTGTCATCTTAGTTGAGACAAACTAAAAAATAAAATGTGTTATCTTAAGCGGGAGAGAGGGAGTAGTATTACCCCCATTCTTTACTATGTGGGATTTATTTTCGGCACGAAATTTAAGAAAATATAATTTGCTATTTAAATAGAAAATAGTTCATTCGTCCCACAAATATATGCACTCTTTTCATTTTAGTTCATCTCATAAGAATATTTACTTTCCAATTTTGAAAAATATTTTCTCTATAATAAGTTAGGATGCATTCTCCATTAATAATATTTTAATTACTTTTTCTCTCTATATCTCTCTTACTTTACCAATTTTGTATTAAAATCCATGTTGAACTCAAAGTGCATATTCTTTGGGAACGGATGGAGTAATAAAGTAAAAGAATGAATAAAGTAAAGATGAAAAAGTAAAAGAGAGAATGAAAAAAAAAATGACTCATTTATTTTGGAATAACTAAAAAATAAATATGAATTATTAAGCAAGGGACTGATCGAGTATTTTTTGATTGATTTATGGTCAAATTGTCAATCTTATGGAGTAATTTCTGAAGCTAGAATATAACATCATTTTATTTTTATTGCTAATTTAAAAAACGTCAAAATTCAAAACAATGTGATTTATTGTAACATCATGGAGTACTTAATTTTGCCAGATTAATTTCCATTTTGACAATCGCGAAACAATTAAAAATTTATAATTACAATTCAAAATTACTAGATTAACCATAAATGAATGAAAAAAATATAAATAATTATAATTGCATAATAATAATTAAGGCTAATTAAGAGAATCAGATTGCAAATAATAATTGAAACGCGGTGTGCAATCAGTTTTATTTTCTTTTTTCTGATTAAGTGTGATAATTCCGGTGATGTTTTGGGGAACATATCTAAAATGTTTTATTCTCTCGTGATGATTGTAATTCGTAAACATTGATACCGTGACAGCGAAGAAGATAATAATTAAAGCAATTAATAAGGTGCATCTCAAATATATGAACACACAATTTTTACATTCCAAAAAATAAAACGCGGCAAATTCTTAAATATTTATGGCAAATTGACAAAAGAATTTAATTTCGTGCATTGCGCGGTGAAAAAAACACTAATTAGGTTTAAATGCTTATTGGGATTTAAACTTAATTACACTATACCTGAATAAGATTTTGGCAATATCTAAGCTCGGTGAATAAAGATTTAAATTATTGTAAATTAATTTACATTCACATCATCATATGTATGGTGCATACCCGTTAAGACTCATCAATCGCTAAATTCCTACTACATGTTAATATTATTTTGAGATCAATGCGTATAATATTGATTGATTTAAATATGAGATATGAGATGTCATATACCAAAAGATGATGGTATGATTTAATAATATGATTGTGGAGCTGGAAAATTAATTTCCAGCAAGAAAGTTAGATGAATCACACATATCAAGAAAAACACGCGTCGCCACTCATAATTAAGAGTACTATGATATAAACTGTAAATATATATAGAGAAAATTTGAAATTGTGGAGCCTAAATGTTTTCATCATAGAAGATTATTACTTTAATTGTTTTATTTAATAATTTATCAATAGTTTAAAGTATAAAACATAAACTTATAGCATTATAAAATTAAAATATTTTGTATGGAAAATCATAATATGAATACTTAGCTTTAATCATAAGCAAAAATAATGAATGCTAGATTGCTAAAGCGCATGAGGAATTTTCCATTGAGACCATTCCCATTCATTTTATCTTTGTTCAATTTGTAACCAATAATACTAACATAGTTTTAATTTTGCTAGTTCTAAATATAGTCTAATTGATTGATACATTTCGTCTTAGGCATTTGGATTGAGTAGTGCAGTTAAATAATTGCCCTAGACAAAAATTTTTAGACAATTTTTATTTAAAATTGGCATAACATAAATTACAGTTGGGATATTATTGTTCATAATACCTCAAAAAGTTTGTCTAAAAGGAGCATGCTTTTGACGTAGACTGCAACATGAGGTTGCACTATAATATTGTCTGCCCCTAAAAGAAAAAAATGTCTTGGTCTGAAATATTAGTAGTATTTATTATAACAACAGGCGAAAATGTTTATTAATTTATATATTTTGTTGTGGGAAAATGCCAGCTATCTAGAATATTACTACTACATTTTTTTTGTAAAAAGGTGAAAATAGTGTATATTATTGAATATACAAAATCAATGCATATATAATGAAATTAATTGTAGTGAAAAAAATGAAGTTTTGCTCATTATATCTTTGGAATTGGAGGTTTGTAAAATATTCTCTATTTTCACACTAAGCTAATCTTTTTCTATATGAATCATTGCTTTTGGAATTGTTTATTATCTTATACGAGTATTAATATATATAGGAATTACAGATGGAATTCCACATCCACCAGCAACTTGTTGATTTTTGGATTTGAATGGGTTGATATAGTGGGGTTTACATGTCGTCCACCTTGATGATTTTGTCAGAACCTATTAAGATAATTTATGTCCAACCATTACCCTCTCTGGGATACTTTTAATTTAGTTGGGGTTAGCCTTTTGTTTTAGAGTGATGCTAAATGACCATAATGTGGCCAGCCATAAAGAGTTAATTTAGTCCATTTACATGCATAAAAAAAATTAGAATTACCGATATAAACTTATATGTGTGTGAATGGACTTGTGAGTTGATACTTATCTTTGAATTCCATTACGTAAGCCACATTAATATCACGAATTACTGTATACGTTGAGCAACGATCAAGAAATGACAGTAGTAATAAGTTGAGCAAAAACTACGAAAGAGCAACACTAACATGTTGAGCAACATATAATGAAGATGATATAAAAGTAAAATCAAGTAGTATTAAATAAAAAATTTGAAAAAAAATCAATTTTTTTATTATTTAATTAATTTATGGCTGGCCATAATGTGGCCGCATAGCTTTATTCTTTGTTTAGAGTATGCATGTTATTATGACAACATATACTAGTACTTCTTAATTTAGTTAGCCCAATCATTAGGGAGATTTGATCGAAACAAAAACCCACAAGAATATATAGTTACATTATTTACATACTACTAATAAAAAAGAAGGATGGCTATAAATGTACACAAGTACATAACTGAATTTTAAAGAAATTTTACACTGAAAATTAATTTATATTAATTGATTTAAAGTATATTACTACCTCCTCCGTCCAACAATAAGAGTCCACTTTTGTCATTTTAGTCTGTCCCACAATAAGAGTCCACTTTTACTTTTACTATAAATGGTAAGTCCTACATTCCACTAAGTCATTCCACTCACATTTCATTATAAAACTAATAGTACATAAAAGTGAGACATTTACTTCACTGACTTTTTCAACTCACTTTCTTTTACATTTCTTAAAACCTGTGCCGAGTCAAATGTGGACTCTGATTATGGGACGGATGTAGTATATACTAATCATTATGTAGTAATTTAGAAAATTAATAACGTTTTAAATTACATATCTACGTATTTGAGAAAAAAACATTTGTTATTAGATAGTATTATGTAGTGATATTATGTAATGTATAATTAATTGAAATTGTATTTATAATATAATAATAATTAAATTGTATTTAGAATGTAGATATATTATGTAATGTATAATTAATTTAAAACCCGACGATTCATATGTCCTAAAATTTCCAAAGCCTCTTATTTTTAATGAAGAAGTCAATTAGAAAATGTGATGAGCGCCGATAGTTGAATAATCACTAATCTATATCTACATTTCTACGTTTTTCCCGTGAATATCAATTCACGCATGTCACATTTTTTGTTCTGTTATTTCATGCACTTTTATTATCCACAACTTTTTTACTTTTTTAAGTCCAAAGCCGAATATCATTCAAAAAGTGGGATCTAAATTAAAGAAAAAGTAAATAAAGTGAGGTGTGACCTGATTTCAAACGAGATGAACACATTCTGTAGCCTTTTCTACTTTAACCAATTAATAAATCCTTCAAATTATAAAATACTAATGTTTACTTTTTGAATTCAACCTCAATATATGACAGTTATCATATTCATAGTCCCTGATATTTTATTATTCTAAATTTAATTGTTATTGTCGAGACACCCACAAAATTAAATTTGGTTAAAGTTGGAAAAGGATAACATTTTCACACGAGGGGAATAATTTGGGTGAAAAAATAAACAAATAAAGTTGGATAGAGAAGTGATTGATTTATCATTTTATTGTGACAACTGTACTGAAACGGACTACGGAAAGTGATAATAAATTAAAATGAAGATAATAGAAAAAAGTAAAGTGATATTTTGTGATATCACTTCTGCCACACCTTTTACTTTAGTTTTTATTTATTTTTTACTACTTAGTATTAATACAAGGATAAGTAGATCAACCAAGGATTTGTAAAGACTTGTTTAATTATATTTTAGCATTAACGTAGTTTGTATTTAGTTACTAGTACTAGTATTAGTACAGTATTAGTTTTCATTTTATTAATTTAGACTGATTTTATTTGATTTGTTTTAGTTGCGGCTCAATTAGTAGACTTTTTACGAGACAAATTATTATTTTTTCAGATTTCATTTTTTTTTACAATTTATCCATTCATCTAAAATTCTCTATATGCCCTCGCCACAAGCTTAGTGGTATTTGAAAATATTTTTTATAGTATTGTCAAACTTTTGCAAATTACTGGATGTGAACATAATCCTTCCTTTCTTGTGAACAAATTAATGTCAAGTACAAATATTTATTAATAATTTTAATTATAAAAAATTACTATAATTTATGGTATAAACTTTTGTAAACATAATGCTTCCTTTCTTTTTTTCCTGGATCCGCCCCGCTCGATGTGTATAAATATACTAGATGTGTATAAAGGGTAACGAACTCTATATATTATACAAACTCCAAACTTTTCAACATAGTATAAAATTTCAAGATTTTGATGTCAACACAATGCCAGTACGGTGTCATTCGTTGACACTATGTTGACATTTTTTGTTGCTAATATTTTGTCATGTGTTGACATTTTCTAACAGTCCAAATCATAGTTTAAAGTTTGTACAATATATAGAAGTTGCATTTGATTACATTCTTGTGTATAAATATATATACCTTCATTTAATTTTTACTTCCTTGTCCTATAAGTTTTTATATTTATACAAATGATTTAGAGTAAATTTATTTTATCTTTAATAATTAAATGAAAAATCAAATATATTAATAATTTAATTGACCTAAATAAGGATAAAGATTAAACGAGAGATTATATAATTGTTTTGTAAAATTCTTAAATAAAAATATTTAAAACCAAAATTAAATTTTGAATAATATTACGAAAAATAAAAACTATATAAATTATGTTGTTTTACATTATCGGGCCCACCACCAGTAAATGAACATTCCAAGAATGTGTTAAAATGCTAGGATAGTGCAATTAATGGGTGTAGCTAAAGAATTCGAGTTAGGTAAATTGGACAAGAAAATAGATTTACAACGGGATCGACAGCCTCTATATTGTTCTCGATATCTACCAAACTTTAAGAAAGAAGAAAAATGGCCATAACTTGCTGAAAGAGTAAATGCATATTTTTATGTTGTTTGGTTCAAAAACTTGTCAATGTCAAGTAGGGTTGGCACTAGGTTGTTTGCTTGCCTCGTATAAATTTCTTTCAATCTAGCTTGAAATATCCCATAAAATAAATCACATAATCATTTATATTCCAAATATTACATAATAAAATTAGTAAACTACATTAGTTAAATCATTTATATTTCAAAAAGTTACATTAGTTAACTCTGATAGTGGTATAATGTTAAGATTTGTTTGAACAACGGTTAAATTGTAGTTATAATTAGCTCGACGGGTAAATCTAAACTAGAGACCTTTAGTCCTTATCCTAATCCTAATCCTATAGTGAACATAACATAGATGGACATTAATTGTGTTATAATCTAAATGCAAGTACAGTACACAAGAAAAATAAAGATGATTTGAAACTTATTAAGGTGTGTTATTGCCTTGGAAAAACTCTTAATCGTTTTTAGAAAAGAGCATTTGTGTTTTTGCTTTAGAATAAAAGAAATCCATACGTCTCCTTCTTATCTTTCTTTACTATTTAATTACACTTTGTTGAAAGTGAAGAAATAAATAGCTGCATGAAAACAATGAAATGAAGAAGACTCGATGATTTAGAGAAGAAGATCTTCAATGATGAGCTGGCAGTTAGTTAGTTGGTAGTTAGTTAAAAGAGAGTTAATCGTCTGTGATCAACTCCATGCACCCTTATGCACTCTAGCTACGTCTTAGCTCTTCCAGCCATAGTATAAATAAGTAGCTAGCTATTTCTCTTTGAATTGAATTCATAATTTTGATCAATAAAAATATCTTTTCCTCTCATCTCTTTATATCTTCTCTATATTGAGAATTGATTTGATATATGTTTAGTTTTACAATTTCTACATGGTATCAGTGAACATCTTTTAAATTCCGCATTCTATCTTTGTTTCTGTGATGGCTCGCGGCAATGCGCCGCTAACTCCGGCAACGCTGGAAGCAGCGGATCATCAAACAATTCTACTTTGGAGGACAATTCCAGTCCATATTACCTTCATCCAAGCGACAATCCTAGTTTGCAGCTTGTGCCTCAGGTTTTAACCGGATCAAACTACATCAATTGGAGTAGATCTGTGACTACAGCTCTTCTAGCTAAGAATAAACTACCTTTCGTCAATGGTACTCTTCTTCGACCGGATGATGATCATCTTCTCCTTCCGGCATGGATTCGATGCAACAGCATGATAGTTTCATGGCTACGAAACTCGATTTCACCACAGATATGTTCCAGCATAATGTATCTGGAGAATGCCTATGAAATATGGCTGGATCTACGTGATCGCTTTTCTCAATCTGATTCTGCTAGATCCTATCAACTTCGACAGCAAATCATGAATCTCACACAAGGTCAGAATGATGTTAGCTCTTATTTTACTAATCTGAGAATAGTCTGGGATGAATTTAAGCATTTCCAGCCGATTGCTTGGTGTACATGCTCCAATTGCCGTTGCAATAGCGCTCGGCGATGGCAGATTTCTCAAGAGGAGGATTGCACAATGCAATTCCTCATTGGCCTTAATCCATCTTTTTCTCAAATCCGATCTACAATCCTCTCTATGGTACCTTTACCATCACTGTCAAAGGTCTTCTCCATGGTTGTGCAGGAAGAAAGACAACGAAATATTGATCAAGCCTATATTTCTCCTTCTCATTCTTCAAGTGAACAATTGTTTGCTGCAAATGCAGCTTCCTCATCCTATGGCAGAGGCAGATTATGTACTCACTGTGGAAAAACAAATCACACTATTGATCGATGCTTTGTCCTACATGGTTTTCCACCTAGTTTTGGAAGAGGCAGAGGAAAACCTACATTTAGAGATTCTATGCAACCTAAATCAGTGAATTTGGTGGAGGATAACTTTGCTGATTATAGTGACAAACAATTCACTAACAATGCTACAAATTCCTCTGTTACAGCAGGTTCTATACATTCAACCATGGAGCAATGCCAACATCTCATGGCTTTACTGCAGTCTCAGCTTGGCATGTCTTCCTCTCCCCAATCCACTTCAGCTCCACCAGAAAACATCTCTGCCGCACTCATACATTCATCCACCTCATCACCTCAAGTTCCAACTTCACAATCACCTCACTTTGCTGGTACATTCTCTTTCACTCCCTTTGTAGCTAATGTTACTGCTCCTAATTCTTGGCTAATTGATACTGGTGCCACACACCATGTATGCTGCAATCTATCATTGTTTGATTCATCTTCCCCTGTTAATGAGACTTTTGTGAATTTGCCTAATGGTGAAACAGCCACTGTGACACACATAGGCACCATTAATCTCACTTCTTCAATAACTCTTTCCTCTGTCCTTTGTGTTCCTTCCTTCACTTTCAATCTTATCTCAGTCAGTTCCTTAACATCTTCTTTACCTTGTGTTGTGAATTTTACTCATGATTCACTCACAATTCAGGAAACTTCACAGGGGACTTTGATTGGGAAGGGTAAACGTGTTGGAAATCTTTACACACTCATTGTTGATTCTGGTATCATTCCTACTGTATCTGCTGCAAATGCCATTGTTTCTGTTGATACTTGGCATATGAGACTAGGCCATCCTTCCATAAATAAACTCAAATGTATTTCTGACATTTTGCATTTGCCAAATAAAAGCTTATCTGTTTGTGATATCTGCCCTATGGCCAAACAAAAACACCTCAGCTTTCAATCTTCCAACTCTATAGCAGATGCTCCTTTTGATTTGATACATTGTGATGTTTGGGGTCCTTTTAATCCTTGCACATCACAGGGCTTTACATACTTCCTTACCATTATTGATGATGCTTCCAGATTTGTTTGGATTTTCCTCATGAAACACAAATCTGATGTTAAAGACATTCTCATCCAATTCTTTAACACAGTCCACACTCAGTTCAATAAAAAGATCAAAATGATCAGAACCGATAATGCCCCAGAATTTCTTATACCCTCCATATACACTCCTTTTGGAACCATTCACCAACACTCTTGTGTGGAAACTCCACAACAAAATGCTAGAGTGGAGAGAAAACACCAACACCTTCTAAATGTTGCAAGAAGTCTTCTCTTTCAATCCCATTTACCTAACACTTTCTGGGGAGACTGCATTCTCACAGCAGCATACCTAATAAACCGAACTCCATCTTCTGTTTTACCTCATAACACTACACCATTTCATATCCTATACAATAAAGAACCTTCATATTCCCATTTGAAAGTGTTTGGCTGTTTGTGCTATGCTTCAACCCTTACTAGAGGCAGAGACAAGTTCTCACCAAGAGCTTCTAAGTGCATATTTTTGGGGTATCCACCTGGATATAAAGGGTACAAACTCCTTGAGATTGACAGCATGCAAGAAATCATTACTCGCAATGTTGTCTTTCATGAGGACATTTTTCCATACTCACACCTCACTACATCAAATTTCCCTGATTTCCCAACATCAGCCTCACACAATCTTTCAGCCGCACATAATAAAGAGCCTTCTTCATCCAATAATCCATCTTCTTCTTCAGAAATTAACCAGCAATCAACCTCTTCCATCACCACCAGGGCTGGCAGAACAATTACACCACCAGCTCATCTAACTGATTACTTATGTAACTCAGTTTCTTCCACTACTCCATACCCAATTTCTTCCTACTTCACATTATCAAAACTATCCCCAGAATACCTTCGATATGTCATTCTGATGACTGCAGTGTTTGAGCCAGCCAGCTATGCTCAGGCAGCTCCTATTCCAGAATGGCATCTAGCTATTCAAGATGAACTAAATGCTCTCAAAAAGACAGAAACTTGGTTTATCACAGCTTTACCACCTGGGAAAGAACCTATTGATTGCAAATGGGTTTTCAAAGTGAAGTTTCATGCTGATGGAACAGTAGAACGATATAAGGCAAGGCTAGTTGCTAAAGGCTATACACAATTGGAAGGTGTAGACTTTCTAGACACTTTTTCTCCTGTAGCTAAACTCACTACTGTGAAGTTTATGCTAGCACTAGCAGCAATACATAATTGGGAACTCAGTCATCTTGATATAAACAATGCCTTTTTATATGGAGACTTAGAAGAGGAAATCTATATGAACATACCTCCTGGGCTGTCTGTTGAGGGGGTCGACTGTGAACCAGGAACTAGACTTGTTTGTAGACTCAAGAAATCTTTATATGGTCTTAAACAAGCTTCAAGGCAATGGTACTTAAAGCTATCTCAAGTATTGAGTGGATTTGGACTTCAACAGTCAGCCTCAGACCATTCATTCTTCTTCAAGAAAGATGGTGCAAGATTCTTTGGTATAGTGGTTTATGTAGATGACATATTAATAGCCACAGATGACAGAAAGGAGATTGATAACTTCAAAGAATTTTTAGCTCAATATTTCAAGTTCAAAGACTTGAGCATTCCTAAATATTTTCTGGGATTGGAAATTGCTAGAAGTAAAGATGGTATTCTTGTTTCTCAAAGAAAGTATGCCATGGATCTGTTGAGAGATGCTGGTCTTCTAGGCTGTAAGCCATCTTCAGTTCCTATGGATCCCTCAAAACAACTGGGACAAGATGCAGGAGAAACAATGAAAGAGTCTTCAAAATATAGAAGATTAATTGGGAGACTTCTATATTTGTGCATCACAAGACCAGACATAACCTTTGCTGTCCATAAGCTCAGTCAATACGTATCTAAACCTTGTGAGGAACATTGGATAGCAGCTGAGAAAATATTGAGGTATGTGAAAGGAACACCGGGACATGGATTGTTCTATTCCAGGAAATCAGAATCTTCTTTGAGCATATTCTCGGATGCTGATTGGGCAGCTTGTCCGGATACTAGGAGATCAATGACAGGATATTGCCTATTTCTAGGAACTTCTTTGATATCATGGAGAGCTAAGAAGCAACACACTATATCAAGATCCTCAGCCGAAGCTGAATATAGAGCAATGGCTCAAGCTTGCTGTGAAGTAGTATGGGCTTCCACCATTTTGGCAGACTTCGGAGTCAAAATAAGTAAAGCTATCCCTCTGTATTGTGACAACCAAGCTGCGGTTCATATCTGCTCCAACCCAGTCTTCCATGAACGAACAAAACATATTGAAATAGACTGACATACAGTCAGAGAGAAGTACTTGGATGGGATTATTAAACCTATGCATATTCGAAACACTTTGCAGTTGGCTGACATATTTACCAAGCCTTTGGGAGTTGCTGCCTTCCAAGGAATGTTGGACAAGATGAACTTTAAAAGCCTATATTGTCCATCTTGAAGGGGGGTGTTGAAAGTGAAGAAATAAATAGCTGCATGAAAACAATGAAATGAAGAAGACTCGATGATTTAGAGAAGAAGATCTTCAATGATGAGCTGGCAGTTAGTTAGTTGGTAGTTAGTTAAAAGAGAGTTAATCGTCTGTGATCAACTCCATGCACCCTTATGCACTCTAGCTACGTCTTAGCTCTTCCAGCCATAGTATAAATAAGTAGCTAGCTATTTCTCTTTGAATTGAATTCATAATTCTGATCAATAAAAATATCTTTTCCTCTCATCTCTTTATATCTTCTCTATATTGAGAATTGATTTGATATATGTTTAGTTTTACAATTTCTACACACTTTGATAAATATTATCCACATATTTATAATATTAATTCAGGAATAAGTTACAAATCGAAGATTGAACTAAAGGAGAGTAAAAAATGGATGACATCTCTTGATCTTCAAAAGTACAGCCTCTCAATTCATTAATAAGCATGATTAGAATCTTTTTATTTTATCTTTAATTTACTTGCTAATATGAGTTCTAGTATATAGAATTACATTTTCATAATCGAAAAAGTTCATAATATTCGATATCAATCCTTTGTATTTGGAACGTTATACATTTCCCTGCAAGGACTTATCATTTTCCTTGAGTCAAACGGCCTTGTTTTTTTTCCTTTGGCTTTAAAAATAATTAATCATTAGACAAAGTGAAAAGTCGAAAGAAAAATGAGTGACGAAAGCTACTACGTTCGGACACCACCTCCTACTCCATCAACATGCTCAGACCGCTTCAACATCTACACAAATTTTGGACACCAACATCAACGACTCCATATGTCAACCGTATATCATTTGTACACCACGATTATGTGTCTTTTCTTTTTTTTTTATTAGTAGCACTACTTTTCTTTTTCGCGGCTAATGCGGCAATCGGTTTAAAACACATTTACAAAACGTCATTTTGAACTTAATTAGACATTGTCATGTTGTGCAGCGCCATTTCTCCATGTGTTTAAAGCAACATGTTATTCACCGAAAAATGGAAAGGATATGATAATTACGAAAATGTCAAACTTTGTGTTTATTTTTCATATTTTGAAAACGTGTGACATGCTAACATTTGACCATTTTTCATGATTTATTTGATAATTTGCACAAAAATGATTGTATAATATAATATTGAGAGCATCCACAATGGCGCCTAGCGCACCGCCTAGCCGAGCGCCGGCGCTAGGCGGTCGCTAGGCGAACCATTGCAGGAGCCGAAAACCGCCGAGCGGTTTTTCGGAAATGAATTTCGCCTAGCGCTAGGCGGTCAAAATCCGCTGGGCTATGCGCTGGGCGATCCGCTCGGCGCCATTGCAGCGCCCGGATCGCCCAGCGCATAGCCCAGCGTTTTTTTTTTAATTTTCGAAACACTATATATACGCGATTTGCACTTCATTTTCATTCGCACCACTTGTATTAACGAGTACTCTCTCTATCTTAATTTCTGTACAAGATCAACACCGAGAAATGAGTAACGCGGGTGGTAGTAGTGGAGGTAGTGGGGGGGGGGACGCTGAGGAGTACGAACGTCGAATGGCCGAAGCGTTTGAGGCATATACCGACATGCGCCAAACGGAAGCTCATATTCGACTCCAAAATGATTTAATTGAAGAGTTATGGGCGCGGAGGACTACTCGGAGTTAGTTTTTTTTATTTATGTAATTTTTTAAAATGTAATTTTTTTAAAATTTAAATAAAATTGTTGCATTTTCCCGTATCTGTGGCGTAAATTTAATTCCGTATTTTGTGTGATTGTTCATTATTTGTTTTATATAATTTTGAGTGATGTGGCTGGGCTATGGCTGGACTATTTGTTTGTTTAGATAATGTGGCAGGAAGATTTTTAGTGCTGATGATGTGGCAGGAGGAGTTTGTGGCTAGGCTATGGCTGGGCGAAAACCATTGTGGATGCTCTGATTACCTAGTTATGATCTTTCTTTCTAATAACAATTATAAATTCGACAAATATCAATAGTTTCCTACAAGAATTTGGGTACGTTGTCTTCAAGTCTCGGCGATAGTAATTACTAGTGTGATCAGAATATTCAGAAATTTAGTTCCTTGGTAGTATTTATTATGTATCTCATACATTAATTTACCGTCACATGATCTATTGGTTAATGGAGTATTAATATATTAAACTAAGCCAACCAATATTTTGATTTCATTAATGATCGTACCTACCCTCTTCTTCTAGATAACACAAACTAAGATTTCTTCTCGATAATAATTTTAATGCTTCGAAAATGTAGTGGGCAAGGATTGATTGAACCATGATTTCCATTTTTAGTATGAAGTTTCCATACTTAGAGTTTACAACGTTAATTTAATACGATATATAATAGAAAGTGTATTAAATGATATCACACACTAATATTATTATTTAAACTATGGAAATTAAATTATTTTCGTGAAACTACAACGCACATACGCGTATTTATGTATGAATTAATTCAATTTGATAATATCAAATGTATTACTATCACACTGATATTTTTTTTTTAAAATTGTGGAAATTAAATTAATATCATGAAACTACAACGCACATACGCGTATTATGTATTACTAATAAATATAGAGTTCCCTCCAACGTGACATGATTATGTTCTTGTAAACCAAGTATATGCCAGTGCTAATGATTGATTTAAAATAAATTATAGTAAATGGGATGATAAATGATTAGTTGAATATATATACTCAAATAATTTCGTCGGCGCCCTTGTGCCTATATCAATGTGAATACACTTCGTTTTTAGTCTGAACTGGATCTGAGAATTCCCCAAGACTCAACTGTCAGAATTATTACATTAAATAATTTTGTATCAATTTTAGGACACTGTCTCTCACCATTGGACTATGGCTTAATCTAAAACAATAATTGATCTTAGCATATAAGGTAAATATTTTATTTAGTCATTGTGTGTTGCTACTTATATTCGGGCTCAAGTAAAGAATATCGGATGCATAAATTTTTTTAGGTAAGAGCTATACATTTTTAAACTTCGAATTCGAATTTATAGATAATAATATTAATGTTTTTTTAATGATAACAGAGATTTTTGCACAATAATTTAAACAAAATACTAAAAATTTGATAATATTACATAAAAATGTATGTATGAAGAAATGTCTGCATATATATATTCAAACACAAACTAAATTTTATCATGCATAATAGGGTAGATACGTTGCTAAATTATTCTAACATGTAAATATATTGTAAAAAATGTCTAACTAACTAGTAGGACTGTGTGTCATGTATAATAGGGTAGATACCTTGATAAATTTTAATAAATACTGTACTCTACATTCATCCTATTTCAATTAAAAATCTCAATATATGTATGCTTACTTATTTAAGTGTGTCATGAATCATGATGTGGGCAAGTCACATTATTTCTTTAAATTCAAATACCGACAGTTATGGAAGCAATTTCTTTCTATTCAACTTAGGACTATTCTAATTTACTTAATTATGTGACTGTGACCACCCCTTTTAAATTTCGTGGAAATTGAATGAGATCTAAATTAGACCAACAAAATATCCCACTGACGCGTGGCGATGATTGTATAATGCTATTTTATCATTATGTATACCAATTTAATTAATCATATTCTAGCCTAGAATTAGGTTATCTTTTATTATGTCATATTGCCATTGTATATAATTTGTTTAGTTGAAATATCATTACTACACTTATAATGTATATGGATTGCAAGCTACTATATACTATCTTCTCAAAATTACCATCATTTTTTTGTTGGTTTCTGGAATACAAGAAAAACGAAAACGAAATTACAATACCAAATCGAAACCGTAAATAGTAAATGTAGTGATAAGCCGAGTCGAGGAGGCATCTTTACGCAAGACGAGATACGCCCCGGTAGTGCTCTCGGATTAGCATGTCGTCCCCAAAGATAAAACAACTTCCGTCTTTGATGAAGCAGCACCGATATCAGCAGAGCTCCGACAAACTAGATGGAGGTGAGGGCAGAAATTCGATAGAACAACAATGCAAAAAAGAGAGAGAAAGCTTATGATGCAGAATGTGGTGTATTTAGTGTAGAGAATGTAAGAGTATGCATCACTATTTATAGCCAATGTAGAGGATATGGAGTCAATTCTGCCATTAAGGCTACTTTGTAACGGTCGGCGGTTATAGACGTTACAAACGCCACTCATGGAGCATGAACCTGGACGGATGTATCTAGACATCTCTCACGTAATTGTTCATTCTAGAAATGTATCTGGACGAATTGATCAATGTGCACACATGGAATTCTACAAAGCATTCTCCGTATGCTTATTTGCCACATTATTTTATCTACATATCCAAAATGAGATTAATTAATTAATTACATAACTACATATATCGTGATATATTTTAATATATTATTTTTCACTCACCGGAATCAGTTTAGAGAAAATGAATATACCACAATTATTTACTCAGAGCGTAGATCGATTATAAATTATTTAATTATTTCAAAATTAAATATTCTATTACTTGTACGACCCGGTCAAATTGCGTTGACCGGACTACGATTCCAATAGTTTTTTCATCTTTTAGTTTTAGTTTTACTTTGTCTTTTCTGGATAACTATGTATTGCTACTTTTTTTCTGGCATATTATAGTATTCAACACATGATTATTTAATAAATAGCTCTAAAAAGTAATGATCGATTAATAGTTCTAATTAATCTTCAAATGCTTTTAAATACTTATCATTTTGCACCAATTCTCAATAGAGATTATGACTACCGTTTTTATCTCACATTTTCCATTAAAATTATTTGGAGGCAAGAATTAAACTCAATCCACCAAAAGTATATAAAAGCAAAAATAAAACTACAATTTTATTATTCTGTTTTAATAATTTATCAAAGCAAAAATAAAACTACAATCAGATATATTTTTAAAAAATATATTTCATTTTTAGAGATGTATGTGACTATGTTTAGTATCACCACCCTAATTTTAAAACTCGATGTCGTTCCATCAACATATTAATTATGCTACTTAATTAGAAGTTAAAACTAAATTAGCCATGCTTAATTTCATGAGTTCATTCAAAGAGTGTGGCCATTGACCACATTCGTGATTCGACAAAGGAGGTTGGGGAGAAACTTAATTAAATTGACAGTTATCTGTACTTGTAATACTCTCAATTTTTGGTCAATAAATTAATCAATTTACGAAATTTCCTAAAGTCGCGAATGAACATTTTAAACAAGTTAGTCCCAAGTCGAATTTGTCACTATATTTATAAAAATTACTAATTTTGCTTGCATTAATATAAACAAAAATGTTTACAGTTTATATATAGACGTCGAGCATCATCCATGAGAACCACTATCAATTCACATTACATTATTTATTTTATACACTTATTTATTTCGATTTTAATATCTCATATTAGTACTAATTAAATTCGTTAACTTTACAATTCACTTCAATTTTGAAAACCAAAATTTGATCCTTTCACTATTTCTATAATTTCAAAAATTGAATAAAACAACTATTATACTCCCTCCGGTTCATAATAAGTAGGTGTTGTATGAGATTTAACATACTCACTCCGTTTTATAATAAGTAGTAAGTCGTTTTTTATCAGCATGAGATTTAATGAAGTGGTCATTTTGAAAAATAAGCCAGAAAAATCATGAAATTTGATTTTGTTTGTAACTGTGTAACCGTGAAAAAATTCTAATCGCACACACACAAATATATTATATTTGTACTTTTCAAACGAACGATGTTGTTCTCCTTATGAGTAGATAGCGATATCCACGTTAGATTCTCAGCTGCCATATCAAATAAAAATTCATTAACAAAATTTTACCATAAAATAATTAAAAGTAAATACAAAAATTTATATTATTTCTAGCTGAATATGAGAGCATCTGCAACGGTGGACGGACGCCGTCCGTCCGTCCGTGTCAGCGAGCAGGTGATGTGGCGGCACGCGATTGGTCAACGACATAGCCGTTGCCTTAGAATATTTTTATTTTTTTTAAAAAAATTCAGTATTTAATTTTAAAAATCAATAAAAAAATATAAAAATTCCAAATCCCAAAAATATGCCTTTTTTTTTGCAGGTTTTTCTGAAATTTTTTGATTTTTTTAATTTGTTTTTCCCCAAAATCATCTATAAATACACACATTCATCATCCATTTATCACATCAAATCATCTCTCATTCATAATTCTCATACATACTATCTACACCTTCATCTCTCACTCAAAACCTCAAATGGATTCCACCCATCTTATGGCGGAAGCGGAGCGCGAAGAACAAGAATATTACGAACAATATCGTGCCGCTTACGAAGCATATGTCGCGGCGAATACCCCCGCTCCTCCTCCTCAACGAACTAGATCAACTCGCCGCTACATCTATCGTGACCGGGAGGGAGCCCACGAAAGGCTCGTTGCCGACTACTTTGCCGACCAGCCGCGGTTTCCGGCAGATTACTTCAGGCGCCGTTTTCGCATGTCAAAGCGCTTGTTTATGCGAATTGTCAACACATTGTCCGCACGTGTTGAATTCTTCCAAACATGTCCAGATGCAGCCGACCGGCAAAGTATCACGCCGTTGCAGAAGTGTACGTGTGCCATCCGACAACTCGCTACTGGGCAAACGGCCGACCTCTTCGACGAGTATTTGCATATCGTTGAGTCCACCGGAATCCCTTGTCTAAAATTTTTTTGCGAGGGCGTTTGTTCAGCTTTCGGTGATGAATTCCTTTGGGTACCCACCACCGATGATTGCCAACGGTTGCTTCGTGTTCACGAATCAGTCCATGGCTTTCCCAGAATGCTTGGCAGGATTGACTGCATGCATTGGAGGTGGAAGAATTGCCCAACAGCTTGGAGGGGGCAACACCTAAGCGGTCACAAAGGCGGCGGCCCAACACTTATCCTTGAGGCGGTCGCCGACTACCGCTTATGGATTTGACATGCATATTTCGGCGTTGCCGGATCCAACAACGACTTGAACGTGCTCTACTCTTCACCACTCTTCAATGATGTGATGAATGGTGTAGCATCAGCGATCGACTTCGCCATCAACGGAAATACATACCATATGGGTTACTATCTCGCCTATGGTATTTGGCCAAGGTGATCGACTTTCGTGAAGACGTTCAGCAACCCGCACGACCCGAGACGGGTTCTTTTTGCGCAGCGTCAAGAGTCCGCGCTGAAAGACGTCGAAAGAGCCTTTGGGGTCCTTCAAGCCCGATTCAACATTGTGAAGGCCCCGGCTCGGCTCTGGTACGTGAATAATATCGCCGACATCATGTACACGTGTATTATCTTACACAACATGATCATAGCCGACGAAGGACTGAGGGCGGCTAGCTTCTACGACGAGGATGAAGCCGGAAGCTCAACCGCGAGGTCTCCCCCACGCTGAGGTGTGCATACGATGGTGGGCCAGAGGATCGAGACAAGGCACACAATGCGCGATACCCGAACCCACATTGAGCTACAAGAAGACATAATCAAACACATGTGGGCAAAATTCGGCAACGAGTAGTGATTTTTTTTTATTTTTAGTATTTTAATTATGTTGTTTTTATTTTATTTGTCATTTGTAATATTATTTAGGTTTTTTAATGAATTTTAATATTATGGAAATGTTTTTGTTTATTTGAATTTTAAATTGAATTATGTTCGTCCTTGCGGAAGAGCACAGCTGTGGGTGTTGTGCTCTTGTCAGAAAACAGGCAGAAAAAGTGGGGCCGGGCCCACAACCGTGCTCTCTGGCAAGAGCACGGTTGTGGGTGCTCTGAAAAAAACTTCTTCGCTTTCTGGTAATTTATCCTTATCTAAAGTAGGTGAAATCAATTTGGCCATGGCGATACTAACGAGACCGAGTCCGTCAAGTCACGGTATCACAAGATTTATCTTTCCCGCAAAATCGCTATCCCCACTCCGTGACAATTGCTATCCCCACTCCAGAAAAACATCTGTGTGTTCTTTACCGGATTTATTAAATTAAATTAGCTAAATAAATAAAATAAATAGAGTCTCTCAGCAAACAATAATTGTACCTGCCAAGTACGCATCTCTGTACCTCTCCTCTCAATAACCTTTCTGTGTTCAACATTATTTATACCCCTTCTCCCTCAATCTCTCCCCTCACCCACCCTCACTTTCTCTCACTAAAACCATTTTCACCATTTTCCCCCAATTTCCGAGATCTATGAAGAAGCTCATGAGGAGATTATCCAGAGTCGGCGACTCTTCACAGTACTGCCTCCTCAGATCTCAATCGCGCCGCTGCGCCTCCGCCTCCTCGCTGCGGAAGGGCGGCGTTCCTGAGGGGCACCTCCCGGTCTACGTCGGCGAGGAGATGGAGCGGTTCGTGGTGAGCGCGGAGCTGCTGAATCACCCGATCTTCGTCACGCTGCTCAACCGATCGGCGCAGGAGTACGGATACGAGCAGAAAGGCGTGCTGCGCATTCCCTGCCACGTCCTCATCTTCGAGCGCGTGCTCGAGGCGCTCCGCGTCGGAGTCGCCGACGCAATTGACGCGCAGGATCTGCTCAATTCGCTCACCGATCAGTTGTAGCAACCGATGAATTTTAATTATACCAGATCGCCGGGATCGTTTTTCTCTCTGGCTTCTCGATTGTATATACTTTGTTGTGAGCAGAGTTGAGAGGCGGAGAGGCTAGGATTTTTTTTTTCGTTGAAGGTTTTTTTTTGTGCCTGATGATGTAGAAAGTTACGACAGCGGAAACAGAAATTAAACGTATTTTTCTTCAGTTCTGATGTGTGAATTCGTGTTTGAGTTTTGAATTTTGAATTTTTTTTTTCCGGAAAATTTTGAAATCGGCGAAAGAGGAGTGAGGAAGAAGGCGAAAGAGGAATGTAGCGTATAATGTATGTATATACGATAAAGGTGCAAAATTAAGTGTTTAAAACGGGGATACCGATAGTGTGTACGGTTCGTACAACGAGGAAAACGGAAAGTAACGGTGACTGAATTTTGGAGAATAGCGCCGCCGCGTGGCTAACGGTGGCGCTTTGCTGTTTCCGATATCGGAGCATCGGATTCTGAAATGGAGGGGCGAAATGGTCATTTCGGCGAGGGTAATTTCGTCACGTTAAGAAAATGTGTTTTTTTGGTTGGAGGAATATCTCATTGTGTTGTACGGATACGGTTGAAAATGATAATCACTACTATGAAATTAAAATATTTATGTAATTTTCATAATTAAGATTAGTTTTGGCATAGCAATAATCGAGACTCATGAGGGGATGCTAATCATATGTGATACTGAGATTAAGTATCGTATCATATGATGCAACCGATAACGATATTCGTAATATGTAATCTATCAAATTGATTAGTATCTTTGCGCCAATATTGAATCTAGAAGGTATATTTTTACATTAATGGAATAGCCGATAAATGCATCTCCGCAATAAAAGTTAAATTGATAGAATCTCGCAAGAGCAGATATGATAAATTAGAGCTAAGGGTTACGGAGTCGAAGCCAATCACCACTATAAATTATTTTTTTTAATATAACTTGTTTCAAAATTATCTGAATTTAATTAATCAAGATTAGTTTTGTCGTAACAAAGATTATACTTATAATGAAAGGATTATGTTAAGATGATAACCCTTTTTAAAGTGACAACGTACCACCAATCTCGTGCTGCCACGTGGCATGTTATCCAACAATATTAGAGGCATATCCAGCAATATTCATTTAGCATGCGTTTACATATTGCATGATAGTAATAGGTGAATTGCTGTGTAGATTGTTGAGTATTGCTGTATAGTGCATAGAATGTTTCAGTTGCAGTATATAGATAGAAAGATTGCTTTTTTATACCATTATTTTGTTGTATAGCTAATACAGCAATACTCAGCACTCCACACAGCAATCCACGTAGTACTATCATGCAATCTGTAGAAGTCCATCTAAAACGCTACTATGATATTGTTGGATACGCCCTTAATATTGCTGGATAGCGTGCCACGTGGCAGCACGAGGTTATCGTACATTGTCAATCTAACTATGGTGACACCCTAATGCTCCCCTATGAGGAAATACTAAGTTACTTGCCATATGCTATCCTGAGATTAAGTAGAGTATCATTGCAACCAGATAATATTTGTTACTTAATTTATCAAGCTGACTATTATCTTTGCGCCAACACTGAATCTAGAAGGACGGAATAATCAATAAATGCATCTCCACAGTGAAAGTTGAATAGATAGAATCTCGCAAGAGAAGATAATAGTAGCAGTAATAAATTAGAGCTAGGGGTTGTGGAGTGGGCGTCAATTATATAATTTGTTTCGAAATTAGCTGAATTGAATTAATTAAGATTAGTTTTGTCATAGCAGAGATTAGACACACAAGGAAATACTAACCATATATTTTACTTAGATTAAGTATCTTATCATTGCAACCGAAAAATATTCATGTATGTATATTTGAAATAAAATATGTCTGGCTAAGAAATTAATTAATGGCATTCTATCAAAACCCCATATGAGACAAAATTTTAACAAACGATTTAATTTGATTATTTTGTTAGGGTGTATTGTCTAGATAGTATTAATAGCTCTCTTTTTTCTCCGCCTAAAACAATTAATATAGACGTTTCTAATTTGTAATTAACATTTGCTAAGGAGTTATCACTATCATTTAACAATATAGGGTAGAAAACGTTTTTAATTACAACTAATTAAAATAATCCATTTTTATTATATAAACATGCATGATCATAAAGACTTTATAATCGATTCAATGAATGCTTGAGTATAGCCGCCGTAATTAGCGTGGTAATAACTGGAATTGTGCGATTCACAATCCTAATTACTCCTAGTTTACTTTAAATAAACTTTGCTCTACCTCCAACAAAATCAAAATTTGTTTTAACGAAGTTCAATACTCCCTATGTTCCCTCATAGTTGAGTCATTTTTCCATTTCAGGAAGTTCTATCATAGTTGAGTCATTTCCATATATGGTAAAAAAATTTCTCTTTCTTACTTTACTTTCTCTACTTTATTCACTTTTTACTTTATTCTCCCTAACTTTTTCTCTTTCTTACTTTTTTTAATCTATTTATTTAATACCTTTAATATTCTTTTCTTAAACTCTGTGCCGAAAAGTTTCGCCTCAATTATAAGAGAACGGAGGGAGTACTAAAATGTTCAAATATATCCTAAATATTATGACCATTTTAAAACTCTAGCATGCAGCATCAACTTTGACTACGCGAAATATAAATTATAATTTGACCGGATATTCTTTATACTTTCGATTATTAACAAATAAATTATACTCTCTCAATTCACATAAAATGTAATTAATCTCATTGTTTAAAATCAAAATAAAATTATAAAATAAAAGATGGTTTAGGATTTTGATGACTTCAGTAGAATTACCTAATTTAAAGACAGCGACTCTCATTCAAGTTTTATATCCTCTTTTAGAAAATGATATACTTAAATAACTTATAGAACATCTTATATGAGCATCATCCTCATTTCATATACATTTAATGGTATATGTTCTATTGCATTTAATATGATTCTCATAATAAAAATATTATTGACATTTTATTTTTACAAAATTTATTGCAAAATCATAACAAATTAATACTCCCTCCGTCCCCAAAGAGTATGAACATTTGAATCGGCACAGATTTTAATGCATAATTGGAAAAGTAAGAAAGAAATATAAAGAAAAAGTTTTTAAAGTATTGTCAGTGGAGAATGAGTTTCACCTCATTAGAGGAGAAACGACTTTCCAAAATTAGAAAGTATATGCTTTTCAGGGACGGACTAAAAAGAAAATAGTACTCCCTCCGTCCCGCACTACTCGCACGTATTTTCTTTTTGGGCGTCCCAAGTTACTTGCACTCTTTCCATTTTTAGTAAAAATTTCTACCTACAACCGTCATTTTTGACTTTCCTATACACTCATTCCTTAATCTCCGTGCCGAAAAGGAAATGAGCGAGTAGCTCGGGACGGAGGGAGTTCATACTTTTTAGGAACGAAAGGAGTAACTAGTTTTGTAGCAAATCTAGAATAAATCAATAGTTTAATAATTTATAGACAAATTTTAAAGTTTTTGTGCAAAAACAGAATTTAGTGAAAGTTCATAACTTCTTTTATGCTTGATTAAGTATGAACATGTTGGGATACTTCTGATAAGATTATTTTTAAGATCCTAACTAAGATTGTATATAATGATCGAAGTCATCGATTTTGTACATAAATATGAAGAGGATTCTCCCTTTACTTAAGAATCTGTTAACTCTGGAATACTTTAATTTCAGATTCAAGTTTCATCAATTTATAATTAAGGTCAATGTGAGAAGATTTTCAAAGTATTTCTCTTCTCATAGAGGACTTCTAATCATGAATCATTAAATTAGTGACACTTTCCCACTGCTATTTCCGTTACATTTCATACAAACTGAAATAAATTAATTAACAGAAGAATGTGACTGTTCAATTGTACTTTAAAACTATAATTAGAACATTGAGATAGAAAAAAATTGCAAAATATTATCTATAACAGACATGCCAAGTGGTGGAACGAATCGACTTCATATGCAAGGTGCTTTTTTAGAGGATGACCCACATGATTTTGGATTTTAATTAACTAATTAATCAATCACTTGATTTCGAACAAATCAAACCTATAAATTATTAAAGTTACTTAGACCCACTACAACCTGGATTATTTTATTTTTATCCGATTTTCGTCACCTGGCCATTTTGGGATTTGATATGGAGCTATGTCACATCACATGATCTCTCTCTCTCTCTCTCTTCCCAATAATTTACCAATTAACTAACAAATTATCTCTGTACATATCATGTGGGTTTGCATGAAAAATTGTAAGTAAAGTCATTTTTACCATTTTCTATTAAAAATACAAGATTGGTGAATATGGTTATTGAGTAACACACAACCATTTTTTTTCTAATGCGATATCATTATTAAGTTTGTAATGAAGTTGCTTAAATTTTAAAAATCTTTCACTAATGATTGCAGTTAAGGATTCTGCTGAGTCATCATAATCAAGAATGTCTTTGCATCCATCCTAAATTTAATTAGCAAGACATGCCGTAGCTTAATCAAACTATCAATAATCCATAATTACAAGTAGTAGAATACATTACCATCTTAGTACGTAGTATCTTACACGGCTAGTGGACACGATCACACGAACTTAGACGATCTATACAATATCATGACAAAATTGTTGGAAACATAAGAATCCTCAAAATCTAGTTCGTCCTAAAATTTTGAAAATCTATCAAGAAAAATACAATCTCTCTTCATGTGGGCACGAATTTAAGAAATGTAAAAAATAGTAGGCTGGAAAAGTTAGTAGAACGTGTGACACATTTTTTTATAGTTTTACAATACAATGTGGGTAAAGTGAATTACTCCCTCCGTCCCACATAATTTGGGACACTTTGACCTGGCACGGGTTTTAAGAAATATAATGAAAAGTGAGTTGAAAAAGTTAGTGGAATGTGAGTCCTACTTTTATATATTAGTTTTATAATTAAATGTGAGTATGAATGAGTTAGTGGAATGTGGGGTCCACTACCAAAAATGGTAAAAGTGAAATGGGTCAAATTATGTGGGACGACCCAAAATGGAAAACTGGGTCAAATTATGTGGGACGGAGGGAGTAGTATTTTGTGTGAGACATATTTACCATATATTTACCATATATACTGAAAGTGAAATGTGATTCTTATTATGGAGCAAACCGAAATGACAAAATGTGACTCTTTTTGTGAGATAGAGAGACTATCTGATATGCATGAATGTTACCGTCAATAAGTCAAATAATGTTGTTTAGTCATAAAGAAATATGGATATCGTTTAGTTGAAAATTTTCATCAATATATTACATATACTCGACCAGAATTTTTCGACCATATAATAATTGAGAATAAATCCAAACTTTATTATTTTTGTGGTTGATTTTCAAATTTAAGGAACGACCATAATTTGACTAAAACTTCGTGATTTTCTGACAATTTGCCCTCGAATACGTAAGAACTTTATTCTTGAAAACTCGAATATCCAAATTGTTAATTACTTGTTTAACTATTATCGTTCAAGAATGGTTGATAGCTCATTTATGGTGCAATAGAAGCCTCCCAAAATTTTTGGACGATAATAGTTAAACAAGTAATTAACAAGAATGGTAGGAAAAGAAGCTGTTTCAGAGGTTATTAATAATAAATAGAGATGCAACTGTTAACCACAATCAATAACCAATTTTCTCATATTCTTGCCCTTGATTCACGCTGCCACCACATGCAATCAAATCTTGTTTACTTGTCTTCAAGAATGAAATTTTCAATATTCAATCTAAACATTTTCGAACAAGCCAAACATGTACATGTGAAAAGATCCCCCATTACTTCACTTTGTGTAGAAAAAATACAATCTCCCTCAATCAAATTATATTGTCACAAATTATGAAAGATTTGAGTATCATTGTGTGGTTTTGGACCAAAACTCTGACAGTCTACATAATTTAACACTACAAAACTGCTTCTTACCACACAACATTTATGAAAATGTAGTTATCTTAATTTGATCTAGCCTTCCTCTTCTTCTGCATTTTGTACGTCTCGTAGAGATTTAGAGACTGTCTTGTGTGGTCCATCTCGGATCTTAACCTCTCGTTTTCTTGGATATCGTGTAGCAATGAGAAGTGTTGGGAAAGTTTACTTCTAATTGCATTTTCATCAATTTCATCTGAAGAATTTAGGTCTGGTCCTTGGACAGGCACGCTGTCGCTTACCTTTCTCTTGTTGTTGGTTCTTTTTATGGCACTAGGTGTGGCAAATGACTCGTTTTCCTTTAATAACTCCGTGTACGCTTGTTGTGGAGAGGCATGGACACGAAAGACCTGGTTTGTGTTGGCGTTCATGGTTGAGATAGTGGCCGCGATTGATGAAACAGAAGGGTGATAGTGTTTCATCAGAAGGTTAAGCTCCCAAAGGACTGAAGCTAGTGCGCCACAAAGGTTCGGGTCCAGCACTTGAGGTTGGAATTTCTGCGATTATACAAACAATTATCAGCATCAACTGAAATGCAAGAAGCTATGTGATAGGATTATCAAGATAAAGACTTACTGCAATGGCACCAGCAACAGATCCACCTCCAGCATCATTTTCCAACAGATTACGGCATTTAGCATTCTTCTGCAGAAGATGCTTCACAGTGACCAGTGCTGCAATTTGTTTCCCGAATAAGAAATTAACATTATAGAAACAGTACTCAGTAGTGATAATTTCAGTATTCCAAAGTTGAAAACTGACCAGCCATGGACTCAGCCGGCCTAAAGCACAAAGCGAATGTAGCCAACCGCTTTATAAATGCAGCAGCTCGTTGCATATCATGCTGTCTTTCATCACACAACATTATCTTCAGGGCTTCAGCCAACAAATCCCCATCATCCCTGTTTCAGAAATTAATGATGAAGTCCCCAATGCAAATTAAGCAGAAAATACAAAAAACTCAAAAAAACGCCCCAAAAATATGACTCGAGTCCAACAAAATAAGAATCACAAACAATAAAATTTATATACTGTTACAATGTAACTGGAGCAGATATTATATCCACTTCCACGTTAGAATATCCTAAGATGCCAATCAACAACCTCAAATGATGTTTCAGATAAAGCAATGCATCTGAAGTAACATACACAAAAAAACAGATGCTTGAGGATGATCAATTTCTGGGAGATTCAAACTTAATGAAGAAATAAAAGACGGACAGCCAAAACCAACAAAGCAAAAGCAGGCAAACACAGTAACAGATATAATTGATTCAGAACCATATGTACAGACCTTCCTGGCTGGTATTCGAGTATAAGATTGTATAACTGGATAAAAAACTCCTGTAGATCAACATTCAGAGCATCTAGGTTGTTCCTCATCACTTTGAAAGCGACAATACAGCACCGTAACCGTTCCGACACTGTTAGCTGACAAGAGGAATTCTCGGAAGAATCTGCGGACTTATTGCCGTTCCCAGCAAGTTTTCTCAGACATTGCATGAGATCAGCCATAAAATCCAAGTCAATTAGATGAGCAAACTTTCCAATTCCATTCAAACAAGGATCAAGTAGGGGATGGCTTCCAAATGCACCATTTACCGAACCTTCAGATCTGTGCATCAAAACACAAGTGGACCTAAGGTTGGCAGTAATTGCCTAATCAAACAAATAGCTCAAAACTACAGACAACAACACAGATTTTATTCAAACAGACTGCAACAAGCATAACATGAAACAATTTGCCTCTCTTGAAGTGGTTAGGAACAATTTACATAAAACTTCATTAAATGCAAGGAGACTAAGGTGCATTGATATAACTAAGATAACTACAAAGTTCCATAATAAACTCTGCTGATCATCTTTACCTCCTAAAACAGGAAACTTACTTTGGCTGCACAGTATGTTTTAGTACGCGGAAGAATGTCTGAAATACAGCAGAGAGAGTCTGTGACTGCATTTTCCTTCGCTCTTGGGGATCTTGATCAGATGAAACGGCTTTGTAGTCTGCATTTACCTGCAAGTCTCCAAATGTCAGAGATAACATAACAAACAAGCACAAAACACTTAAAAGTCAGATATATACCTCCTCTCTAGTCTTTGACATCATCTCTTTCCTACTTTTCTTCCTGTCATTTTCCGGCTTCTGATTTGACTCATCCGAACCTTTTCTCTTCTTGAAGTTTTTGTATTTTGCCTTTTTATCCATATCAGATCTTTCTGGTTTTCCAAGATCCTCATCAAATGACAGAGACAAGAAAACCTATAAGGTTGAATGGTAAATAGATTCGTTACAAGGAACCAAAACTAAATGGAATTATATCAATAAACAAAAAAGTGCTTTTTGGTTTGTAGGCATTTGAAATTCTGGGTTAGGGTATATACAGTATAAACAACATAATATGTTAGCAATGGCACCTAAAGTCCAACCAACAGAATAGATTATTACCTCTAAGGAATCTGGATGCAGTTGGCAGTTGTGGCTTTTTACAAGTTCTGCAATCCTTCTTACAGCTTCCACAGTAACTTCACCACCATGTTTGCCTTCATTAGTGAAAAGTGACTTCACGGCTGAGCAACAAAGTTTTCTATCAAAATCAAGGACAAAGTCATGTCAGTATCAAGCAAAGTAGTTGAAAGTTATAGAATAAAATAAAGATGCTAAAAATCAACCAGATGAGAAAAAGTAGTACTACAATTTATATTTCATTAGATGATTTTTGGAGTGTCATGTGGATAATATCACAGCCATGTTCATGGAAAAGAGAATGCAACAATTGACAGAAATTACCTACAAAGGAAACTATATGCAATCAAATACTTCATATAAACTACAGAGTACCTTATACTTTTAACATTTTTTTAGGAAAAAACAGCTATTTATATGCGTAACTATATTAGATAAAATGGATTTTTTTAACTCTATATACCTTATAACATCATCTTGGGAGCTTATATCTTTAACAACTGCAGCCAACAAGCTCTCACGATAGTTGAAGTGTGGGACTGCTGCAACCAAAGTACATAAGCAACGGGTGGCCACAAGTTGATAAGCTGTTTGTTGCTGCAGTGCTACCAACTTCTGAACATAAGCCTGAAAATAGTTACACAGATCATATTCAGTACAAGAGTATATTTATGCCGTAGTCCACTACTGATTTATCGGAATTTCTGAGAAAGGTAATGAGAAGGTTATTTGACGCTGGGCAATAATACTAAAGATTGGAAACCTAACCTTGTATGCGGACAAAAGCGTGGACTCATAAAATCTCATCTTCTTAACATCCTTTGAAACCTTCATCTCTTGTTCCTTTTCAGTAGGCAGTCTGATCCGATAACTGCAATATTGGAAAATAGAGAGTTACACCTATGGAACACAAACACTGATGCAACAGAAACTGAAGTGGGCAGAAAACAGAATTTTTCGCAACATGCTCACCCTGGAATGATGTCTTTGAAGACAGCCAACAAAGATTTAAGCCCAAGTATGACAATGGTACTGTCTCCATCTTTTGAAAGCTCTAGCATCTCTTTTAAAAGCCTAATATTGGACTCTGGATCAGCAAGTAGAGTGGTACCCAACTCAGCAAACTTATATTTCTTCTTCTCATTCGCTTCTTCAGCTGTCAGATCTTTTTTCACTTCATCCTGAAATATGGATATATTATGTTATGAATGACTGCAACTTAATATTTACACTGTTTTGCTGTGATCTGTTACCCTATTATTGGTTGCTCAGTTTTAATTCAGCAGTCACCTCTTAAAAGTAAATAACTCAAATTTTCATGTCACATACAGCAATTCAGATTCTTTACTAGTAACAACGAGAATAACATAGAGTAATCAATAAACTTAAATAATTCAGAACATTCAAATCAAAAGAAAGAAACAAAGCACGCATGCTGAAAAAGAGCCCAGAAATTATTTAGTTGCATTAGTGAAACACAAAACCTTGCATCATTATCAAAACTCTACTAATCTTATTGGTTGTTTGGCTAAAAGAATAAGAAAGTGTTAGTCACACTTCACAATCCTATGGAATTCATAACATCGTAAGCTTTTATCATGTCAAGACTTTCAAGTTATTGGTTTGCATCTTGAATCAACCAAGAAAGAATATGAATTTTTAACACCTCTTTTTTCTTTTCAATTCTATCTCCACTCGAATAATCCACTCAACTGTATCAACACATTATACATAATAAAGACACACGCACCAATACTTCTTCCTGAGGAGTTTGCTGCACTTCCTCCTCCTTTGCTTGTTTCTTAGCCTCTTTCCTCAATTTCTTAGTCTTCAACCGTTTCTCTGCTTTCGTTGGCTTCACCAGAGCTGGGTCCTTGATCGATTCGCCAGACTCTTCTGCAGCCTCTTTCGGCTCCTTCACTACTGCAAAAAACATTTTAAAAATACTATCACTGCTACACATTAAGCTTAATCCATTTATCACATAAAAAAAAAACCTCTTCTGTAGTATAACTGCCCATCCGCCGTTTTCAACGGAAGTGCATCAATCGGATCAACCTCCAACGTATTCTCTTCTTTCTCTTTATTTTCAAATTTCTTTCTCAACTTCTTCTCATACAACAGTTCCAGAGCTCCTTCATTGGCATCAGCCACTCGACTAACATGCCTAGGGTTCGAACAAATAATTGCATCAGCTACTCAACTAACATGCCTAAATTGATAAGAATGCGATAAACACTTACTTGGTGAGAGAAGGAGTGTCAATTTTGGACATAAAATTAGCATAATCTGAATGCTGGTCGACAAAATCCAGATCCTCGTCAGAAACTTCCACTTCTTCATCGGGAACTTCTGGAGGAAGGTCAGGCGGTAGTATTATCTTCTGCTTCTTCTTCCCCATTTTGACAAAACTTCGTCCGAGAAGAAAAGAAGAGAGGATTCGTCGGAAAAGAGGAAGCAATTCGTTCCCAGGAGAAAATAGGAGGACGCGTCGGAGAAGAAAAGGGACAGAGGCTTTAGGGTTTAGTGGGCTTTTATTTGGGCTTTGGTATTATAATTTTTATTGCATGTATATTTAATTTGAGAAATTTTATTTACAGAGTCATATTCTGGAAAAAAAAAGAAGGTTAATATTATGATGAGTTTTATCTCTCCGGAGTTTTTCATTCATTTAGGCTTTTTATCCAACGTATACGACCATTCACAATTGTCTGTGACGTTATTCATTCCACTTTCACAGACTTATCAACGGTTCGTTCATTCCCGTTGTGGCATCATTCACTCTACCATTTATCCTTTCAAACCCCTTGATTCTTCGTGGATTTATTGACGTTCTTCAAATAAGCAATGAAGAAATATTGAGATGGGTAAGTATCACCAATAGGACCGCCGCGGCGGTCGCCGGGAGCCCGGTTGCACCACGACGGTGGAGAAAGAGCCGGGTAGGCAGTGTGGACGGGGTGGCGGCGGTCGATGAGGTGGTACCGCGGCAGCCGCCGTTCCCATTTTTAATTTTTTTTATTTTATTTTATTAATTAATAATGTGATTTTATTTTGTGGCTGTGATGATGTGGCGTAAAAGTTTTTTTTGTGGATGTGGTAACTAGGCAGGCAAGTTGTGGCTGCGGCGGAAGAGTTTTATTGTGACTGTAATGACTAGATGGATAGGTTTTTTTACGGATGTGGTTGTAGCTGTGGCATGGTTGTTCCGCCTATTGTGAATACACTAAGTTTGAAATTAAAGTATGCTCAAAATATTTGTATTTATTCTGGAAACAACCGTCAATATAAAATTCTTGCTGTTATAGAATATATGTATGGTTATGTAGTCACGCTATAGGATGGGTTTTTAATAATTTAATAACAGAAAATGATCTCACAACAAATTATTTTGAGCTAAACATGGTTTGCTGTTACATTTTGAATTTTAAATACGTAGTCATACTTATAATTATCTATACAATTGTACTACCTCTTCTAAATGTTAAGTTGGAATCTCGATACGCCATCTCCAACCATTTACATCAAACTCAAACCTAAAAAAATATTCCATATTTATACTTTTTTCAAATATACCTCCTTACTTATTTAATTTACATATTAATCCCACATTATTTTAAGAATAATTTCTATAAAGTAAATAATTATACAAAATTTTCTTATTAATATATTTTGTATTAAATATACTTTATATTCAAAAAAATTACACTACTTTTAAATTTATTAATTATTACTAATTTCAAAAGAAATATAATTTATTGTAATATGACAGTCTCACAATAGTCTTACTAATTGCAAAAGAAATATACTTTATGAACCAAACACACTATATATTTAATCCGGGATACATTACCATTCGACCAATATATCCATTATTTTTAGTTTGGATAATTACTATTAAAACTTACAAACTTTAAGCATCGTTTGGTAGCTATATCATGTTTCGACTAGACATGATACAATTTGTAATAGTTATCATAGTTTTGATTAGTTAATTAATCTTGATTGTACGTTTGATACGACAAGTTATCCTATTTAAATGTTTGGTACGACAAGTTACAAATAAAGATAATATTATAATTGTGAAAATTATTCTTATTTATTTAAATTAATGACTAAACTATCCTTGAAGAATAATTGTTCTCTCCTTTATAAATTTCGATCACTCATTCTATTTATATTTATGTTTTACGTTTCAAACAACTTTTTATTAAAATATTCGAAGTCCACCATTTATTATTGAAAAAAATACAAATAATTTATTATATCTAGTAATATATCTAAATGTACAAATAATGAACTAAGGTGTCATTAGATCAATAATTAACTAAATTTATTTAACGTGTGTGTTTGTGTGTTGATGCATCCAAAACAAAAATTATAACTAGTGTTTGTGTGTTGGATTGAACAAATAATTTCTTATATCATGATTGTAAACTAAAATACTCCATAAAAAAGTCGTGTATATAACTGATGATTTAGCGAATTTTTGATGGGAATGAATGCAAGTAATAAATGAAGATCACAACACTGAAAATTACGTGGTTCGATTTACTGAGGTAAATCTACGTCCACGGGAAGAATAGAGGGCAAATTTGTATTGCTTGATCTAGCTTACAGATTACAATACTGATTTGCTATATGAGATTCAAGATCTAGAGAACTTAACCCTGGTCTATCTGATCTAAGTTCTATTTATACATTCGAACTAAGATCGTGGTTTGCAGCCCTGGTAGGGGGGTTGATAACTGCTTAATACCACTAAATAGATCGTGGGTGTAATGGAGGTCGTGGAGATCCTGCGTGGGTCCACTATCTCCTTGTTCGGTCGAATACTGAGACCGAACTGCTGAACTTTGCCGAACAGCTTTTGCCGATCTGAGAGTTGAGCTCGATTGGTCGGCTTTTACCGAGCTATAGGCTGTGACCGAACTCTTTGGTTGTGCCGAACTGATACTCTTTCTTGGGTTTTGGGCTGATGGGCCGTCACTGCTATTGGGCTCGCAATTATTGTTTAGTTGTTTAGTTCGTATCCCATCACCACCCCCCCCCCGAAAAGCGAAGTGAATCACTTCGGCATTTTGGATAAGTGTAAGGGGGAGGCTGACGTCAGGGGACGTGCTCTGCACGTGTCTGCATTAAATGTGACAGCAAATCCGGCCAGAGAATCCAGAAAAAGTGGGATTTGAAACGGTGCGACGAATTTGAAACGCCTCTCCGAATCTGAGAAATATTTCCTTTCTTCATCATTGGAACACTTTTGCGATTATTTCTTCTGCATTCTCTCTCTTTTTCGTAAAATTTTCTTCCGCTTCTTCAAGAATTTCTTCAGAGACTTTCGACCATCAAAGAGTAAGAATCATGTCTTCTTCTTCTGAAACTGTTTCTGAATCAGGTAGTGGTAGGAAGGGGGGTAAGGGATCTTCTGGCCGGAAAAAGTCCGGGGAGAAGACGGTAGAATAGTTTCACAGCATTTTGAGTAAGGATACTGTGATATCCTTACACAGAAAATATTTTCTTCCTGGGGGGTTAGTGGTGATTCCCGACGACACTCATAGGGCTAACTCGCCGCCGGAGGGTTATGCCACCGTTTACGAAGCCTGCTTAGAATGCGGGCTTCGTTTCCCTCTTCCCCCCGCCTTTGTAGAGCTTCTTGATTTTTTCCAACTTCCTTTAGGTCAGGTGACTCCAAATTCTTGGAGGCACTTATCGGCCTTTGCTGCCGAGCTGCGTAGACTAGAAAAGGATCTGTCTCTGAGGGCAATCCTTAATTTCTTTCAGTTTAAGAGAAAGGGATCCTGGTTTTACTTGATCCCTTTACAGCCCTTTAGAGCCTTCTGTAAAACCAAATGGCCGATGTGGAAAAATCGCTTCTTTTTTTACAATAGGACAGCGGCTCCGGGCTTTCCCTGGAGAGGGCCGAAGTCCGTGATTCCTCATCCTCGGGTAGAACCGTTGGACGAGCTCGAGGGCGGGCTCAATAAGATTCCTATGATTAGGAAACAGTATTTGGAATCTGAGCTCGTCAAGGGTGACTTCGTGTTCGACTCCTCGTCTTCGGACGAAGAGACTGAGGGTAAGGATTTCTTTTTTATGCTTTACTGCTTTAGCGGCGAAAACTAACTTTGTTTTCTTGCTTTTTGGCAGTGAACATGCTAAGCAAGCTTGGTCGCAAATCCTCCGAATCAAAGGAGCCGGAGAAACAGAAAACCACCAGCTCGGCGTCTGATGCCGAGAAGAATCCGAAGAGGCAGAAGACCTCTTCGAGTCAGTCTTCGGATCCAAAAAAGCCGGGATCGACCTCGGCAAGGGGGAAGGCGAAGACTCAGAAACCCCCAAAAGCGCCAGAGAGAGACATTGTCCAGGGGGGTTATGGATCAGGAGTGGTTACGGCCACTTCGGAACATATCTCTGAGCCCTTTTTATGGCCAAAGGACTTTGTAGAGGTGAATTTTCTCCTTGATTTTCTGGCTTTGCTTCTTTCCTATATTTTTTTTGTGGCCCCTCTGTTGACTTTTTCCTTTTTCCATTTTCAGAGGAACAATATGCTCTGCAAACTCGTCACAGTTGAACTCTCTAAAGCGTCCAGCGATTATGATGAGATGCAGAGGAATTTGAATGCTGCTCGTCACCAGGCCGAACAGGCTCGGGCAGACTTTGAGAGGGCAAGGGCCGCTATGATCTCGGCTCAGGATGAAGCCCAGCGTGCCAAAGACGAGCTCATCATCCAGAGAGAGCGGTCGAAACAGAGGGAGGCGGCTGCCGTGGTTGCTCAGGGGGAGGCTCTCCGTGTTTACACGGAGAAACTCTTTTTGAGCAATCAATTTTCGGCCCTTATCGGTGATCTGCTGAAATTGATGACCGATAATGTTGAGCAGGAACCCGAAGTCGTCTTGCCGCTGTATGGCCGAGAGATTGCAGCGCGTCTCCAGAGTCTGCCGCTCCTTGAGGAGCTTGCGTCTTCATCGGTCCTGCTTTCTGCTGAACGAGTCCGTAATTGCCGTGCTGACCGTGACGAGAACATGGAGGCCATATTTGCCTCCTTGGGGCCTGTTTCACCCGCTTCAATTTTCAAAGAAGAGGGTGAGCAGGAAAATGAGGCCGGCAAGGAGACCGAGCAGAAGGATCAGCAGACCGGCGACGGGCACGCCGAGCAAGAGGTGCAGCAGATCGGCGATGGGGGCGCCGAGCAGGAGGGAGGGAGGAGGGAGGCCGAGGCTGAGACCGAGGTCGACAAGGAGAAAGAAGCTGAAACCCACAGGGAAGCCGGAGACGAAACTGGCGGAGTATGATTTCGTCTCCCTTCTCTTAGTTTAGTTTCTTTCTTTCTATTTGTAAAATGGCCTTGAAGCCCTCCTTGTGTAAATTTTTTCTTGTGAATGAAAAAAAATTCTTCTTTCTACACTCGTGTCTTCCTTATTGCTTTTCTTAATCTCTTTTACTCCTATTGTGGTTTACTGCCTGCTCGGTAAACTGAAATGCCGAACTGACATAGCTGCTTCGTATTCTTAACTCTAAGGAGCTGGAGGTACTTCACTGGAAGCGGCTATACTCTTTGGCTTTAAATGAAGCTGAGAAAAAAGCTATAGATGACCAGATGAAGTATGATGAACTCTTGGCTCGTTTAGTGGAGCTGGAGTCCAACAATAAGGACTTAGAGTCCATAAAGAAAGATCTGGAGGCCGAGCTGAATACTGTCATCGCTGAGAGGACGGCATATGAAGATTTCATCTGCGGGCGCGGGGGAATGACTATATCTGAAGTTCAGAATCAAGTTGATGAACTGTGGGAGAAGCTTCATGTACTCCGGAAGAACAATGTGCTGGAGAGCTCGGCTTGCCAACAAGTTGTGAAATCATTGCGGCGCTTGGCTTCTCTGTACGACATCATTCTTTCCCGGCGTCCCTCAATCGAGAGATTCCTTAGCCGTTTCCCGCTAACAGATGCTCACACTCCAACTCAAACCTCTAATCCACTTACTCAAAATTCTACTCCAAATCAGCAACGGACTCAGGAGCAACCGGAAACGTCAAGACAAGAACGCCCTGAAGTTCGTAGAGGAGTTGTGAATATGAGTGAGCAAGATCAGCGAATGCTTCGTGAAGAGACTCTTCGCCGCCGAGGTGCTAGAACTTCCCGGACTCAGGGAAGAGGCGGTAGGTCGATCAGAGCATCTCGTCCACCTACTTATTCTTCAACTGCTCGGAACGCCCGAACTCAGCATCATGAGGATTTTTCGGATAGGTGGCTCAACTTTAGCAATCGTAGACAGTAGAATAGTCCTTTGTAATGGTGTAACGCATTCTCGTAGGGCAGCGGAATTGTATGCCCAACAAGACTTAGTAAATGAAATTTTTTCATTTCGCTTCTATCACTGCGTATTTACAGTTCAGCGATTTTTTATTTCATTTATTGTACTCGTCCTCGGTCTTATGAAGTAAACTCTTCTTTGACCGGACTTAGTTAGTGTCCTTATTTGGCGAGTTTTATCGCTTGGATTGGACTTTCCCTAGTTAACCGGAGTGGTTTTCGGCTTATTGCAGTTCGTTTCAGACGAATTGCTTGTTTCTTAAGCTGAATTGTGGAATCTTGTATCTTCCTTAGAAGCTTGGACTCACAATTGTCTTTAATACATGATCTAAAAAAAGGGGATCAGCCTTTAAGGAACAATATACCTCAGTAACATTTATAAGAGACAAAACGCACATAGAGAGACAAATAAAAAGGACGAAAAAGATTTTAACCTTTTAAAAAACGACAAGTATAAAGAACAATAAAAATATGAAAGCACATAACCCTAGGACCGAACTAGACACAAGACTGACCGGACCTTGTCTCTTACAAATAGAACTTCTTGAGGTTGGAAATATGCCATGTTCGGGGTACTTGTTCTCCTGACATGTGGGTTAATTTATAAGACCCTTTTCCCAGGACTTCTGACACCCGATACGGACCTTCCCATGTGGGTTCAAGTTTGCCCAGCTTTTCTGCTCGGCTTACTTCATTGTTTCTCAATACGAGATCTCCCACTTGAAACTGCAGCTTTTTCACCCTTTGGTTATAATACCGGGTTACTTGCTCCTTGTACTTGGCTTCTTTTATGAAGGCCAATTCTCTTCTTTCTTCGGCAAGATCTAGTTCGGCTCTCAGTCCGTCGTCATTCAGTTCTGTTGAGAAATTAAGGGTTCGGGGGCTGGGTATACCGATCTCAACCGGAATTACGGCTTCAGTGCCGTACACTAGACTGTACGGAGTTTCACCGTTGGAGGTTTTTGGTGTAGTTCGGTAAGACCATAGGACTTGAGGAAGATTTTCTACCCATTGTCCTTTGGCTTGTTCTAACCGAGTTTTTAATCCTTTCACCAAAGTACGGTTTGTTACTTCCGTTTGTCCGTTTGCTTGTGGGTGAGAGACTGAAGTGAACCGCTGTTGAATATTCAACTCTTGGCACCAATTCTTGAATGTTTTGTCAGTAAACTGAGTCCCATTATCTGAAATGAGGATATGGGGTATGCCAAATCGGCAAACTATGTTCTTCCAGACAAAATCTAATGCCTTTGAGCTTGTTATCGTAGCTAATGGTTCAGCCTCCACCCACTTTGTGAAGTAATCCATGGCAACGATCAAGAATTTCATTTGCCGGGGAGCTTGTGGTAGTGGTCCTACTATGTCTATGCCCCATTGCATAAAAGGCCAAGGGCTTTGCATAGCACATAGATCAGTCTGCGGCGTCCTTGGGATATTTGCATGGATTTGGCATTTCGTACATTTCTTAACTAGCTGTACTGCTTCTTGTACCAAAGTTGGCCAATAATATCCCCATCTCAGAACTTTTTTAGCTAATGCTCTAGCTCCGATGTGGCTACCGCAAGATCCTTCATGAACTTCTCTAAGGATGTAATCCGTCTCTTCTGGTCCTACACATCGCAATAACGGTTGAAGGTAGGACTTTCTATATAGGACTCCTTCATGAAGTTCATACCGACGTGCTCGGCATGTGATTTTCCTTGCTTCTCTCTTATCCTCGGGCAGTTGTCCTTGATCTAGATACTTTAATATTGGCGTCATCCAGTTTGGTGAACTGGTTACTGAGTGGACTTCAGCTTCATCAATGCTTCTGTGCGGTAATTCCTCCACCTTTGAGCTCGGATATGAGGCCGACTTACTTAAAGTATCTGCTCGGCTATTTCCCGCTCTGGGAATGCGGATTATCCGAAAATAAGAGAAATTTCGGCTAATACTTTGCGCTTTGTCCAAGTATTTTTTCATCCTTTCACCACGGGCTTCACTTGTACCCAGCATGTGATTCACTATGACTTGTGAATCACAATGAATTTTGAGAGATTTGACATGTAGACGTTGCGCTAACTGAAGTCCGGCAAGAAGGGCTTCGTATTCGGCTTCGTTATTAGTGGTTGGGAATAAGAACCGAAGTGAATAAGTTACTTCGTGTCCGTCGGGAGCGATAAGTAGAATACCAGCTCCACTTCCTGTCTTATTCGAAGCTCCATCTACGAATCCAATCCAACAGTCCGGCGGCTCTACTTCGGGTTTCTGGGGCTGTGTTAGTTCATCATTGGTAGGATTTTTCTGTTCGGCAATAATAGGGATTGCCTGATCGAACTTTGCCTCTACAAGAAAATCTGCCAAGGTTTGTCCCTTGATGGCTTTCCGAGGCAGATATTCTATTGAATGTTCTCCCAACTCTATGGCCCACTTGGCAATTCTGCCTGATGCTTCTGGCTTAGTCAAAACTTGCCGAAGTGGAAGATCGGTTAAGACGCATACTTTGTGAGCATAGAAATATGGCCGCAGTCTCCTTGCTGCATTTACTAATGCCAGAGCAATTTTTTCCAGAGGTTGATACCTTGTTTCGGGACCTCTTAATGCTCGGCTTGTAAAGTAGATAGGACGCTGTTTTAGGCCTTCTTCTCGTACAAGCACCGCGCTAATGGTTTGATCTGATGCTGCTAAATATAAGAATATCACTTCGGCATCTGTTGGAGCAGAGAGAATAGGAAGTTCGGTTAAATAACTTTTGAGTTCGTCAAAAGCCTTTTTCTGTTCGGCTCCCCACTCAAACTTTGGTGCCTTCTTCAAAACATTGAAGAACGACATTTGCTTTTCGGCTGCTTGGGAAAGGAATCTATTCAGTGCGGCTAGACATCCAGTTAGCCTTTGCACATCATGTATGGACTTCGGCATTGCCATGTTCTGAACAACTTGAACCTTTAGGGGATTTGCCTTGAGTCCTTCCTTTGAAACCCAACAACCCAGAAATTTTCCCGAATCTACCAAAAAGGTACATTTTTGGGGATTGAGTTTGAGGTTGGCTTTTTTGAGCACGTCGAGAGTGGATTTGAGATTGTTTTCGTACTCCGAAGTGCTTCTGCTTTTAACAACTATGTCGTCAACATATACTTCAACCTCTTTTCCGATCAGGTGCCGAAATAGCTTATCTACCATCCTTTGATATGTGGCTCCGGCATTCTTTAAACCAAATGGCATCTTTTTATAAGCAAAAATACCGAAGTCAGTAATGAAAGCCGTTTTTGAAGCATCATTCTCATCCATTAAAACTTGGTGGTATCCTTTATACAAATCAAGAAAACAGAAAATTTCGAAGCCTATCAGAGCTTCTACTTTTTTATCTATGTTGGGAAGGGGGGTAGCAATCTTTAGGACAGTGCTTATTTAGATCCGTAAAATCTATGCACATCCGCCATCCTCATTCTTTTTTCTTGATCATCACAGGATTGGCCACCCAAGAAGGATATTTTACTTCAAATAATACATCCGCTTTCAGTAATTGGCGGACTTCGTCATGGATGACTTGATTTCTTTCTGCCGCAAAGAGTCTTTGCTTCTGTTTTATAGGCCGGACTGAAGGATCAATATTTAACCGATGTGTAATTACCTCGGGAGACACTCCAGTCATGTCCAACGGAGACCACGCAAAGACATCTTTGTACTCTTTGAGGAGCTGGATGGTCTTTTCCCGGAGTAGAGGTGTTCCCGCGAAACCGATCTTGACCGTTCTGGATGGATCATCTTCGTATAACTGAACTTTCATCGAGTTCGGCTCCGGTGTGACTTCGTTCATTTCGCCTGCCTCTGACTCCGGCTGCTGTGATTGCTATGCTTGATGGTGCCGATCTGATTGTTCGGCACTTTTAAGCGCAATCTGCAAACATTCTTTTGCTCTCTTTTGATCACCTCGGATGACTGCTATCCCTCCTTTAGTGGGGATCTTGATTGTGAGGTGATAAGTAGAGCAAATGGCCCGAACTGTGTTGAGCCAGTCTCTTCCCAGTATAATGTTATACGGGGATCGAGCTTTTACCACAAAAAACTCGATCACCGTACTGGAGCTAGTAGGCGCTCTTCCTACCGTAATCGGAAGGCTGATAATACCTTCAGGGCGGGTGTCCTCCTGGGCGAAACTTTTCAGAGGAAGTGGGGCCGGACTGAGCCGAGCTGGATCCACTTCCAGTTTATCAAAACATTCTTTAAAAAGAATGCTAACCGACGCTCCTGTATCCACAAACACTCTGTGGATCAGTTTGTTTGCCACTCCAGCTTGAATGACAATAGCGTCTTGATGAGGAGAAATGGCCGGGATGGGATCTGCATCTGAAAATGTAATTACTTCCTCCTTCTTCAGCCTTTTATGTGTTGGCTCCTCTCGATTGAAGCCTCTGCGCTCTGATTTTAGAGACGATTTAGTCTTCCCGGCTGGGAGAGCGTCAATAGTCTGGATCACTCCATCATATTGCGGCTCGTCATCGTCTTCGGGATCCTGTTTCCTTTTAGGATCCTGAGGAGCGCAGTTCGCACTTCTCTGTTTCTTATTCTTTTTCGGCGGCTTGCTTTGGTATTTTTTTAACGTCCCTGCTTTCACAAGAACATCAATATCTGCTGCCAAATTTCGGCACTCCTCGGTATCGTGACCGTGGTCTTGATGGAAGGAGCAATATTTATCCTGACTTCGGCGCGTGGCCGATTTCGTCATCGGCTTTGGTTTTTCGAACATATCAGAATGCAGTTCGAAAATTTCCGCTCTCGACTTGTTCAATGGTACGAACTGAGCGGGTGGTTTCTCAGGATTGAGACGTGGTCCCAATCTGTCTTGTACCGGTGCCCTTTGAATTCTTTCAAAAGAAGTTCGGCGAGGATGTCCCTGATCGCTATGATCGGGCTTCCTCTTGTCTCCTCTGGAAGAGCTGTCTAAAGACCGTTTTCGACGGTCTGCCTCATCAGCACGAGAAAACTGGTCCGCAATGTCCCACATCTCTTGAGCTGTTTGCGGACTGCATTCAACGAGCTTTCTGTAGAGAGCTCCTGGCAGAATTCCATTTTGGAATGCCGAAATGACAAGTAGATCATTGAGATCATCTACTTGTAGGCATTCCTTGTGGAATCTTGTCATGAAGTCGCTAATCTTTTCATCGCGACCTTGACGTATAAAAAGCAGCTGAGCCGAAGTGATTCGGGTTTCAGCTTTCTGGAAGAACCTCCTATGAAAAGCATCCATTAGATCTCTGTAAGATCTAATGCTGCCTTGAGGGAGGCTATCAAACCACCTTCTTGCGTTCCCGATGAGCAGCTCGGGAAACAGCTTACACATATGAACCTCATTGAGACCTTGGTTCGCCATATTATACTGATAGCGTCCCAGGAAATCATGAGGATCCACTAACCCGTCATAAGTCACTGACGGAGTTCGGTAATTCTGTGGCAACGGAGTTCTGGTGATATCATCCGAAAATGGAGTCTTCAGCGCTCCATACATAGCGAATCCGACATCTCTACGGTATGGTGGAGATGGAGTTCTCCTGTGATTTCGGTAACAAGGAGGAGAAGGAACATATCGGTGGTGAGGATTCTTTCTCCTGGAAGATACGACACTACTGCGGTAGTGACTTTCATGTCTGGAGGGGGAGGGAGAATCCGCCGTTTTCTTCTCCGGCTTCTGGCTCTTTTGCAGGAATGTTAAGAACTCATCCTGCTTCTCAGCCAAGAACAACTTGACAGCCTCATTCAAATCGAGCTGCTGGGGAGGCTCGGTGCGATGACTTTTTGAGTGGTTTGTTCTTTCACCGTGAGAACTGGAGGCAGATTTCTCCCGAGGCTGTTTTCCAGACCTACGGGCTGGACTAGCTTCCTCACGTTCATCACGGACGGAAGTATGAGTATTATGTGATCTGGTACGCATTTTTTGGTGGAAGAGGATCAAAAACTCGCTTTTATCACAGTTTTGGTTTTCTGTGTTTCCCACAGACGGCGCCAGTGATGATTTAGCGAATTTTCGATGGGAATAAATGCAAGTAATAAATGAAGATCACAACACTGAAAATTACGTGGTTCGATTTACTGAGGTAAATCTACGTCCACGGGAAGAATAGAGGGCAAATTTGTATTGCTTGATCTCGCTTACAGATTACAATACTGATTTGCTATCTGAGATTCAGGATCTAGAGAACTTAACCTTGATCTATCTGATCTAAGTTCTATTTATACATTCGAACTAAGATCGTGGTTTGCAGCCCTGGTAGGGGGATTGATAACTGCTTAATACCACTAAATAGATCGTGGGTGTAATGGAGGTCGTGGAGATCCTGCGTGGGTCCACTATCTCCTTGTTCGGTCGAATACTGAGACCGAACTGCTGAACTTTGCCGATCAGCTTTTGCCGATCTGAGAGTTGAGCTCGATTGGTCGGCTTTTACCGAGCTATAGGCTGTGACCGAACTCTTTGGTTGTGCCGAACTGATACTCTTTCTTGGGTTTTGGGCTGATGGGCCGTCACTGCTATTGGGCTCGCAATTATTGTTTAGTTGTTTAGTTCGTATCCCATCAATAACAATAGTTATGAAAATTGACCTTGGTTCACCTGAAATTAATTAAAAAACGAAATGGGGGTAAAAGAAAGAACCGAAAGTTGAAGGGGAGTCGAGTTGGACAGAAAGTGAGGAATCAATTCAACGAGATATATGAGAAATATGGAGTCATATTTATGTTTTGTTTATGGTTAGAAAAATTGATGGGTAAAAATGTATTTTGATAAAATTAACTAGGTATACTATATATGTAACATAGGAAAATGAGTAGCTACAAATATGTTTGAAAATAGTCTTTTCAGTGGGCTTTTTGCGTACCGGATATAAAACACAAGCTACGCAGATTGGTAACATAGCTACCAATAGGGGTGGCAAATCATGCGTGTCGGGTCGTTATCGTGTCGACACGATAACGACACGAACACGATAACAACAAACACGAACACGACCCGTTAAGAAAACCTCAAACACGAACACGAACACGAACACGAACACGACACGAAACCCTCAGATACGAACACGACACGTACCCATTAACGACACGAACCAATTCTGGTCAACACGACACGATAATAACACGTACACGAGATGACACGATAACGACTCGATAACAACACGACCTGATAACGGTTAAACCTATTAAAAATGAAAATAATAAGAATTAATAATATTAAAATATTATTTGTTAACGGATAACACGAACACGACACGAACACGACACAGCCACGTATTGTTAACGGATAACACGAACCCGACACGAACACGACACGAACACGACACGAAATTTTCGTGTCATTAACGGGTCGACCCGATAAGGACACGAACCCAATAAGCTCTGACCCAAACCCATTATTTTCGTGCCGGTTCGTGTCGTGTTATCGTGTCGTGTCAAAAATTGCCAGCCCTAGCTACCAAACACACAAATAAACTCAGATTACTCCTCTTGTCTAGCCGTAACTTAGCTATCAACGGCCCCTTAGTAGTAGTATAGATTTATGAATGATTAAGTAAACACAATCTCAACTCTTGATATTTTTCAATTAATTTTTTTATGAGTATTAAAGATAGCGAGTATGAGTTCAACTAATTACATAATAATCTGCCCAAAAAAAACCACCCACAACGTCAAAAAAAGCCTATAAACACTAAATCAAGAATGTCGGGGTAAATCCAAATTATTTAGGGCTGGCAAGTTTTGATCCGACACGAATCCGCAAGAAAATAATGGGTTTGGGCCAAACCTTAATGGGTTCGTATCCTTATTGGGTTGATCCGTTAAGAACTCGAAAATTTCGGATTGGGTTCGGGCTGGATGCGGGTTGGATACTGTTAACCCATTAAGAAATAATATTATTTTTATTTTTATTATTTATATTATGTAAAAAATAATGCTTTAGTTTAGTTATTTAATTGTTGCGGGTTTAAATCATGGAAAATTGATTTTAATCATGTAAATCAAATTTAATATGAGTTTCTAATCGTGTAATATGAGTTTCTAATCGTGTAATATAGAGTTCAGGTCGTTATCGTGTCGTGTCAACCCATATTATATCGTGTCGTTAACGGGTTCGTGTCGGATTCAAGTCGTGTTCAGGTTTGATGGTAGCAGGTCGGGTTCGTGTTTGAATTTGCAGTTTCCTTAACAGGTCGGACTCGGGTTAGGCTTTATTAGATTGGGCCGTTATCAGGTTGACCCAATAACGACTCAATCCGCACAATTTGCCACTCCTACAGTAATGCCAAAAGCACTAAATCAAGAAATAAACCAACACCATAAAAAACCAAAGAAACAACAAACACAAAATGGGTCTAAAATAACTCAAAAGTAGTACAAACAAGAAAGATATCATGAAATCGCCCTCATCATTCTAGTATTCACGCTCATAGAGTCATAGCCCATAGGATAAGAAATCAATGAATTAGGATAATGAGCCCACCAATGGCCAATAATTTGTACCAAGTGGGCCCAATAAAACGGTAGGACAGAATCACTAAATTGGGACTTTTGAGATGATAATTTCTAATAAATCGCTACGATAATAATTTTTATTTTAGGTTGGAGTTATCAAACAATTCTACAGAATAATATTTATTGATGAAAAATTATTTATTCTATTTATATACCATGGGCTTTACGTTAATTACTTATTGGGCTTGAGCTTTTAATTACTTAAATGGCCCATGGCCAGTTGGGTTGCCTCTATCACATTCAATTTTCTTGTGCGTCAATATTTTCCTTAAGATAGTTTACAAAAAAAATATACTCTGTATCATATATAGTCTTAATTATTAACAAATTATTAGTAACGAAAAATAAGTTGTGGTTTTTCAATCAAAGCCATTAATTTTATACTAGATGCAAAAATGAGTGTTATATCAACATTAACCAACTTGATAAATAGCACTATGAGAGATGATTATTCGTCACTCCCATTTTTCTAAACGGTTATTACATGATGATTACAAATAGAGTGAACTACAAAAATGGTCCTTGGACTATGAGCGAGATACCCATAGTCCATGGACTTTAAAAATATCGTCAGACATCCCTGAACTAAGGGTTTATCTCGAAAATGACCATTTTTCATTGTTTTCGGTCGAAAATACCCTTTTGGGATTTGGATGGTTTGGGCAATTTGATCTTTTTACACTTTTAACATTTTAAATCTGATATTATTTCAGTTATGTACTAAATATGATATTATTTCAAAATTATCATTCGTCTTCCATTTTGTCATCCTTCACTTTGTTTCTTTATTTCAATATTAGATTTAATTTTACAAAATTAAATTTTAAATTTTAATTTTTAAATATCAATAAATTTTTTTAATTATAAAAATTATTAAATAACAAAAATTAATAGTCATAATCAATATTTGATAGTGTCTAATATTTAATCAATAAGGTATGGCAATGCCTTAGTTTTAATCAATATTTAATAGCTTTAATCATAAATAGATCATGTAACACGATTTATTCTGAAATCAATATGCATATAATGTAAGACTAATATAATTTTCGTTTATTAATTTGAAAACAATCAAAATTTACTAGAAAATTTTAACAAAAATACTCCTTTATAAAATTTTTAGTAGGATCAAATTTTTAGTCAATTTCATAATATTCAATCACAAGCAATTATAACAACCGAACGAAGGCTAAATAGAATAGCTCTTATTTTTCCATAATGATTAATACAGAGTATTATTTTTCTGTACTTCTTCAATTAAGCTGAATATTATATTAAATAACAAAAATTAATAGTTTGAATCTATATTTATAGTGTCCATGAATTAATAGTTTTAATTAAAAAAATTTATTGATATTTAAAAATTGAAATTAAAATTTATTTTTATAAAATTATATCTAATATTGAAATAAAGAAACAAAGTGAAGGATGACAAAAGGGAAGAAGAATGATAATTTTGAAATAATATCAGATTTAGTACATAACTGAAATAATATAAGATTTAAAATGTTAAAAGTGTAAAAAGACCAAATTGCCCAAACCCCCCCCCCCCCCAAAAGGGTATTTTTGACCGAAAACAATGAAAAATGACCATTTTCGAGATAAACCCTACGTCCAGGGATGTCTGACGATATTTTTAAAGTCCAGGGACTATAGGTGAGATAAACTCATAGTCCAGGGACCATTTTTGTAGTTCACTCTTACAAATATACATCTTTCAATTAAAAAAAGCTACAAAAAAATGAACATTTGTTATTAATTTAGAAACAGCGTGTTAAGAACTTCGTCGTCCTACCAAATTAAGTTGGTGAAAAAATGACTAATTTCATCAATTTTATGTGGGAGCCTAAAAGATCTCATTAATCATTATATTCACTCCACCTAAATCTATTTTAAAATTAAAGGGTGAGGGGTACTAATCATATAACCTCGTTATGTATTAGTAAGATCTAGTAAAGATTAAAATATAAGTATTTTACCATGGCCAACCACAATTTGGCCACAACTAACAACCATTTTTATTAATTATAATAAAATGGATTTAGAGTAATTAAAGTTGGAGTCATTGTCCATGGTTAATTACCAACACTCTTAATTGCGAGTGGTTTGTGTTAGGTATATAATTTAATGATACATTCAATGCCTTAATTTACACCACGAGAAAAAAACCATAGGACATCTCTTTCGATAAAACTTAGGTAAACACTCTTTTCTATCATAAATCGGTTTCCAACCATAATATATGCGTACCTCTTCCCACTTTTTTAAGATTTTCTTTTTAAAGGAAATTAAACGATACATAGATATTGACGCAAAATTTAATTGAAATTTCAAGGAAAAATAAGCAACAAACTTTAAATTCATGAGACATTTTAGCCATCGCAATTAATGAAAGGATTTAATGATCGAACAACTTGGTCCATTTATTAATGAAGGCCTTCGTGCACGTAACAAATTTTTATTGTTCAACTTTAAAATAATTAATTTGGTTTTATTCAACTAATTAGTAATTTCATATGTTCTATGAACAAATTGGGATATAAATGATCATATTTAATATTTATATTGTACGCGGTCGGGTCTCATTTGATCTTGTAGTCAACACACATTTATAATACTACTTGGCAATTTTTTCATGAAGAATAATAGAAAAAATGTTATTTCAATAATTCAATTCACATGGAGTATAAATTAATGTACACCTATAAGTATCGGTGGTGTAAATGTGTTTTTTGATGGATCATAGTTTAAACTCTACTATGTTCTCATAATCTCATTCACTCTTTTAGTTGGTTGTGTTATTACTTTATTTTATGTATTTCTATTATTTTTTTGTTTTCTCTCTGGTTGAGTTGTGTGCGGCTTTTGATATAGACTGCTTGCTTGCTTCGCAGTTGGAACATTTTGTTGTTTATAAAAAAAATGTAATTTATTGTAAATAACTGAACTAATTCAATTTTCTAGTTACGCATATCAATTTCCAAACATGTATGTAAATTACTCAGCAAATATTAGAAAATTGGTATGACATAATTAAAACGATCGAGTAGCAAGGACGGTGTCGTTATTGAAAACGCTAAAACCGTTTCCTCCTTATCGAGTTCGTGGGTTCGACCAAGTGGCCTGATGGCGAAGAAGTAGCCATCAAACAATCCGATGGATGCGTATTTTTTTTGCGCCGAATTCCCTCTCAATTGGTCACATTGTGTTGGATTTGTTTACTTGATTACTCCCTCCGTCCCCGATTAATTGTCACTCTTTGACCGAGCACGAGTTTTAAGAAATGTAAAGAAAAGTTTGTTGAAAAAGTTAGTGGAATGTGAGACTCACTTTTTTATATTGATTTTATAATAAAATGTGAGTGAAGTGAGTTAGTGGAATGTGAGACCTACTTATCATTTATGGTAAAAATGAAGTGTGACAATTATTGAGGGACAGACCGAAATGGAAAAGATTGACAATTAATCGAGGACGGAAGGAGTACTTATTACTATACCGTAGAATCCCCTATTGTTTTACTTCGTTATGCAATATGAAGTTGGAGTAATTGAAGTGCCCTAAATTGATTGAAGTAATATTTCACCCAATCTCACCTAATAAAATAAACTTTTACTAATATAAGAAATTTGTATGCATGACGAATGTACAATGAGACAGCAAATAGTGTCTCGTGATCTCAGATTCTCAGCATGTCTAAACTTTCTTGTATAGTACTAGTATAGTAGGCTAACAACATATATGGATATGAAGACCTTAAGTTAAGTCACACCACATAAATAATCTACATATATTGGTAGATTCATTCAAGACGACAAATGCCATCTATTAATTAGTAGTATGATTTATTTTATAATAATAACTCCATATGTGTCACATTTTGATTTGGGACAAATTTTAAGAAATGTGAAAGAAGGTATGTGTATAAGGCCACCTGCAACGCGTCATGCGGGTGGCCCGTATTCCGTCACTAAGGGACGGGACGGCGGCGTGACGCGTTGCAGCGCCCCGTCTTGTCCCCAGCCCGTTCCGCGTTCCATCCTGCCGTGACGAATGGCGAGACGCCTCGCCACGCGCCGAGGTGACGTGGCGCGCTCCGGCGCCATGCGTGACGCCCACTCGCCGGCTCGTGAGTGGGCATCGTCACGTTGACGCAATAAATTATTTTTTTTAAAAATTCGAATTAAATAAAAAAATTTTAAAAATGAAAAACGGTAATATTACTGTTATATTACCGTTTTTCCTTTATTTATTTATTTTTTATTTTTTTACTCTATAAATACTCCTAATTCATCCTCATTTCACACACAACTACACATCTATTCTTCCCAAATCATATCCATTTCCTCTCCAGTTTTATCTAACTTCTCATCACAAAATGTCCGGCGACGGGAACTCTTAAATTATGTCATTTTTATCTTTTTAGGATTTTAATTATGTGTTTTTTTTTGTTTTTTTGAATTTTAATTTGTATTTTTATTTTATGTTGTAATTTTATTTTATTTTTAATGAAGTGTGTTTTTTTAATTGAATTTGGTTGGAAATAAAAATAAAAAATGAAATTGAAATTGAATAAGTAATTTAAGGGACCGACAGTTAAGGGACGGAGGGTTGCAGGTTCCGTCCCTTAGTTAAAAACTGGAGTAAAAAGTACAATGGGGCCCATGAATAGTAATTTAAGGGACGGTTAAGGGACGGATTAGTGACAGCATTGGGGATGACCTAAAGTTTGCTAAATGTGAATTCCAATTTTATATACTTTATTACTTTATTAAATGTTAGTGAAATAAGTAAATATTTTAATTTGTAATGATGAAGAATTGATCAAATGAAAAAAATGGGACATACATTGTCTGGCGAATGGAATATCTTTATTTTTGCAAAAATATAAAAAATAGTGTGAGTCACATATCATGTACTGCATAAACCTGGAGGCTGGAGGTAGCAAACATGAGGGGTCAGGCTGAATTTTGGTGCCCAGCCACATAATCGGGCCTAAACCTGTCAAAAAATTAAGCCAAATTAATAAATACTATAATAAAACTGAACTCTAATATAGCAAAATTTTCTATATATTATTCAAAATAAGCTCGCATATGCATAACTAACAAAAATCGGGCGAACTTATTGGGCCGGACCACAATATCTTGACGAGTCTGTAGGTCGTTTTCAAGTGCAATTTTATGTAGGCTTCAAGTTTTTGAGTGAGTCTTAGTTCCAATTACACAAGCTGAACCCTCGGGACGAACCAATTTTTTCGGATCACACGCTTGTGCCGTCTTGCATGTGTGTCCTTATTTCTATTAACATTTGTTTAGTAGGGGGATACTTTTTATTTATGAACTACAATTGTATTACTATATAATCTATATTTACATCGATGAGGAAATACTATCGGCTATTCTTATCTAGATGTGTGATCGTCGCTAACAGATAGCTTTCCTTGTCTCATGATCTATTTTCTTTCCCAACATGATTAAATATAGCATCATGAGTTCATAAAGGAACATTGTGAGAGTTTGAATTTGAATTTACATGTTTTAGGTGAAGTCTACTCAAACATTCGAAAGAGATGGTGTATTTTGGGGTAATATGGATTGTTGAGATAAAGAAGAGAGAGGGGGGCCATGAAGAAATGATGGTTAAACAGAGATTGCTAAATTGAGAGGGACCTAAGAATTAATTGGAGGTATTAATGGATGCTATTTTTATGGTTGCTTGATGGGTGATTGCAGGGCTCCCTATCATTTAAGAATGTAGCATGAGATTTTATTGTACAACCAACCTTGCATTCAATTCCTCATCATAAATTGATTTAGTTGCACACACAACAAGTTTTCTGTTCTTCCACTATTTCATTCATCTTAATTATATCCACACTTTACTATTCTCTTGCTTAAATGCATGCCCATTGGCCACCATTAAATATCTCAACACATGAGAGGATTCAAACAAAACTCATTCATTATTAGGAGGGAAAATAAAACCATTATTATATTTTTGTCACAAAATCTGCTCTATATGCATCTTCTTGCTTGATGAACTCAACATATTATTTCAAATTATATGTGTAAGCATAATTTTTTGTGTTAATACAATGATATACAGTTAGCGCAATGTTCTCATGTTCACATAGTTAGAAGGGATCACTAAGTTAGAAAGGTTTTAAGATTTTGGTTTGTAACCACGGACTGATCCATATTAGACTCATAAGGGGCAAATGCCTCACCTTAAAAAAAAATCATTTATACTATTTTGATCATAATTTTTAAATTTTTGAAAATATCCCCTATATATGCCCATTCTCTAATCCTTAAAATATCTTCATGTTTATTTTTGCCCCATCTATATAGAATTTCTGTCTCCGTCCCTGTTTGTAACGATGATGTTGATGCATGTGATATTCTACCGCTAATGTTATCTGCAAAGAAGTTTTTCAAAATATATGACGGTAATGATTATTGTTATCGAATTAATTATTTGTTAAATAAATTATTATCATGCGTCACACTGCCATGGATGTTTCAAAGCTATAGTTTGCAACGATGAGGTTGATATTTTGTTGTTCGACTATTACTGCTGTTATGAAGATAGTTACCCCAAATTGAGATTATAATTATTAGTAGTAGTTTATTTTATTATTCTTATCATATAATTGGTAGTTAAAACTATTGTTATGTCCATATATCTATATTATTATTCGTACAATCGAACTATAATCGATATAAATTATACTCAGAACTTTGTAAAAAAATGACAAATATATAGCTCTAATGCATCACACCGACGTTATACATGCCCAAGGTTTCGGAACCGAACCTTGAGCGCATTTCGCAATTACGGTTCCGAACTGACGGTTTTCCGGTGTTTTTTTGCAGTTTGGTTCGGTTCGGTTCTGAACCGCCAATTTCATGCGGTTCCGGTTTGGTTTCATAGATTTTCGGCGATTTTTCGGCGATTTTCACTGTTCCAGTTTTGAACCTGACAGGCCAACGGTTCCAAAAGTGGAGGTTGCGTTTCCATTTAAATATCACGGTTCCGGTTCGAAACCGGAATGCAACAATAACGGAAGCAGCTGAAGTTAGTGGATTCATGATAAATTCCTTGTAGTAACAAAAAGAAATGGTTAATGATACAATCAACCAATTAATTAAATTAGGACTTATTTATTCCATCGATAGGATTCACCCAGTCGAAGTCAATAAGAACTTCGAATTTAACCGGAACCGTAAAGCCAATTACGATTTCACGATTAACCACCTGAACTGTAAATCTTGAGCATCTCTGACCGACGTAACACTAGCTAAAAATAAAAATGCACTCGCATACATGATACACGTATTTTGGGATGATTTATCCAAACTCTCCTATCTTTGAAACTTCGGAGTTTTGTATAACAAGAGACTGCATTAAAACATACAGATTACAGTCTATATACTAGTAATATATGAAGAAAAACAATTTTAAAAGGGTAAAAAATGCAATTAAAAGAAATTGAAACTTGAGTACCTAGCTACTTGTAATACAAAATTTTGTTTGAAACTCATTTAATATATAAACACTATATTTTAGTAACATTTGAGGAATCAACCCTTCCAAATACTAAGTACTCTATGATAATCATTATTCAAGATAATAATAATAATAATAATAATAATAATAATAATAATAATAATAATAAACATATTATATAACTACTAGCAAGAGAACATTAATTACTCATCTATTTAGACGGTACAAGTTTAATATAATTCGGACTCACAAAATTTCATGGATAGTTCTTCGATTATAATTCAACCTTAATTAATTATGTACCGTGTTTGGAAGACATGTCGAAAATAGCACATAAACTATTCAATTGAATATTTGCACAGGTGGCTTAATTTGTAGTCGACAATATATAACATTAATTACAATTGTTATGAGAATAATTGCTGTATATTGTAGTTACACTTTCTTGATAAGAGTACTATAGCTACAGATGTTTAATTTGAAGGACTGACAGCTTACTTATAGTTATTACCACTTTCGAAATAAATTTCTCTCATGTGTATGAGAAAAATTTATGTGCCTTTAATAACTCCTTTTATTTGATACTAAGAATTGAATACATATTGAATTAGACAAGAACTAACTACTTGCTTGTAACACTTCGGGAAAATGACATTTAAAAACGATGACATTTGAGAGGTGATATATTTTACTAGATTGTAGTAGTTTAAGTTAAATTCAGGCCACAAATCTCCAAGATTATTTACTGATGATAATTCGTAAATAATAAAATTATGCAATCACATAAATATGATTGCACACAAACTAATGGTTTTATTTAATATTTAATTACCATTTAATTATTCTATTTTAATAAACAATCAATAATTTTAATTCATTTGACCGATATAATGTTATAATTTGGTTGTTTAGCATCATACTTTAAAACCCATCATAACGGTTTTACTTAGGAAAATATTTTCTGTTGATCAAATCGAGTACTAGTGAGCAATGAAACATGCCCAAAAAAACACATAAAAAACCTAAACGCACTGCAACAAAATCAGCAACAATGAGTTAAAAGGTTTATGCATCTCCACTCTAACCTAAACCCATGAAAATAAACAACTACTACTACTAAGAAAGAATTAAATGAGTTATTTATAACATCAATTATTTTGTCTCCACTCCATCTAAAGAAGGTAGTGGCAATGGTAGAGTTTTGGAAAAGCAATAGAGATATACAAGTACTACAAAGCTACAAACCGGAAATTCTTATATATTTAGCGTCGATCAACTTCCCCAGGATTTCTCTTGCCTCACTTCCTCTTTTTCTTGTGAAATTCCCTCCACTCGAGGAATTCATTAAGTCCTTTGACTCAGGAGTTGCCCCTTCGTAAAACAGAGAGTAGGTCTCTGCCTCTATCATTCGGTGGTTCGAACAGAATATAAAGATTTGGATGCTAGAAACTTACCATGAATCGGAAATACATCAGATCTGCGTAAACTAGAAGAAATGAAATGAAAACACGTAAACTGGGCATGAAATTTAATCAATCTTGCTCAGATTCACGTCGGATGCTTAATCCACTCCGGATCCAAGCGATCCGAACCCAACAACAGACAAAATCGACTCTATAACTCCGGTTTTCACAGATCTGTTCCGATCAACTCCGAATTCAAACAATCACAAACATCTCCACAACACCAGCGAACTCAACTCTCCGATTCATCAACAAACAGACTCTGATCACCCAGATCCAACCACAACCTGCATAAATTCAGAAAACAATTGCGAAACGCATCCAAAACAAGTAAACTAACTCAAATTCCAGAAGATCATAGCAGCAAAACCAGAAATCAACATCATCGACATAATTGAAAATAAAACTCGCATAAAACACGGAATAAATGGTAAAAACAACTAGAGGTCCGAGCTTCGAACAGCGAAGCTCGGCGAAATCAGCAAAGTACGAAAGTGGAAATTAAATTGTTTCTTCGCCCCACAGAAGGACGGTGTTACAACCCAATCGAAAACGCGATAAAGCTAGATGTGAACCCAAAGTGGGTCACCCTGAATCTCCCCACGAAAAGAACCCAAGTGTGTGAAAAGTGAACTAAGCTACAGGCTGTTAGCGAGGCCTCCAACCGAGAAGATCCCTCCAGCGTGCATGCTTCTCCCTTTTATAGATGCGGACATAACCTTCTAGAGTCTTCGTAGAAATCTCTATTCTACCCTTCAACTCCGAGGTTTCCTCCGTCAAGCAATTTTTCGCACATTGTTCACTTATCCGCAAGTTTCCTCGGGCGTGTGATTACCGCATTCCCTTCCTGGACCTGGTGGATTCCTTCTACACACCTGGCTTAAAACAAGTGTTAGACCCTGTAAATTCACGAATTTTCCCCCTAGACCTATGCATGAAATTAGCCTTATCAGGTATATAAGCATAAGGATAGGTAGTTGTTGGCTTTGAACCTTCCATAGTCGACACCATCGGATACACAGGCGGCTTAGTAGCGCGATGCTTTGAACTAATCCCCCATAGCGTGCACCGAGACAATGGTGTTAACGCTTAAACACCTCAACCTCATCCGTTCTCACGTTTTGTGTCCATTGCGGTCTTGGACACCACTTTAGATTCATAAGTGTGTTTTATGAAGCGACCACACTTCGCACTTACATAGGTGATTCTTAGTCAAGTACCTTGCCATACTTGGTCTCTATGAGAACTCCATCTCTTTGAGAACTCCATCTCTTTGAGATCCTTAAGAACCATTAAAAGTCATAGACTAGCCTTTACCACTAGGCAAGTTCTCTAACACTCTATTGCTCTCTAGGGAATAGATATAGTTGAGTGTTTCTCATGAACTCTCATAGCTTAGTTATCCCTTTGAACCAAGTTCTTGGGATCTCCAGTCATCATGGTTGGGTTACCACTATGATAATTCTTTAGTTTGTGGATTTCAAACCCATTCCCTCTAGCAACTTGTTCATTTGATCACGGTTTAACCCTTTGGTTAGCGGATCCGCTAGATTATCTATTGACTTCACATAGTCAATTGTAATCACCCCTGTTGTGATCAAATGTCTCACGGTGTTATGTCGTCGACGTATATGTCAAGACTTACCATTATAGAAGCCATTGTTTGCCCTTCCAATAGCTGCTTGGCTATCGCAGTGGATCAGCACTGGTGGCACTGGCTTAGACCAACATGGAATATCTTCAAGGAAGTTCTTAAGCCACTCGGCTTCCTCACCCGCCTTATCTAAGGCAATGAACTCCGATTCCATTGTTGATCGGGCTATACATGTCTGTTTTGTGGATTTCCACGATACAGCACCACCCCCAATAGTGAAGACGTATCCACTTGTTGAAAGTGAGTCTCTATTATCGGATATCCAATTGGCATCACAGTACCCTTCAAGTACCGGGGGGTATCTCGAGAAGTGTAGCCCAAGATTTTGAGTGTGTTTTAAATATCTCAAAACCCTCACAAGAGCTCTCCAATGCTCTTTGCTTGGATTGCTCATGTAACGACTCAACTTGTTCACAACACAAGTAATGTCAGGTCGAATGCAATTAGTCAAGTACATAATGCATCCGATCACCCGTGCATACTCTTCTTGTGCAACGGGCTCGCCTTTGTTTTTGCTCAAGTGAACGTCGAGTTCAATTGGAGTCTTAACTGGCGCGCCATCATAGGCTTTGAATTTATTCAATATCTTCTCAACATAATGCGATTGTGTTAAGATGATTCCATCAGACGTTCTTAGAATCTTCATTCCAAGAATTACATCGGCTAGACCCATGTCTTTCATGTCAAAGTTTCTCTTTAACATGGCCTTTGTATCGTTAATTACTTGAGTGTTACTACCCAAAATTAACATATCATCAACGTATAGACACACTATAACATGGCCGTTATTAGTGCTCTTGATGTAGACACATTTGTCGCACTCGTTGATTTTAAACCCATTTGATAACGTCACATTATCAAACTTCAAGTGCCACTGCAATGGCGCTTGTTTCAATCCATATAGAGACTTTACGAGCTTGCATACCTTTTTTCTCTTGTCCTGGTACTACAAACCCTTAGGGTTGCTCCATATATATTTCATCTTCTAATTCACCATTTAGAAACGCTTGAGATATATCCATTTGATGAATCTCAAGATTGTGCAATGCACCAATAGCGAGAAGCACTCGGATAGATGTAATCCTTGTTACAGGTGAATATGTATCGAAGAAGTCATGTCCTTCCTTTTGTTTAAAACCATTTACTACTAATCGGGCTTTATACTTATCAACTGTTCCATCGGCCTTAAATTTCCTATTAAGTACCCATTTGCAACCTAGAGGTTTCGCACCTTCAGGTAGATCTACCAACACCCAAGTGTGGTTTAGCAAAATTGAATCAATTTCGCTTTGAACAGCTTCTCTCCAATGCAGCCCGTCTGGGCCTGCAAAGGCTACTTTTATCGATGTTGGTTCTTCATCCAACATGAAAGCAATGTAGTCAGGACCAAATGTTTTTGGTGTTCTGACTCTATTACCACGTCTTAGTACTGTATCTTTTGGATCGGGCCTTGCACGCTTGCGCGATTCAGGCTCCGCATCCGCTGATTTAGAACTAGTGGCTTCTTCTTCCACTGGTTTAGAACTAGTGGCTTCTTCAATTCTTGTTTCAGAATTGGTTGAGACTTTTTCCTTGTCTTTGCAAGGAAATGTATTTTCGAGAAATACAACATTCCTCGACTCAATTGTTGTTCCTACTGTGATAGTCGATATTTCAGACTTGTGGACAACAAATCGATATGCACTACTATTAAGTGCATATCCAATGAAGATGCAATCAACCGTTTTAGGTCCGATTGTAACTTCTTTGGGCGTAGGAACCATCACCTTTGCCAAACACCCCCACACTTTGAGGTATTTATAGGATGGCTTCCTTCCCTTCCACAACTCATAAGAAGTAACATCTTTTCCTTTGAGAGGGATTTTATTCAAGATATAGTTGGCTGTCAAAACAGCTTCCCCCCACATATTATGTGGTAATCCTGAAGTCAGAAGCAGTGCATTCATCATCTCTTTTAGAGTTCGATTTTTGCGTTCTGCAACACCATTAGATTGTGGTGAATATGGTGCAGTCGTTTGATGAATTATACCACTTGCGTTGCATAATTCCTCAAACGGGGCTACATATTCGCCTAATCTATCGCTTCGAATCGATTTGATTTTACAACCAAGTTGATTCTCAACTTCGTTCTTATAATTTTTGAACACTTCTATTGCTTCATCTTTACTTCTTAAAAGATAAATGTAGCAATACCTTGTGCAATCATCTATGAAAGTGATAAAGTATTTTTTACCACCTCTAGTTTGCACCATCTTTAAATCACATACGTCCGTGTGAATTAATTCAAGGGGTTTTGTGCTTCGTTCAACCGAGTGAAACGGCAACTTAGTCATTTTTGCTTCAAGACAAATTTCACATTTATCTTGGATATCCAATTCATTAGTCTTTAGTAAATCTAAAGACTTATGCGCCCGCTGCCGGTTCCGCTTCTTTTTGGCTAGGGCGGAAGTGGTCGCGGCGGGTTCGGGATCGGGATCGGAAGACGGCTCCATGTCAGACAACCCGTACGATTCCGTACTGAAATCGGGATCGTACTGGGTGTCGGCGTCGAACGAACGATATTCGCCGCGTTCTGTACCCGGCCAACCCGCCTCTCCGCTAAACATAGGACTATTGAGACTTGAATCCATTTCGCAGTAATTATGTAAATGTAATAATAAGTTTCGAAACTGAAATCGTGAAATGAAATTACAAATGAACTCTATTTATAAAAAAACGAAACCACGTGCCATCGTCCGCATCGATCGTCCGCGTAGCCCACAGTGGGCCGGACGATGGAGCGGACGATGGCCTATCGTCCGTGTAGGCCGCAATGGGGCGGACGATGGCGCGGACGATGGACATCGTCCGCCCTATACTCCGCGCCCTTAGTATAGGGTGCGACGATCGTCCGCGGCTTATGTCACGCACCCGCAATGGGGCGGACGATGGCGGGCGCGCACGATGCGCGCCATCGGGCGTGCCATCGTCCGGCCCATTGCAGATGGCCTTATGATCCAAAAAATAAACATTAGCAACCTTTATTGCACGTGTGACCATTAATTAATCATCAAAGGTAGCCAACAACCATCATCACTCAACCTCATCGTCAAAGTAAATCTTTCAAATATTGTGTTTGTAATTAACATAAAATGTTAAGCTTATGAAATTATACATATTCCAATGGTGAGCACTATTCTTCATGATTATGATAAGTTCAAAGGCATAATTTTTTTTAAAAGAAAATCAAATAAATTCACGATTAACCCATCTTTGATTGAATGTAAAATTTTTTACTAATTAAGCTATACTTCATTGTTTATCTAAGATATTAGTTACTTCGAGAAAATTCCAATCTTTTTGGGATTTATTTCCTAATATCAATAAAGAAAAAGAGAAGTAATGCACATGGAACTAATCATCTACTATCACTAAATTACGCGTCTCTTATGTTTTTTAAGTAAAATAAAAAAATGGATTTACAAGTCAATTAACCCAAAATAAAAGTACTGCAAATTGATCGAGTTTTTAAGCACAAATTTGAACATAATCAAATGTAATCTTTTACCATATAAATTAAAGGTCGTCGACGATACATTTAATCATAATAAATACATCTAACTACTGTAGTACAGGGTGCATGATCGTCGTACGAACAAATCAACCCTAACATATAAAAAAACATTTTAAATTTAATATGCATGGTGATGAATTTTTTTAATAGTAGTTGTAAATTCAATGAATAAGAGGCTATACTAGCATGTTTTTCTAATCTAATCAAACATTATGTATATATATTAATATGATTAAACTTGTGTAAGCTATTTCTCACTGTGAATTTCTAAAAAAAAGTTGCGTTTTAAGAAGTCATTGTTCTTAGGGGTGCTTAAACGGTTTTGCGGTTCTCGGTTAACCGGAACCAAAATCGGAACCGGCCGGTTAATTACCGGTTCCAACTTTTTTAAATAAAATTGATTCCGGTTCGGAACCGGAACTGACGGGTTCCTAACCGGGAACCGGATTAAAATTTAATATACTAATAAATTTAATTAAATTAATTTTGAATTAAAGTAAAATAATTTGAAACATTGAGTAATTTTTTGATTTAGACAGTGTTACATTTGCGAGCTCTGTTTTCTGAAGTATTTAAAATGTTTAAACCGTGATACTTTGAGTCTACAACTATTTTTCCATACTATGAATATTATTGTATTGTTGGTTTGTATTTTTGTGCATTTATTTCAATTTTAAGGTATTATTTGTCATATTTCTAGACGTTGGATTATTATTTTTTTCAGTATTGAACTATTTAAAATTATAAATAAATTCGGACATCGGTTCCGGTTTGGAACCAGAATCAACCGGTTCTTAACTGGCCGGTTCCAAATCGGAACCGATCGGTTCCGGTTCTAGGATTTATGAAAATTTAAAACCGGTTAGCTGGTCAACCGGCCGGTTAGAACCGGAACCGACCGAATAAGCAGGCCTAATTGTTCTTAGAGCATCCACAATAGGATGCGGACTAGCCATAAGCTAGCTAAAAATTTCTCCTGCCATATCATTAAGGACTTCCTGCAGCCTGCCATATCATCAATGATTTCCTTCAGCCCAGCAATAGGCTAGCCAAAGCCCTAGCCTAGCAAATAAATTGACAAATATGATTAATTCATTTTAATTGTTGGTATTTATCAAATTTTAAAAAATGAAGTGCAATGAGTTGTAAATATAGAGTATAAATAAAAAAAATTTAAAAAATTTAAAAATCGCTTAGCCGATCACTCGCGATCGGCTAACTGTGCTAGTCCGCGGATGAGAGCTCGTCCGTCTTCCGGACGTCCGTCGTGTTAGCGTAACGCAATAGCTGTGGATGCTCTTAGGACTATAACTTACTTTAAGTGATTTTAATTATCAATAAAATTTAGTATTACTCTCTCCATTCTATTATAATTAAGTTATTTTATTTTAAAAAATAATATTTTTATTTTTATTATAACCGTACTTGTGTCGATACATAGGAAGACTCTAACCATCACGGTGAGTAACCATTAGTAACACATCAAATTCCTAGCCATAACAAGATGAAATAAAAAAAATCCATGACTCCTAGCTCAACTGGTTGAGAAGGGAGGCAAGGATACCCTCCATCCAGGAGGTCTTGAGTTCGAATCCTGGATGATGCAACCTGGGATTAATTTCCCATGTGGGCCTTTACAAGGCTTGTTGCCTTGGGGCTTGGCAAGCTGATGAGCCTTGACCCGTTCGGGACAGCGCTGGTCTACGGGCCGAACCCGTCGGAGGGTGGCTGGTCTACGAGCCTGACCAAGGCTAGTTCACGAGATCGAATCCGGCTGGAGGGAGGCTAGTTCACGAGCCACGAGGGTTGGGAAGGGCTAGTTAGCTTGCCAAATGTATCACGAACTCCGATGTATGTGTGTGTAAAAAAAACAAGACGAAATAAAAAGAAGAGCCACAAAGTAGATAACACAACAACTAACATGAATATCAAAACTAAAAAGAATCCAAAAAAACCACACTAACCAAATTCTCACATAACCTCGCAGCTAGGAAAATTTTGAGCACCAATCTTTAATCCACTACTCCAATCTCCATAGAATTAGTTAATCCTCTACATTCCATCTACAAACATGAAAAAGAACTTACAAAAGTCAGTTAATCATTTCAGATAATGATATATGACTTGATTTGATTTTGATATGAAGACTATTAATTTGATTGGTGCAGACTAGGAAACTATGTCGGGTCGTCGGCTTTTCAATGACTGAACAACATATTATTTTGGGAATGATTTATCTGAAAGTAAACTTGGTGGCTGATCGAAATAATAATTATAATCATCACCGCAATGATCATAAGTCACTAAAATAGTATTAATAAGAGTCATTATTGTTATTAGCTTCTATCTAAAACTATAACCTAATATATATAAAATGTTTCCCTCAATATTAATAATGCTTATGTTGTACATAAAATTTAATTTCGGAGTCATTTATTATAAATTCATTCCTTATAATAATTAATGAGATCATATATTGTTCAATTCACACTACCTTTAAAGCACACCGCTCATTTAATTACTTTATACATAATGACACATAAAATATATGGTACACATAATTTGATTTTTTAGTTTTGTTTTTAAAGATACTAACATGGTAACACCTTTCGAACAAACCGCCAAATCACGTCGCATGAAATAAATATTTTTGCACATTGTTATGCGTCTTTTTCATTATCAAAGGTTTAAAATGATAGTAAACAATTTTTTCACAATTAAAGTTAAAATAGAATAAAAAACACTTTTTACTGATATCTTTACAGATCTGAGTATATTGTGCTTTGTGGCGGATTCGGGATGTATAAAAGTAGTAGAGTCAGATACAATGAAGGTTGTCATTGATATTGTTTGTCGTAGTCGGCTAGAGAAACATTTATCACTTTTCGCGGTTGCTTCAGGTTTGATACAAAGTTTCCGCCTGCGGCGGTAGGCGTGAGATCACGCCGAGGGACCTCCGGAAAATGAAAGGGATGATGCCGAAGATGACACATGTGTCGCAGTGAAGAAAAGGACCATGAACGTGACAGACGTCAACCCCTTCACTGAAACACAAATCTTTTTATTGAGTATTCCAACAATTTCTTATATAAATCAACTCAGATACACAAAACCACTAGCCATACATGATACATAAGCACATTATACGATAATATCAAAACTTCAGTATTCGAGCATTTAATAGATCTTAACCGGATAATCTGTTGTAAGATTGGAAGTGGAAGTGAGGGATGCAAGTGTTGCACTTGAGGCGAAGGCTAAACTCTCATGGGATAATGGTGGGGTTAGGCGACCCATCTACATTTGTATTAAGTTGCATTAAAAATTTTTTATTTTACATTTATGTATGACTCACGTATTGATATCAACCAACGTTTTAGAACAAATATTACTCAAATAATGTTTTAGTGTTAAACTTAAAACAAACACAATCTCAAATAATTTTACATTTCAAATTAGAAAACAAAAAAAGAGAAAGAAGATGATGAGAGATGGGGAAGGTTGGAGGTTGAAGACATTTGATTGAACTGACACACTTAAGTAGGGTGAACGCTTCATAAATTGGCAGAGATACATAAAAGGCAATAAATGATATTTAACATTACGGTTTCATCTGAATTGGTAGGTATGCTATTTTAATAGCTATCCAATGCATATTACAAAAACAAAAAGTAATACACAAAAATTGTCATTATTATTATCGAATTTATTTCAAGTTAGGTACATAATCAATGAGTCGAGTAAATGCGATAATTAAGTTGATCATGAAACAATTTAATACAAATTCAAATACAATTAAGTAATATGGATACACATCTCTATGTATACCTATATAAAAATAGTGATGCATATAGAATTTATAGAAGTATTTAATATATAGGAACAATTGTCAAAATCATGATAGATAATCAAATTATGATTTGTTCAATATTTTTTAAAATCTGAAAAATTAAATCACGAAAGACAAAAGTTTAGCAATTATCTCATCCACCACATTTCCGGCGAAATATGCGATTTAATGACAACCAATTTCAAATTAACACATGGACATGGAAGTGTTACGATTATGTCGATTCACCTCTTGGCACAACATCACATATTTCGCCAGAAAAGGGATAATTGTTTTCAGATTTTGAAAAAAGTGTGAGACTAGCTAGAATTTGGTCATCTTTCGTGATTTATTTAGCAATTTTTCATATTATATATCATATTCAATAGGTTAATAAAGATGTCCAATTTTACAAGTATAAGTAGATAGACTGTGTTTCAATCATTAATTCTGCAAGCCTTGGGAAAAATGAGCTCAACAGTTACATTTGGAGCAGGATTTTATTTATGTGAAATAAATATATGCAACAGAGAAAGGACTACTCCTTCTCTGACACTCACTCACTGCATCGATTTGCAATTTACACGCTAGTCCCATATTTAATCTCATTTTTTATTTTTATATTTTTCTATTAAATTCGTTGATATTAAGATAATTCTGATTCATGGTAAGTGTTCCTGTCACTTTCGACATTTATGCATATGAAATATTTATGACAAGCTGTTGGTTGATGCTACTTCTCAACATTTTTTTCATTGTGGTTGCACTTATTTATATATATAGTAATTGAATTAAACAAGTCTCCAATTTAAACTTACAAAAGTAAAAAGTGTGGAGTATTTTTTAGTCCTTAGATTGTGAAGATCTACGGTTTGATCGATCTGATTTCGGTTTTTGGAAGATGGAGGTCGATGATCCACATTATGGCTATGCACAAGGCTCTTAAACTTGTTTATTTTTTCTAGATTTTCATTCTATAATATATTTTAAAATGTTAAATTTTAAATTATTGATAATCTATTAAATTTAAACAAATAATGAAATAAAATTCAGCATTAATTAGAGTTATGAATTTATATATATCTACTAAAAAAGGCAGGTAGGCATAGTAATGAATATTAAGTTAGCACCAAAAGTGAGATAAATCACAATATCATTATACACTGAGAAGAAAAAACAAACTTACCAAAGTTGTTTGCAATATTTCATTCTTTGTGAAAATTGTAATTTAAGTTGGATTCATGGATATGTACAAATCAAAGCAAGAAGAATCCTTAAATGAAGGAAATCCAAAATCTCAGATTGCCTTTTTGACGAATTGAAACGACTTTATTAGATCTGAAATTCTACATTACAATATATAGATATTAATAAAATTTTAGTGGTATGAATTAGGTATGAGTAAGTTAAAAAAAAGAAGAAAACAAGGTCGAGGGGAAATGTCAAATTCAGAAATAAATTAATTTTCCCTTTTTTCTTTCTGGTGCCACGCGCTGTATAAATAAATAAATGTAATGTAAATAAATAAAACGTGTGTTTTGAAAGATCAGATATCTGAATCAATTATAACCATTAATTCGATATATTGTTTCACACGTGTTGTTACCTGCACATATGAGAATAAAAGTCTATTTAATCTACTTTATTAGGTGACCAAACTATATAAGACATAAATTAAGTTATCTATGCTAGACTATATATATTTTTATGCACAAACTAGCTCAACCACAAAAGATGAGAATAAGCCCAACAAAAAGTTTCTAAATAAAGGTTATTCTTAAATAAAAATTTAATATATATTATTATTTTAAAATACATTAAAAAAAGTTAGTATATAATTTCATATCAAGTTGTAAGCTAAAAGTTTTAATAGAAAACTAAACGAGCCACAAGCTCTAGTTACAATGTGAGTATATGACTATGAAGCGCATCTTAATTAATATTAAAATGTTTATCATCTATCTAATAAATTAGAGAATCATTATTGATCCAATTTGAAGAAGAAGAAAGAAAAACTCTAACTATATTCTCGCAAGCAAAATATAAACGAAGTGACAAACCACTAATACAGTACACACAAAGGTTAAGTAATCAAATACATATATTTAGGACTAAATAATTTAATTATGTAGTTTAGGATTAATATCCGAACAATTGACCTTTAACCATATGATTCCCAACTATACATAATTACAAATAAATATCCGAACTATTGATAGTTTGAATACCAATAAAAGTTTGGCAATTTGCATTTTAGTTCACATGATCACATCACAGTCGATATGCCTTAGTCAGCAACAATAAAACTTGTAATTTAATAAACGAAACTGAAAGTATGAAGTATTAAATCCTACTTTTTCATAATTTAAAATAAGGGGTAAATTCCATATGTAAAGCATAATTAACTCACTTTGTATTAGTCCATAATTTAAAATAAGGGGTAAAATATCCAGTATAGTTCACATCACAGTCAATAGACTGGTCAGCAAAAAATTGTTGTAATTTTTAATAAATTAAATTAAAAGTCTGATAATACTATTAAATTGTACAATTTCATGGTTTAAAACAAGGGGTTAAATTTCATTTCAATAGTATAATTACTCAGCTATTACTAGTCCATTATCCATCTTCAAAATTTTTAATAACTCAACTGTTTCCTCACGCACGTGTAAGAATTACATTGGGGCATATTCATACAGGACAAAAAAATAAGGTAAGGTTTAGTTAGACTTGATTAGTCCCAAATAATAGAATTCACAATTGTATATATGTTGATATTATTTTAATAAAATACTATAATATATACATTTAGGTCTACATCCAAATTTTCTGACTTTTCCAATTCATGTGTGACAGCATTTAAATTGTCCTAACTCTTACTTTAATTGCTCTATAATGTCCTAAGGCATTCACTTGCATAAATGAGCGTTGAGTTCATTCATTTGACTCAATTAAATCCCAATTTAAATAACTCCTATGGATTCACGCATATTAATGCCACCATAATGTCACACAATTGTATCATATCTCGTTATAAAATATCATATCAACGCCACTAAACTATTTGATATTTTGTTACTACTTCACAGTTCACATGATCAACATAGGAAGAATTAAATAATTTTGCAGGTTATTTAATCTGATTATCCCTCTACGAATTGGTAAAACAAATGTGCAGGATGAAAATGAATTCTGTGCAAAATTGAATGAGAGGCAGAGTATATTAAATGAGGCAGAAGAAAATCAATTGCTACTCTTCACACAGCTGGGGAACTTAAAAATCTATCTCCAAATCCAACAACAAAGCACATTCAACTCAAAAGGCATTAATTCCAATTTATTTATTTTTTGCTGACAAAAACTCTTATGACAAAGTAGGTGTGTGTATTCAAAGATGGTAGGAAGAAATAATTCTCATTTATTATTTGTTAGGTGTATAAATCAATTACTTGATGCCGTAATTTCCCTTTTTAATGCGCATTTACTCCCCCTTTTGACGCCAAAATAAGTTAAATAAAACATTTTCCTCTTTTTTTTCAAGATTTCAACATAACATAATTATTGTAAATTTGGTGATGATCTATATTAAGATTCAAAGGGAAATGTGCATTCAACTTGATCATCTTAGCTAAAGATATGTATATACTAATTCTTTAAAAAGCTTATGAAACAACCTATTTTCTATCTTTACAAAAAATGGGAACCAATAAAATTTGAAATATGGCTCCAACCAACCATTGATTGAACTCAAATGGATATGTTGAGATCAATTCTAGGCTTCTTGGCAGACATAGGCAGTGGCACATTGCAGTTGCACCTAGGGCACTTTGGATTGGTGCTGGAGATGAGCACGTAGAGGAGACAGGTAGGGCATCCGGCTGCGAACGACGACGACCTCTCCTCCTGATCGAGATCACTGTCCTTGATTGAGGACGACGAGTTCGAGGGAAGGGAGGATGACTTGGACATGGATATGGAGCGCTTTCGCACCGTCTCCTTCTCCACCCTCTCGAGGGCGGACTTCACTTTATCCAAGGTGCATACGCTCTGGTACGGGGAGGCGGACGACGAGAGGGAGACGAGATTCAAGTCCAGCACCTCGTCGTCGAAGAGGTTCAGAGTCTGCTTCTTAGATGGAGGGAAGTTGAGGTCTTGTAACTTGGCTGCTGCCTTGCTCTGTTGAGGCTTGTTTTCTGTTGTTGATGATGATGAGTTTGATGAATTGCATCTCTGCAGATACACTTTTCCTGACTGGAAAATTTAACAATTGATCAATGCCAGAATCACTTATTTCATTCATTTAATCATAAACAGGTGATTATGTGCATCAGTGCGTTTTAAATCATATAATTGGACGATCAATTGAACTTTAATTGAAACACAAGGGAGAGAGGAAGGCAATGAATGTGCAATTAAACCTACGAGCTTCAATCATGGCAGAAATGCCTCCACAATCCCAAGAAAAATAACGGCACATATTTTCATCATCACGCCTTCAAAAACACGCTTAATCGGGGATAAATTCACACCAATAAAACTCATTAAATGCCTCATTTAATTAGCTCATGAATGATCAAAAGTCCGATTAATCATCGAAATTCCAAAATCGAGATAATACAAAACAAAATCATTCTACTCTCCACCACAAAACAAACCAAAATTCAACATACACCAATCAATTAAACTCATTAAATGTTTCCGTTAATCAGCTCATGAACGATCAAAATCGCGATTACTCACCAAATTCCAAAATCGAGGTAATCCAAAACAAAATCACTCTACTCTCCACCACAAAAACAAACCAAAATTCAACATACCAATCGATTACACTCAAAACAACAATCAATCAAAAAAATCACCAGCAACGAAAAAGTCACGCATAAAGCGATTGTACCTTTAGGTCAAGTCGCTTCTCCCAGCCGGAGGGGACCTGCAAGTCGAGGTCTAATTCTTTCGAATCAAGAGTTGTACATCCAGCGAGCAAGTCGCGGGTGATCGGAGCCGTCGGTTTGGGCGAATCAGCAGCGTCGCCGCCGTTAATCAATCTCACCAAGGAACTGACATCAGCAGCCATCGTAGGGCGGAAATTACAGAGTATATCTATCTTCTCTCTTCGATTGGAAGCAGAATTTAGGGATTTGGAGAGAGAGAGAAAGGAAGGAGTGACGGAAATGTTTGGGTGGAATGAGTTTGTGGAGATATAAATACAAGGAGGAGAAGGAGATTAAGATGATGAACTAAATTAATCAGCACCTATAATTAATTAAATTGCCATAATGAAGAATTGAATGTATATTGATTTTATGTGTGGGAATTGGGAAAGTTATAATTAAATAGTTTTGAATAAGTGTTTTTGATTTGGAGTAATAATTATTGATGGTTTGAGACAATAAATGTGGAGAGAATACATAAAGGATAGCTGTGAATTAAATACAAAGGCCTTTTGGCTTCCTTGGATAGGCCATTAATGACTGCTATTTTCCGCTCTATTTAGCTTCCATTTGTGTTTATGAGGTTTATTGCATCATTAATCACCTTTTGTTTTCACTATTAATTGAATACTAAGACTTGTTTGGCTCTCATCAATTTCAATTTCTTCATATGGGATATTAGTCTAAAATATTGCTCCTCTTAGTCTTTTAAAATATAAATTTTAAATGACACGTTTTAATGCGTAATTAGTAAAGTAAAAAAAAGCAAGTAAGAGATACGATATTCAAAGTAGTATTAATGAATAAAGAGATTCAAATTATTGGTAGTGCTTAGTAAGACTAATTTAAAATGTTCATAATTTCAAGAGAGACTAAAAAACAAGTACATAGTTCATATTATAAAAGGACGAAGGGAGATAAACTATGGATGAATTCTACTAGTATTTTTCACAAAATTTAAAAGTGATACTATTAAAAATAATAAACTTTTGAAAGTGTTCAATTTTTTCAATCCTACCCAAATAGTTTTTTCTCAGCATATTTTGAACCTATTTGGTTAGCCATGTAACCTAAAGCCATCCATATTCATGTCTCAGTACCGTCTCATCCCTTAACTATTCATGAGTCTCAGTATACTTTTTACCTCATCTCTTAACTAAGAGACCGCACCTGCAATCCTTCATCTTTTAACCATATTCCTTAACTATTCATTCAATTTCATTTTTCATTTTTATTTTCAACAAATTCAATTAATATTTCATTGAAATATTAAATTAATACTAATAATTCATAAAATCATTAAAAACCACGAAAATTACAACATCTGAAAATACGAAAATTACAACATCTGAAAATACGAAAAATTTGGGAGAAGAATAATGTTTTGAGATGAAGAATGTAGAGTGTTTGAGTGAGAATAGAAAGTTTTTTATGGTGGATAATTTGTGGGAATGATTTGATACTTATAGAAGTGATTGTGGGCTTAAAAAATAGAAAAAAAATTAAAATATTGGAAAAAATGGCTAATATTTTTTGGGGAATTTTTTTTTAATTTTCGATTTTTTCAATTTTTTTTAAAAAAATACATTTTTTCAACGGATATAAACGACGCTCACTCGCGGGCCGGCGAGTGGCCGTCACGGCTGCACGGGAGCTCGCTACGTGGCCAACGCGCTTGGCGAGCCAGCTCGCCAACATGCTCTCGGCGGAGGGATGCGGGACGAGACGGAGTGGTCGCATCGCTGGCTCGATGCTGTCTCGTCTCGCCGAGATGAGACCGAGCTAGCAACGAGCCAGCACTGCGGATGCCCTAAGTGACTTAGTCTGAATAGTATATGAAACGACGTCGTTTCAACGATCTAATTCTTGAAGTCGGTGTTTAATGATATGTGCTAACATATCATTAAATAGTATATGAAACGAGCCAGCACTGCGGATGCCCTAAGTGACTTAGTCTGAATAGTATATGAAACGACGTCGTTTCAACGATCTAATTCTTGAAGTCGGTGTTTAATGATATGTGCTAACATGATAAAATATGTTTCGTAGATCTACCAAATTTGAAGGTAGGTCGAATGACCTACCGTAAAATTTGACCATAATTTCTGGCTTTTAAGATGAATATCCCTTTTTTTTTAAAAAAAGTAAAAAAAATTGGTGACCTTCCTCACCACACGCACTTTTATATAGGTCTATTCTTTTGATTAAGATTTGGTGAAGATAGCTTTTTACTTCCAAATTTTCACTTTATATGACAACTTATTCTCCTAAAGCTGAAAATTGGTACCAACTCATTATGCAGATTGTTGTGAGGGCATAACTGATTTGTGGTGGTACTGACTTGGGGTGGTGTACCTAATTTAAAGCATAGAAATGTATAATTATCCAAAGTGTCGAAAAATAAATATCAACAAACATTTATTGAAACGTGGAGAGTGAATAGTTTTAATTGAATTATTTTCAATTTTATGGTGGTTCATATCGTATAATACAACCGCATTGTATTATAACAACGTCCATCTAAATTGGTAATTTGCTTCTCTTTCAACTATAAATATGGGGTTTTTAAGTCATTATTAAGGAATCATTACTAAATGCCCATTTATAAAAATGGCAACATTAGGGTGTAAATATATGGTTAGTTGTAGCTTTATTGTCTAAACTTTTAATGAATTTCAGTTTAAAGTTTAAATTTAAATTTATTTTCTATATCATCTGAATATTGTGAAATCGTTTAATTATCTAGTTTATAGTCTCACAACAACCGTTACCATGTTAAGTTTACGGCTAAATTCCAGTCTTTTATAACAAGACTAGGCTTTGTTAGCATAACAAGACGAAGTTCTCGATATATATAATCTACAATTTTGGTTGAATAGCAAGAAAAAATATTACCAATATCGCCATAGCTCTAGCAAAATTATTTCTCACTACCTTATTGAAATTGCCGATTAATACGTTAAAATCTTCGTCTTGGCATTTACGATGATTCATGCACCAACCAAACGAATAGTTGTAATACCATGGGAAATTAGTTGCAAGTTTGATAATGTTGTAAATTGAAATTAATGCTATAAATGAAATTTAATTTCAATTAATGCTTTAAATAATAATCAATCTCTATCAGTAACAAGTCACTACTTGGTCTTTGATCTCTCGTGTAACCCATAAATGCATGCTACCATATGTATCTTAGCTTTTCATGGTCGCATAGCTCCTAGAGTACCAATCTCTAAGCATCTGTCTCGTGTGGAATGTAAATTTCGAGTATCATCCTCTGGTCCATTTTACTAAGTGCCAAAATAACATTTTCTTAAATGATTTCCTTCCCCATCTTCCAATTGGGCTCAAATTCTTTAAAGATTACCTTCTATATCTCTTAATTTGACTCAAAAACTAGTCCGGTTCACGGTCGACTCAGTCGGTTTTTTTTAAAAGTTTAATAATCAAGTGTTTTTCACCCAAACAAACCAGACAACATACGAGTTTGCGGTCAAACCAATCGAACCGGTTTGGTCCTATTCTTAAAACCCTGGATACGATTAAGTTGAATTTTAAATTTTTTGTTACAAAACACACCTCACATTTTACATACATTAGATTACTCGAAAATCTATCTACCCGTTGGAAGGAAATCCTCTAATCGAGTGAATTCCACTTCTTCATACTCTTCCAATATTATATTACAGAAAATAGATTGAATAAATGTATTTTCAATGGCAATAGATAATGCAGCATTAAATTGTAGCATTTAAGTCAATATTAGTGCCCGGTAGTGCGAATAAATTGATGATACAAAATAGTTTGGGGTTTAGGTATAATTTAGGTGAAAAATTAAAAATAGGTTTGACCAGAGATGAAGAACATGGGTTTAGCATTGAATATGGGGTTGGATTATTTATGTGATGATGATGAAGAGTAATGGAGCATGGACATAATTACAAGTATTCAGCATTCAAAGAATTTTATTGTATAGCTTTTCTTAGTCAAATATATTTATATTTGGCTTGACAGAGAGTAATGGAAGCTGCTGCCCAAAATCACATTAATTCCAAATATGGTTTTCCTTTTGACTCAATTGGTACTTTCACTTTGTTCAATTACTCAATATATCTCTTCATGAGAGTTATACTATTGATTTTTAACTTTATAAAAAAGAAAATGAAAAAATGTATACGGTTCACAACTTCACATCCATCAGGCATCAACATTTTATTTTATTCATAAAAATCATAAGTACAATAATAACGTATCTAAAAAATTATTATAATGTGTGATTAACTAGTGTCCATCCCAAACTTTCAACATTTTTCATGAAATATCACATTATACATAAAAATGTGGTGATGAAAAATTGATTCACACTGCCCAAGTCTCGCTGAATATCGTATAAAGCATCATCATATGGCGAGCCAAAGATGAATTAGCATTTTTACCAGAAAGAAATATTGAGGTGAGTAGCTCAAAAAAAATTATAATGTGAGATTAAAGTATGCTATTTGTTTTGTGAAAGCAACCGTCAATTCTAAAGTCTGGTTATTATAGAAAGTATTTGAGCTAAACATGATTTGTTGTTACATTTTGAATTTTAAATATATAGCAATAAGGGCAAGAAAAAAAAACACCAAATATCGGTATACCACATATAACAGACTTATTGTACCGTAAATATACCAAAAAATATATCGCAATATCGACGATTCGAGCCAATGCTCAACGCCTTAATTAACTAAGCTAATGGCGATCCAAAAACACAAATTGGATAGCCCCAATCCACACAAGACAATACTGTGAAGAAGCAACAACAAAAGAAAGACAAAACAACACTGGGTCCATAAACATCAAACTCTATTTTTGTACATATCTCACTTATCATGTTCGTATAATATCAAAGAAATGTCCAAAAACTAAAAAGTGACCTGTAATTCACTTCTAAATTTGAGTAATATCTAAAATAAATCCCATAAAAAAAACTCACCATTTTATTGAAAAAATATGTGTAGTGCATACAGACAAGACCACTTTATCACCACACAAAATAAGAAATACACAATAATTCAGTAATACAAGACCACGACAAGATGAAAAATATATTGCGGAATTTGAACTCAAATTATAACTTTGTCACTTGAACTAGACTTCATTAGCTGCAAAAGATAAATAATTAAGATGAATGTATATAGATTTTGAAATGATATGGCAAATGTGTGGAAATACTATTTTGACTAAAGTCTCAAAATGGTCTTTAACATATTGCAATTTTTATTATTTTGGTCCAAAACATTATCTTTTGAATTATTCGGTCCCTCACATTTAAAAACGGGTCACATTTGGTCAATTTTGGACTATTCCGTCAATTTTTTGACGGTTTTAATTACCGGGTCACAAATCCGTCATTAACGCCGCCCTCAACGCCTCCTCCACCGGCCGCATGTCCGCCGACGAGCTGAACACCGTCGCCGCCAAATCAACGACGAGCTGAACACCATCGCCGCATGTCCGCCGACGAGCTGAACACCGTTCGGGTCGGGCTCGGGCTGGGCCAAATCAATCGCCTTCACCGGTGAAAAAATCTTCACCGCGCACCAGGATTGCAAAATTAGGGTTTGGACATCTCCAATTTCCCCCAAATTGAAAAATCACCAATTGATTTCAACTGCCTATCCGCCAAAAACTACGTCAAAATCTGCCGCCACAAGCAGAATTTATGGATCCAGCACGTCGACGTCGTCTCCGGACTAGCCGTTGACAGCGATCGCGACGAGCTCTACTCAATCTCATGGGATAAGAGGTTCAAAACGTGGAAAACATCTTCCGGTATGGCTTGCATCGACTCCGTCGGTTCAGCGCATTCCGACGTCGTGAACGCCGTCGCCTCCTCCGGTGGAACCGTCTACACCAGTGTTACGGACGTTCTCCGCAACGGCTCCGTGATCTTCCTTCTCGGCGGAACCACGAGCAATTTCCACGACAAACTCGCGGCAATTGATCGAACCCCTGCTGATTTGGTGGACGTCTTCCACAAAGCAACAAGAAACGTAAGGATAATTGCTTGTTTCACAAGATAGGTTTAGGGAAAATATTTCATTCATAAAAATAATGTGTTGATGAAATACCCTATTTTATACTAGAAACCCTAGGGCGGTTCGACGTATCCTAATTCATCCGGGAAAGAACCGCAAAGAAAACCCGAACGGGGCTTATAAATCAGGCCCGACTCAACAGTAAGTAAATTAATGTTTCAAAAATACTAAAACATAAAAGGAAAGAAATAAAAAGGAAACAAAAAGAATCGGCTAACTCTTGAACTTGTTCGGCGCCTTGAGCTTGTCTCTCGGCCTCAAGGATCTCTTCGACACAATCAATTCTTCACTTCGGTCATTCACGCATTGCGTCGTGCTGCTCGGCTGCGTCGTGCTGCTCGGCTCCGGAAGCGCTGCGTCGAGCTGCTCGGCTGTTGTCGCCTCCAGCTCGGCATGCTGCTCGGCTGTTGTCGCCTCCAGCTCGGCATGCTGCTCTGCTGTTGCGTCTGGTGTCGGGGGTCTCATATCAACCCCCCCTCCGTTAAAAATCGCCTTGTCCACAAGGCGAACCTCCGGGAACTGCCTACCAATCGCCTCAACCGGCTCCCACGTTGGCGTGAACGCATCATCTTCCCACTGCACCAGGCATTGCTTCTCTGGTCGGCCCTCGCGCCAACTAACGCGTTCTTCCAGCAACGCTACTGGCCGTGCCACCGGCCTATTCCCAACGAACTCCGGAGGGAGTTTCACCCCGTCTACATCACCTTCCCCCGCCACAAACTCCCGCAATAGACTTACGTGAAACACATTGTGGATCCGACTTCCATCTGGGAGGCGCAATCTGTAGGCTACTGGGCCAACCCTCTCCAGCACTTCAAAAGGCCCATAGAACCTCGGGGCTAGCTTAGCCGATAGTGGCTTCGCAACCGAATGTTGTCGGTACGGTTGCAGCTTAAGCCAAACGATATCCCCGACCTCAAACTCGACGTGGCGACGGTGCCGGTTCGCCACGTCTGCCATACGCTGCTGGGCGCGCAAACGGTTACGCCGGAGGGTGACCAACAACTCCCCTCGCTGCTTGATAATGTCTGCGACGTTAGGTGGTGTCTTTGCCGATGGAGGGGCTGCGACCAGGGACGGAGGCTCTCTCCCATACAAAGCGCGATACGGTGACGTGCCCAACCCGGAATGGTGAAAACAATTGAGAGCGAGCTCCGCCCACGGGAGAAAATTTGTCCATTTCGAGGGTTTATCCGAAACAAACGCGCGCAAATACTGCTCCAAACCCCGGTTACGGACCTCCGTCTGCCCGTCCGACTGCGGATGGTAAGCCGTGGAGAAGTGAAGTTTGGTCCCACTCAACCGCATCATTTCCTCCCAGGTTGCGTTAAGGAACACCGAGTCTCTATCCGAGACTAATGTCGTAGGGAAACCGTGGTGCCGCACCACTGTATTAACGAAAAGGTGCGCTACTCGGAGAGCGTCGAACTTGGTGGGAAGGGGGGCAAAGTGAGCATACTTTGAAAGCCTATCCACCACCACCATGATGACCGTATACCCGCGGGATTGTGGAAGCCCCGTGACGAAATCCATGGAGACATCTTCCCACACTTGCGATGGGACCGGGAGTGGCTGCAATAAACCCGCTGGTTTGCGGGTCGAATATTTCGTGGATTGACACACCACACATTCATTAACAAATGTCACCACGTCCTTGCGCATTTTTGGCCAATAAAAACTACTCGCCAGAAGACGGAACGTCCTCTCGTGGCCCGGGTGACCCGCCGACGGTGCACAATGGTGTTCTTTCAGCAATGTCCTCTTTGTCTTGGACTCCGTACTCACAAGCACCCTACGATGATAATATATGAGGCCATCCGCCCACGTCAAATGAGGGGGGGCGTCACCAGACTTGATTTTCGACGTTAATTCGACCAAATCGGGCAGTGATGCGGTCTCCTCTTGCAGAACTCGCATTACATCCGGTACTGGTCGGGCCAGCGCAACGAGCAGCTGGTCGTCGGTTACTGTCGTCCCATCCTTGGCGCGAGGCGACTCCCTGGGGGTATCGTCGGTCTGTACCCCCGACGTGTCGTGTTGGCGGGACAAGGCGTCTGCTGCCTTATTTGTGATTCCACGTTTATATTCTATCACGAATTTGTACCCCATAAGTTTCCGGACATAAAGCTGTTGGTCCGGAGTTTGGACTACCTGTTGCAACAAGTCCTTTAGGCTCCTTTGGTCCGTGCGAATAACGAACTCACGCCCCAATAAATATTGACGCCACTTTTGCACTGCCTCCACAATAGCGTATAATTCCTTATGATACGTCGATGCTGCTCTCCTGCGAGGACCCAATTTCTTACTAAAGAACGCGATTGGATGATTTAGCTGCATTAGGACTGCGCCAATTCCCACCTCACAAGCATCCGTCTCGACGCAAAAAGGCAAACTGAAATTCGGTAGTTGCAGTACTGGCGCCGAGGTCATTGCCGTCTTCAGCGCTGTAAATGCGGTCTCGGCCTCGGACGACCATCGAAACGCCTCCTTTTTAAGTAAATCCGTCAACGGGGCGGCTATCGTCGCATAGTGAGCGACGAATCGGCGATAATAGCCTGTCAAACCCAAGAAGCCCCGTAACTGTCTGACTGTTCCCGGCGTAGGCCATGCCGTCATTGCTTCTATCTTAGTTGGGTCAGCCTTGAGTTTGCCATTGTCAATGATGTGCCCCAAGTATTCTACCGAAACACTACAAAATGAGCATTTGGAAAGCTTGACAAAGAAGCTATTCGCGTGGAGTAACTCTAGGACTGCCTCCAAATGCTGGCCATGCAATTCTAGGGACGGGCTGTAAATCAAGATATCATCGAAGAAGACGATAACGCACTGTCTGAGGAGCGGCTGAAAAATGGCATTCATAGCCGCCTGAAAAGTGGAGGGTGCATTTGTGAGGCCGAAAGGCATCACAAGAAACTCGAAGTGGCCGTCATGAGTCCTGAAGGCTGTCTTAAAGATGTCACCCTCATTCATTCGAATTTGATGATACCCTGATCGAAGGTCCAACTTTGTAAAATATTTCGCACTGCCCAACTCATCAAAAAGTTCCTCTGCCGTAGGTATGGGAAAATGATCCGGGACTGTTGCCTTATTGAGGGCACGGTAATCGATGCAAAAGCGAAAAATGCCATCCTTTTTGCGGATCAGCAGTACCGGGGACGAGAAAGGGCTGTGACTGTGGCGAATTATACCCTGCTCCAACATATCGTGCATTTGTTTTTCAATTTCAGTCTTTTGGAAGTATGGGTATCTGTAAGGTCGAACGTTAATCGGTCTTGTCCCTGGTAACAGATGAATCCGGTGGTCAAATAAGCGGGCCGGGGGGACGCCGCGAGGCTGCTCGAACACCGCCCGGTGCGCCGTCAATACCTCCAGTATCTCGGCTGGAAGGTTAGGAGGAAAGCCTTCTAGGTCCTTGGTGGCCCCTGTCTCGAAAACCCTGTCAATTGGCACGATTTCATAGAACTCATGGTCTGCTGGCTGTGTTGTTAGTGTGTACAGCGAGTGTAGAGAAATCTGTCTCGGACCCGGCATTACTCCCTGCAAAAATACCGTCCGATCCCCTTGAGTAAATTCTAACGTTTTTCTGACAAAATCTGCCGATACTTTCCCTAGTGATTCCAACCAGTTCATTCCCAATATCACATCCGGTCCATGGTGAGCGAGAATGTGAAGATCTACCACAAATAAGCTACCCTGCATAGCTAACTTAGTGCCCCGCGAAATATGGGTGCAAAGCAGGGATGCCCAGTTGCCCACCAGCACTCGGAACGGTCTAATTGGAGTTAGTTCCAATTGGAGTCTCTCTGCAATCCGTGGATGGAGGAAATCAAGTGTCGCTCCTGTGTCAATTAATACCCGGACGGTAGAGTCCCCTAATGTCCCCTGGACAATAAACGGTTTGGAACTCCCACGGCCATCTAAGGCGTGCAGGTGTGATAAGTCTGCCGTAATCAATTCCTCGCCGGGAAGCTGTTCTCCCGCACTGACCTCGTGCGGGTCGTCCGTCTCATCGTCCATATAGCAGAGCAACTTGACTTTACAAATGTGGCCCGCGACCCATTTCTCGGGGCAATGATAACAGAGCCCTCGACGGGCTCGCTCCGATTTTTCCGCATTCGACACCCTAATTGGGTATGCTCGTGATCTGTCCGCCTCCCGGACAAACGAGTCCTGTGGTTGTGGCATGGCGGTTTGGTTAGAAACCGGAGCCGGGGTGGCTCGTTGCTCCTTGCCAGGCCACGGTCGGCGCTGATATGTCGACGTGTGCTGTGGTCGCTCATCATGAGTTGCGGCCAAACGCAACGCTAAGGCCATTGCCTCTGCCAACGACTCTGGGTTCTGTAGTTCGACCTTTTCTTGCAGAGGCTGTTTCAGCCCTTGAATAAAGATTGGAATCAAAGCAGACTCCGATAAATCGGTCACCCTATTGAGATACCGTTCGAACGTCGCGTGGTAGTCAGCCACGGTGGTCGTCTGAACCAGCTTGGCGATCAAACCCGTGTAGTTCCTGAAGCTCTGGGGGTCAAATCGATGCCTAACATCGTCCAAAAAATCTGGCCACGTAACAAATCCATTCGTCTCCCGATAATTGAATATCCACTCCGAAGCGGGAGGGTCAAATAGCATTACTACATAATGCAAGCGCTCCGCCTCCGGAACCCGCTTGTGATCGAAATAGTATTGCACGCGGGAGATCCAATTTGGCGCATCTGTCCCATTAAAGTGTGGCGCATCCATCTTTACGCCGGATGAATAATCTGACGACTGGCGGCTAAAACGCTCCCGATTTTGGGGCGGGTCCCAGCAGGTTACCCCGCGCTCCTCGTACGTCTCCTCGTCCCAATCGTCGTGTCGCTGTGGTAGGTCCCAATTATCCCGACGGCGACCCATTCCATACCCTGCATCGCCCCGTCGCTGACCAGGGCGGCTTCCTCGGCCGGGAAGCGCTCCCTCCCCACAACGATCGCCGCGTCCACCCCGATAAGGTCGAACACGGCCCCGACCCTGATGGTGGTAGGGGCGGTCATACTCCTCACGGTCGCTCCGTCCCTTCCCGCGGTGGTCCTCCCACGCGTGGTCGGCTTCTTCCCAATCAGGTTCATGGCCCTCTGTCTGCAGCGTCGGGCGTCGTTCCAAGGTATCGACCCGACGATCCATCTTGTCAAATCGCGCGTTCAACTGCGCAAAACCTAACGTGACTGGGTCGATGTGTTGTTGTCTTCCGTCGACGTCGCCCGAATTCCTCTGCCGCGTCAGGCCCAACTGCAGCCCCGACGAGGACTCTGCCGGCGGAAATTCCGCCGCCATCGATTGCGTAACTAACTAAAACTTGAGTAATCGGGATGAAAGCACCAGATGTTACAGACGTTCTCCGCAACGGCTCCGTGATCTTCCTTCTCGGCGGAACCACGAGCAATTTCCACGACAAACTCGCGGCAATTGATCGAACCCCTGCTGATTTGGTGGACGTCTTCCACAAAGCAACAAGAAACGTAAGGATAATTGCTTGTTTCACAAGATAGGTTTAGGGAAAATATTTCATTCATAAAAATAATGTGTTGATGAAATACCCTATTTTATACTAGAAACCCTAGGGCGGTTCGACGTATCCTAATTCATCCGGGAAAGAACCGCAAAGAAAACCCGAACGGGGCTTATAAATCAGGCCCGACTCAACAGTAAGTAAATTAATGTTTCAAAAATACTAAAACATAAAAGGAAAGAAATAAAAAGGAAACAAAAAGAATCGGCTAACTCTTGAACTTGTTCGGCGCCTTGAGCTTGTCTCTCGGCCTCAAGGATCTCTTCGACACAATCAATTCTTCACTTCGGTCATTCACGCATTGCGTCGTGCTGCTCGGCTGCGTCGTGCTGCTCGGCTCCGGAAGCGCTGCGTCGAGCTGCTCGGCTGTTGTCGCCTCCAGCTCGGCATGCTGCTCGGCTGTTGTCGCCTCCAGCTCGGCATGCTGCTCGGCTGTTGTCGCCTCCAGCTCGGCATGCTGCTCTGCTGTTGCGTCTGGTGTCGGGGGTCTCGTATCAACCAGCTCCGCCGACGGGAAGATCAAGGTGTGGAGAGCCTCCGCCTCCGGCGACAGGAGAAAACGGAGCTTGAAGACGACGCTATTGAAGCATGATTCGAGCGTGAATGCTCTCGCGCTGACGCCGGATGGGGCGGGGTTGGCCTCCGGCGGCGGCAGAGTGATTCTGGTTTGGGAGAGGAGAGACGACGGCGGCGACGATGAAGAGATGGATTTCTTCGTTGCTTGCTGCTTGAAAGGGCATAAAGGGACGGTGTTGAGCTTGGTTTGTGTTAGTGACGGATTTGTGACCCGATAATTAAAACCGTCAAAAATTTGACGGAACCGTCCAAAATGGACCAAATGTGACCCGTTTTCAAATGTGAGGGACCGAATAATTAAAAAAAAAAATTGGACTAAAATTAAAAAATCGCAATATGTTAAGGACCATTTTGATACTTTAGTCTACTTATTTTTAAATATAAGATACCTAGCTATCAAATCATGAATTTTCAGATAACGTTTAATGAAAAGGAATATAAAAGATGTATGAAACGAAATTTGCATTAAAGACAGAAAATAACTTGTCAAGAAAGTGGTTTAGTAATCAATTTTCTTGGATTCTAATCAAATGGAAGATGAAGTGAAACTACCTGCCTTGAAGACTTTGTCATTAAAATTGGATGCGCGAGTCTTATCTTTGGATTGATTTATCGGCGAGCTTTATTGTTTGCCATTTTTTATAAGAAAATTCTACTCCCGACCCCGATCCAATACCCGTAACTGAAACATCAACCTAATCACAACCAAACATCAATATAATCCGTTAGCTGATGTATGTTTGAATATTAATAAAATGCATATTCATGCACGTAATATCGTGGTATTATAGAGAATCTACTTAAAGGTTCAATAATAAATGGTACTATTAACAAGTAAAGTGTTAATATATACTTCCCTTCCAAACGCGTAACTCTAGTATTATTTAGAGAAATTATGTATAATTTAATCGAATTTATTTTGTTACACTTCTTTTATCATTAAAATGTGGAATTTACAAATATAATATTGTTCACTTCCAAGTTTAGAAAAGGTCATAGTTGTTAAAGACGAGGAGACTTAGAAAACTTCAAAATTTAATATTGGAACTGATGGGGTGCGTACTAAACAAGCCCAACAGCAGTGACGGCCCATCAGCCCAAAGCCCAAGGAAGAGTATGAGTTCGGCATTACCAAAGAGTTCGGCCTCAGCCTACGGCTCGGTAAAAGCCAACCAATCAAGCTTTGCTCTCAAGTCGGCACCAAGCTCTCAGATCGGCAACCAAAGCAGTTCGGTCTCAGTAAGAGTTCGGCCTCAGCCTACAGCTCGGCAAAAGCCAACCAATCAAGCTCCGCTCTTAGGTCGGCATCAAGCTCTACTCTCAGATCGGCAACCAAAGCAGTTCGGTCTCAGTTTTCGACCGAACAAGGAGTTAGTGGACCCATGCAGGATTTCCACGACTTCCAACATACCCACTACCACGTGGTGTCAACTCAGGCCACGATCGTAGGCCATAACCTACACGACATCCACGACTTAGGGTGGTGATGCAAGCCACGATCTTAGTTCATTGTATAAATAGAACTTAGATCAGATAGAAAAGGGTTAGAAGCTCTCTAGAGAAAAATACCATATAGCAAGTCTGTGTTGTAAGCTGTAATTCCAGATCAAGCAATACAAACCTGCCCCCATTTCTCCCCGTGGACGTAGATTTACCTCAGTAAATCGAACCACGTAAAATTCTCTGTGTCGTGATCTGTATTTTCCTGCATTTACTAACATCAACAATTCGCGGACTCATCACTGGCGCCGTCTGTGGGAAACAGAGAACCAAATTTGTGATAAAGCGAATTTTTGATCCATTTTTTCCACCCAAAAAATGCATACCAGATCGCAGAGTACCCGTATTCCTGCCCGTGAGAACCAGGAGGAAGCCAATCCATCCCATAGGTCTGGAAAACAGCCTAGGGATAAATCCACCACCAGTTCTCATGGCGAAGGAACAAGTCGCTCCAAAAATCGTCCCACTGAGTCTTCCCAGCAGCCTGATTTGAATGAGGCTGTCAAGCTGTTCTTGGCTGAGAAGCAGGATGAGTTCTTAGCCTTCCTGCAAAAGAGCCAAGAGCCGAAGACGAAAACGGTGGATTCTCCTTCCTCATCCAGACATGAAAGTCACTACCGCAGTAGTGCCGTGTCTTCCAGGAAGAAGAATCCTCAACCCCGACACATTCCTGTTCCTCCTCGGTACCGGAATCACAGGAGATCTCCATCTCCTCCATACCGAAGAGATGTCGGGTTCGCCATGTACGGAGCATTGAAGACTCCGTTCTCGGATGATATCACCCGAACTCCCCTTCCACAGAACTACCGAACTCCGTCGATAACCTATGACGGACTCGTGGATCCTCATGACTTCCTGGGACGCTATCAGTATAATATGGCGAACCAAGGTCTCAATGAGGTCCATATGTGCAAGCTGTTCCCCGAGCTGCTCATCGGGAATGCCAGAAGGTGGTTCGACAGCCTTCCTCAAGGCAGCATTAGATCCTACCGAGATCTGATGGATGCTTTCCACAGGAGGTTCTTTCAGAAAGCGGAAGCCCGAAATACTTCGGCTCAGCTGCTTTCTATACGTCAAGGTCGCGACGAAAAGATCAGCGACTTCCTGACGAGATTCCATAAGGAATGCCTACAGGTAGATAATCTCAATGATCTACTTGTCTTTTCGGCATTCCAAAATGGAATCCTGCCCGGAGCTCTCTACAGAAAGCTCGTGGAATGCAGTCCGCAAACAGCTCAAGAGATGTGGGACATTGCGGACCAGTTCTCCCGAGCCGATGAGGCAGACCGTCGAAAACGGTCTTTAGACAGCTCATCTAGAGGAGACGAAAAGACGCCCGATCATAGCGATCAGAGGCTTCCTCGCCGAACACCTTCCCCACCAAAGGAGGGATAGCGGTCATCCGAGGTGATCAAAAAAAGAGCAAGTGTGTTCGCAGATTGCGCTTAAAAGTGCCGAGCAATCAGTTCGGCACCATCAAGCATAGCAATCACAGCAGCCGGAGTCAGAGGCAGGCGGAATGACCGAAGTCACACTGGAGCCGAACTCGATGGTGTACGGCACTGAAGCCGTGATTCCGGTTTAGATTGGCATACCCAGTCCCCGAACTCAATTTCTCCTCAGAAATGAATGGTGACGGACTGAGAGCCGAACTAGATCTTGCCGAAGAAAGAAGAGAATTGGCCTGCATAAAAGCAGCCAAGTACAAGGAGCAAGTAGCCCGGTATTACAACCAAAGGGTGAAGAAGCTGCAATTTCAAGTGGGAGATCTCGTCTTGAGAAACAATGAAGTAAGCCGAGCAGAAAAGCTGGGCGAACTCGAACCCACATGGGAAGGTCCATATCGGGTGTCAGAAGTCCTCGGCAAAGGGTCTTACAAATTGGCTCACATGTCAGGAGAACAGGTACCCCGAACATGGCACATTTCCAACCTCAAGAAGTTTCATTTGTAAGAGACAGTCCGGTCAGTCAGTCTTGAGTCCTGTCCGGTCAATGTGCTTTATTTGGTTTGCTTGATCTTTGTTTCTCTATGTGCTTTTTATTTGCCTCTATGCGTTTTGTCTATGTGTTTTGTCTGTCTCTGTGCGTGTCGTCTCTTACAAATGTTACTGAGGTATCTTGTTCTTCGAAGGCTGATCCCCTTCTTAGAACAAATACAAGCACACGATTGTGAGTCAAAGCTTCTACAGAAGATACAAGACCACAATTCAGCTTAAAAAAGCAGTTCGTCTGAAACGAGCTGCAACAAGCCAACGATTGTGCGTCAAAGCTTCTAAAGAGGATACAAGACCACAATTCAGCTTAAACAAGCAGTTCGTCCGAAACGAGCTGCAACAAGCCAAAGATTGTGTGTCAAAGCTTCTAAAGAGGATACAAGACCACAATTCTGCTTAAAAATCAAGCACTTCGTCTGAAACGAACTGCAACAAAAGTCCGATTCTCGCGATAAAACTTGCCTGAATTAGGACAAGGGAAAGTCCAATCCATGCGATAAAACTCGCCGAATTAGGACAAGGGAAAGTTCGATCCCGGCGACAAAAATCGCCAAATTAGAACACAGACCAAAGACGAGTCCGGTCAAAAGATGTTTATTTCATCAGACCAAAGACGAGTCCGGTCAAAGATGTTTATTTCATCAGACCAAAGACGAGTCCGGTCAAAGATGTTTATTTCATCAGACCAAAGACGAGTCCGGTCAAAGATGTTTATTTCATCAGACCAAAGACGAGTCCGGTCAAAGATGTTTATTTCATCAGACCAAAGACGAGTCCGGTCAAAGATGTTTATTTCATCAGACCAAAGACGAGTCCGGTCAAAGATGTTTATTTCATCAGACCAAAGACGAGTCTGGTCAAAGATGTTTATTTCATCAGACCAAAGACGAGTCCGGTCAAAGATGTTTATTTCATCAGACCAAAGACGAGTCCGGTCAAAGATGTTTATTTCATCAGACCAAAGACAAGTCCGGTCAAAGAAGTTTACTTCATAAGACCGAGGACAAGTACGATGAAATTTTTCGCTAAGCTGTAAATACAGAGTGTTAGAAGCGAAAACAAAATTTCATTTTTCAAATCTTGTTCGGCACACAACTCCGCTACCCTACGAGATGGCGTTACGCTATTACAAAGGACTATTCTACTGTCCAGGGTTGCTAAAGTTGAGCCATCTATTCACAAAATCCTCGTGAAGCTGAGTTCGGGCGTTCCAGGCAGCCGCAGAATAAGCAGGTCGACGAGATGCTCTAATCGACCTGCCACCTCTTCTCTGAGCCCGGGAAGCCCTAGCACCTCGGCGGCGAAGAGTCTCTTCACGAAGCATTTGCCGATCTTGCTCACTCATAACCACAGCTCCTCTGCGAACTTCAGTCCGTCCTCGACTTGACGTCTCCGGTTGTCCCTGAGTTCGTTGCTGACTTGGAGTAGGGTTTTGAGCAAGTGAATCAGAGGTTTGAGCTGGAGTACTAGCATCTGTTGGCGGGAAATGCCGGAGGAATCTCTCAATTGAGGGACGCCGGGCAAGAACTATGTCGTACCGAGAGGCCCAGCGCCGCAATGATGTCACGACTTGTTGGCAAGCCGAGCTCTCCAGCGCTTTGTTCCTCCGGAGTACATTATATTCCTCCCACAGTTCGTCAACTCGACTCTGAACATCTGATATGGTCATTCCCCCGCGCACACGGATGTAATCCTCGTACGCAGTCCTCTCAGCAATGGTCGTATTCAGCTCGGCCTCCAGATCATTCTTATCGGACTCTAAGTCCTTATTATCGGCATCCAGCTTCACTAAACGAGCCAGAAGCTCGTCATTCTTCGTCTGATCGGCTATAGCTCTTCTCTCAGCTTCGTCCAAAGCCGAAGAGTACAGCCGTTTCCAGTGAAGTATCTCCATCTCCTTGGGTACAAAGCAGCTATATTAGTTCGGCAGCTGTACCGAGCAGATAGTAAAATACAACAGGAATAAAGGCGAGTACGAAAAGCTATACGAAGACAAGTGTAGAGAATTTTTCATTCACAAGGAAAATTTTTTTACACTAGGGCTTCAAGGCCATTTTACAAGGAAGAAACTAGACTAAGAGAAGGGAGACGAAATCATACTCCGCCAGCTTCGTCTCCGGCTCCTCGGTCTGGTACAGCTTCTTTCTCCTGGGCTACCTCAGCCTCGGCCTCGCCTCCTGCCGGCCTCGCCTCCGCCTCCTGATCGGCCTCCTTCTCCGGATGCCCGGCCCGCTCGACTTCGGCCTCCAGCTCCAGCGGCTCGGCCTCACCCTCTCCGTTGTAAGTCGAAGCGGGTGAAACGGGTCCCACAGAGGCAAAGATAGCCTCCAGGTTCTCGTCCCGATCAGCTCGACAACTCCGGACTCGGTCTGCAGAAAGCAGGACCGAGGATGAAGCGAGCTCCTCAAGGAGCGGCAGATTCTGAAGCCGAGCTGCTATCTCTCGGCTGTACAGAGGCAGCACGACGTCGGCCCCCTGCTCGCCTTTATCGGCAATTAGCCTTACCAGACTACCGACAAAGGCCGAGAACTGGCTGCTCAAAAAGAGTTTCTCCGTGTAAACACGGAGACCCTCTCCTTGGGCAACCACGGCGGCAGCATCACTCCGTTTCGTCTGCTCTCGCTGGATGACGAGCTGGTTTTTGGCAAACTGAGCTTCATCCTGGGCCGAAATCCTAGCAGCTCTGGCTTTCTCAAAGTTTGCCTCAGCCTGCTCGGCCCGGTGACAAGCAGCCGCCAATTTCCTCTGCATCTCAGCATAGTCGTTGGACGCTTTGGAGAGTTCGACTGCGACGAGCTTGGAGAGCATATCGTTCCTCTGAAAATGGATAAGGAAAAAAGTCAACAGAGGGCACCAAAAATACAGGACAGAAGCCAAGCCAAAGAATCAAGAAGACAATTCACCTCGGCGAAGTCCGTGGGCCATAAAAATGGCTCACAGATATGCTCCGAAGGAGGCGCCAAGACCACGTCTTTCTCTGGCGCTCTCGGGGGCTTCTGGGTCTTCCCCTTCCTACTTGCCGAAATCGACTCCGGCTTCTTTGGACCCGAAGAGGTCTTTTGCCTCTTCGGATTCTTCTCGGCATCAGGCGCCGAGCTGGTAGCCTTCTCTCTCTCCGGCTCCTTGGACTCCGAAGATTTTCGGGTAGCCTTGTTCAGCATGTACACTGCCAAAAAGCAAGAAAGCAAGGTTAGTTTTCTTCGTTAAAGCAGTAGAGCATAAAGATAAAGAGAAATCCTCACCCTCGGCCTCTTCGTCCGAAGACGAGATGTCGAACACGACGTCGCCCTTGACGAGCTCAGACTCCGTGTATTGTTTCCTAACTATGGGAATCTTGTTGAGCTCGCCATCGAGCTCGTCCAACGGTTCAGGCCGAGGATGACGGATAACGGACTTCGGCCCTCTCCAGGGAAAACTAGGAGCCGCAGTCCTATTATAAAAAAAGAAGCGATTTTGCCATTTCGGCCATTTGGTTTTACAAAAGGCCCTAAAAGGCTGTAAAGGGACCAAGTAAAACCAAGATCCCTTCCTTTTAAACTGGAAAAAATTAAGGATTGCCCTCAGAGACAGATCCTTATCTAGCCTACGCAGTTCGGCAGCAAAAGCCGATAAGTGCCTCCAAGAGTTCGGAGTCACCTGACCTAAAGGGAGTTGAAAAAAATCTAGCAACTCTACAAAGGCAAGGGGAAGGGGGAAACGAAGCCCGCATTCTAAGCTGGCTTCGTAGACGGTGGCGTAACCTTCCGGCGGCGAGTCCGCCCTATAAAGGTCGTCGGGAATCGCAACCTTCCCCCCAGGAAAAGAGTATTTTTCGTGAAAGGATATCACAGTATCCTTACTCAAGATACTGTGAAAATACTCTACGGTCTTCTCCCCGGATTCTTTCCGGCTAGAAGACCCCTTACCCCCTTCACCACCGCTACCAGACTCAGACGAAGAAGAAGCAGACATGGTCCTTACTCTTTGCAAAATCTGAGGAAATTTTTGAAAGCGGAAGAAAATCTTTTTCGCAAAGGAGATAGAGTGCAGAAGAAGCAGTCGCAAAAGTGCTTCAATGATGAAGAAGGGAGGTATTTATCAGATTCGGCGAAGATTTCAAAATCGTCGCACCGTTTCGAATCCCACCTTTTCAGGATTCAACGGCCGGATTTTACTGTCGCATTTAATGCAGCCACATGCAAGGCACGTCCCCTGACGTCAGCCTCCCCCGTACCTTTATCCAGAATGCCGAAGTGACTCGCTTCGCCGAAGTGATTCACTTCGTCTTTCGGGGGGGGTAGTGATGGGGTGCGTACTAAACAAGCCCAACAGCAGTGACGGCCCATCAGCCCAAAGCCCAAGGAAGAGTATGAGTTCGGCATTACCAAAGAGTTCGGCCTCAGCCTACGGCTCGGTAAAAGCCAACCAATCAAGCTCTGCTCTCAAGTCGGCACCAAGCTCTCAGATCGGCAACCAAAGCAGTTCGGTCTCAGTAAGAGTTCGGCCTCAGCCTACAGCTCGGCAAAAGCCAACCAATCAAGCTCCGCTCTTAGGTCGGCATCAAGCTCTACTCTCAGATCGGCAACCAAAGCAGTTCGGTCTCAGTTTTCGACCGAACAAGGAGTTAGTGGACCCATGCAGGATTTCCACGACTTCCAACATACCCACTACCACGTGGTGTCAACTCAGGCCACGATCGTAGGCCATAACCTACACGACATCCACGACTTAGGGTGGTGATGCAAGCCACGATCTTAGTTCAAGGTATAAATAGAACTTAGATCAGATAGAAAAGGGTTAGAAGCTCTCTAGAGAAAAATACCATATAGCAAGTCTGTGTTGTAAGCTGTAATTCCAGATCAAGCAATACAAACCTGCCCCCATTTCTCCCCGTGGACGTAGATTTACCTCAGTAAATCGAACCACGTAAAATTCTCTGTGTCGTGATCTGTATTTTCCTGCATTTACTAACATCAACAATTCGCGGAATCATCAGGAACCATATATATACTCGACACACAAAATATATATGAAGTATATGAATAAAATATGAGGGAATTTAGTTTTTTTTAGGATTTCAATTAGATTGAACGAGATCGTCATTGGCGTTTTCGAAATCAATAAAAAGATAGTAGGAGTAATATATTTGAATTCTACCATGCATACCAATACATGACTTGGTTGACTTATTTCTTTATTAATTTATAAATATTTAAATTGAGAAGTTCACAAAATACACTAAACACGCAGTTTTTAATGAGGTTTGACTTTATGCTTTTGCCTAATTCTCAAACCAAACATCCCATTTAATGACTATTATTAACAAAAATAAGTACAGCACTCGATATAAATTGCTAGACATTTCATTTAAACCAGCACCTATGTAAATTATTACTCCTTTCTTTAGTAAAGCCATTTATGTACATCTAATTTTCATGAATTAATAGTAGTAGCCTAGATGGATACTTCATTTCTAAATCCTTTTATTAGCCACAATTTCCTCTCTTTTCAATCCTATCAAAATTTAACCACAATTTTGCTTGTTCATAACCAATCAAAGACTTTATATATTCTCACCATCCCACAATAGGAGTCATATTTAGTTTGTGCAAGAATTTTAAGAAATGTAAATAAAAATGGATTGAATAAGTTAATAAAATGTGGATCTTATATATATTAATTTTATAATAAAATGTGAGTGAAATAAATAGTAGAATATGATGTCTACTTACCATTTATGATAAAAGTAAAATATGACTCTTATTATGGGACAGACGAAAATGGCAAAATATAACTCTTATCATGAGACGGAGGGAGTATATACTTAGTGCATGTTTGATATATTTCTTTCTCGAAATGAGTAATATAAATGACCCGAATTCTAGTCTTGTTTTCTTGACATGATAGTGCTGATAAGTATTGTCAATTGATAAAATATGTTATATAACAACTTATATCATGTGTTTAAGTCATTAAATATATATAAGATACTCCCTCCGTCCCGCTTTAGGAGTCCCGATTGAGTCGGGCACATGTTTTAAGAAAGTGTTTGAGTGTGTAATAAATAAATATTGTAGTGGATGTTGGGACCCACTTTTAATTGAGTGTGTAATAAATAAATGTTGTAGTGGATGTTGGGACCCACTTTTAACATTTTTTTACTTACTTTGTAGGCATTTTTTATTAGTTTATCTCAACCGGGACTCCTAAAGCGGGACGCCCGAAATTGATCAACCGGGACTCCTAAAGCGGGACGGAGGGAGTATAATGTATATGGAGGATATGAGGTCAATTTGATTTTGAATTTTTGTGGATTAATCAATTTCTCGAAAAAAAAGATAATAACAACTTAATTACGTATATTTTAATTTATCACGTGAAAAAGTGAAGCCACTTAGGCCATCCGCAACGTTGTCACTTATCCATCTCTTAACCGCCCCTTAAATTATTATTCATGGGTCCCACTGTACTTTTTTACTCCATCTCTTAACTAAGGGACGGAACCTGCAACCCTCCGTCCCTTAACCGTCCCTTAAATTACTATTCATTCAATTTTATTTTTATTTCCAACCAAATTCAATTAAAAAAAACACACTTCATTAAAATAAAATAAAATTACAACATAAAATAAAAATACAACTTAAAATAAAAAAACACATAATTAAAATCCTAAAAAATAAAAATGACATAATTTAAAATACAATTTTATAGAAAATAAAAAAACTACTCCACCGGCGAATCATCCCCCGAAGGCGGTGGAGGTGCACTAAAGCCGTGAGGAGGCGGAATGCCAAGTTGTGCTGCCATAAACGCAATTCCGTTAAGATAGGCTAGGTATTGGGGAGGCGTCATACGGGAAGTGTCCGCCATTGTGGCGGTCATGTACATGGACATAAGGGAGTTCGAGGGTCCCCCCGAGCCCGAGCAAGCCTGGCTTGATTCGGCTCAGCCCCTCCTCCCTCTAGCCGCCTTCGCCGCATTTCTCCCTTGCGGTCGACGGCGCCCACGGGAGGACCCCCCGGCATCGTCTGCCGTGCCCTCAACCTCCTGCAAGGCAAACTCGCCTGCGGCGCTGCCCGAACCGCCCTCACTAGACGAGTATTGACCACCCGCCGTGTGCTTCGTGCGCTTCGAGGTCGAGCCCGAGCTAGACCTCACACCGCCGACCCACCTTTCCTCGTATTTGACGACCTCTCAAACATCGACGTATTTGAATTGTTTGCCGGTGTCGTCGAAGTAGACTCGCAAAGCCGACCTCAGAATGTCGACTCCTGTGGCTCCACTTTGATACATAGTCGTTTCATTCTTGTAGATGACGCAGAACTTTTTGACCTCTCTGTCGACTCGGTCAAAGTGAGCGTGGAGCATCTTATATGTGCGGCGGCGGGAGCCCTTCGGCTTAATCTCGTGGTAGGCCGCGGTGACCTTTTCCCAGAAGCACTTCCGGGGTTGTTTATTCCCGATGATGGGATCGTACGAGACGCTGATCCAGGCATTGTACACCGCCAGCGTTTCTTTGGGGCCGTACAGATGCCGGCCTAGATTCTCATCCTCCTCCTCGTCCGCCTCCGCCCTGGAATTTCCACCGTCTCGGCCTCCTCCCACGCCTCGGCCTTCTTTCGGAGTGGGTACAACGGAATAATCCTCCCGAATCTGGGATAATCCATGCGAATACCTCGGGGGCGGAGGGACGGGCGTATGCATCCACATCAAAATGGGGTGGTTGGTACCCCCGGCGTCGACGAACCGGAACCACCACCGAGGACATTGTACATGACCTCCCAGTCGCCGAACGCGTTGATGTCGAACCCGCCAGAGCCGCCACCGCCAGAGTTCCCGTCGCCGGACATTTTGTGATGAGAGGTTAGATGAAAATTGGAGAGGACATGAAGATGATTTGGGAAGAATAGATGTGTAATTGTGTGTGAAATGATGATGAATTAGGAGTATTTATAGAGTAAAAAAAATAATAAGTAATACTCCCTCCGTCCCGGGCTACTCGCTCCTTTCCTTTTCGGCACGGAGATTAAGGAATGAGTGTATAGGAAAGTAAAAAATGACGGCTGTAGGTGAAATTTTTTTACTAAAAATGGAAAGAGTGCAAGTAACTAGGGACGCCCAAAAAGGAAATAAGTGCGAGTAGTGCGGGACGGAGGGAGTAATAAAAAAGGAAAAAACGGTAATATAACGGTAATATTACCGTTTTTTATTTTTAAATTTTTTTTTATTTAATTCAAATTTTAAAAAAATGATTTATTGCGTCAGCGTGACGATGCCCACTCGCGGGTCGGTGAGTGGGCGTCACGCATGGCGCCGGAGCGCGCCACGTCCCCTCGGCGCGTGGCGAGACGTCTCGCCATTCGTCACGGCGGGACGGAACGCGGGACGGGCTGGGGACGAGACGGGGCGCTGCAACGCGTCACGCCGCCGTCCCGTCCCTTAGTGACGGAATACGGGCAACCCGCGTGTCGCGTTGCGGGTGGCCTAATTATCACACGAGCCCTAGAAGTAATGAGAGCCCATCAAGGCTCAATTATCTGTACCAAGTGGGCCCGGTAACTGTAGAACTGCACCACTGCATTGGGCCTTTTGTGATGATCAATTCTTATGACGATAAATTGCTCCAATAATCATTTTTATTTTATGGTGGAGCCATCATACAATTATCCAAAATAATATTTATTCGATTTAGAATGTTTATTATTTACGAAATATTGTCGATGAGATGAGGTCAATGTATGGACATATGAAGTGGTCAGATCGATTACCAATAATGTGGTTAGAAAGTTGTGTTTTGTGTTGCCTATTTGATTTGAGCACACAAATGAGAAAATTCAAAATTGTGTTTTGTATGTTAAGTAAAATTTAATAAACTTAAGTAAGTTTTAAGGGATAGGCATGTAAAATACAAAATGTGGTCCAATTTTTGGCTAGTCTCTTACGATTTGAAAATAAAATATTATATTAGTATCATTTTTTTTTCTCTCTCAACATTGTCATTCTTGTAAAGCAATTTTGTTTCCTAATTTCTAAAAATAGGGATGAGCATTTGTTTTTTGGTTCGGTATTTTATCAAAACCGAATTTACATGTTAATAGAATCCGAATTACCCGAAATCTGAATCCCAAAAACTGAAATTATATAACAATATTCAAAATATAAATTAAACATTATGTTTGCTATTTATATTTCAACGGTGAAAATGATGCAATTAAATTGTTTTACACTTTGTTAAGTTAGACTTTTGATTGTTATTTATAGGTTTATTATTAATTTTGATTGTTAAGTATACTACTATTACACGTGTGACCAAATGAGATTATGTAATGATAGCATCTTTTGTAGATAAATATTTTCTATTTTTTTCATAACTAGTCATGAAATTGTTGTACGTTATTGAATATATTGACACAATAATCAATCATGGGGTCAAAACCTGCATCCTTTTCACTGACTCAGTCATTTACTTTAATAAAAATATGATTAGTAACGTACTTGAATTTCAACATTCTTCATCTACTTAGAAAAATCTCACATAATTTCACTACTTTTGACAAAACTTCCCTTTTGTTGCTGATGTTCGCAGTCCATTTCAACAGTCTTACCAACCTTAGAGGGTAAATTAAACAGATCAAAATACACCTACTTTTTAACCTTTCTAGTGACGAGTGCAAATCAACATGGATTACATATACATTCAATTTTTTAAATAATTAATTGTTTATCTTTGTGAGTTCTTTGCAAGTGGACAACGTTAGGATGTGCGTTGTTCGTTTGCTTTTATTTTCTTGTATTGACTCATTTTTTTCTACAATGGTCTATAATAGAGTGTTCGTTTTTTGTCTATTCGTTGATTTCCTTATTTCTTGTTGTTTTGAACTATGTTTGTGTTGCTACTATATTGCTCACCAATTTTTAGTTTTACGCATTTATTTTATATATAAAAGGGTAGAGCAAGAAATGGTGGAAATAAATTTAACATTCAAAATCCAAGATTTAATTATCTCTATTATATCCTTGCACTAGCCATTAATTGGTTTTAAATCTAGATGATTTTCGCTTAGCAATTAATTAATATGATGATGTGTGTCCCTAAGTTGCACTAGTTTGGTGTTGGAAATGTGAAAGTATACACATGTTTGGTGACTTATACATTGTGATTAGTCGCAAAAGATTTAATTGCAACTAGAATTTAATTATTACAGAATCATGAAAATTCCTAGACATTTTTCTAAGTAGATTTCCTACCCCAAGAAAAACTTGTAGCTAGTAACACATCAGCCGAATTATTGAAAATTAAGTTAATTCTGCCACAAAATGAGGTTTTACATCAGCCACACGTCAGGGGTAAATATATATATATATATATATGGTCTTGTTAGGTTGAGATTTTTTAGCTTAATTGAGAATTGAGATGCATTTTCAGCCACTCATTTTGAAATGTCAACTACAAGTAGATTATATCAACTAAGGGTATTATCGTCATTTCATTTCAATAGCCAGAATATCAAATGTCAACAACTCGTATTAAAATGGCAACAACTAAAAAAAAAATTATTTTTTTATTTTTTTAAAATTTTTTAAAAAAAAATTTTAAATTTTTTTTTATTTTCACGCGATGTCAACTACGATGTGTAGCCTGCACTTCAAATGTCAACAGGTTATAGTTGACATTATATGTGTATAGGTGATATGAATCGTATATGTAGTTGACATTATATATGTGCAGTTGACATGAATTGTATATGTAGTTGACATTATATGTGTGTAGTTGACATGAATTGTATATGTAGTTGACAAAAAATAAGAATAATAAAAAAAATAAAAAATCGAAAATTTTTTTTAATTTTTTTTAAAAAAATAAAAAAATATTTATTAAATAAAATGTATGATGAAATTACCATTCTGCCCTTTCACAATTAATTAATGTAAAAATATTTTCCATGTGGTAAATTCTGGATCACTCATTTAATAAAAATGAGTGGCTGATAATGCATCTCAATTCTCAATTAGGCTAAAAAATCTCAATTGATCACAACCCTATATATATATATATATGCAAAGGTATCGCTTAGTTAATTTTTTAACACGTGTGTTTAGTTAATTTTGTCAGGAAACTAAATTATTTAGTTTTGTAATTATTCTAAAAATATCAATAAAATGAAAAAATTATATACTAAATGAAATACATAAGCGACGCAATTGCATAAAGTATTTTAAAAAAATGTTTACTTGTTGGATCCATAATTTAAATAATCGTGGGATCGAATTAAAAATGACATAGACTAGTAACTCATTTGATTAGTTTGCCTAAACGTTTTCTTATTATAAAATCACCCCGAGGTTGACAAATGAGATTCTTAGTTCCAATGTCATAATCAAGTTTATCTTTGTTTATAGTTAAAAGATGTTCAAAGTCATGACTTAGGGAGAAAAGTTCAAGCGGACCAACAATGACAAAATAAAGTAATAAAACAATACAACATTAATCGTTTGGTATAAAAACAATATAAAAGCTAATAAATGACAAAAAAATCAACTAACAAACAACAAACAATATTCATGTGGCGCTCATGGAGCGAAACAATAAAAACTCTTGAAACCTAAATCAAAAGTAGCAAAATAAAGAGAGAATTTTCGAAGAAAAACAATCTCATCTTCTAATATATTTTTGCATTCATGAGTTTAAGTGAATATGTAATTATGGAATTTCTTATAAAATGTAAATTGCACTTCTACAATTAGGACGATTAAAAAGAGAGCAATTAATAATTATTTGAAATAGATAATCTCCTTTAAGGGATTGAAACGTGTACCCACCAGATTCATGAATGTGTGAATCCACTTGACAAAATAATAGGAGTATATAAAATTAATAGTGGGAGGAATTGGGACGTTTTATTTACCTATTTAGTAGAAAAATGTAGCTCCAAAATTGTAGATGTCACAATTAGGTATACATAACATCACAAAATAAATGTTGGCTTCCTTCCCTAACTGATCAAGACTTTGTTCAAATTTTTTTTTGCGTAAGTTATATATATGAAAACGTTTAACACGTATTGTTAAAAGCAGATGTAACAAAGAAATCAATAGTATTATTACTATAATTAACTAGTGACCTATTAAATTTTGTAATTAGTATAATGAGAAATAACGTGAACCGGTCACCTAAATCACAAAGACAATTTGCGATTCTTTTTTACCTGATGTGGACCATTAGTTTCACCAAATCATAACGTTCTACTACTAACTATCTTACAAATTATAATATGGTATATAGTAGTACACATTTTTTCAAAATTGGATCATACAGTATATTCTACTCCAATATTGTTAGATTCATGTCTTGTGTATTGTTATTTTGAATATATATATAGTGGAGATTTTGTTTTGATAGGATTGTGTTACAAGTTTTAGTTAGTTGTATTTTCTTAATTGCAATTATTGTTGACTAAATTTTGATTTTGTTTACGAGTTTGATTCTTAACGGTTGAACTCCTATTCATTATACTGTATTTGTTAGTTTGAGATTTATAATTTAAAAAAGTAAAAAAAATATTATTAGTGTGAAGCCATCATCAACGCACATAACTATTTATGAATCACACAACACTTATCACCTAAATACTTACGAAATAACACTCACAACTCAAGATCCTTACAGTTTAGCTATAAATCCAAACCTTTCTAAGTCCTGCAATCATCTTCTTGTATACTTGTAGCTGTAGTTGGTCATATTTCATACAAGGCTTTCTACAACACTTTATACATGATGCTTCTACTCGTGTCCCGCATTTCCGTTGGATCTGATCTCGGACATGTTCCGTGCCCCTAGAACGTGACCCCGGTGTTGCAGATGACCCAAGTTGAGTGTATCTATTATTAATTTGAATTGAATATAATTAAGTTGCTGTTTGTACTGATGTTGACTACATAACGATGAAGTGAATGCATTTTATAATTTATACATAAGAGCCTAAGATGATGAAGTGGTGATAATTTACCAATCATAAATCAAAATATTAAGTGTGACATAGTATATAGCAGTCCTGCAAATCCCTTTCTTGAAAATGTATATAACCGGTCACTAAAGTATTATTCACTCTACTTATAGTTAAACATTTAGTCTTTAATTGATTAAATCAAGTTTATTAATGTAGCTTTATTTGTAAAGATTGATTTTTTACACTTTTATTTAGGTCAATACCAATGACGTGACCTTTTAATTTAGTGAAAACTAGAAGCGTATATGCACACGCTTAATTAATGTTTATGAATTAAAGTACAACACAATTCCACACAAGAGAAATTATTATAGGCTTACTATATCAATTATTATACATTCATATAGGGGATGTTTGATTAAGGATACAACACCAAGAGACGTTAATGCCAATTTGAAAACAAAGATGCCCAAATTTTTCTTAAATCACGGTTGGCATTAACTACTATTAGCAATTTAGCATAATAATATGATATTCTTACTTTTAATAAACAATTTAATATATTTGAGAGTATATAAGATAAATAAAATAATTTTATAGTAGTATCTAATATTCTTCAAAGTTGTGATAAAATTAATCTATTATGATAGTATATAGTTATCCCACAAAAGTATACACACTTAGTTGAGCACGAGTTTTAATGCACAACTGGTAAAATAAAAAAGACATAAAACGAAAAAGTAACTGAAGTAGTGTCACTGAAGAACATGTTTGCCACTTAGAGCATCTCCAATGCTGGCGGACGTCAAATAGCCGTCAAATAGCCTTCACACTGCCACATCATCAGCACTACAATTCTCCTGCCACATCAGCTTGCCACATCAACTGGACATCAAATAGCCATCAAATAGCCTTCACACTACCTATCCACATCACTAATAACAATTATATAATTTAATTTACAATTGTATCAACATACATAATTTAATTTACGAGACAAATACGGAAAATTCGAATAATAATATTAAAATTTAAAAAGTACATTACTTTTAAAAAAAAGTACAACAATTTAAAAAAATTACAAAAAGTAAAAAGTACATTAATTTAAAAAAGTAAAACAAAATCACTCATCGCCGCCGTCCTCGTCTCCGTCGTCGCCCAACGCTTCTTCACTGCCGTCGCCGCCGCCTCCGTCGCCACCTACGCCGCGGCTATTCCCGCCGGTGTCCCTCCTCATCGCCTCCAGTTCTTCACGCTGGCTCTGGAGCAATACGCGAAGAAAATCCTTCACCTCGGGGTCCACCGCCGCTTGGAAGTCGGCTAAGGTCTTCACCATTTGAGCGCGCGTTTGTTGGCGCGCGAAGAATTTGAGCTCCTCGGTAGACCTGCCGAGGGGGGATGCCGAATGGACATCCTGGGAACTCGGTGTGCCCCCCCTCGCAACCTGCTGCGCCCGCCTTTGCCCAACCGGGCGAGGTCGGCGACCGAACGACCGAGGAGTCGGGACCTCCTGGGCCGTCTCGGGGAGGTCTGACGAACCACCGCTGCTGCCGCTATAATCTCCGGTATAGTTCAGTCTCTGCCTCTTCGGCCAGCCAGCGTCGACGCCTGCCCGGAATTTCTCCGACTCGTTGAGCACAACGTAGCAGTTCCAGTAGGTGAACTCATAGTACTTCTTATCCGGATCGGGGTAGGCTCTTTCCGCAATCCTCCTGCAGTCTTCCTCTGTTTGGCCACTGGTCTGCATGCGGAGGGCGTTGGCGTACAAACCCGAAAATCGAGAGACGCCAGCCCTGATTCGGTCCCAGCACTTCCGGACCTCCTCCCCGGTGCACGGTCTCCCTTCAGGGCAAAATGCCCTGTAGGCTGCAGCTATCTTCGCCCACAAGTTGACGATCCTCTGGTTGTTTGAAACGAGAGGATCGTCGCAAACACTCACCCACGCCTTGGCAACCGCAACGTTCTCCGCGTCCGTCCACTTCCTCCGGCCCCGGATTTCGGCGCGGGGCTGCGACGACTCGCCGACCTTCTTCGCCTTGCCCTTCTTCTTACCCCGCCCTACTCCCTGGCTTTGAATGAGAGTTTCAGAAACGTCGTTAATATCAAAACCCAAGTCCGCTAAGGAGAAGGTCTCCGAATACTGTGCATCCGTTGGGGTCGATGTGTGCGAAGAACCGGTGGAAAAATCAAAAGTCGGCCGATAGGCGTTGTCCCCCCCGTGCGTCGCCTGCGACTGTGGAATCATATGTTGCGCCGGTGGCATCATCTGCTGCGCCGGTGGCTGCATGCCGGGTGCCCACCCCGGCATCATCTGCATAGGGGGCTGCATGCCGGGTGCCCACCCCGGAATCATCTGCTGCCACGGGTACACGTTGTAGTACCCGCTCATTGGAGGCCAACCACCTCCCCCAGGAGCCGGGGAAGTATGGGACCCTGCCCCGGGAGTCGGGGGCGTCTGAGACCCTACACCGGGAGCCGGGGGAGTCTGAGACCATCCCCCGGGATTAACTGGAGTACCTTCGTAGTTGTTCTCCATTGCTCGTTATTGATCTTGTACAGAAAGTAAGGTAGAGAGAGAGTACTCGTTAAAACAAGTGGTGCGAATGAAAATGAGGTTCAACGCGCGTATATATTGTGTTTTGCGAAAAAAAAAAAAAAAAATATTTAAATACGACGCCGGTTTGGCGCCGATCCGGGAGCCACAATGGCGCCCGTGAGGATCGGCGTGGGAACCGGCGTCAGCGCGGGAATCGGCATGGCGACGCCGATTTTGACGCCGATTTCGCCCACGCCGGTTCCAATGGTTCGGCGTCAAACCGGCGTGGGCGAAAAATCGGCGCTCCGGTGGTGACGCCGACCATTGGAGATGCTCTTAATTGCCCTGCTAAAAAAGAAAAGTTTGGACGTCACCTCCTAAGTCTATGAATCAAGTCTCCATTGATTTTTTATTTTTAAAAGTAACTTTCTTTCTAAGGTATCTTATGAATCATGAATAACACAAAATATGAATGTCAATCCAACTTGTATAATGGTACGTCCATGCAAATTTATTATTTAATTCAATCAATATTACGTTGTCTTATTTTTTTGTTAAAAGACATAAATAATTAATTACTTGGGGGGGGGGGGGGGCGTGCTGCCTTCGATTTATTACACAAGTGCATCATAACACAATGAATAATGATTTATTTAGGAAAAAAACAATTTTTTTCCTCTGTCACCAACATTGCCTTACGCAATTCACCAAAACTTTGGAGAACGGCTTTGTTTTCCTTTTTTTGTCTTTTAAGAATTATTGGAAATATTTTTATTCCAATATATCAAGTAACTAGTTTTTAAAAATCAAACAACATCCCCAAAAAATTAGATATTTATAATTTCCTGTTAAACTAAAGACACGATTACAAGTTGAATATGCAATTGTTTCTTAATAATATTAAGTGCACAACTAAAAAATTAGGTGTTCCAAAAAATAACAAAGTAATGTATGATTAATAAGATATTCGTTTCGATAAGACAAAAGTCTCTTCATCAATTAAGTGTACACTCGTGTACATAAGTTTTTTCCTTCGAAAAATTAATTTCTTAATGGAAAAAATAGTGGTGGATCTACTAATCTATAATTAAATTTCAAAAATTTGGCACTATTGTAAGCCTTGGAATCATGAGTAATGACTAGTCTTACCTAAGTACATTGATTAATTTTAAAAATATGCAAAACTAAAAATCAAGCCATTTGAAAGTTGGTATCTATACTGATATTAGAATAAAAATAGTATACTACTGTAAAACAATACTCCAGGGGTAATAAAAATAGTATACTACTGTAAAATAATACTCTAGGAGTGTTCGGTTTACAAGATTGTATCTCGGGATTAAATAATTATGGGATAATTAGTCATAGCTAACTCTCTCTAACTAAAATAATCTCACAACTCAATCTCAGATCATATCTTGATACTATTTTATCTAAGACCCCGAACACCACCCAAATGTACGTGAATAACTGTGACCTCATATTTGCTAGGTAAATTTTGTTTTTGGTGATGTGTAATAATCTAGAGAATCTTGGACAAGGCATTGACGAATTTTAGGGTATTAAAGTCTTTATTATTATCGTCCAATCAAATAAAGCATACTAGTAAATTAGAAAATCAGTAAAATTAAGTAGGAAACCATTTGTTTCTGTATGTGTACTAGTCCTATATATAGGGATGAATGAATCCACCATGCAAGGATAGTTTTCTCATTTCTCTAAAAGCCTACTTTGTTTTCTTCTTCTTGTGTGAGAGAGAGAGAATGGGTAGAGGCAGAGCCCCGTGTTGCGATAAGACGAAGGTGAGGACCGGTCCATGGAGCCCGGCTGAGGATTTGAGGCTTATGAATTTCATTGGGAAACACGGCCACAGTAACTGGCGCGCTCTCCCTAAACAAGCCGGTAATCATCCTCGTCTCCATCCCCATCCTCGTCCTCATGATCATATATTCATAAATATTTTACTTAGAGTTATGATCCAACCAATAGATTAATTTCAGTATCATGCTAATTAGTATTTTTTGGAGAGGATGTGATTTCATTAATTCTTGTATTTTGAATTGAGAACAATGTAAACATGAATTGAATATGTTTGACATTCCAATTCTGTTAGACAGATTAGATGAAAAAGTTGGGATTAAACTAAGAATTAGTTTTATGAAGAGGTAGGCAGCTAGTTGGCTACTGGTAAATTAATCAAGGGAAATAATTAAATTAATTAGAGAGGTTGTTGGGTGATTAATTTAATTATATATATATATGGTGTGTAGGTCTATTGCGATGTGGAAAGAGCTGCCGATTGAGGTGGATTAATTACCTAAGACCTGACGTCAAACGAGGCAACTTCACACCAGATGAAGAAAATACAATCATCCAACTCCATAATTCTATTGGAAACAAGTACTATTGATAGTAACTCACTAACCGTCGTCGTAATATTCCATTTTGGATTGTCCCATGTTACTTGAGTCAAGTCATTTCCCTTATACTTACCTTGATCCCTCCTCATCTATCGCCTACTTTATATTTTTTGTATTTAACTATTGAACACAATTTTATTAAATCTCATGTCCAAAAGAAACGACTTAAGTAACATGGGACAGATACATAGTCTACAATTTATTGTAATCTAACAACCTAGGATGATGATGAACAGGTGGTCCAAGATCGCGTCTTGTCTGCCGGGAAGAACAGACAACGAGATAAAGAACGTGTGGAACACGCACTTAAAGAAAAGAGTCGATAAGAAAACCGATGATCAGGAAAATTCCATCACCACCGCCGCCACCACCACCAAACTACCTCCACTCTCCAAAGAGTCTCCATCATCTTCTTGTATGTCCGATCCGAAACAACCGGAAACGGGCGGAGGAGACGACGACCTCTGGCACGTGCTGGACTCACTGGACCCCATACAATTACACCCCACCAAAGAGGATGGTGGAGGGAATGAGCTTGTCCAAGAAGTAGAAATTGGGAAGTGGTTGAGAATCTTGGAGAATGAACTTGGACTAGCTGCTCATCAACCTGAATCTGCAACTGATCTCGGAATCTACAACTCAACCTATCTACCAAATTTGGACAGTTTCACTTTTTAACGACATTTCTCCTTTGTTTTGGTTGCGCTAATTTCCAACCAACGCAAGTTCAAATTTTAGTCTTTTTTCTAAAACTAGTTAGGTGACATACTATTTAGTTTCATCAAATTTGTATCCAATTCTAATTTGATGATGTGATGATATTGAAATGAAATTTAAAGTATATAAAGTATCCAATGAAATTTTTTCCTTATACTAATATCGTATTATTAATGTTTTAACAAAAGAGAAATATTACCATTAAATATTACTCCTAGTAAGCATGTGTTCATTGTTTGATTACGACTGTATAATTTCAGACTCTGCACTTGTCCCACTAAACAAATTCAATGAACTAGGGCTGTCAATGAACTGAGCTATTCGGGGGATATTCGAGGCTCAGTTCGAAAAAAGCTCGCTCGAAGCTTGATTGAACAATAAACGAGCTGAGCTCGAGCGTGACTTTGAGCTAGATAGTTTTTATTGAGCTAAGCTCGAGCTGCTAGGTTTGTTGGGCTCGCGAGCAATGTTTGGATTCGATTATACATGAACATGTTCGCAAACCTGCTAATCGAACCAGTTAGAGCATCCACTACACCGTCCCCCCACCGTCCCTTAAACTACTATTTGAGGGTTCCACTGTACTTTATTCCTCCATCCCTTAACTAAGGGACGGAACCTGCAACGCTCCGTCCCTTATTCCGTCCCTTAAATTACTATTCATTCATCTTGAGTTGTTATATAAAAATTTGAAAGGAAATTGAGATGATAGGAAGAATAGATGTGTAGTTGTGTGTGAAATGAGGATGAGTTTAGGAGTATTTATAGAGTAAAATAATTAATTAAAAAAACGGTATTATTACCGTTAGAATTTTTTTTCCTTTTATTTTTATTTTTATTTTTTTAAAAAATCAAATTTTGTAAAAAAAATATTTATTGCGTCAGCACGTGACGACGCCCACTCGCAGGCCGGCGAGTGGGCGTCACGCACGACGCCGGGTCGCGCCACGTCGCCTAGGCGCGTGGCGAGACGGCTCATCGCTTGTCTCGGCGACACGGGACGCGGGACGGGACGGGACGGCGAGCTGCAACGCGTCGCGGGACGCCGGCGCGACGCGTAGTTTAATAAACCTAAAACCGAGCCAATATATTAACATTCATGAATCAAGCGCAAGAAATATGTTGATCAAGGATTCAAGATCATATATTGAATTTTTCAGACTTTCACAAACTTTTAACGAATTCGAACTCGGACATGTATACTCCTTTCGTTTTCTAAAATTATACTTTTGGGACGACACGAGTTTTAATGCACAATTAATAAAACATGAGAAAAATATGAAGAACAAATAATTGGAGTATAGTTAATGGAGAATGAGATTCGCCTTATTAGAAAAAAACATCCCAAAAATAAAAATAAATTATTTTCATCCTCATTGCACACACAAACACACATGTATTCTTCTGAAATCATCTCCCTTTCAACTCCAATTTTCATCTCAAATCAACTCTTTTATTCTTCCCCCAAAGTTAATCGATCTAATGGATCCATATGAGCAAATGCGTCGAATAATGGAAGAATCACTTGAAGAAGATCGATGCCGGGAGGCGGAGGAAGCCGTGCCGCCCCAAAGACGCTCCCGGACTTACATCCATCGTAACCGGGAGGAAGCCGCCGCAAGGTTAGTCCGCGACTACTTTTGCGATAACCCGGTATGGGGAGATACCTACTTCCGTCGCGGTTTCCGCATGCGGAAACCGCTATTTCTCTTCATCGCAAATACATTGGCAGCCCGGGAAGAGTTCTTCCAAGAAAGGTTCGACGCTGTCGGCCGTCCCAGCCACACGACGCTGCAGAAATGTACTGCCCAATCCGTCAACTTGCGACTGGACAAACGGCGGATGTGTTCGACGAATATCTCCACATTGGAGAAAGCACTAGGAGAATGTGTTTGATCCAATTCTGCAAAGGCGTCCGGGCAGCCTTCACCGACGAATTTCTCTGGAGGCCAAGCACGAAAGATTGTCAGTTTCTATTCCACCTTCACGAAGAAGTGCACGGATTCCCCGGGATGCTTGGCAGCGTCGATTGCATGCACTGGCAATGGAAGAATTGCCCGGTGGCGTGGAGGGGGTCGTACACGAGCGGCCACAAAAGCACCCACCCCACCATTATACTCGAGGTCGTCGCTGACTACCGGCTATGGATCTGGCATGCGTACTTCGGGGTCCCCGGCTCGAACAACGACATAAACGTGCTCCACCAATCCGACCTCTTCGCCGAAGTTTTGGATGGTAAAGTGTCGGCCATCAACTTCACCGCTAACAAACGGTGCTATAAAATGGGGTACTATCTTACCGACGGCATCTACCCGAAGTGGCCAACCTTCGTGAAGACGTGCCCCAGGCCCGTGAACGCAAAGCAGACTCTTTTTGCACAGAAGCAGGAGGCTGCTCGGAAGGATGTGGAGGGGGCGTTCGGGGTTCTCCAAGCGTGCTTCAACATTATCAAAGCCCCGGCTCGTACGTGGTTCATGGAGAGCATGGTCGACATCATGTATACGTGCATAATCTTGCACAACATGATTGTCCAAGACGAAGGACCAGAGGCGGGAAATTGGTTCGACCCTGAAGCCCCCGGAAGCTCAACCGCAAGTAGTCCGCCTCGAAGTGGAGTGCATCCGTCTATACAAGAACAATTGTCTATTCGTGCAATGACTCGTGACCCTACCGCCCACGCCCAACTCCAAGATGATCTAATGGAGCACATCTGGGCAAAATTTGGCGGAGGAAATTATTACATTATGTATTTTTAATTTTTTTAGGATTTTATGAATTTTATGTTGTAATTTTATTTTATTTAATGAAGTGTGTTTTTATTAATTGAATTTGTTGGAAATAAAAATAAAATATGAAATTGAATGAATAGTAATTTAAGAGACGGTTAAGGGACGGATAAGAGATGGAGGGTTGCAGGTTCTGTCATTTAGTTAAGAGATGTAGTAAAAAAGTACAGTGGGGCCCAAAAATAGTAATTTAAGAGACGGTTAAGGGACGGATAAGAGACAACGTTGTAGATGGCCTAATATAACTTTGAAAAATAATTAGATTAGTTACATCCTAAGTAATTAAAAAATGCAGAAAAACTCACCCCGGCCCCGTCGCGTCCCTCCTCGCCCGCGACGCCTCGGGCGGCGCGGCGCATTCCCAACCACCCATTGCAGATGGTATTGTTCTTGTTGGAATAAGGAAATCAATTAATTGGAGAACAAGAAGGCAAGTGATGAAGATATGGCAAGAATAAAGAAGGAAATCAATGAAGATTATGGAAAATCAAATAAAAAGGATATTAGTATAATTAGAATATATTTTCCATGTTTAGCTAGAATTAGAGTCTATATATAGTTGTGTAACCATGGAGAGAATATAATTGAAGTCATTCACAATGTAGTCTTTAAAGTTCTTCCCGTCTTTTACTTTCCACAATAATCTTTTATTTTCCGCATTATATTTTCTAACATGGTATCAGAGCAGGTTCGATCATACGGATCGACACTGTCTCTATATATATATATATAAAAAAACCCAAAAAAACCCCCAAAAAAATCTCCTCTCTCACAATCGATCAAATTCTAAGAGATGGGTCGCAGCAAACTGAAGATGGAGATGATTGAGGAGGAGAAATCAAGAATCCTTACTATGAAGAAGCGAAAGAAAGGGCTAATCAAGAAACTCCACCAACTCACCACGCTCTGCGACATCCCCGCATGCATGATCTTCCACGACCCCACCACCAATTCCACCTCAGCCTGGCCGGAGGAGGATCCTGACCAGGTCCGCAGCCTCATCGAAGCCTACAAGGCCAAGAAAAATGACCCCAGTGGCGGAGTAAGGGAGTACTTGCTGTCGAATTTCTTCGACCAGCGGCAGGGGCAAGCCGAGGAGGAGCTCGAGAAGCTGCGGAAGAATAATGTGGAGGGCATGTTTCCGACGTGGGATGATCGCCTCAACTTCATGGATGAGGCCCAGTTGAGGGAATTGGCTGCCACGGTGCGCGGCAAGGCCGAGAACCACAACCAGCAGAGGAGGAAAGAAAGAAAGCATTGTGGCGAAGGAGGTGGAGCCAGTAGTAAGGCCGCAATGGCTGATAGAGAAGCGTTGATCGGCTCAAGAAGCCAATCACGGAGGAACGGAGCAAAGGCTCCATGGAGTTCAGCGATTACTCACTGATTTGGAGGTGGCAGCGAGCCATAGATCCGTAGATAAAATCTGAATTCAAGGTTTGTCCGGCCGAGGGGGAGAGGAAGAATGCGACCGAACAACTCCTTTCCAAATCGATGATGGACGTGAAGGCCAAAGAAGACCGATTTGATATTGCCGGAATGGCCTGAGAGAAGGTCTCCATTTCCTGCAGCAGTGCCTCCGGAAAAGGAGACAAAGAAGTTGATAAATTATCCGGCCTAGGGGGAGAGATGGCCACAACCAAAGAATGACTATCAGACCAAAGGAAAAGATGACGAGTTATCCGGCTGAGAGGGCGAGATATTGATCAACCGAATGACTCGTCTTCCAAGCAGAACCACCAGTGGAGAGAATACTGCTGGAAAAGAGCTGAATCCCAGACACAACCGTATGATAATCGATCACTGCTGCAAAGGTAGCCGTGCCGGAGATGGACAGAAGATGGCTGGCCCCGTCGAGAGAGAAGAAGCTACTGCCGGAGGACATGTTATCTGAAAAAAAAAACCAAAATTAAGCTTTGGACTGCAAATTAAATCGAGTCAAAGTTTTGGCTCCTAGACAAGAGCAAAAACTGTCTAGATTAGCTCCTCGACAAGAGTCAAAACTGTTAGAATTAGCTCCTAGATACGAGCTAAAATTGTCTGATGGCTCCTTGATATGAGTTAAAACTGTCTAAGATGGCTCCTAGATACGAGCTAAAACTATCTAAGTTGACTCCTTGATATGAGTTAAAACTATCTAAGATGGCTCCTAGATACGAGCAAAAACTATCTAAGATAGCTCCTAAATATGAGTAAAAACTGTTTAGACAAGCTCCTTGACACGAGTTAAAACTGCCAACAGAAAATTGAAGAGCTCATTGACACGAGTTAAAACCGTCAACAGAAAATTGAAGAATTCATTGAAACGAGTCTAAACTTTCAATGATGAATGAAGAGCTCCTTGAAACGAGTCTAAACTTTCAATAACTCTTTGATACGAGCCTAAACAATCAATGATGAATTGAAGAAGCTCTATGATACGAGCATAAACTATCAATGGAAATTGAAGAACTCTTAAATACGAGTATAAACTATTTATCAAATTAAAGATCGTGCAAGTTAAGTGTCGAAAAACTCGATACTTAACTTGAGGGGGAGTGTTGGAATAAGGAAATCAATTAATTGGAGAACAAGAAGGCAAGTGATGAAGATATGGCAAGAATAAAGAAGGAAATCAATGAAGATTATGAAAAATCAAATAAAAAGGATATTAGTATAATTAGAATATATTTTTCATGTTTAGCTAGAATTAGAGTCTATATATAGTTGTGTAACCATGGAGAGAATAGAATTGAAGTCATTCACAATGTAGTCTTTAAAGTTCTTCCCGTCTTTTACTTTCCGCAATAATCTTTTATTTTCCGCATTATATTTCTAATAGTTCTAATTTGATTTTGAGCAGAGGCGATTAGGTTTCGTTTCGTTTGAGAGGCAAATCAGTCTATCTTCAACGAATGGGTAAATTCAAAGATGACAAGAGCTCGTCTTCTTCTCCTCGAGGTGCTTTTTTCCGTTTAATAGTTCATTTTGTTGTGAGCGTGGAGTAGGAATTGTGGAGTAGAGGATCCGCTCTGAGAGATTTTGAGACTTCGGATTATTGTGCAGATGAATCGATGAGCAAAAGTCGTAGATCTCATAGATCTTTCGAGCACCATTCCTGTAAAGGTGTTTGCTCATCCTAATTTAAAGTTCGATTTCGATGAGAATTTTCACTCTTCAAATCTAAGCTTATTCAAAGTTTAATTTCGATTGTTTATTTGTTAAGAATTTTCACTCTTCTTCAGATCTAAGCTTATTCAAAGTTCGATTTCGATTGGTTAATTGTTGAGAATTTGGATGATATTCGCCAAAAGGCGAAGGATGCTTTCTTTGGCCACAAAGGAAGGATGTTCGAGTACGAGGATGTCTGGGAAGCAACCCCAAGCTTTTCAGCGGTTCCGAGGCTTCTAGTGTCCCGAAGAGAGCCTGGGTCTCCACCTCCGGACAGGACTCTGTGAGTGGTGCCTCCATCGATCTTGATACTGCAATGGAGGAGACGTCGGAGAGGCGACCAATGGACACTAAAGCGGCCAAGAGGAAGGGGAAGGCTGTGGTGGCTCCAAGCATTGCACTCGCTCAAGACCCTCAACTCGATGAGTACTCTGCTAGAATGGAAAAGCTAAAAAACGCAATACTGAACAAAAAGATGCTAGCACGAGATATGTCGTCTATGAGCTAAAAGTATAGGAAATGGCATCAAGAGCTGCTTGATTTAGTTAGAAGCCAAGTAATTCAGAAGTAATTTATGATTTTAAACTTCCAGTAAGTTCCCATGCCAACCTCTGTAGCTAATGTTCTTGTCTCATGAAGTTCACAAGATATTCTCCTAATCATTGAGTAATGTTCAAAATGTTACTACTTTCTGCAATGATCTTGATTGTGCCTTAGTTGCTCGTTGATTAGGTGTATCCTAGTAAAGTTAATATATTCATCATCAAATGAGATACATTTAAATGCTGCATAAGTAGTGCATTTTTCTGTTCTCATCTGTTTATGCATTGTTTTGTTCTTTTCTTGGAACTGTATTTATTGCATTGTTAGAGCATCCGCAGCGGTGAATGGACACGCGTCCGTCCGTCTGTGCCAGCGGCGCGGCACCGCTGCGCTCTTGCCGCTGGCGCGGCGCTGCTCGATGCATCGAACACGTCTGTGCCAGCGAGCAGCTGACGTGGCGCGTTCTGATTGGCCAACGGCATTTCCGTTGGAAATTCATTTTTTTAAAAAATCGAAAATAATACAAAAAATTAAAAAAAAAAAATCAGATTCCCAAAAATATGGCCGTTTTTACCGTTTTTCTGGATTTTTTTATTTTTTATTCCCAAAATCATCTATAAATACAGACATTTATCATCCATTTTTTGCATCAAATCACCTCTCATTCATCTCTCATTCATATTTTTTCATACAACTTATCTACATCTTCCTCTCTCACTCAAACCCTCTCAAATGGATTTCACCAATCTCATTGCGGAAGCGGAGCGCGAAGAACAAGAATACTATGATCGTGCCGCCTATGAAGCTTATGTCACCGCGAATACCTCCGCCCCTCCTCCTCGACCAACTAGATCAACTCGCCGCTACATCCATCGTGACCGAGAGGGAGCCAACGAAAGGCTCGTTGCCGACTATTTTTCCGACCAGCCGCGGTTTCCAGAAGATTACTTTCGGCGCCGTTTTCGCATGTCAAAACGCTTGTTTATGCGTATTGTCAACACATTATCCGGCCGTGTTGAATACTTTCAAACAAGTACAGACGCAACCGGTCGGCAAAGTCTCTCGGTGTTGCAGAAGTGTACGTGTGCCATCCGACAACTTGCTACTAGGCAAACGGCTGACCTCTTTAACGAGTATTTGCATGTCGGTGAATCAACTGGAATAATTTACCTTAAAAATTTTTGCGACGGCGTTCATTCAACTTCCGGTGAGGAATTCCTTCGGGCACCCACCACCGATGATTGCCAACGGTTACTTCGTCTTCATGAAACAGTCCATGGTTTTTCCGGTATGCTTGGCAGCATTAGAAGTGGAAGAATTGCCCGACTGCTTGGAGGAGGCAACACTTAAGTGGCCACAAAGGCGGCGGCCCAACACTTATCCTTGAAGCGGTCGCCGACTACCGCCTATGGATTTGGCATGTATATTTTGGTATTGCCGAATCCAACAACAACTTGAACGTGTTCTATTTTCACCACTCTTCAATGATGTTTTGAATGGTGTAGCACCGGCGATCAACTTCACCGTCAACGAAAATGCATACAACATGGGTTACTATCTCGCCGATGGTATCTACCCAATGTGGTCGACTTTCGTGAAGACGCTCAGCAACCTGCAAGACCCGAGACGGGTTCTTTTTGAGCAGCGTCAAGAGTCCGCTCGGAAAGACGTCGAAAGAGCTTTTGGGGTCCTTCAAGCCCGATTCAACATTGTGAATGCCCCGTCTCGACTGTGGTACGTGAAAAATATCACCGACATCATGTACACGTGTATTATCTTGCACAACATGATTATAGCTGACGAAGGACCGATGGCGGCTAGCTTTTACGACGAGGATGAAGCCGGAAGCTCAACCACGAGGTCTTCCAGAAGCCGAGGTGTGCATACGACGGTGGGCGAGAGGATCGAAACAAGGAACACAATGCGCGATACCCGAGCCCACATTGAGCTACAAGAAGACCTAATCAAACACATTTGGGTAAAATTCAGCCACGAGTAGTGGGTTTTTTTAATTTTATGAATTTAATTATGTAATTTTTAATTTTTAGGATCTTAATTATGTATTTTTTAATTTTTAGGATTTTAATTATGTAATTTTTTTTTTTTAATTTGTAATAGCAGTCTGGATATTTTAATGCATTTTAATTTTGTGGAAATGTTTTTATTTAAATTGAATAATAGAATGGTGGGACCCTTGAGCTTGTCCTTGCGGAAGAGCATGAATGTGGGTGTTGTGCTCTTTCTTAAGAGCAGGGAGTACGAGCACCCACAACCGTGCTCTTGCTAACGAGCACGGTTGTGGGCCCAACCCCACTTTTTGTGCCTGCTCTTAGGCAAGAGCACAACACCCACAGTCGTGCTCTTCCGCAAGGACGAGCACAAGGGTCCCACTATTCTATTATTCAATTTAAATAAAAACATTTCCGTAATATTAAAATTCATTAAAAAATCAAAATAATATTACAAATTACAAATAAAATAAAATTACATAATTAAAATCCTAAAAAATAAAAATTACATAATTAAAATCCTAAAAATTACATAATTAAACTCCTACAAATTACATAATTAAACTCCTAAAATTACATAATTAAAGACTAAAAATACCCCTGTGGTAGACTATTCATCCAGCGGCACTACCCCCAATTATTTTTGGAGACCCAATATCATGGCCTCATGCGATCGAAGTTGCGCGAGAGTCATAGTTGACCTATCGGCCATATTGAGTTGGGCCAAAATCGCCCACAACGAGTTGGTGGGGGGTGGAGGTGGCGCATAGGAAACGGGAATGGGAGCGGGTTCGGGAGCATCGCCGGATGGAGTCTCCACGCGACGGCGGTTGGCCGCCGCCTTCTTCCTTCCTTGCGGTTGATGTTGGGAACCGCTCGGGCCAGCATCGGGGCTACCCAAGTTAGCTCCGGCAAGTTGGCTAGCCACGTCTTTGGAGCCGGCGTCGGATAGGGATACCAACCTTGACCGTTTGGAGGAGCCGCTAGAAGAGGATGTTACGCCTCCCCTTTACTTCGGATGCGACCGCGTCTCCTGCCAAATGTTGAGGTACTTGAACGGCTTGTAGTTGCGCACCATACTCTCGTTGCGCTCGACCTTGCTTCTGCCGCTCCCCGCCGACTGCTCTTCCTGGAGGTAATATCCCTGGAACTTTTGGATTTCTTCGTTGGCTCTGTATATGGCGTTGCGCACCATACTCTCGTTGCGCTCGATTGTTCCCGCCGGCCGGTTTTCATTGTACCGGCGACAGATGTGCCACCAATAATGATCGCCGGATTGGTTCGTGCCAACCTCCGGATCTTCGGAGATTGACAAGAACGCCTTGAACAATTGCTCCATCTCCGCCGGAGTGTAGGAGTATAGTGTAGGAGTAAGTTATAGTATAGGAGTAAGTTATACTTTGAACAATTGCTCATATAGTGGAGGAGTAAGTTATACTTTGATAGAATTCCCATTAACTCCTCTGTGTTTTAAAAGCATCTTGGAGTTGTATTTTTGGAGTAGTTTTAAAAAGTTATTGAGATAGTAATTGGTTAATTGCAAAAGAATAGACATGGGGGCGGGGGCCACACCAATATAAAACATTCCAAATATTGTGGTTTGCCTCAAGTCAATGTGCACTCTGTAATTTCATGGTAGGTATGCATATGCCCAATATATATAAAAAGTGATGCCTCCAGGCTCCAATATTAGAAATCAGAAAGAGAAGCGAATAGCGTTTATTTTTTATTATTTATTTTATAATAAACCACCACAAATATGGAATATCTAATCCTAATCAGTAATCATTCGTGCAGAGGCTTTTGAGTATGAAGAGCGCTGTGAGAATATGTGGTAAATTATTAGTAAAGCTTTTTTACATTGAATACTCCATATTGGTGTTGTACGCCTTGTTTGAGATGCAAGACTATCTCACTGAAGTTTGGGGGCTAAGTTTCACCCACGCTGCTGGAATCCTCAACGTCTGGAACGGTATCTGTTTGCTTCTCCAACCTCTCTTCCTCTATGCTCGTGCTCTGCAGCTCATCCTACACTCTGGTGAGAACCTTAAAGAGGACCGGATAGAAAACATGGCAAGCATGTTCTCCTGCCTTATGATACCAATGTGGCGGAGTCCGATGAAGAAGGCACAAGCACTGAAACTACTAATCCGAAGGAGGTGAAGAGACGGTTCAGTGAGATCTTTAGCGGGCTGGACTTCATGTGGTTTTTGTTGTGGGCCGGGAAACTAACCAGCTGCTTCCACTTCCACCCGACTCAGTGCAACCATCCCTGCTGCGCTCCTATGTGCCCCGGTGACTTCATCGCTTTAATTTGTGTATTTTACTATTATGTCTCAATTGTTTCATAAAATCTCCTTTGGGAACTAGGGGGCTGATCGTTTTATGTTAGCTGACTATTTTTTTTTCTCCTATCAATATTTATTAAAGCATTTAATAGAAATCTGTCTTTTTTAAGGTTGGTTGATCGTTATGGGTGATGTGCTTTTGATTTTTAAGTATTCTTTTGTCGTAATTTCGAGTTATTATCCAATACTTCCTTCGTCCTAATTATGCTGAATCAAAATATTTGGACACGAAAATTAAAAAATTGTGTTAAATAGTAGGAAAGATAAAGAAAGAGTAAACATGATGGAATAAAATAAGAATGAGAGGATGTTTTATCTAATTTAAAAAATGAAACTACTTTTTTTTTTCTACTCAAAATGTCAAAATAAACTATTTTTCAGAATAATAGTAGTAGTACTATACTACTCCTAGACTCCTAGTATATGAAATTAAAATAACATACAAATTCCAACTGAATCTTCCTGTTTTCTTCCTTCAGTTCATTCTACGACGATTTTATGCTGGTTAGGCACGGCAAGAAGAAGCTCTCACCTTTCAAGTTTGAGTCTTCCTTCAAATTCTCAACCACAGATTCATCAAATCCATCTCTAAAATGCAGAGAAGATCCCAACACCCACATGGTTCAATGCATCATCAGCAATCCCCATTCAGAAATTTCAGGATTTTTCCAGAAAGGCTTTTCGCTGATCACGAACGAAGCCGTGGGGAAATCACTGCATGCTGTGTGCCTCAAGGGATGGACTCATTTAAGCATCTTTCACACCAACACACTGATCAATATGTACTCGAAACTTGGTCAAATCAATTATGCCAAGAAAGTGTTCGACATAATGCCTGAAAGAAACGAAGCTTCTTGGAACAACATGATCTCTGGATTTGTGAAAGCCGGGTGGAATCAAGATGCGTGCGGACTGTTTCTTGAGATGTGTCGCCGAGGATTCGACCTGAATGGCTATAACGTTCCGAGCTTGTTGACTGCATTTAGTAGGTCGGGGGATATGTTCCTTGAAGGGCGGCAAATGCATAGCTTAGTTTTGAAGATGGGTTTGGAGAGCGATGTGTACATAGCGACTTCACTTTTGCATTTCTATGGAGGGTATGGATTTGTTTCTGATGCGGAGATGCTATTCGAAGATTTTCCTGATAGAAATGTGGTGTCTTGGACCTCTTTGATGGTTAATTGTGCAAATGGTGGATTGTTTTATAAGGTGATTGAGTTATACCGGAGGATGAAACGCGAAGGGATGAGTTGCAATCAGAATACCTTCACTACAGTTATTAGCTCTTGTGGAGCACTTGATGATGAGAATCTGGTTCATCAGGTGCTTGGTCATGTTACTAAGGCAGGCCTTGAGACCAATGTTTCTGTCGCGAATTCTCTTGTATCGGTTTTTAGTGGCTTCAGCCTGGTCGAGGTTGCCAGTTATATCTTCGACAGCATGGATGAGCTCGACACCATATCGTGGAACTCAATACTCGCGGCATTTGCTCACAATGGGCTTGCAGAAGAGTGTGTTAGATACTTCCACTTAATGCGTCTTAATCAAGGGAAAGTAGATCAAAGCACACTTTCTACAGTGTTGTCTGTGTGTGATTGTGTGGATAACTTGAGTTGGGGAAGAGGGATTCATGGTTTGCTGTTCAAGCTGGGATTGGACTATGATATCTGCTTATCGAACACTCTTCTTAATATGTATTTCGAGACAGGGCAATGGAGAGAAGCTGAGAAGTTGTTTCACAGTATGCCGCAGAAAGATTTGATCTCTTGGAATTCAATGATGTCAGGTTATGTCTTGGCCGGGAAGAACCTTGAAGCCTTGAGGGTGTTGAGAGAACTTCTCTACATGGGGAACATGACAAATTACGTTACTTTTGCTAGTGCGTTGTCTGCGTGTACAAATGCTGAATTTCTGTCTGGAGGGATAATTGTGCACGCACTTGTAGTAACATCTGGGATCCATGAGAATGAGATAGTTGGGAATGCACTAGTTACCATGTATGGGAAGTGTGGCGTGACACAAGAAGCTAGTAAGATTTTTCATTGTATGCCGGAGAAAGGATTGGTTACTTGGAATGCACTGATTGGTGGTTACGCAGAGAATAAACAAGTTGACGAGGTTATAAAAGCATATAAGTTGATGAGAGGAAGTGGTGAAGATCCAAACTACATAACCCTGATGTTAGGAGTGAAGGGCGGAAGAGAGGCAGAGAGCACGGGATATGCTCTCCAATCACACTTAATAATTTGTAAATGCAGAATAGAGAGGAACGATCACTTGATTGAATGGAATGTAAAGAAATATCAATCCTCCGCAGAGGCCTACGACCAAGTCGTCCAATACAAATGATCTCTCCAAGATATCTTGGACTCCCTAGCTTACATTTATTTATACTGTAAAATAAATACTAGAATGCATAAAATTAGGAATCCCATGATTTGCTCCATTTACTCCTTTGCAGCCTTGATTTAGGAATCCCATGATTTGCTTCCTTTACTCCTTCGCAGCCATGATTTTCTCACTTCCAGCTGACTGTCCCTTATGATCTGCTTCCTTGATCTTCTCACTTCCACTAACTGCCTTCCCACTTCCTCGGCGGCTGTAAACCTTCCAGCCGCTGGTCCTATCAACTGCCCCGGTCGTCGAAACAGCCTTGTCCGCAAGGCTGAAGAATGGAAATTGACCCTTGACATCTGCCACATCCATCCAAGTAGCTTCATCTTCCTCCAACCCGTCCCATTTGATGAGGACTTGGTCAACTGTTTCGCCCTCCCGCAGATCAGTACGCCTTGACAACACCTTCTCGGGTAGAATTGGAGGGTCAGCGCTGACGAGCCCGTCCGGCAGCGTGGCCTCCACCGGTGCATCCCCGATGGCCCGTTTGAGAAGGGAAACGTGGAATACCGGGTGGATGCGGGACGAAGCGGGAAGCTGCAAACGATAAGCTGTCGCGCCAATGCGAGCCTCGACCCGAAAGGGCCCGAAAAAACGCGGAGCTAACTTCCTGTTTCGGGCCGTGAAGAGGGTGGACTGGCGATGGGGGCGGAACCTCAAATAGACCATGTCACCCACGCTGAACTCGACATCCCGTCGCCGCTTGTTTGCTGAAGCTGTCATACGGTCTTGAGCTCGCCGGAGATGATGGCGTAGCAGTTCCAACACCTCGTCGCGAGAGCGAAGAGTGTCTATGACGGCTTGGGCTCGAATCTCCCCCGGGAGGAAGGTATGCAAGGTGGGCGGAGCTCGACCATAGACCACCTCGAAAGGAGTCATGCCCGAAGCCGAATGGGTGCTGGTGTTATAACAGTACTCTGCCCATGCTAGCCACTTATTCCACTGCTTCGGTCGGTCAGATGAAAAACAACGCAGGTACGTCTGCAAACACCGGTTCAAAACCTCCGTCTGCCCATCTGTTTCGGGGTGATAGGCGGAACTCATCTTCAATGTTGTTCCCGTGGCCCGAAACAATTCCTTCCAAAATGAGCTGAGGAAAATAGGGTCACGATCAGACACGATTGACCTTGGAACGCCATGAAGACGAACCACCTCGTGCGTGAACAGCTCCGCCACCTGCCGGGCTGTGAATGGGTGTCGAAGGCCTATGAAATGACCATACTTGGAAAGGCGGTCAATGACGACAAAAATGCAGTCAAACCCCCCTGCCTTCGGTAGACCGGAAACGAAGTCCATGCTAATATCCTCCCAAATACGGTCCGGAATTGGTAGGGGCTGCAAGAGACCGGCGGGAGACTTTGTTTCGGTTTTATGCCTCTGACACGTTGCACAAGCCGCGACGAAATTTGTGACTTGCTTCATCATTCCAGGCCAAAAAACGTTTGAAGCAACCCTGCGGTATGTTCGGTAGGCGCCAGAATGTCCACCGGTAGGCGTGATATGGAACTCTGCCAGCAGCCTCGGTATCCATGGGGAATGGGGGGGGACCACAATCCTCCCTTTGTAAAACAGAGTGCCGTGCACCAGCTCGTAATGAGGGGAGGTTGGCTGTCCGGCCTCCAGTGCAGATTTGATTTTTGATAGGGCCGGGTCCGAGGACAAAGTTGCCTGAATCGTTGACCATTCCGGCCATGACGGAGTTGAGATGGCGGAGAGTTCCAGCACGTCCTCATCTCGACGGGAGAGGGCGTCGGCCGCCCTATTCAGCTTTCCTTCCTTGTATACGATAGTGAAATCGTAACCCAATAACTTGGCCGCCCAATTTTGTTGCGCTGGAGTTGCTAGTGGATGAGCTAACAGTTGACGCAGACTGCGCTGATCCGTGTGAATGATGAAGCGGCGGCCCAACAAATAGGGGCGCCAATGGTGGATCGCGAGGACGAGGGCCATGAGCTCCTTCTCATAGGCTGATTTTGCTAAACTCCTAGGGGACAAGGTTTTGCTGAAGTAGGCCACCGGTTGACGTTCCTGCATTAATACCGCCCCTAGGCCTCGGCCCGAGGCGTCACATTCAATCACAAATTCCTTCGTGAAATCTGGCATCCGGAGTAAAGGTGCGGAAGTCAGTGCTTTTTTAAGAGCGTCGAAAGCGGAGGCTGCCGCCGTTGGCCAGATCCAAGCGGCTTTGGCGTGGGGTGTCGGTGGTTTCTTTAAGAGCTCCGTAAGGGGGGCTGCGATCTTGCCGTAGTCGCGGATAAAACGGCGATAATACCCTGTTAAGCCGAGAAATCCGCGAACACTCTTTAAAGAAGTCGGAGTCGGCCAGCGGAGGACCGCCGAGATCTTGGCGGGGTCCATTTTAACACCCTCAAGGGACACGATATGCCCAAGATACTCGACGCTGTCCCGCCCAAGAAGACACTTTTTGGAGTTGACGACGAGGGCGTGAGCGTGCAAGGCTTCAAAAACACGTCGAAGGTGGCGCATATGATCTGCCCAGGTCGTGCTATAGACGAGGATGTCGTCAAAGAAAACCAAAACGAACTTGCGTAGCGCCGGCCTGAAGATGTCGTTCATCAAGCTCTGGAATGTTGCCGGGGCGTTGGTGAGGCCGAACGGCATAACCAGGAACTCATAATGACCGGAATGTGTGCGAAACGCCGTCTTGGGCACGTCGTTAGGGGCTACCCGGATTTGGTGATAGCCGGCTTTCAGGTCGATCTTGCTGAACCACTTGGCCCCATGTAGTTCGTCAAGTAATTCCTGTATCACTGGAATAGGATATTTGTCGGGAATGGTCCGCTTGTTCAGTTCCCTGTAATCGACGCAAAATCTCCAAGAGCCATCCTTCTTACGCACAAGGAGTACCGGGCTAGAAAAAGGGCTAGTACTTGGCTGAATCACCCCGGAAGTCAACATCTCGGCGACGAGCTTCTCCATTTCATCTTTCTGTAAATGATTATACCGATATGGGCGGACAGAGACGGGGTCAGTACCTGGTCGCAGAGGTATGCGATGGTCAGTGCGGCGGCGGGGGGGTAAACCCGTGGCCTCCCGTGTGATCGAAGGGAACTCCTCTATCAGTTTCAGCAGTTGCGAATGGGCTGCCTGGGACAGGGACGAGCTGATCCCGAAAGGTTCCGCCACGACCTCTTTCTGTACCGAGTGGAGGACCCAGCAGCAGTCACCTTCCTCGAGGCAGCGGAGGTCCTGGGAGGAGCAGGCCCGCCGCATTAGAGTTGGATCGCCTTTGAGCGAAACGTGCCGGCCGTCGACTGAAAAATCCATGGAAGAGTGCTGCCAATTTGCCCAGACGTATCCGAGAGAAGCGAGCCACGATACCCCCAAAATTACGTCGATGTTCCGGAGGGGAAAGACATAGCATGAGACCACAAACTTCTCCTTCTCTAATGTAAGAAGCACGCCCCTGCAGAGCCCTGCTGCTCGTCGTGTGGTCCCGTCGCCCAACACCACCGAGTAGGGCGATGTGGGAGTAATCGGCAGCTGGAGCCGCTGGGCACACTGTTCTGAAATGAAACAGTAGTTAGCGCCGCTATCCACCATCACCTTGACCTGTTGTGAGTCGATTTCCCCAAATAATTTCATTGTATTGGTCGTGTCCAGCCCATTCAGGGATAGGACGGAGAGCTGCGGCTCCACGTTGTTGTCCACAAGTTCTGACTCCTCGGGATCTGAATCAGCGGCTGATCCTTCTTCCTCCTCGCAGATCAGGACGTTGAGCGTCTTGGGGGGGCATCTATGAGTCGGCCCGAACTTCAGGCCGCACTTGACACAGGTCCCTGCTGCTATGTGCCGCCTATACTCCTCTGGAGACACGTTCCGGAAGCGTTTGGATAGGGGTCTTGACGAGCCAGAGGAGTGAGAGGGGGATTGGGAGTACCCCTTTGAGAAAGAGCGAGCTGGCTGGTTTGCATATGTTTGTGGCTGGGTGGATGATTGGGTGGGCGCTGATCGCGGGGGCTGGGCGGATGCCATCATGTCAATGTCCAACGCCAATTCGACCGCATCCTCATACGTAGTGATTTTGGCGGCCTTCATTTGTAGGCGGACCTCAGGGCGAAGTGCCGCCATAAAAAATCCCAGGTATTGATGACACGAGATATCTGGAACCTGTGCGAGTCGCGCCTCGAAAGCAGCCACGAAGTCCGTTAGGGAGCCGGTGTGACGGACTGCGGCGAATGCTTCATATTCATTCAAAGCTCCATTGCCTCCAAAACGTTTCATCAATTCCCTTGCAAATCGAGCCCACGTCAGATCCGGGACTCGTTGTCGTAACAACTGGTACCACGGGAGGGCAGCGCCTGCCAGAGCTACCATGGCGACGCCAACCCGGTGCTCGGGAAGGGTTTCCGAGATCAGAAAAAACTGCTCTGCTCTTGCCAGCCACGCGAGGGCCTCTGAGCCGTCAAAGGTAGGCATGGGTGACGTCGATACACCACCCGCAGCTGTCGACTTTGACCCCCGATTCGCTGAGGTGGCCTCGTCCTCCGGTCCGGACTTATCCTTCAGCTTGAGTGAAGCGAACCCCGCACGCATCTCCTCGCGCATGGCGTTCAGATTAGAACGTACCTCCATTACTTGGTCGTCGGTGCGGCGGAATTGGGCATTCAGTTCAGTCACCGCCGCGTCCAACAAGAGCCTGCCCTGTTCCAGATTTTCCGCAGCCTTCTCCAATTCTTCCAGCCGCGTGTCCGATCGAGAGCTAACCATCGTTCACCGCACCAATTGTTAGGAGTGAAGGGCGGAAGAGAGGCAGAGAGCACGGGATATGCTCTCCAATCACACTTAATAATTTGTAAATGCAGAATAGAGAGGAACGATCACTTGATTGAATGGAATGTAAAGAAATATCAATCCTCCGCAGAGGCCTACGACCAAGTCGTCCAATACAAATGATCTCTCCAAGATATCTTGGACTCCCTAGCTTACATTTATTTATACTGTAAAATAAATACTAGAATGCATAAAATTAGGAATCCCATGATTTGCTCCATTTACTCCTTTGCAGCCTTGATTTAGGAATCCCATGATTTGCTTCCTTTACTCCTTCGCAGCCATGATTTTCTCACTTCCAGCTGACTGTCCCTTATGATCTGCTTCCTTGATCTTCTCACTTCCACTAACTGCCTTCCCACTTCCTCGGCGGCTGTAAACCTTCCAGCCGCTGGTCCTATCACCTGATCAATGTTCTTGGATCTTGTTGTGACCCGAGCAACCTTCTGAAGCACGGAATGCCCATGCACGCACATATATTATCTGCTGGATTTGAGTCTGATGTGTATGTAAGAAACTCACTGATCTCAATGTATGCCAACTGTGGTGATCTTAGTTCAAGTAGTTCCATATTTTGTGCTTTAATAAACAGAAACCCTGCAACTTGGAATGCTATGGTTGCTGCCAACGCTCACCACGGCCATTGGGAGGAGGCATTGAAACTTCTCCTCGACATGCAGAGGGCTGAAGTGGATTTTGATCAATTCAGTCTTTCTGCATCCCTTTCCGCTTCAGCAAACTTGGCTATCTTGGAGGATGGCCAGCATCTTCACTGTTTAGCTATCAAAATCGGTTTTGATAGCAATCATTTTGTTGCAAATGCCGTCATGGATATGTATGGAAAATGTGGAGAGCTTGATGATCTACTGAAACTGGTTCCAGAGCCAAAAACGCGGTCTAGATTATCATGGAATATACTGATATCTGCTTTTGCTAGGCATGGATGCTTCCACAGGGCCAGGGAGACCTTCCATGAAATGGTGACACATGGAGAAAAACCAGACCATGTCACCTTCGTCTCACTTCTATCTGCGTGTAGCCATGGCGGTCTTGTAGACGAGGGTCTTGAGTATTTTGCTGCAATGACCACTGATTTTGGCGTCCCGGCTGCTATAGAGCACTGTGTCTGTGTTGTTGATCTCCTCGGACGAGCAGGAAGGATTGCTGAGGCCGAAGCATTCATAGAAAAGATGCCGGTTCCACCTAATGACTTCATATGGCGATCACTGTTGGCAGCAAGCAAAACCCACGGGCATTTCGAGCTGGGAAAGAAAGCAGCTCAGCACCTCCTTGCAGCAAACCCATCTGACGACTCTGCGTACGTGCTCTACTCGAATGCGTGTGCTACATCAGGGCGATGGCAAGACGTGTTGGGACTGAGGGGGAAAATGGAGTCTCAAAATGTGAGAAAGAAGCCTGCCTATAGCTGGCTCAACGTGAGGAACAAAGTGAACACGTTTGGTGCAGGACTTGAGTCACATCCAGATTCAGAGAAGATATCTATTAAATTATTAGAGCTGAAGAAGGAAATCAAAGAAGCTGGTTATGTCCCTGACATAAGCTTTGCATTGCACGACACAGATGAGGAACAGAAGGAGGATAATCTGTGGAAACATAGCGAGAGGCTGGCTCTTGCGTACGGGTTGCTTAGCACGGAACAAGGCTCCACTCTTCGGATTTTCAAGAACCTTCGTGTCTGTGGAGATTGCCATGCTGTTTACAAGTTGGTGAGCAGTGTAGTACAGAGGCAAATCATACTGAGAGATCCTTATCGGTTCCACCATTTCAGTGAGGGCAAGTGTTCTTGCAATGACTATTGGTAGTCTTGTGAGATTTTTTCACCTTCTTTGGTCTAAATTTTGGTACATTATCATTTGTTGCCTGAGAAATATCGATTCATTAGTTTCTTTCTTTTCTTTTTCTTTATCTTGTAGCTTAGCTCTTAGTAATTACTAATAATCTGTCAGTGCTGTCAGTTGAGTCACTACTGGTTACATACTTACATTTGCTCAACAAAAAAACTGAGATACCAAAACAGCATATTGGGAGCAACTAAAAAAATAGCAGACTTGGGCATAAAATAAATAAAGTAGAAACTTCCCTGAAAAATAGAATTGAGAATTGGAAAAAACAAAAATTGCTATATTGAAAGTCGAACTCCAGACCTCCGCTACCGAGCTTACTAAACGGGTGCTCTAACCAACTGAGCTATAAGAGCTGCTTGTTAACTTTAATATAATATCGAAATTTGAACGCTGTATATTATACGACACTGATATAGAGTAAACAACTCTTGTTGATAAAAATCCAAAACATACACGATTCTGTTTTTGGTTGGGTACCTAAACAACAAATCTTGTTAAATTTACTTTTCCATCAAGTACAATGTAGTGTGTATTCCACCTAAAATAGTTACCACTCAAAAATAATTTTAAAAAGAAGCTATAGTAAAATTTTAAACTTATCTAAATTTGGGCATATAGTAAAATTTTAAATATTAGATTGAGCACTAAGTCCAACTTAACGACTCAATTTTTAATTTGATGAGTAGTCACCACATTAATTAACAGTCGTCTAGCCATTGAGCCTTCAGATGCAGGTTTTAAGGTTATAATGTTAAAAATGGAGCAAAATAGTAGAGCTAAAAAAGTAATCGAAATCAGAAGTCGATACAAATTTCAGTTGGCACAAATCTAAAATCTTTGATTGAAATACAATACTGGAGAAAGAGAGGTGAAGTTATCTAGCCAGGAGCAAAAGGCAACACATAATAATAGTTGGAAGAGTGAAGCTAGAAGTCGACTATTCCGCCTCTTGCAAGTAATCCTCCACTTCAGATGGGCTCAAAACCCTGCCAAAAAAAACCAAAACCATCTCAGATACATTGGTGCGTGCGTATTTCCACAAGCTTCATAAAGACAGACAACACTCACTTGAATATTCTGTCGTTGCCAATCATGCCAATCTCGATATTTTTGCCAGAAATTTGTCCTTCGAATCTGGAAATCGGAGGTGATGATTTATTAATACTAAACCTGCTTCTAGTCAATGGCTAATAAGTTTAAAGAAACAAGGCTTTACCCCTCCTTCAATGTCAGAATCGCTGTATGAACAGCATCGTCAAGTTCCATCTCCTCAGTATACCTGCAGAGAATTCCACGAGTATAAATTACCAAAACGTGAAACAGATGGAGTATAGCAAATTCTAGTTGAACATCATGGAACTGAAAGAAAATTAAGTCAGCCTAGACATGTCTAGATATGAAGCTTTATGTCACCCTTAAAGAAGTGATAATACAGTATGGAGTACATTGCAGGTGTTACGCAAGGATCTTATTTTTACTAACAGCAACTAATCTCATAAAAGTTCAAATAGGTTTAAAAGGAGCTCTATTTCATGACATTAATTATAAGTAGAGATTTTTGAAATGTAAGATTTTATTTAGCTCTTCCCATAACTTAAATCAATTTGTTTGAGCAATCATGCATAATCCTCGTCTTTTAAGAAAGGTCTTGACATCACCAAAAAACTCTAATAATAAACCACCTCTTCTCCAGAAATGTCTTTGCATTGGAAACATTCTTTCCCATGGCTGAAGCTTTCCAAGAGAAGTATGAACCTGAAGGATCGACCTACAGGAGAAAAACAAAAACAGGTACGGTGAAACCAGAAATGTTGTTCATTCTTGACATAATTTTTGTATCATGCAAGTGGGAGTGTACTACAAACTAAGAGCAAGATATGAGTATGTGTTACTGAAAAACTACGAAATGAAGTTCCTCTTCAGGGGAAAATATTCTAATACAAGATAAATATAATGCCGGCCATCAAACTAAAAAACCAATGGAACAGAAAATGCAACTCAAAATTTGATAGAAGAAAGTTTTCATATACCTGATATAGCTGAGGGCCCTTGTCGTCATATCCAGCAACCAAAAGTGACACACCAAAGGGCCTCACACCACTATCATAAAAGCCAGAGGTTTTAGAAAGTTAATTTAGTAGGGTCATTGTCATTTAGTTGCTAGTATTTTATAAGTATTTGTAAGCAAGCATTACATAATTTTAGTTCAGCTTCAGCCCCAACAATTGAGGAGAACATAAGGTTTAAGGAAACGTGGATATATGTAACCCTGTTGAGGATGAGTTCTTTAAGTTAACTTTCTACACCTCTAATTTATAATGTTACGCCTGATTTGCACAACGAAATGCAGAGCAAAAATCACTTCCAACTACCAAAAGAACATCTACTCTGTCTTTCCACATGCCCACTGTGCTAAAGGGCCAGACAGAACACTCTGGCGGACAGATTTATGCGCTAAAAGCAGAACAAAAATCTGAACAGATAAAAGGTCTTATGAGGGCTACCTTAATGCTACTCAGTATAAATCAGAGACTCAGATATAAGTTCTAACTGGAACTACTTCCTTAAGTATCGGGAGCCCAAACATGCATATTACAATAAACTTGCAGAATATAATGACTGGACCAATCCATTGGTAAAAAGAACAGCCAATCCATTGGTAAAAAGAACAGCCTTTGAAAGGAACAGTAATAAAGTAGAAAAGGCAGTGGCAGTGATCATAATGAAATGACTAACAACATACATAATGAAATGAAGAAAGGGAATACATGTAATTGACACCTTAATCCTTATGATGATAAATGCAGTTTACTCATACAAGGTCAAAGGCAGGCAAAGCCAACAGATGAAAGGGACCAAAATAAAGGACCTTGCTTTTGTAGAATAAGATGGAAAAATGGGACAAATTATCTGGGACGGAGGGAGTAATAAATAATACATACCCTGACTGAGTGAATTCCTGCATAACAGTAGCAGTTTCCCTCACCAATTGAGTCACGGGAATTGGTTCCTAGAATTATGTTGGCAGATGACTGGGGGTCAGTATAAATTGAAATAATCATGCTCTATACAGTATACAAATGGATATTACATAAATGCGTACAGTTAGCAGTTAGTTAGCACTACCTATGGGATATTATGTGCCAGATAACTGAATTTTGTAAAAGTAAAAAGGCCGCAATAAGTAAGTGCAGCTTCATAGAGTAAACGTCCCTAGCCTTTCCTCTTGTCATTCTTTCTCTTTTATTACTACTACAGATGTGAAATGGACTACAAGGGAAAATCAGCCAGCACTTTGATTTAAAATATCTAAACTGACTTAACATATAATACTGCCACAGGACTTCCTACATGTTCATACAACTTCCCACAATTCATAGATCTTCTATTAAACCTGAACAAGCATAGAAACGCTAATTCAGTAAAAACATAAGCAACAGCAAGATCCATCTTGCAACACGTTATTGACTGCTTTCGGTTAAAAATTTCAGCTGAAATATTCAGAGGCATACTCCAATATGTGATGATGTGTCATTGTGATATTTCTATAAAAGAGAAAAGAATGTATGTGCAAATATACTGCTATCTGATAACAGAAATATTTTTTCAAAAAAAAAGATTAGCAGATATATCAGTGGGCATAAATTTACATACTTTATAGAGACGATAATATTGCTCCGCCTGTTTTCTACTTTTTCGAACCAATACTCGAGAATCAGGGCCCATGCCACTGCACAAAAGAGAATATATTATCAAGCTATCAGAAAACTCTCAAGAAGTTGGAAGGTTGAGAAGAACTCAATAGATGCTGTTTTGAATTAAACATAACTCATCAGAGAAGGTTAAGCAATCATCAATTCACAAAAGCAGAGATTTTTTTATAAAAAAATGGGTAGCATAGCTTTTGATGAAAGATTTCAAACATTTCATCATTCTTAGGTGTTTATTTTATACCATTAAATGCCAATGCCAAATAGGGGTCACTATTTTTCAGCTCACAAGCAATCACATAGTTGTAGCCAACATCAAAACCAGGCACATTAATATACAATTATATCATTAGTGGCCTCCAGATGATCATTCTCTTTGCATGTCATGCTTTGATTTCAGCAAGTCCCATCAAAATAAAGCAAGTTCACAGGAGTATACCAATACGAAGACCAACCTGTATACAACTCCAATATTTGGAGTCAAAGTCTGAATTTTCTGCACCTGAAAGAAGTAGATAAACCCTCAGAAACAATTTATACCCATCGGGCCACCAACACAATTAGCAGATTTATACAAGTTTAAATTCAAGTTCAAAAATAACCAATGCCCTTGAAACAGCTAACTGGTTGCAAATTCCATGATTAAGTTAATATATGAAGCATTAAGAACCATACAGAATTTTGTATGCAATGGAAAAATAATAATTAACGCAAACTTGTCAAAAATAATTTTTTTATTGAGTACACACACCTCAGAATGCAATGCACAATATCACAAAAGCAAGGGGTGTGTGTGTGTGTGTGAGAGAGAGAGAGTACAGAAGTTGAGGTTTTTCATGAACTAGTCAGATTCGGATCACTCAGGCAAAACAAAAAACCACACCCTACGGTCAGTATATATTAATACTAATGCTAGCTGTTTATGCATAAACACTTCAGTTTATCAAAACGTGGACCTTAAAGACACTCTGGCACTCTAGCGGAGAGTGCAGAGTAGCATCTATTTCAACATTACAATCAGAATAACCATATGGCATCCATGTCAGCATTACAAATAGAAAAACGTGTCAAACGGAAAGAAATATGCTGAAATACCATAGTGAGAGTATGTGAGACTTACTGATGCTTCATCAACCAAAATCGATGGCAGTTTCTTCTCAGTTGCAATAACAACGCCATTAGAAGCTGCAAACACCCCATATGAGCATTCTTACTCTATGGAAAAGAAAAATTGGTACATCTCTATTGTGTTTGTTTGTGTGAAGCAGGAAAAGTATTTTCAATGAAACACCAGTACTGTAATTTTTCTGATATATAGTACTTTACGAAGAGCTTGTTGTTAAGCTCTTTGGAACAGATAATGTAATAGCAAAAACCTTCAGCGATAACTTAACAATGATAATACTTTTTCTTAAACAATAAGAGAAACTGTGGAAGCCCACTTGTGAATGTAACCCATTCATACTCAACAACTACAAATCAAACTCTTATGCAGTTGTAGTTTGGGTCATTTGTCAACATATGCATAAACCAACTCATCACTCAGGCAGCCTATCCAGAGAATGTCCGGTGTTCAAAAAACTGACACTAGGAGCAGATAGAAGAATTCACCTTTAATTCCCAAAGAAGTTTGCCCAGATCCAACTGCAGTAAGAGCATGTTCGATTTGAACAAGTTTTCCTGAAGGGCTGCACAAATGGAAATGAGGAATAGGACATTATAACCAACACGCCACCAAATCATGAGTGCAACCGGTTAATGCATACCTGAAAGTGGTGAGGGAGAAAGAATACTGACTATCACCCATTGATTTCTCGACAAACTATTACCAATCCTGGTGAGCAAACTGCAGAATTAATTAAACGATCAGTCTGATTATGCGAGTAAGAAATATAATAACAATTGAAGCTAGTGCCCTAAATATGCGTAGAAATCCAACGTCGACAATTATAATCCGACCGAGAAAAAAGTAGAGAAAAATTTTCACAAAAACATTAATATCTATGGTAGATATAAAGCAGAGTGCTGTGATCTACATCAAATGCGGCAGCTACGAGCCAAACTGATGAAAACGACTTGCTTTCAAACAGAGAAAAAAATGTCCGAATAAAACTAATCACGACTAACTGACCGAATAAATATTGAATGAAGACACGGACGTCCGTGTATTACCTCAAAATTACTTGTGAAATGAGCTTCCCGAAATGCAGTAGTGTGAATTGCCAGAGCTGGGAAGGCACTTTATATTCGTTTCTTGGAGAAGAAGAAGAAGATGGTTCCGAATATATGAGGATTTTGGGTTGTAGTTTTAGGCCCATTAAGATGAAAACAAGGAAACAATGTTTGAGGATTTAGGCCCAAACTGGACTTAATTAATCTACCTTCTTTTGAGTGTTTTTATACAAAACTATAATCATTTGTTTGAACCATGAAAACAAGGGAACACACACAAATTTATAAAGTACTACTACAGTCTACATACAACCAATTTAAGTTCAACATCCAAATTTCGTAGCTTTCTCTTTATGCATCCACTAAGACTAAGGGTTTTAACATCCAAATTTCGTAGCTTTCTCTTTATGCATCCACTAAGACGGAGGGTTTGACTCTTCTTATAGTGACAGAGCAGCTGCTGCAACATGAATAATACTCCCTCCGTCCAGCAATAGCAGTCTCATTTCTAAAAGGCACATTTAAGAAAGCATTGAAGTGTGTAATAAATGGTGTATAATAGTGGAATTTTGGGTCCACTTAAAATGTTTAATTTATAATTTTCTGATTTTAGTTTTTTTTATCACTATTTTTTATTCCAAATTATATATCCAACAATCAAAGATTTAAAGTAAACAAACCACGCTAATTGCAGTCACAATCACAATATGAAGATTTAAACACCAAGAACAGAACCAGCTCAAGTCAATATACACTGCAAAATCCAAACTTTAATTCAAACCCGATGTGAATCAAAATTTTATGAAATTAATACTCCAATACAACAATGTTTTGGACCATAGTCCAAATCAGACACACAACTAGTCGAAAAACCCTAATTACACTTAACACAACAATTAATTTCAAGAAGAGAAAGAGGATTAGGGTTCGCTGTGAGAGAGAGAGATAAGGGACAATGTTTTGGACTGTATTCCATTTCAGAGAGAGAAGGAGACGGCCGATTCGGGTTTGATATGGGATGGTGGAGGCGGCGCGGTGGAGGCGGTGGGCGATAAGGAGACGGTGGAGGCGGCGTGGTAGAGGCAACGTGGTGCATGCAACAGAAGATAAGGAGGCAATGGCCGCGGCGCGATGGAGGCGATGGAGGCGGCGAGGGATTAGGCTTCCCAAGAGAGAATGGGAGAGTGAGAAAGAGAGAGAATGGGAATTCTCGCAAATGAGGGTAGAGAATGGGGGTTGGGGTGGAAATTAGGGAATCAATTTGGGGTTTTTTAATGGCATTTTTGAAATTGAAGTGAATAAGTAGGGTAATTAGATTGTCCAAATATGGTAAGTAGAACCGGGACTCCTATTCCCGGACGTCCCAAAACGGAAAAATGGGACTCTTATTACTGGACGGAGGGAGTACGAGGCTACAAGGGATAAAAATGGATACTTTTTAGTATCGCGACACTGAAAACATCGGCTTCATGGATGGTAGCAAGCTACAAGAAAATAAGTATCCAAGAGAAATGTTGAAAAGTAGTCCACGAGTAAAATAGAAAGAACATTGCAATTCGAGAGTTTTGTACTCGCGACCTTGTGCAAACCAACGACTCTAGAACCATGACTTGTAGTACCAATCTTAAGCAGTACCAATCTTAAGCAAGTTTTATGATATCTACACAGAAATTGTTAGAGCATCCACAACCGTACTCTTGCCAACGAGCACGGATATGGGCTCGCCCCCACTTTTTCTGACTGCTCTTAGGCAAGAGCACAACACCCACATTCGTGTTCTTCCGCAAAGACGAGCACAAGGGTCCCACCATTCCATTATTCAATTTAAATAAAAACATTTCCACAAAATTAAAATACATTAAAAATACCCGGAATAATATTACAAAATACATTAAAAATAAAAATTACATAATTAAAATCCTAAATATTAAAAATTACATAATCAAACTCCTAATCAATAAAAAATACACAATTCAACTCCTAAAAAAAAAAAAAAACCACTACTCGTGGCTGAATTTCACCCAAATGTGTGTGATTAGGTCTTCTTGTAGCTCAACGTGGGTTCGGGTATCGCGCATTGTGTGTCTTGTTTCGATCCTCTCACCCACCTTCGTATGCACACCTCGGCGTGGGGGAGACCTCGCGCTTGAGCTTCCGGCTTCATCATCGTCGTAAAAGCTAGCCGCCCTCGGTCCTTCGTCGGCTATAATCATGTTGTGTAAGATAATACACATGTACATGATGTCGGTGATATTTTTCACGTACCACAGCCGAGACGGGGCCTTCACAATGTTGAATCGGGCTTGAAGGACCCCAAAGGCTCTTTCGACGTCTTTCCGCGCGGACTCTTGACGCGGCGCAAAAAGAACCCGTCTCAGGTCTTGCGGGTTGCTGAGCGGCTTCACGAAAGTCGGCCACCTTGGGTAGATACCATCGGCGAGATAGTAACCTATGTGGTATACATTTTCGTTGACGGTGAAGTCGATCGCTGGTGCTACACCATTCAACACATCATTGAAGAGGGGTGAAGAATATAGCACGTTCAAATCGTTGTTGGATCCGGCAACACTGAAATATGCATGCCAAATCCATAGGCAGTAGTCGTCAACCGCTTCAAGGATAAGTGTTGGGCCGCCGCCTTTGTGGCCGCTTAAGTGTTGCCCCCTCCAAGCAGTCGGACAATTCTTCCACCTCCAATGCATGCAGTCAATGCTGCCAAGCATACCGGAAAGCCATGGACTGTTTCGTGAAGACGAAGCAAGCGTTGGCAATCATCGGTGGTGGGTGCCCGAAGGAATTCATCACCGAAAGCTGTACGAACGCCCTCGCAAAAAATTTTAAGACAAAGGATTCCAGTGGACTCACTGACATGCAAATACTCGTCGAAGAGGTCGACCGTTTGCCCAGTAACGAGTTGTCGGATGGTACACGTACACTTCTGCAACGCCGAGAGACTTTGCCGACCGGCTGCATCTGGACTTGTTTGGAAGAATTCAACACGGGCGGACAATGTGTTGACAATATGCATAAACAAGTGCTTTGACATGCGAAAACGGAGCCTAAAGTAATCTTCTGGAAACCGCAGCGGGTCGGCAAAATAATCGGCAACAAGCCTTTCGTGGGCTCCCTCCCAGTCACGATGGATGCAGCGGCGAGTTGATCTAGTTGGTTGAGGAGGATGGGCGGGGGTATTCGCTGCGACATATGCTTCATAAGCGGCACGATGTTGTTCGTAGTATTCTTGTTCTTCGCTCTCCGCTTGCGCAATGAGATGAGTGAAATCCATTTGAGGTTTTGAGTGAGAGATGAAGGTGTAGATATTAAGTTGTATGAAAAATATGAATGAGAGATGAATAAGAGATGATTTGATATGAAAAATGGATGATGAATGTGTATATTTATAGATGATTTTGGGGGTGAAAATAAAAAATACAGAAAAACGGGCAAAAAAATGGCCATATTTTTGGGGTTGGGAAAATATTTTTTTTTATTTTTTGGTATTATTTTTCGATTTTAAAAAAATAATTTTTCAACGGATATGCCATTGGCCAATCACACGCTGCCACGTCTCCTGCTCGCTGGCACGGACGTGTTCGATGCATCGAGCAGAGCCGTGCCAGCGGCAAGAGCGCAGCGGCGGACAGCTTCTCCACGCCGCTGGCACGGACGGACGGACGGACGAGCACATGCTCTCCGTTGTGGATGCTCTTAGAGGCAGATCATGCAAATCCCTAGTGTTTTATATACTCCTTAATTTTAAACAAAAATATAAAGATTTTTCCTTTAAAAAGTTGTGATATACTACTGCTATAAACCACTTTTAATTATAAATCCCACCGAATTATAATGATTATATTTGCCTACGGGTATCGCTCACATTTATTAGATGATACAGATTCTAAAAGTTACCCCATAAAAGGTTAGTTTGATATATTTATGAGGAAAGTAAATATTTTATAATTGAAGGGATATATTTTCCTAAAGTCACAAATTTTTATAAATGAAATAATCATGTTGTCTACTGAAGATTTAGTATCTTCTCTATTTGTCTCCGTCTTCGCATCTCTACATATACAGAGCTTTAATCGTTCAGAATTTAATAAACAAAGAGATTTTGTGAGTGATTAATCAATTTTAAAAGTTTTATAATGGCATTTGGAGTATTGCGTAGGGCCCTCTTCTCATCACACTCCATTCTTCACTCTACTTATTCTTTATCAACTCTCCTCCAAAAATCCCAAAGCTTTACCTTCATATTCACCGTAAGTCTTCAATTTCCTTATTCTTCTCCACGACTGTGTATTTGGTCTTCCCTCAGAAGTTTATTTATCCATTATTTGTTATAGTTCAAATGAACTTTCCATCGACTTCCAGCGATTGCTGATTTTCATTGCTATGAAAATTTCTGTTTCACTTACTTCAACGAATTCTTGGAGCGTATGTTTTGGTTTCAAATAAAAATAGAAAGCATCACAATTCAAGAATTAATCGTCAGTTAGATTGCTTTTGTATTTAGGATACTTAATCTATCCGTTTGCCCTTTCAATTTGATTAATTATTATGTGTAGGCATATATTAGTAGCTCTGATAATAAGAAGTTTCATTGCTTCTCAATTTACTATTTCATTCAAAATTAACCAGTAGTCGTGTTTGGTTTAGGGTGAAAAATCTATGCTTGTATTTAGTGAACTTTTTGTTTTTAAATGGGAAACTAATTGGTATACATCATACTCTGCTGCCAGAAAGTCCTGTTTAGAAGCTTTTGGTTTCATTAGTTGGAATAGTGTGTGTCTGTGTGAGTGGCACTTTGTTTGGTGGGTTGATTTTTCATTTGCTAATGTTACTTCCTCTCTGGTGGCAGAAAGAACAATTGACCTCATGCTCGGTCTCCTCCCATTTTTCATATAAGGCGCTGGGTTCAGTTTCACGTTTCATGTCCACAGCAGCTGGTGCATCGCAAAGTTTTCTTACTATGCAGTCCTTGTCAACGAATGAGCCTGTTGTTTCAGCTGACTGGCTTCATGTAAACCTACAAGAACCAGATTTGAAGGTTTGTGGCATTGCATCACAATCTCGCAAACGTTTAAGTCATTGTTGACTGGCTGCCCTGTTTTAGTTCAGTGTGCTATGCTATGGATTACATGTTTTTCCATGCCATTCATTGCCAAAGTGGTTTAATACAGTATCTAATGAGAACAATTTCTGGAAAATGCATCTTTGTACTTGATCCGATTTCCTACTAGACTTTATCCGTGTTTACTTTCTTTCATTTCTTCGCCTATAATGATGCTGAGAGAACACAGAAAATTTTATATGAGTTGAAAACTCTAATTCTACTTTTACTCGAGAGTCGGGTTATAAATATAGCTCTTTTAACTTCGTGCACAATTATGTCCAGGTGTTGGATGCATCCTGGTACATGCCAGATGAACAACGAAATTCAGTTCAAGAATATCAGGTGATGATCCATTCAAAGATATGTTATTCATTTGCTCATTTCTTTCCTTGTACTATCAAAGGCTTCACCTATATGCCTATTATAATTTATAACCACTTGTTGTACAGCTAATTATTCCCAAAATTGAATTCGGTGATATGATTATTTCATATTTAACAGTGTGATTCCCCTTTCTATAGTCTTACATTGGAAAGCTCTGTTGTACTTTTTAACAGGTTGCCCATGTTCCTGGTGCACTATTATTTGATATTGATGGCATCTCAGATCAAACTATCAACGTAAGATGCTCTATTAGTGATGCTCCTCCCTGTGGTTTCATTCCATGCAAAATTTGATTGCTTTTGTTTAGTTTTTATTGCCTTCTCTTCTGGTAAGGCTTTGTGGATATGTTACCTCTTTGTAACCTGCATTAGTTTATTTGGGTGCTCAAATAAGACGATTGAATTTATTTTGATCGTCATTTTTTTAGTTTTCTCATTGTGGTATTATAGCCAGTGGTCGCAGGGTCCATCCATGTGTCTTTAAAATTTATATAATAGTTATATTGAACTTTGTCTTTAAAAAATTTATTTATTATAGATGTGTTAATCATTTTCATGTGTCTGAGTAATCTTAAATTCGTTTGCTCCATGTTGTAAATAGTTGCCGCATATGTTGCCATCAGAAGAAGCATTTGCTGCTGCTGTTTCTGCCCTTGGCATTGAGAATAAAGATAATATTGTTGTTTATGATGGGAAGGGAATTTTCAGTGCAGCTCGTGTTTGGTGGTGAGTTTGTAGTTTAATAGAATCATGTTTTCCATAAAGATATCAATCGAAGACGACATTGACAACACGGTAAATAACTTTTGTGTACTTTTGTTCATTAACCAGGATGTTTCGTGTATTCGGACACGATAAGATTTGGGTTTTGGACGGTGGCTTACCTAGATGGCGTGCTTTAGGCTTCGATGTTCAGTCGAACTCATCAAATGATGCTATATTGAAAGCTAATGCTGCATATGAAGCGGTAGAGGAAGTATACAAAGGACATAAGGTATGTTGTGTGCTACCAACGTTACATACTCCCCTTATGTACTATGGTCAATTTTCTACTTTTTGATATTCCGTGTAAACTTTATGCTTCGTTTATACTATCAGGAATTGGACTAAGAAACACATAATATTTTACAGGTACCAATTACGTTCCAAACGAAGTTTCGACCGCATCTGCTGTGGATGATGGAGCAGGCATGTTTTGTTTACCTTCCGTATTTTTTCCTTCTAACCAAACTTCTATTGGGAATATGATGTCGATGCAAATTATTTCTATTAAAGCCAGAGTTCTTAAATGTGTGATGTCATTACTTGTATGTCAATGTGTGGGAAGTGAACGTGTCTTTTTCATGTATATATGCAATTTTGTGAGCTACCACATTAAGAGCTGTGAGATGGGATTGCGTCCTAGCAATTATAATTTCTTCGGGAAAGATTATAATGTTATATTAAAATCGAGAGATTGTCTTATAAATACGTTGCCATTGTTGTCTCACCTCTACTGCAAAGAGGTCTGATTGGGACTTCTAAGAAGGTGGTGGTTTGTTTTCAGGTTCGTAAAAACGTCGAGGAACAGACATATCAACATATTGATGCTCGCTCAAAAGCTAGGTAGATCTCGTAATTAGCCATTTCTTTTGCAATAATGTTTCTTAATTTCACTAGAGAAACATTTCCTTATACATACATTTCTCATACCTCTGTGCGAAAGATCACTTTTATTTGTTATTTGCACTATATAGTTCATGATATCATACTTTAACAAATATTCTATGATTTTAAATACATTCCCCCTTTTAGCATATAGAAGCCCAAGAACGGGCTAGCATATGAAACACAAAATTCACAACCTTGTATCTGCTTTATATTTTACTTCTCATAGATTTGATGGTGTTGCACCGGAGCCACGGAAGGGGATAAGAAGTGGCCACATTACAGGGAGCAAATGTCTTCCCTTCCCCCAGGTAATAAGACTCTAAGCTCAGCTATGTGTTTTCATTTGTGATGTGAAAAGTTTAGCTGCACCTTTTTTTTATTGTTTCATTCCATTTTTTTCCTTCTGGATTGTGGTTTGCAAGTCTGTCTGCTACTCCTTGTTAAATAAGAGGTAGAAACATGATATTCGGGTAATTTTATGTGTTTTCATTTCTTTATCAATCATTATTAATCTTTAAATGATAATCTATTTTTTAGCATATTTTACGATGAAACGGCAACATTTCACCCGTAGTCAGAAATCAAGTCATAGAGACATCTCACCGGCTGTTTAAGCCATATAAGCATTCTGGCTTCCACCCCAGCTTAAATCAAGTCCTAAGTTCGCATTGTGAAAAATGAGAAAAATTGAAAGTTCATGTCAGTTCATGTGTAAAACCTGAATTATGTTAAAGCTCGTGTACTTCGGAACCGTTACCCCTTTAATCTATATCAATATGGGGTTCCCTTACAGGTGTTGGATGGTTCTCAGATGCTCCTATCTGCAGATGAGCTGAAGAAGAAATTTGATCAAGAAGGTAAGAAATACCATCCTCCTGCATCCTTATTTGAACTCGTAATTGGTAAACCATTCTGTAGCTGGTGTGCTGTTTGAAAATTTTTCACTTTTAAATCTTATTCGTTGTTATTTTTAACGTTATTTATATAAGCAACAGAGTTATGTCTAGATACCTGCAGTTGCTCGACAACATTTGACTGGGGCGCTTGATCTTTTACAGGGATCTCACTGGACCGCCCCATTATGCTATCATGCGGCACTGGTGTGACTGCTTGTATTGTGGTATTGGTGAGTGCCTCCCTTACTCAGCTTCGTATATTTTGTGGCGTTTATCTCGGGTGATAGATTGCATGATCTAACGAACTCAAAATTATCCAATCCATCAACCTTGAAAGTATTTGTCAGTGAATATGGGTGGAAAATGGCAAGCTAATACAGTTAAGGTTGCGTTTCAGGGCCTTCATCGACTAGGGAAGACTGATGTTCCGGTATATGATGGTTCGTGGACAGAATGGGTAATAGTTGAAGATACACCTGGGGTTTGATTAGTATTGATCGCTCGTGGACGTCCAAGGGCGTGAAGTTTTTGTTCCTGTGGTAGACACTTCTCGTGGCATTTGGGTGGTGAAGACAATAGCCAAGCATGGCAACATCACATCAATTTTTCTCTCTTTCTTCGATTCTATTTCCCAGATGATGAACATTGGCTGTCATCTTAAACTGTTTCTTTTTGAGTTAAAAGGTCTTTATTTTTATCTTTTTCTCCATCTGGAAGTTGAAACTGAGTTCCAAATAGTGTGAAGATTCATTTCATCCAGAACTCATTGAGAAACACCTGCACTTGAATGAAGTGAATTTGAAGCTATATTTACTGTTACTTTGTGATAGTGAATGAAGCTCACAATATGACTGTGTGTAATAGCGTTTTCACATGTTTTGTAGTACTAAAAAATCATGAGACAACATGTTCTGTACTAAAAAAACATGTTAAAAGGCTATTTATAACAAGAGATAATACTATCTCCATCCACCTAAATCAGTCTTAGTAGTGGATGTGGCATGTGAAGTATTATTAGTGAAAAATAAGACACGTTAGAGTCTTAGAGAGAAAGACTTGCTATAAACCAATAGAGACCAATTTAAATTGACAGTCCAAAGTCGAAAACATGATTATTTTTGTTAGACGTAAGTAGTAGATCGTAACTAACTTTAAGCTTCATATGGAGTACCAGTATTCACTTGGTCCAAATCACTCTTACAATTGCAAGAAGTGTCCTAAATCTTAAATTTTGTTATTTTAATTTATTGAAATTGATTCATAATCTTACACTTGAATTTAAAAAAAATCATGATGTGGCATTGGAGAAGATGAATGAACAAACTAAAAAGATATGTTTATTATAGTTAATGCTAGAGAAACAGACAAGGAGGACCGCGTGGCCTAATGGATAAGGCGCTCGCCTCCGGAGCGGGAGATTGTGGGTTCGAGTCCCATCGCGGTCGTCAACCTTTTATTTTCAATCATAATTTTTCCATTTTTGTAAAATATGGAGTATTTAATATACACATTATTGCCCTTCTCTTTCCAAGTTTTTTGTACTCCATCATCCCTAGTTTTTATACAGATAGTATTATTTTCGCCCTATATTTATTGCTATTCTATTTTGGTGTTTCCATTTTTATTGTCCACCTTATTTACTTCTGTATACAACGGTGATATAGGAATGACAATTCTTTGCAGGCATTTTTACTTATTCTAAGGTTTTGAGTTATTTACTTAATAATCTAAAATTAAAAATTTATGTGTTCTTTTTTAAAAAAAAATGATTAATTAAATTCAAACTTCAATCGTTCTAGTTCAAATAAACAAGTGAATATGTAGAATAAACCAAGTTAGACATGGTATATGTAATTTCATTAGTGGATGCTATATTAGTTGCCTATATCACTAATATTTTTTTGTTTATTTTAGTATAGAAATTAAGTTTACATAAACAAATTAAAAATCTCACCAAACCATTTGGTCCCAACATACTCAAATATTGGTAATTCATCAAAATGCAACAACGCTTCACGACGTTAATTTAGAAAAGTGAGTGACTGTGCCTTCTAAATACACAAAAAGACGCATTTCCAAAAGGAGAATCGTCAAGGAAGCAAAAATCTCAGTTATTACACCAAAATATATTGGTGGTGATTATTAGCAATTTTGGCCTCTACCACTCTACAAGACCAGCGGTAACATCTCAAGACGACAACTAAAAGCGCATAACATCGAAACAACACATAGCTTAAGCATCATTGAGTGCAAGGACTCCAGGTAGCGTCTTTCCCTCGAGAAGCTCCAAGCTAGCACCACCTCCGGTTGAGATATGGCTCATCTTCTCTGCGAGTCCAACCTTCTCGACTGCAGCAACTGAGTCGCCACCTCCTATGATTGTTGTCACTCCCTTGCCACTGAGTTCCGCCAACTTCTTCGCAATAGCCTAAACAGGAACCATTGCAAATCATCCAGTTTAAAATCACATCCAGCAAAATGAAACTAGGCTTAGCTGTAAACATGAAGATATAGCGTTTTAATGATGAACCGATACCTCTGTTCCTGCTGCAAACTTGTCAAATTCAAAAACACCCATTGGGCCGTTCCAGATTATTGTCTTGGTAGAATCAAGAGCTTCGCCAAATGATTTGATCGAATCTGGACCAATATCTAATCCCATCCACCCATCAGGAATGGCAGATGCTGCAACGGTCTGAAGGTGAAAGCAGCCATTAATATTTATGATGAACAATCAAAGATAGCAGCGAAGGTGCTCACAATTCTAAATCCAAGGCAATAATCACCCTTGATCAAATTTAAGATTATTTGGAACATATATTACCAAACTACAGCTGAGTTTTAATTACCACTTTGGCAAAAACTGCATACCTTGCTATTGGCATCAGCAGCAAACTTGTCAGCAATAACTACATCAGAAGGCAGCAAAAGGGATACTCCTTTAGCCTTAGCCTTCTCAATGAGAGAAGTTGCGAGATCAAGCTTGTCAGCCTCCACAAGTGAGGATCCCACCGCAAGTCCTTGGGCTTTGTAGAAAGTAAAGATCATACCACCACCAAGGATCAGGACATCTACCTTGGCCAACAGTGACTCAATAACACCAATTTTGGATGAGACCTTTGAACCTCCAACAATGGCAGCAAAAGGCTTCTTTGGGTTAGACACAGCTCCGACTAAATAATCAAGTTCCTGAAAAGCATTAAATGGGCAGCATTATAATTTCAGAATGCAAGTTTGTTGATACAAATGTCTATTGCAGCGTTGACGAAACCATCTAAAACTGAATGCTAGAAACCCAATGGCAAAACTTTACCATGCAATCCTTAAAAAAACATTTGAAATTACTATGTAGACTACACAGGATTGGCTTGATTCTTTGATGATGTAGATAAGGATAGTGGCGTGTATAGAAGCACAACAAAAGATTAGTTTGCTGACCTTCTGCATAAGGAATCCAGCCACAGATGGCTTCAAGTACTTGGTAACTCCCTCTGTTGAGGCATGAGCTCTGTGTGCAGTTCCAAATGCATCATTAACATACAAATCTGCAAGAGAAGCAAGCTTTTTTGCAAATTCGGGGTCATTCTTCTCCTCTTCCTTGTAAAACCTAACATTCTCCAGGAGAAGAACACCACCATCTGGTAATGCAGCCACCAACTTCTCAACTTCTTCACCAATACAATCATTAGACATCTTGACCTGACAACACAAGATAACTCAGATAAGCAAAACACTTGGCCGCAAAATAAAAAGGACGTAGATTGACATTGAAAAGGCAATTGATGTTCTAAGAACCTCTAGTCCAAGAAGCTCGGATAGTCTAGGAACGAGAGGCTTTAAACTGTATTTTGGTGTGACACCTTTTGGACGGCCCTGAAAACCAACAATATACAACAGAAGATCAGAAATAAGGTAACACATCATACATGGCAATTGAATTAATACCAACATTTCAACATCAAGCTCAGACAAAATCACAGTAAGACATTGGAGACTAGCGCACAAAAAACTAGTAGATATAAACAAATTGCCTAATAAAAACGAAGAACATGTGACCAAGTATAATAATCAAAGAAAAACAGCTAATATATCATGAACAAATTATAGTATCTACACAGCTCTAACATCAAAATATAACATGAACAAATTACAGTATCTAACACACACTAACATCAAGCAGTCATAACCACATATCTTATCCAATCGACCTAGAAAACACAATTAACCAAACAAGATCCACACTCCAAAGCAGTACCCAAATCAAATCTCGAGATTAAATCGCAAAGTTTAGAAATTTATAGAAATGTAAACATCACGCCATGCTACAAATCCACAACTTATTCAAATTAAAAACAAATCCACAATTTCAAATTAAGAAACGAATCTGAATAATCTTCTAGCAGCATATGTATAAAAAAAATACGAATCCTTCCAATTTACACTACCAATCAGTAATATATCTAAAATACGTACAAGGTGGGAAGTGAGGATGATTTTAGCACCATATCCAATCAAATACTTAATGGTAGGGACGGCGGCTCTGATCCTGGTATCATCGGTGATGTTGAAATTATCATCCAACGGCACGTTCAGATCCGCTCTCACGAGAACCTTTTTGCCCTTCAGATCGGCTTCCTTCAGCGTGCCCACGCTCTTCTTCGTCGCCATTTTCAAATCAAAATCCTGAACAAAACCGATCGAACAAAGAAGAATTAGCTAACAGTATAAGCATATAGATCCGGCGAAGATAAGAGAGATCGAGCCATACGTTAAAAATCAATGAATGGATCGGTGGAAAGTGATCAGTCACGAGTAGATGGAGTGTGGAAGAATCGAGAGGGAGTCATCTTTTATAGATGTAAGTTAAGGCGTAGGTTAAGACCATTATGCTATATGACGCCACCCGACCAGGTGCGCATTTTTCCATTTTATAAAATAAATTGAATACTCATTTCTAATTATTAGTAAAAATATCTATACGGACTTGTAGCATAATTTATTTTCTGATATTTTACTTATGTTTTTAGGGGATCTTTGACTTGCTATTTATCTCTATTTATTACTCCTGTGATTTTAGTATACTAGTTTTTTTTGGCTTGGTGAACACGGTATCTAATGAAAATCAATGAATCTTAATTACGATAAAATTGTGGGCAAAAATAGTTAACCTAGTTTCCTACCAGTAGGTAGGAAATTGTATCTACGTGTTCAGTTTACATGATTTGGCTTCATTTTCAAGAAAATGACGGCTCCTTGTTTGAGTGAGTTGACCAAAAAACCCTTACAAGGGAGGTGAATAGTGCGTGCGGGCCATGAAAATAGTATAAACTGAACAAGAGAATTGTAAAGAATTGAACCCATTTCTCATTTCGAGGGCTTCTAACAGGGAACAATTTACATAAATATTCACCAACTATAATACCTTGTTTATTATCAATTAAAATCAACACATATATATATATACACATTTTAATTGTATAGAGTGTCATTAACATAAGTGAATTTTTTGTTGATAGTTATGTATAAATTTCTAATTGTATTGCATATTAATATACACAAGTTATAACATGTAATAAAATCATTAAAATTAATTTGTTGCCATGAATTCAGTTGTTGTAATGATTAAATAGCAATTATTCACTCAATGTTATCAAGGTGCAACAATACAAGTATGGACGTATTATTTTCTATGAATTGTATATTGCAAATAACTAAGAATAAGTATATTTACAACTACACGAGCGTAATAGTAATAATTATTACTAGTATTGTGTAGATCATATAATTGACATTTTTCTTTAACTACAAGTCTACAAGCTTAATATTTTGCCAGGAAATTATATTCTCGACAAATGTTTAAGATTAATAATAATAATTTGGTGCTGCCAAAAAAAATTTATTTGTCAACTTTGGAAACAAAGCATGAGTGGTGACTTAGAGCGTCCACTATAATGTGGACGCGGCTATAGCCGCGTTTGGGGCGGAAGCGGGGCGGCTTATAGTGGGAAGGGTGTCCGCCGCGGGGGTGGACGCGGCGGGTGGGGGGAGGGGCGGCGGACGCGCGATCGCCGACTCCGGGGCGAGGACGCGGCTGAGGGTGGCTGGAGAGAGAAGGAGTGGGGCTATAACCGCGGCTGTCTATTGCTATAGCCGCGGCGGTTCGATTCGGGGGGCGGCGGTGGGAGGGGCTGTCCGCCCCCTATAGTGGACACTCTTAAGCTCGTAACTAATTATTCGAAATCTTACATAAGCAATCTCAGTTATATAATTTACTATAATGTACTACGTATTATTTATTTTTTAGTCAAATCATGTAGGTTTGGATGTTATTCGGTTTAAATTGGTTTCATTATTGTAAAAGGAGTATTAAATTCGCGATATGGTATCTTGTTTCCAAATTTGAACATTTTCATATTTTGAAATAATTAGGGTAAAAGAAAGATCCAAAATTTTGAATAATAATTGGGGTCATTTGGATTCATCCATGGCTTCAAATGAAGAAGAAATATGAGGTGTAGATAGAACACAAGGATAATAAAAATGAAGAATTGGTGTAGTGTGAATTGTGAAATGATTAAAAAAAAGAGTTCTATATATAAAGAGGATGATTGAATTCCTTGATTGCTTATTGAGATCTGAACAAATGGCAAGAAGAGATCTATAGCACCAAACTCGCATTCTATTACATTTCTCGTTTACAAAAGAAGATAGGTTAGAAAGAATCTAGAAGAGTGCTGGCTGCTGCTTCAAGGCCTTAAACAGCAACCGGCGTGGCTTCATCCAGGGCAACCACGCCCGGGAGCGCCTTCCCTTCTAGAAGCTCCAAACTTGCACCACCACCAGTCGATATGTGGCTCATCACTCCCGCGACTCCCACCTTCTCCACAGCTGCAACGGAATCTCCACCACCAATAATCGTGGTCACTCCTTTCCCACTCAGCTCTGCAAGCTTCTTTGCAACCGCCTGGAAAAGGACGAGAGATTCAACATATAGTTCTCACTAAAACTCGTTAATGACACGTCCGGACAAGATTTCACTTTCTTGGAAAGCTTTCTGGGACTGATACATCACTCAAGTAAATAAAAGAGCAATCTTTTTATCAAGAATTTATTTACCTCTGTGCCAGCAGCAAACTTGTCGAACTCAAACACTCCCATCGGTCCGTTCCAAATAATAGTTTGCGTGGTGTCCAAGGCAGCATTGAACGTCTTGACAGAGTCGGGTCCAATATCCAATCCCATCCAGCCATCAGGGATTGCCGATGCAGGCACAATCTGCATTATTTTATGTTTGAGAAACTCAACTGTCGAAACCATATTTGGAGGTCGAGAAGGATTAAAAGAAGCCAGACCTTGCTGTTTGCATCTGGAGCAAACTTGTCGGCTATAACAACATCAGTTGGTAGCAAGAGAGAAACTCCCTTGGCCTTTGCCTTGGCAAGAAGTGATGTTGCTAAGTCAAGCTTGTCTTCTTCTACCAGGGACGACCCAACCGAGAGGCCTTGTGCTTTGTAGAATGTAAAGATCATTCCTCCGCCCAATAGCAATATATCACACTTCTCTAGAAGCGATTCGATCACTCCAATTTTGGAGGAGACCTTCGAGCCACCAACAATGGCTGCGAATGGTCTCTTCGGGTTTTTAACTGCTCCATCGAGATAGTCCAGCTCCTGAAGCAGCAAATAGGCACAATAAAGCCACTGCATTAGTAAATAAATTTAAATGTTGTAAGAGCATTAGAGTTAAGAAAGTGTAACCTTTTGTAAAAGGAAACCAGCAACTGAGGGTTTAAGGAACTTAGTCACTCCCTCAGTAGAGGCATGTGCTCTGTGGGCAGTACCGAATGCATCGTTGACAAAAAGATCAGCCAATGAGGCGAGCTTCTTTGCAAACTCAGGTTCATTTTTCTCTTCCTCTTTGTAGAACCTCACATTCTCGAGCAAAAGGACGCTACCATCAGGTAATCCGGAAACCAGTTTCTCGACCTCTGGACCAATGCAGTCATCGGCCTTCACAACCTGTTTAAGTATGAATTATCAGAAGAAAGCTAATCTTTATTTACTTCTAACAGCCCTTTGCAAATGCAGAAAAACATGATCTCTCCTATTTGTTCCTCTTCCCCTGAAATTTAATTTCCTATAATTGTACCTGGATACCGAGCAGTTCAGATAGCCTGGGAACAAGAGGTGCAAGACTGAATTTCGGAGTGACACCCTTTGGCCGACCCTGAAAAAAGCAAGCATACGAACAATAGGTGAGTCCACAGTGTCGAGACCAGTCTCATTATTCAGGCAATTTTTTCAATCTGACAACTATGACCTAGTGAAGAATGACTGATACTGTCCTGATGAAACCGAAGGCACCAATGCAATAACACAAATATATATATATATATATATATATACACACACACACACAAATTAAACCTACTGTTTTAAACAGAAAACTACACTGAAACAGAAATTTTGAATTCCCATAGCCAAATGCTAGCATCTAATTGTATAAATTTCTTTAATTCTCCATTACAGGCAATAATGGGGTATGAACTATGAACTTGTTCACAATCCCTTCTAGTATCAGAAACAAAACATAGTTTTAAAAAACAGATTTTGAGGCCCAAACATCAAATGAATTACACACAACCCGAGCGAAAAACAAGAATCTGAGCTGAACCAAGCAAATCAAAGTCATACAGTCAAGATTCATAAGAACAATTCAGCAAAACAATATCACAAATATGGAAAATGAAGAACAAAATCAGCATTCCATAAAGTCGAGAGCTTTAATTCGGAGAAAGGTTGACTCACTAAGTGGCTGGAGAGCCAAATGTTAGCATCTAATTATTCCACTTCTCTAATTCTCAGTTACAAGCAATCATGAAGTATGAACTTATTAACAAACTCTTCTAATATTGGATCATGAGGATGAAGCCTATGGCTATATCACAAACAAAACATAGACTACGAATCAGATCATGAGCCCCAAACATAGCATGAATTCTACATAAACTGGTGAAAAAAACAAGAATCCAAACTGTCCCAAGCAAGTCAAGGCCCAACAGTCAAGATTCATAAGAACAATGAGGTTCAAAACAATACCTCAAATATGAACTGAATAACAAAATCAGTATTCCATAAAGTCGAGAGCTTTAAATTCGGGCTGGAGAGCCAAATGATAGCATCTAATTAGTCCATTTCTTTAAATCTCAGTTACAAGCAACCATGAAGTATGAACTTATTCACAAACTCTTTTTTGGATCGGTAAATAAATTTAAATTTAAAGGCCGCGTTGTGGATGACTCGGACCTGAGACCTCGGTCATTAACCTCTCTAATGCATGGCCAACTCACACACACTTCGCAAACTCTTCTAGTAATGGATCATGAGGGTGAAGCATATGGCTATATCAAAAACCAAACATAGTCTAAAAATCAGATCTTGAGCCCCAAACAACCCGTAATTTTACATAAACTGAGAGAAAAAAACAAGAATCCAGACTGAACCAAGCAAATCAAAGCCAAACAGTCAAGATTCATAACAACAATGCAGATCAAAACAACAACCCAAATAGAAATCAGGCGCTTAATCGGACTCACCAAGTGACTGGAGAGAATGACTTTAGCCCCATTGTTAATCAGATGCTTAATCGTGGGAATCGCAGCCCTAATCCTAGTATCATCAGTGATGTTCTGATTGTCGTCGAGGGGCACATTGAGGTCGGCCCTGACAAACACCTTCTTCCCCTTGAGCTCGGCGGCGGAGAGGTCTCCGACGCTCTTCTTGGCCATGGTGGCGGCGCCCCTGAGGGGCTTGGCGGCGGAGAAAAATCGCAGCTTGGTGGCGACGTGGTGGGCGAGGAGGGGGTCGGCGGCGGCGAAGCCCAGGCGGCGGAGGGAGGTCTTGGCGAGGAAGCGGGTGGTGGGGGGGTTGAGAGAGGCGGAGGACTTGGGGATGGCGCAGAAGGCCGGAGAGGCGGCGGTGAAGGCCATTGCTGCTATCGGGGAGTGTTTTGTGTGGTGGGATGGAAAGATGGAGAGTGAGAAAGTGGGGTGTGTATTTGAGGGAGAGAGAGAAAGGGGGTTTTTTGTTTGTGGTATGGGATTGAGATTTCTCTTATCGTTGAATAGAGGTTGAGGTTGAGGTTGAGGTTGAGGTTTCGATGATTTTCTGGTTCACTGTTTGAGTGTCTTCTTCTCTTGTGGTTAAACAATTTATGCCTTTCAACTTTTCGGTTTTGCATTATTATTTCTTGCCCTCTCCTTTTTCTTATATTTTTTTCTTTAGGAATAATGGCATCTACACTGGCTTTCGTCCAGCAATAGTCCAGCCATAAACTCCTCCTACCACATCATCAGCACTAAAAATCATCATGTCACATCATCAGGACAAGTAAATAGCCCAGCAATAGCCTAGCCACATCACCCCTAATTATATAAAATAAATAATTGGCAATCACACAAAATACGGAATTAAATTTACGACACATATACGGGAAAATCTAATTATTTTATTTAAAATTTAAAAAAAGTACATTTTAAAAAATTACATAATTAAAAAAAACTAACGCCGTGCAATCCTCCGCGCCCACAACTCTTCAATTAATCCTTTTGGAGTCGAATATGAGCATCTGTTTGGCGCATGTCGGCATGTGCTTGGAGGAGGCCGGCTTCATCGTGCGGGACCCCATTTCGTACGTTGGGGGCAGCTATGACATGGCTTGGACCGGCTTCATTATCATCGTTGACCCAACTAGTCAGTCGTACACCTTCATCTTCGACAATCATGTTGTGCATGATAATACATGCGTACATTATATCAGCAATGCAGTCGATATGCTACAAACGCGTTGGACCCCTAATTGCCGCCCATCGAGACTGGAGCACACCAAATGTGCGCTCCATGTCATTGCGCGCCGACTCCTGGCGTTCCGCAAAGTAGGTCTTCCTCTCATCCGATGCGCATCTGATCGTCTTCACAAAGACGGGCCACCTAGGGTATATCCCATCCGCCAAGTAGTAGCCCATATCATGCTGGGTCCCGTTGGCGACAAAACTGATGGCCGGACCGACGCCCTGGCACAGCTCGTTGAAAAGGGGCGACGAGTTGAGGACGTTGAGGTCGTTGTTCGACCTGGCTATCCCAAAATACGCATGCCAAATCCATAGCCGGTAGTCAGCAATGGCCTCCAGGATCATCGTGGGATTCTTTCCCTTGTAGCCGGTCGTGTAGAACCCCTTTCAGGCAGCGGGACAGTTCTTCCACTCCCAATGCATACAATCTATGCTGCCTAACATACCCGGGAACCTATGCTTCTCCCCGTGCATCTGCATCAGCTCCTGGCAGTCTTCGGGGGTAGGGCTTCGAAGGTACTGCTCACGGAAAATTTCAATCACGCCCTGACAAAAATACTTCATACATTCAAGGGCGGTCGACTCACATGTCTCCCGCGCCTTCGTAGGCCAACTGCCTGATTGTCGCAGTGCACTTTTGATAGGTGTGTGGCCGGGTATGCCAGCCGCATCGTGCCTGAAGCGGAAATACAGATATCGCTGCTCCAAGGCGTTAACAATACGCATAAACTGGGCCCTGCTCATCTTAAAACGGCGCCTGAAATGGTTGTCGTTGAACCGCGGCTCCTGTGCGAAGTAGTCTGCGTATGGGCGTTGATGTGCAACTACGTGATCAAGTTCAATCACTGTTCGGCGGTGGACAACTGGTCGTGGTCGAGGTCGAGGTCGAGGTACTGCCGGCTGCAAGCCCCTCTGCAGCAGCCGATCAATCTCACGGTTCGTATATGCCTCTAACGCTTCGTTCATTCGACTATCGTACTCCTCATCATCCCTACCACTACCACCACTACCACCACCAACGTTGCTCATTTCCCGCTGTTGATCTTGTACAGAAATTAAGATAGATAGAGTACTCGTTAAAACAAGTGGTGCGAATGAAAATGACGTGCAAATCGCGTATATATAGTGTTTCGAAAATTAAAAAAAAAACATTAAATTCGCTCGCCGGTCCTGAGCCTGCAATGGCGGCGAGCAGACCGGCGAGCGCATCGGCGAGCGCTCGCGAATCGGCCAGAGCTCGCCGATTTTTTTGCCGAAATGGCGCTCGCCGGTTCCAATGGTTCGGCGAGCGGACCGGCAAGCGCCGAAAATCGGCTAGCCGGCCCGCTCGCCGCCATTGGAGATGCTCTAAACGGATTTTCATTATTACTACTCCTCCTTCAATACGTTCCTATTCATTTTTATTTATTTATGTGTAGTCCGTTTTTGGAGAATTTTTCTCCCAAAATGTGCAAAATAAGATTACAATAGAAGAAAAATTAATAAATGGCATTATATATTTAAAAAATATTCACACATAGTCATAGGATTTTTGATCCATCTATATTTTTAAAAAATAGTGAGTTAAATCAGAATTTTTATAACTTTCACAATTTTTAAACATCCGATGAAAGTTATTGTAACTTTATATCTTTTGTCATATATCATCACACATATATAATAAACCATCTAGAAAATTGATCACTATAATGTAGAACAATGCCAAATTTTTCTACAAATCAATGAAAAATTATAATTTAAATGACAATTTTCAGCAAAATTTTAATCGCATGAAACAATTTTGAGAGGTATAGAAGTTATGGCTTAATTCGTACTCCACATCCGTCTTATTATAGATGACACACTTGGCAAATGACACGAGATCGTAGGAGATGTTTTGTGTATTAAGTGGAGAGAGAAATAATATATTTGTATTAATGTGAAAGATTATTTTTTTAAAAAGAATGTGTGACATCTTTTATAAAAAAAGAAAAAAAAATATGACATCTAATTAGAATATCTCTCTAGCTTTTAAAAGTCAATGACAATAGTAAGTCAACCAAAAGGTGATACTACTATGATCATATCAACATGACCGGGCTTTTAACTCTGAGGCCCAGTATAACAGAGTCCAGTTCCTAAATCGAGCCCATTAATCTAACCAACTCCAACACCAAACAAAGCCCAAACGCAGATAATTCAGGAATTCATGTTCTCAACCAAACCATTCTACTCTCCAATGGCGAAATCATCACCAGTTTTTCTGCTCTCCCACGCACCCCCACCGTTGCTATGCCGACCGTCTCCATTCATTTTCCACAGACGATTCCTGCGCAGAAGGATCCACGGACGCCGCGCCAGAATCAGAGCGGCCGGGGAGTGGCAGGACTACGAAGAAGCGGTGAAGAAGAAGGATCTCGCAGGAGCGCTTCGCTTCCTCAGGCTTAAAGACCAGCTTCAGACCTCTTCAATTGAGTCGACTGCTCAGTCGAATGAGGATTTACGCTTGTTTGAAATTGAGCGGGATTTTCAGGTGCTGAGCACGTGCCTGAACGCCGATGATATGCGACTTGTCGGCACCGCCTACGCTTTTCTAAAGGATCGAGGACTGTTGGCCAATTTCGGGAAGTATCGGAACATAGGTAATTCACACCTGTTAGTTTGATTTCGATGTTTTATACTGTATCGGTGAATGTGGAGGAGGTCGTGCCAAAGGATGGAAAAAGGGGAAGGAGATATATAATTAAAACAATAAGGGATGGAATTAGTAGAAATACAAGGAACATCTTCAGCACATTGCCTGTCATTTTGCAAATGGGTAGACTATTCAAATACAATTTGAGGTTTTAGGTGTATGAATAATGTTGTATTCGTGCTCCGATGCAGTTTTAGGGGAATCAAGAGAAGTTACACCATCTGTGTTGAAGTCTTCCACTGGCTTAGAAGGTATACGATCATCAAAATATGCAGTAGTATAACATATCTTGCTATATTTCAACTCGAAGCTATGAAAATATTTTGGTTGCAAATTTTATTCATATATGATCAATAATTTCTCTTACATTTCTGTTGCTGTTCCAGTGTCAAAGTTCTCTCCCAAAAAGTGGGGAGTTTCTGGGAGCTCTAGTGTTGTTTTAATAGCTGTACTTGCTGGAACATCTATACTGATAAATCAAGGTATAGACATCCGGCCGAACCTAGTAGCAATTTTAGCATTGTCTATGCTAGATGCTATTCTTCTTGGTGGCGTATGCTTAGCTCAAATCTCTAGTTATTGGCCTCCATATAGGCGCCGTATCTTAGTTCACGAAGCTGGTCACCTTCTTGTGGGTAAGCCATCCTAGTAAAACATGTTTTCTCCACACTATATCCACGTTTAATTATGCATGGCTATATTTTTTTTCCTACTACTCTACGCCTGGATGAAAAAGCCTTAGCCTGGCGCTTGGATTTACTTTGTCTATTACAATAATGCTGTAGCTATGTGAATTTGCAGCATATCTAATGGGGTGTCCAATACGTGGTGTAATTTTAGATCCTATCAGAGCAATGCAAATGGGCATCCAAGGGCAGGTACTTCATTATCCTGGGTCAAAAGTGATATATCAGTTATTAACATATCACTTAGCCGAGCTTAATCCTCCATAGCTTCTTGGACTCTACCATAATTTCAGAGTGGTTGTGCTTTAAAGGATTCAATAATTATGAGACTAAGTGTTGATGTTCAGTTTATTTTTGAGAAATTTGAAAATTTTCCAAACAGAGTGACTGGTGATGGAAACCTTGTTCTCTGGCGTGTCTGTTGATTCACCGTTCATCTTTGTACTGGATAATCTGGATTCTATTTCTTTGCCCATCTTTCAGTCTTGAACTTTAAAAACATATAGGGGCTGACGCCCGACTGTTTCTCTCAACTTGGTCATCCATGGTGATAGAGCACTGTCCCAGTTGCCAATTTACATCTCAGATTTCTATATATTCCTCATCACTGTTTTCACGTCCAACACTTTCTATTGTTTTTATTCCTTCTTTTGACTTCAGGCAACTACTAAAACCTTGCTTCTCTATGAAGCTTCTCCACGAACATATTTTATGCTTTCATTATGGTCTCTTGCAGGCAGGAACACAGTTTTGGGATGAGAAACTTCAAAATGAGCTTTCTGAGGGCCGTCTCAGTGGGTCCGCCTTTGACAGGTTGGTGGTGATAAAATTCGGTCAGAGAGACTCTTAGTAGTATCCTCATAATGCTTTATGCATTTAATATAGGTTGGTTGGAAAAAATGTGTACGTTGTAATATGGATGTAAATTGTGATGTTCAAAGTGTCTTCTGGGTTGTAAGTCTTTATCAAATCCAAGTTCTTCATGTTTAGGTACTGCATGGTGCTTTTTGCTGGGATTGCAGCTGAAGCTCTCATATATGGAGAGGCTGAGGGTGGAGAAAATGACGAAAACCTCTTCAGGAGTATCTGTGGGCTTCTAGAACCCCCATTCACCATTGCACAGGTCTTCCTTTTCTAAAAAATGTCTGTTTTTGTGTAGTCCGAGCTATTCACTTTGCTCGAGTAAGTATTGAGAATTAATCTCCTGGTCAAGCAATGAATGTAGGCACCAAGAATTCTTGTCGTAGGGTTTAATTGATCCTCATTCATCCATGCACATAGTAGTTGCTCCAGTGACCAATAATCTCAGTTTTAGGGTTTAGGGTTATATTTGATCTCATTGATGGGGCACTATCACCATCCTATATTCCTATGTAAGTAAGTAGAACTGGGGTTGCAGTTTTGGGCTGAGATAAAAATTTCTATTTTAGTTATAGTTGGAGCTCAATATATTAGTATACCGATCAATGTGGGAAGAGAGGATGGCCGAGTGCTCTGTCTGCGAATGTTATCATCTCTAGCTTTGTCTGCAGACTCAGCTTAGTGATTTGCAAAAATGTGGAACTCTAAGATGAGCAATTAAAAATGGGTATAGGTTGTGAGTGTCCACGCTACTGTGAACCAGATACAAAATCAGCATCACTATTGTTGATGAGTCTTTGCTAGAACAAAACCTGGGTTTTTGATAAGCATTAGTGGTTACTCAAATATGTGGGTGGATTTTTTGATTAGACGCATAATAGAGCAGCCTAATGCCAAATAGCTATCTCAGTACTTCATCCAAACTCTAGATTCCTTGCCAATTTAAATGCAATTACTAATAAGAATATTGGCTTTCGTAATAATGTATATCATCAATGTGGTTCACAGATGTCAAATCAAGCCCGTTGGTCTGTGCTGCAATCGTACAATCTGCTCAAGTTGCATAAAGCTGCCCATAGAGCAGCTTTCATAGCTTTGGAAAGTGGAGGTGAACTGAGTCTAGTTATAAGGAGAATTGAAGAGGCTGTGTCTTCCACATAGATGAAATCCATGTGTATCGCTTGGTGCTGTTGGCCTCTTGAAGTACACCCAGATGGAAGAAAATGCAGTAGAAGCACAATCTGTTTCGGCTCCATGAGTTCATAGACATTCTGAACTGACCACACACCATGGCAGCATATGGTTCTGGTGTGGGTTCTTCAACAACTCTACTGCTCGGGGGGCTTCAAGAGCTTCCATTCGAAGCATTTCACTGCAGAAGATTGTTACGGTGGGAATAGGAGAAATGCTGTAAATAAGGCAGAGTGATGAATACAGGGTAAAATAGATCAGTGCAACAAACAGTAGTTTGCTTTGGCTCAATTTCTTGCAATCAGAGATGATAGATATTTTTTGTATGCTGGTCTTATTGTTTATACACTTTTTTGGTATTTATCTGTTTCACACGTCTTGAATTACTATGATCCTTTATAGTTATTGTCTGTTAGTTTATTGAGCAAATTAAATTGTTGATTGCATTGTACCCATGAACCTTCTAGTGCATTGTACTAGTAGACTGCTATGAAAAAACTGAATTAATATACCTCAGTAGTTGTTAGTAAAAGTTAAAGGGGGGAATGTGCATGTGTTGCCTCGTGGTAGATTGATTAATATTATGGCCAAAGGCCACCGATTTAAGTAAATTTAAGTTTATTTGCTAATTGAAAAAAAAGTTAAGAGTAATTTTTTTTCAAAAAATATTTGTATATGATAAATTAAGTTAGTACTACTATGTGTTATAACAAAAACTCATAGTACAATTTTTTTCACATTTTTATCAGACAGCACAAAATACTATAACAACATTTTTTTCCCCAATGGAAGTTGATTTGGAAAAGTTGCAAAGTCTACACAATTCCTCCAATTCCTCTAACTCAGTTTTTAAGGTGTTCAATTTCACTATTTTAAAAATTAAAATATATTTTAATTATATGATTTGTTCGCCGGTCTAATTATGGGAACAATTATACTTAACTTATTAATATTTTGATGGGCCAATATATTTTATACCTGAATTTAATTATTTTATATACTTTAATTTCATTAATCTTTTTTAATGGTGTCCAAATTATTCTCACAGCACTAAACCACACGCTCAATTTGTCCCCAAATATATCGCCCGCTCCTATAATTTAACGTTGCGCTAACTTAAAAAAACCCTCTCCAGCTCCACTGAGCTCGCGCCACCGCCTTTTCTTCCGACCTTCTTCCGCCGCCGGAATGAGTAGTTGGAGAAGCCTGGTGCTTCGACTCGGAGAGAAATGCGCCGAATACGGCGGGAATACCGATTACAGAGACCAACTCGTCAGTCTTAATTTCTTCTCTTAAACCCTAATTTTGTTTTTTTTTGGGCTCAATTTTTAATGTCTGCAGCGGTGTAACCCTAGAACTATGCTATTCGTTGCCTGCCAACACTTGCATTTACATCAATGCTCCAGTTCTCAAAATTTTAATATATCTCGCCGAGAATTGCTACTTGCTCATCTTCATATATTTCCCCGCAGGAAACTTGCTTTGGTGTGGTTCGCCGTGAGCTGCCGCATTCCCAAGATGATATTTTATCTGTAAGGAGCTTGCTTCCATTCCTAGTGCTCAATGTTCTTTCCTTTTTGACTATGTGTAAATTTTGTTTCCATCAATATTAATTTTGGGTCTAGGGAGCTTGGTTTTGAATTTTAAACTAAGTTAGTGGAAGAAAGGGGCTTAACAAAATTTTGCTAAGTTATCAAGTCTAGCATGCTTAGATATCATGTTTACTTTTTTATTATTATGAGGGCTCAAGCTTCTTGCTTTTTTATGGTATTGTGGCAGTTCCTTCTCCAGTGTGCAGAACAGTTGCCTCACAAGATACCTCTCTATGGGACACTGGTATGATTGAAGTTCTGTTTACATATTCATTGTCTTATACTTGTATTATTTTGATAAGTACTAGTAATATACACTTGTCGATAGTCTGCATATATCAATTTTACGTTTTCGGAACATGGATGCTTGAAGGTATCTCTGTGATACTCAACTAGAAAATTGAATGGATGGATGGATTCAAGAATCTATCAACTGTTTTCTCTTTTCATAATAAATACTTATTATGGTTAAATAAAATTTCTTTGATGACCTTAAGTAATCTATTTCAACTATATTTTAAGGAAATCATGATGATGCATATTCTTGAAACCATTTCATAAGGCTTCAATGTTGTATCTATGTTTTGTACCCTTTAATAGAATAGGATAGGAATCCACCATTACACCATATAGCTGAACGACAGATATTCGATGAAAATCAGGATCACTGTCTGCCACACATTTCTTTTCTAGAAGCAATTTTACTGTATGCTAAAATTTGAAATATGTGCTTACCTGACTCTCCATTGGGATTCCTAGGTTATTTCTGAGTTCTCATTCTCATTAGACTGTACTCTGTAGTATGTTACTGAATCTTAGTGAATATTTGCTTTGTCTGGACGTAGAATTGCTACTGATGTAGCATAATGTTTTTGTGATCTTTCTCATTGATAAGAACCTTTTCAGTATACTTATATATAGATTCTCCTACTATTGTAGGTTGGTCTGGTAAATTTGGAAGATGAAGATTCCGTCAAGAGAATTTTGGAGGACACATATGGAAATTTACAGGTAACAACCAAATTATAGACTACATTTATAGGACATATGTTCACTTAGACAAAAATCTGTTGATCATTGTTTTCTGGCAGGCTGCTTTAGATAGTGGAAGTTGTAACAGGATCCGCATACTCATGCGCTTTTTGACTGCCTTGGTATGTGTTAGTCGTAAAATTCTTTGATCTTCACTCATCTGGTGCTAACTAAGAAGCTAATGTACTCACTTCCACACTTTGTATAAAAGACACATATCTCAGCATTTCATGTAATTATGAAGTTTGTGCTATTGTGATTATGAAGTGATCCGTTGTACAGATGTGCAGCAAAGTTCTCCAACCGAGTTCCTTAGTTGTTTTGTTTGAAACACTGCTGTCCTCAGCTGCCACTACTGTAGATGAAGATAAGGGAAATCCCTCGTGCCAAGCTTGTGCGGACTTCTATATAATTTGTATCTTGTCTTGTCTCCCTTGGGGTGGAGCAGAACTTGTTGAGGTAATTTTAACTTTTGTTCCACTTGATGATGATGATTCTTCAGTTATTTGGTTTCAATTATTTAGTGAGAATGATAAAAATAATACAGGGCTAAGGTGCCCTAGTTTGGCTGACCTTTTCGAGATGATCATACAAGTTTTTTTTTATTGCCAGCAAGTCCCTGAGGAGATCGACAGGGTCATGGTAGGGATACAAGCCTACATGAGTATAAGACGGCATGTTTCTGATGCTGGCTGCTCTGCTTTCGAGCATATTGAAGATAGAAGTCAGGATGATGGTGGAAAAGTATGCCATCTATCTCTCTGTTTTGTATCAACATGATGTGTTCATGTGTTCTTTCTCTTTCTTTGAATTTTGCATGTAACCTATAAGATATGTGAAGGAGGATGTGGACACCCTTTATATTACACACCTTTGAGTTTCCAGTTGTTAATCTGAGTGTCTTTTAGGATTTCCTGGAGGATCTTTGGAGCCGGATTCAGGATCTCTCTAGCAAGGCCTGGAAGCTGGATAGTGGTACTGTTTCTGAATCTAATTGTTTTCTTTATTTCATCATGCTTCTTGCTGTGCTCTATTTGGGATGCACACATGATACATCAATTTTATTTCTGTACGCAGATATACTTATTTGTTTTGGTAACCTATGTCTGATCTTGATAGTTGATAGAACATCTTCACATATGTAGAGCATTTAATATAAGTTAACTTCTTCCATTTGTACAACTATGAATTATCCATTTCTCCTTTGGTTCATTAATAAGTTGAGATTGATAGTATGTTGTGTCTTTCAACCTGGTTTGCTTGATCTTTTGTAAGTGGAATTTAAATTGCAAGGACAATCCCATTTAAAGAATCAAAGATATCAACTTTCATATAGTGGCCATTTTCAATGTATATATGAACACCAGACAACTTATTTTGCAAAATGTGAGGTTTTCTTGTGTCCATCAGGAAGCACCGACAGTAACTGAAATATAAGTAGCAAGTGGACACTGTGGGCTTCAATTTAAGTTCCTGTTAGGCATGCTGGCGTGGCTTTCCTTTGGTTGTATATGATTCTCCTAAGCAACTATTATACTATATCACCTTCATTTTCATTCTTGGATTCTTGATAGTTGTGTAGAGTAGATTCATTTGATAGTGCCTATGAGGAAGCACTGAAATCTAAGAAGCAAATGAGCTTCAATTCAAATTGTTCTTCAAGCATGACTGTGGCTTTGTTTTCTTAAGATTGAGTGCGTGCATACACACGGATTATTTTCTGAATGATATTCCTTTTTAGTTCCTAGACCGCATCTTCCGTTTGAACCACAACTAGTAGCTGGGAAATCTCATGACTTTGGTTCCTTGAACTGCCCTGAGCTTCCGGAACCTCCGGCTTCAGCTTCGAGCATCACATATGGAAAACAAAAGCATGAAGCTGAATTGAAGTATCCCCAGCACATTAGGAGAATTAATATCTTTCCTGCTAGTAAATTTGAGGTAATTTTACTGGACTATACTGACATTTGAATGGCCCACTTATTTGCACCTGTTATCCTTTTTTTGTGCCTGCATTATACTGTGGTTGGTATAGTTTTTCTATTTATCCATTGAACTTTCTACGTCATGCTACCCTTTAAGATTTGATTTATTCTTTTTGGAGATCATTCTTTTACCTTGAAGAGTGCCCCCTTTTCTTTGATAATCAACATTTCCCTTCTTCTTGGGCTAAAACCTTTCACCAAATGCAGAAGAATTTAGCACACTTAGCTTAATCATGAAATATGGTTTATACAACTGAATTTCAGGAAACTTCAACATAGTACTGTTAAATGATGAGTTTAAATACCTTCTCTCCAATAGCCAAGTTTCCGTCATTCGGACTTACATTATTCATTTTCTCTTTTCCCTTTTAATGGTAAATTGACAATATCACGATGTTAGTACCTGATGCTTAATGTAATTCTTGGTCTCTACAATCTATTTTCGTTGTAGAATGATAAGTAAATTTTTGAACTGTATAATGTATTTATGAGCATAAAACATGTCTGTTTTTTGCGTTGTTTTCAAAATAAAATGAGAAGTTGATTCTTGAGTTGTATTTACTTTCCTAGATGCCGATCAGTTGCATATAATTCTTTCTTCATCCCTGATACCTTATTAGCGGTTTGTACCCTTGTTTTCGTTTTCTTTGCAGGACTTGCAACCGATAGATCGTTTTGTCGTGGAAGAGTATTTACTGGATGTTCTGTATTTTTTAAATGGATGGTTAGTAGCCTGTTTGAACTTGTTGTTTGTATATTATTTGTAATTGTACTGCTGAGTACTAATTTAGCGAATTAGGATGGAGACTTGGTAGGATCACATCTAACACATGTATTTGGAAAATACCTTCATTTAATCTGCAGTTCTAGAAGTCAGTGTAATGGCTTTGAACTATCTCTGTGTGTTATGGAAGCTAGGAGCATGTTCTATGATAATAAGTTTGTCAGTATATAGAAGATAGAGAGTAGGTCATATCTTCTTTTGATTTCATCTAACTTATTTAGTACCGATCAGTTTGTTATAAAAACAATAGAGAAATATTTCTGGCCGAACACTTCTATTCATTGTACTCACTACTCAAACGTGATTGTTCAAGTATCCTTATTCTTTTATTTTAATTTCTTTCCTTGTTTCTGCAAAGCTAGTCGAAAGGAGTGTGCTTCATCCATGGTTGGCCTGCCCGTTCCCTTCCGGTACGAGTACCTTATGGCTGAGACAATATTCTCTCAGGTACATCTTAATGGTGCATCATTTTATTTACTTTGGGTTGCTCTATGTTGAATTTGATGTTTGAAATTTGACCATAATCTATTCCTGCCAAACCTGGTTGGAAATATGTAAACATTGGGTTTAGAGTTATTAGCTATGTCCTATGTGAATGTAATCATGGCTGCAGAGCATATTTTTTGGGAGTTCAGGCGCTGTCATTTTCTTTTGTTGGTCTCAAATATTAGAAAGCTGGAGTCTCTTTGGATTTGGTATTAAATTAAAGATTGTCTTGATGTTAACTTCAATTGCCATCACTCCTGAGAAGAAAATTAGTCAACTTCAATTTGTTTTTTTTTGGTAAATTTGTAATAGCTCTGTAAGTAGTGGAAACAGTTGGAAAATACCTTTTACTAATTACTAGCAGTAATTTTGGGTAGGGGTTGGGTAGAGTTTGATGGAGCGTGCCTTACCTTAACCAGTATCAACTTTCCAACGAGATAAGGTATTGCTTTTTAATGTTTCTCTCTTACATGCAGATTCTCTTACTGCCTCAACCTCCTTTTAGGCCAATTTATTATACATTGGTCATTATGGACCTATGCAAGGTATGGTTATCTACTTCTGCTTCTATTGCCCATGACAGCCAACTTTGTCTTGTAAAGCATAATTTGCAACTATAGTCTATACTACTAGCTATCAAGGATATCTCAGTTCTTAGTGCAAGATTTTTCCAGGCTCTTCCTGGTGCCTTTCCAGCAGTTGTGGCCGGGGCTGTTCGATCACTTTTTGATAAAATTTCTGAACTAGACATGGAGTGCCGGACTCGTCTGATCCTTTGGTTTTCACACCACCTGTAAGTTAATATTCACAATATCTCGGATCTCCACATTATAGAGTCCACAGTTGTAACAACTGCTTGCTTTACACATTCTTGTGGACCTCACACTGATATCTTTAATTAGGCATCATAAACAAGTATTGACATGATTTATTGTTTCTGAAAGCATCTGGATTCCACTGATGGATATATTTGTGACCAAAATGGAATCTTTCACTTGCTCATTGTTAGCATCATCGGGAATTATTCTGGCAGATTAATTGATTGTTTGCCTGTTTCTAATTGCTCCCCCAATGTGAAATCTCTGACATTTTAGAGGAACCGTCAATGTTTTCTTAGTTTTATTTAGTATTTTACACCTCAATTTTTCCAAGTGTCAGTTTGTTATATATAGTTCATATATCAGTTTCTAAGCAGTAAGATGTACCCTCATGAATCAGCTGTTTATGAACCCCAGATCATTTTTTTCATTTAAGGGGACAAACTTGTATTTAGACATCAGTCTTGAGTACTTTTCTTCTGACTTATTTTTTGTGTTTCAGATCAAATTTTCAATTCATTTGGCCATGGGAAGAATGGGCTTATGTCTTGGACCTTCCAAAATGGGCCCCACAGCGAGTGTTTGTCCAGGAGGTTTTGGAAAGGGAAGTGCGCCTATCATATTGGGACAAAATCAAGCAGGTAAATTTGTTTTTTCATAAATTACGTTCTGGTTGTCATTTTTTACCAGCCTCCAGAATTTAGTCACTGAATCTTATGTGACAGATCATTTGCGAACATGTGTAAGTTTTCATGTGAAATTCTGAAAATTTTGTATAATATCAAAAGTTATTAGGCAGACCCCTTATTGCATGTCAGATGATATACAAGTCTTTCGTGTGATGGTGTAACTTTGCTTCTTCCAAAATCAGTTAGCTTGTTGCTACTTGCTACTGGATCTACACAGTGGAAGTTAGATAGTGTTTCTTACATCCAGCTTCTTCACTTTTAAATGTTTAACTTTGTTGTAAATTTGATGTTGCTACAACCAAATGCTTTGGAACTAAACTAGTACTAGTAAATACATGTGAATACAAGTATACAACATTTGAATCATATTTCTATAGTTTTTCAATATTGATTCAAGTAATTTGTGTTTGTCTGCATTCATATAGAGCATAGAGAGTGCCCCTGCTCTGGAGGAGTTGCTTCCCCCGAAAGGTACGGCAAATTTCATATACAGTGCTGAAGATGGAGATCAAACCGAGCGCGGCCTCTCTTCAGAACTCAGTGGCATGGTTAAAGAACGAGTGACTACCCGTGAAATTATTTCATGGATTGATGATCATGTGCTCTCAACTCATGGTGTGGATGTTACTCTCAGGGTGGTTGTTCAGACCCTTCTCAATATTGGTTCAAAAAGTTTTACCCATTTGATTACTGTATTGGAGAGGTATGGCCAAATTATTTCAAGGATTTGTCCGGATCAAGATAGGCAAGTTATGCTGATTTCTGAAGTGAGTTCATTCTGGAAGAACAATGCTCAAATGACTGCTGTGGCGATAGACAGAATGATGGGATATCGTCTTGTATCTAATGTGGCTATTGTGGGATGGGTTTTCTTGCCATCAAATGCTGATCAGTTTCACGTTTCTGATCGTTTGTGGGAGGTAACACTACTAACACGCACAATGAGATCCTTTGTGAACCACATCCTTCATTCTAAATTTTTGCAGCAAATCAAATATACAAGGGAAACGGTTTGGTTGCCTTGATCTCTTGATTACTTTTTCTGTTTAACCTTCTTTTCATCTACAGATACTGAGAAATGCTCTTACGAAGACATTCAATCGTATTACTGATTTAAGAAAAGAGGTATCATCCCTCAAGAAGAGTGTTGTATTGGCTTCTGAAGCTGCATCTAAAGCTCAAGCTGAATTAGAGGATGCTAAGTCAAAGATTACTCTTACTCTTGTGGATGGTGAACCAGTTCTTGCTGAAAATCCTGTGAAAATGAAGCGGTTGAATGCAAATGTTGAAAGAACAAAACAGGAGGAGCTTTCTACTCAGGAATCATTAGAAGCAAAAGAAGCCCTTCTTGCACGAGCCGTGGATGAAATTGAGGTATATAGTAAATATCCAGTTGGAGGGTATTGTTTAAAGTTTTCATGATATGCCATGTCTGGAAATTGTCTTGATTATGGTATATAATGAAGAACATCAACCTTCAATTAATATATAATTGCTTTGGAGCCTGCAGGAATTGTTTTTATGTTTGTATAAAAGCTTCTCTGAGGTATTGGCAGAACCACTTCAAGATACGGATGGTTCCTTGCACCCATCTTCTGTTGAGGCAGACGGAATGGCTATTGAAAATGAAGACACTACGGCAATGGAATTAGATAAAGAGGGTGGTAAATCTGAAAAAAGGTGTGTTGTACTTAAACTTTCCAAGGTCCTATTGTATGGACATGATATGGTATTTTAACTTGGACTTCTACTCATTGTTGGTTTCGGGTGCATTGTTGTTCCATCATGTTTGCAGTGATCTGAATGGAGGAAGCACTGTAAATGGTTATAATGTTGGTGAAAGGGAACAGTGGTGTTTAACAACCTTGGGTTATGTGAAGGCCTTTACACGTCAATTTGCTTCAGAAGTAAGTTCCTATGCTTTCTCCAAGTTTTCTTTGCTGTTTATACGATTCTTTTCCGTGGTTCAAAAGTATATCATTGCTATCTAAAGTTGATTACTTTAAGAGATGTCAATTTTGTTTCAAATTGATAATGACATGATATGATAAGGATATGAACTTTACTTGAACACAAAATGGTAATGACGAGTTACAGTCCAATAGATACAAATATGAAACTCCAATGGATAACACATAAATCCCAGTAAAAGTTAACCAATATATACTTATATATTGTTTTCCTTCTTTTTAACCATTTTCTGGATGTTCTTCAGTTATGTTCGGTGCATAATGTAAATAACTAAATATTGAACAAAATAAGCATGTTTTAATGAAATTAATGTTGGTGTAGGAACTATGTATTTAGGTCTCAGGATTGCTCTAAGCTCTTGGTCCATGCATATACTATTGCGTCTTTAAGTGATTTCATATTTCTGTGTCGTGTACCCAGATTTGGCCGCTTGCTGAGAAATTAGACGCCGAGGTTTTGACTCTAGAAGTTCATCCTCTTCTAAGGAAAGCTGTATATTATGGTTTGCGCCGGCTTGATGAGTTTTAGTTTGGTCTTTTTGTTCCAATTATGAGTTTTGCTATCATCAGTGTGTCAAAACACAATCTCTAGACAGCAGATATGAACGAGTCTTGGTAAGTTGTGTAGTTTTGATTAGAAATGATACTTGATTTATAGCTTATCTTAGCATTAAAGATCGGGATATTCTTTTTTCTTTGCAACTAACTGGGAGAAAGTGTCTCGAATCCAGACATTCTAGTAAAATTAACACATGTCTTGTACTGTTCAATACCATCTGTCAAAACTTTAGTACTCTTGTGTAAAATGTTATGCAACCTTTCTTTGAATTTTTATAGTTTATAGCTTCAGTTTTAAATTATTTTTATATAGTCAATTTCGAGAAGAGGTTGTTCCATAGCGAATAATAGTCATATCAATGCCAAGAACAAATTTTTAGTTTGATGCATATGCTTTGTTAGTAATTTCAAGACTAACATTGTGTTACTCGCAACTTTAGCTAAGAAATGAAGACTAAATTTGTCACACAAAAGTTAAAGAACGATTACTATCGTAGTTTAAGTAAAAATCATCCTTTTTATTCACTCGAAACCATCCATGCATCATATGGACATATAGTCATAATTACCATATATTTTATTCTATGGTTATGGTTTATTATACTCCTCCTTCTGTCTTACAAAAATATGCACTATTTTCTTTTTAGTCTGTTCCACAAGAATATGCATTTTTTTAATTTTAGAAACTATTTTCTCTCTATTGAGGTGTGATTCATTCTCGATTTACAATACTTGAATTACATTTTTTTCTCCATGTCTTTCATACCTTATCAATTTTACATTAAAATTCATGTCGAACCCAAAATGCATATTCTTTGGGGACGGAGGGAGTAATAATTAAATACATTGATAAAAGTTGGGCTGTACAAAAAATAAATTGAAGTTGAGAATATATGTTGAAAATTCGTTGAAAGGTAAAAGTACATTCAAAGTTGCCAAATATGTAAACAAAATGAAATACAGGGGGTTTATTTATAATTAAAAGAAACATGAGAGGTATTAAAATAATAAACTAAATTGGCGCTTTTAAAATTCAGATAAAATCAGAAAACCTTGCATAACCCAAGCTTCTTCTTCTTCTCCCTTGTGTCGATATGCCAATAGCTCAATGCAGCTGAGAACTGCTGCAAAGAAGAAGAAATTTCAGCTGCTATTCCAAAATAAAAAATATCTTAAGTTGTAAAAGAGAGATTTTCTCTTGCTATGGAAATAGCGACAGTTCAATGGAGACCAACAGCTCTTCACTCCGCCCCATTTTCCGCCCCTTACGGAAATTACAGGCTGAAAATTTCACGGCGGAAGAGGTTTATAGTTTCAGCCTCTTCGTATTCTTCAAGTGATCCAGGTGGTTTCTCCTGGCTGCGGCTTTCTCAGTCCATTCGCCGCGGTTCTCAGCGGTTTTTTGAGAATTTGGGGGAGTCGGTGAAGAGGGAAACCGGGTTTGATTTGAAGGTTCGAGTAGATGAGTATTCGGGAAGGGCGAAGGACTTGGCGCAGAAGACGCAGGAAAAGGTAGAGCGCGTGAACTCCGAGCTGCTGCCTCAGTTTATTGCTTGGAATAAAATGGAAAGTTGGAAGGTATGATTTTTAGTGCTATAAGCTATGAAGATGGGTTGAAGTAATGTTTAGCAATTAGCGCTGCAATCCCAGTCTTTATTGGGTATGTGTATGTGTATGTGTATGTGTATGTGTATATGTGTATGTGTATGTGTATGTGTATGTGTATGTGTTTCAGTATTCGAGCGATTTTATGTTTTTCAGGATGTAAAGAATTGGGATTCAAGAAGATTGGGTGCTTTACTGTTATACGTATTTGTGGCTGTTTTTTCCTTTCGAAGCATATTTAAAGCGATCCGAGCTCCTATTATTGAGCGTGAGAAGAGGGAGTTGGCTGAGGCGTACATGGAAGCATTAATTCCTGAGCCTACACCCACTAATTTGAAAAAGTAAGTGGTGTTCTCATCTAACTTTTTACTGCTTCTTGTGTTATTCTCCGTGTTATTCTTAATCGGTGGGAAACTAGTAAAATCGTATCAGCATGTAATGTTGAATATTTGATGCTAGAAAGTCAAAGTGGTGACATTTCTTGGCATAGTTGGATCCGATAGTTTACTTGAATGACAGTTTGAAATGTGATATAGAACGAATGAGACAATGTCATCTTTTTTTAGTTATAAGGATTCACTAGGTGATCAAATGATGTGATTATATTTTTTAATTTTATTTCTGAACTATTCCTTCAATCCCTGGTTGCTGATTGCATCACAAGGAACATTGCACAAGTTTTCTAAGCTTCTAAGGGTGGCTTGAAATAGGCAGTGTGCTACAATTCCAATAGGTTTATGTATTAAGAATTTAAGCTAATAGCAGAAGTTCTTGGCATGCACATGGTTGGTTACGAATGAAGCTGTTGCAAGTGATGGCTAGATTTGAGGAATTCCCGAACCCTGAAATCCATTTCACAGTAACTTTCGTTTTATTGCCTAAATGACACACTATGAGATGAATCTTACTTATAACAAGGAAAAGAAAAGAAACATTGTTTCTTTGGACAACTACATAAATTTCAAAAAAATTGCTTTGGTCCGGATGAAATTGGTGGTCTGTTTTCTTCTTGCTCAATAATACCTTATCTCGATCATGTAGATTTAAGCAAGGTTTATGGAGGAAAGCTACTCCCAGAGGCATGAAACTCAAAAGGTTTGTTGAAGGAATTGATGGGACACTTGTACATGATACTTCTTTTGTTGGGGAGAACGCATGGGAGGATGATGCAGAAAAGGCCCAAGAAAGCATAAAAAAAGTAATAGAACAGGACTCAGCATTGAACACTGAGGACAAACAGGTTCTCCAGGCAGATTTGGGTCTATCAGGTTTGTTTCTTGTGATTCCTTTAGTTTCATGGAGATTGGGTTTCATATGGTATGGTTTAAAATTTTCCTCTACTCTAGGTTCCAGGATTTGATAATCAATTTTACCATCAGCTGAACAGTTTTTAGCTTTCCAGTTTAAGACTCAAAGATTGCCAGCCCCAGGAATATTGTTGAGCTTGTATTGCTGTTTGTAGGAGAATTACTTTTTTGCATGAATTCGAGTTATGCTGTATAATCTGACTACTATGCATACAAGTGTTTTATTGCCTGTGTTTTTCCATGGTCTTTCTAATTGGAGTTTCTGACAGGTGGGAATCAAGTAACTGGAGGAACATGGCGCGATAGGCTTGCAGTGTGGAAAGAAATTCTTCAGAAGGAGAAGTTAGCTGAGCAACTGAATTCATTAAACTCCAAGTATGCGGTGGAATTTGACATGAAGGAGGTTGAGAACAGTCTTCGCAAGGATGTAGTTGAGAAGGCCCAAAACCAACAAGGAACAAGGGCGTTGTGGATCTCCAAAAGATGGTGGCGCTACCGTCCAAAACTTCCTTACACTTATTTCCTACAAAAACTTGATTCCTCTGAGGTACAATTATACCTTTGTTCTTCCTTCTCGTTAATGCATGATTTGTTGGAATCTCCCAATATGTAAATATGGTGCCCTCATTCAGACTGATAATATTATTCTGTAAGATCCTGAGCGCAGTCATTGTGAATAGGCTTTTAATTGTGGCTTTGAAAGTCTCAAAATGAAATCCCTTGCATAATGCTGCCAGGAAGCACATATGTTTCAATATATTCCTTTAATTGGAAGTCCCTTACATAGTTGTTGTAAAATGGAGGCACGGTCACTGAACCATATTTGGCATGGTTCTTGATCACATAGAAATCAAAATCATAAATTTCAGAAGGCACTATTCTAAGATTCAAAATGTTCAAAATATGCCATATTATTCTTAGTGCAACATACATATACACACACAAACTTATACATTTTCTCATTTTTTCAGGTTGATGCAGTTGTCTTTACAGAGGATCTAAAACGGTTGTATGTGACCATGAAAGAAGGGTTCCCTTTAGAATATATTGTGAGTATAGTGTCATCTTTATGTTCTGACAGTGGTTTTCTCCTTTGGCTGGACACTTGCTTATTTATTGATCGTATGTCTTAGGTTGATATCCCGCTTGATCCCTTTTTGTTTGAGGCGATATCAGGTTCTGGAGTTGAAGTAGATCTTCTGCAGAAACGGCAGATCCATTATTTTATGAAAGTTGTATTTGCACTGTTGCCTGGAATACTAATCTTATGGTTCATCAGGGAATCTCTGATGCTTCTTCATATTACAACAAATAGATTTCTTTATAAGAAATATAATCAGCTTTTTGATATGGCATATGCTGAAAACTTCATTTTGGTGAGGGCTCATTCTTCTTTTTAATTTTGTGAATCTTTGGTTTTTCCAGTTTCGGAGTAATGTGTGATATATTTTTCATTTTACTCAGCCAGTTGGTGAAGCTAAATCCATGTATAAAAGTGTAGTATTAGGAGGAGATGTCTGGGATCTTCTGGACGAATTGATGGTATATATGGGAAATCCCATGCAATATTATGAAAAGGATGTGGCATTTGTTCGAGTAAGTTAACAATATCTCAAAGATGATTAAACATTATATCTGAAACATGAATTAGACACTAAAGGTGTAGTTTATGCTGTCGTGCAGGGTGTGCTTCTATCTGGACCCCCAGGAACAGGGAAAACACTCTTTGCAAGGACACTGGCTAAGGAAAGTGGACTTCCCTTTGTTTTTGCTTCTGGTGCAGAATTTACTGATAGTGAGAAGAGTGGTGCTACAAGAATCAATCAGTTGTTCTCAATAGCAAGAAGAAATGTAAGTGTCTGTCTATCCTCTCATTCTGTTGTATATTGTGAGATACTAACCGTGAGTAATAGTATCAGTATAAAGATAAGTTTCACTGAACACCTGCTCAACAAGATTTTTTGGGTGGCTTTGCTATCATTGCTGCAGGATTCAAAATCTAAATGTTTGAGCTTTCCATAAATTAAAAGGAATAACAGATGGGTTGAGTGTTCTGTATGTATTCCGATAATTAGATGGAGCAAATTGTACATTTTTAACAAGAAAAATATTAGATTGTATTATGATGAATGCATATTGTTCTATAGTTTCCAGAGATGAAAACTAAAGGATCAGGTCTAGTCTTGTTTGAAATTTGCTTTCAGTTTTGTAATCTACTTTATGCCATGTTACTTTTATGTGCTACTTCTGCGGAATTCCTTGAGGAGCAAAGAATCTCTAACTAAATCATGAAGGGAACCACATCTTCACTTGGAACTACTCTTCGAATTCTGTGTCTTTGTCCTCAATCATAAATCATGTCATCTTGCACTACCTTGAAAAACTTTTAGGGCCTGGTCTGGCATGCTAACAGAATATTCAATGAGCTCATGCTGGTTGTTGGAAGACATAGTGCATTATGACACTCTCCTTTTTTTGTAGGCTCCTTCCTTTGTATTTGTGGATGAGATAGATGCTATTGCCGGAAGACATGCTAAGAAGGATCCACAAAGAAGAGTAACATTTGAAGCACTAATTGCTCAGCTTGATGGAGAGTAAGTGATAAATATGTGCATACTAAGTACATAAAGTTCATTGGCATGGTTACTGTTGGTATATGGTCTAGTCCTTGGATTCTAGTGAATCATCTCACTCACCACTCTCTCTGCATCTTATTAATGTATTTTCTGTTAATAATGGAAGAGTTAGTAGAATAGCAAGTATTTCATTCTACAATTTGTCTGGCTGCCCAACAAAGAATGATTCTTATGTCTCCTTCAAAGACTATAAAAAAATTTCTTTTTCAGTCAAGATAGCTAGAATAAAAGAACAAAATGGAGTGGGTAACATGTTGTCATAAATTATGCAATATGCTTAGAGTTTGCCACAATTGGTCCTTGTTCTGCAACATGCATGCCCTAGGCTAGTTTGGAGAGCCTCTGGAAGGAAAATGGAAGGGCAAAATGTTGATGGATTTTGGTTAGATTGTTTTGATAGTCAATGTTATGGGAAGCAATTGGATAATTCATGGTTTTTTTAATTATATTTATATGACAATTTCAATCCTCTTTTTAAATGTGGATATGTAATAGATGATCCCAGACCCCAGTGTGACATGGCAACTCAAAAATGCATGATAAATTCAAATATTTAATTTCCTTTCAAGCACTATTTTCAGTAAGCCTGCCATATAAAATGTAGACTGTTCAAATGATTAATGATCTGGGGCAAAACAATGTGAAAATCAAGAGGTCTCTACTAAATCATGATCTTCCTTCATTATTACTCCCTACTGTTGGTAACTTAGTATCACCTCTGACTATTTGCCTGGAACACAGGAGTTGTCTCGGAACAATACCCATCCTCGAAGGCCATATATGGCCAATGATTTTTGTCTATTATGAATCTAAAACTGCTGCTCATATTTTATATTTATAATTTTTTCAGTGTCATTCACTCTTGTTTTATTCTTATTGGCATAGTTTTACTGTTTCTTAAGCATGACGAATAAGTAAATTGTTTGCAGGAAAGAAAGAACTGGTGTTGATAGATTTTCATTGCGGCAAGCTGTTATTTTCATATGTGCTACTAATAGACCAGATGAATTGGATTTAGAATTTGTTCGTGCTGGACGTATTGACCGCCGTGTATATATTGGGCTACCTGATGCAAAGCAACGAGTGCAAATCTTTGGTGTTCATAGTGCTGGGAAAAGACTTGCTGAAGATGTTGATTTCGAAAAGGTTGCTTCTGCTTAATGCATTCTCATTTTTAAGTATGATTCTTCTTTTTTCTTATCACTGATTGGTTAGAAGGAACTTCCCAATCAAGTATACGATTCATGCTCAAATGTAATTCTTGTTACTCTTTCACCATCTCTGTAGGTCGTCTTTCGCACTGTCGGTTACTCTGGAGCAGATATACGAAATCTAGTTAATGAAGCAGGAATAATGTCTGTAAGTTTATTTCTTATGATATTTACTAGTGCACATGTATTCGGTGTTTTTGGCTGTTTTCTTGTGTGTTGCCTTCACTCATACGGCATACGCACATTGAACCCTGAAATGAATCATGGAAATAAAAACAAAGCACTGTTCTTTGAATTTGACTTGTCCTTTTTCAGTTTGGGGTCGTGCAGAAAGGTTATTGTTCTACTTCTATATATTCTCTCTCTTTATCTATCTTTAGTCTTCTTTATGTTTGAAATGCTACTTGCCAAAGATGATTTTCTTTATAGTTTATACCTTTCCATGTTTGTCCAGACCATGGTAAGATGTTGATATGAATGGATTTTGTATATACTTTTTCATGTTTTGTTTACTTAATTCATCCCGAGCTTGAAAGCTACCACATTTTGTGTATGAGTTTTCTTTCTATTGTTGGTTGCTATGCTGCAAGTGCATTTGACATTTGAGATCACTCATTACTTTAGTAAAGCACCCACCTCAATTCTCATACTACAATTATCGAGTCACAGAATATGCAGTGCCCATCGCCCATTTTATAGATCACGTCAGAATTTAATCTCAAATTTGCCCACTAGCTTTGTAGGCTTTATTAGCAATTATTCGATCCTTGATGTAAGTTTTTTCCTTATTGATAAGTTATGTGTGTAAGCAGGTCAGGAAAGGACACTTGAAGATCTATCAACAGGATATTGTTGATGTCTTGGACAAGCAGCTACTTGAGGGGATGGGTGTGCTACTCACAGAAGAAGAGCAGCAGAAATGTGAACAAAGTGTACGGCTTCTTTAGAGTATTGAAGACTGCTATTTTATATATTTTCTTTCATATCTGTGATATTACCCAAACACTTCTATAGGTATCTCTAGAAAAGAGAAGACTTTTGGCAGTGCATGAAGCTGGTCACATACTATTAGCTCACTTATTTCCTCGATTCGACTGGCATGCATTTTCTCAGCTGCTACCTGGTGGAAAGGTATTGTGTAATATGTGGACATAACCTTTTTATTTGGATATGTATCTAATGGATTTCAACTGTTTGTCTGCTTGAGCAGGAGACTGCTGTGTCTGTCTTTTATCCTAGGGAAGACACGGTAGATCAGGGTTATACCACCTTTGGGTACCTGCAAATGCAAATGGTGGTTGCTCATGGCGGGCGTTGTGCTGAGCGCATTGTATATGGTGATGACATTACCGATGGAGGAAGAGATGATCTTGAGAAAATTACCAAGGTAACATGAATGGGTGCTGAACCTTACCAATAACTATTTATCCAACTCCATAGTGGAAAGGAGAAATGGGAAATTCATTATTGTCTTCACCATTGTTAGTGTTGTATGTGGTGATTGCACTGCTGATGTATTGTTACTGCATCTCTTTCAGATTGCTCGAGAAATGGTAATTAGCCCAAGAAATCCCAGGCTAGGGCTCACTGCATTAACAAGAAGAATTGGGCTCGTTGATCAACCAGATAACCCAGATGGTGAAATTATAAGATACAGGGTATAATTTACTTCAGTATGGTGAAATATGAAGTAGATGATGTGGCTCTTTTGTTTTAAGTGTTTGTTCTCTAACAATAATTTTCTTTAACTTTCTTCGTATTAGTGGGATGACCCGCATGTAGTCCCTGCAAAAATGTCAGTTGAAGTTTCTGAGCTTTTCACAAGGGAGTTAACAAGGGTAACTTCACTAAGCCTTGGAATATTTATTTTGGTCGTATGAAAAACTATGTGCAATATGTTGCTTTACGACTGCTGCCTACTACAACACTTGTCGTACTATCGTTATTTAGCTCACAGATAGATAGGTTAAAAACTTAACTATTCAATCTCATAAGTACTCATCCTTATTTAGACCTGACCTTAGTATCTACAGTATTGCAAATTATTCATGTATACGAGGGTGTGGTTCTAAAAGTTATGCTCAACGTGTCTTTCATCATATCTGATTATGTGTTGTGCATTAAATATGTGTCATCAGCCATTCTGATTAGGGAACAAGCATGCTACCCAACCTGCCCAAACCAACATCTCTGGTTCCCCACAGGTGTGAAATACGAACAGTCGGATCAAATAAAAGAGTTTATCGTCCAACAAGTTGTATTGAAACCAATCAATCATAACTACAGGAGATAAAGTAGTACAAAGGGGAAATAAATAAGATGGAAGCATGTCAATTAATATTCTGTTAATCATCTTATATTGTTTCGACCTACTTAATAGTGGTAATGAGATCATGGATTCATTATTGTAACAGTACATTGATGAGACTGAAGAACTTGCTATGAAGGGCCTGAGGGAGAACCGACACATATTAGATATCATAACCCAAGAACTGGTCGAACGTTCAAGGATAACTGGATTGGTAAGATATGGTCCTTTTCGCGGATAATAATTTCAAAATTATTTCCCTTGACCACGCGAGTGCCTCAGTTCTCCTCTGCATATCAATATCTGCTCTAATTCGCACTGTTTCTTTCACAGGAAGTGGAAGAAAGAATAAAAGGATTGTCACCAATTATGTTTGAAGATTTTGTGAAACCATACCAGATTAACTTGGATGAGGTGTGCCTTTCTACTACTTAACATTATTCCGACTTAATTAGATGCTAATAATATAGGCCTGCAGCCATTGCTGCCTGGCTATCATCTCTCCGGTTATGTTTCTTGCAGTCCTTATAAATTTGACAGCTAAAATATGCTGCATTTTAATCCGAATCATGTTGTTGTTGAACAGGATGGACCCTTACCGCATAATGACCGCCTTAGGTATCAACCCCTGGATATATATCCTGCTCCGCTGCACAGATGTTGAACTCTTGCAGGAACAGCACGCTTCTTCAAGTAAACGGGCGCTCGATCATACTTGCTCTCTGATGAAATCGGATGGCTGAAAGATGTTGACACATGATATAGAGTAGATAGTTGATAGCAGCCAGCCCTGGCAGGGGCACAACACACAAATTGTAATTTTATGAATATTTTGCACCTTCAGTTTCTCGTGTAGTTTAGATGTGAATCCAGCTGATGCAGTTACTCAATTTCAGTTCACATAATTTTTTGATTAAATCTGAAAAAGGTTCCATTTTTTTGGCACCAGAACAGAACTGCCTTGTATTATGTTCAAACATAAATAAATAGAAAAACATCAATTTGCTTGCATAGATTATAATGCAATCCTCTCTTAATATAAGCAGATGAAGTTGTTAATGTAACATGTGAAATTTGACAATTGATATGATACTATAATTTAAGCACATAACTTATGCAATGTATGAGGACTTGGACTACAGCTTGCTTGTTGGGAGGCCGGTTGGGGCAGCACGAGATCTTTTCTCCACAGATCGAGAAACCTTCTTCACGTCATCTTTAGCCAGATAACGAGGCCTGCTCAACCACAATCCTCCATCTACAGGCAGGATGCTCCCATTGATGTATTTACCTTGACAAACAACAGTTGTCATAAGATAAGGAACAAATGCAGAAATTAATGGTGTTAAGCCCTAAAACCTAAAGACATTAGCTGCTGAATCATGAGGGTTATTTGAGTACCGAGACACATCGCTTCATCAAATGTGCTACACCAAAGCATTTCAATACTCAAACTAGTGTGAACTATGGATATATCAAATCAGTATAGTCTAGACAAGATAACTAAGTTCTGCTATTGCGCGTTTCTATCTATTATCTATCAATGAAACGAAGTGCTGAAACAAGACTCATGAGACTCTGGCAAGAAAATACAGCGATATAAGAATAGACAAAAGGTTACCAGCATCTGAGGCAAGGTAGACAGCAGCCATGGCAATATCCCATTTCTCACCAAGTTTGTAGATAGGAATAGATTCCCTCGTATTGTTACTAATTTCATCAGGCTGTAGTTTACTCATGCCAGCCGTATCTCCTATAGGACCCGGTGCAATCCCATTAACCCTTATATCATAATCGGTGCCCCATTCCAGTGCCAAATTTCTCGTCAATGCATCAACACCAGCCTGGCCATGACAACAAAGACAACAAATCAACTCAAACTACAACGATCCAATCATCTTCACCGCAAGCATCAAACCACAAACCTTGGCCGCAGACACATGGATCTGATACCAGGCTGCCGTGTAGTGCAGAGTGGCACTGATGTTCAAAATCAGGCCTCCATTAGGCACGGCCTTCCCAGGCCCGTCTTTCTTGAGATACTTGAGCGCTTCGTGACACATCGTGAATGTCCCAACAGTATCAATATCCATAACTGTTCATTTTACAAGTAAAGATCAAGTCTTTTTATGGCCAAAATAGACAAGAAGGTTGACTCGATCCCGAGACCTTTGGCCCTCGGACATTAACCACACTACCACTAACACACAGTACAAATTAAAATTTGAATCTCTTCCTCTAGTTAGTGTTCATCACCTCCTTTCAATCAATTTCAGCTAACATCTAATTCTTAACATGGGTGATTATAATAGAAAAGGTAACCTGTTTTAAAGCCATTGGGAGAGAGATCTTCAGCTGCAGCCAGGAAATTTCCAGCAGCTGCATTGACCAAAATGTCAAGCCTCCCAAAATGCCTCACCGTTGACTCCACCACTCTCTTTGCATCTTCCAATTTCCTCACATCCCCTTCAAATCCAATCGCCTAGCAGCAAAATCACACACCAAAATTGACAACAGAAACGAAAAAGCAGCTGATCATGATAAACACAATTAGGGATTTAGAAGAATACGGGGATGCCGAGGGCGGTGAGGGCGGAAACGGCGCCGTCGAGGACATTCCTGCGGCGGCCCATGATGGCGACGGAGGCGCCGTGCTTGCCGAACTGGGTGGAGATCTCGAAGCCGATGCCGGAGCCACCGCCAGTGAGCAGAGCTACCTTGCCTCTGAGGGCGTTGGAGTTGAACGGAGACTCCATTTCTGCGGCGATTGTGGGAAGCAGAGAGCGGAAGTAGTTAGGTCAATCGGCGGAGATGATTAATTTGCCGGCCTATGTTCAATCTGGGCCCTCCTTCTATATGATCAAATTAGGATCTTTCGATGATTTTGGTATCCGTCGTATTCAATGCTTCGATTAATATCGATTTTAAATGTTCTTGAAATAGTGGGAAATCATGAACAATTTACTTCAGTAGCTACACTAGTTAGTTAGTACCCGTACTATACTAAGCCTAGGAATCTTAATGTAAAGACTAAAGAGAAAAAATAAATTTGAAATTTATTGCACCGACTTTTTAATGAGCGTCGTGGACTAGTGAAGTACTTAGCTATGGTGCGGATGTCCCGGCAGACATCCCTGCGGACATCCCAAAAACACCTCCCGCTACGTCATAAGGACTTCCCACTACACTGCCAAGTCATAAGGACTTCTCACTGCACAGTGACGGACATCCCCAAGGACATCCCGACAGACTTCCCACATTAATAAAAATTCACAAATTCACCAAATTAAATAATTTACGGAATTAAAATTTACAGAACGATTACGGAATAAAAATCTCATTAAATAAAAAATTCACCAAAAGAAAGGTACATTTAAAAAAAAAACTAAAAAAAGTACATTTCAACAAATAAAAATTTCATCTACGACGACCCCTTCACTGCCATACTTTTTCAATTATATCGTTCTGGAGTAGAATATGAGATTGTTTTTGGCGCATGTCGGCAAATGCACGGACTCGCTCGACCTCGTCATGGGGTATACCCATACGTGCATTGCCGGTGGCAACGCCGTGGCTTGGACCCGCAGCATCAGTATCATCATTGGCCCAATCCGTTAGTGCTGGACCTTCATCTTCAAAAATCATGTTATGCATGATAATACATGCGTACATGATATTGGCGATGCTCTCAGCATACCACAGCCGTGATGGACCCTTCACTGTCGCCCATCGGGAGCACACCAAATGCCCGCTCAACATCCTTGCGCGCTGCCTCCTGACGACCCGCAAAATATACCTTCTTTTCTTCTGTTGGGCATCTGATCGTCTTCACAAAGACGGGCCACATAGGGTATATCCCATCAGCCAAATAATAGCCCATGTTGTGCTGGTTGCCAATGGCGACGAAATTGACGGCCGGACCGACGCCCATACACTGGTCGATGAAAATGGGCGACGACTGGAGGACGTTGATATCGTTGTTCGACCCGACTACTCCAAAATAGGCATGCCAAATCCATAGCCGGTAGTCAGCTACCGCTTCAAGGATCATCGTGGGATTCTTGCCCTTGAAACCCGTAGTGTACACCCCTTTCCAGGCAGCGGGGCAGTTCTTCCACTCTTAATGCATACAATCTATGCTGCCTAGCATCCCTGGAAACCCGTGCTGAGTCCCGTGCATATTCAGCAGGGCCTCACAATCTTCGGGGGTAGGCTTCCGAAGATACCTATCCCCGAATATCTCCCTAACGCCCTGACAAAAATACTTAAGACAATCGCGGGTTGTCGTCTCGCCGATGTGGAGGTACTCATCGAACATGTCGGTCGTGCCTCCCTATGCCAGCTGCCTCATTGCGGCAGTGCACTTCTGAATCGGCGTGTGGCCGGGTTTACCAGCCGCATCCTCTCGCACCCTAAAATACCTGTATCGACGCTCTAAAGCGCCCACGATACGCAGAAAGAGCGGACGATGCATCCTAAAACGTCTCCGGAACACTTTCTCCTCAAATCGTGGCTCCGGAGCGAAGTAATCCTCGTACAACCTACGGTATGCAGCGAGGTGGTCCCGGGGTACTATAGATCGACGATGGATGGGTTGAGGTACCGCCGGCGCCAAGGCCGCCTGTATCTCCCTCTCCGCTGCCTCCCGCACACGTGCATGAATTCGCCTCGTAATGTCATCATACCCCCCACCACTACCACTCGCACCGCTACCGCCCGCACCAAAACCAGTACCACTACCAGCCATTCTGGATATATAAAAGAAACGTAGAGAGAGATATACTCGTTAATACAAGTGGTGTGAATGAAATGAAATTCAACGAGCCGTATTAATAGAATTTACGAAAAAAATATAAAATAATCGGGACGTCCGTGGGATCAACGCAATGGAGGACGTCTGCAAGGACGTCGCGACGGACGTCCCGGGAACGTCGCGGAACTCTGGTGTCCGCAGCGGACGTCCGTATTCGCGTCACCTTTGCACAATGTCGGCACGTCGGTCGGACGTCCGCCGGGTCAGGCGCTATTGCGGATGCTCTTAATTGAGTTGAAAGTATTGAATAAAAAACATTTTTAAATGTTTGATCCGATTTTTTTTTAATACGACTGCTAACTTACCTATGCAGGACTATTTGTATTCTATAAAATGTAGTAGTCTCATTTTTTTGGTGAGGGTTCAAAAAATGTTAAGAAAAATGGGTATGAAAAGTTTAGTGGAACATGAATTCATGTATATATATTAATTTTAAATGAAATATAAGTGAAATGTGAGAATTGTTTAGCCATTTTTGTATTTTGAGTTTGATATTTGAATCACGTACATGCATTGCCTTTTTATAGAGTCCAAACTTGCATAAATTCAAGAAGAAATGTACTCCTATTAAGCTTATTTTAATTTCATTGATAACCATTTCCCATGATTTTATGTTAAAAGGTATTGGACTTATGATTTTGTTATTCATTTTTAATGCACCCACCTCAAATAAAACAGCCATGGTAGATTAGTGAGAGATAAATATTAATTAATTTGTTGATAAATCTAAAAAAGAGGAGGAGTTGCTTGCATTGCATTTGCATACATAGTGAAGAGGAAATTAACATTAAAACTAGGACATGAGAGGCTTTCTTTTAACATTATTTGCTTTTGGATTCTGCATTATTATCTATTAAGTCTTAGGGTTTGATGCAAATTTTAGAGTATATTCTGTAATTTGCAACAACACCAAAACACAAAAAATAAATACTATTTAGGATTAAAAATCGAACCAAACAAACTGACATTCAGGTTGAGTTTCAATTATCCCAATATTGCGCCTATTTCAGTAACAAGCATCGTATTAATTAAGTGGAAATTATTAAATTAGAAAATTGGAGTACTTTTTAAATCATTGTTCCGATTCTTTTTTCACACAATTACTCCAATTACCCAATTTAATCATATTCTTAAATTTTAATTATACGCGTCTGTATTATTTTGATCTACTACACATAAATTAAACGTGATTTTTTTTTCAATAATTTATAAAACGTTTTAAAATTAAAATTATGTCAACGTTTCTGATTTTTAACAACTAATCTTATACAAGTTGAATATGGGCCTGTAAATAAAGCCCAATTACATAGCACTAAAGCCCAATTGTTAGTTAAAAACCAAAAATAACCCAGTATATAGAAAAGCCCACTCCTTCAATACAACGAAGAAACTACCCTGTCTTCGTCTCCAATTTCATCAGGGTTTACACAGCTTAGCAAGAAGCAACAATGGAGGAAGAAATCCAACTTGAACCAAGTTTCCAATTGTTCTCCCGTAAAAAGAAGAAATCAACCACAACAGTCGACAATCCGCCGCCACCAGCAACCTCCGCCGTGAAGGAATTGGAGAAAGTACTAAACCCTAACCCTACACCGGCGCACATCACCTTCTCCGACCTAGGGCTGGCGGAATGGGCTGTAAACACCTGCAAGGAGCTCAAGATGAAGCGTCCAACTCCAGTGCAGTACCATTGCATCCCCAAAATCCTGGCCGGCCGGGACGTGCTTGGCCTCGCGCAGACCGGGAGCGGCAAGACGGCGGCGTTCGTCCTCCCGATCCTCCAGCGCCTCGCCGAGGATCCGTATGGGGTGTTTGCACTGGTGGTGACTCCGACGCGGGAGCTGGCTCACCAATTGGCGGATCAGTTTAAGGCGCTCGGGTCGGGATTAGGGCTCCGGTGCGTGGAGATTGTTGGCGGGATGGATATGATTACGCAGTCGCGGAGTTTGATGCAGAGGCCGCATGTGGTGGTTGCTACTCCGGGAAGGATTAAATTTCTGCTTGAACAGAATCCTGATTTGCCTGCTATTTTCTCTAGAACTAAGGTGATTAATTTTTTAATTTATCTTCAGTTTTCTGCTGGCCTATCATAAATGATTAGTTTATTAGAACTTGTAGGAGTAGTTTATCTTCTTTTACTTGATAGGAATTATAGCTGACACTAGTTTTAAAGAGGCATGCTTTGTTGATTTCTCAAAATGTTAGTTCTCAGTTATGTTGATTTCATTAAAAGCATTATCGAGGAAAATCTTGAAGCTTTTTATGTTCCAACTATTAGAAGCCAGCCTTGCCGTGGTCGGTTAGGCTCCTCTTCGAAATTTTCCTTTTTAAAGGACAGTGCTTTCTGTTAGAACCATTTGTATTCTTCATAGGGTTTTTCTTTATGAACACTTAAAGAGTGAGAAGAATTTGGTTGTGTATTATTGTATTATGTTGATCTAAGTGGAAAATTAGAGACTGATCATCTTGGTCCCAGCAAAGACAGTGATAGTTTAAATCAACTTCGAATTGTTAGGGAGTTCTCACTTCTCACTTGTACCTCTGATCATGCAAACATAGTCATCAACATTTGCACTTCATTAGTGTACCTCTACCTCTGACAATTTGGGATGACAATAATTGCCACCTTACTAACTCTATGCTTTTTTTACTTTATTAGCTGCACCTTCTTTTTCCTTAAGAAATTCGGCATGCAATGAGTCAATGACTGTAATATTGTCTGCCACTAAATGGTAGTTATGTTGCTTTCCTGCTTATGCCCTGAAATATAGTTCTTACACAGAATCTTGTTTGACAGTTTCTAGTGTTGGATGAAGCTGACAGAGTCATGGACATTAACTTTGAAGCAGAGTTGAGAGTTATTTTTCAGTGCTTACCTAAGAAACGGCAAACGTTACTATTTACTGCCACCATGAGTAGCAACTTACAGACGTTACTTGAACTCTCGGCAAATAAAACATATTTCTATGCAGCATATGAAGGTTTTAAAACAGTGGAATCTCTGAAGCAACAGTATATTTTTATTCCCAAGAATGTGAGGGATGTGTACCTTCTCCACATATTGAACAAAATGAAGGAAATGGGTGTTCGATCGGCCATGATATTTGTTTCCACCTGCAGGTACAACCTTTTCTTAAGCATTACCGAGTTTGTTTGTCACTTCTAACTCTTTTCCCATTTTTGTTGCAAATGTACTAATTATATTTATATCAAAGCAATATTGGTAAGGTGGAAGTATCAAATCTTGATCTCTAATAGTATCATGCAAATTTTTCAACTAGATTATAGAGTTATGTTACAAACACATAGTAAAGTTGCATCTTCAAAACTTTTTTATCTGTAAATACAAGCCTTTGACTGTTCCAGTGCTGTCTTTGGTTGAGCAGGAGTTGTGAACTTCTGAGTTTGTTGCTAGAACAGCTTGATCTTGAAGTAGCAGCATTGCACTCTTATAAATCCCAGTCGTTGAGGCTTTCGGCATTACATAAATTCAAATCCGGGCAGGTCCCTATACTAATTGCAACCGATGTTGCTAACCGTGGTTTAGACATACCAACAGTAGATTTGGTCATAAACTATGACATTCCAAGGTAATGACGTACAAGGGTGTCAATGATGTTGATTCATCTTTCATACTCATGAACAGAACTGAAGTGCCTGTTCTTTATAGGTATCCAGAGGATTATATTCATCGAGTTGGTCGTACTGCTAGAGTAGGAAGAGGAGGCCTTGCTCTTAGCTTCATCACCAAGGTAAAATCTGAGATTTGGTGTGTTTAAATTCCAAAACTCTTCATAGACTTGTAACCTGCTCCTGCTTTTGGTGGCACCGAGTTATTTGTGTAATAGATGCCACTGAAGTCTGATCACATTTAGTCGCCTATTGAATATACTTGTTTGTGTGCATGCTTTTGTTCCATGATACTTCCTTCTTCTGGGGTATACAGGACGGGATATTGCATTTGATATCTGAATAGGCAATATCTGTATGTTGATTTCTGTTAGATAGACTGGATGCATAATACTATAAATCAATAATAATTATTTGGCTACACTGTTTGACTAGATGAGAGATATGTCTACTCTTATCTAATGTTTTGTTTACGACTTTACATAGAAGCATATATAGTACAATTACCTAATGACAATTTTTGAGTTAATAATTTTGAGGATATCGTAGTCAATTTGCACTCAACTCAAGTAGATAATCCCGATTCCAAAGTTTACAATGGATTAGGTTGGGTTCATTTTGTCTATCCAATTTTATCAATGAAAGTAAACAAGGCTTTGAGGTATTACCTATCAGACCATCAACAAGTTAGTTATATGCTACTAAGGCCTTTGCTAATATACTACTTGCACTAAAGTTGAAGTGTATAGAAAATCTTCAAAAACTCAACTACTGCAACACACTAAAATTTCTAGATAAATATCTCTGTAGAGCATTGGTCCTTCCTTTTTCTGCTGCATATTTGTTTACTGTCAATCGTGGATTGTTTCTGCCAATGAACTCCCAGCATGAAGAAAATGTCAATGAGGGTATTTTGGTGATACACTTACAGAGATTTTGAGATGAAGTCTTGCCCATCGTTTATATTTTTTTTGTTTATATCATGTTTTTGTGGTTTGATGCTTAAAGCCGTTCTCTGCTAACCAGTTAATATATATTTATGCAGAATGATGTGGACCTTGTGCATAAAATAGAAGATCTTATAGGGAAAAAATTTGATGAGTTCGAGTGTAAGGAGAAGGATGTACTTGAGGATATCACAAAGGTAAATGCTTATGAGCTATGGCGATTTCACAAAAATTTGATGAGTTCTTTACATCACATTTAAGTTTTTTATGCTTCGGTACCAGCCAAGGGAGCAAAGCTAGATAAAGATGTGTGTGTAGTTGTGTATCAGATATATACTGTATTGCTTATGTGTATGTGCTGTAATTGCATCAGGTATACAAGGCTAGGCGCGTGACAGTGATGAAAATGATGGACAGCGGGTTTGAGGAGAAGGCCATGGCACGAAAGGAGCAGAAGTCGAGAACAAAAGAAATTCGAAGAAAAAGTAAGAAACGGAAGAGGGGCAAAGCTATCGAAGTATCTCAAAACTCCTAAGGGATATTTGTTCAACGCCCTTGTGTCTCTCTTATATTCTCATTCTATGTATTGTAGGCAATAGGAAAAAGTTTTGATCGAGAAGAATATTTATGTCGTAACCAACACATGCACAATTTCTTTATACGAGTTAATTTTAAAACAAAAAACATTCTTCAAGTGTTATATCGACTTTGTAGTTTGAATACTCATAAATTTTGTAGAGCTCAATTTCAATCTCTTTGAATTTTAACCGAGAAATGTCGGTGTTCAAAACACTTACTTTTGTTAGTTCCTAACTAAAATTATCAATCCAATTAGAAATAGATTAATTGTGCATTCGGTGCACCATAGCATTGTTCTTTAGAAAATATGTCCAAATTTGTGAAAATGTTCCAACTAAAATCAATCATTACTAGCCCTTTTATTTTAATAAAATCCAATTACAAGAATTGGGAAACATACTAGAAAAACAGACAGCCTAACAGCAGAGGCGATGAAATCAGCTTTAATTACCATAGATAAGTGGAATACAGTTTCCAATTCCCAACCATTGAAATGAATAAACGTCAAAACGCAAGACTTCATACATCAAAATCATCTCACTACTAAGTTTGGGAGTAGCACAGCACGCCAAAACGACCAAGAAAATAACGCCTACATAATTATAGAACACAAACCCAAGATCAAAACGACGCCCTACGAGTCACTCTGTTGCTCCTGCGAAGGATGAGACTGCGGCCACTGCATGTAGGGCGGTGGAGGTTGGTGCTGCTGAGCACCGTAGAGTGCAGCCTGATCAATCGGCTTCCCCATGATCATTCCTGGGGGAGCTCCCACCGGGGCCTGCGGGGGAACATAGTAGTACGGGAGCTGATCCGGAGCTGATCCAACTAACGGAATGGCAGCCTTGGTAATGCCAAGCCCCTCTTCTTTCAACTCATCTCTAGGAATTATATCAACCAAAAAGTCAAAAACGTCAGTTCTTGAGATGGCAGCAGCAATGTCGTTCTTCTGCAGAGTCCGCCTTTTGTTTTCTTCAGTGTGGATCCAAGATCGCAGCGTCAGTTCCAAGATGAACATTTCGCACGCTTTTGTGAATATGACAGGAGCTTCAGCAGAGATCATTCTAACATCCTCGTCGGCTTTCATGATCTTTTTTATCCGGGCGAGGGGAAGGCTGTGGTTCTTGAAATCAGTAGTTTGATCAATCTCTTGCATCTGACTAGCCCAGAACGCTTGAAGCTGCTGCTGCTGTTGCTGACTGAGAAATTGCTGGGCCTGGTGGTAGGCGAGCTGTTGCTGAGGAGTGAAACTAGTGGGAGAGGAAACCGTGCCAGCGGGAGTGCCAGTAGCCACCATGGGTGCTGTTTGATACGGGGGAGTGGCATATGCCATCGAGCCACCACCTGCCTGTTGTTGCTGGTTCGGGTGTGCTAGATGCTGCTGCCTTTGATCTGAATGGTCCATGTCTACTCAAAATGCTAAGTTAAACTTTTTCACTCACTATATTCTCACCCCGACACTGCAACAGATAAGGAAATAAGAACTCAGCTAATCGATAGTCCAAGGTCCACAGAAAATCCATCAACCACCATTATAGACGCATGGGATAGCACAATGTATAAATTTACACAGGAAATTCACTTGTGTAAACAACAAGACTGATGAAAAGTTCAAAACAACTCTGTGCACTAACTATAAAAGCAGGTGAGCAATATAAAAGCAGCAAAGGAGATGAACGAGAAAAATCCACGAGTAAAGCATAGTTACGGAATCTCTTATTAAGATGATAGGAGTAAAAGCCGGGCACACTAGAAAAAGCATAAATTGAGCACGAGAAAAGACTAGGGAATTTTTCTCATAAATATGAATCCTCCCCTACGACTGCAGCCCCGATCTCTCCAAAGATATGCAGTCTTATTTATAATAATAATAATAATAATAATAATAATAATAATAATAATACTATATCCCTAAACTTGGAAATAAATCAAATCAAATCAAATCCCAAGTAATTGTTAGAGTAAATCAACAATTAAAATCTAATCAAATCCTAACTGGCTAAAAATAAGGATAAGTATGCGATATAATATCCAAATCTTATAATCTTGTTTGGTATCCAAATCTCATCCTCAATATCACCAAATCCCATTCTGTATTGTATGAACATGAAGAATATACCACTCGTAGATTAATTATCTGTTGACAAATTTGACGATAGTTCATAACACTTAAATCTGACGATTCTCCTCTGCTCCAAATCTAATGCTAGAAAGTGTTGAAAATGAGGGAAAGGAACAAAAACCAACTGCAAGTTAACATACATATTAAATTATTCCCCGATTTTCCTATTGTACATCATGCTGGCACTTTTGTCGACAAATGTCACCAAAAAATAGAGGCATAACACGCAAAATAGAAAATTGAGAAAAAAGAAAGCACCTTCAATTACGCAGCGTAGAAACATTTTAACACCATAGCAAAGTCAAACAGAGAAACGGAGATGAAGAAGTGAACAATACGTACGGGAAATTAGATTGAGCTTTCCTCGGTGGCGAAAACCCTAAGAGAGAGAGAATGGAGGTACACGTAGAGAGGGAGCGAGAAAAGGGAGAGAGGGTTTTGAAATTGAGAGAGAGAGAGGCTTCTGGGGAAATCGACACCTGAGACGCGTGTCGTATGCTCTAGAGCACTATATACATAGTACGTAGCCACGTGTCGATTAATGGTTGGTGCTTACTGTGATGTAAGTTGCGATCTCCCTATTTTTAGTGTTACGAAATTCCCAAGTCTGTAATTCGTTAACAAAATATTATAGCGGAATTGACAAAAACAACCCTACACACGGGATCTTCGAATTAATTTTTGAATTACAATTAGTTTAAGAGCATCCGCAATAATAATAGGTCAACCATATGCCAGTCATAGGCTAGCCACAAATTACTCCTGCCACATCATCATCCAGTGGCGAATCAAGAAATTTTATACTGAGGGTACGATAAATAATTTTACCGATAAGATTTAATATTCAATATATTTTTTTTTGTTATCTATATAAAAATAGATTATCTTTTGATATTATTACTAGAAAATGTTTTACTATTAGAAATGAAAGTTTTGGATATTTATATAACAAAGAATTTGTTTTAGTTGTGAAAAGTTTTAAATATTTAAACTAAAACAAAACAAATCATATTTTTTATATAATCCCAAATCTGAGCATTAGAAATCATAAATACCCACATTATTGTATGGTATAAAATAAATGAGAGAACAAATAATAAATTGTACTAATATTTAATCAAACATTACGTAGAAACTATAAACAATTACTCAAGATAGAATAATTAATCAAGGCAGAAAAGCAATAAAGCATAAAGCAATAAGAAAGAATAACAAAATCAACCCTGAGACCAAGAGGCATCGATCCTGGGCCAACGCCTATGTTAGAAGAGTACATTACCACTGGGTCACTCACAATTTTGGGGTACACTCGTACCCCTTTTTTTTAACTAGATCCGCCACTGTCATCATCACTAAAAACTCCTCCTGCCACATCATCAGGACAAGCAACTAGACAAGCAATAGGCTAGCCACAATAAACAAAATTATAAAAATTAAATAATTAACAATCACATAAAATACGGAATTAAATTTACGACACAAATACGAGAAAATTTAATAATAATAGTAAAATTAAAAAAAGTACATTAATTAAAAAAATTACATTAATTTAAAAAAAACCTCTTCCACACACGAGCCCCGCCCCCGCCTCACTCCTCGTGGTCGTCGCCGCCGCCGTTGTCGCCACTATCCGGAAACCCCAAATCTGCGGCATATGAGCCCCCAAACTGTGCCGAGGCGGCATCCAAATCGACCCGCATACTCTCGAGCATTGAGTGAAGAAACCTCTTCTCCAGGGGTCAGTTGCCGCCCTCCATTCAGCTAAGATCTTGTGCATCTGAGTCCGCGTTTGTTGATGCGCGAAGAAGGCAAGCTCGGTTGGCGACTTGCCAACAGGGGGGATGCCGACTGGACCTCCTGGGACCCCTGGGCGACCCCCTGGGACGGGAACTCCTGAACATCCTCGGGGAGGTCGTGGGAACCGCCGCTGCTGCCGCTGTAATCACCGGCATAGTTCAGTCGCTGCTTCTTTGGCCAGCCAACATCGACACCTGCCCGAAACTTCTCGGAGTGCATCAACACCTCATAGCAGTTCCAGTAGGTGAACTCCTTATAAAGCCCGAGCACGGGGAAGGCTTTCTCCGCTATCCTCCTGCAGTCCTCGTCAGTTTGGCCATTGGTCTGCATGCGGAGGGCGTTGGTGTACAAGCCCGAAAATCAGGAGACCACATCCCTGATTCGGTCCCACACCCCTTCCGGCACTCCTCCCCGTTGTGTGGCCTCCCCTCCGGGCAAAATGTCTTGTAGGCTGCTGATATTTTAGCCCACAAGTTGACGATCCTCTGATTGTTCGAATGGATGGGATCATCGCAAACACTCACCCAATCCTTGGACAGCGCGACGTTCTCCGCATCCGTCCACTTCCTCTTGCCCTTCTTCTTCTTTGGTACACCCCGACCCCACCCTACTCCCCCTCGTTTGAATGGGAGTGTCCGCATCCTCGAGATCTATCCCCAACTCCTCTAAGGAGAAAGTCTCATACCTAGTGAACTGCGTCTCCGATGGGGTCGATGTGTGCGAAGAAGCAGTCAAAAAATCAAGACTGGGGCGATAGACATTGTCCGCCCCCCCCGGCGTCCCCTGCATCCCGGGCTGCATCCCCGGCTGCCCACCCTGGCATCATCTGCATCCCGGGTTGCATCCCTGGTACCCCCTTCCTGCCCTGCATCCCCTGCCATCCCGGAATACTACCCTCGGCTGCCATCCCGGACATCATCTACTGCCAAGGGTACATGTTGTAGTACCCGGCCATCAGACCCCATCCACCTCCCACGGGTACCGTGGGAGTTTGAGACTCGCTCGTCACTGGAGTAGACTCGTTGTTGTTCTCCATTTTGCTTTATTGCTCTTGTACAGAAATTAAGTGAGAGAAAACTTGTTAAAACAAGCGGTGCGAATGAAAATTACGTGCAAATCGCGTATATATAGTGTTTCGAATTTTTTTAAAAAAAAGTGATGGCCGATTGCTCGTCGATCGTCCGCCTACAATGGCGGCCAGCCGATCGGCCAGCGCTAAAAAATCAGCGTGCGCTCGCCGAAATTCTCACCGTTTTTCCGCTCGCCGCCTACAATGGTTCGGCCAGCAGACCGGCCAGCGCCGGGAATCGGCTAGCCGGTCCGCTAGCCTCCATTGGAGATGCTAGTGAAATTACATGACTACTACTTTTCATATTTCAAATAATTTAATTTATTTAGAACAATATCATACCTTTTTTAATGCATTATATATTGGTCTCTTTTTTTGTCATGAAATATGAAAACAATAAAGTAAACCGCATCAAACTGTATTAATATTGATTGATTTGATTCTGTTGAAAAATAAAATGTGGAAAATAAAACTGAAAGAACTCTTGAAGACTACATTGTGATTGATTTGAATTGTTTGAGATACATTGTACATTCATATTTATAGAATTAGAGAACTAAATGTACCTAGGGACTTATGAACTTGGGACTCTACCATAATAATGATATATTCCCTTGAGACCCTAAGGCCATCTACAACGCTGTCACTATACCGTCCCTTAAATTACTATTCGCGGGCCCAATTGTACTTTTTTACTCCATCCTTTAACTAAGGGACAGAACCTGCAACCCTCTGTCCCTTAACCGTCCCTTAAACCGTCCCTTAAATTACTATTCATTCAATTTCATTTTTTTATTTTTAACCAAATTCAATTAAAAAAACACACTTCATTAAAAATAAAATAAAATTACAACATAAAAAAATACAACTTAAAATTCAAAAAAATAAAAAAAGACATAATTAAAATCCTAAAAAAATAAAAATGGCATAATTTAAAATACAATTTTATAGAAAATAAAAAAAACTACTCCGCCGTCGAGTCATCCCCCCCGGAGGAGGCGGTTGAGGTGCACCGAAGCCTTGAGGAGGCAGAATGCCAAGTTGTGCCGCCATAAACGTAACTCCGTTAAGCCAGGCTTGGTATTGGGTGGGCGTAAAGCGGGAAGTGTCCGCCATTGTGGCGGTCATGTACATGGACATAAGGAAGTTCGAGGGTCCCCCAAGCCCGAGCCCGAGCCCGAGCCCGCCTGGCTTGATTCGGCTCGGCCCCCCCTCCTCCCTTTAGCCGCCTTCGCCGCATTTCTCCCTTGCGGCCGACGGCGCCCACGGGAGGACCCCCCGGCATCGTCTGTCGGGGTCTCCTCCTCCTGCGAGGAAAACTCTTATTGCCCGCTGCCCGAACCGCCCTCACCAAATGAGTATTGGTCACTCACCGTGTGCTTCGTGCGCTTCGAGGTCGAGCCCGAGCTGGACCGCACACCGCTGGCTCACCTTTCCTCGTCCCTGACGACCTCCCAAACATCGGCATATTTGAATTGTTTGCAGGTGTCTTCGAAGTAGACACGCAAAGCCGACCTCAGAATGTCGGCTCCCATGGCTCCGCTTTGGTACTGAGCCGCTTCATGCTTGTAGATGGCGCAGAATCGTTTGACCTCTCTGTCGACTTGGTCAAAGTGAGCGCGGATCATCTTATATATGAGGCGGTGGGTTTTTTTCGGCTTAATCTCGTGGTAGGCCTCCGTGACCTTTTCCCAGAAGCACTTCCGGGGTTGTTGATTCCCGACGATGGGATCATACGAGACGCTGACGATGAATTATTACCGGCTATTAATGGTAATATTACCGTTTTTCACATTTTTTTTATTTTTTATTTTTTTTTATTTAATCCGAATTAAAAAAATGAATTATTGCGTCAGCGTGACGATGCCCACTCGTGGGACGGCGAGTGGGCGTCACGCATGGCCTGGGAGGGCGCCACGTCGCCTCGGCGCGTGGCGAGCCGTCCCGTGTTTCGTCACGGCGGAACGGAACTGGTGACGAGCTGGGGGCGGGCTGGTGACTGGACGAGACGCTGCAACGTGTCCCATCACACAGGAACGGAATACGGGCCACCCGCGTAACGCGTTGCGGGGTGGCCTAAAGTTACTCTTTCCCATAATCTTGAGACTCTCATATTCTATTTCCAACACTCCCCTTCAAGTTAAGTGTCGAGTTTTTCAAAACATAACTTGCACGATCTTCACTTTGGTAAATAGTTTATACTCGTATTCAGGAGTTATTTTTTTTCATTGAAAGTTTAAGCTCATTTCAAGGAGCTTCTTCATTTTTCTTCATTGAAAGTTTAGGCTTATTTCAAGGAGCTCTTTCATTTTTCTTCATTGAAAGTTTAGGCTCTTATCAAGGAGCTGTTCATTCATCATTGAAAGTTTACACTCGTTTCAAGGAGATCTTCAATTTTCCATTGACAGTTTTAACTCTTGTGAAGGAGCTCTTCAATTTTTGGTTGATAGTTTTAGCTCGTATCAAGGAGCCATCTTAGACAGTTTTAACTCGTGTCCGGGAGTTCACTCGTCTTTGGTCTGAATTTAGTTTGCAGCCCAAATCTTCATTTTGGAAGGCCATTCTTGGCCCATTCCGCTAAAAATAACGAGCCCATATTCTTTTCCTTCTTTTTTTTTGCTTTCTTGAGCCCAACACTAGCCCAAAATTGCTCATATTTCTTCTTTATGTGAATTTCACCCTTTGCACGAAGAGACATCTCGACGAGCTTCTGCTCTCGCTCTCTCGACGTTTCTTTTCTCATTCCTCCGCTGTCGGCTTCTTTTGCTGACCAACTCTTCTCCGGTAGCCGTTGTGGTCTTTCTGCTGCCTCTACCGTAAGCAACTCATCTCGGTCATCTCAATCTTCTCCAGACATGCTAGTTTCACCACCTGCTCCCTTTTCCAGGAGGGCTCCTCTATAATGAGTTGCTGCCAAGCCTCGTTCCCCATCAGCGATAACTCATCATGTCGGATGCTACTCTCCGACTCAGAGATGAGTCGTTTGGCAGTTGCTTCTATATCCCCCTTTGCCGTATGCTATTATATACGTTCGCAACATGTCCCGACTGTAGCTTCTCTTCTCTCAACAGGCCTGGCCATCTTCGACGAGTCGCAGCCAAACTTCGCGGCTCCTCACACCCAGCGGCATCTTCTCGGTGATAGCTTGCTTTGCCGCATCTGCCCTATCGCCGGCCCTTAGCTCTGCAGATTTCTCGACTGCATATGCTCGATCACCGCCTCGCCCTTCTCGGCGGCCCATATTCTACGGGCTGCTTTTGCTTCTCTCTTCTCAGCATTCATCCAGGTGTCCTTACGCCTATCACTCGTTATACACTCGCCTTCTCCGGCGGTGGGTGGTATCATCCGACAAGGGTAGTGCTCTCCCTCTCTTTCGGATGATTCATTGAATATAAAGACTTCATTTTTTAGATCTGCTCTTGTGTTGTACACTTGCACTTCCGACATCAGAGACTGCTTTCTCGGTTGCTTCTTCTTCTCCGGACCATTTCTGCTTGAAGCTATCTTCTCCAATCATCTCAAATAATTATCCGACTGGGCTAACCTCTCCCCCTCGGCCGGATAATTCTTCAATTGCTTTGTCTCCTTACCCGAATGCCCTGCTGTTGGTCATGGCAAGCTTCTCACGGGCAATTACGGCTGTACTTTCTTAGGCCAGATCTGATTGTTTGGTCGGATACTTCCTCTCCCCCTCGGGCAAACAAACTGTGAACTCCTTCATCCTTGCTGTTGTTTTCTCTTCGGCTGTAGTGCCTTCTTCTCCGAGCGTCAGGGTTGACCACAGGCCTTTCATCTTCTCACCTCGATGAATTTTCAGGCTGGGACTGTCCTCTCCCCCTCAGCCAGAGTTTCAGCGGTTGAATTTGTGATGGGGTTTTGTTTCAGATTTGTAAATGGGTCTGCTATCGCTCTCTATCTTACACTTTCGACAACGGCTCCCTTTCCTGCATCCGGCTCCGACAACAGCTCCCTTTCTCCTTCCCTGCACCAGAGAAGACTTTTTTTTGGTTCTATGATTCGCCTGCTCGGTAATTTGGACTGGTAATATCTCGATAATTTGAGATTATAGGATTTGTTCTAGGGTGCTTTGGTTTATAGATTTCTTGGCTGAATATTTGGATGGTTGGGCAGTTCGTAGGCTATGGCAAATTCGGCATTTTGTAGGTTTATTTACTGGATATTTGGTGGAATTCACGACTGGTATGGGAAGAATATGGCTAGGCTATTTTTTTTTATATAGAGACAGAGATCGACCAATGTGATCTAACCTGCTCTGATACCATGTTGAAAAGTAAAATGCGGAAAATAAAACTGAAGAACTCTTGAAGACTACATTGTGATTGATTTGAATTGTTTGAGATATATTGTACATTCATATTTATAGAACTAGAGAACTAAATGTACCTAGGGACTTATGAACTTGGGACTCTACCATAATAATGATATTAAAGTTACTCTTTCCCATAATCCAGAGACTCTCATATTCTATTTCCAATAGATTCGATTTGATGATACTACTATAGTTTAATTTAGTTTATAAAAAAATCAAATTGTATTTTATATTGAGGTGGTCTCGAAAAATTACAATAAAATATTGCTAGTTTTTCATGTTCAATGAATTGTTAACTCAGGTTTGATTTTTCTACTAAAACACAGTACAAAGCTAAAAGCCTACAAATCCAATAGATCCTTTCACGTTGAAATAGATCATAATAAAATTAAATAAATCGCAGTGTCATTTCCACTCCACTATTTTTTCCAATTCAATCTTTTTCCTGTCTTTCAGTAAAAAAAATTAAATAAGAAACCCACATTAAAGAAAATAGAGAGGCAAACAAAACCTCTGTTCATAATAATATATGTTTCATAACCTCAGCATCTGTATATGTTGATCAACCTGTTGTAGTAGTCCCTAGTGTGTACAATTGAATCAACTAATTGCTTTGATCAGTAAGGAACATACCTATGAGGCTGCTGCCTTCCTTGGCTGTGGCTGGGCTGCGGCCGACATTACACGCAAACGGCTTGCTATCTCTGTAAACGACGGCCTCCTCACTGGATTCGGGGCCCAACACTGCTCCATTAACTGTCTCCATTCTGAATCACAGTAGCTCGGGATTGTCGGCCTCAGTGTGTTGTTCACAATGCCTCCTGCATATGGGAATGCGAGTTTTAAATGTGTGCAAAATCAAAAACCTCTACTATATTCTTCCTTTGGCTGATGTCCCAGAAAAGAGGATGCATGATTTAGGGATATTGCAAAGACATGAAGTAGTTACTAAGGCCCTTCTTGAATGGAATGTGATTCCTACTTCCGTTCTATTCATTTGTTTGGTACGAGGAATCATTCCTATCTTCATTCCATTCCATCATACCATGGCAAGAAGGGAGGGTGTGCTTCTCATTGATGGAGGACTACTACATCCTTCTAGTATTTCTCCTAAAACGCAGCACAAGCACGTTTCGCACTTTCTCATGACACATCACATTTTCCAATAAGTTGTTCTCAATACCTCTCGAAATAAATATTTCAGGACAGCCATTAATTGCTGCATATCACAACCACAAAAACAAATGTTTATGAGTAGGTGTTACAAACCTATGATTGCGCCATAATGCATGTTTGCATAAGGTTCCTCTCCGGTAAGTATCTCCCACAAGACAATACCAAATGAAAAGACATCAACCTGCCAAGCAAACAACCAAATCCAACAACTATATGAACTGGTAACACCGAAAAGATTGAGATGCTTGAAGTTAGCTAGTGGAACGGATCAGATATATTAGATATCTAAATTAGAAGAGTTTGCTTTGCTTCGCAGAGAATTTTAGAACAGTTGAAAAGTGCTGGTTTTGTACATATAAACTTAGGAAACTAGCTTATATAATTCTAATGCCGATGAACAATCTTATGCAAAGAATATGTTTCCCAACCCGATCTGAATGAGAAAATGTAGTTAAAGCTTGTGGAATCTTTGAGTAGCATACGTGACTTTTTATACTATTTGCTATGAGTTCAGATTTGTGGAGGTAAATCTGTAGATTACAGGTGTTACCTTCTCAGATACTTTACTGCTGCTACCATTTAATAGCTCTGGAGCCATCCAAGGCAGAGTTCCCCTAACTCCACCAGAAACCAACGTATTCCGCTTAATTTTTGATAGACCAAAATCACCTACCTGATAAATTGCATAGCAATATCAGAGATTCAGAATATCAAATGGTAACATCATAACAATGATGATGATGATGAAAGACAAAAAAAGATATTAGGTAATCTTGTTGAAAGGGGAATAGGTTCCCGAGTACATCACCTTGCAAATAGGTCTTGAAGGATCTTTTAAGTTAACAAGCAAATTGTCGCACTTCAAATCAAAGTGCACTATATTCTTTGAATGCAAATATTCCATCCCAAAAGCTGCGTCCATGGCAATTATAAGCCGCTTCCGGCGATCAAGGTGTCTGAAAATTATACAATAAAAATTGAGTCAATCAAAACTTAGTAGCACAAAGGCATAATTCCATGTTAAAATTTTGATGACCATGTTTAACATCATAATATAAACAAAAACAAAGCATCAGAAATACGCTCCTGATTTTACTCGAATAATTGCTATCTACGACCTTATTAGAAGTCAGCGACAACTCAGTTGAAAACAATACCTATCTTTCCGAAGTAAAACATGTCGCAAAGATCCATCAACCATGAATTCTGCTACAGTAGCCAATGTACCCCCTGGTCCATCTTGTACAACGCCATAAAATGCTACCACATTCGGGTGATGAAGCTTTGAGAGAATATCCGCTTCCCTCCAAAACTCATTGGTCTGAAAGTGTTGAGTTATTTAATAACCACGATAACAAGGCCTAATATATATGCATGATAATGATAATAATAATAATAATAATAATAATAATAATTATTATTATTATTATTATTATTATTATAATAACATAACAATAACAATAAAATAGAACAGTACAAGAGAAACACTGCTGCCAATTTCTTCAATTTGCATATTAGCAATTTTAAGAAAGCTTAAATTTCAAAGCATGTAAACATATGGCTTTACCAATAATGGAACACACCATACCAAGACTATATTGGCAGGAAAAAAAGAACTTTGTGCTACTTGAAGTATAAATCATGTACCAGACGCTCTTGCTCTGATTGTCGCCCCGTGAAGCAGCTTTTCTTTATGCGCTTGATTGCTACATCCGAGCCTCTCCACTTTCCATGATATACAGTTCCAAATGTGCCAGAACCAAGTTCCCTCAATTCTTCAAGATCCGCATCTTGTATAATCTGCAAGTCATCCAGCAGAAAGTTACAGATGCATAATTGGTGATTACATGCAACATAGTCAAAAGGTTAGTATGCAAAAAATTCACAATTCAGGAAATGGTAAATTAGCAGATTTTCAAGCTTCAATACCAAACCAGATACCACTCTATTTCACTTTTGACAATATTTAGAATATATTTTGAAGAATTATTTTGAAATGTAGCATGAGATTGCAACCAACAGCAACTATGTAATATGTTGTTACCGTCTCATGCCATTGTTTGAAGAATGGCAATAAGGGCAACAATTAAGACTAACCTGCAGAGAGTTAATATCAAAATCTTCCAAGGACGGTTCTAGAGGAGGTAAGCCAATACTTCCTATCCCACCCTGAAAGTATTAATAAAGTTGCAAATGTTCAGTTAAAGCAATATTCGGCATAAGTTAACTAATTCTGTTTATTCAAAAGAAAAAGTACCCCGTAGTCTGAATCTCGAATTCCCATATTATCAGTCAAATCACTATACTGAACGCCCTCATTCACTTTCGCTTGTGGCGCATCAAAATTGGAACGAAGATCCAAAGAGTGAGGCTGATCTCCAGCTGGTACATTTTTCTGATCACGATCGCTGTAATTCTCCTTGAATTCTGAGTGATTAGGAGGAGTTCCTTCTCTTGTCTGTGGCACAAAGTCATATGCTAAAGGTGCATGTTCTTCAACTTTTGTAATTGCAGAGGAAAGTACAACATGGTCTTGATCAATAAGAGAAACATCCCTTCTCAAAAACTCATCCCCTGCCAGCCTCTGGAAGAAGGACCAGTGCTGTGGTTCATGGTTTTCCATATTCATGCTCAAACCAGCTCCATCTTTAGGTACGAGACTGATATCAGAAGAGTTATCTGAAAGAATAGCTTGTGAAAATATATCGGAAAGGAGATTACGAGGGAACCGATCATTGATATCAATAAGTATGTCTCCTTGCTCAGTTCTGGGCAAAGCAGCCTTGGATTCTCCCTGAGTTCCTGTCATTCTCATAAGTTGAGAATGCTCATGAGCATCATTAGGAATGTCCTGACACCCAACCCCATCAACCCTAGGAGCTGTAGGATCTTCAGAATGTGTCGAATCCTCGTGGCTCTCAGCGTGAAGCTTCAAACCAGCTTCCAGCCCTGTCAGATCTTGATTTTCATGCAATGACTCTTTAACATCACGTGCATCTACCATTTGAGTTCTTTGATTCCTGTCATCAAAGGTTTCAGGCTCAACAGGATAAGTAGAATTTGACTGCTTGGAAGGAATATCTACATTTCCATTTTGAAATTTTTCAGAAAATCCCGAAACTAAATCTTGCAAATCTTTCTGGGCACTATCAGTATGAGACTGACTGACAAGAAATTGGGAATTCCGAGAATCATCTGACTTTGATATTCTGTTAAGAGGCCCACCCTCCTCTCGAGGAATTCGTTCAGAATAATAGACCCTTTGAGGAGAAATAGAAGACTCGGTGTGGCCCAGATCAGTACGATCACTTTCTGAGTTAACAGACTCGGGAGCTGGAGCATTACCAGATGCAGAATGCTCATTTCCACTTGAAATTTGGGATGTTTTAACAACATCAAAAGGTTTAGGGGCAGGAACAGATTCCTGGGTCCTCCCTTCTGTCTTTTTTGAAGATACCTCCTTGCCCAGTTTAGGGATCACAACTGTTGACTCCTCAACTGGAAAATTAAGTTCTCTGTCGCCATTGCTTCTACTTTCCGGTTGCATTGAACCATCAACTTTCAGTTTTGCCTCATTTTCTTGTACTTGAGTGCCTTGAGCGTCTGAGAAACCTGGAGGCTTCCCTTCAAGACCTTTTTGTTGAGAAGCAGCCCCATAAGAAGATTGAGGCACAGCACTTTCAGAAGGGGCATTATAGGGAGGATGCAGATTATAGTCAAAATGTGGAGGTTGATGCTTGACTTCATGATGGTACACAATCTGACCAGGATCAAAGTGTGCATTTTCATAAACATTGGAGGAATTTGGTTGAATATATTTAGAAGATTGTCCAGCTGTTGACGAGACAATGAAGCCAGCCATATCTGAGGTATTAATCCCAACAAGTTCACTAGCAGCCCCATAAGAAGATTGAGGCACAGCACTTTCAGAAGGGGCATTATATGGAGGATTCAGATTATAGTCAAAATGTGGAGGTTGATGCTTGACTTCATGATGGTACACGATCTGACCAGGATCAAAGTGTGCATTTTCATAAACATTGGAGGAATTTGGTTGAATATATTTAGAAGATTGTCCAGCTGTTGACGAGACAATGAAGCCAGCCATATCTGAGGTATTAATCCCAACAAGTTCACTAGAAGCCCTACTTGTGTCCCTTTCGATATTGAGAGTGTCCAATTTATTTAAACTGTTTCCAGAAGAGCTTGCTAACCCACGAAAGGTAGAGCTTTTCCTAGACACAATGTCCATACTATTGACTGCAACAACATATTTAATCTCAGAATCACCATCTGTGTTGGCTAAACTGAAATGAGCGCCTTCCAAATCTTCAAGAGAGAATAGAAACATACGAAGCCTTCTTGATTCTTCTGTCTCATTGAGTAAATTGCACTCCTCCATCATGTTCAACAGATCCTCATCACTTGATACAGAGACTAAAGCATCAAGATCCTCCCCAGGGAGCTGATATTTTATGGTATGCGTCTCATCATAAATTGCAGTAGTTTTCAACCATAACTCTCGCCATGTAATATCCTTGACGATCCGGATAATGCGTGTTTCACCACCAACATATCTGAGTTTTCCATCACTGGGGCGAGGCAGTATTTTACCACCAAAACTGCAGAGAGCTTTAAGCTTCTGTGATGAACTATCAGATGCCCCAGATGAGGAGTGTAGTAGCACGGACTGATTGTTGTAATCAGAAGCGACACGTCTTACTTGCACAGAGCCATGGTTAGCACTGCTTCCATGTAAAGACATATTCCTCTGTTCAACTTCTGTAGCAGCTTTTACCACCGAGGCAACCATTGGTATATCTGAGCCAGTTTCAGATCCAGCATGACTAATGCCTAATGTGCCTTTCAGGTCCAAGTAATCAGGCACATAACTGGGATCCCCATATTCATTTGGGATAAATGGAATCTTGGGGTTGACCCGGTCACGCATAAATTCAAGAGCGAACTCCTCACCAGTCTGTATAGAGAAGTTGCGTACGGGTTTAGGTTCTGACAAATCACTCTCCTGGTGCTGCGAAACGGGATTTTCGTAACCTGAAGCACCAGTCCTATGAACTAGTGATACAGGGCCATGATCTTCGTTTCCTCGTTCAGATGAATACAGCATGGTATTCTGATTTTTCAATGGCTCCATATTTATATTGCTGTATTTTCCCTCTTTCAAATAAAAACCCAGCGGAGACAAGACGTGACACCACAACTCTGTGAATAACCTCCAATAGACACACAGAAACACCACAATCCTCACAGCTCTGGAAATACTTCGATTTGACGCAAGTTGAGGGGCACGCAGAAGATACATAAGCACATAAGCCTAGGCGGAACTTCTCTTACTCAATACATGATGTAAGAGCTCCAACATCGTCAACGAGCACCTTGAACCAAAAAAACAGGAAAAGAAAGAAACATCCCATATTAATACTGAATCATGCATCACATTTTCTAGACTTAAATTAAAACACATGAAACCTCAACATAAAAAAAGGGGCTTCCTTGTTACACAGCTAATGGAAGAAGAGAGTTTGCTTCAGAAACATAACATACTCTTCTCCATTTAAATGGGAAAAGATGGGCTCTCCCCAATCAATCCGAGATTCCATCAACCCTACCCCATGCAAAGGTCAACCAGTAATAACTAAGAAATCACTAAATTCTCAGCCCGGTGCGAGAAATTACAGTCCGAATATACATTTCCCACACATCAAAAATCAATTATTGCTTCGCACTAAGAAGTTAAAACCCTACCTTCGCAAAAACGGCAACACAAACCAATAAAACAGAAAGGCTGTGAAAGGAAAGCAGAATCAGTAACTGAATAAGTTATGTACCCCAGTGCAATATGAGAAGTAGAGCTATTGACCAAATCCGCCATTGTTGCTACTCCATTTGCAGAGGGAAGCGATAAATCTTGAGTATAAAAAATAGTGAAAATTGAAATCGGAAGGCGTCTTATTTCACAATAATGAATAAAATAATGCGGTTTGTAGTAATGAAAGATTCAATGCTACGTTTTTGCAGCTAAGTTAGTTGGTTTAACAATTGACTGCAAAATGTATTTGATAAACAATTAATTATTATAATAAAGCTATACTATAAAGAAAACAAATTTAATCAGTTTTTTACAATCAGGTTCTGATTAGTCAGATTTAGGAATTTAGTTTGATTCGATCAGATCTTGGCATTAATTATTGCTTCCCATCGAAACTACAAATTGAAGTTTAATTATTATAGTATAAAAATTGAAGTGGGGTCATGCAAGCAAAGCAACCCTCGTATTATAAAACGACTGTATAATTTATTTATTTTTTGTTACTATTAAAACTGTTATTTTAATGTAATGAATTAATCACGAATAAATCGGTGGTGTTGAGATCAAATATCATGGACGGCTGGATTTTTGTTTTGTTATTGCTGGACGGTGGAAGATGCTTGCATATTCCAATTTTTAACACCTTTTCTTTTGCCACACGAAGTCGACATCTTTGGACAACATTTTTAGGTTTCTTCAACATCATGGACTAGTATTTTTGATAAATTCTAGTTTTGGCATTGAATTCTTTTTTATTAACTAGAATTTATGTAGCGCGATTGAACATCCACGAAAAAGACGTCAAAGTAGTGAAACGATATTGAGTTATGTAAATTGAATAATTTCATATGTTGAATTAGAGTTTTTAGTAAGAAAGAATGAAATGAAAGGGAAAAATGAGAAACAAGATGGGAGTGAGTGCAACAGCTGAATGATTTCATGTGCTAGTATATTATGACGTCATTTCGCTGCATACAATATAATATCATTTTGATTAACGTGCAATATTACACGTTAGCAAGTCACTTGGTCATATTAACACAAAAATCTTGATTGAATAAAAAAAGTGATCTTCAGACAATTTAATTTTAAGGAAGATATATAAAACCAAAATTGAATGATAGTTTAGAAGTTTACAAACGAATATCCTTTCTTTTAAGTTATCCGGACTCTTTTTTAACAGATATTGCTGTTTTCAATAAAGTACTATTTTCTTTTTTTAAGATTCTACGGTATTGAATGTGTTCATATTTACCTTTGTCAAGTGTCAATATGTAGCAATACCAAAAAGGGGCGATGCAACTCGACACAATCATAGCATTTACACAAAAAAAGGTTACATATATTCTCGCAATGACATTTGGACAGATATACAAAATACATATATTTGCTTTTTTACAGGAGAGAAAAATTATGTGATATATATAGATACAAATGTGCATGAATGGAAGTTCACATGATAATGCAACCGCTGCTAGAGTCTCTGCAAACAAAATTATTACTCATTAACAAAAACAACACAGAGAAATGATATGTGTGGAAAATGAAGAAAGCAACATTGATCACCTGCTATATTTTTGGTTGCGGCTAAGTATTTCTTCGAACTTATCGCGTAAAGGGCCAGTCTCTTGCAAGCTCACGTTACGAGGTCCACACAGATAGGCCTGAGCCACAAATGCGAGACTTCTTTCCCTACAACAATAGTACTTCTTTCGTGAGAGAAGAAAAATGTAAATGCGCAAAATTTAAAGTGCAAGAACCTTAACGAATAGTGGATTTACTCAGTCGAGTATGCATGACGCCAAGAAAAACTAATGAGGTGATGATGGAGATGTGCAGTTTGTATAATGAGAATGTACCTTCCTTCATATTCCGATAACCAAGTCATGTATGCTGATCCAAAGTACATTGATACAAAAGGCTTGGTGAGATCTTCGACAGCCTCAATGGAGTAAGCCTTGTAGCCCATGCCGCTAGTTATCAATCAAGTAGATTGGAGTGTTAGGATCAACAATAGACAACATGAATCGAGGTGATATTCCTATTCTTCTAGCCATGAGAAGATTATTGTGTTGCTACCTCAATCAAGTCATGTAATTTCCATGTTTTATAGTAGTTGTGAGTAACGAGATGAATGGTAAATGGAAGGAGAGATGAAAGTGTATTTTACTAGCAATTTCAAAATGTTCAGTAGACATACTCGTATAGCCAACGTGCTGTGGGATAGTCGACTCCCATTAGCCCTGTGTGTTGCCCAACTCCATTTATGAACCGCATACTAATCATCTCACAAAGAGCGCATAATACAGCCTGTCCAAAAAAAGGACATGTCATCATTTGATAATTTATCTATTGTGGTACCTCAAAAAGAAACAAAAAGAAAGAGGGAGGGTTGTCAATATAGTCCCCAAAACAGAAACCTATGAAGTTATGAACAACCGCAAATGTATCAATGGTCTAAACGTTTGCTCAATAGTTGAACGCTATTCTCGCAATATAAAAAATTTCTAAATTGTTAATTTAAAATATGAACCATCAAGTTATTGAAATAAGAAGTAAACTACTAACAGATTTATCTCCCCCTTTCTTGCTAAAGTGTTTAGTCCAAATGATCTCTGCAACTGCCTGCAAGAAAAACAAATATATATAGTCCGTCCAATAACTGTATAACATAAAGCTTCACATCACCTTCGGAATAAACTACTCATCAAATAGGTAAAATAATCACTAGCAGAAAGCTCAACAAGGCCATGAATAAACACGCTTTAGTAACATACACACAACAAGCATGACCAGAGCACCTCAAGTGAAATACAAGTCTTCTTTAAAGAACTAAAATAAACATTTACCTATTTATGTTATTTGTGATGAAATTTTTGCCTTTTTATTTGTTGAACTAACTGAATCTTGAATCTTATTCATTAACAAACTCACCAACATCATCATCACCACCAAAGCCAATTGCCACCATAACAAATTCTTAGCAAACATTTGAGATGAAAGCTCTATAGTTGCATGAAGCATCATTATCAGAAAATGTATCATTGTGGGTCAAAAGTTGCACCTCCAGAAAATTTAAATGAGAAATGTATAACTTGTAAGAGTAAAGAGTCACCAGTCAACCTATGTGTTTCTCACTCACCCTTAGTTCTACCCGAGAAAGATAAGGATGTTTTTCTACGTCATGAGAGAATCGCACTTCTCCCTTTTTCTCACCGGATTTTGTCCATTCTTTTTTTACACCGGGATAATTCCACATCAATGCCATGTCTTCAGGCGAAGTCCTTGAATCCCAAGTTGCATGGATTGGACCTGATCCAATACAAATTGAAAGCATGTAAGCAGGCTATATTTTATAGTAGCAAATTTGACTTTTAAAATCTTAAGTTCTCGAGCGCAATAAACCTCTTTTCAGATTGAAATTTTTAAAAGCACTTTCACAAACATTGTGGATGAAGTACAGTTAATTCTATATATACAAAACAATATGACATTAAAATAAGTCGATTATCAACATTAGCATTTGTAATAATTCAAAAAATAATTGAAATGTTATACTGCACGAATGTATATTGTAAGCATTACCTTTGCTCTGTGAAACTCTACCATCATGGCGTGACTGAGCATCAGGTGCAGGACCAACTCCCAAAAATTTTCTGCATTTTCAGAAATGTGTTCATTTAATCTTAATTTTGCAATCAATAGGCATTATTAGAGCAGTCAAATCAAGACTCTTCAAAGTCATCCAACTCCAAAACTCTAAGATTTGATAAATTACTAAAATCAGATATATAAAGCTGCTAAATAATTTCCATGGGAAATCTCATTTATATGCATAATGCATGAACAACATCATGGAATACGAACAATTAAGACCACTTGTAATCTTAAAGCATTACTTTCCTAAAGGGAAGGGATGACAACCAAAAGAATTTTGTATGAGATGGCAGAATGTACTTAGGAATTTCATTGCCGTAGAGTCTGTAGTGAACCAATTACCTGGATGGAAGACTTTCCTTAATAGAGAGATATTTTTTCCAGTATGGCAAAGTTGATTTGTGAGTTGCTTTTTTCGGTCCACCTTTATAAGCTCTAATCATGAATTCTTCACTTCTTTCTCTGCATAAACATTTTTGGAGATATGTGATTTGTTATTTTCCGAAACAAATCCTGTGAAGGCTTAATGCCATCAGAGATATCTCTAGAGCGGGGCACTTGCATGGAAAAGGGGTGAGAAATTAGAAGGAATAAGTTTAGAAAAGGAGTTCCACATTCCACCCACTTACTTGTTGTCAAAGCTTGATAACCATTTAAGATATGCAGCTGCAATGTAAACATTGAGAAAAGGCTTATATAAGGATTTGGAATCCTCAGCCATGTTATATGTCCTGTAACCCGACTCCCTGCAGGAAAGTCAAACTTTCACTCATGTGCACTAGTTTTAAATAATCAAACTGAATTAATTGTTACCTGATGAACCACTCGGCTCTTTTTGGTGATATCTGCATTATCCCCATATTGACCTCATCAGGTTTTTTGTTATAGCTTTTGGCCAGTATCTGTCTTCCACTTTCAATCTCAGCAATGGTGCAAAGCATGTCCTATGGAATGCCAAAGAGTGGTTAGACCAGAAACCCTGAACATTGTGGGAGTTTTTAAATTGTTCTTTTGTTGAACTGAGACCGGAGTGTGATCTTTCAAAAATACATGTTTTCTGCTCATATATTTCACATAATAAACTGTCTGACAACTTTGACTGACACATTTTGTTTATTATGCTCATTCATCATTATGGAAAATTTAGCAGCCAAAGACATGAAATATAGGGCAAAGACATGATTCTCTAATCCTCAAAACATTATGCCAAAATACCCAAATTAGATATCACTTGATTTTTTTCATGAGCAACATTTACAATTGCCCAAAATTTGAAGTTAAGTGAGTAATACTTAATTTATCTGGTATATAGTCGGAGAATTAGAGAGTTGAAAAACTTAGAAATATTGTACTTGTACAAGTAGTAAGTATGCACTAAACATTCTTATTTGCATGAGTTCATTTTCAAATTACAGTACAAAACCAAATATATACTATGAAAGTAAAGTAAATGGATTAGTATGAAAGGAGAAAGAAATTTGGCAAGTACAATTGAAAAGGTTAGACTTCAGAAAGCATAAAATATAGATGATAAACTGAGTAATGAGTTTAAAATTATTATTATTATTATTTTAATTTTTTTGAGTTTAAAGTTATTATATTAGAATAAGAATGTTATGTATTTGTAATTTTGTATGATATATATGAATAACCAGAAAATAATACATAAAAAGATAGAAAAAGGTGAAGATTGCCAGAATCAACAACCAGATATAGAAATTAATCTTTTCTACATCATTCATGATATATACTATAACATGGGTAGTTTGAGAAACAGATCATCATACCATATCTATTTGTGAGACAAAATGCCTTTGGACAACAATACCTGCTACAGCCTGTTAAAACAAGATTCACAAGTTACATTGATTTCTCAATTCTCATATGGAAGTGAACTTCATAAATAGAACTGGATCAAATTATTGTTTTCAAAGCTTAAGTTTGAGAAGTATAACAAGATTTGATTAGATACTGCTACGTGTTCCACAAGCATAATTAGAATGCAATCTGACAGACCTTGCTCAATATTTCAGGTTCGCTAGGTACTTCAATTTTATGAGGATGTAACAATACAAAATCAAACATATAAACTGAATCAAGTGAAAATATTAGTGACTTAACAACTAAATGTGGTTCAATCTTACCCTCATTTCTGTCTGTGTTATATAAGGCTGATTATCAGAATCCCGTGAGAGGTGGACCTTGGATCCCTTAGTTTCTCCAACATTAATCCACTCCGATTTTACATCAGATTCCATCCACATTGCCTCCAAGTCATCAGGATCCACGCAGTCATTCCAGTACCCAAAACTGACAGCTTCCATCTTAAAAGGCATCTCCAAAGATGTTCTATACATGGCATCAGCAGAAGGTTCAGTGTAGCATTGAATAAAGAAAACAAGGGCGACATTTTATGATTTTATACAAGAATGAATTATATTCATATATAAATAAATTAAATTCTACTACGTAATAGCACATGATCACATATCGTGTCTGCTAACTTTAACTAAGTGTTGATATCAACAGATCATATAATACTGATAACTGAAGACTGAGGCATGTTATAGAAGACCGGAAAGTGGACAATAAGTAACAGTCGAAGAGTTAAGTTGTTCAATCATTAAATTTCCCCTTCCTTATACATTTTGTTCTTCTCATGTATGCAGCTCTTTAGATGCTTCACCATTCAACACAATAATGAACTACTATTATAGATATTTTCTTTCATCCTTAACTTAAGAATTCCTTTTCCACACTGTGGAACATCAAAAATATGTATCATCACGAAGGAAACTATAACCTAAGTGGGTTTATTCCTCAGCAAATTTAAGAAATCTTACCTAATTCTAACTGTGATGCTCCTAAACTGGTAAACAAAATATATTAGAAATTGAGGTCCAATTAGCTCTAAACTTCCTATAAATTAATGACCAAATCCACCCACATTTTACTACTCCATATTACGAAGCCAAAGCATAGCAGTAAGGGCGCGGTAGCAGATAAAAAAACAACATCAGATCAGGCAATAAATATCAAGGAAGAAGACATGAATGTGATCGAAAGAGCACGGTCTCCAAGTCATCCAATCGGCAAAAAATACATAAAATAAACATACAAAACCACTAGATCCAACAATGCCAATATAATAAAACTTCCAGCAATCAATAAAAACTTGTGCATTTCCCGCCATAGCATATATGTCGGCCAATATTCGAGAAATGCACGATTTCCTTCAATGCCAAGCATTAAACACAATGAATGATCCCTCTAACATGAAAATCACGCGACAAATTATGCAAACAAATGCTTCAAAGCTTGATACTTACAATTCACGAAAAAAAAGAAACTAATAAGAAAAATGTTTTTACCGGAGATGGATTTGCAATTGCAGCTCTGGTTGGAGGAAAAAGGAATTCGCCTCAATTTCACTTCTATTTTTTGAAAAAATAAATAAGAAACTTTTAGCGAATAAATCGGAGAATTTAAAGCAAAATGAACCAAAAAAAGGTTGAAACGGTTTTCATAAAAATGAATTAGTTGGTTTACAAGTAAAATATCTGCATCAATGTTATTTAATTATATTCTTTTCATACCAAAATTGTGGGAGATATAAAATCTGCTAAATTATGGTAGTAATTAACACTATTCTCCATTTAAAATAGTATTAATATTGTTTTATACATTTAAATATATTCCATACATCACTTATTTAAAATTTTTGAATGACTATGGACATCAAACAATTTAATCATTTAGGTGCCAATTGATCTTATTAAAAGAATAATAGTAATTCGGAATATATCGGATTTGCTTAAATTGAGTTAGTTTGAGTTGGGCCCTGAGATTGCTAAAGTAATCGGCCCTGAGACTGCTAGTTTGAGCCCATAAAATTTGGCCAGGTTATTCCTAAAATGAGCCTAAAATCGGCCCATCATCGATATGATTAGGTAATCGGGCACAGTCACATTTTCTATATATAATCAAAATCAAATTCGAATTATGATATATTATCGATTAAGTGAGTGAAACTTACATATAGTTTTGACACGGAATATAAGTGAATATATAACAAATAAAAAAATAAAGTAGATTAATGAAGAGAAAGAATAATATATAGAATAGAATAAAATTAAGCAATGACCAGAATAAATAACTTATTGATCCCAAAATATCCCAAAAAATAATACACAACCCAATTAATAAGAAATGAAGTAAGTGGTAATTTCTCAATGTATCGAGGAAATAGCCATGGAGCATGTAGGACTATTTTGTATAAATGTTTAATTTATCCTAGAAAGCCTACACTAAAACCTATGCTAATAGATTATTATAATCATAGCATTGAACTCGACATTAAAAACAGATTGTTATCCACCTAATACGTAGTAGTATGATTTACTCTCTAACATTATTGCATTACATATAATCAATAGTTATATTTTTATATTCTGGGTGATTTTGAAAAGCTCGTCACTTTCTACATTTGATAAGTTTACTTTTCTATAATTAATAGAATCTAAATTTAGGAACTTAAATAATATCACTAATACTTATAATATAATTTCATTGAGTTCCAAGTTGTAGAAGTGCCGTAATAGCGAAAGTAATTCGTCGTATTTTTTTAGTTAACAAGTAGGCATGGCATCTCTTTATTTTATTTAATTAATAGGCACGTGTCTCGAGGATTGTTTTTATTTAACAAATTAACTATAGTACTCCCTCCGTCCCGCACTACTTGCACTTATTTCCTTTTTGGGCGTCCCAAGTTACTTGCACTCTGATGATTCCGCGAATTATTGATGTTAGTAAATGCTGGTAGAGAATTATGACACAATGAATTTACGTGGTTCGATTTACTGAGGTAAATCTACGTCCACGGGGAGAAATGAGGGCAGGTTTGTATTGCTTGATCTGCGAAAATACAGCTTACAACACAGACTTGCTATATGCTATTTTATCTCTAGAGAGCTTAACCCTTTTCTATCTGATCTAAGTTCTATTTATACATTGAACTAGGATCGTGGTTTGCAGCCCCACTAACAAGATCGTGGGTGAGCAATAACTGCTCAATAACTGCTTCATACCACTAAATAGATCGTGGGTATAGTGGAGGTCGTGGAGGCCTTTCATGAGTCCACTAACTCCTAGTTCGGTCGAATGCTGAGACCGAACTGCTGGACTTTACCGATCAACTCTTGCCGATCTGAGAGGAGAGCTTGACTGGTCGGCTTTTACCGAGCTGTAGGCTGAGTCCGAACTCTTTGGTCGTGCCGAACTCTTTGGTCGTGCCGAACAGATACTCTTTCTTGGGCTCTGGGCTGATGGGCCGTCACTGTTATTGGGCTTGCCATTAGGGTTTAGTTCGTACCCCATCACTACCCCCCCCGAAAAGCGAAGTGGATCACTTCGGCGAGGTGAGTCACTTCGGCATTCTGGATAACGGTAAGGGGGAGGCTGACGTCAGGGGACGTGCCTAGCGCATGCCTGCATTAAATGCGACAGTAAAATCCGGCCGTTGATTCCTGAAAAGGTGGGATTCGAAACGGCGCAACGATTTCGAAATCTTTCCCGTATCTGATAAATACGCTCTTTCTTCATCATTGAAGCACTTTTGCTGTTGCGTCTTCTATACTCTCTTTCTTGCGAAAATTCTCTCTCCGCTTTCAAGAATTTTTTCAGACTATCTTCACCTTCAAAAAGTAAGAAAAATGTCTTCTTCTTCTTCTTCGGAGTCGGGTAGCGTTAGGAAAGGGGGTAAGGGGTCTTCTAGCCGGAAAGAATCCGGGGAGAAGACCGTGGAGTATTTTCACAGTATCTTGAGTAAGGATACTGTGATATCCCTTTACGAAAAATACTCTTTTCCTGGGGGGAAGGCGGTGGTACCTGACGGTGATCACAGGGCTGACTCCCCGCCGGAGGGTTACGTCACCGTGTACGAGGCCTGCTTAGAATGCGGGCTTCGTTTCCCCCTCCCTTCTGCCTTTATAGATTTACTAGATTTTTTTCAGCTTCCTTTAGGCCAGGTGACTCCGAACTCTTGGAGGCACTTGTCGGCCTTCGCTGCCGAACTCCGTAGGTTAGGAAGGGATTTGTCTTTGAAGGCGATCCTTAAATTCTTTCAATTTAAGAGGAAGGGGTCTTGGTTTTACTTGATCCCTTTACAGCCCTTTAGGGCCTTTTGTAAAACGAAGTGGCCGAAGTGGCAAAATCGCTTCTTCTACTATGATAGGACCGCGGCTCCTAGTTTTCCCTGGAGAGGGCCGGAGTCCGTTATCCGTCACCCTCGGCCTGAACCGTTGGACGAGCTCGATGGCGAGCTCAACAAGATTCCCATAGTTAGGAAACAATACACGGAGTCTGAGCTCGTCAAGGGCGACGTCGTGTTCGACATCTCGTCTTCGGACGAAGAGGCCGAGGGTGAGGATTTCTCTTTATCTTTATGCTCTACTGCTTTAACGAAGAAAATCTGACTTTGCTTTCTTGCTTTTTGGCAGTGTTCATGTTGAATAAGGCTATCAGAAAGTCCTCCGAGCTTGTGGAGCCGGAGAGAGAGAAGGCTACCAGCTCGGCGCCTGATGCCGAGAAGAATCCGAAGAGGCAAAAGACCTCTTCGGGTCCAAAGAAGCCGGAGTCGACTTCGGCAAGTAGGAAGGGGAAGACCCAGAAGCCCCCGAGAGCGCCAGAGAAAGACATGGTCTTGGCGCCTCCTTCGGAGCATATCTGTGAGCCATTTCTATGGCCCACGGACTTCGCCGAGGTGAATTGTCTTCTTGATTCCTTGGCTTGGCTTCTGTCCTGTATTTTTGGTGCCCTCTGTTAACTTTTTCCCTTATCCATTTTCAGAGGAATGATATGCTCTCCAAGCTCGTCGCCGTCGAACTCTCCAAAGCGTCCAACGACTATGCCGAGATGCAGAGGAAATTGGCGGCTGCTTGTCACCGGGCCGAGCAGGCTGAGGCAAACTTTGAGAAAGCCAGGGCTGCTAGGATTTCGGCCCAGGATGAAGCTCAGTTTGCCAAAAACCAGCTCGTCATCCAGCGAGAGCAGACGAAACAGAGGGATGCTGCCGCCGTGGTTGCCCAAGGAGAGGGTCTCCGTGCCTACACGGAGAGACTCTTTTTGAGCAGCCAGTTTTCGGCCTTTGTCGGTAGTCTGGTAAGGCTAATTGCCGATAAGGGCGAGCAGGGGGCCGACGTCGTGCTGCCTCTGTACAGCCGAGAGATAGCAGCTCGGCTTCAGAATCTGCCGCTCCTTGAGGAGCTCGCTTCATCCTCGGTCCTGCTTTCTGCAGACCGAGTCCGGAGTTGTCGAGCTGATCGGGACGAGAACCTGGAGGCTATCTTTGCCTCCGTGGGACCTGTTTCACCCGCTTCGACTTACAACGGAGAGGGTGAGGCCGAGCCGCTGGAGCCGGAGGCCGAAGTCGAGCGGGCCGGGCATCCAGAGGAGGAAGCCGATCAGGAGGCAGAGGCGAGGCCGGCAGGATGCGAGGCCGAGGCCGAGGTAGCTCAGGAGAAAGAAGCTGAACCAGAGCGAGGAGCCGGAGACGAAGCTGGCGGAGTATGATTTCGTCTCCCTTCTCTTAGTCTAGTTTCTTCTTTGTAAAATGGCCTTGAAGCCCTCCTAGTGTAAAAATTTTTCCTTGTGAATGAAAAATTCTCTACACTTGTCTTCGTATAGCTTTTCGTACTCGCCTTTACTCCTGTTGTATTTTACTATCTGCTCGGTACAGCTGCCGAACTAATATAGCTGCTTTGTACTCAAGGAGATGGAGATACTTCACTGGAAACGGCTGTACTCTTCGGCTTTAGACGAAGCTGAGAAAAGAGCTATAGCCGATCAGACGAAGAATGATGAGCTTCTGGCTCGTTTAGTGAAGCTGGAGGCCGATAATAAGGACTTAGAGTCCGATAAGAAGGATCTGGAGGCCGAGCTGAATACGACCATTGCTGAGAGGACTGCGTACGAGGATTACATCCGTGTGCGCGGGGGATTGACCATATCAGATGTTCAGAGTCGAGTTGACGAACTGTGGGAGGAATATCTTGTACTCCGGAGGAACAATGCGCTGGAGAGCTCGGCTTGCCAACAAGTTGTGAAATCACTACGGCGTTGGGCTTCTCGGTACAACATTGTTCTTTCTCGGCGCCCCTCCATAGAAAGATTCCTTCGGCATATCGTGCCAACAGATGCTCGCACTCCAGATCAAACCTCTGGTTCCCTTGTTCAAAATCCTACTCCAAGTCAACAACGAACTCCGGAACAGCCGGAAACGTCTAGACGAGAACGGGCTCAGGAGCAACCGGAATCGTCAAGACAGGGACGGACTGAAATTCGCCGAGGAGTTGTGACTATGAGCGAGCAAGATCAGCAGATGCTTATTGCAGAGACTCTTCATCGCCGAGGTGTTAGGACTTCTCGGGCTCGGGGAAGAGGCGTTGGGTCGAGGATAGCATCTCGTCGACCTGCTTATTCTTCATCTGCTCGGAACGACCGAACTCGGCTTCCAGAGGATTTTGTGAATAGGTGGCTCAACTTTAGCAACCCCGGACAGTAGAATAGTCCTTTGTAATAGTAGGGTAGCGGAGTTGTATGCTGAACAAGATTTGAAAAATGAAATTTTGTTTCCGCCTCTAACACTGTATTTACAGCTTAGCGAAAAAATTTCATCGTACTTGTCCTCGGTCTTATGAAGTATACTTCTTTGACCGGACTCGTCTTTGGTCTGATGAAATAAACATCTTTGACCGGACTCGTCTTTGGTCTGATGAAATAAACATCTTTGACCGGACTTGTCTTTGGTCTGATGAAATAAACATCTTTGACCGGACTCGTCTTTGGTCTGATGAAATAAACATCTTTGACCGGACTTGGTTTGTGTTCTAATTTGGCGATTTTTGTCGCCGGGATCGAACTTTCCCTTGTCCTAATTCGGCGAGTTTTATCGCGTGGATCGGACTTTCCCAGTTAACCGAAGTGGTCTTATGCAGTAAACCTCTTTGACTAGACATGGTCGTCCTCGGTCTTATGAGGTAAACTTCTTTGACCGAACTCGGTCGTCCTAATTCGGCGAGGTTTATCGCGTGGATCGGACTTTCCCTTATTGCAGTTCGTTTCAGACGAAGTGCTTATTAAGCTGAATTGCGGTCTTGTATCCTCCTTGGAAGCTTGGACGCACAATCGTTGGCTTATTGCAGTTCGTTTCAGACGGACTGCTTGTTAAGCTGAATTGTGGTCTTATATCCTCCTTAGAAGCTTGGACTCACAATAGTCTTTAATAATCGATCTAAAAAGGGGATCAGTCTTTAAAGAACGATATACCTTGGTACCATTTGTAAGAGACGACAAGCACATAGAGACAAAACACATAGAGAAAAAATGAAAAAGACGAAAGAAAAAACTTTAAACTTTTTATAAAACGACAAGGAAAAGGTACAAGTAAAAACAAACAAATAAAAACATGTACCCCTATGACCGAACTAGACACAAGACAGACTGACCGGACTTTGTCTCTTACAAGTGGAACTTCTTGAGGTTGGAGACGTGCCATGTTCGGGGTACTTGTTCTCCTGACATGTGAGTCAATTTATAAGACCCTTTGCCGAGGACTTCTGACACCCGATACGGACCCTCCCATGTGGGTTCGAGTTTGCCCAGCTTTTCTGCTCGGCTTACTTCGTTGTTTCTCAAGACGAGATCTCCCACTTGAAATTGAAACTTTTTCACCCTTTGGTTATAATACCGGGCTACTTGCTCCTTATACTTGGCTGCTTTTATGCACGCCAATTCTCTTCTTTCTTCGGCGAGATCTAGTTCGGCTCTCAATCCGTCGTCATTCATTTCTGAGGAGAAATTTAGAGTTCGGGGACTGGGTACGCCGATCTCCACCGGAATTACGGCTTCAGTGCCGTACACCAGACTATACGGGGTTTCACCGTTGGAGGTTTTGGGTGTAGTTCGGTAGGACCACAGGACTTGAGGGAGATTTTCTACCCATTGTCCTTTGGCTTGTTCTAACCGAGCTTTTAACCCTTTCACCAGAATCCGGTTCGTTACTTCCGTTTGTCCGTTTGCTTGGGGATGGGAGACCGAAGTGAACCGCTGTTGAATGTTCAGCTCTTGGCACCAATTCTTGAACGTCTTGTCGGTGAACTGAGTCCCATTATCCGAGATGAGGATGTGGGGTATGCCAAATCGGCACACTATGTTCTTCCAGACGAAGTCCAATGCCTTTGAGCTCGTTATCGTAGCTAATGGTTCAGCCTCCACCCACTTCGTGAAGTAGTCCACGGCAACGATAAGGAATTTCATTTGCCGAGGAGCTTGAGGAAGTGGTCCCACTATGTCTATGCCCCATTGCATGAAAGGCCAAGGGCTTTGCATAGTGTATAGATCGGTCTGCGGCATCCTTGGGACATTTGCATGAATTTGGCACTTCGTACACTTCTTGACGAGCTGCACTGCCTCTTGTACCATGGTTGGCCAATAATATCCCCATCTCAGAACTTTTTTAGCTAAAGCTCTGGCTCCGATGTGGCTACCGCACGATCCTTCATGAACTTCTCTGAGGATGTAGTCCGTCTCTTCTGGTCCTACGCACCGCAATAACGGCTGGAGGTAAGACTTTCTAAAGAGGACTCCTTCATGAAGTTCGTACCGAAGTGCTCGGCATGTGATCTTCCGAGCTTCTCTCTTATCCTCGGGCAATTGTCCTTGATCCAGATACTGCAAGATCGGCGTCATCCAGTTCGGCGAGCTGGATACTGAATGTACCTCGGCTTCATCAATGCTTCGATGCATTAATTCTTCCGCCTTTGAGCTCGGATCTGAGGCCAACTTACTTAAGGTATCTGCTCGGCTATTTTCTGCTCTGGGAATGCGGATTATCCGAAAATAGGAGAAACTTTGGCTGATGCTTTGCGCTTTGTCCAAATACTTCTTCATTCTCTCGTCACGGGCTTCACTTGTACCCAACATGTGATTTACTATGACTTGTGAATCACAATGGACTTTGAGAGATTTGACGAGCAGACTTTGCGCTAACTGGAGTCCGGCCAGGAGGGCTTCGTACTCGGCTTCATTATTAGTAGTGGGGAATAGGAACCGAAGTGAGTAGGTTACCTCGTGTCCGTCGGGAGCGACAAGTAAAATACCAGCTCCACTTCCCATCTTGTTTGAAGCTCCATCTACGAATCCGCTCCAGCAGTCCGGCGGCTCTACTTCGGATTCCAAGGGCTGTGCTAGTTCGGTATTGGCAGAATTCTTCTGTTCGGCAATAACAGGAATTGCTTGATCGAACTTTGCTTCTGCAAGAAAATCTGCCAAGGCTTGTCCCTTGATGGCTTTCCGAGGTAGATATTCAATTGTGTGCTCTCCCAACTCTATAGCCCACTTGGCGATTCTGCCTGATGCTTCTGGTTTGGTCAACACTTGCCGAAGTGGCAGATCAGTTAAGACGCATACCTTGTGAGCATAGAAGTATGGCCGCAGTCTCCTTGCTGCATTTACTAATGCCAGAGCAATCTTTTCCAGTGGTTGATACCTTGTTTCTGGACCTCTTAATGCTCGGCTTGTAAAGTAGATGGGAAGCTGCTTTAGGCCTTCTTCTCGTACAAGCACCGCGCTGATGGTTTGATCCGATGCCGCTAAGTATAAGAATATTACTTCGGCTTCGGCTGGAGCAGAGAGCATAGGAAGCTCGGCTAGATAACTTTTGAGCTCGTCAAAGGCCTTTTTCTGCTCGGCTCCCCACTCGAACTTTGGTGCCTTTTTCAACACCTTGAAGAACGGCAGTTGCTTTTCGGCTGCTTGGGAAAGGAATCGATTCAGTGCGGCTAGACATCCGGTTAGCCTTTGCACGTCATGTATGGACTTCGGCATTGCCATGTTCTGAACGACTTGAACTTTTGAGGGGTTTGCCTTGAGTCCGTCCTTTGAAACCCAACAACCCAGAAACTTTCCCGAATCTACCAAAAAGGTACACTTTTGGGGATTAAGTTTGAGGTTGGCTTTCTTGAGCACGTTGAGAGTGGACTTGAGGTTGTGCTCGTACTCCGAAGTGCTTTTGCTTTTGACGACTATATCGTCAACATACACTTCGACCTCCTTTCCAATCAGGTGCCGAAAAAGCTTGTCTACCATCCTTTGATAAGTGGCTCCGGCATTCTTTAAACCGAATGGCATCTTTTTATAAGCGAAAATGCCGAAATCAGTAATGAAGGCCGTTTTTGAAGCGTCAATCTCATCCATTAAAACTTGATGGTATCCTTTGTACAGATCGAGAAAACAAAAAATTTCAAAGCCTATCAAAGCTTCTACTTTTTTATCTATGTTCGGAAGGGGATAGCAATCTTTGGGACAGTGCTTATTTAGATCGGTGAAATCTATGCACATCCGCCATCCTCCTTCCTTTTTCTTGATCATGACAGGATTGGCCACCCACGAAGGATACTTCACTTCGAATAACACATCCGCCTTCAATAATTGACGGACTTCGTCATGGATGACTTGACTTCGTTCTGCCGCAAAGAGTCTTTGCTTCTGTTTTATCGGCCGGACTGAAGGATCAATATTTAACCGATGAGTGATTACCTCGGGGGGCACTCCGGTCATGTCCAACGGAGACCATGCAAAGACGTCTTTATACTCCTTGAGGAGCTGGATGGTTTTTTCCCGAAGTAGGGGCGTTCCCGCGAAACCGATCTTAACCGTTCTGGATGGATCGTCTTCGTACAGCTGAACTGTCATCGAGTTCGGCTCCGGTATGACTTCGGTCATCGCCTCTGACTCCGGCTGCTGTGATTGCTATGCTTGGTGGTGCCGATCTGACTGCTCGGCACTTCTTAGCGCAATTTGCAGACATTCCTTTGCTCTCTTTTGGTCACCTCGGATGACCGCTATCCCTCCTTTAGTAGGGATCTTGATGGTGAGGTGATAGGTGGAGCAAACGGCCCGAACTGTGTTGAGCCAGTCTCTTCCCAGGATGACGTTGTACGGGGACCGAGCTTTCACCACGAAAAACTCAATCATCGTACTGGAGCTAGTAGGCGCTTTCCCCACCGTGATCGGAAGGCTGATAATACCTTCAGGGCGGGTGTCCTCCTGAGTGAAGCTCTTCAGGGGAAGCGGAGCCGGACTGAGCCGAGCTGGGTCCACTTCCAGTTTGTCGAAGCACTCTTTAAAAAGAATGCTAACCGACGCTCCTGTATCCACAAACACCCTGTGGATCAGTTTGTTTGCCACTCCGGCTTGGATGACAATGGCGTCTTGGTGAGGAGAGATGGCCGGGACGGGATCAGCAGCCGAGAACGTAATCACTTCGTCCTGCTTCAGCCTTTTATGCGTTGGCTCCTCTCGATTGGAGCCTCTGCGCTCTGACTTTAGGGACGACTTGGTCTTCCCGGCAGGGAGCGCGTCAATAGTCTGGATTACTCCATCATATTGCGGCTCGTCATCGTCTTCGGGATCCGGCTGCCTTTTCGGATCCTGAGGAGCGCAGTTCGCACCACTCTGCTTTTTATTCTTCTTTGGCTGCTTACTTCGGTATTTTTTCAATGTCCCTGCCTTCACAAGAACATCGATGCCTGCAGCCAAGTTTCTGCACTCCTCAGTATCGTGACCGTGGTCTTGATGGTAGGAGCAGTAGTTATCCTGTGGTCGGCGCGCGGCTGATTTCGTCATCCGCTTTGGCTTTTCGAACAGGTCAGAGTGCAGTTCGAAAATTTCCGCTCTCGGCTTGTTCAGCGGTACGAACTGAGCGGGCGGCTTCTCGGGATTGAGACGAGGTCCCAATCTGTCTTGCACCGGAGCCCTTTGAATTCTTTCAAATGGAGTCCGGCGAGGATGCCCCTGATCGCTATGATCGGGCTTCCTTCTGTCTCCTCGGGACGATGAGCTGTCTAACGACCGTTTGCGACGGTCTGCCTCATCGGCCCGGGAGTACTGGTCCGCAATGTCCCACATTTCCTGAGCTGTCTGCGGACCGCACTCAACGAGCTTCCTGTAGAGAGCTCCGGGCAAGATTCCATTTTGGAATGCCGAGATGACAAGCAGATCGTTGAGATCGTCTACTTGCAGGCATTCCTTGTGGAATCTTGTCATAAAGTCGCTGATTTTTTCGTCGCGACCTTGACGAATGGAAAGCAGCTGAGCCGAAGTGATTCGGGCTTCCGCTTTCTGAAAGAACCTCCTGTGGAAGGCATCCATTAGATCTCGGTAAGATCTGATGCTGCCCTGGGGGAGGCTATCGAACCACCTTCTCGCGTTCCCGATGAGCAGCTCGGGAAACAGCTTGCACATGTGGACCTCGTTGAGACCCTGGTTCGCCATGTTATATTGATAGCGCCCCAAGAAATCGTGAGGGTCCACGAGCCCGTCGTAAGTCATCGACGGAGTTCGGTAGTTCTGTGGTAGGGGAGTTCGGGTGATGTCGTCCGAGAACGGAGTCTTCAGTGCTCCGTACACGGCGAATCCGATATCTCGTCGGTATGGAGGAGATTGAGTTCTCCTGTGACTCCGGTACCGAGGAGGAGCTGGAATATGTGGGGGAGGGGGATTCTTTCTCCTGGGAGATGCGACACTACTGCGGTAGTGACTTTCTTGTGCGGAGGGAGAAGGAGAATCCGTCGTTTTCGTCTCCGGCTGCTTTTGGCTTTTTCGCAGGAAGGTTAAGAATTCCTCCTGCTTTTCAGCCAAAAACTGCTTGACAGCCTCATTCAAATCGGGCTGCTGGGAAGACTCAGTGGGACGATTTTTGGAGCGGCTTGTTCCTTCGCCATGAGAACTGGTGGTGGATTTATCCCTAGGCTGTTTTCCCGACCTATGGGATGGATTGGCTTCCTCCTGGTTCTCACGGGCTGGAATGCGGGTATTCTGCGATCTGGTATGCATTTTTTGGGTGGAAAAAATGGATCAAAAATTCGCTTTATCACAAATTTTGTTCTCTGCTTCCCACAGACGGCGCCAGTGATGATTCCGCGAATTATTGATGTTAGTAAATGCTGGTAGAGAATTATGACACAATGAATTTACGTGGTTCGATTTACTGAGGTAAATCTACGTCCACGGGGAGAAATGAGGGCAGGTTTGTATTGCTTGATCTGCGAAAATACAGCTTACAACACAGACTTGCTATATGCTATTTTATCTCTAGAGAGCTTAACCCTTTTCTATCTGATCTAAGTTCTATTTATACATTGAACTAGGATCGTGGTTTGCAGCCCCACTAACAAGATCGTGGGTGAGCAATAACTGCTCAATAACTGCTTCATACCACTAAATAGATCGTGGGTATAGTGGAGGTCGTGGAGGCCTTTCATGAGTCCACTAACTCCTAGTTCGGTCGAATGCTGAGACCGAACTGCTGGACTTTACCGATCAACTCTTGCCGATCTGAGAGGAGAGCTTGACTGGTCGGCTTTTACCGAGCTGTAGGCTGAGTCCGAACTCTTTGGTCGTGCCGAACTCTTTGGTCGTGCCGAACAGATACTCTTTCTTGGGCTCTGGGCTGATGGGCCGTCACTGTTATTGGGCTTGCCATTAGGGTTTAGTTCGTACCCCATCACACTCTTTCCATTTTTAGTAAAAAATTTCACCTACAGCCATCATTTTTGACTTTCCTATACACTCATTCCTTAATCTCCGAGCCGAAAAGGAAATGAGCGAGTAGCCCGGGACAGAGGGAGTAGTATGTTTACGAGCAAACAGTATTGTGAGTTGAAAAGTGCGACTTTGATTTTGCTATTATATGGTTGTTGGACCACGTGAGGAGTTTGGTGAGTCTACCTACTATGAATCAACTACATCACCTAAACTAACCCTTTCCATTTATGATAAATAAAAAATAAAGTTCAATAATAAAATAAAATTTAAAAAAATTTAAGCTCCATATGTAGTTAATTTGTTCTATGTCAACATTACACTTGTAATTATGACGAGTGACGTCCATGTCCTCAACTATATTTAGGAATACTATATATATCCCTTTATTGTAAACTAAAATAATTAGAAATAAATCAAGTATAGTTTGAAATCAAGATGTCACTCAACTTAAGTGACAAGATGTTCTTTCTAATCAATTATTCACGAGCTCCGAATACATCACATGTAAAGCATGTATTAGCTCTAACCAGGGGTGAATGCAGAAATAAACATTAGTAAGGGCTATATTTTCAAAATATAGTTTAAAAATGTTTTTCTAGGTAATTTATGTGATTAATAAGGGCTTTAATATAAATATAGGTATAAAATAGGAATAAATTATAAAAATTTATTAAAAAAATGTCAAAAAAAATAATTCATTAAGGGCTAAAGCCCCACCATTTGTCTATGTGGGTCCGCCCATGACACTAACAGTAGTTATGTTAAATATCTTAAGTTCTTAAGTGTACTTTTACATATGATCAAGCACACACCCACTTTTTTCATAAGATTTTTTTACAATTTAAGGCTGGCAAAATTTGGAAAAAATTATATCGAGAATAGGGTTATTTTTTGTGAACTTTATGTTTCAAATTAATATTCGAAAATATGAAATCTTTTCGTCCTATATAAATTAAGAAAACTAGTAGTAGTAGTAGTAACTTTTTCTTATTGCGGTTAATTATTGAGTAATCGGTTAACCGCTTTAAATTTGAATATCAATCCTTAAATTTTGTTTGTTCAGCTTCTAATATATTAGTTGAATGGAATCAATCGATTATAAATCAAAATTTTGTGTTATAGCAAATGATTGATTAATCGCACTAGGTTTATTTTAGTTAGCACCGTCAGAAATATTTGTCTTCTAAAATGAGACCAAAAAAAGGGCGAAAAGAAAATGGGAAAAGATCCAGTGGGCCCCAGATGATTCCGACGTGGCAACCAAGAAGGCGCTCAAAACGACAAAGCCACCCACGGAAGAAAAAGCAACAGTTTCAGGCTCATTATGGGCCTTGAGGGTGGGCTCCATTGTGGTTAGCTTGACCCAATGAAAAAGAAACAGTGATGGCGACGGGAGATACGGCGTCGTTTTGTTGAATTTTCCTCAATTTCGACACGAGCCTAATAAACTCCGCCTCTTCCATTTCCTTGAGCATATTTAACAAGTTGCCCACCTCTTCTCCTCAAAAGCCAAAGCCCCTTCTCATTTTTCTAGGGTTCTGCTGTTCATTTCTCTCCTCTCTTCTCTCTCTCTATATCTATATTTATATTTATATATAGAAGAATACACAAGCATTTCTTTTTGTTAGGTTTTCGCAGTGAAGAGTTGGTTGCTGGAGAAATGGCCTTGTCTTCTTCGCTCCTTATCCGTCCCTGCGACCGATCCAAGGTTCGGTGTTTGTTTTATTTTTTTTTGTTCTCTGTAAGATCGAGCTCAAATCAGCTGTTTCGCAATTCTTTCTAGTTGTTTTGAACCCCAAGATGCTTTTTATGCACTTTGATTGTATCGAATTGATTGATTAAATATGTTTTCGTTGAAAAATTGGTTCTGGCAGTACAAATGTACAAATTGGACAATTTTCTGGATTTTTCGTTTCTGTAATTTTTGCCCGATTTGGAGTTGGTTGTGTTTTGAATTTTCAAGTATTGAGAAATGTAAAGATTAGGGTGATTGGATTTGCGATTTGTAGCACTGGTAGGAAGTGATGGAATTCAAGTGATGGCTAATGATTTCATTCCTGTAAATCTCTTCGTGTTTGGGCAGCCTAAGATTTAGCCTGCTTTGTACATGAACTCGATGTCCATGCATGGTATAGTTTGTAGCTTCGTAAGTTGGATTTTGTTATGTTCTGCTTAAGTAGTAGTACTTGTTACTTTCTGTCTTGATTGCTCTATTTGTATTTGATGCATAGCGGGATGTTCATTTATACAATCTCTAATGTCTAATTGCATCATTTGCAGGCATCCTTCGGCCTTAATGCTAATGCTGTCAACCTTCGGTCAAGTATATTCGGGGCTAATTTGCCAGTGGAGTCTTTCCCACTACAGTTCAGTGAATGTTTTCAATGTTAACTCATTAATGTTATCATTATTTGGGTTACATCTCAAATGACACTTAATTTGGAACTTGTAGGAAAATTTGTGCCCGCACTGTTTGTCCTATTAAAGCAACAGCGACAGAAGTACCTCCCACCATCCTTAGTAAGCCCTATACACTTTCTTCTTTTCTTTTTCTAGATTTCAGTTTATGTTTTGTTTTGTCTGTTTGATAAGCTGCTTCCTATGCTTTACTGATTCAGAGTCACGGAGCAGTGGGAAAACCAAGGTTGGCATCAATGGTAAGCTTAGCCTTAATATGATTCTTCTTATATTTTCATGTATATAACTGCTCTTTCTTATCGTTTCTTATCGTTTCTTATCGTTGCTCTGATTTTTTTAATAGTTAATTCATGTTTTCCTATCCTTTATACGTCTACAAGAAGTTTATCATTCCACATGCTATTTTCAGGATTCTTTCTGCTTGCATACGAGTATGACTGAACTGCTTGGTATAATGCAGGTTTTGGGCGGATTGGAAGAATAGTTTTAAGGATAGCATCTTTCAGGGATGATATCGAGGTGGTAGCTGTTAATGATCCTTTCATTGATGTGAAATACATGGTCAGTTTCCTTGCTCAGCTTCATTTCCATTCTTGACCTGATTGTTAGATTAGCTAAACCCAATTCTGATTCTGCATTCAAATGGCTGAACTATTCTCATTGTGGTTGATTGTTGAATGTTTTTATTTAACGATTGGATTTTTAAAATTTTTTACTGGACAAATTTGGAGGCAGAATAGATGCTTGTAACGTAATGATAGACATGGGCCAATTTGTAAATGTTTCTAGGATGGTAAATGTTTAATGGTAACAAGCATTGGAATAGCAATACCTTTGGACATATATGTTTATAGTAGATTACTTCTGGAGTGTGATCTTAGCAATATGTTACAGGCGTACATGTTCAAGTATGATTCTACTCATGGACCTTTCAAGGGGACCATCCGAGTTATTGATGAATCCACTTTGGAAATCAATGGAAAGCAGATCAAAGTAACCAACAAAAGGTATTACCATATATTGCAATTAGTTACCACCCTAGAACCAGCACACTAAGGTGTACTAACTCCCAATACTCCGACTAAAGGGACCCAGCAGATATTCCCTGGGGTGATCATGGAGCTGAGTATGTTATTGAGTCTTCTGGAGTCTTTACAACTGTTGAAAAGGCTTCAGCGCACAAGAAGGTTAGTACCAGTAAGATTCTTAACATGCCCCTTTTCATATGATGAACACTTCTAATTAAAGGTTGTTGTGTAGAGTGGTGCTAAGAAAGTTGTGATCTCAGCTCCTTCAGCCGATGCTCCTATGTTTGTCGTTGGTGTAAATGAAAATAATTACAAACCAAACATGGATGTTGTTTCCAATGCTAGCTGCACCACCAATTGCCTTGCTCCTCTTGCCAAGGTTCTTAAGAAATCCAAGTTCTTCTCTATTGTAGATTATCCTTTAGTTTGTATGAGTTTTCAGGAGCAGCTTCTTTTCAATATTGTGGCATGCAATCATTCATCATCTACTATTCTCTTACAATTTGCTAATTTTGCAGGTAGTGCACGAAGAGTTTGGTATTGTAGAGGGTCTGATGACGACTGTCCATGCAACAACGGGTATGTGTTATGCCAGTAGCTGCTTCCATGCAGATTTTGAAATTTCACTTTTGCTCATAATTATCCTATCTATAGCCCTGCGTAATCTTAGTTCTCTTTGTTTATGTCCAGCCACACAGAAGACTGTTGATGGTCCTTCAATGAAGGACTGGAGGGGTGGTCGAGGAGCAGGGCAGAACATCATCCCTAGTTCAACTGGGGCTGCTAAGGTATTAGACAGTTATCAGTTTTGACACATTTAGTCCAGCAATTCTTCCATTTGCTTCTAATCTAAAATAAAATTTCAGGCTGTTGGAAAAGTTCTTCCAGAGCTTAACGGTAAGCTCACTGGAATGGCCTTCCGTGTCCCCACACCTAATGTCTCTGTTGTAGACTTAACTTGTCGTCTTGACAAAAGTGCTTCATATGAAGATGTTAAAGCAGCAATAAGGTATGAGAACCTCATCTCTGCTTTCAGATTTTTCTGTCTTTCTTTCCTTTGTGTATTTGTGGTACTCACAGAATTTATGTCTCTTAATATTCAGATATGCTGCGGAGGGTCCGCTGAAAGGCATTCTAGGATACACTGATGAAGATGTTGTCTCCAATGATTTTGTTGGTGACTCGAGGTATAATTTTCCCCTCTTATCTACATCCTTCTAGATGCTAGACTACCTTGTACTGGAACAGCACATAATTGTTGAACCTTAATTGTAGGTCAAGCATATTCGATGCCAACGCTGGAATGGGTCTTAGCAAATCATTCATGAAGCTAGTCTCCTGGTATGACAACGAGTGGGGTTACAGGTATGTCTCTCCTTCTCTCAGACAAGCGCACACACACACACACACACTCACATGATGTGTGTACAAGGCTGTGTATTCCGGTGCATGATGTGGCGTGTTTCTGTTGCAGTAACCGAGTGTTGGACCTGATTGAGCATATGGCCTTGGTGGCAGCAACCAAGTAAGAAGCAGCAGCTTGAAGGGGTCTTTGTTTTCGTTTTATGCTGGGAAAACGAGTTTTATACAAGGCAGTAGAAGCGACATTATGAATTTTAGGTTGCTTGAAAATGGAATTGTCTCATTAAATCAATTGTAGCCTCTTGAGATGGCTTTGAAATAATGTACCACTAATAGTAATGTATGTGAACTGTTGTGGAAGCACATGAATTGTTTTTTTGATGTTATGTTGCAGAGTCTTGGGACGCAACAGACAAGCTATGTGATTTTGTTTATTGACAACGGTTAGAGAATATTCTCTGTCGTGTGATAACTCCACTTTTTCTTAACGCCTACAACGAGTTCAAGACTCAAGTACTATTACAGATTGACAAATAAATGTGATTTAGAGCATCCACAATGACGGCGAGCGGACCGGCTAGCTGATCTCAGGTGCTCGCTGGTTCGCTTGCCGAACCATTGTAACCGGCGAGCGCCATTTCGGCGCAAAAATCGGCGAGCGCACGCCGATCTGCGAGCTCTGGGCGATGCGCTCGTTGGTCCGCTCGCCGCCATTGTTGGCTCCGGACCGGCGAGCGATTTTTTTATTTTTTATTTTTTTTTATTTTCGAAACACTATATATACGCGCTTTCGGCAACCGACATGATATGAGCTATTACTTGGCGGATGGGATATACCTAGGTGGCCCGTATTTGTGAAGACGATCATATGCGCATCAGATGAGAGGAAGGCCTACTTTGCGGAACGGCAGGAGTCGGCGCGCAAGGACGTGGAGCGCGCATTTGGTGTGCTTCAGTCTCGATGGGAGGCAATTAGGGGTCCAACGCGTTTGTGGCATATCGACTGAATTGCTGATATAATGTACGCTTGTATTATCATGCACAACATGATTGTCGAAGATGAAGGTGTACAACTGACTAGTTGGGCCAACGACGATAATGAAGCCGGTCCAAGCCACGACATGACCGCCCCCAACGTACGAAGTGGGGTCCCGCAGGATGAAGCCGGCCTCTTCCAAGCACATGCCGACATACGCCAAACGGATGCTCATATTCGACTCCAAAAGGATTTAATTGAAGAGTTGTGGGCGCGGAGGACTGCACGGCGTTAGTTTTTTTTTATTATGTAATTTTTTTAAATGTATTTTTTTTAATTTAAATAAAATTATTAGATTTTCCTGTATCTGTGTCGTCAATTTAATTCCGTATTTTGTGTGATTGTCAATTATTCAGTTTATATAATTTTGAGTGATGTGGCTAGGCTATTGATAGGCTATTGTTGGGCTATTTGCTTGTCCTGATGATGTGCCAGAAGGATTTTTAGTGCTGATGATGTGGCAGGAGGAGTTTGTGGCTGGGCTATGGTTGGGCTATTGCTGGGCGAAAGCCATTGTGGATGCTCTTACAGCGAGTTATCCAACGATGCTTATTTATCTACTCCCTTTGTTCCACTTTAGGCGTTTCATTTGAGTTCGACACGAGTTTTAAGTATAAAAGAAAATTGGTGAAAAAAGATAGTGGAATGCGAGTTCTAATTTTATATATTAGTTTTATAATAAAATGTGAGTGGAAAAAAGTTATTGAATGTGTGGCCTATTAATATTTTTGAAATATTTCAATCGTGACTTCTAAAGTGGGACGTAGAGAGTATTTTTCTAGGTACGAGGGAAATTGGGACAAGCCTCGGGTTATTAATTTTTATTAGGAATTAAAAAAAAAGTGGAGTTATTGTACACGATAAAAGTGTTTTAATGCAAAAATTACTAAATAGAAACAAAGAGAAAAATTACTTAGGCCATGTTTGGTTGTCAGGATTCTGTCTGGGAAAGTAATCTGATTTATTAAAGTTTAATTTACTGTGTTTGTTTCGGTTTTTAATCAAATTGTGAAAGTAATCAGAATCCCAAGAATAATGAAAGCTAGTACAATATTCCAGGATTCTGAATCCTAACTTTTCTTAATTATTATTTTTCGCAGTTTTAGGATTCTTAGATATTTAATGTAATATAATATAGTTTTATTATTATTATTATTATTATTATTTATAATGTTTTGAAAATAATTTAAAATTATAAATTGTACTGAATTTCAGTATAATAAATAACCATGATTAAAATTATCATAATCATAACTATATTTTATAATATTTCATAATAGATTAGTAATCAATAATTTATTAAGTAACTAATATATAATTATATAATATAAATCGTATAATAAATAATAAATATTATATTTTATAAATTAATAATTAATCAATAAAGTCGTAGTAAAATTTTAAATTATAGTAAAATTTATTCAATTATAATATCCGTAAATATTATAATTATAATAATAATAATATTAATTATTATAATAAATGAGTATAATACTCCATGTAACTATAATTACAATTATATAGATAATCCATATTTAAACTATTTATTGTAACAATATAATTATTATTATTTGTAATTAAGTAATTTATTAAAAAAATTATATTATTATTATTTTTATTTTTTATAAATAAAAAAATAATAAGTATATTTTTAGTTTGGTGTTTAAATTAAATATAAATTTAAAATCTTGATATTCTCCAAACACAGGAAAGTAAAGTTACTAGGAATCATATTTCCGGGATTCATTTTCCTTACTAACTTTACTTTTTCATCAACCAAACATGACCTTAAAGTAATTTTAGTAGATTAATAATATAATATGATTTAAAAAAAACATAAGTGGATTAATTTTGATTGACGTACAAAATGTCTATTTTAAAAAACAAATGGAGTATCATCTATTGCATTTTCTTTTAAATAAGTTTCTCTTATGGTTGTTTAATGATAATTTCCTCATTATTGTGTATGCAAATGCAAATGCAATGCAAGCTAATTCCATCTCTTTTGAGATCTATGCACGAATGCTTATTTGAGGTGGCTGCATTTAAAAAGAATAACCGAAAAATGAGTCCATTATCATTTAATATAAAATCATGGGAAGTGATTATCAATTGAATTAAAACAAGCTTAATGGAGTACCTTTTTTTCTTGAATTTGTGCAAGTTTGGCCTCTATAAAAAGGCAATGCGTGTACGTGATTCAAATATAACCTCAAAATACGTGTGTATTATGGTTTGGTTGAAGAATAGTTAATACCCGAAGTTAAAAGTCTCGAATTCAAGTCTATCGTGACCAAAGGTCAAGCTAGGAATTTAACGTTGGGGGCCCAAAATGTTGTCAATAACTGTGGGTGTTTTTATGTTGATGTTGCCTATAGCCATTGTATAGCATTGGCAGTAGAATTTCCACTTGAAAAGTAAAATGCGGAAAATAAAATTGAAGAACTCTTGAAGACTACATTGTGATTGATTTGAGTTACCTTTGAGATACATTGTACATCTCTATTTATAGGACTAGAGAAGTAAATCTGGCTAGCGACTTATGAACTTGGGACTCTACCATAATAATGATATATTCCCTTGAGACCCTAAAAATACTCTTTTCCACAGTATTGAGACTCTCAAATACTTCTAATACTGCGAAAATGTCAATTGTACCAAAATTTGTAATTATAATTGTTGTAGAAATATAATACTACATAATTATAACATTGGTGGAGTCAGTGGCGGATCCAGGATCCGGAAACGGAGGGGGCGGAATATATAGTATTAGCTTGATTTAGTGCGGACATGGCTATTTCTTTTGTTGTTCGGGGCGACGCCGGAGGCAAATGGAAGGGGCGAACATGGTAATTTTACATCCCGATAAGGGAAAAATAGTCGCACGGAGGGGGCGACCGCCCCCTCCTGCCCCCCCTAGATCCGCCACTGGGTGGAGTGGCTATATATGCCCCCCACCCCAAAGGATGGCTTCGCCCTTGAACGTGACACAATCTTTTAAATTTCTGACTATTTATCCATCGAAACGAATAATACTCCACTCATGTGGTTGAGAATCTAGAGATTGACTTGTATGTTACTCCATTTAAGATAAACGCATCAATGGATTATGGTATGGATAACCCAAAATCGAGTCCATAAGATATTAATTTAAGCTACAAATGGAGATTAGTTCTGTTAATATGTTTTCATTCATTTCATAATTCCAAAGTCTCTCTTACATACACATAAGGCATAAGGGTGGCTTCTATACTTCTATATATATAATTGTTAAAATTAAATTAATCGATTTCAATATAGAAAAATACCACTCCACTTCCATTCTATTATAGTTAAAGGCATTTTTATGGACATGAAAAATGATGTTAAATGAGTTAAGTAGAGATAATAAAATAGGGAAAAATAAAGTAGAAAGATGAAAAGAGAATAAAATATGATAGATAATAAAGTAAGAGATATAAATGTATTACTTTTGCTAAAAAGAAAAATGACTCACATATAATATGAGTGTCCAAAAGGGAATATGACTTACCATATGTCATAGAAAGTACTGCACAATTATTTCATTTTTATTAGGATTTGAAGTGGTAGGAAAAAATAAATCCAAGTAAATGGCCATATGGAATAGAGAGAGTAGAATGTACTCCCTCCGTTCCATGTTAATAGAGTCATTTTACTATTTCGGAAAGTTCCAAGTTAACTGAGTCATTTCTATTTTTGGCAAAATGTAACCATCTCTCTTACTTTATTCTCTCTTCATCTCTCTTACTGTATTCTCTCTTCATATCTCTTATTTTATTCACTATCCATTTAACACACTATTCTTAAACTTTATGCGAAAAGAAGCGTTTCTATTAACAAGGAACGAAGGGAGTACTATACTACACAATTATTGTGGTATTAAATTTTATTAGGATTAGAAGTGGAGTGAGTCATTGTAGGAAAAAATAAATCCAAGTAAATGGATATGAATACAAATGGAAGGGGGTAGGGGTTATGAGTATACGTATATAATTAATTTCTTTTATATAATTGAGAGTCAGTTAGTAGGACAATTATCAGTATTGTTCAGAAAATTTCGAGGGTGAAAGTTTTTAGAGTCTATTTTGCTTCAAGGGTGTGTTTAGATTAATGATTACCGACTATGAGTTAGTGGTTGGCATTATATAATAGAGTGAACTACATAAATAATACCTGATCTTTCACTTTCGCACATAAAAGGTACATGATCTTTATTTTATATCGTTTTTGGTATCTCATGACAAAAATAACCATAGGTACCAAACATGTGATTTTTTTGTTATGGAGAATATTTTTGGAAATTTCAATTAAATAGAACCAAATATGTGATTTTTTTTTCTTCCTTTCTTATTTCTTTTTTTCTTCTTTAGTTTATTCTTCTTTATTTTTTCTTCATTTTCTTCTTTCTTTTTAGTATTTTATCTTCCTTTCTTCTTTCTTTTTCCTCCTTAGTTTATGTTTCTTCTTTTTTCTTTACTCTTCTTTTTCTTCTTTCTTTTAGTGTTTTATACATACATCTAATTGCATTCATAATATAAATCAATAACAAAACACTTAATTAAATTAATTATTTAAAGTAATTAAATCAATTGAATATTTTTAATTAAATTATTTATACTCATTTTAGGGTTGAAACACCTAACAAAAAATATTCAACTCTTTATCATTATGAATACAATTCACAATTTTAAAATTTTGATTAAGACTATATTGATTAGTTATTAATTTAATATAAAATAATAGTTATTATTTATTAATTACTACTAGTTTTTACTATTATAACAATGATATTATTATAATAATTAAATATAATTATGATTAAGTATATTTAAATGACATTAAAAATAATTTAATTATTAATTTATAATATCAAAATAATAATATTAATATTGATTAATAATAATAGTATAAAGAGTGAGGAGAATGAGAGAAGATATTATAATATCACTTCTGGTACTAGTTTTGTCAATGCCCAAAATACGCTTTATGACACAAATGGAAAAATGAATTTGTTTAGAGGGTAATTTGGGGTGAAAATTGCATCAGGTACCAAAAATGATATAAAATAAAGATCAAGTACCATTTATGAGCGAAAGTGAAAGATCATGTTCCATTGATCTAGTTCACTCTATATAATAAATACTTATAACACAATCATGAAAATGAACTAGTTTTAATGTTAATTTCCTCTTCATACATAATAAATACTTATAACACAATCATGAAAATGAACTTAGTTTTAATGTTAATTTCCTCTTCACTATGTATGTAAATATAATGCAATGCAAGCAATTCAACCTCTTTTTAAGATCTACCAACAAATTAATTAATATTTATCTCTAACTAATTTATACTTTATGCTTGGATGCTTATTTGAGGTGGGCGCATTTAAAAAAAACGAATTATGATAATATCGAATGTAAAATCATCATAATCATTAGTACATATTATTGGAATTAAAATAAGATTAGTACTCCCTTTTTCTTGAATTTATGCATGTTTGGACTCTATAAAAAGGCATTGCATGTACGTGATTCAAATATCAAACTCAAAATACAAAAAATGGCAAAGCAATTCCCAACTCTCTCGCTCTTTCTTCTCTGCCTCTTGGCTTTTCGTAAGTCTACAATTTCCCTATTTCTAATTAACTAAATATATATAGCTAAATATATACATTAATTAAACACCATGATGCATGATAACTAAACATACATGAATATAATCTAATTGTACACTATATACTATTAATTAATCAATAAATAATGTTTACTGAAATTTTAAATTTGTAGAAGAGATGATGGCGATTGAAGCAGCTGTATGCTCGGCGCCAAGCAAGTTGTTTCGGGGGCTCTGCTTGAGAGATAGCAACTGCTCCTCCGTTTGTGAGAAAGAGGGTTTCATATCTGGCCAATGCGATGGCCTCAGGCGCAGGTGTATCTGCCTAAAAGATTGTAACGAAAATGGTGGCAGTGACGGAGGAGATGAAGGTCAGGGGCCACCGGAACAGGGCAGTGGCGGTGATGGGGGAGATGAAGGTCAGGGGCCACCGGAGGAGGGCGGCGGTGAACAGCCGCTGCTGTGAATAGAAAATTCATGATCATGTATCTGATTTGTTAAATAAGCAATATTTCGTTTGTAATAAAACTATTTATTGGATTGGTAATTTGACGTTGCGACAGAAATTTAGTGCCATAACCGAATCATTAGGGAGTCCACTTAATAATTAAAATTAACCATAAAAGTATTTACGTACTGAATTTTTTTTTTATTACTATATTTTCGTCAATAAACGTTTTTTCGTTAGATCAGATGACTTGTATCTTTTTTTTAAAAGATAAATGCATTTAAAATTAATAACCCAGAATCAAGTCAGTAGTGCAAAATATAAATTTAAGCTACAAAAGGAGATTAGTGTTGTTAATAATTTTTTCATTCATTCCATTATTTCAAGTCTCTCCCACATACCACATAAGGGGGTAGGTTAACTATGATTATATAGCAATTTATTAAGTAATTGTGATTTTATAGCAATTTATTACTTCATTTTATTTATCTGTGAAGACGACTTGTAAATTGGTTAAAAGGCATACTGCAAAATCCAAAATCAAATAGAGTAATATTTACTTTTCATCTCCGAAAAATAGATCTATTTTTTTTTAATTTAGGACTTCTACTAAAATAAGTCTCTATCTATTCGCGATAACTTTCTTTATTTGATAAGGCAAGTCTCATTTTTCAAAAATAATGCTTGATAACTTTTTTTTATTATATTATATCTTATTTTATCAATTTTATATTAAAACTCGTGATATCCAGTACCAAAATTATTTTTCATAGACGGAGATAGTATCATCTATCATATGTACGCAAATGCAATATAAACCAACTCCACCTCTTTTGACATTTATTAACAAATTAATTACTTAATCTCTCATTAAAGTAGATAAAAAATAGTGATATTTAAAGAAAAAGTAAGATTAGAGAAAAATAAAAATAAAGTTATGAGTATGAAATAGTACTATTATGTATGTTAAATTTTGTTATAAAGAAAAGAATTCAATTGTAATATGGTGGCTCAAAAAAAAATACTACATAACTCAACTATAATAAAACAGAGGGGAATAATATTTATCTGGCATTAATTTATACTTTATGCATTTGAGGTGGATGCATTTAAAAACAACCGAAATATGATGAGACCATTATCTTTGAATGTTAAGTCATGGGAGTGGATATTATTGGAATTAAAATAAGATTAGTACTCCCTTTTTTCTTGAATTTATGGACTCTATAAAAAGGCAATGCATATACGTGATTCAAATATCAAACTCAAAATACAAATAATGGCTAAGCAATTCTCAACTTTCTCGCTCTTCCTTCTCTGCCTCTTGGCTTTTCGTAAGTGTACAATTTCTCCATCATCTACAGTTTTTCTAATAAATTAAATACTAGAGTATATGACTAAATATATATTAATCAAACACCATGTTATAACAAAATGTACATGAATATCATCTACTTGTACAATATATTAATCAATGAATAATGTTTGTGATTGTAGAAGAGATGATGCCGAGTGAAGCAGCTTTATGCTCGGCGCCGAGCAGGTTGTTCCGGGGGCTCTGCCTCAGCGATAGTAACTGCTCTTCCATTTGTGAGCAAGAGGGTTTCTTATCTGGCCACTGCAAAAGCGTCAGCCTCAAGTGTATTTGCGAAAAAGATTGTAACATAAATGGCGACAGTAACGAGGGAGATGCTGGGCAGGAGCCGGAGCAGGGCCGCGGTGACCAACCATCGGATGTCAACAGAAAATTCATGATCAGGTCTTGAGAGCTCACATGTATCTGAATTACTCTGTTGAACTTAAATATTGTCCCTAATAAAACTAATTAATACTACTATATGTCACAAAATTTGTTTACATAATTATATTCCATGTGGCGGTTAAAATGCCACGTAGATTCATATACTCCATGTTACAATTAGACAAATGCAACAAAAAATCATTTGCAAAATAAATTTTGCTTTTCGAATGATCTTTTGCAAAAATGAAAGCTCTCAAAATATGGGACCCACAGGACAAAATGAGTATCATTATAGAAGGGTGAGGGATTACTAAAAAGAACCAATTCATTTTTAAAAAAATCAAGTGATTAATATTTGTATGATTCATAGTTACTCAAACGCAACTGATCGATCTCTTTCGATGTGATTGCAAATTAATATTAATTCGGCTAATTTATAGTTTTCTAATAACAATGAATAAGTGATACCAGAATGTGATTTAATTGAAATATATGAGGTGGGTGCATTTAAAAATAATAACCAATATATGAATCCACTTTTCTTTTAATCATTCACTTGCTCTCCAATTTATGCATCTTAACCCTACCATTGCCATTAAATATTAGTTTAAGCTACAATTAAAGGAGATTAGTGTTGTTACTTTTATATGTTTATAGTTTCATGATTGTTTTCTAAATTCTAATGAGTAGATCAAAGGAGAGTAATTGTCATTATACAAATTGAGTAGTTAGAAAATATCATTAATAATAATAAAGTTGTATACTAGCTATATATAGGACCAAATGAATTCTTAGTATGTAGATGTGAAATCTAGCTGTTGCAAAGGCATGGCAAGAATGCTGTGGATTTTGCTTCTTTTGTTTCAACTTATTCTGATTTTACGCAACTGCTACATGCATTTTTAGATATACATAATTATTCTTGTTGAAAATAAGGTCAATTATTAAGAAACATTTTAGAATTGCAGAAAATGAAGTGAGGATGCAAGTTGAAGCAAGAATATGTGAGACAAGAAGCAATGTATTCCATGGTATTTGCCTCCGTGATAGTAACTGTAATACAATTTGTGAAGGAGAAGGCTTCTTGTACGGTCATTGCAAAGGAACCTTACTGAAATGCATGTGCTACAAATATTGTGGTGGGGACGAAGGACTTCTGCCTAGTCCTCCGCCGCCACCACCCCCTCCTCCGCCACCATCCCCTGTTTCTCCACCACCTCCTCCACCACCTCCACCGCCACCACCTCCGCCGCCACCATCCCCTGTAACCCCACCACCACCTCCTCCATGTGGTTGCCACATACCTCCTCCTCTGCCGCCGCCAACCCCTGTATCTCCACCACCTCACCCTAGTCCTCCTCCACCGCCATCCCCTGTATCTCCACTACCACCTCCTCACCCTAGTCCTCCACCGCCATACCCTGCATCTCCACCACCACCTCCTCATCCTAGACCTCCTCCACCGCCATCCCCTGTATTCCCACCACCACCTCCTCCGTGTGGCTGTTGTCACAGACCTCCACCACCACCACCACCTCCTCCATGTGGTTGTTGTCACATACCTCCCCCGCCACCGCCATCCCCTATATCTCCACCACCTCCTCCATGTGGTTGTCACATACCTCCCCCTCCTCCACCGCCATCCCCTGTACCTCCACCGCCACCCCCTCATCATAGTCCTCCACCGCCGCCATCCCCTGTATCTCCACCACCACCACCACCACCTCCTCCTAGTCCTCCACCGCCGCCATCCCCTGTAGCTCCACCACCACCTCCTCCATGTGGTTGTCACAAACCCCCCACTCCTTTTACAGTGAATCCGCCACCTAGTCCTCCTCCAGGTGGTTGTCACAAACCCCTCGATGCTCCTCCTCCATCCTCCGCCGGATGTGGTCGTGGCTATACTACTAAGCCTTGTGCGGAATCCTAACTATAGGATTTTCTATTTGATGTTTTTCTTTGGTTGTTGGTTGTTTTGCCTTTATTTCTTGCTTTTGTGTTTCTTGTAGTTGTTTTTTCACCTTTGTTATTGGTTTTGTTTTTTGGTTATTGCAACTCATTATCCGTGGTTTGAGCTTTTTCTTCTACGTAGATAAATTTTATTTTGTTTTTATCGCTTATAAGGTTGTGTGTTTATTCAAAATAAAAATATATAAGTGTCCACCTTTGCCATTTACCAACATTATTGTTGTTGAAGTTCATCCATCTTTGTCACAAATTACGATATACTCCAACCTTCCCACAATAAAAATCAAATTTTGCCATTTCGGTCCGTACCACAATAAAAGTCACATTTCACTATCATAAATAGTAAGTAAGTCTCGCATTCCACTTACTCACATTTTATTATAAACTAATATAAAAAAGTGGATCTCATATTCCACTAACTTTTCCAACTCACTATTCTTTACATTTCTTAAAACTCGTGCTCACACCAAATATAACTCCTATTATGGGACGAAGAAAGTACTATGTTTTCCACGTTAGTTCTTTGAAAAGGATATAACCATTTCAATTTCTTGTTTACTATTGCAACCCCATTGTGAATATATATCACAATAGTTTTTACTTAGCATCACTTAGATATCAAATAGTCATAAAATTTAAATTGTAAATTAACATAAAGCAACTCCCTACTTAAATCTTAACGACTTACAATATTCACGTGTTTATCTATAAATTACTCGTATCCATGTGCATTCGAGAGCACCCTAAATATTAGTAATATCACCTAACACAATTCATATTTTTTACAACTAAAATTTTGAATAGGGGTGATGAGCGACAATAATGGCGTTTCGACCTGGTGGTCAACAGTCATCGATTGGAATCCATGATAACATCTTTCATGGCATAAGAAATTTTGACAAAGTACAGTTTATTTGGTAAAATATTTATCTTATGTTTAATAGATTGTGGATCGAAATATCACAAGGATAAATTGGGATTATTATTATAGATTTTTTTAAAAATGTTGGTTTATATGTGCTGGAATTGGGACCGAAGGTAGAAAAAATGGAAATGAAAATGAAAATGAAAATGAAAATATGGATTCATTATTTCTATTTTACTTTTGATAAAATGGGAAGACACGAGTCAAACCAATTGGACTCCCAATTGGTCGGTGACAAGATTGAAGGAATAAAAATGTTGACTATTATTATTGATCTTGACCTAATCATCTCTCAATAAGCCCAGCAATAAATCTTATTTGATAATTACATGCCATTTCACATAAATTAGTTATTTTAACTAAATTTGGTTATACTAATCTATTTGATTGTTAAAAAGAATTAAATAATAATTAATTCATACTTAAAAATTTAAAATGATACACTAAATATACTCTCTCCATCCCATGCTATTTGTGGCATTTTTTTTAATACGAGATTTAAGACAAGGAAATCACTCATAAATTTATATCCAAAAATATAACAAGGAAATCACTCATAATTTATGAGGTAACTTGATTAATAATCCCTTCAAGTGCCCATTTGTGAGTATATAAAGGCTTGAGTTTGGATTAGAAGAACACACATCAACAAAAACATTCTTGTCTCAAGCCTTTCCATGTTATTGTGCATATAATAAGCCTTTGCATTTGCATAAAAGTGTTTGCTCGATTCTTAGAATCCTGTCAAGTTTTTCGGTGTCTAGCGGGTCTAAGATGCTTTTACACGTTGGGAGAAATTTGTTTTATTTCCGAGGGCAATACGCCAATCTGAGAATACTAGACTAAGCGCCTAAGCATAATTTGTCTTGCAAAAATAGGTTTTCCTCAACTCAACTTAAAATTAGTTAGTTGTATTTTTCATTGTAATTCCCATTCCATTGTGGTTGTTCTTTTTCTTCGATTGTAATAGTAAGAGTACCGCCTATACAGGCTCGGAATTTTTTCTTATCTCTAACACTTCCATCCATGACCATGGCCTCTGTTGTAACCTTAATCATTTGCATAGCTATTACCATATCTCAAGCGGTTGCAGCATCCGATGATAACATCTTGGAGAAAGGCATTTCAAATGAAAGCCAGGGCAAGAACTTGACAGAGTTGACAATGCAACAAATTTCATTAGCAATCCCATATTTCAGTGGCAATGGAGATCTCATAAGAATGATCAACAACACTAATATTGCAGACAACAAACTGGCCTTATCCGCACTAAAATCTTGCCAGGAGCTTCTCCCTCTCGCGATATACAACCTCAACCGATCCCTCTCGGCCGATGTAGACAAGGCCGGAGTGATGTCCATGACATGCGCTGCAGGCACCACTCTGCAGACGTGCATAGACGGATTCGAGGATCAACCACGGGAGATCTTCGAATCTGTATACAACAAACTCAAGTATCCCATTGATCTCAACAGAGGCGCCACCAAACTGATGGCCGTGTTGAACAATAAAAGTGATGTTTTGATCAAAGATTCTGAATATCCAAGCTGGCTATCCGACGGGGACAGGAATCTCCTGCAGGCGGATTCCACGATCAATGCTGACGTTGTGGTGGCCGAAGATGGGTCGGGGAAGTATAAGACAGTAAGGGATGCGGTGCAAAATGCGCCGAGAAATAGCACGAAGAGATATGTGATTTATGTGAAGAGGGGGTCTTATTATGAAAATGTGAAGGTTGAAGCAGATATGTGGAATGTGATGGTGATTGGAGATGGGATACAGAATACCTTAATCTACAGCAACTTAAGCCATCAAGGTGGAGCCGAGACTTGGGAAACCCCTACCTTTGGTAACTTTTTTTATTCTCTCTCCATATGTTTTATACAGATGTGTTTCTTAAACCCTAACCATATCCATAATACGTTCAATACTTTATTTCATGTTTTTAAAAAGATGTCTCACTTTCCTTTCCTTTTAGTTTACCGTCTCACAAAAAATGTCTCACTTTCCTTTTAGTTTATTCCACTAAATTAAAGATGTTGCATTTTCGTCTTTGGGAAAAGTTTTGTTTCACATTAATACTATCTCCGTCTTTGAAAAATAGAAATTTTTGAAACGACACAGATTTTAATGTATAATTAGTAAAAGTAAGAGAGATGAATTGGTAAAGTAAAAGAAAGGAAGAGAAAAATGGGTAAAGTAAGAGAGGGGAAGAGAAAAAGTAGTGAAAATAGTGTTAGTGAATTGTGGGATCCACTTCCAAAAATAGAAAGTTTTAGAAAATTTCTACTTTTAAGGGACGGACTAAAATAGAAATAGTTTTTTTTTAATATACTACTTAACAAACAAAATAAAACCTCGTGTCATCTCACAAATGTGGCATCTTTTGTGGGACAGAATGAGTACTATTCTAACATCCTGGCTTCGTGAGCAGCCGTTTACGGAGAGGGATTCATAGCCCGGGACATAAAATTCACCAACACGGCTGGAGCCATCGGCGAACAAGCGGTGGCCCTCCTCTCGGCCGCAGACCGCTCAGTATTCTACCGGTGCGGCATGGACGCCTACCAAGACACCCTCTGCACCCTAGCCAACCGCCAGTTCTACTGCGAGTGCGAAATCTACGGCACAATCGACTTCATCTTTGGCAACGCGGCCGTAGTCATACAAAGGAGCAGCATCATGGTCAGAAAGCCACTCCAAGGCCAATACAACGTGATCACGGCCCAAAGCCGGACCGACTCGTATTCCCAGACCGGGATCGTGGTGCAATCCAGCACAATCCGAGAGTCGGGAGACCTGACGGGCGTGAGAACCTTCCTCGGGCGGCCGTGGAGGCCCTACGCCTCGGTTGTGTTCATGGAAAATATTATGAATAAATTGATCGATCCCAAGGGGTGGACACAGTGGGACCCACCCACGACGACAGACACTGTTTTTCTTGCGGAGTACGATAACCGAGGGGATGGCGCGGAAACTAAGGATCGGGTGAATTGGAAAGGAGTTAACCCTAAACTTAGTGAAAAGGAGGCCGGTTGGTTCACGGTCGGCTATTTTCTAAACGGGAATTCCTGGCTACCGGCGACACAAGTCCCCTATGATTCGGGTCTTTGATTCATTGTCTCTTTTCCCCACATATGCCATGTTGAATTAAAAGGCTATTATAACCTTACATCGTGGTATATATTTACGTATTCAACAAATAATAACTACTCCCTCCGTCCGGCATTAGGAGTCCCGGTTGACCATTTTCATCCGTCCGGCATTAGGAGTCCCCGTTAGACATTTTCATAAAAAGTGAAATAAAAATATTATAAAATAAAACACTAAAAAGCACAAGTAAAAACATATCCAAAGAATAAAGCAAATTAATAATGCAAATAGGTTCCACATTCCATTATCACGCACTTCAATTATTACACACTCAAACATTTCTTAGAGCATCCGCTGGCGGATTTCCCGGCGGACGTCCGACCGGCGTGCCAGATGTCTGCGCGGGACATCCGCCATTAGGGGTGGGAGGGACGGATGTTGACGTCCGCTGCGGACACCGCAGATCCGCGGCTTTCCGGTGATGTCCGTCGTGAGGTCCGCCGTTGCGGTGCCATGACGGATGTCACGGCGGATGTCCCAATTTTTTAATTTAATTTTTTTTAAAAAAACTCTATATATACGGCTCGTTGTAAACTCTATATATACGGCTCATTGCAAACTCTTTATATACGATTTTTTAAAAACTCTAACGCAAGTAATATCATCGAAAATGAAGGCCTAAAACAAAAACATATCATACCGTCGGGCTGGGAGCACTCCGCGTTCGGCTAGCGGCAAACTATACAGATTCAAGGCATAACATGTACTTTGTTTGAATCGTTTTTTGGTTTGGGATAGTGTTTTTTGGTGAACAATGTATTTTTTTAAAAATTTAAATACGTATGTTTTTTTTAAAATAAAATGGTTGCATTTTTCCCGTATTTGTGTCGAAATTTTAATTCCGTAAATTGCATATTTGTGAATTTTTATGATTGTGGATGTCCGCCGGGATGTCCGTCATTGTGCAGTGGGATGTCTTTATGACGTGACAGTGCAGTGAGAGGTCCTTATGACGTGACAGGAGGTGTTTTTGGGAAGTCCGTCGGGACATCCGCACCACTCTGGATGCTCTTAAAACCCGCATCCAACTCAACCGGGACTCCTAATGCCGGACGAAGGGAATATTATTTTTCTTAATAATGGAGCTTTGTCGATGATAGTGCATATCCAAATTTAAGTAGGAAGATGAATTATTTTGCTATTCAAAAAGTGATACTACTATATAAACAATCATATAGCTTTTCAGTTTTCACATACCTTAAGTTGGGTAACACATAATGTTGTTGCATTGCTCAAAGAATCGATATTTAAAATGAAAGTATATTACTAACAAAAGTATACGAGTGTATCTTTATATAAATGGTTGTGTTTCTGCTGCTGAATTGTTTGGGTTTCCTTAATTTGTTCTTCAAGCAACGACATCTCGGTGCATCGAAAAACACTTGAATCAAGTAATTACATTATTCATGTATATATCTCTAATACTTGTATCCATGTGCTTTCAAAATCACCCTAAATATTAATCGATTAACAATATTCATATTTATATATACTTATGATTAAAATGAAAATTATTAATTTCATTAAGAGTAAAGGTCAATTTTGGTCCTAAGCATATGACCGGAATACGAATTTGATCCAAAACATTTACTTTTTGAAAAACGGGTCCATAACAAATTAAATTCGTGTCGATTAGGTCCATTTTTTACGGTTCCGTCAATTTTTAACGGTCAACCGTCGATTAACAAAATGTTGACCCGATTAGGCTTAAACTCGAATTATTAGTCATCTAATTATTGTAAAATGTCCATGACCTATTTGAGCTTGATTATGAATATCATGGACTACTTTTACGTTTATTGAGTTGTACATTTTCTTATTCATATTCACAATAAAAAATCCATGCAGAATTTCTAATCGAAATTCAAAAATTCATCCCATAATGGTATGCAGCATATTCAAAATCCATCCATCCATATTCAAAATCAAATTCAGATTCAGATTCAAAATTCATCCAAAATTCAAAATTCATCATTCAAAATTACGGTTTTGCATTCAAATCCATCAAATTTCTTGAATACACAAACAATTGTTACAACAACAACAAACCATAGACAATATAACACAACAATCATCAATTTCTCAATTTTTTGTTTGGTTGGTGACAATCCGAAGCTACGCTACCTTCTTGCAATTGCAAAAAACGTAGCTAAATAAAGGTCTTGAGCGCCGCTGCCATCTCCAGAACCCCTGCTGCACCTAGAGTCGGCCATATCCGATGGGTCGGACGGATGGTGTATGGTAGTGTTGTTGAGAAAGATGAAAGTAGGGTTCTTGGAGAAAAAGAGAGGGAGAAATGAAAGTTTTAAAGTGAATCCCATATATTTTGCATTTTAATATCAGAAACTTGTTTTAATTTTGTATTTTGTATTTTTCATTTTACATTTTTATTTTGCATTTATAATTTTGCATTTTCAAATTTTGCATTATTAATTTTGCATTTACAATTTTTTCAAAAAAATGTATATATGCTACAGTAATCAAAATTGCCTAATCGGGTCAACATTTCGTTAATCGACAGTTGACCGTAAAAAATTGACAGAACTGTAAAAAATGGACCTAATCGACACGGATTTCATTTGTTTAGGACCCGTTTTTTAAAAAGTGAATGTTTTGGACCAAATTCGTATTTCGACCATATGTTTAGGACCAAAATTGACATTTACTCTTCCATTAAAACAACCAATATTACATATTTACATTAAAATTAAAATTTATACTATAATAAAAAAATAATTATAAAATTCTTTGTATTCTCAAAATGGACAAAGCTCACCCATATTTCTTCAACTAATATATAATCATAAATCAAAAGCAATAATTTTTTCTAGAATAAATTTAAATCCAAACAGTGAAACTAGTCATAAATTTTTATCTAAAATTATGTAGCAAGGAAATTACTCATAAATCAAAATCAATAATTTTTTCTAGAATAATTAATAGTGTGAACCAGAATTATTTTACAAGGGAATCAGTTATCTTTTAGATATAAATTGTTATTGTACAATATTTTGTGAATATTTAAAGAACCTTATGTGGTAATCCATGATGTTGGTGCATAGTTTTTTTGTCAAAAAATTATACCGTTCAAAATTAAGAAGCGTTACAGATATAAAACTGATATAAATTTATCTTTTCACTTTCGAAAAATCTTTCAATATCTGAATTCTTAATATTGTTCAAAAAACCAATCTGGTCCGGTGGTCCCACTCAAAATCAAGGTACGTTACAATTTATGAAACTTATCTTTTCACTTCTGAAATTTAATACCCCTCCGTCCCAAGATAAGTGAGCCATAAAATATTAATTATAAAATCATACCTTAATATAAGTGAGCCATAAAATATTAATTATAAAATCATACCGTAACAATGTCTCAATAAATTAGATTCTCGTGTAGAAAACGTGCCTTGTACTGATATTTTTGTATAGATCAGATCATTGTATAACGTTGGTTTTATTTCGAATGCAAATTTCCCACATCAGAGATTTTTAAAAAAGGCAGTGATAAATAGTATACATTACTCTTAGTTGTTACACCAAAAATATTAGTGGACCATATGGAAGAGAAATTCGGTCAAACTATATTGTCTAGAATTTGTCAAAAAATGACTTACTTCTTCTGTTAGTGAAACGAATCCCAAGATATATAAAAAAAGGTAAGTAGAAATAATAGAATAGATCCTATTCGAATTTGATGCGAATTTTAAGATATATATAAAAAAAGTAAGTAGAAGTTGAATAAGAGGTGGGTTTTGAACAATTTTATATATTAATTTTAATAAAATATATGTGAGTGAAAATTGTTAGTAGAACGTGAGATATATTTATTATTTACTTATAATAAAAGTGAATTGAGACTCTTATTGTGAATATATCGGGATAATTACATGTTTCATACACAATGTTTTACCTTTGTTTCAATTTAGTACAAAAAGTATTAAGTTTATATATTTCATACAAAAAGTTACATTAGTGTTTTAAATTAATACATTCCGTTAAATATTTTAAACTCCGCTCGTTAGTTTATAATTTGTCCAACTTATCATCATAATAAAATAATAATTAGAGATTTAATACAATTAATCACTCTAAAAAAATAACATCAATATCAATTATTCTAGCAATGAATCATGGTTTAAAAAAATTCTGTCTCTCAATATACTTTATTTTTTTATTGTATTTTTTATAGAACACAGTATAAAATAAGTCCATATTTCATCTTTACAAAATGGCTAATTTTGAGCTTCAAATTGTCAATAAGTCAATATTTAATTTTTACAAAAAAGATTCAATATCTTTTTAGTTGTATTCTCCATCGTTACATGAGAAAGCTTCGACAATAAAATGCAATTCGCTACTTTGATGGTGAAGAGTGGTGATTTTTTTTTCTATGTGTTTTTCATTTTTGTGAGTAATAAAAATAACTGTGTTCGAAATAATTAATGGAAAGTTTTAATTTAAAACTTTTTGTACAAATTTGAAACATTGATGAAACTTTTTGTATGTATGATGTAATTGGAAGTAACGGAGTTAGTAGGGATTTAGCGGAATGTATTATTTTGAAACACTAAGTAAACTTTTTGTATGAAATATGTAAACTTAATACTTTTTGTACTAAATTGGAACAAAGATAAAACATTTTGTATGAAACATGTAATTACCCCGAATATATCAAAACGAAAAAATGGGACTCCTAATCGTGGATGGAGGACTTTAGTTTGATACTCCCTTCGTCAATTAAATATTGTCCGCATTTCTATTTTTGGTTATCCATAAAATATTGTTTACATTTTTTTTACATTTTAGGTTAGTGGACTTCACACTCAACTACATCATTACATTCACATTTCACTATAAAACTTTAAAAGCATGACACACACTCTATTAACTTTTTCCACTCAATTTTCTTTCGCATTTTTTGAAATTTGTGCCGATCAAATATGGACAATATTTTGTGTATGGATTGAGTATTAAAATTATCTTCAAAAAATCACAAATATACGAATTCCTACTAGTTGTACCAAAACATTTTTTCGAGGATGGATTGAGTATTAAAATTATCTTCAAAAAATTCACAAAGTATACGAATTCACACTGATCAAAGACTCATGTTCCCATTCAAATTTCAAAGAATGAGAAGTGGGGGAATCTTTATGTAGTGGGTTATGTTTTATTTTAAATGGGCTAAAAGTCCAATACAAATTTGGTCATTTATGGGCCGAGTAATGGTGCTGTTCAGGCCATTTTATTTGTTAAGTGAGATGTCCATTTCGCATTAGAGAATTCAACGGCAAATCAGGTTTTCTATTAGTAATATCAATTATTTGAGGAGTCTTATAACCTAATTTTATTGTTTATTTATTAATTATAGTATTTGGTAATTCTTTATTAAAAAAATTAATATGTGAAAAAACAATTATTATAATAAATATTTATGATTTATACTTTAAAGATGCATTTTATTATTTCGTTGGTATTTTATAAATCGAATTTATTATGGTAAATTATTAAATATGACTATAAAGTAAATTATCTTTTGAAAAATAACTATGTATATATCTAACTATTCAAAGTTCAAACCTAACATCTCGAATATGTGGAATCCCACTTAAAAATAAAAGGCTTTGGAATCTAACTTTACACACTTAGAAATTGATTTCACTGCCCAAATATCCCATGCTTCGTGCAAAAATTGGTGACATATTTCCTTTGATATTTTAGAGATAATGTCCTTATCTTCCATCGTGGGCTAATATATATATTCAATCTGTCACACACGCACAAAATTGCACCTACTCCACAATAATCTTTACTCTTTTTTTATAAAAAATCATAATTATATTTTATGATATGGTTCATCCATTCAGAAAAGTGACATTACTATTTTGTAATTTTTCGAACTTTTAGTAGTGGAAGCATTTCTCTGTTACAAAAAGTAGAAAAGTTAAGAAGGGAGTTACGTATGCCGGGAGAATATATATATATGAATATGTCTCGCTTGAATTATTTGATATGACCATAAATTTTGTACATATAAATAATTATTGGAATGTGATTTATAATTTATCTTGATAATTTGTTAGATAAAGTGGGGATTTTATTAAACAATCAACTTTTGGATAGAGAATGCAACTAAAGCTTTTGAAGGTTTGCCCCTTATATATAATATTCCGCTCCGTTTTATAGTAGTAGAGACATTTCTTTTCGGCACGGAGATTAAGAAAAAGACGTGTAATGTATTAAATAAAAAGATAATAAAGTAGAAGAGAAGAAAAAGTAGAGAGAATAAAGTAAGGGAGAGGAACAAGTAAGTGAGAAGAAAAGTGTTGACGTTTACTAAAAAGGAAAATGACTCCACTACTATAGAACATACCAAAATGGCAAAATAACTCTACTACTATGGAACGGAGGGAATAGTCTAATGTCAAATAATAAATTATAATACTATAAAAAATTCTCAAAATATTCTTGATTTGTTTTCTTTTTTTTATCATCCCAACTATCTTGGCCTGTTTTTTAGAATATCATTATTGCTCATATATTTAATATAAAATAATATGTATAACTGTATATTTCATATACTCCCTTTTGTTCCCATTAATCATCCCACTTCATCATTTTTTTCATTCTCCATTAATTATCTCATTTTCCTTTTATGATTTTTAAGTAAAGAAACCTCAGATTTCACTGATCAGAGTTATGAGGTGTCTCAATTTTGCCCCTTAGGGCATCATTAACCCCGGCCAGATTTCAGGCTCCAAGTCCTCTCCACGTCATCATTTCTCTACAGTTGTGGCCCAGGCCCCAACTGCTCTAACCCTGCAGGCCACAACCCGGGCCGCAACTAATAAATGACACTATTCACAACTTCAACCTATTTTAAACGTAAAATAAAAAATGCCGGAAATTTATAACACGGAAAAGTTAATTTCAATCGAAGATTGAAAATTACAACATAGAAATTTTAAAACACAAAATAAAAAACCTAAAAATATAACGTCAATGCTGGAAAACGTTGGTGCGAGTCCAAATTTCTTCGATTAGATCGGCTTGGAGGCGAGTGTGTTGTTCCTCTTGGCGCATCGCAGCTGAACGGGCCATGACATTGCAGATGTCGGGAGGAAGGCCCTGCACGGGCGGGTTGGTGACAACGTAGTCACTCCCGGTGCTGGCGAGCGGATCGTCGCTCCACAAAGTAACATTATCTTCCTCGTCCTCAACGATCATGTTATGCATTATGATACATGCATGCATGATGTCGGCGACTAGTGACCGCTGCCAACCACGGGCCGCTCCCTTCACAATAGCCCACCATGCTTGGAGGACTCCGAATGCACGCTCGACATCTTTCCGAGCCGCCTCTTGCCTTTGGGCAAACAATGCCCTCCGATCCGTTGTCGAACATGTGATAGTCTTCACGAACACGGGCCATCGAGGGTAGATCCCGTCTGCCAGATAGTACCTCATACTATATCGACGGTGGTTTGGCCGTGAACTCTAGTTCGGCGCTCGCCCGGCACACAAGTCGTTGAACAATGGAGACTCGTTCAACATATTGAGATTGTTGTTGGACCCCGCGACACCAAAGTAGGCATGCTAGATCTACAATCGTTTGTCGGCAACGACCTCCAACACAATCGTGGGATGTGTACCCTTGTGCCCGCTAGTGTATTGTCCTCTCCACGCCGTTGGACAATTCTTCCACTGCCAGTGCATACAGTCGATGCTTCCAAGCATCTCCGGGAAGCCGTGGGCACGCTCGTGCATGTCAACCAACTTCCTAACGTCGTCGGTCGTTGGCTTTCTCAAGTATGTATCCTTGAATGCTTCGACGACTGCCCGACAGAATTGATGTAGTTCCGGAAGCGAGTTGACGAATGGCAGACGTGCATTTCTGCAACGTCGATATACTTTGTCGGCCCACAACATCGGTGGTTTGGCAGAAATACGTGTCACGAGCTACAACTGTGTTGACAATGCGTAGGAACAAAGGCCTCCGCATCCGGAACCGGCGACGGAACATCTGATCATTCCATCCCGAATCTCTAGAGAAATAATCCGTGAAAAGCCGCAAGGCAGCTTGTTCACGGTCTCGGTGAATATACATCCGAGTACGTGGCACCCGGATTTATTATTCGTTCCAAGCTTGAATAGCAGCTTGGTAGCGTTCTACTTCGTTGTTGATTTCTTCTTGGATTGCCGGTACCGCCTCTGCTAACAACCGGGACATTTGAGATTCGAATAATGTTTGACGAGGAGGCATTTTTTCAAATTTTAGGAAGAGATTTGAAGTTGAATATGTATGAAAATGGATGGAGTAGTATTTATAAAAAAAAATCAAATTTCAAAAAAAAAATTCGTTGCAGCCCGGCCGAACACGAAATAACCCTGGGCCGGGCCGCGGGACGGTCACTAGTCCGGAAAATAGGATAAATAATTTAGATGGTATACTTATATGTACCTAAAGGCCTTAAAAACAGTGTGTTTTCGAGCGCATTCTAAGGGCATCGTTAACGCGTAAGACGGGTCGGGCCGCAAATCGCAAGTCCCGGCCCGTCCTACGCGTTAGACGGGAGAGAGTCACGGCCTGGGACGGTCACCAGGCCGGGAATGCTGCCCCGGGACCAGCCCAGGCAGTGACTCTCTCCCATCTAACGCGTAGTACGGGCAGAGACTCGCGATTTGCGGCCCAGCCCGTAGCGTTAACGATGCTCTTAGAATGCGCTCGAAAACACACTGTTTTTAAGGCCTTTAGGTACATATAAGTATACCATCTCAATTATTTATCCTATTTTTCTTTTTGCAAATTCTATTAGTATTATTTTTATTTACCCTACGCATCACAAACTAGCTATATAGTGTTAGGTTTCCTCCAATAGATGAAGCATGGATTTTACGATATAAAGTGTGCAACAAAATCAGACAACTTAATGCATTGAGTTGATATACCAATTTAAGCCTAACGCCTGAACTACCAATAAAGATTTACCGTATGTATTACAAATATAGAATTAAAATCCAAATGTGGTAACTCAATTAAAGTTTCTTTCTATTCCCCCATATTAAATGATTCCTCATCGTTGTAACTTTATAGTATTGTCTCGGGCTAGTATTATCCTATATTAAAATTTATTTTGAGAATAACAAATATATATGACTGCTTAAAGAATATGGAGTAATAGTATGTGGTACTCCATTAATTACAATCAAGAATATTGTGTTGTTACTTGTGAAAATATTTGTTTGACATAGGTTTATACGTAGATTTGACTTTTTTTTATTAAATTCAATCATTTACGGTCAAAATTGTCCTATATACCTTGCTTGTACCAATTGTGTCCTATTCAACATTATCATAAAAAACGTGTGGTTGTCATCCAACAATATTCATACAGCAATCATATATTTTTCGGAATTTAAAATAGATGTTTTTAGCATAATAAATTAATAGTATCTCAGACTTTCATACTCTTGTTTTAAAATATTTTATTTATTTGAAAATCAAATTGACCTATATATCTTGCTTGTACCACAAATTGTCCTGTACAATATCATCATAAAAAAAACTTGTGGTTGTCATCCAACAATATTCACACAGCAAGCATATGGTATTTGTTTGGAATATAGAATAAATTTCCAGCATAATACTATAATACTCACTTAAAATTTCAAACATATATTGGTTTGTGAATGAAAGTCGTCAAGAATTAGCAAGAAATATCCAATCCTGACCCCAAAAATAATCTCACTTAAAATTCATTGTGACTCATTAAATATTAAATTTAAAGCAGCTGATCACCATTCGACTGTGTGAAGGTAATGGATTTCTTCATTACATTTTTATACTTATAGACAATATTCGTTACTTTAGCGTAGATAATTAAGTTTGCACTTTTTTATTAGTACAGTTAGGTTTGCATGCAATTTTAATGTGTACACATAATATTGGTCGGTATCGTGTTAAAACTGAATTGCTAGCTTTCAAACTAGTCAAAAAGGGCAACAATTCAATTTTTTTTGCTTGATTTGAACAAATAAATAATTAAATTAGATAATCTTTGAATTTAATTTTGAACAAAATTAGGAGACTACAATATAAATACTGTAAATAAGTGAAAACATGTTGGAAATAATGCAGCCTTTACACGGACAAACTCTTGCTATCACTAAAACAAAGTAAATATAATAAAAGAACAAGATGCAAACTATGGTCTTCTTCAAGTGCTCACGGATTGGCGTAATGTCCCCAAAGATGAAACGACTTTCCTCCTACCGAGTTGAAGCACCTCAAAGTCGTAGGCACCGGCGAACTTGAATTGGAGGCGAGAACCGAACAATGCAATGCTCCTAAGATACACACTAGAATGTAGAGACTAGAGAGAGTAGAGAGAATATTTGTTGTTGGTGTGTCCTTCTCGTCTCTCAAACCCATCTATTTATAGGATAGGAGAGACCACTTCAAAAGTCTTGGCTTTAAGGATCCTCATAAACCACTTGGAGGTTACCTTAAGTTGAAAAGCCAAAAGACTTAAGAAAAGGAAAGGTTTTGGGACCCTCTAATTTCTCACATGTTTTTTTTACCACAATCCCCCACATTGGTTAGAGCGCTGCAAGCTCAAACCAACACAGGACGTGTATGCATGCATGTAGACTCTTTTGCTCAATTCTCGAGAAACGATACTATATTTGGAGAGGTAACTTGTGATTTTGAACCTTCCATAGTCAACACTATCGGACATACCGGCGGGCTAGTGGACGCGATGCCTTGAACTATTCTTCCTTGGTGTATGCCTAGTCAATAGCATCAACACAATATTGTCTCAACTCCATCAGTTCTCATGTTTGTGTCCATTTCGGCCTTGGAACACCTCTTTGGAATTCATAAGTGACACACACACAAAGCGGCCCTACTTCTCACTTATATAGGTGATTCTTTCATGAGTATCCTGTCATACTGCATCTCCTTGAGATTTCAAGAATCATTAAAAGTCAAAAGACTTAACCTCTTACCACGTGCATGTTACAACACTCAATGATTTCTAAAGAATGAGCGAAGATTAAAATCTTCTGAGCGTTACAACAGATTTGTATAGCTTCGTTTTCCCATTGAACCAATCTCAGGGAATCTCCAATCGTATGGTTGGGTTACCACTATACTTATCTTTTAAGATGTGGTTTTCAGTCTCATTCCTTTTAGCAATTTATGCATTTGATCACAGTTTAAACCTTTTGTTAACGGATCCGCTAAGTTATCCACTGACTTTACCTAGTCAACTGAGATAATGCCACTTGTGATCAACTGCCTTACGGTATTATGTCGCCGACGAATATGTCGAGACTTACCATTATAAAAGCCACTTTGTGCTCTACCTATAGCTGCTTTGCTATCGCAGTGTATCAATACTGTGGGCATTGGCTTCTTCCAACATGAAATACATTCTAGGAAATTTCTGAGCCACTCGGCTTCTTCCCCTGCTTTATCCAATGCGAAAAACTCATATTCCATGGTGGAACGAGCAATACACGTCTGTTTTGTTAATTTCCACGAGACAGCACCACCCCCACAGTAAACACATACCCACTTGTCGATAACGAGTCTTTTGAATCAGAGATCCAATTTGCATCACAGTACCCTTCAAGTACTTAGGAATATCTTGAGTAATCTTTTATAAATGTGATGAAGTACTTTTTACCACCTCTAGTTTGCACAAATTTTAAATCACATACGCCTGTATGAATTAATTCTAGAGGTTTTGTGCTCCGTTCTACCGAGCGAAACGGTAGCTTGGTTATTTTTGCTTCAACACAAACTTCACATTTCTTTTGTGAGTTAAACTCGTGAACTTTTAGTAAATCAAGATTCACTAATCTTTTTATAGCATTTAGATTTACATGTCTCAATCTATTATGCCATAAATCAGAGCTTTCAAGCAAATAAGAGGATGTGTCATCTTCCTTATTGCTTATTCCTTTTCCACGGTGAATGACCATAACATTCAGCTCAAAAAGCCCATTCACTAGGTGATCTTCACCTATGAACTTTTCATACTTGGTCAATATAACATTTTCACACTCAAATTCTAGTGAAAATCCATGATTTACTAGAAGTGAGCCTGACACCAAATTATTTCGGATGTCTGGGACATGCAGCACATCCTTAAGGGTAAGAACCTTTCCTGATCCTAATTTTAGGAACACATTACCCACACCAACCACCTCAGAAGAGGCTTGGTTTCCCATGCATACTTTTCTACGTCCAACAGATTTGTAAGTAGAAAAGACGCTTCTCTCAGAGCACACATGACATGTGGCACCCGTATCAACAAACCATTCATTTGGATTGTTACCATGGTTCACGTCGGAGACCATTGCGACCACCTCGTGATCTTTGTTGTTTATAACAACACGTTCAAATAATTTGCACAATACTGTCTCCATTAATAAGTACACAATTATATTAAATCATATGTGCATTGGTATATTCAATAACCTATGCATCCCAATTACTACTACCAAGTCTAAATTGATCTTGCTTGTCAGATGACAAACGATAAACACCATTCTCAAGAGAATAGATCTCAAGGAATTAACCACTCCACAGCGCATCGACATGATTTCAACAAGAGTACAATATTTTGTCTTGCGATTGTTGGAAATAATGCAGCCTTTACACGGGCAAACTATTGCTATCACAAAAGAACAACAAACTAGAAGGTAAATAAAACAAAGTAAATACAATAAAAGAACAAGATGCAAACTATGGTCTTCTTCAAGTCGAGTCGAGGTATCCCTCTCTCCGCAAGACGAAATACGCCCCTGCTAGTGCTCACGGATTGGCGTAATGTCCCCAAAGATGAAACAACTTTCCTCCTACCGAGTTGAAGCACCTCAAACTCGTAGGCACCAGCGAACTTGAATTAGAGGCGAGAACCGAGCAATACAATGCTCCTAAGATGCACACTAGAATGTAGAGACTAGAGAGAGTAGAGAGAATATTTGTTGTTGGTGTGTCCTTCTCATCTCTCAAACCCATCTATTTATAGGATAGGAGAGACCACTTCAAAAGTCTTGGCATTAATGATCCTCATAAACCACTTGAAGGTTACCTTAAGTTGAAAAGCAAAAAACTTAAGAAAATGAAAGGTTTTGGGACCCTTAATTTCTCACATTTTTTTTTCACAAAATAATCTATTCCATCGAATGCTCTAACAAATGGCACTACTTTATAAACTTGATATGGTCACTTTTATGAAATAGTACTAAAGTAGTGCATAAAACCTCATGATTCTGCACAAAGAGTAAAGGGGATTAGGTAGAGGCCTTTTTATTATTATTTTATCCATTTCCCGAAGCCAATTCAAACTATAATACTATTAATTACTCTTTAAATCAATCAATCACAATCAAAAAACAAATATATCTGATCCGTGATTTTCCCAATTTGCAATGTCTATTGAAAATAACCCTAAATTCGTTTTTGTTGCTTCTTTTAGTTGAGGAATGCATTTATGATAAGTATATGAGATAATTAAATTTAAATCACGAATTTTAATCAAATTCTAGGTAATTTCGATTATTATATCATCATTGATTTTATCGAGTATGAAATAGAATTTTGATTTAAATTAAATTATGAAATTTTATTTTATTTTGTCAACTATCTACCTTACAGATTAAGATAAAATCAACGATGATATAGTAACTTGGAATTATCCAGCCATATATGCCGAGTTTTCCCTCATGGCCAACCTCTCTCTCTTATGTTGGTCTGGCTGTAGGCAATTCGACTATTATATCATCATCTCATCATTGATTTTATCCGAATTTGTACAAAATACATATTTTTTTATTTAAATAACTATTATCCATTAATATAATTATAAAAGAAGTGCCAAACTAATTAAGAGAAAAGGCCAATTACTGGTGAACACGTATGATGATGTATGTAGAGTATATGAATGAAGCTCATTCCCCAACTTCCCATGCTTATTTTCAGGGGAAAGGAGATTTTTCCATTTCTTCAACTACATTACATCACACCTTCACAAAATCCGCCCAAATTCAAAACCTAGAAAAAACCTCACTCAATGGAGAGTGGCAGCGGCGCCGCCGTCGTCGGCGAAAGCAGCAGAGAGTTGTTAGGCGCCGATATGATCGATGGCGTCCGCCAGCCTTCGTGGAGGCTCAACTTGGACGAGTTCCGCTTGCCGGAGCGCGAGTCCGACAACCGCCGCTCCACTTTCAACATCCCGCGCCTCCTCCGGAATAAAAGTATGTAGTACATCCAACTCACGCTCTGTTTTTGTGCATATTTATAATTTATCGCCGATTCACCGAATTTTATGTGGAGAATATTAGGGGAACTGTGCCAAAAAGCTACTACTAGTAAATAAGTCGCGTGAATCATGTATAGAAACACTCCTTTTTTCCTTGATGCGCGCGGCAGATACAAATATGTTAAAGAATAGGAATAATTCTGGATCTAATTCTTCTTTTTTTGGTTTTTTGCTTTCCAGTCTCCTTTCAATTTTTTTAATGGAGATTTAAACATGATGTGTTCCTATTTATTTTATTATTTTCCGGTTTGTTTCAGATGGCAAATTTGTGATGTTTGATTCAGATGAAAATTTGAGATACTTGATATGATTTCCCTGCCGAAGTTTCCATTGCACGCTGACCAGTCCTAGTTTTTCTTTTGCAGAAATAATTCTTTGGTTATAATTTGGCAGCCATAATCATTCCCGCTTGTAATACCACCCTGTTGTTGAAAGACACCTGTCGTTCTGAATTAATTGACAGCCTAGGATATCAAAATTCTCCATAAAACTCAATTGTACATGCTTGACGTTTTTGTTATTTTGCCAACCCCCTCCCTCAAACCCTCCTTGGAGGAGGGGTTGGGCTTTTTTCTGATCGGACTTGAAGTGGTTGGACTTTTTCTAATCGATTGGATAACTGACCCAATATTTGTTTCGATCAATTGGACCACTTGGCTCAAATTTTAAGTCCAGATATACTGCTGGGTCACTCATTTTTTCGGTTTCGGCCCAGATATACTGTTGGGTCAATTAAATTTGAGCCACAGTCGGGGACCTGCTCTGATGCCATGATAGAAATCCAAACCAATTGGTGATAGCAGGAGTGGCCCATGGGATTTATATACTAGTTTTCTCTTGAGACTGATGTGGGACAGTTATATGTTATTTTTTTAGTTTCAATTGTCAACATCATGCCACGGTGGCGGCGGTTTAGAAGGTTTGGGGTAGTGGTGGTGATGGTGATTTGTGAGGTTAGATGGTGGTGGTGGCAATCCCAAGAAATTATGGATTTATAATATTTTTTATCTAATTATATTAAAAAAATGAGCTTCTTCTCTGACTAATTGCAAGTAGCTTGTAATTTACAAGCATAATAAAACTATAAAAGTCTGGCTGTTAAATACTCCAAGATATTTTTGTTAGTTATAACAGTTCGTCCTTAAAATGAAATACATTCAACGGCAATATTTTCTTAAATTCAATTTGGAACCAGCCATTGAACCATATGTTCTATCCAAATTCTGTATGCCTTATACGGTAACAAGTGATTTGCATACAAAGTAACATGCTTTATGAGTACCTAATTCTGCATTGAATTGTGTGAGCTTCTCTGTGTTTAATTCATTTGCTCATTGGGTTTTTACTGTGAGTTTTAATGTGAATATGTAATTATTTTTTTCCTGCCAGAGAAACAACGAAAAATTGCTGAATATTACAAAAACCAGGAGAGACTCCTCGAAGGATTCAATGAAATGGAGACAATCCATGAATCCGGTGCTTTAGCAGATGCTCTTACTGAGGTAGCATTTTGTTTCCTCATCTTAACAAAATCCAAATAGCTATTGTGTTTTGTTATACTCGTTAGAACCAAACATGGTACTTAAAAATCAAAATTCACGTGTTTTCAGATCACCTTAATTTGCTTCAGACACTCTTTCTAAGTAAACTCATCCCTGTGTCAATCATATATACAATTAAAACTTCTCCCTTTTAATTTTTCCTTCTTATAACATATGTCTTCTTTGGTTGGCGAGTGTTTCATCTCTATACTCTACTTGAAGATCAGAAAGGTTGTGTAAAATCATGCTTGTTTTTATGACTTATTCTACTCTTATATCTTTCCAGGATCAACTGAAACAACTAGCAAAGAGTGAGAGGCTAGCTGTTCATATATCTAATGCTGCCAATCTGGTCCTTTTTATTGCAAAAGTGTATGCTTCACTTGAGAGCAGATCTTTAGCTGTCATTGCATCAACTATGGACTCTTTCCTTGACCTATTATCTGGGCTGATCTTGTGGTTTACGGCCTATGCTATGAAAAATCCTAACCAGTATCATTATCCAATTGGAAAGAAAAGGATGCAGCCAGTGGTAAGATTTTGTATCTTCTTCAAAACAATACACTTGTTATAGGGCATACTATTAGTTAACAAGATGTGCTGTCTTATAACCATATGACTCTTTTTAACTGAGTACGTCTTTGACAGGGCATCATTGTTTTTGCTTCTGTTATGGCAACACTGGGATTACAAATTATACTTGAGTCTGTTCGGCAACTGATAGCTAAGGTATTCCATCTTTAAATAACTGTATACCCTGAGAAGTGGGCTGGCAGATGGATTCAGTTATCTCATTGCAAAATGTTCAGCTCTTGTTTTCTACATTGGTTTACACGAATATTTTTTATTCTTGTGGAACAGAATGGGCCAGAGATGAACCATAACCAAGAGATGTGGATGATAGGGATCATGGTATCTGTAACCGTAGTGAAGTTCGTGCTTATGGTTTATTGTCGCCAATTCAAGAATGAAATTGTCAGAGCCTATGCTCAAGATCATTTCTTTGATGTGATCACCAACTCTGTCGGATTAGCCACTGCTGTTTTGGCTGTCCGTTTCTACTGGTGGATAGATCCTACTGGAGCCATGATCGTGAGTATACTCTCACTTAGTGTTTCTTCTAGTATTTATATTTCAGATAATGAAGTCACATCCTCACATGACACCATATATAAAGTAGTCACAAAAAAAGTTCGTAGTTGGATCAGCATTCATTCGCTGTCAGATTGATAGTTATCAGGCTTAATATTTCTCCTATGTTGCAGATTGCAATTTACACAATCAACACATGGAGTAGGACAGTTTTCGAAAACGTGAGGTCGCTAATTGGAAGAACAGCACCTCCAGATTTCCTCACAAAACTGACTTATCTGATATGGAATCATCATGAAGAAATTCAGCACATTGACACAGTTAGGGCATACACATTTGGTACTCATTATTTCGTGGAGGTTGACATTGTGTTGCCGCAAAACATGATGTTGGGCGAAGCACATAACATCGGCGAAACGCTACAAGAAAAGCTGGAGCAACTGTCCGAGGTGGAGAGAGCATTTGTGCACATTGACTTCGAGTTCACTCATAGACCGGAGCACAAGAGCAAAGTCTGAGCATCATTCTTTGTCAACAGCAGCTAATAATTTTAAATCCTCTGGCTTCTTATAATCAATTAGGAAAGACTGTTAGTTTTTGGAATTATTCTTTTAGGCTCTAGCTTAAGGAGTTCTTGTTTTTCCTATAAACTGATCTGTATTTGCAGACTTGTGCATTATTTCATGTGTGCCTTTATGAAATGCCTTTTACATTTTCTTCCCCTTCTCGTGATATTCATAATCTGTATGTTCTTGTGATTTAGATGATCTCTTCTTGGCTTTAGAATTTGATGGAGGAATAAATAATGAACAGAATAATTTCTTTATAGACTACTAACTAATATCTTTGATGATGCTAAATTGCTAATGCTGTCCTATTGGATGGAGGGATATGGCTTAAAGTTAAGAAATTGGTTGCCTGCATAGTGCTAGTAATTTATTTCATAGATTTTTCATTTAAGTTTATAGTATTTGGAAACAAAATTCTGCTGTCAGCCAATCACAATAGTGGACTAAGCCACCAGTGTGCGGCTAGGCGCTTAGCTAGCCGAGAGAAGGGGAGAGAAATGCCCTAGAGCTAGGGCGTGGATGAGCCGGCTAGGGTGCTACCTATTGCGGAGTAATAGGCGAGCCGAGCTAATTTTTCATTAAAAAAATTAATTTTTTATTTCTACTATATATATACAACGCATTGCATTTTATTTTTTTAAATATTTGATAAAAATCAACAATTAAAATGAATTAAATTAGAGGCAAGGGCATTACCTAAAATGTGGGAAGGTTAGGGCATTATTATAGGATAAGCATGATGATGGCCGGAGGAGTTTTAAGCTGGACGTTGGTAGTCCACTCCTACTATCTACTATGACTGTTTTCTTATCAAGGAAACCTACAACACTATTTTTCCTCTCTGCCATGTCAGCAAATTTTATTTTAGCCACAATACTGCATTAAGTTTAACTTTATCCCACTTTCATTTTTAAATAGTTACTATAATAAGAAATGTAATACTAATATAATTGCAATTTAATAACTAATAATTTAAAATTACTTTAAAATACTATAATAAAAAAATAACATAAATTAAAAACATGATCTAAAATAAGTATATGAAAATTAAAACAATTATACTAAATGGCAGGAGTATTAAAAATTAAAAATACGAAATTCAAGATTTTCCTATACATTCGCCGAATGAACCAAAGTGGTAGATTGCGGCGTATCGCACCCTGTGTGTGTGTGCCTCTCTAGGGTTTTTCTCACTACTTTATATAGTGAGAAACACAAGCTTGGATTTGAACATCTCACTCATTTTTTTCATTTAGCTGAGTTTTCATTTTCTACTTTAGAGGATAATAATACACGGTCTTAAATCGGAGCTGGCTCTGTTTTGAGAGGTTTTTCTTCAATCTGAAAATTGTTTCCATCATTTCAGCCTTCAGGCGTTTTCGGTTTCTGGATCTGTTTCTCATCCAATACATTTCCCCCTTTTATCCATATAGTTTTTCAACGAATCTATTGTTTATGAGAGGCAACTCATTAGAGTCACTGAAGCACCAAAGAATCTATGGTGTTTACAGCGCTTTACGTTGCCGATAGAAACCTAGCGGTGGTGCTGAGATTCTGGCAACGGCTTCTTTCCGATGGAGCTGCTGCATTCAGATGCGCCTACATTTTAAACTAATTCCCCTCAATTTCAATGTTTTTTTTTCACATTTTGATGCTCAATAAATCCAAGTAAAATAGCCGTGTAGGAGAATCGATCTAAGGATTATATGATGTATACTAAATCGATTGAAATTTGTTCAGATTTTTTTGCATGATATCTCTAAAATCTGGATCTGAGATCTTCTAGTTTTCTTTTTTTTTTTTGTGTTTCGAATTTGTTGTTTGGAGAAAGGCAACTCATTAGAGTCACTGATGCGCTAAAGAATTAATGGTGTTTACAGCGCTTTGCGTTGACGATACAAACATAACGGTGGTGCTGAGATTCTGGCATCGGCTTCTTTGTGATGAAGCTTATGCATTCAGATGCATCTACATTCAAATTACTTCTCCAAAACAACGGGCTTGATGTTTTTTTTGCTTGCGAAATTTGCTTCCTTCTGAAAATATTATGAAAAAATAATTAATTCTTAAATTTTCTTAACTAAACTAATAATGCGCATAAAGAGGATTTAGCCAATACGGTTATAGATTTGCAAGAATTTGTAAATTAGAAATTTGGTTATTATCTTGACCAAAATGTTAAAATAACATCATATTTTATTTTTATAATGGTTATACTGTTTTGTTATATCTGTATATAAAAAATTGTGATTTAGAAATAAGTACTTTAAAATCTCACTTTTGTATAGTATTAGTAGTATTAATTCATGATAAAATGAATTAATGTAATATGTGATCTATTTAGTTTATTTATATTACAAAAACAAAAATTAAATGTGACTTTTAATGATAAAGGAATCAAAATTGTTTATTGTGGTAAACATATATCGTCTCTTCTATTCTCTACTTGTGTATGTTATAAAACTAAATTTAATGCTGCAATCGATCCTATTCTCTACATATATCAGAAAAATCATCCTATACAAAAATTTGTTATTCTCACACTAAAAGTGAAATTAAATTACAACAATTTTTTGAATTTTGCATATTTACCACACTGAAATTTCTGGCATGAATTTTGCCTATGTGAAATTCCAAAAAATATATGTAATAGTCAGCTACATTGCATTTTATGGGTATGATTAAACTGATGAGAGCTACGTTTCATTAGTATTAAATATTAAATTTAGTATTGGCATTCCATGTTAGGTAAAATTTATGCTAAAAACTTTAGTGTAGGCAATTTGTACAATTCAAAAAATTGTTCGTAATTTTTAAGACTATGTTCAAGATTGTGTAAAATACTAGAAAAACATGATTTTTTCTAATCAATTTTCCTTTTGAAAAAATAATATTTTAAAATTACTTTTGTGTGTTGATGTTATAATTAATACTTCCTCCGTCTGTGAATAAGAGTTCTGTTTTGCGAGTTCCGTTTTGCAATTTTAGTCTGTTCGCGAATAAGAGTCTGATTCACTTTTACCATAAATAGTAATAGAGTCTCATATTCAATTAACTAATTTCACTCACATTTTATTTAAAACTAATATATACAAGTAGAATCTCTATTCCACTAACTTTTTTTCACTAACTTTTTTTAACATTTTTTAAAACTCGTGCCATCAAGAAATTAGACTCTTAATGGCGGAAGGATGGAGTAGTCTACTTTCGACTACTTTTGCCGAAAGAATATTTTTTATCGAGTTGACTTTAAGTATAGTATATCAGCACAATTTGTGTCCTAATAAAAAATGTTACACTTTCCAGTATTGGCTTCATCATATACTAAAATAAAACTTAATCATAAATTATAAAATATTTGCAACTTGCAAAGCCTACGTAAAAAGACTGTATAATAACTATGTTAAGACCATCCACAATGCCGCCCAGCCGACCGCCCAGCCGAGCGCCGGCGCTGGGCGGTTCGTTGGGCGGTCTATTGCAGTCGCCCAGCGGGTGAATGAAGAGAGAAATCGCGCAGCGCTGGGCGGTCGCGTGGCGCTGGGCGGTCCGCTCGGCGCTATTGCAGCGCCTGGATCGCCCAGCGCACCGCCTAGCGCGAAATTTAAATTTTTTTTTTCCGAAACACTATATATACGCGCTTTGCTCGTCCTTTTTTTTCCCGAAACACTATATATACGCGGCGACGACGGAGACGAGGAGTGAATTGGCACTCCTTTTTATTATTGTATTTTTTTTAAATTAATGTATTTTTTAAAATTATTGTACTTTTTTAATTTTTAATATTATTATTAAACTTTTCCCGTATATGTCTCGTAAATTAAATTTCGTATATTGTGTGATTGTTAATTATTTCATTTTGTATATATTTGTTAATAGTGATGTGGATATTATGTGGCTAGGCTATGTCTGGGCTATTGCTGGGCTATTTGTTTGTTTTGATGATGTGGCAGGAAGATTTTTAGTGCTGATGATGTGACAGTGACTAGGCTATGGCTGTGCTATTCCTATTGTGGATGGTCTAAGATGAAGTAGTGTGATTCCTATTAATAAAACAGTAATTAGACTGAAACAAACCATTACTCAGTAATTCGGAGATACCGCTTATTATGAAAGAAACACACTAACTAGAAAACATTATATATCCAAACTTTTATCAAAATCACGATAGAAATAATTTTTAGGTAAACCGATTGAAATTTATTATACTGAAATTTTTTAAAAAAATTAGATGATTGAATTATGAGGGAGCGAATTACTTCGGTTGAACCAACTCAAAATCATAGACAGATTAGAGATACAATTTACCTTTACCTAATCAATGTTTGATAATAAATGCAAAATCGACATAAAGCTTGATATTAGACTAGTAATGCATCATTTTCTTTTATAAATGTTTGAAATCAATTTGTTAAATATGGATGGCTGCTTGTGGATTATTTCTCGCATACTTACTGATATTTAGAAAAGTGATAAAATATGGATTTATTTATTGTACCCATTGATAATTAAAAAATTCCTACATTCATTAATTGTGATATTTACAAAGTCACGGAATCACAATACTACCTTCAGTTTATGACAAAGTAATAGTAGTATTGTTCTTAAAATTCAGTTTATATTGACGAATGGGAATTAGAACATAATGGTTTTAGGAACCGTATTGTAAGAGAATATAATATCTCTATGTAAGATTAGACAATTTATGAATTAATGTAATGAAATGTGTCTTTTTATACTCGCAAGTCATGTGGCATATTCCTTGAAAAAATTATGTTCAAAATAGTTGTTTGGATTTGGAAAAACAACAAAAATAATAAAATTAAAATAATTGAGTTGGTAGGCTTGGAAGAAAGCTTGGCCATATTCAAAACCACTCAAATTTGAAGCAGCAAAAAACCCCACTTCCTCACTTTCTCTTCCACAAAACAAATTCAAACAAAAAAAACCCCCAGAATTTCATTATTATCATCATAAAAAGCAGCAGCAGAAGAAAAGAGAAAAATAAAATAAATGGCGTATATTCTGCCAAATCTTTCTCCAACTCTTCTCCAGCCCAAAGATAGACCCCTTTCCGCCATTGCCGCCCCCCTCTCCTCCCACGCGCCGCCGCCTCTCTCAAAGCTCGAGCCTCCTCCGCCGCGCGCCCTCGCGCAGGTCAACCGCACCACCGGCGCAAGCGATAACAAGCAGCAGCACGACCACCGCAACGATTTCTATGTCAATTTAGGTCTCGCCGTCCGCACTCTCCGCGAAGACATGCCCTCGATCTTCACCAAAGACCTCAATTACGACATTTACAGGTACAATTCGCATCACCGATTCCTCCAATTGATTGATGAACTGATTAATTGATCGATTGATTGATTTTGCAGAGATGATGTGACGTTCATCGATCCGCTCAACACCTTCACCGGAATCGAGAAATACCGGTTGATATTTTGGGCGTTGAGGTTTCACGGCAGGATTCTGTTCAGGGAGATTTCAGTCGACGTGTTGAGAATCTGGCAGCCGTCGGAGAATATGATTCTGATCAGATGGAATCTCCGGGGAATCCCCCGCGTGCCGTGGGAGGCGAAGGGCGAGTTTCAGGGGACTTCGCGGTATAAATTGGATCGAAACGGGAAGATTTACGAGCACAAGGTTGATAATCTGGCGTTCAATCTGCCGCAGACGTTGAGGCCTGCTGCCTCTGTTTTGGACCTCGTTGCGGCCTCGTGCCCTGCCACGCCTAACCCGACCTTCTCCTTCGAGTCGTGCTCGTGTTCGTGCTCGTGGCTCGAGTTTTACAAGGCTGTGAGGGATACACTTGATCAAGAGGAGGTGGTGATCCCTCAAGATTGCTTGGCTTGTTCATAGAATTACGGATGTATACGTAGATAGATAGAGCCTATATGTGTACTAGCCATAGCCAAAAATCACCATCATATTATTATATATATATATAAACATAATGTTCAATTTACACTCAATTTGATGTATACAAGTACCAAATCAATGTGAATTAAATGAAAATGTTAAAAGTCATCATCTTTTTTCATTACAAGCACATACTCTTGAAAGAAGCCTGTCCAGAGGCTTTATAGACGCAGCAACCTTGGAGCGGTCAAGGTTTGCGTATTTCTCGTAAGTCACCCTCAACGCGGATGTTTTGGCTCCTCGGTGAAACTTGAGTATCATCTGCAAACAGCTCCTGCATGACTCGAGTGTTAGAAAGCAGAATTCAATGTATCGTATGTCGAGCCCATATCGAACCAGAGGCTACCTGATCTTGGTAGCGAGTATGTGCTGTTAGTAGTGGAGTCCATCGTGGGGTCAACTGTGTCGTGCATCGGGAGACATAGATTGCAGACGCGCAGAGCATTGATGGCTTGTAGTTCAAGGCTTCGTATTCGACTAAGCATAGCTCAATCAGGTAGAAAGCTAACCGTTAGAGCTGTGAATCAACAAATGGATTTTGCTTGTAAATTTTTTTAGTTGGGGTGGGGGAAGAAACACTATACTTTTCTCGAGGAGAGTAGAAGAATAATTGATTTCAAAACAAAATTGCACATTCTTAATACTATTAAGAATTTTTATTGCACGTTCAAAATATACGAAACATTTATAGAGCGCTTGTACCAAATACATATGACAGAAAATATAGAAATTTTAGTTTGACTACAGATACAAGCAGGGCTGCTGATACAAATCATTATCGAAATAATAATACGGTCGAATAGAATATATCACAAAGCCAAAGATGTTTTTCCCCAACGCGCGTCCTGCCCATGGAGGTAGAGCACGCAGTGGAATCTGCTCTGGTTCTCACGGCCGAAATGGAGTGAGGTCGATTTCATACTGTTTCTTCCCCTTGCTAACCCGCTACAGATAAAAGAATGTTTATCAGAGGAAATGGCTTCCTACTTCATCAGAAAAAATAGGTACATTTATGAAATGATGCGAATATTTTGCTACATTTTCTGCCTTTGGTTATCATGAATTCAGTTTTATAAGCATGTTACCATTTAGGCAGTATGCGTAAAAATTACTTACAGCAATTGCAATGAGCTCTTCCAAGAGTTCCTCCAGATGACGTAGAGGCTGCACAACAAAAATGAAAGGCGGTAAATCAATGAATGCCACGTTATATCAATGATAATAGATCCTTCTACCCCCTTGGGGCAGGCTAATTGGTGAGCTCGTGCCTGAAAAGCCATAAGGTCAAACTCCACTAACACTTTCTAGGTTGAGTTTGTTGCACATGTAGAAAGTGAGAGATCCTTTCTCATGAAGGGTAAAGAAGGAGCTTGTCTACTACAATTCCAATTCAAATTAACTTACCCACTGTGTTGGACCATCAACTGGTGCCTTTAGCGGGTCATCATGCACCTAACAATGGGAAGCAAACTCAGTAAAAAGTTCGGAATGCAAGACTGAAACAAACGCTACCCAACAAATTCATATTTGAGTTATCATTTATTAACACGTTTATTATGTATAGGCGTATAGCTGTGGTCATTTTTTATGTATTACACAGCAATGCAGAAGCAATAGAAACAACAAAAGAAATTGATTTATTAACTAGACAAGATTCAGTGGCACACCTCCATAAAGATTCCGTCAACCCCAACAGCAACTGCAGTCCGGGCAATGCAGGGTATCAGTTCACGTAGACCACCACTGGCAACACCACCACCTTCAAGCTGTCCAAGTAATGGTAAATTTCACTTCTCCACATTAAGATACAATCACATAATGGAAAAGTAAGGAATACTTGGTTTAGGACGTGGCATAAAGAGTATACATTATTGCAGTTAAAGTATCTACAATGTACCTACCATTGTCAGTCATCTTACCAGAAATCTGGGGTTGTTAAATCTTCTCTGGATTACAAGTTTTTTAGTAACAAGTGGAAAAGTTGCTAAAACTTGGTGTCAAAGGTGACCAGTTTTGAAGAAACCCAAATGATTTTATCCATATTTAAAGAGTATGTGCATTTAAATGAATCATACAGTAAATGTGTACCTTTCTCCCAGCCGGTTGTTGAAGAGAGTGTGTTATATCAGCAACCTGAAGGAAATTCTCCAATTTAGAAATATAGGAAACCACTCCGCAGTATGTTAAAATCAAAATGCAAATGTACAACATGAAACATATTTAGACATGTTTTATGTTGTCTGGATGTGCCAAATGGAAAATACCAGCATCAAAACAACACATGCGGCCAAAAAAGAAACTTACAACAGGACAATTGGCCTCCCTCAACCACTCAAAATTGCGTGGATCAACAATAAGGTCATCTGCATAACATGGCAATAGAGTTTTAAAAAGGTATGATAAATATTACTTCCATTAACACACCGACTTTCAGAATATCATTGGCAGTCACATTTGGAAAATTTGTGGACACAGCTATAATTTTGTTTTTCTCTTCCAGATATAAAATTGTCAACTACTAGTACAGATCATAAGATAGCTAGGAGCACTTACTGTAACCAAACATAGTGCCTCTCTCACAAACCATAACATTTTCATTTCCAGCCAATCTTATCTTTTCAGCAGAATTTTCCATGACCTACACAATGTAAAGAAGTATGAAATACTGGAGTTTATTGGGTAATTGGTGCACGAGGAATCATATGAAAAGCAGGGGAGCGAGCATTACTGAAGGCGCACAAAATTGGCCTTTCTTAATGTTGATAATTTTCCCAGTCTTTGCAGCTGCTACAAGCAGATCTGTCTGTCATGACAAGAAGAAATTATTATAGCATTCCAGTTACAGAAGAGGGTGGACTCAAATACATTCTCAAAACCAAAATCATATGGTCTGGGAAGCAACCCCCCTCCCTGACCCCCAATTTACTAGGAATGCAATCTAACCTGTCGGCACAAAAAAGCAGGAATCTGAATTATGTCTGCAACCTTGCCAACAGCTTCACACTACAAAGGTGATAAAGAGTTTTAAATCAGCACGAACTTACACTGTTCAAAACAGTTACAGTACCTATTACTACTTATTATAGCATGGCAATTTCACCCGGAAGCAGGTTAAAAAATACAATGAAAGAACAAAACCTAGATACAACATATTAATGACAATTCAAATATGTAAACTGAAAAGTGAAGAAACATGTTCAATGCATTTGTTTCACTTGGAGGAAAATTTTCATAGAGTTCACAGGAATAAGAAACTAACACAATCCAGTAAATGGTAGTAGTACATAGCACAGGGATATATACTGGCTGAATGTCCAGAGAAAATTGAAGTGGTAAGTGGGTTACTTCACTATTCAAAAATAATAGACTAGTGATAAAAAAAAGAAGCACAATTCCATCTACAAACTTGAACACATTAATTCACCATCTTAAGAGACAACCTTGTCTCCCTTCTCTTGTAGAATTTTTTTTATTATCATAAAAATTGCTAAAAGTCCCCTACACTAAATCACATTACATTGACAATTAAATAACTATCTTGGAAACAAATTTTCACTGGCTAAAAATTAAATCATGTTGTCATAGCCAACCTGTATTGTTTCGTGCACATCAGTAACTATTGGAATGTCATAAGTTGTTTTCACCTTCTCAAGGATCTGCAAAGAAAAAAGCAATGACAGACAATTTGACAATGCATCAAGCTGAACTCTAACATCAACTAATTCCAATAAGAGCTCCAAGTGGAAAGAAGATACTCCATCCGTCCCTCTGTAGCTGAGTCGTATTCCTTTTTGAGTTGTTCCACTGTAGCTAAGTCATTTCCTTTTTTGGCAAAAAGTACTTTACTCTCTCTTCATTTCTCTACTTTTTCCTTTCTACTTTATTCTCCTTTTACTTAACTCATTTAAAACAATTTTTCTTAAATCTCGTCTCGAAAAGAAATGTCTCTACTACAGAGGGACGGAGGGAGTACTTACTAAAAAAGAAAGAAAAAAATCAAAGCTAATTCGGTCTCACAAAACCAATCAGTAATATGGAATTGCTACACACACTAGTCTCAACATTTTTTCCAACTGAAATAGAGAAACAATCCCAACTAAGAAATACCTTCAATCCTTCAGCCAAACCTGGGCCACGAAACGACTTAGACGACGTCCGATTAGCTTTGTCGAAGCTCGACTTAAAAACCAGCGGCAAACCAAGTCTAGAAGGAAGAAAATGCCAAGGAAGTCAGCTAATTACTAAAAAAGAGCAGAACGAAACTAATAATACACGAAAATTCCGAGATATCTCAGTACTTAGAAGCGATGGATTTAAGGTTTTTGGCCATGTAGAGAATGTGCTCCTCCGATTCAATCACATTGGGGCCTGCCAGCAGGAAAAATGGATCCGCAGCCTATATATCGCAATTTAACAATGTAAATCAGTCGAAATCTTCATACAAATTAGGGTACGAAAAATATCAAAATGCCGGAAGAATTGATAGAGCTAATTCAGAAACCTTGAGCTGATTGTAAAGCAGAGTTGATGAATCCATATCTCCGGTCGAAAATTTGCAGCCGGTAGATGAAATTCAAACGGAAATGAGACGAGCAGCTCAGAAAGCGGAGTGAGAAATCGAAATCGAAATCCACCGGATCTGATGATATACTATTGCAATGGTCCGCCACAGTCTGTCAGTTAAGCATACGTAACAATCATCTCGGAATTATTTGGATCTGAAATTCAATGCAACGAATCAACACAGTCTGTCGGTGAAAGATACGCTATATTTTCCAGCTGATAATTAAGTTGTTCTTGAGAAGAAGAGAGAGGAAGTGAGTATGATAAAAACGGGTTGGGTTCGAGATTCTCTTTGGGCTGTAAGAACGTTCAAGCGGGCTACAAACGGGTCGGTTTGAGATTCTCGTTGGGCTTTAAGCTTGTTCAAGTGGGCTTAATTTTCGCAATTAATTTGGCAAATATCTGTGTGGGCCGAACGCTGCGATTATTAGTAAATCGTATCCCATTTTACTTGTTATAGTATAGCCCTTTATTCAAAAAATAATTACGAATTTTATTTTTTTTAATCTTATAGTCCATCATTTCCAAATAAAATACCTAATTCTAGTCTTTAATTTAATAGCTCGCCACTTTCTAGGTTCGAACTCATTATCTTGCTGATTTTCCTATTTCACTTCAAACGTGTCTTCAAAACATGTCCCAAGATTCTCATAAGTGCTAACAAATAGTGATCACAATAAGCATATCACACATTCAGTTAGATGTTGTTATTACTAACTAAATCATAGTAAATCAAGTTTTCATAAAATAGCATCGCTAATTTGTTAGTATTCCTCAATAGAATTAATAAATAACCTACAGCATATATCAGGTTCTCAGCATTTAATTGTGAAATGGGACGCAAAAGCAATTCCACAATTCAGTACCTTTTTCTATCTCTCCCTCTTTTTTTTAATTCACATAATGAAAACAATAATAGACATAATAACGACATAATGAGGCAAATTGGGTTTGTTACATAGTTTAGGTTGATGTAATATACGTTTTGGATGACAACATTTTGTCTCCATCTCTATTCCCTAAAAAGTACATTTTCCATAGCTTCATTAAATTTCAATCATCTCTACTTTTACAACTTCACAACTTTGTTGACCAATTTAACTCCGCTGCGTGTGCCTCAACTACTCTCCTGACATTTGATTTGAACTGAATCTACCATTCTCAGTAATTTGAATCGATATATTATTCATCAACAATATAAGAAGCTTTCATGTTTCCTCCGTTCAATTGAAGAAGACTCACTTTCCTTTTTTAGTTTGTCCTATCTAAAATGACTCAATACAAAAAATAAAAATACATTTATTTATACTTTACTCTCTCTATTTAATACACAAATAAAGTTACATAAATTCTGTGCTGTCCAAGGAATGGATCATCTTCTTTAAGACGGAGGGAGTACTAGTATACCTCCAAATAAAATATATTCCCCATATCTCAAAAAGTGTATAATAGGGTACTGAAATAAGTACATGGGACCTTTGAATAAAACTATAAAGTGCATCGAACCAATGAGATTAATCTCACAAATTACAACAATTTATATTATTATAACATTTGATTTCATCAATAATTTAATCGCGAAACATTTGATTTAATCATTTAAGAGCGAAGGTCATTTCATAATAATGAATTTTAAGAAAGTATTGTTGGGACGAAAATTTGAGTTAGGAAAGTAATTGACGTGGCGCAATGAGAGTGTCAAACTGTGCTTGCTGCGAGAGCACCGCTGCTGCTGAGGTGGCATTGAAGTTAGTGTTCAATGAATTCAGGCGACCAAAACTGATCTGAGCCACTGAAATTTCCTTTTTAACAATTTTCCGCTGATACTGGATACTGGCACAAGAGTTAAACAAAATTTAAAATAGTGAGCTACCTCAATAATACTTGATCTTTTACTTTCACGTCTAAAATAAAGATCAGTTATTATTTATGTGAGAAAGTGAAAGATCAGACGCCATTTATATAGTCCACTCAATTAAAAAAGCATTTGTTGAAAATAGAATGAATGACTGCTTTAGAGCACTTAACAAAAAAATCTAAGAGTAGGTCATCAAATAAGAGCATCCGTAATGGCGGACGTCGACACGAAATTCCCACGGATTTGGCGGAATTCCGTGGCGGACGTCCGTCATTAGGCCACACACGCGCGGATACGGAATTCGCATGAGGACGTCGCAGGTCCGCGCCCTTCCGCGGAATTCCGTCCTGACGTCCGCAATTGCGTGGACTGTCACGGAATTCCGATTTTTGCATTCAATTTTTTTTTTGATTTTCTATAAATACGTCTCGTTGAACTTCATTTCATCTGCGCCACTTGTTTTAACGAGTATCTATCTCTCTAAATACATTTCTTTTGAATCATCAATAGAGCACCACGATAGCGATTCTTCTCCCGCCTCGGGCGATTCACCGGCTCCGAATTTTCCCGTCGGCAGGAGTACGCACTTTTCCCAGTCGATGTCCCAAATGCTGGGGATGCTGCCCCAATCTCAAATGCCATCGGGCATGATGCCGGGGTACTACAACATGTACCCACAGTGGTGTGGGATGATGCCTCGGATGGCGGGGGTGATGCCTCAGATGCCGGGGGTGATGCCCCAGATGCCGGGGATGATGCCCCAATCTCAAATGCCATCGGGCATGATGCATGGATCGCCTGGCGCTCCGGGGGGGAGTAGGACGTCGGTCCCCCAATCGCTGGTGGACAACGTCTATCGGCCCTTTATGGACTTACTGTCGACGGACAACCCGGTGAGTCCTCCTCTCGAGACTCAGTTCGCTGGGGTTGACATGTTCTCGTTCGAGGAGTTGGGGCTTTCTCCGGTCCAGGAGACTCCACCGGCGACAGAGAGAGGGGGAGGCCAGGGCGAGGGAGGGGCAGGGGACGGGACTTCCCGACGTACGCTGCTGACGTGGGGGAGGGATCCAGCCGGCCCAAGCGGACCATCTGGAGCTCAGACGAGTGCGTCGCGCTAGCGAAGGCATGGATCAGTGTGGTTGAGGATCCATACGTCGGGGCGAACCAGCACATCAACCGGATGTGGTGGCACATTAGCCAGAGCTACCTTGAATTCAAACCAGCGGCGGGGAAGCCCCAAAACTCCGAGCAATGCCGGAAACAATGGGATCGGTTGAAGAAGCCGCTCAGCCGATTTGCCGGCATTTACGCAAACAATCTCAGCTCGGCAACCAGCGGCATGTCCGCCGAGGATGTGAAGCTGATGTCTCACCAGCAGTTCCCTGACTCCGAAAAGGGCTTTGGAGCATTCAATTATTGGGATGTGTATCTCGCGGTGCAGGATTCGCCCAAGTTCAGTGCGAGTGTGGAATCCGGCTGGCCGAAGCGGACGAGGATCAACGCATCCGGAGATTACAGCAGCAGTGCTGGTTCCACTGAACTCCCCCCCGCCGATTCAGAGTTCCCTACTCAAACATCCTCCGCCAGCCGCCGTCGCCCGATTGGGCAAAGGGCCGTGACGCGTTTGTCGAGGGGAATTCCCAGCGGTTCCGCCTCCGCCGATGCCCAATCGGCAGCACCCACCAGAACGAGCCGGATCCCGAGAACCCCTCCTATGCCCGCATCGCCACACATGACGCCTTGTTACGTGCTATGCAGGAATGGCGCTCGGCGACCAACCCCCACTACAAGCGGCAGCTTAGACCCGTCGTCAACAGTATGCGCCGCGACTTCGGGATCGACGCGCTGACGGATAGCGACGGCGAGGGTGGCGGCAGTGACAGCGAGAGAACCGGCGGCGATGGATTCGAGGAGTGACGAGCCGATTTTTATTTTAAAAATAATGTACTTTTTTAAAATTAATTGTGTATTTTTTTTAATGAAGTATGTTTTTTTAAAATAAAGTGTGGTCGTTTTCTCCGTATTCGCGTCGAAATTTTAATTCCGTAAATAATTTACTTCCGGAAATTGGTTAATTTGTGAATTTGTGAATTTTTTAATGTGGGGATTCTGTCGGGAATTCCGTAGGGGAATTCCACCACGGTGCAGTGGGAAGTCCTTATGACGTGGCAGAGTAGTGTGAAGTCCTTATGACGTGGCAGTGGGAATTCCGCGGGGAAGGGTGCCGAGACATCCGCACCACTGCGGATGCCCTAAGCGAAATAAAGAGTGAAATAATAGTGTATTAGGGTGTCCACAATAGTTAAGCCATGTCCACGCCTAAGCCATAAAAACTTGGCCAAGGCTAAAAAAAACTTGTCCACCCTAATAATGGACAAGTCCAAGCCACAAATCTAATTATTTTTTCAATTCTTGGTATATTTTAATTCAATTAAAATAAAAATTATCGGACTATAATAATTAGAAAAAAAATATAAATTAATTTTAAAAGGTTGACAATTACAAGTAATATATTTATTGAAAATTCGAATTTTAATTATTTCCGTAATTAGGGTATGAATTGAAATCACGATCCTTAATTAAAAAGTTGACCAATTTTAATTGGGATTTAGTTTTACATCATAGAGATGATTTGTTTCCTCAATTAATACTAAATTAATTTTTTGAAAACCGGCGTCCCCTTTTTAATTACTCTCTCTCTCTCTCTCCATATTTATCTCTCTGCACTTCATCTTCTCCAAAATTTGCTTCCATAAAATTAGCACAAAATCTGAAAAAATAAAAAATAAAAAAATTGAACCTGGGCGGGCGCCGCGCCCAAGAGTCCCGACCAGGCCAACTCAGCGGCGCGCCCATGGGCTCCCCCCCACCGCGGCTCTCCTTGTCCCCAGCTATAGGGGGGCGCGACCCAGCCACCCCCTGCCCGGGAGCCGCGACTCCCTTATTGTGGATACTCTTATGATATCCCTTCGTCCCACAATAAGAGTTATGTTTTGCAATTTCAGTTCGTCCCATAATAAGAGGTCACATTTCACTTTTACCATAAATAGTAAATAAGTTCTACATTCCACTAATTAACTCATTTTACTCACATTATATTATAAAATTAATATAAAAAAGTGGATCACATATTCCACTAACTTTTCCAACCCACTAGTACATTTTTTAAAACTGGTGCCAACACTGAATGTGACTTCTATTAGAGCATCTCAAGAGGAGAGGTAAATGGAGAGGTAAACAAATATAACTACTTATTTATCTTTTTTTCATGAAAAATCATTCTTCAATAGAGAGGTATTTTAGAAGGTATTATATATTTTCCCATTTTGAAGAGGTATCTTTACCTCTCCATTGATGAAGAGGTAAAATCGTATAACTACTATATTTACCTTCTTTTCATGAAAAATCATTTCCCAAGGGGAAATGTATTAGAGAAGGTATTGAACTTTATGTTTTTTAATGCATTTTGTATGATTATTTTATTTAAAAGAATTAATTTACCTTTTTAAATACCTTTTTTTCCTCTTGAATATGTTACTTTTAGAATGGTATATTTCACTTTTTACGAATGTAAATATATGTATACCTTTTCTATATATCTTCCCTCTTTGGAGATGCTCTTATGGGACGGAAGAAGTAATATATAGACATGCTAGTCTGAAACCAGTGAACTGGCTCGAGTTTGCTAAATTAAGATGGTTAGGATTCAAAAAAAAGTTGTCCGATAAAATTACAATTCGATTATAGGGCTTACTTGGTAATTAAGTGCATTATTGTTTATTCTTCCATCTTATTTGACATTTCTTGATGATTTTTTTAATACAAATAATTATATAAAAAATTTTTTTACTCACATTTAATTTTAGAGAACTATTTAATAAACATATATAAATGAATTAGAAAATTTAAATTCAGTTAAATAAACATTTTGGATTCTACATTAAAATTATTGTAATGTGTTACTAAATCATGCAACAACTTAAGGTTTATTAAACGACATTCTTATCCTATATGGAGTACTATATTTTTACACTAAGAATGTAGTATTTATTCATATTCGATTTTAAATATGTATTGCAAAATTCTCATAATTAAATATCTTATATTCTATAAATATAACTATTTTTTATTATATATTTCATAATTCTCATAACTAAATGTTTGCCTATTGATATTACTTGTTCAATTTTACTATTTTGACATTACCAAATACCAACCATATATATTCTGCACAGCCGGCTATTATCAAAAGACCCAACTTTTTTCCACAACTATAAGTACTAATACTACAAAAGAAACTGCTTCGCTTCTCTCAACTTCACAAAAATATCTCCTCCTCCGCCATGAGCTCCCCCGAATCCATAACCCTATCATCTCTCCTCCTCTTCGCTCTCCTCCTTCCACAAGTTTCCGCCGACTGCAGCGCCCAGGGCGACGACCAATCAGCGCGCCACGACCAGGTCGCCGCGCTCAGGTACAAGCTCGCCGCAATCGCTTCCATCCTCTGCGCCGGCGCAATCGGCGTCAGCCTCCCGATCCTCGGCCGCCGATTCGCCGTGCTCCGGCCGGAAAACGACGTCTTCTTCATGATCAAGGCCTTCGCGGCCGGCGTGATCCTCGCCACCGGCTTCGTCCACATCCTCCCTGACGCATTCCGCAAGCTCTCCTCCCCCTGCCTCGGCCTCAACCCGTGGGGAGAGTTCCCCTTCGCCGGATTCGTCGCGATGATGGCCGCGATCGGCACGCTCGCGATCGACACCCTCGCCACCAGCTTCTACAATCGCTCGCACAAATCGAAGCTCGCGACCGTCGTCGTCGTCGACGACGACGAGGAGACGGAAAATTCCGGCGACGTCCACGTGCACACGCATTCGACGCACGGCCACGCGCACGGATCGAGCGCGTCAGATCTAGTCCGGCAGCGCATAGTATCACAGGTTTTAGAGGTAGGGGTGGTGGTGCACTCGGTGATAATCGGAGTGTCGCTGGGGGCGTCGGAGAGCGCGGCGACGATAAAGCCGCTGCTGGCGGCGCTGTCGTTCCACCAGTTCTTCGAAGGGATAGGGCTCGGCGGTTGCATTTCTCAGGTGAGTAGTAATTTTTTATATAGCAAATCCTCACGGAATCACAAAAATGTTGTCATTATTCGCTTTTCAGAATGGAGATGTTGCCATTATGTTGCCATAATGTCGCCATTGCCAGTCACAGTCACTTCTAACTGATTACTATTCCCTGGCCCCACCGCAATTACCTTTTTCTCTCACCTCGATTTTAACAATTTCGCATCAAGAAAAAAAAATACTCCTAGTAATCCTACTAATTGAGTTTTGTCGCGATTGATTAGGCGAAATTCAAGTCGGCAACGACGGCGATTATGATGATGTTCTTCTCGGTGACGACGCCGATAGGGATCGGAGCGGGAATTGGGATAGCGAGTGTTTATAAAGAGAACAGCCGAAGCGCTCTGATTGTGGAGGGGATATTGAATTCGGCGTCGGCGGGGATACTGGTGTACATGGCGCTGGTGGATTTGTTAGCGGCGGATTTTATGAACCCTAGGATGCAGAGTAATGTTAGGCTGCAGTTGGGATCACACATTTCGCTTCTACTTGGTGCTGGTTGTATGTCTTTTTTGGCTAGATGGGTTTGATTTCATAACACCATAATTCTACTACCTCTCTCTCTCTCTCAAAATTCTAAAATGTGGCTAATTTTGACGATGAACTATACGTACATATATATGTGTGTGTGTGTGTGTGAAACTAAGAAAAATCACTTTCAAAAGTATGAAAATTGATCCATTACCATTTCCCAGTGCTTTCATTTCCTCTAATAAATCTAGAAAACATGAATAGTGACTCGCTGAAACTAAATTAAAAGATTGCATGTATAGTTATTAGGTGAAATTATCAGAAAAAACATGAATATTTGTAGAATCATAATTCGTCATGTGTCCTATGATTTTTAAAAATCAGTTCTAAAACTATAAATTTAAACATTTTTCTCAAATTTTCTCACAGAATCTAATTTGGATGAGTAATATCTATTGTGTTATTTGAAAATTTATGTGAGGAGAAGACGGGCCCATGAATTTTATCATTTTATTTCTCAACCCACTTAGAAACAAATTAACCAGTTATCAATATGAAATATGTGTGCAAAATTAACAAAATACTTACAAATAGGAAATCAGAATACTTCATCTCCACCAGAAAAATTGAGAAATTAAAAATGTTAAAATCCATGTGCTTTATCACTGATTTTCAACATTGTGGCATGAATAAAAATTTGAACAAATTCATGATTTTCTAGTAATTTACCTGATATTATAACTAAAGTACTATAGTAAACATTTACAAACTTGGGATGAAGATGTAATATTTTTTCAATTTATGGAATAGGGCCAATAGGCCATCAAAGTCATTAATATTCTAAAGGGGTCAGAATAGACTTAGAAAGTATAATAGGTATTTTTTCAATTTATGGAATAGGGGCAATAGGCCATCAAAGTCATTAATATTCTAAAGGGGTCAGAATAGACTTAGAAAGTATAATAGGTTGTGCCGATTACTCCGAGACGTGTCTCGATACAATCATGCAAGAGCTTCGCGATGATAACATGTCCAAAGCCACTCAATCTGATGAAGTTGGCCGCCACTCGCCCACTAGAGTCAATCACGCTGATTGAGGAGAGATTTAAAGACAAGTAATGGTATGAAGACTGTTGGTTTAAGGCCATCCACAACGCTGTTCCTATACCGTTCCTAAACCGTTCCTAAACTACTATTTGCGGGCCTCACTGTACTTTTTTACTCCATTCCTTAACTAAGGAACGAAACCTGCAACCCTCCGTTCCTTAACCGTTCCTTAAATTACTATTCATTCAATTTCATTTTTTATTTTTATTTCCAACTCAATTCAATTAAAACAAACACACTTTAATAAAATTAAAATAACATTACAACTTAAAATTCAAAAAAATAGAAAAAGACATAATTAAAATCCTAAAAAAATAAAAATTGACATAATTTAAAATACAATTTTATAGAGACAACCAAGAATAAGTTTGTCACACATCGAAAGTGGAACATAAAACATTCAAGGATGTCTCTATAAAATAGAGACAACCAAGATGAGTTTGTCCCACATCGAAAGTGAAACAAAAAACATTCAAGGATGTCTCTATAAAATAGAGATAACCAAGAATGAGTTTGTCCCACATCGAAAGTGGAACATGAAACATTCAAGGATGTCTCTATAAAAGAGAGACAACCAAGAATGAGTTTTTCCCACATCGAAAGTGGAACATAAAACATTCATGGATGTCTCTATAAAATAGAGATAATCAAGAATGAGTTTGTCCCACATCGAAAGTGGAACATAAAATATTCAAGGATGTCTCTATAAAATAGAGACAACCAAGATGAGTTTGTCCCACATCGAAAGTGGAACAAAAAACATTCAAGGATGTCTCTATAAAAGAGAGACAACAAAGATGAGTTTGTCCCACATCGAAAGTGGAACAAAAAACATTCAAGGATGTCTCTATAAAAGAGAGACAACCAAGAATGGGTTTCATAAATTCGCAAGCCCATCAAATATATATGGGCTAATACGAATTTCTAGTATTCATTTATTTGTAAAAATTGTTTTTAAATATAAAAAACAATTTTTATAAATAAAAATATTTTTTTTATTAAATTCGATTTTTAAAAAAAAAATCGAATTATTGCGTCACCGTGACGACGCCCACTCGCGGGGCAGCGAGTGGGCGTCACGCGTCGAATGGGAGGCCGCCACGTCGCCTCGGCGCGTGGCGGAACGTGTCGTGCCGCGTCTCGCGGGAACGGCACCCGGCACGGCACCGGCACGGAATGGCGACGACACGGGCGGCTGCAACGCGTGCCGCCGCGGTTCCGTTCCTCCGGAACGAAATAAGGCACCGCAACGGCACGCGTTGCGGATGCTCTAAAATACTATGATACAAAGATACACTAAATGAATGAAGGATGGTCAAAATAAACAGAAATAAACTGAATTGAAAATATAATTATCAAAAACTATAAACCGTATATGTAATTTGTAAGCCGAGTGGAGGAGTCCTCTTTCTGCAAGACGAGATACCCCCGGTAGTGCTTTCGGATTGGCGTGTCGTCCCCAAAGATAAAACGACTTCGTCTTGTTCGTTGCAGCACCGCAAACAGAACAAGCTCCGGCGCACTGGATGATGGCGAGGGCAGAACTTCGACGAAAGACTATGCAGAGAGAGAGCTATGCAAATGATATGCTTGGTGTACTTGTGTAGAGAATGCAATGGATGCATGCCTATTTATAGGCTAAGTCCACTCATTGGGCATTGATGGAGTCAACTGTCATTATGTGTGCCATGATGGCTCGACTGTAAGCGCCAGGGCCGTTACGGGAGCTAGAGGAGACTGATGCATCTGGACACGCTACACGACGGGGTTCATCGCGAACCTTTTGGTCACACGATGCGTCGGATCCATCGTGGACCTTTTGACACATGGCACCCGACAGACGGGTCACAGGTCATGGGGCACGGTGCACTGAGCACGGGTCACAAGACATGGTGCACGGAGCGTGCCTCACGGCTCGCGGCGAGGCATCATGCGCTGTGGGCTCTACCGCTCATTTTAGTCCACGATAATTATTAAAAGTAATAATTCATCTTATTAAATACATGTTTAATAAGGATCTCTCCACCAATATGGGATAATTAACTCTTTTAATTAATCCATTGGTTTTATCTCATAGCTCCTTATAGCTCACAATTGTGACAAACTTTAATTCATAATTTCTCACTCACCGGGAATGGTTTGGAGAAAATGAATATACCACGGTCATCTACTCCGAAAGTAGATCGTCGTTATTGCATTTAATTTTACAAAATTAAATGTCTCGTCACATTTATTATTGGTCAAAGTCCATTGACCAAACACGATTCCAACAAAGACATATAGCTCTTTGCTAACACATAGTTGAATACCATGCTCATCTTATCTTAGTTAATCCTAGACATATCTACAACGTCAACAAGCAAACGAAAAAGTTAGTAACTGGTAGTGTATATACCCTTCATACACCAATAATTAATTAATTAATTGTTTTGAAAGTTTAAGATTAATTAATTGCTTATTAATTGTTTAAGTAGTAGTGTACTACTCAACCTTATCAAGGGGTTGTTATCGTCCTTAATAATCCTGAATATATTACTCCAGTATACTACCAAATGTCTCTTGCCATCCAAAATAAGGTGTGTATTAAGTTATTGATTTAACTCTCACCTATTATATTATATACCAATGTGACATACAGATATGTATACTCATCCGTAATCTTAATGAGATTTGGGTTATTTACATAAACCTTGATCTTTATATTTGTATGTTGAGTTATTGATTTAACTCTCACCCATTATATATCAAATTAATATATTATATACAAATATGTATATTATATAGGGTAGTGATCTATGGCAAACACCTCTTAACCAAATAACTAGAGAACAAATCATAGCCACAAGATCAAAAAAATCAATGGCTAGTATTAATTTTTGAATTTAATGAGATCTTAGCTCCCTCAATCACAAATTTACTCAATAATAACAAGGCAGGGGTATTATGGTCTTTGCACATACAAAATTAAGTTACGTCATTGGCAAATTCAATTCATTTGAAAAAGAAACATTGTTCTCCTTCGTCTACGCCGCTGTTGTCGGTTTTCCTCCAGGATTCCGCCTCCTCCTTCGTCTACGCCGCTTTCGGATTGCTCTCAGCCGCTGAATTCATGCTTTGGATTCGCCGGAGACTCATCGAGGAGGATGCTGCCGCTGTTGTCGGTTTTCCTCCAGGATTCCGCCTCCTCCTTCGTCTACGCCGCTTTCGGATTGCTCTCAGCCGCTGAATTCATGCTTTGGATTCGCCGGAGACTCATCGAGGAGGATGTTGCCGCTGTTGTCGGTTTTCCTCCAGGATTCCGCCTCCTCCTTCTTCTACGCCGCTTTCGGATTGCTCTCAGCCGCTGAATTCATGCTTTGGATTCGCCGGAGACTCATCGAGGAGGATGCTGCCGCTGAGCGTTAGATTCGGAGATGGCGGATACTCCGTTTCTTCAACACTGTCTATGGAGATTTGGGGGGCAAAGGATTTTGCCGAGATTGCCAGTTTGAACGTGTATGGCAGTAGAAACAGATTTTGTTGTTTTTTTAGTATAGTTTATAACTCTTACGTTCTGATTAAATAAATATTCCACTGAATTTTATTTTATTTTCTTGTAAGTCTTACTACTATAGTTAATGATGTGTTGTGTACTCCATTTTATCTTGTAAATCATGCTAAGAGTGATGTGTTTTGTAAACAAGAGTGAAGTAAAATCAGAATAAGAGTGATTGTTTTGTGAACAACAGTGAAGTAAAATCAAAGTAAGAGTGATGTGTTCTGTGAATAAGAGTGAAGTAAAATCAGAATAAGAGTGATGTGTTCTATGAACAATAGTGAAGTAAAATCACAGTAAGAGTGATGTGTTTTGTGAATAAGAGTGAAGTAAAATCAGAATAAGAAGAGTGATGTGTTTTGTGAACAAGAGTGAAGTAAAATCAGAATAAGAGTGATGTGTTTTGTAAACGAGAGTGAAGTAAAATAATGCTTTTGTGGGGCAGAAAAATGAATTTAAAAAAATGAAAAATGAGTAAACGATAACAGCTTTTCATCAAAACGGCATCTTCGCCAATTCCTCCACATCATTTCCGAGTACACTTCACTCTTGTTCACAAAACTCATCACTCTTATTCTGATTTTACTTCACTCTTGTTCACAAAACACATCACTCTTATTCTAATTTTACTTCACTCTTGTTCACAAAACACATCACTCTTATTCTGATTTTACTTCACTCTTGTTCACAAAACACATCACTCTTATTCTGATTTTACTTCACTCTTGTTCACAAAACACATCACTCTTATTCTGATTTTACTTCACTCTTGTTCACAAAACACATCACTCTTATTCTGATTTTACTTTACTCTTGTTCACAAAACACTTCACTCTTGTTCAGAAAACACTTCACTCTTGTTCACAAAACACATCACTCTTATTCTGATTTTACTTCACTCTTGTTCACAAAACACATCACTCTTATTCTGATTTTACTTCACTCTTGTTCAGAAAACACTTCACTCTTGTTCACAAAACACATCACTCTTATTCTGATTTTACTTCACTCTTGTTCACAAAACACATCACTCTTATTCTGATTTTACTTCACTCTTGTTCACAAAACACATCACTCTTATTCTGATTTTACTTCACTCTTGTTCACAAAACACTTCACTCTTGTTCTGATTTTACTTCACTCTTGTTCACAAAACACATCACTCTTATTCTGATTTTACTTCACTCTTGTTCAGAAAACGCTTCACTCTTGTTCACAAAACACATCACTCTTATTCTGATTTTACTTCACTCTTGTTCACAAAACACATTACTCTTATTCTGATTTTACTTCACTCTTGTTCACAAAACACATCACTCTTATTCTGATTTTACTTCACTCTTGTTCACAAAACGCTTCACTCTTGTTCACAAAACACATCACTCTTATTCTGATTTTACTTCACTCTTGTTCACAAAACACATCACTCTTATTCTGATTTTACTTCACTCTTGTTCACAAAACACATCACTCTTATTCTGATTTTACTTTACTCTTGTTCACAAAACACTTCACTCTTGTTCAGAAAACACTCCACTCTTGTTCAGAAAACACTCCACTCTTGTTCACAAAACACATCACTCTTATTCTGATTTTACTTCACTCTTGTTCACAAAACACATCACTCTTATTCTGATTTTACTTCACTCTTGTTCAGAAAACGCTTCACCCTTGTTCACAAAACACATCACTCTTATTCTGATTTTACTTCACTCTTGTTCACAAAACACATCACTCTTATTCTGATTTTACTTCACTCTTGTTCACAAAACGCTTCACTCTTGTTCACAAAACACACCACTCTTATTTTTTGAAAATCTCTTCAAACTAAACAATTTACATTTCATAAAATGAATAATTGATCAAGCTTGGGACCAAGGGCCACCTACCAATATACATACATGATACATCCCCTTTCATCACCACATTCTGATACCACAAACCTTACTTCCAACAATGCCATCCAAAAAACACAAGCCCAAGAAATCATCCATCACTAACACACACCGCAGCCGCTGCCGTATCGCTCTCAACAACAGTGTCCTTGGACGGAGTTTCTCTCAACTAACATCACCGCCGCACACAATCCGTGGCGCACCAACGTAGCTCCACTCCCGCTGTCACCAAATCACGGCTACCGCCACCAACATCAACACGATGCGACGCCCATCACAACCAACCGCCCCAACTCTGCCACGTCGCCAGTGCCTGCATCAGCGCCGCCCCAAATCGAAGGAGATTTGATCGCAGATTTGGAAGGAGAAAGAAAGGAAATCACGTAAATTTGAATTTGATAATGTAATTTCCAAAAATACCCTTGGCCTATTTTATATTATTAAAATAAATAATATTTGTTCCATTAAGATGTGTGGCTGAGATTTGTTCTCTAGTTATACACTTAAGATTAGTTATATCTTGATCACTCCCCTATTATAAATTATATAAATTCTACAGATTTTATGGCATTAACAAACTTCTAAAGTGTCTGATTCCATGCATGAATTCTGGAAATTCTACAATAAGTTTTTATTTATCTCATGATTAATTTTGTTTTGTAGTACTACTCAATTTTGAATATTGGGCCATTGTACATCAATTGAAGAGAGTATTGAATCCAATTTTCATTTAGGTACAGAAAATACAATAGTGGAGTAATAGTTTTACAAATGGGCTTAGCTTATCCAGGATAAAAACAACTATAGTTAATTGGGCCGTTAGCTGCTAATACTATTTTGCAACAAAAGTTGTACAGTATACTTCTACAAAGTAAAATTTCTCTTCCAATAAAAAAAAGAAGAATTAAAAGTCAATAATGGGTTCACCCACAGTCAAGTTTCTTTGAATATCCCATGGCAAATTGAAGAGCTTCGCCATTATGAACTTGAAGATCTTGTTTACATTGATGTTATGTGTTGAGCTCGAAAAAAACAACGTCGCTTTCATCGCCTTCGCATATGCCCGCGCCTGCCATCGTTTAAACAAGAACGGAAAATTAAAACTTCATAATTTAATATTATGTCATCAAATCACAAAACTAATAAGAATTCCACTTAATTTCGTGACTTAAATAGTTTCAGAATTCCACTAAATTTCATGAATTTAACACCTCTATAAAAACAAGCCTATTTTTATTCAATATGGTGGCAAGAATTGGAGTGTATAGCACGCAAAGTTAGATTAGGCCAATATTTCCAACACGTTTCCTTCGAGTGTCGCTATTTTTGACGAGCCAACAACACGACTCCAACTCGTTGTCTTCTTCCTTTAATAGAAATTGTTTTCTTGTGACAAGAAAATGCTATGCGGCAATAATTTCCTTATTTTTATCTATTTAGACGAAGATTGATCAATTTTCGAAAAAATAAATGGTTAAAGATCAACTATATATCATCTTAAAAGTAAGTGGTAAGTCTTTTTAGTTTTTAAAAATAATTACCACAAAAGAATTGATAAAATCGAAATTGAGATATATAATTATAATTATAAATAAGTACTCATATAAATATGACAAAATTAAAAAAAATTGCTAAAAACCCCAAGATAGATTTTTATGACTGGCGCACAAATAAAACACACATTAAATTTGGTACGATAAAACCATCTAATGCATGACTAGAAGTCATTTTAACTCATCTTATATTCATCACATGTTTGTAGAAAATGACTCTTGACTACAACATACATATATTATATATCCAAAAAATATATTATGCGGTTACAAATGGCAGTTACATATTTCGTGGTGAATGATTAGGTACTTAATTTATTTATATGGTGCATAGTTTATTCAATTTACGTGCATTATTATGTGTCGCCATGATATTATAATTCTTGGGAAAGAGTAGAAAATTACCTGAGTAATGACAGCCCATTGAATATCAGGTGGAAGTTGCACAAAATCATCAAACTTAGTCCCAATCAATATTGGAATTGCAGTCTGCTTATAACAAAAAAAAACATACCATCATCAATTACAATGCAAAATTTGGATTATCTTTGAAATTTTCATCATGACATTAGAGCATCTCCAATGGCGGCGAGCGGGCCGGTTAGCCGATTTCCGGCGCTCGCCGAACCATTGAAACCGGCGAGCACTATTTCGGTGAAAAAATCGGCTAGCGCTCGCCGATGCGCTCGCCGGTCCGCTCGCCGCCATTGCAGGCTCAGGACCGGCGAGCGTTCGGCGAGCGGATTTAATTTTTTTTTAATTTTCGAAACACTATATATACGCAATTTGCACGTCATTTTCATTCACACCACTTGTTTTTTTTAAATAATGTATTTTTTAATATAATTTTTTTAATTAATGTATTTTTTTATTGTACTTTTTTTATTTTAAATAATATTATTGAATTTTCCCGTATCTGTGTCGTACATTTAATTCCGTATTTTGTGTGATTGTCAATTATTTGTTTTATATAATTAGGGGTGATGTGGCTAGGCTATTGCTGGGCTATTTGCTTGTCCTGATGATGTGACATGAGGATTTTTAGTGCTGATGATGTGGCATGGGGAGTTTGTGGTTGGGCTATTGCTGGGCGAAAGCCACTGGAGATGCCCTTATTGTCAATTATTTGTTTTATATAATTAGGGGTGATGTGGTTAGGCTATTGCTGGGCTATTTGCTTATCCTGATGATGTGGCAGGAGGATTTTTAGTGCTGATGATGTGGCAGGAGGAGTTTATTGCTGGGCGAAGCCACTGGAGATGCCCATATTGCACAAACTAGCTCAATAAATCCCAAAAGGTTTTTAAAATATTGATGTTTGAAAATAGAATATCAAAGAAGTTTCAAGTTTTTAGAATTGTTCCATTTATATACAAAATGGTGTCTTTAAAGAAAAATATGTTGTTTTCAACATCGCTATAAGATCATAAATGAGAACATTAAAAAAAATTGAAACATTTGAATCTTGAAATAAAGTCTCATTCCCCACCAACTAGAAATTATTTAGGAAGTTAGTAATAACTTTTGATGAAGCAAGAATCATTGTTAACGAAAAGGGTTGTAATTTCCGTGTCGTCAAAGCGTGTTCGTTACTTTTGAGAAAGCAGAATTTAAATTCTTTTATAAAAGTGCTAAATTTTGGTACCTGATTCCACTTTCTTGCTTCACTGTACCATCCAATTATACTGCAATTACATAAAAATGAACAAATGAATGATTAAAATGAAATAGATCTCATTGAGTTAATGATGAAATTGATATTCTAAATAATTAGAGTACCTGTTTAGAGTGCATCTACTGGTGAGATCAAACATGAGAAGAATAGCTACAGCATCTTTGCAAGCAATTGGAACTTGGTGTAATGACTTGTTGTCACCTGAAATTGTGGAGATTAATCAGATTAAAATATGTTAATCTCATCATTAATTAATTGATTTGAAATTAATTGAATCCGTACCTCCAACATCCCAAATTCTGAAAGCAATCCTTGCACCTCTAATTTGCAGTGTTTTATCCATCAAATTCAGCCCCTTCATCTGCAAACTCTTCCTCTCCTCCTCATCTCCAACATATTTCACCTAATTCCAAATCAATTTTAACGATAAACAGCAAACAAATCGATAGGAACAAGAGTTCAATTAACTGAGTGTTCACCACAAAACTAGTTTTCCCAATCTCGCAATCCCCCAATATACTGATCTTCAACGAGATCAAATCGGAATCGTTGCCGTCACTGTCGTATCCGCCTCTGGACGACGTCGTAGCGGCGGAATCGAGAGGATTCGCCGGAGGAGGAGGAGAAGAGGTGGAGGAGGCTCTTCTGGTGGAGAGGCGGCGGTATCGAGAATTAGGCATCCTGACGGAGCAGACGAGGACACTCTCCCATACTAAGCGGAAGAAGCGGCGGAGGACGGTGACTTTCTCGGCGATGCTCCACCGGAGGTTGACGTGGATGATTTTCCGGTAGAGCTGAGTCATTTTTCCGGTGGCGTCGTGGAATTTCTGAATAGCCATGGGTAGTGGCAGTGTGTGGGTGGATATATAAATGGAAGAGTGTATGAGGTTTAATCCAAGCGTGGGGGAATTTTTTGGTGTTTTGTTAGAGCATCCACAACCGTGCTTTTGCCAGCGTCACGATTGTTGACCCGATTCCACTTTTTCTGCCTGCTCTCTGGCAAGAGCACAACACCCACAGCTGTGCTCTTCCGCAAGGACGAGCACAATTAATTTAAAATTCAATTACACAAAAACATTTCCATAATACTAAAATTCATTAAAAAACCACAATAAATATTACAAATTACAAATAAAATAAAAAAGACATAATTAAAATCCTAAAAATTAAAAATTACATAATTAAAATCCTAAAAATTAAAAATTACATAATTAAACTCCTAAAAATAAAAAATTACATGATTATTGACTAATATTACCCGAAGAAGACTACGCATCCGGCGGCACCAACCCCAATTGTTTTTTGAGACCCAATATCATGTCCTCGTGCGTTTGAAGTTGCGTGGGGGTCATAGTTGACCTATCGGCCATATTGAGTTGGGTCAAAAGGGCCCACAACGAGTTGTTCGGGGGTGGAAGTGGAACATAGGGTGCGGGTTCGGGGGCGGGGGCCGATGGAGTCGCGGAGCGCCGGCGGTCGGCCGCCGCCTTCTTCCTTCCTTGCGGTCGGCGTTGGGAACCGCTTGGTCCGGCGTCGGGGCTACCCAAGTTAGCTCCGGCGAGTTGGCTAGCCACTTCTTCGGAGCCGGAGTCGGATAGGGATACCGACCTTAACCGTTTGGAGGAGCCGCTAGAGGAGGATGTTACGCCTCCCATATACCTCGGGTGGAACCGCGTTTCCTGCCAAACGTTGAGGTACTTGAACGACTTACCGTTCAAGGATTGGTAGATGCTCAGCGCGGCAGTGATGATGTCGATCTCGCTCCGGCCGCTCCCGGCATTCCGCGAATCCTAGAGAAAATAGCCATTGAACTTGCCAATTTCTTCGTTGGCTCGGCCGATGCAGTTGCGCACCAACGCTCGATCGTTCCCGACGCCCGGTTTGCATTGTACCGGCGAGAGACGCGCCACCAAAAGTGATCGCCGGATTGGTTCGTGCCAACCGCCGCATCTTCGGAGATTTCGAAGTACGCCTTGAACAATTTATCCATCTCCGCCGGAGTGTACGGTGTGCGGACACCGGCGCGAGTAGGAGGAGTCGGAGTTTGGGAAGGGGCGGTCGACCTAGGCTCCGGTGTCCACCTGTATCGCCCTTCGGAGGCATCTTGGTCGTCGATTGGGTATGGCCGGTAGCCATCCGGAACGGCCGAATCTTAGGTGAGAGGAGGGGCCGAATATTCCGTTTCCGGACTAGGAAACGGTTGTCCCCCGAACCATTGGGGGTTCCAACCGTGAGAGGGCGGGTTGTCATTGCCTTGGCCGGACATTGTTAATTTTTGGGTGTGAAAGTGAGGGTATTTATAGATGAAAGTGTGTATTTTTGGGGGGAAAAAAATAAAAAAAAAAATAATAAAAAGTGTAAAAAAGGGTAATAAACGGTTATAATTTTTTTGGGAAGTGAAAATTTTTTTTTATCGGTTTTTTTAATTAAAAACCGATTTTAAATTAAAAAAAAATTTGAAGGCAACGGCTATGCCGTTGCCCAATCCCGTGCCGCCACGACAGCTGCTCGCTGGCGCGAGCGTAGCGGCGGCGGTGCTTCGCCTTGCCAGCGGCGCGGACGGCGGTGGTGACCGTCGCCACCGTTGCGGATGCTCTTAGTTAACGATTACATGACCTGTGATTATAGTCTTGCTAATGGTGGTGCGTCGAGATAATAAAAGATGTGGAAATGTGCTCTTTTTTTTATTTCAAATTTTTGTAATTTAATTATGTAATTATCGATATATACTCGTAATTTTGATATTTTGATAAATCAAATTGAAATTCGGTTTGGACGGTGATTAATTTGTATTTGAGTTTGATTCGAGGATTAAGAAACTTAAGAAGGGAGTACTTTTTATTTGATGAATAACTTTAAAATTATTAGTATGCATTGAATTTGTTTCCTGATTGGGATATGATTATGCTTCCTAATTGGGATAGGATTATGTTTTCGAATTATGATAGGATCTCATGTGTGCCTATTTATATGGGAGTAGAGCACATAATTCTGTGATCGTGATCTTAGATCTGAAATCTGTAACTGCAGTCATAATACAATTTGTTCTCCGTTCTTGCCCGTGGATGTAGCCGATTGACGAACCACGTAAATTATGTGTCTCTTTACGTTCCTTCGTTTATCGATTACACAATTGCTCTATTCTGCCATAACAAACTGGTATCAGAGCCTGGTTTTCGGACTAGGGTTTTGAATTCCGCATCTGTTAGGGTTTCTGTGTTAATCGATCAAGATGGCTGCTCTGAGCGTGAAGGTCGACAAATTCACCGGGAGAAATAGTTTTGGCTTATGGCAGATCAAGATGCGATCCCTGCTGAACCAGCAGGGTTTGTGAGCGCCGCTCAAAACAAAGAAGGCAATGGAGGATGATGAGGAGTGGACAACCTTAGACGAAAATGCCCACTCGACCATCATGTTGTGCCTGTCTGACGATGTTATCATCGAAGTTGCTGATCAGGAGACTGCTGCTGCCCTTTGGACGAAGTTGGAGAGTCTATACATGACGAAGTCTCTAACCAACAAGTTGCTCCTGAAGCAACGTTTGTTTCGATTACGCATGCAGGAAGGTATGCCCCTTTAGGATCATCTGAAAAATTTGAACAAAATTTTGCTGGATTTGCGTAATGTTGATGTTAAAGTAGAAGACGAGGATGTTGCTTTAATTCTGTTAGTTTCTTTGCCTGAGTCGTACGAGAATTTCGTTGAGTCTTTTATGACTGGGAAAGAAACTCTGTCTTTGGAGGATGTTCGATCTGCTCTTCACATCAGAGAGGATCGTCAATAGGCAACGAGTTCAGCCATAGAAAATCTGGCAACGGGATTATCTGTTACGGGTAAGGGACAGAAGAAATTCGGACAGAAGAAGCAGAACTCCAAAAGTTCAAAAGGTCCTAAAGCCCCTAAGTCAGATGACATTTGCAGATATTGTAAAGAACCAGGGCATTGGAAAGTTGATTGTCCAAAGATAAAGAAGAAATTGGGCAAGAAAGAGGATGCTAACGGTTCTGCAGCTGTGGCAGAAGCTGATGACGTAAACTCGGAAGAAGAACTAGCCTTGGTTGCAGATGAACAACCATACTTTAATGATGTGTGGATTTTGGATTCTGGAGCATCGTATCATCTCTGTCCTCACATGGAGTATTTCACCACTTATGAGCAGATAGATGGATGCAATGTTATCATGGCCAACAGTGTTGTCTGCAAGGTGGTTGGCATCGACTCAGTCAAGATTAGGACCCATGATGGGGTCTTCTGCACCTTGAACGATGTTAGGCATGTTCCACAAATGACGAAGAATCTGATATCGCTGAGTACTTTTGACAGTAAGGGTCTCAGTTTCAAAGGTGAATGTGGAGTAATGCGTATTCTGAAAGGTTCGAAGGTGGTTCTGACAGCTTTGAAACGAGGTACCTTGTATGTTCTGAGATGTTCCATCGTGGCAAATTCTGCTGAAGAAGGATTATGTTTGCAAGCTGAAGAAGTCCTTGTATGGACTAAAGCAGTCTCCGAGGCAATGGTATAAGAGATTTGACATCTACATGGTCCAGCTGAGATACAATGGGAGTCCGTATGATTGTTGTGTGTATCATAACAAAGCTGATGATGGTTCCGTGATCTATCTCGTTCTGTATGTAGATGATATGCTTATAGCTGCAAAGTCGAAGTCCGAAATTCAGAAGTTGAAAGCTCATCTCGGTGCTGAATTTGATATGAAGGATTTGGGTGCTGCAAAGAAAATTATGGGCATGAAGATATCTAGGGAAAGAGCAAAGAAGAAACTTAGTTTGTCACAGAAGAGCTACATTGAGAAGATTCTATCAAGATTTGGCATGTCTGGACCTAAACCTATTGATACTCTAAGTGCTACAAATATTCATCTGTCATCAGATAATGCACCGAAATCTGAAGTTGAGGAGGAGTACATGTCTCGAGTCCCGTACTCTAATGCAGTAGGGAGTTTGATGTATGCTATGGTCTGTACTAGACCAGACATAACACATGTTGTTAGTGTTGTCAGCAGGTTCATGGGACATCCGGGAAAGGAGCACTGGCAAGCCGTGAAGAGAATTTTTCGCTACTTGAGAGGTGCGTCTGATGTTGGTCTCATTTATGGAGGTGATACTCATTGTTCAGTGACTGGTTATTCGGATTCTGACTATGTTGGAGATGTCTATAGTAGAAGATCCATGACCGGTTATGTTTTCACTCTTGGTGGTTCTCTTGTTAGTTGGAAAGCAACTTTGCATGCTGCTGTTACTTTGTCCACGACTGAAGCAGAGTATATAGCGTTGACAGAAGCTGCTAAAGAGAGAATATGGTTGAAAGGGCTAGTTGGTGATCTTGGTTTAAATCAAGATCAAGCTATTGTGTTCTGCGATAGTCAGAGTGCTATTTGTTTAGCCAAAGATCAAGTCCACCATGAGAGGACTAAACATATTGATGTGAGGTATCATTTTCTGAAGAATGAGAAAAGAATTGAGGTGAAGAAAGTTGGCACTGCTGATAATCCTACTGATATGTTCACCAAGCCGGTCCCGCAGAGCAAGTTTCAACATTGTTTGGACTTGCTTAATGTCATGAGCTGTTAGTTGCCCGTGGAGGACAAATTTGAGGCAAGGATGAAGACGTTTGTTTGTTTGGTATTATGATGATGCATTTGGAAGGATGATTCAAGTCAAGGTGGAGATTTGTTAGTATGCCTTGAATTTATTTCCTAATTGGGATAGGATTATGCTCCCTAATTGGGATAGGATTATGTTTCCGAATTAGGATAGAATCTCATATGTGCCTATTTATATGGGTGTAGAGCACATAATTCTGTGATCATGATTTTAGATCTGAAATCTGTAACTGCAGTCATAATACAATTTGTTCTTCGTTCTTGCCCGTGGATGTAGCCAATTGGCGAACCACGTAAATTCTGTGTCTCTTTACGTTCTTTCGTTTGTCGATTACACAATTGCTCTATTCTGCCATAACAAAAATTGATCCATGGAAAATGAGGTTTATATTTTTTGGATATTTGAAGAAGGAAAAAATTAATCCATAAAGGGTGCACAAGTCATCTTATTCATCTAAGTAATTATCATTTGTGGAGTTAATAAACGTTATTTTTTCCCATTATTACATTATTTCTTCATTATTATTTAATGTAAATACTTAGGCCACTAATTGACAATAAAATAATTTGTTCTTTTTACAAACTTTGTTATGATAAATCCACAAGTCTAGAAATTCATTTCGGTTAAGTAAGCCTTCCTGAAATAAAAAATGTTACCTGCAAAATTAAGTTAAAATTCATCATTTTTTAAAGTACATTAAATTACACAACAACTTCAATAATATTACACAGAAAATAGTGAACTTCATAGGAAGACTAAACGGAGTAATTATAAGAAGAAGACTAATTTGAATCATCTACTATGAAGTACATATTTTATATTAGAGTGATAAAAAAATTGAATCCATAATTTGTATTTTTATATACTCATAAAAATTTTATGTACCATATTCTGAATTTATTGTACAGCAATGAAAATGTATTTGGATAAGTAGCGATAATGGGGTGGATTAGTTTATGGTATTGGGTTTATTTGACCAAAAACAACAGTCCAAACTGCCGGCATTTTGGTCTTTACTTAGTTTGCTGCTCAAATTAGTCCACCTAAATTTTGTTCTCTTGTATATAGTTGAATATGTGTCCTCATTTATAATGTTTTTTTAACATATGTAATTGCTAGAATTTTTGTTTTTTTACAATAATATGATTTGCAATGTGATACCAGATATAACAAAAAACCTGATCGTTAATTAATGCTGATGGGATCATGCAGACATCCTCCTTAGTGACAAAATCTCTTGAAAGATTATAATTGGGTGATAATGAAATTAATAGGATGATTAGATAATATTTTATTAAAAATAGTTACTTAAGCAATATTTAAATAGATAATTAATAGTACTAAAAACCATCTCCTTCTTAATTAGTAGATACTTTGAATATCAAATTTTAAACTGGCATTGACTTGTGTCATTCTGGATATCAGCCAATGTAAACTCATCAAACTTAATTACAAACGTGTACATATATGATCACAATGGCCACGTCAATATGCACATGTACAGTAAAAGAGGGAAAAAAATAGAATTTGTGGGGTCGAACACAATTAAGTTCGACGCCAGCATTATCCGCTGTCGTCAATTCATACTACTTTTTTTTTCATAGTATCACAAGTTTATGCCAATACTGATGAGACCCGAGATCAGGTTAAGCGACCTCTGAAAAATGAACGAGATAATGCTGAAGATGGCGCTATAGACGACCTGCATCCCAAGTTGAGTATAACTAATTAAACTCTATTGGCGGATCTAGATCCACCAAACCCCTTTTTATCTAATTTTAAAATGACATTCTGTCAACTTTCTCTTTCCGGCAAGCACCAAACCAGTCCAAAAGAAATGCTAGATTAAGACGAAGAACTAGTTCGTTACAAATGTTTTATAAATCTCGATCAACATAAAAATTCTCTGAGGCATTTTGTTTTTGTCTAGAAATTATAGTAAAAGAGAGAGGGAATAAGATGTGTGAATTTTATATCATGAAAGGGATCCGAGGGTACTAATTATTTATGGGTACTAATTATTTAACCATAGTGTTGTGTTTGGCTAAGATATGTTGGACTTCTTACAAATATAATCTCAAGAAAAATGTACATTAGATAAATGCTTAAAAATGAAATTTAAAACTGAATCTGCAAGCTATATAACTCAAAATGTATTGATTTATGGAAAAATATCTTATTACTAATTAGACGAGACTTCGTTGCATAGCATCTATTGATAAATTTGTATAAATTCTAAAGGTTGCATAGCATCTATTGATAGTATTGTATATACATATATATCTCAATTTTTTAGACAAACTTTGATGGACATGCACATATATTACTTGTGCTATACATGTTTTTAATTATAATATCTCTCACATTGAATGTGGTGTTTAATCGTTAAACATAACGTTAATTTGCATATTTTCCCATGATGCTCACTATGAGCATCTCTTTTTATAATTAAAAATACAAAATTTCTTGTATTTTAATATAAGTATGGTATGGTGTCCTTATAATAGTAGATCAACAGATAACTTTTATTGTTTCGATCCAAGATATTTAATTATTTAATAATGATGGGCCCTGAGAGTAATTGCACTAAATGTACAATTTCAAAAACTAGAGTTATTATTATTTATATTATTAGAGGGGGCATCCATTGAAGAGACTTTATTAGAGTAGAATAGACTACGTACCTAGTTTTCACTTATAATATTATTACTTTAATTAACCCACAATCTATAGTTACGTTATTGGGTGAGATATTAAAAAGGAACCACCCAATTCATAGTCATGGGAAGTCACAATTATGGGAAAAAACTATGCCGCCCATTTCTTTATTAATTATTGTGTTTATTGTTTTTCTTAATCTTGTCAGCGCATTAATGCACATCATTTAATTTTCTTAATTACTATGATTAGGCCAAGCTTTCTTTCCGTGGGTAGGTTAGTCGATGTTTGTCCTAACTCCTAACAAACATGCAACAATACTACACGTGTACCCAAATTAAATTAAAGGGTATATATTTAGTTTTTTTATCCCATTATGTTCATTTTCATTTTATTCAACTCTTCAATTATTAACCATCTTAATTATTTTTATTATTTTACAATGCAAGGGTATCGTTAGATTCTGAATTTAGTTTGGGTTCAATTAATCTTTGATTAAATTGAATAAGCTGAGATTTTAATTAATCTGAAATTCAATTGAATAATTAGATGTTTATGAACGAATAACCAGAAATAAAGTTTAGGTATTTATGATGATAAGTAATGTTATAACATATGGTCAAGCGTTGGTCACTTTCACCCTTTTCTTCAATTGATCAATTGAAATCATTGAATCCTTATTTTCTTGTTTCAGTTTACTGATTCAATCATGATTCCCCCAATTGATCAAGTGAAAACATACTAGTATTATTATTGTTATTTTTTAAAAATTTTATAGACTTTCACAAGTTATTTTAACTTTTAACTTTAGTAAAATTAAAGAAAAGGGGGGATAAAAAATATAGTGAATGAAATTCTTGACAAAAAGAATATGAAAGGCATAGAGCATCATGTGAGAAAAGCGTCCATTTCCCCAAAGGGGGATAAAAAAATATAGTGAATCAAACTGGTGGCATGTTTACATTCATCTTTTAAAATTTTCTACCATCTGGATTATTTGCGTAGATAGAAGATGGTTCTGTGCATTCACTTTAACTAAATTCCATATGTTATGTTACGGCATTCACTTTAATATACATAGACAGCAGTATGTCTATTTACTATATGCCGTGCTTTATTGACATGCCATGTCTATACTTCATGAGGGCAACGTGTGTCCTTTTATCTGTTTAGCAGCTATCTCTCTCACAAATGCCTCTTCACATGATAATATTGTGATGGCGGAAGGACTTAGTCAAACATATTTCTCATATTTTAGGCTGAACCTTTGTGGATTTCCCCAGTCATGCTTTCTAAAAGCTTCTCAATTTATAAGAGAGAGGAATTAGTAATCTTCTCTTAGTTCTACTGTGTTCTTGCTGTATTTATGTTCTAGGATCTAAGATAAATCTGGTTATTGATATGTACTAAGTTTCTATTTTCAAGGAAACGGCTCTTCTACGTTATGTTTTGAGGTAATCGACTGTCATGTATTCCGATTAAGAGAGACACATGTCATAAGAGAGACACATGCTGGGAGATGGTTTGAAGTAGCTTCCCTTAAGCGTGGGTTTGCCGGGTCAGGTCAAGAAGATTGCCACTGTACTCAGGTGAAACGGAAAAGTTTGCAAAACAAATAAAATGGCAAAGTGCCTACGTGTGCAGTCTATGATCCACAACATTATTATGACAAACGTGGTGATGAAGATAAAACGTGGACATGAGTGCCTTACATTAAGAAATAAATGAAGAATTATGAGGGGTGAAAAAAGAGGGAACTTTGTGAGCCCATATTCATGTTTTTTCAGTTATATTGCTCTTCTGATTTTTGTATTATTTCATTGTGACTTAATTTCAGGGCGTTTATACGTATGACAAGGACGCACCTGCAATTCAGGTCGATACATTTTGTGTTCACGGAGGTCCTGATGGTTATATTACAGGTATAAGGGGAAAGGTCCAATGCCTTTCTGAAGAAGATAAGGATAAGACTGAGACGGATCCTGAGAACGCGGAGATGATCAAACAGAAGTGTTACCTCCGTTTCCCTACTTTACCGTTCATCCCCAAGGAACCCTATGATGTAATAGACACTGATTACCATTTGGTATCCTCTGATCTAGATGTTTGCTAGCTTGTAGTGTCCAGGGTTTGCGATTGATTCTAGGTTTTTGATAACTGATTTCCATGGTTCGTGTTACATTTTCAGATATACTCAAGGACCCCTAACCCGGGAGCAGCATTCATAGAAAAGTACAAATCTTCACTGGCGGAGTTGGGTTACGATCCTGACAAAATCAAAGACACCCCACAAGACTGTGAGACGATGTCGAATAGTCAGCTTGCAGCGATGATGTCCATGTCTGGGATGCGACGAGCTCTCACCAACCAGTTCCCTGATCTTCAGCTAGATAAGCCTCTTGCTCTTGATCCCTTCACCAGTGTCACCGACACTCTCAAGAAGCTCCTCGAGCTTTATTTCAAGCAGTGACATTCTGTGTAAATCCATCTCCAAATGACACCTGACCCTTTGTTACAACATTGATCAAACCCGTCCCGTTCATTGCCCGTGTTCGGTTATTCAAGATCAAGACCACTCGTCTCAATTTCCCGTTCATTCAAGATTGAACTGACTCGAGATTACTATGGAACTAAGTTGTATCGAATCCATCCAATCTAAGATTCTAAACAAGTTAATCATCAAATATGGAACCGATTGAGGTAACGTGACATTGCATCAATATCAATTCGAGTAATCGAGCCCACTGCCCAGCAGCATATCACAAAATTAGGTCTCGTATTTAATCCATCAAATCGAGAAAAGTAATACACATGAATGCATAGATAAGTGTAAAGTTACAAATAAGAGGAAGAAGAATTAGGCTTTCTGAACAGAAAAGCCTAGAATGAAATCCCTAATTTCGTCGGAGGCGGCCCGATCCAAGGCGGTGCGGCCGTCGGCATCCTTGACGGTGCAGTCAGCTCCGGCTCTCAGCAACTCCTCGATTTTAGGCTTGTCGCCTTCGGATGAGGCCAGGAGCAGCAAAATGTCGACGGGATGGATCTTCTGCTGCAGAAGAGCCTCCATCTTATCATAGGTCCCCTCCACCGCCAGCATCCCCATGTAATTGAAGTACTGCCACACACAAATCGTAAATTCATCTCACAAAATTCAACCAAAATTAGAGAGAAAGGAGAGGAACCTGTTCGACGTCGTCGCGGTCGAAGTCGTCGCGAGCCTGGCTGCCGTAGATGCCGGCGCCTTCAGCGTCGACGCCATTTTTGCCGAACCTGAACCAGCAAGTGGTTCGGAAACCGCAGGTGGGGCCCAATCTGGTTGGGTTGCACCATCCAATGCTTCGTGCGGAGCCAGCTACGAAGTGGCGCCTCAGGTGCGGAGTGATGGAAGCAGGTGGAGATGATGAATTATTGAGGGAGAATTTTGGTTGGAGAGTGGAAGGAAATGATGATGATGCCATTTGCTTTATTGCGCTCTTGATTTTGAGATTTTTCAGTTACTAGTAGTATCCTCCTGCAAACCTTATCGCTTGTCAATATCATCAAAATTTCGTTCTAATAATGTAATGCTATGCTATGCTATGCTATGCTATGTAGTAGTAACAGTAGTACTATAATTTTGAAGCAAATATACCCAACAAATCAGAGTGGCGCAGCGGAAGCGTGGTGGGCCCATAACCCACAGGTCCCAGGATCGAAACCTGGCTCTGATATTTTATTTTAATACTATGGTTTTTGGTATTTTGTTTTACTACTATGGTTTTTGGTATTTTGTGTGAAAATAGAATAGCTTCTGATATTTTAGTACTATGGTTTTTGGTATTTTGTGTGAAAATAGAATAGCTTCTATGTCACTTCTTTTATTTATGAACTTTTGCATCGCTTTTTTGCATAGCATTAACCCAACTTAATTAAATGTTGCCAAAAGTTTATTTCTATTTATCTGACGTTATCTTTAAATATTATAAGACTATCTTTTGATCATGCAATACACTAATACACACCAAATATGATATAATTATCTTTTGAATTTTTGGATTTCAACTCGGATCACAATTGGTCCAAAGTTAACTATTCCGTCAAATTTTAACGGTCAATGTTTTTAATCCCGATTTTGACCAAATTAAGTTGCTAAATAACATAACAAAATTTAGCAACGGAACGAATTCGTCACTAATTAAGTTGTTCAATTTTTTTTGTATTTATTTTATTTGTTTTAATTTCATTTTGTTATTTAAATTTCACTTGTTTTTAGTATATTTATTGTTAATATATTTGTTTTGTTTTATTAGGAGTAATAAATTAGAATAATAATTAATGGTATAATTAGTGAGATAAAAATCATAATTAAGAGCTTTAATCGGTCAAAATTGGGATAAACCTGTTGACCATTATTAAATTAACAGAATTGTTAACGGAGGATCAATTGTGATCCGAGTTAAAATGTTCGGGATGCAAAAATTCAAAAGATAAATTCTAGGACTAAAATCATAAAATGACCATATATTCAGGACCAGTTTTAGCCTTTACTCTATTTAAAATGCAATGACTGATATAAATGTACAACGCATTGAATTAGAGTACTAACAAAATTAGGGCCTCTATAAATACCATGATAAAACAACCATGCGAACTAATTTACAAAGACAATTAAACTTTTCTCTCCCAATCTAATATGCTTGATTATTCATGTTCTTTGACATGTTTCTCATCTTGCTTCAATTTTAATTTTTCTTAGTGTGTTGTCTTATGTTTGGTTATTTTATTCACAAATAACTTATACAACATCTTCATGACATTTTCGCAGTCACCTGTAAATAACAGAGCAAAAGGGGAACGTGTGAGAAGCTATGAAGAGAAGAAGACACCAAATACCTCATCAAGTGAAAATGGTATGACTAAATATTTCTAGTCAATAAATTCTAAATAGAGTGAACTACATATACAATCCCTGACGTTTCCATTTGTTTCACTCCAGACCCCTGACAAAAAATAATATCGCTACACGTCTCTGACGTTTAACATAATCACATATCAGGTTTTTTTAGACTAAAAGACCCTTCAACCCTAAAAGGGCATTATGGTGATATCCAATGGAAATCTGGTGTGGCAGGTTGCTGCACTGCATGTACCTGCTACTTACTGTTCACTGCAGAGTTTTGTTCATTAAACGCAGCAACATGTGATATACTGTTCATTTAACCCCACCGTCCACACAGCTTTATTCATTAATCCATTTACATGTTATTTATATAGTATACTTTAAAGATGCTTTAAATCCCTTTATTCTTTATTAGGATTTCTTATTGTTTCTTTTCCGGTCCTTTTAGTAATGAGTTAATTACTTTAACAATATAAATTTATGAATTTTATTATTAAAAATATAACATATATTCTATAGAAAATATTAAAAGAAAAAAGTGTGTACTGTTTAATAAAAATTTACTTCTTTTCTTTAATATTATTATTTTTTATGTAGTAAAAACACTTTATATTCAACTATAAAAAGTGAGTTATAATTGAAATGACTAGGCAAACCACCGAATTTAAGGTGTTTTTACTAAATAAAATAAAATATTCCATAAAAAAGAATAAAAATATTAACGAAACAACACACTTTTTTTCTTGTAGTAGTAGTAATATTTTTCATGGAACAACTTTTATATTTTTAATAATAAAATCTATAAATTTAATTAATAAAATAACTAACTAAAAGGATTAGCAAAAACATTTTAATATACGGAGGAAAATATAACAAAGGAAATCCTATGAATTATACAATACGCATCTTTATCTTTATGCATGTAAAATCAAAATGTATATCTATGAATTAAAGAATAAATTTGCGTCGGCGGTGGGGAATTAAATACTTAGTAGTGAATCTAATGGATTAACTGTTAGGAGTATAATACATTTTTGTGCTGGTTTATTATATTTATTTATAATATCTATTGATTAATTGTGTATCAAATTCAAAGTCTTAACAAATTTTTTATGGTATCTGAAAACAAATAAATCAACTCAAACAATTATACTATAATTTGACAAAAGCGCAGCCATGTGCAGAGCTAATGTCTGCAAAAATGCAGCCATGTGCAGAGTAAAAATGACTGAAATGCCCTGCAAGACATAATGGTATTTTAGTCCGAAAAATGACTACAAATATACGATATGTGATTATGTTAAACGCCAGAGACGTGTGGCGATATTTTTTTTTGTCAGAGGTCTGGAGTGAAACAAATGGAAACATCATGGATGGTTTATGTAGTTCACTCTTCTAAATATAAGAAACATAGTACAATTCTTGAGGCATGCAGGTCAGATTTAAGTTGGCAAAAAGAGAATGAGAGGAGTAGAAGTGCAGAAGAACAGTGAGTAATATCTAGGTTTTATTACTTTGTAGAAACATATTTATGGAGAAAAGATTTTGACAACTAAATTTTTTTACTAACAAAATTTTCCAGTGAATCTGCACTTATAAAAATGGCAAGAAAGCAAAGGATAAGGAGGTCGACCAAAAAGAAGGAAAAATTCAAAAGAAAAACGAATTCAATGTCATAGCTCCTCAAAAACATACACGCATTTATGTTTTTAGGTTTGAGAGAAGCAAAAATAAGTTTTCACATGGTTAAAAGATATGAGCGAATGATCATAAATTTTGCTTGTTTTTCTAGTTGCTGGCTGCCTGGCTCTGAACTTTATCTCCGGTTCACTTTATTTTCATTAAATTGAGATACCTAACCTATGGAAATAATATTAACAATAATAAGATGTAGTACTAGATTGAACTAGAACTAGGAGAGATCTATGTAGTAGCTAGCTAGTACCCACCTATTGTCTTTCTTAAAAATGCCCGTTGTATTCTTAGGTTGAATATTAATCAAAGGCCTAGATTACTATAGTAGTAACAAAAAGATCATGTAGTATTGATAATACTCCATCATATAAATGTCGAAAATATTGAGATTGTAATAAAATTGTCACACTACCATGTATTCTTATTCAAATTTATTATTTTTTGGACCTGTATTCTTTAAAATTATCATTTCGTTTAAAATATCTAGATTCAATTTTATATACAATATCATCTACAACAGAACATATCCAAAATGACACTACTTCAACAAAAAGCCCAACAATATTTTCATTTCCATCATATTTGCATTGTAGGGACACAATTAAATGATAACTTAATTAGTACCTTATTCACAAATTAAATCTTCTCCGCGCCTACCTGTGACCAGATTAATAAACTGAATAAAAACATAGCTGTATTGAGGCAATATAGGAAATATTTATAGGCCATTTATCACATTCCCATGATCAAAAGACCCCCCCAAAAATTACTAAAATATTGAGTTCACATGATGAAGCAAACAACATTCAAGTCAACCAAAACAAGAAACATTATCTACACGCACCATTCTTCCCTAACAATTAAAGAAAAAAATCACAAAAAATTTCAAAAAAATAAATAATTTCCAATCGTTGTTTACACCTACTTCATTCAAACTGGGGTTGCTAGGACCATCCATCAGCAGCACATGATCTGTTTCACATAATTAATAGTAATAATCATCACCAATACTAAATTCAACCACACTTAGAGCAAAAGCAAACAACATAAATAGATGCACATGAATCTAGTGACCACTCTTCCTAGTTCACTCTCCATAAAAAATCATAACCCTTTCTCAAAAACAAACCTACTCATAGCTAACTAACATGCCTCACACTCCGACCGAGACGATGCCTTCGCCTCAGACACTGACATTCCCTCCTAGGATAAAAGAGTTGCCTTATCCAGTGGCGATAGGGACAAGAGGTACCGCTGGATCACTCATCATGCGGGAGATAGAGTACTTCAGCCGTCTCCAGTTAGGCCACAACAAGCCCCTGCACCAGCTAGGCAACCAGTTGACAGGATCCAAGCGAGAGTCGGCTATTACCAGTGTTCCTGAGAAGAAGAAGAAGAGAGCAAGCAACAAGCTCATACCGAGCATGTGTTCTATGGTGGAAGTAGCGGAAAGCAAACAGGCGAAAACAGCTTCTTCCGGATTTGCTTACAGGAGTCTCAAAGCGGATGTTAAGAGGTCATAGTCGCAGTCCCAGGCTTAGTTAGCCGAAGCTTTCGGATAGTTTAGAGAACCCAAGCTTCTTTAGGCGGTTTGTTATTGGTTTTTTCCATGTCTTTTCTGGATTTCCACAATTTATGTCAACGATTTCAACTAAACCAGGGGCCCTCCTGCTAGGTTTTTGTCTTACAGGAGTTGTGTCTAACAACGTGTTATCAGCTGCGAGCATTGGGATGTAATGAGTTCTTCCAGTGCGATGATGCTTTGTCTTCCTTACTGGTTCGGGGTATTTACCATTTTTGGTATTAACTGCAGCACTGCTGCTTGCTTCGTCTGTTGATGTTCTAGAGTTCAGTTTTCTAGGAGCAACGTCACTGGCTGAAACGGCAACAGAAGTAGACGCGGAAGGCGCCTTAGATGCTGATTCTATTTCTCTAGACATCAGAGCACTGATTTTCCCGGTTGTACCTACTTTAACAGATCCACCTCCTCCCCTTATGGCTTCTAACGTCTGAACCATAGCGATCCTACTTGTGTAAAGATTCAGTAGGGATTTGTTTCCAAATGAAGTTTCTCCGACTTACTTTTTTCAACGTTTTACAGATTCATCTGTTCGATACCAAAAAGAGCATCATCAGCATATAAGTCCAAAATTCATGTAGCAAATGCAGCACAGTACTCAATTTTCATCATAACAAAGTTTTAAAAAACTGATGTAGAAAAGAGAGATGATCAATGTTCTTCACATAGTGATGAATGTAGAATGTCAACTTTGCTAGTAAACGAGGATAAATTAGATTCAGTCCTTGATAAGTTAGAACAGGAAATATTTTCTCCATTTTCTTCTTATGGCTATGGGATGTTAAATACAGACGTGATTGTTCATTATCTACTGCCATCTATTAAAATCGTCTTAAAGCTAGCTATTGATAGAGAACTATACTAAACATAAAACCAAGGCTTGTCCAATTTCTTATACTATGCTCCTCAAACACAGACTTGTAAAACTCAAAACTGCAAAAATCCAACAAACTATCAGTATATTCGAAGAAATGGGACTTGCACTCGTACGAGTTCTACAACTTTGGATACAAGTAAGCGACTAAGGTCCCCACTAACCTCCACACTTGGAAACATGAAATAATACGACATCCACACCACAGATTCCAGAATGTTGGACAACAAAGGGGATAAGATGTAGGGCATCAACAATTTTGAGCTACGGCTAATGTCGTTTGAGTGTTAAGCCCACCTCCCTAGATGCACCTAACCATGATTAAATGCTTGCTAAAGCTGCCTCTCTAATACAACACACCATCCAGACCCAATTCATCACAACATCACACAAACATCACAACACTTGTTTACTAAACTACAATTATGGATTTTCAATTTGTTTATGTTGAGTTTTGAGTTAATGTGTATAAGTGACTACTCCTCAGTACTCATAAAAGCCAACGTGATATAATGAATGCATTGAGTTAAATGATTTCATAACAAAATAGTTTCATTCAAACACAAGCACCTAACAATTAATTGATTTCACCATAAATTAGAGGTCTTCACCATTAAAATATAGAAGGCACAACCCAACCACCACAAACCCCTCAATTCATAAACAAATAGCTAATCTATGCATAATTCTCTTATTTCTTAAAATCTATAAACAGCAAACATCGGATTAAAAGAGAATCGAAGCAGGAATAACAGCAAACCACAAGATTCGAGCGGAAGAATCATCAATTTTGCATTGACTGACATGAATAGGTTGAAGTTTACCAGCTAAAACGCATTATCTGGAGATTGGAATCAAAATCTTGGCTGTAAAACATCCACACGGGATTGAAATTTAGTGGCTAAATCCACAAGGGAGCTTCAAATCTGAAAAAATCCTTTTATTTGAAAACCTCAATCAATACTCTTTCACTATTTCTTTTGAGCTCAACGGTTAGAATATTATTGTGATTCAATGGAGCAAAGTGCACGTTGATGCTGCCGTCCACGCTCTCCCACGTCTTTATGATTTTTTTTTATTATTATTCATTCTCAGTAGGAAAATTCAAAAATCTGATTTGAAACAAAAAAACCAAATTTTTTAATATTATAATTAATTAATTATAAACCCAATAAATATAAAATATTAAGCAAGTTTAATGATCTCCTTTCGTCCCACAAGAATATGCATTTTCTAATTTTAGAAACTCTTTTATCTCTAATAAGGTTAGACTCATTTTCCACTAATAATACATTAATTAAATTTTCTTTTTCTATCTATCTCTTACTTTACCAATTGCATATTATAACTCGTGTCCAACTAAAAGTGCAATACTTTTGTGAGACGGAAGGGGTATTATATTTTCAAATTGGTATCGGAAAAATGGTGTTTGATTTCGAAACATTACACCATTGTCTCTGAAAAATGCGGGGTAATTACATATTTCATACAAAATGTTTTACATTTGTTTCAATTTAGTACAAAAAGTATTAAGTTTGCATATTTTATACAAAAAGTTTACTTAGTGTTCCAAAATAATACATTCCGTTAAATATTTTAAACATTGTTAGTTAGTTTATAATTTGTTCAACTTATCATCATAATAAAAGAATAATTAGAGATTTAATACAAGTAATCACTTAAAAAAATAACAGTCAATATCAATTCTTCCAGCAATTGATCGTGGTTTAAAAAAATTCTGTCTCTCAATATACTCTATTTTTTTTATTGTATTCTTTATAGAACATAGTATAAAATAAGTCCATATTTCATCTTTACAAAATAACTAATTTAGCTTCAAACAGTCAATAAGTTAATATTTATTTTTACAAAAAAGATTCAATATCTTTTTAGTTGTATTCTCCATTGTTACATGAGAAAGCTTCAACAATAAAATGCAATTCGCTAATTTGATGGTGAAGAGTGGTGATTTTTTTTTCTCTGTGTTTTTCATTTTTGTGAGTAATAAAAATAACTGTGTTTGAAATAATTAATGGAAAATTTTAATTTAAATTTTTTTGTACAAATTTAAAATATTGGCGAAATTTTTTGTATGTATGATGTAATTGGAAGTAACGGTGTTAGTAGAGACTTAATGGAATGTATTATTTTGTAACACTAAAGTAACGGTGTTAGTAGAGACTTAACAGAATGTATTATTTTGTAACACTAAGTAAACTTTTTGTATGAAATATGTAAACCTAATACTTTTTGTACTAAATTGAAACAAAGGTAAAACATTTTGTATTAAATAGGTAATTACCCCGAAAAATGCAAGATATCACATGATGTCCTATGTTGCCCCATAAAGGGCATATAATATCTTTTTGTTCTCTCTTTTAATTACTATATTATTTTTATTTCATTAAGCCTAACTCACATACAGTCTTTGGGACACATTATAGGACATCCAAAAATGAAATCATTGGGATGAAGAGAGTATCAAATTTTATCCCCGAATAGCAAAATGCTAACTGATGAAGTTAAATCAAACTATCTCCCATATTATTGAATAAATCGATGTGTTAGGTGTGTAGACCAACAAATTTCATATTTGTGTTACATCATTCACATTCAACATGGTAGTAACAAGAGGCATTCAACAATTCAATTCAACTGGGTCGGGATATAGGAGGGTTGTATTTGCACGAGTAACCAACGATTGGAGTACAAAATTGAACGATTGATCGTGAACTGCATATGTTCGAGTTGAAACATACACTCAATTCAATTGAACCTTAATACAACCAATTCCCCCAATTTAGTAACTGCTTACTCTGCTGATAAAAATTCTAATGCAGTTACTACGTCCGAAATCAACGGCCGCGATGGAGCATCTTCTTGCAAACACATCGCTGCAATCGCGAGAGCTTGGTACAACGACTTCTCCGGGTACTCCCCTTCCAACAACGGATCCGCCATCGTGTGGAATTTCTTCTTGTCTTTAAACAATGGTTGTGCCTGCATGCATGCAACAACATAAAGCGCAACTCAGTTGATAAAACGTAATAATACTGCGGTCGAGTCATGCATGCACGTACCCATTCGATCAAGTTCTGCTCTTGACTAGGTCTATCATTGTCAATGACTCTCCGACCGGTGATCATCTCGAGAAACACAACCCCAAAACTGTACACGTCCGACTTGGTGGTGAGTTGGCCCGTGGCGGCGTATTCAGGGGCGCAGTAGCCGTACGTCCCCATTACCCGGGTCGAAACCTGGGGTCTTTCTCCAACAGGGCCGACCTTGGCTAGCCCGAAATCCGAGAGTTTAGGGTTGAAGTTGGCGTCTAGGAGTATGTTGGAGGCCTTGAAGTCTCGGTAGATGACCGGAGGGCTCGCGGTCTCGTGCAAGTACTCGAGCCCTCGTGCTGCGCCGTGAGCCACTTTCATCCGGGTGTCCCAGCTGAGAGGCTTCTTCTCTGGGCTCAAATCTTGATGTGGTGAAATGAATTAGGTTAATTAATTGATTAATTAAAGAGGTTGGATTTATTGATTGTAAGGAGGAAGAGAAGGTGGTTTACCTAAGAGATGATCTTCTAATGAGCCGTGGAGCATGTACTCGTAAACAAGAATTCTTTGATCGCCTTCAGAGCAGTATCCGACCAGATTTACGAGGTTTTGATGGTGAAGAAGACTCAGCATCATAACTTCTACCAGAAACTCTCTGTTGCCTTGGAATCCATTTCGGTCTAATTGCTTCACTGCCACATCCTATATATAGGAGTAGGCTTTGATTTTAAACATGAGTAATAGAACCAACAAAGTTAGTTTATTAGTAGTACTTTTTTGTTACAATTAAATGTCCCACTTTTTCGGCATAAGTTTTAAGAAATGTGAGCTTGGATAAATTAGTGAAATCTGAGTGCCAATTACTTTTATAACAGATTGTGCGTGGAATTTGTGACATACTTTCATCTATAATTTTATTTGCGAGTGTTTTTTACGTCTAGTGCAATGCTTTTAGTATTCACGATAAAATAACGCACCTCATTTTTTCCTTGAATGCGGCCTTTGTAGACCCTCCCAAAGCCGCCTTCACCCACCAAATTATCGGCATCGAAGTTGTTCGTGGCGACAGACAGGTCGTGGAAAGCGAAGATCTCGGCAGATATATTGTTCTTCCCAAGTTTCTCTATCTCTTCCGCTACATACTTTTTCCTTATGCTCTCTGCAAATTTAATCCTCCATCAATTCTCTTCTAATAAAACATGAACATCAACATCAAAATAATGGGACAATGCCAAAATGTTGAAGAAAAAGCAAAATGCACAAGCAATAAAAGGGAAAGCTGGAGAATTACCAGTTTTCAAGGATAGATTAGCAATGGGAGCAAGGGTTTTTGTGTCCTGGAATGGTTTTGTGTCCTTCGCTTGTGGCATGCAACAAGAAACGCAGAACATCCTTCTTCGTCACGATCTTCTCAACCCCACCATTTGAATTAAAGCATATAAATACCCTTTTTTCCTCGATGAACAATCAATTCATCAAAATTGGCATAATGAATCTCTTCAGCCCTCGATAAACCAGCGCTCGCTCTGGTCTCTCGAAAAGCTCAACAAGATTCAATGGCGTCGTTTAAGGTCTCTTCTGCATGCCCTCGTAACCGGTTGTTTTCAACATATATTTTGAGTCTCTCTATATGCTAAAATTAGCGTGCGGGTATATGCATTCATGTATGGGTATTTTTCTCTATAATATAGTGATTCCAAGGGCTTTGTCCGTTCATTATTAAAGGTGCGTGATGCACCCGGTGACAGAGCCATACATTTTACGTTCGAGGGACAATCACATATATACAAGGCCACAGTTTATCATGTGATAGACACATGCTCAAACAAGCTGCGGCAAGCTATTGTCTAATAGCCCAAAATTATTAGGCCGGAAAATTATTAGGTTGGAAAATGACACAAATATTTTGAATGTTGATCAAACAAATATGACATAAATTAAAATAAGTAAAATATTACTAGTTCATATACTACTATATCTACTTTGAATTTCCTAGCATTTATTCTATAATGTAAATACTACTCTTTCCGTCCCACTTAAGATGATATGTTTTCCTTTTTAGTTTGTTCCAACTAAGATGACACATTTTCTCTTTTGGAAACTTTTTCTCTCCAATTAATACAGCCAACCATTTTTTCTCGCTCTTATTAAAATATCCATCTTTCTTTCCCTCTCTATTTTAATACTTACACCCACATTTCTCTCTCCAAATAAACACATTAATTAACCAATAACTCCTAAAATCCCGTGTCAGCTAAGAAATGTGTCATCTTAGCCGGGACGGAGAATTGAGATTATGTTGTTGATTTATTGATTCCGATTTTCTATTCAATTAATGTTTTGTTGGACCTAGTTCTTGTATATTGATCCTTGATTTACAGTTATAGCCCACCACATATGATTTTTTTTGTAAAAGGAATAAAATTTTTAATAGACTCTTTTTATATTTATTTAAATTTGGTAGAAAAAAATAGTAGTATTTTGGTCTTTAAGTAATTTATAAAATTAATATTACCAATAACCATTTTGATGTATCATAATGAAAAAAAACTCGAAACCCGATTACAAATCATCAGTGGATAATTACGTCATCACTTCAATTTCAATTTGAAACGTTCCTATATAAATACATGCACCAAATTTCACATAAAACGAAAACTATTTTCAACTAATGAATATTCCCTGCCAATTCCTCAATCAATTATTCCCCATGTGTATATAAAAATAAAAAAAGGGGTTGAATAAATAAATTAATTAGGATAATAAAGATGTGGCTTCAGCTTCAGCTTCCTCGGTCCAACCAGCGTTGGGCTCAGTCCAAACCTAAAGAAAATCAGCATTTCCATAATCTCAAAGAATTTAGAACCATCCAACACCTCATTCCACACCCCGCTCACGATGCAGTTGTTGTTGTTGTACGGCGCGCGGTGATGCGCCGTGTGCTGCGTCCGCGACACCAGTACCCCGGCGTCCTGCAGTGCCGCCACCAATGGTGGCAGCTTGCTCCGCGCCCACGCGTGGGACTGCTGGCTGAACTGTCAAAAAGAAGAGAATAACGGCTAGTACCAAGTTTCCATAACTTGGTAATTGGTATTACAATAAATGAGTGAACTTTCCTAGATACATTTAATTAGTGATAGTTCCTAGTGTAATGGTGGTATTTCCTATGGTTGTAATTCCCCTATAAAAGGGAACATGTGTAACCTATTCAAAACATAACAGAAAAATACAATCAAAACCATTCTTCTATCTTTGCCACCATGTTCTACCTCCAATACAACGCCTCTCTCGATTACCATCTTTAAGATGGTATCAGAGCAGGTTGCAACGGTGTGGGACTCAGAAAATTCTCATCACCGTCCCGGTTATACCCTTCCCGGCCTTATACCTTTCCCGGCCCTTTTATTTTAAACCTGCAAAATCAGAAATAAAGCCATGTCAGGATCTGACTCAGAAGCTACAAACACCAACCAACCATTAATGAATTTCTCAGGGGAATTCGCTGCCCAATTAGCCGAATTCCTTAGGCAAATCAATATACCACCAAAAGCTCAAGAACAGCCCCCTCCACCCTCAAATCAACCAGAATCATTGGGGGAGATACACCTTCAAACCAAATTGAATGGCGACAATTATTCCCTCTGGACAACTCTGATGGAACACGCAATCGGAGGGAAGGGTCTGTCGTCTCACATCAACGGAGTTACCGACCCTCCCCCAACTAGTGATCCCGGTTATCCGAAGTGGAAGCAGAGAGATCATTGCTGCTTCAACTGGATTATAAACAACATCGAAGCCAATCTTGTCAACGAAGTATCACAATACGCAACGGCCCGAGACCTATGGGAGGGTCTGGCCATTACATACGGGAGTGGAACTGATCCGTTCCAAGTTTCGGATCTGCACAGGCAAGCGTACAACATGAAGCAGGGGAATATGAGCCTTGAAAACTTATGGAATAAGTTCCAGAAGCTCTGGATTTCCATCGACGAAATGGATCCAAATCCGATGGATACTCCATCATCTATTCAGAAATACAACAGCAACACTCAAAGGCATAGATTATATCAATTTCTATGGGCGTTGGATGAAAGATATGATGCATTAAAGAGGGAAATCTTAAACAAAGATCCACTACCCACTGTACAAAGCGCTTACGGATTGGTAAGACGCGAATCGGCTAATGAGCGGGTTTACAAACTCTCTGGAGATTCACAAGGAGCTGGAATAGGTGCCGGATTAGCAGCGATGAACCGGAGCCGACCACCACCGCCACCCAAGTTCTCTGCCGGATCTGCGACTCCAACCGACAAGAGCAAAATGACTTGCAGCCACTGTGGTGGGAAGAAGCACACGGTGGATACATGCTTCCACCTCCACGGATTTCCCGATTGGTGGGAAGACATAAAGAAAAGGCAGAACCGGAATCGGGGTGGAGGAGGCAGAGCAACAGCGGCGGTGACCGTTGGGGACCGAGCCACCAACACCGAGAGCTCGGCGGGCAACGTCGGTAAAGCCAACACGGTGGGGAACGGCGGCGGACAGCTTCCAGGTCCGGGTCGCCACAGCTTCGTCGCGACGGGGAACGGCGGGGATGAAAAAGCCGTCGCATCGGTCTCAATCGCCCGGGTCTGGTCGGAAGGTAACCCGGCGTCAACGGTGGCGTCAACGGTCACCAGCACCGACGGAACGACAGAGGCCGAATTGAGAGTTGGAGAGGAGAAGATGATTGAGGCGCCGTATGAAATTAGGGCTGAGGGATTTGGGGGTTATTTTAACAAATTTCGGAAATTCGAATCGCCCCCCCAGAAGTTTCCTAAATTCCCCCCCAACTCCCGAGTATCTAATCCTACCCGAAATCACCCCACTACTTCCTCACCTTTCAAATTTAACCCCAATACCACCACAAAACCCCAAACTTACCTCAACACTTCCGAAAATCCTAAAAATGCCCCAAAAATTTCCAAAAAATTCCCCGACAAATCAGACGGGCTAGTCTTTCAACCTAATATCCCGTGTCATAACCCTTTTAAAGCCTTAGCCTTTACCTCATCCACCACAGTCGAACAAAAGGAGCACAAATGGATTTTTGACTGTGGGGCTACTGACACGATCTCCTTCGATCCAAATGACTTCTCCACAATATCTAAACCGACTAAAACCTATGTCCAAACTGCCGGGGGGGATTTAGCTCGAGTCGAGGGGGCAGGCACTATCAATATTTCTCCAACTCTCCGGCTCTCTAACTGCCTCTTTGTCCCAACTTTTTCACACAAATTATTATCTGTTAGTCAGGTGACCAAGGAGTTAAACTGTAAATTACTGATGCAACCTCGTTTTTGCGTGTTACAGGATACCAAGACGGGGATGATAGTTGGGCGTGGCACTGAACGAAGTGGATTGTACTACGTGGATGAGATAGCTCAACAAAGTGCGGCATTACTAACCCGTGAAGCAACTACAACAAAGGCTTGGCTTTTACATCATCGGTTAGGACATCCTTCCATAGGATATCTGAAATTAATGTTTCCTAAGATGTTTTCTAGTGTGCACTCTCTTGATTGTGAAACTTGTCATTTGGCCAAGAGCCATCGTCATTCTTTTAAACTGAATAATACTCGAGTGTCTACCCCGCTTTCTCTGATTCACTCTGACGTTTGGGGTCCTGCCCCAATCAATGGGGGCCAGGGTCTCCGTTATTTTCTCCTGTTTATAGATGACTTTTCTCGTATGACTTGGGTCTACTTCTTAAAAAATAAGACTGAGGTTTTTGAAAAATTCACCCAATTCTACAGCATGGTCCAAACTCAGTATAAACAAAATATCCAAGTCTTACGGTCCGACAATGGGGGGGAATATTTAAATGCCAACATGAAATCCTTCTTTCTTGAAAAGGGGCTTATCCATCAAACTTCTTGTGCATACACACCTGAACAGAATGGGGTAGCAGAACGGAAAAATAGGTATATCCTAGAAATCACCAGGGCTCTCCTCATCGAGTCAAAAATCCCCACATCTTTTTGGCCAGAAGCTATAGCCACTGCTGTGTACCTTATGAACCGTCTTCCAACAGGTATCCTCAACTTCAAAACTCCCATCGATACTTTTATCAACCATGAAGCCATACAGAAACCAACCTATCTCACCCTTGACCCGAAAGTCTTTGGTTGTACAGTCTTTGTCCACATCCCGAAACATGACCGTACCAAATTCTCTCCTTGTGCCGTTAAATGTGTTTTTCTCGGGTATGGGGTCAATCAGAAAGGTTATCGGTGCTATGACCCTATAAATAAGCACATGTATACTACCATGAACTGTGATTTTGTTGAGGGAGAATACTACTATAGCCAATCTAGCGGTCAGGGGGAGAGCCAACCACATAGACCAATTAGCGACCCACTAAATTGGCTATACATCCCAACGGACGCAATCCATCAGCCGGAACCTATACTAGGGGAAACCGAGCAAGGGGGAGATGAGGGGAAGGAAAACAGACCTATCATTGGCACAGAACTCAACTTAAACGAGGAAACAAGCCATGCCAATGAGCTATCAAAATCCACTAGTCAGGCCGCAGAGTTTGGAGACATCACCCAACCATCAACTCCGTCTTCGAATCCTGAGGTAAACAATCTTGCTGAACTCAACATAGTTCCTTTAGAAATCACTAACACTTACAGTGAAGGCCAAGAAGGGGACAGTGAGAAGCGGTATGAACTGCCACACAGAAGTACAAGGGGGATCCCTCCCAAAAGATACTCTCCAGATTGGAAAGGAAGGAAAACAACGTATTCAATAGCAAACATAGCTCAAAGACACCTCACAGAGATGGCCAGAGCATTCGAGGTTGCCCTATATGAAGAAGAAGAAATTCCTCAGTCTTTCCAAGAAGCTGTTAAGCACAAACATTGGAGAGAAGCCATGAAAAAGGAAATTGATGCCCTGATCAAAAATGGAACGTGGGAAAAATGTAGTCTACCAGAAGGGAAGAAACCAGTCGGGTGTAGATGGGTGTTCACCATCAAAAGACGTGCAGATGGATCAATCGAGAGATATAAGGCGCGATTGGTGGCCAAAGGATATACTCAAGTGTATGGAATTGATTACGACGAGACTTTCTCCCCAGTTGCTAAACTTGACACGATCCGGGCATTATTGTCAGTTGCAGCATGTAAGGATTGGTCGCTACATCAATTTGATGTGACAAATGCATTCCTCCATGGAGAATTAGGTGAAGAAAAGGAGGTCTATATGGCAGTTCCACCTGGATTTGAGACCGAATTTGGTTACAGGCAAGTGTGCAGATTAAAGAAAACTCTTTACGACTTGAAGCAGTCCCCAAGAATCTGGTTTGGAAGATTTTGCCAAGCAATGGTCAAGCATGGGTTCAAATAGAGTCTTTCTGATCATACGCTTTTTACAAAAAAGAGAGGAGATAAGATAACTTGTCTCATCATCTATGTCGATGATATGATCATCACAGGGGATGACACAGAAGAAATCAACAACCTCAAGATCAATCTGTTTAAAGAATTTGACATGAAAGATCTCGGCCCTCTAAAATACTTCTTAGGAATTGAAGTGCTCAGGTCGAATCATGGAATATTCTTAAGACAGAGAAAATATGTCCTCGACATGTTGGCAGAAACTGGCCTCTTAGATTGCAAGCCTGCTGACACACCAATGATACCGAATCATGGGCTAAAAATTGTTGAGGGAGCTGAACCTGCAGATCGAGAGAAATATCAAAGGTTAGTAGGGAAATTACTCTATCTGTCGCACACCAGGCCAGACATTGTATATGCAGTATGAATTGTCAGCCAGTTCATGCACCAACCACAAGAAGAACACATGAACGCAGCCTTACGAATAGTAAGATACCTCAAGGGCACAACAAATTATGGAGTGTTCTTAAGAAAAGGAAAGGACCTTGAAGTAGATGGCTATACAGATGCCGATTGGGCAAGTAATCCAGTCGATAGAAAGTCAACCGGTGGATACTTTACCTTCATCGGAGGCAACCTAGTTACTTGGAGAAGTAAGAAGTAAAAGGTTGTAGCCTTATCAAGTGCTGAAGCAGAGTTCCGAGGCATCAAGAGTGGACTCATGGAGATCATATGGCTTAGGAGATTACTTACTGAGATCGGTTTTCCCCCAAACCGAAAGAGTAAGTTATTCTGTGACAATAAAGCGGCAATCAGCATATCAGAAAATCCAGTACAACATGATCGAACCAAACACGTTGAAGTCGATCGCCACTTCATTAAAGAAAAATTGGAAGGTGGAGTCATAGAATTCCCGTTTGTGCGATCCGAGGAACAATTGGCTGATATCCTAACCAAAGCAGTGAATCCCAGAATTTTTAGAGAAGTTTTGGCCAAGTTGAACATTGGAGATACCATTGCTCAACTTGAGGGGGGAGTGTCAAAAAGAAGAGAATAACGGCTAGTACCAAGTTTCCATAACTTGGTAATTGGTATTACAATAAATGAGTGAACTTTCCTAGATACATTTAATTAGTGATAGTTCCTAGTGTAATGGTGGTATTTCCTATGGTTGTAATTCCCCTATAAAAGGGAACATGTGTAACCTATTCAAAACATAACAGAAAAATACAATCAAAACCATTCTTCTATCTTTGCCACCATGTTCTACCTCCAATACAACGCCTCTCTCGATTACCATCTTTAAGAGAACATGATGAACCACGAGCATGCCGCGACGAACGCCAGCGCCGTCGCGTCTCCACAGAGGAGGTTTATTGGTGTGACCGTGAACGCGACGGTGAGGGCGAGGGCATGCAGATTATTGGCGAACTGGCGGCGCGTGATGGTCCAGGGCCACCTTCAAGAGGATACTTACTAGAATTATCCAATGTTTGGTATAAATTAACGAATTTGAAATTGAATCCAATTTCACAATTTAAATTTATATCGATAATTGAAATTTTAAATAGTTATAAATTAGATAACTTCACTGCATAATTTATAGCACATACACATACCCACATATATACACTCCACACACTATCCACAAAATACACATCCAGTGTATGTGCAACGTGTATTATGTGTATATAGTGTGTGTATTATGTATGTATGCAATGTGTGTTGTGTATGCGCATAATTTTTTAAATTGAATTTCATGTCAATAACTTTATTTTACCAAACAAAAGGATTTGGAATTTTCAATTTCATAGAATTTTAATTCCAATTCCGTGTACTAATCGGACCCTTATGAGTAGTGTTTAAGATTCTTCCATTTTTTTTTTATTTTTTGCATTTTAATTTCTATCACACCTGTGGTGGCCTTGGAATGCGTCGATCTGGGCTCCGAAGACTGGCGTCTCGGCGCCTCCGTAGTTGTCGATGCCCCAGTGGTAGACGCCAGAGCCGAGATCGGCCAGGACGTAGCCGAGGAGGGCGGCGAGGATCGGCTCGAGGTAGGTGTGGGAAGCGGCGGCGGCTTCGATGGACTTGGATAGGGAAATGAGGACGGTGGTGCATCCGCTAGCTAGTCATGCGCGGTGGGACCAGTTTGAGCGGAGGGTTGGATCGTTGGGGAGCAGCGGGCTGGCCGAGGGCTATTGGGCTGCGGTGGCGGTGGCGGAGGAGTGAATGCGGGTGGGAGGGGCGATTTGGTTGAGGATTCGAGCGTGGTTGAGAGAGGGGTGACGTTGAGGCAGAATGGCGATTGGAAATAGTGGTGGAGATGGAAAGTGCAGAAAAAGAGTATGAGTGATGGATGGGCTACTAGTTTACTAGTTTTGTGTTTTTTATTTGACATGATAATTGATGAAATGGAATTGCGAGGAAAATAATTTGTGGATTTAGTTTGAATTTGAAGGAGGTCCATGTCTTTAAGTTGATATACTAGAATGTTGTGGTGTATGTGTGGGATGCCTGGGGCTGGCTAGTAGAGTCGTGTAGAACTACTTATTAAAGAGGCACACTTGCGGGCGGCGCTGATTAACTCGGCTTGACTTTGTCTACGAGCATGAGGTGTTGATTTGATACGAATTTTAAAAAATGATTTTATAAGTATATTGGGTGATATAGTGAAATATAAATTATTTTTATATATTTTAATAATAAAATATGAATATAATGAATTAATTGAACATGGATCTTATTTAAAAATGAAAATAAACGCGTCTTCTATTGCCGACTATTTTAAAATAGCAAAATGCATCTTTTATTCGCGAACATAGAGGGTATAGTTTACATCATGTAGTGGCATAGGAAATATGACATACTCATGTAATTAATTTGACATTTTCAATATATTAAGTTGATTAGTTAGCAAAGTTAGTACAATAAGTTAGTATCTGATTTCATCCACATCATGTAATGAGATTAACCCACAAATTGTAAGTTATGTTAACTATATAAGTGAGATATTGTTTAATAATAAATGAGATTTTTAAAATAAATTATATGTGCACGTAATGCAAGAGCCATATTATGCAGTGACGGATTTAGTCTATTTGTTCCTTACCATAAATTATCAAAAAAATACTTAAATAATTTTTTGTACTACATGTTATTCTTAATTTGGTATTTAACAAAACAAAGATCTTACTAAAATGAACCACTCAAATACTGTATAAGATATTACTACAAAACGTTTGACTATCTTAATAAATTTGTGACGTAGTATTGAGAAATTTTTGCCTTGAGAAAGAAAGTTTTCAAAATTGATATATTTTTTAAATTGTTGATAGACTAAATTTTATGGGATTGTTATAATTTACCCTTAAAAAATAGGTAAATGTTTAAATTACACTTCTCGATTATACTATGTATACCAGACAAAAGTGCATCTTCGTCGTTATGATCAAGACAGCATCTCGCATATACGAATTAACATGCCTCAAATTCTGCAAATTTACATGTCAAATCCACATCCTTAATTAAAGCCGAAAAAGGGAAACATCTCTGCATCAACTATCATCTCCAAATTTCTGGAGCCATGAAGCTTCTCCTCGAGCTTATATTATCCACAGTTTTGATCGTATGCAGTCTCCACTCCCCCATAGTACAAGCCTTGAAACCGCCCATTCGCCCCACCGACGTGCTGCCGCTGCTGCCGAGGCAAATTTCATGGCCTATACTGAACAAGCTCAATAGCGCCGTGGACCTTCTGCCGTCGTTTGTGGGGGCTGCTTCCTCCACCAACAATTCAATTTTGCAGTGGAAAGGAGCTTGCTTCTATGAGAACACTGCGTGGCTGGAGTTCCATAACAACAGCGGAACTCAGTGGGGCGGCGGTACTCTCCACCTTAAGGTTAATTGCTTTTTCCTGTTTTTCGATTTTGATGTGGGAATTTTTAGGTTAGGGCAATTGGAATTGAAATTAGCCGTTTTGGGGGAATGTTTTGCCGTGATTGATTTGTATTTGATCGGTACCAAGTTAGGTTTATTTTTGTAGCTTTAGGTTTTCCGATGGGAGACTGGTCAGATTAGGCTGCTGTTACTGTTTTATTGAAATTGATTGAACAAAGCATGATAAGAACACACATTTTAGATTATTTTTGGTCATATAGCTCCAATATAGATGAGTTATCTACCCTACCAAACCGCCCTTATTGAAGAGTAGGATTAGTTAAGGCGTTGTCTCGTTGATTGCTTGCTACTTAGTTATGGTGATCATGAGGTGTGAATCAGAAGCTACTGTATATCATTAAACTACTTTTTCGCCTCATGTTAAGTTTCTATGCTCAGGTTACGAAAGCCCATAGTTGGACATGTATGGATCTTTATGTTTTTGCAACTCCATATCGCGTGACATGGGACTACTACTTTCTGTCTCGGGAGCATACACTTGACTTCAGTGAGTGGGAATCAGCAGCTGAGTATGAATACGTGAGTTGGTTTATCTCTACTTAGAAACGTGGTTAGTAGGGTATGCGATTATGCATGATTGGTTTCCTTGGGGAATTTTATAGGTCAAGCATACGGGGGTTGCAATTTTTCTGATGCAAGCGGGGATGATAGGGACGCTGCAGGCTCTATGGGAGGTGATGCCTCTGTTTGTGAACTCTGTGTGGGGTGAGAGCTCTAATGTTGCATTTCTTGAAAAGCACATGGGTGCTACCTTCGAAGCACGACCTGAACCATGGATTACCAACATTACTGTTGATGATATCCACTCTGGTGATTTCCTTGCATTGTCTAAAATTCGAGGCAGATGGGGTGGTTTTGAGACTCTAGAGAAGTGGGTAACTGGATCTTATGCTGGTCACAGTGCAGTCTGCTTGAGGGACTCGGAAGGAAACTTGTGGGTTGCAGAGTCAGGGCATGAAAATGAGGAGGTATGCCTTTGGTATAGTTAGTTAGTTACTGCAAAGCTTAGGTTACATTTGTGCTAAATAACACATTTATAGTTTTAATTGGGTCTTTAGCTTGCACTTTTGGGTGTATATTGTTCTGTGTGAGTTTTCGTTTTTTCTTTGTACATGTTATGCATATGAATTGTTTTGATTGAGTATTGAAAAAATGGCTCAGTATGTATTAAGGAGATTAACACCTTTTCTATCATTCACAAAATGATGACCAGAGTTATGAAAGCCAGAGCATATTCTTCATGCTGTATAAAAAAATTGAAGGTAAACTGTTGCTTATGCTTAATCGGAAACCCTGGTGTGTATTGAAAAAGAAATCCTTAATTTGATGCTGGTAAAGTACCTCATACATCCGTGCATGTCTCTTGTATCTGATGTCAGATATTGAGAGTTTAATGGTCTGTCGATTATTAAATTAGTTTTCCATATATATTTGCAAATAACTTATTTGTCTCCCCCTCCCCCCAAATTTCTCCAGGGAGAAGATATTATTGCTATTCTTACATGGGATGAGTGGTGGGAATATGAGCTGACTAAAGATGACGCCAATCCACACATAGCGCTTCTTCCTTTGCATCCTGATGTCCGTGCCAAGTTCAATGAGACTGCTGCGTGGGAATATGCGAAGAGCATGGCAGGGTTACCATATGGTTACCATAACTTGATTTTTAGCTGGATCGACACAATCAGTGGAAATTATCCCTCACCTCTGGATGCTAACCTGGTAGGTATTTCACTTTTTAAGTATTACAAGTAGTTATGCGAGACAATAGCAGCTCACTTTTTTTGTTTCTTCATTTCTAATTTTCTCTGTTTCCTATGTCATTTTACTATACATTTCAACTGCAGTTGATTCTCATAAATTTGTCATTATGTATGTATGATATATTCATGGAATTCATTTACTTGATCGCATTCTCAAGATATCCTTGTTCTTGGGGGAAAAATAACCCAGGAAAGCCCATAAAACTTATGAGTCCCTTGCCATTTTTTTGACCGGTGATTTTACTTGTGAATATGAGGAAATGTTTACTCTATTGGGATTACTCCTGGGTGACCTATAGCGAAGTAGTACCATGACAGAAGGGTGAAAGAACCCCGTTCGGGGAGTGGAGTAGAACATGAAACTGTAAGTTCCCAAATAGTGGGAGGGGCTATGACTGACCATGTGCATGTTGAAGAATGAGCTGGGGACTCATAGACACTTGGCATGCCTAACCAGGAATAGCTAGAAGTCTGAAAAAAAATGATTGCTTATCTTTGTTAGGCTTATAGGGAGTTCACATAGACGTATAGTTCTTGACTGCTGAAGCGGCTAGTCTGTTACTCTTAACAACAATAGTTTGTGACTTCCAGTAAACCATGTACATTCTGAAAACATGACGATATAAAGTGAGAAAAAACAAGTACCAATCAATGGTTAATGTTATCTGATGATGTTCTTTGATAACAACAAGTATCTGTGACTTCCGGTAAACCAAGTATCAATCAATGGTTTATGTTATTTGATGCTGTTGGGTGATCAAATTAATGAATCAACTGTGCTGCTGAGAGTATATTGCTTATTTGTCATCTTCTTCCCTTTTTAACTTGTTTGTTTACAGGTTGCTTCTGTTATGACTGTTTGGACTCAGATGGCTCCTGCATAAGCCGGTAGCTTGTGGACTGAAGCATTGAACAAACGTCTTGGAACTCAGGTCATATTAATTCCCATCTCGTTGATTTTACACTTGAAGTTTATGAAGCAAAGGATTATTTCATGTAAGGAAGCTGATTTGTGTATCACCATGTTGGCTTTGTTAGTGTTTTCACTTCTCAAAATTAGACATTGCTTGAACAATCTAACAATTTCCAGCAGTTCACTGAACACAAAAACATTGAGGGCCTATTTCATGTATGTGGCTTTGTTTCCCTGTGTATGCATCCGATATGAACCAAACAAATCTTTTTTTCCATTGGAAGTCTTCTGTTGACAGACAGAAAGGTTTTGTAATTACCAATTTGGGAAAATCTTTTGAGGTAGAGAGTAAGCTTGCCTTCTAGTTAAGCTCTGAGTGCAGAATATTGGTCTGATATATCCCTATCACCTTATTGCAATGTTGTAACATATTATGAAATTTTGACCTCTGCAGAACTTAACTCTCTCTGAGATTCTTGTGGAAGTCGAGAAACGTGGATCATCTTTTGGTGAACTGTTGGCAATCCCCGAACAAGACGATTGGGTTTATGTTGACGGGAAGTCAACTTCATGTGTTGCTTTTGTCTTTGAAATGTACAAGGAAGCGGGACTGTTTGGGGAACTTGCAAACTCTATTCAAGTAACTGAGTTCACGGTGAGCACACTGCATTTACTTTCGGAGTATTGATCATATTCCATATTTGTTAAACCCAACATGTTATTGATTATCTACACCTATTTTTCAGATAAAAGATGCATACTCTCTGAAGTTCTTTGACAACAATTCAAGCCGTTTGCCTAAGTGGTGCAACGATGCGGACACAGTAAAACTTCCCTATTGTCAAATCAAAGGGAAATACCGGATGGAGTTGCCTGGATACAATACCATGGAACCTTATCCTCACATGAACGAGCACTGCCCTTCATTGCCACCAAAATATTCCAGACCAGAAAGCTGCTAAGCAACTACGTTGTCCTCGTAGTTATGCAGGTTATTGTGCCTGGAATCTGGTATGTATATTCTAGTTGATACAAACCTGTATGTAAATTCTAGGTGATACAAACTGTATTCATCCTGTATATTCTAGTTAGTTCATATATAATACTCAACAAGCTTAGCATGCCTAATACTATTAATATTTACTTCTCTTTTGATCATATTTCCTTGTTTGATCCACTGTAAAAGTACCTTCATATTCTGGGATTTAAAAGTACCTTCATATTCTTTTGATCATATTTCCTTTGAGGCTTCGGTTGAAGCGTGTAAAGGGCAGATTGAGAGGGAGAGACCAAATCCCATCAACCATCTCTTGGAAATACAATACAAGTGTGTCTCTCACTGATCCTCTCTCAACACCAAACAGAAGTGAGCATATTATGTTGAATGTCAGCATCTTCATTAGTGGCATAACCTGAAATTGGCGGTTAATCGATGAGTTACACTCGGGCGAGCTCTTACCGAGTTGAGACCCGAGCAACAAAACACACACACACACAAGCTAACCAATTCATACCTTGAGATTGTTCTTCCCATGCCAATGCATACGGAGGTGCATCATCACTTCTTCCTCCCATCTTACCAATGTAATCCTTCAAGCTATCTGGCTTCAGAAAAGACGAAAGCGCGTTTCGAATCCGCTTATGATCCTCCCCGACAAGCTCCAACAGGCAGCGATCGCCTAAGACCATCCTCACCGAATCCGTCTGCTGATTGCTCAGTTTGTTCCCATCGCCAGAGAAAACAAACCTGTTTGCAGCCCGGCCGTAGATGAACAGGGTCGGTGTGCCAAAGGCTCAGCTACGAGACAGCGCCGTATCTCCGGGCTCTGCCGGCGATCCATTCGTCGGCGGTGTTGGCGCGCATGGCCCACAGGAGGCTGAGGCTCTGCCCGATGAACGGGATTCCGAAGGATCCCGGGGGTGTGTTTTTGGGTGATTTTCTTGTTGTGGAGAGGATGAGGTATATGGGGAGGAGGAGGATGAGAGGGAGGAGGAAGATAGGAAGGAGGGAGGGCATTGTGAAGTGATGGAGAAATCAATGAAGTGGTTTGGAGATGTTGTGATTATCAATATATTTGACTTAGCTTGGTATATGGTTGGTTTTTGGATTTATATCAGTTAGTGAGTTCAGAGGAATCTTGTCTTGATGTTGAATGGCATCTATTGGATTTGGTTCCCTTACAAGTGATGATGCATGGGCTTATAATATTATATAAATAGATATACATGTGTTCAATTATTGGATTGTGTAGCTCGTGATAAGCACATTGAGCACGCAAATGCGGCGTGCTCAACACTGTACAACGTTATGCGCACGACATTGAGCACGCCGGTGCGCATGCGCACTCATGTCAGGGCTCGCTTATGAAACCAACAACAAATATGTGCGTCTACTTGCATTGAGTGAGTTTTTGTCTTGTTGTTGGAATTCATCTCGACTATCAACCTAATTATCGACTTCAAGCTTGGGCAGACTCAGCAGGGGAACAAGGAATACATTTACACCACAAAATTTCTGCTAATATTATACCGAGATCCTGTTTTTATAAAATAATAAATATAAACGGTCTAGTAGTAGAAACCTACTACTATAAATTTAAATAAACGTCTTTTAGTGCAATTTTAAATGAAGGTTTTGCTCAAATAAGCCAAAAGATCAAATTTTAGTAACTATAACACGCTCTTCAAAAACTAAAGTAGCACTACAAATTAATCCACTTTTTACCTACAGTGAAGTTTTATCTAGAAAAAAAAATAGAAACAAAATTTTAATTGAAGGATGGAATAGAGGAAAGAAAATTTCTTACAAGAGAAGAACAATGATGAGTCAGATTTTGAAGCTCTAAGTCTTTGCAATCAGTTATCGCATGCTAAATAAAAATTCCTAGATTCGACGTTGATCCGTTTGTGTGAGACTCAGTGGTCGGGAAAAATTTGATGGTCCTTCCATACCAAGTGGCGTGAAGATTTGGTATACCTCACCAATAATTCCTTGACAAATAGATATAAAAAATGGTCTACATGCCACATCTATTTAACATCAATTCACTAATATAACGGTTTCATTAATCAATTTATGAAAAGTAGTATAATACTATTAAATATGGAATTATCATACCATAGAATTAGAATGAAATATACTCCAATATCTCTCTTATAAAATAAAAATATTCGTATGTCTATTCAATTTTCATTCGGTGTTTTCATACAATATAGATAAGAAATTATTTTCAATTCTCCATCCCTTTTGAATTCCATGGGTAAGTTTTCCTCCAAAGCTTTTTATAAAATATATATGTATGTGTTTGTTTGACAACATAGACAGTGGAATATGTTATTATTTGTAACTTTTAATATATTATTTAAAATACTCTTTGTTTTTTATTTTATGATTGAAGTTCTTCTTTTACTAATAAGTTCATTTTAATTGCATGAAGATAAGATAGTGAATCCTCATATTAAATTTTATTAATAATTTTTAACATAATAATAATTGAAAGCTATATAAAATATAAGTTATAGTCATAAATTTTATTTTTATAAATTTTATGTATATGTATGAATATAAAATAAAGAAAAAAACTCTTACCCATCAATCTCAAAATAATACTACTATCAAACAATTATAATAATTATAATAGTATAATATTTTTTCTTGACGTGAAAGAATATAATACTATGATTACCTTTTTATGAGTGAAATATTACAATTATATTATGAAGTTAATATACATATATATTGTATTATATATATATTGTATTATATGGCATTGCCAATTCTAAGGTATGATAATTCTTATTAAATAGTATTATGCTATTTTTCATAAATTAATTAATGGAACTGTGAGTTGATGTTAAATAGACGTGACATGTGGGTCCTTTTTGTGTCCATTTGTTAAGAAATTATTGGTGAGGTATACTAAATCATCATGCCATTTGATATGAAAGGACCATCAAATTTTTGATGCGAAGTAACATTGTAATTGTAAGTACATAACGTGAGAGTGTTACTTTCCCTTTTATTTTTTATTTTTTATTTTTTGGAGAACTTTCCTTTTTTTCTTTAGTTGTAAATAGGGATGTCAATCGGGCCAGCCCACCAGGTTTCGGGCTAACCCTATTCGGGTTGCGGGTCAATCGGGTGCGGATTAATCAGGTTGCTACCGATAAAATTAACATGCGATCAATCCAATAAATAATGGTGAAAATTAGTTATATTTATAAAATGTAAAATATTTAATTATGATAAATTTGAGATATATGAGTAAACTCAAATATTAACATGATCAAATACTAATATTTGAGATTTATGCAACATAAAACATAAACATCAAGAAATTTTAAAGCATGTTTAGAAATTTAAATATATTTTTTTAGTGAATTTGAAGTTTCTAATTCATTTATCTATTATTATATTAATAAAAACTTAATATATAAAATGGAAAGTTATTTTTTCAGTAATCTGTATTATAAAATAATCAATGAAGTGTCGAATTAGAGTCAAATAAATAGAACAATATAAATTTTATCGGGTTTCCGGGCCAGCCCATCGGGTTTTCGGGTCTGGCCCTAACGGGTTGCGGGTTAATCGGGTGCGGGCTAATAGGGCTGTAATTTTATCGGGCTGGAAATTTTCAGCCCTAACCCTATAAATTTGGCAGGCTATTCGGGTCAACCCACGGGTTGCGGGCTAAATTGACATCCCTAGTTGTAAAGTAAAGCCCACGCCAAATTTAATCCTCTTATCTTATTATGCAGTCTCTTTTCTATTGTACGATTTTAGGAAATTAACAATTAATACAACAATAAAATAGACTAAATTATTAATTGTGTGGCCATGGAATATATGAATGGAAAACCCATTCTTAAATCTGGCAAAATATATTAATGTAAACAATGTCTTAACTGCAAAACTTCCATATATATACTCCATTTGCATGGAGTATATGGCATCTCTATCTTTCAATTCTGAAATATAAACAACGAATCTAATTACGAAAATGGCTTCTATCTATCAATCCATTTGCATTCTGTTGATTCTTACTTTTGCCTCAGGTAAATTATTTAGTTAGCCACATTTTCAACATATTATACAATATTAGGTTTCTAAATTACCAATCAGTTTTAATCTATGGTTTGAGGGGTATTTTAATCTTGTTTATATTTTCTTCTAAATAGTATTTGTGTCTAATCCTGTATCCAATGGCACCAAGTTTCAAAAGACAAAACATTTTTATTTGTATACTATTGTCGCATTTTAATTTGGTATTTTGTATAATCGTTGTGCAAAAACATCTATAATTAAATTACAACGAAACATAAGAAAATTATTGTTTCAAAATTCAAAATACATGTTTTGATCTTCAAGTTCTCTCTTTTACTCATAATACTACCTGTTATAGTATTATTACCAAATGACTAATGAGGTGCACAAGCATAATTTTTTAGTTCTTATAGTATATTTAATTGTATATTGTGAGAAAAATAGATATTATTTTGGCAGTTGAGGTGGGAAGAGCAGAAAAATGTTTAACCGGATTCGGCGAATGTGGAGAAAAAATATGTTGTGGTGGAGGAGTTTGCGGCGACGATTGTTGTCAAATTAAGTGTGTATCAAAATATGTCGAAGGCAAGTCAAGTTGTTCTGGAAATATTGGCCCAAGACTCTGTATTTGCGAACATGATTGTTAATTTGATGTTTTCTTACTACTCATATGTAATAAAAGACTTACTTTTCAATTCCTATTTTTATATGCGGATAATAGCCATTTAAATCATGAAATTTGATCAAAATTCTGATTTATTCCATAACTTTGAAATTGAACGAAATTTTCAATTTTTCTTAATTGTCTCATTCATGCACAAATCGAGGTCTTTTGATGATGTTAAAAACGATAATCTATCAATAAAATAACAAGAGAAATAATAAAATAAATGAATAAAAAAGAAAAATATGTATGTTAATGAAACACGTCATTTTGAATATCGTTAAAAGACAATATTTTGTGCATTAATAGGACAACTGAGAAAAATTGAAAATTCATAATTTAATATTCTAATTTCAAAGTTCATGAAATAGATAAGAATTTGACAAAACTTCGTGATTTAAAATTTTAAATGACTATTAACCTTTTGAGATTCATGAAGTAAATAGATGCAAAGCCAAGCAAGGACACAAATTCCTATTTATATCATGTTTCAAATTTTCAATAATTATTTTTCATTAACTATATTAGAGCATCCACTATAGGAGAGAATGGGGCGGACGAAAATTTAGGGCGAGGGTGGGGCGGTAGAGGCATCGCCTCCTACGGGGCGATCGCGGGGCGACGGTGGGGGCGGCGGGGCGAAATGGGGCGATGGGTGGGGCGGTCTATAGTGGGGCGACGGGCTATGCACGTCCGCCCCCTTTGATTTATTTTTATTTTTTAATTTTTTCGAAAATTACATATATAAATACTCCTCCTCCACCATCCATTTTTACACACTTTCACACACTTCATTTTCACACATCACTATCTACACTTTCACTCTAAAAAAATGCACGGTGGAGACGACGAATCCCCCAGCTCGCACGAATCGGGATATGGCGGCAATCCTTCCCAGCCGTCGGGATATGGCGGCTTTCTGTCTCAGCCATGGAGTTGGAATCAACCTCCCCCGGCATGGGCATCGAGTCCAACGGCAGCGGCAGCGGCTCGCAATCGTTCGACCTGAACGAAGAGCAAGCCACAGAGCCCTCCGCTACACACTCTAGGCACACCCGCCCTCCGGGACAACGTGCCTCTATCAGACGCGCTAGAGAAGCCGGCGGTTCCTCCCGTCGATCGTCGGCGGCTTCTGGATCGCGCGCCCCGCAGCCCGCGTCTATACCGCCTTCAAGGGCCCCTTTTGCCAGCACGGTCTTGAAGGATACCGTATATGTGCAGGTGGCGCACGAATTGAATGATGCCTGCAGTAAATACGAGACGGCAACCGACCCGTACATCAAGAATATATACTCCGACCTCATACGTCGGATCCAGCGCCGTCTGCGCTTGGCTGATGAGGGTCCTGGGGCAGCGGATGCCGGCGGCAACGAGGGCGACGTTGAAGGCGATGGAGAAGGCGACGGAGATGAGGAAGAGGAATCGGACGACGCCACCGATTAGACGGTGGCGGCGTTTTTATTTGTATTTTTTTTTACATTCGTTGTATAATTTTACCTTTGTCAATACAGCGAATATTCGGTCTCAATTACCTCGTTTTGTAAATATTTCAGTTCAGCGGATTTAAAAACGAAACGAAAAAATTAAAATAAAAATTGATTATAAAATTTTGGGGCTACTGGAAGTGTCCGCCTATAGTGAGGCAGTGGAGGAAAAAATTAGGGTTATGGACAAAAAAGTGGGGCTGTGGACAAAAAAAGTGGGGCGGGGCGATTGAAGCATCCGCCTATAGTGGATGCTCTTAAGAGGTACTCTTAACGTCCGCCCCGTGCAGATCCAATCATGTACTCATCGTTATATTTATTTACTTATTTTTATTCACTATTGAATTTAATTAAGAATTAAATCAGTCTATAGATTGTATAAATTCGATGGAAATCAAAGACAAAATTTAGAAAGAGAGGATAAAAACTCTTATACGTGATCCCAGTGCAGTGCATGCATAGTAATTTGTTAAAAGCTGTAAAGTAATGGAGTAGTATTATTAATTAATTACTTAGAGAAATTGTAAAATCAGCTAATTAAGTTATAACATTTTTAAATTTCTTAATTGTCTCGCTACAATTGATGTCATTTTTATTTAGACCATCCACAATAGGAATAGTCCAGCAATAGCCCAGCCACATCATCAGCACTAAAAATCCTCTTGCCACATCATCAAAACAAGCAAATAGCCCAGCAATAGCCCAGCCATAGCCTAGCCACATACTATCCACATCACTATTAACAAATATATACAAAATGAAATAATTAACAATCACACAATATACGGAATTAAATTTACGACACAAAAACAAGAAAATTCACTAATATTAATAAAATTTAAAAAGTACATTACATAATTAAGCAAAACTAACGGCGGTCAATCCTCCGCGCCCATAACTCTTCAATTAAATCCTTTTGGAGTCAAATATGAGCCGTCGTTTGGCGCATGTCGGCATGTGCTTGTAGGAGGCCGGCTTCATCGTGAGGTACCCCACTCCGTACGTTGGGGGCGGCCACGCCGTGGCTTGGACCGACTTCATTATCGTCGTTGACCCAATTGGTCAGATCGCCACCTTCATCTTCGACAATCATGTTGTGCATGATAATACAGGCGTACATTATATCAGCAATGCATTGGACATTCCACAAACGCGTTGGACCCTTAATTGCCGCCCATCGAGACTGGAGCACCCCAAATGAGCGCTCCACGTCCTTGCGTGCCGACTCCTACCGTGCCGCAAAGTAGGCCTTCATCTCATCTCCTGAGCATCGGATCGTCTTCACAAAGACGGGCCACCTAGGGTATATCCCATCCGCCAAGTAGTAGCCCATATCATGTTGGTTGCCGTTGGCGACAAAACTGATGGCCGGACCGACGCCCTGGCACTGCTCGTTGAAAAGTGGCGACGAGTTGAGGACGTTGAGGTCGTTGTTCGAACCAGCTATCCCAAAATACGCGTGCCAAATCCAAAGCCGGTAATCAGCTACGGCCACCAGGATCATCGTGGGATTCTTTCCCTTGTAGCCGGGCGTGTAGAACCCCTTCCAGGCTGCGGGACAGTTCTTCCACTCCCAATGCATACAATCTATGCTGCCTAACATACCCGGGAACCCATGCTGACTCCCGTGCATCCGCAACAGATCTTGGCAGTCTTCGGGGGTAGGCGTTCGGAGATACTGATCACCGAATACTTCTATCACTCCCAGACATAAATTCTTCAGACATTGCAGGGCAGTCGTCTCACCGATGTGGAGATACTCGTCCCACATGTCTGCCGCGCCTCCGTAGGCCAACTGCCGGATTGCCGCAGTGCACTTTTGAATAGGTGTGTGGCCGGGTCTGCCAGCCGCATCGTGCCTGAAGCGGAAATACAGATATCGAGACTCCAATGCGTTGACAATACGCATAAACAGGTCCCTGCTCATCCTAAAACGACGCCTGAAAAGGTTGGCGTTGAACCGAGGCTCCTGTGCGAAGTAGTCTTCGTATAGGCGCTGATGTGCAGCTACGTGATCCCGATCAATCACACTGCGGCGGTGGACCACTGGGGGAGGTCGAGGTATCGCCGGCTACAAGGCCCTTTCCATCCATTGGTCTATCGCGTTGGTCGTATAGGCGTCCAACGCTTCGGCCATTCGACGTTCGTGCTCCTCAGCATCCCCCCCGCTACCACCACTACCACCACCCGCGTTACTCATTTCGCGTTGTTGCTCTTGTACAGAAATTAAAATAGAGAGAGTACTCTTTAAAACAAGTGGTGCGAATGAAAATGACGAGCAAAGCGCGTATATATAGTGTTTCGAAAAAAAAATTAATTTTCGCGCTAGGCGGTGCGCTGGGCGATCCGGGCGCTGCAATAGCGCCGAGCGGATCGCCCAGTGCACCGCCCAGCGCTGCGCGGTTTCTCTCTCCAATCGCCCGCTGGGCGACTGTAATAGACCGCCCAGCGAACCGCCCAGCGCCGGCGCTCGGCTGGGCGGCATTGTGGATGGTCTTATATCTTATAACTTATGTATAAATTTAGCATTGTTCAATATTATACTGATTGATTTCTAGATAATTAGTACTCCCTCCGTCCCGCACTACTCGCACTTATTTCCTTTTGGGCGTCCCAAGTTACTTGCACTCTTTCCATTTTTAGTAAAAAATTTCACCTACAGCCGTCATTTTTGACTTTCCTATACACTCATTCCTTAATCTCTGAGCCGAAAAGAAAATGAGCGAGTAGCCCGGGACGGAGGGAGTACTAGCTGACTGCTCAGCTGTCCATCGCAATAGGGAGCCGCGGTGCCACCTTGGAGTCGGCAGCCGCCCGGGCTCCCTTGTCGCGTGGACTCTCTAATAACCTTTTAAGAAATGAATCTTATTGGGGCCAGGGCCCAATAAACATGCACAAAGTACTATTTTCAAATTTAAAATTTTTGTTCACTATAATTATGGAGTATGGACTACTAAGCATTTTCATTTCACTTGAACACTTAATTTGGGGGAAATTCGGTAACTCACTCTTCTCTGCAACATGTTGAAGCTGTTTTCATGGCGTCGAGCAATCCATCCATCTCCTTCCTCATCCACTCGCCTCCCCGCCATATTCCGATTCCTCAGCCACTCTCCGCCATCGGCAGCGGCAGCATTAGAAGAAATTCACGACCCTCCATTTTCCTCAGAAACACTCCATAACAGAACAAAAATCAAACCCGCAAAGAAGAAAGACAAGCAACCAAATGTTAATGATAATAATAGCAACAGCGTTGAGAAACCCCCTGAGCTGCCCTTCGATTTCATGTACTCTTACTCGGAGATCAGCCCCGGCGTTGAGCCAATTGGTTTCCGCGAACCCCCCAAATTCTCCCCTTTCGGACCAGGCCGGCTCGACCGGAATTGGACCGGGACCACCGCCCCGGCTACGGTGAAGCCGGATTTGGAGAAGCTGGCGAAGGAGCGCCAGAAGGTTCTTGGAGATCCGATTTCCGATGAGGAGGTTGCTGAGCTCGTTGAGAAGTATCGCCACAGCAATTGCTCCCGCCAAATCAATTTGGGTAAGTTTTGAAATTCTGTTGTATTTGCTTGTTATGATTAAGCATTTGTATTCTCATTGCTAGGATTTCTCCAATTATATGTATATGAATCAACTCAAATGATAAAAATTATTTAGGGCTTTTTCCGTTGATTGAAATATCTTGCTACATCTGAACTCGATTATAACTGAATAATTAAATATGTTTGCTTTCCTTGATGAATTGATTGATTTGGATCCCAATGTGATGATAGGGAGAGGAGGTGTTACACATAACACACTGGAAGATATACACAGCCACTGGAAAAGGGCTGAGGCTGTGAGAATAAAGTGCTTGGGGGTGCCGACTCTCGACATGGACAACATCTGTTTCCATCTCGAGGTTTAAAACCTTCACAACTTTGACACATGTACGAGCTTCCTCTCGTTTTTATAAGCTAACCAGTGTTGCAGTGCTTTTGCAGGACAAGACCGGGGGGAAGATTATATACCGTCACTTGAATATCCTCCTCCTGTATCGTGGGCATAACTATGACCTCAGAAAACGGCCGCAGATTCCACTTATGTTATGGAAGCCTCTCGCGCCAATATATCCCAAGCTAGTGAAGAATGTAGCTGATGGCCTGACGTTTGAAGAAACTAAGGAGAAGCGAAACAGAGGGCTTAATTCTCCTCCTATTATGAAACTTAGTAAACTACTTGTATAACTCTGAGATTCTGAGATTTTTAGCAAATCAGATACTTACATTGCGTCCTATGTCACATTGCAGCTAGGAATGGTGTGTATGTGAACGTCGTGGAGAAAGTGAGGACAGCATTTGAGTCCAATGATGTTGTGAGATTAGACTGCACTCATGTGGGCTCAAGTGATTGCAAGAAAATTGGTGTCAAACTAAGAGTACGAAAACTGATTATTATTATTATTAAGTTAATGCCTAGATTGTGAAGGAAGTTATGAACCCTTGTTTTTCCTTCGCTTGTTTAGGATCTGGTTCCGTGTGTCCCTATCTTGTTCAAAGACGAACAGATTATACTCTGGAAGGGCAAAAAAGAAGGCGAGTGAGATCTTTGCAGCTTTTTCATCAAAGAGGGCTCAATGGAACACTTGGATGAAGGCACATTAACGGTGGGCGGTTACAACTAGAGAGAATGAGGTATTGGTTGAGTCTATGGTAGAAATTATGTTTAGACTCTTGTTTGTTTGTCGCCATGCGAAGTCAGTATGAGGATAGATATATTGCATTTCATGTATAGAATTTCATAGTATTTGTATTGGAATCCATGGAAAAAATACACATTAGAAGTCCAATGAGAGAAGAACATATATCTTCATGCCTTAGTCTCTGAAAATTGTAAACAGATAAATGATCATGTCTGTGGTAACTGACATAACCAAGAATTAGAAAAAGGATCTCTGAGGCACATATTCTAGTTGAGAATCCAAAATTAAAATCATGACTTTATGAAACAAATGGTTTGTAGAATTGGTTGAACAATCATCAGTTTCATGGCGCCAAGAGTAGTTTTCTGAGTTCTTTTTTCTTTTTAGCCAGGCACCCTGAACTCGATAGTGAATTTATCCAGACTTTGTCTGCTGCCACAGGTTGATCGTTGTCGTTCCTGTGCCAGCCCCAAAGTGCGTGAGTTATATTCACGACGTTGAAAACACCATGACCGAAACTTGCTTCGCGAAAGGCAGACCACTCAGGCTGCTCCTTGTACTTGCTAGCTAATCCTTCTCGGTTCCCACCATCTCCAATTGTAATGTGTACAAATCCACAAGGATCAGATTTGCCATTGAAGACACGTTTCTGTTTTTTTGTAGTAAAATAGTTCAGCTGAAACTCAAAGGTTGAATAAAGATAGAAGAAACAAACCATACCGTGCGTTCATAGGCATGAACATGACCAGTTAAAACGATGTCCACGGAAGCCGCGTGCAGCAAGGGCTCCATTGCTGCCATCATGCCGTCACCTTCACCTTGATGAGCCGTGTTGCTGTTATACCACGGCACGTGGAGTACCGCGACGATCCACGGTGTATTTCCACGATTCACCTTCGCAAGATCGCCCTACCATCACCAAAAGAAGAAGTGAATACTATTATAAATTTTGTATGTGCGTGTGTTGGTCTAATGATAGTGCCGTTTATGTATAAGGCCAAAATTTTCAAGTTCAATTCTGCTATCAAACGAACATATATGTAGTCATACCTTGAGCCACTTATACTGATCGGAGTTCACATCGTAATCTGTATAGGAACCAAGCATTAGAACATGAACTCTGGCTACGTCGAATGAATAAAACAGATTCGACCCGGAACCGCTCTCTTGATACGGCATCTTCCACCGCGCATTATAGGCGATGAAGCCACGTTTGAGTATCGGTATATGCTCAACGTCATGGTTGCCTTGTGTGACCATCCACGGCCTTGCACTTGCCTGTGGCTGCACCAGTTGTCCGAACGAGTCCCATCCGGGCTGCAGGTAGTCGGCGTAGGAAAGGTCACCCGGGAGCAAGAGAAGGTCGTGTTGGGACTTCGCAGTGTGGTCCAGAGTCGTCTTTGTCCATCCGGTCTGACCTAGATCTCCCGTGACAGCGAAGGTCACGGGAAACTTAGACGGCGGGGTTCGGAGCTGGAACTCCGGACCAACCCCGCTGCATTTGTAGAAGTAGGTGGTGCTGTCGCGGAGTGGTCCGATGACTGTGTGGTGGATCGTGCCGGATCTGTAGGTTAGGTAACGGTAGCTTGTGCTCTCTCCTTGAGCTGTGAAGGGGTAGGTGTTGGGCGACGTCCCGTAGACGACGAGGCTTGGAGCGTTCTCGTCGGGTGTGATCCATGAGATCCTCATGTGGTTAGCTCCGGCCAAGGAGATATGGACCTAAATTCATGTAAATCAATAAAATAATACTCATTCCGTCCACGAAAAATAGTCTCATTTTGCCATTTTGGGATGTCCAAAAAAAATAGTCTCATTATAAAAATGGAAAGTTTCTCCCTCATACTTTTTCCACTTTTTCTCCTCTCTCATACTTTACCTATTTTTTCTCCTCATCTCTCTTATTTTACCTACTTTTTTTTATCTCTATCTTCTCATTAAAATTGTGGACTAGTATTTTTTTATGGACACGAGAGTACTTCATCTGTCTCACTAGATTATCACATTTTATGGATAATAAAAAAGTATAGATGATTTATACAATTACTTCTTAAATGGAATATGGATTTGAAATGAGACAATTAAGAAAGAAAAATGAAATACGGAGTACTTATGGGATGACGAGAATAGTTTTTTAAGAGATTCTTAAATTTATGGTCCCATGATCCCATCAGCCTCATAAATTAATAATCTCCTATAATTAAAAAATAATAATTAAGAAAATTTAGTAAAATATTAATCTTCTTGTTGTTTGTCTTTTACCGTAACTTAAATCAAAATAAATTTCTATCTTGATTCGTTAATTTGCTAGTTCTTTCACCGGTATGAAACATTGAAATTACGAGTCTTATATTCAAATAAAACACATCTAATTTCGCAATACACAAATGTATATTAATAAGTCAAATACTAGTACTATGGTAAATTTTAAGAAAAGAGACATTAAATTTCACGAAACATAATAAACAAAACATATGGGTCGGGTCCTTAAAGAAAGCAAAAATAGGCATTCTAAAAAAAAAGCTCTATTTTCTAAATTCGAATTGGATATTAATACAAAAATATGTACGAAACGTACAACTTTAATCCATAACCTGTTTTAGATATATTTTTCCAAGTTTTTTCAGAGCATCAAGGCTTTTCCATAGCTAAATTGATGGTTGATGGATGTAGGATGTTGAAACACAAAAGTTAAAAGTTTTTCAATAAATTTTGTTACACTATCTCAAACCATTTACACTAAACTCAAACTCATATTAACGTAAATGTCACATCAAATATGACTTTCCTCCAACCATTTACAATAAACTCGGACTTTAAAGAATATTCTCTATATCATGTCTTTTATGTCTTTTAGTAACTCACAAAATTTGAAATAGTTTTTGGTTTTAGTTTAATGTAAATCTAAAAATAGGTACAATATTTTTTACTCAAAAATCAAAAATAAAATTGATTTGGAGTACCATTAAAGCTAATTATCAATCTAATTTTAGGTTTTAGTGTAGTATTGGAGATGGTATAGTTAGACAAGACAGTAACAAAGTTTTGTCAAAGTGTTCACATTAACAAATGGCTCAACCACATTCCTTCCTACTATCACCCATTTTTCACAGCTTTTTACAGCTATCATATTTCATTCATTTAGTAATATGATAAAAAAAAAAAATCATTAAACGCAAGCCAAATTTTGCAGAGCATTTTCATAAACAAGAATGAAAGTGATGAGTTACCTGCTGAGGAATAGAAGGTGGCAGCGAGCTCAACGAGGAATTAAGTATTGGGCGCGGCGGCGGTCGAACATAATCAGCCACCGCGGCGAACGGCAGCGCTGCTGCTACTACGGCCATGATGAGAAATAGTTTTGAAGCCATTATCGATATGATATGATTTATTTTTTTTGCTGATGTAGTTTATATAGGCTTATTTAAGTGTAACAGATTAATTGAATTAAACCTATATATATTTTCCTTAGATTCCACTTTATCCAATTGGAAATTTGTTATAATAAGGTCCTCGTGATTTTGGCTACATGCATAGTGACATGAGTGAATTGGTAGGCCATTTATTGACTTCCTATTGCCATTTTCATATTAGAGTTTCCACACAGGTGCATGATTAATTTGTTACACAATTGATTAGTAGTAGCACAAGAGTTATTTTCACATTAATTATTAATTCACCAACAGATACGAGGACGTCTTATTTGGAATACTGCATTGTATTCGTACAAGGCAAATTAATATACATACGTACTAAATTAGTGTATTTGCACTAGTTAAGATTCTTTGAATTTATTAATGTTTTCTAAAATTAAATGTTTTCTTTAATGTTTTCCTCTGAATTATAACATAAAATAGTTTATAAATGTAGAGATTGGGTGTCACAGAGATTTTAAGAGATTCTAAAGTAAAGTTAAACTGTATTAATTAGAATACTAATTAGGGGAGAAGAGATAATTGAATTTACTAATGATAATTTATTCTTTTTAAAGGAAACGTGGCATATTTGTTTGAATAGACTAAAAGAGTAACACGGAGAAATATTCCGTGAACAAAATTTTAATATCATGGATCTTTCCTGGATTATATGAATGGGTAATCACATTTGAGGTCATATTCACTATTTTGGGATACTAAAGCAATAGATAAAATATAGTTCAATATATTAATTGGATTCCTAATAAGGAGAGAAGAGACAGTTGAATTGATTAATGATAATTTACTCTTTTTTATAATGCATAATGTGACATTTGTTGGAAATATACCTACCAAAATGTGCATGTTTGGCTGGCATGTTGTTAAATTAGTACAAGATAATTAATTAAGATTGACTTTAAGATAGGGATATAATATTTCACTCTTTTGGGCCGTTAAATAATCCACACTTAAAAGCTAATTCGCTCCGGGTCTCAGCGGGCTGAGATGGGCTTTGATGGCCTTACATGACCTTATTTTATCTACCAAAATAATTCATATAACTTATATATCTTGGTTTTATCTAGGCTATCATAGAAGCATTATTGAACAAAATTTTAATATCATGGATCATTCATAGAGATATGGGTAGGTGACATTAGAGGTTATATTTACTATTTTGGGATAATTTTTTAGCCTTTTTTCACTTTTTGGTCATGAACGGCAAATTGTCTATTAATATTTCCATTTATATGTGTCATTTGGAGGGATACTACTAGTAATTGAGTACATTCTTTGTAATTTTTATTTAAATCAATTTTTACTTTACATATTCTTTTGTTTTCTTATTTTATTTTCAGTTTTCTTTCTTCTGTATTCTTATTCTTTCCCCAACAATATGAATTTAAAATCAAATTAATTTTGAAAATAAAAAATATCAAAATGTGGTGACTGTGTGTTGATTTAGCATTGAGGTACACTTCAAAATTAATCATCGCTTAAAAAATTGTTAGTATTTTATTGGTTTAGCATAGGAGTGGATAGGGGTACTTAATCGGTTCTCCAATTCTCAGTTAATCACCGGAACCGGCCGGTTATTGAGGAACTAGGAACCGGTCCTCAGGAACGTCACGTAAGTGAAACGGGTAAGTGGGCTGCACCGATAACTTGGGCCAACTTAATTCTCACTTGGGCTCACAAATAACTCAGCCCAACATGATTTGGTCCATTATTCAACAAATTTGAATAAAATCACTATTTAGTTTAATATTTACAACAAAATATGTTTGAATTTTATGTAAATATTAGAGATTCCATTAAAAAATAAGTTTTGATTGATTCTTGATATGAAGTTCGTTTGTGATTGTTGGCGGCTTGGATGTGTGTTGGTATGTAATCGGCCGTTTCAGTTATTAGCCAAACCGTTTAATCGGTTAATCAGTTAAGCTTAGACCTTAATCATAGCCGAACTTGTTAAAACTATTAAATCTTGTCCCACGTCGACTTGGTGATGTTCCTATCTCATCTATATAAAAATGGATACCCCTCCTCCTCATAAGGCATTTTAAGGGGTGAGTGACTCATTTATAATATGGTATCCGAGCGGGCTCAAGTCGATGATGAATTTATCTATTTATCTCTTCTCTTGCTCCCTTTTAAGGGGTGAGTGGCTCATTTCTAATATGGTATCGGAGCGGACCCAAGTTGATGATGGATTTATTTCTTTATTTCTTCTCTTACCTACCCACATGATGGAAGTCCGATGTGTCATTCCGGCCCATACATGAGAGGGCGTGTTAAAACTATTAAATCTGGTCTCACATCAATCTGGTGATGTTCTTATCTCATTTATATAAAAATGGATAACCCTCCGATGTGTCATTTCAGCCCATACATAAGGGAGCGTGTTAAAATTATTAAATCTTGTCCCACATATCTTATCTATATAAAAAAAAGGATAACCCTCCCATTTATAACCCCTTTTAAGGGGTGAGTGGTTCGATAATCAATCGGTTAGCTTATTGATTGATTGATTAATTAAAACGGAGTCCAAAATGCAAATAAAGTGTCAGGGTAACGACTTTTTTTCTTAATTTTATCTTATCTTGGATCTAGTTAACCAAACACTAGAAAACACAGGCCAGGGAAAAAAATTACAATCCAAATTCACTAAAGCTTTTTTAAGAGTGTGCAAAATATTTAAAATCCAAAAGATTGATTCGAACTAAATCAAAAGTTATAATTGAGTTTGGATTTTTTGGATGATCAAATCGGATCAAAACTTTTAACAATTCCAGATGTTCGCATTAGATTGTATCAAAAATTTTAAAACTTTTGGATGTTTGAATGGGATCGAATATTTTAAAATCTAAAATAATTTAATATATATTTGTATAATACATAATTAATTTTAAACACAGATAAAAAAAACAACTCATTATAAGAGAACAAAGGTCATTTTTACCTCATTTTTAGTTTTTTAAAAGAAATTCAGATTTAAAAATGGCATATGTATTCTCTAATAATAGTTTAGATAGTATTTTTTTGTTATACGTTTTGCATTTAAGGGGATGTTCTGCCTTTAACGCGAAATAATAAAAAATATCAATTATAAACCTAACAAATAGTCGTATAAAATATTTGAACAATTCTAATGGTATTTGGTAGTATTAGATTTTTGAATTTTGATGTTAGGTTTTTAAATTTTTCTTGATGTTTATTATTGGATTTTAAGATTTTTATACTGCAATTTTGAATTTATCAGATCAAATCAAATTTCACCAGACAATTCAGATCAGACAAAATTTGTAATTGTGACTCCTAAATAACATAGTACTACAAAGATTTGGCCTGAATATATGGCAACGTTTCTGAACTACTCCCTTTGTATAAAAAAAATAAAAACATTTGAAACGGTACGAGTTTTAATACACAATTGTTAAAGTAAGTAAGAATAATTGGTAAAGTAAGATAAAGAAAAGAAAATTGAGTAAAGTAAGAGAGAAAGAAAAAAATGTAGTGAAGATAGAGTTAGTAGATTGAAATAGAAAGATTCTAAAGTTTCTATTTTTAATGAACAACCTAAAATGATAATAGTTGCTATTTTTAAATCGTTGGTTCGAAATTAACCTAGTTTACCAAATATTTATTGTAAAAAAATTGGAAAATAGAAAAAAATAAATAGTAAAAGCTATAAACAGGAAAAAAAAAGAAGAAGGTATAAAAGCTTAAAGCAGAAATTGCCAGCAGTCTCTATTACACAGCAAATTCCAAATCAAAGAAAGCTACCGCAGCTGCAACTCTCTCAGATCTCCTCACTGCCATCATTCAAACACACTCTCTCATCACTGCTCCTAATAATCAATCCACAATCAATTAATCAATTAATCCATTCGTGTAGAATGGCCTGCAGAAAGAGGAATTTAAGAGAGGAAGGAAAAATCAGAAATGACGCGGCGGCGGCGGCGGCGCTCGGGGATGCCTTGCTGTTTACGACGATGTGCATCATTGGGATGTCGGTTGACGTCCACGCCAGAGACGGTTCTGTTTATTCTGGAATCTTCCACACCGCCTCTGTCGACAATGACTATGGTATGCTTTTTCACAATGTTGAATTTTCATGAATTTTCGAAAATTCCTATTTAGAGGCGAGGAATTGTACCTGTTTACTGTTTATTGATTGATAATTTTGGTGTATGAACTTTGATTCAATCTCACTAGCTCGGTTTCCTGTTTTATTTATTGCATGCTTGTCATCTTTGGGGGGAAAGAAATAATCAATTTTTGGATTTCGACTCGCCTGTGATTTAAGTGGAATTGCTTAGTTTTTATGAAAATGTGTTCTATTTATGTGTTAATGTCTCTCTTTTGTTTAATTGATTGAGTTGTGGTTGTTTTAGCAATTGTGTTGAAGAAAGCAAGGATGATCAAGAAGGGTAGACTAGAGGGCAATGTATTTAATGGAACAGTCGTAGAAACGCTAGTAGTTCAGTTTGAAGATCTTGTCCAAATTGTTGCAAAGGCAGGTTGCTTGTGCGTTTCTATATTCTGGAGTTTTGTGCTTACGTTATGAGAAGAACTTCAGATACTAATAAATGTTCGCTGATTTCCAGGGAGTTGTACTTCCTTCTGATGGAATGAAAGGACATATTGGGGGGGAGGACATCGAGGCTTCTACAGGCTATACCGAATGCTTGGAAATGGATGCAGAAGTGGTAAAAACAAATCAGTCAAAAGCGAATCATGAGGACTCAAACCCCGACACTGTTTTTGATGATGGAAGGTAGACACTCCAGCTTTATTGTGCTCTGTTGGCAATCTACATTTTCTGTTTCTGCTGTTTTTGATGATATCGCTAAATGTTATAGTCTTGATGCTCCTAGTTCCAACTTTAGTATTAAGTAGATATTGACATGTTTAACTAAATAAGAGCAGCCTTAGATATTTTTCTTGAACTTTCATGGTTCTTGTGTTCCCCAGTACTATTTTCCTTACTTTCTCTTCAATTATGTAGTAGTTTCTATACATTTTTTATTTCCTTTTCCATTTTGTTATTTTATCTTTTAGGTCGATTTTGTTTGGCCAAAATCCTTCTTCGTGTCATTTTCAATCATCTTGTGGGTTACTGTTGGCAGGCATGTTGAGAATGGTTCACAAGAAACACAGAGAGATTTCCTAAATCCCCTCAAGTTTCAAGAGAAGCGAACACTCAGAATAGTATGTTAATGTATATTATTAGCATATAGGTTTCCCTTCAAATAATTTTTTAAAGAATCTTACTTTTGGTTTGGCAGAATGGTGAAGCTCAAGAGCCAAGTCTGAGCAGTGAGTTTTCTTCTTGCACCCTCTTGAATTAGATTGATAGATAGCTCCTCTACAGACAGATCCAATAACAAAGAGGACTTATTAAATATGTATTTTTAGATGCACAACCTGTTCTTCTATATGTTTGTTTCAATGCAATCTTTTCATTTCTCCTTTTTTAATTTTTTGAGAATATGTTTGTTCAATCATTTCCCCTTAGTTTTAAATTATTAGACTCTTGACAGTGAAGCTTATAAATTATTATAGGTCTTCCAACTTATGCAGCATCCTTTAAAGTGCTAAAATAACATAAGTTATTACTTCCTCACAAATTTAGTCTTAAACATCATAATACCCTGATTCATACCAAGATCATGTCTATTACATTCCTTTCCCTATTTGGAAATTAGTCGTAGTACCACATCAAAGCTCTGATAAAATTCATATCAAAATATGTTTTATGAAAACTCAACATAATTAGTTAACTGCTGAGACACCAATATATTTGGTGGTTGATGGTTGATAGTAAGCAAAAAACATGATGCTAGGTAGTGACTACTTTAATACGATATCGCTAATTGTCTGATACAGCAGACATCTTCCCTAATAATTAGCAAAACCAATTCATGCCTGCTACGGTGCTACTTCAATTAATCATCCTGCTCATACACATATAGCCTTTATATTTGTAAGATTCTGTTTCCCTAAGTTGTAACTAAGGAGATTTTAAATCTGTTTTATTTTGTATGAAGTCACCAGTTGTGAAACTCAATCAGCTGCTATCCGTGTTCAAGAGGGTGTCACGTGCCTTGAATTGCAAGAAGTGTCTACCGGCCTTCCTCGCGCACTTGAGGATCAGAATCAAGAGAAGGCTACCACGAATGGGACTGCGTCAGCTGTGTTCCAACCAAAGCACTCTGTTGCTTCAACTCCCACTATCAATGTAAAATCAGACTCATGCCTCAGTGCAGCATCGAATCCCTTTCTGTTGGTCTCTCCAAAAGGTTCGAGTGTCAAAAGAGATGCTAAGGTACTCTGGATGCCTGTGCATGACTACATTCAAAATTTGGAGTTTCGTTCCTATTAAGAATAATTACTCTAATCTGGGTTGATTATGTCGATACTTGCCTAGGGGATAGGTGTGCTGGGAAACTGTTTCCATATTGTGGATGTATTTTTAAATATCATATTGTTCACTGCCCTGTTGTTACAATTTTTATATTTATTTTCCTTCTCAGGAATCAAAGCTCAATCCTGGAGCTAAAATGTTCTGCCCATCGATGATGCAACATAGAACAGTGACTCCTCCTGCATTACCTAATCGAGCTACTGATTTTTACATGACAAGAAGCTACACATTGACACCAATGGCAAGTGCACGTGAAGATGTTGATGGATATTCATTTGATCATTCCTCTGTGCCTGTTAAGTTTGTACCACGTAATAATGTTACCTATGGGCATGGCAGCAATGATGCACCATATGTTCAACCTGTGAGTGACAGTTCCATTTGTTTCTGTCCTATATCATACGAATTCAGATCCTTCAATAGTATAAAATGTCGATTGCTGCTATTTTAAATCACATACCTCCCAAAGGTAACTTTCTGTCAATGGATTGCTAAAGGATGGTTGGGAAGCTCGTTTAGAATTTAAGGGCATTTGTGTTTTCTGTCAACTGAAGCTATAGTTTCTCTTGTACTTAGCATTATTGTATGTCCAGGTTATTGGACAAGTGGTGAACAGAACACAACCTGTTAGATTTACAGGACAATATCAGAATTTACAAACAAGCTATGCCTATGGCCATCCAAACGTGCAAAATGTATGCCAGGGGGTACTTAAGAGTCATACTGTGTTATACCATCGTATTAGTAAAGAACTTACTTTGCAAAAGTCATTTAATCTTTTCAATCAATTAACATTCTCAGGTTATGCTTGGAAGAGGGCCTCTTGCTTGTATGCATCCTGTTTCTAGTGTAAGATGATGTTTTATATCTACTTTTCATTCTTAGTTTCTTTCACTTTCTTGGGGGTAGTTTTGATTATACAGTAGCCAATGTGAATTTTACTGATACTTCGCTGCTATAAAAACAAACAGGATGGTGTACAGAGTGCATCTGGGTTCTCTCCAGCAGCTATGCAGCCTGTACCGTCCCTGCATCAAGTGCATCCTCCTAAAAATCATGGTATGCATGCGGCTGTATGAGAGAAGTTATTAGCACAATATTAGAAGCCAAAAGTGATTGAAAATGAAAAGATTGAATTCAAATGGTTTCTTTCACGGGTTGCTTAATCTATGAAAAACTATCATTCTGCTGGTTAAGTTTCTTGTTTTGCACTAATAGAGCCTGCAGGTGTTGTGTTTTAGTATTAATACTTTGACCTTGAGGATCATCCCATGGGCTCGTGAAAAAAATGCATTATGCTGGAAAATAATAAGTTATCATCTCATATTTTAGCTCAATTATTTATGATAGATTTTGGTTAGTAAAAATTTCCAACAATCCTGTTGAATGTGGTTAAAACAAAAATGGTACGAGTGTCATGCTCGTTAGTTATGGTATTTTTACTTGGAGATAGAAGTAGCTATACATCTGTTTGTGTTTAGTATATGGGGCGCTTAACCAAAGAGGTTGTGTTGTCTTCATAGGAAATGATCCGGCTCAGGCGCTGCAGCTATGCATGACTCCCCCGATTATGGCAAATGTACCCCAGCCTTTTATTCTACCAAGTTCAATTCCGATTTCACAGCCTCTGTATCCCGTATTGCGGCCAATTGCAGTTCCAGGGCCCAATGGCTTCTTCAGTACCAAGTTTGCTTGAAATCGTTCCTTTTTCATGAAATTTTGACATATAGTTTAGTCTTCTTCAAGTTAATACAAAATTCACGTTCATTTTTTTTCATCAATATATATGTTTACTTTGGTTTTTTGAGAGATTACAGACATTTTTACTTTGTAATTTGAAATTTTTGTCTAATTATTGTGTGATTCTGTTTTTTGTTCTAGAGGTGTTGGCTGTTCCTTCCATAATGAGCTTCAAAACATTCGGCTTGATGAATTATTTTGTGTAACAGTAATTGATTAAATTATTTATACATTCTTTTTTGTTCGTGGCAATAGCAAAACTACAATTTTGTGCAATTGATGAATTTCATTATATTGCAAACCTCAGTTGATGTGTAGCTGAGGCTTCAGAGCCTATAATCTGACAAAATCTGAATAGATGTATGATACACCCACACCATTTATAATTATTTATATGATTTATAAGATTTAATTAAGAGCAAATACACTATAGTGTGTGCCTCAACATATATTAAAATCAAAACTTGATAAATTTAACTGCACCCTCATGGAGTCCATATCTATTTGTATCTATAGCAATGAAGGAGAAAATAAAACCCTCCTAAATCCAGAGGAAGAGAAAATTACTAGTTCATAGTTTTTAAACACCATCTACCAGATATGAGGGTAACCATTTGTGCTTCTTTGTTGAACTCAAATATGGCATCCAAAGTCAGACAGATCACAGGACGAGGCGTAAATTTAGCATTATTGCATCACGGGACAGTATCTTCGAACTCAACTTGTGTAGCTGAAGCTGGCTGTTCACCAACTTGCACCCGATTCTCTTTTGAGTTTTCCTGCAAAACCTAGTATACAAAGTAGCTGGGCATGAAAACTCATTATCTGAGATGACGATGTATAGTTAATATTTTCTGCTTTGGTACCTTCAAAAGCTCGGTCATCCTTCCAGCTCCATAATTGCACAAAGGCTCTGTACGTGGCGTCTCAGTCGGAAAGGGCTTATTACCAATACCAGTGTCTAGTTCTGAAACGATAGCTGAGTTTTCTGGTGAAGATTTCAATGATTCCTCAAGTTTAGTATCTGAAGTCTGGGAAGAGCTCTTAGCATCAATATCTGTTGGGTTGCCTTTATTGAACAAGCCATTATCGTGCTGCTGGCTACCTGGGGCAACTTGGCAGTTGGGATAAGGTTGCACGGGAACAAAAACCTGGCCAACTGGTATGGATCGACCCGGTGGTAACATGGACAAAGGTTCAACCATGTGCACATCAGCGTCTCCAGTGTTGCAATCTTGAGATCCATTTGGATAACTAATGGGTTGAGGTGCAACGGGAGCCACACTGCTGGCTGGAGGAGCAGCAGGTGCTCTTCCGGGTGGTGCATATTTGCGTTTCGAAGGCACCACAGGAGTCTGACTCTGGTTTTCAAAATTGAAATGGACGTCGCTTCTTTTTATCATTTGAACATGTGGGGCAACATCGTTTTGTGCTGTAATTGGAGCACAATGTCCTGGCTTGAAAACAACACCTTTCAATTTGGTACTGGAGTTGCCAATTCTAACAGTAAGCAGATAGCCAGAGTCGAAAGTGGCTTCAACGACACCAGTTACTGACTGGCCCACCATACTCTCGGTTTCCTTTGTTCTGTCGGATCTCTGAGAAAGGTAAGCTATGCCTCCTTCAGAACTGGGCGTATGAGCCGCTTCAGCTTGCTTTAAGCTTGGATATTTACGTGGACGACCACGTCTCCGCTTTGCTGGCTGGACGAACATGCCAGAGCTCTCCCCTTCATCAATTAGATTCATATTATGACCTTACCGTGAAGTGTATTCTTACTTCCTAGTTATTTAGTCCTTTGCCCTGCAAGAAAATAAAAGGCAAATCTTTAATTCATATGCCATTGGCAAGATTGGAAGACAACTAAATAGAGTGACAAATAAACAATATAGAGCTTCTTTCAGTTTCTACTTTTTTCTGTGTTGTGGCACATTTAGACCCTTAGAGGAACCATAACAGGATGAAAAGTGTATTGTATATTTGTACTTGAGTACTTCACAATCATGGAATTGTTAATTTCTACATCAATATATTCATTTCCCAGCCAAATTTCACAAACTAGTAGAGCTATATCCCATAGGACATCAGAAATTTCTGCACCTAAGTAGCTTAGATCTAACAACAATGTTCAGGCAAAAGACATGAAAATAGATTTATTCTTGACTTCCAGATGCACTTTTACCATAAGAAATTTGGCATAAAAATTGCTTATCTAGTTTGTGGAAAGAGTAATATTCACAAGAGAAATGTTAAAATCACAATTTGATAAGAATGGATGTGTAGCATTTTCTATTTTCTTTATGTTAGATGATAGAGTAGGCCTTATTTTCTAGTATGCATTCTAGATCGATATTAATAATGTTATAGAACAATCAAATACTATCAGAAGGCCAAAATTAATAATATTAAATCACTTATATAGAAATATGATGGTAAGTTTCAACCTTCAAAAAGATGTTAAGAGAAAATAAACTAAACTGGGAAGGTTCAAAAAAAGGAACAAATAAAAAAATCACTTTAAAAAAAGAAAGACCAGGGTAAACTAAAGCCAATGTAGATGGTAACACAAACAATCATGAATTAAGAAATTCATAAGATTTACTAATAAATTATAAGAGCAGAGAAAGATGTACTCAACTGCAGAATATACATGGGATGACCTAAGGAAAGACTCTACAAGATGGGAAAGGTTGGCTGTCACATAGTACTTTTTTCATGACACATTTGGATTACAAAATTTCCAAAATATTCAAATAGTTTCACATAGTTCTCCAGAATATTCCACTTTTCTGACATACTGGCATGTAAAACAAGATAAAAAAGCCCCCATGGTAGATTTTCATAGTAATTGCACCTCTTATGTAGTTCTTAATTAATTAAAAATAACAGTAAGATAGGAACAACTTATGTTTGGACTATAGCAAAGAACAATTTCCAATTTCCACAGGAAGAAAGCTCCATGAAAGTGCAACTATAAATACTACAGTATTCAACAGCAGTAATGAACTCAATACACACAGCAATGATGCTCAGTAGATTATGCAAAATAACTCACAATTAGCTCCAAAGACAAGCATAGCATAAGGCAAAAAAATTAACAGTTGTCCCCAACAGCAACATCACCTACATGTATTTGATCAAAATTATAAATATATAAAATAATAATTAGGGCAGTTTGCCTGATGTTGAAAAATACCTATCTCAATTTTTCTATAGCAAGAGACAAAATTTGTATATGCCTAACCTAACCTTGTTTCCACAAAGATTCTTTTCTCTACTTATTCAATGAGAATTCCATATTACTACTGTAGGACCTCCACTGACATAGTCTTCATCCTATACATCATACTTAATTTCTAAAAAAATCAAGTCACACATATTTTCAACTAACATTCAATCCAACTCGTAAACATTGCTAAAAAAACAACAGATTTAAATTGGATCTGACAACATATCCCTGAGAATCTCTCACCAGATTAGCTATAAATTGCCATCATTTTTCACTCTTCTGCACTGAATGCAGCCAGAAAGTATAAGAAATGAAAATTAATTTGGTGAGATTAATCTCTTATTACTTAATTTATAGATATAAGCAGAGAATATGAACCGAATTTGCAATTTCTTCTTCTGAGAAAAAATAATTTGTACAGTCGCAGAAAAAATTAATTTAAAAATTCTCCATAAAATCGCGCAACAAACAAATTCATTTTTTCAAATAAAATTTAAACAAACAACAAAATCAAGACCAACAGCAGTTGCACCAAATAATATGGCGATTCAACATGAATTCAATGCTGTAACAAATGAGCTCCAAGATAAGCGTGTAAAGAGAATAAATAATTGCGCTAAAATTAAAGAAAAATGAAGATTAAAATAGTGAGAAAACACTACCTTGAAGCCGTGGTGAGGATTTTCTAAGTCGAAATTATTGATTATTGAGAAATAAAAACGAAGCTGAACTATACTTCAGAATTTATTAATTTTATTTAAACCCTGGATGAGCTTTTTGAGAAATTAATTGAATTAATTTTGACCTCGATTACCCCACGTTTACATTATGCAGTACAATGATCAAATGACACGTGTAAAAAAGTGTCAATGAATGTTTTAATACTTTATTAAAAAATAGTTATATTTTGGTTTTGGATATCAAAGTTTAAAATTTTATCATAAATTATAGACTTAGAGCATCCACTATAGGCCTCCCTCAATAGCCCCGCTCCCTTTTTTTTTTGTCCATAGTTCCAATTTTTTGTCCATAGCCCCAAATTTTTGTTTCAACCACTATAGGCGGACACTTTCAATAGTCCCGAAATTTTATAACCAATTTTTATTTTAATTTTAATTTAATTATAAGTAATTAAATTTATCAGACTAAACGTAATTATAAAAAAACGGCTATAAGTGAAGAAATTAAAATTAAACACTACATTTTCGTCGTATTAAAGTGGGGGTAAAATTATACTACAACGAGAGGTGGAATGGTGTGAAAATAATGAGAGGAATGGGGTGTATTTATAGGTAAATTAATTTGAATTAAAAAAAATTCGGACGTCCGCCCCGCTATAGGCGTGCCGGGCACCGCCCCACTATAGGCCGGCGCGCCTATCGCCCAGCCTCCCCTCCATCGCCCTGTCCTCGCCCCGTTTCCGCTGATGGTGCGTCCGCCCCACTTTTTTTCGTCCGCCCCGGGGCGGACGTGCCTCCCACTATAGATAGCCCCGGAATCCCCCCCTCCGAGCCGTCCGCCCTCTTTTGTCTATAGTGGATGCTCTTATTGATTGGATCTGACTTCGGAACCAAATTATCGATTTATTTTAATTCTACAACTAAACAAGATACTTATATATTTGATTTTTTTATAAGATACTTATATGACATTATCGAACGTCAACTAAAACATCATATTTTACATGGCGAAATGATGCCGTATAATACTAAATTAAATCATTTCACTTGTTGAACTATGATTTATACTAAGAAAGAATGAGATGAAAAAGGAGAAAATGAGAAAAAGAATGAGAGGATAAAGATGTAATCAAATGGAAACTCTAAATATTGTACAAACTCCAAACTAAGATTTGGACTGTTAAAAAATGTCAATAGATGACAAAATAATAGCAAAAAAAATATCATCACAATGCCAACGGTTGATATTGTGTTAATAATAGTTTGGAGTTTGTACAATATTTAGATTTTGCATTTTATTACTGAGAGGATATACATCAAATGCAAATTAATTTAGTTAATAACCTATAATATGACGTGATTTTAGTCAATATTATTACACAAGTACCAAGGCATATCAAGGCAATATTTCGTATTCCCTCGGTCCCATAAAAATAGAAACTTTGAAAAAAGAAAACTAATTTTATGCGACAAAAGGAGTACATTTTAGTCATTTTATAGTTGTTCTCATTTTAAGTTGTGTATTAGGAAATGTAGTACTAGTATTATTAAATGTATTGGGTACTATAAGAAAGAATTTAATCACTTTATGATTAATTGGTTTGAACTTATTTTATTACAAATAAATCCATGGAAAACCGAAGCACTATATATCTATACAAAATCATCTTGGCCATACATATGGTGAAAACAGGAATATGAATAACTCGTGAATCATTTTTTTGCAGCAGGTTTTCTCGAGGCAGTTTTCTTCTTGGCAGCTGTTTTCTTCTTTGTATTTTTGAATCCCTTTCCGCTATCCTGTTACCACAATGGATGTAATCAGATTAGCAAAATGGCAAATGCATCTGCACACATCATCTATAAGCAAGTTGAAAAGCTGATTAGAAGAATGGAATATACCCTTTTATACTGTCTATAAGCAATTTGCCCAGTCAATTCCTGCCCATTTTTCGCCACATAAACCTAAACACATAGCAACGAGCGAAGATAAGCGAACTAAGGAGATTATAGAAGATCCCGAAGACTTCAGAATAACCAAGGCATGCCTCACAAATACTAGCATCACTTATTTATAACTAAAATATTAAATGGCCAAAAGAGTTCATGAGTTAAATTACTAAACTTGATAAGAACTGGAGATAAGTAGTTAGAAATTTGAACAAGGCACTCCTTATGACAACATAAAGTTTCACTTACTTTTCTCCCATTTTGGCCATTGTGCCACGTACCAGTGCATCTACTTCCACTAACAGATGATTGCCCATTTCTGCTCCCAGCATTTTTTTTAGCAAATGCTTTGGGGGTAACCCAGCCCCCGGAATGTTCTGAAATGACATCAACCTGAGAATTCTTGGTGTTATTCCTGCTTCTTTTGGGAGTTTTCGCAACAGTTTGTCTGTGGCTGGTTTGCCTAGAATTTTGTTCACCGCTGAACTGGCCCCTGAAGACAAATGGGCTAATTAAATGAGAACTCATTCAAAGGAAGAAAATAGGAACAACGAGTGCAATGGCAGTTAATAATCATAGTTACATACATGTAATCAATTACTGATGCATTTTGTTGCTTCATGTCCTGGTTGTTGCCTAGTTCCAAGGGGAAGAAATGGGGTAACCGTTCTCGAACTAATTTCTGAATTCTTGAATCATTGTGGAAAAAGTAGCAATGAGCAGGAGGAAGATTAGTCTTCTTATCTCTGTTCACACCACTGCCAGCTTGTTGACAGTTAATTTTTGGCATACTCTTATCGTTCAAACCAGAGAAATATTCTTTGCAGAACTCATCAAAAGCAGGCGTCGGAATAGAGGAGCTCTTCTCTGGGCACAAATCTTTCCATAAGTCTTTGGTTTGGTGCTTGCCAACTGATGTTTTAGCTCCTTCACAATAATCTGTTTTTTTCTCCTCCGGAGACAAAACCACAATTGGGGGCTCTCTGAGCATGTCTTCAGTTGTGGAAGGATCATCAAAATCAGAATCAGAATCAATCAACTGGAACCTTCTTAGAGGACTTACAGTCAGTTTTGGGAATATCATATTGCTGCCTCTTGATTGAACATTGATGGAAGCAGAAGAACTTGGGAAATCTTTGCCCTTAGTTGAACTGCTACATATAGAATAATTGGGAAGAGTACCTGCTTTTTTAAGAAAAAATCAATATCCACATATACATGGGACGGCAGATCAAATAAAAATATTCAAGAAACTCAGAAACAGGTGGTACGAGCACAAGCATCTACTTTTGTGAGAGAGAAAATGGTTTTTGAAGGTTCGTGGTACAAATCAGTGATGACTGATGAAGATAATTTTTGTTATGATTTTTGCCAATTGTATCTTTAACTGTGTTTTCAAGCAATTTTGGCATAAGACAAACATTGTTTCTGAGTGGTCAACAGGTCAAGGAAAGCTGATATCTTCAGATAATGTTGGCTGCCACTCCTATGCTTTATAACTATTTGCACAGCAATTCTCCACAAACTACCCAGGATTCTACTATTCACAATTTACGGTGGCCTGGCAGGCAGGCATATAAGGCTGAGACGTTTGTCATGTTTCGTCAGATTCAGAACACTGATAGTTTTTGACTCTATAGTCTATACTTCAAAACTGAGACAAGATGGTGTCAAACACAGAAAATGAACACCTGGTGAATCAAGTTCTACCCGCTAAAGAGTACTGATGACCTTCTACAATATAAAATACATACAAGCAAAATAGTTTCTTACCTTGCAGAATCTTAAACTGTTTGTTATTTATGATTTTGGGGTATGCCATTGAAAATCTGAAGATAGATTTCACTAATCGTCCAAAAGAATCGATAGCATTTCCAATGTTACCAATTGCACAAACATGGAAGTCTTCAGATAAAGAAGGAATGTCAAGTACATAAATCAAATTTTTATGTTGTGAATATCAATTTTTTGAAACTCTGACTCAACTTTTGAAAGCAACTACGGGTTACAACCTTGATCAGTACACATTGAAATAGCATTAGAGTACTACATATAGTACATCATGATTCATGAAGACCAATTTTTTACATGATATAACCAACTTTATGCCATATTCTACTTCGGCATAATCAAATAAAATACAACCTTTTCAACTATGTATAATTTGTAAAGAGTATAAACTTAGCCAAATAGATTTTTTTTTACCTAATAGGTTCTACATCAATTATGAAACAACAATTCAATGCAAACAATGTACTCATAGAGAAGCTATTGCAAAGGATTAATCAATATCTTTAAAATTCAGTACAACCCAATCAAATCACCTTCTTTGGTTTAAGCCTACCGCATAGAGATTATAAAATTCATCATGCTAATGCAGCATTTTACCAATTTAAGTTCTATGAACTCATCTAAACATCACCATATTGAAGCATATAGAGTAATTTAAACAGTGGCCTAATTTGTGCTGAAAACGTAGTTCGGTATAAACTCAAACCCTAAAAACTCTATCAGAATCACCAACAAAACGGAAAACAGCAATAAAAGGGGGGAACCTCCGATACCTCTAGAACAATCTTCATCGGAAGAAAAGCCCTCAATGTCATCATCCACACACTGATCCTTGCACTCCACCTTTGGTTCCTCGGGCAGGGGCGGGGGCCGGGCCGTGGTTACACGACGGAGCCTTTTGAAGTCCCTCGGTGGCTCGGAAACCCTAATCGGGCATTGGAAATCGTCGTCGTCGTCTTCTTCAATTGGGCGGAGAATGGGGGCGGAGGAAGGCCGCTTAGCTGGCTGAGGTATGGGGTCGGGCGGAGGGGTGATTTGGGGCTGCGATAGGTCAAAATCGAGCCCTAGAGAGAAGGATGGAGGTTCGAAATCAAAATCCGCCATGGCAACAGAAAGAGTGGTTCATTTTTCTACTTTGTGGAGTGTTATAAAAAGGTAGGGAATTGGGGCTGACGAATTTTATTTTAATTTTGAAATGTTGGCGCCAACATAATTTTAGAAATTAAGCTATTTTTAGATTTATTTTTCAAATAGCAGTTATTAACACTCCATAAATTAAATTGAAATAATTATTTTAACTAGTCAATTAATCCAAACCCAAAATAATTATAAAAAAAATAACTTATCAGTTTTAACTTTTAATTAAACATATCCATTTCATCCTAGCCGAAATATAGTTTCTTGAGTTGGGTTCGATGAAATAATTTTGGGCCCAACATTTATTAAAATTAAATTGACCAAATCAATTACAATAATATAGTTGGGTAGGCCTATCATCCTACTAGATTCATCAGCCCAATTAACAAATCAAACAAGCCGAACCCATAAAAGAAAAGGAAGCAACCAACATTCTCTTTATTTGACCCAATATTTACAGTTTTTTAGTTCAAAAGGGATAATTGCTTTAAATCAATTCTGGTCGATCCTAAGCGTATTATTTTTTAAGTGGACTACAAAATTATAAATTTCAACCTTTTGCAATTACTCTATATTGATCAAAATCGAACAAATATGACAACAAAACGACATTATTTTTTAATAAAATGATGTCACTTTTGAGTTGATTAATGTTGTATAAAACAACATTAATTAATAATGAGGTCCTAGTTTCCTATCACATTAGTTTAGATTTTGACCATTGTAAGATAATTACAAAAATAAGAGTTAGTATAAATTTTTGTTTAAATTGCAAAAATTAAACAAACAGTGCAATTTTAATGCCCCCTATTTACACTAAAAATAGACCTATATATGGATGCCACAAATTTTAATGAGAAACTGGTAAACTAAAAATAAAATGAGAAAAAATTGAATAAAGTACGAGAGAAATGATAAAAATAAAAATGAATAAAGTATGATAGCTAAACTTTCTAATCTGGAATGAGACCATTTTTCGTTGACACCTCAAAAAAAATGAGACTATTTTTCGTAGACATGTGGAATATTAAGATTAATTATATGCGACATGCAAGTGGGTTCAAGAAATTAATTGCAGAAAACATAATTTCAGAGGACCACATTTATCCGTAATTCATAAATTGGGAGAAACAGAATTTTCAAGGACCACATTTTCATTTATTCATCTCAGTTTCCTTAACTTCAGTCATACACTCATACTTACTTTCACGTATCATTTTCTCTTCAGTCAACAATTACTTCATTTAATAATTAATAATAATATATAGACAAAATGAAAAACTGATGATAACGTGGACTAAAGAATAAATATACCACCTAGCATAATAATTTAGGAACGAACTCATAGTTCTATACATAATGATAATACATACGTTGATTGAATGAAGAATGATAAAGAAAATTAATTTGTTTTATGTATCTCATAATTCGATAAATGTTTATATAGGACCACATTTTCTTCGATTGAAATAAAATACATTAAATAGGATTACGAATATGAAAAGAAATATAATGACAAAACCCGTTAGAGCTATCTTTCACCGTAAGTTTCAATAGAAAGCGATAGTTTTGTAGATAAAAAAGGACCGAATGCTAAATAAATCCCGATGTATAAGTCTGATTTGTCTCAAAATTATAATGATAAATCTACAAGTTTTAGAATTTCACAATTATTTCATATACCGTTCTAGGTAAACCATCGTTTCTAGGTAAACCACACGGTATTGTTATGTGCCATGTTGTTTTATCCACGTAGATGAATCTGGTTCCAGTATCATAGTGAATTTCATAAAATACGATAATTGCAATTTTTTTAAAACTTAGGAATTTATCATTTCAGTTTTGAAAAGTATGACAAACAAAAAATTGATTATTCCTTTGTGATTTATCCAACAATTTGCCTAAAAATAATTGGGTTAAAACCTAAAAGTGAATTGCATCTATATTTAATTGTGACTCTTGAATTAAAGTGAGTAGCCTCATCAATAAAATGGTTTTCGTTACAAATAACAATATCAATGTGTTCCAAATAAAGAATTAGTAAAACTATTGTTTCTTTTAATAACCAGAAATACTATTAATATTTAAAGGAATGCGTAGAGCATCCACTATAGGTGAAAGGGGCCGAAGGCCCTCGACTAGGGGGCGATCTGTAGTGGCTGGAACGTCTGCCCCGGGGCGGACGATTCAGAGTGGGGCGGACGAGGTAGCGGCGGGAAGGGGCGAGGACGGGGCGGTGGGGGATAGGCGCGCCAGTCTATAGTGGGGCGACGGCCGGCGCGCCTTAGCCCCCTCGAATTTATTTTTTATTTTTAATTTTTTCGAAAAGTTCTCCTGTAAATACCACTCCTCCACCATCCATTTTCACCATTTTTTATAGGATGAATCGGACTCCGCCACCGATTAGACGGTGACGGCATTTTTATTTGTATTTTTTTGGACGTTCGTTGTATAATTTTACCTTTGCCAATACAACGAATATTCGGTTCCAATTACCTCGTTTTATAATTATTTCAATTCCGCTGATTTAAAAATGAAATGGAAAAATTAAAATGAAAATTGGTTATAAACTTTCGGTGCTATTGAAAGTGTCCGCTTATAGTGACGGAAATAAAAAATTGGGTCTGTGGAAAAAAAAGGGGGCGGGGCTATTGGGGAAGGCGCCTATAGTGATGCTCTTACTAATATTTAAAAGCTTATTGTGAGCATTATTTAATGTTTATTTTGAAATAAGACAACACGTGTACATCTAAATATCTAATCAATAATTAGCTACCGACTATCATTTATTTCTGTTGTTTTGGGTGTGTCCTATAAGATATGCAAATTAATGATTTAAGACATTGTCTTTAATCATGGGCCAAATTCTGCTTCACGTGGATTTGATTTGGCAGAATTTCTTAGTCATATTTTTGCAAAATCTAATTTATGGTCACATCAATGCACCGCCATATCTCAATCTCCACCAAATTATGCATCTGATTTTTCTCTCTAAACCAAAATGGCCACAAATGATAAATTATGGAGTATAATAAACCTAACAATGATATGACTCTGGGTATGAAATTCAACATGAAGAAGGATTTATCATAATTTAAGTCCTTACAGATTATAGAAGTGGTTGTACCAAACCAAATATGTGAAGGGAAAAAAGATGAAAGTATAAAAAAAATTTAAAATTTACATAATTTAAGTCCATACATATTATAGTGAGGCCTACACGCTTTACTATCATTTATCGATGAATATTACTCCCTTCGTTCCGGATAATTTGTCCCATTTTTTCATTTCGATCCGTCCTACATAATTTATCCAATTTCACTTTTTACCATTTTTAGTAGTGGACTTCATATTCCACTAACTCATTCATACTCACATTTTATTATAAAACTAATATATAAAAATAGGACTCACATTCCACTAATTTTTTCAACTCACTTTTCATTACATTTCTTAAAACTCGTGCCAGGTCAAAGTGAGACGAATTATCCGGTACGGAGGGAGTAACATATTTTTGATTTTTTAATATTTCAATTAGGGGTGAGCATTCGGGGTTTCGGTTCGGTTTTTTACCCAAACCGAACCAAAACCGAATTTAGTTCAAAACCCAAACCGAAAAACCGAACTTCAAAAACCGAACAAAACCGAAAAAATTGAAATTAAAAAAAAAACCGAAAAACCGAAAAAATATGGAGTATACATTAATATATATATATATATATATATATATATATATATTATAGTGTAATAATGCAGATCATCACAACCATCTAATTCAAGGATCCATGGGATGTGATCTGATTGAAGCTTGGACTGAAAAGCTGCGAAGGATCTTAACACACCCATATATATATATATATATATATATATATATATATATATATATATATATATATATATATATATATATGAGTTGTGATCAATTGAGATTTTTTAGCCTAATTGAGAATTGAGATGCATTATCAGCCACTCATTTTTATTAAATGAGTGGCTTACAATTTGCCACATGGAAAATATTTTTAGATTAATTAATTATGAAAGGGCAGAATGGTAATTTCATGGTACATTTTATTCAATAAATACTTTTAAAATTTTAAATTTTTTAAAATTTTTCTATTTTTTTTAAATTTTTTTTATTTGTTAATTTTGTTTATCAACTACATATACAATTCATGTCAACTACACACATATAACGTCAACTATATATACAATTCATGTCAACTACACACATATAATGTCAACTATGTGTACATTCCATATCTACTAAATATACAATTCATGCCAACTACACACATATAATGTCAACTACATATACAATTCATGTCAACTATACACATATAATGTCAACTATAAGTTGTTGACATTTGATGTGTGGGTTGTTGACATTTGATGTGCATGACATAATCTACTTGCATTTGACATTTCGAAAATGTCGTGGATGAGTGACTGAAAATGCATCTCAATTATCAGTTAAGCTAAAAAAATTCAATCTAACAGGACCATATATATATATATATAATATAAAATTAATAGAATATATATAATGCATATTATGTAAAAATATATTAAAAGAATATATATATATATATATATCTTGTATATGATATAAAATATTAAATTAATAGAATAAATATATATAATATTATATTTAAAATATAAATCAGTTTTTCGGTTTTTTTTTTCGCCCGAACCGAAAAACCGAAATTTTTGAATATTTAAAAACGAACCGAACTGAAAAATCAAAAAAACCGAACTAAATTTCAAATTTTCGGCTGGTTCGGTTCGGTTTTCGGTTTTTTTTGCTCACCCCTAATTTCAATTTAAAAATTTATCTTCTTCTAGTGATTTACTTTATAATTTTAAAATTTATTAATTATAATTAATTCAATTAAAATTTATATTATTAGTTTTCAATTGAATTTACATTTTTAGTTAAGTTTATGAGTAGGATTTATTATTCTAAAATCAAAAATACCGAGCCTATGTAGTTTGATCATTTTACTAGTATTTATTATAAATTTTAAAGTTGTCCTTTATTAAACAATATCAGATATTTATGTTTACATTAATATTTAATTAGATGGGCCTCCACTTCTTGGGCAGCCAATATTTATTCTGTTTTAGATTTGATTTCAGTTTTAATTAGATGGGCCTTTATTTATTAGATGGTGGGCCACGACTGATGGAGATGGATCATCCCACCTTGGATTTCAAATGGAGTTTTGTTTAATTAAATTAATCTTCCATGATTAACAAATTAATCTTCTCTTTCTCATGCTTTGAATTGGAGAAGTCATGGGTTATCTACATGTAACTAAAGGTCCATGTCAACCATGTGATGCGAGCATGAAAATAGAAAGAAATATTATGTGATAATATTTAAGACTTCAACTAAATTAGAGTAGTAATTAAAAGTATTACCATACCATTTTGAATTCTTAATTCAATAAGACACAATATAATATAAGATGCCTCAAAAATTGTGAGCATTCTAGGCACATAGGGAAGACCGGGAGAGTATAGTATTTTTGGGTGACCAAAAAAGTCTCCTAGAAAAAATGGCTTCGAACAAAAAGAAAAGTGGGGAAAAAAATCCATTATTTTTTTAAAAAATTTAGCACTACTAATTCAAGATTCATCAAAAGGCACGATGAGTTTGCTTCTCGAAACAAATTGTTATTTTCCTACTATATAATGTGGTTATAAACGAGGTTATGAATTTTTGCGTGACAATTTTTTTTTTGGCTTTGAGAAAGTAAAGCATGACCAAAAATATAGGAATACTTTTCAGAAAGTCACGAAAATGAGAATGTATCACGAGAAAAATACTCTTTTTATATACTGTCAATAGTCTTCATAGTATTGCGAACTAACTCATGATTATAAAAAACAAGACTATAATTAGTTATGGAAGGATGGAGTAGCACTTAAAATATACAACCTCAAATAATGAAACTATCACTAAGTATACCTCTTGAGTTGTTATGGTTTTCGTTGAAATAAATAACCTGTCATTAATGAGGATTAATTGTATAATGTACTATGAAAATAATACAATCAACAATTAAGATTGATTGAATTGAACCTTAGTTATATATGAATGTGACCGAATATAATTTATATTCCATATTAGTCTTAGATGTATTGCCTTGATATAAATATTATTTTGTTTTTTAACAATAGAATTAAGATGTCCTTATAATGACTGATAACCGAACGTACCAAATAATAGAAGAAGAGTTTCCTATGAGAAGGGCAATATATAAATAAGGGGTTCAGACATCAATTTCACCACTTATTCACTGACTCTTAATATCTATATTTCTACATTAGTTATATCAAAATATAGTACATTTTTATAAGAAGTGGATTGATGAATCCGCGAATTTCTGATGTTAGTAAATGCTGGTAGAGAATAAAGGCTACGACACAATGAATTTACGTGGTTCGATTTACTGAAGTAAATCTACGTCCACGGGAAGAAGGGAGGGCAAGATTGTATTGCTTGATCTGGGATTACAGCTTACAACACAGACTTGCTATATGCTATTTTATCTCTAGAGAGCTTAACCCTTTTCTATCTGATCTAAGTTCTATTTATATATTGAACTAAGATCGTGGCTTGCATCACCACTCCTAATGGTCGTGGATGTCGTGTAGGTCATGGCCTAAGATCGTGGATGTAGCGTAGGTCATGGCCTACGATCGTGGCCTGAGTTGACACCACGTGGTAGTGGGTGTGTTGGAAGTTGTGGAAACCCTGTATGGGTCCACTAACTCCTTGTTCGGTCGAATACTGAGACCGAACTGCTTTGGTTGCCGATCTGAGAGTAGAGCTTGATGCCGACCTGAGAGCAGAGCTTGATTGGTTGGCTTTTACCGAGCTGTAGGCTGAGGCCGAACTCTTTGGTAATGCCGAACTCATACTCTTCCTTGGGCTTGTTTAGTACGCACCCCATCACTACCCCCCCCGAAGGGCGAAGTGAATCACTTCGGCGAAGTGAGTCACTTCGGCATTCTGGAAAGGGGGAGGCTGATGTCAGGGGACGTGCCTTGCACGTGACTGCATTAAACGCGACAGTAAAATCCGGCCGTTGAATCCTGAAAAGGTGGGATTCGAAACGGTGCGACGATTTTGAAATCTTCGCCGAATCTGATAAATACCTCCTTTCTTCATCATTGAAGCACTTTTGCGACTGCTTCTTCTGCACTCTCTCTTTTTTGCGAAAATTCTCTCTCCGCTTTCAAGAATTTCTTCAGACTTTCTTCACCTTCAAAAAGTAAGAAAAATGTCTTCTTCTTCTTCTTCGGAGTCGGGTAGCGGTAGGAGAGGCGGTAAGGGGTCTTCTGGCCGGAAAGAGTCCGGGGAGAAGACCGTAGAGTATTTCCATAGTATTTTGAGTAAGGATACTGTGATATCCCTACCCGAAAAATACTTTTTTCCTGGGGGGAAGGCGGTGGTACCTGACGGTGATCATAGGGCTGACTCCCCGCCGGAGGGTTACGCCACCGTGTACGAGGCCTGCTTAGAATGCGGGCTTCGTTTCCCCCTCCATTCTGCCTTTATAGATTTACTAGGTTTTTTTCAGCTTCCTTTAGGCCAGGTGACTCCGAACTCTTGGAGGCACTTGTCGGCCTTTGCTGCCGAACTCCGTAGTTTAGGAAGGGATTTGTCTTTGAAGGCGATCCTTAAATTCTTTCAATTTAAGAGGAAGGGGTCTTGGTTTTACTTGATCCCTGTACAGCCCTTTAGGGCCTTTTGTAAAACGAAGTGGCCGAAGTGGCAAAACCGCTTCTTCTACTATGATAGGACCGCGGCTCCTAGTTTTCCCTGGAGAGGGCCGAAGTCCGTTATCCGTCATCCTCGGCCTGAACCGTTGGACGAGCTCGATGGCGAGCTCAACAAGATTCCCATAGTTAGGAAACAATACACGGAGTCTGAGCTCGTCAAGGGCGACGTCGTGTTCGACATCTCGTCTTCGGACGAAGAGGCCGAGGGTGAGGATTTCTCTTTGTCTTTATGCTCTACTGCTTTAACGAAGAAAACTAACCTGGCTTTCTTGCTTTTTGGCAGTGTACATGTTGAATAAGGCTATCCGAAAGTCCTCCGAGCTTGTGGAGCCGGAGAGGCAGAGAGCCCCTCGCTCGGCGTCTGAAGCCGAGAAGAATCCGAAGAGGCAAAAAACCTCTTCTTCGGATCCGAAAGAGCCGGAGCAGTGTTCGGCTAAAGGGAAGGGGAAATTTCATGAGTCCCCAAGAGTGCCGGGGAAAGACCTGGTCATCTCCGAGGTGGTTGCAGACATCCCGGAACACGTCCCTGAGCCTTTTCAATGGCCGACGAATTTTGTGGAGGTAAGCTTTCTGACTTGGCTTCTTTTCCACATTTTTTGATGGCCATTGTGTTGAGTTTTTTCCTTGTTCATCTTCAGAGAGCCAAGCTCGTCTCCGTGGAGCTCTCCAAAGCATCCCACGACTACGAGGAGATGCAGAAGGAGTTGCATCTTGCTCGTAGTCTGGCCGAACAGGCTGAGGCCAAATTTGAGAGGGCCCGAGCTGCTAGGATCTCGGCTCAGGATGAAGCCCGGTCAGCCAAAAACCAGCTCATCATCCTGCAAGAGCAGACGAAGCACCGGGAGGCTCAGAAGGAGGCTGCCGCCGTGGCTGCCCAGGGGGAGGCTCTCCGTGTTTACACGGAGAAACTCTTTTTGAGCAGCCAGTTCTCGGCCTTTGTCGGTAGTCTGGTAAGGCTAATTACCGATAAGGGCGAGCAGGGGGCCGACGTCGTGCTGCCTCTGTACAGCCGAGAGATAGCAGCTCGGCTTCAGAATCTGCCTCTCCTTGAGGAGCTCGCTTCATCTTCGGTCTTGCTTTCTGCAGACCGAGTCCGGAGTTGTCGAGCTGATCGGGACGAGAACCTGGAGGCTATCTTTGCCTCCGTGGGACCTGTTTCACCCGCTTCGACTTTCAACGGAGAGGGTGAGGCCGAGCCGCTGGAACAGGATGCCGAAGTCGAGAGGGCCGGGCATCCGGAGAAGGAAGCCGATCAGGAGGCGGAGGCGAGGCCGGCAGGATGCGAGGCCGAGGCTGAGGTAGCTCAGGAGAAAGAAGCTGAACCAGGCCGAGGAGCCGGAGACGAAGCTGGCGGAGTATGATTTCGTCTCCCTTCTCTTAGTCTAGTTTCTTCCTTGTAAAATGGCCTTGAAGCCCTCCTAGTAAAAAATTTTCCTTGTGAATGAAAAATTCTCTACACTTGTCTTCGTATAGCTTTTCGTACTCGCCTTTATTCCTGTTGTATTTTACTATCTGCTCGGTACAGCTGCCGAACTAATATAGCTGCTTTGTACTCAAGGAGATGGAGATACTTCACTGGAAACGGCTGTACTCTTCGGCTTTAGACGAAGCTGAGAAAAGAGCTATAGCCGATCAGACGAAGAATGACGAGCTTTTGGCTCGTTTAGTGAAGCTGGAGGCCGATAATAAGGACTTAGAGTCCGATAAGAAGGATCTGGAGGCCGAGCTGAATACGACCATTGCTGAGAGGACTGCGTACGAGGATTACATCCGTGTGCGCGGGGGAGTGACCATATCAGATGTTCAGAGTCGAGTTGACGAACTGTGGGAGGAATATCATGTACTCCGGAGGAACAATGCGCTGGAGAGCTCGGCTTGCCAACAAGTTGTGAAATCATTACGGCGCTGGGCTTCTCGGTACGACATCATTCTTTCCCGGCGTCCCTCAATCGAGAGATTCCTTAGGCATTTCCCGCCAACAGATGCTCGCACTCCAGATCAAGCCTCTGGTTCCCTTGTCCAAAATCCTACTCCAAGTCAACAACGAACTCCGGAACAGCCGGAAACGTCAAGACGAGAACGGGCTCAGGAGCAACCGGAATCGTCAAGACAGGGACGGACTGAAATTCGCCGAGGAGTTGTGACTATGAGCGAGCAAGATCAGCAGATGCTTATTGCAGAGACTCTTCATCGCCGAGGTGTTAGGACTTCTCGGGCTCGGGGAAGAGGTGGTAGGTCGATTAGAGCATCTCGTCGACCTGCTTATTCTTCAGCTGCCGAGAACGCCCGAACTCGGCTTCCCGAGGATTTTGTGAATAGGTGGCTCAACTTTAGCAACCCCGGACAGTAGAATAGTCCTTTGTAATAGCGTAACGCCATTTTGTAGGGTAGCGGAGTTGTATGCCGAACAAGATTTGAAAAATGAAATTTTGTTTTCGCTTCTAACACTGTGTATTTACAGCTTAGCGAAGAAATTTCATCGTACTTGTCCTCGGTCTTATGAAGTAAACTTCTTTGACCGGACTTGGTCCTTGGTCTTATGAAGTAAACTTCTTTGACCGGACTTGGTCCTTGGTCTGATGAAATAAACATCTTTGACCGGATTCGTCTTTGGTCTGATGAAATAAACATCTTTGACCGGACTTGTCTTTGGTCTGATGAAATAAACATCTTTGACCGGACTCGTCTTTGGTCTGATGAAATAAACATCTTTGACCGGACTCGTCTTTGGTCTGATGAAATAAACATCTTTGACCGGACTAAGCTTGTGTTCTAATTTGGCGATTTTTGTCGCCGGGATCGAACTTTCCCTTGTCCTAATTCGGCGAGTTTTATCGCGTGGATCGGACTTTCCCAGTTAACCGAAGTGGTCTTATGCAGTAAACCTCTTTGACTAGACAAGGTCGTCCTCGGTCTTATGAGGTAAACTTCTTTGACCGAACTTGGTCGTCCTAATTCGGCGAGGTTTATCGCGTGGATCGGACTTTCCCTTATTGCAGTTCGTTTCAGACGAAGTGCTTGATTCTTAAGCTGAATTGTGGTCTTGAATCCTCTTTAGAAGCTTGGACTTCACAATCGTTGGCTTATTGCAGTTCGTTTCAGACGAACTGCTTGTTTAAGCTGAATTGTGGTCTTGTATCCTCTTTAGAAGCTTTGACTCACAATCGTTGGCTTATTGCAGTTCGTTTCAGACGAACTGCTTGTTTAAGCTGAATTGTCGTCTTGTATCCTCTTTAGAAGCTTTGACTCACAATCGTTGGCTTGTATATGTTCTAAGAAGGGGATCAGCCTTCGAAGAACAAGATACCTCGGTAACATTTGTAAGAGACGACACGCACAGAGAGACAAAACACACAGACAAAACGCACAGAGACAAACAAAGACTAAGCAAACCAAAGAAAGCACATTGACCGAACAGGACTCAAGACAGACTGACCGGACTGTCTCTTACAAATGGAACTTTTTGAGGTTGGAAACGTACCATGTTCGGGGTACTTGTGCTCCTGACACGAGTCAATTTGTAAGACCCTTTGCCGAGGACTTCTGACACCCGATATGGACCTTCCCATGTGGGTTCGAGTTCGCCCAGCTTTTCTGCTCGGCTTACTTCGTTGTTTCTCAAGACGAGATTTCCCACTTGAAATTGCAGCTTTTTCACCCTTTGGTTATAATACCGGGCTACTTGCTCCTTGTACTTGGCTGCTTTTATGCAGGCCAATTCTCTTCTTTCTTCGGCAAGATCTAGTTCGGCTCTCAGTCTGTCACCATTCATTTCTGAGGAGAAATTTAGAGTTCGGGGACTGGGTACGCCGATCTCAACCGGAATCACGGCTTCAGTGCCGTACACCATCGAGTTCGGCTCCGGTGTGACTTCGGTCATTTCGCCTGCCTCTGACTCCGGCTGCTGTGATTGCTATGCTTGATGGTGCCGATCTTATTGCTCGGCACTTTTAAGCGCAATCTGCGAACACACTTGCTCTTTTTCGATCACCTCGGATGACCGCTATCCCTCCTTTAGTGGAGAAGGTGTTCGGCGAGGATGCCTCTGATCGCTATGACCGGGCTTCTTTTTGTCTTCTCTAGATGAGCTGTCTAAAGACCGTTTTCGACGGTCTGCCTCATCGGCACGAGAAAACTTGTCCGCAATGTCCCACATCTTTTGAGCTGTTTGCGGACTGCATTCCACGAGCTTTCTGTAGAGAGCTCCGGGCAGGATTCCATTTTGGAATGCCGAAATGACAAGTAGATCATTGAGATAATCTACTTGTAGGCATTCCTTGTGGAACCTCGTCATGAAGTCGCTGATCTTTTCGTCACGACCTTGACGTATAGAAAGCAGCTGAGCCGAAGTGCTTCGGGCTTCCGCTTTCTGAAAGAACCTCCTGTGGAAAGCATCCATTAGATCTCGGTAAGATCTAATGCTGCCTTGGGGGAGGCTATCGAACCACCTTCTCGCGTTCCCGATAAGCAGCTCGGGGAACAGCTTGCACATATGGACCTCATTGAGACCCTGGTTCGCCATGTTATACTGATAGCGTCCCAGGAAGTCATGAGGATCCACCAACCCGTCATAAGTCATCGACGGAGTTCGGTAGTTCTGTGGAAGGGGAGTTCGGGTGATATCGTCCGAGAACGGAGTCTTCAATGCTCCGTACATGGCGAACCCGACATCTCTTCGGTATGGAGGAGATGGAGATCTCCTGTGATTCCGGTACCGAGGAGGAACAGGAACATGTCGAGATTGAGGATTCTTCTTCCTGGAAGACACGGCACTACTGCGGTAGTGACTTTCATGTCTGGATGAGGAAGGAGAATCCACCGTTTTCGTCTTCGGCTCTTGGCTCTTTTGCAGGAAGGCTAAGAACTCATCCTGCTTCTCAGCCAAGAACAGCTTGACAGCCTCATTCAAATCAGGCTGCTGGGAAGACTCGGTGTGTGGACCTTTTGAGCGGCTTGTTCCTTCATCGTGAAAACTGGAAGTAGATGTCTCCCGAGGCTGTTTTCCGGACCTGCGGGCTGGACTAGCTTCCTCATGGTTTTCACGAACGGTATTACGGGTAGTGTGTGATCTGGTATGCATTTTTTTGGGGTGGAAAAAGGGTCAAAAATTCGCTTTATCACAAATTTGGTTCTCTTCCTTCCCACAGACGGCGCCAGTGATGGATCCGCGAATTCCTGATGTTAGTAAATGCTGGTAGAGAATAAAGGCTACGACACAAAGAATTTACGTGGTTCGATTTACTGAAGTAAATCTACGTCCACGGGAAGAAGGGAGGGCAAGATTGTATTGCTTGATCTGGGATTACAGCTTACAACACAGACTTGCTATATGCTATTTTATCTCTAGAGAGCTTAACCTTTTTCTATCTGATCTAAGTTCTATTTATATATTGAACTAAGATCGTGGCTTGCATCACCACCCTAAGTCGTGGATGTCGTGTAGGTCATGGCCTAAGATCGTGGATGTAGCGTAGGTCATGGCCTACGATCGTGGCCTGAGTTGACACCACGTGGTAGTGGGTGTGTTGGAAGTTGTGGAAACCCTGTATGGGTCCACTAACTCCTTGTTCGGTCGAATACTGAGACCGAACTGCTTTGGTTGCCGATCTGAGAGTAGAGCTTGATGCCGACCTGAGAGCAGAGCTTGATTGGTTGGCTTTTACCGAGCTGTAGGCTGAGGCCGAACTCTTTGGTAATGCCGAACTCATACTCTTCCTTGGGCTTGTTTAGTACGCACCCCATCATGGATCATATGTTTTTTTTATTACAATATAAGTGATTGAAGAAAGATCTTTCCACTGTAAAATAAATTTTGATGATAATTTTTTAGTCGAGATCTATAAGCCAGATTGATTTCTAATTAATAAAATAATGATTGTTTACATCATAACCCTATATTGTACAAAGTGACAAGACAAGGAAGACGATAAAAATGTGAAAATGAAGGAGAAAGGGTGGTTAATAGTCGTATTCGTTTTTGCTAAGGGTCCTTTTTTCTGAAAATGCTATATCAGCCATGAAATTTGCAGAAACTATATCCCCCACCTAACACTAAGTAATCTTAACTCATAATAATAAATAAGTAAATAAAATTAAGAAGTATAAGGAGTAATATTTGTAATTTTCCATTGATACAAGTGTTTATGTACAATATTATAGTACTCCTATGGGGTGTTCGATTTGCAAGATTGTATCAGAGATTAAATTTGTTATGTGTTTGGTTCATAAGATTCAACTCGACAACTCAATCCTAGATGAATAATTATGGGATAATTAGTCATAGCTAACCCCCTATGATTAAAATAATCTCACAACTCAATCCTAAATTATATATTGATATTATTTTATCTTGCAAACCGAACACCACCTATGTGTATGAGTTTCTTGTCTCCACGCCAACAATGCGGCTCTTTTAGTGTTAAAATAATATGGGAATCAAATACTCAGTCCTCACATAAATATAGACCATTTTTATTATTTTAATTCGTTTCAGAAAATAGATCACTTATATTTATGAAACTTTTTTTTCTAGTAAGATTGACCACATTTTCTAAACAATATTTCAATTATTTTTTATTTAACTTCCTCTATTTCTATCTAACTTATCGATTCCACATTAAACCCTGTAACATTAAAAAAATACTCCTAGTCTACTTTTATGGGACGGAAAAAATAATATTTTTACTAATTTCCGTATGACTTCCATGTGTAAATATATATTCCTCAAGTTTAATTTCATAAATGTTACTCCCACCATCCAGAATAAGAGTCCATTTGGTTTGAGCACGAATTTTAAGAAATAAGTATACAGATAAATGAATTAAATAAGTTAATTGAATATGAGTCTCACTTATGCATAGTAAATTTATAACAAAATGTGAGTGAAATAAATTGATGGAATATAAGACTGTTTACTATATATGAGGCGGACGAAAATGACAAAAATATGACTTTTATTAGGGTATATGGGAGTATGTGAATGACCAACCTATCAAATTTTAAGTCAACTCTATTTGGATTGCCAATTTAAATAAGTGCATGTTAATTAGGTTGTAATTTTATGGGATTAAAAATTTTCTACCATAATCATAAATTCGTTACCACAATTTCGATCTCACCCAGATTAGGATGCATAAAATATTTTATATATTTGATTTTAAATTCATCTGAAACCCCATAAAATTGACCAATAAACAACACAAATTTATTACTAAGAGCATCTCCAATGGTGGCGTCGTCACCGGCACGCCGATTTTTCGCAGACGCCGGTGCTGACGCCGAACCATTGCGAGCGGCGTCAGCGAAATCGGCGTGCCCACGCCGATCCTCGTGGCGCCATTGTATGCCCCGGATCGGAGTCAGATTATTAATTTTTTTTAATTTTTCGAAACACTATACATACGCGGCGGCGGCGACGACGAAGGGCTGGGCGACGACGGAGGCGAGGAGTGATTTTTTATGTAATTTTTTTATTGTACTTTTTAATTTTTGTAATTTTTTTTAAATTAATTTATTTTTTTTAAAATTATTGTACTTTTTAAATTTTAATAGTATTATTCAATTTTCCTGTATTTGTCTCGTAAATTAAATTTCGTATGTTGCTACGATTGTAAATTAAATTATATAACTGTTATTAGTGATGTGGATAGGCTATGAGGGAGCTATTGCATGTCCAGATGATGTGGCAGTGGCAAGGCTATCAGAGAGCTATTGCATGTACAGAATCACTTGAGATGCTCTAATTGACAATCATTCCTGTATAATAATATTTCAATCATATCAGTATTTTTTGGCATTGAAACCATACCCCTACTATATAAAGAATACTCCATAATAAAGGATGGGAAATAGTCATATTTACATGAGCCTGGCAATTATTAGTCGATGATAATTTTTCTCCAAACTTGGAATCTTAAAGTTAGTTATAGTAACTGAGCTTGATTTCCAAAATTACTAAAAACAAAAGCATTAATTAAAAATTAACTGGAAACAGTATCTTAGGTAGCAGCAGAGTCAGACCACCCCTCACAAATTTAAATTATTTAATCTCCAAAACCTCATTCTCTAACAAGTTTTCTTATACAGCTTTCGTTTTCATTTTCTCTTCAATCTCCAAGAGAAATTGAATCGTCCTTCTCAGAATTTAAGGCAACAATGGTTGCTGGGAAAGTAAAATCTGTAATGGGGCTGCAGAAACCAGCAGCAACTCCAGCTAAGCAAAGGCCCGACGCCGCCGCCGCCAAACCGCCGTGGTCAACCACCGCCAAGCCGCCGCAGAAGGGCTCCGCCGCCCCTTTCTCGCGCTACTTCCCGCGAGCATCGGCTCAAGTCCAGCCCCGCCCTCCCGACGCCGCCGAACTCCTCCGCCTCGTCGAGGAATTGCGAGAGAGCGAGTCGCGGTTGAAGACCCAAATCAGAGAGTCCGTGTCCATCGTTCCCGTGTTGGAGAGCGTTATTTCAAACAAGAATTCCGAAATCGGACGCTCCAGAAGGAAGATCGAATGCCTGGAATCTGAAAACGAGAAGCTCCGGAGTGAGAATGAGTTTCTGCATATGGAGCTGTCGAAGCAGAATCGGGTGTACGAGGAGAAAATCAGACACATGCAGGCCGAGCTAGCTGATATCAAGATTGCCGTTTCCGAGAGAGAAAGTGAGTACGAGGATGCGTCGTCTCCATTGGCAGCTGCAGCGAAGGTCAGCGATCGTAAATTTAATATACCCCCCAAGTGTTTGATAAAATGGCCGACTCAAATTAGTAGCAAAAACGAAGCTGAAGCGAGGAAAGATGAAGTCTTTACTGCTGCAACGGGAATTTCCGATGAAATTCCTGAAACTTCCGATGGGTTTCCAGGGATAAGATCCCGTGCTCCGCGCGTTCCTAAGCCGCCACCGCGGCCATTTCATTCATCTTCTCCCAGATGTTTACAATCCGTCTCGTTGCCTTCTTACGGTTCCTTAACCGATTCAGCGCACCGCGCGTTATCGGAGATTCCAGCTCCTCCACCTCCACCTCCACCTCCACTGCCTCCATCACGGCCAGAGAAATCCTTATCCACAGCCCCACCACCACCTCCTCCGCCTCCCCCAAAATGTGGGTTGAAGCCGGCGCCGGCGAAGGTCAGGAGAGTTCCGGAGGTGGCTGAGTTTTACCACTCACTAATGCGGAGGGATTCAATTTTCCGGAAGGATTCCACCGCCGGCGGCGCGGGTGCTACGGCGAAGGACATGATTGGTGAAATCGAGAACCGTTCCGCACATTTACTCGCCGTAAGTTCTCTGTAGTGTTGACTATTTTGGTGGTGTTTTACCGTTTACTGTTTAGGTTCTTTTACCGCCATCGCCACTCTGTCACTGAGATTGACCGGTCTCTCTTTCATGGGGAGCTTTTTCTTGGAACTTTGCCAGCTGCTTTACAGGATAAGACAGTGTTTATATTCTAGATCAAAATTGGTAAAACTGAACCAAACACGTGGGCAAAAATGACAATTCATCCCATCTATTGATTGTGATCAATTCCAATTGCACTTTTTTGGTTGGTTTTACAACAAAAATGGAAAAGCATGTAAATGTGTGTGTAATCATAGCCACTTCCATATGCTTGTCTTTATCTAATTTGTTACTGCCACCTTAAACACAGATTAAGACTGATATAGAGACTCAAGGGGATTTCATAAGGTTCTTGATTAAAGAAGTTGAGGTTGCTGCATTCACTGACATTGAAGATGTTGTGTCTTTTGTCAAATGGCTTGATGATGAGCTGTCTTACCTGGTATAATATCCCTTAATTTCTTATAAAGGTTGCTACTTTGTGGTTGGTAATGATTTTCTAATCGGTTTTTGCAAAGGTGGATGAGAGGGCAGTGTTGAAACACTTTGATTGGCCTGAAAAGAGAGCAGATGCATTGAGAGAAGCTGCATTCGGTTACTCTGATCTGAAGAAGCTGGAGTCAGAAGTCTCCTCCTTTCGCGATGATCCTAGGCAACCTTGCGCTCACGCTCTCAAGAAAATACACTCTTTGTTTGAGAAGTGTGAACTCTACCTAAATTAATTACCTGGATTTTCCATTAGCAATAAATTAATATGCTGCATTATATTTTTGCAGATTGGAACATGCTGTGTATAAATTGTCGAGATTGAGAGAGTCAGTGAAGGAGAGATACAAAGGCTTCCACATTCCTGTTAACTGGATGCTCGATACCGGTTATGTTAGTCTGGTAAAATCTCATCACAAGTTTTGATCTTTTTTGACCGTTGATGAGTATAGTTTAAAGGCTTTTATGTTACATTTTCTTGAAGCGGAGATATTACTTAATATTACTACTTTGAATTGTTATGGTGGAGAAGATCTTCTCTAAATGCACAACTTAGACAAGATTTCTCATTTTCATAAACAACTGTATTAATATACTGAGTTTGTCAAGGTCAACTCCAAGAATTATAAAAACGTCCAGACAAATTAGATTTTTCTATTAAAATTATGCATAGATTGAATTCTAGCCTACTTACATATATGGAAAATAATTGAAATAACCTTCGTTAGCTTATCCGTATTCATCCCTTCAAATGGATTAATCTGCTAGCACGGTCCAAGTTCATCCATTTAGGTGGAGCCTAGGTACTGGTCTGTGTCAATTAAGGATTAGCAATAACTCTCTTTAACTGTTGACATATTGCATGCACTTCACATGTCTTTGATTGCGAGATTTAGCATATGTTAATTGCAAAGGTTTCTGATACTTCAGCGTTCGTCCTATAAGTAGAATCTACTGGGAAACCTCAGAAACCAAATGAGCAATAATCAAATGAAAGAGATTCATATCAGTAGTTAAATGAGCAATTTATTATTTGGCAATTTGGTGTAGGAAGTTCATTCCGTGGTCCCTCGAGGTCATTTATACAACTGGAAACTTATGGGGAAGCAGGCCATACAAAAATTAAAGTTTTGGTAGGTGGCAAAGGATGCCACATTTTGTTATATGTCCAACTACTGCACGAGAGTCGCTGAGCATGTGCAAGTCTTTTATATATCTAAGATGCCCCAATTTTGTCTCTTTTGATTTGGGATTATTTTATATTCTTTAAGTTGACCTTAACCTAATCCCTGAAATATATGTTAACTTTGTGCACTTTCTTGCCTGTTTCTAATGTATCATTGTTTTGTTTAATGAAACTTTAATGGGAGAAACTTCGTTGCTACAGTATTATTTTTTACCTCATTGGGCTGACAATTGTACGCAGATCAAGCTGGCGTCCGTGAAACTAGCAGTCAAGTACATGAAGAGAGTGTCGGGGGAGCTTGAAATGGTTGGTGGCAGCCCTGAAGAAGAAGAGCTCATAGTTCAAGGTGTCAAGTTTGCTTTCCGAGTTCATCAGGTGAGCGATTCTGTTTCTTTCGAACATCATCATGTGTTGCAAAGGGGTCAGTTCTGATTCTGATTTTGTTTCTTAGTTTGCGGGTGGTTTTGATGTGGAAACGATGAAGGCGTTTGAGGAGCTGAGGGATAAAGCTCGTCTGTGTAACGTGCAGTGCCAAACACAGCAGCAGCAGCACAAGTATGTTTCAAGGTCTTGTGCGTCTGCTATTTATCTGTAGGGAGTAGCAAAGTCTGCTGCAGAAGATGATAGCTGCTATTTTTTGCTGTAAAATAGGGTTGGAAGATAGGGAAAGAATGTGAATATGATTGGCGGCTTCAACTGCATTGGTTTTGATGTCTAAGCTTCAACGATTCAAAATATAACAATGATTTGAATGGAATTTAGGTTGAAGATGAAATCAATGAGATTGCTTGTTAAGTTTGCATTTTATTCTTTTTTTTTTCTTTTTTCTTTTTGTTTTTCTGGTGGAGAGATTTTATCGTTTTAGTGTTTGTTCGTTGATAAACGGTAGAAGTATGGGGTGCACGAGGCTCGTTTTGAATTGTCAAGGTGGCTGGCGGAAAAGATCATCTAATACATTGGATGATACATTTCATGTAATAAGAGCATCCACAACCGTGCTCTTACCAGCGGCACGGTTGTGGGTCCGGCCCCACTTTTTCGGCCTGCTCTCTGGCAAGAGCACCACACCCACAGATGTGCTCTTCCGCAAGGACGAACACAATTAATTTAAAATTCAACTAAACAAAAACATTTCTATAATACTAAAATTCAATAAAAAACCACAATAAATATTACAAATTACAAATAAAATAAAAAAGACATAATTAAAATCCTAAAAATTAAAAATTACATAATTAAAATCCTAAAAATTAAAAATTACATAATTAAAATACTAAAAATTAAAAATTACATAATTAAAATCCTAAAAGTAAAAAACTACACAATTATTGGCTAATATTACCCGAGGAAGACTACGCATCCGACGGCACCAACCCCAATTATTTTTGGAGACCCAATATCATGGTCTCGTGCGTTTGAAGTTGCGTGGGGGTCATAGATGACCTATCGGCCATATTGAGTTGGGCCAAAAGGGCCCACAACGAGTTGTTCGGGGGTGGAGGTGGAACATAGGGTGCGGGTTCGGGAGCGGGGGCAGATGGAGTCGTGGCGCGACGGCGTTCGGCCGCCGCCTTCTTCCTTCCTTGCGGTCGGCGTCGGGAACCGCTTGGTCCGGCGTCGGGGCTACCCAAGTTAGCTTCGGCGAGTTGGCTAGCCACTTCTTCGCCGGCGTCGGATAGGGATGTCGACCGTGACCGTTTGGAGGAGCCGCTAGAGGAGGATGTTACGCCTCCCAGATACTTCGGGTGCGTCCTCGTTTCCTGCCAAACATTTAGGTACTTGAACGACTTACCGTTCATGGATTGGTAGGTGCTCAGCGCCGCAATGATGATGTCGACCTCGCTCCAGCCGCTACCGGCATTCCGCGACTCCTGGAGGAAATAGCCATTGAACTTGCCAATTTCGTCGTTGGCTCGGCCGATGCAGTTGCGCACCATACTCTCGTTGCGCTCGATCGTTCCCGGCGGCCGGTTTGCATTGTACCGCCGAGAGACGTGCCACCAAAAGTGATCGCCGGATTGGTTCGTGCCAACCACCGCATCTTCGGATATTTCCAAGTACGCCTTGAACAATCTATCCATCTCCGCCGGTGAGTACGGTGTGCGGACACCGGCGCGAGATGGAGGAGTCGGAGTTTGGGAAGGGACGGGAGGCCTAGGCTCCGGTGTCCACCCGTATCGCCCATCGGAGTCACCTTGGTCGTCGACCGGGTATGGCCGGTAGCCACCCGGAACGCCCGAATCTTGGGTGAGAGGAGGGGCCGAATAGTCCGTTTCCGGACTAGGAAACGGTTGTGAACCGAACCATTCGGGGTTCCAACCGTGGGAGCCGCTTGGGTTATCGTCGTGACCGGACATAGTGGTGTTGTAGGGTGTGAGAGAATGAAGATGAAAATGGATATGAGAGATTGAAGATGAGAATGGAGATGAGATAATGATGATGAGAATTGTGTAGTTTGATGTGAATTTTTGGGAGTGAAATTGAGGGTATTTATAGATGAAAGTGTGTATTTTTGGGGTAAAAAAAATTTTAAAAAAATTAAAAAGTGGGAAAAAACGGTTATAAACGGATATAATTTTTTTGGGAAGTGATTTTTTTTTTAATTTTTTATCGGTTTTTTTTAATTAAAAACATATTTAAAAAAAAAATTTAAACACAACGGCTATGCCGTTGACGAATGAGGGCGCGCCACGTCAGCTGCTCGCTGGCACGGCGCTGCTCGATGCATCGAGCAACGCCTTGCCAGCGGCGCGAGCGCAGCGACGACGGACGCCACCGTTGTGGATGCTCTAGTAGTTGGCGCGGACCGCCGTGGTGACGGACGTCACCGTTGTGAATGCTCTAAGACTACTATAAATTGTCATTTTATAGTTGTGTAGTAGATTGCTAGATGCATTACCAAATGTATTAGGTAATCTTCTCTGGGTTTCTGGGTGGCTGAGACGTGCTATATTTCGGGGGTGACTGCTGCACTCATGTGCAAGGACCGAAAAAGAAAGATTTATATTTATTGTCATTCACACTTCTAATTAATGTGTCTTTCGATATACTCATAAAAAATTTGTTGATAGTCTATTTCTTTTGATGAAAGGTCTATTTAAGGTTATTAATACTTTCAATTAATGTGTCTTTTGCTATTACAAGTAGTACTCTCAAACTACAAAATTGAACATTTAATCCAATTGTAAATGGGTAAATCTGAATATAAATCTTTCCTTCAAGAAGTGTTCATGAAGTCCCTTCCTTTTACATAAACAATTTTGTGTGATTCTTGAAAATCTAAGCTAGATAATTTTCGTCAAATGATTAGAATGACAAACAATGCTAATGAAGTTACAAAATTATTAATGTACTTTAACCAATTCATTTGGTATATTGAAATAATACTCCATCCGTCCCATAAAAATATATGTACTTTCTATTTTCGTCGGTCCCACAAAAATACGTGCATTCCATTTTTGGAAAGTCATATCAATTTGATAATGTAGGTCTCACTACCCACTAACACTACTTTAACTACTATTTTCCTCCTCTCCCTTACTTTACCATACCATTATTTTCATCTCTCTTTCTTTACCAAATTTGTATTAATTCTCGTGCCATATCCATTGTCCATATTTTTATGGAACGGATGGAGTATTATCTTAAATATCCATCTCACTCACATCCACACTTCAGAGTTGAATTCCGATCCACTAGTCATATGAAAAACTTCTTATATTAATTTGATATTTATTGTCTGTTACAAACAATATTTTAATTGATGTAAACAAAAATAAAAACAAGAAATTACACTTAAGTTATACTATAATTAAGGTGTTTATTGTTTAAGGAGCCAACAGTAGTAACTGAAATTGTGTGAGAGATATTTTGGCCTTCTCGACGATAAAATGCATTCGAATTATCGATCCAAGTTAATCTTAAGTAATCGAATAGAAGTAAAGAAAGCCCATTTGGATTTGAGTCCAAGTGATAGGCCAATTTGGAATTTGAGCCCAAAGCGTAAAAACTATTTCGTCTTCTTCTATTTGGGCGGAGAGTTCGAGTTTCGAGCCCAGTAATTACGGCAGAGCTCATCGTTTTCAATTTTCGTAGCAAAAGGCTATGACGTCTCTTTTGATTGGAGGAGGCATCACTGTGAAGCCCCCAATTCCATTCTCCCCATCAAGTTTAGCTTCCTTCAATTTCGCAACTCCCTCTTTTTCGCGTAGTAAATCGATTACTATTTCACGGAATCTGAAATTGGTAGCTGCTGCTTCTCCCATGGCGAGTCAGCAGAGCTCAGTCCAAGCGACTACTTCTGTCCCCGATTCTTCCATCAAGCTCCTATTTGTCGAAATGGGCGTCGGCTACGATCAGCATGGGTGCCTCCCTCTCTCTCTCACTCGCTCGGTTTTATGATTATGCCACGAATTTTCTGATTTTAGTTTTTATTTAAATGAAATACAGACAGGATATTACATCAGCGGCAATGCGGGCTTGTAGGGATGCCATTTCCTCCAATTCAATTCCTGCTTTCAGAAGAGGTAAATGATGCTAAAGTTCTTTTCTTTCTTCCTTTTGTTTTCTGTTGATTTTGAATTGGATTGATCCCCTTTGTCAGCTTTCTTGTGATGAGTTCTGAGTTGAGCCCTGGATTAGGCATATGGAATAATTGATATTTTGTGAACTAATATATTTTCAATTTCAAATGGGATGTTTAAACTTTTTTGTAGCTTGTTGTAGGCACATGGAATCATTGATATTTTTGTGAACTTTCTCCATTCATTGATTTTCAAATGGGGTGTTTAGACTCTATAACTCGTTATAGGCATATGGAACTCTATTTGTTGATTTTCAGATGGGATGTTTGAACTCTATTTGTTGCTTGTTTATGGCTTTTGTTCACATAAACTATAAGATTAAATGTGTGTATGATGTATCACTTTGAAACTGTCACTATCTTAGCTGTATTTGCTAACAAGCAGTTGGGAAATGCATTTCTTTTCATTCTTTATGACTGTTTTGTTTGTGCTTGCGCGTGGTGGTCAGGCTCTATACCCGGTGTTTCATTTGCCGAGATGAAACTGCAGATTAAATTGGGAGTCCCTCGACCTCTCCAGCATTTGTTGGATATCAGTAAGGTCAAGTCAGTGTTCCCTTAGTAAGTACCTGCACCTTTTCGACTTATCCACCTGTTTCTGCACGTGTGTTTTGATCGTACATACTTCAACAGTGGAGCGATAACGAACGTTGAAGTTGTGGATGGTGGACTGATATGCTCAAGTGGTGTGGAAGTTGAGGAAATGGGAGATAAGAATGACAACTGCTACATTGTCAATGCAGCTGTCTATGTTGGCTACTAAATAAGTTGATGTGTACAAGGTTTGTTTCTCCTTTCCTTCAAGCATGCTGATAAACATGTTCAATCGCACCAATTCTAAATCAGTTGCCATGTGTTGAAGAAAATCATTACCCCGTCTAATTGCAGATGTACTAATCGATCAAGATCAAAGTAGTACGGAGTAGTTTTTTTGATTCGCTGCTATGCTAATTCAGTTCATGCTACATCTTATAGCTCACGTGTAATGGGTTATCGACAATTTCTTACCTGAACAGAAGTGGTGTTGCTGCACAGACAAGTTGGCCGCAAGTCTCAGGCAACATAAGGGGGCTCCATTTTAGTACCACCTTGTCTTCATTGTATTTAGATGGACAGCAGATACTCTGTTTTTAGTTGTTGTACTGTCTGATTTCAATCAGTTTTCGGCTTTTCGCTGTAATAAAACGGTTGATGGTTGCTTTGATGGAACATCACATTCAGTTATATGCTACTATGTTGTTTCCACCATATCAACATCAACAGAAATTAAAAACAATTTCCTATTAATGCAATCAGGGAATATTTTGACACTTTGAATATTGTATTTCCCACTTATTGCTTCAATCAAACTAATGACAAATTCACAGTTGGTTGTTTCTCAGTCACCCTAAAGCAGAGGGAAAATGCAACTAATTATAGACAGACAAGCTCACATAACAAGAGCCGCATAGAGCAGCTGATTCCACGTATCCGGCAACCCAGGGAGGCACCAATGGCTGCAGTCAACCCCTGCATGATCACCACTATAAGCAGACGGATGGGCATCCTTCCTCAGCTGAGACAGAAACGTAATGTCCAGCAAATACACAGGTTTCTGCATCCTGCTCAACACTCTGTTAACAACCTCCACCTCCGCTGGCGTCCCCCCTGGATATGTCGATCCCTCCAGAGGCTGCTGCTCGCCGTTACAGTTCTTTGACGCCGCCTTCCAGTCCCTACCTCTGCCAAAACAAAACCGGCCAAATTTAATTTCGAGTACCCTGAGACAGACCATGCACTGTCTGAGTAATAACTTACTGATAATGAGTGGGAGAGATCCCCTGGAAGAACACTCTAGTCTTGGTGGGATCGACGTTGAGGTCAACCCAGCGTCCCCACGTTGTCAACCCTTTGTAAAAGGCCACCAGGCGGTTCATGTCCTTGGACACGGTGGAGCCATCTTGTATGTAGTCCCATCTGCAACCACAACCATACATCACACTTCCGTACGAGCTCATTCACAAAACTTAAATCGTACATGAGTGTAATCAAATTACATACGCTTGATCTTCGCCTTTGTGAGTCCACCAATGCCATGTGTTGAACACTAGCATGTCCATCCCTCTCCACGCATTCCCTTGCTGAATCGAATCCAGCTTCAGCACCCTCCCGATATTCTCCCTCGTTATGTCCACCAGGTATGGTGATCGGTACAACAGTATCGTAACTCCATAATCCTGAAAACGTCAATAAAAATAAAGTTAAAACTGTCAAAATCTACAAGTACAAATAACAACTTGCTCATTCTGCTTTTTTGAATATTCTTCAATGGCGGCCAGTAAAGAACTCAATAAACCAGTTGTATTAAATGGTGTTGAGCTTAGGCTGGCAAAGGAGAAATATTTATTGTTACAGAAGTGGAGATTAGGCCACGGTGGCCCCTTTGACAGACCATCCATTTAATTTCTCCAAAGCTTGAGCAACAGATTCTATTAACTTCCTAATGATGACAAAGTTTCTAACTTTATAAGATTTATGCTCAGCCTCACTAAAGAAAGATGCTAATCATGGTCAAACATGAGAAAAAAAACATTAAAAATCTTATCTTGAAAAACAGAAGAACAAAAAATCATTACAGTAACTAAAAAAAGATGAGATTTTTCACTGACCAAGAATGTCACAGAAGAAAGGGTGCCCTGTCTAACATAGTTGTATTTGGAATTTGGAGCAGCTGCATAAATCATACAAGCCAGAGACTGCCATTGATTCAAACTCAACGAGTCACCCACAAACATAATCTTTTTCCCGCTCCATCTCTTGAGAAAATCCAGCCCATCAAACCTGAAAACGTTAAAAAATGGATTAAAAATGTGTTCTTGAAACACACAGAAACAAACATGGGGGTGTGTGAACCTGGGAGGGATGCAGGAGTCGGGCTGCCAGGAGAATTTGAGGAACTGCTTATCGGGTCGGCCGTATTTGATGCAGTCGAATTCCGGGTCGATAAACGGGCAGGCAGAGGACAGGTAGAGCGGGTAGGAGGGATCCGGGACCCATTTTCCTTGGAAGAGGTTGCAGGAAGTGAGCAATGCTTTGTTTGTGGTGGTTGTGTTTGAGAGCTTTGCTGAAGCAGCAGGGAGTGGCAGTAGCAAAAGTGGCAGCAGCACTAAAAACAAGGCTTCAAGAATGAGGAGGGGTTGTCGGTGATTGAAAGAAGAGAAGGGCATTGTGTGAATGTGGGGGAAAGAAAACAAAAGATGTGAAGAAAAAGCTGCCTATTTCAAAATCATGTCTTGATTGTTCATAATATATATGTAGAGGTGGGTTCACATGGTGTATTTAGCGTAATGCCGAAGAGGAAATGGAGATGAAGAGTTGGAAATTGTTGGAAGTATTTGAGTGGGGTGTGTGGGGGTGGGAGATGTGTCTTTTTTTGTACATTTGGTAGCACAGACTGTTAAAGGTTTTTGGAGGCTAATTTGTTAAGGGTGCTTTTTTTCATGAAAAGAAATGGGTTTCTTTTGTTTTGTATTTTCGTGGGCGCGCATGTCACGGGATTTTCAATAAACATTCTATTTCACGTTTGTTTTCTTGGAATTCAACTGAGGTGAATATAAATATAGGCACCGATTTCATTCCTGAATAATGCAACTTGTTTGTTTTTGGGGTCATCTTTATTTTGTTATACAATGTTTTTCTACTACTTAAGTGAATTTATGTATTTGCTTTTAGTCCACATGTGGTGAGTAATTATGAGGCTCGATGAAGATAGTTACTACTTAAGAGCACTGAGCTAAAGGGTTTTTTTTTTGAGAAAGTTTCCAATATAGTTTAGAAAGTAGGATAACAAAGAGAGGAGAGAAGAGAAGAGAAGAGAAGAGTAGAGCATAGCCACGCAGAGACAGTTTTCCTGGTGGGGGTTGGAGGCAGCTGCAACGATGGGGCTCACAACACGCACTCGTACTCACCCTAGATCCGCAACTGAGGCGCGCGTACACGATGCTTTTTTAATTATATTTAAAAAACTTACTAATAATATATGACACTATTGTGAAGAAGCCCCCAAATCTTAAACTTTGAGAAAGAAGTCGCTGCCAAAATTGAAGTTTGAGGAGGAAAATTATGTTATTTTTATTCTAATTTTGAAAGAGTATGTGTATTCAATTTGTCAATTTTTAAACAACAAAAAGTTGAAACTATTTCTCCACCCGTATATTTTGTCCAAACAAAACAACTTTTATGACAGTGGGACAAGTACTATAATACTCTATAGTGTAGACTTGTATTTGACTTTAACCAAAAGATTTTTTACCCCAATTAAATTAACCTTGGCCTACCTAGTTTATATGCATACCGACATGCAAGTTGTACGTGTACAAGTTTCGTTTTTCTCTTGTGTACTATTGATTTTTTTTAACATAACATATGGATGTCAAAGAAAAGACATTCTAAACAAAGTTCTCCTTTGTTGAGGCATTAATGTTACCACGGTAAATATTGTGCAATACTCATATTTTCAGTTCATCAAACGCAAACAGCTTAATGCCAATAAAAGTACACAATAAATAGAGTACAATTTTTGTTTATCAATGAATAGTACACAAACTCAGACTCTTAATCACATACGAAAGGAGTAATCTTATTTTCATATATAGGACGTCACTATATATGTAGTATTAGTATTTGATGTAAGACAACATTTATCTCTGATAGTATAATTTACTTATATATATATATATATATATATATATATATTTATTGAGGATCGTTATTCTCCTATTCATCCCTTAGATCATTTATTCTTCTTAATATGGGCCGTTAGATCTCATTCATCAACGGTCCAGATGATCTGCATTATTACACTATAATGGTGCATTATTAGTCGGTGTGCATTATTCAATTGAATATCTGCATTATTACACTATAATGGTGCATTATTAGTCGGTGTGCATTATTCAACTAAAAATATGCATTATTAAATGACACGTGGCACCAATCTAACCGTCGGATGACAAAATCGTGGGGCTGAGATTAAAAAGAACAAAGAACAAAAGATACAAAAAGGAAATGAATACATCCCTATATTTATTTATTTAATATTTGTACTTTCCTCACATAATTGTAGTTCAACAAACATACGTTGCACCCTATATTTATTTATTTAATATTTGTACTTTCCTCACATAATTGTAGTTCAACAAACATACGTTGCACAAATTTAGTTCCTTGAATATCTCAGTGTCAAGTGTCAAGCAATCAAAGATTAGAAAAATAGGGATAACAAACTGGCTGTTAAACAAGTAATGATTGCAAATTGACAATTTTGGTAGAGCATGGCCCAACTCACCAAGAATTTGCCACCAATCATAGCACACACATTTTAATTTATATAGATATATACTATAAACAAATGTGACAAGTTGCAGAGGGAGCTGTATGCCATTGCATAGTGATTTTGAGAAGAGGAAACAAACTAAGATTGTTTAACTAATGGATTTCCCACTTGTAGTTTCAATTCTTTAATGGAATGTGTTCTGTTCCATTCAACATCATAATCTGGGCTCCATTTTTTCATAATTATTTTCTTAGTTGACACTTTCTAGTTTGCGTGCATCATTGGCAATTTCTTGATAATTACTTAGTTATTGCATTTGGATTGGGTGACTTCATTATTCCAGATAAAGAAATGAAAAGAAAAGCTGAGATTAAGATTCTATAGTTTACCAATCATAAAATAAATCATACTAATAACTAATTAGTTCTTAAATAGATGTTTTGGATTCAATCCCCTATGGGTGTGGTGTAATATACATTTCTTATTTTGTATGGTAGTGTAGTGGTTCTATTTGCATGTAGTAAACTTCTCACTTTGTGTAGTGATGTAGTAGTATTTCTCAATCTTTATGCTTTCTTGAGGTGCTTTGCTGCTAATTGGGTGCTTTTTGTGTTGTTTAAGTGGTTTCTCAGGTCTTCTTCTTGATAGGTTTTGTGCAACTTTTAGTTCACCATTTTCCTTAGTTGTTGGCTTAGTCTTTTTGCTAGTTGGTTTGCTGTCTTTGTTAGCCTTTTGAACCTCGATTTGTACGTTGGTTTTTTGCTCGCCATTTTTTTAGTTTGAACTTTTCTAAATGCATAAAAAAAATTTGTATTTTCATCAGTATTACTATTGAATTGCCATCGAAAGAAGCACACAACTCGCAACAAGCATAATACTTTAATCAATTAGCTATCATTAATACCGACTAAGTTTTAACTCTGTGAGTTAAAGATAAGCACCACATTCCGTAAACGACACTAATCCGTCCGTGAAATTCGGTAAACCGGAGAGCGTAATCGTGTTGGCACCGTCGTCGTCGGGCGACGGAGACACCGCCACATTCTTCCTTCCGGTCCAAATCTTATTAGAAGATGAAATTTATAACAATTTACAGGACCATGAAAGTGCAGAAGATTTATACGTTGAGTGCAATTATTCTACAAATTATATGCAATTCACAATCTTTTACAAAAATAAGGGGTTTGTAAAAACTCCGCCCCGAATAGAAATATATATCACACTTTTTTTTATTAAAGCTCAAGCAGGAAAATAACAAGTAAAAGTTCGCGTCAAGCGGTCAAAAGCCAAACCGCAAAAACTAAAAAAACACAAACCCACGACAGCATTCCAACCAAATAAAAAAGACAATCCAACGGCAACAGTTTACAAAGTCTAATATTGTTCATTTAATCATTCGATAAAAGACAAATAAAAACACAAACCCACAACAACAACAAAAGGAAAACACGAGCAAATTCCATAACTCATGCTTGGGATGCGAAGACACAAACCTGGTATATCAATTTTCACTTCAAAATCTAATATTGTTCATTTAATCATTCGATAACTCTATTGGTTATTGGTAAATCCATTTTATTTTGTACGTAGTATTACAAAACTATAGTAAATTGCACTCTTTAATTTAATAAATAATACTAGTAGTATATACTTTTTTTTTAAGAAATAAGTATGGAATTTAATTTTGATTCAAATTAGTAGTGTCAAAAGTCGAATTCTCAACGACATTTGACTTATCGACACACGTTACTATAAGTGTTTTAGATACTACCAATCTATTTGATTGATATATAATTGTTGTATTTGTGTGCATAATAGTGGTAGCTGCTTAAAATTAAACAATCATACAGTGACGTAAATCCTAATTATTGGGCTTCTACCTCATTAATACTAGTAGTAACTAAGCATCATTTATAATGACGATTTCAGATAACAGGATCCGAAATAAAGATTTTATTTTAAATTTTATTTTCTGTTACTTTTAGTATTGAAATCATTAGTGGTGTGAATAAAGTCTAATCAATCTCCAATATAATTTTAACTTTTTTTACAAGACAAGGAGTACATTTTTGGAGATCTTTTTTTTGTCACATGCATCAAGATTACTTGTATTCATTGTAGTACAGTAGTACTCAATTGTGTTGGAAATTTTTCTTGTTGTCCATGATTGTGTAAAAAAAATAAAATTTCAATTAAAGGATAAAGATTTCGATCTCACAGTTACCAAATATGGAATGGTTGAATATTATTTCTAAATAAATGGGATTGGAGAATAATTTTACACTTCTCAATTAAAGTGTTTTATTGTTCACGTAACTTTGATTTCACTTCAAAATCTCAATCAATTATGGACATATATTGCATTGACTTTAAAAATATATATGTTTACGTGCTCAAAAACACATTCTTTTTGAAAAAAATAATTAAAAAATATTGTTCCAAACACGTTGAAATTTTGTAATTATATTGTATATGATCGACTTTACATAATTACATCATGCAAAAGTTGTTTTAACAGTAATTTTCTTTTTTTAATGGTAATGTTACTCAAAACTCTATAAGGCAGCTAAATAAATCCTCAACAGTTTAGAAATTAATTTGATTTAATCCATCTTGGCCCTAGCTGTTACAATTATAACTTAATTATGACATTTAATAAAGTTTAAATAAGTTGTCATTTTACATCTACGCCGCCTTCTACTATTCAATCAAAAGTAGTGTGTCTTTCAAGATTTCATAAATTAATTTAGTTAAATTAATTAAGACTATGCTATAAAACAATATAACATGTATCATGATGAAACTTCCATGCAAATAAACGTACAATTATATGTAAGAGTAGGTATAGGCTTTTCTTTATTCTTTTTAGTTGTCAACGATTTTTATCCATTGGCGGCTACCCACAATACTTTCAATAGAAAAGTAGAACATATTAAATTGAAAATAAGACTTCTTAGATAATAATACATCTATATGGAATGGCTATTCAAAATGATATTGGCTATAGGTAGGTCAAGTTTTGGTCACAATTTGTATACTAAGACACTCACACAACATACCATAAATTCGAGCCAAACATATACTATTACATATCCGTATTATATTTTCAGGCTATCCATCAAATGCTCATAACTCACATGCTACAAACAAGACCCGAGAATAAAAATTACAAATCATAAAAACATTAAAATATAAAGAAAATGAGGAAAATCAAAATTTTCAAATGATCGGCACTTCTTCTAGATTGACCGATTCCACGCAACTCGACCACTCTACAATCTGCACAAGTAGTTCAATCCTCACTCCTGTGCAACGGAGAGTCATGTGCCCGCCAAATTGGTCCAATCCTCACTCTTGTGCAATGGAGAGTTTGTGCCCATGTCTCAGATCATGCCAAATGTTGTCAGCGATTGTGAGTGCTTTAATAGGCACACCCTCAAAATATTTTATTTTTTGAAATCTTATTTCTTAAAAAATTACGAGGAACATCAAGTTAGTTTGTTTCAAAAATCTTTATATACATGCAATTTTAATTTTTGAAATCGTTTTCTAAATTATTTACTTTTTAAACTTCTGTATGTATTTTTATATTATTTAAATAATATGTTTGTATTTGTTGATTCTAAATTATAACACTTTCTTTTTGGGTTGATGTTTGGGGCGATATTATGATTTTTAATACCACTTATTACATTTCGTATCAATTATTTGTACTCAACCTATTGAGTTTTAGACTCGACCTATTACCAACATTAATGACATTTTAAGTGACAAATGAATGTGGATTAGTTAAACCATCTAAAAAATATAAAATTTCATGATTTGACGTATGATGCAAGTCAACCTACTCTTTGAGTTGTATTTAAACAAGTAACTTTCTTAATAAAAGTAGTAGTCACATTCAAAATTTTGTTATTGAGTTTGATTGCAACTAGTTGAAAATTATGGTCCAACTTTCTAGTTAAATGAGTTTGATATTTGTGATAGTGGATGAAACTTGTGATTCCTAATGAGTGATGCTAAATGACCATAATGTGGCCAACCATAAAAATAAAATATTAATAAAAATCTGTACATTTAATATTAATTTTACTTGAAACTTGTTCATCTTAAAAGTATCAATTTTTAAGACTAATTTACCCTTGTACATAAATAGGGAGTAGAGTAAAATTAAATAGGGAGTATTTATGTATAAGTTAATAGTATGTTATTAAGACATTATAATTGAACATTTAGATTTTTTATGTATACACAATATGCAGTGTCAATTTTTACATGTATAGTATGATCCTACATTTGTGATACTACTATAGATTAATTATCAATGATAATTGTATTATCAATAATTATAATTCTGTTAACAGTTTGTTATATTATATAACTATAGTATGATATTTTATAATTTAATAATATGCTTAATCTACTTATAATTAAACTTCAATTATTTATTTCTAATTGATCTTTAATGCAACTAAAGATTAATTATTTTGATCGTATAATTTGATATTCAAATTCATTTTCATTCATTTAAGTAATTTATATCATGAGTAGATTTTCGATTTAATTGGGTGTCATCTAGTATTACATTAGATTGGAGATTTGAATTGATCTTCAATTTAACGAAGAATTTTTATTGGTCTTATATTTATTTAATAATTTGGGATCAAATATTTTCAAGTATTAATAACACCACAATGTAAGATCAAAGAAAAACATAAAAATAAAAATAAATGACACTAAAGAGAAAAAAAATACACGTAAAAGATGAAAATAGAATGTTTAATTGATTTTCCAAAACTTATGATCTACTCCATTATTTTACTATTATTATTTATATTTTATGTATGATGTTTTGATTTTTTTTAACATTATTAATATGTTAAAGTGTAGTAATTGCTATCCTTTGTATATATCCCATTGTGGATGTACTTAAAAAACAATTGATTTTAAAATTGCAATATATTTTCAACTTTGTGCTGGCACGGACACGTAACATGCAATATTGTAAACAAAAACATGCAATATACATTTGTGGAAGTTGTAAATGGATTTCCACAAATTGCATTTTAGTTATAGCCAGATTGTAGATGGATTTTCTGCAGATTCCCGGTGTCACAAAAGCATGCTTCAAAGGAACATCAATTGAATCTTCAATAAAATTTAAGTTTGATTGAACATTTACTTGTTCAGTTCATTAATTGAATAGAATGATAGAAGATGAAGTGAATCCCAATTGAATTTTATAAATTTTTAAATTGTTCAAGTGAATCAAATATCTATTGAATCTAAAATCAATTGGGAATTTTCGATATTAGATCAGTTATTAGTTATTTGATAATAATTATAAATTGCGACACCACATAACATAATTAGTACTCCACTATAGTTTAGCTAAAACCTATAATTATCGGATAATTGCGACAATAACAATAGTAACTCATAATATTACATGACTCCATGTGCTAATAATATATTAGCAACAATATATTAATATGAAGTTGTATTTATAATTTTTAATATTTGATATTATTATTGGTATTGTCAATATAACCTATAGTATATTCTTGTAACAAAATTTTAAATGGTATCATAATAATGATATAAAGCTACTCATATACCATTACGACCAAACTCCTATAAGTAGTACAATGACCTTTAAAATTTATCCATGTTATCTATATAAGTCAATATTATTACTATTATATGTTATTATTAGTATTATTAGCAAGTTTAGTTATTGGTGTGTAAGTTGTATTATGTCATATAATAGTTATTTTTGCAATAATATGATAATTATATAATAATAGTTATTTTTGCAATGTAACAAATTAAATTATTTTACATAATACAGTAGCATCTAAAATACGCAATAATTTATAATATTAATATGTGACTTATATTTACAGTTTAGAAGACATGATCCAATTCTAATACAGTATATAAGTACACTTTATATGATATGCAATACAATTATATAACTTTGCACATTCATGAAAATTGATTACCAAATTAGAATAGCTAGGAGTAACATTGTATTTAAGATTAGTTGATCTTATTAAACTAGATCATAAAATATATATGCAAGCATATATATACTACTTATTACCATAATTTATTTATGATATATTGTGATGTCTCTTAGTTAATAGGTATGATATGATTATTTCCAATACAACATATGTATAATTTGACGTAAATTGTGCATAAATTATTTCGTAAATTGTGCATAAATTATTATGGAGCGAGAATGTTGTAAATTTAAATTTGAAGTAAAAAATTGAGAAAATGGTAATTAAGTAAAATTATCTTAACACTAACCATTACTATTAATTCATTGCATTGACTTTTATAATTATTTACAAAAATATCATTGTGTGACTGGCCACGTTATGGCTACATAGCATTACTCTTCCTCAATTACGTGATAACAATTGCTAGGCGGAGGAGGCTGTGACAAGAATATTTCGGAATTATTTGATGATTATTGGTATGTCGTGACAAAGTAGTAATAGTCAACCAATAATGGAAGTGACAAACGAAATTTATTGCCATGCAGAAATAATTTGAGTCATGGCAGCACATTGGTCTGTGCTGATTAATTAATCTTTCTACTTTCTAGTGAAATCTATTATTATCGGAATATAATTATTTTAAAAGATATTATTAAAGTTTTGGGCTGCTGATGCGTGGCCACCTCATTTTTATTCTTTTTTCATAAAGCATTGTTGGATGGGGATAATAATTGCTTCTATAATAAAAAAAATTAAGTGAAGTTTGATTTAGTTGACTATATTATATTATTAGTCATAGATTGCAATGAACATGTAATTAAGTGATGTTTGATTTTTGGTCTTACTACATTTTAGTTGGTCAGTTTAAGCCATCTGAGAATGATATGACATGATTTGGTGTACTTATAGACATCGACATAATTTAAAGCTTTTAAGACTCAAAATCAATTTGAGTTACACTCAATAGTTTTATTGAATCACAATTGAGTTGATAAAATAATTTCTCTCTGAATTGTGGAAATTATCAACAATTATGGAACAAGATTTGGAATAATTCTTTTCTTTTCTTGAACTTTATAAATTGTGGTAATTATCATCAGTTATGTTCAACAAATTGTTGCCTAGTAAATTATTGAAACATTAAAGTTGTAACAATTATTTTTTTCTGCGTCCACTATAAATGACTCTCTTTAAAACACAAAAAAGTTAGATTTGGGCAAATTTTAGGCCCAATTCAATGATAAATGCGATCATATGAATAGGTCATGATCTTAAAGCAGGCCCAAATCTTTTTAAAAGAGGCCCAATTCATTGGCAGTGGAGCCCATGTAAATTGGCCATGGTGTCAAATTGGGCCCAACAAATATTAAAATGAATATGACAAAGCCCAAGCCAATTTTTTTAACGTTTGGTTGAAGAAAATTCAAGATAAGGCTGTAGAAACAAACCCCTGAATTTGGATAACAAGATCAAAGGCAAGGTAGGGAGCGAGAAATCAAGCTAAAAAATGGCGTCCTGCTTTTCAGTGGGAACAACTCTGTGTTACAGAGGGAGTAATTTCAGCACACCTTCAGCTTCAATTTCACTAGCTTCAAAAACTGCTACTTCTCTTTCACTCAACGCGAGACCTAAGGCGCAGATTTCTTCTGGCCCTCTCCATTCTGCCTTCACGCCATCATCTCTTTCTCTCTCTTCCGCTTCTTCCTTCTCAGGTTTTGTTTTAGGATTGTGGCTTCTCTGTTCAAATTTGGCAATTTTTGATTTATTGGTATTGCAATTGAGTTCTGGCATTGTGTTCCAATATTTATTTTTTTCAATTTCAGTTTCCTAATTGATTGATTTTGTGTGACTGAGATGTGGTGTGGGGTGGGTTGTTTTTATCTCAGTTGCACATATGCTGTGTGTTTTAGAAGAATGTGAGTAGTGCTTGTCTCTTTTAGTTCAATGCTGTCATAAAACTTGGTTATGGTTATAGTAAAATTTGATCTTTTGGATCCAAGAATTGAAGAATATAAGTAGTGTTTGTCCCTTTTAGTTCAATGATTTCATAAAGTTGGTTATGGTATACTAAAATTTGATCGTTTGGATTAAAGAATTGAAGAATATAAGTAGTGAGTGTTCATATCAGTTCAATGATGTCATAAAACTTGGTTATTGTCATAAATTTATAATTTTGATCAATTGGGTTCAAGAGATGAAGAATATTAGTAGTGTTTGTCCATATAATAAAATATGGTCATGGAATTTGATTTTTTGGAGTCAAGAATTGAAGGATATAAGAAGTGTTTGTTCCTTTGAGTTCAGTACGATCATAAAACTTGGTTATGGTTACTGGATTCAAGAATTGAAGGATATAAGAAGTGCTTGGCCCTTTTAGTTCAATGCTGTCATGAAACTTGGGTACGGTTATAGTAAAAATTTGATCTTTAGGATTCAAGAATTGGACCATGTTGGTACCCCTTTTCATTAGTTGAAAAATTGTTTGTGTTGTTAATCCTAGGATTGTCATTGGGCTTGTGTCTGAGTGCCAGCATTGGGAAGGCAAGTGAGAAGAGGCGTGGGCTAGTTGTGAGAGCATCCAAATATCTGCTGTGTCAAACCAAGAGGAACAGATCAAGAAAATCGCTGGCTCGAACGCATGGCTTCCGCAAGCGTATGAGCACTACCAGTGGGATAGCACTCATCAAGCGTAGACGCGCCAAAGGCCGCTGGAAGCTCTGCACAAAGACAAACCCCAGCAGCGGCAAACGAGCCTGATCTCATCACTAGTTTGTTCCTTTCTCTCAAATCTATCTATAGCTAATTTCACTATTTTGGTGTATCCTCTGAGTTGTTTGTTGTGGGATGGAAGGGCTTTTTCTAGATTCAATTCTAGTTTACTCTAAATTGTGCATGATCTTGCAACCTAGCTGGTTTTGGACTTGATATTTGATCATTTTTATCCATTGCCATTCAGTTATTTTGATTGTTCTTGAAAATTTAAAAGCAGTTGGACGAAGCTGTAATTTTTTGTTCAACACTCAAAATTTTGAAGTTCTTATAAATTTGGATTTTAAATAGTCACACAACTAATATCCTTACTTTTTTATATGAACTTTTGAGATCGTAATTGAAGAGCTTACAATTTTGAAATGCTAATCAACAAGCTTAATGACAAGAAGTGAAATGCTAATCAACAAGCTTAATTTCAGCTTTATAAATTAGGTCAAATTACTAAACAAATTACCAAGTTAGGTCGAAATATAGTTATCCCATTATTTTTAAAAAAGAAATAATAAATCACTAAGCTTAAACCACATTACGTACAAAAGCGAAACCACAACAATTTGATCGTTTATGTGTTTATTCTTCATTCAAGAATCCTAAGTATAGTGTCTTCTCATATACTACTAGCTAGTGCAATTGGTTTCAACATCAGTCAAGATTGAATCACATTCAAATTCTAATTGACTAGGTAGTTACATGCACATTGTACCAAAATGTGTTATTATATTCACGATTTTGTTTCCTACCATCACCATCAAATGTCTTGTTTTGATAACAATCAACATATGCCCTAAAAAAGATAGTAGTACCAAATTAGCATAGAAATAATTAAGAAGTAGACATAAAACAATAGCTCCCAATTAACATTTCACGGTTAACTTATAACAACACCAAAAGTTAAAAAACTCTTTACTAATCAACTATGACACTTCACTCCATTGATAGTACCCAATATATGCTATAAAGGAAACATTCATACAATACACATAAATAATTCTATAATTCATCTAAGCAAGTGGATAGGATGGTTTCATGGCAATGCCACAAAGCCCTCCCATATTCCCACTCTCCCTCTGAATCATCCCATACCCATTCTCACCCCAGTTCGTCCCCCACGAATTCTTCACCAACCAATACTTCATTCCGTCGCTATTCTCCCCGTAGCCGACGATCGTCACCGCGTGGTTCAGATTCGTCCCGCAATCTCCCGTGAAAACGCCGCTGCGGAACTCCTCCCCGCCAGCGTCGATGCCCACGGTGACGGGCTGGTTCGCCACCGCGTTCAGCAGCGCCGCCTCGTCGTTGGCCGGAACACTCTCGTACCCGCTGATCTTGCCGGCGCGGGGCTGCAGCTGGCGATGTAGTCGAACGCGGCGTCAGGGCTTCCCCCCGAAGCATCCGTGGCTCCGGGTCTCGCAATCGACGAGCTCTTGTTCGGACAGAGAAACAAGTTTGCCGGTGCTTAGCTGGATTATGCCTTCTGTTGCTGCAACTGCCGCGAATGCCCAACAACATCCTGCGATATCATATGATATAAAAATGGCAAATTTGATGAAGTTTGATTAAATTTTGGTATATCAGCGCAACGTTTAAAATTAGACGAGAAATTTATGAAATTTAGATTGTCCTCGATTAATTAAGCCATAATAAATATTTTAGTTGTCTACATGTAGGTGGCGTTCGGTTGGAAAGATAAAATTATAATGAGATTCAATATAGGATAAGATAAGATGAATTTTATCTTGGACTAAATTAGTATTACTAAATTTTATATTGATGTTTGGTTGAAGAGACTATGTCCAAGACACAATATTAATTAAAAATTATATTAATCAAACTAATATAAAAATTATCATTAATTAAGCTTATTTATTATAAAATTTACAACACAGTTTAAATCTATTCATTATCTGATACAGTAAATAAATATTAATTAAATATATAATCCAACAAAATATTAATAAAAAAACTTATTTAATTATTATGAAGTAGGGGTACTACATAAATAGTCGACAATACAACCCAGTAAATCTCATTCATGAAGAAGTGATAATATCCATTAATCATTATAACCTCATTGACCAAAAAAACAATTGTTAAAAAAAATCATTTAACAAAAAAAATTGCCAAAAAAGCAACCGCCAGAAGAGAGAGAAAGGGGGTGTATTACTGTAGAGACAAATTGGTTGAAGCCATAATTTTCACGAAGAAGAAGCGGCTGATCGAGTTCCTCTCCGCCACCATCGACGAGGAAGAGGGGAAGCCGATCGCGAAATCGTTCTGGCAATTCCGCCGCAGCAGCAGCATCAACTCTGATCCCGTCACCGCCAGTGATAGAAGAGAGAGAAAGGGATGGTAGAGACAAAATTAGACGGAGGGTGAAGGGTGAGATGGATAGTACGGGATTAAAGCCATAATTTTCACTCTTGATATGGGCTTTGTCGGGCCGTGACTCTGAGTTGCGGGCCGATGTTTGATGGATATTGAGCAACCGAACGGCAGATTCTATGCAATCCTTGCATTAGTTCGGTTAACCGAACGGCACCGTAATATATTGATGGTGATTTTCAACTAAACAAAGTCTACGTTGTTTTGTTTATGAAAAAAACATTGTTTAAGTTATTGGTGGATATCAGATATAATTTTTTTGCCATGAGATAACTGAAGACATCAAATTTCGTGTTTTTTTTGCTGAATTTTAAAATTACGGAACGAACTAGAATTTGACCTAATTTCATGATTTTTCTGTCAATTTGCTCAATTAGAAGGACCATCAAGTTTTATCAAATTCTGGTATATCCCGCAACTTTAAAAATAAATCTGAAAAATATGGTCATCTACATGTAATATGTTCTTGATACTAATTTTTAGCCAAACAATATTGTTTTCTTTATGAATAGGTGGCATCGGTGAACTCATAGACGGTGACGCTCACGTCTGATTTTTCGATTAGGACAATTTTGAAAAATGAAATTTTGTCGCTAAGAAACTAAACTTAATGGTTAATTCTTTCGTTTGATTTTTAAAGTTGCGGGATATACTGCAATTTGACTAAATTTCATGTTTTTCCGACAATTTACCCTCTTTTAGGTCATCGAACTTACCGCAGTGGCCTTGATTCTTAACATCGGCGCCCTTGGTTCTCCAGTCGACGCTAGCCGGAGCATCAGCGACGTTGGCGTACATGAAGGAAGAAGAAGAGTTCCGGTGAGAAGATTCCATGTTGAGTCCCGTTCTAGTCGACAGGAATTCCTCATTTGTGAGATCGGCGAATTCGTTGATGGCGAGGGTATAAGAGCGGTTTCCGGCGGCATTGAATGCGTCGATGAAGGCGGTGTTGGCCTTGAATATTTTGAACCTGTGGGCCTTGTCCGCAGCATCTTTGTAGCTGCGGCCGACTTCCGCCATCCACTGCTGGTGACGATCCGCCATTAATGAGGTGCGGGCGGCTGCGCTCTCGGAAGCCCAAACCTGAAGTATAGAAAAAATGCAGTGAAAATAAGCTTAGATGAATGTGTTGGTGCCATGTTGGAAATTCAAGTGTTTTTTTTATGTGAGGAGTTGAAGTGAAGTGAGGAAGGTATTTATAGAGGGATAGGGCAGGAGGTATTCAGACCTCAAGCATAGGAAAGGTAATGACAAAAATTAAGATGGAAAATCAGAGGTAGGAGAAGATTCAAGACCCAATGAGATACACTACCTAGGTAGTTAGATTATGCTAGTTCCATCATAATTAAATTAGTATGGAATTAAAATATTGTGAGAGAGAAGGGTGTGGTGTTACTTTGTGATCATTATATCCGCTGTCAAGGTGTTATTTCTTGAGTTATTAGTATAATTATGTTGGTTCTTGGAGTTCATTAGGTTACGCATATAATCCAGGCCAGAATTAGGGTTGAGTCATTATTATCTGTAGGTGATTTGCCTTTTTTCAATTTTTCTGTTCAAATTTATTTTGTTGTGTAAATATGGAGTTTTGAGAGGAGAATTTTTTGGAATTAGTTAGGAAAATATTGGCGTTGAAGGTTGGTGATTGGTGTTGAAATGAAATAAGCTGCATGGTTTATAGGTCGTTGTTCATAAATTGTCTGGGGAGGAAGTAGACTTAGCAATACATAGAGGTAGAGAGCATGTTTGGTAGATAGATAACTTATCTATGTTTGAAATTCTATGACCAAATATGTCATTTTTGGTCATAGAATTCCAAACATAGAGTCATTTTCAGTCATCAAATTCCAAATATAAATGAGTTATCTACCCTACTAAACATGTTCCAGGTTTTTTGTATCCGTCACTAACTCGATCTAGATACCAATAATGCAAGGAAGTGTTAATCCGTTGATGATATTTTTACAAAATACCAAAAACGAATGCATGTAAAGGTAAAATTCCTAGAAAAAAACCAAACCCTAACTTTATATTTCAGGAAGCATATGATTCAAACATCAGACTAATTATATGTACAAGGAATAACATAATTTTACAACAATCAAGATCGTAATCCCACTTACAAAAGGTAAGATTTTAAATGCACTTTTTCAAGTAAAATGCTCCATTTGTTTCTTGCTAACGTACGATTAGGGTTTAGCTTGCAAAGAGAAAGATATTTATAAACAAATTAAATGCTCGCATTATAAGTAGGATAGAGAAATAAAATTATGGAAAAACCACTCGTATAATCGATGTTAAAATTTTAGCTGGACTTGCGATGACTGGCAATGCTGTTGACAGAGTCACAGAAACAAATAAAATATCAATTGTATAGTCATTAGAAATTAAACTGCAATGGGAACTCAAGAATTTTAACTAGGCAAGTTTTGATGGAGAAGTGAAAGTGATGAAACAACTTATACCTGAATGACAAAAATCTTGATAGAAAATCAATGGCGCAAAAACAAGACCTTAGACCCACGGAGACGTTATGTGAATTGAAAATGATTTCTCATCATAAATAATTATTAAATTAATATGGAATTAAAATAGATTGATGAGAGAGAGAGAGAGAGAGAGCGCGCTAGGTGAAATGGAAAGCATGGTAACCTATAAAGAAGGAAACGAATCTTATTTGCAATAATAGTAAGGAAAAATAAAGAAAAATATTTACAATATCGAGCACCACCAAAATACGTCAATTTGTACCAATGAAACAATTGGGAAATCTAAAACATAGTGACCTACTAATCTGGTTGAAACTTAAGGGATATAATGGTATTTTATCATATTTCGTAATTTAAATGACTATAATCAGTATACATATATGTTAGTACATCATTTAAATTTGTACATTCATATATGACATGTCACTAAAATTTGTACACATAGGTCATTTGAAAATTTTGACTTAGATAATTATATACTGTATTTGTTAAACTCTGTGTTTTTTATTGTTTTTTTAGAAAGTATATGGGACTAACCCAAATTTGACCAAAATTGTTAATGCTTGACAATTTGCCCTAAACTTAACAAGATATAGATATTGATTTTATGATAATCAAAATTCGCGTTTGTGTTATGACTCTTTTTTCAGCAAGCATGTAATGCAAACCTCATATATATTAGTTACATGTAATAGGCATAAAATAACTTTACAACAATCAAAATTATAATCCCACTTACAAAAAGAGATTTTGAAAGCACCATTTTATTGTATTTTTATTAATTCTTTTATAAAAGGCAACATTTGTTGCTAGCTCTTGACCTTAGGGTTTAGCTTTCAAAGAGAGTGAGATATTTTCGTACAAACGCGTGCATACTATTATTGACAGAAACCCTTGATATTATCATTATTTACTCATTTTAAAATAAATTGTAGTAATTGGAACGACCAGTTTGATTTATACTCCCTCCGTTCTAGATAATTTATTCCATTTTCCCATTTCGGTTCGTCCCACATAGTTTGTCCCATTTCACTTTTTACAACTTTTAATAGTAGACCACATATTCCACTAACTCATTCATATTCACATTTTATTATTAAACTAATATATAAAAGTAAGACTCACATACCACTAACTTTTTCAACTTACTTTTCATTACATTTCGTAAAACTCGTGCCCGGTCAAAGTGGGACAAACTATTTGGGACGGAGGGAGTACTATCGAGCTTAATTTTATACACATTTGCTACTTAACATTTTAACAAAGTTTTCATCTTTATAATCCGATTCTTCTTGTTCCCTTAAAGCTCTGGTTCCTTTAATCCGTGATTGTTTGGTAGAATATTTGAATTTTGATAGTTCAACAGTACAAACTAATTCGAAGTTTCATCAATTAGAAATACTATTAAATAACTAGTCACACAACTGATATCCATATAATTTCATATAATATAATTTGGATTACTGACGCTGGATTCATAAAATGAAACTCGTGATGAAAAATTAACAACAAAATATAGTATATAATTAATTTTTATAAATGTATCACATATAAAATAGCACTATCTTTTCATGTGCGTGACACTTTTATAATAATAATAATTTAAAGTCCTTCCACATTTCCACTCTCCCTTTGAATCCTCACATATCCATCCTCTCCCCATCCCGATCCCCACGAATTCTTCACCAACCAATGCTTAATTCCGTCGCTACTTTCTCCGTAGCCGACGACAGTCACCGCATGGTTCATCTCCGTCCCGCACTCTCCCGTGAAGACGCCGCTGCTGTGGAACCGAAACCCGGCTCCGCTAGCATCAATGACGACAGAGACGGGCTGGTTAGCCACGGCCTTCAGCAGCGCCGCCTCGTCGTTGGCCGGGACATTCTCGTACCCGCTGATCTTGCCGGCGCGGGAAGTCGCTCGCTCAGGGCTGCAACTGCCATCGGTTGCTTCGTAGATGTAGTCTGAGTCGGGTGAGAGGCCGTCGTTATCGGCGATGTGCTGGAACGCTTTGTCGGGATATCAGCCGTTGCATCCTAGGCTTTGGGTGTTGTCGCAATCAATAAGCTCTTGTTCGGACAAAGATAGCAGATCCCCGGTAGTCAGCTGGTTTATGCCTTCTGTTGCTGCAACTGCCGAAAATGCCCAACAACTTCCTGCACGTGTGAATCAAGTATAAATGTGTTACTGGCCAAATATGAGAACTCATCCCTTAAAGTTTCACGTCAATTGACTATAAACTTAAAAACCAACGTCTTAAAGGCGTATTCAGAATTTTCGATTTAAGAGTGTGTAATTAGCGGCGGGCGGAATTAAGAACAAGGGATACGGATGCCCCCCCAGAACATGAACGCAGACGAGGTCCGAGCAGATCCCTTCCCCACCATGGCTCCAGTTCTAGTCGACAGGAACTCCTCATGAGTGAGATCAGCGAACTCGTTGATGGCAAGCGTGTAGGAGCGGTTCTCACCGGCGTTGAAGGTGTCGATGAAGTCTTGAACCTGCTGGCCTTCTCCGCGGCATCTTTGTAGCTGCGCCCGAATCCCGTCATCCACTGCTGGTGCCTCTTCGCCATTGATGAGGTGCGGCGTGCGCTCGCAAACGCACAAATCTGAAGCACAAAAAATGCAGTCAAAATAAGCTTAGTTACAAGTGTTGGTGCCATGTTGATATTTGAAATGTGTTTTGATGTGAGAATTTGGAGTGAAGTGATCAACCTATTTATACAACTAATGATAGAATTCAGGAAAGAAAATCAAGGGGAGAGATTAATTAAGGGAGAAGACGAAGAAGAATCAAGGAGACTTAATTGTGGAAAATAACAGGCAGAAATCATGATGAGCAAAGAATTACTACTATCTTCACAATTAACGTGCGAGTGGGAAGACTCATTCTTCTAAGTAAAAAAATTATGTGCGAATGAAACTTGTAGTAAGTGTTATGATGGGATACACTGAGATAGTGGAAGACTAACTCTTCTAATTCACGAAATTGTTTGCAAACGAAACTATTAATGCTATTGGAGATAAATGATTGATTTTGTCTTATCGTTTAGGACGTTTACCTGAATATGTTTCACTGTTTAGGTCATAACCGTTGGTATTCATCGTTTCATTTTTTAGAATAAAATGACTTGTGGAAAATTTTTGGTGAACGAAAAATTGACATGACGACCAAAATTACACGTCGATTGAGCAATCAAAGTATAATTTTGAACAATAAGCGTGTAAATTTACGAAATCAAAGTATAGTTTTGAACAATTAACGTGTAGGTAATCAGTGTATAATTTTGATTGTCTCATTGATTCCAATCGTCAAAAATTTCACTCCAAATGATGAGACAAAATCGATCATTTATTCGCTACAATATGATATTGGAAGTCTTCTAGTCAACAAATTGTTTGCAAATGGAACTATTTTATTTTTGTTATAGGCAAGTTTTCTTATTGATATTTAAATTTATGATATAACCTCCTGAACTATATCAGTCTTATTGATTGCTCCTATCACCAATTAATTAATTTAAAATAGAATCTCATAAAGGCTGATGGTTTGATATAATATTTTCGATGCTCATCCTACTTATAATCTCACATTAACTTAGTATTTGATCACAAACCTGGTTTGATATAATGTGGGCGACGTTCATCCTGCTTAAAATCTCAAAGTGAATTATTTAACTTCTTTTAAATTACTATTCTCTATGCTATTTATTCTTAAAAATAATTTTGTTAGTTGTTTCCTCCTGCTGTCTTCCGTCGAAGCAAGTGGAAACATTTTTCTAAACGCATGGAATAAAGATAATTGAAGGATGATTAATTAATCAACCATCTAACAGACTACTTACAAATTTAAATTACAGGACGAATAATCAAAAAAACGATCAGGAATTGGTCTGCTTTGTTACTTAAGCTAAGTTAGTTTCTTTTTTAAAAGAGTATCAAAAAGTGGTTTGGTTTAGCCAAGTTGATTTAAGAAATCAGAAACCAGAAACACAATTAAGGATCAAAATAGCTGCACGGATTTTCAGCTATTTCATTGCAATAATTTTTATACTCCTATGTAAAAGAAATAAGAATAGAAAATGGCAAAATAAACATTTATTATTGTTTGTATAATTTACTACTACATTACAATGCATCATCCCTATTAAACAGAACAGTATGAAAGTAACAGGAACTACTCCCACTTTCAAGATTATATTTGCTCAACTTACAAACTTTGACAATGTTGTATCCACTAGTTAAATATACAAAACTTGCTACACACAACCCACTTTTGTCAAGATGGGCCATATTTTCACCGATTAAATGGGTCACCAGAGAAATATCCCAAACATATAACAAAAAGACAAGTTGTTCAAAAATAAACCATCAACTTCTCTCACAAGTCTTTATTCATATGCATAACACCAAACAAATTATTTCTAACAGAACCAATGAATATAGCTACATAAAAGCTTAATTCCTCCATCGCAAAACAAATGTTTCAAAGCCATAAGGAAAAGGATGACAAATGGAAATTAAAATAGACAAAATCTTCCGATAAAATCCATATACAGATATGCCCCACACAATTTCAGTTATTAAATTTCTGAAGACGGATATCTACCATGCAGGAAAGAGGTCAGAAAGGTTTGCATCACAAATCATCTTTGTTAGTTTCAATCCCAATTACACAGTATCAACCCAAATGAAAAATTCATAAATACCACAAGGAACAATGTAAATGAAAAGGTAGATCCCAGCATAAAGATTAAGGTAACTAGCCAACATGAGCATATCAAAGGCTGGTTTTCCATTCAATAAGAACCACCTAAATCCATAATTGACAGGTGGAGAAAGGACCATGGAAAAACTAGGTAACATATGTAGTAAGTAGGAGAAACCTATATTTTAAAAGACTCTACTTATTACTCCCTTCGTCCGCCATTAGAAGTCTCATTTCTTGGCGGCACAGGTTTTAAGAAATTTTAAGAAAAGTGGGTGAAAAAAAATTAGTGGAATAAGAATCCCACTTGTATATATTAGTTTTAAATGAAATGTGAGTGAAATGAGTTAGTTGAAGGTGAGACCCTATTACCATTTATGGTAAAAGTGAACCAGGACTCCTATTAGCGGACAGACTATAATGGAAAAACGGGACTCCTATTCGCGAACAGGGGGAGTAGCAAAAGATCAATTTCTATTGGAAATGAATTAGAGAACAAGAAAACATTTGCGGAATGCATACAATCCTTGCCACGAAGCCAAAACAGATCTTTGGAGAACCGAGAACCCATTTATTTATTCCTTAAAAGAAAACTCAAGCAAATCAAATCAAAGGAAGTAAGTTTTCACTTTTACTCAGGATGGACTACAGTGCAGTTACATTATACCACGAGGTCCATGACCTTACAAAAAGATGCCAACTCACCCTGAAATCTACGGCACAATAGGTAGGAAAGGGCATCCACAGAAGCCACAGCATAAGCACATAAAACATTCAAGCAGAGAGCACAGACAAGTAAGCAACATCCGTAAAAATGACTGGTAAAAAGGTATTACAATGAACTAGAAACAAAAACCCAGCAGAGATAAAACTAAAGCTCAGCATTAAAGAGCAAACCCATGTTTAGAACACTTCAGAGCCACTTATCACATAATACAGCAAGTCTCAAGTAACAACTTTGAGCCCATTCTAGCACAAATATAGCTCATAAATCCACAAGTAGGTTGAGCATCCAAAGATCTACAGCAGTCCATTTATCAACCAAAGATTTCACAGTCGGGAATCACATAATCACCACAACCATTTAAAACATTTGCGCCCAAGAATCTGTCAAATACCTGAACATATAAATGCAAAACTGAATCCATCAATCGAATTTAAACTCAAAAAACAAGTCAACAGAAAGATTATACTATGATACAAGTGATGCACCCTTGAACGCGGCTAATCAAGCACGTCAATATGAATTACAATCATAGCCCCTAAAAGCCATGACACATAAAAAACCAGAAGCGCCACCAGGAAGCATGACACCCTAGTCTGTGACTGCATAACTAACAACAAGTAGGAGCATTCTTTTAATAACCAAGATGTATGTGGTACCCTATTTCACTCAGACAACAATCAAACGAGGAGTATTGGGTGAATGCAGTGATTTATGTCAGAGTCACATTGAAACATCTAATTAAATGTAACCCAATTAGATACCTACTACCAGCCAGAGTCAACTCAGTTATGAAACTACCTTTATCGACCTATTAAATCAGAATAAACCATTTGGCTACCACAAATATATGAAATAATCATGCACTTAACACCACAAGAGATTTGAATAAGTCATATATAATCAATTACCTCAATATGGTGGCATGCCCTGGTAGGCTGGAAGTCTAGGCCCTGGACCAGCAGGGTGGTTTGGCTGCGGAGGATACGCCGACTGAAGCCCATAGCTCCCACTATCAGGGTAACCCCCAGATCCCTGCATTCCCAAGCTACTAGGAGGCATTCTGTATCCCCCAGCACTACCCATGCCTCCACCATACTCCCCGGCTCCAGCCCCACCTACTCCATCATACCCCGATGCACCACCTCCATATCCACCACCATAACCTTGACCTCCGGGTCCTCCAGGCCCACCCACTGCAGCGTTGTAGCCTACATTCTGATGCACCATTCCACCCTGCTGCGGTGGCTGAGGCATGTTAGGCCCTGGGCCGTATCCCATATAACCTCCCATACCATAATTCCGTGGCGGTATACCCATAGGCCCAGAATTCAGCATACCAGGAGCCATTCCGCCAGGTGGTCCAGCATTAGGCTTCGGTTTCTTGTTATCTGTAGCCAACTTACACACAAGCTGATGACCATCGATAGTTTTCATGGGGTCTACCAATGAGGCCTTCGCACCATCCTCCGTCTTATACACGAAAAAGGCAAAACCCTTGGCTTTTCCAGTCTGCTTATCAAATCCTAATGGCCCTTCCTCAATCTCACCGTACATCGAAAAGTGAGCCAACAATCTCTCAGAGGAAATCTCAAACGGAATATTACCAACATAAATCTTCCTCAACGCTACATCACTAGAATGAGAATTACCTGAATTTCCAGCAGCGGCAAGCTGAGTCACCGTCATTCGCCCGTCAATCTTCTTATTGGCCTCCTTCAATGCTAATATCGCAGCATCGATGTGCTTAAACGTTACAAACCCATAGCCCTTCGATTTCCCGGTATTCTTATCGGTAATTACGATGGAATTCGCCTCATCCAGTTCCCCATAAGTGGAAAACACCTGACGCAATTTCTCCGTCGTGGTCTCCCAACCGAGGCCGCGGACAAAGAGTTTGCGCTGGACGGGATCGGCGTCGGCGACGGCGCGCACGGCCTCCAAGACGTCGGGGTGGCGGAGCACGGCGGCGCGAATAATCGGAAGGAGCTGCTCCTTGGTGAAGGGCTCGAGGATCTTCTCTGCGTCTTCGGGAGCAAGGATGCCCATCGAAGACGGCGGCACGGCGGCCATTGGGTTCCCAAGATCGGCGGTTAAGGGATACGCTCTTCCGTTCTCATCGGCCTTGCGTTTCTTGGTGAGATCCATGGCTGAGAAAGTAAAAATTGCGGTTGTGGTGGTAACCCTAATTGCGGTTGTTTGTGACTGTGAATGTGATTACTGATAAGAGGAAACCCTACTGGGGAAAGGGGCGATATATAATGAGGCTTTTGCCAAACGCCGCGTTTTAATATATTCCTTTTGGGCCCACAATTATAAGATAAGAATAGTATTATTAACGATTTTCATTAGATTTTTTAAACTTTTTTTTTCTTTTTGACTTTTTTTTATTAGAAAATAAACATAAAAGTTAAAGGTAGTGCCACGGTGGACTCGAACTCGTGGCCTTTGATCCTAGCATTAATCATTCTATCGTTAGACCAGTATACGCACACTATAATTTTTTTGTATTTACCATTTAGATTTATTAGAGGTGTGCAGTTTTAACTAGATTGATGATTAGCTATCGGCTATGAATGTCAATTTTAGATTGGAACCAAAACAGGACGCAAAAGGTTCAATATTAATCGATTTATCAGGTTACCTAGTTCGTTTATGATTGAGAATATCTTTGAATTGAATCTAGTGATTAACTGTTGGTTTGAAACTGTTGGAATCACCGATTTTCGGTTTATAGGCACCGCAATAGAGGGCATGCATAGCCTGAAAAAAGAGGCATTGTTATGCCAAAACCGTTGTTTTATACCAAATCTTAATGCACATTTAAATTTTGAAAGATAAGTAACATACCAAAATTGGTTCAATTTTCATGGTTGTATCACCAATTAATCCCTTTGCTTTATGTATGAAACAAGTCTTACCGAAATATTGCTACAACACTAGAATAATAAAAAAAATGGAACCAACAGAATTGAGTTTGAGGTTCATTTCAATTTTCACATGTGATGTGATGATCACAATTTGGGAATCGGATGCCACACTTTGTAACGGAATGGGAATGTGCATTGTTTTTGACATCACACAAATGCTCTATACTTAATATGTTCTTTTCATTGCAATCAAAAGGAAATATGATCACAAACCATCACCAAAAAAATCTCCACTATTAAAAAATCATCCATGATTTACAATCAGAATCACAAACATGAACCAAGTAGTACTCATTCTTTCCTTTTGTATGTACCAAAAAAAAAACTTATTGACTATGCTAGTATGGTAAGCTCTTAGAACTGTTGCTAACCACCAACCCTTTCAGCCCAGCCGCGTCCCCGGCCGCTCCATTGTTGGCGCGGCGCGTGATCCTCTCCATGTTCTTACACAAACTCTGCCTCACTATCCTCCTCATCATCCTCTTCCCCTCCTCCGCTTCCTTCTCACTCAGGGGCGATCCTGATCCCAGGATCGCCCCACCCCCTACCTGCAGGGGCCCTGAGTGGGGCCCCACCCTCACCCTCCGCTCGTCCTTGAACCACTGCAGCAGCTTCATCGCCCTCCTCTGCGCCAGCGGGCTCCCCAGCAGCGCGACTCCCAGAAGCACCTGTACGATCCCGGCCTCGGCCATCTTCCGCCTCTGCAGGGAGCTCTGGTGGGCCAGGACCATCAGAATGTAGGCAGAGAGCTCCTGGCATTTCGGGCTCTCCTCCCATGTCATGACCTCGATTAGGCCCTCGGGCACGGTGGGGTCCACCTCGAGCGCCTTCCTCCCGGCTGAGGTCACTGCCAGGTTGCCTAACGCGGCCAGGCTTCTCTCGGAGGTCTCCCTCAACGAGGCCAGCTTCGTTAGTGTGGGGACCACCCCGGTCGAGATCAGGGCTGGCGCGTTGTCGAGGAGGGAAGAGAGGTTGTGCAATGTGCTCAAGCAGAGGTGTTTGGTGGTTATGCTTGGATTAGATTCGAGAATGCTGACTACAATTGGAATGATTCTTGATGTGTTAAAGGGGAATTGGCTGTTGGCTAGGTGTGATATGGATAGGAGAAGCTCTGCTGATTCTTGCTTATCTGTTTCATTTAACAAACTCAAATTCTTGTGCAGTCTTGATAAAACTCCTGCCTCCACCATTACAGCCTTGTTGCTGAAACAAGAAGCATAATATCAGCAACCAAAAGAGACCACACCCACCCCCACTTGGAGAATTAATTTATTGAAATATGCAAAATATGCTTCCTTCCATATTATATTTGGATGTACTCAACGTGCCAATATGATAAAGTTAAAAAAAAGACGTTAGCTCTAAATTATATTCACCCCATCCACTACCAATACTCTTAAACTGGACGTAGTTGATTTTAGTGCGAAATTGGTATAGAAGATTATAACGCAAAGAAAAAATGATTGAAGTATTGTTTGTACGTACATAATAGCCCTCACGAGAAAACTTTACTACAAATAAAGATGACTTATTTATATGAAAGGATCAAAAAAGAAAAATAGAACTACTAACTGTGAGGTCCATCATATCCTTAATTATCTCAGAAAACAAGAATTTCAAGCACTAAAGTTCGAGACACCTAACTTTTAGTATATTAATAAATGCCGGCAAAGGAAAGACTTCGCCGGCGAGAAAGAAATACCGGCGAGAGCGGTGGCGCCGCCCACTCCACCCACCCACAAGTCAATAATAATGGCCACTAGGCCTCCATTATGGTTCCATTTTCCATTTGTGTGTAACAATTTTTTCCAACTCATTATATTAACTAAGAATAAGTATAGCTTTGGTCCCTCCCACAATTAAATATATTCAATTATCCCAACTAAATTCGTCTACTCCAATTGATGAAACAGCTCTTCCCTCTCTCTGTTTTCTTCATCCCAAAAAAAATAAATTAAAAATATCATCATCTTTGATTAAGGAACCTTAATCAGATAATCATGATCATGCATTTCGATGATTGAATATGAAATCACACAAATTAAATAAAAAAAAACTTACGTGAAAGAGGCATTGGCGAGTTGAATGAGAACTTGCACAGCCAATCTCCGACGCGCCGCCGCCTCGGACCCGACCATGGCGACCAGCGGCGGAATAACCCCGAGCTCCGCCATGGTCCGAATCCGCTTCGCATCCTCCTCCGCCAGCTTCTTCATCTCTCCCGCCGCCGCTTCCTTCTCCTCCCAGCCCCCAAAATGAAGCAACTTCACCGATTTCTTCAACGCCGCCATCCAATCACGATCAACACCCTTGGATTCTTGACACGTAAGCATAACTGTATCTATAGGCTCAACCGCCGCCGGTTTGCAGTCTTTCTTGGCCGATTTCAGCCGCGATAGAAATCTTAGAGTGAAGAAACAGTTGGTTAAAGAATCGGACATATTTCAAGAACTTGGTGGAGTTCGCCTAACCAATTAATTTAATACTACTATTAAATAATTATTTATTTCTGATTTGGATTGGGAGAGAAATTGGGAGAATCATATAGATGCAGAAGGAGGCTTTGCGAGAAAATACAATAGCACATGCAGCTTAAGCGATCCGTCTATTTCGTCAAAATATTTATTTTTTGTTCTGATAAAATTGCACCAATTTATACAATGGGAATATTAAATAGAGAGTGAATAAAGTTTTTGGAGTTCCCACAAATGCCCATGTGATATCCAGCATTTTACTTGGCTGGCGATTTGGGACACTGACACTAGTGAAATGTGACATAATCATAGCTGTAAAGAGTCAAATTAGAGTAAGCAAAATGATAATTATAGTAGTAATTAATTAATTAATATTGCATAGGTATTACCTAACAGATCCGGTTGGGATTCTAATTTTGATCCATCCTATCCTCTCATAAGTATTTTTTTTATATGAACAGAAAAATACATACTGCTTAAGGTGAAATAATCTGGGATCTGTGGTTAATTTGTAGAAAATATATTGTACTCCATCGAATTGTGTTTATTCACACTAGTTCTGTTCTGTATCCTTTTATAGGAATCAGAGATGGAGTACAAAAGGAAAAGATATTTACACGTTCACAATCTTTGCTAATAATGTAAGAGATCCCTTAGTCAAAGTTTCCTAGGTGATTATTCTCCCTAATTACATATGATTTCTTCCCATACTAACACTCTGATAATTTGTGGTTCCATTGATAATCTACGGATTTTATTGTGTTAATTAACATTTAAGAGTTAGTTTGTACTTCATATATCTTAGAATATGGAGTAGTAATTCTGAACCAACATTAATTGCTTGTGGCGATGAGTATCGATCGTCAGGTTTCATATATATTCCACCTGTTGTTCAGTTGTCCTCACACATGTAGGCTGACATGGAAGTTTTTTTAATAACATCTTATAAATATTAGTAGATCCTATATATTTGTTTATCATCTGAATTTTCAAATGCATGTGTGTATATATATTTATGGAATAAATATATTAGATGAAGGAGGCTTGAGATGCAAAATCGAGATTGCAGTAATTAAATGTGAATTTTAGAAAGTGTTGAGTTTTAAAAGACGGACTAATTTTACATATACACATGTAGAATATGGATGGTGCTCCACTCCTATTTTCCACACGTGTCAATTCTCCCACAACACTTGGCTCTCCCTTAATTTGAATCCAACCCTACACAAATCTCTATATAGCACCAACCACAACTCGATTTTAGATTTTCAAACACACGTGTCAATTCATCTCATCACCATCAAGAATATACTACAGCAATTTATCAAAGTGAGAGTTTTATAAACTAATTAAATAATTGCAATTGCCTACAAGATATCACATAACGCAACACCATATATTATGGCAACGTGTCTTATCCAATAAAATGTGGATTGTATATATGTATGGATTCTTACGTGCCTTGATAAAACACATGGTGAGGTAGTGATAAATAAGTAGTAGTGTTGGACTTTTGATTTGTGTTCCACTGAGAATATGCAGATGTGAAGAAATAGGGATTAGGAATTCCACTACAAATAAACACTATTTTGCATCATCCAAGTTGTGCAAGTAGTGGAAACGAGAGAGAATATAGCTGCGTATGTTTTGATTTCAGCAAAAGGGATAGCAACGAGTTGAGGTGACTTGAAGAATCTTCAAAGTCCTCGTTTCGTTGTCATTTTTGAAAGAAAAATGCGTATTCGGAAACCTGACCAAAATCCGAGGTCAATGGCAAATGAAGGTGGGGTCAAGGATCGACTCACTCACGAGAGTTAGAAAATTCAATTAAATCCCATTTTTTGTCTAGCATCTCTTGTAAAGGGATGTCTCTTGCACTTGACCAATGTCAACAATTACCTTTTTCACACATCCGATCCGTGTTGCATTTCCTAGATTCACTGCCCTTAGACCATGTTTATCGGAGACCTTGGTCCCTCTCTCTCCTCCATGTCATTTACAAAAAAAATAGAAAATAGAAAACGGCCTCTCTCTCTCCTTGACCTGTGGTCGACCAAATGAAAAATGAGACCTATGGGTCGCTCCCTCTCTTCCATGCATTCACCAATGAGATTTTTCCATTTTGCATAATTTCATTGATACTTAATTATTTTTTTTAATAAATCATTTATCTTTATATATTATATTAAATAAAATTAATAATTATACCAAAATTCATAGTTTTTCGTTCTCTATAAATAGAGATCAAATTTGCTATATTTTTTTTATAATTTTTATCTTTCATTATAATTCATTTTTATTTACTACAATTTCTTTTTTTTAGTACTATCAATTATTTACCCTTAATTTTGTTAGTACACAATGCAATTTTGTTTTTGGTTTGTTTGTCTATATTTTTTAATTTGTTATTTTTGTGTTTTAATAATTTATAATAAAAAAATAATTTAAAACAAATAGAATATATTATTTACAAATAATATAAAAAATAATATAAAAGTAAATATATAATAGTGTGGTTGGGTGGTCATTGATAAATCATGAAAATATGTGTGGTTGAGTTGGATGAATATTAATGATATGGAAGATGATGTGTAGGAGATAGAAATAAATTAAATATTGAAAAAGTGAATGGTTGGGTTGGAAGGTTGCTGATAAACATGGTCTTATTTAAGGTGCGTCATCAACCATAGTATTATCTTAGTTGTACTACTTATTAGTTGCATTGCATATAGCTTAAAGATTATGAAAAAGCCTATTTCTCATCAACAATATAAAAAATTTAAAATATTATGAAAAGAGGCCAAAATTGCACCAGCCGGGAATCGAACCCGGGTCTGTACCGTGGCAGGGTACTATTCTACCACTAGACCACTGGTGCTCAAGTGTTCAAATTGAGTAATATTCTTATTTTAAATATTTCTGTCACGAATGTTGACATCATTTTATTTATAAATCAATGCTACTATATGATAATATTATCTCATTTTTCTTGTTGGATCAGCCAACTGCTAAACGCAATCATATAATTTTAAAACCAATAATATACCACTATATTATCTATATGACTATCATATAGTGAAACATGTTATAATATACTTGATGAATTATGATGACTCAAATAGAAAAAGTAAAATATTAACTCAAGATAGTCCGCATGCGGCTATATATTAGCATAAAATATTAACAACACCACCCCTTTTCTCGTGTGAATCTATTAAATTCTGTGTTTGCACTCCTCTTGGCTCAATGATCTCAACACAGTTTGGATGAATAATTTTCAACATGTTTTATGAATCCCACATCGGTCTATAGAAAAAGAAGAAGGGAAAATGATACTATAAACTAACAGGGACTTGCATCTAAAGTCTCATACCTTTCTCGGCCTTTTGGCTAAGATCAAGTGTAGTATCTGTTCTTATCAGTTTAATATCTGATATGTGGGCCATCGGCTTACACGATATTAAATTTATTTTTTGAGGGGGAAGACCATAAAGATAGTTTGCTATCTCGGTTCTTCGTGTGTTGCCTTTGTTTTTCACTGTTGCATCGGCCTAGCACACCCCACCAAATTTAGTCTAATATTTCCTTTAGTAATTGTTTTGAAAATTTAACAAAGACATAAACCGTTTCCTAATTGCTTGAAATAAAAATACTATAATTTCTCTCACGATTAATTTTGATCCTTTATAATTACTATAGAATTTTTTATATGTTTAAAACAAATCCATCAATTATTTTAATAAATTAATTTAATATTACTTCCTATGTCCTATAAATTTTGTCGCACTTTGATTGGATACGTTCTTAAGAAATGTAATGGAAAGTGAGTTGAAATGGAAAGTGAGTTGAAAAAGTCAGTGAAATATGAGTTCTATTTTTATATATTAATTTTATGATAAAATATGAGTGAGAATGAGTCGTAGAATATGTGGTCCACTAATAAAACGGTAAAAAGTGAAATATAAATTTTGTGAGACATGGAAATGAAAAAATGTGACAAATTTTTGGGACGGAGGGAGTATGATTTTAGTGAAAAAATGACTAAAATGTGTTAAAGCAATCAACAAAAGAATTGGATCTACAATGCGAAAAGTGTTTTAGAAACATTATGACCATCTATCTGCAATAAGTATATGTATTGCACATATGCACGTAACATTTTTTATATCTTTTATTATTTGTTTATATGAATATTGGAGTTATGATAAAGTTATAGAGAGTTGATCCCTAAATACGAATTTATCGTGTCCCAAATGAGCATAATAATACATTCTTTTAGAGGTTGAAATCTTAATGTTTTCAACTTGTTTTGAGCATCCCACATCGGTATTGATAGAAAGAGAATAGAGAAATGATACTACAGCCCAAATAAAATATCTTTCAGCCCATTACACTGAGATGAGGCAGATTACACTATTATAAATGAATTTGTTCAAAATCTGAGAGAATCAATACAATATTATAATTGATTGTTGCAATTTGATATTGATATTTTGATCTCAATAATCTAAAATCAAAACAAAATTTAATTGAGAATTTTTAAAATTTTATAATTTATCATTTAAATTTTGAACATAGATCTCTAAAGTAAAAAAAGTAAATTGAGAAGGTACTTTGTCATTTAGTACTTTTTTTTATAAATATAAATATAGTATTTTCTTAAAAAATATGGAATACTATGAGAAGTTAGAAAAATTGAAAGTAAATATAAATAATTGTAATACGGAGTATTTATTTTTTTCGTTGAAAAAAAGTAAATATACCTCTTCAATATTGAATAAGTTACATTCTCAAATATTCTTACCATTGAATAATGAATATTTATGGAAAATGGAGTAATAAATATGGTAATTATATTCTACTCGATTTAGAGAAAATTTAAGTAAATAAATTACCAGACGCAGCAGAAGTAGAAGAACGGCGCCGAGCTCCTAATTTTGCTGGTTGGTTTTGCTGTGCAGTCGCTAACCCTTCTTCATCATCCCCTTCTTCTTCTTCTTCTTCTTCTTCTTCTTAATTTTACTATGCCACGCCTGAAATCTCATGAATGATGTTTTAATTTCACGTACTTTTTCTCAGAAACCCTAAATTCGCAATTTCTTTAGTTGCTTCTCTGTGTAAAATGCTTAATTTAGTTTCACCAATTAGTTTCTTATTTCTTTACAGATAAGATAGTTGGTGCTAGGTTTTCTGGAATCCTACCTTTTTTTTCATATAATTTGTTTAAACTCTCTCGTTTTGAAATATGTATATAGATTTCTGGATTTTCATGCCTACTTCATTCATGCTTTACCGCTTTAATTTCTTCCAAAAGCTTGGATTTTTTTAATAATTTCACTCCCGAAAGCTATTTTTATGCTGTGTATAAATTTTTTTTTTAAAATTGTTGCTTTCATGTTTGTGGTAGTTTGGATATTTTGTGTATAAATTAAAAAAAATGTTGGTATAATGTTTGTGGTAGTTTGGAGCGTTTGGAGATGGAGGCAGTTGCAATGGAAGCAGATCTTCATAACAGTGCTGTAGCTTCTGATCCGAAGCCCCTGGTTACATATCGCTGCAAGAAATGCCGTAGACTTGTTGCTTCAGAGGATCACATTGTTTCCCACGAGCGGGGAGGAGGGCAGAAGAGCTTCAAATGGAAAAAGCGAAGTGCTGATGATGATGTGCAGGTTCTTGAATGCTCCTCTATCTTTGTGGAGCCCATGAAATGGATGGAAGCATGTTAGTACAACCTTATCATTCACTTGAGATTGCCATAACTGTGTTTGAGTCAGAGAAATCCTTATTTAGCTTGATTATTTTGCAGTGGAAGAGGGCTGTGTGGGAGACAAGCTCCAGTGCATCGGTTGCAAAGCTCGATTGGGTTCCTTCAATTGGGCAGGTATGCAGTGCAACTGCGGGGCGTGGATTAATCCTGCGTTTCAGCTGCACAAGAGTCGTTTAGATGAGTGCCATTACTAAGTTTCTACATTTATCTCTTGGATTTTGAGAATGAGACATTAGGCTGTCTGAGAATGCATCAATTAACTTTAGCTACTTCGAATGTTAGAATGTTTCTTATTAGTTGGCATTGCTTTGGGTGTGTTGTTTTACACGAGGATGTAGTTTATCCTCTCCCAAAGTTTTGTTGAACCTTTATCGATGTTTATATATATATATATATGCAGTGCTTTATAGTAGTACTTTTTTAGTAGTCTAAGCTTCGTTCTAATTTCATTTTCTTAAGTTCATCATCATCGTCATAAGATGTTAAGGGTTGATCTGGTGTTTTGTGAATGCTCTTTGAAACAGAGCTCTTTATTTGGTATATTAACACTGGAAATTTGAAGTGGTGGAAGTATTCAAATGAAGATGAGAAAAAAAGGGCCATCAAGAATCTGTGATGGCTAAACAAAGATGGATCCATCACTGTCCTGGAGCAAATGCCTCGACCGGGAAAGTCTTGGTGATTCCAGCTAGGCTCTTGAAGTGAATCTTTCCGGTGGGCGGATCATCAACGGTTATCTGACCGACAGGAGGCCATAGAATCAGCTCCTTGGCCTTAACTCCCTTGAGCTTCTTGATTCGCTTCTTCTCCACGTAGCCCGTTATGTCCGTGTCATAGCTCACGAGCTTACTTATCATCTTGAAGTTGTGCTCCACCTTCGCCTTCTGCTGGATCCACATGTACCCGCTGCTCCTCACGAACCCTACTTCGACCACATCAGCCAGTGGGAGAAGGCCACCTGGCAGCTCGAACTCTTCGAGTAGGGATGTGGCGAGTTTTAGCCCTTCTTCGTGGCCTTGCTTCACTATTGCTCCTTCCTTTTCTGCCATTCTCGAAATAAGGGTCTTTGTTTATTTATTTTAGTTGTGAGATTTGTGGGGTTTTGAAGTAGTTACTTGATCAGAATTTATACACAAGATTTAATCATAAGATACAAAATTGCAAAGGAGAAACCAACATGATTAGCTTTGGTTATATCACTTAACTTCACAGTTTGCAAAACAATGCAGCTTGGCATTTTCTTCAACTGTGTAATCTTTCTTGATTATATTTATGGCTTCTGCAGCATAAGTTGAGCCTATAGGTTTTAGTTCTATGCATTTGGGTCGATCATAAAAGTTGCATCCGAAAAATGGTGTTAAGTACCACATAATTGTATATTATAAATATGTTGTGGTGTAATAAAATTTACAATTATTTTGCAATGGATATGTTCATACCATACTTTTGCTTATGGGTATTTGGCCCATAATTATTGGATTTCTTTTTAAGGATGCAAGATTAGATTATTATTATTTGGCCCAATGCATTCTTCACATTCTACTTATTAATCTTTCCCTTTCGGGGGTATAATATTTGCACGGTTGGATCTTACGCCGCGATAAGAGAGAGGTCGTGTGGAAGGCATTGAGCCGAGGCGGTAGGTGGTGGGCGCGCCCATTGGCGGACACAGCCAAGGGAGAAAGGGCTTAAGCCCTCCCCCAATATTTTTTTTAATATTTTGTAGTTTAAAATTTTTTGAAATTTCTAAAAAATGTCTTCATCCCTCACCAAACTACTGTACGTTAAGTCTAAAATGTGAAAAACTGAATAAGGAGGGACTGAAATTTGAAATTGCAGAAGAAAGTTTAGAAAAAAATGGTTGTCGTTGCTATTTAAGGAAGAAGATGAGATAACAATGAATAATTAAATTAATATAATAATAATTAAATTGGCAAATGTCAAGTCCCCTGGCTATAGGCTACACCTATATCACGTGTTCTACTTCTGTTAGTAATTTTAGTGTATTAAACATAGTTTAATTATTTTACTTCAATTTAAGTTCAAATGTTTATAGCTTCGCGATGCCCTTATTTATTCAGCTTTATTAGTAATATTTCCTTCTTGGTATATTTTAAAAGAGTTGATCACTAATATTATTATTGGGTAGAGACTTTTCTATAAAGTAGTACTCCTTTAGTCCACAATTAATTGGCTTAAATTTTCTTTTTTCACTCCTCCACAATTAATTGGCGAAAATTTTCTTTTTCACACTTCCACAATTAATTGTCTCATTACTCCCTCCGTCCTATAAAAATATACTCCCTCCGTCCCGTGCTACTCGCACGTTTGCTTTTCGGCTCGTTTCAAAGTCCTTACACTATTTATAATTTAAGTTAGAAGTAATGCATTTAATTAATATGTTAGTTTAAGTTAAGAGCTCTTTTATTAAGTGATGTATCATTACACCTAAAATTCTTTTTTAATTACACAAAAAAATCAATCCAAATTTACGGCCTAAAATGAAAAGTGCGAGTAGCATGGGACGGAGGGAGTACATTTTTTTAGACTGTCCCACAAGAATATGCACTTTCTAATTTTGAAATTTTTTTCTCTCTAATGAGGTGTGACCTATTCTCTTATAACAATACTTTAATTAATTTTATTTATATCTCTCTCTTATTTTACCAATTGTACATTAAAACTCGTGTCCAACTAAAAATGTAGGAGTATATTTTTGTGGGACGAAAGGAATACTTTTTATTACTGTTGATAATGATTTTCATGTTCCACTAGCTCATTCCATTAAATTTTTACTATAATAGAACTCACATTACACTAACTTTATCCACCCATTTTCACTATATTTCTTAAAATTTGAGTAGAGTAAAATATGTCAATTAGTCATGCACGGAGGGAGTTCTATAATACTATTTTTATGTTATTTATACTTAAATTTTACACGTCACACTATACCAATTTCACCTTAAAACTCGTGCCGCTGCAAAAATCTCTATTTTAAAAGACGAAGGGAGTGTATGTTAACTACAAAGTATACTGTACAGCCCCTACCACGAAATATTTCTGCGTCCGCCACTGATGGGCGCGCTACGTTCTCTTTTTTATTTTTAACATAACTTTTATCATGATGATTATCACGGTTTAATTTTGCACTACTATCAAACAAGGTGTTAGAACTCGAATTCAACTTAAACTGGACTTAAATATTTAAAAGATAATGATAAATAAGAGAGTACAGTAAGAAATTCAAATTTTAAATCTCTAACTATTGTGGGAAGCTTTGTACTACATAAACTTGTCGTGTTCAGAATATTCTAAGTTGGCACTTGCCTTGAAAATAAATCCATGAATTATTAATTAAATTCAATATATGAAGTATGCATTAACGTATATTATTACATGTTTAAGCAGTCAGCTCCGTGACTGCAAAGCAATTTGGTGGGTGTCATTTTCATGTAAATTACATTGCACCAATGCCTACTACTATCCTGACTTTGTTTAGTGTAAAGTAAACTTCACTTTATTTTCATTTTATAGGTATTGCGTCAGCGGGTTTCATCATAATATTAAATAAAAGGGACTATGTATTTTGAGGTCTTTCTTTAAGTATTACCCACTAATCACTATTGTGGTGATGTTTTGAAGCAAACGTATCGTACTATCATAGCTATATACCTCCATAAAATATAGGAAATATCTTAATAGTCAGATTACACTATATTCCTTGACAAATCCGGTCAGATTTTTAATAATAAAATTAAAATATTTAAATGATCAAAAAGAAGAATAAAGAAATCTCTCATAAAGAAATCTTTAACCAAACAATTAATCGCAAAACTGTTGGTCATAAACCTTGAGATAATTACGTTCCGTCATAATTACGCCGATCCACACCAATAATTATGTTTTTTTTTTCATTTTGGATCGTACACAAAAATTAGTTACCTTCTATTATTGATAAGTTCTTCCTGAATCTCATTCTCTAGAAATAATGCACGTATGTAATATTTTTCTCTAATTCAATAATTTAAATTAAAATTTTTTATGGATTTTGATTAGTTCAACAATCTCGCATTATATCTCACAATTTCAACTTGAATTTCATTATTTGGCCATCGACCAAATTATATCTCTAACTATTGCCTAAATATATCCTTTTGTTAATAAGTGATAGAGATCATAGAGTAGAGTGGTTTATTTGACTAAAGGATTAACATGCCAACCTAAACCACATTTTTTATTCTTCTAGTTATTTTTAATACAAAAGACTCTGTCAAAATGACATTTATACGAATACAATATCAGAAAAAATATGTAATAAGCAACCAAAAAAATACTCCTAGTTTCAGTGTAATTTCACGCTTCGGTCCTCCTTTCAAGAAGCATACATTATAATAGTAGGAAGACGAAAAACATTATGATAATTAATACGTAGACAAATCATATTCAAGTAACAAAGTTACTTGCTCTCTAATTAAGTCAAATACATTCATACATACATACATATACATACACATGAAAGTTGTTGCTATATATAAATGGCATACAGTCTTGACAATTTATCATACTAGCAAAATTGTCGGAACAAAGATCCTAATATCCTTTGAAGTCTCGCCATGTCGGTTAGTTTTCCCTCTCCGATGTATATATATACACGTATATATGTATGTATACGTGTATACGTATGCATATACGATGAAGCTTTCGACTGTCTAGACTTAAATCAGACTTCAGATTTAAGTCGTAGAGAAGGGAAAAAAAGATGAGTTAGTGTTGATTAGTATGTGTGCGCATGCTAGCTTTAGCTTCCCGTCTCCGTAAAAGTATTCACCGAAAGTATTCACAGATGATGCTCACATAAGCTATATAACATGAATATCGTATTTGCAGATTGTGGAGATGAGAGTGCACATGGATTGTCCTGGATGTGAAAGAAAAATAACTAAAGCCCTCTCAAAATTAGATGGTACAAACCCTCTACTTTCAATTCCTTTTATTATGATTCGTCCATACTATTAAATTCAGACTAAGAAGAGAGAACTTAATTAGGTGTGGACAACATAGACGTAGATATGAACATGCAAAAGGTGACCGTGACAGGGTGGGCGAGCCAGAAAAAGGTTCTGAAAACCGTACGAAAGACTGGCCGGACAGCAGAGCTATGGCCGTTTCCATACAACACGGCCTACTACAGCCACTACTCAGGGGGGAGTCAGGCCAGCTACGCCTATTCCTCCGGTTACAGCACCCCAGTGAATTATTTCACAGCTGAGTCGACAACCTCCACCTACAACTACCGTAAGCATGGCTACAATGGCCACGACCACGGCTACTACCAGCAGCCACCCGGGTCGGATATCATTGACAATCGCACCACCGACATTTTTAGCGACGAAAACGCCACTGGTTGCTCTGTAATGTAATAAATGGAAGATAAAGCAACACTTTTGAATGCAGTTTCTGCAGATACCAAAATCAACATCATGTGGAACCAAACTTTCTCCCCTTTGATTGGTGGATGAAAAATATAACCATCATATATAAATTAAAAGATAATTATCCTGAGATGATGATACACATTATGTGGAAACTAGCACTTTCCATCATGTTGTCAGCGTACAACGACTAATTAACACCTATACATGGCGAAGAGTCTTGTTGTTTTATGGTGTCGGCAACATGCGCCACCACTCCAGCTCCAGCATTATGAAACCTTTCATTTTTCACCTGTTTATTACAATCACAGGTATAAATTGAAGGACAGTCGCTTCTATAAGCCGTGTGGTGGTGTTTGAGGAGTTTGAAGTTTACTTTACCTGAATATTGTAGTGTGCAAAGAACGGCCAGAGTACTGAGTGAAAGCTAACATCAACTTTCGTCCATCCCAATCTTTGTAATCCACGTATCATTTCATCTGAAACAGACAACTTTCTTATCCCACACGGATCAACAGTTTTACGTCTAAATACTCTAGGCATCTTCACTCATAATTGGGATTGTACCTTCCATGATCTCGTGATATTCTACGGTGTTCTGTGTGCTTGGATCATTTTGAGCAGCCTCCTTCGCTTCAGCTGCCTCCGAAGGGAAATTCGGGCTCTCGGACAAAACTGGGGGGCAATACTCCACGTTCACAATGTGTTCGTAGCCATCCAATGACCCATCTGTAGGCTGCCAGTGTCAAAATTAGATATCTGACTAATCAATATAATTATGCACAACTAGGAAATGTCAAATTACTTTAACAAGTTCTTCTTCTCTTCTAATGGAGGATGTGCGCCAACCTACCATATCTGGACATCATTAAGAATCCAACTAATCAATGCAACAGAAAAAAAACATTTACAGTAATTGAAATCAGCATACGGTCATAAGAGACGTTTGCATAAAGGAACCGACATCTGAAAGCACCGAGTGCAGACCTGCAATGTAACTCAGAAAAATTAACCTAAACTTCTGACAAAAGAGCATGACTACAAGTTAAGTTGCCTCACAAAAATTTTCCTTCATCACAGTCTGAGGCCATTCGTAATAAGAGAGGAGGTTTATCGGCCTCTCCATCAGTGAGAAAGAGCTGGCTGCCAGTTTGCCCAGTAAAAATAGGCGCAATCGGCGGAGCAATTTTCTCCAAGAAAGGCACACCCAAAAGGAATGGAAGCTGAAATATTGAAGAAAATTCACTGTCTGGAGGTCAGATCACACATGACAATTATAAGCTAATAGTATATTCTATAGCATGAGATTGGTTCTAAAGAATACGCCATTTGATCCAAATCAACACAAACAAGATTAACAATTTCATGTTAACCTTGCCATCAGCAAAATATACCTGTTTTTTCCCTCTTACTCCAAGATGTGGTGTTGCCAGGGTAATAAAATTAATTGCTTCCAGGCCAGCAATCAAGCCTCCATTTGAAGGAGATGAGGGTTCGGAGTTTGTGTACGTATCAACATTAGGTGTGTACAAGACAGCAATTGCATATCTTGCAATTAATCCACCAAGTGAATGGGATAAAAATGAAATCTTTGTTAAGCTATCTGCCTTCTTCACGACCTCCGTGACCTGTTCCAGAAAAGAAAAGGGAAAAGGGTAAAGGAGAGAAACACTCCAATTGTCAATTCAGGCTCTACTCTTCAAAGTGTTGGTTCACAACCTAAGCACACTAGTATTAAAGGGATGTGTACAAGCCCATAACCGAAAGAACTTACTTCGTCAGCCAGTCGTCTACCAGCACCATCAATGCCTGTGAAAGTCTTGGCATACATATTACAAGAACTCGCTGCAATAGAAGGAAGTAAACATCTTAAATGAGTTACAGTACAGGTAAAGATTATCCTAAAATGAGAACTTGTCAGTTCAAATTCATCTAACATTGGCATGCTTTTGCTTTGTATATAAAATCTCTAGTCATCCTCTAAGAAAAGCCCATCTATATCTGTATCCCCATTATTCATGGAAAGTAAGCACGCTTTAACAGTTTAATCCCCATGTCAATATTTTACAACATGATACTATACACACTGTAAAATTGGACTGAATCTCATGTCAAACCTTATATGTAAAACAATTAGAAAAGAAAACATACCATATATCAAGAATTTTTTCCCTAATCGCCTCTTCAACTCTGCTTCACAATACGTCCAATCGCTTGGGCTGAAATACTTAGAAACTTCATCAAAACTCAACTCTTGACACATCATGTGCAACTTAATGCAGTATCAGATTCAATATCTACTTCAAATTCTCAAGATAGCAAAATCATTGTTTACTTAATCAGCATACCTCCCCATGATGCCATGAACAAGAACGAGAAGATGATCGGGTTTGTCCTCCAAATTTATCATGGCCGTTGAAGATGAAAGATCTCCTTGAGTAGTACTCATCGCTTGAGCCTTAAGGCTGTGATGCTTCCAGATACCTTTTAAGCCTGCAAGATGTTGATCAATATAGTGAAAATGAAGCAGATATGCTATCAACGAATGTACCTTGCTCGTTAGACCATACAGGTATATTCAATACATTGAATTACTATTATAGTAGGCTAGCACACGGAGTTTCAGCAAAGAAGCATGGTAATCAATCTTGAAATTATAAAGAGGCAGGGATAGCTTACACGTTCTATGATCTTAATTTTATCCATTCAGATAAATAATGGAGCGACTCAATCATTGGCCGGTTATGGAATTAGAATTTAAAATTTCAGTTTGGAAAGGCGTAAAACTTATAAATTGCACATTTTTCACAAAATTCGTGATCTACATTCCACAAAGATGTTCGCATTTCACAATCAAATTAAAAGAGAAACAGGAACTAGGTTTTTACAGTAAAAAACCAATACGCCAATCACGGAACTCCAGAAATTCCACAATTCCATTGCCTGTAAATCACAAAATAGTGAAAATCCTGACAGCAAATTTCGTCCACAGATTACACTATTTCAGGGAGAGAGAGAGAGAGAGAGAAGAGAGGCTACCGGAGAAAGTAATGAAATTCGAATAACGCCCCGGGCGATGAGACGAGAAAGCAGAGTAAGAAGAATTAGGTGAAGGTGAGCAGGAGCTGGAAGAAGACGACGGCGGTGGCGGATTGTGGCGGGTAACCGAAATCGTCGAAAACCGGCGGCAGCTGATTCGAGGAGAGAAAGAGTGAAACAAAGGTGGAGAAACCGCCATCTGTATTATTTATATTCGAGAAAAATAAAATTAATAAAATCAGCCTATTATAGCCAATAATATGGCCACGTCAGCGACGGGTGTGATGCGACGCGTCATATGCACGCTCCGCCGCACTCTGTTCGCTCTCTTTCTCTCTCCGACGAGTCGCTTAAAATTAGATAAACAATGATATCGAAATCGAACCTAAAAAACAAGGATTTTTACTACGGTGCAACCAAAATGTCGATCGAAATTGAATAATTTGTTCGGAACTAAGAAAACAAAAAACGAATTGATTGATATTTGCTGGATTCAGAAAGATCTAAGAGAGAGATGAGAGTACACCTGTGCCGGTCCCCCATTGACGTTAGGACTGCCTAATCAGATGCTTCCACAGATGATTCGAGGCGACCAACTAATTTTTGCCGCGAATTAAAGAATATGGAACTTTTTTTTCAGTTTCAAAATGAATGAACTTATATACTACTCCAATAATCAGTTTTCATATCAATTTCCCTTCTATTAATAATCCGTATTTTTTATTATTTACATCATCTGTCCTATAGAAATAGACCAATCATGGATGATACGGGTTTTAATGCGTAATTGGTAAGTAAGAGAAAATTAGAAAAAATATTTTATTCATATAAATTTGAAATAAAATAATCCAAGAATCCAACATATTGTCTTTATAGATTGAGTAGTGTGTATAGTGTGTAGTATATAATTGTTCTTAGTATTTCATTTCATTTCTATATTATTTGTAGTTACCAAGAATATGATATGAATCAAGCAATTAATAACAATTTCGTTCTCTTTATATTCCTTGTGCGTACCAAGCACAAAAATGAAATGAAATTGTCATTCTATTTCAATCTCCATTCCCTCCTTATTCCATTTCATCGTACTAAGAAGCTCTAAACTTCGACAATCCTATTCCATAATATAGATATGATTGAATGTCATAACCTTATTCAAATATCTTGAAAATTTCTAAAACAATTGAAATACTCAATAAAAAAATTTAACTCACAAATGGTAATGTCAATTTCGGTTAATCTTCATTTTTGAAATTTACATGGTTACAAATCCATTGATAGGCTAGAACTAAGACTTGAAAGTCTCAGAGACAGAGTTAACATCAGTGAAAACTATCGTTGCTAAATCGTTTATAAATCAGAAAATACGTATTATTTTTTAACAGTGTATCGTATTGCTTATATTTTTGGTCTTTTGATATTAATATTTCTGTAACTGTAAATTTTCAAAATATGCAGACTTGTATGAAAACAATTAACTACTACTAGTATCATTCAGTTTTCCACTACAAAAAGACAATTACTATAATATTCCATGTAAGCCTTCGTTACATGCATGAAGATCACCTCCATTGTTATGGATCGAGTAAAATTAATGTTCATAAACCAATAATCCAATGCATATGTGAAAAAACTGGAAGACTTCTCCAAGAGGAGTGGTAAATGGAGAGGTAAAACCATATAACTACCATATTTACCTTTTTTCCATGAAAAATCATTCTCCAATTGGAAAGGTATTTGAGAAGGTATCATTATTGAGACTGAAAGGATTTGTATTTTTATTGATGATGGAAGATAATCAAACTCCATGAATTTATAGGAGTATTGATGACTATTAAGATACCACAATTAATACATTCTAGGAACTAGACATATTTTGAAACAAGGTATTATAAATGTCTACTTCTTGGAACCCTTTATATGCTTCTTGGAAGTCTTGATGCATTAAACTATCAATCATACATTTTTTCATTTTGAAGAGGTATCTTTACCTCTCAATCAATGGAGAGGTAAAATCTTATAACTATCATATTTGTCTTCTTTTCATGAAAAATCATTCTCCAATGAGAAATGTATTTGAGAAGGTATTACACTTTATGTTTTTAATGCATTATATATAGTACCTATTTCCTTTGGAATGTGTTATTTTTTGGAAGGGTATATTTCACTTTATGAGAAAGTAAATAGATAATATACCTATTTCATTTACTTCTCCTTGTTGGAGATGCTTTTAGAGCATCCCCATCGCTGCTTAATGGGGCGGACAACGTCCGTGCCGACGGCGCGACACACTCGTGTCCGCCGCTGTGCTTGCGCCGACGGCACGGCGCTGCTCGATAATAAGAGCACGTCTGTGCCGCTGAGCAGGTCGACGTGGCAGCCTCCTATTGGCCAACGACAATGCCGTTGGCTTTTTCTATTTTTTTTAAATTCGAATTTAATTTAAAAAATCGTTTTTAAATAAAAAATATATTTTCCCACTTCCCAATAAATTATATCCGTTTTCTCCCAACTTTTACTTTATTTTTCATTTTCCCCCCAAAATTCACATATTTCATCTATAAATACTCACATTTCCACACAAAAAATTTCACTCTTGCAAAAAAAATGTCCGGTTCCGGCGATCACTCCTCCGACTACCGCGGATGGAACCACGAATGGTTCAACCCAACACCATTCCCTCATCCGGATACGGAATTCTCGGTCCCTCCTCAAACCCAAGGTTCTCAAATTCCGGGTGGCTATCGGCCTTATCCGGTGGACGAGCAAGATGTCACCGATGGGCGATACGGGTGGACACCCGAACAAGGATCAGGAGGGATCGGCAGCTCCCAAACTCCGGAAGACAACCCCAACGCTCCTCCTCCTCATCCTCGTAGTGTTCCTACTCATAGTCGTGGCAGTGACGTTCACGTCCGCACCGCGTACACTCCGCCGGAGATGGAGAAGATGTTCACAGCCTATTTCGAAATATCCGAAGATCCGGAAACGGGCACAAACCAAACCGGAGAGAGGTTTTGGTGGCGCGTCTCTCACCGGTACAATGCCAATCGACCGGAGGGAACCATCGAGCGCAACGAGAGTATGGTGCGCAGCGCCATCTTCAGAGCCAACGAAGAAATCCAAAAGTTCCAGGGGTATTACCTCCAGGAACAGCGGTTGGCGGGGAGCGGCATGAGCGAGGCCAACATCATCACGACCACTATGTCGACCTACCATTCCATGCATTACAAACCATTTAAGCACCTCGGCGCTTGGCAGCAGGTGCGTAGAAATCCGAAGTATAGGAGATGCTTATCATCCTCCTCCAACTCCTCCAGCAAATGGTCGAGGTCGTTATCCCTATCCGACGGCGGCTCGGCGGCTCCGATGAGGTGGCTAGCCAGCTTGCCGGAGCTAACTTGGGTAGCCCCGACGCCGGCACGAGTAGTTCCCAACGCCGGCCGCAAGGAAGGAAGAAGGCGACGGCCATCCGTCGTCGCGCCGAGACTCCATCCGCCCCCGCTCCTTTGTGCCACCTCAACCCCCACCAACTCGTTGTGGACCCTTTTGGCTCAACTCAATTTGGCCGATAAGTCTCGGATGACTCCCGAGCAACTTGATTCACATTTGACAATGATACGGGGTCTCCGAAAAACATTGGGGATAGGGCCAGAGGACTTGTCTTCTACGGGGGTATTTTTAATTATGTAATTTTTAATTTGTAGGATTTTAATTATGTAATTTTTATTTTTTAGGATTTTAAGTATGTAATTTTTAATTTTTAGGACTTTAACTATGTAATTTTTAATTTTTAGGATTTTAATTAGGTACTTTTTTAAAAAAATTTATAATTTGTAATAGTATTCCAGGTATTTTTAATGTATTTTAATATTGTAGAAATATTTTTATTTAAATTGAATAATAGAATGGTAGGACCCTTGAGCATGTTCTTGCGGAAGAGCATGGATGTAGGTGTTGTGCTTTTGGGGAGAAGCAGTGAGTAAAAAATAAATAAAAATAGGTCCGAGCCCACTTCAGCAAGAGCATGGATGAGAATGGTCTTAGTAATTATCAACCATGCATAGTGTCTGTTTGTAGTTTCCTGCCTAACTAACAACTTTTTGCTGCATTAATTTCTATAAGCTCATTTAAATATGCTTCATATTCCCAACTACTCATATCTACAATGTAAGCATAAGTACTATAGATACTAGCCTTTTCCTTAAAAAAAAGGGGGAATTTTGTGTTACAATAAAAGCATTAGTAATTTAGTAGTATGATTATTCAAGAATCAAAGTTAATTTGCTTTATTAAAAGAAGATATCAATAAACTTCACTGGACAAGTGAAATTATAATTTTATGTATATAAAATTTGAGGAGCTAATACAATAGACCTGATTTCACACTGCTCAGTTTTGAATAAACCAAAAAAAAGAGAGAAAAGACTTGGTTTTTAAATTATGATACGGGAGCCAATGTAACTTAAACGCGTGGACACTGGTAAAAACCGTAATTTTGTTTTAGATGTTAATTAACTTGACGGAAATTTATTTGAAAACCTAATGATCTTGTTATCTTATCATAGTATTAAAATTTCCACATCAGTTCAATTTTTGACTATCACAAAAAATTTAATTTTATATTATAGTTTCAGAAATAGTAAAATTGATTAGAAGTTAATAAAAAACTATTTTTCAAATGACAATTATCTATATTATAAATGAAAATACTTATCACATTTATTATAAAATTAATAATGTATAAATAAGATCATTTCATATTTTTATATCCATTTCATTAAAGTAATCAATAGATTCACCAATTCGACAGAGTGGATAAGTGAAAAAGATAATGCTCGACTTTTGTCCATGTCATCATCTTGTTTGGTTTGAAAACCAGAGAGGTGGGCCCCCAAGCCAGGTGTGTTGAGTGTAAACTGTAAAGTGCTAGCAAAATAAAGATTAATAAATAGGCCAGAATTTCTTTTCATTAGTTTGATTAATTAACAAGAAATTCACTTGCATTTTTTCCTCCCCACTTTATTCCTCTTTTTAAAAATATACTAACCCGGTCCTTAAAAAATAGACTAATTTTATCATTTTGGATCGTCTCCCAAAATTAGACCAACTTTAAATATGAAAAGTTTTAACCAATTACGCACAACTAATAATGTAGATCTCGCAATTCACTAACACTATTTCCACTATTTTTTCGTTTCTCTCTTATTTTTACCAATTGCACATTAAAACCCGTGTCATTTACAAATTTATTGAATTGATAAATTTATTCAAAAAGTTTAACATTAGATTTTGGTCCAAAACCAATTAAAATAAAAATAGATCAGAGTAGAATAAAATAAATAAGAAAGGAGAATATATCCTCTTGATTTCAATCTGACGCTTGTTATGTTATTGCTTTTGTTTGCTATTGGTGGTTTTCAAATCTATCTAGATTATACATTTGATTATGTTTTGTTGTGTTTGTTCGTTATTTGTCTTATTTTTTGCTTGCAACTCATATCCCTTGAATTATGTATGAATCTGAATCATATCAGTCTGTTGCTATTAATTTTCCTCTTGATGGAATAAAGTAGGATTTTATTATGAGATTACTTTGATAAAGATCTCTTTATCTCCCTGTTAATTAAAAGTGGCTAACCACATTTCCCAAATCCTTTTAAATATCCACTGTGACTGTCCATTTGAAAAGAGACACTTTTACTTTCGGAATGCCTTATACAGAAATAAATAGGAGTATCTTTGAAGGGGAATTCAAATTCCGAGTACATGTAACTGATAAACTGATTGAAACGAATCTATAATAATTGTGATACCCTTTGTGATGGAATAGAATAACAATTCATGGATTGAGGAAGGAATGAATGTGTTATTGAGTGGAAAAATGATAGTAGTAATTCCTAAAGAGTCACATCTTTCTACTTCTTTCTTCGTTCCATCATACCAAACACTTAAATGGGATGATTGTATTAGAGTCCAAATAACTTTGTTGCTTGCTTATGTAGGTTATAGCAATCACAATAGCTATAAAATATAGTACGCACTACAAGAGAAATAAATGTATGAAAATGGAGTTCATTATTATTATTCTGTGGCTAATCACTTCTTTTGAACTCAAAAAGAAAAAAAAAGGAAAAAAGGGACCAGAGCTCACTCAATTACATTAAGGTGTGCTTAATTTCAATAAAGTGGTAGATATTGAAGGAAGAATCAAGATTTGATAGAAGTAGAGGAAAGCTAACCTAGAGTTAGAGGTGGAGTACAAGCATAAGAAGACAATTGAAACTAAGTGGAGTCCTTGATTTATAGCACTTACTAATCTTTTATTTACAGCGAATAAGCATCTAATATTTGGTATATACTTTTTGCATAACTTATTTCAAAAAAATTAACCATATTGATAGTTTAGGTGTTGAATCATGTATCATTCATCATCACTTCCAACGGCCTGAAGGGGAACAGAATAAATTTCTGAATATTAGGGAAGAGACAAGGTGATATTACTAGCTGAGAGATAGAGAGAGACCTTGCGAATGGCATTTGCCTTGTCAAGAATCGTCATTCCTTGGACATTAGTAGAGGTCCCTGATGGCTCAGTTGGTCTCAGACTCATTAACTGAAACCACAACATATAAGGAGAGGCAAAGGTTGTTATAGTTTCTTGTAAATTGTAATGCAAAAATCTATGAGCAGCTCACTTTTGTTCTAATTTGGTTGAGGAAATTGTTTTCATCTATGTTCTTGTCCCCTTTAGCTTCTCCTTCGGCATCTGACTTCTCAGAATAGAAAGGCTGCATGTTAAAAAAGACAAGACTTAGCTTCAGCCAGACTTACAAACAAGGAGTTTAAAAATTAAAATGCTAGACCTTGCTTTTCTGCTCATTTGCAGTCTCCAAATCTTGGTCATGATTCAAGGGCGCAGGCTTATGCTGAGAATTTGAAGACGCTGCATGCATAAGATCAAACGCGTTGTTGGAGATTTGAGGCATCGTGTCATGACTCTTTTCTGAAGCCCACCATTGAACAGGAGGTAGAGGAGGAAGATCAGGAGCTGTTGCAAATTCTGGCTCATATCGGAATGGCTGGTTCTCGATTCTGGACTCAAACTGCTCAGGACTTGATTCAGAGCCATCTGATAAAGAAGGTGATGTTGCTCGGAATGTCTCATCGTCTGAGTCTGAAGCAACATTCAGCCCAGTACTGGAAACCTCTGGAACTAACTGAAATGAAGGCAATGCATCTATACTGCCATGATCAATGATGCCTCGCATGAATTTCGGCTTCTTTTTTGAATTCACAAAGCCACCAATTGGTTGGACCGATATTTTCATGTGAGAGAGTGGAGGAGATGAACAAGGATCTTCATTTCGCCCATGAAGCATTGCACAGTTCACTTGAGAATTTCCTACACGAGAACCAATGCTTTTTGCCTTGATGGGATTCAAGTAATCTCCAGTCATTTGAGCTGACAGTCCTCTTGATTTTTCTTCTTTGGTTTTCATGGAGTAACTTGAACAGATTTCATCCTTACTGCAGCCTAACTCATTTCTCTTGTGTGAATTTGAGTGTTCACACATGTCTGATTTTAATGCAGAATAATCTGTTGGTTGGCAAGGCGAAGTATTGCGACCTACATTAGAGGGTGATTGCATTCTGCAATGTTAAACATTACAAGCTTAGCACCTCAATCATGATAAAAGTGCAATGAATACTTTTAGTGAATAATCCCATTGTTTTCATCACAAATTCCCATTGCTTTCCACTTCTGATTTCCCATTTCAACTTTCACTTTCAAGCACCAAACATACAGTACCTGGAAATGAGATACGCAAAAGATGCATTGCGTGATACTTCTCCATTCCTCGGGCTTGGACTTTGTTTCTGCCCAAGTTTCAGCACAGCTTAGTTAGATGTATTTCCTCAAAGTTCAGATCAAGAAGGTTTCCTAATCATTGCTGATGAAGATAAAGTTCAACTCTAAGAGTAACTACAGCAGTTAAAGATATACAGCAGAGACATGGTGTTCTGAAATACTACTTCATAGCTTGTACTCCTATTACCTCACTCTTTTCTGACTTGTTAAACTTTTCAACATTCCCATTACTTGCATCACCAGGTGCCTTTGATGCAAAGCTGTAGATAGTTGGATCTGAATACCTTTTCAAGCATGATCCAGGACCACCAGGGTCAAACCTAAGGCAATAATAAACTTCATTGTATAGCCGATATGTGGATTACGATTCTGTATTTAGGAATTAGGAGTATATATACCTGTCAAGCAAGTGAAACTGTGGAGGGCTACGGCAATTTTCATAGAAATCCAAGATAAACTGAGGCATGTCACTATATACAAAAAGATTTTGTTCATATCGAGCTGGAGTTTGCCAATTGAGACCTGTAATGTTATACTTCAATAAGAACCTATGGAAAAGAAGTGATGCCGAAATAGTTCAAGATAAAAGCAGCCCTACTATGAAAATTTGGTTAAACAACGTTATTAGTAACCATACCAGCAGTATAAGCTAGGTGTAAGTGGTTCTGTTGTGCCAATACATTTTTCTCAACTGGAACCACTTTTGCTTCAATCCGGAGCACACGAGCCATCAACTCTCGGCTTCTAGAACATGTTACCACCACTTCTTCCTGCAAGCCGTGAAAAACTTCTGCTGCAAAACTACCACATACAGAGTTTAAAATTGCGTTTGTCTATAAGCCTTGATGATGAATATGTAACAAACTGAGCGCTTATATCTCTGTTTCCCAATTCCCATCCCTGGCAAGCGGCAAGCACATGTAAATTTAATAAATGATTCACCGTTTTCGGATCGTCAGATATGCAAAAGCAGGTAATTGGAGAGGAACTTTCAATTGCTTCAAACCACGTTAATGTAATTTACAAGAAGAAATTGAACGGCAAAGTTTAATTTGCAGAGCTTGATATGAACTTTTTACTACTACACCTAATTCCTTTTTCTTCAGTAGCTTGATATATGGAATACAACATTCGTGAATCAAATTCAGAAAAACTACAGGAATTCTCACGATAGAAAACTCATTTCCGAGCTAATATTGCAAAAGAAGCAACAAATTTCTACCAGAATAAACTAGTGAACAAAATTACAATCACTGGCTGATAGTATAATACAATTTGAAAAAGGTGAAGAAAATGAAGGATCAAACAATTGAAAACACTTACTCAGCGAGATCACCGAGCTGGCGTAAGAGCCCGACGAGGCCAGCAACGGCGACTCCTTGGAGAATATCTTTAGGCTCATCGTTGTTCGCCTCAATGTACATCTCTGGAGTTCCCAATCTGTACTGATTCCTCACCTCCACTCTCGCCAACGGCATCGTTTCGCACACAAACAAACTCAGAGAAGAGTAGCAGCAGAGAAATTGAAAATTCTCCCTCTCTGATTGTGGAACTATATCTCCTGAACAACAAATGAAGGAGTGCGCAAGGAATTGTGGTGGATAAATGGAGGGACGTATGAACCGATCAGAGAGAAGAGAGAGAGAGATTCGAGTGAAAGAGAGAGGTAAGTAGGTGGGGGACTGCACCAGCTCAACTGCAGAGATAGCGAATATCTGGTGAGTGTGTGTGTGTGGGCGCGCATATACATACATATGATATATAAGCAGCGCGCTATATTGGCGGGCGGAAGAAGACATTGGTGAAGAGCGTGGACATGGTCTGTGATGTCGAAATTACGGAATAGCCTTGGGCTTTGAACGATATGCTGGTGGCCTATCAGAAAATGACTAAACTACCCTTCCGAGCTGCATTGCTTAATCTAGAGCGGGAAAGATATACCCATATATCAAAAATTGGGAATATTACTTTTCTGTATATCATAAAACTATGGTATACTATGGCAATGATTTACCGATAATACTGAAATTTCATATCATGCCAAATATATACGGTGCAAAATAATATTTTTGGTGTGTTGATACTCCCTCCGTTCCACTCTAAGTAAAATATTCTTCTTTTTAGGATATTTCACTCTAAATGACATATTTCTAAATATAGAAGTATCATTTTTTCTACTTTTTCCTTCTCTCTTACTTTATTCTCTCTATTTAACTCACAAAACAACACTATATAAAATCATGTGCCGCAATAGAAATGCTCCATTTTGAATGGGACAGAGGGAGTGTTTCGGTATTTCGCAACAGGTCCAAAAAAATTACTCATACCGACGTTACTGTATATCGAAAAATTCAGATAAATAACAATATGATTATTACTCATACTGACATTTAGTCAAATACTACTCCCTCCGTTCCATTGTAGTGGAGGCATTTCTTTCCGACACGGAGGTTAAGAAAAATTGTGTTAAGTGGGTTAAGTAAAGGAAAAATAAAGTACGAGAGAGTACAGTAAGTGAGAAAAAATGTGTCGACTTTTACTAAAAAGAAAAATGACTCCATTACTACAGAACTATCTAAAATGGTAAAATGACTCCACTATTATGGAAGTGAGGGAGTATATGATATGCCAATTTCAGTGAAGAATTATGTAATGATCCACTAGTTGAATTTGTCGCTACATGTTTAGTAACTTAGGATCTTGGACTAATTTAGTTACATTATTTTGTAGAATAAATCTTAAAAAATATTATTTTATTCTTTTAAAAAGTACATTTATTATATTCAAAAAATAAAAATTGATAAAACTCATTATCGGCCAATAATATCTACACACTTCCTTTCCCGCCACCGCATCAAATAAGTAATGAAATAAATGGCTTGTACTAGTAAGCAGGAGTATAATAGGAATGTACCATTATCATTGTATGTACATTTTATGACACCTATACGTAAGCACGTGATGGTCCAAAATAATTTCATAGTACTTCTACTGCCAAATAAGTATAGGAGTATTAATTTACCTCATTGTAGCAAAAAAAAAGCGATTGCATTCTCACATTTCGACCCGACATTATGTGAGGGTGTTCAATCAGGGTACGCAGTAACCCGTTAAGGGATATTAATTTACCTCATGTTTCTATTGCAAATGCACAAAGTACAAATATCACTAGATAGATTAGTATTATTAATCAACAACATTATAATATGAATATAGCTGTTCTGAAGACCATTCATGGGCAGGCCCGGTCCTGAGTTTTTATTGGCCCGGGGCGGAACTAAAAGAGGGGCCCCATAATAATACTATAAACTAATAGTTTAACAGTGGGCTCTTGTTTCTTGCTTGGACCTGGCCCAGTAGCATGTATATACTCATATATGTATTTGGATTTTGGAGGCCCCAACGTTTTGGGGGCCCGGGGCGGGGGCACTGCTCGACCCCCCCAGGGCCGGGCCTGTTCATGGGCCCCCGAGCAGAGTTACAAGCAACACCTAAGTGCTATCACATTCCTTTTCTTCAAAAGAGTAATAAGTCTAAAAGAAAAAAATGAGATAAAATTATATAAACTACAAAAAAAATGAACTGGCTATCCTTAATCATAAAATGGCATGATATATAGAGACAAACAGAGCCAAGACTTTCTCTTGTGGCTCTGGTTTTCTTTGCAGAAAAATCAGTCATATTTTAGACCCATTTTTCATTTCATCTGATGAATTTATGCAAAAATCTTTTATTTCAACTGTGTGGCTTGAAAACAAGATTCTTTTTATTTCTATGGACTATAGTTGTTCAAGAAGGTGTGTAGCCCATTCACTTAATGGACCAACTATTTGTATAGCCCAAGCAAAAATAATTTTATTTTTGTATAAAAATAGAAAATAAAAATAATTTAGAATAGCCAAAAAGAGTTAAATAAAGCATAAGCACCAATCCTAGGAAAACACTTTTGCCATGACGTCATCCTTGTATGATTCAAAGATATTTTGGCACCTTTGATGCAAAATTGTGGGCTCTCACATGGGGTTGGAGCGTATTTATATGGCCCAGTTTATAGATATATTGTCATAGGATTTGGGCTACTTCAGACAATATTTACCAATCCGATTATGTTTTTTAAGTCAAGGGTACATTGATAACATTTCACATTATTTAGTCCTCAACATCAAATTCAGACATACTCCTACTCATTATATGAAAAAAGTATATGAAACAAGAATCATTTGTAGGCAATTACTTTCACACACATAAAATATGGGATTAGTTTATGACTTCTATGTCCCAATTCTAATTAATGGCAAATCTAGAAAATGGAACTGTGGTATTGGACATGGTGAAAAAGATCATCACTTGTATCAGAAGTTATAAGCAGTGCAACTGCCATAACAGGTGAAAAACCAAAGTACACCCCAACACCGAAGACTTGGGGGTGAAACTAGCATGGCCGCGGGAGGTTGACGTCATCTCTAAAAACCGTGTTTTGATTCCATGTTGTGGCTCAAAACACAACAAAGAGTGTTGTTCCATACAACACTCCCTACTGTATTTTGAGTCACAATACCGGAGTAATAGAGTTTCCAATCATCATAGATATGTGAGCCTGGTCGGTCAACTGACCCCAACTAGAATTTTCGTTGACTATATTATGCACTTATAATTTGTACTATGGAATGACTCCAAAACTAAAACTGAGTGAAGAATCTGAATTAATCGAATCAAATGAAAAATGACATTTTGTTAGGATAGTTTATTTCAAGTCAAATATCTCATTCAAAGTGAAATTTTTCCTAAAATTAACACAATTCTATTTTACATTATTATATTTTTTTAACTTATTCCCTGACCATTTAACATTAGTATCGCATAATAGAATATTTTTTTAATGCAATTTAAAATATTTTTGGGTCTTCCTAAATAAAATTGTGAATAATTGCATGGAAGCACAATGAATATAGGCGGGGCCCGAGATGGATGCGTAAGACAAGTGGAGACGAGGGTGGGGCCAGCCAGTCACGTGGAATGACAAGTCTTTTTAAAATGTCCCAATTAAAGCATTTCCTATCAAACATTACCCGTATTTTAATTTTCTAAACGTCAAATATTATTCCTCCTCCTTTCTACTGACACAGACATGTCATCAAAATTCTCTTTTATTTCCTCTTCTAAATCTTCAATTTTTGTAATTTAATACTTTATCATAATGGAATACGATCATTAAAATTGGAGCACGTTCATACCATTTTTTTATAGGAGTATCATAATAATCGTGTGTATGGTCAAGTAGAAATCTTGTTTTAAATTCAGAATTTTAGATTTTATATGTAACTTAGTTTGGATATTACTGCGAAAGTGATCTTATTTTAAAATGGTTTATCGCTATTACTAGTATTCCGTGTTAATTAGGCTATTTGGCATGTTAAATTCTCACACAAAATTCTCATTTTTCAGTTTTATGGAATAATTAATGAAAATGGGTTCTTTGAGAACAAATTTACTGAAAATATAAAAGTGAAGAAAAAAGAAGCAAAGTTAGTTATACTACTAAAGTACTAAAAATATTAAAATAACAATAAAAAAATAATTAAGACCGGGGTGTGTTATATTGCTAACTTATCTTTAAATCGCTAACTACAATTAAATGATAGACATTTGATCATAAAATGGCTTAAAATTGTGTATCAATGCAACGCTGCAAAAAATATCAATTATGAGTATTAATGTCAATTAACAAAAAAATTAGTTATAACTAACTTTTGAAAAATATCTCTAAATTTTAAATAATTATAACTATCTCAATTAAAATTATTTTTTCACACAACATATATCAAATTAAAGATAATTTTATAAGGATTCCAATAAGATCTCAATTGCATATGTTTCGATGTCAAAATTTGAAAAATATTTCATGAATTTTCGTATAATTTTACTAGCAAATAATGTTAACATAGCAATCATAATATGTCAATATAATGCATATACAATGTCAATGCTAAATTGTGTTCACATATTCAAGGAATTGTATTGAAATTTTTTATACACTATATTAACAGTTTTTCCAAAATCCTAAATTTGATGATTCTTCTTATTTTTATAAATTTAAATAATAATAAAACGAAATTAAACGTGGCAACTTATAGACCACTAGATCTCTACAAATCTTATGGTTTTAAATAAGTTGTAGTTAGGAATTAAGAGGTGAGTTAACAATTGATCACACCCCTTGAGACCGGTTTATACTAAGTTTTAACTTTTTACCATAGTACACTTAATTAATTAGGAAATTAAACACGGATTTAGGCCATCCACAACGCTGTTGCTATACCGTTCCTTAAACGTTCCTTAAACTACTATTTACGGGTCCCATTGTACTTTTTAACTTCATTTCTTAACTAAGGAACGAAACATGCAACCCTCCGTTTCTTAACTGTTCCTTAAATTACTATTCATTCAATTTCATTTTTTAATTTTATTTACAACCAAATTCAATTAAAAAAAACACAATTCATTAAATAAAATAAACTTACAACATAAAATTCGTAAAAAAACTTAATGTAATAATTTCCTAAAAATAAAAGTACACAATTTAATAATTTCATCCGCCAAAGTTTGTCTAAATGTGTCCAATTAGATCCTCTTGGAGTTGGGTGTGGGCGCTGGAGTCGTGTGTCCTTGCACGAATAGATAACCGTTCTTGTATAGACGGATGCGCTCCACTTCGAGGCGGACTACTTGCGGTTGAGCTTCCGGGGGATTCGGGGTCGAACCAATTTCCCGCATCGGGTCCTTCGTCTTGGACAATCTTGTTGTGTAAGATTATGCACGTATACATGATGTCGACCATGTTCTCTATAAACGGTAATATTACCATTTACAATTTTTTTAAATTCGATTTTTTTTAAAAAAATATTTATTGCGTCACCGTGACGATGTCCACTCGCGGGCCGGCGAGTGGGCATCACGCATGGCCTAGGAGCTCGCCACTTCGCCTAGGCGCGTGGCGAGACGTCTCGTGCCGCGTCGCGTAACGGCGGGTCGCGGGACTGGTTGGGAACGGGCTGGCGACGGAACGTCGGCTGCAACGCGTTTCTCCGCGGTTTCGTTCCTCCGGAACGGAACGCGAGCCGGTGAAGAAACGCGTTGTGCAAGCTCTTAGTGGCTCAATTAACAAAATGTCAAATTCAAAGACATCATCAACCAAATAATACATCAACCAACAAAATGCCAAAACAAAAAAGAAAAAAAACCGTACGGCAAAGGCATATCTTTTGAAATTATGTTTGTGTGGCCATTAAGATAGCAGCTTGACTTTAGGGGAAATGCAAATTTTTTATTTGGAAAAATAGAAAAATAAAGAACTGTTAAATTTAATGAAAGCGACTCGGCAACAAATTAGATTTTTATGTATATTAATTAGTTTGTAAACATACATTTATGTACGGTGTATTTAATTTTATAAACAGAAAATTGCGTAAAATTCCAATGTCTATAATTTTTTGGGAGTTGTTATCTTTATTTGCTTATTTGATGCACTTATTCAAGTTGATACTCTAATGATCTTGAAATTTTAGAGTAATAAGCTTTATATCAAAATGTGGCTTGTCGATCGTTGATAGCTAGAAAAAATTGATATAGATAACTACTGCATTTTATTTATTTAATATTTCTACTGTATTTTAATTTTCTAATTCATAATAATTATGTTATAATGCCTATCTTTAATTTGCCATAATAAATCTAAAAACTTCTATTTCAAATAGTGAAAGTCGTAGCAATATTAGAAAGTAATCTACTTTTTTGTATACAAATAATTTTTTTAATGAAATTAAAGATAAAGACTTTGATTTAAAAACCATATTCAAGAAACTAAAAAGATCAATTATAACTTGAACTCTAAATGAGTATAATTATTTATCACACCGTCAGACTAATTTTTTTTTATACAATGACTCTATGAGAAAGACCAAATTAAAATAGTGTAACTGATATCTTTGGTGGTCCTACTAAATCTTGTTAATAATCAAAGGAACACTCCGTATGTCCCCATTTATCGTTTTATTAAGCCTTACCAAAATAGGGACACATTTTTTTTAATATTCTGAGATATAATTTCATGAATATATTTATATTTTAGTTGAACTTTTATATATAAAATCAAATATGGCCAATTTTTATTTATATTAGTTAACATAGGAAAATAAGAAAATGCAATTATTCCTATACTCATATAAAAATACTGTCAAATACATATAAGTAAACAAAAAAACTATAGGGTCAAGTAAAAATCCCAATCTATACATTCCTCCAAGAAATATAAATAAGTAAAGGAGTACTTTTTTTAAAGATAAATAATACTATAGGGTTAAGAACTTAAATAATTATGACTTTATTTCGGCATGGGGTACCTATATAACGTTCTGTAAAAATATCAAAAAGATATGAGCAGAATATTTGACTTTTTATAATAACATTAATTTCCGATTTATAAGCAAAATAATGGCGTTTCCCATAACATTAATTTAGTTCTTGATCAGATTACTACTTTGACCTTTTACTTTATTATTCTTAAGTTGGGATCTGTATTTAAAATTTATACTTAGTAGATTAATTTCAGACCATATAAATAAAATTTTTGATTAAAAATGTTTGTAATGGCATTCATGAGAAGCCAACCTTAACGTATCCCCCAATTAATGACCTAATATGCAATTTAATTGGTAAATATTTTTCAATTAAAAATTGGGAGGGACCATGCAATTTTACAGGATAACCTTGACGTATCTAAGAATATTTATACATTTTGAATTAATTATGCAGTACAACTAAGTAAGATCCCCAGATTAAATAAAATATGATTTCTTTAAGTAATAATATTGGATAATGTAACAAATCATTTTGTACGAAAACAATATAGTACTAATATATAAACATACCATGTTACCAATTTCATCATATTTTCCCTCTAAAAAAACATCACATTATCACTTTATTAAGGATAAGTGGTTTATTAACCCTGAAATGGTATAGTACCATTATTATGTCAAAATAGAATTATAGCGTAGAAGAATATTTATATATATATAATCAGGCTATAGAGAGTGCATGTATTATTTAAAATTTCAAAGTACAATCCTTTTTGACATTGATATTAATGTTTGTGCATTAGTTCTGTAGACAATAAATTTGGCAACACGTACATATATCCAATTTGACAATTGCATTTATGTCGACCGCGCTTAGACAAAATAAATCCCCCATTAATTAGATGAATAGAACTATAGAGTTACCTAACAATATCAATTAAATATGGATTTCTACAATTACAATTATTATTTATCTTCACTATATTCATTGTAGAAAATTATACATTCGCTCATCAAACAAGAATTTTGGGTCCGTCATCCATGGACCAAGGATTTTTTTTTTTTTTTTCAATTTTAAGAGAAACAAGCTATATTTTCTCAACTACAATTTATATTCCACATAAGTCAATCAAGCTGAAACAACTAATGGAGTACTACATGCTTTTCTCTATAATCCCAAAACTATCAAATTAAATAATTTTGGCCAAAATCAAATCGACAACTTGTTGGACCTTAGGAGTTGGACCGGAAGGTAAGAAACATGTTTGCTATCTTCCGATGTGATACATTACTCCTTTTCCCTTGGGTTTCTATATTTGTTTGATGCGTCTCTCTCTATTAAATTTGAATATACAATATATTCAAATATACTTTACACTCATGTTGTTTTTTTTGTTTTTGCTGTGTCTTGGATTTTGACTTAGGATTATTGCTTTGTAGATTTTCACTCATCATTATGTTAGTTTTGAAACCTTTTTTATTATTAAAAAAACTACTCTTGTTAAATATACTTTACACTAATGTAATTATTTTATACTTTGTATTCTCTAATATATGAATAATATGAAACTACAAAAATATCAAAATTGATGGGACGCATGGACTGAGTGACACCACATTAATTAACCAAAAAAGAAATTGTGAAAAGGCAAAGTTATCGGACATGAGAATCTCACCTCTAGATTTTCTTTCGTGCTATTCAAATTTGGATGTTTCATTCTTAATCAGATTTTATACAGTATGAAGAAATAAACTAAAGATAATATTTCTATCTATAAAAATATAATGACCAAAAGAGTAATTCATTCAAAATAATCAAACGCAATTTCTGATTTTCATACATGAAAATCCTTTTGTAACATTAAGAATATAAAGAATAGAAATAGGGGAGCATATGTTGTAAAGTTAATCATATTATTCTCACATAAAATGATCTCACACGGATAATGAAATCCCAGCAACTATATATGGGAAGATGCATGAATTGAAATGGAAACATTTATTAATGGTTGGACCCATAACTTTGGGAATTCTAGCTCCAATTTTGATCCTATGTGATTCTTGATTTATCATCTTTAGGCAACTCTCAGCATTTCTCTTGAATCTGATTCATCCCTGTGTTTTTTTGTCTGGGAATATTAACATCATATAGAATTTACCTCAGACAAATATAATTAATTAAATGGTACTTACGCCTAAAATTATAAACTTTGTTAATTCTGATTTATTCCATATTTTCAAATTTTGAATTATATTTCATGTGCTTTTGATTTATTCCACACAAAGTTTCTGCTAAATCGAAGTTGAGATGGCATTTAAGTGGTTAATCAATGTTTCTAACTGAATATTGAGTAATCCCATATTGAAGTCAAAACTACAAACTTTGGTTGACATTTAGTTTGTCCCCTAACTTAGGGATTACGGTTAAATATAAACTTTGTTAGTTCAGATTTATTCTATAATTTTAATACAAATGTTTTTCCATGTAGATTTTTCCGTCCACCGCATCAATTTTTATTTAGCTTAAAATTGGTCGTCATGAGAAAAAAATCAAAACTTCGTGGATTGTCATTTAAGTTCTAAAAGATGAAATCAAATTGGGACGCAGAGAAAAGACTACTCGATCATGGATTAAAGGGTGGTATCCAAATTTTTTTTACTTGCCCGGACAAGTATGCAAAGACTTACCTAAAGCTAGAAGATGGTTGGGACACAAATAAAGTATACCTGGTGAGTGTGGCTATTCAGCTTTGTTGCGGATGGTTGTCCTTTGTTAGTGGTCTTTTGCTTGTCAAGTGCTCTTCTTAGGCTTGTTTTTTTAATGTGGTTGTAGCTTGTAGGTTGTGATTGGTTTGTCGATTTTTTGCGGTGTTTCTTTACTTGGGGAGCTTTAGTTTTTATTCAAGCTTTTGTACTCTTTTGCTCACAATATGTGAATGGTTTGAACCTTTCTTTTTATTAAAAAAAAAAATTAAGTTCTAAAAGTTACAAAATAAATAAAAATTTACTAAATTTCATAATCTTAGAAGTAATAACTATCCTTTAATTAAAACACTGCATATTTATAGATAACTTAGGAATATTTTAAAGTAGACATTTGAATTGAATGATTTAGAATCTGAATCTTTACTACTTCAAATATTGAAACATGATCTTAAATAAAAAAAACGAGGTAATTATTGGTGTTAAACAAATATTGTTCCATTACATAGAGTCATTTTTTTGGCACAAAGATTAAGAAAAAGATATTAAATATACTCTGAGTAATTTTTTTCACTAAAAACAAAACATCTAATTTCACCTATTTTATTCTTTCTTTTAGGTTACTCTCTCTTCTTTCTCTTACTTTGTTCTCTCATCTACATTATTTAACTCACTAAGCACAATTTTCTTAATGCCTAAAAGAAACACCTCAACTAACGTGGATGGAGGGAGTGTTAGGTGAAGAGATAATAAAGTAGGAAAGATAGAATAAATTGAGTCATAAAAAAGTGTTACTTTTTACTAAATAGGGAAATGACTCTACTATGATGGAACGTCCCGAAATGAAAAAATGATTCACTACTATGGAACGGAGGAAGTATTTTATTAACGTGAATACGCTTTGTAGTAATTCTAATTCGTGCATCCCTCCAAACTTGAAACTATGAGCTCGTTTGTTGAATTTTCTCGCGCGTTGATTTACTTGATTTAGAAAATACTAAACGATTAATTTCGAATGTTATGCAGTTTATGCTTTTGTCTTAATGTTAATGCAGTTTATGCTTTTGTCTTGGTAATTTTTCATCTGATATTTAACAGTGACTCAATTTATTTTAATCATAAGAGCATCTCTAATGGCGGCGAGTGGGCCAGCTAGCCGATTTCCTGCGCTCGCCGGTCCGCTCGCCGAACCATTGGAACCGGCGAGCGCCATTTCGGCGGAAAAATCGGCTAGCGCTGGCCGATCCGCGAGCGCTCGCCGCCATTGTAGGCGGCGGACCGGCGAGCGGTCGGCGAGCCAATTTAAATTTTTTTAAATTTTCGAAACACTATATATACGCGATTTGCACGTCATTTTCATTCGCACCACTTGTTTTAACGAGTACTCACTCTATCTTAATTTCTGTACAAGATCAACAACGAAAAATGAGCAACGTTGGTGGTAGTAGTGGTGGTAGTTGTGGGGATGCTGAGGAGTACGAACGTCGAATGAACGAAGCGTTAGAGGCCTATACGAACCGTGAGATTGATCGGCTGATGTAGAGGGCCTTGCAGCCGGCGGTACCTCGACCACGACCAGTTATCCACCGCCGAACAGTGATTGAACGTGATCACGTAGTTGCACATCAGCGCCTATACGCAAACTACTTCGCACAGGAGTCGCGGTTCAACGACAACCATTTCAGGCGTCGTTTTAGGATGAGCAGAGCCCTGTTTATGCGTATTGTTAACGCCTTGGAGCAGCGATATCTGTATTTCCGCTTCAGGCACGATGCGGCTGGCATACCCAGCCACACACCTATTCAAAAGTGCACTACGGCAATCAGGCACTTGGCCTACGGAGGTGCGGGAGACATGTGGGATGAGTACCTCCACACCGGTGAGACGACTGCCCTTGATTGTATGAAGTATTTCTGTCAGGGCGTGATTAAATTTTCCGTGGTCAGTACCTTCGAAGCCCTACTCGCGAAAACTGCCAGTATCTGATACAGATGCACGGGGGAGAAGCATGGGTTCCCGGGTATGTTAGGCAGCATAGATTGTATGCATTGGGAGTGAAAGAACGGTCCCGCTGCCTGGAAGGGGTTCTACACGACCGGCTACAAGGGAAAGAATCCCACGATGATCCTGGAAGCCGTTGCTGACTACCGGCTATGGATTTGGCATGCGTATTTTGGGATAGCCGGGTCGAACAACGTCCTCAACTCGTCGCCCCTTTTCAACGAGCAGTGCCAGGGCGTTGGTCCGGCCATCAGTTTTGTCGCCAACGGGACCCAGCATGATATGAGCTACTACTTGGCGGATGGGATATACCCTAGGTGGCCCGTCTTTGTGAAGACTATCAGATGCGCATCGGATGAGATGAAGGCCTACTTTGAGGAACGCCAGGAGTCGGCGCGCAAGGACCTGGAACGCGCATTTGGTGTGCTCCAGTTTCGATGGGCGGCAATTAGGGGTCCAACGCGTTTGTGGCATATCGACTGCATTGCTGATATAATGTACGCCTGTATTATCATGCACAACATGATTGTCGAAGATAAAGGTGTACGACTGACTAGTTGGGCCAACGACGATAATGAAGCCGGTTCAAGCCACGGCATAGCCGCCCCTAATGTACGAAATGGGGTCCCGCACGATGAAGCCGGCCTCCTCCAAGCACATGCCGACATGCGCCAAGTGAATGCTCATATTCGACTCCAAAAGGATTTAATTGAACAGTTGTGGGCGCGGAGGATTGCACTGCGTTAGTTTTTTTTAATTATGTAATTTTTTTAATGTACCTTCTTTTTTAAAATTAATGTAATTTTTTTTAATTAATGTACTTTTTTAATTTTAATAATATAATTAAATTTTCAAGTATCTGTGTCGTAAATTTAATTCCGTATTTTGTGTGATTGTCAATTATTTGTTTTATATAATTAGGGGTGATGTGGTTAGGCTATTGCTGGGCTATTTGCTTGTCCTGATGATGTGGCAGGAGGATTTTTAGTGCTGATGATGTGGCATGAGGAGTTTGTGGCTGGGCTATTGCTAGGCGAAAGCCACTGAAGATGCTCTAAGTATACCCAAAAGTGTACAGAGTTAGCAATTCATAGTATCGTACCCACATGGTCAGCATAAGTACCACAAATCAATCTCAACTATTATCTAGATGAATCAAAAGGGATTTGGATTTCCAATTCTACTAAAATTAAAAGCATAAGCAATAATTAAAGCAATCAAAAGCAAACAAGACAACTTAAAACAAATAAGAGCAAATAAAAACTAGAATTCAAGAATGGGGGATAGAATCCTACGGGGTAGATAACAACTATTCTATGATCTATTAATTTCCAAACTATTTACAAACTACGGAATAGCTATCACAGATGTAAAATCATATCTTCTCTCGAAGCATACAATTCGTAGATTGCTGCCTACAACCAAAATTTCCTATTAAATTAAGTGTGGTATTTTGGGGGAATAGAATCCTGCGGGTTAGATAACAACTATTCTATGATCTATTAATTTCCAAACTATCTCCAAACTACGGAAAATCTATCACAGATGTAAAATCATATCTTCTCTCGAAGCATACAATTTGTAGATTGCTACCTACAACTGAAATTTCCTATTAAATTAAATGTGGTATTTTGGTATTTCGGTATTTTTCCTATGAAAAATAGGGCACAAGTTTCTAATCCACGAACAAAGATACAAAATTAATCTTTATCTTTTCTAAATCTCAATTTAAATCAAATCCTCCAAATATCATTCTATCACATATCACATGACTCTTACTTTCTCCGCTCACACTATATTTATTTACTAATCATTACTGATGTTATTCTTAAGGTGAGACCATTTATCAGTTCACAATACATTAATAACCACTTTTATTAAAATATATACATTTCCATTAAACCTATTTTTGGGAACATAACGATTATTATTTACAATACATACAACGCCAATATATTTCATATATCTCTTTAATTTCATTTTCTCTCTCTTGCTTATGAGATTTTATTTAAACACTTTACTTCTTAAGTCTTAAAATATTTGTAATCTACTCAAATAAGTATAAGAGCATCAGCAGCGGTGCTCGCTGGGACGGACAGCGTCCGTGCAGCAGGCGCGGCACTGCTGTCGCCGCTGCTGCACTCTCGCCGCTGGCACGGCGCTGCTCGATGCATCGAGCACCTTCGTGCCGCTGAGCAGACTACGTGGCGCGTTTCTATTAGACAACGGATTATCCGTTGGAAATTCATTTTTTTAAATAGAAAATAATACCAAAAATTTTAAAAAATATATTTTCAGATTCCCAAAAATATGGTCGTTTTATTACTGTTTTTCTGAAATTTTTTTATTTTTTATAATATTTTTATTCCCAAAATCATCTATAAATACACACATTCATCATCCATTTTTCACATCAAATCACCTCACATTCATCTCTCATTCATATTTTTTCATACAACTCATCTACATCTTCCTCTCTCACTCAAACCCTCTCAAATGGATTTCATCGATATCATGACGGAAGCGGAGCGCGAAGAACAAGAATACTATGAACAATATCATGCCGCCTACCCCCGCCCCTCCTCCTCGACCAACTAGATCAATTCGCCGCTACATCCCTCGTGACCGGGAGGGAGCCAACGAAAGGCTCGTTGCCGACTATTTTTTTTACCAGTCGCGGTTTCCGCAAGATTACTTTCGGCGTCGTTTTCACATGTCAAAACGGTTATTTATGCGTATTGTCAATACATTGTCAACCCGTGTTGAATACTTTCAATCAAGTAGAGACGCAACCGGTCGACAAAGTCTCTCGGCGTTCCAGAAGTGTATTTGTGCCATCCGACAACTTGCTACTGGGCAAACAGCTGATCTCTTCGACGAGTATTTGCATGTCGGTGAGTCAACTGGAATCCTACGCCTTCAAAATTTTTGCGACGGCGTTCGTTCTGCTTTTTGTGAGGAATTCCTTCGGGCACCCACCACCGATGATTGTCAACGGTTGCTTCGTCTTCACGAAACAGTCCACGGTTTTCCTGGTATGCTTGGCAGCATTGACTGCATTCATTGGAAGTGGAAGAATTGCCCGACAGCTTGGAGGGGGCAACACTTAAGCGGCCACAAAGTGCCCAACACTTATCCTTGAAGCGGTCGCCGACTACTGCCTATGAATTTGGCATGCATATTTCGGTATTGCCGGATCCAACAACGACTTGAACGTCCTCTATTCTTCACCACTCTTCAATGATGTTTTGAATGGTGTAGCACCGGCGATAGACTTCACCGTCAACGGATATGCATACCACATGGGTTACTACCTTGCCGATGGTATCTACCCAATGTGGTCGACTTTCGTGAAGACGTTCAGCAATCCACAAGACCCGAGACGGGTTCTATTTGCGCAACGTCAAGAGTCTGCTCGGAAAGACGTCGAAAGAGCTTTTGGGGTCCTTCAAGGCCAATTCAACATTGTGAAGGCCCCGAGGGCGGCTAACTTTTACGACGAGGATGAAGCCGTAAGCTCAACCGTGAGGTCTCCCCAACGCCGAGGTGTGCATACGACGGTGGGCGAGAGGATCGAAATAAGAAACACAATGCGCGATACACGAACCAACACTGAGCTACAAGAAGACCTAATCAAACACATTTGGGCGAAATTCGGCCACGAGTAGTGGTTTTTTTAATTTTATGAATTTAATTATGTAATTTTTAATTTTTAGGATTTTAATTATGTAATTTTTAATTTTTAGGATTTTAATTATATAGTTTTTAATTTTTTTGTAATTTGTAATAGTATTCCGAGTATTTTTAATGCATTTTAATATTGTGAAAATATTTTTATTTAAATTGAATAATAGAATGGTGGGACCCTTGAGCATGTCCTTGCGGAAGAGCATGGATATGGGTGTTGTGCTCTTACCTAAGAGCATGGAGTAAAAAAGTAATAAAAGTGGGTCCGTGCCCTCATCCATGCTCTTTAGCAAGAGCACGGATGGGGATGCTCTAACCATTTAGTGTTCTAGTTTCAAGGCCTAAGAGCATCCACAACGGCGAGCAGGACAGCGTCCGTCCGTCCATACCAGCAGAACGGAGACCTCGTCCGCCGCTGGCACGGCGCTGCTCGATGCATCGAGAACGTCCTTGCCAGCGAGCAGGTGACGTGGCACGCGCTGATTGGCCAACGGCATAGTCGTTGGCAATTTGATTTTTTTTAAAAAAAATCAGTTTTAAAATTAAAAAAACGATTAAAAAAAATCCACTTCCCCAAAAAATTATATCCGTTTTCTACCAACTTTTAATTTTTTTTCATTGTTTTCCCCCAAAAATACACATTTTCATCTATAAATACCCCCACTTTCACACCCAAAAATTCACACCACACTACACAATTCTCATCTACATTCTCTCATTTCCATTCTCAATCATCTTCCGCTCCTACAACATAACAATGTCCGGCCATGACGATCACCCCCCGGGCTCCCACGGTTGGAACCCTGATTGGTTCGGTTCACAACCGTTTTCTAGTCCGGAAACGGAATATTCGGCCCCTCCTCAAACCCAAAGTTCGGGAGATCCGGGTGGCTACCGGCCTTACCCGATCGACTACCAAGATGCCCCCGAAGGGCTATACGGGTGGACACCCGAGCCTAGAGCGAGATCAAGCTGCCCCTCCCAAACTCCGACTCCTCCTACTCGCGGTGTCCGCACACCGTACACTCCGGCCGAGATAGAGCAATTGTTCAAGGCGTTCTTGTCAATCTCCGAAGATCCGGAGGTTGGCACGAACCAACCCGGCGATCATTATTGGTGGCGCATAGGGATGTCAATGTAACCCGAACCCGCGGGCCGGCCCAAATAACCTGATAAAAATACAAGGTTAAGGTTGTAATTTCGCAGCCCGAATTTAAAATCGGGCTATTCGGGCTGACCCGTTCGGGTTGTCGGGTTAGGCGGGCTGACCCGTTCGGGTTACGGGTCGGCCCGTCCGGTTGAAGGCTTCTGCACAGCGAGCAGTTTTTGTAACGGTCATAACTTTCTCTACAAAGCTCCGATTGAGGCGTGCAATATATCCACTTGAAGCTCTTTCGAAGACGAAGAGAATGATATGTTTAGAGGTTTATCAGACTTCAAAATCGCGAGAAACATTGACTCAAACAAGGCTGCTGCACATCCACATATTTTGTGTACATTTTCTAATCCATTTTCTATCATTTCTCAACAAAGATGTAAACATACCAAAATATAGAAATATAATCAAAATCATCCAAGAAAACCCTCTAAAACCATGCAAAATCCAAATACGTCAACCGACTATATAAGATCACGAAAAAAATCACTATGTGGTTCATGGATTCATAAATACACGTATATAAAAGCTTTCTTTTAGTATTTTTCCAATATAATAGTGCAAAGTGTTTTGACGCCGCTTCGTCATTGAATTATGCGTACTTTGATAATTCTTAAAACAAAGATAAATTATTATTTGACTTATTTACAGCTGGAATAAATTAAATTTGACCAATCATAATTCAAGAAAACTTAGAATTACTCCAATTAGCTAGCATCTTGATAATTCACTCTTTAACAATTCAAAATATTTTTGTTACATCTACGATGCACCTCTAACGTTATGAAAATTTTATTTAATTTTGTACGAATTGATTTATGTTTGAATTTTGAAACAAAGTGTTGATTTATGTTTTAAATACATAAACATACTATTGATAGATATTTTTGTAAATAATTATGTAATGAATAAGTTATTTAAATTTAAATAACTTAATCTTTTTTAAAATATTAAAGAAAATTAAAAATACATATTTCATTGTTGAATGATTAATTAAAAATATGTATATAATTAAAGAAAATTTAAAATACGTATTATTGAAAATATTAAAAGAATTAAAAATACGCATGCATTGGCCCGAATAATCCGGTGGGTTAGCCCGAAACCCGAAGGGTTAGGGTTAGGGTCGAACTTTTATAACCCGAAAAAATCATAACCCAAATAGCCTGTACCCGAATGGCCCGACAACCCGAACGGGTTGGCCCGATTGACATCTGTCGCCGGTACAATGAAAACCGGCCGGCGGGAACAATCGAGCGCAACGAGAGTATGGTGCGCAACGCCATATACAGAGCCAACGAATAAATCCAAAAGTTTCAGGGGTATTACCTCCAGGAAGAGCGGTCGGCGGGGAGCGGCCGGAGCGAGGTCGACATCATCAGTTCCGCCTTGTCGACCTACCAATCCATGAACTACAAGCCATTCAAGTACCTCAACATTTGGCAGGAGATGCGGTTTCATCTTAAGTATAGGGGAGGCGTAACATCCTCCTCTAGCGGCTCCTCCAAACGGTTAAGGTCGGTATCCCTATCCGACGCCGGCTCCGAAGACGTGGCTAGCCAACTTGGGTAGCCCCGACGCCGGCCCGAGCGGTTCCCAACGCCGACCGCAATGAAGGAAGACGGCGGCGACCAACCTCTGTCGCGCTGCGACTCCATCCGGCGATGCTCCCGAACCCGCCGGCCATGATATTGGGTCTCCAAAAACAATTGGGGGTAGTGCTGCCGGATGAATAATCTTCCACGGGGGTATTTTTATCCTTTATTTATGTAATTTTTAATTTTTAGGAGTTTAATTATGTAAATTTTTATTTATAGGAGTTTAATTATGTAATTTTTAATTTTTAGGATTTTAATTATGTAATTTTTATTTTTTGGATTTTAATTATGTAATTTTTATTTTATTTGTAATTTGTAATATTATTTCGGTTTTTTTAAATGAATTTTAATATTATGAAAATGTTTTTATTTAAATTGAATAATATAATGGTGGGACCCTTGTGCTCGTCCTTGCGGAAGAGCACGGCTGTGGGTGTTGTGCTCTTACCTAAGAGCAGGTAGAAAAAGTGGGGCCGGGCCTACAACCGTGCTCGTTGGCAAGAGCACGATTGTGGATGCTCTAAGCCTTTTCCATTGTAAATGTTTTATCCAAGAATAATGATGATAGTTTCTTACCAATTCTGGATTCGTATTATCTGAAAATCTATCTTTCTTCTTTTCTAGATACTCACTTTTTTTCTTCCTTTTTTTTGAAAAGTTCTAGATAGTCTTATCTAAAAAATGTACCACTACTATTTTTATTTAAAGATAATTTTCATCTTTTCTTAATTGATACTCCTTGATTAACTTAATTTAGATCGTATGAAAACAATGCAAAAAACACTTTATGCATAGCCTTTTAATTTGAATTTGTTCGGCCCAAATATGATACCAATATGGTCCCGTCAAATAGGATGGAGTAAAGAAATATCGCCGACTCATTTCTTTTAGATACACACAAGTTCTTTATTTTTTTGTAATGTTAAGCACATTCCTCTAATTTCTTGTTTAACAATATTTTTATTTTAGTTAGTTCCCAATAATTGATTTACTGAGAGCTTAAACAATAAAAACGAAAAAATATTTTTACTTTAAATTAACTTCATATTAACTTTCGATTGAGTTTTTTGCGTTAATTGTCAAATAACTAAATTTTACTTATCAAATAATTGAATTATACAAACAAAAGCAAGTACAGTACACTATTAGGTCATACTCCATCCGTCCGCATATAGGAGTCTCGTTAGAGTTTGGTGCATATTTTAAAAAATATTACTACTATAAAGAAAATTTGGTAGAAAAAAATAGTGAAATGTGAGTCTCAAATATTTTTATATACTCCAAGTTTTATAATAGAATGTGAGTTGAAATTGTTAATGGAATATGAAACTTATTTATCATTTATAGTAAAAGTAAATGAGACTCTTATTAGTAGACGAACCAAAATTGAAGAAATAAGACTCATAATCACATACAGATGGAGTAGTTTCTATCTTCCGGGTCCTTACTTAGCTAATTTTCGATCAGTAAATAGATAAAAGTCAACCTCTCCTTTCTAATATCTCCTCTCCCTCTTCATAAAAAACTCTTGAAAATTATGATTTGACCAAGGTCTAATATCTCCTCTCCCTCTTTATAAGAAAACTCTTAGAAATTGGTTGTTTATATTTTATTGTATTTCTAGCTTTATTTTCTCTTAATTCAACCCACTATATAACTTCGCATAAAATCTCATGTCGAAAGCGTTTAACTTTAAATGTAATGGAGAGAGTAATAAAATTGTTACAGCCTCTCTGTATCTTTGAACTGTGAGAGCATTTGCCAGCTTATACATGCTGGTTGATTCAAGAAAAAGACTTCTTCTTGAAAACATTTCTAAAATTGCACAATTTTAGAAGTTAGGTACCGAGCTAAATTACCACCCAAAACTTACCGTTTCAAGTTTGGTAACTATTTACATTGTACGAAACATATATATTAATGGTGGCTTTATTAGAGACAGCTAAAGGTGAAAAAGATAAGTCATCATGTCATCAAATACACCTCTAAATTAAGACAACTACGTACGTACACAAATAAAAATTGATGATGGGTGTGATTCCTTTGACCATGTCAGTTTGTCACGCATTTACATAAATATAAATGTACAATTTTGTTTAGCTCAAAATTAACAAACAAGTAGTACCACAACTTTGCTCTTTCTTACGGATTAAATCAAAAACAGCTAATTCAAGTAAAACTATATTTTTATTGCCCCCTTAACTATTTATATTCTTTTTCAGGTCCTTGGAAGTTTCATTTTATTGCTTCTAATCACTAAACATTTATTTTTGTAGCAAATAGACATTTTTAATATGGATGAAAAAAATTTGATACTAAGTACTTGGCTAGCTAAACAAATTTAAATTTCACCCTTCATAGTTTTTTTTCTGGATACTTCAAATTGCGCCTTTATCTAAAATCAACCAGTAATGGAAGAGTTAATCAGCAGTGGCACCAGTAAATATAATAATGATTATGATTAATGATGGCGGCTTGAATAATTTGTCCAACTATTTAATATTTTATATTGTAGGTGCATTAGAAAATATTTTATTTCAAGATCGTATCTGGTTTGAGTGTTCGTGACAGGTTGACTTGGATATTGTTTCAAATAGTCTAGGCAATGCTCACGCAAATGGATTTGATGATTGTGCAATCTCCAAATTTTGATTAGCCGTAACTTCAATTTCCAACTCAACCGGCACCGTAATTATTTCTTTTCTTCTCCTAACCCTAAATTATCATATTCGAATTATTTATTAAATAGTGCAATTGATGATCCACAATAAATAGTATATGGAAGTCATACTCAAGTCAATATACCATTAAGACTTTGAGATATTTCACAACAATAGTAGGACACTAAAGCTTGCAACAATCGACTTCTCAATGGGCTAACATCGTCATTTATCATAGTCATAGTCATGTTGATCGTGTCTGGTTTATTTCCCAGATCACCACTCTGAGTTAGCTCCCAAACATTGTCGTCGATCATGTCTAGGCCTTTTACCATACTACCATTTGAGTCCTTAACAAGATACTCCCCCGTTCTATGTTAATAGAGTCATTTTACTATTTTGGGAAGTTCCAAGTTAATTGAGTCATTTCTATTTTTGGCATAAAGTAACTATCTCTCTAACTTTATTCCTTATTCATCTCTCTTACTTTATTTTCTCTTACTTTATTCACCATTCACTTAATTACACACTATTCTTGAATTTCGTGCAAAAAAGAAACGCCTCAATTAACAAGGAACAGAGGGAGTACCATATACCAATAATAATTTTGTTCGATCCAATTAATATTCCCTCCGTTCGTGCTTAGGGATCTCGTTTGTCATTTTGGTCCGTCCGCAATTAGGAGTCTCGATTCAGTTTTACTATAAATGATAAGTATGTATCGCACTCCACTAACTCTTTTCACCTACATTTTATCGATCAACTAAATTGGAACTTATAATCGTTGATGTAGGGTGTAAAATATTTAGTCAATAGATATAACTCATGAAGGTGAGCGCCGATAAGTTATAGTAGTAATCAATGATTACGGAGAAAAAGCCGAAGAATACTCGACATATAGTACTCACGAATTAATCACTCCACAAGAAAAACTCAAGAATTAACTAAGCCATACTATTTTTTATTAAATGTTATTCACGTGCACAACCCAATTTGTTCCCAGCCTTTTCAAAATTCGAACGCAAATTTCCTCTCAACATACATACATATACTATTGAAAATTAGGGGGCCGTGACACTCCATTCACGGGGAGAAAGGAATCATAAATTCATCAATCGATGTACAACAAAAAACCACAATAATACACCTAAAACGATGCTTTCACACCAATAATTAAAATCTAAGATTAAAAATTTAAAAAGTAATCTCAGTGCATTTAAAAAGAGACGTTGAAAATTAATTCATGAGAGAGAAGAAAAAATAAAATTAAAGCAAGAACAAAAGCACTCTCATTAGGCCCCACCCCATGTCCCCTCCATAGACTCAAAAACTTTGATCATAAATCAAATTTAATCTTTCTTCACCATTCCAATCTTTTCCAATTACCAAAAATAGCCATGAATAACAATAATTCTCTCTCCGCCGATAATAATCAGCCGGCTAGCGGCTCAGGGGCGGCTGCTGTTAATAATCAGCCGCCCCTGAGCCGTTACGAGTCTCAGAAGAGACGGGACTGGAACACGTTCGGGCAGTATCTGAAGAATCAGCGGCCGCCAGTGTCGGTGGCGCAGTGCAATTGCAACCACGTGCTTGAATTCATGAGGTATTTGGACCAGTTCGGGAAGACGAAGGTCCACTTGCACGGGTGCGCGTTTTTCGGGCAGCCCGACCCGCCTGCCCCATGCACGTGCCCGCTGAGGCAGGCGTGGGGGAGCCTCGACGCGCTCGTGGGGCGCCTCAGGGCAGCCTACGAGGAGCACGGGGGGGCGCCCGAGACGAACCCGTTTGGCAACGGGGCGATTCGGGTTTATCTCCGGGAGGTGAAGGACTGCCAGTCCAAGGCCAGAGGGATTCCGTACAAGAAGAAGAAGAAGCGGAAATTCAATCAAACGACGTCGTCGCAGCAAGAGGATCAGCTGCTTCTCAAGAACCCCAAGCTGTCCGCTTGAATCGGAGAGAGAGAGAAACATTAATTGGTAAGTTTTTATGTTTTTTTTTTGTGACATGAAATTGAGCTTCGGAATACTAGGAAAGGGACAGGTGATGTGTCTGAAAAAGCTTTGAGATTAAACTTTGCTGAATTAATAGATTTGGGGAATAGAGAGAGGGGGGGGAGGGGGAGGACCACACGATCTCAACCGCAATAGTATATTTAAGAGAATACTGTACATTTTCTGAAATCCAGAAACCCTAGAATCATAATTTGGGAAACCCTAATTCTGATTGAAATGGGAAGTTTCAGGATTGGTAGTGTTGAGCAGAAGCTTTATTATTTTCTAAAAATTTAAAAAATGTTACATGTATCTACTGATCTAATTTGGTTTGTTTGTTTCTCTCTCAAATCATGGGGGATTAAAAAATTAGCTATGATTTAGTGTGGTTAATAAACAATTTTAATTTGGGCCTTTGGGATCTGGGACATGAATGACATTTCATCGTATCACCATGTCTGATTTTGCATGATTTGGGGAATATCTAAAATAAACAAATTTGTATTTTAATACCATATGTTTGTATAAATCATTCAACTATATAGTACATAGGTATATATGGTTGCATAGTGGTTAGTAGTTAGCTTTTAACAGCTACAAATCATTTGAATCCAAAATTGTCTCCTTTATTCATTTCTGTATGAGATTTACTATTTATGATTGGGCTTGTGTGTCTATATTTATAGAATGCTCACTTTTTTGTAGATTTCATATGCTATAGGTTTCCAAATATGGATTTATAGTAGTTGTAATGAAGAAGATGAAGTATCATTATCTGTTTTTGAAATTAAAGTCCTATCAAATTTGCAGACATTTCAAAATATTGAAAAAAAAGGTACGGTGTGATAAGATATATACTCAAATAGATGCAATGCACCATGCTAATTGTAGGTCCCTAATTGATTAATGCGATTCCTTCGATCTGTATTATTCTGCTTCGAATAGTCTTCCCTCTTTGCAAAATTCAAATCAGAAAAAAAAGTTCAAATTTTCCATAAATAAATGATGGTGTTGAAGTATATATACAATTCTAATGTTCGTTTTGTTTTGGCAAAAATTAAACACTACATGTAGGTAAGTTTTCCTCAAATTTTTTTTTTTTGAAAAGTGACGATAATTATTTTTCATTTTTTCCATATATAGAGATGTTCTTGTCGGTTGAGAAAAGATTGATTCGATTTGTATCCATTAAAGTCAAAGACTCATTGATTTAATTATAGCTTGTGTATATATATGTTTTGATTTTTATGGACTGATTAATTTAGTTGTACAGCTAGGTGACCAATGTCGGTAAAACTAAATATCAACTGTAAAAACTTTTTAAAAAATTCTTCTGTGAAATAAATCTTATGGGTGTTGCTGAAGTGTTGGCAATGTATTTGCATATATGTATTATAAACCACTTAATTAAATAATATTTAGGTGTGTTCACCAATCTGATTAAATTTTCTGGTTGACTCTATATATAGTGAGGTCTAAGATGTGTATAGAATGCTTTGGAAAAGTTATTCACGAGATTTTTCACAAATTAAAAATCTGTTTCTGCTTCCATACGATACCAATTATCAGCTAGTTGTTGTGAAAGATTTGATTTGTTTTGTTTTGTCGGTAGCATTTGTCAATTTAGGAACGTTTTCTCTAATAATCAGAAGATAGCATCAGATTGCCGACATGAGGATTCTTCTATTCTATCTTTTGTTTCAATTTTCATATGTTTATTTTGTTTGATTATCAATTCAATAATATGATAGAGAGGTTCTTAAAGTATTTATTAGGCCATAATTCGCTAATTAATATCCTTTTAGGCTAAAGAAATAATTATGAATTAATCATTGAAGACATGAAGTAAAGGTTTGGAGTGTCTCACCAATCATTGAACATAACAAGTACTATGTGTTTAATATTGCTGAATTCTTACAATGAAAAAGTGGTTGAATATTGATTGTGGCTTCTCATGAGATGATAAGTATATTAAGATAGGGAGTCAAAAGTGAAAACTTTGTGTTTGTTTCTATGATCATGGAGTAGTAAGAGGTCTCTTTTAATTGTAGTTCCATAGTGCATAAAGCGTGAGGGTTACTTCATATTCTTGATTCAGTAGTGATTCATTGTGTGCATCAGTAATTTTTCTGTTAATTTTTTGTCGCATTTGCTTATAGTTTTTATTAAGGACTTCATGTTTTAGAGTCACCACTGCTGGAGCTCACAACAGTTGGTTGATCCATGATACATTAGGAGTTTCTTATATTCGTTAGTTAGTTTGTCTTCAGCTTTAGCCGCTTTCTTTAACAAAAAAAGGAGTAGTAGCTTCATAATGGAAAGAGGTTGAATCCCTCACATTCCACACTTCCATGTGGAAGCGACGGGAGATACGTATCAATCCATCTTCCTTTTGAATCAAACGTTCGCGTATGGCACAAGCCGAGTGGCAAACCCAACGCCGCATGACCGCCATCCTTTTGTTGCCCTTTCCCTTGGGTCTTATATGTCGTTCCAAATCGATGTGGGATATGTATCAATAATGCCCTTTTGGTAGCCCTAATTTACCCAAAACGGTAAAGGGTTATTCCCTTTAATATGTCATTCCATATTTTTCATATGGAACCCATATGAAAAAGGATATATATCATAAGATGTGGTAGACATCTATGCAAAATTGAATAAAAATTATTATAATGATCTTAATCTTAATGGAGAAAATGCAGCTCAAAGGTGAAAGAAGGGTAGCATTTGCTTGAATAGGGTGCATGGTGACTTAGGATAGTCAATGTAGGCTAAAAGGATTGTGAAGGTTTTTTAAATCAAGCCTTAAGAATGCTGTTAATCAATTTTATTATTGACATTAGATTATAATCCAACTCTTTTGAACATATGTATGTGTATGTATTATCTCTTTTGACCTCCATGGACTTGAATAGAACCAAGTTCTTTCAAACATAAAGTAGTCCTTTGAAAGGTTATTTTAGCCTTGTAGTTATATATTGACACCATGTTTAGTCCCTTAACTTTATCTAGATTAGCACAGTATTTTTAAAACTTTCAAAAGTTTGGCGCTTTTAGTCCCTTTTGATCTAGTAAAAGTGGTCGATGTCATTGGTAAAAAAGATACAACATTAAATGAAATTACATAAAAACTTAGAAATTGATTTTAAAAAAAACTTAGAAATTTCCCGAAAAGTCATCAGAATCGTGACAAGTTACAAAAACTCAAACCTCTAATTAAGTTTCTAGTGAGTCATATTTGGGGGGAAAAGGTTCAAGTGACTGATGTTTTTGATAGTTTTAGGGCTATCATGGATAAATCTATTTTGTGAATTTGAATTTCATTAAAATGTAGTATGAAACTCTTAGTTTTTTCCTAAATCAATATGCTATAGGAAATGTATTTACTTATATATTATAGGATGTATATTGATATCAATAAATCAACATAGTACTATCAATCAACAACTCACATGTAGAGAATGTTAAACCTCTCATAAATTTATACTTGCGCATGTAAACATATCCCATGCATATTTTACTATATATGGTATTGTTTTATCTTTATGTTATGCGAAAGGCTCAAATAAGATAACGAGCTAGCCGCGAGGATGAATCCATAAATGTATGGTTCGAGCTCAAAGACATGGGGCGTTGGGCTCGGTTGGCAAAGATTTCAAGATTTATTTCTATTATCTCAACTCGTTGCTCTCGCGGGTTTGCCCTAAGCAAACTCTTCAATGGACTACCGCAAGAGTCCATCTAATTGATAGCGTATGTTAGTTCCGCATTTGCATTTGCCAAAATCTATCACTTTGTTGTGCACTAAGGTTTCCGATAATTGCAAGCTACGGTGGTTCGATGGAAAGTTCTTGAGGATACCGACGAACGAAGTTAAATTTAAGGTGCGATGAGTGTTGCTTAGTATCATTGGAAGCAAACCACGAGTATGACAAGGCTTATATCTTATAGACATTATTCTGGTAAATTAGCTTCATCGCCTTTGCTTTTATATACCCTATTCATTGTCGATTGTCGTAACAGATGACATATTTAAATTCTCAAAAACTGTCGACTTGAGTAGTTTAAGGCTATATATGTTTTTTTTTTGTTTTTTCTTGGTTTTTGTGTTTGTCGAATCTGTATCTGGTTGTTTGGTTTATTTGTGTTGTTTGGATATGATGCATGATGCGAGATCGATAACTCTCCTAAAGAAGATAGGCGGGCTTGACATTGTTGTGCATGTGTGTTGTTGCTTGTTAGTTGATTTTGTCCTTTGTTAGCTATTGTGTTGTTTTTTTAGTATGCCTTGTTGATATGTTGGTTTGTAGTAGATATTGTTTTTTATGGACTTTGATCATTTTGCATTCACAAAAAAAAATTGTCACATGATTGTTGGTTTTAGAATTAATAAGATTAGAATAACATGAAACTAAAAAACGTGCTATGCATGAGTGTGAAGAATGATCAACTTCTGATTCAATCTATCTAGTGGAACAAGAGCAAAATTTTCTAATCAATATGCAAGGGTTTAATTGCTTGTAAAATATTGATTTAAATTTTCTATTACTGTTTTTTACTATAATTTGCAGGTCTAAATTCACATAGCAAGAAGTTGTAGTGGATGGAGAGAAGAAGTAAATTGTTACTCGTCACCACATGAGAATGCTTGGGTATGAATAACAGACATTTTAAGTGATGTAAAACTGCTAGATCAAGAGCGTTTCCTATATTATTGTAGATGTAGTTTAATATAGTAAATATACATATAATATAGTTTAATATAGTGATTTTATATCTATGTATGTTGTTGTAGTTTGGTGTTAGAGGGCTTACATTTAGATACCATTCGAATTATTTGTGGTTTCAACTTTCAAGCTCAAAAAAAGTTGATCGATATATTTAGTACAAATCGAGGGGTTCGTGTTTTGTTCTTGGAAAACTACTGTACATATGGTCATATTCTATAAGGTCACCATTAAAGTGAAACTGATATTCATATCAATTTTCTGATTAATTAATTATAATAATTGATATCACAAAAAAATAGATATCATTACGTTTACGTATGGAGTATATTAATTTTATAATAAATTATCATTTATAATAAATTATCATTTATCACAAAAAAATAGATATCACAAAAAAATAGATATCATTTATAACAAAAATGAAATGAGATTCCGCATAGGTAAAAAGAGACTTTTGTATAACAGGTGGATTAATATGGTGCAATTTCGATCTTATGTTTCTTATGTAACTAGACCAAATACAACAACAATTAATATGACTTAATTGATAAAAATATGTCCTCTGATTTATAGGATGGGAGATTGAGTCATGTTGACAATTTAGTGTATCCGAATACCAGTTTTTACTATTAAGATAATAGCATTTGTAAAAAATATAAACCAAATGCAGTTCATTTAGATGAGAATTAGTCAACACTCCCACAATTGATAAAACTAACCTATAAAGTGTACAAATCCAGCGGATTTAATTACGAGATTCAAATTAGTGAATTACTAATCATAACCCAATATTTTTATTTTCGAAGTACAAATTTGATCACAATTCACGGGGCAAGTCTCTTTCTCCCATATTTTAAAGAAAAAAACAAGATTCCCAATTGAACTAATGTTTAAAAATAAAAGAAACATCGTTTTCGAAAATGTATTCTCCAAACAAAATAAGACATGTTAGGTTCTATGCTTCCAAATTAAATCTCATCACGTGAACTCAGTTGGGCCTTTATTACTCATTTTTAGGTGAAATAACTCATTCCACCACTACTGCCCCACCAGAAATAAGAGGTGCAGTTCTTATCGTACAAGTTGGATTATTATAGTGTCAAGTCAATCTAATAGAGACTCAATTTAAGACAGAACTCAAACTCAGTTTGTTAAGGAAATTCTCAATCCGAACACGAACTAGACGTTTTACCTTTAAATCTTAACCCAACACGAACCCGCTAAGGATATGATATAATATGGATAGACACGACGCGATAATAACACGACGACGACCCGGAACTTGATTTACATAATTAAAACGTGATTTACACAATTAAAACACTATATTACACAATTAAACCTTATTTTCAAATTTGATTTACACAATAAAAAATTGATTTATACAAACCTAAAAAATATAGCTATAATATATGTATATTTTTAAATATTTATAACCGTCTCATTTCTTTCCGGCATGGGTTTTAAGAAATATTAAGAAAAGTGAGTGGAAAAAGTTAGTGGTATATGAGTCTCATTTGTATATACAATAACTTTTAAATGAAATATGAGTGGAATGAGTCAGTAGAATCTGAGACCTATTATCATTTATAGTAAAAATGAACCGAGACTCCTATTTGCGGATGGACCGAAATAGAAAAACAGGACTCTTATTCGCAGACGGATTGAGTAATATTATTTCAAATAGGTCATCTGAACTCAGCCTAACCTGAATCCAACCTGAAATTATCAAGTTCTTAACGGGTCAACCCCCCAATAAGGACTTAAACCCAATAAAATTTGACCTAAAGCTACTAATTATGTGTGTGTTCATGTCGTGCACAAAACTGTATGTTATAAATAAGTCACGCACCCCCTTAAAATGCCTTGTACAAGGAGGGTTATTCACTCATTTATAGATGAGTTAAGATTATCAATTTTATCTGTGGGACAAGGAGTTTCAATACGCCCCAGCAATGTGTGGCTTGGAATGATCTTCGGACTTCCACACTTACAACAAAGAAACTCATCACCGACTTGAACCCACTCTAATAACATGATAAAATAGGCTAATCATCCACCTAAAAGGACTTTAAAAGGGGAGTTTGTCGAGGAGTTAGGATTAGCAATTTGTTGATGTGGGATGAAGAGGGGAGTTTATCGAGGAGTTAGGATCACCAATTTGTTGATGTTGGATAAAAAGAGGTTTAAATATGTCAACCCTACCAGGAATTATTCTAACCATTAATTATAATTTGGAATATATAAAATTTGCCTACACGCTTTTAGTTCATCATAAATCGTTCTGCAATTTTGTAAACGAATAGTTACGTTTATGTAGAGAACTCTTTACCACCAGAAACTGAAGTAAACTACGAATGATTATATGAAAACACATTCAAACACTAACAAGTTGCTATATGAACTGACAAGAACAAAAATTAATGATCCTAAACAGGCAGATAAAAGTAGATTTTGATCAAAGGAAGCCTAACATTGACATGAATCACTCTTCTACATAAAAATTAGCTAGTCAATATCTTTCCCGGCCAAAGAATCTTCTTCACCTATCAACAAGAAGAAATACCACATTGTTCAGCTGCTCAATGCTCGACCGCACCAAGGATTTGCACGGTCCCAGACTCCGCACCACTAGCTATACATATCTGCATAATTGCCAGGAAATCACAACTCAGAAAACAAATCAAGAAGATAAACATACACGAATTGCAGTTAGATAGGGATACAAACAATTTAATCATTTCCCCAGAGAAACTATTCCAAATTATGCAACAGCCAATTGTAGATAGATGGTGATACAAACAATTTAGGGGCAGAATGGTAGGGTAGATAACTCGACTATCTTTGAGTTATATGACCAAAAATGACCTAAAATGTGTGTTCTTATCATGTTTTGTTTATTTATCTTCTCTACCAAATGCTTTCCCCAGAGAAACTGTTCCAAAATATGCACTTGCCAAAATCAAAATGTGAAACTGTTCCAAAATATACATCCACTTTTGACATATAACCACTCAAGTCAAACAAGCAAGGGGGAAAAGATTAAAACAAGTTGTACTGAGAGGTAAATGAACAGCTCATTCCAGGCCAAAGGATTCATAATTCAACTGTGGCCATTTCACTGAAGTACTGAACATATACTAGCCCCATCCAGTATGAAAAGGCACAGATATAAAAGATAGGGCAAAGATGGAAGGGTAAAAAGCCATCCTCAAACAATAGATTTAATTGGTCTTGTATAGATCTAAATATTTAATCTTTCAGAAGCATTCATTCAAAATAAAGCAACAGTGACATTGTGACAATATAGGATTAAGCAAAACTAACTTAGTATTAGCATAGGTAGGCAATCAGTTCAGTATTTCTTCTATTTCATTGTATTAGAATCATCATTGTATTATGATGCATGCAACTAAATGTTACCAACTAAGAGAGTTTGTCAGCCATCAAAGCCAAACCCAGGCTTCATAGTTCATCATAAAAAACATTGGAAGATGCAAGCAAACTTAAGACCCTATATCTAGGATTTATAGTCCATCAACCACAAAAAAAGCTGATTATTCACTCAGATCATTCATGCATTCATAATTCTTTAGAGGCCAGCACTTCTTTTAATAAGTATTTAAGAACAACCTTGGGATGGGAGTTTCCAACATGGTGACATGATCACTTTCCTCTTCCCTCAATAATCCTAAAATCAACGACAACAAGATGCACCAAGGGCTAACATAACAGAATGTGCAGACCAATTCTCATCTATAACGAAAGCAAATAAAGTGTGGGAACGATCTAGAATCACACACACACGCATACATATATTAAAGTCAATATGCAATGACAAACAATAACCAGCTACTACATGAGAAACACATGTAGGGAACCAACCAGAATCACCAAGGTAATAGAAGCCTCAACCTGAACAGTATTGCAGACTTATTCTAAGTCAAACTAGTTAGCAGTGCATCGTGCCAAACTATGCAATTTCATTTATATAACCAACCAAATAAGAAAAAAGAACAGGCAAACATATAACTAAATATCAGAAATTGATAGAAAAACGATTATATCACAATATACTAGCAGTTATACCATCAGAAGATCCAGGTCGTTTAGTTCGCTTGACCTTCTCTAACTGGACCTGTGTATCCATAAACAATTGCATCCTTTGGACCTCCAAATCTTTAGCAAACTGCATCCTTTGCTTCTCCAACTCCACCATCTGCCTCAGCTTATTACCCTCTACCTTCTCAAAAATTTCCCCAAAATTCTCTATAGCCTTTGCCAGTCTCCTCATCCCTTCTTGCCCTACCTGTTCGTCCTCTTCAGCCTCATCCTCGCTCCCCTCCACTTCATCACCCTCCAACTCATCATCATCATCATCAGCCTCATCGTCAGGTGCAGCCGCTGCAGCAGCCATCGCCGAGTAATTTCTCCTGAAGAACGACTTATCCACGACCGGAGACGTCATCGGACGCTTCTGCGGCAGACTAAACGGCGTCACCACCGCAGGATTCATCGGTTTGCGATAGGATAACGGCACAGCCAGCGGCGGAGCAGGCAGAGATAGCTGCGGCGCAGATTGAGGCAACGTAATCACCTTGCTCTGCTGGTGCTTGTTGAAATTAGATCCGATCAAGTGCTCCAGAGTGGAGAAAAACGGCCAGGACGAGGCTAGGGCACCGTTCGATTCAGCGATCCTCGTCCTCTCCGTCTTGTATTTCTTCTTCAGAGTATCGATCCGGTTCTTACACTGCACGTCGGTGCGGTGCGTCTTCTTGGTGTGGCCGTGGAGCGCGTTCACCGCATCTGCCACCTCCTGCCAATCCTTCTGGCGGAGGTTGCCGCGGTTGAGCTCGAGGTAGCGCTGTCCCCAGGTATCGACGAGCGTCGCCGTCGCCTCCTCCGTCCAGCAGTCCTCGCGGAAAGGACCCTGCCGCGGCGGCGCCGGCGCGTGAGGAGTCGAAGATTCCGTCAAATCGCCCATGGATCGGTAACCCTAGCGAATTAAATTCAACGAGGGGAAGGAATCGGAAAAGGAAATTGGGGGGAAAGGAGAGGCGGCGGGAGGCGATTGTGGGTGGAGAGATGATATGTATGGGAGAAAAAGGGGATAGGGCTGACTGGGAGAGGGGGTGTTGGTAATCGGCGGGGGGAGCGCGTGAGAACGACGGTCACGCGAATTCGGCCGAATTGTCATTGGTAACTGCGTCACGCTACGTCTGTGGGTTAGGTTTTTAGCGATGATTGATTGTTTGCGGACAATTAGGGACTTTTTTGTCTAGCTTCCGTGAAAAATAAAAAAAGAAAAAAATAATTGTTTTAAGCTTAAAAATGTGGTCGCACGGTGCGGATGATGATGGCTTGACCGTGGGATTTGGGGAAGAAGTGTCCAGTCATGGCATGCAATTGCCGTGCCTACGAAATGACGGTTTTGCCCTCTCTTGTTGCCTGGCGATTAGGTTTATTTGTTTGATTTCAATGCTTATTTAAGTGCTGACTAACTTAACAACAATATTTCATTCAATTGTTATGTTTTAATTATAGTTAGACCATCCACAATAGGAATAGCCCAGCAATAGCCCAGCCATAGCCCAGCAGCCATTGCCACATCATCAGCACTAAAAATCCTCCTGCCACATCATAAATAGCCCAGCCATAGCCTAGCCACATCATAAATAGCCCAGCCACATCACTAATAACAATTATATAAAATGACATAATTAACAATCACACAATATACGGAATTTAATTTACGAGACATATACGGGAAAAGTTTAATAATACTATTAAAATTTTAAAAAGTACAATAATTAAAAAAAGTACATTAATTTAAAAAAAAATACATTAATAAAAAAGAGTGACAATTCACTCCTCGTCTCCGTCGTCGTCGCCTCCGTTGCCGTCGCCTCCGTCGCCACCATCGCCGTCGCCTCCGCCGCCTACGCCGCTGCCGCCGCCACCGGTCTCCCTCCGTATAGCCTCCAACTCGTCCTGCAGGCTCATGAGCAAGGTTTGAAGCACGCTCTTCTCCACGGGATCCGTCACCACCCGCCATCGGCCATCGTCTTGATCAACTGAGCGCGTGTTTGGGCGCGAGCGAAGAATTTGAGGTCCTGGGTGGATTGGCCAAGGGGGGATGCCGACTGGACCTCATGGGAAGCCCCGGCGTTACTTCTCGCCGCCTGCTGAGCGCGTCTGCGCCCAATCGGGCGAGGTCGGCCACCGACCGAACGCGGCGTGGGGAACTCCTGCGTCGTCTCGGGGAGGTCGTGGGAACCTCCGCTGCTGCCGCTGTAATCGCCGGTGTAGTTCAGTCGTTGCTTCTTCGGCCAACCAGAGTCGACACCTACTCGGAACTTCTCGGACTCGCTCAGTACAAGATAGCAGTTCCAGTAGGTGAAGTCCTTGTATAAACCCTTCACTGGGAAGGCTTTCTCCGCTATTCTCCTGCAGTCATCCTCCGTTTGGCCACTGCTCATCATGCGGAGTGCGTTGGAGTACAAACCCGAAAATCGGGAGACTGCCGCCCTGATTCGGTTCCAGCCCTTCCGGCAATCCTCCCTGTTGCGGGGCCTCCCCTCCGGGCAAAATCTCTGGTAGGCTACTGCTATCTTGCCCCACATGTTGACGATCCTTTGCTCGTTCGAAACGAGAGGATCGTCGCAAACACTCACCCACGCCTTGCTGAGAGCGACGTTCTCGTCGTCCGTCCACCTCCTCCGTACCTCCTCCTCACCCGGCTGCGACGACTCGCCGACCTTCTTCTTGCCCTTCTTCTTTGGGGCGCCACGCCCCGGCACTACCCCCCCCCTGAACTAGAGTCTCCGGAGCTCCGAGAGTATCAAACCCCAACTCATCCAAGGAGAAACTATCAAACCCCAAGGGTGTTTGGGTTGATGTGTGCGAAGACCCAGTCGAAAAATCAAAACTAGGGCGATAGACATCCCCCGCCGTCGCCGGGGACCCCCCAGGAGTCCCCTGTGTAGCCGGTACGACCCCCGGAGTCCACTGTGCTGCCGGTACGAACCCCGGAGTCCACTGTGTCGCCGGTGCTCCCCCGGGCATCATCTGCATCCCGGGTACCCACCCCGGTATCGGCGGAAACCCCCCCGGCGGACTCCCCCCCATTGGGGCCCTGGGCATCATCTGCTGCCATGGGTACATGTTGTAGTACCCGGGCACCTGACCCCATCCACTTCCCACAGGGATCGACGGAGTTTGTGACCCGCTACTCCTGGAACTAGGCTCGTTGTTGAGATCCATTTCCCGTTGTTGATCTTGAACAGAAAGAAAGATAGAGAGAGTACTCGTTAAAACAAGTGGTGCGAATGAAAATGACGAGCAAAGCGCGTATATATAGTATTTCGGAAAAAAAAATTAATTTTCGCGCTGGGCGGTGCGTTGGGCGATCCGGGAGCTGCAATAGCGCCGAAAGGACCGCCCAGCCGACCGCCCAGCGCCACGCCACCGCCCAGCGCTGCGCGGTTTCTCTCTCCAGTCAGCGGCTGGGCGGCTGCAATAGACCGCCCAGCGAACCGCCCAGCGCCGGCGCTCGGCTGGGCGGTCGCTGGGCGGTTATTGTGGATGGTCTTAGTACTACCTTTTATCCAAATCGCTGTAATTCATTTCATTCCCTGCGCACAAGGACTATAAAATAACTTTGGAACTTTTTAAAATAATAGAGTATATTTCAATTTTTAATTTATGCATTATTAATCAGCTCTTATCTTATAAATGTGATGATAAATTATGTAAAATATTAATTATACGCGTCAATTTGGTTGTACAATATACTCTTCAAAGTTGAAAATAGTAGTTAATAGTCTTAGACTGTCCATTAGGGGTGACAAATCGTGCGTGTCGGGTCGTTATCGTGTCGACACGATAACGACACGAACACGATAACAACAAACACGAACACGACCCGTTAAGAAAACCTCAAACACGAACACGAACACGACACGAAATCCTCAGACACGAACACGACGCGAACACGACACGAACCCATTAACGACACGAACCAATTCGGGTCAACACAACACGATAACAACACGTACACGAGATGACACGATAACGACTCGATAACAACACGACCTGATAACGGTTAATCCTATTAAAAATGAAAATAATAAGAATTAATAATATTAAAATATTATTTGTTAATGGATAACACGAACACGACACGAACACGACACGAACACGTATTGTTAACGGATAACACGAACCCGACACGAACACGACACGAACACGACACGAAATTTTCGTGTCCTTAACGGGTCGACCCGATAAGGACACGAACCCAATAAGCTCCGACCCAAACCCATTATTTTCGTGCCGGTTCGTGTCGTGTTATCGTGTCGTGTCAAAAATTGCCAGCCCTACTGTCCATAATAGTTAAGCCCGTCGCCTTGGGCCAAGCAACAAAACTTGGCCGGGCCACCAAAAATACTTGTGCACACTACAGTGGACAAGCCCAAGCCACCAAATATTAAAAAAAAAATTCGAAGTATTTTAATTTAACTACAATAAAAATTATCGGACTATAATAATTATAAAAAAGGCATAATTTAATAAAAAACAAAAATTAAAACCAAATCTTCGTTGTATTATAGAAAGGGGTAAAATTATACAACGAAAATTATTGACATCACACAAACTACACCGTGAACGCATATCACGCTCTGCCCCCTCCCCTGCGATTCCAGATCTCTTCAACCAAATCAGTCTGCAGTGTCGTATGTGATGTTTCCCTCCGCATATCGGTGAACCGTTGGATCAAGTATGCATCACTACGCGGTACACCCATCTGCAGTGGGGCGGTGGCAATACCGTGACTCGTACTAGCACCCTCTTCGGGTGCCCAGCGCTCTGCAGCAAATCCTTCGTCATCTATTATCATATTGTGCAATATGATACATGCATACATGATGGAGACGACATAATTTTCGTGCCAAACTCGTACCTGGCACCGTAGAATGTCCCATTGCGATTGAAGGACACCAAAAGTTCGCTTAACATCCTTCCTAGCACCCTCTTGTTTTGCCACGAAATAGGATTGCTTCGGCCCAACCGGTTGTCGGATCGTCTTGACAAACACGGGCCAACAAGGGTATATCTCATCGGCCAAATAGTATGCCCTGTTGTACTGCGTGTCGTTGGCCACGAATCTGACCTTCGGACCCTCACCCTGGCACTCGTCATTGAAGAGATGACACGACTGTAGAACGTTGATGTCGTTGTTCTACCCTGCGACACCAAAATACGCATGTCAGATTCGCAAACGGTAGTCAGCAACGGCTTCCAGTATCATCGTGGGGTGTCTCCCTTTGAATCCAGATGTGAACTTCCCCTTCCAAGCCACCGGGCAGTTCCTCCACTCCCAGTGCATGCAATTGATACTGCCCAACATCCCCGAAAAATGATGCACCGTCCCGTGCATATCTATCAATCTCTGGCATTCATCGGCATTTGGCTTCCGTAGATACTCCCGACCGAAGATATCCTGGATGCCATTACAAAACTGTTTTAGCGTCGTTAGGGAAGTTGTTTCACCCATCTGTAGGTATTCATCGAACATGTCAGCGGGACCGGCATAGGCAAGCTGCCTAATTGCAGCGGTACACTTCTGATATGTCGACAATCCGGGTCGACCGCTAGCATCATGTCGCAGTGTGAAGCACATGTACAGTTGTGCTAATGTCGTCGCTATATGGATGAAGAGTCGTTGCGACATTCTGAATCGGCGACGGAAAATCTCTGGCGGATAAAGGAGGTTATCGCCATAGTAGTCTTCCATCAACCGATGGTCGGCCCCGACATGGTCACGGTAGATTATCCGCCGATGATGGAACGGTCGAAGGACCGCCGCCGCCTCCTCCTCGTCAGCTTCACGTTGCACCTCTTCAACTAGTTCATCGAACTCCCTATTGACCAATTGTTGAAACTCATTGTCGGAACTCATTTTTCTAAAGTAGAATTGAGATAAATTAAAAAGAGTGGAGATTGGAATGCGGTAAAAAAATGGGGAAAAATGGATAGATTTATAGAATTAAGAAAATAAAATAAAAATTAAAAAAAACGAAAAAGAGGGGAGCCGTGGCCCTGCCCAAGCGCCGCGGCTGAGCCGCCGGCGTGGCTCCCTCCCCGCCGCAGAATTTGGTGGCTCTCACTGTAGGGAGCCGTAGCCGAGCCACAAGCGACCCACTAGCCACGGCTCCCCTATAGTGGACGCTCTTAGAGTCTAACAAATTATAAATGAGATGATATTTGAAAAGGATAATTTGGTTAGTTTAAGATCCTAATGAGATCATAGTCATAAATCAGTTATATCGTGTTTCAAGCTCCAAACATGCTTACACTATGTAACTCATTTTTAAACCTTGCACAATAAAAAGGTTTTACATATAACTCCATTTATATATGGAAGTCAGGGTTATGAGATCCCAAAAGGAAAGAAGCATACTTGAATTTCACATGGACAATATTTGAAGTAAGATACATCAACAAAATTCGATTTCATGTATACAAAAACTTCAAATAGATGAATCTAGGCGCCTCGTCTCATTCGTTTGATTCTCTCCAAGGCACCTAAATGACCATCGTTCTCTTTGTTTTCCGTATCAGTTGCTTCTTTACCTTTGTCGTCTGCTTCGTCTCTCTTCCGCACCAATCCTCCAAACACTGCATCTGGAATTTCTTTCTGTGCGATCTCAACCTTCTCCTCATCTTCGGGATCACTATCTTCTGGAAGCTCGATATCCTCTGTATTTGCTGTTGTCTCTCCATTTTGCTGCAAACCAGCACTCACGAATCCTAATCGTCTACCACCATCTTTAGCACTGGTGTCATTGGTAGTGGGCAGTAATTGCCTCTCAAGTGCAGCCATTTCGTCCTCTGCAACGCCTGCCTTCTTGAGAACATCCTTAGCTTCGTCAAGGGTCTGCATCTGGTCCTTTTGCATCAGATACTCCGGTAGGATAAAGTGCGTCTGCAAATAGACAACGGTTAAAGGAAAACGTTTCCAGAAGGAAAAAAACGGAGCAGCATGCAACCTGTAACATTGATATTTTACCTGGCTATAGCTAGCATCAACACTTCTCATGATTCTGCGCATCTCCCGATATGTATCCTCGTTTCCATGCAGCACTTCAAATTCATGCCACTTGTTCCAGAAGTCAGGATCAGATTTTGGATTAGCAAACTGTGATGCATGCTTGTATAATGCACGAGCACGATCGATTTCACCAAGATTCTTCTCGAGTTCAGCATATCTCAAGCACATGACCTTTACATCCTTGTCTGGCAGTCGTGATTCAATAGCTTGCTCATAAATCTCCCTAGTTTTTGGTAATCCGAATATGTCAGCTGCCCTGGCAATATATATCTCATACATGCCCAACTTCTCATTAGGTGGGACAGCTTTTGTAGCCTGATCATACACCCGCATTGCTCTTTTAGCCAGACCATAGTCTTCCTCCAATTTCGCGTATTGAAGATACAGGGGTTTCACTGACTCTGCAGGAGCCTAATCAAGGGAAAATTTATTTAATCAATCAGCATCAGTGAAGGTATAAAAATAAAACTATGCACAAGCTTGTACATTTACACAGAAGGATGCTGATCGAGGATTAACACAGGCTATTATGAACAAAAGCGTGCAAAGCTTTACATAACCCAAGGCCGGTCATAATACACAAATCAGTAACAGGGCATAACGAAAACAATACTATGATGACCAACGTCTATAGAATGAAGTAAGAGGAGTTTCCCAGTAACTCAAGAGGAAAACGCTACAAAAACTTCTATGCTTCAACAGAGAATGTCCGCAAAATCCCTCAGTTACAACTAGTTTCAATTAAAGAAAGAAACAGATTATTTTCTAAACCTTTATGCTAAGATGTTCAGCAAGAAGCTTATTTAAGAGTTATAAAATGTTTATGCTAAGCTCTTACGAACTATAAGATGCTTTCAGAGCTTAATATTTTAAGCAATCACAGTGTTATACATTACAATGACTAAGTTTTCCAACATAAGATCGTTCTTTTTTTTCCTTTACTTTTTGGCCAAAAAGTGGGGATAACCTCAAATTTGTGAAAGAGCTCATAAGCCCTTCAGCCATTGCATTCTCAAAGCAGATATGAAATGGTAAATGAAGACTGACGAAACTTGTCAGCTAAGCAAGTTATAAGCAGGCCATGTAATGAGCCACCAACAAATAGTGTAGCAAATCATGGCACTGCCTGAAAACTGTTTTGCAGTTTATAGCACAGATAATCAAAAGAATTGCAAAACAGCAGGATAAATCATCTACATGTCTCCAATCTATAGCACATGAGGAATCAACATACCTCTTCAACTGCCTTCTCAAATATCTCTCGAGCTCGTTCCAGCTTTGATTTTCCATATCTCTTAACAAATTTGGAAAGATATGTGACCCATATATCTTTCACATGCGGGTACTTAAATATTTTTACACCTCTCTCATAAACTTTAAATGAGTCTTCAAAGTACTTGTGTTCCTGGAAAATGACACAAGAGAGTTATTTCTCAATCTAGCGAATTGGAGAAAGGAGTGAGAGAACTACTACTACCAGAGGATTAGGATTAGCACTTACTTCTAGAAGCATTGCATAGTTTATGATAATCTGGGGAGTAGCAATTCTTAGATCCAATATTTTCTCATAAACTACACGAGTTGACTCCAAGGTACCCAAGCTTTCCTCCAAATCCACATAAAATGTCCAAAGCTTGAGGGATTTATGAACCTTCATTTGCACTGGTTCATTTCCATCAGCAGCAACTATAAAAGGGTAAGCACAATAAGCATTCGAATTCAATTCCAATCATATCAATTGATTATAGAAAAAGTGTAAGAATTACAGCTTAGATTGCCTAAAAAACCATGGCCTGATGCAAAGAAAAATAATTAAAATTGATGGAGTATTTTTTAACTTACATTCATAATCCATAAAATCACTTTGAATAAATTATGAATATGTGAAAGTCAAGATAAGCAAATGGAGAAAGATAAAACAAACTAGCAGACTTTAATTGAACTTGCAGTGCTTCTGTTAATAAACTATCGAATTTGCTAGCAAAGTAACTTGAGAAATTTATCCACCTTATACTAAAATTGGTCTTCAGTACACTTGTACGAAGGAAGTTATGTATTTCAACTTTCAAACTTTTGCGGGAAGGGTAGAATATTATAAATTCTGATTCGTGCAACACTCACTAGAACACAAGATATAAAGACTAGCCAAGAACACATGCTCATAATTGTGAAGAGTAATCTAGAGAAACAAAATGGTCACAAAAGGTGTTCTTGGTAGGGGAGACATTAAAATAAACATGCTACTCTTGCTCTATGAATTTCTTCGAATCTAGAAGTGACAGATTTAACCAACTGGCAATGACGATAGCAAAAGATGCACATTGAAATTACAAGTGTCCCTCCCGCTTACATTTATACCAAATAATATAGCTACATCATTATCATGGACCGTGATCAATTTTGTCTATAAAACTGTGACTTCCATGTCACTTGACCCACTTCAGCACTAGACTCACCAAAACAGCACGGTACAGAAGTTTACTTGGAAGTCATAAAGATTTTCTAAAACATAGTACTGTATAACTTAAATTCAACTTCATGAGAATAAAAGATCCTCACACACGAATAAAGGAAGAAGGTATCTATGTGTGTTGGGGGCAACTAAAAATCGTACCTCTCCTCTTGACCTCAACAGATGGCTCAGCAGTAGCACGCCTCATCAGTTCCAGTGCACCCTTTAAATTTTTGTGTCTGAGCTCCATCTCAGCCCATTCACACCAAATGCTTGCTAGATGATCGACAGCCTTGTAATTAACCTGCACAGCCTTATCAAAAATCACCCGGGCATTTGAAACATCTCCATGAGTCTCATACAACTTAGCAAATGCAACCCACAGAGTATGGGGTTTCCCCACAGCCTTCATGGGATCCACGGTCCTCACAGCTTCTGTGTAAGTCAAAATTTGTTTTGTGGGATTCCCTTCAAAAAGCTTAACTCTCCGATGCCACTGCTCCACATTGTGAGGATTCTGCCTCAAAAGCACACTGTTAGCTAACTCCGGCCTCCTGTCCATCAGATGCTCATACCTCGCCAACCGCAAATCCACATCCTTGTCATCCTTCAACCAAAAACAGCTGATCCTCTTCCTCAACTTCTCAATATCCAACCTATCATCCTCCTCGTCATCCTCCTCTATGTCATCCTCATTCCCATCTTCTTCATCACTGTCATCCATATTGTCCATCTTAATTGACAACACACTGTCCTCAAATTGTGAATATGCATCAAAAATAACACTGAAATCCCTCACTGTGACTACAGTCGTCATCCCTTCCTCAAAGACATCTCGGGCCTTCTCAAGAAGCTGTCTCCTAATATAATAATCAGCTAACGAAGTCCACAGTCTCCCCACTTCATCCGTAAACTTCCTAATCCCCCCTCTAATTATCGCATCCACATTCAATCCCGATATCTCGGTAGCGTGCTGAGTCAACAAATCACACAATTCCAACCATAGCCTATGTTTTGTCTTCCCCTTTATAGAGTAAAACTGGTCGTCATTTAAAACTCCAGCCAACCTCTCTGCAGCCTCCTGCCACAACTGCGAATTAACCAAGAACTCAATAAAATCCTCGATATGACTTGGATCATACTTCAGGTACCTCTTGTACACCCTCAGCGACGTATCTATCGGCACGCCCCTCTGCGACACGAACACCAGATAACACTCCCAGATTCGGTCGTGCTGAGTAACCGGCAGCGCGCACAATGCACGGTCGAACGTGCGCCGCGTCCGAGTAATCAGCTTCTGATGCGTCAGAGACTGCAAAAACATAGTCCAAATGCGGGGCATCTTGTGCATCGTGGCGAGGGCTCGCTCGAAAGTGTTGTTCAGCGTCTGATACTGCGAGTGAGTAATCGGTAGATTCCTCACGATCTCGAGGCGCTCGCGGAGATAGGCGTGCCACAGCTTGTAGCTTCCGGGCAAGGCCTTGAGAGCTCGCTCGTAGATAATGGCGCGCTTCTTGAACGGCGCGTCGCTCTTCGCGATTAGGTATCGCCACCATAATTTGAGATTGTTAGGGTTTCGAAGTACCTCTTCTTCGTAGAGGTAGTCCTCTTCGGTGGGATAGAGATCCTGCGCAATCGACATGCTTGAGCAAGTTTTGAGCTGGAATAGCGAGAGTGGAGGAGCGTAGGAATCGGCCGCCGCCGCGAAATTGAGCAGGAAGCTTCTAGAATCGGCGACGCGGAGAAGAGAGAGGATGCGCCGGTAGACTGATGTTTCTAGGGTTTGGGCGAATGGGAATTTGCCCCTTTTGAAAGGTGTATTTTAATTCTATGAGTAAGATTTAATAACTCACGCTATTACAAGAGTGACAATGTTCGAAAGCAATCTAAAAATTTAGACGACGCAACACTGCATAAGTTTATTTAAATCTCTAATATGAGTCTGATTCGACCTTATATGTTGATGTTAAATTTCTCTTAATTTCCAAAATGGCAAAATATTCAAGACCATAAGTTGAAATTTTATAGGAGCAGAAACTAAACAAGCTGTTGGTTATTCAATTTAGTGCATGTTTGGTAGGCATGATAAATTTGCACAAGATAATTAATTAAGATGAACTTTAATATAGGGGAGTGATCAATTGTTAAATACTAGGTTGTTTGTCAAGAAATTGAAAATTTATAAAAAAAAACTTATATTTTGACATCGGAACATATGCATGTAAGATTTCATTGAAATCCTTATAAAATTGTCTTTAATTTGATATATATAGTGTAAAAAAATAATTTATTAAGATAGTTATAATTGTTTAACGTTTGAGATATTTTTTGAAAGTTAGTTATAACAAACTTTTTTTAATTGACATTAATACCCTTAATTGATGTTTTTTAATATTTTATTGATACTCGTGGTTGTATGATCTTGTGCCTTGATTTAATGATACAAAGCCTATCATTTATTTGTAGTTAGCAAATTTAAGGGTGGGTTAGCAATATAACACCCCCTTTAAGACAATGATATGTTATTTTACTCTTTTGGGCGGTTAAACAATTCATCTTTTTTAACTAATTCGTTTCGGGCCTTAGCGGGCCAAGATGGGCTTTGATGACATAAGATGACCTTATTTTATCTATCAAACAGCCAAATAGTCCATATAACTCATATATTTTGATCTTATCTATGCTAGCAAACAAGTACTAATTAATAGTAGCAATTTAGTTGATTAACGCAATTGTTGTGTTTTATTGATTTAGCAGCAGCGACTGGCACTTATGGCGGAGCGGCATTGAGGCCGGTGGCTACCGCACCATGATAGTCATGGATTGTATTAACAATATACGCAATAATTATATTCTCTTTATTATATTTACGGTATACTACTACAATATTAGGTAAATTGCTACAAAAAACTATGATATTTGATAAATTATGATCTATCCTATAACTAGATGTGAGAAAAAATATCGAAACATCGCACTTACCGTACTAAAAATATCGATTTTTCTGTATACCACAATTTTTGGTATGGCATCATACCGTTCCAAAATTTTTCGGTAAGGTAACGGTATCAATTTTCTTATACCGTGATATACCGAATATTTGGTATACACCGTAGTTTCACTATACCGAATCCTTGGTCCATACAAAAAAATTGATATATGTTGAAATATTATATTATATTTAATATATTTAGGGTTTTTTTGTTTTTTTATTTAGGGTTATTTGCCTACAAATGCACCAACTTTAAACATTTTCCTATTTTTCCCCAAAACTTTGATTTTTAAATATAAATACATCAACTTTACATTTTTCTGATTTTTCAATTAAAAAAATCATAAAATTTGGTCAAATTCTGATCTATCTCATAATTTTAAAAATGCCCGATTAAATTATAATTTTGACAGTTTTCTGAATTGTTCAATGATTTTCCTATTTTTCCCCAAAACTTTGATTTTTAAATATAAATACACCAACTTTGATTTTCTGATTCTACTATATCAAAAAAACATTTGGCAAAATAATACTTAGGTAGCAGTCAACTCTACATCTATCTTAATTTTAATTACTGAAAATAATTTTAAAAAATACCACGTCATCACATCCAACTTTACTTGCATTTCTCGTCCTCTTCTATCTCTTCCTTCATTCTTTTCCCCAAACTTAGTTTTGTGAAATAGTACAAAAAGAGAACTTATCATTTTGATTTCTCCGAAATTGTGGAATACGCCAGTTCTGTATAGTTTAGTCATCTAGATGATTTAAACTATTTTTGCCATTCTAATTGCTCCCTCTTGGATATACTTGTACAATTGTACTACAAGTCCATCGCCGATTTTTCCGACAGAACTCCGTAAAGCGAGTTTATCAGCGACACCGGAGGAGACATGAGCAGCGATGGAAAAGCAGCAAGTTTCGGTAAGGAATCACGGGTAGGAGCCTAAGCGGACGGAGACTTTGCAGCGCAGGTCTTGACATCGGCAGAGGCTTTCCGAAGAGCTAGACAATGAGGATCTAACTGTTTTTCAGAATGGAATGAAAACAAAACAATGTGGTGGACAGTTGTAGGATTTATATCTTAGGTGGAATGCTGATGTGGAATTTTTTTATTAAATAAATTGTGATAGATAGAGTGTTGGCCGCCACCTAAGTATTAATTTGCCAAATGTGTTTTGATTTTTAACTTTGGGGAAAAATCAGAAAAATGTAAAGTTGATGTATATATATTCAAAAATTAAAGTTTTGGGGAAAAACAAGAAAATGTTTAAAGTTGATGCATTTGTAGGCAAATAACCCATATATTTATATACAAAATAGAATTAAAATAGAAAAAAAAATATTTGAATCCTATTTTAAATATTTTGTGTTTAAAACATTTTTTTTGCATAACGGTATTACGGTATACCGTACTTCGGTGTAATGCAATAACGATGAGGTAACAATATAAAAAAATTAACCATACGGTATACCGAAAATTCAGTATGATATCGGTATGGTGCTTTGTCATACTGCAGTTTTCGGTAAAGTATGCGGTATGACGTTCTTAGTAAGGTATACCGTACCGACTCACCCTACATATAACTCTAAAAAAAGTAACAACTAACTTTTACTATTTTCGGAATTGTCTCATGGAATTGAAGTTGGATAAGTGTGACATGGACGCCTGGAACGGATGGCATAGACTAAAATGATGTCGTACGAATCCGGTGTCCATGTCATCCTCAATTTTTCCTTGATTCAAAATCATTGAACAATTCAGAAAACTGTCAAAATTATAATTTAATCGGGCATTTTTAAAATTATGAGATAGATCAGAATTTGACCAAATTTTATGATTTTTTTTAAAACTTTTTTCCTTTTTATAAGATTAGAAAAATGGCTGGCAAAACTTTAATGAGGTAGTATGAATTATGATGGCTGTGCAAAAGGCAAATAATGAGTAATGGAGTACATGTGTAAGGTGAAATGGGCTTGTGTGTTAAATGATGTGTTAAATAAAATGACCACACTTGGGCCTGGATTACCAAATTAATCAAATGGGTACGTGATGTGTTTATTGAGTTAAAAACATATAGATAGAGGTTATTTGTGCTGAAATAATAAGTGTCGAACTCAACGAAGTGAAGTATAATTAGTAAGATGTCTAATATATAATAAAATAATATAGGCTTATTCCTGAAAATTTTGAAAATTATAATTTGAAATAAATTTTAAATATAAAATAGTGTTACTAATATAAATATTTCAAAATTCATATCTAGAATTAAATACAATAAAATGGACCATTTTTTTCGTACGCATTGGAACATTGTTCTTTATAATAGATTCCAAGGCCGTATCTAATTAATAAGTCGTTTTTTGGTTTGAATATTTTGTTTAATGTAATTTGAATGAGTCGAATATAAAGTCATTTTTAAGTTTTCAAACTGTTCTATCTCAGATTATAGAAAGAGTGTGAAACAAGTACAATAGGAGTAATATTTTTAGATAACTATTTATTGAGTTTTTGAAAATTAATGTGATAACAATTACACTACTTTCCTATTCCATTCCCTCACTCGTCTCTCTCCCTCTTTTACCGCCAACTTAGCTCTCATCGTCTTATTTTTTAATTAATTTTCTCTCACAATATCTTTATAAATTATAATGCGAAATCTCCTACTATAATATTCCATTTCATTCGTGCGTTAGGAGTTTCATTTTAATTAATTTTAAAAAATTGTTATGCAAAATCGCCTATTACTAATATAAATAGCCTAAAAGTATGTTTTTAATAAAAAAACTAAAAATCTAATCTCCATCAATATAACACTCCTTCCGTTCTTCATTAGAAGTCTCATTTGAGTTCGACACGAATTTTAAGAAATATGAAGAGAAGTGAATAATAAAAGATAGTCGAATTTGAGACTCAATTTTACATTAGTTTTATTTATATGAGTGGAATGAATTAGTTGAATAAGAGATCTACCTACCATTTTTTAGTAAAAGTTAATCAGGAGTTATAATGGTAGACGACTAAAATAATAAACTAGAATTTCTAATACCGGATGAAGGGAGTATTTTTTTATGTGTCCACCCCCTCTCTCCATATCATATACTATCAGAAATAAAGCTTATTTAACTTACATCTAAGAATGAAATCTGATGAACAATTTTACTTGGAAAGTTTACACTATGTAATAATGGTTTCTTTCGATTTTCAAATCTATATATCGTTGGCTTTATGATAAATAATGATGCTTTTATTCGATATATAGATATATACGGGTGGTACATGTTAGAGTAGGTACAGTCGTCATTCATATATACAGCAATTGAAACTAAAAATATAACATTTAACTGTCTCATATCGGTGTCAAGAGAAAACTGAAACTAGTATATAAGTCTCATGGGTCCCTCCTCCTATCACCAATTGTTTTAAGATGGAACCCATGGATTTCTATCATTAGGGATGTCAATGTAACCCGAACCCGCGGGCCTGTCCGAATAACCCGATAAAAATACAGGGTTAGGGTTGTAATTTCGCAGCCCGAATTTAAAATCGGGCCATTCGGGCTGACCCGTTCGGGTTGTCGGGTTAGGCGGGCTGACCCGTTCGGGTTACGGGTCGGCCCGTCGGGTTGAAGGCTTCTGCACAGCGAGCAGTTTTTGTAACGGTCATAACTTTCTCTACAAAGCTCTGATTGAGGCGTGCAATATATCCACGCGAAGCTCTTTCGAAGACGAAGAGAATGATATGTATTAGAGGTTTATCAGACTTCAAAATCGCGTGGAATATATCCACGCGAAGCTCTTTCGAAGACGAAGAGAATGATATGTATTAGAGGTTTATCAGACTTCAAAATCGCGAGAAACATTGACTCAAACAAGGCTGTTGCACATCCACATATTTTGTGCACATTTTCTAATCAAGTTTCTATCATTTCTCAACAAACATGTAAACATACCAAAATATAGAAATATAATCAAAATCATCCAAGACAACCCTCTAAAACCATGCAAAATCCAAATACGTCAACCGACTATATAAGATCACGAAAAAAATCACCATGTGGTTCATGGATTCATAAATACTCGTATATAAAAGCTTTCTTTTAGTATATTTCCAATATAATAGTGCAAAGTGTTTTGACGCCGCTTCGTCATTGAATTATGCGTACTTTGATGATTCTTAAAACAAAGATAAATTATTATTTGACTTATTTACCGCTGGAATAAATTAAATTTGACCAATCATAATTCAAGAAAACTTAGAGTTACTCCAATTAGCTAGCATCTTGATAATTCACTCTTTAACAATTCAAAATATTTTTGTTACATCTACGATGCACCTCTCACGTTATGCAAATTTTATTTAATTTTCTACGAATTGATTTATGTTTAAATTTTGAAACAAAGTGTTTATTTATGTTTTAAATACATAAACATAAACATACTATTGATAGATATTTTATAAATAATTATGTAATGAATAAGTTATTTAAATTTAAATAACTTAATCTTTTTTTTAAATATTAAAGAAAATTAAAAATATGTATTTCATTGTTGAATGATTAATTAAAAATATGTATATAATTAAAGAAAATTTAAAATACGTATTATTTTTTGAAAATATTAAAAGAATTAAAAATACGCATTGGCCCGAATAACCCGATGGGTTAGCCCGAAACCCGAAGGGTTAGGGTTAGGGTCGAACTTTTATAACCCGAAAAAATCATAACCCGAATAGCCCGTACCCGGATGGCCCGACAACCCGAACGGGTTGGCCCGAACCCGAACGGGTTGGCCCGATTGACATCCCTATCTATCATGGTATCAGAGCGGGTCGCCGACTGTGGGTCAAATTTAACTGACCCATATCTGGGCTAAAACCGAAAAAATGACTGACCCAACAGTATATTTGGGCTTAAAATTTGGGCCAGTGGTCCAACCGATCGGAAAAAAAATTGGACCAGTTGTCCAATCGATCAGAAAAAAGTCCAACCCCTCCAAGTTCACCTTAAAGGGTTTGAGGGAGGGTGTTGACAATTGAAACTAAAAATATAACATATAATCATACATTATTACTCAAAATGCAAATGGTCGAAGTTGGCTAATGGCTACCTCAAAAAGTTTTGCTATAATTAAAAATAAAGGAAATAAATAACACTCCCTATTTAACGAGAATCATAGTATAACACTTTTTTTGTTGAATTAATGCAATTCACTTTTATTATACTTTGCACTTTTAAAATAAAAAGTGAACCTTTTTTTTATTGAGAAAGTAATATACTTCAACTAAGATATGTTTCATGGACTATATACACTTAATATCTTTAAAATGCAATGCTCATTAAGGGAATAATACTTACACTCAAAGTACAGAATAATATTTTTTAACTTAAAAGGTAATACTTTAATTTAAATGTAATAATACTTTTTTCGTGAAAGATGATACTTCTCATTAAAAATGTAATACTTTCTAGGGAACTATAATAATTTTAAGTTTTAACTATTCTAGCTACTTTTATAAAGCATTACTTAGCTACTAAAATATTACTCCAACTAATCCTCGTGTTTTATATTTTTCCGAATGACGCCGGATTATATTTTTTTCAGGAGAAGACAGTCTGAAAAACTCATTTAATTTGTGTTAAATTAATTGTCTAAGCTAGCTCGCAAATTTAAATCACATAATTGTTATACCAAATTTAAATCACATAATTGTTATACCAAATTAATATTGCCTTCGTCTACAAAGGACTTTCATTTACAACACAACATAATTTCACATTATATAATATGATTCAACATATAAAGTAGGTCAATCCTCCAAAATTATACACTTAACTATTCCAACCGACATCACAGCCTTCAAAAATTTAATTTTTTACATTCTTTCTTCTCTTTTATTAATACATATACGACCACTACATATATTTTGCAAGAAAACATGGAAACTGGTTTGAGCTTCTCTTTTTCACTTATACACTAATATAATTTCACTAATTAGTAGTTGTAATTACCATCACAAACTAAAGTAATCATATATTCATATCAATTCATCCCATTTTTAATGAATCAACTCCACTATCAACTTCAAATTTCTAATTTTATATACTTCGTGATTATATATAATGTTGTTTAATTGCTAATTTTATTTATTTATGGGCACTAATCCACGTGTGCCGGAGACACTGCCACGTCAGACCGGACACATATTCAAACCCCAACAAATTCAATTATTTAAATTATCTTTACTTAAAACTCTGATTTTTTGAATGCTCATAAAAACATAGGAAAACGCAGCAAAAAAAAGAGAGAAAACTAAAACAAGAAATTAAGGTATTCATTTGAAAAACCCTATTAAATAATCTGAAAAAAAGGGAACAAAAAAAAAGAAAAAGGAAAAATCACTCGCCATGAATCACGCGTCCGATGCCGCCTCGGAAATGCTATCTAAATGCGGCCTCCAAACGCGGCCGCGCCGTCGCCGCCGATCTCTCTGCGACGACACCTTCTCCGATAAAATCTCGCTCAAATACCGATCGGAAACGAGCAATTCGGCAACGGAGTTGTTATTTTCGGCGGTTTTCGAAGCGATTTTGCCGCTTCTAGAACCTTCGCTCTTCTTCCTCTTCGGCTGCGGCTGCGGCGGCAGCGGCATCAGGAAGTAAATCTTACCTCGCCGGAGCTCCGCGTCGGGCGGAACGACGGTTATTTTAGGGCACATGCCGTCCGCCGCCGTGGACGGCTTCTTCAGCACGTGCTTGGGGTGGAGCTTCATGATCTCCGCAGCCGTCACGGCGCCGCCGCTGATCTCCTCCACGCGGCCGTTCGTGTGCACGATTCGGATCACGTCGAGCGCGCCGCACGGAAGAATGCAGGAAATGCAGCACCTGATTGTGTTTTTCATGGCTGTCATTTTTTTTCAGAGAGAGAAAGTGAGATTAAGGAAGATGAAGATGAAGATGAAGATGAAGATGAAGAGAAGTTTGTTTTTATTTCTTCACTTTTTATATTTGAAGAGAAATAAATAGGATGATGCGCAGCTTAGTTGCTGACGTTGGAGTTATCTAGTGAATAAATGAGAACTATTATTGATAATTTAAATTTAAAGGAAAAAAGAAGAAATAAAAGTGAGAAGAATGGTGGTGGCTATCAATCACTTCAATTGAGTTGTTGTTGTTTTTATCCTGCATGTTTCTATTATATGCTTTTGGACCTTTCTTTTCAATTTCCACTTATTTATGTTGGCAAATAATATTTCATTTTTATTGATTTTATAATCATGAAAAACAATTGCCATGATTTAATGAGTGTTGTACTTTGCCTTTTGGATCCATCATTCATTCTCCCCTTTGCCATAAGTTCAATAATTTGGGTTGGGTGTGAGGAGTTGGATCCATGCTTGTGGAGACACATGTTTGTCCATGATTGGCTTCGCCAAGTCATTTCACCCGATAGGTCGTGGGTTCTGGTTAACATGCGAGATCGAAACACGACACTTTTCTTTTTATAGTTGATTGTGCTAATTTAGTATAGTACTTAGTATTTAGTGGGAGGTAGGGTAGAAATAGGGTGGAGAATCTCTCTATAGTGTTTTATTAGATTGAGGATGAAAATATTAGGATATGATATCAAAATATTGTGAGGATTTGTACAATTGGGGTGTATTGGATGTCCAATTGTACATATTCTTTTGAGAGGATTTGTGATCTTCCTATATCCACAAGGTAGGAAAAGGTCATGAGGATTGTGGTTTTCATTGGAAAGTGAGGGATATGATAGATAGACTTAAAACTTTATTTTGTTTTGGGAAGTGCTAATTAAATTTGACTTGTGTGATATTCACTTGTCTTATTAACCCAATTTGGTGAAGTTTGTCATACCATTAATCCAATCCAAGATCCATTTTTATTCTTTGGTAGAACACCCTTTATATTTTCACTAGCTATATAAGAAATCCCTAACCAGATAAACAAGCCTAACAATTTCAAGAAATTAAACCCTCATTAATTATTTTAAATATTGATTTTGATCTAGATTTACTACACCCTCTCAAAGACTAATATGCTAGACAAATATTAAACCATGATCCTAGTTGGGTATCTAATTCTTCTTACCTAGCAAAAATACCAACTGTTTCTTAAAATTATAACTTAGCTCTATCCATTAGTCTTTTCAACTTAACCTCATATAAAGAAATCCAAAAGCAAGATGATGGCTCGTAAAAATGGTTCTTTTTTTTAATAATGACAGATATCCAAAGAATTTAGTTAGATATAACTGATTTGATGTATATCACCCCCGTGGGCCAAGGACAAAAAGAAATGGTCACTAGCAAATTAGATAGAAACGAAATAGTTTATGATTTGATTAATATCCTAAATAAAAAATAATTTTGTGGGTGTATTATATATATGGTCTAATGGAGTTGGAGGACCCATATCATTTAATGGTAGAAATGTACATGTTAGTGGGAAGCATGTGAAGGATGGATGAGAGGGGTCCATTTTGGAGAGTGTCATGCTCTCTATCTAAATCTTAATCTTCCTTAAATCATTTAAATGATGTTTACAAGTAGAGAGAAAATAAAATATCAAAATGACAAAAGAATAAATAAAAAGTATAATAAAATAACAGAAAATAGAATATTGTTTTTTGAAAAAAAAAACTCCATTATAATCTCAGCTTATAATGTGAGGAAAAGTATTACTCAATCTACTAGCTTGTGGATGATTAGGTTTAAGAAAACCAACACTGATTAGTTATGGTATCATTAGAATTTTTTGAGGTCATGTCGTGGGCTGTCTGAATCTTAACTTTATTTCTTAAATTTTATTACTCCTCCGTTTCTTCATAGTTGAGTCATTTTTCCATTTCGGGAAGTTTCTTCATAGTTGAGTCATTTTCATATATAGTAATTATTTTCTCTTTCTTACTTTACTCTCTTACTTTTTCTCTCTACTTTATTCACTTTCTACTTTATTCTCTCCACATTTTTCTCTCTCTTACTTATTTTATCTATTTATTCAACACACTCAATATCACTTTCTTAAACTCTGTGTCGAAAAGTTTCGCCTCAACTATGGTGAAACGGAGGGAGTATTATTTTTTCAGAAAAAAACTATCTGATCACGTTCACAAGTTTCTGTTTGGCTCTGTTGGCCGACTCCACCAACTCTTTTGACATATTCTCAAGAAATAAGTGAATAAATCCAAATCAATATTAGCCAGGCATCTGTAGTACATAGTTGTGAATTAATCCATTTATTAAAATAGGAATAAAATAAGTAGAGATGTAGGACCCTTCAATAACTATTAAAATAATATAACTGAATACTTATAAAATGGAGCAAGTGGAATTAGAAATTGAGTCGCAGAAGGACTGAGCATAGGGGCTTTCCTTAATTTTTTTCCTTTAAAAATGCACTACGCCTTTCTTGCAAACTTGGATAATTGGATTCTCAATCTTAACAAATTACATTGAAATCTCTGCACTGGGATAGTGCCTATGAAATACAAATATTGTGACCGGAATGCAATAACAAAGTAAAAATTGATACATGAGATATTCAAATACTATAAAATTGAAAAAGCTTATAAACTGTTTTTTTTCCTTATTCAAATACTAACAATGATTTGAATTTTTAATCCATTTGGTAAAAAAAATATCTTACCAACTGAATTGTGCATCATCTCGTTCAATAGATTGAATTTTATCACACAGTGTATTTTATAGTGTAGCTTGAGATTCGGGTCTCTAATCTCTTGACCTTATAAAGGTGATGAGTACCACTGAGCTATAGTGTTGTGGTATATTTATAGTGTAGCTTACCTTTCTTGTACTCCCTTCCACCCACAATAATGATCCATTTTACTATCTGTGGACGTCCACAATTTGAAGCTCCATTGACCATTTTACTATATAGTCGAGTGTGGTACTTGACTATATAAAAAACACTCACATTATATTATAACATTAATATATAAAAGTAAACTAATTTTTTATTTAATATTTTTTTAAAAATCAAACAATTTATCAATATCCAAAGTCAAAAATAAGTTTTGAGGGAGTATAATTTTGAGACGATATCGAAAAAGAAATACCCAATATTGGCCTAGGGCCATATGGTAAGGCATTGTCCACATTTTTGGTACTATAATCACAGGCTGCTCAAATTTTTCAGCCCAAACCCAAATAGAGTACTACTCCATAAAAATATGTTGTCTGAGCCCAAATAATAAGCCCAAACCCATGTTAAGTCTCAGCTGAGATGGCTCTCTAACTGGAGGAAACTGCAGAGATATTAACTGCAGAAGCTGGAGTTAGTGTCGTCGAATAATTGGGCGCTGGTCATACCACTCGAGATAATCCAATCCAGCACCGGTGAAACCCCAATCTCCGCCGCGGAGAAATGCCAGTTTTCAAGACACCGTTCAACGGCTACTCCGTCAAATTCAGCCCGTTCTACGAGAACCAGGTCGCCGTCGCCACCGCGCAGAATTTCGGCATACTCGGCAACGGCCGGGTCCACGTCCTCCAGCTCGGCCCCACCATCACCGAGCGCGCCGCCTTCGATACAGCCGACGGAGTCTACGACGTCTGCTGGTCGGAATCGCACGACTCGCTCATCGTCGCCGCCGTCGCCGATGGCTCGCTGAAGATCTACGACCTCTCGCTGCCGACGGCGGCCAATCCGATCCGATCGCTCCACGAGCACGCTCGCGAATGCCACGGCGTCGATTTCAACACCGTCAGGAAGGATTCATTTCTGAGTGCGTCGTGGGATGATACCGTGAAATTGTGGACCGTGGATCGGCCGGCGAGCGTGAGGACTTTCAAGGAGCACGCTTATTGCGTGTACGCCGCCGCGTGGAACCCTCGGCACGCCGATGTATTCGCTTCCGCTTCCGGTGATTGCACCGCTCGCATTTGGGATGTGCGAGAACCAGGTTAGCTCAATTTCACCAGAAATTATGCAATTTAGGTTTTAGATGAAGTATCAACCTGTCCAATTTCTATATTGATTGCGAATTTGAGCTGGTCTTTGTGGTTTAGGTTTTCAGTTGTTGAACAAATACAACTAAAATTGCTCAATATTTTACCAGAAATTATGCAATTTATGTTTCAGATGAAGTATCAACCTGCCTAATTTCAGTATTGATTCGAATTGAGCTGGAATTCATGGATTAGGACTTTTACTGATCTCTGAATTATTTTTTTCAGGCTCTACGATGATTCTTCCTGCTCACGAATTTGAAATCCTGGCGTGTGATTGGAATAAATACGAGGACTGCATCATCGCAACTGCATCGGTGGATAAATCAATTAAAGTTTGGGATGTGAGAAACTACAGAGTGCCTCTAGCTGTGCTAAACGGGCATGGTTACGCAGTGAGGAAAGTGAAGTTCTCTCCCCACAGGGCGAGCATGATAGCGTCTTGCTCGTACGACATGAGCGTGTGCCTATGGGATTATATGGTCGAGGATGCACTCATTGGGAGGTACGATCACCACACCGAGTTTGCAGTTGGTGTTGATATGAGCGTGCTTGTTGAGGGGCTATTGGCGAGCACTGGCTGGGACGAGCTTGTATACGTTTGGCAACATGGAACGGACCCTAGGGCGCCATAATACAGGGTGTGCTTTTCTTGTTCTTCCTTCCATCTCTCGTGTATAAAGAAACAGATTACAGGGTCTCATCTTCATTGTTGTACTTGTTTTTAGCCTTTTGCGATGAAATGCAGTGTGATGGTTGAGAACAGAACGATAAATTCGATTCTTGAATAATGTAGCGGACCCAAGATGCTCATATGTATGGAATTCCAGCCATACTTGAAAGAAATATGTTACCTTTCACAGTTTTTAGTTGAATGTGTAGTTCTTGTCATGTCTCTACTGCTTTATATAAAAAGAAGCAACTGTAAGTTCAGCAAGTTTCTCAAAAAGTGTTGTTATGCAAACATTTTGCTTAGTTTCATTCCATACAATTGAATCAGATCATAGTCTACATTCTGTCAAAAAAAATTGACATTCCAGTGACGATTAGCACTACCAAAGAATGCTAATTTACCCCACATTTTCCAATTATCGTCCCATATTTGTAATTCTCACTACCAACAAAGCCCATCCACATCTTGTATGTGCAATTGTTGCACAAAAAGGCGCAGTAATGTATCAATCGAAATAAATGAATAGAGAGTTGTATATTAGCACAACAGGAGCTCGCATTCTTGTAGGCGCGAGAGGATCTCGTGACAGTTTGGTCGTTCATCTGGTTCAGCCCAGCAATCTGAAGAAGATGTAGAAAATAAAATTTGCAACTCTATCAAAGGAACACAGCTTTAAGTAAGTACCTGCTATGAGCTTGCCCAGAGGGCCTTCTGGGATTTCAAGCGTCTGCCTGTCGTTGCCGACAGCATAAACTACCTGCTCGTCAGAACAACAAATGTGCATCATGTGACCCTCTTTGGCTTGCTATATATGAATGGAGTTTTGTTTGTATGATAGTTGCTGTATGCTGAGGTTTTACCTGTACAGATGGTATGCCTTCCCATGGTCTTTTGAGTGTGCAGAGCTCCCACATTATGACGCCCAGGCTGAAGATGTCACATTTCTCTGTGAAGGGCTCGTTGCGAATAAGTTCTGGTGCCATCCATTCTGGCGTTCCAGCTGAGGAAGAGTCTTTCATTGGCGTGCTGATCAGTTTCCGCGAAAGTCCAAAATCGCATATCTTCACCACCCAATGCTTGTTCACGAGGCAGTTCGCACTTTTCAGATCACGGTGTACCACGTTCATTCGATGGATGCTTGCTAATCCCCTGCATAGCCCAGGAAAGAATGGACCATAATTAGTGGCAAAAGGAAGAAGAATTAACCAAGTGAAACATATCATAAACTGAAAAACATACAAATATTTGTCTTTGCTCGTGAACCTAATGATACCAGATCAATAAAACTCATCATCCAATTCGTTCACAATCTTATTAGACATTATAGATACCACCTAACATTAGAATCGATAAAACATATACAACATAATGGAAAAGCCCGAACAGAATGTGCACAAGATCAAGCTTTTGTGGTCTTATTTTTGCTCTGATGGAGATGCTATATTCCAATAAGCCAAATGTTGTAAGCATGAGGTAAGAAAATGAAACAAATATGCTATATTCAGCAAGACACCTGCATATATCAATAAGCATTTTGAGTCTCCTTTGCCAGCTCAGCTTCTTTTTCAGCGCACTTGCATGGATTAAGTAATACAGTGAACTCATTTCCATAAATTCAGTAACTAGGGACAGGCGCGGAGGTGTTGTGCACGCACCAAGGAATAGTATAACTGCATTAAGAAGATAATGTGCTTTTTCTAACAAACATTTGACAGCAGATGAAGAAACTGTGATTTAAGCAGGGAGATTACCATTTGGGTGGCGAATCCGGCTGCAGGATGGAAAAGGAATCATTAGGAAACTGAATAAGCCATATTCGCATCAAATTAAAATCATTATCATTACACACTTTTACATCAGAGGTACAGCAAATATTTACCTCAAGATAGATATCTCATTGCAGAAGTCTTCAATATTCTCAGCAGTCGGATCTTGCTCAAGAAATACTTTAATGGCAACCTCTAACCCATTCCAGGTGCCACGAAAAACTTCACCAAAGAATCCTAATACACAAGAAGAAGATAAAATAGTCTTGAATCGCAAGTGATCATACGATACAAGAACATACTTACCAATTCCTACACGAGATCCGATAGTTATCTCAGAAAAATCAATATTCCATTCTTCGAAGGGTAGCAGTGGCTGGTTCAGGAACTTTGACGATTCAAGCACTTTACTGAATGTTGACATCATACCAGGATTCGCAAAATTTTCTGGTGTGTCACTCATAAGAGAAGCTTTCCTGGAAAACCTCTGAGGAGAAGAAGGCATAGAGACTGCCTTGTGAGAGTGTAATTGTTTCAAATTCAGGGGAAGTTTATATGTCAAAGGCTTTTGACCATATAACCCGTCATGTGCGTCCGGATTGAACCTTGACACCTGGAAAGGAATGATGACCATAATACAAAAAATCCAACTACCAACATAGAGATTGAAGATGAATAGCAGGCATGTATAAATATTCATGCATAAAGCGACAAGTATATTAAAGGCAAAACTGACCATAGGTAAGAAACTAAGGCATGAAAATGGAAAGCATGAAGAGTAAGTATTCTACCATCATTTTTTAAGATCAAAGTTTTTAATATTTTTGCAATAAAACAAAATTTTGAAATCTGGGTAGCCTATATTTCACTAGATCCTTAAAATACTTAAAACCATCACCCGTGCTGAATTTAGATGAACGGGAAAGGTTTTCCGAAAAGGGGAAAAGATTGCCACCCATAAGATATATTCCACTGTCGACTCAAGTTCAGCACTAACTACAAGGCAATAATTCTCAAACTAAAATTAAAGAAAACTTAGTCACTGCAGATAAATATTTTTCTAACTCTTTTATCACCGACTAATTACTGTGTGAAGTACACTCATTGTAAGGAATAACAGAATAGAAGGTGCCTACACTTCCTCGGGGGTCTGAGCAGTCTTCTTGTTCACTCGCGGAACAGCTATAAGAAGAAGATACTTGTTCCTCTGGATGTCGATTTCTCTTGAGAGTTTCACTCATTTCTCGAACAGCCCTGAATTCAAACTTTGGTGAGCATGTGCAGAATTGCATCTTTAACAAACCAACAGTTAAACTACAAAATGCAAGTAAAGAAATATTTTTTCAACCCGAGCTGAAGAGGTTTCTAAAATAGAAAGCAGACAGCCTTGCTATATATAGAGTTCACTTGAATGATTAAAACAATTAGCGCTTCTTTCAAGAAAAACACACAAGCAGAAATACTAATAAATGCATAAAACCAGGCATAAATTTTCAATTTACATTTTTCATAAACATACTCAACCAGGCACCCCAGAAAGTTCACATCACTTCTGCAATGATCTTAATTTTGCCACGATTCATGCAATGGTTTATTTTCCACCCAATCATATTAATATGATAATATCAACCTTCATAAAACACATGGAAAAGTTTTTTCTGGACGCCAAATGAAATGTAAGAGTAATTTAACCCATCATTTCATATTGGTGCTGGTCAGTTATCACAGTCATTCCATCCTCAATGAAAAAGAAGGTTTGACCCCTTCACATAGTACAACAATTTCTATCCCTATACTAGAGATTTTAAGATACAACAACAAAATCAACAATTCAATGTAAGCACATCTAGGATGAAACAAGCAGAAAGAGAGAACAACCTCACTATATCATCACCAATCTCAGGAACCATGCTAATACATCGCCGTCTTCTTCTGCGAGATTCTATTGGAGATGCACCGACAGACCTTGAATTTGATCATAAACTACATGAGAAAAGGCATTGCAACACGTATTTCTAGAGAAAACATAAGCAGAGGGATTGGTAGAAATGCATGTTAAAAAGCAATCTGAGAAATGATGGAGTCTTTACTGCACAGTCGGCACTGAGTTACAAAATGAATATGTGAGTATAATGTCAAAGTAAAGTTTAGGACATGAGTGTATTTTGGTACACTTCAGATAATTGTAAACTGACTATTATATTAAAAATGCTGAAGACCACAGACCTTGATGCATTGATATCATTGTCATACTCTCGGAATGAATGTCTGCGATCTCCAAGCAAAGATCGCCCATGTCCACGGAAGAGAGGATGCTCGGGACTGAAACATTGCAGAATTTCATACATGAAGAAATAGTCACTATAAGTTACATCAACAGATGAACTAAATTCAAAAAAATTAAGGAAAGAACTTGCTAACGCACTGGCTTGAATATACAGAGAGCCATAATAATTTTCAACGAAGAAAAGAAAATTATTGCCTGAATGAAATTTATTGCCAATCTAGCTTATGAAAATAGAAGGATGAGGTGGCACATCATAGGGATATTTTAGGATGCAAAATAAGATGAGTGGAAATGAACATATTCCTCATCATTTGAAACATCAGCCCCTTGGATGAGTTTAAAAAAAATCTGATACTAACCTAATGGTCAAGAGATACAGAGGAATATGATATAAACAAGCTGATCTAGAGAATTTACAAAGAAAATTAACTTGACGTCTAGCATTACACTAATCCCAAACAAACTTTCAAGAAGTCAAAGTTCTCTATTTGATTTCATGCATGCTAATATCTGAGTATTTGGACAACTAGATTGAACTGGAGATGCTTTCTAATATGAAAAATAGTCTTGAAAAAGTATCTTACTGAAGTTTATTTGCAATTTAGCACTGTTGTGAATAAAGTAGATAACATGTGGCCGTTCAGAAGTGTTAAAGATATAGGTTAATGTTTTGTCAACTCTAACTGCTCATAGGGTTTTGACTAACTTCACTTTTATCAATATCATTAAGTTCATATCCTCTAAAGCATGCCAGAAGTAGAAGAAAAAACATTAAGTAAGAGGTGCCCGAGGGACACAACTCCTGACACAAGATACACACCCCCAATAAGAAACTGAAGATTGCACTTAGGTATAGCAACTTCGCTCAATATTTGACACCTCCTACATTTAGAAAATAGATAAAAAGGTGTATTTTCAGTTTAGAAAAGTTACAAGACCTTGAACTTGTGGTCCTTTGTTCCGCTATGGCTTTCTTTCGACTCTGCCAAAATGAATTCGCTACATTTGGATCACTGTGAGATAATCTGGATAAGAACAGGTACTTAGCAACCTCAACCAAACAATTCACAAGAACATATGAATATAATTTAGTTGGATAATGACACATGGAAAAGTTTTATCTGTGAGAAATAAAATAAGATGCAAATAAAAAGGATCAGATTATCAGATCTGAGATTTGGATTGCTAAACATATTCCAACAAAGGGGCAGTGCCACATATATAAGCTGAAAGCACTGTATTACAGCAGTAGCAGTGTGTAATTCTAAAAGATTAAGGCTCAGTAGAAACAGAATTTATAAACTGCCAGGTGACAACAACACAAACTGGATCCGGGATATGTATTCTTACCCTTCCACTTCTGTTTGATCTGAAAATCCACGCACTGGGCTATTTGGTTCAATAGGTGAATCATATGAATCATACTCGGCAGAATCACTTTCACCAGCAGAGAGATGAGAGAGAAGGACTGCCTTTGCTGAGCACGGCACCAACTTCCCAGGGTTACGTGCAAGATCGACCAAAAACTCAACAGAATTTAGAACAACTATGGCAGACATGTCCCTATACGCATCTGATCGCTGTATTACACCTTCTCTATGTAAACCCTGGAAGAAGACACAGACAAATTCAGGAGTGTGTTATGTAGAACAATTTCGGCTATGGCAAATATAACACTTGTTGTGTGTCTCAAAAGAGGATGGCACCTTACCATCATAAGCATACATTCAAGGCCAACAGTGTCAGCAAGAACTTTGAACAAGATAGCTTTGGAATGGCAAGAACCGTACTTTACATGGCCCAGCATATGGATACCTTGATTGTCTAATGCATGAGAGACTTCTTCAAGTGCGCCTCTCACATGACCGGGTTCCAATTTGGGTCTTTTGAAGAAATCACAGACCTTTAGAGGTGTTAATGACAAATTAAAAAAAAACATAATTCTATGAAGCCACCTCAAATGAAAAAAATACAGGACAAATGAACTCAAAGAATTGCACACCAATCCAGCTAGCTTCTTGATTGTGGCGGCAGGATTTGGATTGAGTCCCCTCACCAATTTGATGGCTAGCTGCTTTAACATAGAAAGCTTCTTATCTTTACGTGCATCAACAAGAATAACATTGGGCCTGAGGCCATCAGCATCCAAGGCCTGGAGCTCATCTATAGAGGGAATAGAATAAAAAAGCTCCGTGAATCTTCTTTCCTACAAAATAAGAGGAGTCATAAGTAACTAAATTCACCACTAATTAAGTTGATTTGTGATACACCTTACCATTTTATTAAGGTATATGTCTGATTGAAAGAGTAAGTAAATCACGCCATTAGCATAGTTTCAGACAGTACGAAATAGAAGCCTTTTCGTTATTAATAAAAACAAAAGGCCATTCATGTCATAAAATGAAAAAGAAGAATAGTACAGTACAATATAGAAGTTCCAAAATTTGAGCTAACACAACATTCCTTGAGTTGGTAAGTGGAGTAGAATAATACTCTATATAATGCCATGGCTGTGAGAAATTGTAAGAACCTAGAGCCTTCACTACAATATTTCTCTACAGCAATGCTTATATTTCTAGAGATAACTAAATGCTTATGACTGAAAGTTGCAGGAGTTAAATGGGGATAATCCTTCACAGTTATGCAGATTTTAAAGATAGATATTATACTCCTCAAATATCAATAGCAATATACATTTGCTGAGTTGCTGCTGTCAGTCATACAAAGAGATAAGAAATATTTCTGGGAGAATTTCATTTGAAAATCCCTTGTTTGGAAATTTTGCATAAATCACCAACATGGAAGCTGGATATAAATTTTTGGCTTGCGTGTGATGATCTGATACTAAAAATTCAGAGTCAGAAAACAATTTGTTAGGGATGCAGCAGCATTAGTAACCATGATATTCAAAAGAATCCCTGGAGTCTATGCAAGAAGTCTTCTTCCTAATTAATTGTAACAACACTGCATAATTTTTTTAAAAAATAACAGAACGGAAAAGAGAATTAGGTTGCAAATTTAGTACGTATATAAGAAATAATCTAAGGTGTGGTTACAAATGAATTTGAGTCAAGATCTAAATATCTGTGATACTAATCAACCATAGGAGTATAAACATTACCTTATCTATCGGTTTTCTTATACTCTGAACTCAGCAATCAGCATACCAAGGATTTACAGCACATCATAAAATTAATAATCACTTACTGGATAGACAAAGTAGAAACCATCTTGGATTGGTTCTGCTAGCTTTCCAGTGTCCCACAAAGTCTGTGATGCTAAATGAAATGCTGGACTCCCACAGTCAAGCTGACCTTTTGATTTAGAACTTGAGGTTTCATCTGGAGAAGCCAGGGAAATTTTCCGCAATTTATCAATAAGACCTGACTGCCTCCATTGGGCATTATGAACTGGTCCTTCCACCAGCCTAGTATCGTCCGTTGTCTCCTCCATGTATTCTTCAACTCAAAATACAATGTCATGTTTGGTAACATGTAACGTGCCTAAGAGTCATAGCAAACACAAACTCTGCTACAGAAAATGTTCATAAACAGTTTCTCTATGATCTGACTGTAGAACAAATAATCTGCAATTTGAAAAGGAGGGGAAAATATGAGAAAGCTTAGAAGTCTTCACAGCGGTTATATTAATGTGTTCCGTAACAGAATGTACCAACTAGCATTTTGTAACCGAGTAAACAAACTTCCATATCCTCCCAAAAAATGGAACAAAATGAACACCATATATAAAAGAAACATTTTCAGGATCACCTATTCATTTTCCACGAGAATGTTTTGAAATAAAACTACATTGAGAAAATGTTGTCCACAAAAATGTCAATAAATATGAAAAAAATCCTGACAAGTTTTGTAGTTGATGCATGACACTTTCTTTATCTTCTGTGGCATCAGAGTGAATTATAACGGAGAAGCACATTCGCCTTCCAGCATGGAAGATTCACTGTAAACTAACTTTCTTAGCTTAGGCAAAAAGCTTTCTATCTTGCACTTTATTTCTAGTTTTCAGCACTCGATTAATTAGTAAAACTAGGCTTTGCTTGTACAGATTTTGTAAAATTCACTATACAAGAGAACAGAAACTTGCTCCAACTTATCCTACATTAGCCAACAGGATGCACTGTGAACTAATAACATAACACGCTCTTCCTAAACCAGAAACCCCTGTGATAAATCAAATGTGCACTCTACTTAGCTAAAATGACAATCTACTTCTCCAACAGAGCCATCGAACAGCAGCCGTCTCTCCACGTTTCCAATACACAAGCATGAATGCACGCACACACACACAAGACAATAAGGAAAATATAGTAAGAAACAATAATGAAGGATCAGATTCACCTGATTATTGATCAATTAAGTCAATATAGGAAGGGAAAAACCTCATTCTCGTGACAGAGTCAATAATCAACAGAAACAAAAGCAATGCACACCCCTGACTAAAAGTAAAGAAGACGATAGCAGTGATGCCGATATACCACCACAAAATTCAGCTTAAACTACAGAAAATTGAAGAATCCAGCTTAAACACTTGTTTTACTCCTTTGTCCGATTCATTTCTAATTAATCAATGAAACAAAACTTCCTCATCCGTTCATTATGTACAAAGGAACAAATAACCAATCAAGCAGCAGTCTCTTAACAAATCCACGTCAATAAAAGTTGAAAACGGATCAATTTAACGAGAATTTGAAGATAAGAAACAACGGTAAACAATGACGACGGAGAGTTACCAGAAGATCTGCAGCCATAAATCTGAGGATGATAACCGGAAACATGGCAATCTGAATCTGGGAAGAAGTGGCTTTAAACTCTACTTCTACGTTCGCGTCATTATTAAAAGTGAAAATCAATCGAGTTTGATTATTTTGTCGCTACTCAATGTATCTATATTTTATATTTATATTAATAAACGTCTACGACTACTAGCGTTGTTCAATTTTGCACTCATTCAAAAAAAAGTGACATTTTTTTTTGTCATTTTGATTATCTAATTATGTAGTAGTAGTACTTAATTTCTTCATTCATAATATACTTTTTAATAATTAATTTTTTCAACTTTTAATAAAATTTGTATCACAATTTCATTTAATTATTTAATTATAAATGAGAGTTCAAAGTTCAGAGTTTCAAACCAACTTCGAAAGTTGAGCTCAAGTTTGATAAGAAATTTTATGCATGCACTAAATTATAGTACTCCATAATTAGAGTTAATAAATTCATTTTGGATATTTAATTATGGAAGGATGAATATTTCCATAATTATTGAAAGTGAAAAGTAATTTGAGATAATAACTATTGACACTTTTTTGACTTTATCTATGAAAATATAACATAGATTTAGCCTTTATAGTCCAAGACAAATATCTCGAAATCATCAATAAAATCATGCATGCTCACGCTGTAGTCAATATCCCTATTTCCAACAAGGTCACAAGCGACAAGCCTCACTATACTTATTAAGTGGACCATTGATGATTTTTTTTAGACCAAGGTAATTTACGAAATTAAGGATCAAATTAATTAATTTTGATCATTAAAAATGCAAATATATTGTTATACTAGTATATAATTCGCCGACCTATTTTTTTCTCTGGAATAGGAGGCTCCTTAATTGTAGGGCATGACTTGTTTCTCAACAACCATACCTATAGTAATGAAATTATGATGACAATTCAAGAGCAAGGCCCAGAATTGGAATTAAAATAAATAAATTAAATAATTTACTACTACTAATCAATAATATATTCCACTATTTCTCTTTAGTCCAAATCAGCATGCAAGTAAATGAATAAGAAATCGACCCTGGTCTTGAGGTAGTAGTTATTTACTAGCACTAATTTAAAAATTAGAACGTGTATAGTAATTTTATTGAATATTTAATTAAAAATCAAACAACATTAATATATGAGATTTTGAAGTTTCGATAGTTTATAGTAATTGGTTTGTGTTGTAGAAAATTCAAAATAGAGTACAGTTATCATTAATGACGCAGCTATTGATTTCGGTTTATTATTGAGGCCCATAAATGAGCCCAATTGGTCTGTTCTCAACTTTTATGGGCCGATTAAAATGTAAATTTCTCATATAATTAGAGAAATACTACTACGTGGAGCATATTGTTTCCCAAACTTCCATACCAAAAAAGAAGGCAATTGTCAAATGGAAACAATATAATTCTAACCCTAATTACCTTAATGGTACTTATTTTAATCAAATGGAGTAATATTATTTTGAACATTATAAAAATATAATTTTGCAAGCGGATGAAATAATTGAGAAAAAAAAATGAAATTCATAACTTAATTAGTTTATTTTCGAAAATTGGGATTGACAAAAATTTACCAAATTTTAGGATTTAAATAAATGAATATTATTCAAGACACATTTTATTGGTGTGGTGACTAATTACAGAAAGAAATTGTCGTGGGAAAAGAATTAATGGGGATGATTATGACACTGATTTTGTATATCACAAAACTCCAGAACTTAGGTATTTCCGACTATAAACTAATTATAGGTGACAATTCAATATTTAATATTTCAAGAAAAGCAACATCAGTGATTAGCAAAATCCTGGGATTGATGAAGTGCCATGTGACATATTTGTCTCATAGGTATTTGAATCAAAACAAAATATTTTAATATCAGACGATTGTCCTTTTCTTCTAAAACATAATGCAAAAATCTATTCCCATACCATAACATGCATGGAGCCGAAAGTGTACCCTACCATATTTTCTCAACAAGAAAATGAATACATTGATTGAATTGATTTAGTCAACAATTAATGACAGACAATAAAGTCGTATAAGTTATTTTTCAGATTGAGAAAAGATATTATAGTAAGAGTGATCAGCAATATAAGAGAAAAAAAATTGCATCTTTAATATGGAAAATGAAAAAAAAAACTACTGCTTGACTATTAGAGATCAATGTGAAATGATATCCTATTTCAGATTGAAGAAATTGGACGTAAATCACGTAATTGACGCCATAAACGGACGACAAATCATCAGGGGCATTTATTTTGGTTTAAGGCATAGTCACAAAATATTAGTGGACCTTAACGTAATTGATAACATCAGAATTAATGACTAGTCATCATTATTTTTATAGAATTATATAGTATAAAAAATGCTACTACTATATAATACTACAATTTACTAATAAGTAAGAAGAACCTTGAATATATAAATCAAAAAACTAATGGGATTTATTCATTTTAATTGAATTCCGTTTATTTACGTAATTGTATAGGCATAATTAAGAAATTTTTGTCATTTCCATAATTTCCAAAAATAATGGGATTTATTCATTTTAATTGAATTTTCAGTTTATTAACCAGCCTTCATGGTGATTAAGAAAGAAATAATGTTTTATTTACTTCAGATAAAAACACTTATCTCCAAAATTCAATTAAAATAAAAAATATTCACATCGCAATTTGTTTTTGGATATTTAATGGAAAAGGAAAAAGCTAAAGAAAAATAACAAAACAATAAAAAAAAATTAACACATAAAGAAAATGCATAATCAACATGAATTATTTTATTATGTAATTCCAATTTCAAAAGAAAAACACTATTTTTTTCAGATAAATGATTCCATTGTTATTGAATTGAAGATTTATACCTCGTGATTACTCGTTCTATAACGGAAAAAAGAAACAAGTTATAAGAGAATAACACAAAAGGCAAACAAAAAGTAGAAATTAAAAAAATAAATAGTACTTACTTAATTTTGAAAAAGTATGTAATACTGTAATAAATTATATAAGATATAATTTTATGTTAATTAATTATTCATAATCGAAGTCAAATGATTTTTTTTTTCTAATAATAGTGTTCAAAAATCGAAAATTATGTCTTAAGAATAAATTGTTCTTGATTATATCACTGAAAATAGAACCGATTCAAAAAACTAATCGGATCCGATTCTAAAATAGAGAGATAACACAAAAGGCAAAGAAAATAATAAAATTAAAAAATAATTAATTAAAAATTATTTGAAAAAGTATAAAGTACTATAATATAATAAATTACATAAGATCTAATTTTATGATAATTAAGTATTCATAATCGAAATCAAATGATTATTTTCCTAATAATAGTGTTCAAAAATCCAAAATTATGTCTTAAGAATCAATTAGTCTTGATTATATCACTAAAAATAGAACCGATTCAAAAAACTAATCGGATCCAGTTCTAAAACAAGAGATAATAATTTATGTAAATTGATATTTATTCTATAAATAAATAAATCCGATTGCTTTTTGTGTGGTGTGAACATTAAGGAGGGGCCCAGAAAAATATATAAACCGGCGAAGAGCGACACAAAATAAAAACGGGCGCGCGAAATAAATGCGGTTAGGTTTTTTTCATAACTGTCGCTGTTATCCAACGGTATGTCCGTGACATACGTCTACGACAAATCTCCAGTGATAATACTGGAAAAATCAAGAATTGCGATTGGCCCTCTTCTTTATTGAGAAAGATAATCTGCCCCACCACGTCATACCATCCACATACATTTCAGTCAGTCAGTAATCAGCGCTACTCTTGTCTACTAAATACTCATTAACCTTAAAAAGCAAACACTCACTCACTCTCTCTCTTCCTCTTTCTCTTTTTCCTTTGCCACCATTCGCGGGAAGGAACTCCAAATCCAAGAAATCAGCGGGCTTCTTCTTTCTTCCCCAGGTACTCGATGAAATGCCGGAATCATTTTTATTTTGTATTTTCATAGATTGAAATGGGAAAGTTTTCTTGTTCTTTCTTGGTGTAATGTGTTGTTCTTGGGGTGTTGTCTTGTGGGTTTTAGTAAATTTCCATTCTTGACTGACGATTTTAATGATTTCTTTGATTTTTTTGGGGTGTGGAGAAGTTCTTGAAACTATAGCATTTCTTGATTTGCTTTTGGTTTTTGTGAGAATGTACATTTTTGTTTTGATTCTGCTTAGTTTGTATTTTTGGTTAGTGATAAAATTTGATGATACAAGCAGTCAGATTTTCTCCCTTTTGGATCAGATTGTCTTAATCTTTGGATGCAAGCTCACTAACTACTGGGAAATTCTGGAAATGGGCTGTTTGTATTTGTGAAAGGGAAGGAAAATATGACTGGTAACTGAACATTGATGAGGTTTGTTGAGGCATTCATGGCCTATTTAAATTTGAAATATAACTTGGTTGATAAGTGAAAGTAGGTGAAGTAAATGCCTTTGCATTGGTCAGTTATCTTTGCCGTAAAAATTCAAAGGTTTGGTGTGCTCATCAATGATTCATCATCAACACTATTGCTGATTAAATTAAGAAATTACCACACTTTTGAGTTGTTGAAAATTTATTGTATATATCACTTATGAACTTTATTACTAATTTAGTCCTTGTTATATGTTAGATTGGCAAACAAAGCATAATCACAAAATGGACAAGAGGCAACTAGATTTCAATGCACCACTTATGTCTGCAAGGAGATATTCATCACCTTCGAAATCTTCCGAGCTAGCAAAACGGAAGGTGGTGGAGAGGCCACCGCCCTCCCGGCAGCAATCTCTTCAACCTCCGAAACCCAAATGGGAATGTGAGGAGGTGACGATGACAAAACCAGCTTCTGTTCCATTTCACTGGGAACATATCCCGGGAAGGCCTAAAGGAGAAGCCGAGAGCCACTCACATACCCCTGAGGAGTCAACCACACCGCGTCTTCCTCCAGCAAGGATATCAGATGCCACGAGGCGCAGCTCAGGCGAAATCCCAAAGCTTCCTCCTGGCCGGTTATCTGGTCATTCGAGATACTGTTCTGGTGAAAGAACCAACGATCAGAACGTTTACAGGTCCCATGCTGAAGCATTTTCTGTCACTGATCATGCCAGTCTATTGGAGAGATTGAATGATAGTTTGAACTGTAAAGACGAGTCGGATTCAGAGAGTGGAGATGAGGCGTATTCAGATGCACTCGACACACTCTCACTGACAGAGTCATGGTCCTTCAATTACAGTGTGAGTGGGATCAGTGGCTACATGAGTTCTGGTGTGAAGCCGTCTGGAACCTTTTCTGTAGACAAACAAACTCGAGATTTCATGATGGATAGGTTCCTGCCAGCAGCCAAGGCCGTTGTGGTGGAAACGCCTGAATACGCTGTGAAGAAGCCGGTGAAGAAAGCAGTTTCTAGGGAAATGAAGCCGTCACTCAAGCAATATAGTTCGGATGCATTACCGTATTACACCAAGTATATCAATAGCATGGAGAGTGAAGACGAGGATCAGGAGTCAGTTGCTCCTCCGAGTAAAAAGTCTGGGAAAGCTTGGGGGATCATCCCTCGATTTTGTGTCAAGAATTCGCTGTGCCTTCTGAATCCTCTCCCTGCATTGAAGTCGAAACCAAAGAGCCGGCCTCCCTCCCCTTCAACGCGTGAAGTGAAAAGATTCACTAGAAATGCACACAGTGGACCACTTGACAAGGTGATCAATCTCTCAAAACAATCCTATTTCATTTTCAAACTAAGTTTCACACTTATCAGATGAAACTATTCACATTGTGTTGATTGATGATGATCTCTTGAATTGCAGAATGCTTCCCAGGTGGTACAAAAGACGAAATTTCATTCCGGATTGCTGTCACGAGATCTTCCAAGAATCGACAAGTTTAGCAACCAGTATCTCAACTCCGGTGATGCACACAGATCAGCAGGAGTGTCTCCATTGGGGCACCAGCGAAGTGGCAACATTTCTCCATATCGCAACGAAACCCCAAAGTCTCCATTTCGCGAAGGAGCAGGGTTTCTTGGCGTCCCTAAAGAAGCCGAGATTTTCAATGCTAAACTTGCTTCATCGCGCAAGATGTTTAGGGCCCTGCAAGATGTGTCGAGGAATCAGATAAACGCAGCCCCTGCAGACTATCCTGTGGAGAAAACAGTGTACGTAGATTACGTGAAGAAGAAAGAACTTCCCAGCACGAATCCATCTGCCAAAAGAGCTCAAGTTCTTGATGCCTCCAAAGCCAACGGACTAAGTCCTAGATTCATACCTTCACCTAAGCCAGAATGGAGAAATGAAGCTCCTTGTGAAGCGGAATTCATGACGAAGGAAGAAGACGATAATGGAAGAAGAGAGACAGATCCTCCTCCGAGATCTCCTTTACCTCCACCACTCCCAAAATCTCCATCGGAATCTTGGCTTTGGCGCACTCTGCCTTCCATCCCACTAGGAAATCCATTTGCTAACTCGCGTCGAGGCAGCCCTCTTCACTCCAAGAAACTGCAGGGGCAGAAGGCCTCAGCCACTAACTCCAAATGGGAGACCATTGTAAAGACTTCCAACTCCCGTCACGATCACATCCGCTTCTCAGAGGTGTGAAACCTTCTAAAATTTGGCTTTGGCTGTTCCATTGTTTTTGTCTCACTCAGCATTTGCGTTCTTGCAGGAGCTCGTGCATCGTGCTTCTTACAGGCGGCCGATGAAGACGTAGGAAACCACGACGAGTGCTGATTTGCAAGATTTGGAAAGTGTCTTGGCTCGCAGATTTGCAAGACCTTCCAGATCATACTAATTTTATTGAGGAAATATATATATATATATATATATATATATATATATAGGGGAACACTATTCTCCTTTTCCACTCTAAGATCCTTTTCTCTTCTTAATAATAACCGTTAGATCCTTCCAATCAACGGACCACGTTAATCCTTATTAATTATGTCCGCGTTGCATTATAGCTCCATTCGTTGTGCATTATGGGGTTAATATAGTAAAATTGATAAATTGGAACTGCCATTTTTTTGGGAATTGCGAATGTCACGCGATTTGCAATCTTCCTCTCTTCAGTTTTCTCCTATTTGCTCCAGGAGACTCCTCGACTCCCCCCACTCCTTCCCCTCTCTAAACCCTAATTACATCCGCCACATTTCGCTTGCCACAGCCTCCGCCACCAATTTGCGTCGATTCCACTCCACGGCGGTTGCAGCTCCCACAAAATCGACCGGCGTTGACGTGTTTGCACGCCATATTCAACAAATCTCGCAGGTATGTAAAGGGAAAACATTCAACTGAGCGTATGCCTAGGCTTTAGGATATCGGAATTAACTAGGTAATCGTCTAGGGTTGTCTCCGATTATGAGTGCTCGGCATTGTGTTGGGTTTACAACGTCTCGATTCAGGTATCTTATTTCTTTCGGTTTATTCCAGATCAAATATGCCAAAAAGAGGTCGTCCACGCTCGCAAGCATCACAGGAAGCAGGTAAATTGCACTCGTTGGTTGTGCTTTTCAGTATTATTTTTGTTGTAAATTGCATGTTTCTTTGATGCTCACAATACAGTGTAAAAATGATTTTACTGGACCATTTTAGGTAATTGTTTTGAGGTCAATTGGTTCGAAATAATCTTGACTGTGTTTTCACCTTTTATGAATATGAATAGCCTTATTTAGATGTCTAGTTTCATTACTTGCTGTAAAACTAGCATTTTAGGGGTATTTTGATGTGCATTATGTCAGAATTCCGTGTGCATTTTTTTGGCCAGACAGTGCATTATGGGTAGGTTTGTATTCATTATTTGTTCATTTTGGGTAGGCCCGACGATACCTCCACAATGTTCATTATTTTCTTTATCTTCTGCATTATGGGTAGGTTTGTATGCATTATTTGTTCCTACTGCATCATGATGTACTCTTATTTAATATGTAGTGCATTATCTAAAAGAATAATAGCATACCTTTCAGTATATGGTGCATTTTAGAGGTGGGTGCAGTGTATTGTGTGTTATGCAATGTATTTTGAAGACTTATAGTTATATGCATTATTGAACTTAGCCTGTGCAGTATTTACCAAGATGTATGCATTATAGTATAAATATTAAGCATTATTGTATTAATATTAAGCATTATGTATGTGTTTGGAGATTAGTGCATTATTTAAGTGATTGGAGATTCATTGTGTGTGTTACATTGTGCATAATGTAGTCTAGTGTGCTCCAGAATACAGTACGTAAGAATTCAGTGTGCATTTTTTATGCCAGACAGTGCATTATGTATCATTATGTATGCATTATGTTGGTTTTAACACTGGTCATTGGTTGTATTGGTTTGTTGCCACAGATTTTTACAGAGGAATCTGATTGATGATTTGATATAAATTGACTAAACGTGCATCAACAGTGTTCATTATTTTCTTTATCTTCTACATTATGGGTGGGGGATTATTCATTATTTGTTCCTAGTGCATCAAGTTTGTGTGTTATACAATTTATTTTTAAGACATGTAGTTATATGCATTATTGGACTTAGCTTGTGCATTATATACCAAGATCTATGCATTATAGTATTAATATTCAGCATTGCTATTGGTATTAGCCATGGTTGTTAAGAAACATACTTAAGTCATTATTTTGTGTTAATGCACCGTGTTTGCTATGGGTAGGGTTTTATTCATTCATTATTCAGCTGGTGTGGTTTTACTAGCTATAAAGTGCATTATGTAGATTAAAATTGCATATGTTGAAGTATATGATGCATTGTATAGGTGTATGTAGTGTATCCCGTGTGTTATACACACTGGCTTCAAGAAAAAGTTTTGGGTGCATTATTGAACTTAAATTGTGCATTATGTACCATCATGTATGCATTATAGTTGGCATGTTAACCATTAGTAATGGTAATTGCTGTGGTTGTTAAGAAACATACTTAAGTCATTATTTGTTATGCCTTAAGCATAATATGTTGTTAAATATGCAGTACTCAGTCTATATAATCTGTTCATGATGTGTTGTTTGTGTCATTTCAGATAAGCTGCTTAGAGTAGACATAGAAGATGCGGTAGATGGCATAATTCCAGTTGCGCTTGCAACAAAACTCAGACAGAGATTAGCTGAGATAGCTCCTGGGACTTCTGGTTGTCAGGATGAGCCTAGACCAATTACAGGGCGAAAGCATGATCGACTATACTCCCGTCGAACTCCGTCCGAATTCATAGACTGCCTGAAACGGCAGAATCCCCGACAAAAAAGGGCCGTCACTGATATAGGATTTGGGGCGGTCCTTGATTTTGTATTGTCGACGAACCCCTACCGAGATTCTGAATTGTATACAGAGTTTAACTCCATGAAAGAAAGAAGCCGTCACGGAACTTGTACATGAGTCTAAGAGTGAATGCAATATTTGTACATTATTTAGCTATTTATATGCATTATTTATCATTTTTATGCATCTTTAGATTGTTGTTGTATATGAGTCTAAGAATGAATGCAATATTTGTATGTTCATTACTTGAGTGATTCTGTACATTATTTGGCTATTTGAATGCATTATTTATCTAGTTTATGCATCACGTGGTTGCAGTTGTACATACTAGATCCTAGCCCCTAGGCTTGTTAAACCCTTGGGGAAAACAAGAAACGTGCGTCAAACATCGAAACACAGCACAACTTAAATTAAACGGGCCAGGATAAATATTCATTCCATATTACAAATAATGCATTACAGAAACTAAACTACGCATTATACTATACTAAAATGTACATTATGTATATCTGTTTTAAAAAATACCTACGCGCTATGCATGTGCAACCCGAGATGAATTACTGCAGCTCGTGTACTTGGACAACGTTTTTTAGACTTAGAACATACTACACCCTAGCCCCTAGGCTTGTTAAACCCTTAGGGAAAATAAGAAACGTGCGTAAAACATCGAAACACAACACAACCTAAATTAAACGGGTAAGGATAAATGTTCATTACATACCACAAATAATGCATTACAGAAACTAAACTACGCATTATACTACACAATATGTACATTATGTATATCTGTTTTAAAATATACCTACGCATTATGCATGTGCAACCCCAGACGAATTACTCCATCTCGTGTATTTGGACAACGTTTTTAGACTTATAACATACTACACCCTAACCCCTAGGCTTGTCAAACCCATAGGGCAAACAAGAAACGTTCGGCAATCAACGACACACGGCACAACTTAAATTAAACGGGTCAGGATAAATGTTCATTACATATCAGAAATAATGCATTATAGAATCTAAACTATGCATTATACTATATTAAATATACATTATGTGCAACCCAGACGAATTACTGCAGCTCGTGTATTTGGAAAACATTTTTAGACATAGAACATACTAAACCCTAGCCCCTAGACTTGTTAAACCCTTAGGGAAAACAAGAAACGTGCGCCAAACATCGAAATACGACACAACTTAAATTAAACGCGTCATTATAAATGTTCATTACATATCACAAATAATGCATTATAGAAACTAAACTACGCATTATACTATACAATATGTACATTATGTGTACATTATGTGGATCGACGACCGAGTTCACGTTCACCGGTACTTCAAATTCCCCGAGTTGAACCATTCAACTCACTAGCGCAACCTCTTCTACATCCGCGTTTTGCTCTACCTCACCTCTCTCGAGGACTCCGATTACACCAACCTCTCCGCCGGCAATCAGGCGATCTACGATGATTTCCTCAGCGCGAGAGTCTTGTGGTTGAATCGCTGCAACCCCAGACGAATTTCCTGCTAAACAACGTTTGGGATCGGCGACTGATATGAAAATAATTTACAACCTCTGATTTCCAATTGTATGCCGTCACGTTTGTAAGATTGCGGACTAATTCACTAACTACATGAATATTTTATGAGGATTCTCTGATCCCACCATTTTTGTTTGACTAATTAATCCAACTTCCGGCTTCGGCATATTCGGATCAATTGTGAGTGGGGTGCGCTATCTGAATCGGATGTGGTGAAGTAATTGAGCAATCTGTGAAAAGAAAAAAAACGTGCAGATCTTCAAGGGAGGAAATTAAGGAAGTTTCCATAACCACCAAAATAGTATTTACCAATTATGTCCTTTTCAGATTTTAATTGAATTAAATTTAATGGTTAAAGCCTATAATTTAGGCCATTGGATGGAGGAAATCAACGGCTGAGATCAAGAAGGAAAAAGGAGGAAATATGAGAAAAGGAAATGAATACATCCCTATATATATATATATATAGGGATATGATCAAAATAAGTATGTGTTTAAATCCAGAAATGCAGACCAAATCTTGGCCCTAGGATTAGATGATCTAATGGTCAATAATTAACCAAAAACACGGAAGGTCATAATTAAACAATTTTAGGTCATATTATAATATTTGGGTTTAATGTCATGCTAAGATCGTTTTAGGTCATGCTTTGTTAGCATGACCTAAAAATTACCTAATTATGACCTAAAAGTGACCTAATTATGATATTGTTCTGCGTTTCTGTATTTAAATCTAGTTTTGCATAGATCAAAACCCTATATATATATATATATATATATATAAGTCAAGTTGATGAGATATGAAGGGCAATTATTATAGTTATTTTTGTACCCCTCTTTTTTTATATGGTGGTGGGATTAAGATGAAGAGTGGTATTGGTTTCTCCTTATCATCACAGAAAGTCCATAATATTTGCTCAGCTTCTGTGTTTTATATTTTTGTCATTTCCAAATGATCGATCTTCTGCTTTAAAATTATATTTTGTTTAACAATAATATGTGTAATGTATAGATAAGGGATGTGATCAAATCAATAAGTGAAATTCTGTAAAAAAATCAAAGCAAATCTTAGTCATTGGATCTTGTGATCTAACTGTTAGATTAATGCCATGTGTCATCTAAAAATATAGATTGTGTAGTCTAATAATGTAACACGTTTTAGTCTAATAATGTAAATTGTGTGGTCTGATAATGTAGCTCGCCTAATAATGTAACACATTTTAGTCTAATAATGTAGCTCAGATATTATTATCACAACCATCCAATGGTTGAGATTTGCTTTGATATTTGACAGAATTTCACTTATTAACCATAGTGTACCCCGTATAGATAAATTTCATTGTAGTTTTCACTAATTTTTAATGTTACTACTACTATAAAGAGGTTAGAGTTTTGGGGTTTTCATACCGCGATGCTCTTCTATAGCCCAAATTTTACTTACTACAAGCCCTTTTAAAAGCTAATACTACTAATAATAAATATTTATAAATTTGAAGTTTGGTTATGATAAAGTACTCTTAATTAGGTGATTTTGAGTTAGTGTGAAATAGTAAATTTATAATTGTTTTTAATATGGAGCTTACAAAAATAAAATAGAGGTTATGAATAGAATTGTCTCGCAGTAAATACATAGATGTAAATTGGCATTAAATCATTTTTGTTGATTTCTGATTACTCTCATAATTTGTCCCGGAAACTAAATTTTCGGTGAAATGGGTGGTGGCGTGGATGCTGAATTTTCTTGCGTAGACAAAAAAAGTTGATTATTCAAATTGTTATTGTCTACACAGACTTGAAACGATATCGTTTTTACAATTTTAAAATTCCCCCCCTTAATTTTCATCATCAACATCTTCATTTTAGGCTTTTGCTATAACTGGGCTTGGGCCCGAGATGATGGGCTTCTATCATTTATTAGGCCTACAATATTTGGCCCATAACATCTATATTATTATAGGAGTAGCAATTTAATACTACTGCATAGCGACTATATCACGACTAACGAATTAGGGCAGGAAAAATAGGCTGTTAAACATAATTTCTCATTTATTTACGATGATGGGGTCCCCTACTTGTTCTACTTAATCATCACTAATTATTCTAATTTAAGTGTTAGGAGTTAGTACGAATAAAATAATCATATTTACCGCTCCTTTGAAGTCAAAGTGTGGGGGTCCAATCCACGCACAAATTAAATACTAAATTAATATGGCCATTCACGTTAATTTCATGTAAATAAATAATACTATAAAATAAAATACATCAATCATTTTAACTTCTGAATATGGCTTAATTAATGGGTGTTTTATTATCTTACGAAATTTCAGATTTCCTCATCGAAAATTGCATAAGAATCGATGTCGTGTAAAAATAAGAAAAAGAAGACGAAAATCCAGTACAACATTCAATAATTAATTAAAATGAGGACTTTTTATGTACTGTTGTTCAATTGTCCAGTCCAAATCATAATCAAGCTCAATTAATGTAATTTATTAAAATGGGTCAAGGTAATAATTGTTAAATATGATTGCAAATTGACTGAACCATCCACCATCTATAGTATTCTCTTCTTTTAAATAATTCCATCCTTTCCCATATGATTGCATTAAAATTTTATTTCTATTTTTTTTGTATGTATTCAGTTAGACCAAACTACCATCTTTCCTTATTAAAAATTCAACCTTTCTGTAATTAAATATTTAAATTAAATCATTGAATATGGCAAAACCAAGAACTCCAACAAAGCTCACCTACCAAAAAGAAAAGTTGAGAATCTAAAGCATAGGTAAAATTAAAGTTCAAAAGAGTAAGTCATGAGATTACACATTAAGAAAAATAAAAATACATATTATTTTATTCATGTCTCTCAATGCAAAAATGCACCTAATTTCTAAGTGTATCCTTCTAAAAGACTAAGTACTTATAAGATCTCACTACCATGCTCTCAAGCATACACGGTCAGATCTTAAGTACTAAAGCCACTTTTTTCGTATATATTCAATAAGATGTACATATTATTCATCAGCTATATATGATCAAATAATATATCAAAAATCATCAATGTATAGCTATGTTGCAGTGGATGAGTGAGGGGCTAAAGCAAGCGAAAGTTTCGTGTTAATATCCGAGTGATCCGCGCCATCCTTGCTGTTGCTGGTTAAACTGAGGCTTAATCCTAGTTTCAAATCCTCATTCATCTGCAGATGAATTAATTTATTAATTATGAACATGTTTATGCTAAGTAATTACAAATTTTATGGAGGTGAAATGAAAATTGTTTACTAATTAATTACCTGAAGCCTCAAGGGATTTTCGAGAATGAATGGCTTGGGACCGTGAGGCGATTTCTGATGATTAATCCTGATGCTATCGATTGAATTACTGTTCCAACGAGATTGTGGTCTTGAATTGATCCAAATGTTGTTGGATTTGGAGATTTCTTTGTCTTTGGATTGGTTATGGATGTATTCTCTAGAAGGCCATCTTCTTCCTTGGAGGAATTGGCTCGGCTTGAGTGGTCCGTTGTTCGAGTAGGTCTCGTGCAACGCATGGATCCGGCCGGATTCAATCCTCACTTTCGGTTCATGGCGATATGAAGCCCATGGATGATACCTGCCTTACCAAAAAAATGTATGAACCCTAGCATATTAGGAGAGAGCGCTCGTTTGGTCTATAAACGTAACCTCACATTAGTCGTCTTACACAACTAATATGAGACATTAGAGTACGTAACAAATTTACACGAACCTAGAAGAAGATAGAGGCTTGATCTGATCATAACTGTGACGAGATTTCAAATTTTGTGAGAATGGAACGGAACAATCGAGCTGATTATTCGAATTCTTTGCAAAGACAATCCCACCATTCTCCATTCTCAACTCATGAAATGGGCTGCATTTTTCAGTGTAAGCTGATGATGGGGTAGAGAAGTAGCCTCTCCCTTGAATGTAAACTCTATTTGCTTGACCTATTACTGTTGCATCCAAATATTAATCACAAAAACTTTATAAAATTGAAATTAAATAGTAGTGTACATATATGTGAAAAATGTATATACCTCGTCCGGATTCATCCAGTTTCTTACTTCTATACATCTGAAATAGTATATTTATAATTTTTAGAAAAAACAATTTATAAAGAAGGCATTTTATATAGTACGTTACACTAGCCTTGTGCACCTGCAGGTGGCTCTTGACATGAGAGATGCTCAATCCTCTCACATTCATCAATTGAAGCACTGCTTTAGGAGTGGCTCCTGCAAAATTATTCTAATGATTAATTCCATATTTATAAAAAAAACATGTACAGTAATAAAAAAAAACTTACTTTCTTGGCCACCTAGTCTTTCAATGGCATGGACAAAGGAGAGATGAAGGTCAGGAGTCCATCTAAGCCTCGGCATTTTGGATCGAACATATTGGCGAACTGAATTCTTCTTATCCTTGCCATCTTCGGATTTAGAGGAGTCGTCTATGCCCGACATTTCAATAGTGGGATTGCCTACTATATTGCTTCCGGCCTCCTCGTTCAAGTCAATCGAGGAGAGGTTTTCCGAGGAATCTGAAGATGCCATGTTGTCTTGGAATGGACACTATCCTTGTAAGGTCATTACTACTAATACAAAACCTGCATGTGTATATGAATTGTATAAGAATTTAGAGAATAAGTAGGGAAGAATATTAGTTGGATTTCATTATTAAATTATTAATGGAGTACTCGAATTATTGAGCATTATTAATTCTTGGGACTCAACTGTTTTTAATAAGATCAAATTAGGTTAAATTACAGAAATATGTAGAAATTTGAGTTAACCAAGAAACATACAGATTCATTAACTAGGGCTCTTCGATAAGAGTAATATGTATATAGAAAAATATCATCAGAAAAAGGATAATCAGATCATGGTAAAGTATGGAATTTGTTGATTGTTCCATTCAGCTTCATTGATGGAAGTAGATTTGATTAAAAAAACTCCAAATGGGCAGGTAAGACAGTTGAATTTATATGAAGAAATTGAAAGAGTTTGATTATACAGATATACATAAATGATAAATCCACCCTCACCTTACCCAATTAAAACAAAAGAAGGATGAATAAGAAAATAGATTTAAGGGGGCAAAAATAAAGAATATTCTCATGTTTCGAAATGAAATTTTATATTTCCAGATAAGAATAACTTGAAAATCAAAGCAGTGGAACTCAGAAAGAGAGAGAGAGAGACCGAGAGAGGAAATTTATTCAATGTTCTATAAATTCTCAATATTTTTGCTATTTTTCTAAATATTGTAGTATAATCTTTACATCTTCATTATTTGCAAATAAATAGCTCAAGAAATGATGTAACAGAAAAACCCTAAAAATGGGATAGAAAGAAAGAGTGGCAGTATTACATGCAGTATCCAATAAATTAATTTTGTATATATAAAAGTAGTTAATTGTATACATGTCCTAGCTAGAAAGGATGTGTCTGCAGAGATCATCAAATTCTCAACTCTATGAATTGATTTTTTATAATCTGCTTAATTTGTAAAGTTCGAAAAGCCATAGAGAAGCATAAAACCAATAACCATTCAAGAAATAGTAAATTCATTAAAAACAAAACAAAAAGGTTCAAATCAGGGTTTTCTAATGAAGTAAATATTTAAATCAACACATATACAAACCCTTGAGATATATAATCAGAGGCTGATCAATTGTATTCGATCTTCTTTTAGCACCAACTGATGATCTTCATTCCTCGATCCCGTGGTTCTCGGTTGACCGACCCCAGCCGTCAATCGATGCTTTTCTGATGATCAAGATAATCAAGGATGAAATCAAACCAACAAAATGATCAAATTGGGGAAATCTTTGATCAAGAAGATGGAAGGATGGATAAAGAAATGGTGAGAGAGAGAGAGAGAGAAAGATAGAGGGTTGAGATTATGGAGTTTGTTTCAACAATGGAATTAAATTCCAAAGACGACTATTCGTAAGAATATGGAGATTTTTACCTAGACTTTTTCATGCAAACTTGTAAAAAATGAAAATTCAACGATGATCGGACACTCAACTTGTTGTGTAGTGTGTAATAATGAAATAATTCTTGAATTATGGATACAGATGAAGAATGGGGCCCCATTGGCTGTTGAGTAACATGTGACTTTCCCTAAAAATAAAATAAATGCCTTTTTTTTATGACAGTTGTCCTATTTATAATTTTTTTTCTCATCTAGTCATGTGATTATCTTAATTGCTTTAGTGATATTTACTTATTTTTCATCTCAGCTAGTGACTCTGCTGACTTTGATTTATCTATTGATCAATTAAAAATAAATGATCTTTCTGGGCATTATATGCTTTCCAAGAAATCACTTTGAAAATGGATTCCGTATCAACCTTATCTTACCTAAACAAAGACTTTGTTTGTCCACAATGTGAAATCACAATTTTCTGTCCCCATGTGCCTCATTGTTTATTCATCATTATTTAGGGTTTCCAAAAATAAATATCTATGAAATATTATATGTACACACTAATACATTATATATATCATATTGTGTCATTGACCTAGTGGTAGAGTGGTTAATGCTTTAAATCGAAGGTTTCGGTTTGAGTCTACCGTAATGCAACCTTTAAATTTCTATTCATTTATGAATATATAAAGAAAACATGAGACATTGCATCCATTACGCTAAATTTATCTTTAAGGCCCCAAAATCAAAGAAGCAATTTACTATACTGACTTTTAAAAGTGCAAAGGAAATGGTCCTAAATCGTGGACAAGATTGTTAATCACACCTTAATTTATGGTTTTTTTTCCTGGGACGCTTTCATTTGCGTCCTTTAATTTTATTTGAGATGTCCTTTAATTTTATTTGGGATACTAAGAATCTGGACGCTTTTTAAAGCGTAGATGTTGATGTACTTGGAAACATATATTAATGTTCTTAACTGAATATAAATTGTCCCTATAGATAGTCACAAAGTATTCCAACATATTTGTTGAAAGAAGGGAATATATGTGAGCAAACATTTTTAGACTGTGTCACAAATGATATAAACCTGAGACCTTAGCCCTTAGGCACTAACCACTCTACCAGTAGGTCAACAAATATAAACATACGTGCAAACATTTGATATGATCGTACAATGCAAAAATACCTTAGATTTTTATGCTACGTAAATTAAGTATAACAACAGTACTGGACTCACCTCAACTCGATTACACTTGATCAATGTATACATGTTATGTTACATAACTCATGTGACCGTCATTCACTAATACTACCAGTCTACCAAAACCAAAAGCACCTTAAATTTTTACAGCCACACATGATTATTGAATAATAACTGCTCCCATCATTTTCATAATTTAATGACCAAGAAAATGCAGTTAAATCAAATCGCCATTAACAAGAATTTTTTTCAGCCACGAAGAATTTCTCAATGCTTCCAATATTCGTATGTTAATTGCATCACAGCTGCATATGGCAGTAATTAAAGAATGAACACTTATGTGGAATTTGATGCATTCTTGTTGGAAATCTAACTGCAATATACTTAGTCAATTTTGATGGCAATTTCTCTATTTTTTTCAACTCGGCCCGGGCATCACCTCTATACTGTTTCTTATACATCTGTGTTTCATGTAAAACCAAACAATATAACTAAAATAATTAATTGACTATTAACCGATCGGTTGATTTAGTTTTAAATACTACTCCCTCCGTCCCGCACTACTTGCACTTATTTCCTTTCTGGGCGTCCCAAGTTATTTGCACTCTTTCCATTTTTAGTAACAATTTATACCTACAGCCGTAATTGTTGACTTTGTCTATCACTCATTCCTTAATCTCCGTGCCCAAAATGAAAGGTGCGAGTAGTGCGGAACGGAGGGAGTACTATGTTATTGTCACCTGCATTTACAGCGTTACGTCAGGCAATATTCGCGTTTCTTGCTAAACCAACAATTAGATTTGCGATGACAAAATTTTGATTACTTAATTAATTATAATTAAGTAGTATATATAATAATTAATTATTTAATGCATGGTAGATTAATCTAAATTAATAAGCATAGCTTGATTATCTTGAGCTAGATGAATCTTTTATTTCAATTTCAGTAATTTTCTTTTTAATTGTTAGGCTTCCGAACCTCATATAAAGACCGATAAGAACTGTTTTCTCACTTTGATTTTGATAATATTATTCCTTCCCGAGAAACTTTAAATTCGTTCAGTTTTATCATTCTTGAATCGCATTTGCATTAGTCTTGCTTTTTTTTTGTTATTTTTCTTATATTCTCAAAGAATTAGCAACACTGGAGAGAGAGGCTATATTATTTTAAATTGAGGATAATGGAATTTTAAAAAATTAAACATTCTTACAGTATAAAAGCTTGAAAACTGGAGTAGTATATTTTGAAACCCTACACATCTTAAAAAACATATGATTTCTTGTCTTCTATTTGGAGGTATAGTTGACATTCTTCTCGTTTTAGACTGGAATCATTCATTGAAATTATGTATAAATATTTCATGGATGTCGACATTCAACCAAGATGCCAAGTGCAAAATATTATTTAATTAATTATTTAAAATTCTAGAGCAGTATATTATTGTAATGATTGACGTGAGAATGCATGAAGCAACATTTCTTTTATCCACAGAGTGCATAGTTTACGGTCTTGTATCTATTAATTAATTGAATTAAAGCATGGTCTTAAGTAATTATACAGTTCTTCTTTTGACTTGTTATTAGTACTATTTTGCCTATGAATTAATGTGGCATGTTAGGAAGAGTTACTCCTGCTTGGTCAAGGTTAGTTTAAATAAGATTAATTAATGTAGATTTCTAAAACCGAGGCCATTCAATAGTATAATTGAATGTAGCACATTAGTTTTTATAGATTAACCAACTTTTTATTCATTTTTGGTCCCCTACCAAGGGTTTTATAGTCAATTACATGTAGCAAAAACTCAAGTTATAACCATCACCGGCCTACTATTTAAGTAAATAAGTATTTAAACAACTCAAAAAGGTTAATTGATCTCATAATTAATGGTTTTTTTGAAAAACAAACCCTACTAATATGTTAGGATCTTGTAAATGCTAATCTAAATAAGTTACTATTTGCATGGATTATGTATGTTTGTTGACTATGTAGTAGCATGGGTATATAACACGTCATGTACGTAGATCCATAAAAAACTTAGATTTATAAATATGTACACACTTATATATGTGAAATAATTTTCAAAGTATATATGATAGGGTGCCATTTTTGACTTGAGGTATAGTAAAAAAATAAAAATAATATCTAGTAAAGGTAGTATAGATCGTCATAAATGGATGGAGAATTTGCCTCCAGAATTACTGTACTCTTAATGAACAAATGTTTTGTTCCATCACCAATAAATGTTGAACGACTTTCAGAAAAAGAATCAATGAAAAATTATATTTCAGAAAATAAAATCAAATTAAAGTGCCATTATTGAAGAAATAAATATATAATTTATACCAAAAAGTAGTACATAGTACACACACATATTACAGGCCAGACGTTTCATTAATTACGCTAATTGTTTTTATAGTTACAAATTACAACTGTATGTATATAGTCATGACAAATAAATAAATCACTTCTTTAGAGTTGGAAAAGTATAATATTACATGACTAAAATATGTGATTTGTATTTGAGTTATATCTGCGTGTTCTACTTAAGTGCAACTAATAGTTTTGTTTAAGAACGAATTAATAGTTAATTTTGCCTTTGAAATCAGTCGACAAATACTAAAATTCACGAGATTTTCCTCGTATTTTAATTTATTTGTTTGCACCCGAAAAAAAAAATCAAAAATCTAACAATGCCATTGACTATATTCGATATTCAATGTTTTATTAGTTTTATTCATCAAAATAAATTATACTATCATCCATACTGATGATAGTTTCAAACGGAGTTAATTAAAGATATATATATAGATTCCATACCGATCAATTCAATTACTGCATTTTGAAGTTAATATCAGAACCCAATAACTCATAACAACAATAATAGTAATTTACCATTTCATAATGTGTATACAAAAACCCCTACAAAAAAAACCTACTATCTTTTAAGGACACAAAAATTGAGACGCAATTACTAGTGTTCGAATTTTTTTTAAAAATAATCATAATTTAGGATGCAAAAAAAAAAACATCTCTAAGTTGAGGGCAAATTACCTTAATCTTTTATTTTTAGGACACTTCTATTTGTGTCCCCTAATTTTAATTGAACACTAATAATAAGAACAGTTTATAAAACATTGGTGGTATAATAAAATGCATAAATTAGTGTCTTTAATAACATTAAAAAATGTTTTTAACTATTCTTTTGTCGTAGTGAACTGGACATGAAATTTTTTCTTTGGTTATAATGAAATTATGAAAGATCGGTCATAAATTGTAATTAAACAAACAATATGTTGTCAGTGATCAGTAACATATAATATTGAAAAATAGAAGGGCTGGATATTAAAATTTTAAAGGTTGGTCTGTGCTAGCTGTGTGGAAATTAAATAATTTTCTTTGACCCTTGTTCCATGCACATCTGCATGTAACACATTCAAATATTCCATCCATTATTCCATCAAATATTCACTGGATTACCTCTATGATTGTCGTAATATATATTAGTGGAAATCGAAGCAATTAAATATTCATACAAGTTTAGAATTACAATCTTTTGACTAATATATATGAGCGTTGAACTTATTTTGAATTTCTGACTACCAACAGTTCAAATTATTGTCATCCTTTTTGGACAAAGTTAAATACTACAAGTGTTTATTCAAATCAATATTATTCAAAGGTTGATAATATTAGCATGAAAAATTTATTTAGAAAACATTGAGCTCACTTTTTATTTCCTATAGAACACGATCCTAAACTTTGTAGATTCTAGATATGTAACGTATACGCTAAATATTAGACTATATTGTTAAATTTATCTCATGCTATGGGCTTTGACCAATTGGTATTCATACTATGAGAAACTATGAAAATCTTTATATTTGGGCTGATTTTTCATATACTACTTGAAAGCTGCGTATAATCGTCACCAACTTTTAATGTGAATTAGAAGAAGTATATAATTAATTATTTAGCTCCCATAAAAGGTTTGGCGCAATTCATTTGTTGGACACAGTATCACACTCTACTTTAATTTTAACCATAAATATATATTTTTTTTTATTTAAAAAAAAAACACATCCTTTTTTTACATGATGGGATTCTAGGCATCCTTATCCATTAAAAATCACATATATCAACTATTCTATTAAAATCGATGGACCAATGAGGCATATTTGTCATGGACTGAGAGTCTGAGAGAAAGCAACATTAACAAGAATTACTTTTAGTCTATATTAAGAATGAATTATAATGAAAGTTACACTCCATTTTTCTTCTAAAAAGACGCATCGATCGATGTCATCATTAATATCAGAAAAAAAGGATTGAAAATAATCTTTTATTATAAAAAGACCTTATAACGAGTCCGACAATACAATGCATTTGTCAGATTTATATATAATGAATGTTTTGGAAGAATATTATACTCCTTAATAAGGATAACATTATATATATAGATGGAAAAAATGTAATTGCAACATTTATATGCACTTATCGTTCAAACTGTAAATGTAATTGCAACATTTATTGAAAAAATGTAATTTAATAATAAAACGACGACATCATGCTGGAATATTTTTTCTATATTTTATTCTTTTAGTTGATTGAGAGTCGACACGACAGTGATGTAGTATTGATTTTCAACATCCCTTTGCAATTTTCTTGTTTTCTTTTAAAATACAATTCCAAACTAACACTATATGTATAGCTGATCATTTTTGAAATCTAAGGACGTACACATTTCTTGTTTGATGAGAAAATTGACCTTTGAAATTTTCAATTATTCTTGAGTTAGACCAATCCATTTCAATCAATATTAAACCGGTTTTAAAATGTTGAGTAAATACATACACAAGAGTAATGTTATAGCAGTTCCTAGCTTGTTTTTATCATTGTGGCAATTAAACCGGCCAGTTTAAATAACTAATAAAAGACATTATTAGATTTTATATATGTGTATTTTCTATGTATATATTCAAATAGTATAATTTTTTTGGGTAACAGATAATATACTAGCTATTTAACAAAGTCTAATATACTACTACTAAATATTCAAAAATAAGTAGGGAATAATATACTACTATTATAATAACGAAATTAAGATCATACTAATGTCGAGTAAAAATGTATGCTTATATTAGCACATAAATATAGAGGCCCAATTCAACTTGCATCTAATAATATCCAATCAATAGATGCTGAATCCCAAGTAGTCGACCCAAAAGCCCAAAGTTCATATTGGATTTAGATTTAGAATGAGATTTTTTTTGTACTGAGTGTGCACTAAAAAAGAAGGGTTGCACAGGTTCGATCTCTGCTTACGTGAATGGAGCAAATTATTTGGCCAATTGCCTACCATTTAGTGCACTGATCATTGGGACGATGGTTAGTCCTCTAACTGTCGGCAGAAAGGGTACTTTAGAAAGAAAAAAAGAAGGGTTGCGAGTTTCTATTAATACAAAAACAAACATCAGTTTGAAAATTTAAATCAACAAATCTCATGATATAATTTCTAAAAGTAATTCAATTATAAATACAGAGTTGTCTAATCGGGTCGGGCAACATTAATTGTAAGTATCCTCATATATGCATCGGGTATCTGATACTCCCTCCGTCCACGAAAAATAGACCACATTTGTCATTTTTGGTTGTCCACGAAAAATAGACCATGTTTAAAAAAGGAAAGTTTGCAACAACTCTTCTCCTACTTTTTTCTCTTCTCTCTAACAAATAATATGGATCTCATATTCCACTAACACTACTTCTCTCTTACTTTGCCAATTCCACATTAAAACTCATGTCATTCACAATGTGTCCTATTTTTCGTGGACGGAGGGAGTATATTAGGGCATTCGCAATACTCAATTTTCCTATAAAATTTTGATATGTTATCCCGATCTCTTCTTACACGGAGGAGCTAATCCTAGGTCTCGCTAGAAACTCATGAGGCTAAACACGATCGTTGGTCTCCATTACCTCTCATCATTTTCGAAGTTGAAGTCATATTTGTTGATGTTTTTTTTTTCTGATGATTCTCTTTGTACTCATCCTTTAAATCCTTCTACCACACAGGAATTTTAACCGCAAGCAAACCTAGTTGTTGATTCCCTCGCAGTTGTTGCCAACGGTTTCCTAGATACTCTCTCTATAGTCTATACCGAGTTATATTGGATGTGATTTTATTTTTGTGAACAAAAAGTAGGATTCTTTTATTTTTTTAAAATAAAACCTGTTGTCAAGTGGTATATTATTCATTCTTGTCTCTCCAATGTGGAGGAATTACACGCCTAAGTAGGCTAGGAAGATTGTACATATGGTAAGATTATACATGATTTACCCTAGCAGTAAATTAGGGAATAATTAATGTGATTGATCCTGTGATCTCCCCATATTTTCTGTGATATCTTCTAACACTCCCCCTCAAGTTAAGTAATGGGACTTCCCATTTTTAACTTGCACAATACTTCATCAAAACTTCTTGCATCCACGGCCTTTGTGAGGATATCCGCCAATTGGTCCTTGGAGCGAACAAAAGGAAGCTCTATCACCCTTGACTCTATGTTTTCCTTGATGAAGTGTCGATCTACCTCCACATGCTTTGTTCGATCATGTTGTACCGGATTTTCAGATATACTAATCGCAGCTTTATTGTCACAGAAGAGTTTGCACGGTTTCTTTGACATCAGGCCAAGTTCTGTCAACAACTTCTTTAGCCATAAGATCTCCGTTAGTCCACTCTTGATCCCACGAAATTCTGCTTCTGCGCTCGATAGAGCTACCACCTTTTGTTTCTTACTTCGCCAAGTCACCAGATTACCCCCAACGAAAGTAAAATATCCTGCCGTTGATTTTCGATCATTTGGATTCCCTGCCCAATCTGCATCTGTGAACCCATGCACTTCTAAATTCCCTTGGTTCTCGAATAAGATCCCGTGCCCTGGGGTTCCCTTCAAATAGCGCACAATCCTCAACGCTGCTTCCCAGTGATCAACTTGGGGCTTATGCATGAACTGACTTACCACTCCTACAGCATATGCAATATCGGGTCTAGTGTGAGAAAGATAGATAAGTTTACCCACTAGTCGTTGATATCTCGTCTGGTGAGTCAGCTCGGCACCTTCAGTCAGTCGGAGACCATGATTCTGCATCATTGGAGTTTCTGCAGGCTTGCAGTCCAGCATTCCTATTTCAGCCAGGAGATCCAGCACATACTTTCGTTGGCTTATGAATATTCCCTTCTTGGATCGCATCACCTCAATACCCAGAAAATACTTCAACAGGCCCAAATCCTTCATCTCGAATTAGGCAAACAGATTCTTCCTCAACTCCTTGATTTCTTCCTCATCATCCCCCGTGAGGATCATATCGTCCACATATATAATCAAACACGTGATCTTCCCTTCTTTCTTCTTGATGAACAGAGTGTGATCTGAATTACTCTGTTTGTATCCATATTTCTTCATCACTTCGGTAAACTTCCAAACCATGCCCTTGGTGATTGCTTCAAACCATACAGAGTCTTCTTGAGCTTACACACCTCTCCTGTCTTGAATTCCCCATCAAATCCTGGTGGGGCTTCCATATAGATGGGTCGAGTCAGCTCTCCATGCAAAAATGCATTAGTTACATCGAACTGGTGCAGTGGCCAGTCTTTTGTTGCGGCGATAGAGAACAGTACACGGATAGTGTTCATCTTAGCCACTGGTGAGAAAGTCTCTGCATAATCAACTCCATAAGTTTGGGTATAACCTTTTGCTACTAACCTTGCTTTATAGCGATCGATCGATCCATCTGGTTTCCTCTTGATTGTAAACACCCAACGGCATCCCACTGGCCTAGATCCTTCTGGTCTCATACACACTTCCCATGTCTTGCTCTTCATTAGCGCCCTCATCTCCACAAGCATCGTCTCTCTCCAATGTGGGATTTTCATTGCTTCTTCTGCCGTTCTAGGAAGCTCTTCCTCCTCATATAGGGCTGCCATGAAGGCCCTTGCCATTTCTGTCAGATTTGCTGTCGCCAAGTTCGAAACCGAATATCTGCTTTTCTTCGAGATTCGCTCTGGGCTATATCGTTTAGGTGGAACTCCCCGTGTGCTTCGATCTGGTAGTATATACTGTCCAGTGTCCCCATCAATTGTGGCACTCTCCATTGTGTCTGCGTCAGAGTTGTTAGGAAGGTTTGTACTATTGATCTCGGTTTCAGTAATTACCTCGGATATCACTGGAAGAGGATTGGCAGACGTAGGCGATTGAGGAGGCTCTACAATTGACGAGACAGGCTCGGCGGCAGTACTAACTGTCTCTGTTAGTTCCACAGCAGATTCACTTGGTGATGACACAAACCAACTTAGGGGTCCACTTGTCCTATTAATAGTACTACTCTCCCCCTGACCACGAAGATTGGTGTAGTAGTACTCACATTCCAAGAAGTTGCAATTCATGGTGGTTATTACCTTTCTAGATGATGGATCAAAACACCTATATCCCTTCTGATTTATCCCATACCCCAAAAAGACACATTTTATGGCACAGGCGGAAAATTTCGTTCTCTCGTGTTTGGGAACGTGAACATACACCGAACATCCAAATATTTTAAGGGGTAGGGTAAGGGGTGCAGGTACATCAGCTAGTGAGGATAAAACTTGCAACGGAGTTTTCATTTTTAAAATTTTAGTAGGGAGACGGTTCACCAAATAAACAGATGTAGCAACTGCCTCAGGCCATAAAAATTTTGGAACATTAGAATCAAAAAATAAAGCACGAGTGATTTCCATAATGATCCTATTTTTCCTTTCGGCTACTCCGTTTTGTTCAGGGGTATATGGGCATGAGGTTTGGTGAACTAACCCTTTATCCATGAAAAAATCTGACATCTCTCGATTGACAAACTCTCTCCCATTATCTGATCTAAGGATTTTAATAGTCATCTGAAATTGAGTCTGAATCAGTTTGTAAAACATGACAAATTTTTCATAAACTTCAGATTTGTGTTTTAAGAAATATACCCACGTCATTCTTGAACAATCATCCACAAATAATAAAAAATATCTAAAACCATGATCACCAATGACAGGCGCAGGGCCCCAAACATCCGCATGCACTAGTGAAAAAAGGTTCTTAACACGAGTTTCAGAAGACTTAAACGATTGTCTGTGGCTTTTCGCCAAAACACAAGACTCACAATCAAAATCTTTGATATGGGAAAACTTTGGAAAAAGCAGTTTAAAATAACCAAGAGATGGATGACCTAGACGTCTGTGCCACAACCAAGCGTCTCGAGTCGCGGATCCGTGAGCCAGCATTGCGGCACTGCCTTGGTGAGCCATCTCATCAACATAGTAGAGGCCTTGACGCTCAGTGCCACGCCCAATTATCCTCTTCGTCCTGATATCCTGTAATACACAGAAATTGGGATGCATCAGTAGTGTACAATTTAACTCCTTCGTCACGTGGCTAATAGACATCAATTTATGTGACAATTTGGGAACATAGAGACAGTTTGACAATTTAAGTGTTGGCGAGATCTCGATTGTCCCACTCCCCTCCACAGAAGTAAATTCCCCATCCGCAGTTTGTATCTGACTTTTCATATTACCACAAAAATTTACAAAATCCCCTCTATCATGTGTCATAGTATCGGTTGCCCCACAGTCAAAAATCCATTTATCCTTTTTCCTAGACTTACGTTGTACAGTGCATGCAATAGGCAATTCATGCAATATATCAAAACTATTGGAGCTAATAGGTAAGTCATCACATAGTATATGGTCCTGTTTCGAATTTTTAAAAGCTGGGGGAGCAGGTTGCAAAGTGTGGGGTAATTTCTGTAATTTCCGGAAAGAGTGGGGTATGCTCTGTAATTTTTGAAACTTAATGGGCTTAAAGCAATTAGTTGGGCAAGGGTTATGAAACCCTAGCCCATTACCTCCTTCGACCATACCGCCGCTCTCCGTTCCTCCTCCTCCGGTCCGGCCGGCGAACGCCGCCTGCCCTACTTCTTCTCCTCGCTTGCCGCCGCCGTCGCGTAGAGCTCCTCCCTCCGCGACTCGTCCACGGGCGACGGGTTCAGCCCCGCCAACTTCCTCCATTCCAATGGCTAATTTCGCCTTCCCCTTCTGGCTCTCATCCCACCATTCCGGAAAACCGATTAATTTGAAGCAGGTTTCCCGGGTATGTTTGTTCATCCCACAGTTTGAGCACCATAGTTTTGACTTGTCGGGTTTGGATGCTCCGCGGCGGTTGTTGGTGGCAGCAAGGTTCTGGCCGGGACGGGGAGGGTGTTGTTGAGGAGGAAATCGGGTGTTTCGGGCTCCAAATCCGAGTCCCACTCCCGTCGTGGCGCTGGCTGGGTCTGGGTCTGAGTTTGTCGCCGGCATGATTTTCAGCCGTGTGGCTTCCCTCTTTATCCATCCATACGCTACGTCTACCGGTGGCGCAGGACTCTCCTTGAGGATGTCCCTCCTTGTTCCTTCAAATTGCGGGTTCAGTCCCGCCAAGAATTTGTATAGCCTTCGGGTATTGATAATATTCCGGTACTCACCGATTCCTTTGTCGCAGCAGGTGATGGTTTTGGTTTGGCATCGATCAATTTCGATCCAAACCCCGTGCAGGGTCCTCCAATACGTTTCCAGATCCATGTCCCCCTGGACGATCCGGCTTGCCTTGTCCTCCAGATCGTATAGCATATACGAATCTGATGTGCTTTGGTATGTCACAGCCAAACTTTCCCAAATCGCCTTCGCACTTTGATGATGTGCGAAATCGGCGACGATCTCGATCTCCATGTTGTCCACGATCCAGGAGAAGACCACTAAATCGGTCTCCTCCCATTCCAGATACTCCTTATCGGTTGGTTTTGGGGGTTCCGGCACTCCGGTGATGTGCCTTAACGCCCTTCTGCTTCCAATGGCGACTCGCATCAGCCGAGCCCATAGTGGATAATTCCGTCCATTTAGCTTAAACGCTACTGTAACGTTTTTGCTTGCTTTGAGTTTGAGTTCGCCAGGTTTAACATCGTCTCCTTCTGCCATTTCAGGTTCTTGGTGGTGTCCTCTGCCTTCTGGCCGAGAAACGGTATATTGGCTGTGATGAATCTATATTCTGAGCCTCTTCTGCTCTGATACCATGTTGTCAAGTGGTATATTATTCATTCTTGTCTCTCCAATGTGGAGGAATTACACGCCCAAGTAGGCTAGGAAGATTGTACATATGGTAAGATTATACATGATTTACCCTAGCAGTAAATTAGGGAATAATTAATGTGATTGATCCTGTGATCTCCCCATATTTTCTGTGATATCTTCTAACAAAACCAACTAATAATATAAATGTGATTTTTAAATTAAGTGTCACATCATTAATTATGCTATACATATGACATCATCGATATTTATTATTCTTAATTATGTTGAATTTGCATTTTTACAGTAAAAATCATAAACAACAATATCAATAATAGTAGTATTTATTTTATGCAACAATTTATGTAGAAATATAAATTGCCGGCACGCATAAAAATGTTGCGGGAGAGAGAGACTTACTGATTCATGGATTGCAAAAGCGCGTGCTTTTATTTCGGATGGTGGGGCCCGCACAACCACCCGTTCAAAAACACCCGCGAAATCGTTTGCCGGCGTTAACCGTTTCATTTCATCAGACTTCTCCTCTACTTCTTCTACCCTTCCATGTCTAAGAATAATTGCAAATTTAATCAACGTAATTAATTTTAATCTTAAGAGATGTAGCAATACATTCAACAAAAATTCGACCGGTGGTGATGGGACTAACTTCTTTTTTTAGAGTGAGAAAACAAGAGAGAGAATCTCTTCTTCATTTCCCCCTCTTTCTGAAAGATGGTCGAGGAGCGTTTTCACCTCTAAGATCATCCAGGAAAGGGCATTCTTCTGTGTGTTGTATCCAAATTTCCCCAATTTTCAATCCATATCGATATTTTCCCAACACCTCACAATTTCATAATTTTTGAAATCGTCAATTGCCACAGAATCTCGAAAAGAGGGTGGATTTCATTCTTCTCTCTCATTGTCTGGTCAGTTTGATTCTGTTATCACATTACGTTTCCTGACCATTTTGCTTTTCCTATGGTTGCTTGATTTTAGGGTATTGGATAAGTATGTTTCCTGAGATTCGTTGCGTGTTTGGATGGCAATGTTATTGATTGGGGGAATTTCTTCTTGTTGAAGGTCGAATCTAAAAATAGTTCATTGAGCCTGATGATGCAGTTATAGCAAGAGTAGGAGCTGATGCAGGATGACAGACCCGAATTTTGTTAAATAGAGTGAATAATGCTGATATAGATTGGTGTACTTGGCATGTAGTTTTGGCCTTAGTAGTGAGATTGTGAACCTAGTTTTCTCGGTTTAGTGTTTTTTTTTCCGAGTAATACGACATTGCTCGGAGGATTATCCGCACTATAAAGCTGGAGAGTATATTTATCAACTTGTGTAGAGCCCTGGCTGTTGGTTCTGCAAGCAATGGCTGGTAGATGGACTACTTGTGGGATGCAGTTCTTTTGTTCCGCGCTTTTGGTTATTGCGTTGGAAATTCATGGTTGTTTATCTCTCAATTCTGAAGGTGATTGGATGTATAACTATCAAGTGAAGTATTGTCTAGTGCATACTGCAATGTTAGTTTTCACAAAAAATGGGAATATGCAGGGTTGGCATTGTTTCATTTCAGAGCGAAGTTGGACTTCGACCCTTTTGGTGCTTTAGCAAATTGGAATCCTGATGACTGTGATCCGTGCATGTGGTCAGGGATTGAGTGTGTGGATGGTAATGTGGTCTTGCTGTAAGTCCTGTTATACGATCTCCATCTTCATTTACAAGTGCAGCAATTCTTCTATTGTTTTGAAATCTCAAGCAACTTTCTACTTATCTATTGCTGTATAATGAACTTGTGTGTTTCCTAATTCATGAACATATGCTTTGTGCAGAGATCTCAATGGACATGATTTGGAGGGAGTGTTGGCGCCAGAGCTTGGAAATTTAAATCATTTAAGATTTCTGTGAGTATCAACTCCTCCTTCCTTACTGAAATCACTTTCCTTCTTTAGTGATAATACTTTTCGCACCTTTGAAATGTTGTTGTTTGCCCCTACTATCATATTGGCTGTTTGCTGAAAATGAGAGTCTCATTTACAACAGCTTTTCGCCAAGCAGATCTTGCATTAGAACACCATAGATCCCTAGATTATGATCTTCTGGTAAGACTACAGATAGTCTGGTGGATATTCTTAGAAATAGGTGTATTCTCTTCATACCTGCTCCTTGTTAGCAGTGAGCACAGAGATATATGTTTGCAATTGTAGATTTGAACATCAAATGAACGGACCTTATTTCTACGCCAAACACAAAAACATCTTACTGGGAAAAGAATCGACCAGACTAATCTAATTTTGTCTTCTCTCACCCCTTATCTTGAATATGCATATAACATGGAATTTCATTTGGTTTTCATGATGCCTTTTGAATAGTATTGATATTCTCGGTTAATATATTTTGGTTGTACCACAAGTGACCTGTCCAAGAACCACCTGTCTGCCAACATTCCTCGAGGGTTTGGACAGCTTACATCGCTGGAAGTATTGGACCTGAGAGATAATAACTTGAGCGGACCACTTCCTGCAGAACTAGGCAAGCTGCGTTCCCTAAAACGCTTGTAAGTAAACACTTCTGATGTAATAATATCTTTCGGGATGCTGAATGCATTATTCTTTTTGCTCAGCTGATATTTGAGTGTCGTCCTAGGTTGCTCTGCAATAATAGATTCGAAGGAAGTATGCCTGTGGAGATTGAGAAGCTTAGTTTGCTAACTGATTTGCAGTTGGATTGCATCTTTACAACTTCTGATGCTTCTGGAATTGGCTGCACAAATAGAAAATTTGGGCACTGGTAAAGTATTTCTATCTGCTCTCCAACATATGCCATTGCTAGATTCAGTTCGGATCTCGTCACCTAATATTACATGTTTTAAACATGGCTATACAACATCTGCTTCACACTTTCAGCATTTAACCTCGTTTAATAGAAAAATACCTGAATTTAATACACTCACATGTACATTTTCTTTCTAAATTAGTAACTTCGAACACCTAGTCCTTCGATACAATGACTTTCTTGAGCAATGCTTTTGGTTGCTGCAGAATTTCTTTAGCTCATGGCTAGTTATGCTTCTCCCACTTATTATAGGCTATATTTGTCATAGTTATCTACTCGCTTCCTACCGTTCCACACATTTATGGTGTTCTTATGGTTGTATGATGCATGTATTGTGCAGCATATTGCAGAATTCTAAGCAACCCAAGAAATCAGATTCTGCCCGTACGCCTATGAAAAGGAGCGTACCTCATTACCTGAATCTGCTCCCGCAGTAAGCAGCCACAGTCATATCCATTGGTCCTATATGTCATCTTTTCTTAATTGCATCTTATCTGTGGAAACTTGTTGTCATGTTTGTGAAGGTTCAGCTTTGGCAGTGAATTACCCGAGACTCATGCTGATGATATCTACAACAATTTAACAGGTAACAATATCTTTATCTAGTAATATCTCGATCTGCTGGTGCATTTCTGATATGACTTTGAACATCCTCCTGCAATATCTAGATCCGCCAGAGCAACGCTTCATCCAGAACACATACGAGGAAGGGAATACGGTGCGCCGCATACTATTTGAACAGTCCACTAACCTTGTTGCCCTTCCTCCTGATATTACATCCCTAACCCCATTGGTGCCTGCGGCAACTCTTCCAAGCAGAAGTAGTGGGTCATTCCCTGCTGTTCCAAAAGTATCTCCTCCCATACCCTCACCTCCTCTAGGTCAAGAGGATAAGCCTCCTGACACAACTTCTGGACATTCGGGAAGATCACTCATATTTATAATTGGGATTTCAGCTGCAATCTTCTTTCTCATTCTTTTGGCAATTATGTTTATCGTCTCCAGAAGCAAGGCAGCTAAAACAATTGTTCCTTGGAAGACTGGACTGAGTGGGCAGTTGCAGAAAGCTTTTGTTACAGGTGAGCTCTAAAGCGATCTATCAACTTTCACCATTATGGTTTTATGATAGCGTGTGTAATGTTCTATTTTCCCACGTTGTAATGGACGTTCTTCGTCTTCAGGGGTCCCTAAATTGAACAGACCTGAGCTAGAAACTGCTTGTGAGGATTTCAGCAACATTATCACCACAATCGATGGTGTGTCCACTTTGTACAAGGGAACTTTATCCAGTGGAGTAGAGATATGTGTTGCTTCGACTGCTATTGCTTCCACGAGTGCATGGTCAAAACACGCAGAATTTGCTTTTAGGAAGAAGGTTAGATAGATGATATAGTCTTTGATGTTGGAAGGTTTCAAAATCTAAACATTTCAAATGCCACACTCTGCTTTCCCTTTCTCACAGATAGATAGTTTGTCGCGAGTGAATCACAAGAATTTCGTGAATCTTCTCGGCTACTGTGAAGAAAATAAACCTTTCACAAGGATGATGGTGTTTGAGTATGCTCCAAATGGCACTCTCTTTGAACATCTGCATGGTAAATGTTGCTATCAATAAAAGTTGGTGAAAAAAAAAACTTTGCTAATTTGAGCATTTTCTGTGTCTTCAGTTGAAGAATACGAGCACCTTGACTGGGAAGCACGGATGCGGATAATAATGGGAACTGCATATTGCCTTCTATACATGCACGAACTCAATCCGCCACTAGCAGTCAGCAACTTGAATTCCAACGAGATTCTTCTCACCGATGATTATGCTGCCAAAGTAAAGTTCTTCTTTGTCTTCTTCTTCTTCTCAATAATTGCTCATTAGCTACGAATCTACGATAATCTTTACACTAATCGAGTCTTGCTTGTGCAGATCTCTGATGTAGCTTTCTGGGAAGAACTCATAACCAAGTCCAAAAAAGCTCCTGCTGCAGAAAATGAGTCGGAGCATTCCTTACTGCCTCCACTTGCTGATGTCGATACAAACGTTTATTCTTTTGGAATACTTCTGCTAGAGATCATCTCTGGAAGGCTTCCTTACTCGAAGGAGAATGGAGATCTTCTAAACTGGGTATACATTTAGGCACCACTCCATCAATGCATGTTTGAAACAGGAGTATAATGTATTATGATGATGCTATTTTCATCAACTGTGATTATCAGGCTTCTCAGCACTTGAATGAACAGAGCATCAAGAACTTGGTTGATCCAGCTTTGGAGTCTGTAAAAGACAAGGAGCTTGAAGTTCTGTGTGAGGTGATACAGATGTGCACTCAACAAGAAGCGAGGACAAGACCTACGATGAAGGAAGCCATTCAAATATTAAGACAGGTGCTTGAAATCTCGCCCGAAGCAGCATATCCGAGACTCTCTCCCCTTTGGTGGGCTGAACTTGAGATCTTATCACAAGAGGCAGCTTGAATTTTCATGCAATATCAGCGAAAAAAAAGGCGCTTTGTAAGTACTTTCTCATACTATTATTTTATGTGTACAATGCCATTCCTATAAAGTTGTTTGCTTCATTTCTCAAATATTGGTGTATAGTAGTTGAGTGGATTGTGTTGTGAGTTGTGACAGATGTTTTTGTTGAAATCAAATGTTGAAGAGTGAGGCACATGAATGTATACATAGATTAATTCACGTTGTTTGGCATTGGTTTTTTGAAGCTTTTGCACACACTATTTAACATACTTATTTCAAGGTAATTAGTAAACTCCTTTAACCCTTAGATCTATGATTATTTTCACTAGTGATTCTGTTTAGAATCTAGATCTTATTTTAGCATATCAATTTCTTTTCTTTTTTTGGTTTGGAGTTTGTGCTTCACATATATTTCCGTTTTGGATTTCTGCTACCTGCGAGGCTAGTGAGGGGAGTTTTGCTCTTCGCCGGCCGCATAATAGTTTTTCATTTATGTGTGGTCGTAGACTGAGACTCACAACCTATTAGTTAGAGAAGAAATGTCTCCCGATATACATATATATTTTGTTATATTTTTACTAGCATTCATATCATATTTGTGAGGAGGGAATATAAGATTTGTATTTGTCCGCTTAAGAAATGATTAATTTCATAACTTTTATAAATCTTAATATTCCTACAATATATAGACTAAAGCACATTTAGAAGACACACTAGGATAACACTCATTTTATTCAACAAGATAGTAGTGATATAAAATACTATAATGTAATATTGAAAACGAAGTTTATACAATGTAATCATACATTGTCATATTACTAAATTTTGGAAAAAAGAACTGAATACGAGAGATAAGATTAGACATAAACTTTAATCACAAATAAGTGTAGCAACTGAACTATACATAATGAGATTGTTTGGTTAGATAAATTTTTACTTATCCCAAATCATGCTCTAATATTATCTTGTCTAATGATTCGAACACGATCGAACAAATTAATTAAGGAGGGGCGATAAAAAAAAAAAAAGAAATGTCAAAACAAAGCTTCGTTCAATAAAATGAGGTATAATCGCGCTGGCATTGGAGACGAGTTTGCTGGATTTACTAAACGCGATTAAGGTACGTATTATTAGAGGAAAGCAACAATAAATAATCACCTGAAACTTAGAAGCATTGCATTGGTAGGTACCTCATACCCGAGATTGAGACAACCTACTAACACCGAACAATATTCCCCAGGTGGGTCCCGCTTCCCCTCATCCCGACACGTATACAGTGCCTCCCCACTCACCCACCACCGTGTGAAGGGGTAGACTCGTCTACATGCATGCCCACTGTAACACATAGTTGCATTGAATTCCATGCATGAAATCCTAGACGCACAACACGTTCACGTGATCAAAGCTATCAAAAGGCCACGCATTCCTCTACCTCATCGCAGCGTGGCCTCACCCTTCTCCCTCCATCTGGTCACTCTCCTCCCCTCACAACTCATCTATATTTCTCTCTCTACCTATATATATATATAGAGAGAGAGAGAAAATAAAGAGATGGTCCAGTTATGGATTCACAAGGTGAGGAAAATTTCTCCGAATTCTACGAGAGGTGGATAAGCCAGCTGGAGGGCCATCTTCGCCTCCTCCTGGTGGCGCCGCCGCAGCAGCAGCATTCGGGGGAGGCGGACTTCCGGCCCATTGTGAACAAGCTCACGGCCCACCACAAGGAGTATTATAGAATCAAATGGGCCTCGGCCCAGAACGACGCCCTCCCCTTCTTCGCTCCGGAGTGGCTCAGCCCGCTCGAGAACGCCTACCTCTGGGTCACCGGGTGGAAGCCCTCGCTGGCCTTCCGCCTGGTGGAGTCGCTCAAGGAGGCCCGCTCCGAGAGCGGCTCCAGCCTGGCCGGCCTTAGCGAGGACCAGGTCAATAGAAATCCATAGGGTTCCATCCTAAAATCAGTTGGTCTTCGATCTTTACATCAGATATTGTTCGTCTTTATGCAGGTGAGGGGGATAGAGGCGTTGCGGGTGAGGATAAAGGCGGAGGAGGAGAGAGTGGAGAGGGAGATGGAGCGGCAGCAGGTGGCGATGGCGGACCGGAAGATGGTGGAGGTGGCGCGGCTGGACGGGGAGGCGGCGGAGGTGGAGGTGGCGCTGAAGGGGCTGGTGGCGGGGATGGAGAAGGTGATGAAGATGGCCGACTGCGTGAGGCTGAAGACGATGAAGGGGGTTCTCGACGTGCTGTCTCCCATGCAGTGCGTGCAGTTCCTCGCGGCCACCTCCATGATGCAGATTCAGATGAGGAAATGGGGGAAGGTTACTAATAAATGTTGTAATTAATTAATACTACAAATCAGAAACACACTCATTTAGATGGAGAGGTGTTAGGTTACTAGTACACATTATGCATATATTGATAGAGTCTGATTAATGTGAAAGAATAGATCATGAAATACTACTCATGTTTCGGTTTATTCTCTTTTTAGTTTGGTGATGGTACTAGGGCAACATTTCTTATGTAAACGGTGTGATTTTGTATTAAATACTCCCTCCGTCCCAAGATAAGTGGGCACAAACTTTTCAGCACGAGATTTAAGGAAATGGACTTTTGTTTGTAAAGTGAAAAGTGAATAAACTAAGAGAGTTAGTTAATAAAGTAGAGAGAAAAAATAAGAGAGAATACCAAAAAAGGAAATGGCTCACTTATCTTGGGACGTCTCAAAAAGGAAAAAGGGATGTGAGTTGCTTATCTTGGGACGGGGGAGTACTTTATTAATTAATCTTGGTTAAGTTTTTTTCTCTCCAAAATAACGTACGAGTACTAATGTACCATTCCTCTATGATAATTGCGAGTGTCCGTATTTCGTTCCTCCGTGATGGAACGGTGGCGGGACGTGTTGCAGCGTCTCGTCCCGTCACCATCCCGCCGGATCGCCCGTCCCTCCGAGACCCGTAGCGAGACGGGGAGCGCGTGGCGAGCTCCCAGGCCATGCGTGACGCACACTCGCGTGCCCGCGAGTGAGATTCGTCACGCTGAAGCAATAAATCATTTTTTAAAAAATTTGAATTAAAAAAAATTAAAAAATTGGCAAACGGTAATATTACCGTTTTATAGCCGTTTTGCTTTTTTTATTTTTTATTCTATAAATACTCCTAATTCATCCTCATTTCACACACAACTACACATCTATTCTTCCTAAATCATCTTCATTTCCTCTCCAATTTTCATCTCAAACCATCTCTCTTTTATTCTTCCCCCAAATTTAATCGATCTCATGGATCCGTATGAGCAAATGCGTCGAATAATGGAAGAATCACTTGAAGAAGATCGACGCCGGGAGGCAGAGGAAGCCGCGCCGCCCCAAAGACGCTCCCGGACTTACATCCATCGTAACCGGGAGGAAGCCGCCGCAAGGTTAGTCCGCGACTACTTCTGCGATAATCCGGTGTGGGGAGATACCTACTTCCGTCACCGTTTCCGCATGCGGCGACCGCTATTTCTCCACATCGCAAATACATTGGCGGCCCGGGAAGAGTTCTTCCAAGAAAGGTTCGACGCCGTCGGCCGTCCCAGCCACACGACGCTGCAGAAATGTACTGCAGCAATCCGTCAACTTGCGACTGGACAACGGCGGATGTGTTCGACGAATACCTCCACATTGGAGACAGCACTGGGAGAATGTGCTTCCTCCAATTCTGCAAAGGCGTCCGGGCAGCCTTCACCGATGAATTTCTCCGGAAGCCAAGCACGACAGATTGCCAGTTCTTGCTCCGCTTCACGAAGAAGTGCACGGATTCCCCGGGATGCTTGGCAGCGTCGATTGCATGCATTGGCAATGGAAGAATTGCCCGGTGGCGTAGAGGGGGTCGTACACGAGCGGCCACAAAGGCACCCACCCCACCGTTATACTCGAGGCCTTCGCCGACTACCGGCTATGGATCTGGCATGCGTACTTCGGGGTCCCCGGCTCGAACAACGATATAAACGTGCTCCACCAATCCGACCTCTTCGCCGAAGTTTTGGATGGTAAAGCGCCGGCCATATAAAATGGGGTACTATCTTGCCGACGGCATCTACCTGAAGTGGCCAACCTTCGTGAAGACGTGAACTAGGCCTGTGAACGCAAAGCAGACGCTTTTTGCGCAGAAGCAGGAGGCTGCTCGGAAGGATGTGGAGCGAGCGTTCGGTGTTCTCCAAGCGCGCTTCAACATTATCAAAGCCCCGGCTCGTACGTGGTTCATGGAGAGCATGGTCGACATCATGTATACGTGCATAATCTTGCACAACATGATTTTCCAAGACGAAGGACCCGAGGCGGGAAATTGGTTCGACCCTGAAGCCCCGGAAGCTCAACCGCAAGTAGTCCGGCTCGAAGTGGAGTGCATCTGTCTATACAAGAACGGTTGTCTATTCGGGCAAGGACATGACTCTACCGCCCACGCCCAACTCCAAGATGATCTAATGGAGCACATTTGGGCAAACTTTGGCGGAGGAAATTAAATTATGTATTTTTAATTTTTTTAGGATTTTTAATTATGTTTTTTAATTTTTTTCGAATTTTATGTTGTAATGTTATTTTATTTTTAATGAAGTGTGTTTTTTATTAATTGAATATGTTGGAAAAAAAATAAAAAAAAATGAAATTGAATGAATAGTAATTTAAGAGACGGTTAAAAGACGAATAAGTGACGGAGGGTTGCAGGTTCCGTCCCTTAGTTAAGAGATGGAGTAAAAAGTACAGTGGGGCTCATGAATAGTAATTTAAGGGACGGATAAGTGAGAACGTTGTGGATGGCCTTAAAATATGAGGAGTGTATGATTTTCTGGAAAAAAGGTCTTAATTTATATATTTATCTTCTTTATATATACGTCATTATAATGATCAGAAATTGGTACGTGTTACTTAGATACGACCTGCAGCAGCCGGTATGGCTTTTCGGAAACTTGTCAGCTCATATAATATGTTTGAATATTTCATAAAAAGGTAGTTTTGGAGTAATATGAAATTGATAAATAAAATTGAGAAAATATTATCGTACGTAGATTATTTGTGACAATTGTGATATTAAATAATTAGAAATTTATTGGGAAGAAGATGCAGCTTATTTTTGGTGAATATGGATGGATTAAAATGAAAAATATGATATGTGATTGTTAATAGAGAAAGATTAGTGGCATAACGTTTAGGCTTACAGCTATTCTAACAGTAATACTACCATTCAGCTCATTACAGAATATTGGGAGTACACATTAGAGAATGGTACTAGCGCTTATACAAATTGAAGAAATTGAATTCCTTTGTATAGTGACTTGAGCAACCCAGCATATATTCACTTTTCAAAGTTGGTGGGACTCCAATAATAAGTAACACAACTTCAGATACGGCCCCGCATACTATTTGGGCCTACTCGATTTATCAACCCGGCCCGAGCCCATCTATTTGATTAGTAGTACAAGTTCTATGCTCATCCAGAATCTACAAATAGTTTATTTGCTTTCTTTTAAATTGCCTAATTAATTAGAGCATCCCGTCCATGCTCTTTCTCTGACCCACTTATATTCATTTTTTACTTCCTGCTTTTCCCCAAAAGTACAACACCCACATTCATGCTCTTCAGCAATGACATGTTCAAAGGTCTCACCATTCTATTATTCAATTTAAATAAAAACATTTCCATAATATTAAAATGCATTAAAAATACCCAAAATACCATTACTAATTACTAAAAATTAAAAATTACATAATTAAAAATCTAAAAATTAAAAATTTCATAATTAAAGTCCTAAAAATTAAAAATTATATAATTAAATTTATAAAATTTAAAAAACCCACTAATCGTGGCCGAATATTTGGGCAAGAACACAACGGCGGACGGGGGGTGCAGTGCCGACGGCACGGACGTCGCCCTTCCCAACAAGCACCAATGTGGATGCTCTTAGGCCATCCACTATACCGTCCCTTAACTGTCCCTTAAAACACTATTTGCGGGACGCATTGTACTTTTTTACTCCATCCCTTAACTAAGGGACGGAACCTACAACTCTCCGTCCCTTTCATTTTTTATTATTTTTTCACCAAATTCAATTAATAAAAACACACTTCATTAAAAATAAAATAACATTACAACATAAAATTCGTAAAAAATTAAAAAATATATAATTAAAAATCCTAAAAAAATTTTAAAATACATAATTTAATTTCCTCCACCAAAGTTTGCCCAAATGTGCTCCATTAGATCATCTTGGAGTTGGGCGTGGGCGGTTGAGCTTCCGGGGGCTTCGGGGTCGAACCAATTTCCTGCCTCGGGTCCTTCGTCTTGGACAATCATGTTGTGCAAGATTATGCACGTATACATGATGTCGACCATGTTCTCCATGAACCACGAACGAGCCGGGGCTTTGATAATGTTGAAGCGCGCTTGGAGAACCCCGAACGCCCGCTCCACGTCCTTCCGAGCAGCCTCCTGCTTCTGCGCAAAAAGCGCCTACTTTGCGTTCACAGGCCTAGCGCACGTCTTCACGAAGGTTGGCCACTTCGGGTAGATACCGTCGGCAAGATAGACCCCATTCTATAAAGCCGGTTGTTAGCGGTGAAGTTGATGGCCGACGCTTTACCATCCAAAACTTCAGCGAAGAGGTCAGATTGCTGGAGCACGTTTATGTCGTTGTTCGAGCCGGGGACCCCGAAGTACGCATGCCAGATCCATAGCCAATAGTCGGCGACGACCTCGAGTATAACGGTGGGGTGTGTGCCTTTGTGGCCGCTCGTGTACGACCCCCTCTACGCCACCGGCAATTCTTCCATTGCCAGTGCATGCAGTCGAGCTGCCAAGCATCCCGGGGAAGCCATGCACTTGTTCGTGAAGGAGGAGCAGGAACTGGCAATCTGTCGTGCTTGGATTCTGGAGAAATTCGTCGGTGAAGGCTGCCCGGACGCCTTTGCAGAATTGGAGCAAGCACATTCTCCCAATGCTATCTCCAATGTGGAGTTATTCGTCGAACACATCCGCCATTTGTCCAGTCGTAAACTGACGGATTGCTACAGTACATTTCTGTAGTGTCGTGTGGCTGGGACGGCCGACGGCGTCGAACCTTTCTTGGAAGAACTCTTCCCGGCCCGCCAATGTATTTGCGACGTGGAGAAATAGCGGTCGCCGCATGCGGAAACGGCGACGGAAGTAGGTATCTCCCCACACCGGATTATCGCAGAAGTAGTCGCGGACTAACCTTGCGGCGACTTCCTCCCGGTTATGATGGATGTAAGTCCGGGAGCGTCTTTGGGGCGGGCCGGCTTCCTCCGCTTCCCGACGTCGATCTTCTTCAAGTGATTCTTCCATTATTTGACGCATTTGCTCATATGGATCCATGAGATCGATTAAATTTGGGGGAAGAATAAAAGAGAGATGATTTGAGATGAAAATTAGAGAGGAAATGAAGATGATTTGGGAAGAATAGATGTGTAGTTGTGTGTGAAATGAGGATGAATTATGAGTATTTATAGAGTAAAAAAATAAAAAAAAATTGGAAACGGCTATAAAAAACGATAACATTACCGTTTTCACAATTTATTTTTTTTTATTTCGAATTTTTTTTAAAAAAATGAATTATTGCGTCAGCGTGACGAATCCCACTCGCGGGCCGACGAGTGGGCGTCACGCATCGCCTGGGAGCTCGCCACGTCGGCTCGGCGCATGGCGAGACGTCACGCGATTGGTCACTGCGGGACGGGCTGGTGACAGGACGAGACGTTGCAACGCGTCCCGTCCCGGTTCCGTCACTGCGGAACGAAACACGGGCCACCTGCGTAACGCGTAGCGGGTGGCCTTAGGTTTACAGTATTTGCCTTGTTATATAAATAGACTTGCATCGAGCAGCGCTGTGCCGTCGGCAAGAGCACAGCGGCGGACGGGGGTGCCGTGCCCACGGCACGGACGCCGTCCTTCCCCACAAGCACCGATGCGGATGTTCTTAGGCTTACAATATTTGCCTTGTTATATAAATAGACTTTACTATGAAATCTATTGAATGCCCCTCCCAAAAAAAGGCTGGAAATATATATAGGGTAGAGCCGCTAATACTTTCTTCTTATAATACTTTAAAAATTATCAATGTTTTGAATTAATTATTGTGCAAAACACTTGATCATCAATTCATCATCGAATTGAATCATAAATCTAATTTATTGAGACCTCGATCCAAAATATAGAAACACGTTTCTAGCCCCTTCTTTATCCCTCGCTTGTTACAAACTAAATCGAAAAATAGATATATTAACTATAGAAAGAATACATGTATTTCTCATATATGGAGGCTATCGAGATAAATTTGTTACCACCTTTTTGTCCGTGATTAAATGTTACTCAGTGAGACTTGAAGAAAATGTATAGAATAACAAGGGTAAAAAGTTTGTGGAATATAATTTCTAAAATAATTTAATAAAATGAGATATTTAATGGTGAACATACTAAGATGATGTAGAAAGAAAATATTTTATTAGGAATTCAATTTAGAGTTAGAAGGTTGAAATGATACTTACTAAATAAAAGGTTACAACCTCAACGAGCCGCAAAAGAGGTTTGGAAAAGCAGCGCGGCGTGGTGAAAATGGCTTGTTGGGAGGGGGTCATCGGGCTAGGAAAGCGTGCATGTTGCCTACGTTGAGTTTCTCAGCCAATCTCATCTTCCGTGTCTTTGCACGCGTAGAGTTGGCCGACCCCACATGTAACTAAAAATTATATTCAAATTCAATCATCGAATTGATCCCACGTGCGATAGTTCCGTCCCAAAATTATTTCAGATTCGAGGACTTAAGAGCATCTCCAATAACCGGCGTCACCACCGCGACGCCAATTTTTCGCCGACGCCGGTTTGACGCCGAACCATTGGAACCGGCGTCGGCGAAATCGGCGTCAAAATCGGCGTCGCCATGCCGATTCCCGCGCTGACGCCGGTTCCGACGCCGATCCTCACGGGCGCCATTGTGCGTCCCGGATCGGCGCCAAACCGGCGTCGAATTTAATTTTTTTTTTATTTTTCGAAAACACTATATATACGCGCGTTGCACGGGGATCAGCACGGGTTCCCGGGAATGCTAGGCAGCATAGATTGTATGCATTGGGAATGGAAGAACTGTCCCGCTGCCTGGAAGGGGTTTTACACGACCGGCTACAAGGGAAAAAAATCCCACGATGATCCTCGAGGCCGTGGCTGATTACCGGTTGTGGATTTGGCATGCGTATTTTGGGATAGCTGGTTCGAACAACGACCTAAACGTCCTCAACTCGTCGCCCCTTTTCAACGAGCAGTGCCAGGGCGTCGGTCCGGCCATCAGTTTTGTCGCCAACGGCAACCAGCATGATATGGGCTACTACTTGGCGGATGGGATATACCCTAGGTGGCCCGTCTTTGTGAAGACGATCCGGTGCGCATCAGATCCGAAGAAGGCCTACTTTGCGACGCGGCAGGAGTCGGCGCGAAAGGACGTGGAGCGCGCATTTGGTGTGCTTCAAGCTCGATGGGCTGCAGTTAAGGGACCAACGCGTTTGTGGCATGTCGACTGCATTGCTGATATAATGTACGCCTGTATTATCATGCACAACATGATCGTCGAAGATGAAGGTGTACAACTGACTGATTGAGCCACCGACGATAATGAAGCAGGTCCAAGCCACGGCGTCACCACCGCCAACGTACGAGGTGGGGTACCGCACGATGAAGAAGCCCTCCTCCAAGCACATGCCGACATGCGTCAGACGGAAGCTCATATTCGACTGCAAAAGGATTTAGTTGAAGAGTTGTGGGCGCGGAGGATTGCAAGGCGTTAGTTTTTATGCAAATTTATGTAATTTTTTAAATGTATTTTTTTTAATTATTGTACTTTTTTTAAAAAAATTAATGTACTTTTTAAATTTTAATATTATTATTCGAATTTTCCGTATTTGTCTCGTAAATTAAATTCCGTATGTTGATACGAGTGTAAATTAAATTATATGATTGTTATTAGTGATGTGTATAGGTAGTGTGAAGGCTATGTGAGGGCTATTTGATGTCCAGTTTATGTGGCAAGCTGATGTGGCAGGAGAATTGTAGTGCTGATGATGTGGCAGTGTGAAGGCTATTTGAGGGCTATTTGACGTCCTAACCTATTGGAGATGCTCTAAACTAAGCTGAAATTGAGGAAGACAAAATCAAATTGAAATTGAAGAATACAAATGATTGAATCAAGAATAATAGTATAAATGTAGTTGGCTCTTTATAATTAGGTTGTTGATGTACCATATGATTAGATTTCAGATGCTGACATGCTGGTGACTAATTGAGTCAGTATAAATATGGATAATGTTTGGAATCAGCTTTTCTAATCATTATTTAAGGGAAGAAGAGAAGATAGATATGAATGGGCCTACTTATAATCTTCTCCACCAAGAAAGGCCCACTAACATTTCCTAGAACGACGAAGCCATCCACTCCACACACTATCCTATTTGGGGCTATTATTCATTTCTAGGTTTTCTCTCTGAATCTCGATCTCCAAGTAGTTGTTACCATCCTCCCGATCTTAATTATCCAGTGTTATCTGCAGCCAGAGTCAGTAAACTAGGTGAGTGATGATGATTGATAGTCATATTGCAGTTTTTTGGATAATTTTGATTGCATAGTTTCTCAGAAACAGTTATTGCATCCCATTTTTTTTTTATTTGCAAACGATTTGAGGTAATCTAATCGTCCCCTTGTCGATATAACTGATCGCAATCGTAAAATGTTGAGATCTGTTGTTCCAGTATTGTTATGATTGTTTTCTCTTTGTTAAGCCTATCTGTTTTATGTTTGCATTCATTTTTTTCTGTGCATTTTTCAGATATAATTCATATTGTTGATTGTAAATGGAGGATATTTCCATTTGCTGTACATCCGAAAATTCGAAAGCTATGTGTTACAGTAGTGCTTCTTCCGGATATGATGGTGATGATAGAGTAGACGAGCTAAGAACAAGCATACCGCTTCAGCTTACGATCAATAATGGGAAAAATAGTGTAGATAGCTATCACACCGAGGAGGACGAAGAAGATGACGAAGAAGATGAAGTTGATTTATCTGAAGAAGCATTATTGGCTCAAATGGGGTATGTAAAATCTGACCCATGCAGTGACAATGAGGAGGAAGAAGAGGAGGATATATTAGAAGATCGAATATTGGTGAAGAATGAAGCACGCAGACACGAACCAATAAACACACCAACAGCTGAACTGAATCTGGTTTCGGCCCTAAGAGGAAGTCGCGAGAAAGAAGGAAGGCCAGCAGAGGAATGCCGGGTTTCATGGGGGCCAGATGTGTACGATCCGCCCTGCACATCTGATGATCATTTTGCAGCGAGCAAGAACGATAGGCACAGGGTCGAGCAGAAGGGCAAGGGCACGTCCGGGAGGAACAGGCAAAAGGGAAGCGGAAGCGAAGGAGGCAGCAGCAGAAAGGCAGCTGGAGGGAGTAAGAGTAAGAAAAAGGCTGAGAAGAAACATAAGAAGCAGGGGCATAAGCACTCTGATCCTAGTTAGTTCTCTCACTTGTTAACTCTTTGTAAAATGAGGATCTTGATTTTCATCAGTAAATCACCTTGAAATGTCTTGTGTTTATCAAATACAAATCTTCAAAAAAATGACAATGAAGTATTATTTACAAGGAAAGTGGGTGTTGTTACATACAGAATTATTGAAGGATTACATCAAACAATTAAGCCGTGCAGTGCTTTCTTTCTCTAGAGGATTTTACATGGCCTACTTCATCTTCTGTGATGGAGCTTACATCTGATCTCCATCTAACTCTAGGATTAAACCAAGAAAACATAGCAAAATGCTACCTTTACCCTTGTGAGTCACTGTATTCACAGTCGGAATCTAAATCAGTTGAAGGTTTAGAATCCTTAGCAATTCCCATGGTGAGCAATCCAGGCCTCAATATTTTGTTACAGAATTCCTCATATTCTAATCTGTCACCTCCCTTTCTCATCACCTCAACCACTCTCAACAACGGCGTCAATTCGAATATCTCAGCCACAATTGTCAACGGCCCCTTCACACCATCCCTCGACCCCTCAAGGCTCACTCTGAAATCCTTCTTCCTAAGTGTAAAGCTCACAACACTTGCGATCTCCTCCAGCTTTGATATAACGGTGGAAACCGACGCAGCCGTCACAAATCGCGTGCCACTGTTCGCGCCTCCTTCCTCAAACAGTCCTGACAAATCAAAGCCACGCGAGAAGGAGATTATGTCGAAAGCGTTCAAGCTAGGCGGCTTCCTCCTGGTCTCCAGGTCAGAGTTTGATTCCCACTGCGATAGCTCGGAGAGGCAATCCTCGAACACGTCTTCGTCGTTAACGCTGCACATTTTATCATCCTCAATGTAGAATCTGACGTGCTTAAACCCCCTCTTGAACCACCTGTTGTTCATAATCTCCGGGATCGTGATCCTCGTTTCCGGATTGGCATCGAGCATACGAGTCACCAATCGGTACAATTCGGGGGAGAACCACCTTGGGCACTTGAAATCCCCTTTGTAAATCCGCTTATACATCGCCATCACGTTCTGGTCGTGGAAGGGGAGGTATCCTGACATCAAAACGAACAAAACGACGCCGCAGCTCCATATATCGACATTCTGACCGTTATACCCCTTCCTCCCGAGCACCTCCGGCGCGACGTACGCCGGCGTGCCGCAGAATGTGTGGAATAATCCGTCCTGCTTGATCTGCTCGGAAATCGCGCTCAATCCGAAATCGGAGACCTTCAGATTCCCTTCCTCGTCGAGGAGGATGTTTTCCGGCTTCAGATCGCGGTGGTAGACGCCGCGCGCGTGGCAGAAGGCGATGGCGGAGATGAGCTGCTGGAAGTATTTCCTCGCGACTTCCTCCTTCAATCGACCTTTGGCGACCTTGCTGAAGAGCTCGCCGCCCTTGACGTATTCCATGACGAAGTAGATCTTCGTTTTCGTGGCCATGACCTCGAACAATTGGACGATGTTAGGGTGGCGGACACGGCGGAGGATGGAGATCTCGCGCTTGACTTGCGCAGTGAGGCTGAGCTTGACGATCTTCTCCTTGTCGATGACCTTGATCGCGACGCTCTCGTTGGTCTTGACGTTGCGCGCGTGGTAGACCTTGGCGAAGGTGCCGTGGCCGAGGAGCTTGCCGACCTCGTAGCGGCCGAGGAGGAGGCCTTTGATCTCTTTGTGCTTGGCGGCGGCGTTCGTCGCCTCGGCGGCCGCGGCTGCCATGGAACAAGCTCGCCGATTGCAGAATGAGATCTTTTTCCTCAGCAGATTTTGCGGGCCCGCTTAATATGTATAGGCGGTGTGAGGGCCCGATTGCGTAGATGAATTCACCTCTCTTCTGTTTATGCCCTCTCATTTTTTTGAGGTCTTTATAAAAGTTTGAATTTTTTTAAAAAATTATAGTAGGAAAGTTGAATCTAATTAAATTCTTGAATCTATGATTACTAACCATAAATTTGTGTGGAAATAAATTCATTTTATTGTATAACGAAATGAATAATAATAAATGTACATGTATATAATTCAAAAATTTAGGTATCTTATATTGGGGGTATTGATTTTAAAAATCGTAAAAATATATATGTTCCTGTAGGTTTTAAAAAACTAACTTTCGCACAAATCAGAATTATCTCTAACCAAATCGAAATCTTATGTGAGTTAATCATAAAATTTTTATTTAGACTATTTTAGTGGCATACTTATTTTAAAAAATAATTGAAGCAATTTGATCAAACAAGCAAACAAATAATTAATGATATAATTAATTTAAATGAATTTATTCTATTTAAAAATAAGTGCCGCCCTACGGAGGGACGGAAGCCTAGTTTGTTGCGGCGGTTATCAACCGCATGCCCGCATAACGATGATCTCCTGCAACGCGAGCATACCACATGCGGGGTGCGAACCAATCATGTGAGGAATTATGTGGGCGGGGGTAGGCATGCACACAGTTCAAAAACCGCCAGTTCTGGTTCGAAATCGGAGGTTCACGATTCAACATTTTTATGAACCTGAACCGGCTCGTCAAGGGTTCCGGTTCAAAAAATCGGCGGTTCATGGGGCGGTTCAAAACCGCCTGTTCTGGGTCGGTTCGGCGGTTCAATTTTTTTTCTTCTCATTTTAGTGTTTATTTCAACGAGACTACAAGTCACAACTTATAAGTTACAATTTACATTAATGTTAGACTTGAGGCTTTGGGTTGAAAGATAGTGTATTGGATTATTCCCTTTTATAACTACATGTTCTTGAATGTGTTGCTATTTCTTTTAATGTGAGATAAAACTCCTTATTTATAACTACATGATACATCTCCATCATCTTTGTTTATATTAGTTTATATCTTGACTATCTTCTATTATTATAACTTAACAACTATAATTAGATAAAGTATTATTCTTTAATTCTTTATCATTATCGATTTGTTTGTGTATAAGTTTATATGTATGTTAACTAATAAATACCATTATACACATTAAAAGAATAATTATTATACAAATTGTATTAATCTAGCGATAACTATAATATGAATAATTATTTATATATATACAAATCATATTACTCAATAATTTTTTATTCTTATCTATTAAGAATATATTCACAAATAATAATTTTATGTATATAAATTATACTACATCTATTAGAATAACAACTATTATACAAAATAATACTACTACTACTACTAATATATAAATATATAAACTATATTATACCACTAAACAAATCATTCTTTAGTTATTTATTTTTATCATTATTATACCAATTACATTAATTGTTGTTTTTTTCACATTTTAATCAATATATTGAGAAAAATTAGCAACATTTTAAAATAGAAAATTTCTAAATTCTTTAAAAAACAAAGGAAATACTAGTTAGTAAACCAAAACGGGGTCTATTTACTTGTCCTGAAAACAACTCAAACCCGTATAATTCTCTCAGCTAAATTATTTTTCTCAAAATATATACGCCCCATAATTAAAACCAACCATTTAACTATCTTAAGAGCATCAGCAGTGCCGTTGAATTCCCGCGGAATTCTCAAAAACACCTCCTGTCATGTCATACGGACTTCCCACTGCATTGCCACGTTATAAGAACTTTCCACTGCACAGTGACGGACATCCCCAAGGACTTCCCGAAGGACTTCCCACAATTAAAAAAACCACAAATTGACAAATTAAACAATTTATGGAATTAAAATTTCGACACAAATAGGAAAAAAATTCCATTGAATAAAAAAAAGAAAAGTACATTTCAACAAATTAAAAAAACATTTCAATAATTAAAAACTACATCAACGAATACCCCTCCGCTGCCATACTTCTTCAATAATATCGTTCTGGAGCCGAATATGAGCTTGTCTTCAATAATTAAAAAATTTAATGCAATAAACGAGAATTCTGCGCGGGCGTCCGTGGGAGTCAACGCAATGACGGACGTCCGCACGCCCGCCGCGACGGAATTCCGCATAACGTCGCGGAACTGCGGTGTCCTCGGCGGAATTCCGTATTCGTGCGTACCATGGAATTCCACGGCGGACGTATACAATGGTGGACGTCCGCCGTGGAATTCAGGCACGCCGGTCGGAATTCCGCCGAGACGGGCGCCATTGCTGATGCTTTAAGAACAAGTAATTTTTTTAAATTAGCATAACTGATCGATTAATTATTTTTCCCTCAAAATATTTACTCCTTATAACCTATAGTCCTATACAATTGCTCTATACAATTTGAATTTTGAACCCTAATTTCACAAATCCTCAATTTCTTTCTCTAATTGGATCGCGAGGGATATAGTTTGGTTCAGCCGAAAGAGGGGAAAATCACATTAGGTTTCAATTTTGGGGGAATGGCATCCGAGAAGAAACCTTCAGAGGGCATAGCGTTGCTCTCGATGTACGGCGACGAAGATGATGAGATGGAAGAAGTCGACGAGGAAGTAGAAAATATCGATGAAGGTGGAATTCCCCTTCCGGCGTCGGATGCCGTCGCCGTGAACGATAACGATGGTATTGCAGATTACAGCAAGGAAGAGAGTGGTCGATTCAACAGCTACACTCCTCCAGCTTCCGCCACTCCACAGCAAACGATCTTCTCGCCCCAAGAGCGGCTGCAAGCGCAGCAGTTCGGTTCGGATTTGAATAATGGTCAGAGCCAAAAGAGTCGGCCGACTATTGTGGATTATGGTCATGAAGAGGGCGCGATGTCTCCAGAAGCAGAGGTTCTTATGTTTATGGCGTGATTGTTTTTCTTCTCTCTATTACTTTATTTTTTTTGGAATTTGGTTGTTAACTTGTATAATTGCAGGAAGGTCAAATAAAGGCAACTGGACGAGTAATGTATGGGGAGCAACTTCAAAGCAGTGATGGTACTTGTCTTCTCACGTTGCTTCTGTATTTATCTTAATTTTCTTGCATAAAATTGTGTAGAAGTCGATGGCATTTATAGGATTCTGGCATAGTAGTTTATAATTAGTAGCAAATTAGAAATCTTCAACCCAATATTGTTTGAACGGATGGTGTACTGATACATCAAATGGTTAAGAGCCTCAATACTCCTTGATAGTGCATTAGCTGTATTCTTTTGTGTGTTCTTGATAGTCATAGTTATAACTTCTGCCCCCCACATATTAAGACCGAAAACAATGTGATAATCATGCTGTTCATTATATACATATAAATTTACTATGAGCCACTGACTGTGGTGTATGAAGATTTAAGGTCCTTTTACATGAAAGCACAGACTGTGGTGTTCGAACACTTAAGGTCCTTTTACATGAAAGCGAAATACTAACATTTTAAAGTTTCTTTAGTTTGCAAGAGTTTTTACAATCACTGCTTGTGCTTTAGGTGAATCACTAGAAAAAAAATCACCAGGTATGGCGCGGCTTCCAACGCCTAGTACTCAAGCTGCTACCCCACAATCATTGGAACCAGATCAGCCTGAAACAAATGCCATGGATTATGCTACAAATGAATCAGAAGCTGCAGGGACTGAGGATGCTGTTATGGTTTCTGTTGAGGATCAAAAAAATATTGATCCATTAGATAAATTTCTGCCCCCACCTCCCAAGTCCAAATGCTCAGAAGAACTGCAAGTAAGCGCTCTAACTGAAGAAAAAACTTCAATAAAACCACTACTTCATTTTGAAATATGACAAAAACTAAGCCTTTACTGTATAGTCATCTTGGTTCATTGTATACTTGGCCATAATGTTAAAGCATAAATTTCAAAATTGCGTAGGGTCTCAGTTTTTCAAATTCATAATTCATATACCTGGAGTGGTCAACTTTTCAACATTGTGATTATTTGATGCTCTGCAAGAGCCTGACATTTGAGCATTAGTTAGAACTTAGCTGTATATTCTGAAATGGTATAGCTACATTTGAGCATTAGTTTCATCACATTGAATAAGTAAAGCTACATAAAAGAGGATGCTTTTATATAGTCGATATTGAAAAATAAATAAATCTCAAGTAAGCATTGATAGAGTAGCAAAATATATAAATTACTGCAACATGGACCAATAGGTATGAAGTGATTAGTTGTGATTTAGCGTACTAAGCTTCTGGTCGGTTAGTGTCGGAATCATGAACACTTTACTGGTTTATCTCTTACCTTGAATTATGTCAAACATGGTCTAAAGGTTATCTGGAATGTGGCTTCGATTTTTTTTAGATTCTCTGTTCCACTCAAGCATATTTCATTTTGGAATAGAGCATTGTGCTGATAATGCTGAAATTAAGACACCTAGGCAAAGAAGGGGTGTGACGTGTGATTGAAAAATCAATATATTAATGTGTAGAATGTTCTCACATTTTGGTACGTTAGTGTTACAGTTACTTATGTTATGCTGCAGAATATTCTCGTATCAGCTTTCATTCAAATCTAAAATTTTCTTTCTGATTTGTTGCTTCAGGAGAAGATTAGTAGGTTTCTTGCTCTAAAGAAGACTACTGGAAGAAGCTTTAATGCAGAGGTGCGGAATAGAAAGGAATATCGAAATCCTGATTTCCTGCTGCATGCTGTGACTTACCAAGATATTGATCAGATAGGATCCTGCTTCAGTAAAGATGTATTTGACCCACATGGATATGACAAGAGTGACTTCTACGATGAAATAGGTTTGATTGCTGATTTCCCGGATTTAGCTTACATGTATTCCCTTTGTTAGCTGTCATGAAAACTTAGAATTTAAATGATATCTTTCCCACAAAAGACCACCTTTGTCTGTTTGAGGTTTGTGTTGGAATGTGTTTAGTGCCTCCTTTTCTCTCAGTTGTTTGATGTTTATTTAGATCCAGATTTATTTGGATTATATCTTTTTGATTTTATCTGATGCATCAACTTCTAGATGTTTGCAGGTTTAAACTTGCCAATTTTTCCAGCCTGAAATTTTCGTTGTGTTTCAAGGGTTTGCCTCTGAGAATATGTTAATTATGTTCAAGGGGCTAGTTTGATATGAAAATTCAAGCACACAAAGAACCATTTCTAGAGCTTTAGTTTTTGGTCTGAACGAATTGTTTTTTCTCCACAGCTGCATTTGCCCTTTATTACTGGATCCAGTTCCCCTGAGATGGGCGCATTACTTTCATTTCATTTTTTCTGTTTCATTCTTCCCCTCATGCAAAAGAATCATAGTTTTGATGTGTGTCTGCCACATATATTCATTATGCAAATTGGTGCACAGATATTATATTTTTGTGTAGGAGGCAGGATTAATTGTTTCTTTCGATGTTTTCTGATTTGTTCTCTGATAAATTTTATTAATGGTTCTTAAGTGCATTTACAAAATCACTCTGTACCATGAGTATAAACTAATAAGCTTGTACATGCACCTATATTACCATGGGGGTGTGATCCTTTGCTAACTTGTCAACACAGTGTATTAAAAATGTCCACACGATGATACTGAAATGACAATATAAACTTATGTTGATATTTTAATACATTGTGTTAACATTGATATTTAAATGTCAACACAATTTGTTAAAATGTCAACACAAACATGAGTTGACATTTTAATGTGATCGTGTTGACATTTTTAATACACTACGTTGATGAGTTAGCAAGTTAGCAATTTAAGAAAAGTTAGCATTTTAACGCACCCCTATTACCATGAGCATAGTTATCACCTAATAACTTTTGGAATTAATCATTGCTTGTATACACTATTAGCAAATAAACTTGTGATGGGTGAATTTATCAGAAGATTCTTTTCCACTTGACATCGTTGTTGGTTTGAGAGATTTTTGCATGCCACAATCACAAACGGTCTTTCTAAAGTATCAGAAAAAGGAAGTCCATTCTGCTTATTCAATGGTGGATCTGAGATATACTTAGGGTTTCTTTATGTATTATTTCTTTGCTAACTTTTGTTGTTACTTGTCAGTAATTATTTTGAATTTTGCTGGCTAATTGTACAGATACTGTTTAATTTATAGAATTAATTTTAATTACCATTTTTCTGAGGGAAAAACAATCATTATATGTTCTGATATTCGCCTTTTAATTGTGCTAATTAGAAGCTGACATGAGAAGGGAATTCGAAAGGAAAGAGCAAGAAAGGAAAAAAAGTCAGAAGTTAGAGTTCACTCCTGGAGGAGTACAGCCAGGGAATGCTCTCCCTACACCAAAAATCAACATACCAACTCCAGGTACCCGTCTTACTCTTCAGCATATTACCCTTTCGAATACCGCATGTGGTTTACATTCTTATTTTAGCCTGTCTTCTAAGGATTGACTGCTGTTTCTGGTGTAGTAAACATACCATCAGCTACTTCAGAAAGCATGGGTCGGGATGGTAGACAGAACAAAAAGTCAAAATGGGATAAGGTTTTGTTCTATTGAAAATTATTTGCAGCTCTAAAGAGAATCATGTGTTTGAGATAATTGATTTATCGTAATGGGTTTCAGGTGGATGTTGACCAAAAGAGTTCTTTGACCACTGGAGGGCAAGAAAATCTTCCTGCTGTTGGTGCTCATGCTGCACTCCTATCTGCTGCTAAAGCTGGTAGTGGATACTCGGCATTTGCGTAAGTTTATCTTTCGAGAATTGGTAGTTCTGTTGCTCCGCATACCTTTTTTTTTATCTTGGTATTCTGCTCTAGTTTTGGGATTGAGTTTCAAAGTATGCACAGTCAACATTTACACTGCATTTGCATTCTGCAATATTCTAGCAGTTAGGTATTTGAACGAGTCAAATTTGGTTCTGTGACAGGCAACAACGAAGGAAGGAGGCAGAAGATAGACGATCTAGTGATAGAAAATCGGACAGAAGATAATGAAGCTGCCCATATAGTTACAGAGATTTGAAGACCGTATTCTGTGTAAAGAACATACGTTGTATGCATGGCCATCGATATCAATCCTACCTTCCAGTATTTTGGTGGCGACGTTGCACTAATGGTTCGTATATACCTGAACTGTAACACCCAGGTAAATCAACATGTAGTGTGAAATGCTGTTCTTGTGTTTTGTGTCATGATGAGTTGTAATTTGGTTATAATCCATCTTATGTCACTGTCTGTAGTCAGATGCCTTCATTGATGATATGGAATCAAAGGCAAGTCTCCTCCTCTTTTTTGATTGAGAAATAAACCAATCTCATACTTTATAGTACTATCTATTGCTAGTTGTTTACCACTAATTTATTTTACCTTAGTGCGATCTTTCCACCTATTGTCAACATGCCTCTCACTACCACGTTTTTAATCCTCTATTTTCTTTGCCTCTAAGTTATGTCCCAAATCGTAAATAAATATCTCCTACTTTTTTTTTCACAAACTTTATTTTCGTAAAGATAAACAATTTCTTAAAATTTATGCTAAGTCCTACTTTATATTGTGAACTGGGTAGAATTTATTTAGATACAAAAATTTTTGTTACTCCGGCTAGCACGCATTGATATCGGAGAAAAATAAGAGTTTGCAGTATTATGAGTATTAAACTATTAGCTTCATTCGAAAACTAAATAAGGATAAATTTAAAGGTTGCATAAAATAATATCAAGATATGATCTAAGATTGAGTTGCTAGGTTATTTTAGTTAAATCGGGTTAGCTATGACTAATTATCTCATCATTATCCATCTAGGATTAAGTTGTGAGGTTTAATCTCATGAACCAAACACACTACAAATTTAATCTCAGATACAATCTTGCAAACCGAACTCCTCCAATTTATATATATACTACTATAACGCATGTCTATGTTCACGACCTGTAATTGTCATAATGATTTAATGTAAATGTAGCAATGAAACTTAAAAACAAAGCTAATTTTGTCTTTCCACTGCTGGCAAGAAAGCCGTTGATATTTTAATTATTTCTTTGGATTGTAATTTAATTGGAATCAGGCTAATGATAACTTCAGAGGAATCTTTTCAACTTTGTGTATGACAAAGTATATTCCCTGTATCTCCAAAAATCCAATCTTTCTACCAATTGTGTAGCTCAGATGGTCTCTGCGACCCAGGTGCTAAATTTTTTCCTCTTATATTTAATTCATTTTAATTTAGTTCATTTTCATAATTATTTTTCATAATTATTTTACTTCCTTATTCAAAATTGTCTTAGAACATGTGATTTTTTTCATTTCATTTTAATTTGTTTAATTTAATTAGAAATCTTTCCTTATCACAAATTATTTTACTCCCAAAAAATATGCACTTGTTCTTTTATTTTGTTTCACTTCCTTATTTCAACTTGTCTTAGTTAAAAATAATGCGATTTTCTTCATTTCAATTTAATTTAGTTAAGTTTAGTTCTTTTTAGTTATATATGAATTGTTTCCTTTCATAAATTATGTTACTCTAAAAAATATGCACTTGATCTCTTCATTTATTTTCTATGTTACTTTAATTTAGTTTTAGTTTAATTTAATTTTTCCACACAAACACTCACAAAAATCTATTCTATTATTATACACACTATTAAATATCTTATTTTTTTTGCAAGTTCATTTTGTATTGATTCATTTTTTATCATCTACCTTGAATTTTAGTGTGGTCTATCACTATGCACCGACGAGAAAATATCCCATTATATGAACAATAACTTAAATACCCTACAATTGTTAACGGCTATTTGGGCTCCCCAACGATGAAATCCTAGCTTCGTCACTAAATCCATGTATACAATTTGTTTGTGATCATCTTGCAAAGTATTTCGTCCACCCCCATTTCGTTTGGGATGTCACAATTTTTTTTAAAAAATAGAATCATTATCTATGTTTTATTCACTCTTCATTTAACTTGTAAAACAAAATTTTATAAAAACGCTACACTTAAAAAAAGAGTTGAAATATTATAAATCAGCAAAAGAAAAAGAAAAAGAAAAAGAAAAAGAAAAAGAGTAAGTACAGTCACAAATTCATGTTCTAACGGTAACATCTTGTTTTGGCAGTTCCTTAAGGGGTAATACCGTAAATAAGGGAGCAAAAATACAAACTAAGCAAATCAAGAAAAACTTGAAAAAGCTTCAACACTGCCCTCTCTTTCACTACATGTTCATATAAATATACGGTCCATTTCACACTGACTGTCTTTCTCATTCCCTCCCTCTCCCCCTTTGCCACCTTTTTCCACTCTCCTTTTCTCTATTCACTTCCCCTTTTGTTGACAAAACTTGTACCTTTCATCACTGCAAACCAAGACTTCTTTGGTTTGCATTAGTTCTAGCTACATTCTTAGATTTGCTGAATCCCTTTTGGAAGAGTTTAGTAGTGATGGCAGCTCCAAAACCAGATGAAATAAGCCATCCGCCAATGGACCAGCTCCAAGGCTTGGAGTATTGCATCGATTCAAATCCTTCTTGGGGTAGGCTAATTGATTCCTCCATTCCTTGTCCATTTTGTGGGATTTTTTTTCTGTTTAAAAATGCTATAAGCTTGTGAAAACAGGGGAATCAGCAGCAATTGGATTTCAGCATTACATTTTGGCTTTAGGAACGGCTGTGATGATTCCAACCTTTCTTGTACCTTTGATGGGAGGCACCGATGTATGTAATCTAATCAATCACTATTTCATAAACTTAACTAATCATGAGTTTAGGTATTTATGATTTTTTTCTTATTGGTTGTGGTTAGGATGATAAAGTGAGGGTGGTTCAGACATTGCTGTTTGTTGGAGGGATAAACACATTGCTTCAGACATTGTTTGGAACTAGATTACCTACTGTTATAGGAGGCTCATGGGCATTCATGGTCCCTATAATTTCCATCATCCATGATCCATCTCTGCAAAGTATCACAGACCCTGAAATGGTATGTCTGCTTTCTCCTTGTGTTTTCTTAACTATGACTATGAGTAGGCTAATATGCATTTTGATGATGTTTGATACTGTAAATATGGTGTATAAATTATGGATTGATTTGGATAATTGCTACTTGTAGAGATTTAAAAATACAATGAGAACCATACAAGGTGCTTTGATAGTAGCTTCGAGTGTGCAGATTATTTTGGGATATAGTCAGCTGTGGGCTATATGCTCCAGGTATATATCTCACTCTAGATATATAAAGCAATGATATGTAGCTCTTTTATATATGAGTGAGTTAATTTGAAAGAAAAATGCTTTCTTGATCAGGTTTTTCAGTCCACTTGGGATGGCTCCAGTCATTTCTCTAGTGGGATTTGGCCTTCTTGATAGAGGCTTTCCAGTGGTATGTCCATTCAATATTTCAGTTTCTGATGATCCCATTTTCTTGTTGATTGCACATAAAAATAAGGTACAGTAATTGATAATTTGGTAACAGGTTGGAAGATGTGTAGAAATCGGCATTCCAATGCTAGTCTTGTTCATTGCCTTTTCTCAGGTATTGTAAAGTGTCTCCCTCAATTTGAAATGAACTCCAAACTAAGTAGCTATGGTTCACTAAAATGCTTGTGTTTATGGGGGGTTTGTTGAATAGTACTTGAAGCACTTCCAAACTAGAGGTATCCCAGTATTGGAGCGATTCGCTCTTCTGTTGTCGGTGACTGTTATATGGGCTTACGCGCACCTCCTAACAGCAAGCGGTGCGTACAAGCATCATCCCGAGCAAACTCAGATGAATTGCCGCACTGACAGAGCAAACCTCATCTCCTCAGCACCATGGTTAGTTAGTTTGATGGGATGTCGTTTTCGTTGCCTATGAATGGAAAAACTCATGTAAAGTTTGGTTCTTGAATAGGATCAAAATCCCATATCCACTTCAGTGGGGTGCACCTATATTCAATGCTGGTCATGCTTTTGGAATGATGGCTGCTGTACTAGTCTCCATGATTGAGGTACACATCAAAACTCTACTTTTCCCAATGTTTTTTTTCTTGGATTGTAATTTTCTCATAGCTCTGAAATTCCTTTTTTTGTATGCAGTCAACCGGAGCATATAAGGCAGCTTCTCGTTTAGCAAGCGCCACACCGCCTCCTGCCCATGTTCTTAGCCGGGGAATTGGCTGGCAGGGCATTGGGATCTTGTTGGATGGAATGTTTGGGACAGTTACTGGATCCACAGTTTCAGTGCAAGTGTTATAATCTGTTTCAATGGATTTGTTGGCCTATTGTTTACTTTCTCTGACCTTTCTATACATGAAAACAGTGAAAATATTGGTCTTCTTGGAAGCACTAGAGTTGGCAGTCGTCGTGTAATCCAAATTTCGGCTGGTTTCATGATCTGCTTCGCTATGCTTGGTAAGCAATGCTACTATCTTATCATATCATCAAAATGTACAAACCAAGTAAACAGATTGAGTAGAGTTAGTGACAAGTTTGAATATGTGCAGGCAAGTTTGGAGCATTGTTTGCATCAATACCTTTCACTATATTTGCAGCTCTATATTGCGTTATGTTCGGCCTTGTTGGTGAGCATTCTGTTATCTTTTTGTTGTTCCAACATAAAACGTGATTGATTGATTGTGCGTGGATGGATGGTGCAGCGTCTGTGGGGCTGTCGTTCTTGCAGTTCACGGACATGAACTCGATGAGGAACCTCTTCATAGTCGGGGTGTCTCTCTTCCTCGGACTGTCCATTCCCGAGTACTTCAGAGAATACACAAGTGCTGCTTTTCATGGCCCTGCTCATACTCAGGCTGGATGGGTCAGTTTCACTTTGTTTTTTTCTTCCTTGTTTCTGATGAAAATTCCATCATAACTCTTAAGTGATGCAATGCAGTTCAATGATCTCCTGAACACCATATTCTTGTCGTCCCCAACCGTGGCCCTGCTCGTGTCTGTGTTCCTCGACAACACACTAGACTACAAGGACAGCGCCAAGGAGCGCGGGATGCCTTGGTGGGCCAAGTTCAGAACCTTCAAAGGAGACACGCGCAACGAGGAGTTCTACACCCTTCCTTTCAATCTCAACAGATTCTTCCCTCCATCATGATCAATGTTTGGACAGATCACCCTCTGTCAATTATTTTTTCTTTTGTTTTAACCATCCATTTTTCGCTCGGGTTATATCAGTTTAATCCAATAACGATAAATTTCATCATCATCTTTTTCTTCTTCTCGTCTTCAAGCACAAAATTTTATCTCATTACAACTCAAAATAGGCATGAAGACAATTGGTTTAAATAATGAACTATTGATTATCACTGCACATGCAGTCTCTGCATCTAGGTTGTCGATATATGCTTCTGCCAGGTCGTCTGAGACGCACTCTCTGACCTTCCTCGATCATCTTCCTCACTCTCTTCTCGAAACTATGCCAACTGATGGTGCTGTTCTCTTGCAATATTGCAGCCAGCCTCTTCTTGCTCGGCCTCAACGTTGGGGCATCTCCTCCACCAAAATATGTCCGGAAACCAGACACTAGGGACGACAGCTGACTCCCGGAGTCTGTTATGGCAAACACATCAGAAACGGCGCATGCAATGAAGTCCAATGCTGCAAGCTGCATCAATCCATCCATTAATAACAAGACTTAACAAACAAACAATATTCATCAAATTTGAATGTTAGAAAGGCCTAAGTTTACCTGAGATGAAAAATTCCTGAATGGTTCGAGTTCAGTTGGTGAGAGGAGGTCCTCTTTCGTCACTAGATTAGGATAAAGGCTGACTAGAGGAAGCATCCTTGATTCGCCCCCGTAGATTTGCGATCCTGCAAGATAGATGTATGTTCCATGGTCGAATCCAAGAGAAGCTAGAACGAGTGCAGCTTCTTCCGGTGTCAAAGGGCATCTCCCCATCTTCCTCAGTTCTTCGGGAGAAGGCGGTCTGCAGCCATGAAAACACAAAGTTTAGTACTATTAGGGGAAGCTAGAAAGAGCTGTGGTTCATCATTTTGTGTTTTTGATTACTTTGCTTTCTTCAAACGCTCGAGAAGGAGAGGGAAATGCTCCTCTCTGTATGCTTGGAGCTGTGCTCTCTCTCTCTCTCCGCCTCCAAAATTACACATAGAATATGCCACCATATCAACTTCAAATCTCAAATGCAAGGCCAGATATTTGGATGGATTTGCTGCCTCAACACGCTCCGTTGGGATGAAGCTTCCAAGAAGCTGTCTATCCAACAAGCTTCTTGAAGCTTCGTATTTCGTTATCCTCTTCACCAATAAGGCTGCGATTTTCTGTATTTTTGGTACGAACTTTAAGGCGTGGAAGTTGCATTTGCACCTGAGTTTCTGCACATGTTTACACAATCACAAACTGTTAAAAAACAAGGAGATGAGTGAAAAAATGGCATTGTGTATAGACTTCACCTGGAGATGAGAAGGCACTGATTCGAAGCCAAGCCTATTGCCAAATCCGAGGAAATGAACAACTCCATTACGCGATAATATTGGAGATATGTTTCGTATGTATTCATCAGGTGTTGCTTCCTTCGAAAGGTCTGCATCTGTTACCTGAAAAAAAAGGTTTAAGAGAGGCCTTAGAGAGAACTTTTCTGCAGAAACTCGAGGTTGAATAGGCGACGTACTAGGCTGCCAATGGCCTCAAAATCAGTCGATCTCAGGTGAAGAGGGAGCTCTTTTACAATATCTACATCATCCTTCAGCATGTTCATAAATGTCTCCTCTTGATAAATATCACTAAACTGGCTGCAGATAACCAATGTCAGTAAAATCGATATCACATCAAACGAAGAGTGAAAGAATGAAGCTAAGTTGCATTTAAATGATAGTCTCCACCTTGGATCCTTCCACACATTGCTATAAAGAAATTTTGGAATTACTAATGTTGCATTTAGTAGTGATGCAACAGCCACAGCATTACACACCTGCACAAATAGCCTAAAATTCTCATCTCAAATGCAAAGACACAAACAAACAACACGAGACAGTTATCAGTGCACGTACAGCGACTCTCTGCTGATTTAGGCCACCGTTTGCACTGACCAGTATAAAACCGGTGGTGTTTTTCGCGTCCCTGCCCTGACAACACAAATGGTTAAACGTGTTGGTTGGAAACAAGTTTGGAATCAATTAGGATATAGATGCACCTTTTCTGGTTCTTATCTGCACAGGGCTTCCAAGCGGATGCCTCAGGACGTGTTTCCTTCCAAAACTTGGTCACATTTTGTTCTTGGTCTATCTGTACAACAAACAAATCAGACTTAAATTGTCTTTCAAGTTTCCACTCTTAACATCACAAGTATGTTTTCGAATAAGACCTTTGCAAGTGAAAACGACGCCATCTGCACTAGCTGGGAGTACATGACAGGCCCTCTTTCATTTGCCTCATTTTCAGCATTTAAGTCCTGCAACACAAACAGAAGTAGCCCATAAAATGTAAATGCAGATGAAATCAATTGAAATGGTGTAGATTTGTTTACCCTTGGTGCATAAGCTGGTGTGGGGCCATTCTTGAAGAAAGTGGGATCAAAGTAGGAGTACATGAATGAATCAAGCAAGAAAAAGAATCCAAGCAACGCGAAGGTGAAGACAACGGATCTCACATGCCTACGAGGCCACCAGGTGTGGCGTTTGCCAGCATAAGCTCCTTTACCATAAGCACTGAACTTGGCATAGTCATTCTTGAATCCTTTCACCAACATATGATCCTTCAATCCGGATGTAGCGTCGAAGCTTAACGAATTGGGACGAGTGCCTTGCTTTCCTCCCATTTCTTCTAAACCTTTTGAATTCTAAGTAAGATCACAATGAAAAAAACTTATCTTTAGACACATTATCAGCCTAAGAATGGATGAACACACCAAACTCTGTAGCTTTGATTTTATTTCTTCCACTTTCTTTTGTGTGAGATGATATTCATGGGGACAAAATGGAGGTTTGGTGGGAAAATGGAACAATGGGATTAGATGAAGCAGAAACATCAAGAATAAGCAGGGATTGCAAGTTAAGTTTCAGTTGTTGGTACATCATATTATTCATATGGGACTAAAAATATATTCTTAGTAATGTATTTTCAAGAAAAGATCACATTGTCAAAAGCAACTATCTACCGAACAGAGTTGGTATATATTTTTTAAAAAAAATCTCCATGCTTTGTTTTGAAGAATTTGAGGGAAAAAAAGATGGCTTGGCCACTCAAAAAGGCTTGTTTTTGGCTAACACAAAGTTGACATGTGTCTTTCGTGGGCCCTTATCAACTGACTCAACTACCGTTTAACATCGCTCTATTTTATGGCCATGGGCTTTTCAACATTTGGTCTAAGCCGGCCCAACCCAAATTCACTGGGCCAGAACTAGTTAGGCCCAAAACCAACCCGTGTACACCTTTTTAATCTGTATCAAGTTTAGGCCGTGACTCATGAACAGCTTATAATTCTTTGATAAAAACCCCATCTTATTTTCTGTTATCAATATACAAATATGCTAGTATTATGGTTTATAAGCTTTATTATCCAAATTCTATGACAATTTATAAGTTCTTGATATATTGCATTTTATAAGCTCCTCAAACATGTATTAGTTGGACATTTAGTTTTGTATTAGGAATATGACTAAAATTTTAAAAAATAGGTCTCTTTGTATATGATGTTGCAAAAATGAATAAATTTGAGGATAAGCAAAACAGATATTGTGAGGGTATTTTTGAAATTTTGGATTATAATTTTTTTGAGGGGTCATAAAATAATAATCCAAGTGTTGATCCAGTTATCTATCATGGACCTAATCATGTTGATATCTTTAAAGGCATCAATATTTAAATCCTGAAATAAAAAGATACTCCGATATTTCCCAGGTTTGGTGCAGACTGCAGACTTAAACTTTAGTAGTTGGAGTATATAAATTCTCTATCTAAACTGATAGCATATAGAATTGACTGATACCTTGAATCATTTATTAAGAGAATTCAATGATTTAAGTTGAAAGACGTGTACAACTGGTTCATAACTACTAATCACATAAAAAACAAAACTCCAATTTGTGTGTTCAACTGTACAAACCACATTCTCCACATTGATGTCGATGTTGCTTGGCTTCTCTCTCCCAAACTACAATTGTAATGATCAATGCCAGCCTACACAATACAGTTGTCTATAACTATATCCACTATACAGTCTTTTATTTGCACTAAAATTGTGTGATTATTGTAAGCAAAATAGAGTAACTTGTAACAACCCAATAATTCACGTCTGCTTCAGAATATGTTATCTATCAACATTTAATGGTCTCGGACAGAATATGTTGTTTCATTATATAGTACTATTACTCAGCCTCTCAAAGAATATGTAGATTAGAGAGAGATGAGTCAACTTCTCAAAGAATATGGAACTCCACTATCTTTGGTCAGGAAAAGTATGTCATGTAAACTGATCATATGCATACATTGACATTGTGATTTGGTTGTGTAAGAGGGGCTAATGGATCAAGAACTGAGAGAAAAGAGTGAAGACTGTGATAGTTCAAGAAATTTGGAAAGTGTGATTGCAATGGGAGGCAGAGACTTGGAAGAAGGTGGAAACAAGACATTGGTGGTGGATGTGGAGAGGGGGGAGGCATGTTCGTCTGGCTCGATGATGGAGGCTGTGGCGGGGAACGAGAGGCTCTGTAGAGTGTGCCATTTGAGTGCGAAGGAGATTGGGAAGAGCGGAGCTGAGCTGATTGAGCTTGGCTGCGGATGTAAAGGTGAGCTTGGATTCGCTCACTTGCAATGCGCCGAGGCTTGGTTTAGAGTTAAAGGGAACAGGTAAGTAACTCTGTCTTACCTTATCTGTTTAGTTTGGTAGTTTGCTAGTTGATTCATGTATGAGTTTTGGTTTCTTGAATTTGGGTTGTAGATTGTGTGAAATATGTGGCGAGGCTGCGATAAATATAAGTGGCACCGGTGACAGCAGTTTCGTGGAGGAGTGGAACGAGAGGCGATGGAGTGATGGGAGCAACAGCAGTGCTTCAGATGGAAGCAGAAGATGTTTGCAGGGGCAGCCACTTTGTAATTTCTTGATGGCTTGTTTAGTTATAGCATTCATTCTCCCTTGGTTTTTTCGAGTAAATTTGTTTTGATTTTGCTGTATATGCAACACTCAGTAGCTTCAATTCAATCAAGAATCATCAGAGATAAGCAATGGCCATATCAATTAATCAAGATGTGTTGGGAATAGATAAAAATGGAAGCAATTGAAGAATATTTGACAAACTAAAGCACCCTTCAATAAATTAATGAATATGGAAATGAAAAAAGGGGAAAATTAAGGTAAGTTAAAGCATTAACAGTCATTGAACAACTTAGATTCAAGGAGAGGCGTCGGTCAGCGACTTGCTTAGGAGCTCTACGAGCTCGCTCTTCTTGAGTTTGGAATAGCCCTTGATCCCTTTGGATTTGGCAACTTCTTTTAGCTCGGGAAGTTTCATTTCTGCCAACTTTATGGCTTGATGCTCACTGTCATCGTCTATTTGTGATGTTTCATTTGTCAGCTCAGTTTCATCCCTTGGAATTGCGATAGTAGGTGACTGAACTTGTTCTCTAGGGCTCGATAGAGAGCGTATCGGAGACCTCCTGGTGAAACTTGATGGCGGCCTTGTTGATATATGTTCTGCAGCTGCAGCTGCAGCACTCTCCTTCTCCTTCAGCGAATCCTTTTGAGTATCGAGAAATTTATCGCCTTTCTTGGCTACAGATTTCCCTGTCATGGAACAAGCACTAACTTCAGATCAATCAAGACACTAAAGCAAATGATAGTGAAACTCCACATAACATCACAAATCCAATTATTGGCACAAATCAGATTTCACCTTTTTGTTGTGATCGTTGTGTTCTTGATTGATGAAGAACATCCAGAATTGATTCAGCCGAGGTTGAGGGCGAGGGAGAGAGCCTATCTTCAGCCGGTTTGGGAGTTCTCTTCTTGGGATTTACTGTCTCCCCTTTAGAGATCGAAGATTGTATTCGCTTAAAGAGGGCTAGGATTTCTTCCTTGTTAGGCGACAGAGATGAAGATTGAGCACCATCATCCGCCCCCTCTGTTTTAGGTGCCCTTCCCGAATAAGGGTTCTTTTTATTATGCCTTCCTTTCTTTCCATCATCAGCTCTTATGCTCAATACCAAAGATCGATCAGATATTTCTGCCAAATTGAACAAGCTGCATCAAGAAATGATACCTCAGTTGTTCGGTGTTGAAAACAGATTCATACGACGTACTAACAAATTCACATTAAAAAAACCTACAGAGAATGATCCACAGTTCTATTTAAGACCCCAAGTGAAATCATAACCACATTAAGAGGTGTTACCCTAGCAAATATCGTACTATCCTGCATCGCATGGATAAGGGAAACAAAATTATTTCCATCCTATCAAGAGCATTGCCCAATGTATGACCTAATGCACCAAATTTATTGAGATTGATAAGTATTGAACAGCATGCAACGGGATTTGCAGAAATGAAGGCCGTGTCGCGAGAGATTTAGGGGTTCCTCACCAAAAACAATCCAAATAAATTAACAACACAGCTATAATAACCAACTGCAATTTGAAAAGGTACGAATCTACACAGCAGCAAATTGACGTAATCGAAAATTCAGGGCAAAGAAATAATCGAAGAGATGAAGCGAGATTATATTACTACCTTTAATTGAGAAGTATGGTTGCCGGAATCTGAGTGGGGCGAATGCAGAGAGGGATGGAGATTGAAGAAGATTGAGAAGGCATCCTCCCATATTTTCTGGCGAAAAATGCAAAGACCTGGAATTCAAATACACCACATCTAGCAGAATCCGTACGTCTATATTATCCACTCCAGAAATTAGTGAGCTTCAAATATAGAATTAATATTTTTTGAAAATTTACAATTTTATAAAATAATACTCATGTAATAGTTTATTAAATTATAAAAAATACATAGCTTCTCAAGTAGTATGATCGATTTTTGGTAAGTGAAAATTCAAACAATAGTATTATTATAAAAATGGTAAGACAAAAAAACCTGACCACTAAATCTTGAAGTCCCAAATAGGAAGTGATATAGTTTTCTAAATTAGTTACTGATAATTAATATCTATATTCCCGCAAATGAAAACAAAATCCTCCTTATATTGCCAAATATAGTGCTTGTAGTTTCTTTCGAAAATTAAGTCAAAATAATAGTAGTAGTAAATTTATGTTTGCATGTTATTCGTCAGGCCTCTCCTTTCCTTTTCCCTACTATCTAATTATCTCATTTGAAGTTATTTCCATGGTTTTAACCCTATTCAATTAATCATGAAATAATCCCTTTGATGTAGCAAGATCCTAAGAAGCAAAGTTAAAATTAGTTATGTTTTGGTTTGCACATGGTCGATGCCTAAATTAAGATTTACGAACCTTGTTTATAGTATATAAAATGCATGTTTAAGATTTAATTAAGACCCTCCCCAAAATAAAAGGAAAAAAAGTGGATTTGGAAGTGAAATTAGGTTGCAAAATTGATTTTCCAGGGAAGATACAATGATGTCAACATCCCAAGTAGCAAACGGAGCACATGATTAATCATGTGTTTATACGTATGATATCATCTACTTAATTATACTAGTACTAAAGTTGGATATAGTTAATTTGAATTCATAATTGTCATATATATATATATATATATATATCTATACATATATAAAAGTTGAGTTTTGGTCTTGGTTTAGAATATTTATGAACTTTTGGATGTGAATTTAAATATTAATAAGTTTTGGACTAATTTGAGTATTTTCTTAATATTGTACCTGTCAATTACTCATAATTGTATTAATGATAATTCAATTAAAAGTTTGACTGTTGCAAGCAATCTATACATATATAAAAGTTGCGTTTTGGCCTTGGTTTAGAATATTTATGAACTTTTGGATGTGAATTTAAATATTTAGCATGTACAATATTGGCAGGTACAATATTGGCCTTGCGTTTTGGCCTTGGTTTTGGCGTTTTGGCAACAGTCAAACTTTTAATTGAATTATCATTAATACAATTATGAGTAATTGGCAGGCACAATATTAAGAAAATACTCAAATTAGTCCAAAACTTATTAATATTTAAATTCACATCCAAAAGTTCATAAATATTCTAAACCAAGGCCAAAACGCAACTTTTATATCTGTATAGATTGTTTGCAACAGTCAAACTTTTAATTGAATTATCATTAATACAATTATGAGTAATTGGCAGGTACAATATTAAGAAAATACTCAAATTAGTCCAAAACTTATTAATATTTAAATTCACATCCAAAAGTTCATAAATATTCTAAACCAAGACCAAAACTTATTATTCATTTCTGTATTACTTTCTTCCGTTGGATCATTGAATTCTTTGAAGGAAAAAAATTTGTTTTCAATAGGTTTTTGCTCTTCACTAATGCCCAATAGTAGTATATTTATATTCATCTATTTTACACAAATTTTTTGTGTGATTGTTATGTTACTAATATTGTGATCTTCCTAGAAGAAGAAAAATTCATCCTCCTCAATGATCTACGTACGGTCTAGCATAACTTCATCAATCATCAAATTTCGAGGCGTTTGTGTTTTTGAAATGACCAAACCTGGAGATAGATCAAATGTAAAATTGAAAGGGAAGATGAGTAGTGTTGGTGGTGCGAGTTTGTGTTTGTGTTTCTCATAGCCGTCGGTGAATTTTCTGGCAATTATGACGGAGGCGTTGGATTCTTCTTTAGGGTTTTTTTGGGGCAAGAATGGATGGTTGATTTAGTTTATTTGTATTGTATCATATTAATGTATTGATTTAATTATTGTATGTTTTTAGTAGGTTTATAACTTATGGTGGTTCATATTATATATGTGGAAAACAGATTTTAACCTAATTGAATTTATTGAAATTTTCATTTCTTTCTAATCTATAATTTCTTGATTAAAAGAGTTTATTAATAGTACTTTATTGTTAATTGATTTTCAATTAATGAAATTCTTAAATGGTAGTAATTGGATTTAGCTTAGAAAGTCTAATCTACAACCACATACTAATATAGTACCACTTTCAATAATATTGATGTCAATGGGTAAATTTACGTCCCGATTGAAAGATTTTGATCATTCCTTATTCAAATATTGGATGTATGATAAAATATATATTATGCGAATTATTTTTTTTCAATCAGCATAATGTATTAAAGTGGGATTGACTTTTCTAACTTATAATCACGAATTATTGATGAAAAGTGAGATTGCCTTTTTTCGTTGGGCATTAAAGTGTAATTCATGAGTTGTATTTTTAATTTTCAACATTATTAATAATAATCAATAATAGAATCACTTATGGAAAACTATTTTGAATTTTCAATATTACCAAAAATAATTAATAACATGATCAGTTATAGGATTGTATGGTACGTAATAAAATTGAATTGAGATTAATAATATGGATTGCTTAATAAAATTAATGAGTATGTTATGTGAAAATGCTTTTTATTTTTGTCATTACTTGATTCACAATAATTAAATAAATTTTTAAATATTTTGTTTAATTTTAACTAATTAATTAAAATTGATTCAAAAAGTATTATAATATGTAGTAATTTAATTTAATTTATAGTTTTAATCATATCATAAATACTGAAAAATGAAGAGTAATTATTTGTAGTACAATTGGTGGAAAGTTGTAAAATAAAATTTAGCAGTTGCGATTTTTATTTTTATTCAATGCGGCAGTTTCCAAAATAGAGAGTTACTATTATTTTCTAAAACATGAATGACATACATTTAATGAGGAAATTCAAAGGACATGCGTATATTAGTATAATTGTTTAAAGTTGTATAGAGATCCAAAAGTATTATAGTCAAAATATATCGGTGTATGTATTTGCATTATTTAAATGTCAAATTGATTGAGTTTTATGTTTTTTTAAAATTCTTATACATTTTCTTTAGAAGTGATAGTAAATTTATTTAAAAGATTTCTTCAGTTACAATATTATTAGTATTTGATTAAAATGACAAGCCAAAAGCTGAAAATCCCCAATTTAGTAGCATATGAAATGTACACTTAATTCACACAGATTTTTTTTACATTTTAACGGCATCTCGACCTTCTCAATTCCAACCGTTCTCTTTCATAATTTCCAAAATAAATAATTACACAAGTTATGTAACTGAAGAAATCTTTTAAATAAATTTACTATCACTAAAAACCTTTTCATTTTAATGCTTGGATGAATGCAAGCAAGTTTTTTTTTGTTTACCGTTCACATAGCCCTATTGTAAAGCACTTTCTTGATATGAGCATATAAGCAGATTTACAGACAAGATTCAGGTAAAAAACCTCCACTATCAGTAAGGATTATCAAGTAGAATAAGTGATTAACACAGTACAATTGAATTGGAACAGAGGGAGAATTGTATTGATATTTGGCTCATTTGTTGGTCATGATGAGTATATTTTGAATAAGTGGTCAACAAAGTAAAATTGAACTGGGGCGGAGGGAGAATTTTATTGATATTTGACTCATTTGTAGGTCACGATGAGTATATTTTAAAGTTAAGGGTTTATGATTTAGGTTTCAAGGTTTGGGTTTTTAGTGTATAGGGTCACTATATTGCAATGAAATGAAGCTCGACTAGGAAGTGTCTCACCAGTGCAATCGTAAATTATTGCAACGTAAACTTGCTCATGCAGTTATAACTCAACGGTTAATTCATATTTTCACAGAATTAAAATGCTTTTTAATTTTAAGTCTGATATTTAAATTTCAAGACAGTTTATTAAAATGTCAACATAAATATGTGTTGAAATTTTAATGTGATCGTGTTGATATTTTTAAGAAAAGTTAGCATTTAAACGCACTCTTGTGGCCATGTGGGGTTAATGTAATTGAAACAGTATAATCCAAAGGAAGAGGATGTCGAATATTCTTTTGTTTATCATTTCACAAATTTTATTTCGCATAACGAAATAAATATGAAGAAATTAAAATGACCCGTGCAAGGCACGGGCGTGATACTAGTATATATAAAAGGCTGAGTTTTGGATTATTTTGAATAACTATTTTGTGCAATAAATGCAATAACCAAAAATTATTAAATTAGATAATTGATTACAATCATAATCATATATATTTGTACGGTTATGGTGAGGGGAATTTATTTCTCTAATGATGATAATTTATTTCTCTAAGAAGTAACGTCCAAATAGTGAAATAACTAATACATGCCCATGAATTTGAATATTTATAAGCAACTCTCATGAATTTAGATATTTAAATAGGATTTTGAGCATTAAACAAATTTTGTAAACTCCATTTCTTAATTTTATAATTTATGATGTTTTAATTCCATGATCTCTCATGTTCTACTATTATGCCTATAAAAGACATTGAGTTATGGATGAATTACACACCAACAAAAGCATTCTCTATTCTATTTCAAGCTCTCAACATGTTATTGTACATTTTAGGTACATTTTATTGCTCAATTTTTGGAGCCCCATCAGGTTCATCAGTGCCTAGCGAATTTGAGATGCAATATACGTTAGGAGGAAGTCGTTACATCTTAGGGGATGATATGTCGATCAGAGAGCACTAACCGTGATGTAATTTGTCTTGCGGAAAGAGAGTTTTTCTCGACTAGACTTAATAGTTCTGTTTATTTTATAGTTTTCACTGTAATTTCCATTTCATTTATTGTTGTTTTTTTTCTTTGATTGCAATAGTTAGAGTATCGCATGTATATATGGTTTAAGAATTCTACCCCAAAATTTCTTACTACAATTCTTGGAGGGTGAGGAATTGTAATATCCTTAACTCAAACATACATAATATTTATCTTCATCTTTACACAATTTATTATTTTTGTCTATAATTATATTAAGTGGTGTCACAAAAAATAATATTTGATCACTTATGATGAATTAATAAATTCATGTATATATACGTATATATGTATATTAGCAATGATATAATTAATCCTAGCAAAATCGAGTCGATCAAACTTTTAGTTATTCAAATAAAATAAAATAGTCTGCTACCAAATTTTGGTTTACTAATACTTTGAAATTAAGATTTAGCACTTAATTGTTCTGGGATACAACTGATTTTATATGAAGAATCTAATTATCTTATCTATAGGTGAGCATGCTGAGTAATTAAATATATTTTTACAAAAAGAAAATTTGCAGTATTTTGAGAATTGTAAAGTAGCATAAAAAATAGTATAGATGTTTTATGTTTCAACAAGCCACGTTTAATAAAGATAAATGCTCCAACATTTAAAAAGTTATAATGTAATAATGTCAATTCAACCCATTAATGTAATGTTATTTTTGTGTAGTTTATCATTCCGATTTTTTTATGGTCATAATTTTGACGTTTTGATTATTATGAGTTATCGATTCATTATTTTGTTAAAAGTGTGATTTACATTTTTTTAGTAGAGAGATATGAAGGACTGTTTTAAACATATTTTTCAAAAGTGTCAACATTTGATATACTCTCTTCATTGTTGTCCAAATAATTGTGTTTGTCTTGATTCCATTTTGAATATATTTAATTTTATGTCTTTAGGTGTAAAAATGAATTGAGGAGTATATAATTATTGATTTGTTATTATATAATATATTTTATATTTTAAATCTTATATAGTTATATTGTTTCTCATTTTAATTAATCAATTAACAATTTAAAATTGTATGATAAAAAATATTCGTTCGTGCATCACACGTGAGTTAAAACTAGGTATTAAAATACAAGAACTAATATTTGTACACGTGTAGAACACCATAAAATGGGATGAAGGTTCCCACATCCACATGCATGTCCAAGTGCCCAACCCAAACAATAACACTACCACGTTAGGTTTGGTAGACAAAATTAAATAGGAAGCAAGATAGATATGATTCTTTGCAAAGTTATTTGAGTGAACTTAGATAATTCAATTCATGTCCTACCCATTAAAGACATGAACCAAAGTCTTGAAGGAAAAAACTCCTCAAAAAGCCACATAAACCTACAACTGCACGCATCCTTCATTAAAGGAATGCAACTCTTTGCCTCCAAAACTGATATACCAAAAACAAAGTGAAATGACAACCATATGGCAACTTTAAATGAAATACAATAATATCCAACTCCTATGCAAATAAAAAATAGTATGTCAACTTATTTGAGTGACTTTCAATGAGATATATAGTGAAAGACAACATTTGTTGAAATAAAAAGTCAACAAAATAAGTAACAAGTCATCAAACAAAAAACTACTATTGCCCAAATCAAACACTTAATTTACCAAATCAAAGTGGCAACACTCTTTCTTGCAACTCGCAAGGAAAAAACTACTACTACTACTACTACATTTCATAATTCAATGAATCAAATCAACCAGTCCAAAAAAAGTAGTAGTAAAAAAAAGATGAAAAGACCCAGATTAAGAAGATGATCAAAGAACAGATTCTTGCATCCAAACATACACAAAGTTGAAGAGGTACTATAACTATTTTAAAGGTCTGGAGTCACTACTTCAAACACACACACACACACACACATAAAAAGAATCATCCTTTCATTTCACCCCTTTCTCTTTCTCGAAATTCTTGCTCCAAAATAAATCATACAGAAACAAACTCAATGAACTCATCTTTTTAATGTCACAATAAATCATAATCCCCTAACCTAATCAACCAAGAAAAAAAAATTCAATCTCATTTACAACACTTGGCTAAAAGAACCAAGAAAACAATCAAGAACACAATCGAAGAAATCCCAATTGCAAAACCAAGAACAACCTTACTCGGCCCACTGCTATGCTTCTTCTTCTCCCCCACATTCTCATCTTCATCATCATAATCCCCATCGCTCGAGTCATCCGCCGACGAATCCTTCGCCGGCGGCGGCGACAGAGGCAGCCCGTGCTTATCACAGGCGGCAACCCCAAGCTTCAATTTCGACCCCAAAACCGTGCGGTTGTAGCAAAGATTGGAATTTTCACCGACCTTAAACACCTCCAATCGCTGTATAAACGTCGCATTGAATGGCAATACTCCATGGAAGGAATTGCTCGCGAGATTCAAGTGCTTCAGCTTCTTCATGTCTCTGATGAAATTGGGGATTGTACCATTGAGCTGGTTTGAGCTCAGATCGAGATGCGTCAGCGCCGCCATTGCAGCTAGGGATTCCGGAATTGGCCCGGAGAGAGAATTGGATGAAAGAGAGAGATTCTGGAGAGAGCTCAAGTCGCCGATTGTGGAAGGAATCGTGTCGTTGAGGGAATTTGAGGAGAGATTCAGATGCAGGAGATTCTCTAATTGGGTGAGTGAATTGGGGATTTTCCCCTTGAGATTGTTCGTCGATAGATCGACGAATGTGAGATTTGAAGAATGCCAGTGTTTGGGGAGATTTCCGGTGAGATTTGTGTTTGAGAGAGTGACGGAATGAAGGAATTTCATGCCGGAGAGGATGATGGTGGGGCCGCTGGCGGTGACGGCGACGTGGGAGACGGTGAGGGAGGTGAGATTCTGGAGGCGGCTGAGCCAGACGCCGGTGAGTTTGTTGAGGCTGCTGACGGCGGCGAAGGAGCGGAGATTGGAGGCGAGCTCGGAGGGGAATTTGATGGGAGAGACGGGGCAGTTGAGGAAGGAGAGGGAGGTGAGGGTGGAGAGGGATTTGAGGGCGGTGAGGGAGAGGGCGACGTCGTCGGAGCAGTTGGCGAGGGTGAGGGAGAGGAGGTGGCGGAAGGGGGAGGAGGAGTCGCAGGAGATGGAGGGAGAGTGAGAGCAAGGGTCTTTGGAGGTGGGGATGTTGAGGGATTGGAGAGCGAGGAGCTGTTTGGGGTCGAGGGTTGAGGGGGAAATGGGGGAGGATCTGGTGGGGGGTTTTGGGCTGGGGGTGGGGGGTGCGGCGGCGGCGGCGGTGTGGTGGAGGAGGAGGGAGAGGCGGAAGAGGAAGAGGAAGAGGAGGAGGGGAGAGGGATCTGGTGCCATTTTTGCGAGTGTAATAGTAAAAGATTTAGTTTTGTGATATGTCAAGTTTTATGTAGGGATGATGATGATGATTTGAGTGATGAGTGAGTGTGACAGTTGGTTTGATGAAATTTTAATAAATAGGGCCTGGGTTTGTTTGTATATATTTAATAAAAGTACTTACTACGTTGGCGCATAAAATTTTCAAAGGCAATCGAGTTTAAGAGCATCTCCAATGGCGGACGTCCGGTCGGACATCCGCGACAGGCGACCGGGACGTCCGCCATTGTGGCGTTTCAACTCGGACACGGACGTCCTGTAAGGACGTCGGATGTCCTCGGACGCTGCGGCGACGGGCGGGCGGACGTCCGCCATTGTGGCGTGAGTCGGATGTCCGGGTCGGATGTCCGGTATATTAATTTTTTTTTTAAACTCTATATATACGGCTCGTTGAACTTCATTTCATTCGCACCACTTGTGTTAACAAGTTTCTCTCTCTACATCTCTATTTTCAAGTATATCTACAATGGCTAGTGACAGTGATAGCGGGGATGAATTGGAGGTCGCTGTGGAAGGTGCGATAGATAGGCTGCTACACCAGAGGGAGCAGCGGCGGCAGCAGGCGGCGGTACATCGGCCGATCCGTCGTCGAACTATAATACCCCGTGACCACATTGCTGCACATATTCTGTTGTATCAGGACTACTTCGCTCCGCAGCCGCGTTTTGGGGATGCCTTATTCCGGCGACGTTTTAGGATGCATCGTCCGCTGTTTATGCATATCGTGGGTGCTTTAGAGAGAAGATACCTGTATTTTAGGATCAGGGAGGATGCAGCTGGCAAACCCGGACTCACGCCCTTACAGAAGTGCACTGTCGCAATCAGACAACTGGCGTACGGAGGCGCGACCGACATGTTCGACGAGTACCTCCACATTGGCGAGTCGACAGCCGTCGAGTGTCTGCAGAATTTTTGCGCGGGCGTGAGAGCGATATTCGGTGAGCGGTATCTTCGGAGTCCGAGCCCCGAAGACTGCCAGAGTCTGATAGATATGCATGGGTCGGTGCACGGTTTCCCTGGGATGTTGGGCAGCATAGATTGTATGCATTGGGAGTGGAAGAACTGTCCCGCCTCCTGGAAGGGGATGTACACTACTGGCTTCAAAGCCAAGCATCCCACGATGATCCTTGAAGCTGTAGCTGACTACCGGCTGTGGATATGGCATGCTTATTTTGGAGTCGCCGGGTCGAACAACGACATCAACGTTCTCCAGTCGTCGCCCCTGTTCAATGCTCAGTGCAATGGCGTTGGTCCCGCCATCAGTTTCGTCGCCAACGGCAACCAGCACAATATGGGATACTATTTGGCGGATGGGATATACCCAAACTGGCCCGTCTTTGTGAAGACAATCAAGCATCCGCTTGGACAACAGAAGTCATACTTTGCGAGCCGTCAGGAAGCAGCGCGCAAGGATGTGGAGCGGACATTTGGTGTGCTCCAGAGTCGATGGGCGGTAGTCAAGGGTCCTGCACGGCAGTGGTATATTCCCAACATCGGCGATGTCATGTACGCATGTATCATAATGCACAACATGATTGTCGAAAATGAAGCTGCGGAACTGACTCAGTGGACCAATGAAGATGATACGGGTGCAGGTCCAAGTCACGGCGTGGCCACCGCGAATGTGAATATGGGGGTACCTCATGGAGAGGTCGAGCGGATGCGTGCATTTGCCGACATGCGGCAAACAGATGCCCATGTTCGACTTCAGAACGATATTATCGAAGAGGTTTGGACGCGGAAGGGTTGACGTTGATGTTAGTACTTTTTTTTGTTTTATTACTATGTAATTTTTTTCAAATCATGTATGTTTTTTTTTAAATGAAGTTGTTAATTTTTCCCGTTCGTATTCGTGTTGAAATTTTATTTCCGTAAACGTAAATTGCTTTATTTGTGAATTTATGATTTTTTTATTGCGGGAAGTCCTAGTGGGAAGGGTGATGGGAAGGGCGGATTGTGAAGGGGATGTCCTAGTGACGTGGCAGTGGGATGAGAAGTCCTAGTGACGTGGCAGGAGGTGTTTTTGGGAAGTCCTAGTGGATGTCCTAGTGGGACATCCGCCCACTGGAGATGCTCTAATGGTTCTATAAATTATTTTTCGATTTCAAAATCTGTTGAAGATATGCAGAAAATACTTTAAGCAATTGTGAGAGTATATTGGTGATTTAAAATATGTTAATTTTTCTTTGATGTTATGCAGAAAAACTCAAGTAGTAGTACTATTTAATTTTTGTGAGAGTATATTGTGTAATTCGATAAGGTATTTTTCGGTTGCTAGTTTTATTTAATCTCAACATGAGATAGGCTTTTTCATTACTCAATCATATATGAAAGCTGGAAATATATATCTTAAAAACCACTGAAAATGTGTAGACCCTTTTGGAGATTAATTATTGAACCACACATAAGACTGAGACTACCTACTGTTGGTGGTCCGAAACCCAATACGCCTTACATATAGCTGGAAACAGGTATTCTCATTTCTCAGGAATATCAGTCGTATATTTAGATTCACTTAAAGTTGAATTTATTTTCTGCTGGTTCAATGAAATATTTATCCATCTTAAATTCACAAATATTTTTACGACTGTTAAAATCAACCTATATTTTAGATGCAAAACTAAAATTCTGTTTAGGTATTTTATTTAAATATTTATTAATAATTACAAACAGGAAATTTAAATTTTATTTAACAATTTGAAATCTAGAAAATAAATGTTGAAATCCATCTTTCCGCCCATTGCCTCTGAATTGTGGCAATTCAATTTGATTATTTCAGCATTAACATGCATTTTGGGTTACAAATAATTCCTTTCCTTTCGTTTTAGGCTCCGAAAAATTATTGAAATTTTCATTTGTTTTGACAATGTCACATTATTTACTACTACCATAATGAATGCTCCTAAAATGGATGGTTAATCTACATTTATTGCCTCACATGAACATGAAACTACGAACTAGTAGTAGAATGGAGTATCAATTAAGTACTCCTATTTTAGAGGCAAAAGTACCACCCCATTAAATCATGGGCTCACAGTTTAGGGAGTATCAAGACCAAAAAAAAAAAAAAAATTTGTATGAGCAGGCCATGAAGAGCAGCACTCGTGTATTCTCTGAAGTACTCGGGAATGGACAGTCCGAGTCCGAGTCCGAGTAAGAGAGACACCCCGACTATGAAAGGTTCTTCAACGAGTTCATGTTCGTGAACTGCAAGAACGCCAGCCCCACAGACGCTGCCCCATGCCCATCCATGCACAATCAATCGATCGATCACATTTTACGTTGGAACAACAACAAAAACAACAAGATAACAGAACGCTCATCAACAAGGCCAACCATAACGCAATATATATATAGCTGCAAATATAGTGAAAGGTATTGATGCAAAACATGCTCCAAACTTGCCTGCACATATTCAAACTTGTCACTATCTCTACTCAACCTGTTTTACTCAGTTTGCATAATTCGATGATATGATATGACGGCAGCATTGCTTACCTAGAAGCAAAGAAGATCATGAAACCAGCCGAAATTTGGATTACACATCGACTGCCAACTCTAGTGCTTCCAAGAAGAACAATATTTTCACTGTTTTCATTTGTAAACATGTCAGAAAGTGAACCCTGTAAAAAATAGACCTACCAATCCACTCAAACAGATTAAAACACTTGCACAGAAACTGTGGATCCAGTATCTGTCCTAAACATTCCATCCAAACTTTACATAAGTTTTTCCATTCATAGACAATGACATCCTATCAAACTAACTAACCATGGTGCTGAAGAGATGAGGTTTGCTCTGTCAGTGCAGCAATTCATCTGAGTTAGCTCGGGATGATCAGTTATCAGTTACCTTATTTTTATGTGCTAATCAACAACAAAATAGGATCATCTGAAACTGAAATATCGAACAGGCATACCACTGGAAAGCCTCTATCAAGAAGACCAAATCCCACTAGAGAAATGACTGGAGCCATCCCAAGTGAATTCATCTAACACTGTGTGGGCCCAATATTAGAGATTATCTTTGATTTCCAACTCACTTGTTGGAAGAAGGAACCCTCCATTTTCTCAATTATTTTATATATATATATATTTGCCCCCCTCAAAGTCCCTGAATATAATCCTCATCATTCCAATTTCAAGGTGTTTTCAAGATTATAACTTCTTCTAACTATTTAATGCAGTGGTCACATACGATTAAAAATCCAGGTCTTCTTTGCTTCCTCTATGATGATTCTGCATATTTAGATCCTTACCTATTGAACTACTGAGAATGTAATGATATTCTTTACTGGATAACAATACACAAACTTATTAGTAGGAGTAATATTTTACTAATCTCATTCTACTTTAATTGTCTTCACTCATGACTCAACCTCCATTATTTTCCAGTCAAGATTTTGTTTTTTTCTTTCGTTAGAAAGGGCTTCTTAAAATAACGTGGTTCGTTTATTTGGATAATTTTTTCCACAATAAAATTCAAAAATATCTATAGTATATTGCCTTCTATGTATGGTCAGGCCACGTGCTAATTACCTTATCTCATGTCCAAAAACATGATTATAGTACAAAGAAAAGTACTTTATCTTAGAGAAATTACGACCTTAGCAGCCTAACGGATTGAGTTTTTCACTACTGCTAGTCGAGAACTCGCTGCTCTTCGATCTCGAACACGTGTCCTCGTCCGTTGTGTTACACGCGCTAATCCCAATCAACGGCCGTGCACCTCCATTAACTTGTAGCTGCATTACAAACTCCAATTTCCTAACAATGTCGTTCATTGATGGCCGATCAATCCCTTTCTCCACGAGGCATGCTACGGCTATTTCTCCAAAATTGCTCAAGCATTCAGCTGCAATCTGGCCCTTGAGATTGGAATCCACAATCTGATCAACTGTCCCTTTCCCATAGCAAAATGCAGCCCACTCTGCTAAATTCACTTGCTCTCTTGGTAATGTTGCGATTATTGGCGGCCTTGCACATAAGACTTCCAGCAACACCACCCCGAATGAGTACACATCGGATTTCAGCGTCAGCTGTTTTCGGCGGTAGTACTCTGGGTCAACATAACCCAAGCTGCCTTTGACGACCGTACTAACGTGTATGGACTTGGCCATTTTGGAGAGGCCGAAGTCCGACACCTTGGCCACCCATTTCTCATCGAGAAGGATGTTACTGGACTTGATGTCACGGTTCTGTGGAGGTAGTCCAGCCCCTTGGCGGCACCCACGCAGATCTGGAGGCGCTGCTTCCACGTCAAGGGTGAGTTTTCGGAGTTGTAGAGGTGGTCGTGGAGGCTGCCGTGGGCCATATAGTCGTACACCAGGATCATCTCGCCATCGTCGCCACAGTAGCCGACGAAGGGAGACTAGGTGGAGGTGGCGAAGCTTGAAGAGCACGTCGATCTCGGTGAGGAACTCGATAGTGCCTTGCCTGGAGGTGGAGTTGAGCCTCTTGATTGCGACAGGTACGTTGCGGATGAGGCCTTTGTAGACGCGTCCGAAGCCTCCCCTGCCGATGACGAAGCTGTCGTCGAAGTTGTCTGTGGCGACCTTGATCTCGTCGATGGACAAATACCTGCACGAATCAGGAGTCGACCTTGACTTCGTCGAAAGTGTTGCCAACGGTGACTCGGTCACACTTGTGCCCGCCGTGTCCTTCACTTTCTGCCGCCGCATAATCAACATAGCCACGGCTGCAACCACCACAACTACGCCGATAACACTCCCCACCACAACACCGATTTTCTTCTTCTTTGCGGCTGCTGGTAGGTGGTTCCACTCTAGTGACGCCGGCGGTGAATTTATCACGAGTTCAGGGTTGGATGCAGCAAAACTTCCTGCCGAATCATTGAGTTTGAAAATTTCTAAGCCATTCAGCAAAACGTTAATGTATCTTGGTTCTGTCCCAAGGGTAGGAACCAAAGATAACCGCAGGTCTTGCTTTCCACGATTTCCAACATTAGGAGATGACATCAACTTCAATACCTTCCACGATTTCCACGATTTCCAATATCAGGCCCGCCGGCCAAGGAGATGACATCAACTTCAATACCTTACCTTCCACTTTATTGTTGATGTTTATGTTAAACACCCTTTCGTTTGTATGTTTGAGAAAAAATTCACAGAAATGGAAACGGAGCAGATATTGGAATCCAGAATCAACAGGAAATGCCCACTCTAAACTTATGCTGAGGTTGGTCATAATTCTAGCAGATTTGTATACATTAGGCGGAGCAGTGTAGGGAGGAGTACTGTTGGTGTAGTTGATCACAACTCCCTTGTCATGTGGCGTCCACCCATAATCGCAGCAGAATATGTAGTCATCATCAGGACTCCATCCCCGAAACATGCCGCGACTAGGCCCACTATCTTCTCCGATGTCTACAGTGCCGCCGCCCACATTCAGACGGTAAAGATTCTCCAAAGCCTTGTCGCTGTTGAGATCAAACAAACTGTTTTCAAATTTGATTTCCACGCCTTCTTCCGAAAGGTAGAGTTTATCAGGGATCGACACAATCTCGATCCCATTTACAAAAGCAGAGGAGTTTGGATTAGGAGTGAAGGTTAGATCGAGTTTTTGGGTTGCTCTGATGTTAACAAGGAATTCCAACATAAAAGAAGGTTTTGTTAAATTCTTAGAATGAAGGAAAGCACTGAAGTTTGTAAACAGGGTGAAGGCATTTGCATTGACTGAGAATAAAGATAGACGGGTGTCAATGTCCGAGTAGACGTTGGGATAGAAGTAAAGGCGGAGGAATTTCTGGCCTTCACTGAGGGGAAAAGTGTATGTGAAAGGGGAGTGGAAGACACGAGCAGTCTCGTAAGGGACTGGAAAAACCGAAGATTCCATGGTGGAAGCATAGGAAGAGGAAGATATGGAGGGGGCGACTGATGGGGTGTATTTCGAACCTTGATCACTTTCCCAGCTCCGGAGGCTGGTGTCGTTTGTGGTTGCTGATGCGCCGCAGCTAAGGAGGATTAGTTCTGTGGCGGTGTACGCTTCCACGGTTTTGAGTGTTGAATGTATAGAGATGAGGAAGAACAAGTAAAGAGGGTGGGATATCATGGTTGTAGAGTGAGATTGAGCTTGTTTAGCATGTTGAGGCAGCCAATTTCTGGCTATTAAATTGCAGTGAAGTGCCAGGAAATGACAAGAGTAACAAATGGTGCCAAAGACTTGCAAGTCAATGACTTGGCATTATGTGAAAAAATGTGCATCCAAAAATAACACAGTCACACACCAAAGCACAAGGTAATGATACTGATACCAAAGTTCATAATTTTATTTTCAAAAACCAGTGATGACAGCAAAAAACAAGGATAGATAAGTAGAACATTCAAAGAGCAAAGCACAAGGCACAGATATACTCCTATAAGATTTTATTTTCGAAAACAGAATATACTAATTTAGAATTAGATATATTATTGAGAATACCTTCCCAAGATCTCCAAGGAAGGAACTGGACACTGCAGCATATCTGAAGACAAAAGGTTATAATAAGAAGGCATTAGAGATTGAATAGTCTTCAAACAGAAACACAATGAAATTCTCAAGAATAAACAATTGCATCACTACCTTGGGCCTTGGCCGACTTAATCAAGGCCAATAGGAAAAGCATGAAAGAAAAGTGATTTGATGATGAAGGAAAAGAAGAATGAATTAAAACTGAATGCTATATGAAGACATTGCAAAGGAAAGGAAACACCAGCTCTCAATGTTTTGTATAGACATTGTTGCTTAACATCAACAATCTGAAATGAAGCCAATCATCAGCAACCTCTTCCATAGTATCGAAAACTCGTTAGTATATAGTACTCGTGTACTCGATTCTAAACTACCCAGTCACTGTAAAACTATGATAATCAGGACATATACTGAAATACTATCTAATCTATGGAAGTATTATGGTGATTGGTTTCTGACGAGCAATGAGAATTATCCACATGACAAACTGTAATAAAACACAAATCTCATCCACGGAAATCAAGATTCAGTTTTGATCAGATATCAGTAACAAAATAAAAGCATAACACATGTAACATGACAAAAAAAACTCCCATCAATAGATACACACACATACATACATATAAAATGAATCAATGAATGTGTCAATTTGAATCTAATGCAGCTGAAGGTGATATTTACGGAAAAACTTGAATTTGAATTTGAATTTTGAACTATACAAAAAAGAAGAAAACCCAACATGAAACACTACTTAAATAAAAAAAAATTAACACTAATCTCATCATCTAACAGCAGAAGCCACTGTGTGAGCCCAAGATTTGAGATTATCTTTGATTTCCATCTCACTTGTTGCAGAAGAAGGAACCCTCCATTTCATCAATCTTTCCTCTTCGTAAAACTCCCACGCTTCTGATAGATACGGCTTCGCCCTCATTCTAGAAGCTTCCTCAATTTTTCGATCAATTTTCTGCCCTAATTTTTGCAGGCCGGGGATGATTTCAACCAGGGCCGAATCCACCTTGTCTTCCTCCGAAAAAACGAAGCCAATGTCGATAAATCCTTTCACCTCTTCGAATTCCAGCTGCGACATGCTCTTGCTGAGCCGCTTCTTCCTCCTTCCGTCGACGGCGGCTTTCCTCGCCAGCGAAATCTTCGGAGTTTCCGATGAAATTGAGAACTCTCTGTCGGAGAATATGGTTTGGAGGTGGGGGGTTTTGAGGACTGAATCGGGAGAGGGGTTGTGTGTTGTGAGACTCGACAGCTCTTCGCTCTTCGATCTCGCGAGAGACGAAATTTGGCGCGAAACTTTTTGATTGGGTTGATTCTGTGGGATTTGGAGGTGGGGGAATGGTGGCGGCGCTGGTGAGATTGAGGTTTCCGGCGGTGCTCCGATGATTCCGAGGTGGAACCACCTGGAATCGAAGAGATTTAGAACAGTTTGTGGTTCCATAAATGGCGGCTGATTAAGAGTGAAGGTGTTGAATGTGGTTTAGATTATGAGAGGGAGTTTGTTTATGTATGATGGTTGTGAATTTGTTATGGACGGAAATGCCCTTGTTATGCAAATTCCTAATTTACTCGTTTTTGCGTCCTAAATATTTTTAAAATTCTAATAACATTACCGTTATGACTATTGACCAACATTCTGACTTTCCTCGACTCTTCTAATTTTTGCATATATGCTTTTTGAATATTCTTGGTTATTTGGTCGTAATATGATTGTAAATGTTATGAAATTATGATTGGATTAATCATGTTACTAGATAAATTTTGTAATCTGTTTTGATTCAATATGAATTTTATTTTTAGAGAAATTGCTTTAACTTTATGAAGGAAATTAAGTGTAAAATTAGTGTAATGATATAATATGAATGTAATAATAGTATGAGACCCACTTATAAAAAAAAGTTAATGAGTTTTTAAATTATGAATATCACAAAATAGTAAAATGTGTCATTATTTTGTGAAAAAAATAATAATATTAGTATTTTTTAAGTAAAGGATAATTATAATATTACTCTTTATTTTATAAATTAATAGTTAATTAAGAAAATCAAAATGTAAATTATTATGTTGTTATCAATTATTAACTTATAAATAAAGTATCAACATACTATTTATTAAAATTATGAATTATAATAATAAAAAAATTAATATAATTATTACATTTATTATATTCTCTATTATTAGCATATATTAAGTAAATCATAAATTTTAAAATTATGAATCATATGATTATGTTATTATCGTTATTTGATCAATTAAAAAATTCAACTTCAATTATTGAGGCAATTAGTTAATTACTACATTTAATTAATTAATACAATAAATTCAAAATTTTAATATTTTTTTGATAGACAAGTAATGTATAAAAATTATATATCATTTAATTTCATACACACTCAAAGCAATTGAAAGATTTGGCTCCACATATCTACGATTTCATTGAGTATAAGGTTTATTATTTTAAAAAGAATTGAGATATTTATGGATAAACTTGCTTTTGTTAATGTATAAATTGTGTGAATGAAAAAGGCACACATTACATTTTTTTTTGGTCAAAGCAGCCACGCTGGCGTGCGCTGACTGTTTCTAACTTTCAACAACAAATTTTTCTTTGTACGAATACTAATTTCCAAACCTTGCTGAAGGGTATTTTCGTAAAGGTACCGTTCACTGTTGACGGAAATATTGCGAATTTTATTAATTCTATCTATTTCCACCCTCACGTGCAAACGGGACTATCGCGATCACGAGAACTTTGATTCAACTCCCTCCGTTCCTCCCTAATTGTATAGTCATTTTGTCATTTTAGTATGTTTCATATAATAAATTCATTTTTATTTTTGAGTGAACTACATAAATGGTATCTAATCTTTCACTTTCGTATATGAATGGTACATGATCTTTATTTTATATCACTTTTGGTATCTATAAATCACATTTTTGGTACCTCGTGCAATTTTCACCCCAAAATACCCTCTAAACAAATACATTTTTCCATTTTATGTCATAAAGGATAATTTGGGCATACACAAAATTAGTACTGAAAGTGATATTATAATATCTTCCCTCATTCTCCTTACTCTTTAGGGTATGTTTGTTTGGTATGTTAGGGGGTGGATAGAGCCCACTATCAACCCTTATGTGTGTGTTTGAATGGTATGTTAGTAGTAGCAGCGACCCGGCTTCTTAACACACGACCCGGTTGTTGTGGTGTTTATTAGGCTCCGAAGAGCTGTTAACTCTATCACTACTGATTTGTGTGTTAGAGTTTTGCCTGCAATAAATTGATAGGGGAGCATCCACCAAAATACACAATTACCCCCGAAGCTTTTTTGGACCCACCATCGTCTTCATCGATTAGGATTCCCAAATTCGATGAATTGAAGATCTGCGGCGATTTTGCTGCGATTCAAAAACCAACACCCACATCGGCGGTTAGGCTGGGTTTGCGACGATTTTGGGCGTTTATTGCTGATTCACTCCAATTCTTAAACCAGAGCAAAATTCCTGCTTCAATTGCATAGGAGCCATGACCGATCAAGATCTGAGTGTGAAGGTAATGTTTTCCAAAAACTCTGTAATTTCTGATTTCATGTTCGATTCGTTAGCGGTCTTCGATTTATTGTGCATGTGCTAGATAAACTTTGGGTGCTTAAGTTCTTCTTTGTGGATGTCTGTATTTAGGATGTTATATTCTGTATGTGGTTTGATGTAATCTGTAATACTTGAACTTGCTAAGTGAAATTTTGTTGAGCTTTACATAATCCGTGTAGGTAACCCGGAAAGATGAGGAATCTACCACCGTTCTGATTTTACTGGAGGAGGTACTGAAAAATCTAAGGCTGAATCTCCTCTTGGTAAGCATGCTACTCACTATGCTTGAACCTAACCCGAAAAAAAGAAAACGTGGTTGTAAAGATGCACCACAAAAGCTCATCGACTCAATTCCATATCATGTCAAACAGTTAGACAGACTAGTTCGTGTGACAGATAGATCATGCATAGACAATCTTCGAATGGATAGAAACACGTTTGGTAGATTATGTCGCCTTCTGCGTGACCGTGTTGGCCTAATAGAAACTTACGCCCGATGGTCGACATCTTGCGACGGTCGGAGTCAACAAACGCTGTAACCGCTTCAATCGGATTGTAATGCTAGCTTTCGCCAAATGTTAGTCAAAAAACATCTTAGGTTGGCTTTTAATTCATATTTTGAGGGAAATCGAAATGTGAGGCGCGAAAACAAATTTGGGGACGCGCCACTAGGGTTTTCCGGAGGGCAATTATGGAATTATAAAACATTAATGAGGACAGTTTTGGGAATTTACCCATTGTATCATACATTTCGTTTTCCATACCAAACACACAAATTGCAAACATGTGTTAACTATATTGACAAACAAACACCATTAGGTGATTACTATACATTTCACAAAACATAAATATGGTGTTGGTTATATGCTAACATATGTTGGTCTATTATGCCAAACAAACATACCCTTATACTATTATTATTAATCAATATTAATATTATTATTTTGATGTTATAAATTAATAATTAATTTATTTTTTGAAATATACTTAATTATAATTATAGTTATAATTATATTTAATTATTATAATAATATTATTGTTATAATACTAAAAACTAGTAATAATTAATAAATAATTATAGTATAAATACTTAAATTATGAATAATATAATATTATATAATAATTATAATAAAAATAATAATAATAATAATAATTATTATTATTTATATTAAATTAATAACTAATCGGTATAGTCGTAATAAAAATTTAAAATTGTGAATTGTATTCATAATGATATAAATAGTTGAATATTTTTTTAGGTGTTTCAACCGTAAAATGAGTATAATATAATTTAATAAAAAATATTCAATTGATATAATTACTTTATATAATTAATTTAGTTAGGTGTTTTGTTCTTGAATTATATTATGAATGCAATTAAATGTATGTATAAAACACTAAAAAGAAAGAAGAAAAGAAGAGAAAAGAAAAAAGAGGAAACATAAACTAAGGAGAAAAAGAAAGAACAAAGGAAGATAAAATACTAAAAAGAAATAGGAGGAAGAAAAAATTATCACATGTTTGGTATACTATTTAATTGAAATTTTCAAAAATATCCTCCATAACAAAAAAAATCACATGTTTGGTACCTAGGGTTATTTTTGTCACATGGTACCAAAAATGATATAAAATAAAGATCAGATATCATTTATGTGCGAAAGTGAAAGATCAAGTACCATTTATGTTGTTCACTCTTTATTTTTAGTAAAAGTTAACATATTTCTTCTTATTTACTTTGCTATGTATTACTTTATTCTCTCTTTATCTCTCTACTCTTTTCATTTCTTACTTTATTCTTCATTTACTTAACTCACTTAATACAATTTTTCTTATATCGTGTACCAAAAAGAAACGTCTTCACTGCTGCGGAACAAAGGGAGCAATATTATACTTCATCCGTCCCCAAAGAGTATGAATATTTGGTTCGGCGCGGATTTTAATGTATAATTGGAAAAGTAAGAAAATGATAGAAAGAAAAAGTTTTTAAATTATTGTTAGCGGAGAATTAGTCTCACCTCATTAGAGAGAAATGAGTTTCAGGGATGGACTAATAAGGAAATCGTTCATACTCCCTCCGTCCCGAAACAGGAGTCCTATTTAGTTATGACACGGGTTTTAAGAAATGTAAAGAAAAGTTGGTTGAATAAGTTAGTGAAATATAAGGTTCACTTGTATTAGTTTTATAACAAAATGTGAGTCAAATAAGTTGGAGGAATGTGGAGCCTACTTTTCATTTATGATAAAAGTGAAATAGGACTCTTATTGTGGGACGGACCGAAATAGCAAAACAGGACTCTTATTATCAGACGGATGGAGTACTTACTACCTACTTCAAGACTAATATCTCATTTTGCGAATTAGTACATCATCCGTCCATGAAAAATAGTCTCATTTTGTCATTTTAGGGTGTCCACAAAAAGTAGTCCTATTTCAAAAATAAAAACTTTCTATCATACTTTACCCACTTTTTCCCCCTTCCTCTTACTTTTTGTCACACCCCAACCAACCTCTTTGTCGTATATTCTAATTATATAAATATGAAATTTGTTTAGCAAATAACCTACATGTAAAAATTTGTAAAACACCCATATAAAATACACTCAGAAATCAACATTAATTTGTTTCATATTTCAAAACATTTTGAACTGTATTGAGACTCTCTCACCACTCTATATGTTATACATTCGTCTACATGTAAAATGACGAGGATGAGAAGGTTGATATAATGCATCAGCCGCCAACCTTGATAACACGTGGAGTTTCTAAAACTCATATCAACCAAAACATTAGTGATATCTTTGCTTGAAAAATATTAGTGGTTTATATGAGTCACAACTCAGTGTATATAAAATTCACCTTTAATTTCCCGTCACAGAAAAATCAAGCATATTCTTTAACCACAATATATATATATATATAACAAAGAACAAAGAACAAAAGATACAAAAAGGAAATGAATATATCCATATATATATATATATGGATATATTCATTTCCTTTTTGTATCTTTTGTTCTTTGTTCTTTGTTCTTTTTAATCTCAGCCCCACGATTTTGTCATCCGACGGTTAGATTGGTGCCACGTGTCATTTAATAATGCAGATTTTCAGTTGAATAATGCACACCGACTAATAATGCACCATTATAGTGTAATAATGCAGATTTTCATTTGAATAATGCACACCGACTAATAATGCACCATTATAGTGTAATAATGCAGATCATCTGGACCGTTGATGAATGAGATCTAACGGCCCATATTCAGAAGAATAAAGGATCTAAGGGATGAATAGGAGAATAACGCTCCACTATATATAAATATCACAAACAATTTCACATCTATATGGATATGCCTTTATGATTCTTTTTAATATTATGTGACTGATCAAGCCTGGTATCTGCCCGAGATTTCCATGGTATACGACTCGAAGGTCCCTTTTATTTATTTGACCTTTCTACGAAGGTCCCTCTTTGATTTGACCTTTCCGCAAAGGTCCCTCTTTGCATTTTGACCTTTCCATGAAGGCCCTTCTTTGATTTGACCTTTCCACGAAGGTCCCTCTTTACATATTTTCTTTGACCCGTATGTCTATTATCATTATATATGACCCGTAGGTCTATAACCATTGCATATCAAATCCAGAGCAAGACTGTCACATGTCCTCTTTAATTTCATTATTCAAATAATTCTAATACCATACATCAAACATATTCATTGCACCAATTACATATCCATATATGCCATCGATTAATTCCAATACTATAGATAAACATATCTATTGCACAAATCATATATCCACATCATATTACACCATCAATATCAAATATCAAATAACACATAACCATTTCAAGCTCACGTCATATAATTCATATATTCACTCCAATTTAACACATAGCAATCAATCATATAAAATATATAAAATTAAAAGTGTGATTTATACCTACATGATCAGAACACGTAATTTACTATCATCCTTCCCTTTGAGCTTGAATCTGAACATTAGCTCGACCAAGCTTTTTTTCTGAGTCTCTATTCCTTTATATGGAAATCTTACACAAATGTCTCTCAAATTACTACTAAAAGTAATTATAACATCTTCACACTCCCTCTCCAAAAACACTCTTCCTCTCGGCCCCTTGTATTTTTTTCCTCCATTTCATTAGGTGAATTATTATTATACTAACATGTACAACTTGATTAGCTGGGCTATTGAAACCGATACACGACATACACAAACTTTATTTGTTGGGCATTTGAAACTCTTACACGTAGCAATGTACATATTTAAAAGTTATCCCTAATAATTAAATTATTAATAAAAAGCATTGTGCATGGCTACATATATACAGTATTAACGTAACTTGTGCACATACATGACTATATACCAACAAAAATCATTTAATTAGATAATTTAATGCTCACAAGTATATTTAAGCGTGTTCTTTTAGAAATATATACTTCCATGCACACACTTCTAAATTTACTATTCCATTTAATATGTAAAAGTAATTTATATTATAATATGGACAAAACTATATATGTATATATTCTTTTAGTTGAATCAAAAAAATATACTCCCTCCGTCCCATTAAATATGCAACATTTGGAAATCGGCACGGGTTTTTATGTAATGTTGTTTTGTGAGTTAATGAAGAGAGAGTAAAGTAAGAGAGATGAAAAAGTAGAGATAGAGATGTTTCCATTTTAGGAAACGTTTCATTTTTAATGGGACAAACTAAAAAGGAAAACGTTTCATTTCTAATGGGACAAATGGAGTACATATTAATGCATGTTTCAGATTAGGGATGTCACACTTTTTCTCTTACTTTATCTATTTTATCTTGCTTCTCTCTTACTTTATCAATTTCTCATTAAAACTTGATTCGTTCACAAATAAGACTATTTTTCATAGACGGAGGAAGTATATTATTTTTTAATCTATTTATGGTGCACACGAATACTAAATTATAATCTGATCAAACTCATCTACTTATTTAACAATATTGTCATCTTTAGAGCATCCTCATCTGTGCTCTTACCAATGAATACGGATAAGGGCTCGGACCCACTTTTACTCCCTACTATTAGGAAAGAGCACAACACCCACATCCGTGCTCTTCCGCAAGAACGAGCTCAAGGGTCCCATCATTCTATTATTCAATTTAAATAAAAACATTTCCACAATATTAAAATGCATTAAAAATAACCGGAATAATATTACAAATTACAAAAAAATTTAAAAATTACATAATTAAAATCCTAAAAATTAAAAATTACATAATTAAAATCCTAAAAATTAAAAAAAAATCCACTACTTGTGGCTGAATTTCGCCCAAATGTGTTTGATTAGGTCTTCTTGTAGCTCAATAAAAAAAATGGACGATGAATGTGTGTATTTATAGATGATTTTGGGAATAAAAAAATTAAAAAAATCAAAAAAATTCTACAAACGGTAATAAAACGGCCATATTTTTGAGAATCTGAAAATATATTTTTTTAAATTTTTTGTATTATTTTTTATTTTTAAAAAAAATTGAATTTCCAACGGATAAATCCGTTGGCCAATTAGAACGCGCCACGTCAGCTGCTATCTGGCACGAACGTGCTCAATGCATCGAGCAGCGCCGTGCCAGCGGCGGACAGCGGGTGCCATGCCGCTGGCACGGACGGACGTCAATTTCTCACCGCTGCGGATGCTCTTAGATCCATCGCAATCTACAAGTATTATTACTATAATAAAAGTGAGATCTTTAGTCTATTCATAAGTTTATAACACATCCAAATAAATTTATAAATGTAAAACTACAATAAAAACGAGACACTCGTTCTTATAATACATTATACGTTCAATCAATTTATTTAAAACTAGTTTCAAAAGAAGTTAGGACACTATTTGTCATGTGTACTAATAGAAATTCCATAATCTCACAAAAACAATTAGATAAATTTTGATGCTACATACCATTCTGAAATATAGCATTTCATTTACATCCCATTATTTTGTTAAATTTTAATGGAAATTTTGGAAATACACAAGTAACCATACAAAATTACATTATTAGAGCATTCACATCCATGCTCTTGCCAAAGAGCATGGATGTAGGCCAGGACCCACATTTATTCATTTTTTACTCCATGCTCTTTCGCAAAAGCACAACAACCACATTCATGCTCTTCCGCAAGAGCATGCTCAAGGTCTCATCATTCTATTATTCAATTTAAATATTTCAATTACTAAAAACATTTTCACAATATTAAAATGCATTAAAAATACCCAAAATACGATTACAAATTTTTTAAAAAAATAAAAATTACATAATTAAATCCTAAAAAATAAAAATTACATACTTAAAATCCTAAAAAATAAAAATTACATACTTAAAATCCTAAAAAATAAAAATTCCATAATTAAAATCCTACAAATAAAAAATTACATAGTTAAAACCTAAAAAATACACCCGTGGAAATTTAAAGAAGACTATCCCGATGGCGGTATCCCCAATGTTTGTCGGAGAGCTTGTATCATTGCGAAATGTGAATCAAGTTGTTCGAGAATCATCCGAGACGTATCGGCCATATTGGCTTGTGCCAAAATGGCCCGCAACGAGTTGGTGGGGGGTGGAGGCGGCACAAAGGGAGCGGGAGCTCGCGGTGCGGCTAGGGTCGCGGCGCGACGACGGTTGGTCGTCGCATGTTTCTTTCCTTGCGGCCGGCGTTGGGAACTGCTCGGCCCGTGGTCGGGGATACCCAAGTTAGCTCCGGCAAGCTGGCTAGCCACCTCATGCTCGTTGGTGTCGGATATGGATACCGACCTCGACCATTTGCTAGAGGAGTTGGAGGAGGATGCGACGCCTCCCTTATACTTCGGATGATGGCGCACCTCCTGCCAAGCGTTGAGATGCTTGAATGGTTTGTACTGAATTTATTGGTAGGTCGACATGGCGGCCGTGATGATGTCAACCTCGCTCGTACCGCTCTCTGTCGACCGTTGTTCTTGGAGGTAATACCCCTGAAACTTTTGGATTTCATCGTTGGCTCTTCCGATGGCATTTCACACCATACTCTTATTGCGCTCGATGGTTACATCCGGTCGGCTGACATTGTACCGGTGAGAGACGCGCCACCAAAACCTGTCCCCGGTTTGGTTCGTGCCGGTTTCCGCATCTCTGAAGATCACTAAATAGGCTTTGAATAATTTCTCCATCTCCCCGGGAGTGTACGGGGTGCGGACGTTGGGTTCATCGGTACTGCCACGAGTACGGACACGAACACTACGATGAGGAGGAGGAGCGCAGGAACCACCCTCCGGTGGCGTCAGGTCACTCCCTCCCGTGCCAGTTTCGGGACCCCACCCGTCTTGCCCCTCGTCATCTTGCTCGTCCACCGGGTAAGGCCGGTAGCCACCCGGAATATGCGAACCTTGGAGGGGACGAGATATCCGTATCCGGATTAGGGAATGTCGATGAGCCGAACCATTCGTGGTTCCATCGGCGGGAGTCGAAGGGGTGATCGCCGGAGCCGGACAGTTTATGCAAGAGTGAAAGAGTGAGAATTTAGATGAGAACTGATGAGAGGATTTAGAGAGAATTGATGAGAGAATTGTTTTTTATAGTGTGGTGTAAAAACTTTTGTGTGGAAATGGGGGTATTTATAGATGAAATGTGAATTTCGGGGTTAAAAAATGAAAAATAAATTAAAAATGGAGAAAAAATGGATATATTTTATTGGGAAGTGGGAATTTTTTTTTAAAATTTAAATTCGATTTTTTAATTTATTTCAATTTTTTGTAAAAAAAAGGAAAATGCCAAAGGCATTGCCGTTGACCAATAAAATCGTGCCACGTCATCCTGCTCAACGGCACAGCGGTGCTTGATGCATCGAGCAGGGTCGTGCCGTTGGCAAGAGCACAGCAGCAAGCAGCTGCTTGCTGCGCCACTGGCACGACGGCCCGCCTTAGCATCGAGCACCGATGCAGATGCTCTTAGTCTCCTTTTATTGTACATAAAAAATATAATTTCTGCGAGATGCATATAACATGTGTTGCAGTATTACAAATATATAAATCAATACTACCAACATACTTATTGATGGGGTACGGACTAAACAAGCCCAACAGCAGTGACGGCCCATCAGCCCAAAGCCCAAGGAAGAGTATCAGTTCGGCATTACCAAAGAGTTCGGCCCCAGCCTACAGCTCGGTAAAAGCCGACCAGTCAAGCTCTACTCTCAGATCGGCTAAAGCTGCTCGGCAATAATTCAGCAGTTCGGTCTCAGTATTCGACCGAACTGGAAGATAGTCGACTCATGCAGGATCTCATGCAAGATAGTGGACCAAGTACAGAGATAGTGGACTCATGCAGGATCTCATGCAAGATAGTGGACCCATGCAGGATCTCCATGACCTCCACGACATCCACAACCATCATTAGTGGTGATGCAAGCCACGATCTTAGTTCAATGTATAAATAGAACTTAGATCAGATAGAAAAGGGTTAAGTTCTAAAGAAGTTCTCTAGAGATCAAAGATAAAATAGCAAGTCTGTATTGTAAGCTGTAGAAAACAGATCAAGCAATACAACTCTGCCCTCTTTTCTTCCCGTGGACGTAGATTTACCTCAGTAAATCGAACCACGTAAATCTCTGTGTCGTGATCTGTATTTTCCTGCATTCATCACCATCAAAAATTCGCCGCCTCATCACTGGCGCCGTCTGTGGGAAACAGAGAACCAAATTTGTGATAAAGCGAATTTTTGACCCTTTTTCCACCCCAAAAAAAAAAAAAAATGCATACCAGATCACATAACACCCATAATACCGTTCGTGATAACCGTGAGGAAGCTAGTCCAGCTCGCAGGTCTGAAAAACGGCCTCGGGAGACATCTACCTCCGGTTCTCACGAAGAAGGAACACGCCGCTCAAAAGGTCCACACACCGAGTCTTCCCAGCAGCCTGATTTGAATGAGGCTGTCAAGCTGTTCTTGGCTGAGAAGCAGGATGAGTTCTTAGCCTTCCTGCAAAAGAGCCAACAGCCGAAGACGAAAACGGTAGATTCTCCCTCCTCTTCCAGACATGAAAGTCACTACCGCAGTAGTGCCGTGTCTTCCAGGAAGAAGAATCCTCAACCCCGACATGTTCCTGTTCCTCCTCGGTACCGGAATCACAGGAGATCTCCATCTCCTCCATACCGAAGAGATATCGGGTTCGCCATGTACGGAGCATTGAAGACTCCGTTCTCGGACGATATCACCCGAACTCCCTTGCCACAGAACTACCGAACTCCGTCGATGACTTATGACGGGTTGGTGGATCCTCATGACTTCCTGGGACGCTATCAGTATAATATGGCGAACCAGGGTCTCAATGAGGTCCATATGTGCAAGCTGTTCCCCGAGCTGCTCATCGGGAACGCCAGAAGGTGGTTCGACAGCCTTCCTCAAGGCAGCATTAGATCCTACCGAGATCTAATGGATGCTTTCCACAGGAGGTTCTTTCAGAAAGCGGAAGCCCGAATTACTTCGGCTCAGCTGCTTTCTATACGTCAAGGTCGCGACGAAAAGATCAGCGATTTCCTGACGAGATTCCATAAGGAATGCCTACAAGTAGATAATCTCAATGATCTACTTGTCATTTCGGCATTCCAAAATGGAATCCTGCCCGGAGCTCTCTACAGAAAGCTCGTGGAGTGCGGTCCGCAAACAGCTCAAGAAATGTGGGACATTGCGGACCAGTTTTCCCGTGCGGATGAGGCAGACCGTCGAAAACGGTCTTTAGACAGCTCATCCCGAGAAGAGAAAAAGAAGCCCGATCAAAGCGGCCAGGTGCTTCCTCGCCGAACTCCTTTTGAAAGAATTCAAAGGGCACCGGTACAAGGCAGATTGGGGCCACGTCTCAATCCTGAGAAGCCGCCCGCTCAGTTCGTACCATTAAACAAGTCAAGAGCGGAAATTTTCGAACTACATTCCGATATGTTCGAAAAACCAAAGCGGATGACGAAATCAGCCGCGCGGCGACCTCAGGATCAATATTGCTCCTTCCATCAAGCCCACGGTCACGATACCGAGGAGTGCCGAAATTTGGCTGCAGGTATTGATGTTCTTGTGAAAACAGGAACGTTAAAAAAGTACCAAAGCAAGCAGCCGAAAAAGAACAAAAGGCAGAGAGGTGCGAACTGCAATCCTCAGGATCCGAAAAGGCATGAGGATCCCGAAGACGACGACGAGCCGCAATATGATGGAGTAATCCAGACTATTGATGCTCTCCCTGCCGGGAAGACTAAGTCGTCCCTAAAAGCAGAACGCAGAGGTTCCAATCAAGAGGAGCCAACACATAAAAGGCTGAAGAAAGACGAAGTGATTACATTTTCAGATGCCGATCCCGTCCCAGCCATCTCTCCTCACCAAGACGCTATTGTCATTCAAGCCGGAGTGGCAAACAAACTGATCCACAGAGTATTTGTGGATACAGGAGCGTCAGTCAGCATTCTTTTTAAAGAATGTTTCGATAAAATGGAAGTGGATCCAGCTCGGCTCAGTCCGGCTCCACTTCCTCTGAAAAGTTTCGCCCAGGAGGACACCCGCCCTGAAGGTATTATCAGCCTTCCGATCACGGTGGGAAAAGCGCCTACAAGCTCCAATACGATGATCGAGTTCTTTGTGGTGAAAGCTCGGTCCCCGTACAACATCATCCTGGGGAGAGACTGGCTCAACACAGTTCGGGCCGTTTGCTCTACTTATCACCTCACCATCAAGATCCCCACTAAAGGTGGGATAGCGGTCATCCGAGGTGATCAAAAGAGAGCAAAAGAATGTCTGCAGATTGCGCTTAAAAGTGCCGAGCAATCAGTTCGGCACCATCAAGCATAGCAATCACAGCAACCGGAGTCAGAGGCAAGCGAGATGACCGAAGTCACTTCAAAGCCGAACTCAATGACCGTTCAGTTATACGAAGATGATCCATCCAGAACGGTCAAGATCGGCTTCGCAGGAACGCCTCTACTCCGGGAAAAGACCATTCAGCTCCTCAAGGAGTACAAAGATGTCTTTGCATGGTCTCCGTTGGACATGACCGGAGTGCCCCCCGAGGTAATCACTCATCGATTAAATATTGATCCTTCAATCCGGCCAGTAAAACAGAAGCAAAGACTCTTTGCGGCAGAAAGAAGCCAAGTCATCCATGACGAAGTCCGCCAATTACTAAAAGCGGATGTACTATTCGAGGTGAAATATCCTTCTTGGGTGGCCAATCCTGTGATGATCAAGAAAAAAGAAGGAGGATGGCGGATGTGCATAGATTTTACCGATCTAAACAAGCACTGTCCTAAAGATTGCTATCCCCTTCCGAATATAGATAAAAAAGTAGAAGCTTTGATCGGCTTCGAAATTTTCTGTTTTCTTGATTTATACAAAGGATATCACCAAGTGTTGATGGATGAGAGTGACGCTCCGAAAACAGCTTTCATTACCGATTTCGGCATTTTCGCTTATAAAAAGATGCCATTCGGTTTAAAGAATGCCGGAGCCACTTATCAAAGGATGGTAGACAAGCTTTTTCAGCACCTAATCGGAAAACAGGTTGAAGTGTATGTCGACGACATAGTTGTCAAAAGCAAAAGCACTTCGGAGTACGAAGACAACCTCAAATCCACTCTCGACGTGCTCCGAAAAGCCAACCTCAAACTCAACCCCCAAAAATGTACCTTTTTGGTAGATTCGGGAAAATTTCTGGGTTGTTGGGTTTCAAAGGACGGACTCAAGGCAAATCCCTCAAAAGTTCAAGTTATTCAGAACATGGCGATGCCGAAGTCCATACACGATGTGCAAAGACTAACTGGATGTCTAGCCGCATTGAATAGATTCCTTTCCCAAGCAGCCGAAAAGCAACTGCCGTTCTTCAAAGTGTTAAAAAAGGCACCAAAGTTTGAGTGGGGAGCCGAGCAGAAAAAGGCTTTTGACGAGCTCAAAAGTTATTTAGCCGAGCTTCCAATTCTCTCTGCTCCAACAGATGCCGAAGTGATTTTCTTATACTTAGCGGCATCCGATCAAACCATTAGCGCGGTGCTTGTACGAGAAGAAGGCCTAAAGCAGTTTCCCATCTACTTTACAAGCCGAGCATTAAGAGGTCCTGAAACAAGGTATCAACCTCTGGAAAAAATTGCTCTGGCGTTAGTAAATGCAGCAAGGAGACTGCGGCCATACTTCTATGCTCACAAGGTATGCGTCTTAACCGATCTGCCTCTTCGGCAAGTTTTGACCAAGCCAGAAGCATCAGGCAGAATCGCCAAATGGGCCATAGAGCTGGGAGAACACTCAATCGAGTACCTACCTCGAAAAGCCATCAAGGGACAAGCCTTGGCAGATTTTCTTGCAGAGGCCAAGTTCGATCAAGCAATCCCTGTCATTGCCGAACAGAAAAATTCTGCCAATGCCGAACTAGCACAGCCCTTGGAATCCGAAGAAGAGCCGCCGGACTGCTGGAGCGGATTCGTAGATGGAGCTTCGAATAAAACGGGAAGTGGAGCTGGTATTCTGCTTATCGCTCCCGATGGACACGAGGTAACCTATTCACTTCGGTTCTCATTCCCAACCACTAATAACGAAGCCGAATACGAAGCCCTCCTTGCCGGACTCCAGCTAGCGCAAAGTCTATGTATCAAGTCTCTCAAAATCCATTGTGATTCACAAGTCATAGTGAATCACATGTTGGGTACAAGTGAAGCCCGTGATGAGAGGATGAGGAAATATTTAGACAAAGCGCAAAGCATTAGCCGAAGTTTCTCTTATTTTCGGATAATCCGCATTCCCAGAGCAGAAAACAGCCGAGCAGATACTTTAAGTAAGTTAGCCGCATGTCCAAGCTCAAAGGTGGAGGAATTGATGCATCGAAGCATTGATGAAGCTGAGGTACATTCAGTAACCAGCTCGCCGAACTGGATGACGCCGATCTTACAGTATCTAGATCAAGGACAACTGCCCGAGGATAAGAGAGAAGCTCGGAAAATCACATGCCGAGCACTTCGGTACGAACTTCATGGAGGAGTCTTATACAGAAAGTCCTACCTTCAGCCGTTATTACGATGTATAGGGCCAGAAGAGACGGACTACATCCTCAGAGAAGTTCATGAAGGATCGTGCGGCAGCCACATCGGAGCTAGAGCTTTAGCTAAAAAAGTTCTAAGATGGGGATATTATTGGCCAACCTTGGTACAAGAAGCAGTGCAGCTCGTCAAGACATGCCCGAAGTGCCAAATCCATGCAAATATCCCAAGGATGCCGCAGACCGGTCTATCCACTATGCAAAGCCCTTGGCCTTTTATGCAATGGGGTATAGACATAGTAGGACCACTACCACAAGCTCCTCGGCAAATAAAATTCCTAATCGTTGCCGTGGACTACTTTACGAAGTGGGTGGAAGCTGAACCATTAGCTACGATAACGAGCTCGAAGGCATTGGATTTCGTCTGGAAGAACATAGTGTGCCGATTTGGCATACCCCACATCCTCATCTCGGATAACGGGACTCAGTTCACCGACAAGACGTTCAAGAATTGGTGCCAAGAGCTGAATATTCAACAGCGGTTCACTTCGGTCTCTCATCCACAAGCAAACGGACAAACGGAGGTAACAAATCGTATCCTGGTGAAAGGGTTAAAAGCTCGGTTAGAACAAGCCAAAGGACAATGGGTAGAAAATCTCCCTCAAGTCCTATGGTCCTACCGAACTACACCCACAACCTCCAACGGTGAAACTCCGTACAGTCTTGTGTACGGCACTGAAGCCGTGATTCCGGTGGAGATCGGCATACCCAGTCCCCGAACTCTAAATTTCTCAGCAGAAATGAATGACGACGGACTGAGAACCGAGCTAGATCTTGCCGAAGAAAGAAGAGAATTGGCATGCATAAAAGCAGCCAAGTACAAGGAGCAAGTAGCCCGGTATTACAACCAAAGGGTGAAGAAGCTGCAATTTCAAGTGGGAGATCTCGTCTTGAGAAACAACGAAGTAAGCCGAGCAGAAAAGCTGGGCAAGCTCGAACCCACATGGGAAGGTCCGTATCGGGTGTCAGAAGTCCTCGGCAAAGGGTCTTACAAATTGGCTCACATGTCAGGAGAACAGGTACCCCGAACATGGCACATTTCCAACCTCAAGAAGTTCCATTTGTAAGAGACAGTCCGGTCAGTCAGTCTTGAGTCCTGTTCGGTCAATGTGCTTTCTTTGGTTTGCTTGGTCTTTGTTTGTCTCTGTGCGTTTTGTCTGTGTGTTTTGTCTGTCTCTGTGCGTGTCGTCTCTTACAAATGTTACTGAGGTATCTTGTTCTTCGAAGGCTGATCCCCTTCTTAGAACATATACAAGCCAACGATTGTGAGTCAAAGCTTCTAAAGAGGATACAAGACCACAATTCAGCTTAAACAAGCAGTTCGTCTGAAACGAACTGCGATAAGCCAACGATTGTGAAGTCCAAGCTTCTAAAGAGGATACAAGACCACAATTCAGCTTAAGAATCAAGCACTTCGTCTGAAACGAACTGCAACAAAAGTCCGATTCACGCGATAAAACTTGCCTGAATTAGGACAAGGGAAAGTCCGATCCACGCGATAAAACTCACCGAATTAGGACAAGGGAAAGTCCGATCCCCAAATTAGGACAACGGAAAGTCCGATCCGAGCGATAAAACTCGCCAAATTAGGACACAAACCAAGTCCGGTCAAAGAAGAGTTTACTTCATAAGACCGAGGACAAACATCAACTTACCCCGTACCTTTATCCAGAATGCCGAAGTGACTCGCTTCGCCGAAGTGATTCACTTCGTTTTTCGGGGGGGGTAGTGATGGAGTACGAACTAAACAAGCCCAACAGCAGTGACGGCCCATCAGCCCAAAGCCCAAGGAAGAGTATCAGTTCGGCATTACCAAAGAGTTCGGCCCCAGCCTACAGCTCGGTAAAAGCCGACCAGTCAAGCTCTACTCTCAGATCGGCTAAAGCTGCTCGGCAATAATTCAGCAGTTCGGTCTCAGTATTCGACCGAACTGGAAGATAGTCGACTCATGCAGGATCACATGCAGGATAGTGGACCAAGTACAGAGATAGTGGACTCATGCAGGATCTCATGCAAGATAGTGGACCCATGCAGGATCTCCATGACCTCCACGACATCCACAACCATCATTAGTGGTGATGCAAGCCACGATCTTAGTTCAATGTATAAATAGAACTTAGATCAGATAGAAAAGGGTTAAGTTCTAAAGAAGTTCTCTAGAGATCAAAGATAAAATAGCAAGTCTGTATTGTAAGCTGTAGAAAACAGATCAAGCAATACAACTCTGCCCTCTTTTCTTCCCGTGGACGTAGATTTACCTCAGTAAATCGAACCACGTAAATCTCTGTGTCGTGATCTGTATTTTCCTGCATTGATGGTGATGAATGCAGGAAAATACAGATCACGACACAGAGATTTACGTGGTTCGATTTACTGAGGTAAATCTACGTCCACGGGAAGAAAAGAGGGCAGAGTTGTATTGCTTGATCTGTTTTCTACAGCTTACAATACAGACTTGCTATTTTATCTTTGATCTCTAGAGAACTTCTTTAGAACTTAACCCTTTTCTATCTGATCTAAGTTCTATTTATACATTGAACTAAGATCGTGGCTTGCATCACCACTAATGATGGTTGTGGATGTCGTGGAGGTCATGGAGATCCTGCATGGGTCCACTATCTTGCATGAGATCCTGCATGAGTCCACTATCTCTGTACTTGGTCCACTATCTTGCATGAGATCCTGCATGAGTCCACTATCTTCCAGTTCGGTCGAATACTGAGACCGAACTGCTGAATTATTGCCGAGCAGCTTTAGCCGATCTGAGAGTAGAGCTTGACTGGTTGGCTTTTACCGAGCTGTAGGCTGGGGCCGAACTCTTTGGTAATGCCGAACTGATACTCTTCCTTGGGCTTTGGGCTGATGGGCCGTCACTGCTGTTGGGCTTGTTTAGTCCGTACCCCATCACTACCCCCCCCGAAAAACGAAGTGAATCACTTCGGCGAAGCGAGTCACTTCGGCATTCTGGATAAAGGTACGGGGTAAGTTGATGTTTGTCCTCGGTCTTATGAAGTAAACTCTTCTTTGACCGGACTTGGTTTGTGTCCTAATTTGGCGAGTTTTATCGCTCGGATCGGACTTTCCGTTGTCCTAATTTGGGGATCGGACTTTCCCTTGTCCTAATTCGGCGAGTTTTATCGCGTGGATCGGACTTTCCCTTGTCCTAATTCAGGCAAGTTTTATCGCGTGAATCGGACTTTTGTTGCAGTTTGTTTCAGACGAAGTGCTTGATTCTTAAGCTGAATTGTGGTCTTGTATCCTCTTTAGAAGCTTGGACTTCACAATCGTTGGCTTATCGCAGTTCGTTTCAGACGAACTGCTTGTTTAAGCTGAATTGTGGTCTTGTATCCTCTTTAGAAGCTTTGACTCACAATCGTTGGCTTGTATATGTTCTAAGAAGGGGATCAGCCTTCGAAGAACAAGATACCTCAGTAACATTTGTAAGAGACGACACGCACAGAGACAGACAAAACACACAGACAAAACGCACAGAGACAAACAAAGACCAAGCAAACCAAAGAAAGCACATTGACCGAACAGGACTCAAGACTGACTGACCGGACTGTCTCTTACAAATGGAACTTCTTGAGGTTGGAAATGTGCCATGTTCGGGGTACCTGTTCTCCTGACATGTGAGCCAATTTGTAAGACCCTTTGCCGAGGACTTCTGACACCCGATACGGACCTTCCCATGTGGGTTCGAGCTTGCCCAGCTTTTCTGCTCGGCTTACTTCGTTGTTTCTCAAGACGAGATCTCCCACTTGAAATTGCAGCTTCTTCACCCTTTGGTTGTAATACCGGGCTACTTGCTCCTTGTACTTGGCTGCTTTTATGCATGCCAATTCTCTTCTTTCTTCGGCAAGATCTAGCTCGGTTCTCAGTCCGTCGTCATTCATTTCTGCTGAGAAATTTAGAGTTCGGGGACTGGGTATGCCGATCTCCACCGGAATCACGGCTTCAGTGCCGTACACAAGACTGTACGGAGTTTCACCGTTGGAGGTTGTGGGTGTAGTTCGGTAGGACCATAGGACTTGAGGGAGATTTTCTACCCATTGTCCTTTGGCTTGTTCTAACCGAGCTTTTAACCCTTTCACCAGGATACGATTTGTTACCTCCGTTTGTCCGTTTGCTTGTGGATGAGAGACCGAAGTGAACCGCTGTTGAATATTCAGCTCTTGGCACCAATTCTTGAACGTCTTGTCGGTGAACTGAGTCCCGTTATCCGAGATGAGGATGTGGGGTATGCCAAATCGGCACACTATGTTCTTCCAGACGAAATCCAATGCCTTCGAGCTCGTTATCGTAGCTAATGGTTCAGCTTCCACCCACTTCGTAAAGTAGTCCACGGCAACGATTAGGAATTTTATTTGCCGAGGAGCTTGTGGTAGTGGTCCTACTATGTCTATACCCCATTGCATAAAAGGCCAAAGGCTTTGCATAGTGGATAGACCGGTCTGCGGCATCCTTGGGATATTTGCATGGATTTGGCACTTCGGGCATGTCTTGACGAGCTGCACTGCTTCTTGTACCAAGGTTGGCCAATAATATCCCCATCTTAGAACTTTTTTAGCTAAAGCTCTAGCTCCGATGTGGCTGCCGCACGATCCTTCATGAACTTCTCTGAGGATGTAGTCCGTCTCTTCTGGCCCTATACATCGTAATAACGGCTGAAGGTAGGACTTTCTGTATAAGACTCCTCCATGAAGTTCGTACCGAAGTGCTCGGCATGTGATTTTCCGAGCTTCTCTCTTATCCTCGGGCAGTTGTCCTTGATCTAGATACTGTAAGATCGGCGTCATCCAGTTCGGCGAGCTGGTTACTGAATGTACCTCAGCTTCATCAATGCTTCGATGCATCAATTCCTCCACCTTTGAGCTTGGACATGCGGCTAACTTACTTAAAGTATCTGCTCGGCTGTTTTCTGCTCTGGGAATGCGGATTATCCGAAAATAAGAGAAACTTCGGCTAATGCTTTGCGCTTTGTCTAAATATTTCCTCATCCTCTCATCACGGGCTTCACTTGTACCCAACATGTGATTCACTATGACTTGTGAATCACAATGGATTTTGAGAGACTTGATACATAGACTTTGCGCTAGCTGGAGTCCGGCAAGGAGGGCTTCGTATTCGGCTTCGTTATTAGTGGTTGGGAATGAGAACCGAAGTGAATAGGTTACCTCGTGTCCATCGGGAGCGATAAGCAGAATACCAGCTCCACTTCCCGTTTTATTCGAAGCTCCATCTACGAATCCGCTCCAGCAGTCCGGCGGCTCTTCTTCGGATTCCAAGGGCTGTGCTAGTTCGGCATTGGCAGAATTTTTCTGTTCGGCAATGACAGGGATTGCTTGATCGAACTTGGCCTCTGCAAGAAAATCTGCCAAGGCTTGTCCCTTGATGGCTTTTCGAGGTAGGTACTCGATTGAGTGTTCTCCCAGCTCTATGGCCCATTTGGCGATTCTGCCTGATGCTTCTGGCTTGGTCAAAACTTGCCGAAGAGGCAGATCGGTTAAGACGCATACCTTGTGAGCATAGAAGTATGGCCGCAGTCTCCTTGCTGCATTTACTAACGCCAGAGCAATTTTTTCCAGAGGTTGATACCTTGTTTCAGGACCTCTTAATGCTCGGCTTGTAAAGTAGATGGGAAACTGCTTTAGGCCTTCTTCTCGTACAAGCACCGCGCTAATGGTTTGATCGGATGCCGCTAAGTATAAGAAAATCACTTCGGCATCTGTTGGAGCAGAGAGAATTGGAAGCTCGGCTAAATAACTTTTGAGCTCGTCAAAAGCCTTTTTCTGCTCGGCTCCCCACTCAAACTTTGGTGCCTTTTTTAACACTTTGAAGAACGGCAGTTGCTTTTCGGCTGCTTGGGAAAGGAATCTATTCAATGCGGCTAGACATCCAGTTAGTCTTTGCACATCGTGTATGGACTTCGGCATCGCCATGTTCTGAATAACTTGAACTTTTGAGGGATTTGCCTTGAGTCCGTCCTTTGAAACCCAACAACCCAGAAATTTTCCCGAATCTACCAAAAAGGTACATTTTTGGGGGTTGAGTTTGAGGTTGGCTTTTCGGAGCACGTCGAGAGTGGATTTGAGGTTGTCTTCGTACTCCGAAGTGCTTTTGCTTTTGACAACTATGTCGTCGACATACACTTCAACCTGTTTTCCGATTAGGTGCCGAAAAAGCTTGTCTACCATCCTTTGATAAGTGGCTCCGGCATTCTTTAAACCGAATGGCATCTTTTTATAAGCGAAAATGCCGAAATCGGTAATGAAAGCTGTTTTCGGAGCGTCACTCTCATCCATCAACACTTGGTGATATCCTTTGTATAAATCAAGAAAACAGAAAATTTCGAAGCCGATCAAAGCTTCTACTTTTTTATCTATATTCGGAAGGGGATAGCAATCTTTAGGACAGTGCTTGTTTAGATCGGTAAAATCTATGCACATCCGCCATCCTCCTTCTTTTTTCTTGATCATCACAGGATTGGCCACCCAAGAAGGATATTTCACCTCGAATAGTACATCCGCTTTTAGTAATTGGCGGACTTCGTCATGGATGACTTGGCTTCTTTCTGCCGCAAAGAGTCTTTGCTTCTGTTTTACTGGCCGGATTGAAGGATCAATATTTAATCGATGAGTGATTACCTCGGGGGGCACTCCGGTCATGTCCAACGGAGACCATGCAAAGACATCTTTGTACTCCTTGAGGAGCTGAATGGTCTTTTCCCGGAGTAGAGGCGTTCCTGCGAAGCCGATCTTGACCGTTCTGGATGGATCATCTTCGTATAACTGAACGGTCATTGAGTTCGGCTTTGAAGTGACTTCGGTCATCTCGCTTGCCTCTGACTCCGGTTGCTGTGATTGCTATGCTTGATGGTGCCGAACTGATTGCTCGGCACTTTTAAGCGCAATCTGCAGACATTCTTTTGCTCTCTTTTGATCACCTCGGATGACCGCTATCCCACCTTTAGTGGGGATCTTGATGGTGAGGTGATAAGTAGAGCAAACGGCCCGAACTGTGTTGAGCCAGTCTCTCCCCAGGATGATGTTGTACGGGGACCGAGCTTTCACCACAAAGAACTCGATCATCGTATTGGAGCTTGTAGGCGCTTTTCCCACCGTGATCGGAAGGCTGATAATACCTTCAGGGCGGGTGTCCTCCTGGGCGAAACTTTTCAGAGGAAGTGGAGCCGGACTGAGCCGAGCTGGATCCACTTCCATTTTATCGAAACATTCTTTAAAAAGAATGCTGACTGACGCTCCTGTATCCACAAATACTCTGTGGATCAGTTTGTTTGCCACTCCGGCTTGAATGACAATAGCGTCTTGGTGAGGAGAGATGGCTGGGACGGGATCGGCATCTGAAAATGTAATCACTTCGTCTTTCTTCAGCCTTTTATGTGTTGGCTCCTCTTGATTGGAACCTCTGCGTTCTGCTTTTAGGGACGACTTAGTCTTCCCGGCAGGGAGAGCATCAATAGTCTGGATTACTCCATCATATTGCGGCTCGTCGTCGTCTTCGGGATCCTCATGCCTTTTCGGATCCTGAGGATTGCAGTTCGCACCTCTCTGCCTTTTGTTCTTTTTCGGCTGCTTGCTTTGGTACTTTTTTAACGTTCCTGTTTTCACAAGAACATCAATACCTGCAGCCAAATTTCGGCACTCCTCGGTATCGTGACCGTGGGCTTGATGGAAGGAGCAATATTGATCCTGAGGTCGCCGCGCGGCTGATTTCGTCATCCGCTTTGGTTTTTCGAACATATCGGAATGTAGTTCGAAAATTTCCGCTCTTGACTTGTTTAATGGTACGAACTGAGCGGGCGGCTTCTCAGGATTGAGACGTGGCCCCAATCTGCCTTGTACCGGTGCCCTTTGAATTCTTTCAAAAGGAGTTCGGCGAGGAAGCACCTGGCCGCTTTGATCGGGCTTCTTTTTCTCTTCTCGGGATGAGCTGTCTAAAGACCGTTTTCGACGGTCTGCCTCATCCGCACGGGAAAACTGGTCCGCAATGTCCCACATTTCTTGAGCTGTTTGCGGACCGCACTCCACGAGCTTTCTGTAGAGAGCTCCGGGCAGGATTCCATTTTGGAATGCCGAAATGACAAGTAGATCATTGAGATTATCTACTTGTAGGCATTCCTTATGGAATCTCGTCAGGAAATCGCTGATCTTTTCGTCGCGACCTTGACGTATAGAAAGCAGCTGAGCCGAAGTAATTCGGGCTTCCGCTTTCTGAAAGAACCTCCTGTGGAAAGCATCCATTAGATCTCGGTAGGATCTAATGCTGCCTTGAGGAAGGCTGTCGAACCACCTTCTGGCGTTCCCGATGAGCAGCTCGGGGAACAGCTTGCACATATGGACCTCATTGAGACCCTGGTTCGCCATATTATACTGATAGCGTCCCAGGAAGTCATGAGGATCCACCAACCCGTCATAAGTCATCGACGGAGTTCGGTAGTTCTGTGGCAAGGGAGTTCGGGTGATATCGTCCGAGAACGGAGTCTTCAATGCTCCGTACATGGCGAACCCGATATCTCTTCGGTATGGAGGAGATGGAGATCTCCTGTGATTCCGGTACCGAGGAGGAACAGGAACATGTCGGGGTTGAGGATTCTTCTTCCTGGAAGACACGGCACTACTGCGGTAGTGACTTTCATGTCTGGAAGAGGAGGGAGAATCCACCGTTTTCGTCTTCGGCTGTTGGCTCTTTTGCAGGAAGGCTAAGAACTCATCCTGCTTCTCAGCCAAGAACAGCTTGACAGCCTCATTCAAATCAGGCTGCTGGGAAGACTCGGTGTGTGGACCTTTTGAGCGGCTTGTTCCTTCTTCGTGAGAACCGGAGGTAGATGTCTCCCGAGGCCGTTTTTCAGACCTGCGAGCTGGACTAGCTTCCTCACGGTTATCACGAACGGTATTATGGGTGTTATGTGATCTGGTATGCATTTTTTTTTTTTTTTGGGTGGAAAAAGGGTCAAAAATTCGCTTTATCACAAATTTGGTTCTCTGTTTCCCACAGACGGCGCCAGTGATGAGGCGGCGAATTTTTGATGGTGATGAATGCAGGAAAATACAGATCACGACACAGAGATTTACGTGGTTCGATTTACTGAGGTAAATCTACGTCCACGGGAAGAAAAGAGGGCAGAGTTGTATTGCTTGATCTGTTTTCTACAGCTTACAATACAGACTTGCTATTTTATCTTTGATCTCTAGAGAACTTCTTTAGAACTTAACCCTTTTCTATCTGATCTAAGTTCTATTTATACATTGAACTAAGATCGTGGCTTGCATCACCACTAATGATGGTTGTGGATGTCGTGGAGGTCATGGAGATCCTGCATGGGTCCACTATCTTGCATGAGATCCTGCATGAGTCCACTATCTCTGTACTTGGTCCACTATCTTGCATGAGATCCTGCATGAGTCCACTATCTTCCAGTTCGGTCGAATACTGAGACCGAACTGCTGAATTATTGCCGAGCAGCTTTAGCCGATCTGAGAGTAGAGCTTGACTGGTCGGCTTTTACCGAGCTGTAGGCTGGGGCCGAACTCTTTGGTAATGCCGAACTGATACTCTTCCTTGGGCTTTGGGCTGATGGGCCGTCACTGCTGTTGGGCTTGTTTAGTCCGTACCCCATCAATCTTTTAGATGTGAACTTTTGCATTAAATTGATTGTGTGGCAATAGCTCTTGAGCATCGAGCTTGTGCGACCGTTAGAAGAGTAATGTCCTGTAACACAAATAAACATATACAAATGCTAATGTTTCTCGTGACGAACAATTATGAGTACAAAAAAAATGAAAAGATATAAGATGGAAGTTAGAGTGTAAAATCTTGTAGTAGTGTATAAAATTGCATTGCAGGGCAAATCTCCCTTGGCAGTAGCTCATTAAGCATTCGCTTGTGCGACTGCCAGAAGAGTAATGCCCTGTAACACAAATATACATATACCCCAGCTAATGCTTCTCGCGACAAATGACAACGAGAAAGCGTAAACTTTTGTATTATGTTGTATTGCGGGGCAAATCTCCTTTAGCAGTAGCTTATTAAGCATTTAGCTCGTGCGTCTGCCAGAAGAGTAGTCACCCCGTAACACAAATATACACATCATAAAAAATTGTAAATGTTTGTTGGGAGTCTTGTGACCAATAATAATGAGTGGCTTCATGTATATATAGCGTACTCCAGGTCGTACAAATAGTACATTCTGCATTAATTCTTTATGCTCTAACCCGTCTATCGAGATCAATTGATTCTGATGCATGCATAATATTTTTATATATCCTCTAAAATGATTATCTTTATTTCTAATTTTTTCTACTATGCTTTTGATACGGATTCTATTAATAACGACATCATGTCGAAATTTTATTTTTCCTTAATAATGTGTGTTTAGTTTAGTTGATTGAGATATAATTAAAAGGTAAGCACACGGCAGACCAAAGGAATTTTGATAAATTAATAAAAATTGCTGAAATAGATAATTAAAAAGATAAGAACGTGGCCCTTTAACATTCAAAGGGGCGAAGAAGATGGAGAAGGCAAATACTGGAAAAAAGAGCTCGAAATCTAAGCATCTACAGCCTGTTTTGTAGTATAACTTTTTTTTCTTCTTTCACAACTTGATATGTACAAAGTTATCCAAAAAAATATAAGCAAAACCACAAATGAAAATACCAAACGGCACATTCTCAAGAATAAATTTCTGGATCCTCAATCATTATATCCAATGTTTTTTTCATTGGCCGGTTTGATGAAATAAATACTAGTAGTTGATTATGAATATATATGTAAATATTTGAGTCAAGTGACTTAATTACTTCAGTCGTATGCATCTCCAAAACTTCGTCTATATTTAAAAAGGAAATTACAAGGGCTTATTATTAACAAAGAAAAGTATAATGATTCTTTTTTATATATAAAAGATTATTGAAAGTTGGTAAACCAGATTAAGATGCTTTAGCTATTATCCTTGAAATATATATAGAACAAGAAATAAATTGAAACAAACTAAGAATAACTGTCAATTTATCAACTTGTTGTCTATCAAATTGAAGTCACTAAAATACCATTATTCCATCAAATAATCTCAAGATATTTAAACAATTACATGTTTAAATCGGAACAATATTCATAAGAGATGGATTTGCATATGGAGTAGATCGAAACGTGGCAATGAGGACGTAAACAAATTTGTTGGAGAAATATATATAAATTGGGTTGAACTGAAAGGGGATTCTATGAGAACTTATACTGGTGGCCCCAGCATCACTTTTCTAAAATAGAAGGGGAATATATTTTATTGTCTTTATAATATATATTTTCAAGATTTTAGGGCAGGAATTGTCCCCGGATATGCCACATTTCTAAAGCATATCCCAATTTGGGAAGAATATATAAATATATACGTAAAATAGGTGTAATCAAGAGAGTTTCTTGTTATGGTGAATTTATGTGGCAACTCGAGCGCGGGTGCTTTTAATAAAGCAGTCAAAAGTGGGGTTAATGGCGAATAGGAATTAAAGCATGACTCAATCTTTTTGTAGAGACTTTTTTTGTAGAGACTTACTTATGCATATTATATTATCATAAGATACATATATGATCGTGGAATTTTGGTCAATTGAGAACTAGAGAATTTAAGAAGCAATCAGTTTGTTAAATCATTAATATCGGTTACTACATCACAAAACATATAGTGTTAACTTTCAATATCACAAAACTCTATTGATATTCATAAATCAGCAAACTGATTTTGAGCATATATCAACTGATATTAATAAATCAATTAACTTATATAGTTCTTATTTTAATGAATGAATCAACTAATATGATCATGATATTATATAGGCTTAATAGTTAAATCATGAAATTTTATCAAATTCTGGTCAGTCCTACAAAGTTTGAGATCGGACTACTAAATCTTAAAGTTTCAAGTTTTCTCAGTTGTCTCATCGATCTATATACAAAATATCGTCTATCGATAATGTTCATAACGATGTATTTCATTAAGAAAGATAAATAAAAGGTTAATTAAGAAGGGACTAGGAAATCATTTAGTAAATTGCAAGATTGATCATATTTAGTACTCCTAAGTTAATATATATACATAACATAAGAAAATTAAAATGTAAACATTCGTACAAAATTATTAACAATCTTAATATTTATTGATTAATAAAGATTTTTTTTATAGTAGTACTGCTCGTGTAGTCGTGCTCATATAGATTTTAATTAGCACGATAAAGAATAGTGCGTATTAATTTGTACTAGTATATTTTTAGCAACTCGAATATAAGTATCATATGTGCACATACAGAAAATAACTAATAGTATATTAGCGTATGAAGTTATAAGAATGCACTTGGTCGTTAAAATTAGTAGTGGCTTCTTGATGAAAATGATTAGTATTATTATTGAATCTACATGCATCATGCATGCATGAATGACCTATTTATTTAAGTGAACATGAAAAAGAAAATTGCCAATATTATAAAATAATTTACTGCCAAATACTACCAATAGTCATGTTCTTATAGTATAACAACCTATCGAAAACGAATTATAAAAATAAAAATCAGAATATCCCCCGAAGCTTTCTGAATTAATTCGAAAATAAAAAACAAAAAGCAGGTTATGAAGGTATAAAGAGGCTTAACTAATACTCCCTGTCTAGTTATGTTTTCTGATTAAGTGTTCGTTTGGGAAGAAAGGCATTCCTCAAAGCCATCTAAAACATTTTAAAAATAAACAATATATAGACTCGACATGACTGATACGATCATTGGCTAAAACATCTTAAAAGGCAAGACGTAAAATAATTAATTCAAGGATGTATCGCGGGGCAAATCTCCTTTGGCACTTAGGCAGTATGCTAAGTGCTGAGTTAGCATTATCCGCTGCCTACTGCCAAAGGAGTAATTACCCAGTAATATATCCCTAATTTCACAAGGCTCCATTTTCTGATGAACATTCGAGAGCCATTTCCTTCTATATTTATAGTTGAACCTAAATACACGGTTTCTCCAAACCTATATTTCAAGCATATTCTTACTCCTCATGAATAAACTATTCGTTTCTACACATAGAGATAGCAAAGAGTTCACAATATTTTTTAATGTTCATTGCATATAACATAGTGCAAGACAGTCGTAATCTTTTCTACGTGCGGTTACAATTTAATTTAGCATACTTTAGTTTATGTGAATCGGATGTGATTTGATGCTTGATTCCAAGTTGACTCATGTCGACTATTGGAATTTATAATGTCATCTTCACACGATTATGTCTATAATAAACACCATAAGCCATCCTTATATACATACTAAAATAATAATGCAAGGATACAAGTTTACTTTTCATGATTTCTCAAATTCCACTATTTCAAAGGGATATGGTTCAACCTAAAATTAGCCCAAATGGAAACTATTAGCAAGGAACTTGAGATATCCCAAAGCTCTAATCCCTTTAAGTCTATTTAGGTTCATCCTCAAAGTAAATGCCCTACTGATATAAAGGTTGAAAGGGAACCTATTCATGAAGTCTCACACTTTAAGATTTCATGTTACTTATTAAGGAAATCGAAGAGGGTACTTTTCCAATTGACAAGGATTGTCTTTCTTAATTCTTAGCTACATGTGTGTTGTTAATGATGGTGAATGTAGTCCCTGGTGAAGAAAAATTAACGACATAAGAACGAGGAATCTTATATGTAAGAAAGCAAAAAACCAAGGATCTGATTCCTTACGACATGGCAAAATAAGCTCAATGTAAGAGCATATCCATGGGAGAAAAAAAGGGAGAGTGAAGGTGAGAACTTTTTTGTAATTACCATGACCCCAAAGAAAAGCAAAGGGTGAAAACCAAAAAGGATCGGAATCGACTGGGAGCATATGCTATGTCCTCATCCAAGTTCAACATAAGCATATGCCACTGAAGGTGCTTAGCTAGGTCCTATATAAAAGGCTGGGCATCAACTCTCCTGACTTATAGTATTTGGGTCGAGTCGAAGAAAGATAATAATAATAATAATGTGGAGCAAATAACAGTGCGATCCTCCATTGGCAGGAAGAACATGCACATGCATACTTGTTTCTTTGCCAAAGGAGAATTGCCCTGCCATTCAATCCCACAATGCAGCACCACTAAACAAGTGGTTTCCTTCAATTGAAGTGTGTGAATGGTGATTAACTATTTCAAGTTCTACTCTTCAACTTAAGTTGACAGATGCTTTGGTGACTGCCCACCATCCAGAAAGTCCGGCCAATTCTGGTTGCTTGATGATGGAGCAACTTGGTTACTAGTTCAACAAGCAATGGCCCGAACTTCGGATTATTCCCAACTGCATAACTGATTGTCGAGTCTATGTATTGTTTATTTTAAAAATGTTTCTACATATTGATTGTCGGAAAACATTATCACTTTCCTTTACAGTCTTGCCTCTACAGTTTATTCTCTATCAGCCAGTGGAATCACTAGGGATGACTATAAAACCAGTTGGTGGAAACATGCTATGTCCAGTGTCCTAATATGTATCTCAACTATCACTTGAGTCCTTCCAAACAATTCCACAGTAAAAAAAATGAAACAATAAAGTGGTGTCAATAACGTCTCATGTAAATAAACAAAAACCTGAAATGCTGGCACAATTTGAAGCCCTAGACATGTATGATCAACCACCTATGTAATTTTCCAATCACAAAGAGAATGGTTGTTTTAGAGGGAAGGAAAGAAAATGTTATGTTAGAATATTACATGAATCTACTGAATCATTTATAATCTGAAGTCTCGAAGGGACTGTGGAATCATTTTTAAATTGCAAGAACATATATATTCAAAAATAATTATTAAAAAATATTAATAATTTTTATATTTACTAATTAACAAATATACACTATTTTTTTATTGTAGTATTCCTGATGGTGCTAATATATTTTTCCCTCATGTTGTAATTTCAGATCCAACTTTGCTTATTTATACGTATCGATTAAGCTTCATGTCTCTTTTAACATCCGGAAAATCTCAGCACTACAATTCCAGAATGTACCTCATAGTTGAGTGTAGGTCCCTTATCACTTAACCTGAATTTTAATAAATTTATATCAACGCTAAGATTTCACATAATACATTATAAGGTAGAGGAGCATCCGACCCAATTAAGTTTACGGAGACTGAGAGCATGTACTTCTACAATTAAGATGATTGAATATTTTTATCTTTATTACTAGGATTTCTCGAATCTCACATTTTCAATGAGATATGAATCAAACAAAATTAGCACAAAACGAAATAACTTAATTAAAGCCTTGTGATATTCCAAAACACCAATCTTTCAAAATAAACAAGAGATTAGTCTATCATTTTTTCTCTATAAAAGTTAATGTAACCTATTGCAGTCGCCCTCTGATTTTCACCAAGGACGTGACTCTGAACACCGTCATTAGTTTATAGGATATTGTCATCATATTTTCAAAGCAGTTTGTACTTGCGATAAAACTACTGCTTATCCTATCTATTACATCAACAACATTGAAATAACTCTCTTAAATAATTAATGTTTGTATAATTGAATTAATATTTTTTATAAAATGGATTTTGCATGTCGATACTTTTATATATACTACTACATCACTGCTTCTTTTTAGGACAATATATCACACAAACATTAATGGTCTGGATTGATTTTTTATTACCACGATAAAAAAATATTATGCGCCTATTTTAAGCAACTCGAATATATTTCAAGTATCATAATAATCATATTCATATGTATATATACATAAAATAATAAATATTAAACGTATAAAAGATGTAAGAGTGCAGTTGATCGTTAATATTAGTAGCTGCTTCTTGATGTATATGAATGTGACTTTCTAGCTTATTTGATGTTTTCTTACAGTATAACAACCAACCTATCTGAAACGAAATACATAAAACTACTACTACATAGTTTTAAAAGAATCAGAATATCTGAGCTTCTAAAAATTTGAAAATAAATTAACTGAAGCATGTTATGAAGATATAAAAATGCTTAATTAATAATTATGTTTTCAAATAAGACTTCTATTGGGAACAAAAGCATTCCTCAAAGCCGTCTACAACATTTTTAAAAAATCCTAGTAAAATCTGCAACGAGAAGAACTCTTTTAGTGGGTTGCGAGAAAAAAAAGGAGAGAAAAAGAAGGATTAAAGTTCGCTCCATTTTCCAAGGTACTTATATTTAAAAAATAAAATGAAATTGATAGCTATAGCCTATAGTTCTAAAACAAACTATATATATTGACTCGACGACACTATATATATTACCTCATCTTGTGAAGACATCTTAAAAGCCAAAGACATAGAATAATTAATATAAGGATGTATGTATCGCGGGGCAAATTTCCTTTGGCAGTGTGCTGACTGCAAAGTTAGCATCATATGCCTACTGCCAAAGAAGTAATTACCCAGTAATGCATCCCTATTTTCACAATGCTCCATTTTCTGATGAACAGTTGAGAGCCATTCCCTCTATATTTATAGTTGACCCTAATTACACACGGTTTCTCCACAGCTATGTTTCAAGCATATTCTTACTCACCAGGAATAAACTGTTCATTTCGAAGCACAGATGGAATAGCAAAGAGTTTGTAATATCTTTTTGTTTGGCATGAATCTAAATTTCGTTGGCTGGTGATTTTTGGAATCTAATAGGCAAGCCGACAACATACTGGCATTAAGAACAAATTGACAAGAGTTAGTACTAATATTTACTAATATCGAATTTTAAGTACTGATCCATTCAGTCGTGTCCATAGACAAAAGACAACTCTAATATATTTGGTTTAATAGAGTATAAGATAATATAGTAGTACAAGACAATCGTAATCTTTCTAGGTGGTTATAATTTGATTTAGCTTACTTTAGTCTATCTGAATCAGATGTGATTTGATGCTTGATTCCAAGTAGACTCATGTTGGCTATTGGAATTTATAATGCCATTATCACAAGATTATTTCTATAATACCATGAATTAACTTCAATAATTACGTACAGCATACATATTGATTAGAATGATGCCTACGCAATTTCATTATACAGCATAACCTATCCTTATATACGTACTAACATATTAATAAAAGAAGACATTTATTTTTCATGATTGAGTATTTTTATCTTCGTTACTGTAGATTTCTCAAATTCCACCATTTTAATGAGATATGACTAACAACTATTATCAAGGAATTTGAGATATTCCAAAAGTTCTAATCCTCAAATGCCCCTACTAATGTTAAGGTTGAATGGGCACCTATTTATCAAATCCCAAACTTGAGGTTTTGAGATGCTTAGGAATCGAAGAGGGTGATTTTCCTAGTGACAAGAATCATTTTTATCAATTCTTTACTACATATGTGTTGTTACTAAAATTGAGCGTAATGCCTGGTGAAGAAAAATTAACGACACAAGAATGAGGAATCTTATATGCAAGAAAGCCAAAAAAACCAAGGATCTGATTCCTTACGACATGGCAAAATAAGATCAATGTAAAACCGCATATCCATGGAAGAAAGGGGGGGGGAGTGAAGGTAAGAACTTTTTTTAATTACCATGACCCTAAAGAAAAGTAAAGGGTGTAAAAACAAAAAGGATCAGAATAGACTGGAAGCATATGCTATGTCCTCATTCAAGTTTAACATAAGCATATGCCATTGAAGGTGCTTAGCTAGGTCCTATATAAAGGCTGGACATCAGCTCACCCAACTTATATTTGGATTGGGTTGAAGAAAGATAATAACGATGTGGAGAGAATAACAGTGTGATCCTCCTTTGGCAGGAAGAACATGCACATGCATACTTGTTTCTTTGCCAAAGGAGAATTGCCCTGCCATTCAATCCCACAATGCAGCACTACAGAATCAGTGTTTTTCTTTTATTGGTGTATGTGAATGGTGATTAACTATTTTAAGTTCTATTCTTCAACTTAGGTAGACATGTTGCTTTGGTGAATTTTCCCACCATCCAGAAAGTTGGGCCAAGCAAGAAGCAAGCTAATATGAGTTCTACTTTGCAGTCCTTCAATTCTGGCTGGTTGATGATGCAGCAACTTGGCTACTAGTTCTACGGGCAGTGTCCGACTTCTGGCTATTCCCAACGTCAGCAGTCAATTGTTATACGTTACTATAACAATTGTTCAAGAGTTCTATTTGTTGATTGTTGGATAACATTGTCACTTTCCTTTACAGTCTTGTCTCTACAGTTTATTCTCTATCAGCCAGTTAAAACCAGTTAGTGGAACATGCAATGTCCTAATATGTATCTCAACTATCACTTGAGTTCTTCCAAACAATGCCACAGTAAAAAATTGAAGCAATAAATTGGTGCCAATAAAGTGTCATGTAAATAAAAAACCTGTAATGCAGGCACAATCTGGAGGCCTTGGCATGTATGATCAACCACCTAAGTAATCGTCCGATCACAGTGAGCTTGTTATCTGTATATCCAAAATATGAAGTTCATAAAGCTACTTAGCACAAGAAGCAGCTACAACCAAAGCACTGGTGAATAAGAAGTAAGGTTTAGGCAGTTATGATTCAAATATCCTTACCAAGCAGAGAAGGACCTGAGCTTGCTAATATTCCTCACCGTGACAGTTATCCTTAAACACCACTGCATAGCAATAACAAATTTTATCATATAAATTACCAAATACCCTCTTCTCTATGATAAAACAATTTGCATGCTCCCTATTTCGGTTTTCCTGATGTGGGATGACAACATGAACACAATTTTTGTGTAAACACTAGATCATCAATGAGTCACCATACCATATCTTCAATCTAAATTCACATACTAAATGAGAAATAAGTAATCAACCATTTTTCTAGACAAGTAGGATTAGCCAAAGAAAGCAATAAGCCGCCACCAGAACAACAATACTAGTGAAGGAGGAAATGCATGTGAAAATCAAATGTAAATACCTCTTAAAACCCCAACAAATCTGTTAAACATGACCATTGGAACTCCAAGACACCTCAAAGTGCTACTCGTTGAAGACAAGACTGATGACCGTAAATAATTTTGTAGGACAATTAGTGGGCAAATCTCCTTTGGCAGACATTCAAAGAAGGCATGGATCTCATAAATGCCTAGCAGACTACTGTATGCTAAAGGAGACTTCCCAATAATTCACCTGCACCAGAGATTTAACTACCCCTTGTCCAACATCACTCATAAGACCAAAGTAATGAATACAAAACTCAGCTTTTGCTTCTGTTATTGTGTTACATGTTCTGATAGATGCTTTAATAGAAGAGTGGGATCATATTCAGGTAAAAGCATAAGGATAGAAGTCAGAATAATGCTTAGTTCCTTATCTGTAATAGAGTTTTTCGAACAAAATCTGAATCGTAGATCACAGGACTTGGTGTATTTAAGCAGCCCAACCTTTTCAGAATGGTTAGAATATGAAAACAAATGTGTGACAGTGTGAGTGAGTATCTCTGAGGTGATATGTGCGCGTTCCAAAGCATGAGAAAGAGATTAGCCAAGTTATCCATCCAATAAGTGTAGAGGAAGGATGTCGCATTTTCAGTGGAAGCCATATTGCAACATGGCAATTCATCATATTTTATGTGATCATCAACATGCTTCAGCTAAATACTACAACCTAGGCATACCAAGGAATTAGTTAAAATCAGAGCTCACGGGTTGCTTCAGTTAAATGCTACTCCTAGACAATTTAGGAGAATGTGTTTTGTTTTATACTCAGATGATGCTGTTTCTTTGAATCAGCATTAAGACTATGGATGGTCTAACCAAACTTTTACTCTAAAACGTGAGTGCATAAGTTGGACTATGCATATACCTAACTACAGTGTTAATTAAGTCCAATCCTCTTAAGCAAAAACAATACTCATGGAAGTAAGTGTTGACATCCAGTGACACATTAAGCTATGGACAAACCTTATTAACAATGCTTCAAGCAACTTATCATGAGCTTTCTGTTGGATTTCTTGATAAGTGCAGTCCAGCATTATTCTTGATTCCTTGATGAAGATAAACCAAGACCTGCAAGGGGACCATGTACGCAACATAAAAAGTGAAAGAAGGCTTAGAGGCATTGTTCCACAGCATATACCATTGAATTCCTACAGAATATCCACGTAATAAGGCGCGAATATTTTGAGAATACCCCCTCCCTCCACCTCCGCTGAAGCTTAACAGACTCCAAAGTGCAAACAGTACACGCAATGGAGAACAATGAGAATGTGCTTCTCCTTTGGCAGAATAATGCCATTGTGTGTGAAATTGTGACTAATTCTGCCAAAGGAGAATTGCTCGCCATTCTACATTTCCATAATTGTGTTGAATACTCTCTATTATCAAGCAAGTTCATATATCGAAATTTATATGAATCGATAGAAATTGGTTACAGAAATCGACAAGGTCAAGAAGGACTTGCCAATGCCAAAATTACCCAATTATTATGCAAGGGAGCAGAGATTTAGGTTCATATATTAAACACTTTGCGTGTATCTATACCAAATTCAACACCTACAAATTTGGCGCGCTTCCGTAATCATCTGATTTCTGAATCATGTGATCACGAATATTATAAGCTAAATGAGCAGTTGCTAGGCAGCATGAGATCTCGAATTCAGAAAGGAAAACATAAACAATAGCAGCAAAATGAAAACGTGAACTGAAGCATAAAATGTACAAACAGTAGCAATTTGTGAAGAAATTTACCGCTAAGTTTCATATATCCGAATACTCACCATGCCCTTCCTCAATCTCATTGCCCGTGGAGAAGGAACTCAAAAATTGGAGATTTAATATTAATATTAAATATCATAAGAATATCTAAATATATCTACAGGTTTGATTTGATGAAAGTTGAGATGACAGAAAAATAGAGAATAATTATCGACCCACTTATAAAGATCGAGAAAAAATTGTACTCACATTTTAGAGTACTATTAGACTATACGTAATATCACAAACTTATATGTAAAATATTGTCTATTTGCATTAGCTTGTGTTCATGCTTGACAATTAGCGTATCAGATTATCAGTGACTCAATTGATGTGTTAACAATGTGTAATCTTGTGTTATTTTCAATCCAAATTCACTATATTGGACATATATACATGTTGTTCGGTTTATAAGATTGTATCTCAAAATTAAATATATAGTGTGTTTGATTATTGAATCCAACAACTCAATTATAGATATATAATTATGTGATAATTAAATAATACTCCGGTAAGTCATTTGTAATAATTTATACTATGTCTTAAGTAATCTCAACAGTGCTGAATTCTTTTCTAGGAACGGGGAAAGCTAGATTGTAGGTAGTGAATGGAGTACTAATTAACTATATATAGTGTAGGCCGGCAATGTAACACATAGTACTACAAAATGGGAAATAAATTTATGTAGGCTTCAAAAATCAAAATAAGTACTACGTATCTCTGTATATCAATGTAATTAAACACTTTTAATAACATTATTGTTAGAAAAAATGTCATACAAAGAAGCATTTTTGTATATTAAAGAATATTTTTGTATGTGAAGAAAATTCAATCTTGACCATTTAATTTATTTAGTCATTGTTTATGGAATAAATTGATTTGAATTCTTAGGAATAACATCAGGAATGAAGCTATAAAATTATTTTACTATGAGAAATTTATATAAGAAAATTTTAACTTTTGAGGATAAGCATTTAGTGAATAGATCAAAACAAAAACTAATAAATATATGAAGATATATTTTTGGGGGTGGGGTCTTTTGTCCCTCCCTAGTAATAAGATAGCCATGCCCAGTATTTATGATTAAAAAGTACATATAAACTCATATATAGCCTAGGTGAACTGTGAGTTAGAGAGTTTCCTTGGGGCGTGAAAATAACCCTCAGTCCCGGACTACTCGCACATTTCCTTTTCGGCACGGAGATTAAGGAATGAGTGTATAGCAAAGTCAACAATTGCGGCTGTAGGTGATAATTTTTACTAAAAATGGAAAGAGTGCAAATAACTTGGGACGCCCAGAAAGGAAATAAGTGCAAGTAGTCCGGGACGGAGGGAGTACAAATTACTAGCTTTTTGAGTTTTAGATATATAGCTAGCGTTTTAAAACAACTAAGACAAAATTGTTAAACATGCATCATGTTTATTATACAAGAATTAACTTCATTACCAAAAATTACACGGCAACTCTTTGCAAAAAACATATTTTAATGATAATATCTGATCACAAAACACTATAAATATACCCTTTAAATTATCTTTGTATCTCATGAACACACAAAGTGACTTGTAGTAGACATATATTGCGAGAGACTATTATTCAATTGCTTTCTAAAATCAAGATGAGTGTGACTCCACTGTTTCTTTTTTGCTACATCATCTACACAACTTTCACTACCACCATATTGTCTCTCTTCCTCGGCTTCCGCCTCCTCCGCCGCCGCCTTTTCAATTCAAGCACCGCCAATGGGGATGTCGGAAATGTCATTGCACTATACGAAGGCACTCTCCATCACGAGCGTCGCAATCCAGTCCACAACTCCTTTCGGTTCACTACACGTTTTGCTCTCATCGACCTTGACCGTGCACCCTACGCCCCACCCACCTACCTCTCTGCTGATGAGGCTCGCCGAGCTACCAAGACTAATGGACCCGTGTAAGGCCATACTATCAACTCATATATTCAGTCTGTCTCATTATAAGCGCCTCATTTTTTTTAAATAAAAAACTTGTTAATTACGACAGAAGATAGGTCATTTCAGAATTTTTCTTAAAGTTTGGAACATGGAACTTTATCAGTTCGTAAATACATTAATATCAGTTGAAATTACAAAATATATCAGTTCTCGACTCTATTAGTTCTTTGACTCATGGATATCAGTTTCTAACTTAATATCTGATACCAAGTTGATATTAATATATCAGCGAACTGATATGATTTTCAGTTCTCAAAGTTCTCACTAGAATAGCCCCCTTATAAAACATTTTTACTAGATATCTTCTGACAACACTTCCAAGTTTGGGATATCGAAGCACTCCAGTGAGCTATTACTATTGCTATGAAATCGAAGACTCCAAGAAAATTTTCAAGAAATGCATAGTTGAGGCAAGTAACTTTGTCACGTACTTTATATTATCATAAAAGTTACACCACTAAATATTTATCATTCATGGATAAATTTAATTTGAATTTGAATTTGAATTTGAATTAGGGAACTAATACACCATGGGGAGAAAGTATAACATTTGTGTTCAATCCAAGCTCCGATTCAGTCCCAATATGTCAATATATAACCGCTTTCTCGGTTCGTACTTCGTACTCTTCATTATGCTAATTTATTTTTAAACTACTCATTACTCGTGAGGGTATTTTGGGTAGTTTAACAAAAAAAGTCTATGAGATTCGAAATCGAGATATTCATTAATGAATTTTCTAAATTTTGAAGGATATGCTTGGTAATTGGAGGCTCAAAGTGAATGAACCAGGAGAAGATTTGTATGCTTATATTTCAATTGAACATCCAAAATTTGGCAATAATTATTTTATAGCGACTTTGAAAGCCAAGAAAGTTGAGATCTCTTCTACAACGCCAGATGATCTTGAAGCATTCTTTTGGTTGCAGCCTCATAGAGGTTCAATCATTTCCTATTGGATTGTAAGTAATATAAATATCTTCAAATGTATACTATATTTTATCTAATCAATTATCCAACTAAATTTAAAAATTAAAAACGTGTTAAAGTTATTCAAATGTATAGTACTATATTTTATCTAATCAATTATCTAACTAAATTTAAAAATTAAAAACGTGTTAAAGTTATGATACAGTAGTTGGTTATTTTTGAAAGTTGCGGAATTAAACAAAATTTGATCAACCTTGTGGTTTTTACAGCAATTTGCCCTTTATAGCCAAAACGTTTTAGGTAGTATTATTTTCTTTGATTTGTTTGTGAAGGCACTCAAGCTTTGGTGGAAAAATGCTCATTTTCATGAACATCCAAGAAAAGAGAATGCAAACTACAGGGAAGACTATTATAAACGAAATGAAAAGAAGATTCAATTGTGCCCTGCATTTGGAGGCAAAAACACAGCCAACGACGTCGTTTCAAGCGAAGAAGCGGTAGATCGATGCTTTATGTGGAAAGAAGCTCCATGGCCATGGTCATGCCTAATTGCCCCAAGGTCATCATCTGAGATAGAAAAAACTGTTTCTTAGATGAAAAAGCTACAATTAATATTGGAGGCTCATTCAAAATGTACTATACGTATAAAAGATTCTCTGAGATGAATGTAATCTATAAGTAAACGTGATATTATGCATGTTACCAATTACCATGTATAGTTGTAATGTACGTTCCATGTTATTTATGATCATCCTTATGTATTTGAACACATATATTAATGGTATAGAATTAGTTTAACTTATAAAAATTGATGTTGACAAACAAGGGGTGGAGAGATATACGGAAATATTGGATTATTGGTATGTTAAGTGGGCTGGGCTCGCCTGGCCCGGAAGAGGCCTGCCTATATTTTGGCCCGGCATGGCCAGGCTCATGTCTGAGCTGGGGTGGGCCGGGCTTTTATTAATTTATTGGTATATCACATTTATTGTTCCAATAAATATTGAAAATATCTTTTTAAAAGAATCAGATTATTCATTTGGGCCTTCGCATTGAGGATTTCCTAGGCTGGATTTAACAATATTCAACTGCTTTCTTGAAGGCCCAATACCTTTTTTATAATTTTATTTTTCTTCTTATTTAAATCTCATATACTCCCTCCGTTCCATAGTAATGGAGGCGTTTCTTTTCGGCACAGAGATTAAAAAAAATTGTATTAGGTGAGTTAACTAAAGTGAAAAATGAAAAAAGGTAGAGAGATGAAAAGAGAATAAAGTAAGAGAGAGTAAAATAGGTGTGGAAAAATGTGTTGACTTTTACTAAAAAGGGAAATGACTCTATTACTATGGAACATACCAAAATAACAAAATGACTCTATTACTATGAAATAGAGGGAGTATAAATTATATTCACAATAATCAAATTTATAGTAGTAATAAATTACATACAGATCTAGTTTAGTAGTTTTCACATGCATGTATTTTCAAAGGTGAGCAAATACACTCAAACCGGAACCACTTGGATCCCTTATGGTTCGGTTTTGGTTCCAATCGGAAAACCTGAGCCAGTTGTTCCAGAACCGGCAGCATCACTATATCAACCATAAAATTCATATCAATCACATGGGCTTATTCCTTAATGAGCTAGACTTAAAAGAGCCAAACTTCCACATATCTAGAAAATAGACCTGATCTGAGAATGCCTTCCGTTTTCACAATCCAAACCCGGTCACTAAGACAATCGATATACTCGATACAATAGATAGATAGATAGAGAAATAACAATCTTTAATTAGCGGTTGTGAATAATTGTATCGAATTGAAATGAAGCCAAATGGAATGTTGCCAATTATGTATCACGAGTCCTTAAGCTTAAAGCTAGAGGAGTAAGTAAGTATGGGTCATGTGAATATTATCCACATATAGAGATTCTATGGACGAACAAAAAAGTTTAAACTTCTTAGTTTTTAGACAAACCTATCATATGTACTATGTATGTATATCTCTTGAGTGGTGAAGTAATGCAAAGGAGAGAGATAGATATGTTAATAAGATAGAGACAAAGAAGAGGATGGGGATATGAGCTTAGTGAAATATCAAGAAAAGGAGTAGACAGAAAGTGATCTAAGACCTAAAAGGGGGGGCGTTACCACTCACACTAAACAACAAAAGTTTATGTTTTATTGTTTACTCATAAATTCTCATATTTCCACTGCAGTCAGCAATTTTTTGGTGAATCGTAAAACAGATAAACAAAATATCAAGACGACAGGTCTTGTCAAATTCGTATCTATACTCCTTGTTTCTCTCTTACTACTTTTCAATACACAACACTTGAAATATTATTACTGTTGCTATCCACACTTTTTCATTCTACAATTCATATTCTTGATAATTTAGTGTTTACTCACACTGCAAATGCAAAAATTGCCAAAATTTAGTGCCCGAGAAAAATATTGTCAACTACATAATAATTTTTTCCTTTTTTTTTGGACGATTTTCATTCATAAACTGTAAATAAAAATTAACATTCTTAATTGAATAAAAAATGTATATAATTTTTTTAGTGTTAAAACAATGGATTTTTTTACTTAAATATTTCTTGGGATTTCTTGTTGTCCTTACTTCAAATTTTTTCTATATTTCTTCGATTCTATTATTGTGTATTTTAGTTTAATTTTATAATTGTTAGTTAGAGTTACTTACGATCAATTAGGACATATAATTGTTTTTAGCATTTAATTTGAATTTTGAGTTAAGAATAAATATTAGGGTGTGGAATAAATATAGTAGTACGTATTTTAATCTATAATTTTCTTAATTTAAATTCACTATAAAATTTTAATGATAAATTGTATTGAAATAATAATCATATTAATAAATTGACATATACCCTAACAAAATAATAGTACCTCCCAAATCTTCCAAAATAATCCACACACCACACAAAGCAATTAAGTGTATCCTTCATCCCACTATATGAATCCATAGCAATATTCTCACAAATTCCCAGAAGTCGACAAATTTCAACAAATCAATCGGTGAACTAATAATGCCAAATAATTAGAAATCAAGATTCAAAAAAAGAGAAAAAGGGGCGTAGTGGGAGCAGATAGTGGCTCTACTGTTAGGACAGCATGTGAATATTCAGACAAAGTGAAACCATTACCACGCCATACCAATAGCTGCAAGTAGAACAATTAGGGAAGCCACTCGTGATACTATCAAAAAAGCACACACACCCACATGTATGTGTGTGTGTTTTATTTTTATATATGGTGTGACATGATTCTGAATTTCTGAGTATCAGTCTACATGCCAAATTTGCTGTGTTTTTGTCACTCCAAATTCACCTTTAGGGCCTTACACTACAGATATTGATGCTTTTGGTGCATGCCTGCTTCAATATGATGTGTATATTTTATGTTGAGGTGTGATTTGCACTAATTGGCACTTACTTTATTTTATTGGGCCATATATAGAATATTAGGGTTTCCTCCTTGTTTATAAATTAATTATAACATTCTCATTGGCATTACAAGATCAATTATTTGAGAAAAAGATCATCTTATGCAAATTTCTTCCATTAAAAAATTACTACAGTACAATATATGGATTCGTATCTAAGATTGAATTTTTTAAAGAATTTCATGGTTTAGGGTTTTCTTGTGATCGACATTAGGGGTGCTTAAACGGTTCCCCAATTCTCGGTTAACCGGAACCGGAACCGGAACCGGCCGGTTAATTGAGGAACCGATAACCGAAAAATCGATTCCGGTTCCGGTACCGGTTCCAACATTTTATATAAAACCGGTTCCGATTCTAAATGGAACCGGATTACAATTCAATTTTATTTTTTTTATAATTTAATATACTAATAAATCTAACGTAATTGAATTAATATTGAATTGGAAATAAAATAATTTGAAACATTAAGTGAATTTAAGATTCAAACAGTGTTAAATTTGCGAGTTCTATTTTCTGAAGTATTTAAAATGTTTAAACTGTGATGCTTTAAATCTACAATTACCCAATCCATTTTTTATGAACTAACTACTATGAGTAGAACATCATAAGTTTGTTTTTAATTTCCAAAAGAGCTATACAAATACAATATCATTTCATATTATAGAAATTTAACTTTATAACAAATTTATGTAATATTTCATTTAATATACAATTTTAATCTGTTTGTGAATGATTTATTAACTGTTCCATATTAAATAAAAAGTCACAACAAGATCAATAAGTATTAGAAATTCTGTTAAATATTTATTAGCAAAAAAAAAGGAAAATGGAATTCAATTTTAAAACTCCTTTTAAAAAAATACTAAATTTTAGAACTCCTTTTTATAAAAGAATTGCCAACATAAACTAGTCCGACCTACTACACTTGTCATTACAATTATTATATTGTTGGTTTGTATTTTTTTTTGTGTATTTGTTTGAATTTTTAGGTATTATTTGTTATATTTCCAGATGTCGGATTATTATTTTATTAGTATTGAATTATTTAAAATTATAAATAAATTCAGATTAAATTTATACACCGGTTCCGGTTCCGAACCGGAACCAGTCGGTTCCGGTTCTAGGATTTATGAAAAATTAAAACCGGTTAATCGGTTAACTGGTCCGGTTAAAACCGGAACCGACCGAATAAGCAGGCCTAATCGACATGTATGGCATAATTGGCATTCCTATGCTTTTTAAATCTTCGTTTGCTAGACCTAATTCCACCATTGAATTTGTTTTTTTGCTTAGGGTATATAGTAATGTGAGATTTCAAATAAGAATACTCATTCTATCCTGAGGTAAACTTCAAAAGGGGTTAAAGTTTAAAGGGAAAAAAAACACTCTATATAGATTAATTCATGATTTTACCATCAAATTTAAATGTGGTGAAAAACTTGCATGAACATCTAGCTAGTGTGTGCCTAATTTCCCACAAATTAAATTTTGCCCAGATCGAATCTAATGTGGCATATGGAAATTACCAAAAGGATGTCTTTCTTGGTCTGAAGTGGCATGTTCTAATATCCAACTAGACCAAAAACGACGTCTTTCATTAATAAATACTCCATCCGTCCCGCACTACCTGCACTTATTTCCTTTCTGGGCGTCCCAAGTTATTTGCAATCTTTTCATTTTTAGTAACAATTTATACATACAGCCGTAATTGTTGACTTTGTCTATCACTCATTCCTTAATCTTCGTGCCCAAAAGGAAATGTGCGAGTAGTGCGGGACGGAGGGAGTACATAAAAATTTCAAATCACATAATAAAAATTAACTCAATTAATCATCAAAACTACATCGTTTTGATGTGCTGATTTGCCATTCCCTATACTCTATCATGTCATGTCATCTTCACGTCATTTAAAATTTCAAATCATTTATAAGAATTCACCCAATTAATCATCAAAACTGGTACTACATCGTTGATGTGTTGTTCACTTGCCATTCCTATACTAATTTTGTCATGTCATGTTCACGTCATTTAAAATTGGAACTGGACACACAAAGGTGATATTTAATGTCGTGGAATAGTTGATAGTAGGAAATAGCTACACACAATATAAGTTTATGAATTTTTTCAACACATTCAAAATTGGTGATAGATATACTTGAACTGACTTATAATTGAGTATTTTCGACTATTAGCTTAAATGAATGAAATGCAAATTAGCAATGGCATAAAAAGTTAGTACTACTATACATTTCTTTTCTTGTCTAGTGAAAAGTGATAACATGATCTGTCGTTATCAAAGTGAATGATGGAATATATAATTTGTACTAAAAATGAATGAGCTTTTCAAATTTATTACTAATAATTATAGAATGAGACGAGCGACATATGTCAGTACATATCTTGACATTCCGTGACTCCCAGAAATGTTCTCCCTCTTTATAAACCATCCATCACCATTCCATCACACAACACACACACACACAAAGAAAGATAGAAATGGCATGTAAAATAATACACAGAAAAATTGCATTGCGCAGAAAGCTTCAAATTTTGAGAACCCTTACCAAATCCAAATCAGTAAGCCTCTTGCATTCCTTTATTAAATTCATGATTTACATACATGATTAATTTTAGTTGTGTTTTTATTTAGGAGAAAAGGAGCTCCACTATCAAAGACACTTCTCTCTACATCCATAAATTGAAGCTACAAGTTGAAGCAATCAAGAAAGAGTGCCAACAACTTATTAATCAAATACATGTAAATCTCTCTCTCTCTCTCTCTCACACACACACACACACAGACATAGTAGGTTTTGAATGGATGGAAAAATGGTGCAGGAGGTGAAAGTGGAGAATGTTGGGAGAGGATTTCTAGCAGTGAGGGTGAGATGCAAGAAGGGAGAGCAAATCATGGGGTCGATTCTTGAAATGTTTGAAGAATTGAATTTGAATGTTGTGCAAGCGAGCATCACCTGCAAGAACTTCTTTGGAATGGAAGCTGATGGGGTGCGTACTAAACAAGCCCAACAGCAATGACGGCCCATCAGCCCAAAGCCCAAGGAAGAGTATGAGTTCGGCATTACCAAAGAGTTCGGCCTCAGCCTACAGCTCGGTAAAAGCCAACCTATCAAGCTCTGCTCTCAGGTCGGCATCAAGCTCTACCTACAGCTCGGTAAAAGCCAACCTATCAAGCTCTGCTCTCAGGTCGGCATCAAGCTCTACTCTCAGATCGGCAACCAAAGCAGGAGTATGAGTTCGGCATTACCAAAGAGTTCGGCCTCAGCCTACAGCTCGGTAAAAGCCATCCAATCAAGCTCTGCTCTCAGGTCGGCATCAAGCTCTACTCTCAGATCGGCAACCAAAGCAGTTCGGTCTCAGTATTCGACCGAACAAGGAGTTAGTGGACCCATACAGGATGTCCAACACACCCACTACCACGTGGTGTCAACTCAGGCCACGATCGTAGGCCATGACCTACGCTACATCCACGATCTTAGGCCATGACCTACACGACATCCACGACTTAGGGTGGTGATGCAAGCCACGATCTTAGTTCAAGATATAAATAGAACTTAGATCAGATAGAAGGAGGTTAAGCTCTCTAGAGATAAAATCATATAGCAAGTCTGTGTTGTAAGCTGTAATCCCAGATCAAGCAATACAATCTTGCCCTCCCTTCTTCCCGTGGACGTAGATTTACTTCAGTAAATCGAACCACGTAAATTCTGTGTGTTGTAGTTTTCATTCTCTACCAGCTTTTACTAACCTCAGAAATTCGCGGATCCATCACTGGCGCCGTCTGTGGGAAGCAGAGAACAAAATTTGTGATAAAGCGAATTTTTGATCCATTTTTTTCCACCCAAAAAATGCATACCAGATCGCAGAGTACCCGTATTCCTGCCCGTGAGAACCAGGAGGAAGCCAATCCATCCCATAGGTCTGGAAAACAGCCTAGGGATAAATCCACCACCAGTTCTCATGGCGAAGGAACAGGCCGCTCCAAAAATCGTCCCACTGAGTCTTCCCAGCAGCCTGATTTGAATGAGGCTGTCAAGCTGTTCTTGGCTGAGAAGCAGGATGAGTTCTTAGCCTTCCTGCAAAAGAGCCAAGAGCCGAAGACGAAAACGGAGGATTCTCCTTCCTCATCCAGACATGAAAGTCACTACCGCAGTAGTGCCGTGTCTTCCAGGAAGAAGAATCCTCAACCCCGACATATTCCTGTTCTTCCTCGGTACCGGAATCACAGGAGAACTCAATCTCCTCCATACCGACGAGATATCGGATTCGCCGTGTACGGAGCACTGAAGACTCCGTTCTCGGACGACATCACCCGAACTCCCCTACCACAGAACTACCGAACTCCGTCGATGACTTACGACGGGCTCGTGGACCCTCACGATTTCTTGGGGCGCTATCAGTATAACATGGCGAACCAGGGTCTCAACGAGGTCCACATGTGCAAGCTGTTTCCCGAGCTGCTCATCGGGAACGCGAGAAGGTGGTTCGATAGCCTCCCCCAGGGCAGCATCAGATCTTACCGAGATCTAATGGATGTCTTCCACAGGAGGTTCTTTCAGAAAGCGGAAGCCCGAATCACTTCGGCTCAGCTGCTTTCCATTCGTCAAGGTCGCGACGAAAAAATCAGCGACTTTATGACAAGATTCCACAAGGAATGCCTGCAAGTAGACGATCTCAACGATCTGCTTGTCATCTCGGCATTCCAAAATGGAATCTTGCCCGGAGCTCTCTACAGGAAGCTCGTTGAGTGCGGTCCGCAGACAGCTCAGGAAATGTGGGACATTGCGGACCAGTACTCCCGGGCCGATGAGGCAGACCGTCGCAAACGGTCGTTAGACAGCTCATCGTCCCGAGGAGACAGGAGGAAGCCCGATCATAGCGATCAGGGACATCCTCGCCGAACTCCTTTTGGCGATCAGGGACATCCTCGCCGAACTCCTTTTGAAAGGATTCAAAGGACTCCGGTGCAAGACAGATTGGGACCCCGTCTCAATCCCGAGAAGCCGCCCGCTCAGTTCGTACCGCTGAACAAGCCGAGAGCGGAAATTTTCGAACTACACTCTGACCTGTTCGAAAAGCCAAAGCGGATGACGAAATCTGCCGCGCGCCGACCCCAGGATAACTACTGCTCCTACCATCAAGACCACGGTCACGATACCGAGGAGTGCAGAAACTTGGCTGCAGGTATCGATGTTCTTGTGAGGGCAGGGACATTGAAAAAATACCAAAGCAAGCAGTCAAAGAAGAATAAGAAGCAGAGAGGTGCGAACTGCGCTCCTCAGGATCCGAAAAGGCAGCCGGATCCCGAAGACGATGACGAGCCGCAATATGATGGAGTAATCCTGACTATTGACGCTCTCCCTGCCGGGAAGACCAAGTCGTCCCTGAAGTCAGAGCGCAGAGGCTCCAATCGAGAAGAGCCAACGCATAAAAGGCTGAAGCAGGACGAAGTGATTACGTTCTCGGATGCTGATCCCGTCCCGGCCATCTCTCCTCACCAAGACGCCATTGTCATCCAAGCCGGAGTGGCAAACAAACTGATCCACAGGGTGTTTGTGGATACAGGAGCGTCAGTCAGCATTCTTTTTAAAGAGTGCTTCGACAAACTAGAAGTGGACCCAGCTCGGCTCAGCCCGGCTCCGCTTCCCCTGAAGAGCTTCGCCCAGGAGGACACCCGCCCTGAAGGTATTATCAGCCTTCCGATCACGGTGGGGAAAGCGCCTACTAGCTCCAGTACGATGATTGAGTTTTTCGTGGTGAAAGCTCGGTCCCCGTACAACGTCATCCTGGGAAGAGACTGGCTCAACACAGTTCGGGCCATTTGCTCCACTTATCACCTCACCATCAAGATCCCTACTAAAGGAGGGATAGCGGTCATCCGAGGTGACCAAAAGAGAGCAAAGGAATGTCTGCAAATTGCGCTTAGAAGTGCCGAGCAGTCAGATCGGCACCACCAAGCATAGCAATCACAGCAGCCGGAGTCAGAGGCAATGACCGAAGTCATACCGGAGCCGAATTCGATGACAGTTCAGCTGTACGAAGACGATCCATCCAGAACGGTTAAGATCGGCTTCGCGGGAACGCCTCTACTTCGGGAAAAAACCATCCAGCTCCTCAAGGAGTACAAAGACGTCTTTGCATGGTCTCCGTTGGACATGACCGGAGTGCCCCCCGAGGTAATCACTCATCGTTTAAATATTGATCCTTCGGTCCGGCCGATAAAACAGAAGCAAAGACTCTTTGCGGCAGAACGAAGTCAAGTCATCCATGACGAAGTCCGTCAATTATTGAAGGCGGATGTGTTATTCGAAGTGAAGTATCCTTCGTGGGTGGCCAATCCTGTCATGATCAAGAAAAAGGAAGGAGGATGGCGGATGTGCATAGATTTCACCGATCTAAATAAGCACTGTCCCAAAGATTGCTATCCCCTTCCGAACATAGATAAAAAAGTAGAAGCTCTGATAGGCTTTGAAATTTTTTGTTTTCTTGATCTATACAAAGGATACCATCAGGTTTTAATGGATGAGATTGACGCTTCAAAAACGGCCTTCATTACTGATTTCGGCATTTTCGCTTATAAAAAGATGCCATTCGGTTTGAAGAATGCCGGAGCCACTTATCAAAGGATGGTAGACAAGCTTTTTCGGCACCTGATTGGAAAGGAGGTCGAAGTGTATGTTGACGATATAGTCGTCAAGAGCAAAAGCACCTCGGAGTACGAGCACAACCTCAAGTCCACTCTCGACGTGCTCAAGAAAGCCAACCTCAAACTTAATCCCCAAAAGTGTACCTTTTTGGTAGATTCGGGAAAGTTTCTGGGTTGTTGGGTTTCAAAGGACGGACTCAAGGCAAACCCCTCAAAAGTTCAAGTCGTTCAGAACATGGCAATGCCGAAGTCAATACATGACGTGCAAAGGCTAACCGGATGTCTAGCCGCACTGAATCGATTCTTTTCCCAAGCAGCCGAAAAGCAACTGCCGTTCTTCAAGGTGTTGAAAAAGGCACCAAAGTTCGAGTGGGGAGCCGAGCAGAAAAGGGCTTTTGACGAGCTCAAAAGTTATCTAGCCGAGCTTCCTATTCTCTCTGCTCCAACCGAAGCCGAAGTAATATTCTTATACTTAGCGGCATCGGATCAAACCATCAGCGCGGTGCTTGTACGAGAAGAAGGCCTAAAGCAGCTTCCCATCTATTTTACAAGCCGAGCATTAAGAGGTCCAGAAACCAGGTATCCACCTCTGGAAAAGATTGCTCTAGCGTTAGTAAATGCAGCAAGGAGACTGCGGTCATACTTCTATGCTCACAAGGTATGCGTCTTCACTGATCTGCCACTTCGGCAAGTGTTGACCAAACCAGAAGCATCAGGCAGAATCGCCAAGTGGGCTATAGAGTTGGGAGAGCACACAATTGAATATCTACCTCGGAAAGCCATCAAGGGACAAGCCTTGGCGGATTTTCTTGCAGAAGCGAAGTTCGATCAAGCAATTCCCGTTATTGCCGAACAGAAGAATTCTGCCAATGCCGAACTAGCACAGCCCTTGGAATCCGAAGTAGAGCCGCCGGACTGCTGGAGCGGATTCGTAGATGGAGCTTCAAACAAGATGGGAAGTGGAGCTGGTATTTTACTTGTCGCTCCCGACGGACACGAGGTAACCTACTCACTTCGTTTCCTATTCCCCACTACTAATAATGAAGCCGAGTACGAAGCCCTCCTGGCCGGACTCCAGTTAGCGCAAAGTCTGCTCGTCAAATCTCTCAAAGTCCATTGTGATTCACAAGTCATAGTAAATCACATGTTGGGTACAAGTGAAGCTCGTGACGAGAGAATGAAGAAGTATTTGGACAAAGCGCAAAGCATCAGCCGAAGTTTCTCCTATTTTCGGATAATCCGCATTCCCAGAGCGGAAAATAGCCGAGCAGATGCCTTAAGTAAATTGGCCTCAGATCCGAGCTCAAAGGCGGAAGAATTAATGCATCGAAGCATTGATGAAGCCGAGGTACATTCAGTATCCAGCTCGCCGAACTGGATGACGCCGATCTTGCAGTATCTGGATCAAGGACAATTGCCCGAGGATAAGAGAGAAGCTCGGAAGATCACGTGCCGAGCTCTTCGGTACGAACTTCATGAAGGAGTCCTCTTTAGAAAGTCTTACCTCCAGCCGTTATTGCGGTGCGTAGGACCAGAAGAGACGGACTACATCCTCAGAGAAGTTCATGAAGGATCGTGCGGTAGCCACATCGGAGCCAGAGCTTTAGCTAAAAAAGTTCTGAGATGGGGATATTATTGGCCAACCATGGTACAAGAGGCAGTGCAACTCGTCAAGAAGTGTACGAAGTGCCAAATTCATGCAAATGTCCCAAGGATGCCGCAGACCGATCTATACACTATGCAAAGCCCTTGGCCTTTCATGCAATGGGGCATAGACATAGTGGGACCACTTCCTCAAGCTCCTCGGCAAATGAAATTCCTTATCGTTGCCGTGGACTACTTCACGAAGTGGGTGGAGGCTGAACCATTAGCTACAATAACGAGCTCAAAGGCATTGGACTTCGTCTGGAAGAACATAGTGTGCCGATTTGGCATACCCCACATCCTCATCTCGGATAATGGGACTCAGTTCACCGACAAGACGTTCAAGAATTGGTGCCAAGAGCTGAACATTCAACAGCGGTTCACTTCGGTCTCCCATCCCCAAGCAAACGGACAAACGGAAGTAACGAACCGGATTCTGGTGAAAGGGTTAAAAGCTCGGTTAGAGCAAGCCAAAGGACAATGGGTAGAAAATCTCCCTCAAGTCCTATGGTCCTACCGAACTACACCCAAAACCTCCAACGGTGAAACTCCGTATAGTCTGGTGTACGGCACTGAAGCCGTAATTCCAGTGGAGATCGGCGTACCCAGTCCCCGAACTCTAAATTTCTCCTCAGAAATGAATGACGACGGACTGAGAGCAGAACTAGATCTCGCCGAAGAAAGAAGAGAATTGGCGTGCATAAAAGCAGCCAAGTATAAGGAGCAAGTAGCCCGGTATTATAACCAAAGGGTAAAAAAGCTTCAATTTCAAGTGGGAGATCTCGTCTTGAGAAACAACGAAGTAAGCCGAGCAGAAAAGCTGGGCAAACTCGAACCCACATGGGAGGGTCCATATCGGGTGTCAGAAGTCCTCGGCAAAGGGTCTTATAAATTGACTCACATGTCAGGAGAACAAGTACCCCGAACATGGCACGTCTCCAACCTCAAGAAGTTCCACTTGTAAGAGACAAAAGTCCGGTCAGTCCGTCTCGTGTCTAGTTCGGTCATAGGGGTATGTGTTTTTATTTGTTTGTTTTTTACTTGTACCTCTTACTTGTCGTTTTATAAAAAGTTTAAAGTTTTTTCTTTCGTCTTTTTCATTTTTTCTCTATGTGTTTTGTCCCTATGTGCTTGTCGTCTCTTACAAATGGTACCAAGGTATATCGTTCTTTAAAGACTGATCCCCTTTTTAGATCGATTATTAAAGACTATTGTGAGTCCAAGCTTCTAAGGAGGATATAAGACCACAAGTCAGCTTAACAAGCAGTCCGTCTGAAACGAACTGCAATAAGCCAACGATTGTGAGTCCAAGCTTCCAAGGAGGATACAAGACCGCAATTCAGCTTAACAAGCACTTCGTCTGAAACGAACTGCAATAAGGGAAAGTCCGATCCACGCGATAAACCTCGCCGAATTAGGACGACCAAGTTCGGTCAAAGAAGTTTACCTCATAAGACCGGGGACGACCATGTCTGGTCAAAGAGGTTTACTGCATAAGACCACTTCGGTTAACTGGGAAAGTCCGATCCACGCGATAAAACTCGCCGAATTAGGACAAGGGAAAGTTCGATCCCGGCGACAAAAATCGCCAAATTAGAACACAAACCAAGTCTGGTCAAAGATGTTTATTTCATCAGACCAAAGACGAGTCCGGCCAAAGATGTTTATTTCATCGGACCAAAGACGAGTCCGGTCAAAGATGTTTATTTCATCAGACCAAAGACGAGTCCGGTCAAAGATGTTTATTTCATCAGACCAAAGACGAGTCCGGTCAAAGATGTTTATTTCATCAGACCAAAGACGAGTCCGGTCAAAGAAGTTTACTTCATGAGACCAAGGACCAAGTCCGGTCAAAGAAGTTTACTTCATAAGACCGAGGACAAGTACGATGAAATTTTTTCGCTAAGCTGTAAATACAGTGTTAGAAGCGAAAACAAAATTTCATTTTTCAAATCTTGTTCGGCATACAACTCAGCTACCCTACAAAATGGCGTTACGCTATTACAAAGGACTATTCTACTGTCCAGGGTTGCTGAAGTTAAGCCACCTATCTGCAAAATCCTCTGGAAGCCGAGTTCGGTTGTTCCGAGCAGATGAAGAATAAGCAGGTCGACGAGATGCTATCCTCGACCCAACGCCTCTTCCCCGAGCCCGAGAAGTCCTAACACCTCGGCGATGAAGAGTCTCTGCAATAATCATCTGCTGATCTTGCTCGCTCATAGTCACAACTCCTCGGCGAATTTCAGTCCGTCCCTGTCTTGACGATTCCGGTTGCTCCTGAGCCCGTTCTCGTCTTGACGTTTCCGGCTGTTCCGGAGTTCGTTGTTGACTGGAAGTAGGATTTTGAACAAGGGAACCAGAGGCTTGATCTGGAGTGCGAGCATCTGTTGGCACGACATGCCGAAGGAATCTTTCTATGGAGGGGCGCCGAGAAAGAACAATGTCGTACCGAGAAGCCCAGCGCCGTAATGATTTCACAACTTGGTGGCAAGCCGAGCTCTCCAGCGCATTGTTCCTCCGGAGTACATGATATTCCTCCCACAGTTCGTCAACTCGACTCTGAACATCTGATATGGTCAATCCCCCGCGCACACGGATGTAATCCTCGTACGCAGTCCTCTCAGCAACGGTCGTATTCAGCTCGGCCTCCAGATCCTTCTTATCGGACTCTAAGTCCTTATTATCGGCCTCCAGCTTCACTAAACGAGCCAGAAGCTCGTCATTCTTCGTCTGATCGGCTATAGCTCTTTTCTCAGCTTCGTCTAAAGCCGAAGAGTACAGCCGTTTCCAGTGAAGTATCTCCATCTCCTTGAGTACAAAGCAGCTATATTAGTTCGGCAGCTGTACCGAGCAGATAGTAAAATACAACAGGAATAAAGGCGAGTACGAAAAGCTATACGAAGACAAGTGTAGAGAATTTTTCATTCACAAGGAAAATTTTTACACTAGGAGGGCTTCAAGGCCATTCTACAAGGAAGAAACTAGACTAAGAGAAGGGAGACGAAATCATACTCCACCAGCTTCGTCTCCGGCTCCTTGGTCTGGTTCAGCTTCTTTCTCCTGAACTACTTCAGCCTCGGCCTCGCATCCTGCCGGCCTCGCCTCCGCCTCCTGATCGGCCTCCTTCTCCGGATGCCCGGCCCGCTCGACTTCGGCCTCCAGCTCCAGCGGCTCGGCCTCACCCTCTCCGTGGTAAGTCGAAGCGGGTGAAACGGGTCCCACGGAGACAAAGATAGCCTCCAGGTTCTCGTCCCGATCAGCTCGACAACTCCGGACTCGGTCTGCAGAAAGCAGGACCGAAGATGAAGCGAGCTCCTCAAGGAGCGGCAGATTCTGAAGCCGAGCCGCTATCTCTCGGCTGTACAGAGGCAGCACGACGTCGGCCCCCTGCTCGCCCTTATCGGCAATTAGCCTTACCAGACTACCGACAAAGGCCGAGAACTGGCTGCTCAAAAAGAGTTTCTCCGTGTAAACACGGAGAGCCTCCCCTTGGGCAACCACGGCAGCAGCATCCCTCCGTTTCGTCTGCTCCCGCTGGATGACGAGCTGGTTTTTGGCAAACTGAGCTTCATCCTGGGCCGAAATCCTAGCAGCTCTGGCCTTCTCAAAGTTAGCCTCAGCCTGTTCGGCCCGATGACAAGCAGCCGCCAACTTCCTCTGCATCTCAGCATAGTCATTGGACGCTTTGGAGAGTTCGACGGCGACGAGCTTGGAGAGCATATCGTTCCTCTGAAAATGAATAAAGAAAAAAGTCAACTAAGGGACCACAAAAAATACAGGAAAAAAGCAAGGCCAGAAAATCAAGAAGAGAATTCACCTCGGCGAAGTCCGTGGGCCATAAAAACGGCTCACAGATATGTTCCGAAGGAGGCGCCAAGACCACGTCTTTCTCTGGCGCTCTCGGGGGCTTCTGGGCCTTCCCCCTCCCCTTTGCCGAAGTTGACTCCGGCTTCTTCGGATCCGAAGAGGTTTTTTGCCTTTTCGGAGTCCTCTCGGCATCAGACGCCGAGCTGGTGGTTTTCGGCCTCTCCGGCTCCTTGGACTCCGAAGATTTTCGGGTAGCCTTGTTCAGCATGTACACTGCCAAAAAGCAAGAAAGCAAGGTTAGTTTTCTTCGTTAAAGCAGTAGAACATAAAGGTAAAGAGAAATCCTCACCCTCGGCCTCTTCGTCCGAAGACGAGATGTCGAACACGACGTCGCCCTTGACGAGCTCAGACTCCGTGTATTGTTTCCTAACTACGGGAATCTTGTTGAGCTCGCCATCGAGCTCGGCCAATGGTTCTAACCGAGGATGAGGAATCACGGACTTCGGCCCTCTCCAGGGGAAGCCCGGAGCCGCTGTCCTATTATAAAAAAAGAAGCGGTTTTGCCATTTCGGCCACTTGGTTTTGCAGAATGCCCTAAAAGGCTGTAAGGGGATCAAGTAAAACCAAGATCCCTTCCTTTTAAATTGGAAAAAATTAAGGATTGCCCGCAGAGACAGATCCTTATCTAACCTACGGAGTTCGGCAGCAAAAGCCGACAAGTGCCTCCAAGAATTCGGAGTCACCTGACCTAAAGGGAGTTGAAAAAAATCAAGAAGCTCTACAAAAGGTGGGGGAAGAGGGAAACGAAGCCCGCATTCTAAGCAGGCTTCGTAAACGGTGGCATAACCCTCCGGCGGGTCGTTAGCCCTATGATCATCGTCGGGAACCACCGCCTTCCCCCCAGGAAAAGAGTATTTTTCGTAAAGGGATATCACAGTATCCTTACTCAAGATACTGTGAAAATACTCTACGGTCTTCTCCCCGGATTCTTTCCGGCTAGAAGACCCCTTACCCCCTTTTCTACCGCTACCAGACTCAGACGAAGAAGAAGCAGACATGGTTCTTACTCTTTGAAAGTTTGAAGAAATCCTGAGGAAATTTTTGAAAGCGGAAGGAAATTTTTCACGCAAAAGATAGAGAGTGCAGAAGAAGCCAATAGCAAAGGTGTTCAAATGATGAAGAAAGGCGGTATTTATCAGATTTGGAAAAGATTTCAAATCATCGCACCGTTTCATATTCCACCTTTTCAGGATTCGACGGCCGGATTTTACTGTCGCATTTAATGCAGTCACGCGCAGGGCACGTCCCCTGACGTCAGCCTCCCCCGTACCCTTTTCCAGAATGCCGAAGTGACTCGCCTAGCCGAAGTGATTCACTTCGCTTTTCGGGGGGGGTAGTGATGGGGTGCGTACTAAACAAGCCCAACAGCAATGACGGCCCATCAGCCCAAAGCCCAAGGAAGAGTTCAGTTCGGCATTACCAAAGAGTTCGGCCTCAGCCTACAGCTCGGTAAAAGCCAACCAATCAAGCTCTGCTCTCAGGTCGGCATCAAGCTCTACCTACAGCTCGGTAAAAGCCAACCTATCAAGCTCTGCTCTCAGGTCGGCATCAAGCTCTACTCTCAGATCGGCAACCAAAGCAGGAGTATGAGTTCGGCATTACCAAAGAGTTCGGCCTCAGCCTACAGCTCGGTAAAAGCCATCCAATCAAGCTCTGCTCTCAGGTCGGCATCAAGCTCTACTCTCAGATCGGCAACCAAAGCAGTTCGGTCTCAGTATTCGACCGAACAAGGAGTTAGTGGACCCATACAGGATGTCCAACACACCCACTACCACGTGGTGTCAACTCAGGCCACGATCGTAGGCCATGACCTACGCTACATCCACGATCTTAGGCCATGACCTACACGACATCCACGACTTAGGGTGGTGATGCAAGCCACGATCTTAGTTCAAGATATAAATAGAACTTAGATCAGATAGAAGGAGGTTAAGCTCTCTAGAGATAAAATCATATAGCAAGTCTGTGTTGTAAGCTGTAATCCCAGATCAAGCAATACAATCTTGCCCTCCCTTCTTCCCGTGGACGTAGATTTACTTCAGTAAATCGAACCACGTAAATTCTGTGTGTTGTAGTTTTCATTCTCTACCAGCTTTTACTAACCTCAGAAATTCGCGGATCCATCAGAAGCCATTGTTGAAGCCGACATCGACGCCGCAGTCTTGAACAAGGCAATTTTCGACCTTGTCCGAATGCAGACACAAAATAGCACGTGAATAATGTGTTTCAAACTTTGTAAATTGTTCATTGCCTTCATTTTCATTGATTCAACAAGTTGGAGAAAATTAATGTTTGTTATTTCAAGTATCTTGAATAAGTAAGATATGGACTAGCTCTAATGTTACAATTGTTAGTGGATTCAAGATCAGTTAATTATTTGAACTTTGATGAACGACATAGTATCAAGTACTACCAGTATTTAGTAAATGTTGGGATTTTAATATTCTTTCATCGTGGTCGGCCAAATCCAAAATATTCATAAGGATTGAGGAGAATATTTATCAATCTTTTCTTGATATGTAGCATCATATGCATCAAACATAAGTAAATGCAATGAAAATAGTACTCCACGATTATGTTATACTCCATAAAACTAAGCCCCTTAAAAATAAGAACTATTACATTTTTCGTCCGTCCCTTAAAATTATGAACTTTCTAACCTAAGAAATGTTTTTTTCTCTAGTGAAGTGAGTCACATTCTCCACTAACAATACTCCAACAAATCTTTTTAATATTTCTTCTACTTTACCAATTCTACACTAAAACTCATACTCCTTCAAAAATTCATATTTTTATGGAACAGATGGAGGAGTATTTTTTCTCCTAGCGTGACTTCAAAGTAAGTCATGTACGTAAACCAAAATTGTTTCCCGTATATTTTAATGCTTGAAAAGTTTTACTAAGCGAATTGTAGGAAAACACAAAGTTTGGTCAATTTTTTTGTTTGTCAAACAACTTTAAAAGTTAGTTGGCAAGACCATGTATTTAGAATTTTTTTTATAATTAACTAACAATGAAAAATTTTCGATCATTTACTTATAATAAATTATTGATGTTTTTAATTAAATAATATAATTTTCTTTATAGTAGCATTTAATTTAAAAGTGGGCCACGTTCTAAGATGTTAATATAAGGAGGCTGGAGGTCCATCTGTAAAATGTACTACCAGTGAGTAGTGACATTTAATTGGGCCCCCATGAATCATGTACATTACTTGAGCTACTTAAATAAAATTTATAGTAATTCTTAAATTTTAATTAAGAACTTGAAAATCCCTAATTGCTTGTTAACTAAGGATTACTTAAACACCATTAATTTGCGGATGTCCGCACCTGAGTTTTGTTCAATTTTGAAAGGTTTTACCTTTCCTTTTCTTTCTTTGATTTTTATGATTGAAAAGAGGCATTTGAGGGAGGGTGAAATTTTTATTATAATATTAATGGCTGAAGTGAAATTTATCACATGATTAATATTCTTGCATCGAATATCCAATTGTTTTCTTGTAAAGAGTTGACCTTTTGAATGCCTTAAATCACGAAGTGAGTAAATGGATAAGAGACAAATTGATTAGAGACTAATTAATATGGGACATATCATATATGCGATCCCCAAAAGATTATATGTACTCAATTTCATGATTAAGCAAGTTAATACTAATTTCAACTGGACTTGGCGTGGCTGTAATACAACTCTACATATATCATCACATTAATTTATACTCCCTTCGTCCTACAAGAATATGCACTTTGGGATAAACACGGATTCTTGTGGGACGGACTAAAAAGAAAAGAGTGCATATTCTTATGGAACAGAGAGTATAAAAAATAGATTATAAAATAGAATTAACAGATATTACCTCAACTTTTACACTAATCATGTGTTTAGAATCACTTGATATATTTGCAAATACATGAACTCATTAATAAAAAAACAAAAAAACAAATCAGGTTATTAAATTAGATTCAACTAGACCCTATTTGATTTAGGTTGAGTAACGGATTACCATCAAACTTGGAGGTATTACAGAGGGCATCCTTAATTAATAGAGTAATACATTTTCCAATAAAAAATGAATAATAAGTTGCGTGTTACACATTTAAAAAATAGTAGCAAAACTTGACTTCTTCTAGCTAGTTTATTCGAGGAATCAAATTGGATGCAAGTAAAAGATTTGGTATCTTGAATGCTGGCAACGCAACCACTAACTAAACATCCATGTAATTTTTAAAATAAATAATTATATTGACTTTCATATTTTAATGTCGGGGTTAGATCTGAGAAATATGTGAGAGAGCAAGTAAATAGAAATTACAACTAAGAAGATTAGACTCATTCAATCGTAAATAATTTAATGTGTTTTTCTTAATTAGTTTTTGCTTTATAGGATAATGTGAGCTCATCCAAAATGGTCCCCCATGTAGTGATTATATTTATAGGTTTTCATCAATGCTTAAATAAATTATACTTTGCATTTCGACTTACATATTTTTGTTATGGATCAGATTGATCTGTTGATTTATAATTAGAATCCGAAATGTATATTGATGAATCTATTTAGGGCCTAAATGTTTTGAATGCAACCCTCAAATATTGGACTTGAAACCATGCATATTCTAATACTTATAATCCTTATAACATTTTTATTCTTTATTTGTTTTAAGGAAAGATGGTAGTATTAATTTAGATCTGATCAAAGTAGTTGGTTTTCTCATAGTATATTATTAATAATTAAAATTATCACTATAAATTAGTTAATTTATTATTTTTACAATGAATTTTATATATAGATATAAGTGTCCGTGAATCAATATGAACACTATTACTATGGATATAATTTGATTAATGTATAATATTATGGTGATTAAATTTTTTTATCGTGTGTGTATTTTTTATTTATAAAAGCAATCTGAGTAATATGTACATAATAAAGCATTCAGTGTTTATTTGAATGATGTTTTTATTTTCACATTGTCGCTGGACGCTGAGTTATGTTTAATTCCATAATACTCTATAAAATAAAAACACCTTAAAAGTTAAAATCACTATTTTCCCACTAGATTTAAAGATTTATACAACTAATTAATTATTTTTTATAGTACAACATAAAATTTGAATTATTATTGGTCATCTTATCAAGATGTTTGCAATGGGTTTGAAGAAAATATATACTAATGCTTACGGATTTATTTATTTTGTCCAGATAAATTGAGGTAACGCTGTTTGTGTTTGTAAGAATGTGTAAGTAGAAATAAATCTATGTATTCGATATTTTAAAAACAATGGTAATTATTTCTTCAACTTTTCTTCATATGCTTATTTTTCAATACCAAAATGTAATTACGAATGTATCCCCTCGCAAACACACTTAATTATACATATATAGATAATGATTAACGCCAAAAATATTCTAATACCATTTTGCTTTCCAAACCCACAATGTCACGATCTGCAACCTAATATTGCTGATAAGATAACATTAAATAACCCGCTGATTTTAAAAATCAAAACTCATTAATTTACGTCATTTTTTCGTATTCTATTTCAGCATGATTCCACAAGATACACAAAATCCAGTCATAAAAAAACATTGGATTTAAGCAATTAAGAAAGAATAATGCTACGCGGCCACATTATGGCCAGCCATAAATTAATTAAATAACAAAAAAAATTGATTTTTTTTCAAATTTTTGGTTTAATACTACTTGATTTTACTTTTATATCATCTTCATTATATATTGCTCAGCATGTTAGTGTTGCTCTTTCGTAGTTTTTGCTCAACTTATTACTACTGTCATTTCTTGATTGTTGCTCAACGTATACAGTAATTCGTGATATTAATGTGTTTTACGTAATGGAATTCAAAGATAAGTATCAACTTACAAGTCCATTCACACACATATAAGTTTATATCAGTAATTCTAATTTTTTATACATGTAAATGGACTAAATTAACTCTTTATGGCCGGCCACATTATGGCCATTTAGCATCACTCATTAAGAAAATTAATTAGTAATGCACACTAAATTCGAAAATTCAATTGTGGTCTGTGGATATTGTGAGCCTTTTCAAATGTGGATAAAAGTAATTAATAAAATTAGCCACAACTCAGCATCGCGTAGTCACGCGCTGCGTCATTACAGAGGTGCTAATTAATCACATCATTAGAGTAATTAATCAACATTAATGATCCCTTTTACATTGCATTATAATATGATCAACTTTGGATTACTTCCCACATTTGCTTGCACGTCCCTCTTTAAACTACACAATTATCGATCTGTCACCATTTTAAAACCCACCACCCTCTCTTCCTCCATTTTCTTGCTCTCATCAATCTCTTTTTTTGTTCTCTCTCTGCAACGATTCCGCCATGGACACCGGCTTCAACCGCCACCGCCACCGTTCTGTTAACGACCTCGACGACTCCGAGAACTCCAACAGCGGAGGAGATTCGCCGCGCTCCTCCGCCGTCTCCACTGATACCAAGATCGCTTCCACATCATCTCCCAAAAGAAGGTAAATTAGCATTCTGTCTTCGTTCATAAAAAAATTATTTTATTTTTTTATTTTGATATGTCCATCAAAATTAATTTTTCTATTTCATGAAATGTGTTTATTTTTCAGTCTATAGTTCAGTTAGAAGTTAAAAAAATTATGTTGTCCATTTCCAAAACAATGTTTAGCCTATATACACACCTTGAAGATAATTAGAGACTGAGAGTGGTTATTAAATAAATTAAGGTCAGTTTGGTAGGATAGATAACTCATCGATTTTGGAGTTGTATAACTAAAAATGAGCAAAAAATTGTGTTCTTATAATGTTTTGTTTATTTCTCCTCCGGCCTTACAATTTGCAGTAGGAGAGCCATACAAAAGAGAGTGGTATCAGTGCCAATCAAGGCCGTTGGATTAAAGCAGAAGGGCGATCAGATCGGCGCTCCACCGGCCGATTCATGGGCGTGGCGGAAGTACGGCCAAAAGCCGATCAAAGGCTCCCCGTATCCGAGGTGGTTAACTTAATTAATTGCAATTAGGGTAAAATTTGGGGATTTTTTTTTGACGTGACAATATGTTCAGATCACTGAATTTTTACTCGGGTATTGCAGAGGTTATTATCGATGCAGTAGCTCGAAAGGATGTCCGGCAAGAAAACAGGTGGAGAGGAGCCGATTGGATCCGAAAATGCTACACGTAACGTATTATTGCGAGCACAACCACAATTGGCCGGTTTCCAAAGCCAGCCACCACAAAACCGCCGCGAAAACTCCGTTATCGGAAGATGAAGATGAAGACGACGAAGACGACGAAGAATTAGAGACGAAACACCAGATCGATCTATCCGATCAATCTCGTATTAGAGAAGAAGTTGCGGCGGCGGAGGATAGCAAATTCGGCGGCGGCGGAGAAGGGATGTTGATCCAAAGTGGCGAATTCGGATGGTTTACGGATTTCGATTGCGGAAATTGGATTATGGAGAGTCCGATGCTGGCGGAGGAGAGGATTAGCGCCGACAGCGAGATGGCGATGATTTTCACGATGCGGGAGGAGGATGAGTCGCTGTTCGCGGATCTCGGTGAGTTGCCGGAGTGTTCCACCGTGTTCCGCCGCGGGATGGTGGAGAGGGAGGCGGAGCGGAGACGGTCGGAATTGGCTACCGCCGCATGCCCTTGATCCGGATTAGGATTTAGATTTTTTTAAATTAATTAAAGAAATGTTATGAGATAAAGTTTTTATTTTGTTTAATGTAATTTTACTGTTTGTCAACACTTAACAGCGTAGTGGTTAGCAAATTTTAAAAAAAAGCAGGTTATGTTATAAATTTAATCTCCTTGTAATTAACGTTATTTGTCGTTTATGTTCATCCCACATTGTTATTTCAGAAATTCAATTGTAATGGTAATTTGCCGTAAATTTCTAGATTTTAAATTTTGGGTTTGTATATTAATTTTAAAATTAATTAATAAATTAATGAATTATAGATTTATTCTAATTTGGCAAGTAGTAATTATTATTCTAATACTAATACGATTTGATAACTTACATACGGAATACATATTATATTATAATCATTATTAGAGTATTAAATTATGTAATTTTGTTGGTAGAATTAGAGTTTATATTAAAAAAGAATGTCATTGAGTGGAGAAAATGAAAAATGAATAATGAGGGTGAGTACAGCAAAAGGAAATTATTATGTTGCCTAAAATGTGATGTCTTTGGTCTAATAGTATCATATGAGTAATTCATCAAAATATATTAGCTATGAAATTTATATTAGCTGTAAAATAAAAAAAAATAAAAAAAATCAGTAATTTACAAGTTGGTTTTAAAGTGGATATGTAAAACCAAAAATTGATGAAAATTCCAGTATTTTACCATCACATACCCCTTTGTATAGTTATGATTAACTGGTAATTCTGAATGATTAGGAATATCAATGAATAATTGAGAACATTATTGAGCATCCTTATGTGAATGTATAAAGAGTTACAATAACTAATTTTCTTTCAAGAATAAACAGAGTTTTAGTGGCATGATGTTATATATATAGTCGTGTAAATTAAATAAGCAATTAGGTATACCACGCTACCAACGTATTGCTAAGTGCTTTGTCCTCCAATAAAAACAAGTTCAAAAAACAAAGATACAATATTAAAATTACAAAGTCCAATTTTATTAAAACTTGCCAAATTAGATTAAGTAACAAATATGCAGAAAATTGTGAGGAAGACCCATACCTTGTAATCGCATTGCACATGTGTTTTTTCTCGTTCCAAATGTAGTTAATTGGTCTTATATTAGTTTTATTTCATAATAATCATGCATACCCAATCATTATTTGCAAACAAACTAGCAACTTGGACAACATATTTTCTCAATTAAACACTGCATAATGATTGAATCTTAAAGGGAAAAGAGCTCAAAAGTCTACATCTCAACAACATTGACTTTTTAATGGGGACAGTTGAATCCAATGTGAATCCACGGAATTTGGAATTCAAACCTCAGAATTTCTAATATCAACTACTCCGTCTACGAATATGCATTCCATTTTAACTCAGGCTCAAATTTTACAGAAGTGGAAGAACATAGGTATGAATTATGATTGAAAAAATAATTGAACATAATTATCACTTTTATAGTATAATAGTAATAAATATGAATTAAATAAATTAGTAAAATATATGACTTATTTACTGAATATAGTAAAAAGTAAGTAAGACATGGAGTGAAAAGAAAATACTATGTGTTACATATTCACACGATGGAAGTAGTATATACAAAATGTTACTAAAACAGTGACAAACGCATAAAAAATATTAATAAAGACTATACGTACTACTATGGATGTCAATCGGGCTAGCCCGTTCGAGTTCGGGCCAACCCACTCGGGTTGCCGGAATTATTTGGGTGCGAGCTATTCGGGTTATGAATTTTTCGGGTCATAAATTTTCAACCATCACCCTAACCCGCAGGGTTCCGGGCTAACCCATCGGGCTATTCGGACCTAAAAACTTTCGAAAATAATCTCCTGTAATCAAATTTTCCTCAATAAAATAATTTTAAATTTTAGATATTTTTCTTCTTAGTGATAGGATCATATAAAATCTTTAAATTTTTCATAGTTTTCCTCAATAAGAGAAGTCTTTCATCTCGATCAACTACAATCTAAACAAAGATAAATCAAAATTAAATCAATTAATTTTAATTAAAGCTTGTGCTCGTGTAATTATTTTGGCATTGTTTATAATTAATTCTTTATAAAATAAAAATCATATCTTACACGAATCATTATTAAAATGATAAATATATTGAAATTTTGATGGGTTTAATTCTTAATTTTGTATTGATTTACGTTGGTGATAGTAAGACAGTAGTGACAGATGATGAGACGATAGAATAATGAGTTGACGTGGAACTTGAAAGTTGATAGTATGACATTGAGCGAAAAAGTGTAGAATGTAGATTGAAAAAGACTAATGATTGTGACACATGAAATTCAAAAGTACAAAAGTCCCTAAAACTCAATATATTTTAATTAAAAGTTACAATCCGTTTAGCCAGTTTAACCCGGCAACCCATTCGGGCCAACCCGTTTAGCCCGTTTTGTATTCGGGTTATAAAATTACAGCCTAACCCGCTCATTTTACCGGGCTATTCGGGCTGACCCACGGGTTTCGGGTTGAATTGACATCCCTACGTACTACTATATTTTTATAAAATAAATAAATATAAAAAAATATACCAAACTATTAACATGTATTTTCTTCGCATTTTCAATCCTCCTCATCATCCAAGCTCGATCATTTTGGTCTCTAGTAGATAAGCTTCGTTAGATAAAATCTCATTATTAAGATTCTTCTAATACATAAACAAGATACTCCTATTTGTGTAGTGTTCAGAACACCAACGTAAGAATGGGTAAAATATGTGAATAGCAAAATCCTAATTTCATGAAAACTACTGTACTATTATATTTTTGTGTAATGATGATGCATTTTAACTAATAATAAGGATAGGTTTAGAGCTATATTTTATGGAAAAAGATAAGAAAAGACACGTAGTAGGTGAGTTTTGAAGGACCACACAACTTGCCTTTCAATCATTAATTAAGATCCAAAAATAAGATAATTTACCAGTGATTAGTTTGTCTATGTGATTGGTTGTAGTAAGAGTAAAGCTTTATTACAGATGAGTCCCCACATGTTACACGTGCATCTCATCGCGTTGGGTGCGATTCCTAATTAACATTACATAATTATTGATTAACAACTCTAATCCTCTTCCTTATCCGTTGTAGCATTGGTTACATAAAATTATGTAAAGGCGTCGCTTTTTTTGTCATATATTAATCGAGCAGATCTTCAAAATATCTAATTCGAAGAGGTATATTGTACTAGTACATCGTAAAACAATGTGTACTCGTTTTTTACTTTATAATAGTAATACTTTGTCTAAAAATAGTCGTGTTTTTCCGTTTAACACCGCCTCTCAAAATTAGTCTTTATATATTTTTAATAACTTTTTCATTTGGTATTAGAATGAATTTTATTTTCCATAATAACATTTCAATCTTTTTTTTATTCTCAATCCCTCACTTATTTTATCAATTATTATACATTAACACTTGTGTAGTTCACTACTAAAACTATTTTCATGGACGGAGATAGTAGCATAATTTTTAAATCTTGGCACTCAAAAATTGATAGCAGGTACTCCCTCCGTCCGCAAAATGTTGTCCATGTTTGACTTGGCACGAGTTTTAAGAAATATGAAAAAAAGTTAGTGAATTGTAGGCCACACATTTATGTATTAATTTAATAATAGATTGTGAGTGTAATAAGTTAGTGGAAAGTGTGGTCTATTTACTACAAAAGGTAGTAAAAGACAAAATGGACAACATTTCACGAACGGACCGAAATGACAAAATTGGACACATTTCACGGATGGAGGGAGTATTATTTACCATATAAATCTATTATCAGTCATATACAAAGTATTTAATTACACATAAAGCGATTAAACTATAAAAGTGCATATATAAACTCCAAAATTAAACACAAAATTACACACTTAAATGCACTTTATTTCACCCATAAAAAAAGGTGAACACATAAATTCCTAAAGATATAATAGTAGAGCTTAAATTTATCTGACCTTACTGGTAGAAATTTCATCTGAGAAAACAGAGTATATTTATATTTTAAATGAATTTGATCAAAAAAGATTTGGAAAGACTGTAGCGTAGTAAAACTTAATAAGACCTTATTTAATCCATTTTCTCTATTGTAAGTCAGCAATTCTTAATACTAGTATAATGTTATAGTCATGCCTCATGATGCATGAGTATAATTATTTAGATTTAATTCATTTTATTTATTTCAATTTTCAAGTCAACCACTCTTAATAGTTAATATCATGTTACAAGACCCGCAGGGACATAGCACAGTTGGCGATGAAGAGACAGATCTTGCTGCAATAATATCATGTTACAAGTCATGACTCACGCATGGGTATAGTCATTGAAGTTTAATACATCTGTTACAAGTCATGACTCACGCATGGGTATAGTCATTGAAGTTTAATACATTTCCACTAGTCAAAATATCTTTTGATAATTGGTAACCATCATACAGCATTGACAAACTATAGAAAAAACTTAACAAATAAAGTAGTAAGGATTTTTTTCCCCTTTTTCTTAAAATGACACGTATATTGATGTCTGAATCAGACAAACATCATGTGAATTTGGCATCCCATGAAAAAATACAAATTAAAGCATGTCCATATTTCTAACATCTGCAGAGGTAAAAGTTTACACCATAATCTCAAAGAAGATGCAGCAGAAAACAAAGATGGCACCATACCTCACGAGGAGCAGCAACCTCCTTTCTTCACATCCGATACGTCCTTGCTCACGTCGATTTTCTCGCCCTTGGTCGGGACAGTCTGCATGTTCCCGTCGTCACCTGCCTCCATGCTCTTCTTGCTCACGCTGCGGTATATTTGTGTGAGAACCTCCGTGAATGCATTTTCGACATTGGTAGCATCTAGGGCCGAAGTTTCCATGAAGTAGAGCGACTCGGTTTCAGCAAATGAGGTCCCATCGTCTGTTGAGACTGCCACCAAATGCCGGAGGTCGCATTTGTTGCCAATAAGCATGACGACTACGTTGGGATCAGTGTGATCCCTCAACTCCCTTAACCACCTTTCGACGCTTTCAAATGTGGAGTGTCTAGTGACATCATATACAAGTAAAGCACCAACAGCGCCACGATAGTATGCACTTGTAATGGCACGGTACCTGCAGAAAGGATGCCGTTCAGAGTGGAAAAGACAACAAGTGACCGAATAACTGAACCCATATCTTGTGTTCATCTATATGTCTGTTAGTAGCTGTAAAAAAAAGGGAAAGCTATTTAATTCCAGAAGTCCAGTATTTCCTCGCGGGTCACAATCTACCTTGACTCGTGTTATCTATGTCCTTTCGCTAGTTTAATCTCTAAACTAGGATTCTAACCTCAAGCCAGGATATGAAACCCTCAAGGATAACAGCTACATTTGATCTTACGATTTTGGATTTTGCAACGGTCCGACATGACAAGACAAGGTTTGTAACCATCAAGCCCATAAGACAGTGGAACTGTGTTGACTCATAACAAAATTCTGATTGTAACTCATATCTCCATCTATTAATTAATTTTTTGGCTAAAACTTAACCGGCCAAGAGAATAAAAATGTACCTCAAGAAAGGGAACTGCCCAACAGACGGTTATAAAAAATCGTTGAAATAAAATGCTGAAAATTTGAAAATAATAAAATGAGAAAAAAGGGAAGCAATAAGTGTAAATCTTTAGAAAAGAAAATTTTCTCTACACTCAAGACATCTAAAAAGCACCTAAATGGGCTTTGCTTAGAATTAGGCAAGACTATGCCAAACTAGATTTCAACAACTCCTAGTTAACTTGAATAGGTATCTATTCTTTGTTGGCGAAAGAGAAACCTATTTTTACTTTGATAATCATCAAAGACTTTTATACTCCACTTCATACATATCAATAACCTAAGGCATATTATACAGTCAGCAATTTCATCCATGATTATTGATAAATTGCCATATACACTATTACAATTTTGCAAGAAGGCGTAAATTAATGAGACGAAGAAGCTCGGAAAATGGTTACAACCAGGTTCTAGGATTCTGAAGGCCTTGCAAGTAAGAAAATCGTCAAGCAGATTTTGCACAAAACTTGCAGATTCATTTGCACTCCTTTGAGCATAAAACCAAATACGGAACTCCAAGCAAATATTTTTGCAGATATTCCATAGGATCACTTGCAGATGCATTTTCGAATCGACTCATGATAATCCATCACAGCTAATGATTCTCATTTCCCACCATGAGCAGGAAAATATAAAGGCATAATTCAGTATGACTGAATGCACAAAGAAAACTAAGACTTGTACAATATCGTATATTCCAATGAACTTAGAATGTCAAGAATCTACCTTCCAAAAATCAAACATTATCTCCAATTATTAGCCCTAGATCACTTTACCCTTTCAGCTGAAACTCAAATATCACCACAGCATCACAGCCAACAGATCCATCCAAACAAAACCCTCATCCCCCTAGATAACTTAAAAATCTACAAGCACAACTTCCATAAACAGCAAAATTCAAAAAATTCATTGCTACTGAGCAATTCTGGAACAATATCACTGGATTCAGCAATTCGCGAACAATACAACTAAAAAAAAAATGCAGGAGCAGCAGATCAGACGAGTAGCAAACAATTAACATAAATGCGCACCTCTCTTGGCCCGCAGTGTCCCAAATCTGAGCCTTGATCACTTTCCCGTCGACGGTCAAACTTCTGGTGGCGAACTCGACGCCGATAGTTGATTTGGACTCGAGGCTGAACTCGTTCCGTGTAAACCTAGAAAGCAAGTTGGATTTCCCGACGCCGGAATCCCCTATCAAAACAACCTTGAACAAGTAATCGTAGTCGTCTTCTGCCCGGTAACCCGACATTGCTGTGACAGATTCGGATGGTAGCGGGGTCGGGTCCGCGGATCCAGTTCACTGAAACGAAGCCTCTGCTGAGAAAGGTAAAGTAGTTGAAAATTGGGTGGGATTTTGGAGAGCTAAAATATTGAGGAGATAACTACAGTGACAAGAATTGCTTTTTCAGCTCCTTTCCTCCTTCTTCACTCCTCTATTTTCATATAAATAATTCAATAATTTTAGATGTCGATATGGCAGTTGAAACAGCAATAAAAATGCTTTATTTAGTTTGTTTTTATATTATTTAATTTAAAATTACATATCTATCAAAATACTCCCTCCGTCCCATGCTACTCGCACTTTTCATTTTAGGCCGTAAATTTGGGATTGATTTTTTTGTGTAATTAAAAAAGAATTTTAGGTGTAATGAGACATCACTTAATAAAAGAGCTCTTAACTTAAACTAACATATTAATTAAATGCATTAATTCTAACTTAAATTATAAATAGTGTAAGGACTTTGTGACGAGCCGAAAAGCAAACGTGCGAGTAGCACGGGACGGAGGGAGTAGTATACATCTATCTATCAATATATAAAAACATAGTTTTTGGCTGACAGATTTTGCAAAATATGGCTGGAACATATGCTTAATTTACATATTGTATATTGTTTAAGACAAACTTTTGTCTGATAAATTATACAGTACTAGCATTTTGAGTGTGCATATCAAGATTTCAGCAAAACCAAGAAAATCATTAATTGAGAAGTTCACTTTTTCAATTCTGGGTATATCAAGAATCGCTGTATATTTATACATGAATTCATTGGAAAACAAAGTTTGATACAATTATCTATAGAATAAACTTACAATTAGATAAGATAAAGGTACGAATTAAAATGTGTTCCAAATTTAAAAATTTGATAAATTAACCAAGCAAAGACAAATTGCACTGCACAAAGAAAGTTGCACAATTTGTATCCTTTATAAAACCGCTTTTAGAAATAAAGGATTAAACTGAAAATTTCCAGAACCTGAGGGATTTGAACCAAATTATCAAATGTAAAAGGACCTGCTTTTCGATTACCAAAAACCGGAACCTTCTTGTGCAATTTATTTGAATTTTGAGAGTTTTTCCTTTTCACAAGAACCGCACCACATAGAAATGACAAACGCCACTTTTTTTCCAAGGAGCTCGGCCAACGATCAATATCTGCGCCACCGTTCAAGTCGCCGCCTCCGCCGCCTGGTTGCGTACCTTGATTCTACGATTAATTGATGTATTATTGGAAATATTGCCTAAATTGATTCTCATTCTCATTGCTGCCCTTTTTGGTTGCTAATTTTGTAAGTTTACTCTCAGATAGTGTAAAAGGCTTCAATGGCAACAAAAAGAGGAAGACCGCGTGGAGAGGAACAGAATTGCAGTGATAAAATCGCCTCACTGAAAGAGAAAGACGAGGCATTTGACAACTACGAATGTGTACTCTTCACCTCCGCAATATTGCTAAATATATAGAAATAGTGAAGAGTTGAAAGGGAAATCAGCACTTTTATCGAATGTGTATTGCTAAATATGTGAAATACAAGAGTGGAGAGGGAAATAAGCATTTCTATCGAATTTAGGCGCACTAGTTACCACAATTGTGTGTTGGACATAGCCTTGAATCATACTTTCACTTTAGCTGACTGCTCAACTTTTGATTGACTTTGCAATTGCACATTCAGATTATTAGGTTAGCTTAGCAAAATTATGATATGATGCTTTTCTTTTGAATTGTACTTGTTCTTCCTTTGAAGTATGTATTGGTCATCAATTTTGGCATTAAGAATTTACTTGCATAATTTGTTCATCAGCTGAAAGGCAATGTACTGCAATCAGAGCTCTCCGGGATGTTGAAATCGAACATTTTAGCACTGTGCTGCAGTTACTTCGTTCGTATTTCAGTGAAGACCAGTTGCAGATTCCTGTATTGCAGTTTTTCGATGAAAAACTAACGAACCTAACCCTTGAAAAGACTGGAGAGGATGGCCAGTATGAAGTGAAATCGAAAGGGGAAGCTGTGGATGTGGACCATGGTGATAAAAGAACAATACATTCTGCTCTTCTACGTCGCTTGTCATTAGCTTATCCTGATTTCTCCTCAGGGATTCCTTCTCTATGTGGCTTCAAATTTTCAAATCAAGCTGGTATTGAGAAATCTTCTCTTTAAAGTTTAAACTAGACGACCTGATCTTCCGACCTCTCTCTCCATGTATAGCTGGTGATGTTTTATCATTATGTCGCAGTGAAAACAAGCCTTTTTGTTGCTGATAAACTAGAGACCAGGAGTCTCGTATGTCCTTTTCTTTAATGCTTCCTCGATAAATTATTCTACTATTTATCTGTGGTTTATCAGTTGCTTGAGATAGTTAAGGCCATTATTTGCTTTCTGTTAGCTGCTAGATACTCATCTCTGCTACCCTCTATTAAAATTTTCAGGTTTTTGACGAGCCATCCGAATCACAAATGTTAGAACTGAAGGATAACCTGTATACTCCAAATGTATGTAAATGTTTGAAATTATGACATATAATATGTGGTTATCTTTGTTTATTGATGTAAAATTAGTAGTTATTTGTTACTCCTATCTCAGATTTCTGCATCCGAGTTAACTTCTCATTGATAATGTAACTACAGGTTAGTAACCATCGATTGTCAGTTGGGGTAACCCCCAAAACCACGAGGCTTCCAAAATATGGCGAGATGCTTCTGTCCATACGTGGCTCACCCCTCGGTGTCTTCAAGGAAGATAACATGGAAACTATAAAAGGTATGAGATTCTTCACGAACAAATTATGTGAAACTCAAATTTTTGCGATGGGGTCTGGTCCAAGTGGCTAAGCTTAAATACCAATAGTCTCTCCTTAGCGAGGTCTATGGTTTGATTTTCACGTAATCGTGGGGTTATGTTTCCATTTTCAACTAATTTGGGTATGGTCTAGTTTGTACTAGCTTGGTTGTTCAAATCTTTTCTATTGTATTATAGAAAGCGAAGATGGTTGAACTACGGGAGCCAAGACGAAGCATTTCAGTGACTTAAAGCGAGGTAAACGCTACAATGTAAATATGTGGAACTTTCTAGCCCAAGTCATCCCTGTTGAGTTTTTGTTTTCGTTTTCGTTTTCGTTTTCTTGCTGCTTGTCTAAAAAGGATTTGTGGTAGTCTTATAAGTTCGTAGTTTCTTCGTAATATACAAGTAGTAATAGTAATCAAATATTAAAAAAATTACTCCGTATAACTTTGTGCCTAAAATAGTTGTAGCTGTGAAAATATAAAAAGGTAATCCTTAAAATTTAAATCATAATGTGTTTTAATCTTCTTCATATTTTATAACTGGTCCTTTTTTCTGGAAAATGTAAGTCTGAAAATTTAGAACTTATTTAAAATCATGTAAAAAGATCACGTTTTCATTTCCAATGAAGAGAACAATGTACAAATTTCTAGTATTTCTAACATTTACCAGATCTGGCAGGTTTTTTCATTTATCATTGGATTTTTTTATTAATAAAGTAATAATTTGAAAGGTAGTTTAGCAATACATCGCATCTTAGCAAATATTTGGATGCATCCCATTATTAATTGCTTCATATGAAACATGTAATCGATCACATTTAAATATTCTGGTACCTAATTGTCATAAGGAATTCTGTTGTAACCGATTTTGCAATTGAATCTCATCTGAGCTCAATTTAAAAAATCCATATTGACCTAATTAAGGTTTAGGAAACGACTTCTCCCTAGTTGACTTTTAATACATGAACAATATATACATATACCGATCAATTATGATACGATATAAATTATTAAAATAAAGATGGTTGACATCAAGAATGAATTATAAAGATGCATGCACATGAAAATATATATACAGTCATATTCAAATTGGACCTTCCTTGATTATTTATTAACAAGTCAACGAACGCACTACATAAAATTTAGTACTCCGAAATACTACTTTTTAACGACACAAAAGTTGAGACGTAATTACTTGCATTGAAAATTTTATAAAATAACAATAATTTAGGATGTAAAAAAATATTCATAAATTAAGGATAAATTAACTTAATCTTTTTGTTTTTTAGGGACGCTTTCGTTTGCGTCCTTTAATTTTTAGTTTGAACATAATAAGGACGTTTTTTGAAGCGTTGGTGATATATTTAGAAACACAAATTAGTGTCTTTAATTGCATTAAAAGTGATCTTAACAATTTTTTTGTTGTAGTGACGGAAATTTATGCAAGTCCCATCTTTCAAGTGCTACAATTTTATGTAAGTCCCATCTTGACAAAATATCTTTGCAGGACATTTGAGTATCATAGAGATCTGTCAAACATGGACTTAATTAAGTTTCTTACCAATCAGATTCAAAGCGTGTCGATCGAATCTTTTGATTGGCAGTTTTCAAAGGAAGAATATATAAATGCAGACACATGTAAGAGTATGAATTCGCATATTGAATTTTTCTTTTTTGGTTTAATGGCGAATCCAAAAGGAAGTATTGACGGCAGCATTTGGACATAATATACCACCTACACTGGCCAATTTTTCAAACACAAAGTCTTAGTATTAATTTTTTATACGATATATGTAAGGAAAAAGTTCTAAATTCTAAGTAATTATTACTCTATTATGGAAAATGGTAAAAGAATTTATTCAAAATCGAATTATGATATTGAACGTTTCTTTATATGAATACAACTTGACAGGAAGAAATGAACTTTAAAAAACGAGGGCCGGCCAGCTCAAGTGTGAAGATGAACCACAAAATGGAGAAGAAAAAGTAAATAGAAATTAGGCATGTTTGAAAGCTACATCGATGGAGCTAGTCCCATGTGATTGGAAACTTGAAAATGTAAAATTACTTTCAAATTATTCTTTATTTCCAAAAAAATTACTGGTATTAAAATCACGAATTCTAGTCGAATTCTGATATTTCTTATAAGTTTAAAGCGGATGAAAAATTATAAACTTTGACCTTGTACTCAATTGCTCACAACAATGACTCCGGCCAATGAATTCTGGCCTGGGTTAGTATTACGAACTCTAAGAGACTGGTATTTTAGTATGAGTTCTCTTAGTTAGATACAATTGATCATTTCATTGTGAGAGCTAAACAACTCGAAATGGTGATCCAACTTGATCGTAACTAACAAGGACAAGCAGTACCCAATAAAATACTAGCAGTGTGACAAAGAACTAATCGTGACCAATGATTTTACGAGGATATTTAGGAGCTTGACTCGAAGTAAAACATGCACGAAATTAAAGACCAAGAAAAATAATGGCCGGCGACTTATCTCACTTCCCCACCTAATTCAGCTTCCACTCGGCCTTCATTCAACTCAAATTACATCTCTTAGTAGTGCCATCCACCTTATTTTGTTTGACCTCACACACAAATTCAAACTAAAATTCTACCAACATTCGCATATTTCAATTTTTTTTCCTACAAAATGCTGTATCCTTCAAGCTTGCATTAAAAACTAGTCATATTACATCTCAACACGCATTGAATAAAGTAATACTACACAATAATATTATCTATATGAAAAAACATTGAAAAAAAGATGCATTATCGAATTTGACTTGGCCCAACCACCTTGTGTCCCACTCTTTCCCTAGTGTTCCTTATATAGTAGTAGTTCCCACTTTTTATATTCCACTCAATATTCTATATATACATTCTCCAATTAATCTCTTTAAACTCCTCCTCCCTTTCCTCCACTAAAACCCTCTTTCTCTCTCAAAAAAAAGTTTCTTTACATCATTTTTACAAAAAATGGCTCTAAAAGGTGCAGTATTTGTGATGGGAGTAATCATATTTTGCAGTTTGGTGTCGTCTACACAAGGAAGAAAGCTATTGATGAAGGTGGAAAATAGCAATATTCCACCTCACCGGGAAGACACGGCGGCGGCGGAGAAGGTGGAGGCGTCCGCCACCTTTGACGAAAAGCTCATCGCCCGCCACCTCGCCGCCCTCGATCGGATTCTGCGCTCCGTTCCGAGCCCCGGTGTGGGCCACTAGCTTCTATCTTCACAATTTTTGAATTCTTTTGTTGTTGAGGCAAATTAAAGGCCTTAGTAATATTTTGATCATTTGCTAGATTATTAGATGATTAATTACACATGTGAATGTATAGAGTAGGATTATTTTTTTTCTTTTCTTTTCTATTTTATTCAATTTATTTTTCTTTTGATGCTATTTGTCGACGACGTGTTTGTTCCGATCATGAAGACCATAGACAATGTGTGAAAATCACTGGTTACTAAATTGGTATCTCAATGAAAATTTTATTTTACTATAAGATCTTGTAGATGTTTTGCATGTTCAGTGTGTGGGTAATTGTCGTAAAAATTATGATGTTTTGTCAAATTATGATACTTCATGAAATTTGGATTTGTTAGCAAGTACTACTGTCTCACGACACAAACTTTGAGTTTTAATGAAATTGTATATGATATGACAGTCGGGAAATCATATATCTAATTCACTGTCATTGACTAACACAACGTTGTCTATTCATAAAAAATTGACAGCGTTTAGTTGAAAAATAGCAACAATATTTTACAGACGGGCAACTAGATTTTTCATTATGAGATAATTGCGAACAAGTTTTGCTGGCTAATTTTTTAAATTATGTATGGAACGGATTGGAATTTGGAATTTGGTCATATTCCAATAAATAATAACAATTTGGCCAAATTTTAATGTATAATTTGGTTATTGTTGATGCAAAATATACTGTTAATGCATTAACATGAACTAAATCAGAAGTTTGTAGACTGATCAAACTTATGTAAATATAATGTGACATACATGATTATTTATTTATTTGTTAGGTAGATGGCAAGAATGAGAAAGGCAAACATGTAACGCGTTTTTTTCGACTTTTTCCACCAGTCGTTATAATGTCGGTTAAATGACATTAATACTAGTAACTTTTTAAGTAGTATTTTCTCTCACAAAAAAAGAAATAGATTAGTAATAAAGTATTTAAGTAGTCAGTGGTAAGGGATACATCCATCATACGAGAATGAACCTTATTCGTGTAGATTGCTCCAAGAATTTTTGCCAATTTTGGTAGATCTAATATTCTTTCCAGCTTTAATTAGTTTGAATTTAATGAAGCAATTGTAAATACTAATCCCTATCATACATGTGACTATGTGATTCATTGATGATCAACATGCTTGGAAGCGGATCATTTATGTTCAGCTTGAATTCGTGCACCACTTACTCCTTAATCTTACTCTCTCCGTCCATCTATACTTGAATAGTATTCTTTTCGAATTGTCCACTATAAATCATTTTCTTTTTAGGCAAAAATAATACATTCCATCTATCTTATTTTATTCTATTTTCTTGTAGTATTTTATTTTCTTCCACTTAACTCACTTTATACAATTTTCTTAAATTTTGTGACCAAAAAGAATGTCTCATATAGATACGGCCGGAGAGGGGGGAGTATTTTTTTCAATTCTTAATTTACTAGGCAAGGTGTGTTTGAAAATTAATCTTTGGCTTTTGTGAGAATTTAGATTTAGTACGGGATATATGTTGGATTTTTAACATGTCGTGTCAATACGAAGTGAATTTTGTTACTATTGTGCTCACGTGTAAATGAATCAGTCAATCGGGTGTAATTCATATTCATGTCAAAAGCTTCGTTAACAACTTATTTTCAAATTAGGTTAATTAGATAGTATCATTGTTATATCGACATGACAATGATAATGACCCGACCTGAACCCACCAATTTGCAAGATCCATATGGCTTCCCTTTTTAGGGGCAAACATTTTCTTTTCCAAAATTAAATGACCCCATACTACTATTATATTTCATTGCTGAATTTCTTTGTGGATGATGGTTCTTTATGCTCGTATATTTTTATTCACCACAAATGCATACAGCTTATTTATGTGGTGTGTGAAAACAAATCTTAAAGAATATATTCGACCGCACATCACATTACACTCTAATAATAATTAATTTTAGTACGAAAATAGCTGAATTCGCAATACTTGTAAATCTACGAAATTGGCTGTCGGTTTTCCAAATTTGTTAGTAATCACAGATTCACAATTATGAAGAAATGATTTCAATTATAGCTCTATTGATTAACGTAAAATACGTTCTCCCTCCGTTCCATAGTAATAGAAACATTTCATTTTGCGCACTCGTTTTGAAAAAATAATTATAAATAGTTAAAGTGGAGAAAAAATAAAGTAAAAGAGAGAATATTGCAGATAAGACTCTTCTCTACATTATTCTTTCTCTTACTTTACTATCTCTCCACTTTAACTATTTATTATCATTTTTTTAAAACGAGTGCAGAAAATGAAATGTCTCTATTACTATGGAACGGAGTACAATTTTACAATTCGTTGAGATAGCTAACGTTTTATTGCTCGTCTCAAACCAACACTAAGGCTCCACAATAATCTACCTTTTGAGGCATCGAATTAAATATTTAGCTTAAATATAATAAACGTCATGTCACAATTAGACTAAAGGAAACAAATTAATTTAGGGTTTTATGTTGGGGGGAAGTATATAAATAATTGACATAAAATCCTAGATCAAATTTTAACTTATTCTTTATCAATTTGGACATTCAATAGAGTTTTTCAACAAGTTGTAAACATGGAGATCTCTATCACGTGCATTTGTATCTCATTGTTGAATTTATTTACATTAAATCAATATCTAAAATTTTAATCTATGCATTCTATCACAAAAATCGGATTTTACCGATTTATTTGATTTTTAGATAGCATATGGTGGAACTAAGAATAACATTTCTATAATTCATTGAAAATTAAGGTAAAGACAATTTTTGTAAGCGAAATAAAATGCATTTAATTAGTTTGGTTAAAAACATGGTCCTCACATTTCGTTGGTGCTCAGAGCATCTCCAATGCTGGCGGACGTCAAATAGCCGTCAAATAGCCTTCACACTGCCACATCATCAGCACTACAATTCTCCTGCCACATCAGCTTGCCACATCAACTGGACATCAAATAGCCATCAAATAGCCTTCATACTACCTATCCACATCACTAATAACAATTATATAATTTAATTTACAATTGTATCAACATACATAATTTAATTTACGAGACAAATACGGAAAATTCGAATAATAATATTAAAATTTAAAAAGTACATTACTTTTAAAAAAAAGTACAACAATTTAAAAAAATTACAAAAAGTAAAAAGTACATTAATTTAAAAAAGTAAAACAAAATCACTCATCGCCGCCGTCCTCGTCTCCGTCGTCGCCCAACGCTTCTTCACTGCCGTCGCCGCCGCCTCCGTCGCCACCTACGCCGCGGCTATTCCCGCCGGTGTCCCTCCTCATCGCCTCCAGTTCTTCACGCTGGCTCTGGAGCAATACGCGAAGAAAATCCTTCACCTCGGGGTCCACCGCCGCTTGGAAGTCGGCTAAGGTCTTCACCATTTGAGCGCGCGTTTGTTGGCGCGCGAAGAATTTGAGCTCCTCGGTAGACCTGCCGAGGGGGGATGCCGAATGGACATCCTGGGAACTCGGTGTGCCCCCCCTCGCAACCTGCTGCGCCCGCCTTTGCCCAACCGGGCGAGGTCGGCGACCGAACGACCGAGGAGTCGGGACCTCCTGGGCCGTCTCGGGGAGGTCTGACGAACCACCGCTGCTGCCGCTATAATCTCCGGTATAGTTCAGTCTCTGCCTCTTCGGCCAGCCAGCGTCGACGCCTGCCCGGAATTTCTCCGACTCGTTGAGCACAACGTAGCAGTTCCAGTAGGTGAACTCATAGTACTTCTTATCCGGATCGGGGTAGGCTCTTTCCGCAATCCTCCTGCAGTCTTCCTCTGTTTGGCCACTGGTCTGCATGCGGAGGGCGTTGGCGTACAAACCCGAAAATCGAGAGACGCCAGCCCTGATTCGGTCCCAGCACTTCCGGACCTCCTCCCCGGTGCACGGTCTCCCTTCAGGGCAAAATGCCCTGTAGGCTGCAGCTATCTTCGCCCACAAGTTGACGATCCTCTGGTTGTTTGAAACGAGAGGATCGTCGCAAACACTCACCCACGCCTTGGCAACCGCAACGTTCTCCGCGTCCGTCCACTTCCTCCGGCCCCGGATTTCGGCGCGGGGCTGCGACGACTCGCCGACCTTCTTCGCCTTGCCCTTCTTCTTACCCCGCCCTACTCCCTGGCTTTGAATGAGAGTTTCAGAAACGTCGTTAATATCAAAACCCAAGTCCGCTAAGGAGAAGGTCTCCGAATACTGTGCATCCGTTGGGGTCGATGTGTGCGAAGAACCGGTGGAAAAATCAAAAGTCGGCCGATAGGCGTTGTCCCCCCCGTGCGTCGCCTGCGACTGTGGAATCATATGTTGCGCCGGTGGCATCATCTGCTGCGCCGGTGGCTGCATGCCGGGTGCCCACCCCGGCATCATCTGCATAGGGGGCTGCATGCCGGGTGCCCACCCCGGAATCATCTGCTGCCACGGGTACACGTTGTAGTACCCGCTCATTGGAGGCCAACCACCTCCCCCAGGAGCCGGGGAAGTATGGGACCCTGCCCCGGGAGTCGGGGGCGTCTGAGACCCTACACCGGGAGCCGGGGGAGTCTGAGACCATCCCCCGGGATTAACTGGAGTACCTTCGTAGTTGTTCTCCATTGCTCGTTATTGATCTTGTACAGAAAGTAAGGTAGAGAGAGAGTACTCGTTAAAACAAGTGGTGCGAATGAAAATGAGGTTCAACGCGCGTATATATTGTGTTTTGCGAAAAAAAAAAAAAATATTTAAATCCGACGCCGGTTTGGCGCCGATCCGGGAGCCACAATGGCGCCCGTGAGGATCGGCGTGGGAACCGGCGTCAGCGCGGGAATCGGCATGGCGACGCCGATTTTGACGCCGATTTCGCCCACGCCGGTTCCAATGGTTCGGCGTCAAACCGGCGTGGGCGAAAAATCGGCGCTCCGGTGGTGACGCCGACCAAAATTCATGTCAGAAGTTAGGTAGCAATTTTTCCAAATTCCACAAAGTCGGACGTTACCAAACAATTTAACTATATCTTCAAACACATTGTCTCCAAACAATTTTCCGATGAAAACAAAGATGGGAATACATGAAGAAGAAAGAAAGCAAAACAAGAATGCGTAGCATATTGTGAATTTACTGTTTCATTGATTCAATTATGTACTTATAGCATAACTAAGAAGGATCTAGAATCCTTTGCTAAACTTTGATTACAGATTTAATAAAAACAGGATCATCCAACAATTTTCTTCACTATTATTATTCCTTTCATTGCTACGTTTGTCTATCTGTCTCTCCATATACCTTTGTGGTCCTCACTCTTAGTTGTTAACTGAGTAACTGTTAAGGGTGAACTCCCTTAACACGATAAAAGGCAGTCGTCGGAGCTTTGCCGGTCGATCAAACCAAGATTTAGGGTTGCAAAAAGATAAAATACGATAAAAGCTAAAAAGATAATTTCATATTTCTGGATTGAAATAGAAGAATACAATATCTCTTAATTATAAGACTACTCTGACTTAGGGAATAAGAAATAAAGATACTAAGAATATATGGAAAGATATGCTAAATCAATACTAAACTAAATAATAGATATATGGGATATTCGTAGAGATATTCTCGTATCAACTCCCCCACGGTTAAAATCCACATTGTCCTCAAGGTGGGAACCACGACATAACCAAGAGTGTCGCGAACCTAAGCTTTGGCGAGACATTCCCTCCTGGATCATACGCACAAGTCAGACCCCTCTTTTTCAATATTTTCATCATATGGCTGATTGCGCACTCCTTCTGAACCAATTCTCCAGTCTTTTGCTCTTCCATTTCCACTTCAAGGTCGTGTTCTTTTATCTCAATTGCAACAAGGCTCTGAATCTTCATCTTCTTGTTTTTTCTCGGCTTCTCAAGCAGCACCCTTAAATATTTTTCCTTCTTCTCTAACTTAGATTTAAGATCTTCATATTTGATCCCTTTCTCGATCAGCTTCGAAAAATCCTTGTTGACCTCTTTTTCAGTAGAGTCATTCTCTTTCTCGTTCTGCTTCAACATCCTATTAAGTTCTATCAACCTCTTCTTTCTCGCACAAAGTTTTTCTTCACCATCGGGCAGATTCGCATCCTCCTCTTTTTTCCTTGAGATTGAGACAAATAATGGGGTTGTCATCGGTAGCGGTTGCAAGGGCTGCCAAGGTCTTGGTGCGGCATGTTAGGGCGGCAGCTCAATAGGCGATGATGTGCTTTGCTGCTGCGATGCTCCTTGGTGGTAAGGCTGCTCAGGCAGAGGGAGGTCGTAGTGTCGAAGGTGATGGCTCGGCGGTTGCGGCCACGCATAGGGCTGACGGTCCGCGTACGGGGGCTGAGTGTAAGGCTGATATGCCTTCTGCCAATCAAGCTGGTCGGGGTATGGAGCGGGTTGTTCAGAAGCGGAGGACTGCCACTCTTGCGGTGGGTCCCAGCAGGTCGGGAGTCGGGTTCGAACCGGTTGTAGCTGTCGAGGCGACGCAGGCGGGTAACCGTAAGTGTTAGGATTTTGGTGATGGGGTTGCGGCAAAAAGTACGGAGCAGGCCCATACGTTGGTTGCGGCTGCTGGTAGTAAGGTTCCAACGAAGGGTATATCTCTTGCTGATAAGGAGCCGATGGTGGCTGGTAGGGCTGGTAAGGCGGCTGTGCAACGGCGTACAGCAGGGGGCCGTCCGGTGGGTCAGGCTCGGGGCGCAACGGAGGGAGCGTGGCTGCTGCCCAACGCTCATGCTCACTCAATCGGGTCTCGAGTCGGGCGAGCCAAGCGTGGATATACTCCAACGTTGTTGTTGTTGAATTCAGTTGCAAGCCTTCGGATGCTTGCGATATCTCCGGCCATGAACGAAGATTGAAGTCGGCCATGAGCTCTCAATGAAAGCACCAATTGTTAAGGGTGAACTCCCTTAACACGATAAAAGGCAGTCGCCGGAGCTTTGCCGGTCGATCAAACCAAGATTTAGGATTGCAAAAAGATAAAATACGATAAAAGCTAAAAAGATAATTTCATATTTCTGGATTGAAATAAAAGAATACAATATCTCCTATTTATAAGACTACTCTGACTTAGGGAATAAGAAATAAAGATACTAAGAATATATGGAAAGATATGCTAAATCAATACTAAACTAAATAATAGATATATGGGATATTCGTAGAGATATTCTCGTATCAGTAACAAACTTCTCCTTAATGTGAGTGATAGGGTCCTCGATCTAGCAAATCTCGTCGAAAATATCTTCAATATTTTAGCGTATCTTTTATTTTAGTTAGTTGTCTTTATTTATTTCCCATATCTTTTGTAATCTTTTATTTTAAGTATGTTTCTTGATTAGCAAGACATGTGTTAGGGTTTAGAATTCTATATAATAGAATTCTATCGTAATTCAAATCATTGAGAAATAAAGTTAAAACTTATTCTCATTCCGGTTCTGACGGAAATCGCCCCCTAGCACCTCAACTAGGGTTTATCTTATTCTTCGTTTCACTACAAATCGTTGGTGCTCTAGTCCGATAGATCAAGGGTCTATCAATTGGTGCTTCCATTGTTTACTCTTCCTCCATCACATTCTCAAAATCCCAAGCCAATACTTTCTCTTTTTTCTATACAAAATCCCACGCACCATCCCTCTTTTCTCCCTTTTGAGCTTTCAACTTCTGTATCGTTCAAATGACTACCAGCCTACCTGTTAAGGATTCGTCCGACGACGTACATGAGTTTATCCTGCAAGAACTCGGCAGCCTGAAGAGGCAGTTGAGCGAGGCCATCGATCGCGAGCGTTTATTGTTCGGCATTGTGGCACCTCATTTTTCTGGCGAAAATCCCATTGAGTGATCTATGGTATTGAGAGGTATTTCAATTTATCCTTAACTCCAGAATCAGATCGTCTGGAACTGGTACCTCTATTAATAGATTCTCCGGCGTCCGAATGGCTCTATTTATTTCAAAAGAACAATCCAGAGGCATCTTGGCAAGAGTTTTTGTTGGCCCTTTGTCATCACTTTGATCCAGATTTCTATAAGAATGATGTAGACCGAAAGGATGCCTTAAAGTTAGCCCCAAAGTTCGCTGCATCACATGCCGAGTCACACACTAAACGCCCCCCTTACTCCTAGGACGGCGCCGTAGCTGGCGTGCCGATCAGCTCCGCCCAAGTTAATGTGTTGTCACCAGTGGTTGTTCTACCATCAGCATCATTGCTAGCCACCAGTTCCAGTGTGGAGGTCCAGCCCGAGCCACCTGCCACCCTTTATGACAGCAAGGGAATGAAGTTGCCGGACAGCCCGACTACTGCACAACACGGTCATTCCTTGCTCACGTGTTGTGAAGATACTGAGCGGAGCCGTGCTTCTCGTCAATTGGTTGCCGAAACTGAGGTTCGTATATTTGACCCAGGAGCTTTTGATGGGGTCGAATTCATCCATGTTGAATCTAACAAGATTTCTGAAGATGTATTGGATACAGAAGTAGTGAACAAGGGAGTTTCAGTGGATTTATGTGGTCAAAGCAATGTATCCGCTATACCGTCTGGTTCCTATTTCACAAATCCGGTTTGTGAGAACGATGAGGAGAAATTGTCGGCTACATGGGATCCTAGCGAGTCTACTAGCATTATGAAATCAATAGTGGATGATGGATTAATACTTGATTTTGAACTCACAATTTCAGAGGGAAAGGAGATTGCACCGGTTCTTGATCCCAAACAGGCAACGAATGTTATTTCATTTGCGCCGCAATGGAAGACTGGCGTGGTTGGCATGTCCGCGGGCTATGGAATGGTATCACAGTTCACTATCGATGCAATACGTGAGAGGAAAATGATGTGGCCGAAGTTGGCCTCAAAAATTATTTTGGCAGGTTACTTCGTCGATGCAAAAATTGTCAAGCAATTCGGTTGGAAGGAGATCCTTATTGGGTACAATGATAGCTATGACGGAAGAGAATTAGTGTTCTACTTTGGTGCGATGAAAGGAGTTCGTATTTTTGACCCTGGAGATTTTGAGAATATGATGGCAACACAAGGAGTTTATTCTCATAATGTTGTTCGGATAATGCCTTATTGGCACATTGTGATTGATGGGTTTGCAGCTATGTGTCTTGTCGTTTGCAATGGAGTTATTCTTGGAAAGCTTGATGACGAGATTTTGGTCTCATCGGATTTCGTCCCTGTCTCTGCTTGTGTTGGTGATGTCGAAGAGCCTCCTCACTATTCTGCTCACGATTTCTTTATATGGCTTCAAAATTTGCTTCGTGTAATTTCCCTGGCTTTGGATCTCACCTTGTTGCGGCTGTTTTTGAAATCCAGACCTTATGCTTTTGGATTTATTGTTTGTGTTGTTTGTGTTTATCTATTGAGAGACACGGTGACACTCGACGTTCGACCTTGGGGAGAGTACAATGATGAGAAATTTGATGTTCTTGGCGCTCACGAAATTTTGGTTGAAGACCATTTTGGGTTAATGGATGTCAAGGATCCCGAGGATCAGTTCTTTCCCAACACCAACATTCAACTTCACGTTCCAGGTGCTACCCCTAAGGATGGATCAAGTGTCGGTTGCACCATGATTACCTCCATGCTATCTCTTACCATGAATAAACCCGTAAAGCGGGACCTCGCAATTCTTCCTATTGGTGGAATGAAGGAAAGAACTACTTTTCATCCTGCTACAATTGAAGCTACGAAGGAAGGATATCAATTAAGCTGTTCTTATTTTGCCTTCCACCTTGAGGGCAAGGTGGTTTTCAACGGCGGGAGAGTTGATAGGGTCCTCGATCTAGCAAATCTCGTCGAAGATATATTCAATATTTTAGCGTATCTTTTATTTTAGTTAGTTGTCTTTATTTATTTCTCATATCTTTTGTAATCTTTTATTTTAATTATGTTTCTTGATTAGCAAGACATGTGTTAGGGTTTAGAATTCTATATAATAGAATTCTATCGTAATTCAAATCATTGAGAAATAAAGTTAAAACTTATTCTCATTCCGGTTCTGGCGGAAATGGCCCCCTAGCACTTCAACTAGGGTTTATCTTATTCTTCGTTTCGCTACAAATCGTTGGTGCTCTAGTCCGATAGATCAAGGGTCTATCAGTGAGCTTGTGTACGTACGTACGTACTGTTTTGGCTATATATCGTGCTCCAAACATCTTCACGTCCACTTCATGCACTTTAACATTGCATGCAACCAACCTTGGCTCGATCTTTGATTTGATCTTGCCAAGGTTCTCTAATATACTGTGGAGGAAATCACGAGAATCTTCAAAGTATATGTGGATATTAGCAAATATTCAATCATCGCCAACCAACAAAAAACTAGTAGTATTTGCTTTTTTCAATAAAATTACTAGGAGGTAAAACGAGGTACGCCCTCGACATCCAAATCTCATATGATAATTGAGGTTAATATTTCAAAAGAAACGTACATGAAGACTCGGGATATGGTTCACCACTGCAAAATATGGGTGGACAGTGGTTCAACCGGACCATAAAAACGAAGCACACCGCCAACGGCCAATTCACCAATAGCAGAGTGTCGATTCTGCTCTGAGCGATGAGCTGGTTGAGACTTGAGACAGTATTGGCACTTTAAGAAATCGAATTGAATTGCAATAGCAACCCATGACTAAAACAATCTTACGTTTCTAAATTTTAGAAAATGATCCATTTCTACATTCCTCACTCATTTCAAAGTGACAATTAAAATTTAATTTAGGAGTTTAAATCAATGTCATTTTTTAGTATTTCTTTAGGTTTAATTTTTGGTTTCAAATAATGTACTAGCTGTTCGAATTTTATTTTATTATTTTTAATTATCTACTTTAATTTCGGGAAATTTTGAGTTATAGTAAAAAGTTATGACTAAAATGAGACTAGCTTATGTGACTAATATGACTAAAATCAAGTTTCTCATCTTTGGGAGGTTTTGATCAGTTTTTCTATTTCAGTGTTCATTACAGAAATTGAAATTCTTTGTTGGAGATTAGGCTGTGTAAGCATAGATTAAAAACCAGCACATAAATTTTTTTGTTTTCTTTTTGGCGGTTTTAATAGTAGTATTGCATAAGATAGCAAACCCCATTTGAAGGTATTTGAAAAGACTCGTTAGGATATTTGAGTCACTTGAATAGGAGTTATTCTGTTTTTCATTTGAGCAGATGGTTTATGTCATTGAAAATGCCATACTAAATCTCAAGAGCAGATGACATGGGTGATTGACTTCACGAGGTGGTCATTATTAAGCATGAGAACGCTAACGCCTGTGAGAGCGTCTGAGAGACTACCCTTTGATATTTGACGAATTACTCTTAACTCTTAACACTGACTTCTATCCAAATGCTTCCATTTTGTGCGCTGAGAAATCGCGCGTTTTGCCTGCATCCTTTTTCCTCGGCCACAATACTTCAATCTTTGATGCTATAATATTCTGTGTTTTTCGTGATTCTGATGGTGAATATTCATACCCCTTACTACCATTTTGCATCAGCAAGTGTAATGTATTTTATTGTAGAAGGTGACATTTGCATACCCGAAGAGCATAGACGTTGCAGATGTCCTGAGGGAGTATTTTGATGTGGAGCATCTCCCGACATGTAGTTTTATCCAAGTCAATACATCTCTTAACTTGTACTACTACATGACTTACATATATTCATTTCTCCAAAAAAATTATTCGATTGATAAGATTTAACAGGATTTTGTTTTCAGGACAGGGACCTTCTTTACTATGTATGCATTTCATCATAATGATAAAACATTCATACGAAATGTTAGATTATAAATCACTCTGATTTTTTCATTAGACAAAGACAAAAGAAAACGCCAAACATCATCAGTCTTATATACTCCTACTTACCTTATTTGAAAGTAAAAAGATTACGAATTTTCACTATTTCAGTTTTCAATAGTAGTAGTATTAATCTTTTGAATTTCTCGAGTCTTTTTATCTTTTCCTTTCGATGTTGGCTTTAGTTTTATGCAGTTCAATATCTTCTATTCGTCACGATTTTGACAATATACTATACGAATTTTAATATAAATTAATAAAACATAATCAAGAGAAAGTTTTGTATTAGAATAAGCACAAAAATTTCATATAAAAAGTAAGAGAGAGAATAATGTGTACAAAACTCTATTCATGCACGGAGGGAGCATAACAGATTTATTATCACTTTACATTTGTACAAAAAGTGGAGTATATTATTGTTTTATATTGATTAAAAAAATCATTATTTGTATGTTATGTAGATAAATAGTTACTGTCGTTTCCACTCATATAATGTCGGAATATATCGAAGTGAAAAATAGCCGAAACTTTTGTATAATAATTTATGCAAAAATCAAGTATTTTGTACTCCAACAAATTTGAAACAAATAGAAAATATTTATAAATAAGTAATTACCCCAAGAAAGTCGGCAAGTATGGTAAATTAAACACATTCCAAAGAACAGGCAAATATTCCAAAAAGGAAAATAATAAATTTTTCTCATCAATTTCATTCCATTCCGCATTACGAATAATTAATGATTGCACTTGCACTCACAAATTCAGCAAAGAAAAATAGAATAATTGAGAATGATATAATGATGTTTCCTCTACTTGTGTAAACCGTATACTCCATATTTTAAATAATTATTTACATGACATTAATTATTCCATACATCTCCGATCTGTCTTTTCCTCGTCATAAAAAAAACAAAAACAATAATAAAAAAAACACTACCATAATTTAACCCTCTCTTTTTTTCCGGCCAAAGGGCCCCTCTATTCTCTACTTTGTGCGCCGCCGTCCCCACCATCTCACCGCCTCTCTCCACCGCCCCCTTCCCGCCAAAAAAAAACAACCACTTCATTCTCCCTCATCCGTGGGGCCCTCCTTTAATTCTGTCTCACTACTCCCATCTTTTAAAATTACCGCATTTCATAATACGCCCACGCGCCGCCGCTGCTCCGCCGTCTTGAAAAGCGATCCTCCTCATACCTTTTATTTCCAAGCGGGCTGTCAACATCGCAATCCTGAAAAAGAAAATCCGGATGGTGCAGAGAGGATCTAATTTCAAGATTGTGAGACCCCACCGTTGCAGGGGCGGCGCGTGAGAGAGCGCGTGCGGGGAGCTAGCTAGCTCTTTGCCGGAGAGTCTGTCGGGAAGAGATACACCTGGCTCTGCACCACCGTCTGCCCGACCTTAAATCCAGGAACGACCGTGAACGCGACCCTGACGCAGCCGTCTGCGGCGGCGAAAGCCTCATCCATCACGCTTTCCATGTACACTTCGGAGAATTTGGAATTCCGACTCACTTGAAATAAACTGACTCGCCGATCAAACGAGAACGACAAGCTATGCAGCAGCCAAACCCTCCTCCCCATCTCCGCAAACGCCTTGAAGAATTCCGTTTCCGGAAACTCGCCGGAATTCACCATTTTCCTCTGGTTCAGGTTGCCGGAGAATGAGAATTCCATTTTCGGATGCACCAGCTGAAGGTATTTCGATTTTAAGAATTTTCCGAAAAACGAATTAGGGTTTTGCTTCAAGAAATTGATCGCACTCGCCGATCGCAAAACCCTAAATTGATCGAAGAAGAAATCGCGGCGCTGACGTGGCGTCTCTCCGCGAACGGAGGATTCGCCGCCTTGGACGGCGAATCCGGCATCGTTGAAACCGGAGAAGATCTCTCTGCAAACAAACGATTCAAACGCGAACGCTTTATGATCTCTGTTTCTAAAAACGACGTCGTGCTGGATCGCATCCGCCGCGGCGTCGATGTCCCAATTTGCCGACTCCATTTCGCGAATCAATAGCTTGACGAATCCGCGCACAGATCTCAACGCGTAGTGTAAAACTAGAATGAAATCTCGAGGGCTGACGTCGGAGAATCGAACGCCGTCGAGAACGGAGAAGGATCCGCTGGCGTTCATCTTCTTCTCGAGCGATTTGTTGCTCTCGACTGATTCTCGAAGGCTCTGCTGCAGCGACGCGATTCGCGCCTCCTTGCTCTCGATCTCGGCTCTCATTTTCTTCATCGTGATCTCGTACGTCTTCATCAGCGACTGCTGCTCCTGGATCTCCGCCAGCATCAGCGTCACGTGCGGCGGCGACGAGTCGATCTGTTTTTTGATGTAGCTGTACTTGAGCTCGGAGAGCGCCTTGAGCTGGTCGACGACGGCTTGATCGGCGCACTGGATCGCGTCGCCGTTGTAGGGGAACTGCGCCAATTGGAGCTCGGCGTAGGCGGCTTTGGCGGTGGAGATGGTGGCGAAGAGCTTCGCGACGAAGGCTTCCATGGCGGCGCGGGTTTTGCACTCCTCCATGGCTTCCTCTGCGTCTTCCTTCTCGAATTGATGCGACTCGCAGCATCGGAGCTTCTCCTGAGGGAGGAAGAGGCAGAAGCCTGGGTTGTTGGAGCGGTTTTTGGAGCTCGATTTGAGACTGATTACTCTTGAAAACGTTTTGGCGATTCTGCTGCGGGGCCGTGCTGGTTCCATTACGAGATTTCTTTTGCTGAATTGATCAATTCATGGAAAAAGGGAGAAGAAGATGAAATTGGATTTGGATTTGGGAAAAAGGAAGGAGATAAAGGGGGATTGAGAGTGAGAGGAAAAAGCAGGGGATTAGTATGTAAATTAATGGCGGGAAATAATTAAGCATGCGCGGAGAAGAAGGAATGCATTCATCTCGAATTTATCATAATTATTTATTTCTAATATACTCTATGACCAACGGTCATTTTTCTATTTTTGGTCGGTTTTACAAAAATTAATTATATTCCGATTTTGATAACATAGTTCGTTACTTATTTTCATTTTATTTATCCAATTTCAATTAATAATATTCTAATTTTTTTTATCTCAATGTTACATCGAATTGAAAGGTAGTGGATATAAGAAATGGAGTTCTTCTACTATTTCATGTATAATTGATAAAGTATGAAAAATAAAAAAAATAGATTAAACAGAATGAGAAAAATTATAAAAAAATAAATAAATAGAAATAAGACTAATTTTAATAGACGAGTTAAGATGTAAAATTAAAATTTTTTATTTTTATTTTTTTCTTATACTAGAATTTAACAAAGTAAATCATATCTAGAATTTGATTTGACGATTTAAATCATCACAAACATGTTTATTTTGGGTTACATAAAGGACCATATAGCTCAAGGAAAGTTGAGGAATCTATGTATCTGTCACTCTAAGAGTGTCCACAATAGGGGGCGGACAGCCCCCTCCCACCGCCGCCCCCTGAATCGAACCGCTGCGTCGCCGCGTCAGCCGCGGCTATAGCCCCACTCCTTCTCTCTCCAGCCACCCTCAGCCGCGTCCTCGCCCCGGAGTCGGCGATCGCGCGTCCGCCGCCCCTCCCCCACCCGCCGCGTCCACCCCCGCGGCGGACACCCTTCCCACTATAAGCCGCCCCGCTTCCGCCCCAAACGCGGCTATAGCCGCGTCCACATTATAGTGGACGTTCTAATATCGCTAAATGGCAACAACGATATATAATTTGTCGATTCCACATATATAATTCCATCTCCATTATATATATAATTCATTAAATTTATAAAACAGCACAAAAAAATAATTACTATTACTCCTATTATTTACTCTTGCTACAAGACTTAAATCAAGTCTTGGTAAGATAGGTAAAGTGAAGATGTGGACATTAAAGTAGCACTATTCATGGTCTAAAATCGAACGCAAAGTTTGACGTGTGTTGTCTCTCAATTTTCTTTACTACTCCACTTTTTTCCTTTGTCTTCTTCAAGTTAAAGTTTCAAATTATATCAAATCGATAAATTAAATAAAATTATATCTTATAAATATAGAACATACTTAATACTTTATCTCTAAACAATGTCACATATAATTAATCTTTTACTAATATTTAAGTCTTTATTTAATTTCGCCAATCTCGAAACAATTCAACCTCCAAAACCTATAGAAAAAACTATTTATTTAATTTAAAATAAAATAGTAGTACTCGCCTAGATATGAATCAAAGCAAGAAATAATTGATGAAGAAAAAAGGAACAAAAACAGAATGAATAAAATACAGAAACAAGATCCAACATTAAATGTAGTGTGCATGCATGTATTATGCAAGTGACAATGAAACGATAGTGATGCATCACGTAGTAATAGTATCAATACCTTTTTCTTTTTGGTCAGAAAAAATGGCCCATTTCTTATTATTAATAACATAACATTTCTTTTTCCAAAGAAAGCTACAAACATTCCATGACAGGTTTAATGGCCAAAAGCTTCCATTTTATTGAACTTTAATATTTGTATATGTTTTTGGGTTGCTATCTCTCTATCTACTTCTCTAATTTTTCACTTCAAGTTATCCATATCAAGACTTTTGATTGTTAGGTAAAAAAAAATGATTAATTATTCTTAGGCTTATTTTAACACTTAGGAGCACTTTATTGGGATTTATTCACTTGGGATTTGAAGTCTCCACTTTATTGTCAAAAGGTCTTGTTTTATGGTTTCAATCCCAATGAGATAACAACATAGAAATAAACATGAAACATACTACCAAATTTTAGTTTTGTTAATAAAAAATCCTTTTGAAATGTAAAGAGACAAATTATGCATGATAATGTTACTAAAAGTGGTAATAGTAGTGCTGTCCAAAATAAGCATGCAAGCTGAAGAATTTTTAAATTGGAAATGCAATAAAGTAAAACTTAGTTGATTATTATAGCTACTAATAAGTAAGAACTATCTTTATATTTAAAAGAGTTTTCTATTGGTAAAAGTATTAAAATTGTGTGGCATGGAGTATGAACCACTGAATACACATGATTGTTTCTATCTTCCTTTTGTATTAATTAAAGACTCAACGCTCCTTCATCACATTACTCCAAATCAATATCTTTAGACAAACACATTTCCGTTGCCAATTACTTGAAGTATCAAATCACTCTAATGAATTTAAATTCTTTCAATGATTTATTTGCTCCATTTTTTATATGTAAAAGAAAAATCAATGATTCATTTCATTCGGATTAATTTGCTCACTAAAACGAATAAACAAATAACACCCCAAATGATTTAATCTATTTTTATTATATGTTCATGGACATTTGTTGCCATTTTCACAACTTGTTCATCACATTCTATTGGTCTAAGTTGATTCGAATATAGTAGTTCATCACGATGCATGCTAAAAATTCATAATTATAGATTAAATTAGTGTTAATAATGATTGTAGAAATTTGATTAATCCTAATCAAGGGGGCCTACCATGTTATAAGTAAGACTGATTAAAATTACACCTACTAAACTTGAGAATCAAGTCTACTACCAACATTTGCAATCATAATACTTTATTACTTATATTATTCGGCTTCTTCTACACCCATGGTTGGTCAGTTTGATTTCACGTCAAGCATTAGTCTAGCTATAATCTATATACATACAAACCAAATATGGATATAATTAATAGCACAAATGATTTTAATTGCAACTGATAAATGATTAACAAAAAAACAATTTTCTAAAAGATGATTACCTAGTAAGTAGTAGCTAGAAATTGCAATTGAAGTTTTTATCACACTTAATCATATTAGCACGCATGCTTGAGCTCACACGAAAAGGGCACTCCATCCTTTTGTAAGTGAGGTTGTTTTCTCATTTCTATTTTTATTTTGCTTTTTATGTTCTAGTATTAAATTTAAGCAAGGCCAGTGATATTATGATATGACTATTTTTTATTACTACTACTACTATTGTGCAACATTTAGAGATAGAGAACAAATAAATTTTGAGGAAGAAGTTGTGAAGAAGTATTGAGTGAGAAGTTTTAAATAGATGAAAGATGAAATGTGTTTGAGATATTTAGATGTAGCTTATTCAATATAAAAAAATGTGAAGTGAAACGGTAATATCAACTTAAATATTTAATGAGTGTCTAGTTTTATCACTTATTAGTTTTGGGATAGAATCTCACTAGGGTTTAGTTGGTCTTCCCTTCACTGATCATGTACGTTTCAACAAGGAACGAGAGCGAAAGTGTTTTAGTTTTTCTAAATTGTTGACTTTTAATAGGGGGGTAAGTCTGATTCGGCCACATCGAAATAATGGGATAGATTGTTTGTCAAATGATTGTTTATGAGATTAGTGGTAGATGTCATAAATAGAAAGAGTGGTAATGGTCCATCGTGTTTCAGTTTAATCCTTAAATACAGGCAGAGAGAGACAAGGATGACAATACTCAAAATCTATTGAATCCACACGTCTTACTTTCTCAGCATGCTTTCCCACCAGCAAGGCAACAACTAGTTGAAGTCTCCCCACTTTTGATACTGATCAAAATGGTATTTTATTTTCTTTTATTATTCCTTTGTGAATCAGGATAAATACACAAAAGGCTATGAAACAAACTCGGAAGAATAAAATCAAGGAAAGATGATTGGGACAAAAGACAAAGTAGAATCCACAGTTGCAGAATAATCAGAAGAGCATTCCCAGCTCCAGGCTGACAAACACTTGCATACATTCCCGAGAGAACGTAAGCAACAGTCTCGTTAACGAGAAGCTTCTGATCACCGTTTCTGAGGCCAAAACACCATTCAATCGAGCCAACAACATGCTACGATACGGATCATCAATTGGCCAAGATAGGGGCGATAGATCTTCGTGTGAAGAATGTGAGCCGAAACTTGGATGATTTTGGAGCCAGCCAGGAGTTGCATCACCAAACCAGATATAACAATGGGTGTGTAGATACCCAGTTCAATGACAGTTCCACCAAGAATATTAAAAAAAAAAGATTTGATACCATAAAGGGATGTTCGGTTTGCAAGATTGTATCCAAGATTAAATTTGTAGTGTGTTTGGTTCATGAAATTCAACCCCACAATTCAATCTTAGATGGATAGTCATAGCTAACCCCCTATGACTAAAATAATCTCACAGCTCAATCTTAGATTGTATCTTGAAAACCGAACACCACATAAAAAAGGATCTAAGTCTCTAGTTCCAATCCAATATGGCATGCAAATTCGAAAAACTAAAATAAAATAAACAGAGACGAGATTTAACTAAGTTACATCAAGTGTTTAAGGAAGCAAAATTCGGAATTTATATAAAAAAATAAAGATACAAAGTATCCGAAGATTTAAAGCTAATACAAGACAAAGTAGAAAAACCTAGGCATATTTTCGCTCTAAAACCTCGTGTCTTGAGAAAAAAAAAACGAAGACATTACTACTACTAAAATTACACGGTGCAGTTTCTTTAAAGTTGTGGAAGCTCCAGCTTGTGCAGTATAAACTATCCATAACGGTTGAGGATTATCTTAAGTGGCCTATGGCTTAAAAGCCAAAGAAACCAAGCTCACTTGCTTTCTCCTTCTCAAAGGTCTCGAAATATTGATAGATGATCGTCACTGCAAGAAGGATTCCAGTTCCTGAACCGATGGCACCCATGAAATCTGCCAACACAGTCAATGCACCAATGCACATTCCTCCAAACGCTGCAGCAGTTGGGATATAGCGGTTAAGTTCCTTCTGTAAATTTGAGTCCCTGTGTCCAGGCATAACCATTTGTTGCTCCTGCAAAGTATCAGCAGGATTGCATAAAAATATCAGTAAGGCTTTTCTGGGATGTCGTAGCAGCATTCACTGTGCTAAACAAATATAGCAAATTAATGGAAATGGATGAATAGTAAATAAACTTTATTCATGATATCCAACAATTGATCATAGAGCAAAGAAAACTGAAATGTGGGATTATAGTATTCAGCAAAATAGAACTTCATAAGCAGGTGTTTTACTGTATGATATACTAGGTAGTTTATGAGTTCAGAATTTAACAATTCTTGCCTTTAGCTGCTTAGCGACATCTCTGGCAGAGGATCCGGAAACTTCAATCCAGGTCTTTGAGAACAGGGCACACGCAGATAGCATGAATACTATATAGAAAAGCGCGTGGAAAGGATTTGCTGCCACATCTGCTAAGCTGAGAAAAGATGGTGTGAGATAAGAAGATCAGTAAGAACTCATGGTCAAATAAACTTCAGATATCACACCAGAAAGGAAATAAAAGGTAGTCTTTGCATACATGCTAAAGAGACCTGTAAAAATCGACTAACAATTACAAAAAGTTTACCTTGATGGAGCAGTGACATAGTAAGCAAGGCCACCAACTGGAATCGATTGGCCTGTATATCCAGAATCCTTCCATGTGCCCAACAAGTTGACCAAGAAATTTCCACCATATTTCTTGTATAGCAACTGCAAGGTGGTACAAAGTAATGAAATGAAGTTCAAGAGAGGCAACAAAAAAAACAAGAAATCAGAAACAGGAATTAGGCTTACCTGAGAAATGAAGTAAAGATTGGACACAAGGGCAGACTGAAGAATAATGGGCATGTTGGAGGTATAGAAAAGCTTAATTGGGTAAGAGCCTTGTTGTCCACGGGCATTTTTAGATCTCACAGGCAACACCACTCTAAAGCCTTGGAAATATATCACGATGAGGAAGATCAGAACGGTAGCAAGAAGATTGGTCACATTTGGAAGATTCTGCCTGTAAAATGCCTCTCGAAGTGCACGAACTTTGTCTGTTCTAGTTATAAGCAAATGGAACAATGCAATGACAGCCCCTTCAAACTCAGCACCTCTGCCACTGTTGATAGTTGTAGGGCTGAAAGCTTTCCAGATAATACTTTCACTGCAAATGAAAGCAGAAAATTTTATTGCATTGCCAAAAGCTAATTTGCTGAACCATTAGTCCCCTAGACTCCTACTAAAGAACCAACTAAGAAACTTAATAAAAGTTTAGTAGTTACCAGATATTGGTAGCAATGAACAAGGAAATCCCAGAACCAAGACCATAACCCTTTTGAAGCAGCTCATCTAAGCAAATCACAATAATACCAGCAAAGCACAGTTGCAGAATAATCAGAATAGCATTCCCCACTCCAAGCTGGCCAACACTTCCATACATTCCCGAGAGAACATAAGCAACAGCCTCGCCAACGGCAATCAAGATACCAAGAAGCTTCTGAGCACCATTCCTAAGGCCAAAACAAGATTAAACTGAGTCAAACACACACCTCTGATACAGATGAATCAATTGGCAGTTAAAGGATGGCCTTTGTGCGAATAAAGTGGCGGAAAGCACAAAACAAATACTAACTTACAATAGCGCCCGGTCTTCGCGGACATTGTTGTCAACTTCAATGATTTTCGACCCAGCCAGGAGTTGCATCACTAGTCCAGATGTGACAATGGGTGTGATACCCAACTCCATGACAGTTCCACGGCTCGATGCAAGAATAGCACGCATCCAGTAGAAAGGATCACCTCCAGTAGTGGAGTGTATGCCATACAGAGGAAGCTGGCTGCATACCAAGAATATGAAAAGAGATATCACGGTGTATATAACTTTCTCTCTAAACGGAATCTTCCTGTCCGCGGTTTGAACTTCGGGCAGAAACGAAAGGAATGGCTTCACAAGATGCAACACCCTAAATCCTCCTCCCATTTTTCAGAAGATGAACGCACACAAACTCTCAAGCCTGCGCAACACACCATTACAAACATGCTGTAATTAGGTCAAAATCGTTAAACTACAAGCTACAATTGCAATTCAAAACTGAAATCATGAGGAAATAAGATCGAAACAATGAAATTGCCTAAACAACAATGAAATTTTGTTCCATATGATTCCTAATAATCACGAGTAACCTAGATTTTCGATAAATCAGGCATGAATGGAGTAGATCTAAAACAACCTAATCTGGAGTTCGAAAACTCCAAATTCGGTAACAATAAGTCCATCTAACTACTGAAACCCCTATAAATCGGAAAGCGTAAAAACAAAACAGATCAATCGAACAGCAATCACAGATTCGCAACAATGAGCTAGAAAAGGATAATTGATGCAGCGAAACTCACCGTGAAGAAGCAGATCTGAATTGAAAGTGGGTAGACTTGAGGCGGAATGCCCCAACAACTGCGTAATGGAGTTGAGGCGTTACAACTTAGATATTTCACACAATAATGAATAATCTGTTTGAAGCTTTCAGCGTTGACAAAGTCTAATATTTATAGCCAAATAGGCCCACGCCCAAATTCCTAAACCAACTACTTTAAGGACTTCTACACGAATTCTAAAAATTTTATTTATGTTAAAAAAATACTTGTAAAATAGAGTAATTTATTTATTAACTTATTATATCTCGATCTATATCCATTAAAAAACGAAATACTCATATTATTACCATACATAAAATTTCAAATTTTGTACTCGTTAAACTAAAAAATCCTTCTCCTTTCCTTGTTCTGGTTCGCTTTGTTTAAATTTAGTGATTAAAAACGAAATACTCCTTGATGGATCCGCGAATTTTTGATGTTAGTAAACGCTGGTAGAGAATAAAGACTACGACACAATGAATTTACGTGGTTCGATTTACTGAAGTAAATCTACGTCCACGGGAAGAAGGGAGGGCAAGATTGTATTGCTTGATCTGGGATTACAGCTTACAACACAGACTTGCTATATGATATTTTATCTCTAGAGAGCTTAACCTTTTTCTATCTGATCTAAGTTCTATTTATACATTGAACTAGGATCGTGGTTTGCAGCCCCACTAACAAGATCGTGGGTGAGCAATAACTGCTCAATAACTGCTTCGTACCACTAAATAGATCGTGGGTATAGTGGAGGTCGTGGAGGCCTTTCATGAGTCCACTAACTCCTAGTTCGGTCGAATGCTGAGACCGAACTGCTGGACTTTACCGATCAGCTCTTGCCGATCTGAGAGGAGAGCTTGACTGGTCGGCTTTTACCGAGCTGTAGGCTGAGTCCGAACTCTTTGGTGCCGAACAGATACTCTTTCTTGGGCTCTGGGCTGATGGGCCGTCACTGTTATTGGGCTTGCCATTAGGGTTTAGTTCGTACCCCATCACTACCCCCCCCGAAAAGCGAAGTGAATCACTTCGGCGAGGTGAGTCACTTCGGCATTCTGGATAACGGTAAGGGGGAGGCTGACGTCAGGGGACGTGCCTTGCATTAAATGCGACAGTAAAATCCGGCCGTTGAATCCTGAAAAGGTGGGATTCGAAACGGTGCGACGATTTTGAAATCTTCGCCGAATCTGATAAATACGCTCTTTCTTCCTCATTTGAACACCTTTGCGACTGCTTCTTCTGCACTCTCTCTTTTTCGAGAAATTTTCTTCCGCTTTCAAGAATTTCTTCAGACTTTCTTCACCTTCAAAAAGTAAGAAAAATATCTTCTTCTTCTTCTTCGGAGTCGGGTAGCAGTAGGAGAGGGGGTAAGGGGTCTTCTGGCCGGAAAGAGTCCGGGGAGAAGACCGTAGAGTATTTCCATAGTATTTTGAGTAAGGATACTGTGATATCCCTACCCGAAAAATACTTTTTTCCTGGGGGGAAGGTGGTGGTACCTGACGGTGATCATAGGGCTGACTCCCCGCCGGAGGGTTACGCCACCGTGTACGAGGCCTGCTTAGAATGCGGGCTTCGTTTCCCCCTCCCTTCTGCCTTTATAGATTTACTAGATTTTTTTCAGCTTCCTTTAGGCCAGGTGACTCCGAACTCTTGGAGGCACTTGTCGGCCTTTGCTGCCGAACTCCGTGAGTTAGGAAGGGATTTGTCTTTGAAGGCGATCCTTAAATTCTTTCAATTTAAGAGGAAGGGGTCTTGGTTTTACTTGATCCCTGTACAGCCCTTTAGGGCCTTTTGTAAAACGAAGTGGCCGAAGTGGCAAAACCGCTTCTTCTACTATGATAGGACCGCGGCTCCTAGTTTTCCCTGGAGAGGGCCGAAGTCCGTTATCCGTCATCCTCGGCCTGAACCGTTGGACGAGCTCGATGGCGAGCTCAACAAGATTCCCATAGTTAGGAAACAATACACGGAGTCTGAGCTCGTCAAGGGCGACGTCGTGTTCGACATCTCGTCTTCGGACGAAGAGGCCGAGGGTGAGGATTTCTCTTTATCTTTATGCTCTACTGCTTTAACGAAGAAAACTAACCTGGCTTTCTTGCTTTTTGGCAGTGTACATGTTGAATAAGGCTATCCGAAAGTCCTCCGAGCTTGTGGAGCCGGAGAGGCAGAGAGCCCCTCGCTCGGCGTCCGAAGCCGAGAAGAATCCGAAGAGGCAAAAAACCTCTTCTTCGGATCCGAAAGAGCCGGAGCAGTGTTCGGCTAAAGGGAAGGGGAAATTTCATGAGTCCCCAAGAGTGCCGGGGAAAGACCTGGTCATCTCCGAGGTGGTTGCAGACATCCCGGAACACGTCCCTGAGCCTTTTCAATGGCCGACGAATTTTGTGGAGGTAAGCTTTCTGACTTGGCTTCTTTTCCACATTTTTTGATGGCCATTGTGTTGAGTTTTTTCCTTGTTCATCTTCAGAGAGCCAAGCTCGTCTCCGTGGAGCTCTCCAAAGCATCCCACGACTACGAGGAGATGCAGAAGGAGTTGCATCTTGCTCGTAGTCTGGCCGAACAGGCTGAGGCCAAATTTGAGAGGGCCCGAGCTGCTAAGATCTCGGCTCAGGATGAAGCTCGGTCAGCCAAAAACCAGCTCATCATCCTGCAAGAGCAGACGAAGCACCGGGAGGCTCAGAAGGAGGCTGCCGCCGTGGTTGCCCAGGGGGAGGCTCTCCGTGTTTACACGGAGAAACTCTTTTTGAGCAGCCAGTTCTCGGCCTTTGTCGGTAGTCTGGTAAGGCTAATTACCGATAAGGGCGAGCAGGGGGCCGACGTCGTGCTGCCTCTGTACAGCCGAGAGATAGCTGCTCGGCTTCAGAATCTGCCGCTCCTTGAGGAGCTCGCTTCATCCTCGGTCCTGCTTTCTGCAGACCGAGTCCGGAGTTGTCGAGCTGATCGGGACGAGAACCTGGAGGCTATCTTTGCCTCCGTGGGACCCGTTTCACCCGCTTCGACCTACAACGGAGAGGGTGAGGCCGAGCCGCTGGAGCTGGAGGCCGAAGTCGAGCGGGCCGGGCATCCGGAGAAGGAAGCCGATCAGGAGGCGGAGGCGAGGCCGGCAGGATGCGAGGCCGAGGCTGAGGTAGCTCAGGAGAAAGAAGCTGAACCAGACCGAGGATCCGGAGACGAAGCTGGCGGAGTATGATTTCGTCTCCCTTCTCTTAGTCTAGTTTCTTCCTTGTAAAATGGCCTTGAAGCCCTCCTAGTGTAAAAAATTTTCCTTGTGAATGAAAAATTCTCTACACTTGTCTTCGTATAGCTTTTCGTACTCGCCTTTATTCCTGTTGTATTTTACTATCTGCTCGGTACAGCTGCCGAACTAATATAGCTGCTTTGTACTCAAGGAGATGGAGATACTTCACTGGAAACGGCTGTACTCTTCGGCTTTAGACGAAGCTGAGAAAAGAGCTATAGCCGATCAGACGAAGAATGACGAGCTTCTGGCTCGTTTAGTGAAGCTGGAGGCCGATAATAAGGACTTAGAGTCCGATAAGAAGGATCTGGAGGCCGAGCTGAATACGACCATTGCTGAGAGGACTGCGTACGAGGATTACATCCGTGTGCGCGGGGGAGTGACCATATCAGATGTTCAGAGTCGAGTTGACGAACTGTGGGAGGAATATCATGTACTCCGGAGGAACAATGCGCTGGAGAGCTCGGCTTGCCAACAAGTTGTGAAATCATTACGGCGCTGGGCTTCTCGGTACGACATCATTCTTTCCCGGCGTCCCGCAATCGAGAGATTCCTTAGGCATTTCCCGCCAACAGATGCTCGCACTCCAGATCAAGCCTCTGGTTCCCTTGTTCAAAATCCTACTCCAAGTCAACAACGAACTCCGGAACAGCCGGAAACGTCAAGACGAGAACGGGCTCAGGAGCAACCGGAATCGTCAAGACAGGGACAGACTGAAATTCGCCGAGGAGTTGTGACTATGAGCGAGCAAGATCAGCAGATGCTTATTGCAGAGACTCTTCATCGCCGAGGGGTTAGAGCTTCTGGGGCTCGCGGAAGAGGTGTTGGGTCGAGGATAGCATCTCGTCGACCTGCTTATTCTTCATCTGCTCGGAACAACCGGACTCGGCTTCCAGAGGATTTTGCAGATAGGTGGCTTAACTTCAGCAACCCTGGACAGTAGAATAGTCCTTTGTAATAGCGTAACGCCATTTTGTAGGGTAGCTGAGTTGTATGCCGAACAAGATTTGAAAAATGAAATTTTGTTTTCGCTTCTAACACTGTATTTACAGCTTAGCGAAAAAATTTCATCGTACTTGTCCTCGGTCTTATGAAGTAAACTTCTTTGACCGGACTTGGTCCTTGGTCTTGTGAAGTAAACTTCTTTGACCGGACTCGTCTTTGGTCTGATGAAATAAACATCTTTGACCGGACTCGTCTTTGGTCTGATGAAATAAACATCTTTGACCGGACTTGGTTTGTGTTCTAATTTGGCGATTTTTGTCGCCGGGATCGAACTTTCCCTTGTCCTAATTCGGCGAGTTTTATCGCGTGGATCGGACTTTCCCAGTTAACCGAAGTGGTCTTATGCAGTAAACCTCTTTGACCAGACATGGTCGTCCCCGGTCTTATGAGGTAAACTTCTTTGACCGAACTTGGTCGTCCTAATTCGGCGAGGTTTATCGCGTGGATCGGACTTTCCCTTATTGCAGTTCGTTTCAGACGAAGTGCTTATTTCTTAAGCCGAATTATGGTCTTGTATCTTCCTGAGAAGCTTGGACTCACAATCGTTGGCTTATTGCAGTTCGTTTCAGACGAAGTGCTTGTTAAGCTGAATTGTGGTCTTGTATCCTCCTTAGAAGCTTGGACTCACAATCGTTGGCTTATTGCAGTTCGTTTCAGACGGACTGCTTGTTAAGCTGAATTGTGGTCTTATATCCTCCTTAGAAGCTTGGACTCACAATAGTCTTTAATAATCGATCTAAAAAGGGGATCAGTCTTTAAAGAACGATATACCTTGGTACCATTTGTAAGAGACGACAAGCACATAGAGACAAAACACATAGAGAAAAAATGAAAAAGATGAAAGAAAAAAACTTTAAACTTTTTATAAAACGACAAGTAAAAGGTACAAGTAAAAAACAAACAAATAAAAACATGTACCCCTATGACCGAACTAGACACAAGACAGACTGACCGGACTTTGTCTCTTACAAGTGGAACTTCTTGAGGTTGGAGACGTGCCATGTTCGGGGTACTTGTTCTCCTGACATGTGAGTCAATTTATAAGACCCTTTGCCGAGGACTTCTGACACCCGATATGGACCCTCCCATGTGGGTTCGAGTTTGCCCAGCTTTTCTGCTCGGCTTACTTCGTTGTTTCTCAAGACGAGATCTCCCACTTGAAATTGAAGCTTTTTCACCCTTTGGTTATAATACCGGGCTACTTGCTCCTTATACTTGGCTGCTTTTATGCACGCCAATTCTCTTCTTTCTTCGGCGAGATCTAGTTCTGCTCTCAGTCCGTCGTCATTCATTTCTGAGGAGAAATTTAGAGTTCGGGGACTGGGTACGCCGATCTCCACCGGAATTACGGCTTCAGTGCCGTACACCAGACTATACGGAGTTTCACCGTTGGAGGTTTTGGGTGTAGTTCGGTAGGACCATAGGACTTGAGGGAGATTTTCTACCCATTGTCCTTTGGCTTGTTCTAACCGAGCTTTTAACCCTTTCACCAGAATCCGGTTCGTTACTTCCGTTTGTCCGTTTGCTTGGGGATGGGAGACCGAAGTGAACCGCTGTTGAATGTTCAGCTCTTGGCACCAATTCTTGAACGTCTTGTCGGTGAACTGAGTCCCATTATCCGAGATGAGGATGTGGGGTATGCCAAATCGGCACACTATGTTCTTCCAGACGAAGTCCAATGCCTTTGAGCTCGTTATCGTAGCTAATGGTTCAGCCTCCACCCACTTCGTGAAGTAGTCCACGGCAACGATAAGGAATTTCATTTGCCGAGGAGCTTGAGGAAGTGGTCCCACTATGTCTATGCCCCATTGCATGAAAGGCCAAGGGCTTTGCATAGTGTATAGATCGGTCTGCGGCATCCTTGGGACATTTGCATGAATTTGGCACTTCGTACACTTCTTGACGAGCTGCACTGCCTCTTGTACCATGGTTGGCCAATAATATCCCCATCTCAGAACTTTTTTAGCTAAAGCTCTGGCTCCGATGTGGCTACCGCACGATCCTTCATGAACTTCTCTGAGGATGTAGTCCGTCTCTTCTGGTCCTACGCACCGCAATAACGGCTGGAGGTAAGACTTTCTAAAGAGGACTCCTTCATGAAGTTCGTACCGAAGTGCTCGGCACGTGATCTTCCGAGCTTCTCTCTTATCCTCGGGCAATTGTCCTTGATCCAGATACTGCAAGATCGGCGTCATCCAGTTCGGCGAGCTGGATACTGAGTGTACCTCGGCTTCATCAATGCTTCGGTGCATTAATTCTTCCGCCTTTGAGCTCGGATCTGAGGCCAACTTACTTAAGGTATCTGCTCGGCTATTTTCCGCTCTGGGAATGCGGATTATCCGAAAATAGGAGAAACTTCGGCTGATGCTTTGCGCTTTGTCCAAATACTTCTTCATTCTCTCGTCACGGGCTTCACTTGTACCCAACATGTGATTTACTATGACTTGTGAATCACAATGGACTTTGAGAGATTTGACGAGCAGACTTTGCGCTAACTGGAGTCCGGCCAGGAGGGCTTCGTACTCGGCTTCATTATTAGTAGTGGGGAATAGGAACCGAAGTGAGTAGGCTACCTCGTGTCCGTCGGGAGCGACAAGTAAAATACCAGCTCCACTTCCCATCTTGTTCGAAGCTCCATCTACGAACCCGCTCCAGCAGTCCGGCGGCTCTACTTCGGATTCCAAGGGCTGTGCTAGTTCGGCACTGGCAGAATTCTTCTGTTCGGCAATAACAGGAATTGCTTGATCGAACTTCGCTTCTGCAAGAAAATCTGCCAAGGCTTGTCCCTTGATGGCTTTCCGAGGTAGATATTCAATTGTGTGCTCTCCCAACTCTATAGCCCACTTGGCGATTCTGCCTGATGCTTCTGGTTTGGTCAACACTTGCCGAAGTGGCAGATCAGTTAAGACGCATACCTTGTGAGCATAGAAGTATGGCCGCAGTCTCCTGGCTGCATTTACTAATGCCAGAGCAATCTTTTCCAGAGGTTGATACCTGGTTTCTGGACCTCTTAATGCTCGGCTTGTAAAGTAGATGGGAAGCTGCTTTAGGCCTTCTTCTCGTACAAGCACCGCGCTGATGGTTTGATCCGATGCCGCTAAGTATAAGAATATTACTTCGGCTTCGGTTGGAGCAGAGAGAATAGGAAGCTCGGCTAGATAACTTTTGAGCTCGTCAAAGGCCTTTTTCTGCTCGGCTCCCCACTCGAACTTTGGTGCCTTTTTCAACACCGTGAAGAACGGCAGTTGCTTTTCGGCTGCTTGAGAAAGGAATCGATTCAGTGCGGCTAGACATCCGGCTAGCCTTTGCACGTCATGTATGGACTTCGGCATCGCCATGTTTTGAACAACTTGAACTTTTGAGGGGTTTGCCTTGAGTCCGTCCTTTGAAACCCAACAACCCAGAAACTTTCCCGAATCTACCAAAAAGGTACACTTTTGGGGATTAAGTTTGAGGTTGGCTTTCTTGAGCACGTTGAGAGTGGACTTGAGGTTGTGCTCGTACTCCGAAGTGCTTTTGCTTTTGACGACTATATCGTCAACATACACTTCGACCTCCTTTCCAATCAGGTGCCGAAAAAGCTTGTCTACCATCCTTTGATAAGTGGCTCCGGCATTCTTTAAACCGAATGGCATCTTTTTATAAGCGAAAATGCCGAAATCAGTAATGAAGGCCGTTTTTGAAGCGTCAATCTCATCCATTAAAACTTGATGGTATCCTTTGTACAGATCAAGAAAACAAAAAATTTCAAAGCCTATCAAAGCTTCTACTTTTTTATCTATGTTCGGAAGGGGATAGCAATCTTTGGGACAGTGCTTATTTAGATCGGTGAAATCTATGCACATCCGCCATCCTCCTTCCTTTTTCTTGATCATGACAGGATTGGCCACCCACGAAGGATACTTCACTTCGAATAACACATCCGCCTTCAATAATTGACGGACTTCGTCATGGATGACTTGACTTCGTTCTGCCGCAAAGAGTCTTTGCTTCTGTTTTATCGGCCGGACTGAAGGATCAATATTTAACCGATGAGTGATTACCTCGGGGGGCACTCCGGTCATGTCCAACGGAGACCATGCAAAGACGTCTTTATACTCCTTGAGGAGCTGGATGGTTTTTTCCCGAAGTAGGGGCGTTCCCGCGAAGCCGATCTTAACCGTTCTGGATGGATCGTCTTCGTACAGCTGAACTGTCATCGAGTTCGGCTCCGGTATGACTTCGGTCATCGCCTCTGACTCCGGCTGCTGTGATTGCTATGCTTGGTGGTGCCGATCTGACTGCTCGGCACTTCTAAGCGCAATTTGCAGACATTCCTTTGCTCTCTTTTGGTCACCTCGGATGACCGCTATCCCTCCTTTAGTAGGGATCTTGATGGTGAGGTGATAAGTGGAGCAAACGGCCCGAACTGTGTTGAGCCAGTCTCTTCCCAGGATGATGTTGTACGGGGACCGAGCTTTCACCACGAAAAACTCAATCATCGTACTGGAGCTAGTAGGCGCTTTCCCCACCGTGATCGGAAGGCTGATAATACCTTCAGGGCGGGTGTCCTCCTGGGCGAAGCTCTTCAGGGGAAGCGGAGCCGGACTGAGCCGAGCTGGGTCCACTTCTAGTTTGTCAAAGCACTCTTTAAAAAGAATGCTAACCGACGCTCCCGTATCCACAAACACCCTGTGGATCAGTTTGTTTGCCACTCCGGCTTGGATGACAATGGCGTCTTGGTGAGGAGAGATGGCCGGGACGGGATCAGCATCCGAGAACGTAATCACTTCGTCCTGCTTCAGCCTTTTATGCGTTGGCTCCTCTCGATTGGAACCTCTGCGCTCTGACTTTAGGGACGACTTGGTCTTCCCGGCCGGGAGAGCGTCAATAGTCTGGATTACTCCATCATATTGCGGCTCGTCATCGTCTTCGGGATCCGGCTGCCTTTTCGGATCCTGAGGAGCGCAGTTCGCACCACTCTGCTTCTTATTCTTCTTTGGCTGCTTGCTTTGGTATTTTTTCAATGTCCCTGCCTTCACAAGAACATCGATACCTGCAGCCAAGTTTCTGCACTCCTCAGTATCGTGACCGTGGTCTTGATGGTAGGAGCAGTAGCTATCCTGTGGTCGGCGCGCGGCTGATTTCGTCATCCGCTTTGGCTTTTCGAATAGGTCAGAGTGCAGTTCGAAAATTTCCGCTCTCGGCTTGTTCAGCGGTACGAACTGAGCGGTCGGCTTCTCGGGATTGAGACGGGGTCCCAATCTGTCTTGCACCGGAGCCCTTTGAATTCTTTCAAATGGAGTCCGGCGAGGATGCCCCTGATCGCTATGATCGGGCTTCCTTCTGTCTCCTCGGGTCGATGAGCTGTCTAACGACCGTTTGCGACGGTCTGCCTCATCGGCCCGGGAGTACTGGTCCGCAATGTCCCACATTTCCTGAGCTGTCTGCGGACCGCACTCAACGAGTTTCCTGTAGAGAGCTCCGGGCAGGATTCCATTTTGGAATGCCGAGATGACAAGCAGATCGTTGAGATCGTCTACTTGCAGGCATTCCTTGTGGAATCTTGTCATAAAGTCGCTGATTTTTTCGTCGCGACCTTGACGAATGGAAAGCAGCTGAGCCGAAGTGATTCGGGCTTCCGCTTTCTGAAAGAACCTCCTGTGGAAGGCATCCATTAGATCTCGGTAAGATCTGATGCTGCCCTGGGGGAGGCTATCGAACCACCTTCTCGCGTTCCCGATGAGCAGCTCGGGAAACAGCTTGCACATGTGGACCTCGTTGAGACCCTGGTTCGCCATGTTATATTGATAGCGCCCCAAGAAATCGTGAGGGTCCACGAGCCCGTCGTAAGTCATCGACGGAGTTCGGTAGTTCTGTGGTAGGGGAGTTCGGGTGATGTCGTCCGAGAACGGAGTCTTCAGTGCTCCGTACACGGCGAATCCGATATCTCGTCGGTATGGAGGAGATTGAGTTCTCCTGTGATTCCGGTACCGAGGAGGAACTGGAACATGTTGGGGACGGGGATTCTTTCTCCTGGGAGATGCGACACTACTGCGGTAGTGACTTTCTTGTGCGGAGGGAGAAGGAGAATCCGCCGTTTTCGTCTCCGGCTGCTTTTGGCTTTTTCGCAGGAAGGTTAAGAATTCCTCCTGCTTCGCCGCCAAAAACTGCTTGACAGCCTCATTCAAATCGGGCTGCTGGGAAGACTCAGTGGGACGATTTTTGGAGCGGCTTGTTCCTTCGCCATGAGAACTGGTGGTGGATTTATCCCTAGGCTGTTTTCCAGACCTACGGGATGGATTGGCTTCCTCCTGGTTCTCACGGGCAGGAATACGGGTACTCTGCGATCTGGTATGCATTTTTTGGGTGGAAAGAATGGATCAAAAATTCGCTTTATCACAAATTTTGTTCTCTGATTCCCACAGACGGCGCCAGTGATGGATCCGCGAATTTTTGATGTTAGTAAACGCTGGTAGAGAATAAAGACTACGACACAATGAATTTACGTGGTTCGATTTACTGAAGTAAATCTACGTCCACGGGAAGAAGGGAGGGCAAGATTGTATTGCTTGATCTGGGATTACAGCTTACAACACAGACTTGCTATATGATATTTTATCTCTAGAGAGCTTAACCTTTTTCTATCTGATCTAAGTTCTATTTATACATTGAACTAGGATCGTGGTTTGCAGCCCCACTAACAAGATCGTGGGTGAGCAATAACTGCTCAATAACTGCTTCGTACCACTAAATAGATCGTGGGTATAGTGGAGGTCGTGGAGGCCTTTCATGAGTCCACTAACTCCTAGTTCGGTCGAATGCTGAGACCGAACTGCTGGACTTTACCGATCAGCTCTTGCCGATCTGAGAGGAGAGCTTGACTGGTCGGCTTTTACCGAGCTGTAGGCTGAGTCCGAACTCTTTGGTGCCGAACAGATACTCTTTCTTGGGCTCTGGGCTGATGGGCCGTCACTGTTATTGGGCTTGCCATTAGGGTTTAGTTCGTACCCCATCACTCCTATTATTACCATACATAAAATATCTGAATAATTACTATATTTTGAAATAGATATCTTCAGACAGAAAGATGTTATACCTAGATAAGCTGCCCCATTATATGTAGGAGTAATGTTTTTAGACTTGATACTATAAATGCAATATTTTTTATATATATAATTGTATTTAGGGCTATTCGTGACTTGATGCCAAATATCACTAACTTATCTTCAAATTAGTCGATAGAATAACAAACTTAAGCCCTTATTGAATTTCTAACAAGTTTAATTTCAATTCGGAGAAAAATGGAACTAGTGGAAAATTTACAATGAGCTCTAAGTTAATGATTTTTGTGATCATTTTAATTTTATTAAAAAAGATGTAATTTTATGAACCAATAACCCTTGTATTTATGATACTTATCATTTTTGAGATTATTTTCTAGTTTATAACACAAGTTCATGATAATCAAGAGATGTAAACGAATAGATACATTTTTGCAACTAATTAAATTATTCATCCTCAGATTTGCATTAAAAACATACTATGATTGCTAGTGTATTTCACATTGCATAACATTTCACAGCAACTTACGCAGCGAATCCTCAAAAAAAATTCCCATTCGAACACAAGTTGAATTTGTAAGCATGTACTGTAAACAAGTTAACAAAAGTTCCTTCAAGGCTTTACATGTGCTGCATAATATACATATACTGACAAAAGTTTTGTTTCATTGCATTTCTCAAAAGGAATTTGTAATCTTGGAACATAAATTTGTCATATCCTAAGATCAGACTGCCATCTGAAACTCCATCAAAGAGACAAAACTTCAATCAAAATCATGGCATGAGCATATCAATGCAGACCGTCCTATCTGTATATGCGCCCCTGTGTTTATATCAGGCTGGCAATTTCAGCTTTGAATTATTTTTCCAGCTGCAATAAGAGAGTAGATCTTAGATATGAATATGCACAACATAATGGATAGGTTAGGAATTCCGTCAGCGAATCACCTGATAAAGTAATAGTAAAAGAAGTCTGCGTAAAGAGCGGTTTGGACAAGCCCGGAGACACAAGCTGAGAAGGAAAAAAGGCACAAGATTAGACCTCGACAATGACAGAAGAGCCGTGAAACCAATTTCTTCATGACTTACCGATCCATCTACTGAAATGATCTTCAGTGAAATAGCGGTAGATCCAGTTTAGGATGTAGAATGCTCGATAGGCCCTGTTAAAGTGATAATACCACAGTTCTAATTATCTGGGAGATATGAGATTACTTAATATGTGTGCAATGGTTTCTCAGTACCTAAAACAAATATATGCTCAACAATGCTGAATGGCGCCACTTAAAATTGCAGTTCAAAATTCGACATAGATTCAAAACAAAAAAGTGATCCTAAGTCTTCAACTAAAAGTTTACTTTCCGATCCTGCACCCTTCTTTCTCATCCAAGCATTCATGTCATAGTAATGTCATTAGATTATTTAGTGCACAATGAAAAGAGCTTATGGCGCAGTACAAATAAGGCTAAAAATAAGATAATTATCAAATTACCCAAGAAAGAAAATGTATTGTCCAGCCAGATTGTCCACATTTCCACTTCTTTGCAACAGAACCAACTGTGGTAGTATTGCTACAGCCTCCAAGTATATTGAAAATGCCCAAAATATCTGAGATGTCATATAAAAAAGTTGTTAAGAAGTACATATACAAAGCACAAGTCAATATCTTCTGTAGTACTATATAGGAAGAAGACGGGGAACGAATGAACAAACAGGACAGCCGGAAAATCAAACAAATGCATCCAAAATTAGTTTCTAAGATTAAGATTGTAGACACTGAACATCTCTCTCGCAACCAGACCAATTATTCTATCTATTAACTTAACAAGAGTTTCAAACGAGTGGAGAATTAACTAACCTCCTCAAACGAGAACTTCTCATTAACCAAAAGTGCCAAGAAAAAACATGCTCCCACCATAAAATAGTGTCTGAAGGTGTCCAGGTCACGGTCATAGGATCGCCTAATTACTGGGTGAAACCTCATATACCAAACAATTGCCAAAGAGCTTGCAATGAACACTATTTTCATAACGGAGTTATAAAGTGAAATGAACTCGGTAAACAAATCGAGGTACCGAGTCAAGAAGACTACTGCATACAGTTCCTGAGTCTTTAAGGAGATCCCTGAATTGAATGCATTACTGTCAGTTTCACTATCTCATATAGTCACAGTCACAATACACACAAATGCCCAAACACAATATAAACTCTTAATATAATCAGAGATTCAGACGACAAGAAAAGCGCAGAGTACATCTTCATCACCGTCAAAGGCTGACCTATCAATGCCACAAACTAACACAACAAATTCATAAATGTGATCACAACAACGATTTATCGAAATCTCCTCGCATGATTGCCTCAATTACGAACATCAATGACTCAGGCAAATGCTACAGCTAGTGCACTATCAAAATGAAACCCTAGACTATGAAATTCTAGTTACTGCATATTGTAACGCACAGTAAAAGGGGGAAATTCAACAGATTAACAAATTAAAGTTCACATAACTTGGTCAATCACACCATTACAGCTCAAACAAATAAACACGCAAAACGATGCATCAAACAGCTACAAGGCAAAATCAGGGCGAAATTGGGGGAAAATTGCGTAACCTGAACACGATTTGGTGGCATAGATTTTGAGGAGAAGCACTAAAATGCTGACCAAGTGCGTCATGTCGCCGATAAATCTGAAAATATTCATCGTTGCGAAGAGTTCGAGATTTTTTTTCTTTCCTTTTACGTTTTCAGTTATTTTTCTTTGTTGTTTCTTTGCAGAAAGAGAAAATAGACTGGAGAGGTGGAGGAGGTGATGGAGTTTAAGCTTTGACGCAAAGCAAAAATTAATTGCAGATATTGGAGTGGAATTGAGACGTGAGAGAGAAGAGGTGATATTTAATTATTAATTAATTTTCCGAAAATGAAATAATTAGCGAGCTGATGTGGCAGTTGGAAGCTCGTTTCAGCGTACACGAAGCCATGGTGCCCGGAAGGGATCAGCTAAGGCATAAGCTAATCCACCATATAATACACTAATCAAAAATAAACATGTGGAATTTATTTATAAAATTAAATAAAAGACTACCTTCATATCTTCACTCATTAGTCATTACTCTCTCCCTCCCTACACTGCAACTCCTTTGTCTTTAAGAGAAAGAAACACCGATTTCCCTCTCTTATCTCTCTGTTCGCACACAGACGCGCATGTGTTTGTGAGTGATTACTGCTGAAGCTTGGCATTCTAAGTTAGGAAATTCAAAATTATAGCAATCTCATTCACTTTACAGATACCCCTCTCACCAATCCCCCTCATCCGCCGTATCCTACCACCAATTTCACCCCCAATCAGTTCTCCGCCGCCGCTCAACACTCCCAGCCCCAATGCCTGGACAATTCCTCCTTCATCTCGCAGCGCTCCTACGGATTCTCCTCCGCAGAGGAAGCCGCAGCCGAACGCCGCCGCCGCAAGCGCAGGCTCCGGATCGAGCCGCCTCTCTACGCCCTCCGCCTCAATCCTCAATCCCCTCCTCCCTCCGCCGCCGACGCCGCCGACAGAGCCCGCCTCCCCGATTCGACCTCAGCTCTCGTCGGCCCCCGCCTCAACCTCCACAACCGCGTCCAGTCTCTCATCCGCGTGTTTCTTCCTCTTAAAGAAAAAGGAGTTGCAGTGTAGGAGTAATGACTAAATAAATTCCACATGTTTATTTTTTATTAGTGTATTATATGGTGGATTAGCTTATGCCTCAGCTGATCCCTTCCGCATTGTGCCTCTGACTAAAGTTCATCCTTTTCTATTTATATTTTAATTATTTTTTTAATGATGAAATACTTACTAAAATGGAGTAGTATATTTAGTTATTTACACATGAAATGATAGAGATATGTGGAAATTTATAATGCAATGGCGTGAGAATAAAATACATTGGGAAATAGACTTAATTAAAAATGGCTATAAATCACATAATTCTGAAATATTTAAAAGAATTGCGAACAAAATAAACATCCCGTGTGAAATGTTCATTCACCTCTCCTGTATATTCCTAGTTTTATACTGTATCATCTTAGTTCGTGCTTTTTTTTTTGTTTTTTCAATCAAATATACCAACATATTTAGGATATACTACTATTATTTTATCTCTAAACTTAATTGAAAAGATAATTATAATTATTTAAAAAGAATTAGGCGAAAAAATATATGACACCATCTAAAACAGTATTGTGAAACGTTCAACAAGTTACAAAATTCATGCCTTAAAAACATGCCTTTTCAGTCAAATATATTCCTCTATTTGTTTATTATATTCATAGTAATGAAAAATGGAAATGATAAATAACGAAATTAATCGCTATTCAAACTAATACTCTCTTAAAAGTTAAAAGTGAATTGATTATAGTATGAAAAAAGGCCTTTAAAGGTTGAAACAAACAATAGTATAAAAACGCAAATTTGATTCCCCACGAAAAATTATACTATCTTTTAGAATAAATTAAGAAGAAATTAACAGTAATTTTGAGCTGTATTGACTAGTTAAACACCTAAATACCTAATCCAACTCCCTAATTAAAGTAGTAAAAATTAACAAGAAATTAAGCAAAACCGTTGAAAGAGAGTAGACTCGCAGCCTTCCCCTCCCCCCAGCAAACTGTTTTAGAGAGAGAGGGAAGGAAGGAGATAGAAATTCGTGTTTACCCAAACACCAAAAATCAAATTGACTAATGGTCCCCCTCTCTGATTCTTTCTATTTTACTTTAATCCGTTTTTTACATAACCTTGAGATTGTGGACACTGGAAATCATTGACCGCACCCAATTTCTGTGACTGGACAGCATGGGTTGCGCTGGATCGCGGGAGAAAGTAGTTGGCAGTGGCTCAGGTACTGTTTCGATTAGGTATTTGATTGATTGATATCATTGCTGGATTGTTTCATTGATTGTTGTAGCTGGTTCCTGAATGTGGCAAGGGTTTCATCTTAATTCTGCAATTACCGTTTCATATTTTGATCAGTTTGTGTTTGAACGATGTAGAGTGATATGCACTAATCTGATTATAGACAAATCATGTGTTGTTTTCTTTGTGTTTATGTTTAATTTTTTTTACTATTATTGATTGAAGTGGTCTGCAATTCTGTCTTATGCGTATCAGCCTTGTGTTATCTGTCTTGTAAAGATTAACCTAATTACAGTGTTTAGTTGCTCCTAGAAAAGATAGCTATGAAGCCATCTTGTGATTCACTTGTGGTGCTACAAAGAAATGAACATTTTTGGTTTTTTTTTTCATTTTTCCTGTTTCCTGTTTCATTTCTTGTTGCTAGTTAATCATTTTGTAGAATCGTAACACTGTTTGTGAGTCTGCTTGCCTCATAAAAAAACCCTTAATTATGCTTCATTTTGTCTAAAACCAGATACTTCAAAGAAGATACGAAAACCAAAGCCGTGGAAGCACACAGAAGCAATAACCAGAGAACAGCTAACGCAGATGCGCGAGGAGTTCTGGGACACTGCTCCGCACTATGGAGGAAGGAGAGGTAATGTAACAGATGATGTCTTTCTGCAATGTGGCAATACATATGATCAAATTATGGTTCTGTGCACTTAAACTTGTGGGTTTATTCATCTTTAGGGTTGGCCATCTGAACTGGTATATACTTTGAAATTGTCAAGTCCAACTGGACCAACACTGGCCTGTTAGTCCAATTAGCTTTTTCGTCCTTAGCTGTATTCATATTTGCGCTGTTGATCACAAATGAAGCTATATCTGGAAAATCAACATTATATGGCCCGGTGTGCATAAAATCTACTTTAGGTTGATGCATTTCATCTCATTGAGATCAACTCTTTTTGTTTTCCATCAGATTTAAATTGAACACGAACTGTGAGGTTGTTGAACTTAGCTGGATAAAGTACTTGGTGAATGTTCAGAGTAGATATTACCAGAATAATACATTGATATGCTAGTAACTCAATCACATGTGTATTCTAAAATTAAGGGTGAAGTTTAGTATTGCATACATCTTTGAAAGCTATTGTAGAATTTAATAATCTCCTTTTGTTTGTAAGTGTAGAACATCCTACCTTATAATGAATATCATGTTTTAAGTATATAGTAAACACATGTATTGTTAGCTATTGCTACTTTTGTTCATCTTAAACATCAAGTAAATTTATGTTTCCATATTGAGACGTCTTCTCTGCTTTCACACGCTCATGGTATCTTCATGTTGATCCCATCTCAAGTCTCTGGTGACATGTATTGCTTGACCTTTTATATTGAATATAAGGTGTGAGTTTGAGCTTACTCTTAGTGCAGCATGATGAATAGAACACGTGTGGTTCCATAATAAGCCCACTTCAATGTTAGGTCCTATCGTCATTTCAGATCTTTAAACATTTCGATGACATATTTGTTGAGGACTGAGGAGAGAGTTCAATAAACAACCATTCTGACTTGCAGGGTAAATTGTAGCAAAAAACGGTGTTGGTATAAGATCTATACATTTTACGCTTTTTCAGACTTCTGGTATGGTATTCTATTCCTAATAAAATGAGGTTCATTGTGAGTCGAACCAAACTAGAAAACACTTGAATTTAGTTATCTTTGCTGCTGCTTCATTTCCTTTTTTTCTGTAAAATCAACAGAGATCTGGGATGCTCTCCGGGCTGCAGCTGAAGCTGATTTGACTCTTGCCCAAGCAATTGTGGACGGGGCTGGCGTTATTGTTCAAAATCCCGACTTAACAGTCTGCTATGACGAAAGAGGTTGGTGAATTTTCCAATGTGCCTCCAGTTATTCATCCTTAATGGAAGATGTTATTTGCAGGTGCCAAATATGAGTTGCCCAAATATGTTGTGAGTGAGCCTACAAATCTGATCCGCGAGAACTGAAAAGATATCACAGTGAGAGTATATGTGTAAATCGACCTCGTGATTCTTGTTCCTAAATTCATCATCCCATTAAATCCTGCTCAATTGCAAATTTTCAATTTGTTGAACATCTTGTATGAAGCTCTTACCATTTTTGTACATACTTGCTTTGGGTGATTAACCACGACCACCTAATGTTCTCTCTTGCTTATGTTTTTCTGTTCATTTCATTTCTGGGTTTAGGATTTTAGAGAATAAATGAAACATGTACTACCTATGGTATTATCTCTCTCTCTCCAAAACACACACACTAGATCAGCTGGCAATTATTGATTATCTGGGCTGGCAAAGAGGGCCAGTTTGCCCATTAAGGAAAAAAAATATGCATGACTAATATAAAAGACAACTCATTTTTTTTTCTTTTTTTAAAGACAACTCATCCTTGAGATAAAGCAAAATGTGTCTTAAAACAGAAAAGTGGAACTAACCTAAAAAGAGAATGAGTTAACCCTGCACATGTAATATAATACTATGTTCAATAATTTTGTTCTTCACTTTCAATTAAAGTTAAGGTGTTCCGTATTAGTAGTAAATAATTAACTCCACAAGTACATGAACTCGAAGGGTTCAAATATTCAAATAGTCAAGAATCATGATTTGGTTGCAAGATCGAAGACTAAACAATTAGGATTCCCTAACTCTTTTCATATTGTTTGGATTTTGAAAAAATAGGCATTTATCAAGATGTTAAAAACATTCTTAAATAGTGATTCAGATTTGGGCCGTTTGTCACAGCTATTTTTTGTAATCTAATAACTTTCGCTCGTAGGCGGAGGCCTATTGTAAATTATTTTAAATACTACTCCCTCCGTCCCCGAATAAGAGTCGCTAATTTCCATTTTGGGCCGTCCCCCATTAAGAGTCACTCTTCATTTTTACCATAAATGGTAGTAGGTCCCACATTCCACTAACTCACTCCACTCACATTTTATTATAAAATTAATATAAAAATGTGAGTCCCACATTCCACTAACTTTTTCAACCAACTTTTCTCTATATTTCTTAAAACTCGTGCCCGGTCAAAGAGCCACTCCTATTAGGGGACGGAGGGAGTACCTTTTTGGGATATATTTAATTCAACTGCCCAATTATTTGATCTGTTTCCGATTATTTCTGTGCAATATTTTTTCAGAATAATAATAGTAAAAAAAATTATTTTTATTATTACTACTATTATTAATTGGAAGTCCACATTTTCGTGTAACTCATGCAGGTAGTATGCAAGTCAACTACAGCGTAAATATCCCGCCAATAACAGCGGCGATTGTGATTTTAGAGGAAAAAAAATAGGAGTACAATAAAATTGACTTTATTTTCTAAGTAGGAAGGGAAAATATAGTTGGTTCATACTTTTAAAAGTGTTGACTATTGAGACTACGTTGTCGGCTGCTTTGAATGTCATTTTCCTGTAGTCGTCCACTATTTTAGACCATGCAACGCTACAAACCAATATAGTGGTGAAAGGTGTAAATTTTTCTATCAAATAATAGTAAATTATAAAATAAATTATTGACAAAATGGTTCCAGATAATTTTTTTTTAAATCTAAACATTTAAGAGTACTCAAGTGATATCAATATTTCATAACTATTCATAAGCTACTATAAAATTATTCTTTAAGATATAGTCCATTTGAAATGTTATTTGCCTGGCATAGAGTTTCTAGCTTCTTCTTAGGTGCACCATATTGTATCAATATGTAATTAATTTACACTTGTAACATGTCAAAGTTTATTCTTCCATAAATTTTCACTATATTAAATTTCATTGAACTTGAATCATTCATAAACGTATCGTTACTCTATCTTTACCAAATGGTCTTCTCAAAAGACATAATCGAACATTTCTCAATAAATCCTTTTTAATGTGGAATATTGGAAAATATTGCAACCACAAAGCATACCTGAATATCAAGAGATCTAAATCGGGCTTAATTTGATGCCATTGTTCATAAATCACTATAAGAGGAATTTCTACAATTACAATGTTCCTCTATCATTCAACCCCTACACCATAACTTATCTTTGATAAAAACGTACACCATTATATTAAGACTCGCTCACAAGAGAAACTGAGGATATTGAATTTTTCCTATAGTTAAATAGAGTAGTAGTATTTTTAAGCATCAACTGGTTTAATTTTATTATAAATCATTTAACTTTTGAAATAATATTGTTTTATGTTGATCTATCTTACAAAATTGGTCTATTTCCACTTTTGTCAGTTTCTCTCTCAGTCTCTCTTATAAGTCGAGCCACATTATTCGTTGACAACACTCCAATCATTATACTTTTTCTATCTCTTTCGTCCTAATTTACCATGCTTTGCTTTAAAACGCATATTATCCTTTAAGTTTCTATTTTTAGATGACAGAAGGAGTATAATTTAACAACAACAAAAATATAAAATATTACCCATGTTAGTGGACATCTAAGTACTATCAATATACACAAAAACTCCATTAGTATCTACGTAACCAACAAGCAACAATATCTAATCTATCAATATAAAAATAAAAACCGTTAGAGTAAGAATTGGTTTAATGTTATTATTACAAGGTTCAGTATTCTCGTAGTGCTAACCATTAATTAACCTTTAATGAGCTCATAATATTTGGACGAATTATTACTCAATTTATCCCAATAAATAAAAGAAAAGCATCCAGAGCAAATGGTCTGTGACGGCAATGGTGACAGATCCACGTCGGCTGATAAACACAAGGACAGCTATGGCGGTGAGGTGGGCAGCGTCACAGCACGGTATCTGTAGCAGTTATTTAATTGGGCACCGTTTTTGGGTTTGACTTTGGTAACCTGCCAAACACGTAAGCATTTATTTGACTGGTGAATCATTCAAACTACGTGGCGTGATCGCACCGAATTCTTACCAACCGTCGTCGTTCCTTTCCACAATTGGAAGTTGGAAATATTATCCGCTCATTCAAATAGTTGTGAGATATCCAAATTTTTATTTATTTTAGTGCATTCTTGATAAATATGGATTGAATGGATATCTTATGGTATAAATTATGGAGTATTTTGTTAAGTAACTATCTTATCTGAGTATTTTGTTAAGTAACTATCTTATCTTCTTCTTTTTTTTAATAAAGGGAAGAGAGTTACTGCTATACAAATTTAAACTCAATCCTTATATTAGTGCAACTGACCGCAAATCACTCCTAGTAAATCATGCAACAACAAATGCACAATCTTCTTCATTAACTCATCAAGTACCATTGTTACAAATTTTGATTTCACTCTAAACTCGAGTGAAACTCTATCTACTTGGTTTCAATCTTTATAATAAACATGGTTTATTCGGATCGACTCTATTGTATCATGATTCGAATGCTTTTCACCAACGCAAAAACACTTTAATTCAATATGTGCACAACAACCAAATTATTGTTCTTTACAAATAAAATTTGAACCAATCATGTATGGGAAATTTAAGCCCATCAGAAATCAACCATAATGCGGCTTGTAGTACCGAGCATCAGTGGCGGAACCACATGGGAACAAGGGGTACCATTGTACCCCAAAACTTATCATCATAATGAATTTAGGTATACTAATAACAATTCGCATCCTTGGATTCCTAACAAATGTCCCTCGTATATCTTTTTTCCTACTACTCCATTTGTTTTTCCTACTACTCCATTTGTTTATTCAAATCTTTTGTGTGTTTTTTCTTACTGCTTCTTATTTTGTTTATTCAAATCTTTTTTATCTTTTTTATATGGACTCTAAAATAGAAACCCATTTAATGCACACATCTTTTGTTTATTTAATCTCATGCATTTCTATATTTTTCATTCTTTTTTTTTATATTCTAATGCATTTAAAATCTACACAATTCACATATATATTTATATTTTCTATTTTTTCAAATCTTTAAAAGCAATTTTTACACTGCATCATTTAAGCTTTTTAAAAATATTTTAATGCATTTGAAACCTATACAATTCACACACATATTTATTCTTTCTGTTTTCAAATCTTTAAAAGATATTTTTCATTATCTTGATTATTTTAGCTTTTAAAAAATATTATAACGTATTTTAGTTGCATATCGTTTAGTCACAACATATAGTAATAATTTTTTTATCTTTCCAATCTCTTCTTATGCACATATCTATAATGTTTTTAATAATTAAAATAAAATAATCAATTATGATTGAGAAAACAAATTAAAGAAAATAAAAGGAATCGTTTTGATTTTGAAGCTTCGAAGTGTTATAATTATTTATCGTACCCCCAAACAAAAAATCCTGGATCCGCCACTGCCGAGCATCACCCCATTTATATTGGGTAACCTTCCATCCATTAACCGGTTCCAACAAACTACATCCTAGACTACTAAAAAAATACTAGCACTCTATGAGTGTGGAATCTTCGTGCTCCATGAAGCTCTGTCGATCTATTATATTAGTATTTTGAAAAATCTAATAGATTAGACTATTTATGAGTTACACAATTTAAATAGTATTATACTTTTTGTAATTATAATCTTCATGCTTGTTTTCATTAATTTATAATCTATTTTCATTATTAGTATTTCTTTATTAGTTGCTTTGAATGTTGATGAATATTCAGCGCTCTGAGTAAAGTCTAAACCATATGAATGAATAAATAAATAAACGAAGATTAAAAAAAGTTCCAAAAAGAGAAATCCACGAGCATGAAACCGAAAGTGCTTAATAAGCACCATTTCAAATTGCACTGTTCTTATTAAGAAATATGCACATCATGTTCCACCAAAATACAAATTTCTTTTTACAATTTTCTTCATTTAACTAACAAATTGGGTATTTGTTTCAGTATTGAAATCAGGTACTTTGCTCAATCCACATTTCTTCTTTATTCAGCTTCATCTTGATCTTATTATCCTGTTATCTTTTTAAGAATTGACCTCAATTCCAACTCTAGATTGTTTTTAACAATTTCAAAATGATAATTTTGGATTTGTTCAAGAACCAATAGTTACTCACAATAATGAATTATTTTATGGAATGGGGAAAGTAGATGTATTATAAAAAAGTCAAAATGAAGTAATGATGAAGCTCTCAGTTCAAGTGATTCTCACCTTGGTTGTTGCCAACTTTTATTGCCATTATGACTCGTTGTTTTTTCCAAACAGAACCCTATGCCACTACTTTAATTGTTTATTTTAATATAAAGAAAAGTTAAATATTATGCTCACTCTATCCACCATAATTAAATTGCATCATTTTGTCAAAAATAAATTATTCACAATAAAAAAATCTAATTTTACTTTTTAATTTTGATAAAAAGATGTGGATGTGGAGAGAGAAAAAGGAGATGAAATTGAATTATTTAAAAAGAAGTCATATGTAGAAATGAAAATCAGGTAGAATGAGAGGATGGGACAACGGCTAAGGTTAAAAAACTGTTAACGTTAAGTTTCACTTTTGGCTTTAGTCAACTATGTACTCAATTGCAAAACCATCCCCACTTTTATCATATCTCTTTTTCTTTTACTTTAATTACAGCCCACAAGAATTAAAGCTAGTCAACCTTCATCAACCCCTAAGCATTCCCTTAAACCCATAAAATTTAAATTACAATGGGTATAGTTACTTGAGAATTAAATTATTAAATACAGTTTAATAAGTTTGACATTATAAAATTCAGAGAACTATATTTATTTATAATAAAAATAAAGTTAGGTGACATAATAAATCCCTTATAAAAATGGTAAAATGAATGGACAGAAAGTCAGGTAAATAGCACTAACCCATACCTGGTTTAGGCAAAGGTCGCTGTCAAAGCTGCCTGCATAGAAATTGTCGGAGAAAATTCAAGATTGTTTTTTTTATCCCTATTTTTTCCCTATTGAAATTTCAGTCAAATTCTCCATTAATCAAATTCTTCCTTTCCTATTTCCTCCGCACGCGGCTTCTTCACAATCCACAGTTTTTTTTGTACGATTCCCAAATTCAACTATAATAATCTCCAGTTTCGTAGATTCTTGAATTTCAGACAAAAAAATTTGTTGTTGATTCTTCAATCATGGCATCGGCGGCGATATTCTCGTCTCTGCGGCGGCGTAGCTCGCCCTCGCTGGAGGCGTTTCTGGCGCCGGTGGATTTACCAAACGCCGCCGTTTTGGAGGCTCTCCGCGCCGTTTCGATGTCGTCCTTCTCCGGTAAGAGCAAAAAGGCCCCCTTTTTTCAGGGCAAGAATTCGAGATCTTTAATCCGGAAAATCAACGTCATCTCTGTGCTCCTCGACGCCCTAATCGATTTGGGGATTTCGGGGATTCCTCCGACTCTGTTTCTGTGCTTGAAGGAGTTGTACCTCCTGCTTTATCGGTCGAAAATCTTGATCGGTTATGTCAACGGTTCTAGCAAGCTATGGCTGCTGCTGCAAAACCACTTGATTTCCGGTCATTTCCATGATATCAATCAGGAAATCTCCACCCTTTTCGATGTCTTTCCTTTATCTGAGATTACTTCTCTGTCTGAAGATGTTAGGGAGCAAATTGATTTGTTGAGGAGACAGTCTAGGGAGTCGAAATTGTTGATTGATAAGCGTGATGAGTGTTCAAGATTGAAGCTTTACTATTTCTTGAATGAATTTGAGAATGGCAGAATCCCAGAAATGAATGAGCTGTACATATTCTTTGTGGAGAAATTAGGGATTTGCGATGTGAAGAGCTGTAGAAGTGAGATTGAGTTCTTGGAGGAGCAGATTGTGAATCATGATGGTGATCTTGAGCCTTGTGCCTCTGTTCTCAATGGATTTGTGGCTCTGTTGCGTTATTGTAGATTCTTGCTGTTTCGATTTGAGGATGGAGATGGGGATTTGGGGAAGTGGAAACGTAGAGTTAAAGCAAATGGATTGATCTCTAGAGAGATTGCAGACACATTTGTCACAATCCCTAAGGATTTCTGCTGTCCTATCTCATTAGAGTTGATGCATAATCCGGTTATTGTGTCGACCGGGCAGACGTATGATCGTCCCTCAATTGCTAGATGGTTGGAGGAAGGGAATAGTAGCTGTCCGAAGACGGGGCAGATGCTTGTTCATATGAAATTAGTGCCAAATCGCGCGTTGAGGAACTTGATCTTGCAGTGGTGTGTGGCTAATGGGATCCCGTATGATCCACCGGAGAATAGTGCGGATGTGTGCACGTCTGCTCCTCCGAGTAAGGCTGCAGTCGAGGCAACTAAGGCAACTGCAGCTGTGTTGGTCGAGGAGCTGGCAAACGGGACACCACGGGCCAAGACTGTGGCTGCTTGGGAGATTAGGTTGTTAGCCAAGACGGGGAGGGAGAATCGGGCGTATATAGCTGAGGCCGGAGCCATACCTCTTTTGAAGCTACTGCTTCCGTCCACAGACGCCTTTGCGCAAGAGAATTCCGTGACTGCGTTGTTGAACTTGTCGATATACGACAAGAACAAGAGCCGGATCATGGAGGTCGAAGGGTGTTTAGGCGCCATTGTCGGGGTTTTGAGAAACGGGCACACGACTGAGGCGAGGGAGAATTCAGCCGCGACGCTGTTCAGCCTCTCGGCCGTCCATGACTACAAGAAGGAGATCGCGCAGGAAGATGGAGCCGTGGAGGCTCTGGCCGGGATGCTGGTGGACGGAACTGCCAGGGGGAAGAAAGACGCGGTCACAGCTCTATTCAACCTATCCACGCACCCTGAGAACTGCGCGAGGATGATCGAGTCGGGCGCAGTGAGAGTGTTAGTTGGGGCACTCGAGCGCGAAGGCATCGCTGAGGAAGCTGCCGGTGCGTTAGCGCTAATCGTGAGGCAGCCTATTGGGGCTGAGGCGGTCGGGAAGGAGGAGAGCGCGGTGCTAGGGCTGACTGGGTTGATGCGTTGTGGGACTCCGAGGGGTAAAGAGAACGCTGTGGCGGCGCTGCTCGAGCTTTGCAAGAGCGGGGGCGCAGCCGCGACACAGAGGGTGCTCAAGGCTCCGGCTATGGCGAGCCTGCTGCAGAGCCTGCTCTTTACGGGAACGAAACGAGCGAGGAGGAAGGCGGCGTCGTTGGCGAGGGTATTCCAGAGATGTGAGAACACATCGTTGCAATTTGGGGGGTTGGGTTTGGGGTATGCGTTTGCTAGAGGAAATGCGGTTGCTGCCATTGATACAAGCTTTGCTGCTGATGTTTCAATGCCTCTCTCCATTTCAGTGCCTGTGTTGTAGAGATGTTTCTTTGCCCCATTCTTTTAAGTTCCAATTTTTTTGTTTTGTTGAATTTGTTTAAGTTACAAAATTCATTCAAATAGTATATGGAAAGGGGGTTATACATAAAAGTTATTTGTGCCTGCACAGTTTGTTTCTACTGTCATTGTTTGTAATTACAATTATTGTTAGTACTATTAGTATTGATTGGTCTGTATATGAACTCACATCACTCCTCACTGGATATCATTTTCTTCCTGCAAACAGTCTCAATCCTTTCAATTTGAAGATTAAACTGAACATGAAAAGAAGAATACTCCAAAGTGGTAATGTTTAGTGGAATAATCAAATGGTAAGGAATTTCACTTCTCTCAACCCTTAATCAACTTACTATTAATGGTAAGGAATTTCACTTCAGTGGAATAATGTGACACAAAGCTACATAGTTTCATTTCCAATACCATGCTATCTCTTGCATTTGATTAGAAATAAGAGAAGCTAAAGCCTAAAACTAAAAGTGCACCTTATTTTCATCAAAGAACCATGTATCATCTCTCCATCTCCCCACGACAAGTAACATACGGCAAGTCATTCAGAGAAATATATAGCAAGCATGTTCAAAATAAATAATCAAGGAGTTGACATAAGAACTCAAAACGCGGTACCTCTAAACGCAACACACAAAAAGCTAGAAAGCTAAGAAGCATTCCTCTATTATACAACAATAACTATGTGTACAAAGCAAAAAAACGTAGCTCAAAAGGTAATATGTGCAGGAGGGGAGGTTATATATCGAATGTCTACCTACTGCGAGATCAAACTCATCTCTAAATCAACAGCCATAGGCATTAGATATCAAAAAGTGCATTCACCAACAAAAAAAGGAATACCATAAAACCATACTGTAGGTCAAGTTTTTTCCGCGGGAGTAAGATGCCCCAACTGTTCAGCAAGGTTATTCACACTCCGCATATTCCACCAGGGCACTCCATGATCACCTGGTTTACTCTCATCTTTCTTGCCATCACCATCTCTCTCCGACTGAAATTCAGATGAATTGTTCGAACCAGGATTTTCTGTTAGAAACTGTTCCCAAAATACATCATTGACCCCTGTTCTTACATTTGTTGCTGTCATTGCTGCCTGTTCTTCAGCAGGAGGTTGCATATCTTGGGCACTAACAGCTCTCGGTGTAGAATTCATGTCAATATCAGGTGTCTTGCCTCCAACATCAAGATTGAGTTGGGTGTAAGATAAGCCGGGGCTGAGCGCACAGCTTGTTGATTCAACCAACTCAAAGGATGAATTAGATTTTCCTAAGCCTTCACCAACTTCAAGAATTATTTTCTCCCAGAACGACATAGAAGAATCTATCTGGTCCAACAATTCCTTGTTGAAAGTCAAAAGTGCATCCGCATCTGAATTGTCGAGTGACAAATTTTGTGAAGATGGCCTCTGACAATCTTCATTACTGGTTTCTTCACACAAGTAACTGTTTCCAGGAAATCTTCTCTTTCTATCATGCCCTTCCATTTGCGGCACAAGATCAGGTTGGTGCAATGTCTCGGCTAAGGAGGATAGCATACTTGCATGATGTTGTCCCATATTTTGTGCGCGTTCAGCCAAAGCTCTCATTTGCAACGTAAGCTCTTGTTTCTCCTCCTTGTGTCTATGCAATTCCAAATCGAGTGATTCTTTTTCACACTTGAGCCTCTCAATATCCTCCTTATATCCTTTCCTTTCTAACTCAGTTAGGGGAGGTAAGGGGGGCAGATTTGGTGTTGAGTGGCTGTGAACAGGCTTGCGTCTATGAATATTCTTCAAAAGGTGGAGCTTTCCTCTGACAAAACCTTCATTCGCAAATTCCCACTGTTCGGGGTCAACTTTTCTGAAACCCTAATAACACACAACAAGGGATCAAACACAGATAAGATAAGCTGTGATAAGACTAATTTAAACGCATTTAGCTGTCAAAAGTGAACTACTCACATATGTATTTAGCTGCCTAATAAAGCTGGAGAAATTGTTGTGCTTGAAGTATCTGGGCAGCAGCTCCCTAGAAAACTCCGGAGGGTTCCATACAATGAAACTTGTATTGTTCTGACTCCAAGACACAATCGAGTCTGTAGATGGATCATCCACCATCTCATATGTCTTAGCAAGGAAAGGGGCCACCGAGTTAGAGCTACACGGAGCCTCATCCATCATGGTAACTTTATCTCACAAAGACAGATGCCCTAAAGTATCGAGAAGAAACCAATAGACAACCAACTCAAAGACCTCCTCAAAGTTCAATGTCTCCTTGAACTTTCACCCAACATCAAATGGACAATCTTTTCGTTTCACATTAACAGCAACACAATCTGAAGCTCCTTAAGCATCCGAATTAAGACTAAACACATTGGGAATAGAAAGCAAAGCTAAACAATTTTCAGAAAGGAAGATCTCACAAACGTTCACACTGATATTTTCTCGAATTCAATATCCCAACCCCTACAGATCGAAATGAACAGCTCCCAATCAGAATCCCCTCAATCGAAATCAATAGCTCCCAAAATCCACTACGTCCAATCTCTCCAGTAACTCGAGTGGTTAACAAGTCAAACGCAACAATCCAAACATCAACACCTTGCAAATCTACCGAGAAGAACATAAATACTCAAATCAGAATACATGGCCAGAAACTAACAAATGCAAAATTAAATTACTCACACATCAAAAGTCGCTCAAATCTTCAAGCGAAAGCATCAACTTTGATACTTGCGCGTTATGAAAGATACTCCAAACGAATTTGTATACATAAAGAAATACGCATGTGTTCAGCGAATCACCTGATAAAAAAAACAATATGATTCCACCGAATACCTCCAATTTCTTAACGGCCGCGTGCTTCGTTTCTGTCGGTTGGCGTCGATTTATATATTGGAGACTGTGGAATTCTTTCCAAATCAGGTTGGGGTATTCTAGGGTTTACACATTGTAGGAAATTTGAGAGCATTTCTGTACGCAACAATCATCAATCATCCTTCTCCTTATCTCTTGTGTAGGTTCTAGGCAGCTGACGAGTATACTAATATTTACTATCAAACGCCCCTTAACTTCTGTACAATACTGAAGACGCCCCAATATTTTCCGAAATTGCAAAACGGAATGTATACTACAATTAATTTAAGGGATATTGTCATGTGAAATAACAAACCAAACGTAAAGTTTATGATATTTTAGATCAATTTTAACCATTTTAATGTGATTTTAGAGACCAATATCCCTTAATTTAACCATTTTAATGTGATTTCAGCTTTTAAATTGTATATCCTCGTTCAAAACACAGAATATATAAATTATTTATATATTTATAAAACTTGAAATTACATCCTTGCCATTTCATTAGATTCCGATATACTAGTATTATCAATCATTGTATATTTGTAGTTACCACTAAATCCCATTAGTCATATACAGTTGGTTTAAATTGGAAAAAAGTGATTGCTCAAATATGAAATGGAAATAAGTGCTTGTCCAAATCTGAATGGGAATAATTATTTGCTCAAAGCTGATTAATTATTTGAGAAATATCGAATGGATTTTTACTTTTTAGTTAGTACACTATAGATCATTGATTTACTCATTTCAAAGACGAGTATTGATTGTTTTTTTCCCCTATTTTTTCATCTCAGTTTTGTTTATTTGTGAAAGTTTGGAACTATGTAACTAATCGAAGTAGAAAGGACAGTCATGTTGATCCCTGGCCATAAGATTTCCAAGATTGAACCAAGGTAGATTAAGAGATTTTGGCGACATACCGATAGAAAAAACATTAGACATTCCCTCTCCGAACACTTCTAATGTCGAAATAAGATCAAGTAGGAAAAAATTAACGACATTTTACATTGAACTTATAATTAACTTTTCGAGAATAATTTCTATAAATTCTACGGTTTATTATTTAATCATATCAAACACTTTACATTGAACTTAGAGTTAGTGGCATATGCGTCATATAACGGTGAAAAATTTAAGCTCCCGCGACACAACTTTTTTCCTCTCGAAATTGTAAATCATCTTTATTCCTTACTAAATTAACAAAGATGGCGATCAATTGTCCGAGGTTGAAGGATTAGAAGCTGAATTAGATAAAGAAACAAACAACAAAAATGGTTTGTTAAAAGAAAAAGAAAATGCCAAAATGAAAAAAATTTGGTGTGCTTTATGGAGTATTATTTTTAATACACATGCCTAATTAACTATAACAAATAGTTACAATTAAACTTCTAGCAGCTCAGAGTACATCATAAGCAATACTAACAATTTGTTTCATTTTCTATTTGACTAATCTTCCCATCGATATTATATTATTATTAACCATTTCAACAACATTTTAGATAGAAGATAAACTGTATTGCACCAACCAAATTGCGCCACAATAAAAGGGCCTAGTGTGCAAATTTCACAAATTAAATACAAAATTTTGACATAGAATACAACTAGCGTAGATCGCGTAAGATGTTGGTTTTTAGGCACCAATTGCGGTAATTAATTGATAAACCTCGGATTAATCTATTTTGAGATTTATTTTTCCAAATTTATGAGGCTACTTCATCTAGATTAATACATTATGTTTTGATTGGGGAAGGGGAAAGCGCATGACTTTTTAAATTTTTATTGGCGTTGAAGTTTCAACGACGCGTTTTCGGCGTTTCAATTTCCCGAAGATTAATTGCGCCAAAGTCGTGTTAATGGATGGGAAATTTTATGAGATAGGAATCAAGTCCAATCAATTTAAATTTCTTTGAATCTTCCAAATGAAAATGACTTGTCATCATGGGTGAATCGTTCAATTTAATAACATGATCTATTTGAGAGGTTTGAGTTCATGGAGACATGGGCTACGTTTTGAACCCAAAAAAAATCAGAATTTTTTTTAAAAAAGTCCAAAATGTTTGGCCATTCGCACGTCACGCAAGTGGCAAGGGCGGCGTTGAGGGATGTCTAGGTATGCACAAGGGTCACGAACCGCCGGTTCAGGGTCATGAACCGCCGGTTCAAGGTTCAGGAAATGTTTGAACCTGAACCGGCCCGCCTAGCTCCCGGCGGTTCCGGTTCAGGTTCAACAAACCGGCGGTTTACGCGGCGGTTCAAAACCGCCGGTTTTCGGCTTGAACCGCCGGTTCCGGGCCGGTTCGTCGACCTTTTTTTTTCATTTTTCAACTATTCAATTTTTAATCAAATTACATTACACTTTCAAAGTTGTTTATGTATGGAATGTGAGTAAATAAAATTGAAAAAAAATACGACTAAAGTTGCAATTTTATTGAAATTGCATGTTTACAAGTTACAACAATTACAACACGTGACCGACCCATGGGAGGCGCATCTTGGGGATTTATTTTCCCTGGGGGGTGATGAGTTCACTGGCCTGAACCCAGGAGCAGGGGGAGATAGGTTAACTGGTCAGGCCCATAATTGGGAAAATAGGTTAACTACCCGTTGGTCCCCCCAAGACAACGAAGCGCAGCTCGGTGGTAAGACGCTTCACCTCCGACCGTTAGGCCGGGGGTCCGAGTCACTTCGGGGTAGATGGGGAACCATCGTTGATCCTCCTATTTAAAAAAAAGAAAAAACAAAAAAAGTTACAACAATTACAAATCGAAAACATATGCTGGTCTTGAAGTCTTAAACAAAATTTAAATACAAATGAGACTACTAGTCAACAACTAATTACAAATGACAAGAACGACGTTGAAGTTCTTAAACGTATAAGTGTATTATATATATACTCTTAACCGGCGAAGAAGATCTTTCTACATAACTAAATTAAGGACACCTTTAGCAATTCAACTGTAAATGTTGAGTTTCGTCTAACAATCAACAATTATAGTAGAATTGTCAAAAGTTTCCCTCATTTAGCCGTATAGAGAAATATACTTCATCGACTAGAGTATATACAAATACAACTGACCGGTCCGGGAGGTTTATTTGAAAGGTTTCTGAGAGGTCGACTCCAAATTCGTCACTGGTATCGGATTGGATTGCTTGAAGGGGACCAAGATCAATTGAACACAAATTGTTATAATAAAAATCTAAAATTCAAGAGGTACCTGCTAATTTCCATTTTGGATCCAATACATTTGCAATCAAAAACACGTTAGGAATCTCACTGAAATACTTGAGCCATTTTTCAATCATATAATATAAAACGCACATTAACTCGGGAGAAGAGGAAGCATTTTTCATTGCAGTTTTAAAACCAAGGGATATGTACATGCAATGCTCCAAAACACGAACAGCAGTGCAATAATAAACACCCGACAATTCAACAGTAGCATTTTTAAAATATTTGAACAATTTAAATAAAGCCAAACGGTTATCCCTACCCCCACCTTGTTGCATTTCAGCAAGTAGCATGGCGGTCCTATGATCTTCTTCCATCTACAAATATTATGTACGTAGAAGTTAAAAGTGTGAACGCAAAAAAAAAATTAATGAAATTTTAAAATATGAATTGGAAAACAAATTTTTCATTACTTACTTGCATGCGTTCGGCTGCCAATCGGGAAACCTCTTCCATAACATCTCGACGACTAGGTCGTCGAGATTTTGAGGGACGCGTAGTACTTTGATCTTGGGCTATTCCCTTGCCCCGATCACCACGTCCCGATCCACCGCGAGAAGAAGACATATTGATAAATGAAAGTAGTATGGACTTGGAATGAAATATGTATGAAGTATAAAAGAAGTGGTAAATTATGAGCACAACAACAAATATAGTAGTGAGTAGAAAGTGTAGAATTGAAACGTAAACTTGCGCAATTAGAGAGAATGATGAGATAATAGAGAAATGAAGATTGAGAATGAAATCCTTGTTAACACAAGAATTGGGTAAGGAAATATGAAGGAGAAGTGAGGTATTTATAGGAGTAAAATTGGATAAAAAATTGAAATTTGAATTCGGCCGAACCGGCGGTTCGTCCACGGTTTGAGTCAGAAAACCGGCGGTTTATGACCGGTTTTGCATGCCTAAACACTGCACCTACGACCTAGCCTCTGAAAAGTCACCGGAACCGGCTGCCAAACCGGCGGTTTCTGACCGAAAACCGGCGGTTTCTGACGAAAACCGCCGATTTCCCGGAAAACCGCCGGTTCCCACCGAAAACCGCCGGTTTACCTAAACCCTACCTGAACCCCTACGAACCCCTAGGGTTTAGGCAAACCGGCGGTTCGGCAATATCTTGAACCGTGAACCTGAACCGGCGGTTCGGCAATATCTTGAACCTGAACCGGTTTGTGCATGCCTAGGGATGTCCCTTCTCTTTTTCTCCGTTATGCGAGCACGTCCTGACATCTTATCTGCAATTTGTCCCTCGCCATCTTGTTTCGTCTGGGCACACTTCCCACTTGCAATATTGCTTGCCTTAAGTTTTCGGTCTATGCATTTTATGATTGTAGGTTTTCTATTTCTTTCTTCTATATGCGCTTTATATAAAAAAATATTATAAATTCGTTGAAAATATTGGACACGTTAGGAATTAGAAATATTGGTTGACGTCTAAACAAAAATTTGATTTTATTTTAAAAAATATCCTCTTCATCTCATTCGAAGCAAAGCCTTTTTTCGGCATAAGATTTTATGTGGAGTTGGTTAATGTGTTTAGTTTGAGAGAGAATAAGGGTAGAAGACCCAACACTTAAAGAGTTGTATTTTACTTTTAGAACCGTGTCACTTTGAATAAGATGTTCCAAAACGAAAAACGTGTTATCATGATCAAAAGGATATTCATTTTCCTTACTTTTTTTCTTAATATTTCTTTCCTTTTTATTGTGCTTCCTCTAACTTAACAAATTGTATTTTTCAATTACATGCTTTGAGTTTATAATCTTCAATTTATCATTGTGTTTAAGATGCATTTATATATTTGAATTTATTTGTAAATCTATAACATTGCGGGAAATTAAAGTTATTAAGACTTGTGCTCTAAAATGTCTTTTTTTTTTGTTACAAGTCTAATTGATTGATCCACAAACTAGTACTAGTACTACTATATTTTACTGATTCGTTTGTCGATGTACTTTTCAAAATTAAAGTGATACTACAATAATTTATCTTCTTTGGTTAGACAGGTCCAATTAATTGAAGCATAAACTACTATATTTACTGATTCGTTTACGACATGAAGTACTTTTTCCAAAGTGATATAATCATTTATTTTCTTTTATTTGGGCAGTTTAATAAAATGGTTGGCTCTCAATAAATTGCACTACAGTAAAAACTCAATTAAAAACTCCACTGCCGCCCACCACATTTCCCGCCTATTTTGCCGCTAATTTACGATTGATTCTTTTAATTTATACATACATTTGGATTATACTCCATATGCTTTATTTCTATTCTATTTTATTTGATCATAACTTAAATTTAAGTAATGCTTGAAAATTAAAACTCGCGCCTACATGTTAATTGCAGACCTATAATAGTGCGATTATTGCTCATCATTTGCTATTATCACAACCAATTTACTTTATCAATTTTCAACCAATACATTATTTCTTCTAGCACTGTTTAATTCATTTAAGTGAACGAATACTGATCTTACCTAATCGAACTATAGATAGTTTAACAAGGTTCATTTATGTGCGAGAGTTTAAAATGTAATGTCAAATAAGTTAATTTAAAAGAAAATAAAGAATAAAATCTAAAAATTAATAAAGTAGTATAATAATTATATGGGCTGATTTTTGTTAAAAAGGAAAATAAATTCTTTTTACTTAGAACCCGCCCAAAAATGGATGAGGGTATTTACTATTTAATACGCACTCCGTACACGAAAAATAGATAAGTTTTGCCATTTTGATCCATAAAAAAAAAAGACTAAGTTCAAAAAGAAAAGTTTCTAACCAATACTAACCCTACTTATCATTCTAAATATGGACCATACAATCTAATAACACTCATTTCACTACCTTTTCCTTCATCTCTTACTTTACCAGTTATACATTAAAATCCGTGTCATTCATAATCTTGTCTATTTTTCGTAGACGGAGGAAGTAGTAACTTGGAGGGAGAGAGTATATGTCATAATTTATTTCAAAAAAGAATTATTAGTTGAACACGTGTATTGATCAAATAGAGTTGTATGGGAGACAAATTTTCAATTGGTTTATAGATTTAAAATTTTCGGTTTAAGAGCTATTCTACCTTTCATATTATACTTAAAACTCATTTTATGTGTAAATATCACACAAAACTCATTTTTTGTGTAACTATTATACTTAAATAGTGATTTTATTTATATTTTATATTAAAGTTGAATTTAAAAGAATATTTTATCTATTACTATATTTTATTCTAAAATTTGATACTATATTATTTAAATTTGTTTTAATATAAATTTTAAACTGAGTATATTTTACTCGAAAATTTAAAATGGGATAAGTTTTATAGTACTATTAGATCTATTTTGTATGTTTCATATTGAGTTTTAGGGTACCATTAATGATGATTATTAATGTATTATTTAATGTTTAAATAAATAATACAGTAAGTAATGACAAAGGGGAGGGCCCATAGATTGCTAGGAATAAAAGAGCCCGCATAGGTAGCGCAGTTGGTTTCGGATGGGCAGAGTTGCAAGAATGGGCAAGGATCGATTCCCACTACTGCCGTGCAGTTGCAACATCTCTCAGGCACAAGTGTGAGTCATTGAGAGGTGATATTCTAACAGGACAGTGGGTTACAATCCTCCCCTTAATGGGTCAGTGCATATCCCAATTAAACACCATTCACAATGCTGTCAGACTGAGTTATAGGGACACCTTTGGAGTTGGAGTTCATTCTTATTTGCAAGAAGAATTTAAAAGTATTCTTCATGTAATTATTTACAACAAAGTGACAAACCTTATTAGGTATGATTCCCATGCATGACGGTCCAACCGGCCGAATTAAGTAAATAAAAAGGGTTATTATTTGACTATTTCTATCCCAAATTAATTTTATTAATAGTCACTCCATTATGTTAAATTAAACCCCAACTCAGTCAATGCAAATATCCTATTTAAAAACTTAGTGAGATGCTATTTTTGCTATTAAGTGTGTATTTGCTTATCAACTAAATTAAACTTCGTCCTATTTATTGGACGCATGCCTTGCTTATTTTTGATTAATTTTTTTAAAAAGAAATTATAAAGCACCGAAAAATAAGTGGACCCCAGGATTAAACGGTGTGGTCGGACATAATCTTCGTAATCCAATCCAGTTAATTATTTCAAAGTCCTAATCCGCTGCGCACGTGCAAAAGTAGTTGAATATATGATCATGAAACATGGGCCCACATCCAGTTGTACTGATGTCAATTTCGAAATTTCCATCAATTTGGTAAGTAACAATATGGTTAATACCCAATCAAACTGATGGATAATAATTTAAAATGTTACTACTACTACTAGTATTTACCAAATTTTTTATATGTCCAAATTGACGATTCCCATATTTCTGCTTTGCACTAGTAAAAATAATCGCATTTGGTAATTCCTCATGGTTAAATTTGACATGGTATTTTCCAATGGTATATCATCTCAAATTCTCAACGATGACATTTCAGTAATGGTAAAAATATCGAATCATATTATCACTAGATTGCGATTACATTGATCGAAATATGCTTGAGTATATAAAAGAAAGAAATAAGTGTTTTGTAATATTATGTGACGAAATATGATTTGGAATTGACGATGAAATGCAAAATAGTTGGCAAGACGTAAATAATAATCATTAATAACCTTGCTTTGAAAAAAAAATGATTCGAATTCAAATATTAGAACACTATATAACATCGATAAACTACAATCATACTATAAATATAATTAATACTCTATTCGTTGCCTAGAGATATAGACCATTTGAGGATAACTTATACTCCCTCCATCCCAAAAAAATATGTGCATTTGGAACTGCATGGAAATTAAGAAAAAATTGGTAAAGTAAGAGAGACGAAGAGAATGGAATGGTAAAGTAAGAGAGAATGAGAATGATAGTTAAAGAAGTGTTAGTGTATAGTGAGACCTACATTATTAAATTCATATAATTTTCTAAAAATGGAATGCACATACTTTTGTGGGACGGACGAAAATGGAAAATGTACATATTTTTATGGGACGGGGGAGTATTTTAATGTATAATTGATAAAATAAGATAGAAAAAAAGTAATTGGAGTGGGTGGTGGGATCCCGTAATAGAAAAGGGAAAAATATTTCCATGAATGAATATATTCTACTCCCTCCGTCCCAGATAATTTGTCCCATTTTTCCATTTCGGTCTGTCCCACATAATTTGTCCCATTTCACTTTTTACCATTTTTGGTAGTGGACCTCATATTCCACTAACTCATTTATACTAACATTTTACTATAAAACTAATATATAAAATTAGAACTCACATTCCACTATCTTCTTCAACTCACTTTCCATTTCATTTCTTAAAACTCGTGCCAGGTCAAAGTGAGACGGATTATCCGGGACGGAGGGAGTATTTATATATGACAAACAAAAAATAAATTCAGTCTATTTCTATAGTACATAGCGAGTAATTTGTATAAAACATGAATTATAGTTATTCTATTTTCATTTTGAGTAATATTATCAATCATTTGTTTCTTCTAGTTTTTTCTATCGTATCATATTACTCCCTCCATCTTAACTATGTTTTGTCACTTTTTTCTGAACACGAAAATTAAGAAATTGTGTTGAATAAATTAAATGATAATAATATAAAAAGAAGAGAGGAAAAAGGAAGAGAAATAAGAGAAAGTATAGTAAGTGACACGTGCACGACCCGCATTTCTAGGGTACATTACATTTACACACCTCAGTGGCACTCTTGTAATTAACCCCCATTTCAAGCCCAAGTCTCTCTCTCTCTCTCTCGTATTTATCTATCCTTTTCCCTCTCCTCTTTAATTCAGTAATCACACTCAACCAAAAAACCCCCCACAATCCGGTTCGCGAAGCCGGTTCGGATCGCCTCTTGCCGGAGCCATTCACCGACCCGGACCTCGCCACGCCGATGACTTCGGGCACCAGATTGCCGACTTGGAAGGAGCGGGAGAACAACAAGCGGCGGGAGCGACGCCGCCGCGCGATCGCCGCGAAGATCTTCTCTGGACTCAGGATGTACGGCAACTACAAGCTCCCCAAGCACTGCGACAACAACGAGGTGCTCAAAGCTCTCTGCAACGAGGCCGGATGGGTCGTGGAAGAGGACGGCACCACCTACAGACAGGTAATCACACCGATCGGAACTTCAATTTGCATGTTTGGCTAGCTCTCTGCTGCGGTGTACAGATCTTATTCACTGTCGATTTAGGATCGCGTGCGTGTGTGTGATTGTGTGTTTTCTGTGGTGCTGGTGCCTGCTAAAATGCGCTTGATGCGTACGGTAGACGGACGGTAGTGGTATCGATCGGGGGGATGGATGTCGAAACGCGAGCGGCGAGCTGCGTGACGCATCCGGCGCACGATAGTAGCGATGGAATCTAACCTGCTGAATTAAATATTATATTTAGATATTGCTTTGTGATTTTGAGGAATTTTTTAATTAGGTTAGACGGCGATTAGGTGTCAAATGGTGCGGTGTCGAGGTCGAGAGCATGTGACGGTCATACTGTGTGTACAAATTTACGGTTTCTGAGTTTGATGCTTTACTGCACTGCGCGGCGTACGAAGCACGATTAGATCGTTTTGAGGGTGTGATATTTTGCTTTTTCAAGCATGTACCTTAAAAGATTCTTATCCTTTTTTTTTCATATTTGTCAGTCAATTTATTATTTAAAGAACATTGGGGCTTTTTTTGGATGTTTTTGCTCAACTTGTGTTTACCTAAACTGTTCAATTCGATTGATTAGATCCATGAAATCCAGAACCGAGTGTTTCAATTCAAAACAATTACGGTTTAACAGTATTTTAACCATTTATTGCAACATGTTATGCGTATATATGCAAAAATATGATTGTAATAAATGCACATGGCATGATGAATTATTCTCTTAGGAGTAGTTTCTTATTTTCTTTAATTAAGAGGAGGCCCTTTCAAATTCCATTTCGTGAAATATTTAGTTTCATATACTTGCTTCTCACAAATTTCAAATTTATCATTTGTATATCTGATCGGCCACTTGCATGTAGTTGAGCTGTAAGTAGAGCGCAAATAATATCTTACGTGGTTCAATGTTCCAAAATAATATCTGATCGGCCACTTGTCAGCATATGCTGAAACACCATGGTTCAATGTTCCAAATTATTAAAGGCTTACGTGCATGTGCGCGCACACACACAAGGTTCTTTTTTTAAAAAAGATCAGAATCATAGAGGTGACATTTATTTAACATATGCCAGTTATATGTTTTCACAACCACCATTGTCCAAGTGTACAATGCTGTGAACATTCATTTAAAGTGCTCAGGTCCCTTTCCAAGTAGGAGTACAAAGAACTTTCCAAGTAGGAGTATACAAAGAACCGTGCTTGAATATTTTGGTAGCATTTTCTGTAACTTCTGTAATGAGTAATGCTCTGGTAGTTATGGCATCCATTTAATTGTCTATGTAAAGCTAATTTTAATTTTCTCTGTAATACTCATCCGTTGGCATGTTCTTGGAATTCATTGATGACAGTCATGGTTCAGCATTGGATTTTAGTGTTGTGTGCTAATGAAGTAATCTTAATAGATGGTAGGTGTCACATCTTATGATTAAATATGAGCATATGTAGTATACTTGGTCCATAATAGGAAGATGGTGAGCCTCTTCACTGCAATAGGTTTTCTTCAACTCCTGATTCAGCTTATTGTTTGTTCGATCTTCTGATGTGTACTATTTATGTGGAACGTGTGGTTCCTCTTAACGGGTCTCTATATATGCAGGGATGCAAGCCTGTGGAACGCATGGATATCATGGGCTCAGCTGCAGTAAGTCCTTGCTCATCATATCAACCTAGCCCAGGAGCCTCCTTCAACCCAAGCCCTGCATCATCTTCTTTCGCAAGCCCTTCCCATTATGGCGCTAATGCCAATAATTCGGCCGATCCCAATTCCCTTATTCCTTGGCTTAAGAACCTATCTTCTGGCACTTTGCCAGCATCTAAGCTACCCCATAATCTTTACATCCCAGGAGGCTCTATTAGTGCTCCAGTCACACCACCTCTAAGCTCACCAACTGCACGCACACCTAGAATGAACGGCAACTGTGATGACCCGGCGGCTGCTTCCGCATGGTGTGGGCAAAACTACCCGTTTCTACCCTCTTCCACTCCCCAGAGCCCCGGTCTGCAAACTCTTCCTGATTCTGGATGGCTCTCTGGGGTTCAGACTCCCCAAGATGGGCCTTCTTCTCCGACATTCAGCCTTGTCTCTGCAAATCCATTCGGCTTCAAGGAACCATATTCAAACGGAGGTTCTCGTATGTGGACCCCTGGCCAAAGCGGGACATGTTCCCCGGCCATTCGAGCTGGAGTCGATCATACAGCCGACATTCCAATGTCCGATGCAATTTCAACTGAGTTTGCATTCGGTAGTAATCACATGGGGCTAGTGAAACCGTGGGAGGGCGAGAGAATACACGACGAATGTGTTCCCGATGACCTCGAGCTTACTCTTGGCAATTCTACCACCAGGTACTATATAACAAAACCATCTACTCCTTTTTCCTTGAACTAATGATTGAAAACGGTTTATTTTCAGGTGAAGTGTGCACATTATGTTGTACTCTACTAATTAGAGCTGATCTTTCTGGTATCCACTTGAAACCAAAAAACACAGCAGGATCAGAATTGTTTTTCCTTTAAAAAAAAATTGATTGTGGCCTTTGAGGATACAAAAGGTTGGACTATAAATAGCTTTCTCATGTCATGTAGTTGGGTCTGCAATTTTTGAGCAGATGTTTCTCATCCTCACACAATAGCCTGCATATTCTTTTTATTCTTTTTCCCTCAACACTGATCGATCGTCGTCCTGTCCTGCCCTATCTGTTTGTTCTGTGATTTTTTCCCCTTTTTCTTTTGTAATTTGGTCTGTACTTTCAGAGTCAAAAGATCACACTCGTTACAGATATCTGTCGGAGCAACTTGTCTCTCTTTGATTCATTATTTTTATTACCTTCACATCGTTTAATTAAGTTTCCATTTACCCCAGTCTTAACTAAGGGTGAATAAAATACTGGAAAATTGAATATTTGATCTGAATTAAATTGAAATATACAAATTTGTTTGTCTTTTTAAGTTTCGATTCAGTTTGAAATTTTTGACAAGTTTTCATTTTTTCATTCGAATCAGTTTAGATATAGTATAAAACCTGAAATTTTCAAATTTAATTTTAATACTATGTAATATTATTCTTATAAGAAGCCCTACGTATGTGGGCGATCCAGTACTTATGTTGGCTAATATTAATGAATGTCATGATAGATTTTATATGTTAATTGGTTGTGACAACTTGTTAAATATAGAAAAACAGTAGTTGAATTTTATAGTTTTTCAATTTTTGGGATACATTTGTAAAATCTCAATTTTTTGTTTCCAATTGGTTTTTGTAGTTTAGATTTTCTTTTGTCGGACAATTTGATTTTAGTTTTACAAAATTGTTTTTCAATTTGATTTAAGACAAAAATAAAAAATAAAAAATTACTGAACCGTAAAAATTACTGATAAATTTATACTCGTAAATAACTTCCAAGTTCCAACAATATTGGCACCAACCTTACGAAGTTGCATTTCGGTATCATACAAACAAATTTAGTAAACAAGGAATCAGATATGAAATAATTCATCGAAACTGTGATTAAAATGGCACAATTAGAGTTTCTTTGTATGTGCATCACCATTGTATCCACACGCCATAACCATTTCCAACCACCAACTATTTTTATACAGCTAACAAATGAGTGATTCTGTACAAAGTGCAAACTCCTCTTGCTATTTCACCATATATACAATCATCTCTCCATCTGCCTATACAAGTCTTCCAGTGCCCGGTAAAGAGTGGCTGCCGCAGGCGGCTGAGGTAACGAACCAAGAAGAATCTTTAACGCGTCGAGTGATTGGCTGCCATAAAATCTGGAATTCTCTCGAGCGCGGGTTGTGACCATGCTTCCTTCGAGAGAGCACCCGATGAAGGCACCTGCAATACAAAATATAACCTTTAATCAATCAACTGCTGCACACCATGATATGAATTTAGATTTTCGGCCCTCTTGTTATTTCTAGATTAACTAATTAAGAGGCTAGACGGAAAGGCGACCTTTACTGCAGCTGTATGTATAGCAAGCGGCGTATCCACCATCACCAGCTCTCAGACCAGCTTCCGCAGTACGTCCAATGGTTCCTACAGCAGCACTGGCACCAGCTCCGATTGAGACGTGTGCATCGCTGCAGAAGGTTTTCACAGCGTCGTATGTTCTCAACACGATTATGAAGTCAGTTAACTCTCCTCCTGCCTGCAGAGTAATATACATAAATTATTAATATTGAGCACTTTTTGATGAAGCTACTTCTGTAAGCTCTAGTCTTGTCGAAAACAGTTTCAACCACTCGTTTAAACACAATAAATGCAGAACCTCATGAACGAAACAGCTATTGATAACAAAGAAAGTAATCCACTTAACCTGTGCGCCCCAGCCGGCACCAAAGGAAGAAATGGCAGAGGGTGGAGACCAAGATCCGTCTTCCCTAAGAGCAACCACCAACCCAGTTCCAACATTGTAGGTAACCACAGCTCCAACCTTCACAACTGTAAGTATCGCAAGCCCCTTTGCATCTCGCAAAATGGCTTCTGGAATTCTCTTCTCTTGTCTCAAACCAACCTGATAACATGGCACAAGAAAATAACTTTCGGGTGAAAAAAAATTATAGTTTAATCGTATTTCATGTATGGACTTTCAAGATTACTAATAATAACTGTTGGGGTTAAGGTTCATACGCTAGCATAGCTACAGATTGTGTTTGCAGCTTTGTAAATCTCGTATTCCATCGACTGTCCCCATGGGAAATTCACCCAAGATCTTAAAGTGCTCAAGTCTGTCAAATCATGAGTTGGGAACTGCGAAGCACGACTCACTTGATTCATCAAGTAAGGCTGCACAGACTCGAGGCGCACACAGCATACATCACAAACTCTTTGAGGATCTCCGGTACGGAAATTTTCAGGCAACAAGCTCCTTCCTTTGGTACACTCATTACAAAAGATCCCTCCGCAAAACCTGCAATGATGCCTTGTGCACATAATAGGATGGAAACGCACACCACAAAGCATACAGGAAGAAGCCGAGCTATCCGGCAGCCATTTAGGTGGTTCTGATTCGAGAATTTCTTGGGTGCTACTGAAGTTGGCCTCTGTCAGGGTCTGAGCCATTTCCTTCCATGCTTGCTCAACTAACTGGGTGGATATCAACGACATTCCTATAATATCCCCAGAAGCAAGAGAATTCAACTTTCCACGCGCTGCAAGTAACATCTCCACCACCACATCCCACATGGTCAATTCTTTATCTTCACCAATGTACTGATTCCAGCCCATATCTTCTTCAGGAACGTAACCACCATTTGAGCACCGCCCTCTGGTCCACTCTTCACGGTCATTTTCGGTCATTGGAGGGACAGAAACAGGTATCCAAGCCCCCGTGTCTTCACAAAGAGGCGTTTCATAATAGAAGTATTTCTCTTCTTCACAATTTCTGGAACCCGAATCTCCCTTGCTATCAACCACTATATTTTGGGGTGACAGTGCCCCATTGATATCCATAGTGCTTATGTGTGGATCCAAAGTTGCATTCCCTTCATCATTCTCTACAGTTAACGAAGAATCACATCCCTTAGTCCTAGATATTAGATGAGCTGGATCTCCATTCCTAGTATTAGGCTCCTCTTCACACTTAGGTAACCTATCACCCGAATCAGCAGAACTGGAGATGTCATGATCATAAATTGACTGTCCTACTTCATCAGGTGAAGACTTGAGGTCAAGTTTCCCAGTATCGGATATAATTTGGCGCATAGAGTCCTCGCTTGGATTTTCAGCCAATTCAAGAAGACAGTTTTCCAAATCATCGTGTTGGCTCGTAGGATTCACTTTTGTATTACTCTCCCGGTTTTCTTGCTTAGAACAAAAGTCAGAAACAGACTCTTCAGCTAGGAAAACGGAGCTTCTGCTACCCGTTACATTCTCCCCATGGTCCTTAAACGATTGAAGATCACTAGTTTCATGAGAAAAATCCATTCTTTAGCTCATAAACTGCCACTCGATTCTTTAAAGAGAACACCTCTTCTCCTCAGATGATAATAGCAATCCTAATATCAGAAAAATGGCATCAGCCATAGAGCACATAACAAGTCAAATTTAGTCTCTTAAAGATTTGGTGTTAGTCATCACTCCGTTAACAGAATATCTCTTCGTAAAGAAACACATATCCACTACAGAAACCCAACTCTGAAACAAGAACACAATGAGACACGAAAAAGAGGGAAAATAGATACACAACAAATAAGGCAACGGAAAACTACAAAGGAGGCATGTCAATCACCACTATCACATGATTTTACCTCAATTTAATTTCTGTTAGCTTTGAGAAACCTTTTAAACACCAAAGAATAACATAGCTTGATGAGCTAAAAGTACTATAACTGAGTCAAGAACCTCAACGAAAATCCAATGACATACAAAACTAATTTCAGAAATTAAACACCAAAGTTGAATCAAGAAATTCATATAGGATGATCAGAGGAAGACAAACCGTCTGAAAATTGGAATCAGATCCTCGGTTTTCAAATTCGGAAATGCTTCTAAACTCGATCAATAAGCATTTCACAGCTCCGGCATACTAATGAAACTAATATTCCCAATTTTTCGGTAGTCAATGCATAAAAAAAAGATTAAATTTTGATTGCAAAACGAATCGGGGAAGAATATACACAATTTAAATATAAACCTCTATGAAATAATTTGCGGTGACGTCGAAAGGTCGTGCCGTGTTTGGTTTATCAAATAATTTCGGTAATCTTCGTTTGAGGAAAAGCAACTTATATTACTCCATAATTACAAACTGACCTCGTCCGGAATTTTCTTTCTTCCCCTCTTATTTTATGTAAACTACAAACTGACCCCAGGTACGAAACAGCAGAATTTGAGCTTTCTCTTACTTCAATCTCACTCTACTAGAGAGTTGAGATCGAGCTTACAGCAAGTCTGCGTTTTCATCAAAATTAATGGAAATATTTCAATTAATACTTACAGTTTTGTTGCTGATCTTCTCTAATCCATCACAAGCTGCTGTGATTCCCAATGATGCTTCTCGGAATCAAATCCGCGGACCGAAGCTAAACGCCTCCGACGCCAAAACTAGGAACCCTAAATCGGTCGATCCGAAACGTGGCTGCGGCGAATTGAGCTCCAGATCCGAATGCAGTGAGAGCACCAAGTGCCGGTGGTGCCGGAGCGAAGCTTTAGATGACATGTGCTTTTCTAAATCTGAAGCTTGGCGATTGCCTTCCCAGGTCTTCTCTTGTGAATTCTGATTTTATCGCTTCCTTTTTTGTCTTTCTTTTTTATTCCTTGTGTTTCATTTCAATGTTTCTGCGAATTGTACTAGCTGTAATCTGGATGTACTGTGTGTAATATGTGTAGAAATGTTTCCAATGTAATTTGAGCTTTTCTGAAATCTGAATTTAGGATTCTTTGATGGTTTCTTGAGATCCTTTGGGCTAGATTGAGACTCTAGAGTTAGCATTGGGCTAGATTATGTTACTGATTGTGAATGATGTCTGTATATCATCACGAGGCTTATTTTTTGGATGTGGTAAATGTTTGTCATAGGCTTGTAAGCATGTTTGAAGTGGAAAGACTCAAACTTTGAGAGAATTCCATTGAATTCTGAATTTGAAATCAGTAAAAATTATATGGGTGATATATATTGATCTGGCATGTTGTGTCTGGTTTAGAGTTCTCTGCCAAGTGATGATTTTCAGTATTAATCACTGTCGTTTATTGTCGACGTAATGTAGTTATGTTAAATGTTTGAAACATAGGAGCCTCTTGTAGTTAGCCATAGTAAAGGGAAGCCTCAGTGATAGAACAAGTAGAATATGAAATAAAATCGAAAGAATCTATCTCCCCTTTTGTTGGAGGTAACTTTGCACCACTTCGATCAATGCTCACTGCAACATAGCAAAACTGAGAAAATTTAGGTGTTTTTTAGTCTTCTTATGATGCCCATCTGTATATCTTGTCTCTGCAACCTAAACAGACCAGTTCCTGGTGGGGCATTTTCATGTGGTCAGGCTTGTGGGTTTCGGATGAATGCAAATAGAGTTATCTTATGAGAAATTAGCATCTCATCATCAGGTTAGGGTTGTTGCTATTGTTCTTAATTCTGTTCCGTTGTGTTTGATCACACGACAAGTGTATGAGGTGATGTAGAACGCTTGAAGCGCAAACTACATGAGATATCGATTTTATCTATATTGCGTATGTATCATGCCGCTTATGATGGCAGAGATGGATATTCTGGTGTTGTGGTTAGATTCAGAAGTCTTCCTATTTCCCAAGGATTGCCTAGTTTGTGTAATTAAGGAGACTAACCCAGTCTGTGTTTCTTTTTACAAGTTAAACATGTGTGGCTGGTTTTCCCCTTTGTAAGTGTGATGGTTACGGATTCTAGTAAAAGGAAACTTGTCTCATATCGGTGGTGTAAGCCCGGGGTTTATAAACCAAATTGGCCATCTCCCTTGATAGACTAATTTTTTAGGACGAGTTCTCCTGTCATTGGATCTTGAATCGAGTGAAAAAATGGAATTAGAATCTAGCAAGTTTACATATTTTGGGTAGGAGAGAATATTTTTAGTAAATATTTCCAGAACCAATAAATCATTTTCTGTCTTCTGAAAAAAAAAGGTGTGGGCTGGCCTATGATGAAGCCCAATGACTTTATCCAGTCATTTCGGTAGGAAACAAAATCATAAGCAGAGAATAAAATTCCCATTCTTCTCATAATGAAAAAAATAAAAATGAATACAAAAAAAGAAAAGTTCATTTTTTTAAAATGATAGTTTGAAAACCGTTTGCACTGGATGTATAAAATACTATTTGCACTTATCTGCATCGAATATAGTATAAAATATTTGCACTACGACAATATTTGCACTGGAGTAGTATTTTCTCAATGTAGATTTGTGTTATATCACAAAAACTAATTCTTTGATGCGTAAACATTGGAAAGAAAGTGTAAAAAAATATAAAAAAGAGGAAACAAAAGGGCGTTATCATAGATTTTTTATTTCCATTATGAATGTTTTTGGATGAGGGGTCCCACTAATTGGTCTCGTCATAATTTAGGATCACTTGATGCTGATATTAATCATATACCAAAATAATTTCTTATACCACTTATATAGTGGTAGTTGAGTGGTGAATACAGGTACACATTTATTTTATGGAATTAGGGGTTCATTGGATGAAGAAGTAGAGATTAAATTCTGTTCACACTCCAATTTATGGAATTACAATGATGATATATACATCGAGTTTAAAAACACAACCGTATATTGTTAGTCAGCAGCACTAAATGACAATGCGAATGTCACTCATCAATGACATAAGTATGATTCAAGAATGCGATAATATGCTCATTTTCTTCCATAAAATTCGGATATTTGAAATATAATTTATGTAGTACAGTAAAATATTACTCCACGATGGTGTTGTATTACTATTTGGGAGTGTGTATTTTATTTGATGTGATGGATTTACAGAAAAATCCAAATTAATTTCGCTGATTAGTTTGATGAACCGGTTAATTTTAAGCTTGTTCGATCATGTAATCTATAGTCCAAACACTACTATTATATGCATTTACGTTAGATTGTGTTGAATATAATGGCGAAAACTATATTTAGTGTTGGAAATTACAGATATAAAGTCGTTAGACCTACAACTCTACAATATATTAACTGAAACTAAACATCCTAAAAAAATGTAAATCTCGAGAAAACACTCAAAAGCGAACAAAAATTGAAACAAATGATCCCGGGTCAAGTCGAGGAGAAACACCCTTCATGCTAACAAATTGACGCACTATCCCTAAAGATAAAATAATTTTCTTTAATTGTTTCGAAGCACCATAACCGCATCAGGAACTGGCGAACTTGACTAAATATCAAGAACAGAGCAAACAAACTTCTAAACAGAACGCAAATTGATGTATGCACAAGAAAAAAAAGGTTGATATATGTGAGATTTCTCACATAATAATGTTAGTAGGGTAGAACTTAGAAGTATATTGGAGGAAAGTCTATTGTGGGATAGTAGTACAGTGGAGGAAAGTCAGATAATAAATCACACTCGTAACCAATTTGCAATAAATGAACCTTACAATATAGTACCAAGGAAAGTCAGAGATAATAAATCATACCAATGTTGCAACAAATTAACTTTACAATACATATACCACATCAATTTATTGTACTGAAAATATAAATTAGTCATATTCAAAATAAGAAGCATTTCATTTTAACCATTACATATAGTATATATTTTTTCAAGAGAATATTTTAGTAGTATTAAAATTTAATTATTAATAAATCCCATTATAATTCATAATAATGATCAATCGCACTTGACCATCGAGAAACTTGTAATTCGTCAAAAAGTGCAAGAATTATGGATGATAAAAATTTAGCCTAACCATGTCTACTAAGCCTAAATTCAACCCCCGCATGCAAAAACCCATCTTAAATATTTGGGTGGATCCAATTTTCAAACAGTTGAATCCCATTTGCATTATTTATATTGGTCTATAATTTGGAAAGTTGCTGTAAATATTCTATTAATCCTACGTTTTCACATTGAATTCTTGCATTATTTTCATGTGTTGGAGTTGACGGTTGCATCAACGGTTTCTTACATTTTAAGATAAGATAGGAAAAAAAAAAATTGAAAGTGGTTAGGATCCCATGATTCATGGAGTTTCAAATGGTTGCTTTTTTGATGGCTGTTTTAACTCTGCAAGTGGCCGGCAATGAGCTCTCGTGATCTCTCTTTTTTCTTCCCACATTTGGGATATTGTCTCCTTCAATTTTTTTTTAAAAATATAAGTATGATATTTCAACATGATTTGCATGATCCAGGGAGAGATATCCTTAATTAACATTTTGAATATAATATTTAGATATTATTGCAATTAATTATGCACATATAGCTTCATGCATTTGGGGTCGTGCAAAATTATGAATAGTTTCTTTTCTTTGGCGGTTGTTTCAAATGATATTTTTGTGTATAATTAACGGGCTTTGTTATTGGCTCAAACTTCATATAGTAGTATATAATTTCAAAGAGCATATATAATTTTAGTATATTATGTTATAAACTTATTTTAATATTTAAATTAGTAATTCTTTTCACGATAGTGTATTAATTAGTGATCATAATTAAATAATAATCTAAATAAGTAATTTTCTCAAAAATGGTAAAACAATATTATTCAGAATTATGTACTAATACATACGTTAAATTTATTTTTTCATATGAATTGGATTTTGGGGGGTTCACATTATACTTTTCAAATCATGGCCCCATGCTTTTTAAATCTTTAATAAAGGTTGGAACTTTGTTTCCTCTTTATCTGGATTTGATAAATGTCATTTATTCAACTACTTTGAGTATATTCGAGTAAACGTACACGGAAATGTCTCCATATACGTAATCATTTTATATAAACAAGATAAAAATACGACACTTCATTATAATCAGATTTATGAAAATGAAAGTCGAATTAATAATTAATCATATTGACTGAAAAAATCCGCAACGCATGATTTAATCTAAAATGACGAGAGGGACATCATATACTACATCCTACTATCACAAATCGATATTTATAGATATGCAAGTAAATGTTTACTACTAACTTTTTACGAATTCTGAATATATATATTTATATGTATGCGTGTCTCATTTTTCCATGTTATTATTTTCAACAATGCATTTATTTTTTTCTTTTTCCTACATAATAACTAACTGGCTACTTCAAAATTTTTGTTTGAAATAACAAGTCGTCACCATAAAATCAATGGGCCACATTCTGGTTAGAGTTCATTACTATGGTTCTATTTTTATACTACTGTGTAAAGTACCGTTGGTAATTTTTGAATTTATCAAGTTTAAATGGTTTGCCGCCTAAAGTGAACGGTTTGCGCTCTTGCAATCTTGTCTCCCCTAAACCCGTTGATCACTACAACGAGTCCATCTTATAAGGACACAAATTTGGTGATGCAATTACTTGTATTGGAAATTTTTGAAAATTAATCAAAATTTAAGTGCAGAAAAACACATTGTTACGGCCTGATGACACATTTATCAACACAAATTAGAAACACGAAATAATATCATTATTTAAAAATACCATTTATACAATTATACCAATCGATTATACTTACTAAAATAGAAAACAAAATATTATTCAAATCAGAGTATCCAATGTGATTAGACATGCAATAAGAACAAGTCCAATGAAGTGGTCAATGATGACTTATAGTTATATGCATGAAATAAAGAATAGAAGACCTCAACCTCAAATAATAATAACAACACAGTGGAGTAGTATTTATGATAATGCATTGTTATAATATACAAGCTGTATTTATACAATAAATAACCTTATGAGATTGCGTATATCAAAGATTACTCAGTCAAATTAAGGTTTTCTATGATCAGAAGCATGGTAATTTAATGGTTTGGTTGCCAAATGCATCAAAATTGTTCTGTTATGCACATTTTCCTCACCTAAGTTGCCGCTCTTGAGAAAAAATAATTTGAATGAAAATGGTCACAATTTTCTACTTAGGAAATAAGATAGTAGTAATAACAGCAAAGGTTTTGGTGGTTTAATTGGTTATGAAGCTATAGCAGTTGTTTACCAACCAGTTTGCAGTACATTGCCGGTTTTAATTTTTTAAAGTTATTATTAAAATTTTTAAAAGTTAATTAACCAAAGACTTCTGCAGTTTTGTTGTGCTTCGTGCTCGTCTTTTCTAAGGAAGCACTTGTAATACTGTGCTGTCTCTTAGCATATGATTCGTCTATATATAAAGAAACATCAAGTATGTAACTTTCTACTTTGTTTTTATTAGTATTATTGTTTTATTTGAGTTAGAAGATATATATGAGTAAGTTTCGTCGACATGCAATAGTTTGTCGTCTATCTCATACTATAATAATAACCCCAATGATAATTGCAATTACTGTCGTACGTACATATTTCACTAATTTATTCCACAAACTTCTTTTACATTTTAAAAAATCTTTGAGAACTAAAGTGTGATATTTACTCATAGGCTAGTACTATATAACTCAAGGATAACTGCAAAGATAGTGGTGAGCATATATATACTCACGTTCGTCCACCAAAAATAGTTCAATTAGTAGACGCCATGCGTTTTAATGTGAAATTGAAAAAATATGAAAGAGAAAATATAAAGTGTAAAATTGCAAATAGAAAGAGAAAATATGAATAAAATAGGAGAGATAAAAAAAAAAGTAAATAGGAGTAATAAATTGAAGTAACTTTCTAGTGTTTTAGTATGAGACTAATTTTGATGGAAAAAAAATGAAAATATGACACTATTTTTTATGGATAAAAAGAGATTTATATAGTATCATTAATTTTTTCTCTGTATACTTTCATTTACATTTTTGAAAATATGTGACGAGTTGAAAATGGTCATATTTTTAGTAGATAGTGGAGTAATTTACAAGATTAGGACTTTGGAGAAAAAATAAAATGCATCCATTTATATGCTGCATTAATTCCAGTGGCTTACTAATAATACTATGGTAAAAATTTAAATCCCGGTATCAATAAATGCAGCACACTTTTCAAGCTATATTAAAAAAAATAAATTAATCTCCGAATAAATTAGAGATATACTAATACAATAATGGGAAATGCTATGCAGCCACATTATGGCTGGCCATAAAATGACATTTTAGTAAATTTAGATAGTATGACTATTAATGTTTCAAATAAGTCATTTAATGCTCAAATAATTTTACACTATTACCCTTTTACTTAATTCTAGTTGTTTTTTATTTCATTTCTCTAATCCAAATTTTACACTTTTATACGTATTTCTTTTATTAGATTCATTCATTTTTTTAATTTTATGTTTTCAATAATTTATTTTTACACTATTTTTAAATTTAAGATTAAAATTTTGTCCTTTTAAAAATGTTTTCCTATTATACCAAGTTGGAATCAATAAAATTTTGTACTCGTTATGAAATAAATTTATTTGGAACTAATTTGATACATGCTCTGTAGTTTGGTGATCATTTATAATATTAACCCATGATTATTAATATAAATAAGTATATTGATCAAAGCTCAATTTTACTTATTTGTAAATATACAAACATTTAGAGTATTTTAAGTAAATATGAAAAATAAAAGTATTACCACGATGCGTTGGTATTATAAATATAAGAAATAATTAAATTAATTATCATGTAACCTTAATAAATATTAATTTTTATTTATATAAATTTCATGCAACATGAGTTAACTAATGATCCAATTAAATAAATTCTAGTCTCTTCATATTTATATTTCATAACTAAGGGTACAATTGTACAAATAAAATTGATACTTTTTAGAAGTATTGATTTTAATGAAATGGCATTAAATACACTATCTTTTATTATTTTTTTATTTTTATGGCTGACCATAATGTGACCATTTAGCACTACTCTACAATAATATCCATTGAGTTGACTCAGCACCCTCAAACTCAATCACCCATGCTTGCATAAATATAGCTACCTTCTTCCCACAAAATCTTGCAAACTCAATCTTTCTCCACCACCATCATCTCTACCTGTTATGGCTGAGACATCAAATGGAAACGGAGTTGTTGTGCACATAAAAGAAGACGACTTCAACCGCAACTCCGGATGCTGCTCTCTCACCGTCCCCTTCATACAAAAGGTATATTTGATTTGATTAATTAGTTTGGTTGTGAATTGAATTGAATTGAATTTATTAAATAAATTGGTTGGCAGATAATAGCGGAGACGCTGGGGACATTCTTCTTGATATTTGCCGGCTGCGGTGCCGTCGCGGTGAACGCCGATAAAGATAAAGTCATCACTCTTCCCGGAATAGCTATAGTATGGGGCCTGGTGGTGATGGTCATGGTCTACTCCGTCGGCCACATCTCCGGCGCCCACTTCAACCCCGCCGTCACCCTTGCTTTCGCCACCTGTAAAAGATTCCCTTGGAAGCAGGTACCTCTCTCTCTTGGATCATGATTCGAGTTTCAAAAAATGTAATGAAAAATGGATGATAATTTTATATTTTATAATAATAAAAAACAAAATGAAAACATTAATTACGAACAGATAAAAATGATAAAGTGGGACACTAATGGTAAGTATTTGATTTGAATTTAATTTCAAATCAACAGCATTTTATGTTGACTCTTAGCGTATGCATACAATTGTGATTGGTTTTCGTCGAATTGAATGTCTCGGTGTTCTCATCAATAATTTTCACCATTTCACACTATATATATAATACACGTTGATTTGCGTTCGTTTCGATAAGATAAAACCATATCTATCAATATTTACTAATTCGGTGCGGATAAATCGAGTATATTTATGGGTTTATTTCTCAATGTCAAACCAAATATCACCAAATAATTAAATTACTCCTCATTAGTTTCTTATATAGTGTTTCACTTGAAACGTTAATTTGGTCCATTAATGAAATTTTTATTTTTAAACACATGATGACATACGATTTAAAAACGTGTTTAATTTTGGTGTCTCAATTAAAATTAGAAGAACACAAACGAAAGCATCTCAAAATATACAAAAATTACTCCTACTGAGTTATAGTGGACAATTGCATCGTCAACTTAAGTACTATATTTTTCATGCCACCCTCAATTTTGGTCATTTTTCAAAATATTTCAACACAAGCAATTACATTTTTTATTTTGTGTTTAAGTTTGTTGTGGTGTTTATTTTTCGTAGTTGATAAAACAAATAGTAGTACTATTAACTAATTTATACTACCAATTACTATAATTTTTCCAATTCCACGTATTTAGTGAGAGATAAGAATTAGGTAAAATTGGTTAAATAGAAGTTATCACGTGCTTTGGGATAATCCAAAACTTCAATTCTTTAAAGTAAAAAAGGTCTTCTTTATGTATATAGGTTTAATCGATAATAAATGTGATTTAAAACATTTAATGTTGTCTAGTTTAGGCAGCTAGGACAGGTTGTGAATTGAAAGTCTCACAGTAAATATACCCCACAAAGACTCAACATTTATTATGTTTAATTTTATATTTGTGTTAATTCTATTTCACAATAATTTTCGCAATTTTGATCTATGTTTTGTTATTGCTTTTCATTTTAATATATTGCCTACCACAAGTCACATAAATGCTGTACATGAAAACTACATATTGAAATAAAATGTTCATAAATATTATTGTAGGTACCTGCATATATAGTCGCTCAAGTAGTTGGATCAACCCTAGCCGCCGGAACCCTACGGTTATTATTCAGTGGGCCACACGATCACTTCACCGGAACCCTACCCACTGGCACGGACGTGCAGTCGTTGGTTGTAGAATTTATTATCACATTCTACCTCATGTTCGTCATCTCTGGCGTCGCCACGGACAATAGAGCTGTAATTATTCTCACTCTAATTATTGGCCCATAAAATAGTTAACATAATTAATTGGAAAAGACAACGTAAAGTTGGCTCAATTAGGTTGGAATATTAAGATGATTGTTCCACCTACATAATATTGACATTAACTGTAATTAAGGCTAATTAACGATTTGGACCATTATCGTTAATAAAATGGAGGTTTTGGCATATATTCTTATTTTTTAATAATTTGATTAATGGTGAAAGCGAATTAAACATAATTAATTTATATTTGAGATTAAATTTACTGGTGCAGATTGGAGAACTTGCTGGCTTGGCTGTTGGAGCAGTTATATTGCTAAATGTGATGTTTGCTGGGTATGTAAATTCTTCATTAATGCATGCATCTCTTTTAACTTCAAATATTGTCAAAAAATGATGTATATATCTCTATAGGGGTGTATATATTTATTAAATATGCACTTTTGACTATATATATAATATCCTTATCATAATAAGAAACTTGGAAATTGAAAAATAAATACATTTTCTACATAAATAAAGCATTTTCTACATGGAATATATGTATTTTTTTATCTGTTAAACTCTAATAAGTAATTATTTTTTCTCGATCCCAATAATATGACAAAGTCTTACTTTAAATTAAACTCTCATATGTGTATTTATGGAACTGGCACGACACATTACTTAAAGTCAATAAAGGATCATATCTGAACACATGGTCTGAGATATGGTAATAATTGAGACATACAGATTGCAAAATCATGACCTATTAGTTGGAGAGGAAACGTCTTAATCTTAGACTAACTAAGTTGGATTTTATTTACATAATTTGTGATCTCTCATGTGTTATAATGATGTTTTAAATTTCATAAATTTTTGCATCGTTGAATTGAATAATAGTGAATGGGCTTTGCAGGCCGATATCGGGAGCATCAATGAATCCGGCAAGGAGTCTCGGACCGGCTATAGTGTCGAACAATTTCAGAGGCATATGGATCTATATGGTTGGCCCAACAGCTGGTGCCATTGCTGGAGCCTGGGTCTACAATATCGTCAGATTTACTAACCTACCTCTTCGTGAAATTACCAAAAGTGGGTCGTTTTTGAAGAGTTCAGCCCGCAATAATTCAAGCTAGGCCCAATCTTCGGCCCACTTTTTCTTGTAATGCTACTACTGCAGTGCAAAAAAACAGGGTTTGATTGCTATAATAGTAGGAAACTAGTGATCACATAACCATATATTTTGATGCTCAAAGGGTAATATTTTTAGGCGGATCTATCTCATCGTTGATGTAATGAAGAATTAAAAGTCTTTGGAATTATGTAACAGACTCAATTATGATTATATCCGTATTATAACAATTAACAAAATAAGCTCAATTAATTGAAAAAATCTGGACCATAAGATCTTTGAGATAAATGGATGAGATTATGTATATTTGACTCGATCCAAGTGAGAGGTTCAAATTAGATCTCCGGTTACGGTGAGAACGTGAAAATCGTTTTAGTCATTGGATTACGATGATCTATGGTGAATGCATCTACTTAGTGCATGCTTGGTAGGCATGTTAAATTAGCACAAGATAATTAATTAAGATGAGCTTTAGGATAAAGATATATTATCTCACTCTTTTGGGTCTGTTAAATAATCCACCTTTTTGAACTAATTTGCTCCGGGCCTCAGCGAGCCAAGATGGGCTTTGATGGCCTAACATGGATCTTATTTTATCTACCCAAATAACTCATATATATCTTGATCTTATCAACCCAATACAATAACTTTATATGCTTATGTGATAAATTTATAAATTTAATTAATGCTTTGTGATACAACATAGTCACAAAGTTCTAAAAGGAACAGTTGACACAACAGTGGTGGTTCATTCCACGTTACAATGAATATTAATTTCTTGCTAATTAATAATCGAAATTATTAGCTGACTTTTATAGATATATATACATGTGCACAATGATGAAAATCGTTCATAACGAATTCTTTAAAAAAAAAGCACAAAGATGAAATATGTACTATTTATCAATTATTCAAGGTTCAACTTTATTTCACAACTTGAGTATTTTAATTTGTCAATAAGATACAAGTCAAAGAGTTAATTTTTTGTATATATGTCATTTGAGAGAGAGTCGCATAGATGGATTCGTTAACTTTTATAAATTAATGGAGCTTTCTTTAATTTAAGGTCACACACAACAGGAGAAGAATTAATAAGAGAGCAATTAAAATACATGATCACTTATGCAACCAAATTATTTGTTCTTTTAAATTCCATTAGCACTCGTGCAATCAACCGTTACTAAACTAGCAAATAATTATGGCTGAGATATCACCGGCGGCAAATGGACATCATAGATTCGAGTCACAATTGTGATGATCAGTCAAGATTTTGCTCCCTCACTGTCTCATTTATACAAAAGGTACATCTATTCTATTAAATAAATGATTGAATGATACGATGTGAAATTAATTAATTAATTAAGCAAGGCTTTGCAGTTGATAGCGGAGATGTTGGGTACATACTTCACGATATTAGTTGGTTGTGGCGGTGAACCCGGAATAGCCATGGTGTGGTCGTCATGGTCATGATTTACTCGGTTGGCCACATCTCCGGCTGCCGTCTCCATTGCCTTCGCCTCCTGCAATAGGTTTCCTTGGAGACAGGTAAAAAAACATAGATTTATTGATGGATATCTGTTTGTTGTTGATTGACTACAATTTACAAATTAGCTACGACATGTCACAACCAATCAATCAAATCAAATTAGCCACTTAGGTTATGCATAAATAGTAGTAACTACTCCCGAAGAGTATACACTATTACCTTTCTCGTTCGTCCCCAAAGAGTATGAACATTCCAATTTTGAAAACTATTTTTATTGAATGAAGTGAGACTCATTCCCTACTAATAATACTTAAAAAACATTCTTTATCTATCTCTTTCTTACTTTAACAATAATGCATTAAAACCCGTGCCGAACCCAAAGTTCATACTCTTTGGGAACGGAGGGAGTATGAAATTTAGTTAACTTTTAGTATGTCACCCAATTTTAAAAATTGATTGGAAAAGTATGCAGTTTAATAACCTTATTACCAATTTTCCCATGAATAAATATTTAGATAGTATATGTGTAATATATTATTGATGTTAAATATATACATGTCTTAAATTCATGATGTGACTGAATAGGTGTTAAATATGTTGTCAAACTAATATAGACTAGATATAAATTTGGTTTTCTCATTATAGACGACTTCATCCAAATCAAAGTCTAAAGTACAATCACGAAAAAATGTTAAATTTTCTTGATTTTTGTGACGATTTGACATAATATTTGTAGGTACCTGCTGGGTATGTAGCAGCTCCAGTAGTTGGATCCAGGGCGGCATGATTACTTCGTCGGAACCCTTCCTGCCGGCACTGACCTACAGTCTTTGGTTTTAGAATTTATCATCACATTCTACCTCATGTTCGTCATTTCCGGCGTCGCAACTGGACAATAGAGCGCTAATTATTTTAATCTATTTCTAATTGAATAATATTGCTCAATCACTAAATTAGTTGAAAAAGAACAGAATAGAGTCAGTCGGCTTACTTTTCTTGGAATTAATTAAACTATGATCATTTGTTCATTATGCAAATACACGTCATAATTTGATTAATTTTATGCATTTAGAGAGTGACATAAGTTATTCAGTTGACTTTTTTTAAAGTTCAAAAGTTATATGGTTGGCTTTTATTGATGCAGATTGGAGAGCTTGCTGGGATGATGGCCATTTCAGTAAATGTCTTGTTTGCTGGGTACGTTTGAATTCCATTCAATCTATTGATTAGACGAGAAACATTTTTATTAGTTATTTGGGCTTGGTTGCAGGCCCATTTCAGGAGCTTCATTAGGGCCAGCTATAGTATCAAACAACTACAAATCTATCTATTGGGCCCAACCGCTGGAGCGATTGCTGGTGCATGGGCCTATAATCTCATTAGATTTACTAATAAACCTAAAAGTGGCTCTTTTTTTAGGAGGAGTTCGGCCCGTATTCGTGCCAGCTAAGCCCTTCGTTCCACACTTTTTTTTTAAGCTTATTTTTATCTCTCACTCTTTGTCTAGTTCCCTCCAATCTAGCTCCCTCTATTTTTTTTGTCGTGGGTGTATTAGGCAATAGGTTGTGAATAATGTGATATGAAATGCATGTATATTGGAAAGTGAGCTTTGAATTAAAAATGAGATTATAGAATACTAGAAGCTATGTGATCTTTCCCATGCTATATGGATTATGTTATTTATAGATGTTTGAATCCATTTAAGAATATACTGAATCCCCGTATATTTAAAATTGGAACATTTTATACATGTCATAAATCATATGGTTGTTATCGGATCAATTTGATTGACAATCCAACCTAAGCGGACGTCCGCCCATTAGGCAGCAGGGAGACGGACGCGGACGTGCGTTGCGGACACCGGAGTTCCGCGGCATTCCGGGGACGTCCATCGGGACGCCTGCCATTGCGGTGCCACGACAGACGTCCCGATTTTTATTTTTTTTATAAAAAAACTCTATATATACGGCTCGTTGAACTACATTTCATTCGCACCACTTGTTTTAACGAGTTTCTCTCTCTCTCTCTATTTTCATTTCTTTTGAAGATAAATGGAGCACCACGATAGTGATTCCCCCGCCACGAGCTAGTCACAAACGCCGACTTTTCCCATTAGAGTTGGGGGAAATATCGGCGGAAGTGCACCGATGTCCGGGATGATGTCCGGAATGGCGCCGGTGATTCCCCAACCCCAAATGGCGGGAATGATGCACGGGTACTACAATATGTACACCCCTTGGTGTGGGATGATGCCCCAAATGCCCGGGATAATGATGCCCGGGATGATGCAGGGCATGCCTGCCGCTGCGGGGGGAGCAGGCAGGGGGTCCCCCAATCACCTGGGGACAATGTCTATCTCCCCTACATGGATTTATTGTCTAGTGATTCCCCCCAGAGTACTCCTCTGGAGAATCAGTTCACCGGGATTGAGACTTTCTCTTTTGAGGAGTTGGGATTATCTCCGGTCAGGGAGTCTCCCACTAAGATGCCACCGGCGGCAGGGAGGACGCGGAAGCAGGGGAGAGGGAAGGGCAAGGGCAAGGGCACTACCTCGTCCTCGTGTGCGGGGAACGAGGGTGGGGTGGGGGCCGAGGAGGAGGGAGAGGAAGCCGGCGGGAGAAAGAGGACAATCTGGAGCATAGGGGAGTGTGTCGCACTGGCAAAGGCTTGGATCAGTGTAGTCGAGGATCCCTACGTCGGGGCTAACCAGCATATCGACATAATGTGGTGGCGCATTAGCCAAATCTACCTCCAATTCAAACCGCTAGGTGGGAAGCCTCACGATGGAGAGCAATGTCGGAAACAGTGGGAGCGGCTGAGGAGGCAACTCAGCCGATTTATCGGCACCTACCAAAACAACCTCCGCACGTCAACCGGCGGTATGTCCGCCGATGATGTGAAGCGCCAGCGGGTCCCCGAGGTTCAATCGGCAGCTTTTTCCCAGATCGATCCCGAGCTCCCCTCACTCGTCCGCATACAACAGCATGAGACCCTGATACACACCATGGAGAAGTGGTATGTAGCGACTGACCCCTTATACAAGTTAATGTTGAAGGATGCCATCGACAATATGCGGCGCGATTTGGGGATGCCATCCCTGCCCGTGAGTGACGCCGGGACCGACCACGGGCACGACGGGACTGGCGACGGGGACGACGAGGAGTGAGACGGGGGCCGCATTTGTCGAAGCTTGAGGTTATTTTTTTTAACTATGTATTTTTTTTAATAATTATGTATGTTTTTTGTTTTAAATAAAATGGTTGCATTTTCTCCGTATTCGTGTCGAAATTTTAATTCCGTAAATTGTTTGATTCCGTAAATTGTTTAATTTGGTGAATTTATGAATTTTTATTATTGTGGATGTCCGCCATTGTGCAATGGGATGTCCTTATGACGTGGCAGTGCAGTGGGATGTCCTTGTGATGTGACAGGAGGTGTTTTTGGGAAGTCCGTCGAGATGTCTGTCGGGGCATCCGTCCCACTGTGGATGCTCTAATAAAGCCTAACTTGACCTGTTAAAATAACTCTCAACCTTAATATGATCTCAACATGCTATTTTAAATCCTAACCCAACGTGTACATTACACAATATAATATGGTTGACATGACACGATAACAATTCGAATTAAAATATGATATTACATGATAAAACATGATTTTTTAACCTGATTTACACGATGAACTAATTAATGTAATGTATATATATTTTTAAAAGAATAACAGTTTAAATTAATAATATTTTTTTAATAGATCACCTGAATTCAATTTAAAATTATCGGATTCGGATCGGTCAACTCAATAAGTACACGAACTCAAATACATTAATTTCGCACATGTTCAAAATTTTCGTATTGTTTGAAAATTATCAGCCATATATCATAAAAGAATGACATGCTCTTCATTCAACGTGAGCCAATTTTCTTGACTTCATATATGTATAACTTTGATGGCACGTATCAGAAACATTATAATAAAAAACATAGTAACATACTGACTTGTATGAATTCTCCACGACATGAATTTTATATACATGGAATTGGATTTTACTATTAATAGTAGGTGACTGTCGAATTGTCAACGCTGAAATATTTTTTTTCCTTTTGTTAGAACATCTTAAATAGGGAGAGGGAAAGTCTTTATAACTATCGTAATTGTCTTTTTTTCATAAAAAATTATTTAGAAAAAAATATTTGAAAATATATTATAATTTTCTTATTTTAAAGAGATATCTTTACTTCTTCATCGATAGAAATGTAAAATCTTATAACTATCGCCGAAAAATCATTTTTAAGGAAACTATATTGGAAAAGGTATCGTACTTTAATATTTTAGAATATATTTTAAGCTATTATTTTTATTTTAGAAAATAACCTTTTTCTTTGGAGTTTGTTACTGTTTAAAAAAGTGCATATTTTTTTCTTTTGAAAAGATAAATAAATAATATAGTATATCTTTTTTATATACCTTCTATGTTTAACTATTCAAGATGATGTTAGTAATTATAGTATCCAAAGTTATCATATTTAAAGTATAGATACACATACACATGAACACGATTGATTAGGTTCCCTTAAATTTAGTCAAAATCAAGCTGAACACGTGAATTGCTTCGACAAGTAGTAGTACCGTACAATCATTCAAAGCGTCTCATGATCATTCAATTATATCCAATCATCATTTAAAAAATGTGCATTGAAAGAAAAAAAATTCCAAATTTCAGCCGCCAGACTGCCCGCTCCTGTGCATAAACGAATTAGAAGAGTATTTGTTTGATCTGAACATTCAATATTCTTGTAATTTCAGTGATGATTAGGACAAACAATCTGAATAGAAATTCACCTTATTTGGCTAAGGCAAGATCACCAGAAAGTACTTGAAAATTCAAAGTTAGCATCTTGCGCTTGAATATTATAATAAAAAATCATTCTTCACAATCATAAAATATAATAACTGTCACGACAAAAAAAAGATCGACAGCCCAAATACTAAATAGTTACAACGAAATCCCAAATCCAGCAACAAGTGGTTTAATTATATTCAAGAAAAAGTCTGGATTTTTGTTACCGCAACTTCAGTCCTGTTGTTTTCTTGTGCTGACTCTGCGCATTCGCTTTCCCATTCCTACTCAGATACGAAAGAAATATCAAATATCAAATATTTGTATGTAATTGCATCGCATTTGAACTGTAAACTAGAATTTTTAGTGTTTGTTGTAGTAAAGTTGCAGTCTTGATGCTTGAGAACGATGTTTGTGGGAAGAAGTTTGTGGGCTGTTGTGGTTTTCTGTTACTGGTTTTCGAGGTTGTCGGGGTCACAGAGGGTGCCTCAGGTTGAAGGTTAGTAACCGCTTTTCTCCTTCAATTTTGGATTAGTGTTTGATTAAAGTGGAGGATTAACTAAGCAGCAGTGATTGATAGTTACTATTGTTTATGATTCTTTTCTTTTCTTTTCATACTTAGGAACTCATAGATATTGGATTCCTGGCTTGAAAATCCAGAATGAATTGAGATGTTTAGTGTAAATTTAAATACACACACAAACTGATAAGAAACTGCAGTAATTGGCTATTGTTTGCTGAAGGGATTATATTTGGATTGAAATGAATTTGTCAAGGAACATACTTACTAATATGAAGATGATGATTTGGATTTGTTGCTTCCTCCTTTATTCATTTGGAGATGTTGTTCTGTTTCTGTGCTTAGTTGATGTCTTCAAAGAGATAGCCAATGAGTTGGGTGCAGTGCATTGGTCGTTTAATGCCGATTTATGTGAAATGGAGATGGGTGGGATCACACAAACTCCCCCACCAAACTCTGATGGTTATGTCGAATGCAATTGCAATTTCAACAACAACACCATCTGCCATGTTACTACGCTGTATGGTTCTCGTTTCTTGATCACTTTATTGTAACTCTCCCAGCATCGGATCATAATGACTTTTCGTGTTTTCAACTTAATGCAGTGTGATTAAGAGTTACAATCTTCCTGGAGTTCTTCCGTTGTCAATTGTAAAGCTTCAACACCTCGAGCATGTGTAAGAACAGACTTCAACACCAGCTTTTACCTCAAATGGTAGTGACTTAGTTTTGATATACACATTCCCTTCTGTTTTTGTTTTTTGATTTTCAGTGATTTTGCCTACAATCTTCTAACTGGTACAATCCCGGAAGAGTGGTCTTCGTTGCAACTTGATTTTATGTAAGTTGTGGTATATTGCACTTGTCATTTTGCTACATTACATCGGTGTTTCTCTGATTACTGAGAATGCTACCTGAACTTCCCGTGCAGCTCTGTGCTTGTAAACCGTTTATCTGGACAAATACCAAAGTATCTAGCAAACTTTGCTAGCCTTACATACCTGTACGTAAGCAGTTAATGTTCTCTAGTGACATTGATTTTTCACCAAGTTTCGGAAAACGTAACATTTAAGGCCTTTTCTTATTCTTCACTATCGTGCTCATCAGGAACCTCGAGGCAAACCAGTTCTCCGGGGCTATTCCTCCTGACATTGGAAGAATGACAAATTTAACGAGCCTGTAAGATCTCGTGTTTCAAATGAGGAATGCTCAAAACCAAAACTAATATCGATTTACTGCATTTATGAATTACAGGTTGTTGTCGTCCAACCCACTGACAGGGGAGCTACCGAATTCGCTTGCAAATTTAACAAAACTAAAAGATTTGTAAGTTCTTCAATTTATCTGTTTCTTTTATGCTCTAGTGTTTTCAACAGTTTCTTTTTGCATCGCAGTAGGATAAACGACAACAACCTAAGTGGACCAATACCCGACTTCATTAAGAACTGGAAGCAACTTACAAATCTGTAAGATCTCTATGTACCCTTACAGTAGAGACTAGAGAGTAGTACAGATAACTCCTCGTATACTTCTATTAACATCCGTTTTATCGATGAAGAGAAATGATTGCTAGCGGACTAGGGGGGCCCATTCCTTTGAACATATCTCTTCTTGATACGTTAGAAACTCTGTGAGCACACGACATTCCCTTCCTCGATATTTCTATATAGTTAACTTTAATAAGTATTTTGACGGAACTTCAATGCACAGGAGGATTAGCGACCTAAAAGGGCCGTCTCAGGGATTTCCTTTGCTGAGGAGCACTACAGGCCTAACATCGCTGTATGCGAGTAACTCTAAATTTGAAATGCTTCCTGGTTAATTTCTCACTCTCTGTAACAGAATAAGATGATGCATTGTTGGAAACAGGATACTGAGAAACTGCAAAATCACTGGCGAAATTCCTGCGTATGTATGGAAGCTTAGACTTCTGGAGATGTTGTGAGTAACCGAACTACTTCAATGAATACCGGTTTCTTTTATCGCTCGATGTGGATTTTATGTTTGAGAAGAATGAATATGTGAAAGTACTAACTAACATAAGTGACTTTTGCTTATTTTCTAAAAGTTCATTAGTTTTTAGTTTCTTGTCTATGTTATCGACAGGGACGTCAGTTTCAACATGTTAGAGGGCATGATTCCTAGTCACATCGCAAGAAAACTGAAAGTAGTGTATGTTTTCACTTAATTCAGCTCATCTTCTCTTACTACATTTATCCTGCACCACTTATCGCTTAATGAAATTTCTCGAACTTATTTCCCTCGAGTGGCTCTTTCTGGTTGCAGTCTTCGATCTGAAAGAACCATAACCCTTATAAGGTGAGTGTTTTCTTTCCTGTTATCAGGTTTGCGACCGGCAACAGGCTGAGTGGAAAGATACCTGACACACTATTGAAAGACGGAGGCAATATGTACGTTTTTCGTTTGTAACACTTTATACTCCCTTCTTTATGACTTCACTGCCACAGAATATGCTATAACTTGTGTTTACAAAGTTTGTAACATTGATATGCAGCGATCTGTCCTACAACAATTTTACTTTGCAAGGCCCCGAGGAACCTGCTTGTCGACTAGACATGTAAGAAAAACCATTGAGTTTCCCTTATTATATGAATACGTTGATGTTAGCATTTCATTTTCTATGTTTCTCTGAAACAGGAATCGAAACGTAAACTTATTCAAAGGCTCATCTCAACCGGATACAATGTAAGATGCACTTTCTTCTATCCTCTCTTAGTAATTTATAGTCTACCAACAGAAAAAAAAAGTGAAGTTGCTAATCATGCTCACTCTTAAAGGAAACGAACTCTTCCGTGCATAGAAGATGTCGTCTGCCCCAGATGTAAGTAATCCATTCCTTTCTATGTTTATTAACCCAAGATGTAGCCCGCCTCTAGAGTTGGCTTATTTCTGCTCAAATTTGAATATTTGAGTACATCCAATTTGGTAGAAGTTTTTAATAGTTCCGTTTTTGTTTTTCTGAAGTTTCACAGCTTCTCCGTTCTCTCAGTATTCTACGCAGAATATGTACCTAGAATGTTAACTTCGCCTCTTGCAGATAAATGTTCGTTGCAAGTTAACTGTGGTGGGTATGACTTGCACGTCAAAGAAACCGATAGAAAAGTTATATACGAAGGAGATGGTGGAGTTGATTCTGACAGATATCTAAGCGCCAACTACTGGGGCTTTGTTAGCACCGGTGACTTCTTAGACGAACCTTCTTACCAGAGATCACGTGCAGTCAACATTCCCACGCCAAATATCCCAGTATTGTACAGTAGTGCCCGCCTCAGCCCTCTTTCACTTACGTATTTCCATTATTGCTTGGAGAATGGGGTGTATAATATAAGCCTGCACTTTGCTGAGATAATTTTCACAAACGAAAACAGCTCGTATTACAGTCTCGGGGAGCGTATGTTTGATATATACATTCAGGTTGGTTCGACATATTATACAACTTATTGTGTCGCCAACATGCTTTCGTGCTTTTCTGATACTGTTTCTGCATCAGGAGAAATTAGTGCGGGAAAACTTCAACATTGAAGATGAGGCTCGTGGAGCTCAAAAGCCTGTTGTAAGACACTTTAGTGCTAACGTGACTGATCATACGTTGGAGATCCGGTTTTACTGGGCTGGTAAAGGGACTACTCGGATTCCCAACAGAGGGGATTACGGTGCTCTTATCTCAGCCATCTCAGTCGATCCAAGTCAGTACTTCTGTTCATCTTGTTTTGTATTCGAAACATATGCTCTTTGTTCGACAACTTTTTGAATATTTTTTCCGTCTATTTCTTTATGCAGCATTTAAAGTCTGTTCATATGGAAACAAGAAGCATGTAACTGCATATGTAACAGCTGCAGTTTTGACAGTGTTTGTTATTCTCTCAATATTCGGAATCCTTTGGTGGAAAGGTTACTTGACAGGCCGAAAACAAGGTAGAAATGGTAAGTCAATCGATTTCTAGTGCAACTCAAAGTTGAAGGCATATTGAATGGCTTTCTCCTGATAGATCTCGAAGGTCTAGAACTGCAAACGGTCGTGTTGACACTCAAACAGATTCGAGCTGCTACTGACGATTTTGACGCTGCGAATAAAATAGGAGAAGGTGGCTTTGGCTCAGTATATAAGGTGCTTGCTCTGTTCATGGAAGCATTGTTTTTTAGATGTTGCCTTCTTTTTACTGATAGATGTCCCGTTGCAGGGTGAACTGCCCGATGGCACTGTCATTGCTGTGAAGCAACTCTCGTCTAAATCAAGACAAGGGAATCGTGAGTTTTTGAACGAAATTGGCATGATTTCGTGTTTACAGCACCCGAATCTTGTGAAGCTATACGGATGCTGCATTGAAGGCGATCAGTTGCTGGTGGTATACGAGTACATGAAAAACAATAGCCTTGCACACGTCTTGTTCGGTACGTACATAGGCTTATTCCCTAACTTCTATTCGATTAGATGATTTCGTTGACAAAGACTACACATCAGAATCAAACGGGAGAAGCCAAATAATGCTAAACTGGCCAACGAGGTTCAAGATCTGCGTTGGAATTGCAAAAGGGCTAGCTTTTCTCCACGACGAATCAAGGCTGAAAATTGTGCATCGAGACATCAAAGCCACGAACGTGCTGCTGGACAGCGATCTGAATCCTAAGATATCCGATTTTGGACTGGCTCGGCTCAATGAAGATGAGAAGACACACATTAGCACGAAAGTTGCTGGAACAATGTAAGTTTTCCATCTCTCTTCCCTGGCTTGACACGACACTAACAAGCGCTCCCGTCCCTTTTTCAGAGGATACATGGCGCCCGAATATGCACTGTGGGGTTATCTGACCGACAAAGCAGACGTCTACAGCTTCGGAGTCGTGCTTTTGGAGATAGTTAGTGGAAAAAGCAACAACAACTACATGCCTAGTCACAATTTCATCTGCCTTCTTGATTGGGTACTAAACATATTCACATCTCAAGGGATTGTTTCCATCTGCTTAATCTTTCTTCGTGTTGTTCCAGGCAAGCCACTTGAACGAGAGCAAGAACATCGATGACCTCATTGATCCGAGGCTGAATGATGGTGGTGGTGCCAACAGAGAGGAGATAGAGAGAGTGGTGAAGATAGCTCTGCAGTGCACGAATGCAACTCCCTCCGTGAGGCCAACGATGTCAGAGGCCGTTGAGATGCTCGAGGGGAAAATGGACATTCCTGATGTAACGCCCGAGGGGAGCACGTACACTAACGACGTGAGGTTCAAAGCCATGAAGGACTTTAAGCAGGAGATGCTGAGCGCGAGCAGTGCTACGAGGGGCGAGTCACAGATTTCGACGAGGATACGAACCTACTCTTCATCCACCTCTGGTTTTAATGAAATCAGTGAAGATAGTATACCTTATTGATGAATGATTTCTATTTTCTTGCTGTGTTATTTTTTAGATGTAATGTAAGTTTGTAGTAATTAGTGTATTTTTTTGGCGGGAGAGGTTATTTATTTGTACAGTTTGTACAAATTATTGCACTTATATTCCTGCACAGTCTTCAATTTTGTTGGATTTAAGTTTACTACTAGTAGTATAAAATAAAATGAATGATTTAGATCATTTGCTCAGTCATTTTATTATTCTAATCAAACATTTTCTAAATATCATGTCAAACAATTGATTCAAAGTTATAAATCCATGAATGGAAAATTCAGAACAATAATTTATTTTTGAAATAAAACATGCTTTTTTGTTTATTCCAGTTATTACTGATTAAATCAAACATTATACAGTTTGGAACATCAATCGTGACTAAAATGGAAGGGAACTTTGTATTATATTTCATTTTTCAAAATTTAAAAATAAGAAAAGAAAAAAGTGAACTTTGTTTGAATGTAACAATCCCCTTTTCACTCACTATAATAAAAACAAACAAGTACACTTAAAATCGCGAGAAATTTTGGAATATGAGTTTAAATTCGCTAACCTTTCGAGATAAGGGATTCAATTCACTTACCTTTCGAAATATGGGTCCGATACATGCGAATTTTTCGGAATAAGGGTTTTACACCTTTTTATATTTATTCTCTTCATTTTTCTTATTATTTCTCTTCCAATAATTATAGATTTACTAAACTATCATTTAACCCATCTCTCAAAATTTTCATTTTACCTCCCTCCAAGCTATTTGCGCACTCCGCCTCCGCCTCCGCCTCCACCCTCCACTTCACCGCCACCTCAAGAACATACATGTTGCAACTCTGAAGCACTACACCACAAAATTAATAAAGTGGGGGACAACTTGTTGATGAAGATCTTGAGTAATTAAGATTCCTAGACGCTCCCTCAATCTCAGTTATTACTATAATTTCCAAATACAAGAAAATAATTAAATGAATGAAAGTAGGGATGTCAATGTAACCCGAACCCGCGGGCTGACCCGAATAACCCGATAAAAATACAGGGTTAGGGTTGTAATTTCGCAGCCCGAATTTAAAATCGGGCCATTCGGGCTGACCCGTTCTGGTTGTCGGGTTAGGCGGGCTGACCTGTTCGGGTTACGGGTCGGCCCGTCGGGTTGAAGGCTTCTACACAGCGAGCAGTTTTTGTAACGGTCATAACTTTCTCTACAAAGCTTCGATTGAGGCGTGCAATATATCCACGCGAAGCTCTTTCGAAGACGAAGAGAACGATATGTATTAGAGGTTTATCAGACTTCAAAATCGCGAGAAACATTGACTCAAACAAGGCTGCTGCACATCCACATATTTTGTGTACATTTTCTAATCAATTTTCTATCATTTCTCAACAAACATGTAAATATACCAAAATATAGAAATATAATCAAAATCATCCAAGATAACCCTCTAAAACCATGCAAAATCCAAATACGTCAACCGACTATATAAGATCACGAAAAAAATCACCATGTGGTTCATGGATTCATAAATACTCGTATATAAAAGCTTTCTTTTAGTATATTTCCAATATAATAGTGCAAAGTGTTTTGACGCCGCTTTGTCATTGAATTATGCGTACTTTGATGATTCTTAAAACAAAGATAAATTATTATTTGACTTATTTACAGCTGGAATAAATTAAATTTGACCAATCATAATTCAAGAAAACTTAGAGTTACTCCAATTAGCTAACATCTTGATAATTCACTCTTTAACAATTCAAAATATTTTTGTTACATCTACGATGCACCTCTCACGTTATGAAAATTTTATTTAATTTTATACGAATTGATTTATGTTTGAATTTTGAAACAAAGTGTTGATTTATGTTTTAAATACATAAACATAAACATACTATTGATAGATATTTTGTAAATAATTATGTAATGAATAAGTTATTTAAATTTAAATAACTTAATCTTTTTTAAAAATATTAAAGAAAATTAAAAATATGTATTTCATTGTTGAATGACTAATTAAAAATATGTATATAATTAAAGAAAATTTAAAATACGTATTATTTTTTGAAAATATTAAAAGAATTAAAAATACGCATTGGCCCGAATAACCCGGTGGGTTAGCCCGAAACCCGAAGGGTTAGGATTAGGGTCGAACTTTTATAACCCGAAAAAATATAACCCGAATAGCCCGTACCCGAATGGCCCGACAACCCGAACGGGTTGGCCCGATTGACATCCCTAAATGAAAGTAATAAATAAACCTGAGTATCAAGATCAGAAGAGAAATCGTCGGAGGAGATTGGGGAAGAGGTAAGCAGAGTGTTGAAGGAGAGAGAGGCATTGAGATCACTGTTCCTCTCCAGCCCAACTCTCACGTTCAGCGGCTGCAGCCACAACGGCCACCCTTCTTCCTACTCAACACACACACACACACGCGCTCATAATTAAATTATCTATAATGCGAAAATACACACACACTCACACACACAGAATGAGTATAAAACCTGTTGTTGAGGTTGAGCCATTGGTAGATTGAAGTGTAGAAGAGTTAGGGTTTTAATTTAAGGAGGAAGAGAGAGACGACGCATTTGAGATGCGGAGCAGAAGCTGCTGTTGGGAATTATGAAGTGGAGGGTCGAGCCGGAGGCGGAGGCGGCTTGAGCTAATCGTTTTGAGAGATGAGTTAAATGATAGTTTAGTAAATCTATAATTATTGGAAGAGAAATAATACAAAAAATGAAGAGAATAAATATAAAAAGGAGTAAAACCCTTATTTCGAAAAATTCGCATGTCTCGGACCCATATTTCGAAAGGTAAGCGAATTGAATCTCTTATCTCGAAAGGCCAGCGAATTTAAACACATATTCAGAAATTTCTCCTTAATCGCACGGCCATTAATTAAATAGAGACCTAATTTTTCTAACATAATTCACATACAAATTAATGAATCCAACTCATAAATGAGTATCAAATACTCCCTCCGCCCGCCATTAATTATTTCGATTAACCATTTTCGTCCGTCTATAAATAATTATTCCATTTGCTTTTTACTATCTTTGTAATGGACTTCACATTTTATTAACTTTATTTAACTAAAATTTTCAACCCATTTTAATTACATTCTCTTAAAATCTGAGCTAGGATAAAGTGAGACTAGCATTGGCAGAATTACAAAAGTGAATCCAACCTTTGGAATTGTAGAATGGAGAAGCTACAATAGGCTAAACTACAATTTCGAAGACAATAGGTGGATCGACTTTCCAATCCTACTTGAATCCGTGATTGCTTAATTAATCTTTCAATTGTAGTGGATTTGACAAAAAGAAAAGAGGGCAAGGTGGAACAAAGGAGTTGAGCTTCTCCCTGAAAAAGGACAACGCGTTTCTTGCATTATTATAGTCAAAGAAAGAACTCCACAACACAAATTAGGACAGCATTTGTTAATTTCAAAGTCCAACCTTTGACTCCACCAACACCGCCATTGCTGCCCTTTCTCAATCATTTATCAACAAATCCTCCATCCCTCTTCTTCTTTTTCGCAAATGAGGCATTCTTGAATACCAATCCATGGCTTCATCTGGCTCCAACAATGCTCTAATCGCCACACTCAGCAACTCAATCCAAGCCCTGGGCCGTGGGTTTGACGTCACCTCTGACATCAGGCTGCTCTACTGCAAGGGCGCACCGGGCTCCCGTTTGGTGCTTATCGACGATGCGCAGACGAGGAACCTCGAAATCTCCGAATCTTGCGTGATCCCCGATGTCTCCGTTGACATTGAATGCAGCAGTGGTCGGAGTGATAACAAGAAGACCCCTGTTTGGAGCTTTCATGAGGTTTTGATTTTTTTCGATTACTTTGTTTGCTTGTCTTTGAACTTGATTTTGCTTTCTGGGCTTTCTTGTTTTTTTGGTTGTTGATTCCTTTATAGCTGTTGAAACGGGGGATTGTGTCATGATTTTATTAAAGATTGGATTTTTATGGCTGATTGTTGCTGCATAGTTTCATTGGTTGATTTCTATTTACTGTGTTGTGATTATGTCTGCATAAGCTTATCATGTAAGCCCAGATTCTGTAGCATTGACATGTTGTTTGTGAACTTCAATTTGCAGATGGCTTGATTTTTGTGTCTTGGTTTTTTTAAAGAAGGGATTTTTATGACTGATTGTTGCTGCATAGCTTCATTGGTTGATTTCTTTTTACTGTGTTGTGATTATGTCTGCTTAAACTTATCATATAAGACCAGATTCTACAGCATTGACATGTTGTTTCGAACTTCAATTTGCAGCTGGTTTGATTTTTGTGTCTTGATTTTATTAAAGATTGGATTTTTATTTATGACTGATTGTTGCTGTATAGCTTCATCGTTTGATTTCTGTTTACTATGTTGTAAATTTGTAATTATGTCTTTATAAACTTATCATGTAAGCCCAAGATTCTGTGGCATTGAAATGTTGTTTGTGAACTTCGATTCGCAGATGGCAGGATACTTCAATGAGAATTCAGGTTTACCTGGTCAGATACCACTTGGATGCTTCAATGCCATGTTTAATTTCAGTGGCTCTTGGCAACTCGACGCGGCAGCTACAAAATCACTTGCAATGGTTGGATGCACCATCCCGTTGTTTAGTGTCGAACTAGTCAAAGATGATTTAAGTTTGCATAATGAAATCAAACGTGCAGTTCCATATTCGTGGGATCCCGCATCATTGGCAAGGTGAAGCATTCTGATATTGCTAGTCTTCAATATCATATGGGTGTATGAGATATCAATGCTGTTGCAATTATAAAAGTTTTGTGATATACGAATTTATGAAAAGGTAACTGACTTTATAGAATATGGAATAGCAGTAAGTGGATAGACAAATTGTGTTGCTAATTCTAGAATGTAATTGTCTTGTCATGACTTATCTGTTCAGAATCTCCTTCAAGACCGAAAGATGTTTCTACAGTTTGCCTCTTTTGGAAACTCGTAGGAGAAACTTTTCAAAAGGTCATACTGTAGTTGAGTGTGGTAAAGATTGGCTGCCTGATTTCTGAGTTCCTGATATGATGCTTTGTCTCACAGCTTTATCGAAAATTACGGAACCCACATTGTTACCTCTGTAACAGTTGGTGGAAGGGATGTCGTCTATGTTCGACAGCACCAGTCGTCACCTTTAACCTTGTCCGATATTGAGAACTATGTGAAAGATATTGGAGATCAGAGGTTCTCAGATTCAAAGGTCAATACAAATGCTGGTTCTTTAAAATACAAGGACAAGGTTAGTGAAACAGCACTGTTATTGAGTAAACTTTTATATTTTTATAGTGTGCTATATATCGGTGATTATGTTTGTTCAAAGGCGATTCCCTTGCATTGGTAACTATCAGTGATGAATGTGGTTAAGTGAATTTTGTTATTTTACATGTAGGATGTTACTGTTATTTTCAGAAGGCGAGGGGGAGATGACCTTGAACAGAGCTACTCTAAGTGGGCAAAGACCGTAGAAGGAGCTCCTGATGTGATCAACATGACATTTGTGCCCATCGTCTCTTTGCTCGAAGGAGTGGCTGGGATAAAACATTTGGCTCGTGCTATCGAGTTATACTTGGAGTGTAAGGATTTGACGTTTGTTATTATGATCCAATTTTTTTAACTACTTTGATTTTTTGGTCATTTTATGAAGAATAAGTATTCTAAGTATGTGTTGTATCCACTTTCTGTAGACAAGCCACCTATTGAGGATCTTCAGTATTTCTTGGACTTCCAAATTTCTCGGGTGTGGGCTCCCGAGCAGAACAATTTGCAACGAAAAGAACCTGTTTGTCCGTATCTTCAATTCAGTTTAATGGGTCCTAAGCTTTATATAAGCCCAGATCAGGTATACCACTCTAGAAATGCATTTTTCGTGTTTTTAACTAAATCCGATTTTCCTTTATAACGTGTTGTCATAATAATGTGTCTTCATTATCTTCATCAATAAACGCATTGTTTCTGTGTCGTTTGCTTCTTCTGGCTGCTTCACACCTAAATACTTGCTAACAATTCTAAAGTTTTCATGGTGTTTCAGGTTACAGTCGGACGTAAGCCTGTCACCGGACTCAAGCTCAGCCTCGAAGGAGCCAAGCAAAACCGCCTTGCCATCAACTTACAACATCTAGTTTCGCTTCCGAAGATTCTTCAGCCTCATTGGGACACACACATCCCCATCGGTGCACCAAAATGGCAAGGCCCCGAAGAGCAGGACAGCCGATGGTTCGAACCAATCAAGTGGAAAAGCTTCTCCCACGTCAGCACTGCACCCATAGAGTGCACAGACACATGCATTGGCGATCTCTCGGGCGTTCACATCGTCACAGGAGCACAGCTCGGCGTGTGGGATTTTGGCGCCAAAAGTGTCTTGCACCTGAAACTGCTCTTCTCCAAAGTCCCCGGGTGCACAATAAGGCGATCCGTCTGGGATCATAGCCCCGCAAATCTGTTGGGTGCGCAGAAGCCTGATGGCTCTTCTTCTTCATTATCAAACGAGAAAGGGGATGGCTCCGGCCAAGCTGGGAAACTGGCGAAGATTGTGGACATGACAGAAATGTTGAAGGGGCCGCAAGATATGCCCGGCCACTGGCTCGTTACGGGAGCCAAGCTCGGAGTCGACAAAGGCCGGATTGTTTTACGTGTGAAGTACTCGCTTTTGAATTACTGATAGCTGTTGTTTTTTTCTTCTAGGATTTTAGCAAGATTTCAGCATTTTTTGCACAGGTGACTCTATTTTGTCTATTCTTCTGTAATCAATTGATATAAGTATTTGTTGTGTTTGAGCATTTTGGGATTGGCTTGATGATTTTGTTACTTGTTGAGTTACTGCGCAATAAAATGAAATTTTATTTTCTGCTTTGGTTCCTTACATAATGTTTGTTTGGTTCCTTACAATACTAGTTTTATTGCAAGAGAATTTGGATCCATTAATAGAATGCAATGGAAGAGAATTTGATGATGTTTTTTTTTTATGTCTGCCCAATTTTGAGTTTGTAGATTTCTGTGTGTAAGCCGGGCTTTGGCAGTTCCGTTGCATCCACCGCCCCCAAGCCTCCCGTGCGTTCTTTAGGTCGAGAAGGGCAAGTGCTTTGCACGCACACGTGTAGAAGAAGGGAAGAATGGGCTCAACTCAACTCGCCAAAATGATTATTAGAAAAAATGATAATTTTTTAAGTCGATAACGAACAACATCAATAAATTGTTTCGGTTATAATATCGTCTCAATAATAATTAGAAGAATGATAAATAAATTGTTTCAGTTATAATATCGTCTCAATAATAATTAGAAGAATGATAAATTTATAAGTCGATAACAAATAATATTAATAATTTTTTTTAAATGATTCTTAAATGAGATATTGACACCTAATATCATGGAACTTTCAAAAAGTGATATTTTTCTCATGAATTTTGAAATTGACAAATAATATTACGAATTTTACTCTGAGTTTGATATTTCCCACCAATGAAAAAATTCAGGCAAATAATTTTATTTTACGAATATTTTTTCATAATTTCTCGGAAACAACTTCGGGAGCTTCAAGTTTTTCAATCTTTGAAGATAGTTTTTCTTGAATCACACTCTCCAAAATTGTTCTTCAATCTATTAATATAGCCGGAATTTTTTCATTGGTGGGAAATAACAAACTCATGGTAAAGTTCGTGATATTATTTGTTAATTTCAAAGTTCATGAGAAAAATTCTACTTTTTCAAAGTTTCATGATATTAGGTGTCAATATCCATTCTTAAATTAATATTGCAGCTAAATTAATTTTAATTAACAAAAATAAGTAAGTTAAACTCAGAAGTCTATTAAATAAAGATTCAATCAAATTAAAAATAAAAAAAATCTAAAAACAAAATGTATTAAAATAAAGAATTGTAAAAGGACCTAGTAAAACAAAATGTATTGATACAAAGAACTAATAAACCAAAAATTTGTAGAATAATCAAACGAACAAAATGTATGAGTACTGAGCCTCTATATTTTGAGTAAAATTTAAGTTATGCATTGTAGAAATGTGGTGATAGCGATTAAACCAAACACTCGAGAATAAAGGAACACAAGGATTTTACATGGTTCGGTTTAAATCAAACCTACGCCCATGGGAAACTATCTGAGAATCTTTATTCACGAGTAGAAATGGAGATTACAATGGGAAACACAACTAGGAATGAAGAACAACACACGCACGCTATCTACTCTCAAGATACGAGCTCAAGCATCTCTTTCTTCTTTCCCTCTTTATTCTCCTCACACACACACCCCTGAAAATGAGTAGCTCCTCACGCTCATATACTCTTCATGCAACGTCCAAACCGCAATGCAACGGAGAGAAGGAAATTAGTTACAACCGACTCTCCAAACCGTGTGCATGGTTAGCTTTCTGTTTTATCCGAGCCTATGGGCTGAGCTATCTCATCCGAACCAGCCACGAGCCAAGGCCATGAACCTAACAATCTCCACCTTGGACATGTGAATCATCTCTCAGACTTTTTCTCCAAACTAACACTCCACCTTACTGTGCAATCACACTTACCAGCCTTAAGCAAAGCTCAAGCTTGGAGACTAGTAGTGCCTTAGTCAATGCATCAGCTGCATTATCTTCAGTGCCAACCTTCAACACCTCCATTTCATCCTTCTCAATCATATCTCTGATGAAATGCAGCCGGATGTCTATGTGTTTACATCTTTCATAAAACACTTGATGCCTTGATAAACTGATGGCTCCTGTATTATCACAAAACACTTTAACTTTCTTTTGTCACACTCCAAAATCAGCTAAGATCCCCTTCAACCAGATCCCTTCCTTCACTGCCTCTGTAAGAACAATATACTCAGCCTCTGTGGTGGATAGAGCAGCAACCGATTGAAGTGTAGATTTCCAACTGGCTGCAGCACCATAAAGTTTGAAGATATAGCCTGTCTAAGACTTTCTGCTGTCCAAATTTGCAGCATAGTCAGAGTCACAATATCCAATCAAAGGATCATCATCTCCAGAATCACCTCTCTTGAACAATATTCCAAGATTCTTGTTGCCCTTTAGGTACCTGAGAATCTACTACAATGCACACCAATGCTCTCTGCCAATCTCCCTCATATATCTGCTTGTGACACTCACACCATGAGCCAAATCTAGCCTTGTGCAGATCATGCTATACATGATGCTCCCTATAATACTTGCATAAGGAATTTTTGACATTTCTTGCCTTTCTTCATCTGATTTTGGGATTTGCTGCAGAGATAGCTTGAAATGTTGAGCTATTGGAACAGACGCCTTCTTGGAGTTCTCCATCTGGAATCTCTTAAGAACCTTGCTTAAGTAATCTGCTTGCACCAGATAAATTTCCCTTATGTCTCTGCTTCTCTTAAGTAATCTGCTTGCACCAGAGAGTCTTGATATCCATTCCAAGGGTCCTTCTAGCTTCTCCTAGATTCTTCATTTCAAACTCTCTGCTTAATTCAACCTTCACTGATTTTATTTCTTCCATGTTAGCTGCAGCCACTAGCATATCATCAACATACAGCACTAGGTAGGCCAGAGTCTTCATTCCATCAGACTTTATGTACACACAATTGTCATAAGCTGACTTAATGAACCCAATGCTGCTTAAGTGTGAATCAAACTTGAGATACCACTGCCTACTACTTTGCTTTAGGCCATATAGGCTTTTTTTCAACAAGCAAACTTTGTCTTCCTGTCCCTGAACAACAAAGCCCTTTGGCTGCTCCATATAAATAGTCTCAACTAGATCTCAATGCAAGAATGCTGTCTTGACATCAAGTTGATACAACTCCCAATCTTTCTGAGCTACTACTGACATCAAGATTCTGATAGAAAAATGCTTCACTAATGGGGAGAAAACCTCATTGAAGTCAACTCCTTCTTGCTGCAAATACCCCTTTGCTACTAATCTTGCTTTGTATCTGACCTTGTTTCCATCAGAAACCTCCACATTCCTTTTGAAAATCCACTTACATCCCACTGGTTTCTGAGAAGATGGTCTGTCAGATAGGATCCATGTCTTATTTTTCATGAGGGACTATATTTCTTCTTTCATGGCCTCAAACCATTTCTCCCATTCATTTCCCTTTATTGCTTCCTCGTATGTAGCAGGTTCATCAAACTTTATGCATTCTACTACATGAAGTGCAAAATAGGCCATCTCATAATTTGAGAATCTGGATGGCAGTTTTGGCACCCTCTTTGGTCTTTCTCTTGCTGCATTTGGTACTCTGAGGGTAGTCTGTGAAGAACTAGCACTTTGCTCAATCTCTGAGTGTCTCAGATTATCTGCATTAGTGACTATAGTGTCATTCTCATCCACTGGCTCCACCTCAACTGTTGCATCCTTCTTTCTTCTGCAACATAAGGTATTATTGCCTCATCAAAAGTAACATCTCTGCTAACTATTAGTTTTCCATTCCTGGGTTCAGTACACCAGAGTCTATAGGCTTTGGATCCACTCTAATATCCTAGAAAAATGCACCTCAATGCTCTGGATTCCAGCTTTCCCTGCTTGATATGTGCATATGCTCTACAACCAAATGATCTTAGCTTGCTGAAGTCAGGTAGATGGCCATGCCATCTTGCATCTGGTATGTCATAATTCACTGCTGATGAAGGAGACTTGTTAATTATTACAGCAGCAGTTTCCACAGCCTCACCCCAGAACCTTTTATCAACTCCAGATGACAGCAACATGCATCTTACTCTCCCCAGAATGGTTCTATTCATTCTCTCAGCCACCCCGTTTTGTTGTGGATTTCTGGGTGTTGTCTATTGTCTCTGAATCCCTTTACTCTTGTAGTACTCAACAAATTCTGAAGATAGATACTCCAAGCCATTGTCTGTCCTCAAACACTTGAGACTCATCTTCTTTTCCCCCTCAACCATCAAGTGCCATTCCTTGAAGAATTTAATGGCTTCTGACTTTTCTTTGAGCACTTGAACCCAGAGCTTCCTTGAGAAATCATCTATAATGGCCATGATGGTCAGTGGCCGAGCAGGACCCCAGATGTCACTGTGAGCATATTCAAGAACTGATGTAGATGTGTGCCTTCCCTTTGGAAATGGAAGCTTCTTGCTCTTTCCCATCATACACTGCTCACACTTGCTGAGATCTTCTTCTTTCCCCATCTTTCATACACCTTTATTTGCAGCCTTAGCATTCCCTTTGTGCCTAGGTGGCCCGTTCTGATGTGCCATGTATGCACACCTATCTGTTTTTCAGCAACATTTGTGCTTCCAGTTATAACACTTGCTTCAAGATAATAAAGAGTTTGTCTCTTTTCAGCACTCATCATTGTCTTGGACCCCTTATAGATGACCAATCTTCCACCCGCTGATCTGAAACCATACCCTTTTGTCTCAAGAAGTCCAAGTGAGACCAGGTTTTTCTTGATTTCTGGTATGAACCTCACATCAGTGAGCAATATCACTAAACCATCTGCAAGTCTCATTCTGATATTGCCCATCCCTCTTATCAGACAAGTCTGATTATTTCCAAGAATCACAGAGCCATTTGATGCTTTAAAATCTTCAAACCATTGCTTGTGAGAACTTACATGGAAACTGCAGCCAGATTCTATGATCCAGGCTTCTCCTATCTGCTCTGCAACTACATTCATGATCTGATGTACAGGCTCTTCTTGTACTGCATCAGTGGAACCTTGATCATTGCCTTCTGCAGCTTACTTTCTCTTCCATGAGAAACAGTTCTTCTTTATATGCCCTGGCTTATTGCAGTAATGGCAGCTGCGGGTCTCCTTCCTATCTCCTTTCTACTTTTCTTGGAAGTTCTTGGAGGTTGCAGGTTTAGACTTAGGATTGAACTTGAACTTCTTGATATTTAGAACCTCTGCAGATGCCTCAGATTGCCCATTCTCAGATCTTTGCAAGATTTTTGATTTCAAAGTTGTGAGGACTTCCATCAGAGTAATGGACTTCTCCCTTCCATAGAGCATAGCATCCTTGAAGTGTTCAAAGGATTTGGGGAGTGCATTTAGCAATGCAATCACCTTATCCTCTTCCTCCATCTTAGCATCAACATTCTCCAGACCATCTAGTATCTTGTTGAATTGATCCAATTGATCCCCAATCGGTTTATCATCATTGAATCTGAAAGAGTATAAACGTTGCTTAAGATACAACCCGTTGGCTAACGACTTGGTCATGTAGAGATCCTCCAGTTTCTTCCAAATCGCAGCTGCAGATTCCTCTCTCGCAACCTCCCTCAACACTTTGTCATCCAGATTCAGAATGAGCACGCTCTTGGCCTTCTTCAAGATCTCGATCTTCTGTGCATCAGATTTATCATCCTTCTCTCCTTCCTCCAAGGCTTCATCCAATCCTTGATGAGTAAGCAATGCCCTCATCTTGATTTGCCATAGACCAAAATCATTCAATCCATTGAACTTCTCTGTCTCAAACCTTGCCATCGCCATCGCCTTCCTTGGTTCCCACAGACGGCGCCAATTGTAGAAATATGGTGATAGCGATGAAACCAAACACTCAAGAACGAAGGAACACAAGGATTTTACGTAGTTCGGTTTAAATCAAACCTACGTCCACAGGAAACTATATGAGAATCTTTATTCACGAGTAGAGATGGAGATTACAATGGGGAACACAACTAGGAATGAAGAACAACACACACACGCTATCTACTCTCAAGATACGAGCTCAAGCATCTCTTTCTTCTTTCCCTCTTTGATTCTCCTCGCACACGCACACCCCTGAAAATGAGTAGCTCCTCACGCTCATATACTCTTCATGCAACGTCCAAACCGCAATGCAACGGAGAGAAGGAAATTAGTTACAACCGACTCTCCAAACCGTGTGCATGGTTAGCTTTCTGTTTTATCCGATCCTATGGGCTGAGCTATCTCATCCGAACCAGCCACGAGCCAAGTCACATGGCCACAAACCTAACATGCATGGAGACAAAATTTAATAAAATCACATGCATGCATATTAACTTAAATAGTAGTTTAAGTTTAGCTTAATTAGTAGTGCAGGTATATTCCTTCGCATATCAACCTTCTTGTTTTGAACTGTACTCTTTACGTAATGCGCTCTTACAAATATCAAGATTTATGAAAGATTTCCCCAAGAGAAAGTAAAAGACATAAGATTAGTAAAATATTAAATCATTTTTTGAATAAAAAATTATAAACCAATTTAATTCTTTTATTAATCAAAGACTAACCATCGAAATAAAGCAATGACTGGACTTCACAATAGTTCAAAGGACCCACCATCAACCAACCCCGATAAATATGGTTAGAATGAGAATAAAATATTTCAACTATCCAAACAAGCCCCAATTTGAAGATCATTGATAGTCAATTTCCACTGAAACCGTTGCCATTTCCGCAAATCTTCATGGCCAGCACCACCGCTGCTCACGGCGGAGAAGTCAATAGAGATGCTTATTCCGTGTGGGCGCTGCCACCGGAGGAATTCTCGCCTGAAGAAACTGATGAGCGGTCTCCGATCGGAGTTCGGCGGGCCGGAGTTCGAGCCGCACGTGACGGTCCTTGGAACTATCAAGCTGACGGAGTGCGAGGCGCGTGATATGTTTCAAAAGGCGTGCGAGGGCCTCAAACCGTACGCTGGCACAGTCGACAAAGTCGCCACCGGCACTTTCTTTTATCAGTGCGTTTTTCTCCTGCTTCATCCCACGCCTGAGGTAGTTTTTCTTAAATTCTAGGGGTTTTTTATTTGTTTGTTTTTCTTCTGAAATTCATGCTGTGAGATTCGAATTTCTGCACTAAACATGATGGTTAGAGTTAGAGAGTTTGTTTTGTGCCAATTTCAAGTTACATTTGTTCCATTCCGTACTCGTAGTATAGCCTAAAATTAGATAAGGGTTTGCTAAAATAGAAAGAATTGGGGCTTTTCCCAATTATTTGGAAGGATGGCAATTTTGTTAAGTAGTTTAGCTCTCTGTTTCTGCTAAAAGATTGTGAGTCATTTCCCTCATTTTGTATTACCTATGGAATGTTTTGCTGTTTGTGGCCTTGAAAAGATTCAATATTTTCTGCATCTCAATTTCCATGGAAACAAAGATGATAGCCATAAAACTGTAATACAGGGAAGAAACATTGGCTTCTTTACAATCATGCTTTGCTTATGGGGTTTAAAGTTATAAAACATATATGTAATGAATTCTACATAACATCATTTGTGATTGTGCAACTCTAAAACAGGTTGTGGAGGCTAGTGATCATTCATGTGCACACTTTGGTTTCAAGAGATCAACTCGTATGCCACTCTTCGAATTTCTCCCTGCACAAGGGAGCCTCGAGAGCAGAGGCTATATACCTCTCTCATCAACATCCTTAGTAGTATTGTTTATGTTCAGCTATGTTGATTCTCTTAGATGTTCCTTTATTCTTGTATGTTTTCAATTTCCTGGAAATGGTTTCAGACTGTTTAGCAGTTGTGTTATGTGTATAACGTTGTGGTGTTGAAATGCTCTTGTATTTGCAGCTTATATGCCGCACTTGAGCCTCCTCTACGGCGATTTAACTGAAGAAGAGAAGAAAACCGCGCTAGAGAAAGCTTGTGCACTGGATGAAAGGCGGTCTGAGTTTCCAGATATCGCGTCTGGCACTGTATAAAACGGAAACTGAAGACACAAGCTGCAAATCGTGGGAGAAGGTGGAGGAGTTCGAGCTCAAACCTTGATTACTAGGTACATCATATTGAGCTTAGGTCAATGTCTGATTTCCCTTGAATAAGAACTGAAAAGTTGCAGCTCTTTGCTTGTTGTTTTACCTTCCTCCTTTTCCTATTGTAAATTATGAATAAGATTACATTTCATTTGCGGATGGTAAATTTTCATTCCAAATAGTCTTCTTCTGAAGTTTTGTTTTGTGACAGTGGTATATTGTGAAATGTTTTTATTGTTTTTGTATGTTTTGCATAAGGTAATTATACTTTTGCCTTTCTGTTGGCATTCTTTTTTTATTCTTTTCTCTATAGGCCCTTATGGCTTATAGAAAAGACAATAATGTGAGATTTTCTAGCAGGAAAATTAGGATGTTCCCGTTTTGCATCAAACAGAAAATGAAGCATTAGGTAAAAATTGAATAATTGTGATGACCTATAAAATCTCAACTCTACTGAAAGAGGGCAATTATTAGATGATTATACATAAATCTATATATAGAGGAGTGATATGCTACATAATTTATGTGGGCTCCTTATGTGAGCACCATTCTTGTTTAACGCACGCTTAGTGTTCGTTTCGATTTATATATTTAGTTTGATTATAATACATTAAAAAATGTTATTGAAATTTTTAATTTCACAAAATTCATAAAAATTAAAGCCCAATTTGCTCATATTCTCTATAATTTCAAATAAATTGTTGCGATGTATGTTCTTCTTCAACGAGGACATATCTTTTATTACACGAGTGTTGCTTTATACACCCCAAGCTTTCTTTCACTCGCCACCATAGGGGGATTGATAATGTTGAATCATTAACAGGTAAAACAAATCCATAGATACTTTGATAGATTTTAGCACTGTTTAATTTTTGTTATAACAGGTCATTGTGTGTTTTAAAATCATATTTCATTTGATCGTTATTAATAGCATTATTTCATTTCCCATATCATATCCTGCAATTTGATAGTATAATTGTATTATAGAGAAAATAATCCTGTGGTCAATCATCAACTTCTATTCAATATTACATGAGAACAAACCCTAAAATCTCTTGGCCAAAACGAAGCAATTTATTTACCTTACCAAAGATAAAATGTTGCTCTCATAATCTAGCGTAAAAAGACCTCGGTTTTCAATCTTTGAAAAACCTAAGGTTTAATCGCTGGATTTGTAAAGAAAAAGAATGATATAAGGGATTTGTTGCATGAAGATAAGATGATTTATTTGCAGAAAAGGGTTTTCTGACTCTTTCTTTCAACCCTAATCGTATCGATGATGCCTGCGAAACGCGCTCCGTTGAAGCAATCATCAATGGCGCTGCGCGGGGAGGGAGATAAAAGCAATGCAGGAGGTGGTGATGTGAACGACATTGATCCTGGATTGAAGCTCATGTACACGACCAACGAGCGTGATTTGGATGGCATCAAGGAGCTTTTGACCTCTGGTGTCGACGTTAATTTCCGCGATATTGATGACCGGACTGCACTTCACGTCGCTGCGTGCCAAGGGTTTGGCGATGTTGCCAAGCTCTTGCTTGAGAATGGAGCCAATGTAGACCTCAAAGATCGCTGGGGCGGCACGGTATAATATAGCTTCATTCTTCATTGACATACATGTTTTGGCTCTGGTGTTTGCTTTCCCATTGTGATGGTTTAGCACTTGTTAGGATTCGTTCGACTGTACATTTGTTTGATATTGTCCGCTTTGAGTCAAGCCTGCTGGAATTTGTTTTTGTGTCACTACTAAAAGGCCTCAAACTAATTGAGTTGGGATGAGTTTGTTACCCAACATATGATGTAATTGGACAACTTGATGAATTATGTAGCTTTTGAAACAGATGTGATTGATTGTGAAATTCTTGGTGAATATCATAGTTTAAGTGATTTACAACTTTGTTAAACAGCCTCTTGCAGATGCCATACACTACAAGAACCATGATGTGATCGAGCTCTTGGAGAAGCATGGTGCGAAGCAAGTGGTGAGTCCCTTTTCTTCGCGAGTCGTCTCCTTCTACTAAGTGAAAGATCAGAGTTCTGTTTCTTCTTCTACATATCTTGATGATTGGTTTTCTGTATTAGTTGGCTCCGTTGCAAGTAGAAAATGTTGGCCAGTTACCAGATTATGAGATCGATCCTAAAGAAATCGATTTCACAAACAGTATCGAAATATCCAAGGTTCTTTACTGTTATTCACTGCCAAAAAATGCTTGTTTTCTGCATATCATGTTTCTTACTGTGTAGTCATATTTCTTTTTCCAAGGGAACCTTTAAGTTAGCTACTTGGGCTGGAACACCGGTTGCTGTGAAGATATTCTACGAAGGGGCTGCAGACGAGAATAAAGTGTGAGGTCTTCGAACAAGGGGCTTCATTTTTGTTTTTGAAAGTTCTGTTCTGTTATCTGTTATCTGTTCTCTAAGACCAAGGCACTGATTTTCTGCAGGAGGGCGTTTAGGGACGAGCTTTCGTTGCTTCTGAGTATAAGGCATCCAAACGTCGTCCAGTTTCTTGGTGCCGTGACACAAAGTAGTCCTATGATGATTGTGACTGAATATTTACCAAAGGTATCCATCTCATTTCTGCTAGTAAATAGTCTTATGTATGATATCGGTTCGGTGTATGTACAGGGCGACCTTCACGAGTATTTGAAAGAAAAAGGCTCCCTGAAGCCTGCAAAAGCTCTCAGATTAGCTATGGACATTGCCAGGTTCATGAAATATTATGAGAAACATGTATCTATGTGAACTGTTTTGTCTGAAAAATTACTCCACCAACATATTTCTAAGATCGAATATAGATGAAAACTGATTCTAAATCTGAAGCAAAATTTCCTTCAGAGGGCATAACAAATGACTCAAAAGGTACTTGTTCTTGCAGGGGAATGAGCTATCTACATGAACATAGACCAGGAGTGATTATTCATCGCGATCTTGAGCCTTCGTAAGCTTTGCTTTCCAACTTTTGTGCCTTGTGATGAACTGTCTCGGATTCAATTTGGTCTCATTCAGTAACTTCTTATTGAATTCTGTCTTGTTATTCGACTAAGATAACAGAAATATCTTGCGCGACGATTCTGGACACCTCAAAGTGGCAGATTTCGGAATCAGCAAGCTTCTTAGAGTTGCAAACAGAGTTAAAGAAGAGAGGCCTCTGATCTCTCAGGATAGTACATGTAAGTATGTAGTTCTTCGATCTTCTTGCTATTTGAGGTTCTTTGATCCTATTCTGTCAACGTTGCGCATGCATCAACAGGTCGTTATGTGGCTCCCGAGGTTTTCAAAAATCAAGATTATGACACTAAAGTAGATGTTTTCTCATTTGCCTTGATATTACAAGAGGTAATGTTTTTCTCTAAAAAATTAGAGTAGTCTTGTTTCAGACATGATTTTTTTCGCATTAACTAATCAATCTCTCTGTGGTTGTAAACATTAGCTTATCGAGGGATGCCCTCCGTTCAGCACGAAGATAGAGCAAGAAGTGCCAAAATCTTATGTTGCGAAACAGCGCCCTCCCTTTAAGGCCTCAATGAAGCATTATGCATACGGCCTTAAAGAGTAAGATGAAGCAACGAAACTATACAAATTGATGGCTGCAGATGGCATATCAATGTGGTCGTGTAATGAAACAGGTTGATCGAAGAGTGCTGGAGCGAAAAACCAGTTGATAGGCCGGCTTTCAAGCAGATCATTCCCCGGCTGGAGGAAATGCATAGCAGATTCGACCATAGAACCTGCTGGAAGGTTCCTCCCTTTCCCTTTTCGCCTCTCCAACGTCGTTGTCTCTCTGTTTTGATCCCCAGTGGTGTGCAGGTGATACCGTTGGACTGCTTTCATCACTGGAGCTGGAGCAAGTGCCATCACCGTTCCAGCAGCAGCACTGATTCCAACAGATCTCTAGGGAGCGACGTCTAGATTCTTCGTAAATATTGTGAATCTTTGTGATTTTCATACTTCTATTCAATGATTCACATTTCATGTCATAATGTTTTGTGCAGATTCTGAAAAGCTCTGCACCAGGAGATTGGATTTGCTGTCTCAAATAATTTCACTCCATTTTATGTAAATATTGGTAAGATCATGATTTTTGTTAGTTATAAAATCTTAGATAGAATATTGGTGCATGCAAGATCATGTTTTTGTTTGTTATAAAATCTTATATAGATTCAACGACTTAACTGACGTTGTTTCCTGGCCGGTGTATAATACCATATCAGATTTATAATATTCATAAAGCCCTTTGTAAGATCATTTGGATGGTATATAACAATTGCTAGAATTTGCTTATGTTTTTTTTATGAATGAACAGAAATTTAAAGGCGGCGTCACAATAGACTCGAATATATATATAGGGTTGCGTTAGTGTGCTATGTTCCGATGTCAAAATTTGGAAAAAATTATTGAGTTTTCTTATTTTTGTAGTGCCAGATTAATGTAAACACAACTAATAAAATATGTCCACATAATACATATAAAATGTCAATTCGAAATTAAGTTGACATATTCCAAGCATCACATTGATATGTTTCATATACTATATTGATATTTTGATCCAAAACCCTAAAATTAATAGTTCTTTTATTTTTTTAACTTCAAATAATACTAAAACGAAATTACACGCGACAATTTATACACCATTAGATTTCTAAAATTAGCTGTAATTAGCAATTAAGGGATGAGTTAGCAATTGATCATACCCCAGTGTATATATATTTATTATGTCTCAATCCGGATAAAATGGTGTACAAGAATTAAAAAACAACTGATAATCCCACTATTATCATTCATTAATAGTGGGATTTTCAATTTTCTCACAATATAATAGTAATTGTTTATGAATATATTGTGATTTAGTTAATTTTACAGTTATTAATTCAGATTCATTAACACAATTAAACTTTGTAACTATTATTTTTAAAATCCTACTTTTCTAGTGAATAAAAAAAGTTTAGCACAATCTAATTCATACTCATTTCCGTCAACCAAAAACAATCTTGCATTAGCGAACGACATAAATTTTACTACATGTATTAGTGGACGACATAAATTTTACTATAAAATTAGTAAAGTAAAAAAGTTATAGAAACAAAACACATTGAAATATTATTAATGAAAGTAGACTCACTTCATTAGAGTACAAAAGAGAATAAAGAATATGACTATTTTTCATGGAGTGACCTCACTAATTTATTCATTAGAGGTGAAATAACTCCGAGATAGAGGAGTTATCTACGGTGGCAAACACAGTCTAAAGATACTAAGAGTCCATATTGACTACCGAACAAGATGGTCAATGTCGACCGGGGAAGTATCGGTGAGCAGAAAAGCTCTGTAAGCTCTTGACGCCGTAAAGGTATTTGAAATCTCGGTTGGATGAAAATTATCAAAGAATATATACTCATCTCTGTTTTCGCACACCGATCCATTAGGCAAACACTGCCCGGGCGCGGAATCCCCCGCCTTCTGCACCTCACAGCACGGAGCATTCACCTCAGTCACACCTGCAAATGCAACAATCACATCCATCCATTTTTTTTTTTTTTCTTCCGAGTTGCTATAATTTGATATAATTATAGACGTCTACCAGCGGGGCCAGGGCCTCCTAGTGCAATGCTGGTCATGTTTATGTAAGTGAATTGGGCATTTGGTAATTTGGTGTTTAGGTCGTTGATGAGTGACACGAGCTTGCCATTGAATATTCCGACCGCAATGTTGATGTCGTCGACGCAGGGTGATCCGTTGGTGATCGGATATAACAATATCTCTTGAGGAATGCACCCGATTAGACCTACTCCGAACACTGCAACTTTTCTCGATCCGAGCTCGTACAAGCTCTAGAAAATGAGAGATCCTATTAAAAACTGCAACTTTTCTTCAAATAATAGATACTGTATTAAAAACTAATTTTACGAGGAATCTAACAACAATTTGATAGTGTATTTTAAAAAAATTGATATGTGTAATTGCTAACATTTAGTTGTGTGGAGAAGGTTGCGATCAATTCGTCGGCAAATGCGTCGGGTGTCAAGCTACTAGACGGCGACGGCGGCTGCTGATAATAGTTGTTGATATAGTCGTTGCTGCCGATGTTGACGACGTAGAGACACTGATTCAGGTAGACGTCCGCCGACGTCTGGTTCCCGAGCAAGGGGGCGATTTGGGCGATTGTCGCCTTATGATTCTCTAACTGCCGGTTCATGCATAACCGATCCCCCTACACCACAAATATGAGCCTCTCATAATTTAGTATATGTAAAATTTAAAGGTTTCATAATTAGCTCTGTGTGTGTGTGTGTGTTTTTTTGTGTGGTCAATGACAATGATTTACCAAGTTTATCCCGGAGTTATCAAGGATCCCGGCAGCTCCAGATGCGTAGTTGAGTCCTTTGAGGAGGGCGGGGCCTTTTGTGGCCGCAAAAGGTGGGATCGGATGGGGAAACTCTAAAAACTCCGCTGCGAAAATCAAGAAATAATTAATTTGTTTGGTGGATAGGTGGTCAGAACTTCGTCTAGGGTTTGGATGTATTTCAAATTAAATTTACCTAGACAGTCGGCGATATTTTTTCCGTTGGTGAACCGGCCGGTGGGGATGGCGCCAGGGAAATCGACCCCGTAAGGGGGATAATCGGCTTTGGCCTTTGTAATAAGGGGATTGTTGTTGCCATTGTCGGATTGGGAGTCTCCAAAAATGAAGAAACAAGGAACTTGTTGGGCATGTGTTAGGGTTAGTATGATGAGTGATGAGGCCGCGAATTTCTGATGTTTGTAAATGCTGGTAGAGAAAAAGGACTACGACACAATGAATTTACGTGGTTCGATTTACTGAAGTAAATCTACGTCCACGGGAAGAAGGGAGGGCAAGATTGTATTGCTTGATCTGGGATTACAGCTTACAACACAGACTTGCTATATGCTATTTTATCTCTAGAGAGCTTAACCTTTTTCTATCTGATCTAAGTTCTATTTATACATTGAACTAAGATCGTGGCTTGCATCACCACTAATGATGGTTGTGGATGTCGTGGAGGTCCTGCATGTAGCGTAGGTCATGGCCTACGATCGTGGCCTGAGCTGACACCACGTGGTAGTGGGTGTGTTGGAAGTTGTGGAAATCCTGAATGGGTCCACTAACTCCTTGTTCGGTCGAATACTGAGACCGAACTGCTTTGGTTGCCGATCTGACGACCTGAGAGCAGAGCTTGATTGGTTGGCTTTTGCCGAGCTGTAGGCTGAGGCCGAACTCTTACTGAGACCGAACTGCTTTGGTTGCCGATCTGAGAGTAGAGCTTGATGCCGACCTGAGAGCGTGATGGCTGGTTGGCTTTTACCGAGCTGTAGGCTGAGGCCGAACTCTTTGGTAATGCCGAACTCATACTCTTCCTTGGGCTGATGGGCCGTCACTGCTGTTGGGCTTGTTTAGTCCGTACCCCATCACTACCCCCCCCCGAAAGACGAAGTGAATCACTTCGGCGAAGCGAGTCACTTCGGCATTCTGGATAAAGGTACGGGGGAGGCTGACGTCAGGGGACGTGCCGTGCACGTGACTGCATTAAATGCGACAGTAAAATCCGGCCGTTGAATCCTGAAAAGGTGGGATTCGAAACGGTGCGACGATTTTGAAATCTTCGCCGAATCTGATAAATACCTCCCTTCTTCATCATTGGAGCACTTTTGCGACTGCTTCTTCTGCACTCTATCTCCTTTGCGTAAAAATTTTCTTCCGCTTTCAAGAATTTCTTCAGACTTTCTTCACCTTCAAAAAGTAAGAAAAATGTCTTCTTCTTCTTCTTCGGAGTCGGGTATCGGTAGGAGAGGCGGTAAGGGGTCTTCTGGCCGGAAAGAGTCCGGGGAGAAGACCGTAGAGTATTTCCATAGTATTTTGAGTAAGGATACCGTGATATCCCTACCCGAAAAATACTTTTTTCCTGGGGGGAAGGCGGTGGTACCTGACGGTGATCATAGAGCTGACTCCCCGCCGGAGGGTTACGCCACCGTGTACGAGGCCTGCTTAGAATGCGGGCTTCGTTTCCCCCTCCCTTCTGCCTTTATAGATTTACTAGATTTTTTTCAGCTTCCTTTAGGCCAGGTGACTCCGAACTCTTGGAGGCACTTGTCGGCCTTCGCTGCCGAACTCCGTAATTTAGGAAGGGATTTGTCTTTGAAGGCGATCCTTAAATTCTTTCAATTTAAGAGGAAGGGGTCTTGGTTTTACTTGATCCCTGTACAGCCCTTTAGGGCCTTTTGTAAAACGAAGTGGCCGAAGTGGCAAAACCGCTTCTTCTACTATGATAGGACCGCGGCTCCTAGTTTTCCCTGGAGAGGGCCGAAGTCCGTTATCCGTCATCCTCGGCCCGAACCGTTGGACGAGCTCGATGGCGAGCTCAACAAGATTCCCATAGTTAGGAAACAATACACGGAGTCTGAGCTCGTCAAGGGCGACGTCGTGTTCGACATCTCGTCTTCGGACGAAGAGGCCGAGGGTGAGGATTTCTTTTTATCTTTATGCTCTACTGCTTTAACGAAGAAAACTAACCTTGTTTCCTTGTTTTTTGGCAGTGTACATGCTGAATAAGGCTATCCGAAAGTCCTCCGAGCTTGTGGAGCCGGAGAGGCAAAGAGCCCCTCGCTCGGCGTCTGAAGCCGAGAAGGATCCGAAGAGGCAAAAAACCTCTTCTTCGGATCCAAAAGTGCCGGAGTCGTGTTCGGCTAAAGGGAAGGGGAAATTTCATGAGTCCCCAAGAGTGCCGGGGAAAGACCTGGTCATCTCCGAGGTGGTTGCAGACATCTCGGAACACGTCCCTGAGCCTTTTCAATGGCCGACGAATTTTGTGGAGGTAAGCTTTCTGACTTGGCTTCTTTTCCACATTTTTTTGATGGCCATTCTGTTGAGTTTTTTCCTTGTTCATCTTCAGAGAGCCAAGCTCGTCTCCGTGGAGCTCTCCAAAGCATCCCACGACTACGAGGAGATGCAGAAGGAGTTGCATCTTGCTCGTAGTGTGGCCGAACAGGCTGAGGCCAAATTTGAGAGGGCCCGAGCTGCTAGGATCTCGGCTCAGGATGAAGCCCGGTCAGCCAAAAACCAGCTCATCATCCTGCAAGAGCAGACGAAGCACCGGGAAGCTCAGAAGGAGGCTGCCGCCGTGGCTGCCCAGGGGGAGGCTCTCCGTGTTTACACGGAGAAACTCTTTTTGAGCAGCCAGTTCTCGGCCTTTGTCGGTAGTCTGGTAAGGCTAATTACCGATAAGGGCGAGCAGGGGGCCGACGTCGTGCTGCCTCTGTACAGTCGAGAGATAGCAGCTCGGCTTCAGAATCTGCCGCTCCTTGAGGAGCTCGCTTCATCCTCGGTCCTGCTTTCTGCAGACCGAGTCCGGAGTTGTCGAGCTGATCGGGACGAGAACCTGGAGGCTATCTTTGCCTCTGTGGGACCCGTTTCACCCGCTTCGACTTACAACGGAGAGGGTGAGGCCGAGCCGCAGGAGCTGGAGGCCGAAGTCGAGCGGGCCGGGCATCCGGAGAAGGAGGCCGATCAGGAGGCGGAGGCGAGGCCGGCAGGATGCGAGGCCGAGGCTGAGGTAGCTCAGGAGAAAGAAGCTGAACCAGACCAAGGAGCCGGAGACGAAGCTGGCGGAGTATGATTTCGTCTCCCTTCTCTTAGTCTAGTTTCTTCCTTGTAAAATGGCCTTGAAGCCCTCCTAGTGTAAAAATTTTCCTTGTGAATGAAAAATTTTCTACACTTGTCTTCGTATAGCTTTTCGTACTCGCCTTTATTCTTGTTGTATTTTACTATCTGCTCGGTACAGCTGCCGAACTAATATAGCTGCTTTGTACTCAAGGAGATGGAGATACTTCACTGGAAACGGCTGTACTCTTCGGCTTTAGACGAAGCTGAGAAAAGAGCTATAGCCGATCAGACGAAGAATGACGAGCTTCTGGCTCGTTTAGTGAAGCTGGAGGCCAATATCAAAGACTTAGAGTCCGATAAGAAAGATCTGGAGGCCGAGCTGAATACGGCCATTGCTGAGAGGACTGCGTATGAGGATTATATCCGTGAGCGCGGGGGAGTTACCATCTCGGATGTTCAGAGTCGAGTTGACGAACTGTGGGAGGAATATCATGTACTCCGGAGGAACAATGCGCTGGAGAGCTCGGCTTGCCAACAAGTTGTGACATCACTGCGGCGTTGGGCTTCTCGGTACAACATTGTTCTTTCTCGGCGCCCCTCCATAGAAAGATTCCTTCGGCATATCGCGCCAACAGATGCTCGCACTCCAGATCAAACCTCTGGTTCCCTTGTTCAAAATCCTACTCCAAGTCAACAACGAACTCCGGATCAGCCGGAAACGTCAAGACGAGAACGGGCTCAGGAGCAACCGGAATCGTCAAGACAGGGACGGACTGAAAGTCGCCGAGGAGTTGTGACTATGAGCGAGCAAGATCAGCAGATGCTTATTGCAGAGACTCTTCATCGCCGAGGTGTTAGGACTTCTCGGGCTCGGGGAAGAGGCGTTGGGTCGAGGATAGCGTCTCGTCGACCTGCTTATTCTTCATCTGCTCGGCACAACCGAACTCGGCTTCCAGAGGATTTTGTGAATAGGTGGCTTAACTTCAGCAACCCTGGACAGTAGAATAGTCCTTTGTAATAGCGTAACGCCATTTTGTAGGGTAGCGGAGTTGTATGCCGAACAAGATTTGAAAAATGAAATTTTGTTTTCGCTTCTAACACTGTATTTACAGCTTAGCGAAAAAATTTCATCGTACTTGTCCTCGGTCTTATGAAGTAAACTTTCTTGACCGGACTTGGTCCTTGGTCTGATGAAATAAACATCTTTGACCGGACTCGTCTTTGGTCTGATGAAATAAACATCTTTGACCGGACTCGTCTTTTGGTCTGATGAAATAAACATCTTTGACCGGACTCGTCTTTTGGTCTGATGAAATAAACATCTTTGACCGGACTCGTCTTTTGGTCTGATGAAATAAACATCTTTGACTGGACTCGTCTTTGGTCTGATGAAATAAACATCTTTGACCGGACTCGTCTTTGTGTTCTAATTTGGCGATTTTCGTCGCCGGGATCGAACTTTCCCTTGTCCTAATTCGGCGAGTTTTATCGCGTGGATCGGACTTTCCCAGTTAACCGAAGTGGTCTTATGCAGTAAACCTCTTTGACTAGACATGGTCGTCCTCGGTCTTATGAGGTAAACTTCTTTGACCGAACTTGGTCGTCCTAATTCGGCGAGGTTTATCGCGTGGATCGGACTTTCCCTTATTGCAGTTCGTTTCAGACGAAGTGCTTGATTTTTAAGCCGAATTGTGGTCTTGTATCTTCTGTAGAAGCTTTGACTCACAATCGTTGGCTTGTTGCAGCTCGTTTCAGACGAACTGCTTGTTTAAGCTGAATTGTGGTCTTGTATCTTCTGTAGAAGCTTTGACTCACAATCGTTGGCTTGTTGCAGCTCGTTTCAGACGAACTGCTTGTTTAAGCTGAATTGTGGTCTTGTATCTTCTGTAGAAGCTTTGACTCACAATCGTTGGCTTGTTGCAGCTCGTTTCAGACGAACTGCTTGTTTAAGCTGAATTGTGGTCTTGTATCTTCTGTAGAAGCTTTGACTCACAATCGTTGGCTTGTATATGTTCTAAGAAGGGGATCAGCCTTCGAAGAACAAGATACCTCAGTAACATTTGTAAGAGACGACACGCACATAGACAGACAAAACGCACAGACAAAAACGCACAGAGACAAATAAAGACCAAGTAAACCAAATAAAGCACATTGACTGAACAGGACGCAAGACTGACCGACCGGACTGTCTCTTACAAATGGAACTTTTTGAGGTTGGAGACGTGCCATGTTCGGGGTACTTGTTCTCCTGACATGTGAGTCAATTTATAAGACCCTTTGCCGAGGACTTCGGACACCCGATACGGACCTTCCCATGTGGGTTCGAGCTTGCCCAGCTTTTCTGCTCGGCTTACTTCGTTGTTTCTCAAGATGAGATCTCCCACTTGAAATTGCAGCTTCTTCACCCTTTGGTTGTAATACCGGGCTACTTGCTCCTTGTACTTGGCTGCTTTTATGCAGGCCAATTCTCTTCTTTCTTCGGCAAGATCTAGTTCGGCTCTCAGTCCGTCACCATTCATTTCTGAGGAGAAATTGAGTTCGGGGACTGGGTATGCCGATCTAAACCGGAATCACGGCTTCAATGCCGTACACCATTGAGTTCGGCTCCGGTGTGACTTCGGTCATTTCGCCTGCCTCTGACTCCGGCTGCTGTGATTGCTATGCTTGATGGTGCCGAACTGATTGCTCGGCACTTTTAAGCGCAATCTGCGAACACACTTGCTCTTTTTCGATCACCTCGGATGACCGCTATCCCTCCTTTGGTGGGGAAGGTGTTCGGCGAGGAAGCCTCTGATCGCTATGATCGGGCTTCTTTTCGTCTCCTCTGGACGATGAGCTGTCTAACGACCGTTTACGACGGTCTGCCTCATCGGCCCGGGAGAACTGGTCCGCAATGTCCCACATCTCTTGAGCTGTTTGCGGACTGCATTCCACGAGCTTTCTGTAGAGAGCTCCGGGCAGGATTCCATTTTGGAATGCCGAAATGACAAGTAGATCATTGAGATTATCTACTTGTAGGCATTCCTTATGGAATCTCGTCAGGAAGTCGCTGATCTTTTCGTCGCGACCTTGACGAATGGAAAGCAGCTGAGCCGAAGTGATTCGGGCTTCCGCTTTCTGAAAGAACCTCCTGTGGAAGGCATCCATTAGATCTCGGTAAGATCTGATGCTGCCCTGGGGGAGGCTATCGAACCACCTTCTCGCGTTCCCGATGAGCAGCTCGGGAAACAGCTTGCACATGTGGACCTCGTTGAGACCCTGGTTCGCCATGTTATATTGATAGCGCCCCAAGAAATCGTGAGGGTCCACGAGCCCGTCGTAAGTCATCGACGGAGTTCGGTAGTTCTGTGGTAGAGGAGTTCGGGTGATGTCGTCCGAGAACGGAGTCTTCAGTGCTCCGTACACGGCGAATCCGATATCTCGTCGGTATGGAGGAGATTGAGTTCTCCTGTGATTCCGGTACCGAGGAGGAACAGGAACATGTCGGGGTTGAGGATTCTTCTTCCTGGAAGACACGGTACTACTGCGGTAGTGACTTTCATGTCTGGACGAGGAAGGAGAATCCACCGTTTTCGTCTTCGGCTGTTGGCTCTTTTGCAGGAAGGCTAAGAACTCATCCTGCTTCTCAGCCAAGAACAGCTTGACAGCCTCATTCAAATCAGGCTGCTGGGAAGACTCGGTGGGACGATTTTTGGAGCGGCTTGTTCCTTCGCCATGAGAACTGGTGGTGGATTTATCCCTAGGCTGTTTTCCAGACCTGTGGGATGGATTGGCTTCCTCCTGGTTCTCACGGGCGGGAATACGGGTACTCTGCGATCTGGTATGCATTTTTTGGGTGGAAAAAATGGATCAAAAATTCGCTTTATCACAAATTTTGTTCTCTGTTTCCCACAGACGGCGCCAGTGATGGCGCCGCGAATTTCTGATGTTTGTAAATGCTGGTAGAGAAAAAGGACTACGACACAATGAATTTACGTGGTTCGATTTACTGAAGTAAATCTACGTCCACGGGAAGAAGGGAGGGCAAGATTGTATTGCTTGATCTGGGATTACAGCTTACAACACAGACTTGCTATATGCTATTTTATCTCTAGAGAGCTTAACCTTTTTCTATCTGATCTAAGTTCTATTTATACATTGAACTAAGATCGTGGCTTGCATCACCACTAATGATGGTTGTGGATGTCGTGGAGGTCCTGCATGTAGCGTAGGTCATGGCCTACGATCGTGGCCTGAGCTGACACCACGTGGTAGTGGGTGTGTTGGAAGTTGTGGAAATCCTGAATGGGTCCACTAACTCCTTGTTCGGTCGAATACTGAGACCGAACTGCTTTGGTTGCCGATCTGAGAGTAGAGCTTGATGCCGACCTGAGAGCAGAGCTTGATTGGTTGGCTTTTGCCGAGCTGTAGGCTGAGGCCGAACTCTTACTGAGACCGAACTGCTTTGGTTGCCGATCTGAGAGTAGAGCTTGATGCCGACCTGAGAGCGTGATGGCTGGTTGGCTTTTACCGAGCTGTAGGCTGAGGCCGAACTCTTTGGTAATGCCGAACTCATACTCTTCCTTGGGCTGATGGGCCGTCACTGCTGTTGGGCTTGTTTAGTCCGTACCCCATCAATGAACATGTTGAGGGATAAGATCATCCATTTTGTGATGGTAGTGGCGGCCATTATTGATCGGATGATTAAAGAAGCGATTGGTGAATTTTTAAGTTTTTAACAGACGAATAAGAGTCTTATTATAGTTTGCCATGCATGTGATGTGTGTATTATTTAAACCCCATACCATTGACAATACCTACCTTATCCTACCTAACCAACTAATTCTCTTAAAATACACCAATTTAAATTTATCCATGAATCTAAAATATATTGTTTAAAACTACTCCTTCTGTCCCTTAAATTTTATCTCGCTTTGACCGGATACGAGTTTTAAGAAATGTAATGCAAAGTGAGTTGAAAAAGTTAGTGGAATGTGAGGCCTACTTTTATATATTAGTTTTATAATAAAATGTGAGTAGGAATGAGTTAGTGGAATATGAGGTCCACTACAAAAAATGATAAAAAGTGAAATGAGATAAATTTTGTGGGACGGACGGAAATGAAAAAATGAGACAAACTTTCAAGGACGGAGGGAGTATTATTTTATGATTTATATAGTATACGTAGTTGTTAGGATATACTAGTAATTTATTTCTTTGGTTGTATATGATATTTTAATACTACCTCCGTCCCCAAAGAGTATGAACTTTGGGTTCGGCACGGGTTTTAATGCATTATTGGTAAAGTAAGAGAGAGATAGATAGAGAAAGTTTTTTAATTATTGTCAGTGGAGAATGAGTCTCACCTCATTAGAGAGAAGAGAGTTTTCAAAATTGGAATATTCATACTCTTTGGGGACAGACGAAAAAGAAAATAGTGCATACTCTTCAGGGACGGAGGGAGTATAAATATAAGTAGATTACTCGATAAGAATTACTGAATAAAAAAATAAAATTACTTTTCATATCATTCTCAATTGATTATGAAAAAAATGTCATTTAAACACAACTTTTGATCGAATTCTGGTCGATTCATAACATTCAAAAATATTTACATTTTAAATGCTAACTTTTGTATCTTTACCATTGTTCCATATGATTAAAATTTTGAATGATAAGTTTCATAGGAATTGTAATCGTATAGGACAATTAATATTGCAAATTTAACCTTAATTCGAACAAATTTTATAATTTTCGACGGTTAAGTGAGTTGGCGAATGGAAAGTCAACTTTACACAACTCATATTAAAATTCAAATAATATATACTACTTCATCGTACACGCAATTTAGTGTTTACTCTTTATAACATGAACTAATAAATAAAGGCAAAATAAACATTTGAATATACTTATACTTGCATTTTATAAAGAGCAATACACATAATTTTAACAATGCGTGAAAATATATTTTTATATCTAGCTCTATCGCATAAATAACTTTATTATTTGCCATTAATCATGACCGTTTGTTTTGCGACGACCAAAAGCTTGTAGGCATATGATATTTTTTGAATCAAGTTTTGCCATTAATTGATTCTGGAGGTTTGGCCAAAAATATAAATAGGGGTATTACGAAGATGTAAAAATTATATTTTATTTACAAAAATTTAAAGGTTGAGTCACATTAGACTCAAAGGTTATCTCAGTACGAATATAGAGATCACACTTTAATACTTTCATTCCCCAAATAATGTGCAAAGATCGAGTTCAGTTTACTTTCAACCCAAAACTTTTTATTCAATGCAAAGACATAAACAACTCTCTTACTTTATTGTGTACTGTATTCATTAATTCATAAAACAACATTACATAAAATCTCATTTGAAAAGTAAATGTTTCAGTCACTGCCGAACAAGCCGTTCAATGTCAACCGGGGACGCGTCAGCCGGCAGCAAAGCTCTGTAAGATCTCAACGCCGTCACATTGTTCGAGATCTCCGTGGGATGAAAATTATCGAAGAATATATACTCTTTTCTGTTGCCGCACACCGCTCCATCACGCAAGCACTGCCCCGCTGCCGGCCCACTCGTCTGCACCTCACAGCACGAAGCGTTCAACACCTTCACACCTGCAACAACAATCCATCTATTAGTAAAAATTTTTTTTCGAGTTTTGATTTTAAATAGACCTACCAATGAGGGCAGGGTCTCCTAGTGCAATGTTGGTGGCGTTTATGTAAGTGAATTGAGCATTTGGTAAATTGTTGTTTAGGTTGTTGATGAGTGACACGAGCCTGGCGTTGAATAGTCCGACAGCTACGTTGATTTTGTCGACGCAGGGAGATCCGTTGGTGATCGGATATAATAATATCTCTTGAGGAATGCACCCGATCAGACCGATCCCGTATACCGCAACTTTTCTTGATCCAAGGTCGTACAATCTCTGTAAAACAGAAACAGAAAAATACGTCAGTTAGTTAAAATTAACCAATTTCTCTTTTCAAAACTACATCAAACCTTTGAATTTAAACTACAGTACTTTTGTGAGGAATCTAACGATATACTAATTGTATTTGTTCAATTTATAAAATTTGATCTCTTTTCGATAATCAGTATTGTATACATATAGTATCAATTTATGTCACACGCAATTGGCGTTATACATGTATAATATTAGAATTAATGTAACATATTAAAAGTTTTATTTCGTAATTGCTAACCCTTAGTTGTCGAGAGAATTGTGCGATCAATTGGTCGGCAAATTGGTCGGATGTATAGATAAGACTAGACAAGGACCGAGGCTTCTGATAATAGTAGTTGTTAATATAGTCGTTGCTGCCGATGTTGACGACGTAGAGACACTGTCGCAGGTAGTTGTCCGCTGCCGTCCGATTCCGGAATATGGCGGTGATTTGACCGGTTGTCGCCCCATGAATTGCTACCTGCTCGTTCATGCTGAACCGAGGGCCCTATACCATAAACATATATTGGCCTCTAATAGTTTAGTATACGTAGAATTTTATGGTTTCAAAAAATTGAATGTGTTTGTGTGGTCAATGATCACCTGTCGTATCCCGGAGCTGTCAAGAATCCCGGCAGCTCCGGATCCGTAGTTGAGTCCTCTGAGAATGTCAGAGCCTCTCCGAAACGCAAACGTCGGGATCGGATTGGAAAACCCTAACAACTCAGCTGCGGAAATCAAGAAATAGTTTATTCAATAGACGGTCTAAATACATAGTACTCCTTCTGTTCCCACTTTGACTTGCACGAATTCTAAGAAATACATAAAGGAAAGTGAGTGGAATATAAGTCTCAATTTTAAATATTTATTTTATAGTGGCATGTTATTGTGATAATTTAGTGGATTGCGGACCCACTTACCTAAAACTGAAAAAATTAAGTGTGATTTTAAATTGTGGGCATACAAAAATGGCGATTGTGATATATTTTGTGGAGACAGAGGGAGTATAAATTAGACAAGTAAAAATATACCAAGGAAGTCAGGGATATTTTTGCCATTGGTGAACCTTCCGGTGGGGATGGCGCCGGGGAAATCAATCCCGTAAGGGCGATAATTAGCTTTGGCAGATGTAAGAAGGCGATTGTTGTTGCCATTGTCGGTTTGGGAGTCTCCAAAAATGAAGAAGCAAGGAACTTGTTGGGCATGAGTTAGAGTTAGGGTTAGGGTTAGGGTTTGTATGACCAAGATGTTGATGGATAGGATTATCCATTTTGTGATTGTAATGGTGGCCATTGATGGGGTGATAAAGTGATATATTGGTGAATTTTAAGAGACAAATACGAGTCTTATTTATAGTACTCTCTCCGTCCCGCACTACTCGCACCTTTCCTTTTGGGCACGGAGATTAAGGAATGAGTGATAAACAAAGTCAACAATTACGGCTGTAGTTATAAATTGTTACTAAAAATGGAAAGAGTGCAAATAACTTGGGACGCCCAGAAAGGAAATAAGTGCAAGTAATGCGAGACGGAGGGAGTATATAGTTTGCCATGCACTCAACTTGAAGGTCTATACGTTCGACTAAAGTGGAGTAATTAATATTATATGCATGTATGAAACGTGTGTATTACTATTTAACATTTTAAACCCCATGCCATTGACAATCGGCAAGTAGATTATCCTAAGTCCTAACTAACCAATTATCATGCTCGAATAACTGAAATTGTATGTATCTTGAAATAGTATATATACTGATACGATATTTATTTCATTTATAAGTGAATCTAAAATATCTTATTTAGTTTTATATTTATAAATTATTTTCATAGTTATTGGACTTTAAAAAAAATAAACTCCTATACAAGGGAGGAAATTACAGAAATTACAACTGATGTCAAGAGGGCTCGAACTCGGCACCTCATGCAATAATGTCTAAGCCATTTGCCGCTAGGACAAAGGCTCTGAACTCATAGTTATTGGACTTGGGGAGTGATCAATTGCTAACTCATTATTTAATTACTAACTACAATTAATTTAAGACCATGAGATTTTAAAAATCTTGTGGTCTACAATATGCCATGTGTAATTTTGTTTTTTATTTTTTAATATTAAAAAGATAATAGCAACTATCAAATTTAGGGTTTAGAAACACAATGTCAATACAATGTATGAAATATATCAACACAAAGACATGGCAATGTCAATACAATTTCATATTGACATTGTATAAGCATTGTATTGGCATATTATTTGCCATGTATTGATATAGAGCTGTTAAAGAAATTTATGAAAATTTTCAAAAAAAATTCAAATATTGACATAGGAACATATGCAAGTGAGATCTCCTTAGAATTCTAATGAAATTATCTTTAATTAGATATATGTTGTGTGAAAAAATAATTTAAATCGAGAAAGTTATATGCGTTTTAAAGTTATGAGATATTTTTCAAAAGTTAGTTACAACTAATTTATTGTAAATTGACCTTAATACCTGACGTTTTTGTTGATCATATTGACATTCTAGGCCTGATGATCTAGGCCCTAGATTTGAATATCTAAGGGCTATTATTTAATTATAGTTAGCAATTAAGTATTGAGTTAGCAATATAACACTCTCTTATCCGGTTATTAAGAAGGGATCACCTCATGCATTATATACTACATTATATAATACACCATTAAAAAATTGACAAGTGGATCTTATTTTATGGAAAGAAAAGTTGTTTCCAATATATCCTATTAAAAAATTGACAAGTGGATCTTATTTTATGAAAAGAAAAGTTACGTAAAGAAATTAAACAGCACTAAATATAAAAAACTTATTTATTGAAATCAATTTCAGTTAATTATGCTCAATTTTAATAAAAAAACAAAGTAATTTCAATCAATTTTATTATCTTGATATTGTGTTTTTTCTAGGACTCAAACATGATGGTTTGATACCAGCATATTATATGCAAAAGCAAAGTTTATAATAAATAAATTATGAACCTTTAAAACTTTGTATATTAAATATTTTCTTACTTTTTAGTACTACTATTTTCTTTCTTGTTACTTGAAGTTTTTCCAATAATTTTTTTCTTTTTATGATATTTTGATTTTTATATTCCTGCTATGTATTTGTACTTATTTCATGATATACAAAAAATACTAATATATGGACTAGTGTTGCTAATACTAATGGCGATGTTATTTTAGCATAAAATACATAAAAATTAATATATATATATATATATATATATATATATATATTATTGATATAGCATCTAACAAAATTATGAGGAGATAACCTTTGAAAAAAAATAAGATTAGTTATTAAAATAGGTGGAGAATTAGTGAAACTAAAAGATGTGTAGAAATTAAGTGCAAGAAAAAATATTTTGATTTAACTTTTCTTTCTATAAAATGTAATCCAACATTACTTTTTTTTTATTATTAAGATTAAACATAATTAACTGAAATTGATTTGAATACATATATTTTTTATATTTAGTGTAGTTTAAATTTCTTTACTTAATTGGAAAGGTTATAATGGAAACAACTTTTCTTTCCATAAAATAAGATCCACTTGTCAATTATTTAATAGTGTATTATGAAATGTAGTATACAATGCATGAGGTGATCCTTTCCGCCTTTTATGCGTCATTTTCTAAAAAAATATTTAAACCTCATCTCATATATAAGCATGCCATATTATCAATGTGATGCCAGAAATTGAATCTGGTGGTAGATTTAATAGATTTTTGAGAAATTAGATATAAAATTGATATTTTGAAAAGGTTATACTAATAGATTTGAAAATATTATAAAAAATTGGTATAGAAATTATAATAAATCCTATATAATTCGACCTTAATTAGGATCAATTTCATAATTTTCGACGGTTATAAAAGTGAGCTGGAGCAATGACGGAATAGCTTTCCTGCCCATTCCTAAAAATAGAAAGTCAGCTTTACACAGCCAATCCAAATTGAATAGTATATAGATATTTTCTAAAGTGCAACAAACATAATTTTATAAAATGTGTTAAAATATTTTATAACGAGCTCTATCGCATAAGTAACTTTATTATTCATCGTTAAATATGAGCGTTTTTTACGCGACGACTAAAAAGGCATAGGATATTTCTGAATCAAGTTGCCATTAATTGATTTTGGAGGTTTGGCCGAAAAATAAATAGGGGGTACTTCGAAGATATAAAAATTAATTACGCTAATTGCCTAACATAATTTGACCTTGTTGCTCTCTTAATTTGGTGTCGGAGATATTTAGAGCATCTCCAACCATTTATACTAAACTCAAATCAATTTTAGTGTAAATGTTACATCAAATATGATTTTACTCCAAACATCTACACTAAACTCAAACTTAAAAAAATATTCTCTATATTATGTTTTTTTTACTCACAAAATTTGAAAAACTTTTGGGTTTGGGTTTGGGTTTAGTGTTAACCTAAAGATATGTATTTTTTTTCCAAAAACCAAAAATGGGATTGATTTTGGAGTACTATTGAAGCTAATTACCTATCTCATTTTAGGTTTTAGTGTACCATTGGAGATGGTCTTAGATGTCAAACTGCAATACTCTCTTTATCCCATAATATTCCCATTAATATAGAACCTTGTGTTTTAATCAAATGTCCCACACTACTTTTAGCATATTCTATAAAATGTTTCATTATATTATATGCAAAAAAATCACTTTAGCATCTGCATTAATATTGTCGTTGTTTTTGTAAAAAATGAGAAGGGTTAGTAGTATTTTGTGTCTCAACAAAATTTCTAATTATTCAAAATTTGAGAAACTTTTTTAAAACGCTAAAATTTTTGGACAAATTCTTGAGTATGCTAAAACTTGGGGATATATTTTTTCAAAATATGCTAAAAGCTTAGGAAACACCATAATTCTACCTCAGATTATGACGAGAAGAATCGGCTTTTCGTCACCGAATTTTGTATTGTGGGACATTTTATGGAAAGTGGTGAAGGCTTGGGACTTTTAATGAAAAAAAATTAATTTGTAAATATTTTTTAAAATACGTTTGGAAGTAAATTTTGTTATATGATTATTTAAAATAGTAGATATGAGAGCGGAGCGGATCACCTCCCCCACATGCTACACCATTTGAGAGATGAACTAGCTAGACCTCCCAATCACAATAAAAACAGACACATATTAGTGTTTAGAAAATTATGAGATTTTGCAAGAAGCATCTATTTATAAAACTTAGAATATTCCTTTATTCTTGCTGAATATACTATGGTGGCATTTCAATTATCCATGCGTTGCATATAAAACGGAAGTTTTCTTCCTATCACTATGCAAAAAGTTGAGGAAAGTTTTCATATTTTAAATTCATTTAGTTTCTTTATTATTTATGATTACACTTATCAAAATATTACTATAATTTCACATGCCAACTTGATATGTAGATGAGAGAATTTTTTTACTTCAGCAATAGGAGAGAGTGCAATCAAATTAACGAGCAACTTATGGCTCGGCAAAACACTTAAATTTTTTTTTCTACTTTATCCTTTCTTACTTTATATATTTTTTTATATCTTATTCTCATTTCGGTTAACCTTTACAAATATCAATATTTTAAATTGCATGCACAAAAGTAGTTAAAAATGAATGAAGTAAAATGTCAATGGAAAATCAAAAAATTATTGGGATGAAAGGATTGTTAGCTTTGTAATAAAAAATTAGTAGAAAGAGTAAGTGAATATGTATGGTTCATTTACCAAAAGTAATATTCACAGAAAATGAATCATAAGACAATTATTCATGAACGGAGAGAGTACTATGTTATACAACTTGGCCTGGAAATGAACTGATTTGATGAGCTTGACTCTAAACTTCAAGGTTTCGAACTAACAAATCCCGTACTTAATCGACTTAAGATGCATGATCAGTAGCTCAAATAAAGATTTTTCATAAACACAACGTCAGAAAATAAAGTGTGTTCATAAACACAACGTAAGATAATAAAGAAAATGTAGCATTAAGACATACTTAGCAGACACCTAATTAAAATTCTTCAGCATAAAGCCTTTCCACATAGTAATATCATCAAAGTCTAAGTTGCATCTCATCCCTCAAACCACAGCTAAACATGCAATAAATTCATACATTTTCAACTCAGGACCCCATACGAACGGTTGGCCAGTCAAATCAACGAGCACATTATGGCTCTTGTCGAGGAAACTATAGACGCTGATCTTCCCGCCCATATGATACACTACACTGAACGTCTCTGTGCCGTATGGTCCCTTAATGACTCTCAATTGATCAATATAACCATTTAATGGGGAGGTGGGTTCATGTTGAGGGATTGTTTCATAGTACCTCAAGAACCACGACAAAGATCGACCTTCGCCCATCTCCAACTCAAACAACTCAACTGAGAGACAGTCGTTAGCCTTTGTGAGACATCTAGATATGTATAGACGACCATTTGCCTCATGGAGACAGTAAGTGGTATCCCAATGTACCATTCTTAGCTGGTACTGGTAAGATGAATAACTAGGCTTTAATATAGATTCGAATTCATTCTTAGCAATATCATAGTAGACGACTGCATCCAACATCTCCCAGTATATCCAGCCATTACAATACACACCCCCGTATCCACCACACAATTTAAGCCTTTCAGGAAACACAAATCGCAAACTGAGCTTCCAAGCGCAACTCTCCGAGTCATAGACCTCGATCCGACAAGTATCTACCTTAAGACGATGATGCGATCCTCTGAGGTTGACTTAATGCAAACATCCTTGTAGTGGAGCGACATCGAAGGATCAAAAATTAAGGCAAGTGCCACAATATTGTCCCTATAGGAATCGGTAACACTGATCTTTCTTGACAGCTTAGTGGTCGGATTATAAACATATAAGAGTCCCATCTGTATGGTGAGATTTTAGCAGCATCAAGCCATTACAAGAACAGATGATTATAGGATTTGGAACTGAGAAGGTGTATGGTATCATCAGCCTTTCGCCATTCATGATTGGATCAAAGTTAAAGATGTGCGAGCTGGGATTCCTCTGGTTCAAGTTCAGGAGAAGAGACGGCTGCACCTTTGGGGAGCGCAGGGTGTGGAGATGGCAGAATTTCTCAGAGGAGACCAACCAGTGAGAGCCAATGTTTGCATACTAACTTGCATCGGATAATAGATTTTGCAGGTAACAGGATAAATATTTTCGTCAAAAGATCATTGTTCCAGATCAGTCTCATCCATCTATCACCATAATCCTCCTCGGGAGTTACAGCAGGAACTTTGGCCTTCTTCGGATTCATGCTGCCAAATCAAAGCAGTCCATTTAAGTATTTAAACCATAAAAGAAATCCTTCACCTAATTCAGAAACAAATCTTTAAACCCTACGAATAAGTATGAGCTGTCGCCTGCCAAGTGCTAGATTCTATCTCATACACCTCAATCCAACAAGATCAGGATATGAATTAATGAAAGAAAGCAATAACGAGAGATAGAGAGAAACAAAGCCATTATTTCTGATACTCGATTTTCATTCAGATACGGCATATTGTTCAATACGACAGTGTGTAGATACTTATAGAAACCTATTGAACCTGAACAAATAACCCACAGCTAAAACACTAGAGCTAAGAGGATCCTTTTCCAGCCACAACAAAGAGAGTGAAACAGAATAGATTAATGCAAACTCAGGCTACACAAGTGAGAAGTACTCTAGCCATGACTCATAACACAATCTTATGCCTAATTCACAAACAAATTCTTGAACCTTACAAATAAATACTAATAACAAAGCCAAATATTCATCTATTACAACGAAACACAGAAGCTGCAACCAACTTCACCTGAGTTTGTCGATCACAAAGCCGCCGGAGACAACGGCGGAGAAATTGGGGTTTTCTTTAACGTAATTGTAGGACAAATGGACAGTGTCGTTCGGCAACAATTTACATTTAACTAATGGGCCAAAAATATAAAAAAACTGCTTCTAAGCCCAATTGAGCAATTGATGAGCCTTGAAGTACTACTCCACTTTATTTGACGCACTCTAGATAGAGCATTTCTTATAAAATGTGGAAATTTATGTGGTTTGTTTTTTTGAGTGAAAAGAGGATAAGTAAACTTATTGATGTTTCTAATTTAAAAAATATATCCATTAAAATAGATATTTTAAAAAATACTCCCTTCGTCCACAAAAAAAAGACAAGTTTTACAATTTTAGGCCGTCCACCAAAAAGAATCATTCTAAAAATAAAAAGTTTTAAACCAATATATTAACCATATACATCATTCTAAATGTGTATCCCACAATCCACTAATACCACTTCCACCACATTTTCTCTCACTCTCTCTTACTTTACCAATTATGCATTAAAACTATGTCACTAATAACTTTGTCTATTTTTTGTAGACGGAGGGAGCATCCCATAGAGTGAGACAGGTTGAGTATATATATATAGGGATGTATTCATTTCCTTTTCCTATATTTCCTCCTTTTTCCTTCTTAATATCAGCCATTAGATTAGAGAAATGGACGGTCAAGATCAACATTGGGTAATTAATCTCGTGTTGCATTATTTGTCCTATTTTATGCATTATGAGGGTACAATAGTAATCTAATCTAGGCTGGAAACCGCTACGAATAATGCACCACATGGTCACGAGTAATGCATATAATTGCCTATATAATGCACAATATGTGAACTGCAATGCATACGAACAAGATGTGCTGTGTTATGATGTTTGACACACGTTTCTTGTTTCCCCTAAGGGTTTAATAAGCTTAGGGGCTAGGGTATAGTACGTAGACATGTATGTAATCTTCACATGGTAACGAGTAATGCATATAATTGACTATATAATGCACAATTTGTGAACTGCAATGCATACGAACAAGATGTGTTGTGTTATTATGTTTGACACACGTTTCTTGTTTCCCCTAAGGGTTTAATAAGCTTAGGGGCTAGGGTATAGTACGTACGCATTAATAACAAATTATAAAACGATACGAATAATTCACCAAATTGTCACGAGTAATGGATGTTATTAACTATATAATGCACAATATGTGAACTGCAATGCATACGAATAAGATGTACCATGTTATGATGTTTGACACACGTTTCTTGTTTCCCCTAAGGGTTTAATAAGCTTAGGGGCTAGGGTATAGTACGTAGACATTACTAAATACACGTATGTAATCTTCAATCCGTTGATTAACCCATATACACAATACCTCTAATAATGCATAATATACTGAGATAATGATAATTAACAGCTACATAATGCACTACCTAAACCAAATAATGCACATACGTATATTCCAATAACAACAATTTGTTAGTAATGTCTACGTACTATACCCTAGCCCCAAAGCTTATTAAACCCTTAGGGAAACAAGAAACGTGTGTCAAACATCATAACATGGTACATCTTATTCGTATGCATTGCAGTTCACATATTGTGCATTATATAGTTAATAACATCCATTACTCGTGACAATTTGATGAATTATTCGTATCGTTTTATAATTTGTTATTAATGCGTACGTACTATACCCTAGCCCCTAAGCTTATTAAACCCTTAGGGGAAACAAGAAACGTGTGTCAAACATCATAACACAGCACATCTTGTTCGTATGCATTGCAGTTCACAAATTATGCATTATATAGTCAATTATATCCATTACTCGTTACCATGTGAAGATTACATACGTGTCTACGTACTATACCCTAGCCCCTAAGCTTATTAAACCCTTAGGGGAAACAAGAAACGTGTGTCAAACATCATAACACAGCACATCTTGTTCGTATGCATTGCAGTTCACATATTGTGCATTATATAGTCAATTATATGCATTACTCGTGACCATGTGGTGCATTATTCGCAGATACCAAAATGTGGCAGTTACTTTTCCGTCAAATGTCAATAATAACCCTGTAATGCATACAATCACCTTCTATAATGCAACACGGAACCAGTTTTATAGAATCAATCTGATCCGTTGATGCCTTAGATCTAACGCGTAATATTAAGAAGGAAAAAGGATCTAAGATGTGAAAAGGAGATTAACGCTCCCCTATATATATATATATATATATATATATATATAGGGTTTTGATCCATGCAAAAGCATTCTTAATACAAAAATGCAGAACCAAGCATACAAAAGTAATTTTTAGGTCATTGTAAGCTTATTTTTACGTCATTATAGTAAGGATGACATGAAATGATCTTAACATGACCTCAAATCCAAAGTTTATAATATGACCTAAAACTGCTTTACAATGACCCTCCGTGTTTTTGTTTAATTATTGACCATTGGATTGTCAAATCTCATGGTCAGGATTTGGTCTGGATTTTGTATTGAGATCAAGTTTTGTATTGATCATTTTCCTATATATATATATATATATATATATATATATGGTCCCCTTATATGCATAATACCTCTTTAATGTAGAACTAGAGACTAAATACTGACCATTAGATCTAAATTTTGATGGAAGAGATTTAACTCACTTCATCTTTAAGCAATATTCATCCCGTTATTGAAATAGTTCAGCCAAAGGGTAGCATAGTCATTTGATAACTTAAGTCAAACACAGTAAACTGATTCTGCTTAAATCACGGGTAAATGAATTAGGGTAAAAAAAACCCCACCCCTCAGCTTCCCCCACTCTCTTCTCCCCCAACGCGGCAACGCAAAATTCCAGCCGCCTTCCCTCATTCCATCTTTCTGCTCAACCCTAGCCGTGCGCCTATTATCACCATGGTGGACACGAGGCGGGGAAAATTGAATGGTATTTGTTGTCTTCACAATTGTTACAGTCTGCCAAATCTTTACAAACTAATCTCTAACATTTTGGTTGTAGATGAGCAGATGTTGCGTTCCAGAACTTCATCCGGTGCTGGTGAGTTCAGATCATTTGTTAATTTAGTTCAGATATTGTGTTTTCTAAATCTGTTTTGACACAAATTAGTTCACTACAGTAATTTACTTCAGTTTTTTTGTTTTCAAATTCTCATTTTTCTTCTAATTAGTACAACCACGACCTTCAATTGGAACAAGTAAACCGCGACGCCCTCCTAAAACATGGTCCGCCCCAAACCCGATTGAACCAAACCTTCCAGATGAGCTAATCCCAATTCTGGAATTTACTTTTTATTCACTAATTTTTGTTTAATTTAGTTGATTAAAGTTCTTGTTTTTCCCTCAAATTTGATTGAATTTGTTTGATCAAATATGTTTGTCTGATGTAACTGAACTTAGCAAATTATAAGATGAAATATGTTCAAAATCCGGTGAAGTATTTTTTTTCCTCAATCAAGTGAAATTGTTGTATTGTGTAATGTATGTATCCTTATCAGTTCTGCATTCATTATAAACTTGAGTTGATGAGTTGATTTTGACTGTATGATGCTCTGGATTTATCACAATGTATAATCAAGTGACGTGTGAAGGTGAATCTAGTAATGCATATAATGAAGTGCTCAATATTGGATTAAATATGTACTCATGAAGAAAGTTCACTCATTCAAGTTAGTGGTGATATTTATTGAATGAAGGTTTTAAAGATGGAACTGAATGTATACAACTATAAGATGAAGTCTTGTCAACAACATCTGAAGTATTATGAAATTATAAGATGAAGTCTTGTCAACAACAACTGAAGTCTTGTACAAAGTTTAGTCTTTTAATTTAACCCTAAAAGCCATTTTCCAGTCTTTTAATTTAACCCTCTTCACTATTTTCCGGCTGTCTTGAAAATCTGCCTCAATTGTTTGATCAAACATAGAGAGGTAGACATGTGAGTGATATTGGTCAAATATGTAGTGAAGTTTTGTTTGAAGTGATCTTGTATAAAGATGAATAAATTATACCATAACATGAAGTAATTCTTGTAAGTAATTTGTTGTATGAAATTTGATAAATTTTTGGGGTGAAATGATTTTTTATATAATGAAGTAAGATGGTTATTAGATTACATAATTTCCTATTCTGATTATTTAACCGAATTAATTTCATTTAAAACTGAAAATTTGTTGGTGTGATAAAATGCACATATGTGGTTTGGGAATGAAGTGGTTTTACATTAATGTTTAAATGAAGTGGTTTTACATTAATGTTTATTATCTGATACTTTTAGGAGCTTCAAAATTTGATCAAGAATGAGCTAATGAAGAAGGGAGGTCTAAACGGAACAACGTCAGAGTACAGAAAGGCAAGGACAATATAAACAATGATGGGAACATAGGTTCTACTTCAGAAGCCGATAATGATCCTACTTCGGGAGCCGAAAATGCCAAAGGTGTGTTTTATTAACGTATAATTGTAATACATTCTGTATGATTATCCATACTGACCATAAGTCTTTATTTTAGGATCGAAGAGAAATAGGGGAACGGATGAAAAGTTTGTTGGGGAAGGTGCCAGAATAGAGAGGATGGCAATGCCATGGAGGACAACAACTAATGCTGAAGATTGTGGTGTCTTTCCGATGAGACACATGGAAACATACAAGGGCGAGCGCGTGGAATATTGGAATTGTGGGATAAAAAACAAGCAAATGAGTACTGCAAAGCTTGAGAGCCAAATACTATTAAGCTTTGATGAATAAATATCCAGTCAGAATGCCTCAACAACAAGCGCATAACAACAGGATACTACGCAGAGGCAAGCAGAAACATGGACATTGATGTTAGAAAAAATGATAACAGTTTACCTAAAGAAGAAGTGATGTAATAATTTGGGAATGGCACAAATTTTTCCACGGATTTTATTATTAGCTCAAACTAATCAATACTAGTATATGGTCAAGTGCAGTTATTAGAATTTTATAAGATAAAGTACTATGATTACATGATGAAAAGATTACAGTACATAATGAGTAGATTATATTATGGGATTATTATGCTGCTGGATGCATAAATATGGTTATAAGATTAATTAAATTTACTATAATATGAACAAAATATTTTATGAGATAAATAAAACATAAATAAACCAAATAACATAAAGAGATCATTATGTATAAAACAATATTCATCATACAGTTAGATTCGTTCATCCACCTAAACCATAAAAAGAATAGTCTAAATATTTCATTTATTATGAAATCAGTTTCATTGAAACTAAAAAATAGATTCATCTAAGTAAAAAATAAAGAAGTTCAAAAACTGAGACATTACATCAAGACATAGTAACAAAAGGGACCATGAACTACTTTTTTGTGTGCTACTCCTTAATCTTTTTCCAATTTCTGGCATCATGGTTACCAACCTCGCCGCATTCGGCACATTTACGACTTGGCTTCGCCTTCAACTTCATAGCTTGCTCAAGGCGTGTGAGAGGCCGTCTTCCTGAACCATTTGGGGAGGACATTCAGGGATATATGACACTGAGATAAAAACAAAAAAAAAAAGAAAAATTAAAAAAATTTCAGTTTATCAATATATAAGAACACTGAATAAATATTCACATTATTAACTAAAAGCTTTCATAAGACTAACACATAATAATGATTTTATTAACATAAAATAACTAAAAGGTTTCATCCCAACAGCATATAAAAACAGATTAATTGAAACTAAGCGAAAAATAATAATAAATCAGAGATGATAAACAGATTTTGCATAGAATAACACACTCCATACAAAATGAAAACTAGCTCATTACGACGATAAAAAGTTTCATTCGGTATGAAAAATAATTCACTGCTACGAACAAAATAATAAATTAATACACCAATCACTAAAATAAGCATTCAAAAACAGGATATCATAACAAACTTGATTAAAATCGATATAACTGACATGGATCGCCTTCTTCATTCTCGGGAGATTCGAAATCAGAATAAAAAAGCGAGCCACCAACCGGAGATTGTAACTCATCGAATATTGTCTCATGATTGTCGTTAATATTTTCTGTAGAAGTAGTTCCAAGTATGTTTGCTGCTTCGGAGAAAATTCAATTGTTGGAGAATGATTGCTCGAGTCGTCCATTGATGTTCTGGTGATTTGCATCCTAGGCGTAATGGTGTTTGAAGAATCCATACAACCAAATCAATCTATAACAAATAAGAAGAAACAGTAGAGACTGTAGTTGAATATTGTGACTGGGTGGAATTGCAGATTTAATTTATGTAGAGAGATTGGTGATTCAATTCTAAATGATCGTGATTCACATAAAAAAGATGCAGATATATTTTCCATAATTAAGTTGCATGAATGAAGTTACCAAAATAACTGCGTGACTAGTGGAGTTCCTAAACAACCCTTTTGTAAGATTAATTGAATTAAAAATCAAATTTAATTGATAGTATTGGACCGTTAGATTCCACAAATAGGTGGATGGGATTTGTTCTCTAGTTCGGTCTTTAAAATTAGTTCGACATTGAATACAATCCTCTATATATATATATATATATATATATATATATATATATAAGGACCAAAACTACAAATGGCTTACAAAAGATGGGCTACTTGCCTAAACTTCTTCCATACTTAGCTAGTAATGCATGAGTTTCTTACTTGTTGATAAATAATACTCCACTTCCATCGTTCCAAGATAAGTGAAGCACTTTTTTGGGCAGAGAATTTAAGGAATTAATATTTAAATAATTAAAGCTGAGAGAGTAAAGTATGAGAGAAAGAAAATAAAGAAGTAAAGAGAGAATAAAATAAGAGAAATGACCCACTTATAGTGGGACATCCCAAAAAAGAATATGACTCGCTTATCTTGGGACGGAAGGGAGTAGTACTTCCTTGTCTCATAATAAATGATACATTTTGGGTAACGACATGATATTTTAGGAATTACTCCCTCCGTTCCCTTATAGTTGAGGCAAAATTTTTTGACATGGATTTTAAGAAATGAATGTTTAGTGTGTTAAGTAAATAGATAAAAAAAAAGTTAAGAGAAAGAAAAATAAGAGAGAATAGAATAGTAGGAAAACAAATAGAGACTAAAATATGTGATCTGGTTTGTGCCATGTGTCACTAGAACATTTTTCAATTTCTCTTTAATTTTATTTTAAAAAGTACTCTTACTTATAGGGTCCTGTTAGGTTGAGATTTTTTAGCTTAATTGAAAATTAAGATGCATTTTCAGCCACTCATCCACAACATTTTTGAAATGTCAACTGCAAGTAGATTATGTCAACTCGGGGGTATTATCGTCAATAGCCTGCACATCAAATGTCAATAGCCTCCACATCAAATGTTTAACAACTTATAGTTGACATTATATATGTATAGTTGACATAAATTGTGTATATAATTGACATTATATGTGTGTAGTTGACATGAATTGTATATGTAGTTGACATTATATGTGTAGTTTTTTTTTCATACATAGGAGTTCGAGATACATTCGGCAAGCGAACTAGCCCGCCACAGCCCCTCGTGGCTCGAATACTTTAGCTTTCCTCCGACGGGTTCAGGCGTGAACTAGCCAATGTTGGCTCGTAGACTGTTCAGCCCCGGTAGACTACCCGCCACCCTCAGACGCGTCCAGGCTCGAAAGCTTGCCAAGCCCCAAGGAAACAACCTTGAACAGGCCCACAGGGAAATTAATCCCAAAGTCGCGCCATCCAAGAGTCGAACTCAAGACCAGGATGGTGCCATATCCTTGCCACCTTCTCAACCACTTGAGCTAGGGGGCTTGGATACATTATATGTGTGTAGTTTTTTTTTTCCTCAAACACCATCACGGCGAGGGGTTAAGGCGGACCCCCAACCTGTATATATCAAAAATCACCAAAAGTACATACATCATCCAAGCCCAAAAGTGACTCGGTCCGCACGAAAGATACAAATCACAAGAGCTAACAAAGCTACTATGGTATCCCCACAGACCGGGTACTAACCATCTAAGTAACGAGAAAACAAACATAACAAAGCTATACACCAAAATAACAACAAGGATGATGGCCAAAAGCTGGCCAACTCCAAAGGAAAACAAAAAACCATAAATCAAAACCACGAACCATGTGAAGTAGTCATCCATCTCGATATCTGAATCTGAAGTTCGGATAGTCCAACTGGTCCATCCTGACGAGCGACTTCAAATACCGAGGCGCTGAATCCGCATCAAAGAAGGTGATGGCAGGGGTCTGGACCCCCCTACCTGCCAAAAAATCGGAACATTATATGTGTGTAGTTGACAAAAAACATTTTAATTTTTTTAAAAATAATTAAAAAAAAATAAAATTAAAAAAAATATTTGTTGAATAAAATGTACCATGAAATTACCATTCTGCCCTTTCATAATTAATTAATCTAAAAATATTTTTCATGTGACAAATTCTGGACCACTCATTTAATAAAAATGAGTGGCTGATAATGCATCTCAATTCTCAATTAAGGCTAAAAAATCTCAGTTGATCACAACCCTATACGTATATCTAAAATTGAAACCGATATTATTCAATTCAATTGAATATATCAGTTTACATGGGTGTGTTATATTTTATAACTCATACATAAATTGTTAACTACAACTAAATTATATGCATTAGATCTTAAAATCAAAGGCTAAGATCATTCAAGTCCGAGTATCAATACAACGACAAAAAAATATCAATTATGGTATTTATGTCAATTAACAAAAAATTAGTTATAATTAACTTTTTAAAAATATCTCAAAACTTTAAATGCATATACCTATTTCAATTTAAATTATTTTCCACATAACATATATCAAATTAAAGATAATTTTATATGGATTCCAACGAGATCCTACATGCATATGTTTCAAAGTCAAAGCTTGAAATTATTTTTTGAATTTTCGTATTTTTGGTGAAACAGCTTTATATCAATACAACTTACATAATATGTCAACATGATGCTTATACAATGTCAATATGAAATTGTGTTGACATTATCATGTCTTGGTGTTGATGTATTTTATACACTATATTGACATTGTGTTTCTAAACCCTAAATTGGATAATTGCTATTATCTTTTTAATATTAAAAAATGAAAAACGAAATTACACATGGCAAATTATAGACCACGAGATTTCTAAAATCTCATAGTCTTAAATTAATTGTAGTTCACAATTAAATGATTAGTTAACAATTAATCACAATCCCTCATTTTACAATTCATTTTATTAGTTTTATGCACAGAGTAAGGACTTGTTTGGCTAAACTTATTTTAAAGAGATGCTAACACAGTGCTTCATTTGGTCCATTACAATTCATTTTTTCAGTTTTATGCGCAAAAGTAAGGACTTGTTTGGCTAAACTAATTTTAAAGAGATTCAAACACAGTACTCATTTACTACATTATTAAGTGAAACATCAATTAATGAAACATATCTTTTGAAGTAGAAATTCAAGGCAATGATGTTTAATTTGTTTCATAACCAGAGAATAAAGTATGGAATCTGTTTTATGCCACGTGTCACTATATCATTTTCAATTTCTTTAATTTGATTAAAAAAGATACTCCCTCCGTCCTCGATTAATTGTCACTCTTTTCTATTTCGGCTTATCCCTCAATAATTGTCACACTTCATTTTTATCATAAATGGTAAGTAGGTCCCACATTTCACTAACTCACTTCACTCACATTTTATTATAAAACCAATATAAAAAAGTGGGTCCCTCATTCCAATAACTTTTTCAACCAACTTTTCTTTATATTTCTTAAAACTCTAGTCCGGTCAAAGAGTGACAATTAATCGGGGACGGAGGGAGTAGTATATAGTCAAAATATCAACATATACACCAAAATATGAAACCAATTATTATTCAATTCAGTTGAACATATTAATTTACAATTCAAAACATATTAAATTTTTTAACATTAATATTGTCTTTTTTTTCCTTCTAATTTAATGATCTAAATTGAATTTTATTTCTTATATGAAATCATGACTTTTTTGCAATAATTTACATTTAACTAATGGACCAGAATTTTAAAACTGTTTTCTAAGCCCAATTGTGCAATTGATGAGCCTATGACGCACTCTAATGGAGAATTTCTTATTTGACGAGTAATTTTATACAAATATATTTTTTTGAGGTGAGTAAAGACAGACAAAATTAGAAGTAGATATCTAAAAATAATAAATGTATCACTTAAAATGAGACGGAGAATATAGATATGGAAGACCCAAAACTACAAATGGGCTTGCAAAAAGATTGGCTACTTGCCTTAACTTCTTCCATACTTACTTGGTAACTGGGGCATTACTTCTTTTGAGCACTGAATTTCAAAAAATAATATTCAAATAAATTTAATATGGACAGAATAAATTATGTAAAAAATAAAATAGAAAAAAGAGAAAAAGAATAAAATAGGATAGAAAATAGTTTATAAGAGAATAAAAATATTGCTTATTACTAAAAAGACTAATGACACATTTACAATGAGACGACAAGAAAAAGAAATATGACTCATTAATAGTGAGATATGTTAAATAGTTTATATATTACTTTGACTTGGCTCAGATTTTAAAAATACTATAAAGGAAAGCGAGTAGAATGTGAGTATACATTTATATGTCACTTCAGTTCAAAGCTACTTGCACCATATTCCATTTCAGGTCGTCCCAAACTTCTTTCACTATTTTTTTTGCTAAAACTTTATTCTCTTATACTTTATCCCATTTACTTCATTCTTTTTCCATACTTTATTTTCACCTGATTACTTTACCCTCCTTTACTTCATTCTTTTTCCATACTATATTTTCACCTGATTTAACTTTCAATCATCAATTTATTAAATCTTGTGCATGAAAGTAATAAAATATAATCAGAAAAAGTTAGTGAATGTGAAATTTAATCACCAAAAATAGCAAAAAGTAATTGAGACAAATATTTGAGAAAATTATTAGTGGATGGGTGGAGTATTATGTCATACAACTTGGCCTGGAAATGAACTGACTTGATGAGTTTGACTCCAAAGTTTAAGGTTTCGTGGACGGCATGAGATGCATGATCAGTAGCTCAAATAAAGATTGTTCATAAACACAACGCTAAGATAACATAGAAAAAGTTGCATTAAAATACCTAACTAAAAGTCTTCAGCATAGAGTCACATAGTAATATCATCAAAGTAGTCTAAGTTGCATCTCATCCCTCAAACCACAGCTAAACATTCAATAAACTCATATATTTCCATATGAGGACCCCCATAATTGGCCTGAATGTTGAATGGTGGGCCTGTCACATCAACGAGAAACTTATAGCTCTTGTCGAGGAAACTATAGACACTGATCTTCCCATACATATGAGACAGTACACTGCACGTCTCTGTGCCGTATGATCCCTTAATGAATCTCAATTGTTCAATATAGCCATTAAATGGAGAAATGTGTTCATGGTGAGGGATTGTTTCATCGTACCTCAAGAACCACGAAGAGGAACGACGATCATGCATATCCAACTCAAACAGCTGAATCAATTGACAGTTGTTAGCCTTTGTGAACAATCTAGATATGTATAGATGACCATTTGCCCCTTGCAGAAGAGAGGAAGAGTCAGCCAAATGTAGAATATGTTGCCGGTAAGAAGGTGCATATAAAGGCATATCTAGAGTTTCGAATTCATTCTGGGCAATATCATAGTAGACAACTGCATCCAAAATATCCCAATATATCGAGCCATTACAGTACACACCCCCGTATCCACCACACATTTCAAGCCTTTCAGGAAACACAAACCACAACCTGAGCTTCCAAACGCAACTCTCTGAGTCATAAACCTCGATCGCACAAGTATCTACCTTAAGAGGATGAATACGATCTTCTGAGGTTGACTTAATGCAAACAACCTTGTAGTGGGGCGACTTCGAAGGATCAAAAGCTAATGCAAGCGCCACAATATTGTCACTATAAGTATCAGTAACACTGATCTTTCTTGACAGCTTAGTGGTGGGATTGTAAACATGGAAACTCTCATCTTTATGGTGAGATTTTAGCAGCATCAGGCCATTACAAGAACTAATGATGATGGGGTTTGGAAAAGAGAAGGTGTAAGGTATCATCAGCTTCTCGCCATTCATGATTGGATTGAAGTTAAAGAACTGCAAGCTGGGATTCCTCAGGTTCGGATTCAGGAGAAGAGACGGTTGCAGCTTTGGGGAGTGCAGGGTGTGGAGATGGCAGAATTTCTCAGAAGAGACGAGTGAGAGCCAATGTTTGCATACCAACTTGCATCGGGTAACAGATTTTGCAGGTAACAGGATCAATATTTGCGTCAAAAGATCGTTGTTCCACATCAGTCTCATCCATCTATCACCATAATCCTCCTCGAGAGTTAAAGCAGGAACTTTAGCCTACTTCAGAATCATGCTGCCAAATCAAACACATAAGCAGTCAATTCAAGTATTCTAACCATTAAAGAGACCAAATTCAGAAACCAATCCATAAACCCTATGAATAAGTACGAGCAGCAACGCCAAATTGGGATTAAACTGTGGCTTGTTAGTAACAAACCAGTTAACAAGAGATGTAGAGAATCAGAGCCGTGATTTCTGATTCTCAATTTTCATTCAGATACGGCACATTGTTCAATACAATAGTGTAGATAATTATAGAAACCTCTCGAACCCTGAACAAATAACTCACAGCTAAAACACAAAAGCTACAAGGCTCCTTTCTAGCCACAATAAAGAGTATCTTCTTTTATCTCCAACACATTTTCATCATCTAATGGCAATGTTAACACTAGAAAAAGAGCAAACAATCTTATGATGAGGCTATGTTTTATGATTAAATTCCAAGTTCCAGAAATCCAATTTACTTGACATGATCAGTTTTAGAGAGTTCAAGTGACTTGTTAATTTAACAAACTTGAAGTCATTTCATTTGCACACAAATCCTCATATTCCCCATTATTTACAGCAGGAATTTCAGCATTCAAAATTCATGCTGCCAAATCAAAGACATAGTCGGTCAATCATAACACAATCCTATGCCTAATTCAGAAACAAAATCGTGAGCCCTACAAATAAATACTACCAACAAAGCCAAATATTCAACTATTGCAGCATTTTCTTCGATTTGCTACCACTGCTAGTGTAGACCAGAAAGAGCTCACATTGTCATTTTCACATCAACAAATCACAGAAGCTACAGATAAATTCACCTGAGTTTGTCGATCACAAAGTCGCTGGAGACAACGGCGGAGAAAGAGGGCTTTTCTTTATCGCCATTTTAGAATCTATCGACAGTGTATTTCGTCGACTAGTTAACCCTAGACGAAGAGAGAAAGTTAATTTTTTTTTTTATTTTATGCGCTAAAAAGACATATGGAGTTGTTTGGCTAAGCTAGAAAGCTTATTTTAAAAAAGATTTTAATTTTGTTCATACTAATACGGAGCAAGAAATGGTCAAATTCTTATCACTACTTACTTTTTTAAATAAAAATAATTATAAAAGTATTAATCCTGGCCATCCACAATAGGAATAGCCCAGCAATAGCCCAGCCATAGCCTAGCCACTGCCACATCATCAGCACTAAAAATCCTCCTGCCACATCATAAATAGCCCAACCATAGCCTAGCCACATCATAAATAGCCCAGCCACATCAATAGCCACATCACTAATAACAATTATATAAAAATGAAATAATTAACAATCACACAATATACGGAATTTAATTTACGAGACATATACGAGAAACATTAATAATACTATCCACATCACTATTAACAAATATATACAAAATGAAATAATTAACAATCACACAATATGCGAAATTTAATTTATGAGACATATACGGGAAAATGACGAACAAAGCGCGTATATATAGTGTTTCGAAAAAAAAAATTTATTTTTTCGCGCTAGGCGGTGCGCTGGGCGATCCGGGCGCTGCAATAGCGCCGAACGGACCGCCCAGCGCACAGCCCAGCGCCACGCAACCGCCCAGCGCTGCGCGGTTTCTCTCTCCAATCGCCCGCTGGGCGGCTGCAATAGATCGCCCAGCGAACCGCCCAGCGCCGGCGCTCGGCTGGGCGGTCGCTAGGCGCCTATTGTGGATGACCTTACAAACATCCATCTTTTATTTTTTGCAATGCTCACGTGACAACAGATTTAAAAACTTATGGTTTAAATATTGTTAGGCAAAACGACGTTTCGTCCATGTGTTTTATATCTGCTTTCATCTCAAGCGGGAATTTGAGTGAAATACTGCATACATAGAGTGGGGCTGTGGGAGCAAACCAAAATTCATTAATTGAAAAAAAAAATGGCATTTGTGCTATGAAAGTAGTCATAATATTTCTGAAATTAATAAATCAATATCGCATTAGTAAATGAATTTTATTGATCCATACATTAATTGAAAACGATGGCCTTGGTGTGAATATGAAATGGTAGGGCAAGCGGGAATTTATCTATAGCATTAAATGCGAGTGGGCACTCCAATCCATATATGTATGTTGATTTCTCTAAACTCAATAGTTTCAAAATTTTAGTTTCTCTACTTAAGTCTCAAGGCCATTTTCAAAAAAATTTACTATTTGCAAGGTTTTTCGTCCTCTAAAAATTGACATATGTAATAGTATTTCAACTCAGCATGTTTTGTCCTTGAATGAAACGTCGAATTTGTTGCCAAGGTTGTAGCACTTCGACCGTTATTATGATAGAGCATTATTCTTATACTCGTTTCCAAGCTGACCCTAAAAATTATGCAACCACACTATTTGTTTATTTGTTTTTGTTAATGCTACATACCCAACTTTAATTGTAGACAAAGCAATGACATCGTGCAACTTAAGAGAGCAACAGATAACCTCCTCCCATTAAGAACAATTTTGCAACAACATAACCTATTAAAGAAATGCTTTTGTCGTCAAAACACAAAATTTGTTCGTGATACTACTTCTCAAATATTGTAGAATTCACTTGACTGCTTCTCAATGCTTCTTACTCAGATCTAGACATCACCAAACCGAACCGGCCCGGCTGAACCGGCCCGGAACCGTCACCGGCGGTTCCGAACCGGAACCGGAACCGTCGGCGGCGGTTCCGAACCGTGACCGGAACCGGCGGTTCCGACGGGCCGGTTCAGGTTCATGAAATTTGCGAACCGTAACCGGCGGTTCCGAACCGGCGGTTCGCCGGTTCCGACACCTTTTCAGGCTACCACCGGCCTAGACGTAGCCTTTTCAGAAACCGGGTCAGAAACTGCCGGTTTTTGTCAGAAAACCGTTGACGAAACCGGCGGTTTCTGACCAAAAACCGGCGGTTCAACGAGTAAACCGGCGGTTCCGGCGGTAAACCGGCGGTTCCGCCGGATTTCAAAAATTTGAAATTTTTTCTTTTTTTTTCTTTTTTTAATCACATTTTTCCCCTATAAATACCCCCTCATCTTCATTTTCTACTTACCCCATTCTTGTGTTGATAAGAATTTCTCTCTCAATCTCAATTTCTCTATTCTCCATCCTCTTTCTCTCAAGTTGTTTACGTTATTTGCGCTCATAATTTACTCACGTTGTTCTTGTTTACGTTAATATCACATAAACACTACTCTCTATTCTCTACTTTCAATTTCCATAATATCATGTCTTCATCTCGTCGTGGTGGTGATCGGGGCAAGGGAATTGCCCAAGATCAAAGTGACTCTCGTCGTCGTCGTGCCCCTTCTAGAGCACAAGTTGCGGAGGAGGTGGGAAGGCGAGCCGCTCTTCGATTACAAGTAAGTTCTAAACTTCTAAATTAAATGTTTTACTATGTTAATATGTTATAATAAGTTTTAATATGTTAGTAGTTTTTTAATATGTTTTATTATGTTATATGATATAAGTTTTAATATGTTAGTAAGTTTTAATATGTTTTAATATGTTATATGATAAGTCTTTAATTTGAGAGCACCATTTGGTATACTTGCTCGGAAAAAGATTATGTGCGGACTACCGCCTTTTCTTATATCCTTGTGCAAGATGGCCTATTGTGGAATGCCTCAGCGTGGTCCTTCCTTTGATTTATATGTTATAAGTTTTAATATGTTTTAGTAAGTTTTAATATGTTAATATGTTTTAATATGTTTTAATATGTTTTAGTAAGTTTTATATGTTTTAATATGTTTTAGTAAGTTTTAATATGTTTTAATATGTTATATGATAAGTCTTTAATTTGAGAGCACCATTTGGTATACTTGCTCGGAAAAAGATTATGTGCGGACTACCGCCTTTTCTTATATCCTTGTGCAAGATGGCCTATTGTGGAATGCCTCAGCGTGGTCCTTCCTTTGATTTATATGTTATAAGTTTTAATATGTTTTAGTAAGTTTTAATATGTTAATATGTTTTAATATGTTTTAATATGTTTTAGTAAGTTTTAATATGTTTTAGTAAGTTTTATATGTTTTAATATGTTTTAGTAAGTTTTAATATGTTTTAATATGTTATATGATATGTTTTAATGTGTATAATTCTCGTAGGAGGAAGAAGATCGAAATGCGGCCTTGTTACTTGCCACCCTCGGCGACGAAGAGCCACATTCGGATTCGCGTTTCGAATACGATGTGAATCTATCATCGGACGAAGGCGACGATGGATCGCATCAATTCCCACCTTCTAGCGCCGGCCAAGTTGGCGAAAATGACGAGGAGGCCGAAGCTCCTCCTCCTTCCGGGAGACAAAAGAAGAAGATGCCTCCAAAGTTGAAATCCGACATCTTCACCAAACATTACAAGAAGGTCCCGGTGGTAATTTCTAATCCTGATGATTCGACCACTACCGTGGAGACAGGCGAGTTCAAAGCTTATTGCAACTATTGCGATAAAGTCTATCCATTTGTAATCGGTGGGGGATATGGTACTCTCACACGCCATTTGAAGGCAAAACACCCCGTGGAATTTGGGCATTCTAGATCCCAAACCCAAATCAACTTCCCCGCCGGCTCATCGTCTCAAACAGGTACGCCACTATTTAAATACGATCCCAAAAATACTACCGATACCATGGTAAGATGGGCGGCAATGAAACATTTGCCGTTCAATTTTTTTAATGACAGAAAATATGAAATGACTATGCAACAAGCTTTTAATGTTGCTGCAAAAAGAATTCCCCCCTCTACTGCTCAAAGATCTAACAACCGGCAGTATTTTGAAAAAAAAATGGAAATTGCAAAGAGTCTATCCACCTTGGGGCACAAAGTTAATATTTGCTCCGATGTGTGGACGGATTCTTTCCAACGAAATTCTTACATGGGTATTTCTTGTCATTTTATAGACAATAGTTGGTCTTTAAATAAACGTTTGATTGGTTTTAGACAATTTCCTTCCCCACACACCGCACAAGCAATTGCTTCTTTAATTATTCAAGTTTTGAATGAGTATGAGTTATGCAACAAGATATTTTCGGTTGGTTTTGATAACGCAACCGCCAACACCGCAAGTATATCCGATTTAATTGCGGCTTGCTCCCCGGTGATAAGTGGTAAGTATTTTCATCAACGATGTATTTGTCATATTTTAAACTTATGTGTACAAGATGCTTTGTCTTTATGGCAAAGACATATTCAACCTATTACTACAGCTGTATCCTTGATCCACTGGAAGCCTCAAATTGGCAAGGCGTGGAAGAAGTATTGCCACTCGAAGAAAATAAGGTACACAAAGTTTACTTTAGACGTTTCTACTAGATGGAACTCTACATATGACATGTTGCAATCTACAATGGAGCATATAGACTATTTAGTTGATTTTTATAGAACTTACCCTGTTGATGATTTATATCTAACATCTTCTTGTTGGGAACAAAGCCTGAGTTTATTTAAATTATTCAAAAATTTTCGAAGTGCAACTATGGAGTTATCGGGTGTGTATTATTGCACATCCGTTCGTGTTTTAGAACATTGCATGATCATATCACTTGGTTTTAAAACTGCAATGAAAAATTCCGCAAACAATCTTGAGCTTATGTGTGTTTTATATTACATGGTTGAAAAATGGCTCAAGTATTTCAATGAGATCCCAACAGTTTTTTTGCTTGCCAAAGTTTTGGATCCAAAGTGGAAACTAGTTGGTACTTTCAAAATTTTAGAATTTTATTACAACAGTTTAGCTTCTATTGATCTTGAACCACTCCGAGCTTTGCAAACTGACGACGACGACAACTACATAAACCTTGCCCAAACATTCCAAATAAACCTCCCCCACCTCCCAAGCCTCCAAAGAAATTTTGAGTTCGACTTGCGGTCTCTCTTTCACGATTACGAAGTCAAGTACAACACTACCCACCAAGTTCGACCTAGACCCCCCCGTCAAACACAGAACTTTGGCTTCTTCCAAGTTGATGACCCCGACACCCAATCCCAATTGGCGGACCTATACGCCTTCAGCAGCGGAGGAAGGACGGCACATTCGGTAAGTGAGTTAGATTTATATTTAGACTCACACTTTTCATTCAATGAGGAAGAAGGAGGTCCCGTTCCCCAACAAATCGACGTCCTAGATTGGTGGTCTTCACACGAGAAAGATTTTCCCATCCTTGCATCAATGGCCAAGGAGATCTTTTCGGTTCCGGCTTCCACTGTCGCCGTCGAGTCCGCCTTTAGTGTTGGAGGCAACGTCTTGGACGACCGAAGAAGTAGGCTCACCGGACAAAACATGGAAGCCACCATGTTACTTGATGATTGGTGCTCCGCCGAAATTAGAGACCAAGAACCGGATTGGGACAAACTAGTAGTACAACCCGACCAAGACTACTTCCCCGACGAAGAAGAGTAGGCGCCAATACTTCCGATCAAGCCAAATAGGTAAGCAAGGTAAGAGAACTACGTGGGCTTTGATTCCAAAATGCAATTGAGCATTGAGGATACGTAGGCATCTCAACTTATATTTCAACTTAAATTTTAAATTTAAGTTTAAATTTAAGTTGAGCTCAAGTCCTTTTCCTTTATTTCTTTTTTCTCCCCTTTATTTCGAATATGTAATTTTGTAAATTGTAATGAAGACTTTAAGTCTTTTGTAATTTATAATTTTGAAGTTGTAATTTCTAATTTTTATGTTGTAATTTGTAAATTTTAACTTGTAATTTGTAATTTTAAAGTTGTAATTTGTAATTTTGAAGTTGTAATTTGTATCAATAAAATTACATTTGTACATCGCTTCATTCTAATGTTATTTACGCAAGTTTTTTTACATTTTAAACTTGAATTACAATTTACAAAATGCAAAAAAAAAAAAAAAAATCAAAACGAACCGCCGAACCGGCCGAACCGGCCCGGAACCGGCCAATCACCGGCGGTTCCACGGTTCACTTGAACCGGCGGTTCCACGGTTCACGAACCGGAACCGCCACACCTTGGCCGGGCCGGTTCAGGTTCATCAATTTATTGAACCGGAACCGGCGGTTCCGAACCGTGAACCGCCGGTTCCGGAACCGTGGTGACGTCTACTCAGATCACTTGTGAATCGGCTCACTACTCCCAGTGCATGAGTAATATCAAGTCGCCTGCACGTCATGCCATACTTGATGCTACCAATTAATAAGGCATGATAGTTTTTTTTTTAATATCATTTTGTCACGTTCTTATTTGTCCTATGGCAACTCAATTCTAGAAAGCTTGAAGTGCCTTTTAAAATGGGATATTCATATGTTTCGAGACATCCATACCAAATCTTTTCATGACCTTCGGAATATAATTCGCATGCAAAAGATAGACTTTTCTCGTCACTTTTTTTTCATGATCGATTCTCATAACCAAATGTGCTTAACATATAGAATAAGCAATTCATAGTAATATTTTCAAAAGTAAACTATTTCGCACGAGTAAATTAATTTTATTGATCCATTCATCAATTGAAAAGAGGGTGTTGTTTCCACTATTCGGTGTGAATATGATATGTTGGGAAGCACATTAATTTCATGCTTGTTCAAAGTTGGGCCAAGCGGCGAAGATCAAAGGGATAAGCATCTGTCGGCTTCTGAGCTACGTATGCTCTTCTTGCCACGATCGTGCTTGTAGTTTCCGAGGGATGTGCAAAATCCCAAAACACATGATCACTTCTGTTCGGACACACGTAGTCGTTTTGGAGACATATCAGCGACTAGCCACAGCATGCCTTGTTCTTCACCTTAAAACCTTAAAAACCAAAACCATATATAACTTCACTACTCAAAAACAGGTTGGGTTTGGTATAAAAAAATACTAGTAATTTTTTTATTATGTGTGTGTTTTGTGTGTAGTAGACTAGTAAGTGTTTAGTGTGCATGTAGTGTGTGTATTGTGTTGTGTGCAGTGGGGTACATGTTGTGCGTGAAGTGTGTTTTTGTTAGAGAATTGTCCAATTTCAATTATTAGAAAGTTCAAATATTTATTATATCTATACAATTTAAATTGTAGAATTGAGAGGAATAAAATATTTTGTGGTACTACACTAAATAGTGGGTGTAGAATTGAAGGTTGGAATTCAAAATCAAGCCCTTCAATTCCACAGTACTAAGCGAACATTTGTAATAAAATGGTGGACCGTACTAACCATAGGCTTCGGCGTTATTGATGACATCGTTCAAGTGATTATAACCGTCGATCAATATAAACTGCGCCCCATGAAATCTAGCGTTGAAAACATCAATCCTTGCTCTGAGTTGTCTGTTGTACATCTGGCTAGCTCGGTTTTCGTCGTCCGCACATTTCACGCCATCACTCCTCGTAACCAACGTGAAAGGGATGCATCCAATCGGCCCTGCTCCCACTAGAGCCAGCTTCCTAGCTCCATAGGTATACAGAATCTACGATCATGGCGAGCAATGGGATGACGACGATGATGATGATTGAGATTTGCGGAAACTAAGGTGTCGGGTGCAATGTACCTTGAGTTGCTCGGTATATCGGTTGAGGAGAAGGGGGATGTATTGTTGGAGCGTATACAGTTTACGGGTGTTGTAAACTTCAGGCAAGAAGTAGTTGTTGAGGAAGTCATTGTTGCCGAATCCGCTTATGAATATGCACTTGCCCAAGTGATTTAATGTCGCTTCTCGCCCCCCGAGTATGGCATCGAGTTGCTCCACCGTGTTTTTGAAGTTAGTCAGTTGCTCGTCGAAGGTAAACCGGTCGCCCTGAAAATGACTAGATTAAGTTAACTAACTAATCAACAGGCTAGCGAACGGCAAAAAAATATACAACTGCTTCCATAAAAAATAATCTCATCTCTCATAACTAATTATGTAGGTCCCACTTATAAGTTATAACTAAGACTGCATCAACTACTTTTTCTCATTGCTCTTACTTATCAAATGCGCATTAAAATCCATGTCGTCTGGTATATATAGAGACTATTTTTCATAGATGGAGATAATAAGTTGTTTCTTTTTTCATAAAAGAAAACATTCGAACCAATGACTATCAAGCAAAAGGCAAAATTGTTTCTTTCTTGTTTTACGTTACCCAATTGAGGCCGGTTTCTGGTCGGATTCCGGCAGCAGCAGAGGCAAAGTTGACTCCCCTTAGTATTTGGTTGCCCTTAACAGTCAAATACGAGGGAATATAATCCTTAAACCCTAGCATTTGTGCTGAAAAAAAAATTCAAACTCTGTACATTTGTGAAACTTTCATGTATATGTCAGCATTAGTTACCGATGATATCAACAACAGTGTTGCCGTTGGAAAATCTCCCCGTGGGGCCCAACGGAAAATCGATACCGTAGGGCTTGAAGTTAACATGGGCAATGGTATTCAGATTGTTATTGTTGCCGTTGTCGAGCAGTGAGTCGCCGAATATAAAGAGACAAGGAACTTGAGGCTCAGCCGCCACCGCGGCAACCATGCTCATCATCACTATCCATTTCTTTAACTCGTCGTAAGTTTTCAACATCTACCTGCAGTTTGGGAGGAGAAGGAAACTGAGATATGAAGTAGAGGAATCAGAGTTTGATGTTATATTATGTGTAATGAGCGCTTTGAGACATATATTTATATCTACTTTTTAAGGTTATTTGTCACTAAATTATAGAGCTTTAAAATATACCTAAATTAATGTTGTGAGTCATTTTATTTATCGTAAAATGTCATGTAAATTTATTAATTCTCAGTTATACATGTTATAATACGAATATTATACGTTTGCAAAATCAGCAATTAAATACTCCACTTTTACAGTTAGTTGGCAGTAAATAAAAATTAAAAAAATTTAGTTAAATGGTCAAATATGAGATTTTGTGTCCACTTTTGAACAATTTTCATATAATATAGGCTATAGCTAGCAATACTTTTAATAAATTACACATTGTCGCCGTTTTTTTAACATTTTCATAGTAATTATGTTCACATTTGTATAATTTGAGAACCGGGGACGCTTATAAATAAATATATCGTTAATTAAACATATGAAATTTGAATAGGAAAATATCTCAAACTCTTCATTAACCATACGAAGATATTATATGCAGTATAATATAATTTCCATTAATTGAATTAATATGTGTTGTACACACTTCAAAGTTCAAACTAACCAAAATATTCAATGGTGTATATGTGATATGTAGCATTGCTTACGTCCATATATAACTAATAAAAGTTCAAAGTACACTAGGACTGATCCTTGTCGATTAATGTCGTTAATTATTTTGTGAACTACTATTAGTCATATGTTAATATATACTACTCCTCGGTCTACTATTTATAATCTCATTTTGACTCGACATTATTTTTAAGAAATTATTTGACTTTGTGGAGAAGAATAAAGAAATTAGTTGGTGGAATGCATATCCCACTTTTATATGTTAGTTTTGTAATAGAATGTGAGTATAATGGATTTGATGAATGGTTGGTCAACTTAGAATGAAAAAAGGTAAACTGAACTATAAATCGCGAACACCCCAAAATAGCATAATGAGACATTTTTGTATGGACGAAGAGAGTAATACAATTACTTTACCGTAATTAAAACATTAAAAATATCGAGTAGCTAGGTTTTGGTGCAGACCAGCGACGGAACTAGTAAGGGACAAGCCCCCGCTCCAGCGGGGGCTTGCCGGCGCCGGACACTGTATAATTATTGCGTGCTTGTGGCGGAAATTAAAGAGAATACCCGTAACTGTTCTTCTTGTTGATTTTTAGAGAGATGGGTGAGAAGAAATGAAGAGTCACTGTGTAAAAATAGAGATAGAATAGATATACAAACCAAGAGAGAGAAAGATGTCTGACACAATGTATGCTATTTTAACTTTTTACAGAGTAATAATATTCAATTAATTACTACTCCAATTAAAATATATTGGATAATAATTTATTACTCCATGAAATCAGAATACTCCCTCCGTCCCATAGAAATAGGCATTTTAGGGTTGACACGGGTTTTAATTTGTAATTGGTAAAGTAAGAGAGAAGGAGAAAAAATTATTGAAATTGTGTAGAAGATTGTGGGACCCATAGAATTTTTTGAACAATAAAAAAATGTGATGAGGAAGGCATTATCAAATATTATAAATAAATATTTTATATTCATCTTAGTATTGATATATACATTGCATATGACTTTTGTCCAATGGTTGAGTTTCCACTATTAATTATTTAGTTGATTGTAATTTAATAGAAATGAAAAGTACAATTTCTCAATTGCTCAACACATACATCATACTCATCTCTATTTTTCAAATCTAACCATCCTCGTAATCTTAAAACAATACTCTCTCCGTTCGTTATTAGGAGTCTCATTTATGTTCGGCATAAGTTTTAAGAAGAAATATAAAAAGGAAGTGGTTGAGAAAAGATAGTAGAATGTGAAACCGATATAGTATATTAGTTTTATAATAAAATGTGAGTGCAATGAGTTAATGGATAGTGAGATGTACCTACCATTTATAGTAAAGGTGAACCGGGACTACTTATGGCAGACGAATGAAATATTAATTAATTGAAAATAACAATAATAATAATAATAATTATTAGTATTTGATTTATTTTAATTTTATTTTCAACACCGACTTATTAGATTTTCTGGTTCCGTCACTGGTGCAGACCTATCTAGAATTTTGTGATACGGACTTCACAATACGGACACAAACTTTCAATTGCAAATTTTTGGTGGTAGTTAGTGCAAAATGTTGTTCATAAATTTTATTTTCACATTGCATAGTTTTTAATTTAAAGAAACATACTAATTGTTAATTTTCCTTTTGTTCATCTATTTTCTCTGTCTTTTTCTTTCTAGTCATGCTTTATGTGTATCTCTTTGGCGCTCTTTCTCATTTTTCAACAATACTGAAAATCCAGAGCTTTCTCTGTGGATGGCATCGGATAAGATGAGTTTTGCTCTCATCTTTGTACATGCAAAGAAGGAGGAGTCTTGCTCTCTCTTTCTATTTTTCAACGACAGTTTTTACTTAAACGATACGTAGAATATTAAAATAATTTCTCGATAGACATTTATATGAATAGTTACAGAATCAAGCTTAAATACTCATAACACTGGAATAGTATTGATAGCAACAATGAGATAAGTATTTCTGATTAATTACTGAAAGATGAGATTTTAGAGACTTATTATTTTTAAATTAATGTACAGCATTTATTTATCCCATTAATTAATTTGTAATTCTATGAACTTTGTAATTAAAAATACCTAAATCTAGTTTGTTTCTTGGATGTTTAAGAAATTAGTGGACCCAGCCCATAAGATATACTCCATGTGCATTATCAAGCCAATAGACTTTTTCATAATCTATGGATATGCGGTAGTTAAAAGACGAGGAAACAAGATTTCAAAATAACGTTTTTTTAGAAACTCAAAATCCCAAACCACGAAAATGGATCTCTAAGGCCATCCACAATAGGAATAGCCCAGCAATAGCCTAGCCACAAACTCCTCCTGCCACATCATCAACACTAAAAATCATCCTGCCACATCATCAAAACAAACAAATAGTCCAGCCATAGCCTAGCCATAGCCTAGCCACATCACTCAAAATTATATAAAATAAATAATTAACAATCACACAAAATACGAAATTAAATTTACCACACACATACGGGAAAATTCAATAATAATATTAAAATTTTAAAAAGTACATTAATTAAAAAAAACACACTTCATTAAAATTAAAATAACATTACAACATCCTCATTAATGAGTTTGTCCCACATCGAAAGTGGAACATAAAACATTCAAGAATGTCTCTATAAAAGAGAAACAACCAAGAATGAGTTTGTCCCACATCGAAATTGGAACATAAAACATTCAAGGATGTCTCTATAAAAGAGAAACAACCAAGAATGAGTTTGTCCCACATCGAGAAACAACCAAGAATGAGTTTGTCCCACATCGAAAGTGGAACATAAAACATTCAAGGATGTCTCTATAAAAGAGAAACAACCAAGAATGAGTTTGTCCCACATCGAAAGTGGAACATAAAAACATAAAACATTCAAGGATGTCTCTATAAAAGAGAAACAACCAAGAATGAGTTTGTCCCACATCGAAAGTGGAACATAAAACATTCAAGAGTGTCTCTATAAAAGAGAAACAACCAAGAATGAGTTTCACAAAAAAAACATTAAATAAAAAAAATTAAAAAATCCGCTGGGCGATGCGCTAGGCGATTCGGAGCGCTGCAATAGCGCCGAGCGGATCGCCTAGCGCACCGCCTAGCGCCACGGAACCGCCGAGTGCTAGGCGGTTTTTAAATCCGGAAATGGCTGGGCGGTTGCAATAGATCGCCTAGCGCCGGCGCTCGGCTAGGCGGTGCGCTAGGCGCTATTGTGGATGCTCTAAGAAATAAAATAAAAATTGAATTGAAAAAGTTAGTGGGAGTGAATTATAATTTTATATACTATATTAATGGGTCATTGTTGAGATTTTTGGGCCTAATTGAGAACTAATATGCATTTTCAGCCACCCATTCACAATTTTCGCACGATGTCAACTACGGAGACATTATATCAACTAGGGGGCATACTTGTCATTTTAGCGCGATGTCAATAGCAAACGTTATTTATGTCAACTATTATCTCAACGACAACATTTTATATATAATTAATGTCAACAATAAATATTTTCATGTCAACGACCTATATTATTTATGTCAACAACAACGTTTTACATATAATATATGTAGATATATATAGTTGACATTATATGTATGTAGTTGACATGTATTATATATGTAATTGATATGGATTGTACACATAATTGACATTATATGTGCATAGTTGACATGAATTGTACATGTAGTTGACATTATATGCGTTGTTGACACAAATTGTATATCAAGTTGACATGGACTGTACAATTGACATTATATTGGATTTGTTGGTATTTTTCTTTTCAATTCCAGGAATGCATAACAACTTCACTTACTAATTCCATGGCCAATTTCAGTCGTGAATTCACAAGATTTCCTTCGTTCTTCCTTCCCCAGCAGGAGGTATATGTATTGAAATCATCACATCAGTTTACAAAGTCTCAATCTTTATTATCTGCCTCTGTCCCAATTGCAAAAGAATTCAATACTCTGAATAGCAAATTGAAATCATATAGAGGACTTGAATAAAAGAAGTAGAGGGGGGACTTACCTGTCGCGAGAGGTGAGAAGAAGGCAGGGCACTTGATAAATTTTAATTTTTCTGAAATCTAAATCTCTGTTTTGGGGAAAGAGAGTGATGAGATAGAACTTAGAAGAGAGGGGAGTGAGCCAGAAGAGAGGGGCATCAATTCATAGGGCCGGCAAGGGGCTGACGGCGACAACGAATGGGAGGGGAGCAGTTGCTACTCTTTGTTTTCAATTGGGTTATGTTTTCATTTGTTTTCAACTAAAATTACCATTAGGCCATTTCATAATTAATTAATCCTAAAATAGATTTTATGTGGCAAATATTGGATCATTCATTTAATAAAAATGAGTAGCTGATAATGCATCTTAGTTGTCAATTAGGCCCAATTGATCACAACCCTGTATTAATTATATAATAAAATGAAATGCGAGTGAAAATTAGGTAATGGAACCTGAGTCTAGAAGTACTAAAAATGATAAAAATAAAATGTGACAAACTTTGTGGAATGAACAGAAATGGAAATAAGCGATAAATTTTATGGGAAGCGGTATATGACTAGAATCATAACACAAAATAGAAACATAAACCATACAAAATTACATTTCGAGAGAGTAATTACCAATATATTTATATAAATTAACACACATTAGACATTTGTATCCTTTGATGTGTGGTATGGTATCACTTATTAGAGCTGAGCCAAGCGGCTAATATCAAAGGGATGAGCATCCGACGCCCTCTCAGCCCGATACGCTCTTCTCCCGACCACAACATTCGCAGCTTCGGTCGGATGAAACGCGTCCCAAAACAAGTGCTCGTCTCTGTTCTGGCACGACGGCTGCAGCGGCAGGCACGTTATCTGCCCGTTGTTCCTCCCCACCCCGCAGCACCCGGCGTTCGTCACCGTAAACCCGAAATCCGAGGGGCTGTCGATCAGGTCCTGGAAAACGCCGTAGGCGTCCACGTAGATGAACCTCGCGTCGGGGGTGTTGCCGTTGAACTCATCGACTAGGCCTCTCAGCCTGCTGTTGAATATCTGGTTCGCGTTGTTGATCCTCGCCACGCATGTCCTCCCGTCCGGGCTGTTCTGTGCCAGCGCGTTCGGGCTGCACCCGATCTGGCCTACTCCGATCAGAACGAACTTTCTGGCTCCGAAGTTGTACAACATCTGCACCCGAAAAAAATTTATGTTTATAGAAGTTCGTGAGGTTCCAACTTAAAATCAATTGGTGAGGATCTATAGCTTCAGAAGGGAAACAAGTTCAATAAAATGCGATATCCTAGAGCATAATGAATAAAAAGAATTCCATATGCATCGGTGGTAGGGGGCTTGAATTCAGTTCAAACATGTACGTGACCAGATATCATCTTTGATGTTGATGTTAGATCTATAACAAAATGATCTCGAAATGAATCGCTGAAAAACTATAAGAAGGTCCCGATCACTCCTCGATTACTTGCAACATACCAATACCAATACCAATACCAAAGAAGCATGCTTATATATAGATGATCAGATCATATAATTGGATATTCAGATTCAGACCATATTGAATAAAAGTAGTAAATCAATAGTAAGAAAATAATAGTAGTACGTCAATAGTAAGAAATAGTAGTTCCAGTTTTTTGTCTACACCACTATAGATATTTATTTATTTTATTTGCCAATACATTCACTTAATTTCTCATTACCAATACCATCCACCAAATTCAAATAATATTGGAGGGTTGGCCTTTTTTTTCTGATCGTATTGGACCATCCCTTTATTAAACTGAACCAAATTTTCATATTTAGACATACTGTTGAGTCAATTATTTTTCTATTTTGGACCGGTTATATTAGTTGATTAGTCAAAGTTTCAGCTTATAGTCAACAATTCACACTGATACCTTACTAGAAGTTCATGTTGGTTTGGAACCAATGAACTATCTATCATATATAACCAAACATACAAATTATGACAGTGAATGGGGAGAAGAATACCCTTAATTGCTCGGTGTACTGTCGGATGAGTACTTCGGCGTACTGCTCCGGCGAATACTGGCGGCTGGTGCTATAATACTGAGGCATGAAGTAGTTGTTGAGGTAGTCATTGCTGCCTACACCGACGGAATAGATACACTTGCTCAGGTAACTCGCGGCCGAGTCCTCATCGCCGAGTATGTCGACCACCTGCGACACCGTGTTCTTGTAGTTGTTTATTTGGCCGGTGAAGTCAATCCGAGCCCCCTATTATTCAAGAAAAGAAAAAACCACTCTGTTTTAGTCAACGAAATCTTGATGATGTTAAGTACAAGATATGGATAGGTGGCTACTAGTTGCTGGCCGGTTTCTTGTCGGATTCCGGCGGCAGCAGAGGCGTAATTCACTCCCCTCAGTATCTGCTGGCCTCGAGCGGTGGCGTAAGGTGGAATGTAGTCATCAAACCCTAGCAGCTCAGCTGTAAAAATGAAACAAAATTAAGTAATTAGAAGTTTGATTAAGTAATATAATTAATTAAGAGGTTTAATTAAGTAGTTACATGATGATATTTGCTTACCAATGACATCTACGGTAGTTTTGCCGTTGGAGAATCGGCCGGTGGGGCCGGCGGGGAAATCAATGCCGTAGGGTAAGTAGTTGGCCTTGGCCAAGGATTGAATGTTGTTGTTGTTTCCGTTGTCGACCAATGAGTCGCCAAATATGAAGTAACAAGGAACTTGGGGCTCCGCGGTCACGGCCAAGGCCAAGGCCATGGCCGCGACCACGCTAAACACCAACCATCTCTCAACCGTACTTCCCATTATATATGTAGAGACTAGAGAGTAATTAATGGATGTAAAGAGAGTACTAATGCAAGGTTGGATGAGGAAATAAAGGCATCGAGGTGTATATATATAGTAGGTAGGAGAAAATAAGATTGTGAAATGTTGAAAGTTGACTTAGGTTTACTAGTTAGCTATCATGCTCATGCATATGGAAATGGGGGTTAGATAGGTGCATTGATTTCACGCGGATATTATGTGTGACAGTTAGCAAAAAATCAACTCTGACCGGTTCTACATTTCCATGACAATGCATTTTTATTTTCCAAACTTCTTTTTATCCAAATACTAGAGAGAATTGGATTGGTGGTAAGAAAATTGAAGTGCAAATATGTAAAACGTTTTGAGGGAAATTTATTGGGTCAATTTATTCAGATTGTGAGTTAATCGGATTTACATTTTATTATATTAGAAATTATCACTAATAACCTTAAACATTCAGCAAGCTAACAGACCTAAAAACTAAATATTAAAATTATTTCATGTATCTTTTATTCCTAAGGATCCCTACGTTTATGGAGTACATATAAATATACACGATATTAAAAGATATTAATAATATGGTAAGCATAAATGCAAATACTATCAAGTAGTATAAATTTAAAATATATAGTACGTCACTGAATAAGAATGACAATTGATAAATATTGAGTTATTGTAAACTTTTTCGTTATTATTTTATTATATTAATAAATTGGACTGTTAATTTTATTTTACTTTACATTTGTAGTTATTCATATTTATTGAAGTCATTATTGAAAATAAATCAGTTGCTCTAATAAGACGGAAATAAGCAATAATTACACTTAGATCCAACTAATTGGGTTTCTGAGTCCGTCATATTCCGATTACGGATTATTCGAGTGTGGACTAATCATGCATATGTTTTATCAGGCTAGAAATTTTTACTTCCAACCTTTCAAAATTAGCGAGCTATTTGGATTAGCCGACAGGTTCTAAGTGCAGTAATGTCTGTAGGGAAATTAATGGATGATTGACAATTACCAAATTTAAATTGGAGATCAGGAGAATATCTTCAATAAATCGATGATGTGACTTGGGTTATAACTACACATCTATATACACGTAATAGAAAACGAGTTTGTGAAGAAAATAAGTGCAATTACAGAAGGATATCAGATGCTGAGCTCAAAAGTGTATAGTTAGGTGAAGTGCAACTAACTACATTTAATTTTGAGACCAATTCATACATGTTATTGAACAGTACCACAAATGAAAAATTAATGGGGTGCTTAGCGTTATACTCCATGAGAGAGATATTACTTCATTAGATACTTTATATTGCTTTTTTTAACAATAAAGTTTAGAAAATTCTGGAAAATACTATGAAAGTGAAATGAGTATTACACTAACATTCAGAAGACCAGCCAATATTTCAAGATTCACTTTTACATGGAGAAATCTATCTAGAAACAAATTAATTAATGTATTATGCCATAATCAATGGCATTTATTAGTACACTTGTGCCTCTGTCTGAATTAATTAGGCAGTTGAAGAAAACACCACACTTGGATTGGATATGACTTCTACCCACGACTTTGATCCATAGCCGACGTTGCCAAGTCTCAACAAACAGGCCCGGGCTCTTAGCGATATGGGCAGCTGGTAAGCACAGTCGGGATTCAAACGAGAGCTTTCGTCATGCTTGATCCTTCTTCTGGCAACTTCTCCTTCATCTGGACTGCGAAAAGAGTTCTATAATCCATATCTTTACTAATGCGTCTTTATGTGAACCTATAATCCATATCTTTACTAACATCATGAGGAACAGTTAAGAAACTACTAAAAGATTTCTTTATTAGAATAACATAGAATACTCCAAAATCATCTGAGTTACTAAGAGTAGAAAAATAATGGAGCAAGTTTATGCTAGCTAGCAATATCTTCATTGTCACAAGTTTTCACCAATGAACATGTGGAGCAAATCTTCATAACCACAAGATAACAAACTTAGTATCATGGAAAGATGTAACACCTCGAAAAAAAACTAATTAATCTAATTAAATCTTTTCCTAGTTGACTTGGTCAAATATATTTCTCTAAACCATATCACCAAACAATTTCCCCATATCTATACTCCCTAAAATCTCTCCAACCACCAAATCCATCAATATCTATCAGTTTTGCCTATATATATATATATATATATATATCCAATCAATCCCATGATCTTTCTACACATAAATTCAATACCAAGAAAAATCAGGAACTAAAATTTAGAGAAAGAACCGAGTTGGAGAAGAGAGTTTTCTGCCGCCTAAGAAGGTAATCACCGATCAATTTCCAGCATTGATTTCCTTGCATTCATTTAGGATAACTCTAATTTTGGAGCATGAAATCTGTAGTATTCGGACAGTAGGTTCCGACGCATGTTTGACCGACCAAACGAACTCCTTTTTATACGATTCTTTTTTCTGAGTAAACCTTAAGGTGTCTTCTGTGTGGTGTGTGAATTTCAACCTATTTGGACGAAAGATGTATTTTTGGTGAATTTTTGAAGTTGACTGCGCAGTTCTGCCAGAAATTGTTTTTCTCGACCAGGGAGTTACGTTTTCGATTTGACCGACCTAAAAAGATTATTTTGATGTGAAATTTTAATTGAATGATATTTTATGTGTCTACTGTATTTTGGAAAAGTTTCATCCCCAACGGAGACCGGATGAATTTTAAATGATTTTTACAAACCAACCGCGCAATTCTGCCAGTTTTGTTGTTAGGTGAAAATATCACTTGTTGCTAAGTTTTAATGAATTATATGATGCATGTATGATTTAAGAAGGTATCCTATGGCATGATTATGTGTAACACGTTGAGAAGTATTATGACATGTTTTTCCTTATGTTGATGAACGTTCGGGAATGGGCAATCTAAGAAAACGATGAAAGAAACGATAGGACATGCATGATAATTGTAATAATGGAAAACCTGATTGTGTGGTGATATTGACAAGGGTTGTTGCATGTACGAGGGTACCAAGAGTAAAAGGTTGCGTAAAGTCGTGATTGTGTGGTATAAGCAAGCGAGGTGGGCTTTCTTTTTAAATAAGGGCAATGGCCAAAGTATATTTTTATGTGAAAATGATATGAATATTTGTCATGCCGTGTTTTGTTTTATTCTATGGAACCTATCTGATGTGGCTTTTGCCATCAATGGATAATCGAATTCGGGTCTGTCTAGGGAGTGAGTCCCTATTCAGGCTAGTGTACACCTATGGAGATCGTGAGCCGTCTTTTGGGTCGGCCGGTCTAGTGACTTGGAATGTGGCCACATTCTTTGTCATCAATGGATCAGATATGGTAGATAGCTATGGGAAAATGGTTGATCAACCGAATTTTACAATGGAAATGATTTTAGTGTCTTGGGCGATTTCTAAAGTTAAAACCTCAAGGTCACTCAATGGTGGCATGATAAATACTTTTTATAAAATGTTTTCGGCATGAGTCCACTTAGTGCATCAAGTACTCAGCCCTGCATTTCTTTTTAAAAATTTGCAGGTTGAGCGTGACGGGTGCGGTGGGTGTTGAGCAAGACCATTGAAGAAATTTAAGTGTCTAGAATGTGCCATGTCTTCACACATGGCATATTCCTTCTCTCAAATGCTTCCGCTAGGTAGTTGTCTTTCTCTTGAGTTCGTGTATCGTTGAGATATTTTCATTTGGAGTTGTTGATTGTTGAAATGATACTCTGATTTTATTCGAGCTATTCCCATTTGTTTCGAGCTATGGTCGAGTTGTGTTGTTTTTCCCCTTTCTTCCCCGCTTCTTTAATCCTCCCCTAGTCGCGATCAACCATGTTTTCTATCCTTAGAAAATGCGGGCGTGACAAAAGACATCCCAAATAGCAAAATCTATGGTGATTCATAGATCCTTAGACAAGCTCTATTTCAATTAAGGTACATCAACAACAAACTGGTGCTACAAGAAAAACATCATAATAGTTTACAAGTCATTAGTTCAATGAAAACGCACTTCAATTTGGCAAAACTTGTCATCCAGCCTTGACAGGCAAAAGCCATAAAAGGGAAAACATTGCATTCTTAAAAAAAACACCCTTCACCAGTAGAAACATAGTACTTCAAAAGCAAAGGCAAAACAGCCACCGAAGACTGAACTTTCTTCTCCATTGTCAGCAAAACTATAGCTACTGGTCTTGTAAAAACAGTCATCCTCAAAGCATCTCATTCTCGGGAGCAGCAGTAGGGATGAACACGGATGCAATGTCCTTGATGCATTGTATCAAATTGTTAAGGTCATTAGAGCCCAACTCAATGCAGTCCCTAAGTAGATCACCATCCACTACTTCTTTCTGAAGGCTCAGCACTATATCCCGCAAAGGCCCCTGCAATAACCACCCAACATCATGATCATCAAAATGGTAAATTGAACTCATATTCTAGAACACTAGTTGGAAAAATGAAATTCTATTCATGTTTCAGATTATTCATCAAGTGGCTATTCGGTTGTCATGATTAGTTGTGATTAAATGTCATAACTAGTCTATCTCCTGTTGGTTTTCGCCTTTGACTATGCATCATGGCCCATCTCCACAATGCTAAGATTAGATTCTATCTCATGATTAATCATCTCGCTTTTATCCATATAACTAATTTAATTCTAGACAATATCTCACTATTATCTTGCCTAATGAACCGAATACCAAAGAGAAACATTAGCAAACCAATAAAAATTAAAAAAAGGTTCTCTTTTATACAGCCAATAGACTACATTGATCATCACAAGCCAAGCCCAAATCAAGCATATTCATTCATCAATTTTATCTACACTGCAAGTGTAATCACTCCTTCTATACAAAATGTTTCATATTAGTACAAAAAGTCTCAGTCGCACTTTCAATTTAACACATTTCATCATGTATATCTAAACGTCGGTTAACATTTTACCTACGTGATGTACAAGACATGAAAGTACAATGTCGAAACCTTTTGTACCAGCATAAAACAATATTGAAACACTCATGTGGGCAAAAAGTTGACCTTATCTAAATACATTTAACGGAATGAAAATGAAACATTTTGTACACTTGCAGTGATATGAATGTGCAAAGTTGAAACTATGCGTACTAATATAGACATTTTGTATAAATAGTGTAATTGCAATGGAAAAAAATGAAGGGATAAACATACAGATCGATGGAAAACATTGAGCAGACGAGTGAAGATCGAGTTGGAAACTCCACCAGCCCAGGCGATGATCTTCGTGTTGGAGCGAGCCCCACGCAACTCGCCAAAAGCCACTAACAGCTGATTCAAATCGAATGCTACGCCAGCTAATTCACGAGCGACGTCCTTCATGAAATCGCGCCTGATGTTCCAAGCATAAATGTTCAATCGCAGGCCACATGACCCTAAGATACGGGCCAAAGCCTGGGCCCGCGCCGCCCCCTCGACATCGCCGCGGTCGAATCGGAGGGCGGCGACGCGGGAGATGAGGGAGTGGGAGAGGGAACATAGGGTGAGGTAGAAGCAGGGATTGGAGGGAGTGGATGAGAGTAGGAGGCGGGGGAGGTTGAGAAGGGACTTTGGAGTGATCGGCATTACGGCGGTGGCGGAGAATTGTATCGACGGAAAATGTTGCTGATTTTATGGATGGAAGAAGATGGGTGGTGCATGTATGCGCGGCACAGAAAACTCAGCATATTAACATCGTCTTTAATTATCTATACTAATCTAAAGTGACAGTTCAGTGAAAAGACTGTTTTGCCCTTTTTGGCGGGAAAATACAAAGCTAATTAATTTACCCTTTTGGTCATTTGAAAAATATAGTTTTTAACTAATTTCTTTGGACAGAAGGTTGTAAATATTCCTCTTATTTATATTTTCATGTTTAGATGTTGAGAATGAGTTGTAGGTTGCAGCCTATTTGTCTGAGGATTGCATAGGTTTTGTAACTATGGAGAGTGAGAGACCGAGCTACACAGAGAGATGGATAGAGAGAGAGACCGAGATATAGAGAGAGGGGGATAGACTACTACAACCCTTTTGTGTAGGGTACTCATTATTTGTAATAATTTATTACTATTCTATTACCAATATATTGATCCATTTGTCCCTGATAATAAATGCAGCATATATTAGTAATCCATGTAAGTCATTTCTTTAAATAAAAATGGAAAAATGGAGAAACACCGTTAAAGGAAGTAATATTACCTGCAAAGCATTAAAAATTAGTATATGAAAGATTATAATGTAACTATGGAGAGAGAGAGATCGAGCTACAGAGAGAGATAGATAGAGAGAGAGACCGAGATACAGAGAGAGATATCTATAGAGAGAGATGGATAGATTACAGCCCTTTTTGTAGGATCAACATAGGTTGTAGTAATTTTATACTATTCTCTTACCAATATATTTTTCCCATATTTCCAAAGCTGATATTGATCCATTTGTCCCTGATTAAAAATGCAACATATATTAGTAATCCGTGTAAGTCATTTATTTAAATAAAATGGAAAAATGTAGAAAACCATTAAATTCAGTAATATTACCTGCAAAGCATTAAGCAATTAGTAAATGAAAGATTATAATGTCACTATAATGATTAGCACATGAAATTTATTTCGAACTATTGTGAAATTTTTGGCAGTTTCAAAAAATACAACCTCTCAATCTTTTCTAAGTGTTAATGTTATTTGCTAATTGGATTGAATACCTAATCTACTATATGATCAGGAAAGTGATTGAAGTAGTACCTTGCTACTGATTCTATCTGAATGGAAGATTAAGAAAAGAAATTTTAGTTGTAGTGTGGTAATTGCAAGATGTAGTATTATGTGTTTAATATTGAAGTATATGTAGTTAAAAGAAGCATATTCTAGCTATATTCTGAAAAGATGCAAAAACTATAACTGAGAGTCATTTAGTTTTGATGTATTAAAAGAAAATGAAATGATGCCTATTCCGTTATGTGATGATGAAATAGAATAGTTTTGAGCCCCCCCCCAAAGTTTGACATGTCAGGTATGCTTTTCCTTTTTCCTGCATAGTGAAAGGCTGCTAATATTTCATTAGGGTTTGAGTTATTTCATTAGGGTTTGATTTGGGCAGAATTATATTTGAGGAAGCTGAATAAATATCTACTATTACCTTTTCTATAATTCCTCTCTTCCTACGGTTTGTTTCATGCTAGAGTTCCCTAGGTGTTCATACCTGGACCACACCTGTGCTCTTTTGTAATCATTGTTTAGACACCAGCAGTCACCACATTTGTGTCTCTCTCCTTTTCGTCCAATGTGAGAGTCTGCTGCTCCAGATCTGTGTTTTTCTCCTTCTCCTTTATTGAGAGAGCAAGTTTTATTTCTCTCTCTATTTCCTTCAATGATAGAGGCGGCTGCTATCTCTCTAGGGTTTCATTTATTCCTTTTGATATTCCTATCAAAGAGTGTCCTTTAAATACTGCAGACTACAATAAACGAGATATTAATGTAGACAGAAGGCCCAATCAGTGAATATTAATGTATACATGGAATTTACTTCGAACATAGTAAATTTCTAGCTGTTTAAAACAATACCTCTCAATCTTTTCTATGTCTTAATGTTATTTTATGGGGGTATTTTGCTTCACAATCAAATCTAATACTACTGATTAATTTCTGAAGGTATTTTGCTTCACAATCAAATCCAATACTACTGATTATAAATTGAATCTGATATAATAATAGTGAAACACTTAATCTACTTTATGCTAAGGTAAGTGAAATTGAATTAGTTACTTGCCACTGATTCTCATTGTAATTTGGATTAGCATTGTGTAATTCCCACAAGTCAAATGCATCCTGCAAATTGCAATTAAATAGAAACTTTCCGTTAGAGGCTAAAAATCAGTTTACTGAGTAGAAAATATAATTCCAAATCTCATGGTGGTGTCGGAGAAGGCGTGTTTCGTGGTGGTGGAGGAGGGAGTCATTGGTGGCGGTGGAGGAGATTGTAATCGGCGGTGTGTGTGCGCCGCTAGGGTTGCAGTAGGAAACACCAATATCTGATGTCCGGTTTCATAATTTAGGGATTTTGGAATTTCTGTTCGATTTGGTGGCGGTTGGTGCTGAGCTCGCCGGAATGCAGGTGGTAAGGCTGAGATTCGAGTGGGCTTAACTTTGGGAGTGGGCTGAATTTAGAGATGGGCCCAAATTCAATACTCCTATTTAAATAAGTTTCTTAATAATCATTAAAGCTAACGGATCCTACATTTATAAATGTATCAAAATTAATTTGTATTAGTAGTTTTTTTTAATATTTATTTGTTATGTTACGCAACTTACGTTTATATGTGTAACTATTTTTTGGTTCATGGTTATGGTTTTATTTATAATACTCATGGTGATGGTTTTATTTATAATACTCAATTTTTTATGATGCATGGCTATTTTTTGGTTCATGGTGATGGTTTTATTTATAATACTCAATTTTTTATTTGTTGTATTCACGTAAAAATAATACATAATTTTAAGAAAAAGAAGTTTCCGAATTTAGAAAGTTCACACTTTTTCAGAGATAGACTAAAAATATGAATTATTTTGTTAACATTACCGCGTATATGCTTAAATTCTTGATACATTTTCTATATATATAATAAAGTGTAATATTACTATAAACTCTCTTTATCCCACTATAAGCACACATTTATCTTTTTAATATGTTTATTCTAATTAAAACATTTTCTGAGATGAAAATATCATTATTTCCATTTTGTCCTTTATTTTATTTTATTTATTCTCCACTTAATTAACAAAATAAAAATACAGTATAAAATTATGTGCCGAATAGGAAATGCTTCACTTAGAGTAGGATAAGAGAAATGCATTTTTTTGCAAAAGTGTACGTAACGATATTAGTTATTATTTCTGTTGAATTATTTAAAATTTGTATTCATTAATTAAAATCACCTGATCGTGCATAGCACGGGTGTTAATATTGAATTATATCTTGAATCATATTGTGCAATATTCTAACTTACTAATTTTATTACATTTTTGCGTAGCTAATGTTGGTGTATCCGTTCAAAGTTCAATAGCTACGAGTGATGGCGTACTTGATCAGCCTAATTCGTGTATTGTGAATGATAGTATCGTTTGTTCGTCTATTGTAAATCAAAATGGAGGTATTTTATTTTGAAATGTTGAAAAAATTAAATATTGAGATTGGATGCTTTTATTGTTGAATTCACCTGTAAGGAGTTCTTATTTTTGAAAAATTTATATTTTGTTAAAACTCACTTTTTTTCTTTTGTAGAATATTGGGACAGTTGGATTATTTTTACGAAAACAAGTCTTCAGTCATGGACAGTTGTATGTTGTTATATCTAGAGTTAAGAGTCGTGGAGGTCTCAAGTTTTTAGTTTGTGGAGATGAAGATGATAATAGAAGCGATGCTACTATTAATGTTGTTTACAAAGAAGTTTTTCAAAACTTATGAACTATTGGTTGGTTTGTTGGTGTTTTCTAATTTTTTCCTTTATTCTCTACTCAAATAATATGTTCTTTATTTGTGTATCTTAATCTAACTAACTCATACTCTTTGATCATTAGTCATACATCTTATCACTGTGATTTATTTTACTCCACTTATATTATAAGTTAATATTGTATAAAATTGATGGAAGTATATGAAATATTTCATTTATAGTTGATGAGTACATTCTTCATTTATTATAAATGTTTTATTTATAATCACATTTATGTTTTTGTGAATCTTTATATTGTTTTTAATTCTTAGTTTATGTATTTCATTAAAATTTATATTCATTAGTTAAAAATTATATGCCCCGTGCATAGCACGGGTGTGAATACTAGTTTAAATTAAACAGAGTGATTAACTTTGTGTTTTGTCTCTCTTATTTTTACTTTTTATCTTTCTTATTTTTATTTATCATATAAATTTGTATTATCTCAAATAAGGAAATAAATGGAGTAGTACAATTTATTTTATTTATTACTCCTACTAGCAGTATATTTAATCTCCGTATCTGAAAAGGTTGGGGTGTATATTTAATACTTTCTGATATATTCAATAATACTCTCCTTCCCATTGATTATAAAACATTTGCTTTTTGACACATTTTATGTAGTTTTGTGTTGTAAGCTAACGAATAGAGAATAAAGTAAGATGGGTAAAGGGTAGAGAGAGTGTTTGTTATTTTCATTTTCGGAAACGATTAATTTTAATGGGACGGATAGAGTATTTTACAATTTATTTCAAGACCTTGGGTGAAAATAGTATTCTCTCCGTCTACCAATATAAGGTGAGTTTTGATTCGACACGGATTTTAAAAAATGTACTAGAAAGTTGAGGATAAAGATTAGTGGAATATGAGTTTTACTTTTATATATTAGTTTTAATAAAATGTGAGTAAGATAAAGTTAGTGAAATATTAGGTCTATTGAAACCAATAAAAACTAAATAGAAAATTTATTAAAAGTAGTGAGAACCAAATAAATTTTTTATTTGGTGGATGGAGTAATAGGCTATATTGGATAGGCGTCAGCGCTTAAATATTATAAACCCAATCCATCGTAGGACTTCCATCAAAAGACGGGCTCATGCACCCAATGGAAGCGAAGCAAAATATTAGTGATATCTTCATTGTCACGAGTTTTTAACCACAAGACAACAAAACTTTAGTAAATGGAAAGGCATACGAAACAATAAATTCTTTGTGATTCCTTATGCAAGTTTATTCCAGGGAAGTCAGTCCATTGCCAAGACCCACGAAACATAATTATAGGTGTAAATAATAACTTAAGAAACACAGAAACAAGTGAGATATCTTAGGGCATCAGCAGTGGTATGGATGTCCCGAGGGACATCCCCGCGGACATCTTAAAAACACCTCCTGCCACATTATACGAACTTCCCACTGCGGATGCCACGTCATACGGACATCCCACTGCACAGTGGCGGACATCCCCAAGGACATCTCGACGGACTTCCCACATTAAAAAAATCACAAATTCACCAATCAAAAAAAGGCAAATCATACATTACTTAAAAATTTACAAGAGTTGGAAATAAAAAAGGCAAATCCTACATCCTTCCCAGCTTGCGGCGCAGATCATCGATCATCCACTTGAGGTATTCGGCTTTGGCCGGGTCATCGCACTACATGAGGGCGTGGTGTGTGTCCAACAACGTCCTCCGGTTGGCGGCCGCCACAAACTCCGCGTAGGCATGTCCCGCAGCTGAAGTCGGGGCCGGGGTCGTGGTAGGCATGTCCTTCGCATTGCCCTTGTTCTTGGCATCCTTGCTGCCAATGGGGCGCCGGGAGGACTCCGGTGTGCCGGAACTCTCATCCTCGTACATCGTCCGGTTGAGGTCCACCGGATATGCGCCGCTTTCGCTGCTCGTGTAATCGCCGACGGCGGTGTTCTTCGTCCTCTTTGCCGCAGTCGAGGGCAGAATCCATCCTTGGAACTTCTGCTTGTCCTTCAAGAGTTGTCAGGCGTCGTAATGCTTGAATTCGCCGTACAATGAAATGTACGACGCAAGCGCTATATCGCGCACATCACTCAAACTCTCGCTGCTGCCCTGCTCCCTCAAGCACTTCTCGTACTCCGCCGAGAACAAGTTGACTTGCTTCTTCACCTGATCCCAGTGCTTGTGGAGCTGCTCCCTATGGCGCTTGTAGGCGCTTGGCGGCTTCGCCTCATTGTAGCGATCAACGATGCGCTCCCAGTACGCGATTTATTTTTGGTTGTTGGCAAACACCAGGTCCTCTGAAATATCTATCCAACACCTCGCCAAGACGAGGGTTTCATCCGGGTTGTAGTTCGTCCTCCCTGGGGCAAACTCTTCATTCTTCTCTGGAGGTGGCAACTTGTGGGCCCGTTGCCTGTTCCGCTTCTTTCTGGCGGAGGAGCCCGAGGCGGCGGCGGCGCGGTGGGGTGGGGCGGGGGCGCGGGTGGGAGACGGCTCCATGTCTGACAGCCCGTACGAATCAGTACTGAATTCGGGATCGTACTGGGTGTTGGAGTCGAAGGGCCGATATTCATCAGGGTCTGTACCCGGCCACCGTGCACCACCAACAAACATCGGACTATTCGGACTTGGGTAATCACTGATATTCATTTTATAAAGTGAAATAGAGAACGATGAGATGAAAGAGTGAAATGTGAAGAGTGAAAATGAAGTGTAAATAGTGGTAAAAAAAAATGGAAACGCATTGCATCGTCCGCCTCGCCCACAGTGGGGCGGACGATACTGCGGACAATGTATGGTCGAACGCGTATTGTCCGCGGACGAAGCATAGGGCACGGATGATGGATCTGCCATCGTCCGTATACCCACAGTGGCGGACGATAGCATCGGCGGACTATTGTCCGCCCCACCGGATGCTCTTAGAATCGCAGGGTGCACCGGCACCGGGGCAACAAAATCATGTCGCACTCGCACTAGCACTAGCTAACTGTTCACCTGTAGCACAACAGAGGAACACTTGATGAAGTGATAAACAAATTGTTAAGATTTAGTGTTGGATCGAATCATGGAGCATAAGATTTTCTAAAGTTAGTTATTACTATGGCCATAGGCTATTAATTCCTAATATATCATAAGACAATTAATTGGAGGTGTTAAAAATATAATCGTTAGTTTCAAAATGCATCATTAGTTTAGTTTCAAAAGGCAGATGAATTAATTAGTGGACAAAGGCTATCAATCAGGTTGGTACATTAATAACTTGTAAATAACAACAAATATGAAGTCATCTTAATTCTTTTTACTAACTTAACTTCACTTTCATGGCGATTCCTCATGCAAGCTCAATTTTAGAGAAGTCCATTGTCAAGAAACACAAATGATTAATAAGTTGAAGAAACACAAAATTATTAGCCAACAAAGTTACAAGAACTAAGTTCATAAGAAACATATATGGCAAAACATCTCATCCAGCTTCCCTCTCAGTCCCAGAAAGGAAAAAACCAGGACATTCAATGATGATGCAAAAACACCCTTCTTCATCAGTCAAAAGCAAAGGCAAAACTAACAAAGCATCTTTTACAGATCATTGTTGGGTTCAGTAGAGAAGAATAGGGCACCATCTACCACTTCTTTCTGAAGACTCAGCACAAAATCCTGCAATTCAATCCACATTCATTTAGGTAGGCTGTTTGGTTGTGTAAATTGATGAAGAGACATTCATTTTCGCGCCATCCCAAGGTCGGTACGGGAAACTATCAAGCGGCGCCGTAAATCCTTTCAATTCATTTATTCTCTTTATTTGTTTATATATGCCAAAAACTTTCCAACTACCGCTTGCAATATGCATCATTACTTCAATATTATCTAGTCCCACTCTCTCGATGAACTCGGTATTTGAGTGATACTCAATTACACTGTCCACTAAGAGTAGAAAAATGCAGAGAGCTATTCATTCAAAAGAAAAACTAATGGAGCAAGGTTATGCTAGCTAGCAATATCTTCATTGTCACAAGTTTTTACCACTAAACATGTCCAGCAAATCTTCATACCCACAAGATAACAACAAACTTAGTAACATGGAAAGACATTCCGAATAGCAAAATCTATGGTGATTCATTCATCCTTAGACAAGCTCTATTTCAATTAAGGTGCATCAACAACAAACTGGTGATACAAGAAAAACATCATAATAGGTTACAAGTAATTAGTTCAATGAAAACACACTTCAATATGGCAAAACTTGTCATCTAGCCTTGAAAGGCAAAAACCATAAAACGGAAAACATTGCATTCTTAAAAAAAAACACCCTTCACCAGTAGAAACATGGAGTACTTCAAAGCCAAAGGCACACCGGAGACTGAACTTTCTTGCTACTAGTCTCGGAAAAACCATCACCCACAATGCACCTCATTCTCGGGAGCAGTAGGGAAGAATGTGGATGCAATGTCCTTGATGCATTGCATCAAACTCTTAAGATCAGCAGTGCCCAACTCAATGCAGTCCCTAAGCAGATCACCATCCACCACTTCTTTCTGAAGGCTCAGCACTATATCCCGTATCGGCCCCTGCAATAACCACCCACAGGCCACATCATGATAATCAATATGATAAATTGAATTCATATTCTACAATATTAGTTGGAAAATTGAAATTCTATTCATGTTTCAGATTATTCACCAAGAGGCTTCGGTTGTCATGATTACTTGTGATTAAAGGTCATTACTAGTCTTATCTCATGTTGGTTTTGGCCCTTGACTATGCATCATGGCCCATTATATCTTATGATTAACTATCTCACATTCACCCATATAACTAATTTCATTCTAGACAAACTCTATGTTAACTTATCTCATATTATATCTCACTATTATCTTGCCTAATGAACCGAATACCAAAGAGAAACATTAACAAAACAATTAAGTAGAAAAGGTCCATTGAAAAAATAAAAAGGCTTCTCTTTTATACAGCCAATAGACTACATTCATCATAGCAAGCCAAGCCCAAATCAAGCATATTCATTCATCAATTTTATCTACATTGCAAATGTAGAAGTGTGATACCTCAATCACAAGTTAAATAGCATGAAGATAATAGAGTCAAAGTCATCAAGGTTCAGCAGCCGTCAGATTGTTTTAGTTGCTGAGATTAAGTCCTGGCCGTAGATCTTGATAGCTGAGAGAGGGTTTATATTTGACTACTTTTGTTGAGAGTGTAATTAGCTCATACGACTCTCAGTTTTTCCCAAATTGTATTCCCTCATTTTGCCAAGTTCAATAAAACGATTTTGTGCATTTTCTCTGTGAATCCTTCTGTTCAAATCCGATCATCATTCCAACAAATTGGCGCCGTCTGTGGGAATCGTCAAGGATGATTTCTAGATCTGATTTGGGAATGAACTCGCAAGGTTGAGGATGGCTTCAAGATTCGAAGCGGAGAAGTTTACGGGGAAGAACGATTTCAGCTTGTGGCGGATGAAGATGCGGGCTATGCTGATTCATCAAGGCTTGTCAACAGCTCTAGATGCCGATTCAGATGGTGAGAAAGCGAAGGAGGCTCTGGATGAGAAAGCAGCCGCAAAGAAAGCTGAAATTGAAGCGAAGGCGCACAGCGCAACCGTGCTATGTTTGGGAGATAAGGTCCTTCGGGAAGTAGCGAAGGAGACTACAGCGCGGGGCATCTTCACCAAGCTAGAAGGTTTGTACATGACCAAATCTCTGGCTAATAGGTTATATATGAAACAGCGCTTGTATTCTTATTGTTTCTTGGAGGATAGAAATGTATTGGAGCGATTAGAGGATTTTAATAAGGCTGTGGATGACTTAGAGAATATTTATGTCTCCATAAGTGATGAAGATAAGGCAATCTTGCTGCTAAATGCTCTCCCAAAGTCGTATGATCAGATGCGAGATGCAATCTTGTATGGCCGAGAAAAGACTATCACCTTATCTGAGATCCAATCAGCTCTAAGGTCGAAGGAATTACAGAAAGGGGGCTACAAGGATCAGGAAATTGTGGCTGAAAGCCTAAGTGTAAAGAAGTTCAAATCCAAGAAGTTCCAGAAAAAGGAACCTGATGTAATGAAAGGCTCAAGCTCTGTCTCAGATCAAAAGGAAACCCGATCATGTCACTGGTGTAAAAAGCCAGGACACCTCAAGAAAGACTGCTATGCTTGGAAGAAAAAGCAGGCTCAAGGCGGAGGAAATGATGGATCTAACTCCACTGAATGTGTTGATTTGATTGAGACTACAGAGGTGATGAATGTCATGGAAAATGGGCTTGGTGGGGCTTGGATTATGGATTCAGGTTGCAGTTTCCACATAAGTCCTAATCTGCATTGGTTTGAGGATATTGAAGAAAGCAGTGGGACTGTGAGTCTTGGTAACAATCAAGTGTGCTACATTAAAGGGATAGGATCAATCAGATTTCATATGGAGGAAGGATCTGTCAAAGTTTTTAGTGAAGTCAGGTACATACCTGAAGTCAAAAGGAACCTGATCTCACTGGGGATGCTAGAGAAGAAGGGGTGTGCACATTCAGTGTTACGGACAGGGAATGGAGGGTGTACACGCGGGGAAATCGAGAGGTTGTTTGGCCAACCGAAAAGGAGGATATGGAGGGAGAAGCTGGACCAACCGAAATGGAGGATTTGGTGGAATGAAGTTGTTATAGCAGCTTGAAAATCTCGGCGGTCATTAGTCCACTTTTGTTATTTAGTTTCCTTTATTATAGTAACTTCTTGTTAAGCTAATCACCTATAAATTAGAGAGTCCTCTTAATGGTTGTGGCATCGAGGAAGATCAGTTTAGAGGGCGATTGATCGCAGGCCTCCTTTGTGAGGATTAGTCTTGTTACTCATTTCCTTTCCATTCATGTTATTCAATAAAGCCGAGAGTTGTTTCCAGAATTAATTATTGTTTCATTTGATTATTTTGTCAAACACATTGTGAGTTATCCTTTGGGGCATTTTGTCGAGCACTCCTCGTGCTCCTTACTGGCACCAGCCTTTACTCTATCAATTTGGTGCGGTGATCGATGGCTAGTACGCGTAGTACGGAGGCCCGATTGGGAGGATTAGAGAAGGCTGCGGGAGATCTGGAGAAGAGTCATGAGTCATTGGCCAATGCGGTCAACGAGATGAATATGCAGTTCCAGAAAACGGACGAGCGGATGAGTATTCAGTTCCAAAAAAACGATGAGCGGGTTTCGGCGTTGGGGTCTAAGCTCGAAACATTCATGGAGGAAGTCCGGAAGGTTATGGCTTCCGGCAAGGGACACGACACAGAGTCATCTGCAGGCCATGAATCAAACATAGCCGGTTCTGTGGGCACGTCGCCCATACTTATGCCGACGTTTGATGGATCCGATGCAATCGCTTGGCTCGCGCGGGCGGAGCAGTACTTTCTGGTGTCCAACACCCCACCAGAAAACCGTTTGAAGGTTGCCAGGGCAGCCTTGGCAGGCCAGGCCCTGCCATGGATTCACCTTTTAACACGACGGATTCCCACTCTGTCCTGGGATCGTTTTACACAGGAAATGATGAAGCGTTTTGGGGATAATATGGCGCTCGATGAGTATGAAGCTTTCGCGGCTATTCGCCATGACGGGTCTCTCACCGACTACGTGGCAGCTTTCGAAGCCCGCCTCGCCCAGACTGATCTCTCCGACCACCAATATCTCGGGTTCTTCTTGGCAGCTTTACGCCCAGAGATCCGGATGCATATGAAGGCATCAAATATCACCAGTTATTCAGATGCGGTCCAGTTAGCCTTACGGCTGGACAACCCGGCAGTAGCGCAGAAAACGGCAGCAGCCGCACCGTTCTCCAGCAGTTCGCCACATTCTGTGGTGCGTTCAAATCCGAAGGGGTTTTCCTCTTCGTCCTCATCCTTCTCGTCAGCAAGTTCTCCTCGTCCCCCTCCACGGAAGTTTCGGAACATGTCATCGGAGGAGTATAAGAAACACATCGCCGCCGGCACGTGTTTCAAGTGTGGGCTAAAATTCAGCCCCACGCATAGATGTCCCCCTAAAACTTTGAATGTTTTGGTGGCTGATGATGAGGAACCTGTCTTTGATGTTCCAATAATAGACGATCCAGACGATCAAGATGTGGGTGTCGAGCTGCAGCTGTCAGAACTTTCATCAAATGGTCTCGACACGTCTTATACCTTGAAGCTATTCGGCGACATTGACTCGCACAACGTGAAGGTGATGGTTGACAGTGGTGCGAGCCATTGTTTTATCTCGGAACAGGTTGCCCAACTCCTACAGCTACAGATCACTCCGACTTCTCCTTATTCCGTTATGTTGGGAGATGGTTCAAGGGTTCGGGCCGCAGGCATTTGTCACGCCGTACCACTTCGGCTAGCCACAGAGATTTTTCAGTTATCTTGCTACGTATTTCCACTGCGCAACGTCGACGTCATTTTAGGAGTCACTTGGCTGGCCTCACTGGGCAATGTAATGGCAAATTGGGATCGAATGTTTATGAAGTTCTCTATTAATGGCCGTTTATTGACTATTAAAGGCGACCCCACTCTCACTCGTCGGGCATGTTCTTCCCACGACATCAATTCACTCGAAGAGGGCGACGCTTGCTGGGTTTTACGCTCTTTGGAAGGCAGCGAGGAAACATTGGCGTTTGGGCTTGACGACAATCTGTCGGCTGCAGCCCAAGAGCAGATCCGAGACATTATTGCCGCCTTTCCCACGGTCAGCCGGGCTACAACCAAGCTGCCACCAGCGCGACGTGCGGACCACCGGATCCCTCTCCAACCGGGGTCCCAGCCAGTCTCGGTCCGGCCCTATCGGTATAACCACCTGCAGAAGGATGAAATGGAAAAACTTGTCGCTGAAATGTTAGCTTCGGGGGTCATTCAACCAAGCACGAGCCCCTATTCAAGCCCGGTTCTCCTCGTTCGCAAGAAGGACGGGTCGTGGCGTTTCTGCGTGGATTATCGCGAACTGAATAAGCGAACAGTTCCTGACAAGTACCCTATTCCGGTGATTCAGGAACTATTGGATGAGTTGCATGGTTCCAGATGGTTCAGTAAGCTTGATCTAAAGGCGGGATATCACCAAATCCGCGTGGCTGCCCCCGACGTGCACAAAACTGCTTTCCGCACACATTCCGGTCACTATGAGTTCCTCGTGATGCCTTTCGGTCTCACCAACGCACCTGCCACTTTCCAAGGGTTAATGAACGACATTTTTCGCCCATTTTTGCGGAAGTTCGTTTTGGTTTTCTTCGACGATATACTCGTCTATAGCACTTCTTGGTCGGACCACTTGGATCATCTTCGCCGGGTTTTTCAACTCCTGCAGGAGCACTCGCTGGTGGTCAACCCAAAGAAGTGTTTAATGGGCCGCGACAGCGTGGAGTACCTTGGCCATATAGTATCCTTCGATGGTGTTCGAATGGATCCATCTAAAATCTCGGCTGTCCTACGGTGGCCAACCCCAACTTCACTGAAGGGGGTACGTGGATTCCTCGGCCTTACCGGCTACTACCGACGTTTTATCCTCAGATGGAATCATGACTGTTACAAGAAATCAGAAATTGTTGATGAAGGCTGAAATGAGAGAAGAAGTAGCCTATACTACCTGCTGGCTGAAGTCAAGATTCCCAAAAATGGTGAAGTTAATAGCACAAATGGGGATAGCATCAGAATGTGGCATCTCAGATTAGCTCACCCAGCTGAAGGCACAGTCAGAGAATTAATCAAAAAGGGTGTAGTGTTAAATTTGGAGAATTGAAAAAAGCAGAGAAGAAATCTATGGAAGAAATTGAAGAAACTGCCATGGAGAAATGAGAGAAACCGTCGGTGAAAGAGAGAGAGGGAAGAGAAAGGGAATTTCATTAATGACTACATTGTGGAAAAGTTGGTTTACAAACTACATTAATTTGCCTTATATATAGGCTGGAAATAAGCTAACTAACAATACTCTAATAGCCCCCTTCAAGATGGAAGCATCTTGACCACAAACACAACAACAAAACAACTACAAACTACTAAATCCTAATTACATTTATTCTCCAATTCTAGTATATCCAAAATAGCATTTGATTGTTGATATAAGAGAAGTCGGGAACTGTCGAAAAAAGTTTAAATCAAGCGCCACCCCAAATTTCAGCAGCAACTTCATAGACTTGAGTCACCTTCATCACAAAAGAAACTTGTGTTGCAGTTTGGAGTTGTAGGAACCTGCATTATCAGGTGCTCTTCCTCCAATTCAAACAAAAGCCAAACAAGAGGCTAGATAACAGAGATTTGAACTTGAAAACTTGGCAGAAAGTGCCTAGCAACACCAACAAACAGCACCAACAAACCAACATGTTTATTTGCCTAGCATCACCAACAAACTGATAACTCCAAACACTAGAGAAAAAATACAGGAGCCTATCTAAAAAAGGAGAGAAAATGAGCTCTGGTAACACCAAAATGGTGAAGAAGAGAGGAATTGAGAAAAAGAAGAGAAACCGATTTTTATCGGTGATTTGAGATTCATAGAAAAAACCGACTCAAACATCGGATCTGAGAACTGAGATTTCCGATACAAACATCGGAATTAAAGAGAAAACCGATTTAAGATGAAAGGAAACAGATCGGTGAACATAGAGATTCACAAACAATAAAGATGAATTCAACCGAAACTCGGTGAATAAAAACCAGAAACAGAATTGATATTTCAGATTCATAGAATCCTATTTCAATTGATATTTCAGATTCATAGAATCCTATTTCAATTGATATTTCAGATTCATAGAAACCTATTTCAATCTGTGAGAATTGAGAAAACCGAATTCAATCGGTGATTGAGATTTGAAAAAAAAAGAAAAAGTAGATCGGCTGAAATTTCAAAGCCAAAGAGAGAGAATAGAAAAACCTGGAGCACCGGTGAAGACTGAATCCGGTGAGAGACTTGGCGAAAAACTCTCATGAATCAAACTCATAAACCCTAGCTATGAAAAAAAAATGAAAAATCAAAACAAAAGATAGAGAAGATAGAGGTAATCAGAGGCACGCAGCGGATTTGCGCTCTGATACCATGTTAAATTTGGAGAATTGAAAAAAGCAGAGAAGAAATCTATGGAAGAAATTGAAGAAACTGCCATGGAGAAATGAGAGAAACCGTCGGTGAAAGAGAGAGAGGGAAGAGAAAGGGAATTTCATTAATGACTACATTGTGGAAAAGTTGTTTACAAACTACATTAATTTGCCTTATATATAGGCTGGAAATAAGCTAACTAACAATACTCTAATATGTAGTGAAAGGCAGTATACAAGAAGATCAGTCTCCTTGTGAAGGCTGCATTCTGGGTAAATCAAAGAAACTTCCATACCCCAAAGGTAAACATACTTCATCTTCACCTCTAGATTATGCACATAGTGATCTTTGGGGTCCATCTCCGGTGACTTCTGTTGGGGTTGGAAAATACTATATGAGCATAATTGATGACTATTCGAGAAAGATGTGGATATACATTTTGAAAGATAAGTCTGAAGCATTTAAGAAATTTACAGAATGGTGCTGGGAGGTTGAGAAAGAAAGGGCCATGTTCTAAAGTGTTTGAGAACAGATAACGGCATGGAGTATCTTTCAAAGGAGTTTGATAGTTTCTGTAAAGAAAGGGGAATTAAAAGGCATCGAACAATACCCATGAATCCACAACAGAATGGGGTAGCTGAGAGGGCCAATAGAGAGAGTAAGGTGCTTGCTCTCATCTTCTGGATTGGATAAGAAGTTTTGGGCCGAGGCTGCATGCACAGCTGTGAAATTGATTAATAAGTGCCCTTCTTCTAGTATTGGTGGAGATACTCCAAATCTCAGGTGGTATGGGAAGCCTGGAAATTATGATCATCTCAAGGTTTTTGGCTGCAAGGCCTATGCTCACTTCAAGCAGGGAAAATTGGAAGCAAGGGCTATGAGATGTGTGATGTTAGGTTATCAATCTGGGGTGAAGGGGCATAGGTTATGGTGCATTGAACCAGGAAACCACAAAATTATAATCAGCAGAGATGTAATATTCACAGAAAATGAAATGCCTTTCAAGAAGCAAGGTGGAGTTGTTTTTGAGGATCAAGCTTCTGGGGATAGTGGATCTGAGGTGGAGTCAGAAGAACTTCCAAGAAATGAACAGAGTATATCTGATCAGCAACCTCAAAAGCAAGCTCAAGAACAACCAACTGATTTTTCTGATTATCTATTAACAAGAGACAGAACAAAAAGAGTAAGTAAGCCACCAGCCAGATATGCTGATTCAGAGCTGCTTTTCTTTGCATTATGTGTTGCTGAAGGAATAGAGTATGGAGAACCATCGAATTACAGAGAGGCATTACAAAGCAAGGAATGTCAGAAATGGATGCAAGCCATGATTGAGGAAATAGAGTCCCTACTTAAAAATGGGACTTGGATCCTTGTTGATATACCAGATGGGAGGAAGATAGTGAGTTGTAAATGGATTTTCAAGAAGAAAATTGATGCAGCTGAGATTGATAGAATCAGGTTTCAGGCCAGGCTTGTGGCAAGGGGGTTTACACAAGAGCAAGGGATTGATTATAATGAAGTTTTCTCTACTGTTGTTAAGCATACTTCCATTAGAATGCTACTAGCCATGGTGGCCAAGAGAAACTGGGAGTTAGAGCAGTTGGATGTGAAGACTGCCTTTCTCCATGGCAGTGTTGTTAATTTGGCGCCCGGGTCGCTCGGGTCGCCCAGGTCGAGACCATGACCGCCCCAACATGGGTGGGTTGATCGAGATGCATGGGTCGCGCTGGGTCGGTTGGGTCGGCAAGCGTTTCGGGTGGGTCGAGCGTTTCGGCTACGGCTACGGCTACGGTGTTTTTGCTATTTTTTTACAGAGATTGAATGAAGGAAGATGATGGAGAAGAGAGAGGAGAGAGGAGAGAGGAGTATAATTATGAGCCTTGGGAATAGAGTACATCATTTGTCACTATTCATTTGTTTAGTGGGATTCAGTGTTATGAAAATCGCGCTTGGGGCGCGCTTGGGGCGTGGGGCGGTCAGGGCGCGGCTGTAGTCGCCCCAGCCACCCTGGGCCGAACGATATTCATGGGGCGGGCTGGGGCGAGACTGGGGCGGGTTGGAGCGAGCCGGGGCGGCTGAAGCGCAGGCGGGCGACGGTGGAGCGACGAAGTTTCTCTGTAGAAGAGAGAAGAAGAGAGAGGAAGCTGATCTTTTCTTTTTATTAATATTTTAATACAATGAAGTCCTTTTGATAAAACTTAGGCACACACCACCGCCTCTTACCTCCAATCAGTTCAACTTTTTACTTTTTCACTTTTGTATAATATTAATTTATTATCACTGCAAACTTTTCATCTTTCCTCAAAATAAATTAATTATAAAATTCATTTTAAGTATCAAAATAAATTAATTATAAAATTCATTTTAAGTATCAAAACAAGTAAATAGACTGTAATTCCTTCAATAATTATTTTCTAGCCAATGTAAAGATTGAAATTTAATTTTTTTTCCTTCCTATTACGTAAGTATAATTATTTATATATTAGTGAATTATATTTAATCATTATTATTACTCATATATAAATAATAAATAATTTTGCGTCCCGATTCGTGGGTCCCTCGCCCCAGCGCCCCATCGCCCCGCGACCCGGGGTCCAGCCTCAGCGCCCCGGACCGACCCGCGACCCTAACAACACTGGTGGGATTAGGAAAATATAAAAAATTGACATAGTTTAGCTCACTTTTTTAGGCAGCAATAAAAATACTATTTTACCAAATTTTTGATTAGTTAAATTAAATCCAATATATTTACATGGATATATTGTAAATCCAATGTTTGGAGTATAATTTAATGGTGGAAAATGAGTATATTATTTTAGGAATAAATTAATATTGTTCTTCTACTATATAAACGTTTCGAGATTCAAATTGTACTATTTGAAGTTTTATTATTTTATTTGTATAATAATCTATTGTATTAATCAAATTATTTATTAATTTTTCTGTAATTATTCGTCTCATATTTTATATAGGTTTGTCTACTAATACATATTCATTTATTTTTTACTAATTTTTAAAATAGATTTCACATTCCACTCCTATTTTATTATAAGTTAATACTACATACAAAATGACGCACATTTCATAACTTTTTTCTTTTGACATTTTCAGACAATGGTTTCAATTATTTATTTTGTGATATTCTTATGACTTATGAATTGTTTTGATATTTTGATAATTTTTATTTTCCACTTTATCTCTATTCACATGAATTGCGTCTACATTTATATTATTTGATATATTATAAACATTAGAGTAATATATTTATTTGATTTAATATTAAAAGGCAAAAAAATTAGCCTAGATTAGTGGGTCTCTCGACCCAGTCGACTCGTCGACCCGCGACCCGAATTTTCATCTTATCGACCCGGTGCGACCCTCGACCCTAACAACACTGCTCCATGGTGGACTTGAGGAAACTATATACAAATTAGAATTAACACACTATTTATTAATTTAAAAAAATCGGATAATTCGGGTATCCCTAATCGGTTATCGGATTCCGATCTGAAACCTGGAAAATCGGGTTTCGTGTATCCAATTACCTAACTTTTTCATGTTCGGATATCGGGTATTACCCCCGAAATCCAAAATTCTCAATGTACCAATTACCTGACTTTTTGGGGTTCGAATATCGGATATTGGATACCCGATATCCATTTTGACTGGCCTAATCAACGGAATGAGATGCAAATGAAACTATGCATACTAATATAAAAATTTTGTATAGAAAGTGTAATTGCAATAGAGAAAAAGGAAGGGATAAACATACAGATCGATGGAAAACATTGAGCAGACGAGTGAAGATCGAGTTGGAAACTCCACCAGCCCAGGCGACGATCTCCGTGTTGGAGCGAGACCGACGCCGCTCGCCAAAAGCCCCTAAAAGCTGATACAAATCGAATGCTACGCCAAGTAATTCACGACCGACGGCCTTCCACTGGTAATTCTTCATGAAATCGCGGCTGATGTTCCAAGCATAAATGTTCAATCGCAGGCCACATGACCCTAAGATAAGGGCCAAAGCCTGGGCCCGCGCCGCCGCCTCGGCATCGCCGCGGTCCAATCGGATGGCGGCGACGCGGGAGATGAGGGTTTGCAAGATGGAAAATAGGGTGAGATAGAGGCAGGAATTGGAGAGAGTGGATGAGAGTAGGAGGCGGGGGAGGTTGAGAAGGGACCTTGGAGTGACCAGCATTACGGCGGTGGCGGAGAATTGTAGTGTATGCGCGTCAGAATGGGATGGGTCTCCTGTAGTGTATGCGCGTCAGGATGGGATGTGATCTCTTGTGCTCTTATAAAGATTAAATTAATATTCCTTCCATTTCATTCAAGATGAAATATTCTTTAAGTGGTACGAGATTCTATGAAGTGTGGTTAGGTGGAATAAAATAGAGAGAAAAATGTAGCTGAATATTTTAGTAAAGAGAGTGGATTTTATTTTTAAAATTAAAAAGTGATCATCTTGATTGAGACAAAAGGAAATGTGATCATATTGAATGAGACGGAGAGAATAGTCTAAGTATAATACAAGTATCTTTCTTCACATAAAAGAAAACAAAAGGCCCACCATCTCCTCTCCCAACAGGGAATCCCTTGGTGCAATATGCGTCATTGCTTCAATATTATCTAGCCAATCTCATCGTACAACTTTCATCAAAAGATGGTCTCCAACTGCGCCAACTTGTTCTAAACAAAGTGATATAGTAAATTTAATGATTAAACAAATTACTTAATGGAGTATATTATATGGTGAAGTTTTTCAACCAATGACATCGCTGTCTTTAAAAATAGAGGACATTGTTCAACTTGTCACCAATGGAATTTTTGGGATTTTGAAAAGTTAAAGGGACTCGCATCATATTTACTTGTATATAAGTTTGAAAGATCAATAAAAGACATTTATGAATTTGATGCAATTTCATCATAATACAGCAATCTGGGAGTAGTATTTCACTTTATTTTGTGGAGTATCAGTTTCAATTTTTTTTTACTTCATAAAAATTGGCAATGCCAAAAACAATCGTTAGAAGCATTGGGCAAAGCTAAGAAGTAGCTGATGAACTCGGTATTTGAGTGATATTAGACTACTTTGCATAGTGTTTTCAAAAAAACTCAGCTGATGAAACTCAAACATACTGTATATGAGTAGGGTGAAGTGCAACTACTACATTTATTTGGAGACCAATTCACACAGATATCATTTCAACAGAGTAGGATTCATCTTGCTTTTTTTAGCACTAAATAGTTCCACCTCGTGAGGAAAATATGGAATATTCTATGCCAGTGAAATGATCATTACACTACCATTCAGAATATCAGACTAGCTTTCAAGAAGCGATTTACATAGAAATCTATTTAGAACAACTTAATGTATTATGCACATAGCAATCTGTATAGAAACAAACAGGCACCCGGCTCTCTGCAATATGGGCACCTGGTAAGCATTGTCGGGATTCAAAGAGTATACGCTGTGCTCACTCATTCTACCATCTTCTTCTTCGTCATCTGGACTGCGAAAAATCAACACAGTTGATTTAATATGAAATGCCATTAGTAATCAACCTGTTGAAGCTGAGTGCAGCTCTAAGGTCATTAGCTTGCAAAAGTGCAGAATTCTATGACTCGGGTGAAGTAAAGAATGCACAAATAAGCTTGATCATGATAAGGATAATCTATGTCTGGTCTAGGTAGTACTTATTGAAGATTAAAAATTTAAAAGTCTTGAGTTAGTTTAGGGGGGCGTTCCTTGAGACATCTCAGAAAAACTTTGCTAGTTAGTGAAGTTATAGTAATAAGGAATATTTCATAGCATTTAAAATTGCATTCCAAAATATTCAGGAAGTGGCTCATTCTCAAGTTCTCAACAAGTCACTCAATTTCACCATTTTACGTGAACCTATATCTTTACGAACATCATGAGGAACAATCAAGAAACTTAAGAGTTCATTATTATTAGAATAATCTATGACACTCGAAATCCTACAAGTGCGATAACTTAAGAATAGAAAATGCTGAGTAAATAATCAAACGAAATATTAATAGAGCCGGGTTATGCTAACTGGCAATATCTTAATTGACACAAGTTTCTACCACAATTCACAGGAAAGAAGTTAATTTCTAAGGTTCGGAGCAAATCTTCATAACCACAAGATAACAAAACTTGGTAACATGGAAAGACATTCCAGACAATAAATTCATGGTGATTCCTTACACAACTCTATTTCAGGGAAGTCCATTGTCAAGAAACATAAATGATGGATTAAATAAAAACTTAAGAAACATAAATAAATATGAGAAATCTTAGTTATATTGATTTGTATAAGCCAACAAAGTACATCAACAACAAACCGGTGCTACAAAAAAACCTCATAAAAGGTTACAAATAATTAGTTCAAAGAAAACATACTTCAATTTCGCAAAGTTGTCATCCAGTCTTCCTCTGTTCCAGACAGGCAAAGACCAGAAGGTTATACAGTTATGAAGGGGAAACACTGCATTCTAGAAAACATCCTTCACTAGTCAAATCATTCTTCAAAAGCCTAGAACCACCAGAAAAATCGAACTTTCTTCTCCACCGAAGACTGCAAAATCCAATGTCCGCAAAAATATCGCTAAGCATCACCCACAAAGCATCTTTTACAGTTCATTCCTAGGAGCAGCAGGGAAATATTGGAGTGCAATGTCCTTCACAATCTGTACCAAACCCTTAAGGTCACCTGCGCCTAACTCAATGCAGTCCCTAAGCAGATCACCCTCCACCACTTCTTTCTGAAGGCTCAGCACTATATCCCGCAATGGCCCCTGCAATTACCATCCACATCATGACCAACAATATGACAAATTGAACTCATATTCTAGAATATTAGTTGGAAAATTGAAATTTTATTCATGTTTCATAGTATTATTCAACAAAGAGAAACATTAACAAAACAAATGAGCATGAAATTTCCATATAACTAATAAAAAGACTTCTCTTTTATACAACCAACACACCACATTGATCATCAATTGTCACTACCACACAAACAGGGCTAAAATCAAGCATATTCTTTTATCAATTTAATCTGCATTCAGCATTAACAGTCTTTCCTATTCAATACAATTTCATCTTCGCAGAATATTGAAAACAAAAACATGCATAATATCTTTCAATTCCTAATATCACAAAAATATATCGAAAATATGATGATTTAATAGAGAAAGGATAAAAAACTAAAAAACTAAAAACATACAGATCGACGGAAAACGTTGAGCAGTAGATTGAAGATCGACTTCGAAACCCTAAGGGCGTTTTTGTAATTTCGACCAGCCCAGGCGAGCCTCTCCGCGTCGGAGCGAATCCGACTCAACTCGTTTAAAATCCCTAACAATTCATTCAAATCGGTTACTACGCCGCCAATGTCATGAAACGACGCCGCGTCGCTCCACGCGTAATTCTTCAGAAAATCCCATCCAAAGTTCCAAGCAGACTTGTACAATCCCAGGCCACCCGGTTCGAAGGTGCGGGCCAGAGCCCGTGCCCGGGCCGCCCCCTCTACATCGCCGCGGGAGGTTCGTTGGGCGGCGACGCGGGAGAGGAGGGAGTGAGAGAGAGAAAATAGGTTGTAATAGTTGGAGAAGAAGGAGTGGGAGAGAGTAGATGAGAGTAGCAAGAGGGAAAGGAAGAGAAGAGGCTTTGGAGTTGCCGGCATTAGATTCTAGCGGCGGCGGCGAAGAATTGTTATATTGACTAGCCACCGATAAAATAGAAAGGCTGTTTTAGTAGTACTTGTCAAATATTTTAGATATTTACAATAGGCTTCATTTTTTTTTAACCTTTATTCTAGTTTCAAGGTTTTTTTTCTTAGTGGGAATATTTTTTACTACCCGCCAACTTTGTCAAACTACTCTTATTATTTTAATTTGATGAACTTTAAAAATATTATTTGTGCTCCGCCTTTGGACGTCACCACGGTTCGGGAACCGGTGGTTCACGGTTCGGAACCGCCGGTTCCGGTTCGAAAAAAAATGGAACCGGAAGCGAACCGGCCAAGGATCGGCGGTTCCGGTTCCGGAACCGTGAACCGCGGAACCGCCTAGGTTTGCCCGGTTCCGGGCCGGTTCATCCGGTTCGGCGGTTTTTTTTTTTTTTGCATTTTAAATTTGTAATTCAAGTAAAATATGTAGATATATTTGCATAAATAAAATTAGAATAAATCGATGTTCAAATGCAATTTTATTGATACAAATTACAACTTTAAAATTACAAATTACAACTTAAAATTTACAAATTACAACTTTAAAATTACAAATTACAACTTTAAAATTGCAAACTACAAACAACTTTAAAATTACAAATTACAACTTAAAATTACAAATTACAACTTATTACTTAACATTACAAATTACAACTTTAAAATTACAAATTACAACAATTACAAATCGAAAAATTTAAATACAAGTTACTTACAACAATTACAAGTTACAACAATTACAAATCGAAAAATTTAAATACAAGTTACAACAATTACAAATCGAAAAATTTAAATACAAGTTACAACAATTACAAGTTACAACAATTACAAGTTACAACAATTACAAATCGAAAAATTTAAATACAAGTTACAACAATTACAAATTTACAACTTACAAGTGTTGACAAAAAAGACTTAGAAGATCATTAAAAGATATTCCTCATTTGATAAGTATCTTATTGGTGAAAAAGTGAGTATCTTTGGGGCAAATGGTACTGGAACACAAATTTATATATGGAATCTGGATGAATGAGGATCAGATTATAGTTTAAAATGGGAAGCTGGGTTCACTGGCGGGAGTTCGTTTCATCGTTGGACTCAGATGAATATACCACCCTGATGGCCTGATGAAACGAACTCCCGCCAATGAACCCAGCTTCCCATTTTAAACTATAATCTGATCCCCATTCATCCAGATTCCATATATAAATTTGTGTTCCAGTACCATCTGCCCCAAAGATACCCACTTTTTTCACCAATAAGATACTTATCAAATGGAGAATAGAGAAATTGAGATTGAGAGATAAATTCTTATTAACACAATTACACAAGAATGAGGTGAGTAGAAATGAAGAGGATTGGGGGGTATTTATAGGGGAAAATTGTGATTTAAAAAAAAATTGAAAAAGACGGCGGAAACCGCCGGAACCGCCGGTTTTCGGCGGAAACCGGCGGTTTAGGCGTCCGTTTGAATTTTCAAAATTTGGAAAAAACGGCGGGAACCGCCGGTTTTCGGCGGAACCGGCGGTTTCCGCCCATGGTTTCGGTCAAATCCGGCGGCCGCGGGCCCGATTTCTGAAAAGGCTAGGAGTAGGCCTGAAATTGTGCCGGGAACCGCCGAACCGGCGGTTCCGAACCGCCGGTTACGGTTACCGAAAAATTGGAACCGGAACCGGCCCGGCCAAACCGGCGGTTCCGGTGCCGGTTCGAACCGCCGCCGCCGGTTCCGGTTCCGGTTCGGAACCGCCGGTGACAGTTCCGAGCCGGTTCGTCCGGTTCGGTTCGGATTGGGGACCTCTATCCGCCGTCAACTATGAGTTAATATTATAATATCTAATTTTGTTATACTCCAATACTATAAACTTGTTAAGGTGTGGATCATTGTCTGAATTAATTCAACATAGATTATGTCTCCGACTCCTATACGTAACATAGGTACACATTAAATGAAAAGGAAACAAATAAGAAGATCAAAGATCACTAACTACTGTATAGTGTATATTAGTTAGTTAATTAGGAGAACTAACTAATTAATAGTTGTAATCTAGTTTAGATTTTGCAGTATGGCAACTGGCAAGGTTTTCCGGTTTGGTAATCGCAAAGAAGGAAAGTAAAGAGTAAGATGGAAAGTTTGATTAATTACAGCAAACCAAACGGCTATAAATATTGAATTCTTAACCCAACAATTCATTCACACTTCTTACTTTCTAATTTCTATGGAAATTCCTCAGAAAAAAACTCTTGGTCGAAGGAAGATTCCAATCAAGAAAATCGAGAAGAAAAGCAGCCTTCAAGTTGCCTTTACCAAGCGCCGCGGCGGCCTATTCCGCTAAGCCATCGAGCTCTCCGTCTTGTGCGGCGTCGAGATCTCTATTCTGGTGAAATCTCCGGCCGGCAAACTCTACTCCTTCGGCCATCCCTCCGTCGAGGCTCTCATCAACCGCGCCGCCCCCTCTCCGGCGGCGAAGAGGAGATTGCCTTACGGCAACGATGGTGGTCTGCAACTCCACCAATTGGAGCAATTGCTCAATTCGTTGGAGAAAAAGGTTGAAGAAAATCCGAAGAATTGTGGCCTTCCACTGTCAATTCATCAACAACCGCCTCCTTCTGCTTCAGATCTGATGGCAGCAGATAAGTTTGTGATGGATGCAGCCCCACCATTATCACTTCAACAACTCATCGCAGCAGATGACATTGTGATTGAAACAGATATCTTTTGTGATGAAGAAGAAGCTCATTTGGCTTCTTCAATTGATTACCAGAATTACTATCACATTTTGGGAGCCTAATTATGTGAATACATTCATCTCCAAATTAGGGCTTTTACGCTATCTTCATATCAGTATGATATGCACTATGACATTTTACGTTGATAGTACATTAATTCTCCATTCAATTGTGTTGTTTTTATGCTTTTGATTCTTCCACACTCCTACAAATTGTTGAATAAACGATTGGTGGTTCTTGATCAAAATTTCGTAAATCTCCCAAACTACCAAATTTTCACTACAAAGTAGTTTGGAAAATTAATTTTTTTTTTGTAAGAAACAAGTTAAAATAAAATATAATTGAGTTTATAAATTTGGAATGAGTTCATGTAATTAAGGCAAGTTTAAGATGGTTGTATTAAGACAAGCTGTGTGTTTGTATTAAGGAAAGTTCCGGAGAAATCTTATACTATATGTTGCTACATTTTCTTTTTACTTATTTCCAATTTTTAATATTTTTAATCGAAAATGTACTGTGATTGTTTTTTCTCTTAAAATGCATAAATATTATTCTATGCGATGGGTAATTTAGGGTTAGTTAAAGGTACTATGATTATACTATTAAAAGCTAACGTTGCAATTGAAATGCAATCTATAGTTTGGTAATACAATACTATTGTTTTAATTAATTAATTTACATATTCTATATATTAGTAATATTTATTTTTGTTTTATAGGAGTATATAACTTGTTAAGCTGTGGACTATTGTTAAAACTAATTGTTATGTGCATGGATTATCTCTCCGACTCATCATGTTGTTATATCAATTTATTTACGTTTAAGTTATAAAAATTACTATACACAACATATGTGATTTTTCCCCCTTATCTAATATTCTATCTCTACAAAATAATGTCATATTTTGTCATTTGGGAACGTGTACAATTTAAAGTTTCATCTGTTTTTTTTCTTATATTTTAGCCAAGTGAACCAAATATACTCCAATAAATCACTATAATCACGTTCTATTATAAAAGTCAGATTTAAATTTTGCGTAAACTATTTTATCGAATATATTTAAAATTGAACCACGTCAAAGTGAGAAATTTTAAATCGTGGGACGAATGAAATATTTATTAAAATATTCGTGAGTGTGAGCACGGGATCGAAGTGGTAAATAATCGCCTTAAGGGGAAAACTCTACCCTTTTCTTGCTCCACCAGTTGTGTCGCCTCCTTTCCTTCTCTCCGATATCCACTGTAAATCATTGTCATAGTGTCTGTCTCTCTTTAGATCCTCAATCTCCAAAACCGCCATCACCGAAAATATTCTAATCAATTATTTATAAATGGTCAGGAAATCCTAGGCTCTCAAAGAAAATAAAATGAAAACTAAAAATAACTCCAGAAAAATAGTAAATTATTTTTTTCAGCCTCTAAAAACAATGTCCGATAGGCCAAAATCCATCATATTTTTTTATCCAAAATGCCAATAGAAAGAATATCCAATATGCACACCTTTCGAATATGAAACTTTTATTGGTGTTAATTAGATACTAATATTGGGAAAATGTAAATAGCAAAAAAAGGAGAGGAGGAATGGGTTTATCACCAAAATACTTTCGAAAATTTTCAAAATAATTGACTGACCCACTCCATCCCAGCATACAAACATATCAATATCATGTCAAAGAATATCTGAAATTGTAAATAGTACTAGCTTAATTGAACTTTAACAGTCTAAAAAAAAATTCAATTATTAAGTTTCTTACAAAAAAAAATATACTAATAGATTCCATTCTATCCCTGTATATACATTCTTTGCATCAGTTCTATATTCAAGCCTTTCAACTCTAAACATGGAGAATTTTCATCCCTCACTTTTTCTCCTTCTCCTTCTTCTTCCTCTTCTGGTTTCCACCACTGAGAATCAGGTTCATCTCTTCTCTGGTTTTTATAACTACATTTTCAAATCAATTCAACTGTAATGCGTGACTAAATTTGTACAGGTATATATAGTTTACTTTGGTGAGCACAGTGGAGAAAAAACCCTCCAACAAATCGAAGAAAACCACCATTCATATCTACTCTCTGTCAAGGAAAATGAGGATGCTGCAAAATCTTCTCTCGTTTACAGTTACAAGCACACCATCAATGGCTTCGCCGCTCTTCTCTCTCCCCTCGAAGCTTCCAAATTATCAAGTGAGAATCTCTTTGTGTGTGAGTGTGTGTGTGTAATGATATGAACAATATGTTGGTTTGAAATGGACAGAGATGGAGGAAGTGGTGTCGGTGCTTCGAAGCCATCCACGAAAATACGAAATCCATACAACGAGATCGTGGGAATTTGCAGGAGTGGAAGAGGCAATGAAGAGTTCAGAAAATATGAATAAGGAAGATATATGGCTAAAATCCAGCTATGGAAAAGATGTTATTGTTGGCTTGTTGGATAATGGTAAATTTTCTCAATTATACATTTGTAGAATCCTAATTTGTCATGTTGCATGTGGATTTTAGCGAAAATTGTCGGAAAAACTAATCAAGTATGGTCAAATTTGGATTCGTCCAACAACTTTTCATATCAGTCGGAAAAATCATGAAGTTTAGATTTGTTCACAACTATTCCACGATAGTTTTTTTTTAAATTGTACCTGAAATGTCCCCATTGATGAGTGACCGATTTCGGCTATTCATAGAGAAAACGTATTGTTTGGTTAAAAAAAATAGACAATATTGATGACCGAATTTTTTCCCGGTTGATTTTCAAAGCTACAGGATGAATCAGAATTTGACAGAACTTTATGGTTGTTTCGGCAATTTTCCCTAAATTTTATTAGCGAATTACTGTCGATTGCATGTCACACGTCGATCAGGTGTGTGGCCGGAGTCAGAGAGCTTCAACGATGAAGGAATGGGTCCGATACCTAAATCGTGGAAAGGAATTTGCCAAACAGGTGACGAATTCAACTCATCCAACTGTAACAAGTGAGCAACAATCTTTAATTTCTAATCTTCTGTGAATTTCGATTATGCAAAGATCAAAAGAATAACTTTTCCCCCAAAAAACAAAAAAGAGAAAAAAGAAGAAAAAGTATGTAAGAAAAGGAAAAAGATAGATAAAAGAATCAGTTGGCTCTGCAGAATTGTCATGGTCTTACATGCATGCCCTATTGCACTTAGTTGTCGTAATTTGTTGTTTCGATAATTTTCAATGTCGTCTGTTTCGATCAAACAAGAAATTAATCTGGCATATATTAATTAAATTTGGCTTTTAGCATCACTTATTCAATCTTGTGAACTTCTATTAATTAAATTTGGCTATTTCTATTCCTCTGGACCCCACATGCGATTTTAGTTATAACTTTATCCTTAGATTCTATAATGTTTTGAGTATTACTTATTTTGGATTAGAGTAAGATTAGGGGCCATACCAAGTTCTAGATCAGACAATCATTTCAATAATTCTTTTATATAATCATCATTTTAAATTTTATGGTACATTTATCCACACAATTTATGTACAGGAATATAATTTTATGCTTTCATATTCAAAATCATGGCTCCGCCAACTGAAATGACTTTTGCATTATCCCATTTTCTTTTCTAGGAAAATAATCGGGGCACGATATTACATCAAGGGCTATGAAGCATACTATGGCCCACTAAATAGAACGTTGGACTACCTCTCCCCTCGAGACAAGGATGGCCATGGGACCCACACGTCATCGACGGCCGCAGGGCGGAGAGTCACCGGCATCTCCGCCCTGGGCGGCTTCGCCTCGGGCACCGCATCCGGCGGGGCACCTCTGGCCCGCCTGGCAATCTACAAAGTGTGTTGGGCGGTACCAGGCCACGGGAAAGAAGACGGAAACACCTGCTTCGAGGAAGACATGCTTGCCGCCATCGACGACGCCGTGGCCGACGGCGTCGACGTGCTGAGCATCTCGATCGGGACCAAAGACTCCCTGCCCTTCAACCAGGACGGGATAGCCATAGGCGCTCTCCATGCTGTTAAACAAAACGTCGTCGTCGCATGCAGCGCCGGAAACTCCGGCCCCACGCCCTCCACGCTGTCCAACCCGGCTCCCTGGATTATAACCGTGGCTGCCAGCAGCGTCGACCGGATATTCTTATCTCCCGCCGTTCTCGGGAACGGCATGAAATTACCGGTAATAACGAACTCATTTATTTAAAGAACTAAATTCTTTTGCTGATGATTTTTTTTTCTGAAGGGCCAAACAGTGACTCCACATAAGTTGCAAAAGAAGCTATACCCGTTAGTTTACGCGGGTCAAGTAGCCAACCCGGATGTGCCCAAGAACCTATCCGGGTAACTAACTATACATATCTTTCTTTCTATTTCAACTACTAGTGTTTTATGATTATAGCATAGGTACAAAATTAAAAGACCATTGAAATTTGCAGACAATGCTTACCTGGTTCTCTCTCTTCCAAGACGGCAAAGGGTAAGATAGTGCTGTGTTTGAGAGGGAATGGGACAAGAGTGGGTAAAGGCATGGAGGTGAAGAGAGCTGGAGGCATTGGTTTCATTTTAGGGAACAGTTTAGCAAATGGAGATGAATTAGCAGCTGATGCTCACATTCTTCCTGCCACTGCTGTCAATTACCAAAACAGTCTCAAGATTATGGACTACATCCATTCTTCCAAAACCCCGACAGCCTACATCGTACCGGGCACGACTGTTTTAGACATCAAACCAGCACCTTTCATGGCTGCTTTCTCCAGCAGAGGCCCTAGTGATATTTCGCCCGAGATCCTCAAGGTAATTTCGGATCCTTTACTGCATCATTCTACAGCATCTTTTACTTGATCTACCGATGATTCTACAACGTATTTTGCTCAACAGCCAGACATCACAGCTCCAGGGCTCAACATATTAGCAGCGTGGAGTGAAGCATCTTCTCCGACAAAACTGGAGGCAGACAAGCGCGTGGTGAAGTACAACATTCTGTCGGGAACTTCCATGTCCTGCCCGCATATAGGTGGGGCGGCCGCTCTCCTCAAGGCGATGCACCCCCGTTGGAGCAGTGCTGCCATAAGATCTGCTCTGATAACCTCTGGTGCGTAAAAGCTTAATCAATTTTATACATCTCCACAACATATTTGTTTTATTCATAATGAAAAAAAATTATTTTTCAGCTGGGCAGAAAAACAATCAAGGTAGCATGATCACGGATGCATCCAGCAATCCAGCAGACCCTTTCCAGTATGGTGGCGGCCATTTCAGACCAGCAAAAGCAGCAGATCCCGGACTTGTTTATGACGCCTCCTACACAGACTATCTCCTCTACCTATGCAGCATCGGAGTTAAGATTGATTATACCTTCACCTGCCCGAAACATTCAATGGGTCCGTTAAACCTAAATTACCCGACCCTGGCAATACCCAGGCTGCGTGACAGTGTTACTTTGGTAAGAACAGTGACTAATGTGGGAGGCAGCAAGAGTATATATTTTGTGAGCATGAAACCTCCACTTGGGATCTTGGTAAAAATATGGCCTCCCATACTACACTTCAATCGTGTTGGAGAGAAAAGGAATTTCACCATTACAGTAAAAGTAGCAGATAGTAGCATTACAGGCAAAGGGGAGAAACCATACGGATTTGGATGGTACATGTGGTCTGATGGAATCCACAATGTTCGGAGCCCCATGGCCGTTTCAGTAGCCTAGTTCCTTCTAAGTTATGCTAGTTTGGTATTGAGCATGAATGCTTTAACATAGGAATATGAAGAAACATTATTACTCTTCCCTGTATTGTTTGAGTCAAACGGTGTTTGCAAGAATTAGCAATCAACAATAAGGGGGAAAGTAATTCATGCTATGTACCAGCCACAAGTAAATTCATGATATTTGATGGGATTTCAACAACAAAAATAGAACACTATCAAAGTATATATAGTATATGAAGAATCTAAATATGTTCGTACAATACATTTACCTTCAAAATCCTATCTCACTTTTTACACCATGAGTCCATGCTTTGCCAAGTTGGATCATCCTATGAATTAAGTTCTTACCCGAACTCTTTCACCCTTGAAGTGAATGTATTTCCATTTTCTTTGGTATTTCATCAAGAACTGTTTATGATTATCCTCTTGACCTAACACCTCAAAGGCCCGCGCAATTCTTCTAACAGTATCCTCATCTGGTTTCACTTCCAACTCCTCCATGTCAGCAAATACCTGATGTTTCATAACCAGAAAAGAGACTCAGCAAAAGATTGACCAATGAAAAAGCATTAATCATCATAAAGAGCAAGAGGAACCTAAAATCTTGCTCATAATTATAACGGGCTGAAAATCAGGAACAATCACCTGTATAACATCGTTTGGCATATTATGATGGTCGTATAACGATATCATCCTGGAAAATAGCCTTTTGGAAATAGATCGATTGTGGGCATGTAAAATCATGTTCCATAACGTTTTTGCTTCGTCTGGCCTTTTATCCATGTCAAATGCCAGTAGGAGGTGGTCATAGGTCGCCATTGTTGCACCTTGACCTTTACTCAACATCCACTTGGCCACCTGCTTGACTTAAATAAATGAGTTGAAACCTACTTTATGAAAGTGATTAGCATATACAAATACATAGTCCGAGGGAAATCATTCTCAAACACATAATAAGAATAAGCATCTCCAGAATGTCCATTAACTGACTTCCTAACAGCATAGATAACACAATCTGCTACAACACATACAATTCAGTATAAATAACTACGAACAATTGGTGGCCCTTTAACAGTATACCACCGTATATCCTTTTAATGTGTCATCATAAACATCATACCTGAATGATTCTTTTCCACTGACTCCTCTTCCTTAAGATCACCATAGCCTTTGCCGCAGCAATTAATGGAAATTCAGTCTCCCATGCTAACCACTCATCAAGGGCGCTATAAACAGCCTCTTTCTCATTTGGAAGTCCACAAATCTATCAAAATCACACAAATTTATTCTGATGTTGAGTATTAAGAAAAATTGCACCATCCCATTTAACAACATAACAAAATCAGGGAATAATTTAAACCCAAAGGCAATCTTACATACAGTTTGAATAAGATTCAGTGCTTTTTGTCCTGAACCAGTTTGATCTCTCCTTTGCCATAAGTGGTGCTCCTTTCTTCCCGGCTTCCGAACAAGCTTCCTGTTGTCAGATGCACAAAATATTTGCTGATTAAATAAATGTTTGTCATCAACATGTGAAAGAAACTAACTTAATTATAACAATAAGCAAAAACGAAACCACGCACTTCTCAGCAGGATTTGATTGAACCAAAGATTGATCATTTCGGTCTCCGCGTAAGCGTTGCTGAGAAGCTATCGCTTTTGACTAAACAGTGAAAATTGCAGTTTGAATGTAAAATTCAAGCATGAAAGAGCAGAAAAAATTACTAATTTGATGATTTTTAGCTTTCGCTTACCTTATGGGTAGGAACACTGTAACCAGATGCCTTGAATAGTCGAACGGAAAAAACCAATATTGGAAAATCTACTTTAGCACATATAACCTGAAAGTGTTCGACGAAAGTTCCGAATAAGTGACGACGATAATTGAAGCAAAAGGGGAAGAGGTTGAGGAATTACCTGCCGAATTGATAGTTGCGAATAATTCATGGCTTCATGCTTGCGTTGTAGTATATGCCTGAGATTGAGCGTGCTTGTGCTTGTGCTTGAGCTTGAGCTTGAATGAATAGCTGTAGCTGTGGATGTGGCCGTGAGAGAGAGGTTTGGGCGGATTGCGCTATTGGGCCTATTTTTCTCATTCTAGGCTGGTTTAATTTATTTATTTATATACCTACTCCATTAGTATTAAAAGGCCTTGTAGTATTACAAAATTGGAAATATTTGTTTTTCTATTACTACTACTATTATAAGAGTGCTTTTAAATATTTAACATCTGTTTATAATACTTTTACTTATTTTAATTTTTAATAGTTAGTAATTGAATAATATTATTTAATAGGAGTATTAATTTAGCACAAGTGAAAAAGGGTGTCCGATTCTAAAAGTAAACAGAGAAAAGTGAGTGGAACGTGAGACCCAGGTAAAGTATTAGTTTTACATTGGATCGTGAGTATAAAAATTTGGTGGAATGTGGAGTTCGCATACTAAAAGTGAAATAAATTAAATGGCAAATCGTGGATAGCCAAAAAGGGCAAAACAGTTCTTTAAATGATGGACAAAGGGAGTACGTATTATGTATGGCTAATTCCTTGAGCCATCGTCATGTTTGTTGCTCTAGAAAAAAAACTAATTAAACGTACAAGAAAGGGATTCTCTGAGAAGAAATTATGCACGTAGCTTTTGCACTGCATTACAATAACTGATTACTCAGTAAAACAAGGCTAAAATTCCACTCTCACACAAAAGGAGAGGTTATATGTTGCCACCAATTATAAGCTGATCAAACAAACTGAAACAGCAACACCTAATTTCTGGCATAATGCATAACCAACCAACATCTCTCCTCTTCTTTTCCGAATCTCGGCATTGTCTGCTCAACACCAGGTTGATTTTACCTCCTTGCAACTTTTACATACACATATTGTTGATTTCTTCTATTTGATTAAATGTTGTAATATGTTAAATCCAGGTATACGTTGTGTACCTCGGAGAGCATAGTGGGCTTAAGACATCTGAAGAAATCGAAAACGTACTGCAGCCTCCATTATTTACAGTTATAAGAACGCGATTAATGGCTTTTCGGCTTTTCTCACTTCTCAACAGGCTGATGCACTGTCAGGTGACTATATGTTGCTTCATGCATCGATATATATATTTGAATGAATTGAATTTTGATAATGTTGGGCAGAGATGGATGGAGTGATTTCAGTGTTCCGTAGCCAGCCATCGAGGCTTCACACGACCAGATCGTGGGATTTCATTAGCTTGCTCGAGGCTAACTGGGATGCTTCGATGGCTAACGGAGAGGAGCTGCTGAAGAAAGCGGGATATTGCCAGAATGTCATCGTAGGCATAATCGACACCGGTATTCGTTTTTTCTTGATTTGTACTCTACAAAAAAAGCCCATCCTCTAAGCACATCAAACTGATTACGCAATTGCATGCGTTGGAAAATTGACCAAAATTTTGGACACGACGAAACGAAAAGTGTGTTGTGGACACATTTGGAAAGTTTGTTTTTTTAAGACAGAAAAGTTTGTTTGTTTGCATCCAAGCAAAATTAAGGATGCCTTAGCTTTTTTTTAGTACATGAAAAATGACACTAACCTAATTTGGAAACCTAAATTTTCTAGGAATATGGCCAGAGTCAGAGAGTTTCGGTGACACAGATATGGGACCTATTCAATCATATTGGAAAGGATCTTGTCAAAGTGGTGACCAATTTAATTCTTCCAATTGCAATAGGTAATAAACCAAAACAAAAAAAATAAAAATATAATGATTTATCATTTAAATTTCGAAATTTTAATTTAGTAATACATGCACTAGGAAAATAGTAAGGGCCCGCTGTTACCTAAAAGGGTACGACGCAGCCTACGGCCGGTCGACCCAAAATTCGACTTCAGATCGCCTAGGGACATGGCCGGCCACGGGACCCACGCTGCCTCAATTGTTGGCGGCCGGAGGGTCCCCAACGCGTCCGCGATCGGCGGCATTGGCAGCGGCACGGCGAGCGGGGGCGCCCCGCTCGTGCGCCTGGCCGTCTACAAAGTGTGCTGGCCGGTTTCCGGGGCTAGCATGGCGGAAGCGAATGCGTGCTTCGACGACGACTTGTTGGCCGCCATTGATGACGCCATCGCCGACGGCGTTCAAGTGCTCAGCGTTTCGATGGGGAGGAGTACTAGTGTTCCTTACGAGAGAGATGGGATTGCCATTGGAGCGCTGTATGCTGCGAAACGGAATATTGTGGTGGCTTGCAGCGCCAGGAACTTCGGCCCGAATCTGTCCACCGTGACGAACATTGCCCCGTGGGTCTTCACCGTTGGTGCGAGTAGTATCGACCACGTATTTTCATCGCCGGTCATCCTTGGAAACGGCGTCGCTTTGGAGGTTCGTATATTAGCAATTTTTTACGGTTATATTCTGATTAATAGCTGAAATTCCATGTTAAGCTCCTTTATTAAGGTGAATCATTAAGATGAATTAATTAAATCTCAAAATCATGATCGAGCACATAAATGTTTGAAATGGGAATTTTAATTGAGTTTAGGTGTTCCCTCCTCCGCCTATATTATATATATGATTTAAAATCCAACTTTAACTCGCATGGTTTAAGAAATCTAAAGGAAAGTTGATAGACTATGTTAGTAGAATTTGAATTTAATATCTAAATGTCAGTTTCATAATTGAATGTGAGCAATGATTTAATAGTGTCGAACCCACTTATTTAAAATGAAAAAAAAAACTTTTAAGTCCCCAAAATTGCAAAATGTGACCTTATAAGACAATGCTCCATGCAATTGAAGCGTATGAATAATGGAGAGTGAATGTCTAATTATTTTATAGTAATTTAGTCGCACGGCTTGTCAAGCATGCACGTACGCTCGTGCTTAACCTCATCCCTAAGCACGCAGATGGAGGTGCTCTTAAATAGGAATTAATACTAATTGAAGTTTTGCATGTGCTTTTGGAATACTAAGAAACTAATGATGGGGTTTTTAAATTTCATTAATGAAAGCAGGGACAATCGATCACTCCATTTGATGAGGCTGGGACATATCCTCTCGTTTATACAGCAGATGTGGAAATTCCAGGCTCCACAACAAGAGTAAATAATGGGTTCGATCAATATATATACACGCATAATATTGTTAAATTTAGGCTACACATTTTTCACTTTATTTCATTACTTTTACATTAAAAACTAGGTTATGCATGAGCGGCACGCTTTCACCGGATCTCGTGAGTGGAAAAGCCGTGTTCTGCCTGAATGGGGCCACTTTCGAAACCCTAGAGGTGGCCCGAGCAGGCGGCGCCGCGGCTGTGCTCGGTACCCCTACGAAGGAATGGAAGTTATAGGCAGGTCTTATATGATTCCGTCAACAGCCATTCTTTCTAACGAAATACAAACGGTTTATAACTACACCGGGTCCGATAAAGCTGCAACGGTCACATTAACGCCGATCGAGACTATATCCGGCACAAAGCCAGCTCCGTTCATGGCTCCCTTCACCTCTAGAGGCCCCAGTCGCGTCGAGCCTAATATTCTTAAGGTCAGTCATTTTTCTGTTTCAGTTCAGCAATATTGATGGGTCAATTAAAATTTAATTTTGCAACCGGATGTTACTGCACCGGGACTCAATATACTAGCAGCATGGAGTGAGGCAGCATCTCCGTTGAAAGTCCCGGCTGACAAAAGAGTCGTTAAATAAGAATAAAAAAAAAAAAAAAAAAGAGTCGTTAAATACCAATTCCTTTCTGGGACGTCCATGTCATGCCCCAATGTTTCTGCTGCCGCCGCACTTTTTAGGGCGGTGCACCCCAATTGGAGTAGCGCCGCCATAAGATCTGCCCTCATCACAACTAGTATGACGTGTATCTAAATTAATTTCTCAGCAATTTTAAATATTTTTCTAGTTAAACCAGCGTTTTAAAAATCAGATCGTATTGGTCACTAATGAGCCCAATTGAATTTTTTTCAATGGCCCAAGTGAATTCAAGCATGCAAGTTATAGCATGAATAAATAAATAATTATAATGTACTCTCCCATCTCACAGTAGATGTCGCACTTTTCTGTTTAGTTTGTCCCACAAAAGATGTCACATTTCAATTTTTGAAAAAATTTCCCTCTCACATTAATATAAATATATTATTTTCTCTTTCCGCTTAACACACGAAACAACCCCTCCTAAAATCATGTGTCAATCTCTAAGTGTGACATCTACTATGAAACAGAGGGAGTATATATTGGTTAGACTAGTCCAACCAATTAGACTATAATCAATACCTTCATCGTTTCACTTACTGGTCCGATTTATCATAGCAAAGCCGACCAACAACCAAGGCGGAAGAATAACAAATGAGCAAGGGAATCCTTCGAACCCCGTCGAATCGGGAGCCGGACACATCCAGCCTTCCCTGGCCGCCGATTCGGGGCACGTCTACGATGCCTCTTACGGAGACTATCTTCTCTTCGTCTGCGCCAGCAGCGGCAATCGGCTCGACCCGTCCTTCCATTGCCCCGATGACGACGACGACGTGCCTTCGGCGAGCCATTTCAACTATCTGTCGCTGGCGATCGACGATTTGGAGGACGGACGGATGAAGGTCGCGAGAGTCGTCACGAATGTGGTGTTAGGATCGTCGACTGCAACATTAGTTTGATATTGTCCGCTTTGGGTCAAGCCCGCACGGATTTATTTTTGGGTCAATCCCAAAAGGCCTCAAACTAATTGGGGTTGGACAGGAATTATATACACCTTCCAACTTCCCCCTTCATCCGATGTGGGATGGGTTTGTAACCCAACAAACCTCCCCTCAAACCGAGACTACATCGGGAACGCAGTCGACACAAACATGGGTTGTTCCAGCCCTGGCCACTGGGTCATCCTGGGCCCGACTCTAACTTTGAGTCCTTCAAGGCCCGACCTTAACCGAGGCTCATCCAGGCACGACCCATAGCCACCTGGGCTCTGATAGCACTTGTTGGAAATAAACACAGGCAATCACGAATATGAAAGAGAATGAACACAAGAAGTTGTTTACCCAGTTCGATACAATGTGTATCTACGTCTGGGGGCGATGCCAAGCCAGGGATTTCACTATATAATTTCAGGATGATTTAACAATGAGGGAGCACCTCTATTTATAAGTAACTAGAGAGCTCTAATTCTAGTCAAACTAGGAAATATATTCCATAAGGAAATATCTTTTAAGGAATAAATCTATCACAAGTAAAAATATACTTCAAGGAAACAAATCCTAAACATGGTAGGAGATATTTTAGGCTCCATAATTAACAATCTCCCACTTGGAGACTAACAACTCCTAAACAACCATTTCCTCGTGATATCATCCCTTCATCCGCTTAGCATCGCCTAACCTTCTCTTCAAGTTCCAAGGCCAATTGAAGCTATGCATAGCTTCAATTTCTCTAAGGTCACCACCTTAGTAAACATGTCTGCAGGATTCTCACTTCCAAGTATCTTCACAAGTTGCAGGATTTTCATCTCCACTAGGTGTCGGATGTAATGATATTTCAACTCCACATGCTTTGTCCTAGAATGAAACGCTGGATTCTTCGCCAAGAAAATAGCACTCTGACTATCACTGTAGAGTATGCTACTCTTGTTCTCCTTCCCAAGTTCATCTAAGAAACTCTGCAACCACACCATCTCCTTGCTTGCCTCTGTCGCAGCTACATATTCAGCCTCCGTAGTAGACAAACCAACAGTCTTCTGCAACTTAGAAGTCCATGAAATAGCAGTACCACCATAAGTAAATACATACCCGGTTGTGCTTCTTCTCCCATCAAGATCATTGGACGCCAAGTCTGCATCCACATAACCTGCCAGCTCAACATTCTTGCCATTGAAACATAAGACGCTTTCTGTAGTACCTCTCAAGTATCGAAGGATCCATTTAACTGCTTCCCAATGTTGCTTGCCCGGATCACCCATGAACCGGCTCACTACTCCCACTGCTTGTGCAATATCAGGCCTCGTACACACCATTGCATACATAATACTGCCAATTGCTGAAGCATAAGGAATTTTCTTCATTTCAGCACGTTCTTCTTTTGTACTCGACGACTCCTTCTTCGACAACTTAAAGTGACTGCCCAAAGGCACACTTACTGGCTTCGAATTATCCATGTTGAATCTTTCCAAAACCTTACCAATGTAAGCAGCTTGCGAAAGATACAATTTTCCTGCCGCCTTGTCACGCTCGATTCTCATGCCCAAAATTTGATTAGCTTCTCCAAGATCTTTCATGGAGAATCGTTCAGACAATTGCCTTTTCAACTTATCCATCTCCTTTTGATCACCTCCTGCGATCAACATATCATCAACATATAATAACAGAATAAGATAGCTCTTGTTAAACCTCTTGTAGTAACAACAATGGCCAGCGTAGCATCTTTTATAGCCAATCTCCATCATGAATCCATCAAACTTCTTGTACCACTGCTTTGGAGCTTGCTTTAAACCATACAAGCTCTTCTTCAACTTGCATACAAGGTTTTCCATTCCTTTTACTATGAATCCTTCAGGCTGTGTCATGTACAAATCATCCTCCAAATCACCATGAAGGAATGCCGTCTTTACATCCATCTGATGTAACAATAGATTTTCTGCAACTACCATACTCAACACTAAACGAATAGTAGTTAGTTTCACAACAGGAGTGAACACATCTGTATAATCAATACCGTATCGTTGCTCTAATCCCTTGACAAACAACCTAGCCTTGTAGCGCTTGCTACCATCAGCTTCACCTTTGATTCGATAGACCCACTTGCAATGCAATGCCTTTTTCCCTTTAGGAAGTTCCACAAGCTCCCATGTACCATTTAGGAGAAGAGAGGCAAACTCGTCATCCATGGCAATTTTCCACCTTCGTTTATCAGGGCCTTCTCCTGCCTCTGCATAACACTCGGGCTCACCACCATCAGTAAGTAACAAATAGAAATTAGAGGGCGAGTACCTATCAGGTGCACGTCGCTCTCTAGTCGATTTAGGCAGCGGAATAGTCGGTGGTGGAGTGCTTGGTTCTTCTCAATGTTGCAAATAGCGGGCTATAGCGCCGATATAGCGCCGCTATAGCTGCTGAAGCAAGCCACCGCGAAGATATCCTCTGTATTGGATATACGGGCGCTAAAATTGCTAAAGCGAGCTATAGCGCCGTTAATGTACGATAGCGTAGCGGTGTCGATAGCTGCGCTATGCTTTTTTTGTTGCAACCGGCCAAACGTCAAGCCGGATTAAAAAATTGGCCGAAAAGTAGCCCACTACGTGCATGTAACCCTATTTCTTTTGGTTCCCTACTCCCAGACAATAGGAAGAAAAAGAAATTCTTTCTTGTTCTTGATGATGAAGAGGCATCTGCTACTTCCTCCTCTGAAGATGAAGATGATAACGACACCATTGTACCATCCCCATCTGCTTCTAATTCTTCGAGTGATGATGATTTGTAGTAAGAGGACGAGAGAAGAGAACTGAAGACGAACTGAAGGCAACACGAGTGAACTAGCAGAGCATTGTTGGCTTGTTATACTATTTTTAATTTTTATTTTGCATTGGCTGCTATCATAGTTTATTAGTTAATGGCTCTGAACTAATGTATGTGAACTAATGTGTGAAATTACTCATGTTTTGGCTAAAATTTTGCTTTTTTTGTAAAACGCTATTAGCAATAGCTGCCGCTATAGCTGCACTATAGCCGCTATAGCTTTTTCGGGAGGACTCCGCTAAAATTGATAGCCCGCTATTTGCAACATTGGTTCTTCTTCAAGCACCTCTTCAGCATTCCGACTCTCCTTGCTCCCACTCGAGTTTGAGATGTCTAGCTCGACCACTTGTGGCTCAGAACTGCTGGGACTTGACGCCTCCAATCTATCCTTGTACAATACCTGTTCATTGAAGATGACATCTCTACTGCGAATAACCTTACGGTTCTGCTCATCCCAGAGTCTATAACCGAACTCATCGCCTCCATAACCAATTAACGTACACTTAATAGATTTAGCATCCAACTTACTTCTCTCAACGGAACTAACATGAGCATAAGCAACACAACCAAAGATGCGTAGGAAAGATAGATTTACCTCTTTTCCTGTCCAAACCTCCTCGGGTATCCGAAACTCCAAGGGAACTGATGGACCTCTATTAAATAGGAATGCAGCTGTGTTGACTGCATCTGCCCAAAAACTCTTTGGCAATCCACTTTTCAATCTCATGCATCTTGCTCGCTCATTCAACGTTCTGTTCATGCGCTCTGCGATTCCATTCTGCTGTGGAGTTCCTTTCACAGTTTTCTCCATGCGGATTCCATTCTCGGCGCAGAATTCCTTGAACTTTGCAAGTTCATATTCTCCTCCATTATCGGATCTTAGACACTTCACCTTCATCTCGGTTTCAGTTTCAACAAGGGCTTTCCATTTCCTGAAAGCATCAAACGCATCGGATTTACTCTTCAGAAAATAAACCCATAGCTTTCGAGTAGAGTCGTCGATGAAAGTCATATAATATTCAGAGCCTCCTAGGGACTTCACAGGTGCTGGTCCCCATAGATCAGTGTGGACCATCTCCAACTTCTGTGTCTTCAATTTTCTGCCTCCTCTTGAGAACATTATCTTCATCCCTTTCTCGCTCATGTGGCCAAGACGACAGTGCCACAAATCTGCATTATTTGCCTCACTTGCAATATCAATGCAATCTTTGGAGTTAGTTGTGGTATACAACGTACCCTCCTTCTTACCTCGAGCTACTATCATAGCTCCCTTGGTAATCTTCCAATTGTTGCAGCCAAACGTCACGGTGTACCCTTCTGCATCAAGCTGCCCAATCGAAATCAAACTTCTCTGCAATCCAGGAATGTGTCTGACTCCATTCAGTTTTATTACGGATCCATTGGACGTCACTACCTTCACGTTTCCCTTTCCCACGATATCTAAGGGCTCGTCATCAGCCAGATGTACCTTCCCAAAATCGCCAGAAACGTAGTCTTCCATTATCTCCACATTGCTGCAGGAGTGAAACGACGCCCCAGAATCCAATACCCACGATTCCATCGGACTACTGACGCTCAAGACCAACGCCTCGCCATCGTCATCAGACATGGTAGCGTTTGCTGTCTTCTTGTCCTTCTGATCCTTATTCTTATACTTCTTCGGTGCCTCACATTGATTTCTAAAATGCCCATACTCATCACAATTCCAGCATTTAACTTTATCCAAATCCTTCTTGGATTGACTCCTTCCTCTGGAATTTGATCTTCCACGATTTTGCTTTCCCTTCGATCTGCCTCTCTGTTCTGTATTCAGTGCTGATCCCGAAGTAGAAGATCCTGATTCTCTCCGGCGAACTTCCTCACCAATCATCAGATCTCTTACTCTGTCAACTGTTAGTTTTGTCTCTGCAGCAGTAACTGCTGTCACTGTGCCAGCCCAACTCTCAGGCAGAGACGATAGCAAAATCAGGGCACGAATTTCATCATCGAATTTTATATTAACCGAGTTCAGTTGCGAAGTAATCATGTTGAACTCGTTGAGATGTTGTTGCACCAGCTTTTCCTCTTGCATTCTAAAATTAAACAATCGTCTAATCAGATGTACCTTGTTTGCCGTTGATGGTTTCTGATACATGTCCTCCAAGATCTTTATCATCTCCTTTGTCGACTTTGCTGCAGTCGTGTGATAAGCCACATCCTTGGACAACGATAGCTTAATCGCGCTCTTCGCTTTTCTGTCCAGCAGCTCCCACTCCTCATGTTCCATCTTTTCGGGTTTGGTTTTTAAAGGCTTCCAGAGATCTTTACCGTAAAGGCTTTCAGATGTACCACTTGTTAGGATCGTCGACTGCAACATTAGTTTGATATTGTCCGTTTTGGGTCAAGCCCACACGGATTTGTTTTTGGGTCACTCCCAAAAGGCCTCAAATTAATTGGGGTTGGACAGGAATTATATACACCTTCCAACTTCTCCCCTTCATCCGATGTGGGATGGGTTTGTAACCCAACATGTGGGGCCCGCTAGGTCGACGTACACGGTGACGATCAATGAACCGCCGGGTTATGCGGTGGAGATCTCGCCGGCGGTGCTGAGATTCAGCGCGGTGGGAGAAAAGCAGATGTTCAATATTACGGTTACAGCTGGCGGTGGCGCCGTCGAGAAAGTGTATGGTTTCGGTTCCTTTGTTTGGAGTGATGGAATTCATCAAGTAAGAAGTCCCATTGCAGTAACCAACTCTGATTAATCTTATTTACTCTCCACTTTAGCCTTAATAATATAGTACAAATTGTGTCAAATGAAAACGGGGATCATTTTTACTATAAACTATATAAATCGAGAAATCATGTGCAGGAGATTGTTCCAAGTTAAACTTGAAGCGTTGGGGTTAGATACTTTTTCATTAACATTAAACTTCACTTTTAGTGTGCCTCGTAATATCAAATTTCGACAATTACTAGTCTCCTGATTTTAAAAAATGGCCGATTATGATACTAATTTTGACATTTTTTAGTTGTTTCATGGCAAAAAATTTCGATACTTACGTGTCTGAATTTATTGACGTGACATATACATGTGTAAATATTAAAGACGTGACTAACTATGTATATCAAGTGACGTCGTTAGGACAAACTAAGTGTGATAAACGACATCGTTTAAGTAGTTGGACATTTTGCCCACATAGCATTTTATGTCTGCTGCATCCTAGTATCATTTAAGTAGTCAAACATTTTGTGCATATAGTATTTATTATTTGCCACATCATATATAATCTCCCAAAAAATTGGAGTGTATGAGACAATTGAAGAAAATGTCGAATTTAAGAAATAATTATTCATTTTTTTAATTTTGCGAGATTGACCTGAATTTTAGTACTATTTTATACTTCCTCCCTCCCTTAAATTTTATCACATTTTAACATTTTCGTACGTCCCACAAAATTTGTCACATTTCACTTTTTGTCATTTTTAGTTGTGCACCCCATATTCCATTAATTCATTCTCACTCGCATTTTATTAGAGTATTAAACTAATATATAAAAGTAGGACCAGTGGCGGACTTAGAAAATTGTTATAGTAGGGGGGCTATATATTCTAACTTTTGAATGAAATAATAAGTTTCCTATATTTTGTTGTTTTGGTAGGGGCTTTTGCACATCATTTTACACAAAATACTAACAAAATTATAATGTAATACAACTAAAATAATAAAAAAAATTAGTTTGGGAAGGGCTTCAGCTCCTCCCTAGTAACACGTGTGTCCGTCAATGAGTAGGACCCACTCCTCGCTAACTTTTTCAGCTCACTTTCTATTATATTTTTAAAAATTCGTGTCTGATTAAAATGTGATAAAATTTATGGGATAGAGGAAGTATTACAATCTTTGAGTAAATACTTTTATTTAAAAGCTTGGATCAAAATCTTTAGTACTTTTATTGCATGTAAGTTACATTTTGAAATAAGAAAAACATGTCATTTGCTTATCTGGGCTAGGCTAGATTTTATATATCGATTGGGCTTTTAGCAGCTCAGTCCATTACAATTTATAAGATTTGGGTTTAAGATATTCAAATGGATTAGAATTGAATACTAGTAGTACTCCCTCCGTCCCAAGGAAGATGACCCCTTCTTGGGAGGCACGGGATTTAATGCAAATTTATTTTGTGTGTTAGGTTGAGAGAGTAAAGTAAGAGAGAGAGAATAAAGTTGAGATAAATGTGTTTCTATTTTTAGTAATGTGTCATCTTAACTAGGACAAACCGAAAAAGAAAGTGTGTCATCTTTAGTGGGACGGAGGTAGTACTCTTTTTTTATAATCAGTTAGTCTGTTGTGCAATAATTTAGTTTGTGTTTCAAATCCTACTTCAAATCCTAATAAGCCATTGATATAATAGTAAGTTACTCTTCAAAAATTATACATGTACGATGTACCTTCGAACAAAATGAAAATTGTTAATCTATCATTTGTTAGTTAGATGAAATTGAAGTCTTAATCAATTATATATTTTCATTTTGATTTTTTTAGGTGTGAAAAACATTTACTGGCATTTTAAATATCTTGTATGGTCATCGTTTTCTTTGAAAATAAAGAAAAGAAATGGCATTTTCAATCATAATTAATACTTTCTGTTTATTTTACACGAAAATATTGTGTCAATGGTCCTCTACACTAATTTTCCTATAAAGACTATCATTTTCCACTGAAAAAATGATAATTCATTAATATCAACTATTAAAAATAACATAATATTTAATTTAAATTGAAAGAACATAGAAATTATAAAAGACGAAAAATCGGTCAATTTGGGATACAAGAGATAAAGAACGAAAAAGACATGTGTGAATTATATTTTCTTTTTTAAAATGTTGTTTTCCTCCAATAATATTAGTAGTAGTAGTAGTAGTACTAGCTTTTAGGGGAATGATTTACCTACACTAGTTTTCGGGACCTCTAAAGTCGTGGCTAATCTGTTAGTGAAGCCATGAATAAGCTGTTTGCCATGTTCACGTAACATATATAGCTATAGCTATTTCAATTGAGTAACACTTTGATACTTTCTTGAGAAATATTTCAATCGAGTAATACTTTGATACTTTCTTGAGAAATATTTCTTAATTAATTTCTTTCACAACTTAAGAGATGCGCATAAACAAAAAAAAATTAATTTTTTAATAAATTCACATTTTAATTCTAAGGCTAAATTTTCAACACCCAAAATATCACATGATTGTGGGGTGAATATATGCATACTGACAGATTGTCCTTTGGAGTTGTTGCCGACATCAAGGTGTGACAATTCTACCCCAACGTTAAAGTTTGTTCCATCTTCATTCTTCGTTTGTCATTAGCTATCAGCAATATTTGATGCCGATGATGATTTTTTTTTCATTTTGTACGCTCCACGAGCTCATTTTGAAACCATAGCATGCAAGATTCCAAATGTAAAAAATATCATGGATTACTCCTAGTTTGTTAGAATGTGAGGGGCCATGCCAAAGGAAGGTCATGTCATTGCAAGAGTACAAAACCACACAAGTAACATCCCCCATTGATGGATTGAATTGAAAGTAGTGTTGGTGTTAATTTGAGCGGACATAGTTGAAGGAGATGAGAAAGTTGTTGATAAGGCATATTTATTTAATTTGAAGGTGAAATATGACTTGCTAATTAAATTACAAATGTCATGAAATGACTGGTTATGCGCTGTCATTTTCCTCTAAAAGCAAAACATAGATTCTTCAATTGGAACTCCTCCATCACAAAACATAGATTCTGCATTTTGTTTTCCATATTTTCATTCTTATCTTTACAATGTTTCGAATAGTTGTTCTCACAAATTCATATACTATCACTTAATTAAACTCTTGTTAGTTTAATGTAATTTAAAATGCCCTACAAGTTAAATCGCTAAGTTGGGAAATTTAAGTTGTTATGAAAATGGTTTAATTTAGTAATATCATTTTAAGTTTATGTATTAAATTAATATAGTAGTAATAAAAAAACTGCATGGAATATTTGGTTGCCATATTCTAGTTAAAATTGATCAGAATTTTAAATTGCGTCCTAAAACTTCCATTTTCTTCTAGCTTAATCAAGCACATATTGAAGTTTGAATCAACACATATATACAGTATTTTAATCAGGGGCGGAGGGAGGGTGGGGCCGGGGGGCCCATGGTCCCCCCACTAATTCTTAAAAAACTTAGGGGTATTTTAGTAATTTCACAATAATTATAATTTATAATAAATATAATATTAGAGATAGGTTTCAGCAAAATATATATGAATCGTGCCTCTTAATTTAGCGTATTCATTCTGCCGTTCCAATTCAAGTCTGAATTTAGCGTATTCATTCTGCCGTTACAAGTCTGAAATCTGGTAAACTAGAACTAGGTATATTCAAAACTCAAATATAATTCAATTAATTTTTCTACATAGGTTGTTTTTTTGTTTGGCTGCAATAATAATTCAAAGGGGGAGAAAGAAGATAGCTTATGTAATTCAATGGCTACGGACTACGGTGGTTCTGTAGTTGGAATTTTATAACTCCAATTCTTTATTTGATGTGTGTGTTAATAGTTTTGCATACAGAAAATATCAAATATTTTGAACTTAATCAGTGTTGACTATTTTTGAAGGTATATGGATCGTTATTTCAAGAAACTTTCTTCCGTTGATTCTTCATCAGTTGAGCCTTCACTTCTTCAACCTCAAAAATTATCGAATGAAGATAAAAGTAAGGTTGATTTAGAGAATCTTCCAAGTGATCCAGGAGAACGACCTGATATAATGAAACTATTATGCAGCGGTTTCAGAAGATGAAGAATAGAAGACAAATGTTATGATGTGATTGCATTTGACTTTTACATTTTGAACCTTATAATTTAATTTATGTAATTTTTTTTGAAGTTTAATTTTGGACCCCCATTATGAACTCTCTGGCTCCGCCACTGATTTTAATGTCAACGTAATGATTAATTCTGGAAAAAGAAAAAAAGAAGCAAAAGAGAAGGAACTATTAACTAAACGTAAAACATTTTGTCGTTTGCTTGGGGGATTCGTTATAATGCATAGTATAAGACTTTTCTACGTAACTACGTTATTATCCAGGAAAACAGTGACATTAAATTTAATTTATAGATAATGATCATTAAATAATTCGCTAGAAAAGCGAGGCGAAGGAATGATTCCTTCTCTCTCTCTTTTTCCTTACCCTTTTTTTATTTTTGAATAAAAGAATTAATGATAATAATTTTTTTCAAGATTTGTGTGTTTAAATATATTAGTAGTAATTAAAATATTAATTTGGAAAAGAAGGATTAAATGGTCATATTAATTTTTTAATTACGTTAATAACATATGGTGATTACAGTCAACCAAAAAGCTAAAAGCCTTGGCCTTACGAAAGGCCACATATTAGCTCGATTCTAACAATGATTTCTTGTACTACATGTTGTAGACTTGTAGCACTTATTGTTCATCTATAATATCTACATCCACACAAACCCAAGAATTGTGAAACTACTGCAAAATTGGACTAACGAAATAGTAGGAGTTTTGTAAATTTGACTTTAGTTAATTTCAACGGTAAACCGTAGACGCAAACGGAACTAAAACGGAGCTTTCAAGGTGCCCAACCACACGTGTGCATGCACGAGACACATACCCTATTTAGTAGGTAAAAAAATCCTACAAACTTAATTAATTGGTCATAAATTGATTGCAACACGTACTCTAATTCTCTACCTTCCTAACCTAATCAAAATTACTCCACAAAGGCTAAATATTAACATGATTCATCGAAAGCATATCCACAAAATTAACATTTTTTCAACTCCATAGGGTCCCCACACACCCCCTCATCAACCAATCATAACCTCATTGTATATAGTGAAGGCGATGGATCTTATACTTAACAAAATAATACTACTAGACTAGGTTAGAAATTGAATTTAATAACTTGTTATAGCATTACATTTATTACTTAATATTCATAAGTATTTGCGATATTCATCTCATACGAGTTAAAACTTTATGAGGTTTCAACTTGAAATTAATTGGTGACAAGTAAAATCAAATATCTTTAATTACTCTATATTGGACGAACAAGTCGTCGATAATAAACTAAAATTTTAACATTTCAAGCTATATATCTATATTGAAAAAAAAATTAATTAATATTATATCTAAGCTTAAAATATCTAACTGCTCCAAAATTCGTCTTAAAAAATAAAGAATTCGACAAAAGACGCTGACAAATGAAGAAGTACAATATTCAACATAAATATAGAAAGAAAACTGAAGAGCTATCTATACCTAATGTTAACATTTTATTGGGATTTTATTTTATTTTTTAATAAACGCACACATTAATATTAAGAAGATAAACATTCAAACTTGAGCGTGTAGTGTGTGTATGCATCAATAATAATTGACGATAAACAAATATACTCATAATATGAATTAATTACAAAATTTGACTTTAGACGCGCAATCTCTCATTATTAATATTGAAATTTTAAAGTAAAAACTGTTATAAAAATTTAATTAACGTGGTAATTTGAATACCTTGATACATTCCCTCTAAAAAACTTGATACGTACGTATTAACACCAATGTGAGTACAGCATACGCAAGGAATAAAACAGAAGAAAGACAATTAATTCCTTTAAAAAGAAAACAATTAATAAGCTACGCAAAATTAATTGTATTTATTACCAATTTAATAATTCCTTATCTACAATAGAATTAGTCATAAAGACAGCAAAAAGCCGTGAGCCTCAAGTTAAGATAAACAATCCAATTGTTGGAGATTTTTAACTTAACAAAAAGGCAACTAATTTAGGATATTACTTTATCAAATTAAAAAATTTAGCCAAATTCTAGATTTGCATATCGGGTTTAAAACTACATGCAAATTTTAAAACTATAGATTTTTTCTAATTTCGCACCTTATGAAGATTCTCGCACTGACATCACCTTATGGATTTACGTGCGTCAAACTATCTCGTTTTCTCTCGTATATCTGATTCTTTCTTAATATAAACAGTAATTCAACGTATGAAATTATTTAGTTTAGTACAATACAACTTTGTTTCAATGCATATAATGTGATGTCGTTTTAGTTGGCGTTAAGTTATCAATTTATATCAACGTTGTAATTTTGATTTACGACTAAATCATAAAAAGTTAATAGTTCTATAATTCGTAGATAAATTTTGAGATCAATACAAAAAGTACTCCATTCATTTATAAAGTCTTATTTTTATTTATCTTCGCTCATCCACTAAAATTAGTCTTATACTAAAAATAAAAAGTTATTTCTAATTTATTACTATTACTTATTCTTTTAATCTTTTTCTTTTCTATTTTTTCCATATTCTCTCTTCCTCTTTTCTACATTATCACTCTATATCTTTCTTTACTATACCCTAATAATTATGTATGGAGTATAAAATTTACTACTACTAATAAAGTTTATGAATTTTATGCAAAAATCGACCATTAATTTAATCATTTAAAAAAGAAATAGTAATAATATCGAGAAAGCCGGGACCGCACTCAAACCTCTTCACAGCGACGCCAGCAATCAAATCGATCTTGCTATGATTCAATACTCAATCATTCATTTTCCCTATAAATACACTCCAATTCCCAACATTCCCACCTCTTCATCTTCATTCATCCCTCCCTGCAAAATTCTCACCATTTTCAATCTCAATTCACAAACAATTTCCTCTCCTTCCTCAATTCCGAGTGCAGATTACTACAATGGCGGAAGAGTTCGAGGAATCCGAGGTCGTCTTCAACGCCAACGACGAATTCGCCGCCGCCGATTTCAAGCTGAGCTCGAGAGAGCTCTTCGCGAGGAGCGAGAAGGCGAAGAGGAAGAAGATTAAGACGGTTCCGATGAGCATCCCGGAGAAAGTGTCGTGGCTCCGGTACTCCGATCCCGATTTGGAAGCTGATTGCGGCGGCGGAGAGATGGTGCCTCCGCACGTCATCGTGGGGCGGCGCGTGGCCGGAAAAGTGATGGCTTTCTCCGTTTGCACGGGAAACGGGAGGACTCTCAAGGGACGGGATTTGAGCCAAGTCCGTAACTCCGTTCTCCGCCTCACCGGCTTTCTCGAAACGTGATGGGAATTTTGAATTAAATTCGATTATTTAGGAATTGTTTCAACGGATTGTTTCAGAAATTAGATGTTAATATATTATAGTGATTGTCGGAATTTCCAAGAAATTGTGTGACTCCGTTTGTTGTAAGAAAATGGAAGAGGAAAAATGTTTTGCAAAAAAAGAAGCGATTGAATTAGAAAAGATAAAGAAGAAAGGGTTTTTTTTAATATAGTTATTTTAATTACTATGTTATTAAAATGTGAAATTATGAATTGTGATTATTGGGTGTGCGTGTTAGATTAGGCTTCTGTTAGGCTATGAATGGGAGTGGGTGGGGCATTACGCCATTTTTTATTCAACAATAGATCTCATTTTTCCTGTATAAATTTGTCGTTTTCTGCAACCCACAGCTAGGCTATATTAGAATAATTAATATTTTATTTTATAATTTAATTTTTTACTATATTTATTCAATTGCTCTATAATTAAATTGATCAATTTTATATTCCTTTCACATTAGTATTGAGATAATTTATTTGGCATAGAATTCAGAATTAAATATTTAATAGTTAAGTGAATTCAAAGTGAAATAGAAATGAGAACTAAATATATAAACAATGAGAGAATAGGTAAAAAGGATTAAGTGTGTTTGTGTTGGATTTTGTCAAAAAAAAATGATCAATTATATGGGACTACTTAATGATTTTTGGAAGATTGAGATTTATAAGTCAAGATTTATTTTATATAGCGTTAATTGAAATTAAATATTGGCATAAGGGCATTAGCAATGGGGCGCCCTAAGCGCGTCTTATGGCGCGCCACGTCAGCAGTTTTATCCTCCTACCTCCCCACCTGCAGTGGGGCGCCCTAAGGCTCGCCCTATAGCGCGCCACGTCATCATTTTTTTTAATATTTACAAAAGCTCTTCAGACACTCGCGGCCTGTAGTCTCCCCACAGTGGAGGTACTCGTCAAAAAGGTCCGCCGTGGTGCCGTATGCCAACTGACGAATAGCAGTCGTGCACTTTTGCAATGGTGTAAGGCCGGGTTTCCCGATGCCGTCCTCTCGAAACGTGAAGTATTCATCACTTGAAGACAATGTACGAACAATGCTGAGAAAAAGGTACCTCGACATTCTAAACCGGCGGCGGAAAACAGTCGGGCCCCATCGCGGTTGATCGGCAAAATAGTCTTCAACTAGACGTCTGTGAGCTTCCTGGTGGTCGCGTCGGACATACGACCTATGTCGAATAGGCCAATGGACTTGCTCAGCCGCCGCTGCCCGCCGCCGCGGCCGCCGCCTCCTTCTCGCGCTGCATTTGCGCATAGCATGCCGCCATGGCCTCTTCAACGGCTGCATCTAATGCTTCGTCAAGCGAACCACCGGATTCAGACGAACTAGAACTATTGATGTCGTCGCCGAGATTCATTTTGGTTGGATGTAGAGAGAGAATATGTAAAGAGATAGTCGATATGTTCGTATGCACAACTGAATGAGAAACGAGATTTAAATAGAAAATCAAAATCGCGTGCCATCGTCCGAGTCGATCGTCCGCGACCTCCACAATGGGGCGGACGATGGCGCGGACGATGACCATCATCCGCGACAGCCGTAATGGGACGGACGATGGCGCGGACGATGGCCATCGTCCGCGCTATCCTCCGCGACCGAAGTATAGGGCGCGACTATCGTCCGCGCCCTATGGCACGCACCCACAATGGGTGCGGACGATGCATGGCGCGGACGATGCGCGCCATCGGGCGTGCCATCGTCCGCCCATTGCGGATGCTCTAATATATCAAACCAGTAATATTTATTAGAGCGTCCACTATAATGTGGATGCGGCTATAGCCGCGAGCGGGGCGGAAGCGGGGCAGCTTATAGTGGGAAGGGTGTCCGCCGCGGGGGTGGACGCGGCGGGTGGGGGGAGGGGCGGCGGACGCGGAATCGCCGGGTGCGGGGCGAGGACGCGGCGTGGGGGCTATAGCCGCGCCTATAGGCGCGGCGCCTATAGTGGCACGAAGATAAAGCCGCGGCGGTTGCATGCGAATTTAATTTTTTTTTACACTTCAATTCACCTATAAATACACCCCACTCCATTCATTATTTTCACACCATTCAAACACAACATCTATACAAATTTCTCTCACTACAATTTGGGGTCGGAAATGAACAATTTGTGGAGAGACAACTGGAATGCTCTGATTCAACAGGTGCAACACCAGGCCGCCCAAGAGGTAGCGGCCCGTTTGGCGGAGCAGGCGGAGGATGCGGAGGATCCGATCCCTCGCACCATTACTCATCGGCGGACAATCCCACGAGATCACGTCGGTGCTCACCAACGTTTAATGGATGATTACTTCGAGGATAACTCCCGTTATCCACCCGAGATATTCCGCCGGAGATTCAGGATGTCGCAGCGGCTGTTCAACTATATAGCGACGAATTTGGCGGAGCGTTACCGGTGCTTCACCCTCCGGCGTGATGCGGCTGGCCGGATCGGGCTGTCCACACAACAGAAGTGCAAGTACAGATGGGCGTACCACGGAGCAATGAATATTTGATCCAACGCTTCGCTGATATGCGCAGGACCACATCACATAACACACTGCAGACCGATTTGATTGAAGAAGTGTGGGCACGTAGGGGAGGTAGTGGCGTTGTGTAAACTTGGTAGTGATTTGTACTAGATTCAATGTAGTGTGTGATTTTAATTTTAATTTAGTGTATAATTCTAATTTTAATTTTAATTTGTATTTTATTTTTATTTTTATTTTTATTTTTAATTCGTATAGTCGGCTTCTTCTAATCCACTAAGAGCCCGATAAATTTGTTCATAATTACTTGAAATATTATAAAATGAAAGTTGATTATAAAATTTGGGGGCTATTGGAGGTGTCCACCATAATGGCGGACACAAAATTTTGGGGCTATGGACAATAAAATTGGGGCTATGAACAAAAATTGGGGCGGAGCTATTGGGCGTGTCCGCCTTATAGTGGACACCCTTAGACTATAGTTTATTTCATTCGTCATGGAGTATTATTTAAATATATATGATTAGTCATATCGAACATCCTGTATACAAGCTCAGTCGTGGATTCTATGAATTTCGAAAGATTATTATTGGTGCTTGTAGAGTTTAGACTGTCATGTTTTAGTTAGAAATAATGAGTCATATTATAAGTTAGAGAGCAAGATTAAGTAACCGAATTTGACGCGGTTAATCACTCTACGCGGTGCGACATTAGGCAAGAGCAAACTAATTGATAAATTTAGTCAAGACAATAATTATTTTGTGGCTTATCTACATGAGGGAATACTGAATAGTGATTGGTTGTTACACATTAATAGTGGTCCATTTTTAAGTCTCACTCCATTTTCCATTTTAATATTTTCACAAGAATTTCTTTTATTTATTTTTCTTTTAATTCCAATTTTGTATGCTTTAGTCGAATTTCGTACTTATTATCAACTATTTATTGCACTAAATTAGATTGTATAATTAATTTTTTTAATTTTATTGTTATGTTTATGGATGGAGTAGAAATTTATTGTAAAATAAAATGTATTGTAATACATTATAACCAATAGTACTATATATATGTAAAATTGAAATTTAAAAAAATATACTCACTTTTGAATTTATTTCTATTTAACAAAAATAACAATAAAATTCAAAAACTAGTTATACAGGCTAATTTAGTGCAATAAATTGTTAGGAATGAAACTCGACACTGAATCTTATCCGATTTATGGGTTAAAATTCCTTTTGAATCTTTCATAAATAGATTGCCACAATTAAACTATGGATGTATATCTTTTCTCATAGTGTCGTAATACATAAGTCAAGATTTGTTAAATATGCTCTGGAATCTGGATCTTCATGTTTGATTATTAATTATAATTGAAGCATTGGTACTGATATAAAACAATTACTTAAAACTTAAAATACTGCTTCGTTAACCGCATTAACACGACATATGATCAACTACGTTAATTTTGTCATTTAGTAGCAGACACTAACTAAACTTAGTTATCTTGAACTTAGAAAATCACTATTATCATGAAAATTGGTCAAAATCTGAAATTTTTTTATAAACTTTAAAATTTAATCGTACAAAGCATAAATTTTGTAGTATATGTTTAAAATTTATCACAATTGAAAATTTCGACAAATTGATTCATATATACATAGCTTATTGTTATTGGATAATGTAAATGACCAAAATGACGTCGTTTGGGTAATTCGGATCATGTGATTTTAGTGAAAAACATTTTTAGGGATTTAATAAGGCCAGGTAAAATTCATAAATTAATTTGCTTGTCCATTTTCAGAAACCGTGGACAAATTTGTGGCCACAAAATTGTTAAAGTCATTCGAATATCATTATTGATTGCTTGAAAGAATTGATTTGTAAGAATTATATTACTACTATATTTTTTTCAATCGACCTAATTTATTATAGTATAAACTTCCACAAAAGAACGAAATAATTATTAGTTAAAAAGAGGGTGGTTAATATTTTTATATTTAGACTTTATAACTATGTTGATGACTCAATCAACCTTCTTCTAATTGATAGGAGTACTACATAAGATCAACCCTTGCCGGTTGTTGGGGAGAAAATAAAAATAGCCAGTGGTTATAATTTTAAATTAGAGTCTTAGTTAACTGGGACTATTTTGTTTATGAATGACAGATTTAACCAAAATGTCACCCAGTTTTTATTTAATTTTGCCTATATTTTTGCAAACTGTGATTAGATTGCCAATTATTTTCTCAAATGCTTACAATTGGAGCACATGATTAGAATTCAATACAATGCACAGGTAAGAGGCAGTAAGTCATAGATAATGAAGAAATGTTTTATCTGATTTCTGGATTTTTTTGATATTTAATTTGTATGAATGGATGCAATGTTTACCACCACTGTTGTAATAGTATACATCAACTAGATCTCATTTTGCAGTGATGTACTAAGTGGTCGGAATATCATTCTTACCATGATCAATTGATCATGTTCCCCCAAAACCTTCGAATTTCAGAGCCATATTTCTTATCCTATAAACGCAATTTAAAATTATAATAAATGCATGAGGAATGATATGCTACATATATACTTTATGTGGGCTCCTTATGTAAGCATCACTCTCGTTTGACACACGTTTAGCATTGTTCATTTCGATTTATCTATTTAGTTTGACTCTAATACATAAAATATGTTATTACAATTTTTAATTTCACAAAATTCACAAAAATCGAAGCTCGATTAGCTCGTTTTCGCTATAATTTCAAATAAATGAATAAAATAATAAATCAAGCTTTGATTTTTATGAATTTTGTGAAATTAAAAATTGCGATAACATTTTTAATGTATTAGAATCAAAACTAAATAGATCAATCGAAATGAACAATGCTAAACGTGTGTCAAACGAGAGTGATGCTCACGTAAGGAGTCCACGTAAGGTATGTAGCATATTATTCCTCATAAATGCACTTAATGAAACTAAATAAACACTTAAACATCACATAAAATTTATGCTTTTCCTTTCATTATATTCAGGTCCATATCTCATTTTTTATAATTCATTTATCATTTATTATGAGTATTTATTTTATATTCTATTTGACTTGATTTTTGTTTTAATTAAGAAAATATAATTATAATTCTAAAATTATATGTTATTCCCAGTTATGCGAGTTTAACTTTTATTCTAATTCCATGAAAAAATTAAAAGTAAAAAGGAAAACCAAAAAATTATGTTAAGTGGGCTCTGAACCCACGGCCCACTTATACAAGGTCTTGGGTAACATATTAGCCTTAATTAAGCTTTAGGGGGTTAAGTGACACAATTTAAATAGGCTTCTTTTTTCAAAGTGTCACATCTTTGTCCCATTGGCTAATAAAAATCTGTACATTATATTAGCTATATAGTATCTATTTATTATTCACAGGTTACAAAATAAAAATAATGTAATTATATATTTAAGTGATATTTACACGTGGCCTAATATTGTTAGTTCATAAATTTAATTGTCTATACATGTACCACGCACAAATGTGAGAAATTCCGTTTTCAAGCACGTTAAATGAAACATCCATCGTGGTTTTAATATGTCAAATATTAATAATCAAAGTTTCTGCTCTAAATATTTTATTTTCAGTTGGATTTGAAGCTTATCCTTTTCTTCATTTTCATTATTTTGATATAACATGGAATAAAAAATTCAACACAATCTTATCACGTCTAGACAGGTGTATTTCTACAAGCACAAGCTGGATAAACAATTCAGCATTGACGAATTTGGTTTCGTGAAATTGTTAACTCAAATATTCAATTATATAGGCATTTTCAAAAGAAAAATAGTACTCCACTTGTACATATAAAATATCATTTTTAACCATCACTTTGAAAATTTTAATCACAATAAAGTCTCCTCTTATTCTGGAACATGTCTCACTAGTCACTTTTAACAAAATAAATTTTATTTAGAAGACGGATAACTAAATGGAGTTGTGTTTTTTATGTATTAAAACAATATTTTTCTTTGATAATAAAGCACGTCACGTGGAATATAAATTTATCTGTAGAGACGCGGGCCCCATCAATACAGCCAGCGTGTCGCTTTGCTGTTTTCTTATTCATCCCTTTGCATATCTAGCTGGCGCCAATATATAAATCCAGCCAATCAGAAAATTCGTCATTTATTCATTACTTTTTCCTACATAATTAAAATAGGTAGTTAACTTATCACGCTGGGTATTTAAAAATAGGCTGGAATACCTTCTAACAGGGACGGAGCCAGAAAATTATAACAGGAGGGGCAAAAATATTAAAATATAAATAAATAAATATTAAAATAAAACAAAATATATTATATTATTACAGGTAAAGGTAAAAGGTGGTATGTTTTTAGGAGAGGGGAAAATAAATTATTATTTTCTTAAATGTAAGGGGGCAAATAGTGTGAATTTACATATATTAAGATAATATAATATAAATACCTACATGCTTATGAAAAATTGAGGTGGGGCATTTGCCCCTTCTCATTCTATACTAGATCCGTCCCTGCCTTGTGGCATTGGATTTTCTTTCAATTTGTGTAGGTCATGCAATCCATGTAATAAACTGATATGTCTTGGTCCGAGCATCCGCATTGGTGCTTGTGGGGAAGGAAGGCGTCCGTGCCGTCGGCACGACACCCCCCGGTCCGCCGCTGTGCTCATGCCAATGGCATGGCTCTGCTCGATGCAACGAGCACGTCCGTGCCGCTGAGCAGGGCGACGTGTCGCGTTTCTATTGGCTGTTGACATTTTTTTTAAAATCGAAAATAATACCAAAAACCAAAAATAAATATTTTCGGATTCCCAAAAATATAGCCGTTTTATTACCTTTTTTTTTAATTTTTTTATAAATTTTTTAATCTCAAAATCATCTATAAATACACACATTCATCATCCATTTGGGCGAAATTCGGCCACAAGTAGTGGATTTTTTTAATTTGATGAATTTAGTTATGTAATTTTTAATTTTTAGGATTTAAATTATGTAATTTTTAATTTTTTAGTAATTAGTAAACTAATACTAGTATTTGGGTATTTTTAATGCATTTTAATATTGTGAAAATGTTTTAATTTAAATTGAATAATAGAATGGTGAGACCCTTGTGTATATCCTTGCGGAAGAGCATGGATGTTGGTGTTGTGCTTTTGCCAAGGGCAGAGAGTAAAAAATGAATAAAAGTGGGTCCGGGCCCACATCCATGCACTTTGGCAAGAGCACAGGTGAGGATAGCGATTTCATCAAAAATTAGCTACCAATCATATTTTAAAGTTCAAAATTAGTTCGGTATAATTGCATAAAAACTTAGTTTCTTGTGATAAGAGAATATGTTTAGTCCAATTTAACTCAATGATAAATTCAAAACAAAGTTAACCGTTAATTTTTACGGAACCATTAAATATAGACCATCACAAGCTAACACACTTATCACGTAGGACTAAAAATTTATTCCGTAGGACCAAATTTTTTTTAGACTTTAGTCTTGGTATTTATCCATAAGATTTAGGCTTTAGCTATATAGCTCTAAATTCTAATAAAACTTGGCCCCTGTAGTTGCTAGATCACAAATTTTCATGGATTTCTTAGCTATTTTCCTTCTTTCAGTAAAATTTAATTTCACCATAACTTTCAAACAAAGTTTTCATGGATTTCTTAGACTTTTTTCCTTCTATAAGTAAAATTTAATTTCACCATAACTCTTTCTAGTATGAATCAGATTCCATCGATTTTGAGTTCATTGCTTTTTCTAACATGATTTTATACTCGAACCATTTCTAATTCTACAACCATGTCACAGTATTGGTTGAAGAATATAAAATGATTATTTGATCCAGAAAATTAGTTACTCTTATTCAGTATTGTTTCTCTCACCGCCACAATTTTCAAATTATACATATCCGATCGACCTTATCACCAAAATATGCATATAATAAAAAAAGCAAAGAGATGTACATAAATAAGCAAATGGAGTTTGTCTTCTTCTCTATATAGAATCGTGTAGAATAAAGTTGCCTACTGTGTAAGAAAAAAGCCATGGATGAATAATAGAAAAAGCACGTGGTCAATAAGTGGCGTGGAAGCCAGCTCAAGGCTGGGCCCATCATCTTCATCCATCAACAGCAAAATGGATAAATGTTACTAATCGAAACCAGAGCTTGATAAGTTAACACCAGAGAGAGAAACCATGTCCGAAGGCGGCTTGTCTTCTTCACCCTACTCAATTATCAGCGAAGGAGCTGGAATTGCAGGTCACTCTCTTCTTTTAATCCCCTAAATTCTGTGTTTTCTTTTTCCTATTTCAAGGTGCAGCTATTCTGTTTGAACATTTGACGATTGCCGTTTTGCCTTACTTTCTAATTTATTGTCTTTTATTTTCCCTCTCTTTCTAGAAATTATACTTATTTTGATAGTTCCGATTAACTTTTGCATTGTTGTTCTATAATTTTCATGTTCTTGACCACACTAAAGATTGGATTTTGCATTTTACTTCCTTTTGTATGAAATTCTGTTGATAATGTGGAACGCTCCACTTAATTTGTCTGAATCAAACAGTTGAAAAAAGTTCATCTTTTCATTATGAAATCATGCCATTTATTCTCTTGAAAGTTTCCTATATTGTGGTGGCGTTCAGTTGCTATGACTAATATCATGAGGCTATCCATCTAGGATTAAGTTGTGGGATTATTTTAGTTGGAGGGGGAGGCTATGACTAATTATAATGAGACTATCCATCTAGGATTAAGTTGAAGGGTTCAATCTTATGAACCAAACATAATACATATTTAATCATGAGATTTAATCTTGCCAACCGAACACCACCTGTAATTGCTGATAAGATAGACACATGGAATTAATTACCCAATTCGATAAGATATGTTTCTACGTCTAGGGAGGGCCGATGTTAAGCCCGATATTTACAATGACAGAGCAACTATATATAGGCAAAAGGAACGAACTCTGTTTATAGTAACAATAGGAATCAAGTTGGATCATCGTGGTCGTGTGGATTGATTCACTTCCTTTTAGGCTCCATACTTTACATTGATGACTAATCAAATTGCTAAAATAACCGAATTTGATCCATCTCTGTAGGAAACCTCTGTGCTTTCGTGTTGTTCGTGTCTCCCATGTAAGTTCCAAGACCTTCTTCACACATTTCTGATTCTCTATAATGTTAAACTGATGTATGATGATCATTATCTTGCAGTCCAACATTCAAGAGGATCATTCGAAACAAATCTACAGAGCAATTCTCGGGGCTTCCTTACATCTACACCCTCTTGAACTGCTTGATATGCCTTTGGTATGGCATGCCGGTTGTCTCCTCCGGATTGATCTTGATCGCCACTGTCAACTCAATCGGAGCCCTTTTTCAGCTGGTTTACGTTCTCATATTTATCATCTACGCAGACCAAAGGAGAAGGGTACACACCATAGCTCACTTCAATCTTCGCCTTGTTTAGCTAAACTTGTTGCAATAGTTTTGATCATAGTGAAATTGGTGTGTGTTTTTGCAGCTAAAGATGGTGGGATTATTGTTGGGAGTTTTTGCTGTGTTTGCTGTCATTGTCTCTCTTAGCCTGTGCTTTTTCGAGCCACCAAACCGACAGCTCTTTGTCGGTTACTTATCTGTGTTTTCTCTCATATCCATGTTTGCTTCTCCACTATTCATCATTGTGAGTATAAGGTTACAAATTAGCTCATTTTATCACTACATTAGTGAATTTCTTTTGATATTATGAATACACAGAATCTGGTGATCAGAACAAAAAGTGTGGAATACATGCCATACTATCTGTCTCTTGCTACATTCTTGATGAGTATTGCTTTCTTCGCGTATGGACTGCTCAAGCACGACGCCTTTGTCTCTGTAAGCCCTTGCGTCTCCTACTCAAAATGCTTATGAAATCCTCAAACTTCTCTAAGCTTTTACCATTTGCATAAAATCAGATTCCTAATGGAATTGGAGCAGTTCTTGGGATTCTTCAGCTGGTGCTCTACTTCCATTACAGCAGAGCTAATGCACGAGCATCGAAAGCGCCTCTGCTCGAGCCATACACAGCCTAATCTGCTGCTCGTTGCGAGAGCTGAAAAACTGGCCGCGGATCTTGATGCCACTCTTGTTAAATATCATCAATTATTTAGCCTCTTTGTGTACATTGGTGTGATGTGAGGGGGGTTCTTGTTTGTGATTGAAATATAGAGGAAATGGAAATTGGCAAATGGTCTTTTTCATAATTCTTATGAATATATATACAATTTATAGATTACAATTCATGAATGTATATACAATTTTTCTTTATACGGATACAATTCATGACTTTGGGTGTGGGACTTCAAGAACTTTCTTTATAGAGTACAATTCATGAATGTATATACAATTTTAATATACAATTCCTTTCTTCTTCTTTTTTGGGAATGTACTATCACATTTCTACTAGAAAAGTTCTCCCTCTTCTGGATCATCTTCTTCCACATCTTCCAAATAGTTCACCTTTAGGAACAAGCCAATTTGCTCCAAGGACTTCGAATTTGGATAGCAACCAAATAGAATATCCATATCATTCAACATGTTTGGAGGGCTATCGATCTCAGCAGCCTTTTCCATCTGCATCGAGCAACAGTTTTCGACTTCGGTTAGCATAAACTCAAAGCTAACAAAATAAGAATTGAATTTGCTTTGCCAAATGTTATCAGTCAATGAGCTATGTACCATCTCTAGTGCCATCCTTGCAGCATTTCTTTCTCTCTCACGAGAGGCTATTTCGGCAGCTTCCAGTTGTTTTTCGATCCTTGTTTTTTCATCCTAGACAAGTAATGAAACACACAATATTATCAGGCATACTGATATACAACTAAATATACAATAGTGTAGCAGATGGTAAGTAATGTACATACAAGTGACGGATGTGTAGCTTTGAAGATAGTATTTGCAAAGCGGCTTTTGAGCATTGCAACCCGCAAAGCCTTCTTTGGAGACATTGGGACACCAGCCATGAAACCTATAGAGGAGTAATCAATTATGAAAAGTGTGAAACTATTCATAATCATATTCAAATCTGCATGAAATTAAACAAAGTTAAGAATATCAATTTATAGTAGTCAGGAACATGTTGGACTAAACTCATATGTAATGAGAAAAGCCTCATGACTTAAGATACAGTAAAAAATCCACATTACTACTCTATTTTTCAGTCCCATTCACTTTTTCCCTCATTAAGTTCATCACAATTGATATAATGAAGCCGCAATGCAATACCAAACATACAGTAACATTACCTTCAGATGCAGGAGTTGTGGCAGAGGTCGAACAAGGATTTTTTTCTTCATTGGGAGCAGCCCCACGAGTACGAGCATCAATAGCTAATTCTGGAGTTACAGGTTTTTAGAGTCTGATAGATCGACCAGCGTAATTGGAAGATATTGAAGTGTACCACTTCATACCTTCGTCAACAATTGTGCTCATCAATGAGAATCCATTAAGTGCTGTCTTTCTAGGCTTGACCTATCAAATAAACAAAGCACTCAACAACTGCTAAATTGATGAAATTGGAAAGCACAAGGTGTGAAGAACAACCATACTTACATGCTTAATCCATGGTTTTGACTTCAATCTTTTCTCAAGTGATGTTCGCCTTGAGTTGCCACGTTTTTCAGGTACGGGAGCTTTGACAAGATCAGCCGCTGGCTTCATAACTTGGTGGTTGTTTTCTACGACTGGCTTCAGTTTTGCATCCAATATTTCCCACATCCTCCCGAAATTACACTTCAATAGCCTTGCTGAGCGATAAACTTCAGACGAAGGAGGATGATACGACATTGCATTTCCAAAAGTCAGCAGCACATCATCAGCGAATTCCTTTGCAGCAGAGTACATATTCCTCTCGAGTTTATGTTTTATCGTTCCTAAATCCATTGGATTCTTAATCATCTTGAAGTAATCCGGAGTCTTCACTGGATCGACCGGCTTACTGAATGCTTGTGATGGTCTACGATCCATCAGCCCTTTCAAAATCTTACTGCACTCAAGTTTCCAGCTATGATCATCAAGAGACGTCTCTGGGCCCCGCTTGTGAGATGGCTTCAATAGAACATTAGCCTCCAGCTTCTTAGTTACAGCAACAGAAACTCTTTTCCTTTGCCATTGATCATCAATGGGCATCTTTTGCTTTTTGTACCTTTGACCGTCAAGAGGCATTTCTGGCTTCCTTTTGCCCGAGTTCAACTGCACAGATGGCTTCACCGTGGAAGGCATGCGAGTCCCATCAGTCCCTACGAGTAACTTATCTTCAACTATAGGCCATACACCTTTTGGAGTTACTTTGAACTTCAACGGACAACGAGCTGTCTTGTTCGTTGTAGCATAGCACGACATTGTTTGAGTTTGGTTTGCTTCCATTGCAATTGTAGTACTTCAATTACACTGGGGAAAACACAACAGAAACAGGGAAATCATCAGAAATCACCATGTTTCGTACATTCTTTCATATGAATTGAATGCATCCAAAACATAAAGTTGGCCAAGAGAAATAAGATTAAATCAAATCGTGAACTCAAGATATCAAATAAAATTACTCCTATAATTTAAGAAATCCAGAAAAAAACGATTGAACAACAAATCGAACAGTTAGAAAATTGTGCCAAAAAAATTAAAGGAGACTTGGATAGAAATTTTTGTAATATTTACCATCAACTCTAATTAAAATGTATTACTCCTATTTCTACAAACAATTTATTGTAGTTTGAGTATGAAGCTATTCGTCAAACAAGGAGTTAGATTTTTTGGGTACAAAGCAAGTTTATGAAGGATTGATCGGCAGCATCAAAGTCTTCAAAATTATGAATGAGTAAACACCAATTGAAAGAATTTAACGACGAAAAATCGAAGAGAATCGGAGAATCGAATTCTCCGATTCATACCTACACGATGAGGAAGTTCGTCGGAGAATAGGAGAGCGGCGTTGAAGAAGAGCGATGAACGTCGGCGGAGGGCTTTTGAACTTGGAAGAGAGTAAGAAGTTTGCGTGAGAATTAAGTGAAATTATGTGAATGATCTTGAGAGTTTAAATAGAGGGTTTGGCTGTTTAATGCAGTACCGACTTTTTGAGTTTTGTAAGGAAATAAATACTTCAACCTGATTTTTGGGAATTAAGTAAGGAAATTATTTTAGCCTAATCTGTATCGGATGATTAGTAGTATTAAATTATTGTTTAGTGATAATGGATCTCATATTTTAGTAACTTTATTTCTCTCACATTTAATTATAAAATTAATATACCCAACATTTCACTAACCTTTTCAATCTATAATCTACTTTTTAATGACATTTTCAAAAACTTGTTCCGGGGCAAAAGTATCCTTATATTGGTGACGGAGGGAGTAACTATTAATCTAACTATATCTGCCTTACTAATCTCGCAACTAACTTTCTAACTGTTACTTGGTGGGTAACAATCGCCTACTTCTCTATCGTCTTGAAAATTTAATTTTTACTTAAATTTATGAACATGTTGAGTCCATGTGTAAAAATTAAATAATGTACCATATAACTGACTAAGTGTATTCAACGATGTTTAAGTAGTAGAAATCATACATAAATTTGTTCAGGTTATACATAATTTCCTCAAAATTACACATAATTTTCCCTAAATTATACATACACATAATTTTCCCTAAATTATACATACAACTGAGAAAAATGTAATAATTTGATCAGAATTGAAGTGTTTATTTCCTTACATAACTCCAAAAAATAGGTGCTTTCATTAAACCGATAAAGATTGTATTAGCAAAAGCAATCTTAATTCCTTACTAATTCCCCAAAAGTCGCTTGAAGTCTTTGTTTCCTTACATAGCTCCAAAAAATCGTTGCTTTCATTAAACCGCCAAACTATTTAAATTCAAGATTAATCAGATAATTGCATTTAATTCTCACGCAAACTACTAACTCTCTTCGAAGTTGGAAGCCCTCCGCCAACGTTCATCGTTCTTCTTCAACGCCGCTCTCCGATTCTTAGACGACGCGTAGGTATGATCGCAAAACCTAGCTAGACTTTGATTTGTTGTCGTTATATTCTTTCAATCGGTTGTTTACTCATTCATAATTTTGAAGTTGCCGATCAATAAACTTGCTTTGTACCCTAAAAATCAAACTCCTTGTTTGACGAATAGCTTCATGCTCAAAAGTATACAATAAATTGTTTGTAGAAATAGGAGTAATACATTTTAATTAGAGTTGATGGTAAATATCTACAAAAATTTCTATCCAAAAATATCTAGAAATAGGAGTAATACATTTTTCGCACAATTTTCTAACTGTTCTATTTGTTGTTCAATCGTTTTTTTCTGGATTTCTGAAATAATAGGAGTAATTTTCACGATTTGATTTTATCTTATTTCTCTTGGCCAACTTTATGTTTTGGATGCATTCAATTCGTATGAGAGAATGTATGAAACATGGCGATTTCTAATGATTTCTGTTTTTTGTTGTGCTTCTCCAGTGTAATTGAAGCAATACAGTTGCAATGGCTGGAAACCAAACTCATACAAGGTCGTGCTATCCGATGCACCTCCCTACGAACAAGGCAGCTCGTTGTCCTCTGAAGTTCAATGTTATAACTCCCAAAGGAGTATGGCCTATAGTTGAAGATAAGTTACTCGAAGGAACGAATGAGACACGCATGCCTTCCATGGTGAAGCTATCTATGCCACTGGACTCGGGCAAAAGGAAGCCAGAAATGCCTCTTGATGGTCAAAGGTGTAAAAAGCAAAAGATGTCCATTGATGATCAATGGCAAAGGAAAAGAGTTTCTGTTGTTGTAACTAAGAAGCTGGAGGCTAATGTTCCAGAGATGTCCATTGATGATCAGAGGTGGAAAAAGCAAAATATGGACTGCAATGTGAAAGCTGAGTGCAGTAAGCTTTTGAAAGAATTGGTGGATCGTAGACTGGCACAGGCGTTCACTAAGCCAGTCGATCTAATAAAGACTCCTGATTACTTCAAGAAGATTAAGAATCCAATGGATTTAGGAACAATAAAGCGTAATCTGGAGAGGAATATGTACTCTGATGCAAAGGAATTTGCTGATGACATGGTGCTGACTTTTAGGAATGCAATGTTGTATCACTCTCCTACGAATGAAGTTTATCGCAATGCAAGGCTATTGAATTGCAACTTCAAGAGGAGGTGGGAAATATTGGCTAAAAAAATGAAGTTAGTTGTAGAAAAAAGTCACCAAGTTATGAAGCCAGCAGCTGCAGCTGGTCTGATGAAAGCTCCCAAAGCTGAACAACGTGGCTACTCAAGGCGCGTATCACTAGAGAAAAAACTGAAGAATCTAAGTATGGTTTCTCTACAGTCTACACCTTGTGCTTTCCGCTTTCATCAATTTGACACTTAATGAGTTCTTTGTCAATTTGAACAGGAAAAAACAGCACTAAATGGCTGCACATCATTGAGGAAAACTTCTGACAAAGGTGTGAACCGGTGTCAAGAAGCAGCTATTGATGCTTATACTCGTGGGGCTGTCCCCATTGAAGCAAAAAGCCCATGTTCAACCTCTGCCACGACTCCTACATCCGCTGCTGAAGGTGTTCAAATGTCGCCAAAGAAGGCTTCGCGGGTTGCAATGCTCAAAGGCCGCTTTGCTGAAATGGCTGCTCGTGAGAGGGAAAGAAAAGCTGCAAGGATGGCACTAGAGAAGGTACATACGTCTTAGACTGATAACTTTTTGCCAATCAAATTGAATCTTTGTGTTTATGTTAGTTATGTTAGTTTTGAGTTCATGCTAACCAAAGTCCAAAACTGTTATTCGTTGCAGATCAAAAAGACCGTTGAGATTGATACGTCTCCTATCCTGCTGAAAGAGATGAGTATTCTATTTGGTTGCTATTCAAATCCCAAGGCTTTGGAGAAAGTTGGCTTTTACTTGAAGCAAAACTATGTGGAAGAGTATGAAGTATGAGAAAGAAGATGATCCACAAGAGGAAGAAGTTTTCTAGTAGAAATGTAGTCGTATATATTTTCAAGAATGAAGGAATCATTGATTGAAATTCTTTGTACATAAATTCATTAATTGTTATCTATGAAGAGAAGTTTTTTAAAGGCTCACACCTAAGTCTCCATGTAGAATGTTAAATCATTTTCTTAGTCCAATCTTTTTGACCTTAGTTGCAATCAAGTTGATTAGCAATTTAGCATGGATCATTAATTCTTTGATATTTTAAGTCATGGGAGTTTCCTTTACACATTAATTTTGAACTTGAGTGATTTTTTTTTCTGTTTTGATAATTAATTATTTATTCACATTTTTAAAAATCATACTCAATGCTAAATCTCTAATGGCACTCAACCAATATCCTATATTTCCAACTTTTATTACGATATCTGTTATGAGCTTAGAAGTACAGAAAGTGGTAATAGGTATCAAGATTGTCAAATGTTAGAATATTAAACCATTAATATTTAATATTGTGACTATTGTCAAATGTCAATTATCTATTACTCCTACAATACAAGATTTGAAAGCAATAATTAGATCATACTATTTGATTAAATATTAGATCAACTAGTACGCTTTTGTCCAATGAGAGAGAATATGATTGAGAAGAGGGATAATTTTTTTAGTAGAAATGTAATCATTTATATTTCCAACAAAAAAGAATGGAATCATAGTTGAAATTCTTTGTATATACATATATTCATGAATTTTAATCTATATATAAAGAAAAGCCTTTAAAGTCTTACACCCAAATCCATAGCTTAACGCTTCTACGATCTTAAAAAAATACTAATTGAACGTTTTACTAAGTTTCAGTAGTTTGCTCAATGCATAAAAGTGGAACACAAGATCAAACATTCAGCATGATACAGAAGTTGTGACAGAGGTTGAACAAGGCCTTTTATCTTCATTGCGAACAGCCCCACGAGTACGAGCATCAATAGTTGCTTCTTTACATCGATCGATTCACACCTTTGTCAGCCGTTTTGCTAAAAAATGTGCAGCCATTTAGTGCTTTTTTTCCTGTTGAAATTGACAAAGAACTCAATTAGTGCCAAATTGATGAAAGTAGAAAGCACAAGGTGTAGAACAACCATACTTACATTCTTAACCCTTGGTTCGAGCTTCAGTTTTTTCTCTAGTGATACGCGCCTTGACTTGCCACGGTTTTCACCTTTGGGAACCTCTATCCGACCAGCAACTTGGTGATTGTTTTCTACAACTAGCTTCATTTTTGCAGCCAATATTTCCCACCTCCTCCTGAAATTACAATCCAATAGCCTTGCGTTGCGATGAAGTTCAGACGAAGGAGGGTGATACGTCATTGCATTCCCAAAAGTCAGCAACATGTCATCAACAAATTCCTTTGCAGCAGAGTACATATTCCTCTCCAGTTTACGTTTTATTGTTCCTAAATCCATTGGATTCTTAATCCTCTTGAAATAATCAGGAGGAGTCTTCACTGGATCGAATGGCCTAGCGAACTCCCATGCTAATCTACGATCCATAAATACTTTCAAAAGATTACTGCACTCGACTTTCACATTGCAGTCCATCTTCTGCTTTTTCCACCTTTGATCATCAACGGACATCTCCGGGCCCCGCTTGGGAGATGGCTTCTCTGGAACATTAGCCTCGGGATTTACTTTGAACTTCAAGTTACAACGAGCTGTGTTGTTCGTAGCAACCTTGTGATGGTGGTGTTGCATCGGATAGCACGGCATTGTCATTGCAATTGTGGTACTTCAATCACACTGGAGAAAACACAACAAAAACACAACCTTCAACACAACCTTCAACACAATTATCATAACTATTTCATATATTTCTCATAGATATTTACATAAAATATAAGGATGGACAAGAAAAAATATATAAATCCAAGTCTCTTTATAATATAATACTATCAGACTAGAAAACATCAGAAATCATCATACATTCCCTCCCTCATATGAATGCATCCAAAGCATAAACTTGGCCAAGAGAAATAAGATAAAATCAAATTATATCGAATGAAACTATAATTTCAGATATCCAGAAAAAAAGATGAACAGTCAGAATTGTTCAAAACAGAAATTCAAGGAGATTTAATTTGGATAAATTTTGGAAATAGTTACTATCAACTCTTATAAAACATATTAGTACTATTTCTACAACCACTTTATTGCATGGAAGGAGGAGGAGAAGATGAAGAAGAACTCCTCGAACAAAAGAGACTAGTTTGATTTTTAGGGCTCACAGAAAGTTTATGAATTAATGATCGGCAACATCAAAGTCTTCGAAATTATGAATTAGACAACCAAATTAAAGAATTTAACGACAACAATTCAAAGTCTAGGTTTTGGCATCATACTTACATGCTGAGGAAGATCGTCGGCGGATTGGAGAAGACGGCGGGTGAAGGTCGGAAGAGGGCTTCGAACTTGGAAGAGAGTTTGTTTGCGTGAGAATTAAGTGAAATTTTATGAGTGAATGTTGAGTTTAAATAGGGTTAGAAAGACTTCAACCTGACTTCAGTAAGGAAATAAAGATTGTAAGGAAATAAAGATTCTGATCGGTTAAGTCATCTTAAATTATTGTTTAGTGTTAGTTAGATTCAAATTTATTTTATTAATAATCAATAATTTACTAAATAAATCTTAGTGGCAATGTGAGATTCGTAGGTTGCACTCTATTTAGTTAATAGATTAGTTAAAGACTAGTATAAAATAAAATGTTTCTCTAGACTCTAAATAATTATATACATTTTCCTATATAGGATATAAAATCATATTTAAAAAACAAAAAAAAACTCATTTAAACTTGAAGATTTTGATCTTCGCGATCTAAACTTAACAAAGAATTGAGAAGAGAATAACATGTAGTAGATGGTATCGAAGAAGAGTATTGATATCTATTTCATTATAGAAAAATACTTATAGATATTCCATACATTGAGTCAGATTAAACATCACTAACTAAGTAATTATCAATCTAACTATAGTTGCCTAATAATCTCACAACTAACATTCTAATTAACTGTTATACGGTTGATGACAATCATTTGCTTTTCTATTCGGTTTTCCGTCTAATATTGTCCATTTTTGTAAGAACCCTACAAACATAATTAATATTTTAAATATTTTTATATTTAAAATTAATTTATAAATATTCATTAATTTAAAATAAAATAAATTAAATTATAAATACTCATTCATTTAAAATAAATTACATTCAACGACGTCGCTTAGGTAGTCGAAATCATATACTCCCTCCATCCTATAGAAATAAGCTGAATTTCCTTTTTTGTCCGTTCCATAGAAATAGTTCATACCTATTTATGGAAATTTTTTCTCCTTCTATTTTACTTTATCATTTATGGGTCCTACAATCTACTACATTATTTCAACTATTTTTTCTCTTTCTCTCTTATTTTACCGTTTATTTATTAAAACTCATGCCACCTATAATTAGTCTATTTCTACAAGATTGAGGGAATAAATAATTTTCCTCAAATCATGTATATTAAAACATAGGAAAAATAAATTATTATATAATCGACCATTTTTAATAGGTTGAACAAAATTTAATGTGCTCTTTTTATTGTTTATACATTTACATTTTATTTTAAGTACTAGTAGATTTTAACTAATTTATTAACTAAATCGAACTGCAATTAACCTACGAGTTTAACATTGCCATTAAAATTTATCTAGATAATTATTAATAAAATAAAATTTGAATCTAACTAACATGTCAATAAACAATAATTTAAAATTAATTATGCAAAATCAACTTGTAGTCTTTATTTACTTACAAAACTCCAAAAAATGGGTGCTTTCATTAAACCGCCAAACCCTCCATTTAAACTCAACATCATTCAGATCATTTCACTGAATTCTCACGCAAATTCTCTTCGAAGTTCGAAGCCGCCAACGTTCATCGTTCTTCTTCAAAGCGGCTCTCTGATTCTCCCACGAACTTCCACAGCGTGTAGGTATGATCGCGAAACCTAGCTGGACTTTGGTTTTTTGTCGTTAAATTCTTTCAATTGGTTGTTTAATCATTCATAATTTTGAAGAATTTGATGTTGCCGATCAATCATTCGTAAACTTGTGTACCCTAAAATCAAACTCCACGAAGAGCTTCTTCTTCTTTCATGAAGAGGCATGTTCCACAAACAAGAACTACAGTAAATTGAATGTAGAAATAGGAGTAATACGTTTCAATTAGAGTTGATAGTAAGTATTACCAAAATTTCTATACAAATCTCCTTGAATTTCTGTTTCGCACAATTTTGACTCTTCGATCTTTTTTTCTTCTTCTGGATTTCGTAAAGTATGATTTCATTCGATATTTTGAGTTCAGGATTTGATTTGATTTGATTTGATTTTATCTTATTTTCCTTGGCCAACTTTATGTTTTGGATGCATTCAATTCATATGAGAGAATGTATGAAACATGATTTCTGATGATTTCTGTATTTGTGTTGTTTTTCTCCATTGTAATTGAAGCAATACAGTTGCAATGGCTGGAAACCAAACTCAAACGAGGTCGTGCTATCCGATGCAACTCCCTCAAAAGGTTGCTATGAACAAGAGAGGTCGTTGTAGTCTGAAGTTCAACGTAACTCCCAAAAGTGTATGGCCTAAAGTTGAAGATAAGTTACTTGAAGGAACTAATGAGACTCGCATGCCTTCTATGAACTCGGGCAAACGGATGCCAGAAATGTCTCTTGATGGTCAAAGGTGCAAAAAGCAAAAGATTTCATGTGAAGACCAAAGGAAACAGAACAGAGTTTCTGTTGCAGTAACTAAGCCTGCTAAGGCTAATGTTCCAGAGATGTGCATTGATGATCAAAGGTGGAAAAAGCAGCAGATGGACTTCAATGTGAAAGTTGAGTGCAGTAAGCTTTTGAAAGAATTGATGGATCGTAGACTGGCATGGGGGTTCACTAAGCCAGTCGATCTAGTGAAGGCTCCTGATTACTTCAAGAAGATTAAGAATCCAATGGATTTACAAACAATAAAGCGTAATCTGGAGAGGAATATGTACTCTGATGCAAAGGAATTTGCAAATGACATGGTGCTGACTTTTAGGAATGCAATGTTGTATCACTCTCCTACGGATGAAGCTCATCTCAACGCAAGCTATTGAATTGCAATTTCAAGAGGAGGTGGGAAATATTGGCTAAAAAAATGAAGCTAGTTGTAGAAAAAAATCACCTAGTTATGAAGCCAACAGCTGCTGCTGGTCCGATGAAAGCTCCCAAAGCTGAAAAACGTGGCTACTCAAGGTGCGTATCACTTGACAAACAATTGAAGCTCGGAGCAAGGATTAAGAATGTAAGTAGGGTTTCTCTGCAGTCTACACCTTGTGCTTTCCACTTTCATCAATTTGGCACTAAATGAGTTCTTTGTCAATTTGAACAGGAAAAAACAACACTAAATGGCTGGCTGCACATCATTGAGAAAAACTGCTGACAAAGGTGTGAACCGGTGTCAAGAAGCAGCTATTGATGCTCGTACTTGTGGGGTTGTTCCCAATGAAGATAAAAGCCCTTGTTCGACCTCTGCAACGACTCCAGCATCTACTTCTGAAGGTATCCAAATGTCGCCAAAGAAGGCATTGCGGATTGCAACGCTCAAAAGTCGCTTTGCAGATACTATCTTCAAAGCTACACATACACTGGTATGTACATGATACTTCAAAAGTTGCTTTGGTTGTATATCAGTATTCCTAATAATATTGTGTGCTTCTTTACTGGTATAGTATGAAAAAACAAGAATCGGAGAACAACTCAAAGCTACTGAAATGGCCTCTCGTGAGAGAGAAAGAAAAGTTGCAAGGATGGCAATGGTGAAGGTACATAGTTAGTTCATTTACCGATAACATTTGGCCAAACAAATTGAATCTTTTGTTTTTATGTTAGTTTTGAGTTCATGATAACCAAAGTTGAAAACTGTTATTCGTTGCAGGTCAAGAAGACTGTTGAGATTGATACGTCTCCTATCCTGCTGAAAGAGATGAGTATTCTATTTGGTTGCTATTCAAATCCCAAGGCTTTGGAGAAAGTTGGCTTTTACTTGAAGCAAAACTATGTGGAAGAGTATGAAGTATGAGAAAGAAGATGATCCACAAGAGGGAGAAGTTTTCTAGTAGAAATGTAGTCGTATATATTTTCAAGAATGAAGGAATCATTGATTGAAATTCTTTGTACATACATTCATTAATTGTTTTCTATAAAGAGAAGTTTTTTAAAGGCTCACACCCAAGTCTCTGTCTCCATATAGAATGTTAAATCATTTTCTTAATCCAAAATATTTTCTAAATACTTACTGGCTCATGATTTAGAACATGGATTTATTCCAAATATTGCCAGAAAAAAAAAAACTTTCTTGGGGCTTTCTTGGTATCTGGAAATCGTGCATAGTTTTTGGGTAAGCTCAATTTTACCTTAGATGTAGTCAATCAAGTTGATTAAGTTTTGTTCTTGAGGGTGATTAGCAATTTAGCATGGATCATTAATTCTTTGGAATTTTAGATCATGTGAGTTGCCACTAGCCTTTACACATTAATTTTGAACTTGAGGGATTTATTTTTTTCTGTTTTGATAAATCACACGTTTAAAAATCGTACTCAATGCTAAATCTCTAATTGTACTCAAATTATATTTAAGATCCTACTTTTCCAACTTTTGTGACATTATCTGTAATTAGATTAGAAGTACAGCACGTGGTAATAGTAAGGTTTAAGATTCTCGAATGTTAGAGTACACATTTTGCTTATATAAATTTTAAACGATTAATGCTCCTACATCATAAGATTTGATAGCAATAAAACTCTCAAATTTCTAGCCTTCTCGTATTTGCACATGAAAAATGATAACTTCAACTATAATTAGCAAAGTCCATATTTGATTAGATATTAGATCGATTAGTACGCTGTTGTCAAATGAGAAAGAAGATGATTGAGAAGAGGGATAAATTTTCTAGGAGAGATCATTTATATTTCCAACAAAAAAGAATGGAATCATAAATTGAAATTCTTTGTAATACATTCATGAATTTTAATCTATAAAAAAGTGTCTTTTAAAGTCTTACACCCAAAGTCAAAACCATAGCTTCGCTTCTACGATCTTAAACAATAAAATTGAACGTATGTTAAATTATTTTACTAAGTTTTAGTAGTTTGTTATCTTGTAGAACAAGTGCTCAATGCTAAACGTGGAACACGAGATCAAACATTCAGCATGATACCTAATTCTATATCGATGGAAACTCAGAAATAGTCTTTTTTTTTAATACTACAAAATAGTAAACTGAAGATACTGAAAGATGATCCTATTTTCACGTTTTTAGCAAGGCACGGAAAAGTAGGTTTCATATTGAACCGATGATTCAAACAGGCCAGCACGTGACCACCTAGAATTCAGACTGCTAAACCGTATACTTGTTCTTGGCTCCCCTGTCCTTCTTTGCATCATCCTGCATTACAAAGATGGGTATTATTGATCGAAGAAAACTAGCACGATAGATTAAGCTCGACATGACCGAATGGAAAACTTACATGGAATATGAAACCAATGGTTTCATTATAATCCAGAAAATCCTTCCACTGTCTTCCAATACTAAGCTGAAAAAATTGCAGGAAAGAGTCTGAGAAATTACTGAAAAACTAACAAACATGCTTTCTGAAGCAAAAATAAAGGAATCACAGCTCAAAAAAGAAACTGTTGTTGTTACACAGTCATCTTTACGTATAGTTGTTCAGTTTCAACATCTATATAGCATCATCTTTTACACAATCTCTAACCGATAAACTGAAGACAGCCGGGAGAGGATTCCATAACACACCCTTTAAATGATCAAAATCTAACAAAAGCTCTTCTTAATCATTAAACACAAGAAAGCTATTGAGATTCAGTTTCATGGTATGGGCAAGTTAAGGGCACTTCAAGACAAGAACAAGAAACAATAAAATCTGATAAAAGCAACAAAAGAAATAGGTTAGTTTGAACAAAAAAGTAATAGGTTATTTAATCTATACAATTACTATCATCTAAAAACATTGAGGGGGACAGTTTATATTGTATTGCCATGAATTACAAAACAAAACAATCACATTTTAGAAGTAACAGAATTGGGAAATGAACCATGCGATAAACCTACAATGATTTATAATGTACAAGAGATCATAAACAAAATAATGTACTAAGTAAAAGCGATTCAACAGGAAGCATTCCAGTTTTATACACAAACAAACCTGAGCAGCTTCATTGGTAGCATTCTTTGTCCAGATTGAAATTTTCTCTTGCCTTGCTCGGACATTCACAACAGCCCCACAAATTTCATCTCCATAATCAAATTGTTCACCGATCATCGCAAGCAACTATAAAAGGAATCCAAAAAAAAGAACCAGCGCATAAATACAATAAACAGAAAACAAAAAGTAGACATATGCTGAACTTGAAATCATCTCGTTCAACAAAGAAGGTTTGAAGTATACCGTGTAAAGCCAACAAGTGTCGGATTTACCACGTGAGTAAGTCACAGTCCACTTTCCCCCATTGGCACAAATAGGATCTTCCCATTTTGGCTCAATATTATGTTTGAAACAGTAAAAGTCAGCTCCAACTGCCAGCTTTCCCGGATGGTGTATATTACTGTAAACACTACAAATCAAGACAAAGAAATCGTAATGTTGGTACGGTTCACAAATACATGAATAGCAACCAACTGCGACAAATGTTTCTACTCAGATTGGGGGAAGAAATCATACATTTATCGGAAATTTAATCACGCCGTTAACCAAGAAAACAAAATTAATTTCAATTCATATCTCTTCCCTAATTCTCCATTTTTCCATGTTTATTTTCAATTTCTTAAAAACCTATGATCCAAAAAATAGGTAACAACATATACAAATAACGAAGCTGTGCAATTACGATCCTAATTCACTCAAGAACACCACTACAATTAAAACCCCCAAAATACTCAAACAACAGTTTACCTCCAGAAATCTTCGACGGTGGAGAAGGTGTAAATCGGGCGCATTGAGCTTCCCCACGCCGCCTGTTTAGATTTTGCCGACGGATTATCGAACCAGAACGTCCAGGAGTGCTCCAAGGGGTGTCTCGGTGGCGGCAGCGGTGCGACGGCGTCCGAATCGGTGGCGATGATCTCCCCTTCCTCGGCATCCGATTCCTCGCCGTGGTGATTCTTGTTCGTCTCAGATGAGTCATCTAATTCCTCTTTGATGGCGGAAGCCGCTGATTTCTCGCTTTCTTCAACCATGACTTTTCTTCGTCACTGATTTCTGCAGATTTGTGTTTTGGAATGTGCAGTGAAAGAAGAAAATGAAAGATGGGGTTTTGGAAGTCAGAAGCTACCTCTTATAGGCCCATAACGAGGCCCATTTACTCGAATGTATATTTTCAGTTTTGGGCCGAGAATTTGATCAATGAAAAATAGTTTAAATTACTCATTTATCAATAAAGATAGTCTTATTACTGTTTATTAATTTTTCCTTAATCATTTTAACTATTTCTTTCTTCTGCTTTTTTATTTTCTCTTCTCTCTTTATCAATTGTTCATTAAATCTCATGCCGTTCACAAATAATACATTTATTTTTGCATTGATAGAACTTTATCAATTACATGTTACAACTCATTTCGTTGAAATTATTTTTCGTAAAAGCAAAAATTATAGTTTGCGTGTGACATTCAGTGGCCCATTTTTGTATGAGAAAAACTCATGTAAGCAAAGTCACATGTGCGTGACCAATCGACTCAGATCTGAGTAGGGGAGAAGGAGAGGCAACTTAGTGAGGAGGGGAAGGAGAAGGCGACAACGATGGCAGTGAAATGGCAACCACGGTGCAGGAGAAGGAGAATATTCAGGGTGCACGCACGCACCCTGTCTTTTTTTTGTATCATTTTTACTTTTTTCATATCTTTTTATTTATCTTTATTTTAATTTTAAATATTTTAATTAAATTCTACACTTGAGAGTTTATTGTCAAATGAGGATACATAAATTTGTGGATAAAAATTGAAGTATTTATAAATTCAAAAGTATATATGGTAGTATTTATAAACTGTAAAACTTACATGTACAAGAAGCCAACAAACATACATTTAATGAATAGTAATTAATTAATAAGTAATGAAGCAACACGATTTTCCCATATTATATATAGAGACTAGAGAGAGATGCATCTCTATATCTTCATGTAATCAAGGAATGATTTCCCGTTGAGCTTCCTGGCGAAAAAATCTTTAACGTACTGCTCCATCTTCAGCCGCCTGAAAATCGGCCGCTGCGTCGTCAACAGCGACGGCGACGGACCCACTTCCGCTTCGTATTTGCAGTTGAAAAACATAGCCATCGTTATTCTCTCTCTCTCCGAATTCACCGTCGCCCTGTGCTCGATACTCTTGAACTCCCCATTGCTCAATATCTGCACACACAGTTATACGTGTTTTTGAGTGAGTATTCGGTTTTCGATTTGGTCTTTTAGCCTAAACTGAATGGAGTCAAAAAATTAAAAATTAAACATTAACTGAATCGAATATATCGACTTATCCCAAAAAGTCAAACCTATAAAATCGAAATGAAAACAGTATAAATATTGATCCGAACAAAAAAAAAAACAAAAAGCTAAACTTATAAAAGAAATATCATAAAAATTGAAAAAACTAAAATTTCAAGAATATATACAGTATTTTAATACATTAATTAATATTTTATCATGTGGAGTACAATTTCAAACATAAAATTAATATTGGTCGTTATTTTGTTATTATAATTATTAATCACAGTATATTTTAATATTATCAAATTCATATATGTAATACCTCCTTATTTGTTTAAATAGATGTCAAAAATTGAACAATACCACTACTACTACTACTAACGATATAATTTGTCGCTCAACATTTAGCGGAGATAATATAAAGATAAAAAAAGCAAAATTTTAGATATTTTAAAAACACTAATTAAATTATTAAATTTTAAGGTATATAAAAACTAAATTTAGTTTTCGAAATTTCCGAGTTTTATATATCCAAACCGAATCTGAGTTGAATTTTGAATTTAAGTTTAATTCAGATTGGATGTTTAATTTTTAGGTATGTTACTCATTCTTAATGATTTTATAACATTTGTTTGTCAGCATGCAAGATTCTCACGCGACTCCACACACTTTTTGAATTAATTAATTTAATGATTGACCAAATCTTGGTGAATATACTCCCTCCGTCGCGTGTTACTTGCACTTATTTCCTTTCTGAGCGTCCCAAGTTATTTGCACTCTTTCCATTTTTAGTAAAAATAATCACCTACACCCGCAATTGTTGACTTTGCTAATCATCCATTCCTTAATCTTCGTGCCGAAAAGCAAACGTGCGAGTAACACGGGACGGAGGGAGTATATATTATGATTAGGTTATCATGGCCGACAGTCAACAAACCTCAAGGATGTCTCCTACGTTGACAACAAAGGCGTCGGGCATGAAATTGACGGGCATCCAGACGCCGTCTTTCTTGATCTGGAAGCCTTGGACGCCATTAACTTGGAGGAGGACGGTGATCCCGGTCGCGTCCGAGTGCGGCGTCAGCCCCATCACCTTCTCCGGCTCCGGGCAAGGCGGGTAGTATGTCATTCGCAGTGACTGCATCCCGTCCTCGAACATCTCCTCCACCTCCCTAGCGTCCATCTTAAGAGACTCCGCCATCACCGCGAATATCGCCTTTGACAGCTTCTGGAGCTCGGAGATGTAGGCTTCTAGGGTTTCTCTGCATAGAGTTGTTCAGTGCACTAGATTAGATTCATAAACGGACACATAAATTTGTTTTGGTAGAAGCTATTTATTCTAAAATTTGATTTCGTAATTTTGAGATTAAATTATGTTGTCTATATGTAATATAGTTTCACATGATTATGTGGTTGAACAGGTGTTAAGTGTCTTGTCAAACTGATGAAGATTCTCATAGTTCTAACTCATTTTTCAACTATCACACCAGATATGATGTCACTCGAATTAGAGCCCATGGGACAATTGCGAAATATGTTATACTATGCGATTTTTCTTGCCGATTTTTAAAGTTGCTGGACCAGCCAAAATTTAACCAAACTTCATGGTTTTTCCGTCAGTTTGGCCTTTCGAAAAACCGAAAAATTGTTTAAAAAGAATATGCACCTGAGTGATGAAGGGAGGTCGGGAAAGAGATGAGGTTTGCGGCGTTGGATGTGATTAGTGATCATATAGAATCTATCAGCCCAATCAACTTTTTGATCTTGAGAAACAATTATTGTTTGACCATAGCCTTCAACCTCTCCATCTCTGATCTTGTATCTCAGCCTCTCTTCCAATGGAAGATTGTAGAATTCTTTGATTTCATGCTTCAATTTCTCCACCAATGAAGTGTTCACCCCGTGATTCACTAGCTGCATATATGAGTATACATATTATTAGATGATGGCATGAATTCCTAACAAAATCAGATAAAACCTAAAATATAAATTTTGGAACCTGGAATATGCCCCACTGGGTGCATGTTGAGTGCAGCTTCTCGAGCTGGGAGGCTTTCGTTTGTTCGTTGAGCAAGCTTTCCATGTCGAGAAGCGGGATTTCTGCTGCGGCTGAGGAAGAAATTTCCTCAGACGAGCGTGAAATCGCGGCTTCTTGATCCACAATGTACCGCGCTGGGATCTCGTGGATTGGTTTTTTCACCATTTCTTGAAGGCTCAGCTCCATTCCTAACTCAGATTAATAAATATAAATGTAGTTTGTGTTAATAGTGAGATGTTAGGGTAGCAGTTGAAGTATTTATGGGCATGACTGACAATTGTATAAAACTGAATTTTGATTTTATGAATAATGAATAATGTTGTAGTAGTAAAATACTTGGAAATTAAAGAAGAAATACTTTTTCAAAGTTGAACAATGACCGGATTTCGACAGATATGTAGAATCCTTTTAGCACCGTCCCTCTACTGTAAAATATAATATGTGGTGTATAAAATTTATTAAATATATTAGTCAGATTGTCTAATTATTTTTGTCTGATTTGAACAACTGGATATCTTGGATTAATCTGTCCTGTACATGTAGCAGCATATATAAAATCAATAAAAGATTTTAGAGCTATTATACCTGATTTATTCAACCGTTGTTTGATTATCCATTAATTTGTATTTTTATTCGTTAATTAGTATATTTCAATCCTGTATTTTATTTCATGAGAATATAAATAATACAGTATTTTTTGGGATGCTCGGTTGGCAAGATTATATCTCAAAATATGTATTGGTTTGGTTCATGGGATTGAATCTCACAACTTAATCATAGATGAATAATGATATGATAATTAGTCATAGTCATCCCACTCCAACTAAAATGATCTCACAGCTTAATCCTAGATGGATTACCATATGATAATTAGTCATGGCAACCGAATGACACCTTCGTGTAGTATTTTATATTCCTTTGTGGTACATAAGAATATTGTGATAATTCAGGTCCAAATACATTGATATTATGGGCTACTTTGCTCATGAATTAAAAAATAATAAACCCAAAGGGTGTGGTTGAGTAGTATGAGACTCGTCCATCCTTAACTAAATGGCCAGATGATCGATCTCTATCTTTGGGTATGGAGCATGTGCCTTTGGGTGTGGAGCATGAGCCAGCAGTCCCACCCATCGAAGTGCCTACAAATCAATGCGGGGAATAGTCACTTGGTCCATCGGGGGATACCCTTGATAATTACCAAATTAATAATAATAACAATAATAATTAGAGTAATAATAAAAACTTAAGTACATCAAAGAAAATTAAAACAGTGTGTGTGAAACTGATTTGATCGTAAGATCATATTCAATTTCGCACAAGTAATCTAGAAATGAACAGTTCAAACACAAGGATTTATACTTAAATCGGAAGAAGATGGAGAATTAAAAAATAAGTAATACACTAATTGGCTTTGATTTTTGAATACCATTTGAATATTTTCAGTTTTGTGGTATTAATAATATGCTATACTCCTTGATTGCATTATAGTACTCCCTCCGTCCCCGAATAAGAGTCGTTAATTTCCTTTTCGGGATGTCCCCCAATAAGAGTCACTCTTCCCACTTACCATTTTTGGACATCAAAATTACCCTCTATTTTTACCAAATTTTACATAAAATGCCATTATTTACACTTAAAAAAAAAGAAAATAGAAAGTGCTAACCCTAGTCTACTCTCACTCTCGATTTCAACTCTCTCACTCCCGACTCTCTCCCTCTCTCACTCCCGTAAACATCTCTCTCATTACTCCTCTTTCTCTCTGCCTCACTCCGCCTCCCTCCGCCTCCCTCCGAAACGATGGACACCCCTGAATCACCGCCGGACTGGGTTGATGGCGACGCAATAGGTCGTCGGTCCGTGGTTCACGGTGTTCCACCGTTCATAGGCGACGACGGTTGTGAAGGGCCGACACCTCCCGATTTGGTGTTTGACGGATCTGAAACCGAAGATCCGTTGGACGCTATGGATGGATCTGAAACTCAGCCTCCGTCCGAGGGCTTCTACGTTCCTGACAGTGAATCTCCGTCCCCATTAATCGACGGATCTGAAACCGAAGATCCGGCTAAGGGTTTCGACGGATCTGAAACCGAAGCCCCCTTTGATTGGCCGGACTTCAAGCCGCCTTCAGGCTATGTTAATCTGGGGGAAAGCGAAGCACCTCTGTTCGGTTTGGATGACATCGGGGAAGGCATAGATGGAGCAATGCAGCCGGCGGTGGAGCCAAACAGGGAGTACACCGACAATGAAAAAGCTATGCTCTTGATCATGTTTCCTTGCATGAAGGATATCTTCTGATTTGTGAGTTTTTTTCTAATTCAGAGCCACCCCCTTTTTAGGGTTTGGAGGCTTTTGACATTAGGAAAATGTAGCCTATTTCTGATGTACTCCATGTTTATATGAATTACTTCATGTTTATGTGCATTGCTCCATGTATGAGGCTGTGGGAATTGCTCCTGATTGTTTATGCGATATTGGTGAATGTGTATGTGATATTGAGGATGTGGGAATTGTTCCTCACTGTTTATGTGATATTGGTCCTTGAGGATGTAATATTGAGGCCGTGGGTATTGTTCCTGACTGTGTATATGATATTGATCCATGTTTATGTGGTATTGAGGCAGGGAGAATTGTTGATGATTGTGATATGTGCAATCTGATGTTGTTTATACACCCTGTGATGAAGCTTTTCTGAGGGGATGCTTAGCCACCCCTGTGTCAGGTTTGGAGGCTGTGTTAGTGTCTTCTGTTGCTCCTAGGCCTTGTGTTGTTGTCCATATGCCCTGTGATGAAGCTTTTCTGCATACTTTACCCAGCCACCCCTGTGTTAGGTTTGGAGGCTGTTGTAAGTGTAATGTGTTGCTCCTAGGCCTTGTGTTGACTGCCTTATGCCCTGTGATGAAGTTTTTCTGAGGGAAATGAAAAAGAGCCACCCCCTATGAAGGGTTTGGAGGCTGATTAGAAGTGATAATACCAAAAATATGCACTGATTAGTTTGTAGTTTGTACATTGATGATGTTTATACAAAATGCAGCCTATTTAGCTTAGTAAGCCACCCCCTATGAAGGGTTTGGAGGCTGATGCCATGTGATGACACTTCTCTGATGGCATTAACAAAAAATGCAGTCTATTCACAAAAAATAGAGTTTACATCTTAAACACCAACATATGTTGGTGCTTATACTGTAAACTCCAGTCCCTAAACTTATGTCTAGTACCCTAAAGCATGGTTAAGCCGCCCTATGTCATATGAGTCCCCAGTGTTGTTTTCAGGCAGCTTTAGATACTCCAAGCTCTCTCTCACCAATCCTTCTTCAACCTGAAGTTGTAAAGGCAACCCCTCTGTTCTTTCCAACCTGTTCTTGTTCATATGAGGGATCTTATAATCATTCTTCCCATGCACTTGTAATATTGCTGTCAAACAGCTTTGCAAAGTGATGAAAACTCTATTCAGGGTCTGTGGTGAGAGTTCTTCAAATGAGTTAAACACATTCCTAAGCAAATCATCAACACTTGTGGCCATCTTGTCATCTTGTAGTGACTGTATTGCCCTGAAATACCCGAGGTCTAACACATTTGTGTCTGGGGAGTTGGGTGGTTGGCTAATTAGATGGAATTCAAATCCATCAGTACTTGCAAGTGCCTCAAATTGATGATCAGCTGCTCTAAGGTGAGGTTTGGCATTATCTTGCTGTATGAAAATCTTCTTGCTTGCATTGGCTGGCCATTTGGCTTTGATTGATGGTATAATCTGGCAACAAACTGTGTATGTGACTATGTGATGACATGAATATGATGTCTGATAGCTTTATTGGCATAAAAAGTGGCATACCTGGTTTATGAGACAAGCTGTCATGACTTCCTTGGTAATTAACTGAATTGGCTTTGTCTCCATTGTCCCTTTTGGCCTGTTCTTTGAACTTCTTTGGGCTGGTATCTGTTCTGTGAATGGAAATAACCCTATTTTACCATCGAATATGATGTCTCCATCAGGCCCACATAGTGGCCTACTCACAGCAGCCATGAACATCACTTTAGTGATGAATCTCTTGGACTTACAGGACCTGTATGGCACATCTTCATCCGGCAACAGGTAGTATCTATCTGATGTCTTTGTCATGTAGAACCATTTCTCGTCAATATGGACAATGTTGTGCATTGAATGGTAAAGAAGTTTACCTTCAGCGAGTGTTGGCTGAATATGAGAAAGACACCATTTTATCCTTGCAATTTTGTTGGTTTCAGTAAGTGTAGGCTTGATAGCACTTGTATGAGGTTTCAATTGATTCCTCTTAAGAAATCTACCAATTGTTGTCTTGCTTACTTCCATCTTAGAAGCAACCTTCCTTATGGTTGATCTCTCAAGCATGGACAGGTTTCTAAACTTGTCTTCATCTAACATGAGTTTGTCTTTGTGTTGATAACCTTTTACTTTGCCTTGCATCATGACAGGTTCCCCTCTGTCCATCTGCTGCTTACTGATGTGCCATATTCTCTCTGCTGTCCTTTTGTGGATGTTGAATTTATTGGCAGCCTCTGCACAAGAACCTCTTGGCAGCACTCCAGCACAACTTCGCTGTAGAAGAAACTGTGCAATGAGGTTTTTTTGTTGGCTAGTCAAGGCTAATGTAGGCCGATGCCATCCGGACTGCCCCTGCCACTGCCCCTGCTGCTCCTGATCAGGGTCCAACACTTGGACCACCTCATTCTCCATTACCCAGTGATGAAAATTTTCTGAGGGTATACTACAAAGCCAATAGATTTTCCTTTTTTTTTGTTTTGGTTGGTGGAAGTAAATGAAGAGTAGAAGTGAATGTATTTATAGGAGTGGTGAACAATTTGAATGTCCTTGTACATTTTCCCTCCTTACTTGTAAGAATTCCCTCCACTAAATTAAATTGGCATTCCCTCTCAATTTTTGGCAGGAGACTGAAATAGGAAACGTGCCCTATCTATACACAATTGCAGCTTTAATTTTGCATTTATAGTGCAACTTGCACTTTTTTTTCATTCAATTTTGTGTAAGGCAGTAAACATGGTTTCAATTGAGGTCCCACATTGTTAATGAATTTAGTTAATGACTACACAATTAAATTGAAAATTTAATTTAATTGCATTGTTTAAATTGAAACATTAAATTAAAATTAAACATTGAATTTGATTCAATTACATTTATTACACCAAAAGTCAAAGTGGTCCCACATTCCACTACCTACCTCCATTTACTACACCAACCATTCAAACACTTCCTTAAAACCCGTGCCGAGTCAAACAACGACTCCAAATGGGGGACGGAGGGAGTATTATCCAAAAACAGGAATCAAATTACCCAAATCGCAGGGGCTGTCGAGGACAAGGACAATAATAATAATAATAATAATAATAATAATAATAATAATAATAATAATAATAATAATAATAAATGGCCACTAGTAGTTCTTAATCTATATAAAAGCGTATATTTATACAGAGTCATTGTTTATATTTAGTTCTCTGTTGGTCAGTGGTTGTGAAATACTAATACTAAAAAACTTGTGTATATGTATGGGGAAACAGGCTGTTCAGACCGGAAAAAGGGTCTTTTGAAGTCTACCACTGTTTATAAAAATATTTACTTTAAATAAAAATTAATTAAATTAAAAAGAAATGTACTTAAATATGAATTTAATTCATATATAATATCTATGTAATACTCGTTATCTACTCAATTTAATAAACACTACTAAGACAGTACTTTACTATACCGGGTATAAATATTTATAAGTAATTTTGTGACAATTTTGGAAAGCAAATTATCTTTTATTATTTATTCTAAGTAAATTTCCTTTTAATTTAATCATTTTTTTTATTTTAAGTAATTTTTCATTGGTTACAATAAAAATGTCTGTAATGGCTCAACTGTTTATATAATCTTGTAGACATAAATTTTGATAATTGTCATAAATTTGAAAATTAAAAAATATAGAAAAATGAATCTGGTAAGGACTTAAATTAAGTTGATTTTACTTATAATTTCAATTTGAGATATATATCGAAGACATGGAACTTTCTTCATAAAATATTAAAGAAGCTTCATCTTGGACATAATCAAAACCAGAATTAAAAAGTTCATTATAATTATTACAGTCAAGACAAGCAGTTTGGGAAGCTATTCGTGGAAATAATTAATCATATCCAAATAATAGTAGGTCGAACATATTATTCATACCTAATGATTTTGAAATATTCACGTTTTAGAATCAAATCTGGATGCCATTTTCTTTAACCATCTAGATTGTGAATAAAGATGGGTATCAACTTTTATTAATATACCAGTCGTATGGAAGCAAGTGTTACATGTGCTGTGTCAAAAAATTAATTATTTAATATTGTAAAATCGACTTAAACCAACTTTTTTATTTATTTTATCATATTTGTAGTAGTTATCCTCTTAGGCATCTTCAACTTCAAATTCATTTAATATTACTAGCATTTTATACTCTATTCCACTTAACGCTGGCGTTGAACCAAACCTAAGAGCATCCACTACGCGTCCCGCGCGCGGCTCTCGTTCCGTCCCGAAGGGACGGTTCCGCCGCGGGACGCGTTGCAACCCTCGTCCCGTCCCCAGCCCGTCCCGTAGCCCGCATCCGCGAGACAAGGGACGCGCCGGCCCGTCACTCGCCCGGGCGACGTGGCGCGCCCCCGATGCATGCGTGACGCCCACTCGCTGGCCGGCGAGTGGGCGTCGTCATGGATGACGCAATAATTCATTTTTTTAAAAAAAAAATCGAATTTTTTTAAAAAAAAATTTTCAAACGGTAATGTTACCGTCAATTTTTTATTTTCTTTTTATTTTATTTATTTATTTACTCTATAAATAATCCTATTTCATACTCATTTCACACACAAACACACATCTATTCCTCTCAAATCCTCTATATCACTCCAATTTCCATCTTAAATCAACTCAAACAAATGGATCCTTTTGAGCAAATGCGTCAATTAATGGAACAATCACTTGAAGAAGATCGACGACGAGAGGCGGAGGAAGCCGCGCCACCCCCACGACGCTCCCGGAAGTACATCAATCGGAACCGGGAGGAAGCCGCCGCACGGTTAGTACGCGACTACTTCTGCGATAACCCGATTTTGGGAGATACCTACTTCCGTCGCCGTTTCCGCATGAGTAAACCGCTATTTCTCCACATAGCGAATACTTTGGCGGCCCGGGAAGAGTTCTTCCGAGAAGGGGTTCGACGCGGTCGGCCGTCCCAGCCACACGACGCTGCAGAAATGTACTGCAGTCATCCGTTAGCTTGCGACTGGACAAACGGCCGACATATTCGATGAATACCTCCACATCGGAGACACCACTGGGCGCATGTGCTTGCTCAACTTCTGCAGAGGCGTCCGAGCAGCCTTCAGTGACGAATTTCTCCGGAGGCCAAGCACGGACGATTGTCAGTTCCTCCTCAACCTGCACGAACAAGTGCACGGATTCCCCGAGATGCTTGGCAGTGTCGATTGCATGCACTGGCAATGGAAGAATTGCCCGGTGGCTTGGAGGGGGTCCTACACGAGCGGCCACAAAGGCACCCACCCAACCGTTGTACTCGAGGCCGTTGCCGACTACCGGCTTTGGATCTGGCACGCGTACTTCGGGGTCCCTGGCTTGAACAACGACGTAAACGTGCTCCACCAGTCCGATCTCTTTACCGAAGTTTTGGATGGTAAAGCGCCGGCCATCAACTTCGTCGCCAACAACCGGCTGTATAAAATGGGGTACTATCTCGCCGACGGCATCTACCCGAAGTGGCCGACCTTCGTGAAGACGTGCAGCAGGCCTGCGAACCCAAAGCAGGCTCTTTTTACGCAGAAGCAGGAGGCTGTGCGCAAGGATGTGGAGAGGGCGTTTGGGGTTCTCCAAGCGCGCTTCAACATCATCAAAGCCCCGGCTCGTTCCTGGTTCATGGAGAGCATGATCGACATCATGTATACGTGCATAATCTTGCACAACATGATTGTCCGAGACGAAGGACCCGATGCGGGAAATTGGTTCGACCCCGAATCTCCCGGAAGCTCAACCGCAAGTAGTCCGCCGCGAAGTGGAGCGCATCCGTCTATACAAGAACGGTTGGCTATTCGGGCAAGGACACGCGACTCTAGCTCCCACACCCAACTCTAAGAGGATCTAATTGAGCACATTTGGGAAAACTTTGGCGGAGAAGATTAAATTATGTCATTTTTTATTTTTTTTAGAATTTTAATTATGTCTTTTTTCTTTTCTTTTTTTAAGTTTAAGTTGTAATGTTGTTTTAATTTTAATGAATTGTGTTTGTTTAATTGGGTTGTAAAAAAAATAAAAAATGAAATTGAATGAATAGTAATTAAGGGACGGAATAAGGGACGGTTAAGGGACGGAGCGTTGCAGGTTCCGTCCCTTAGTTAAGGGATGGAGGAAAAAAGGACAGTGGGGCCCTCAAATAGTGGTCAAATAGTAGTTAAGGGACGGTATAGAGACATCGTAGTGGATGGTCTAATTATTTATGACACTAATTCGGATAGTTCCAAATAATTTACATATATTTAAAAAAACGTGGCTAATGTCGCGTTTTGTTTTATAGAGAAATATGTTTACGTGTTAGACTTATGTGTGGTCTGTATAATATGGAAATTCAACACGTTTGATGAAAATGATAGTATCATTATTATGTATGAATAATGCGATTGATGTATTACTTTATTTCACTCTTTAATTTTATTTTCTGCAGTGAGATGATTACAAATTTTTGGGCCCAAAGCATTGAAATTTCAGCTGTCATGTAATTTAATTAAGAGGCTTGAATCATGCTTTGCTGAGATATTTTATTTTTAATTGGGTTATATTTATTGTGAGACATCACGTTCAATTCTTTTAGTGTTGATGTATTAGTAATATTTTATGGGCAAAGACATCACGCTTCAACTTTTTTAGTGCTGGTATAATATTTTACAGGCTAAGTTTATTGCGAAAAGTAAATAAATCACTAACGTTTTGTATTCAATTTGACCACTAATATTTACAGCGAAATACAAATACATCCTTAACATGAATTGGCAAACTGAGTCACATATATCTAAATTAAGCTGTCCAAAATATTGAGATCTAAACATTGAGTATATAATTATAAATGGGGCAGATATTCAAGAAATTTCAACACTTATATTCATCTTAAATCTTCTGGAAGACGCGATCGAAATAAAAAAAAAAACACTTGTAGTACAATTTTTTCTTTCGATTTTGAATTTTGTTCATGTACTTCACACACAATTCCATCACCAACTTTATATTTATTTAATTTATATGTACTCCCTCCGTCCGCGAATAGGAGTCCCGGTTCACTTTTACCATAAATGGTAATAAGGTCTCACTTTCCACTAACTCATTTCACTCACATTTCATTTAAAAATAATATATATACAAGTGAGACCTTTATTCCACAACTTTTCTCTACCCACTTTTCTTAACATTTCTTAAAACTCGTGGCGCCAAGAAATGAGACTCCTAATGGCGGAAGGAGGGAGTATATTTTAAGTATGAGAACCAAACTAATGTATAAAACCAAAAGAAATGCTAATATAGAGTACAATAATAGTTTTTTCTGTGTCTATAGTAATGGATCTAATGAGAGTTTTGAGTTAGATGTTTAGTGAGAAATGGAATATGTAAGCATACAAATCAATGAACAGTAATAATTATAACTGAATAACTACTTATCAGAAATTCAAAACTTCCTTCAACACAAAAAAGGTTTCTTGATAATGAACTACTCATAACTGCCATTTTGTCCCTCTTTCTTCCCAATCATGGTAGCAAAATTAGAAAGAGAAAAGCAGCCAATCAAGAATTATTATGATCAACCTAATCAACACAGAAAAAAGCATATGGACATACTTATTTGGACTCTATCTCTGATTTTCATCACTCACTACTGTGCACTTGCATGAAGAGCAACCAATGATGCATACACTCCATCTTTGATCTTCATCAGCACATCATGCTTCCCCTTCTCACAAAGCACTCCGTTCTTCACCACCGCAATGACATCCGCCCCCATTATCGTCGTCAGCCGATGCGCCACCACAACCGTGGTTCTGTTCACCATCACCCGATCCAACGCGTCCTGCACTATCCTCTCCGACTCAGCATCCAGCGCACTTGTCGCCTCGTCAAGGAGAAGGATCTTGGGGTCCTTCAGTATTGCCCGAGAAATGGCTATCCGTTGCTTCTGACCACCTGATAACTGCACGCCTCTCTCCCCAACGCCCGTGTTGTAGCCATTAGGCAGCCCGGAGATGAAGGTGTGAGCGTTGGCTGCTTTCGTTGCGTTGATGATCTCTTCCTCTGTCACCTCTCCCTTCTTCCCGTAGGCGATATTGGCTCGGATTGTGTCATTGAACAGCACCGGCTCCTGGCTCACCAGCCCCATCTGTTGCCTCAGCCAACTCAGCCTGAACTTCCTGAGCTCCACTCCGTCCAAGAAAATCTGGCCCGAGTTAGGATTGTAGAATCTCTCTATCAGCGCGATGACGGTTGATTTTCCACTGCCACTCTCCCCAACTAGAGCAACTGTCTGTAGAAAAATAGGAGTAGTTTTAAGCAAATGTAAGTATTGACAGAGTTGAGAGGAAAGTGAGAGATATGTATACCTTTCCAGAAGGTATGGAGAGGCATAAGTCTCTGAAGATTGGAATATCAGGCCGTGTGGGATACTTGAAACTGACATGAAGAAGCTCAATCTCACCGCGAACACTAGACAACGTCGTGCCTTCCTCTTTGCTTGAATCGATCTCAGGCTTGCTGTCGAGCAGCTCGAATATAGAGGCAGCAGAGTCTTTCACTTTGTTGACATCCGGAGCTGTGGCACTAGCTTGGGAGATCCCAGTCGCAGACATGGTTAAGGCGAAGAAAACCTTGAATACTTCACCAAATGATGCTCTACCGTTTTGAATGAGTATGGCTCCTATATAGAAACAGAAGGCCTGGGTGCAGTAGAGCGCCAACGCACCAACACCAAAACCTGCACCACTTACAATTCCGAGCCTGACTCCTTGCTTTAGAGGACCCTCGCATTTCTGCTCGTACATCTTCATCACCTTGTCCTCAGCGCTGAACGACGCCACTGTTCTGATACTGCTAACAGCGTCGTTTGCTATTTGGCTAGCCTCTTCATACATAACCTGCACAAACATTCCATTCAAAAACTTGTTTCTCATGTGTGTGTGTGTGTATTTGGTTGGTGGTGTGAAGAGACCTTGGCATCAGCAGAGAAGCCTTTGTAGAATCTCATCTGAAGGAATCCTTGTAAACCAACAAGAGGAAGGACTGCTAAGATAATGATGGCCAGCAACCAGTTAGCAGTGAAGGCAATGATGAGACCTGCTAAACAAGTGGACATATTTTGAGCTATCAGTCCCAAAGCATCCCCCACAATGCTTCTAACAGTCGCGGCATCACTTGATAATCTCGCTCCAATTGCTCCACTGCACATATCAAACACCTCCAACCATCACAAACACACAACAAAACAGATAAAAGGGTGTTTAGATATTAACTTCATTAGATAGTGACAAACCTTGAGTTTGTAGGATCATCAAACCAACTGATCTCTTGGTGAACGACCTTCTTAAACGACAAAGAGCGAATTCTCTGGATCAATTTTCCACCTGCAACTCCGAAGAAGTAGTTCTGTACAGGAAGGGCCAGCAGAGTACTGAGGCCTAGCACAACCATCATAAGCCCCCAAAAACTGGAATCCTTCTTGAGCTGACTCGGAGGTTCGAAGAAGATTCTGATAGCTGTTGACAGCAAAAGCCCGAACATAGGGAAGACCAAACCCTGCACTCCTGCACCTACACACCCAAGTAGCAAATATGGCACTTCGGGTTTGTTCATGGCTGCTAACCGTCTGATAGAAACTTTGCTGCGTCTGCTCGTTGTGTCTTCGTCAGGTTCTTCTACATCGTCTTCGATAGGTTGGATTCCGCGCAGGTCAAAGGTAGGAACACCGTAAAGTGTGAAAGAATGCCTTGATGAGTCATTGCTTGAGGATTTGCGCATGGAAAGTCTCTGGCTGTCGGATCTGCTCAAGCTTCTATCTAAGGCGTGAGGGGTCTCTTCTTGACTGCTAGGACTAGTTTCAGCCTCTTTGCTCCTTTCTTGCATGCGAACAAGTTGCGTATAAGCTCCTTCAGGATCATTCATCAGTTCATCATGTGTGCCTATGATTCAAATGTTAGTATGTGGATTGCAATTAAGGATGAAATGATGAAAAAAACATATGCATAGCATGCACCTTGCTCTACCAGTTTCCCTTGATGCACAACGGCTATGATATCAGCATTCCTAATAGTTGTCAAACGATGTGCAACCACCACTGTTGTACGGTTTGTCATGACATTGTCGAGTGCTTCCTGAACCGTTCGTTCTGACTCGGCATCAAGAGCGCTCGTTGCTTCATCAAGAAGCAGAATTCTGGGATCTTTCAGAATGGCACGAGCAATCGCAATCCTCTGCTTCTGACCCCCAGAGAGCTGGGTACCATGTTCTCCCACCATTGTATCAAGACCCTGCATTATTGAAGCTTGTCATTTCCAAAATCCTTTAGGAAAAAGAATGCTAAAGAATGCCAGACAAAAGAGGAATATGTCTTTCCTTTGGTAACTTGTCAATGAACTTAGCAGCATTAGCAAGCTGAATAGCCCTTCGTATCTCTTCATCCGTGGCATCTTCCTTCCCGTATAGTATGTTCTCTTTAATGGAAGTGGCAAACAAGATAGGTTCCTGGCTGACAAGTCCAATCTTTCCTCTGATCCATTTCAGCTTTAACTTCTTCAAGTCAACTCCATCAATCAGTACTTGTCCAGCTTCAGGATCATAAAACCTCTCCACGAAGCTAATCACGGTTGATTTGCCACTCCCACTCTGCCCAACCAAAGCAGCAGTCTTCCCACTCGGTATGAAAATCGAGAAGCCTTGAAATATCTGGATTTCTGGTCTTGCTGGATATCTGAAATACACATCTTTGAGCTCGATCTCCCCTTTTATATCCTCCAAAATAATTCCACCACAATCAGCATCAATTTTTGGTTTCCGATGGATGGTCTCAAACATCTTGTAGGCAGCAGCTTGCCCTGCTGCAAAGGCATTCACACATGGAAAAGCCTGGCCAATTGCTCTGGTGAAGAAGCATAAATCATACTTAGCGAAATAAGTTAATCTGGAAAACAAGAAACTAAGTTAATGCAACTTACATCCCCCCTGTCATGATGGACATGATAACATTCACAACTTTCCCTCCACTGTATCCTTTGGTGATTATCAGTTTGCCTCCATACCAAATTGCAAGTCCATAAGTAGAAAAGACCATGAACAACATGCAACCAAATCCAGTGCCTGAAGCTAGCCCTTGTTTCACAGAAGCCTTATAAGCAATAACCAATTTGGCGTCGTACTTATCCACAGCTTGTTTCTCACCAGTGTAGGATTGAACCTACACAAGTTAATAGAAAGTTTTAACTTGACAAGGAAGAATCAATTGGATCGAAATTCTGAAAACATACCGTCCTAATTGCTCCAACTGTTTGCTCAACTACATTTCCGGCATCAGCATAAGCAGTTTGTCCACGTGTCGCCATCTTCCCCATGAGTACAGCCGAAACTGCTCCTGCTGCAACAAGAGCAGGAATGCACGTACACAAGACGATCGACAGGAGCCATCCTCTACAGAAAGCAATAATAAAGCCTCCAAAGAATGTTGAAAAAAATTGAATAAATTTTCCCACCTGTTCATGATCAAACTCATATTTAAGAATCCTTGCCTCTTTTATACCTTTTACAATGACTATTATCCTAACTTAAGAGCTTACTTTTTCACCCATGGCTTCTTGAATGAGAATCGTATCGCCAGACATCCTCCCAATGATCTCTCCTGTTGAGGTTTGAGTATCGAAGAACTCGACATCCTGCCTTAATATAGTTTTCAAGTATAGTCCTCTTATTCGAGTAGCCTGTCTTTCACCAGTTACCATCCAACACACCATCTCTGTTCATGATTTCACACACAGTTTATGGCAATAAATGTAAACCGCAAATTGCATTCAAATGCAGTAAATAAAGGAATTAATACTCACGCAGAAGTGAAGCAATACCAGCACCAATGCCCAAGTATACCAATTTCAACGAAACCTGCAAAATTAAAAGCATCGCTTCATACAAGTTCAAATTCAAATCAATTGAGGAGCAGTCCCACGTCCGCAGATACAGGCACGAAATTCGGATCCAATCGAGCATTTAATTAAACGAAACAACTCGATTAAGCATTATCGCGTTAAATTGGACGACAATCGGCTGCATGGAATCCCCAAAACAGAACATTCAACAAAAAAACAAAAACCTAAATTGATCACCTTGGAAACTGCATGCACAACAGTCGATCGATCACCACCGCCGAAGGAATCGATCAACTCGCCGAAAATAAGCGTCATGAGCGGCTGCGACACGCCATTCCCGATGGCTGAGATTGTGCCAACCACCATTAGAAGTATGTCGAGCTTGTCTGCAAAGGAAAATAGTTTATAAAACGGCACTTTCTCATCCTCTTTCTTCTCCGGTGGCTTCACCGCCGCCGCCTGACCGTCGGCCATATATTCTGCGATTTAGAAACAAAATTTACGAAACAATCACCGAATTTTGATGTGAGACATTACAATTTATAAGTTGAGTGTGTTATATTTATAAATATATACGTATAATAGATTTGTTGGATGAATCATTTATATAGCCGTCGTTATCTCTTTTATGTTAATTTTATTTTCATGTGATATTTTTACACTTTAAATTAGGTAGTTAAATGCGACAAAATGTAGCCACTGAAATACTTCAGATACAGAGTATAAAATAAAATATATCCCATTTTTTATTGTGTGGAATATACTCAAAGCTCATTCAATTCTAGCCCTTCGCTCTTTGATTTTGGTGTTTCTAGAATGAAATATTTTTGCCCAAGTTTTAATAATAATAGATCCATTTATTTACAAAATTTTTTGATAGAATTGAAAAATAATGATGTGATAAGGTATTTAGCCGTTTTCCTTCTCCTAATATCACTAGGTAATATATATGTGGAGATAAGAATTAATCACAATTTACGTATCTATCAAAGTCAATCACACGTTCCATGCACTAGATTGCGTTGCATTATAAATGGAGTTTATCTCATATGAACAATGTTTTAAAAACTGGAACGGACCTGTTGTTATGATAGGTTTGATCGTGAACAGGCACATAATCCAGTCTGGTTCAGCCTATATAGCAGTTAGCATATCGGACCGTTGTGAACTGTCGAAACCGGCCGTTCGGGAATCAATGATTCTCTACTCTTTAAAATAATCTTAAATTTTTTGAAATTTTGTGATTGATAGAATTGAACATATGACCTCTGGTAAACATACCAACACCTCTAACACTCCACCACAAGGACTTTTTGGGAATATTGTGAACATTAAAAATTCTTATACATTAAACATAAAATTTTCCATCCACACAAACCAATAATTCATGTTTAATTTTATATTTTTCTAAGTAATTATTATTAATGCTATATAATTATCATCCACTAAATTTCAATTATATTTTACTATATACTAAATGTTATTATTATTTGTATAGTACATATAATTATACTTTAGGTTTAATATTTGTTTTTATACTACTATTATTAATTATTTTAATAATTTATAAGTGGTTTAAATTTTAAAATAGCTTCAGCAAACAGTATATTCTTTATTTAAAAATATATGTTTCGGACCCTATAAATATGAGTGAATACAAACAACCATACTATATATGAACTAATTTACCTGTCGACAAAATTGCCAGAAAAGATTGGTGGGACACTATCCCTCTTAAATCCCAGACTCATGGATAGAATTTATCACAATAAACACCCAAAAGAACGGTATAAGATATTATCAATCCCGCAAATAACATTGAATACAATATTGCAATAGAAAAGAAAACTAATAAATAAGCAGAACAAAATAGATAATAAAAAAACACACTCAAAACTTTGATAACGGAGTTCGGCCAAAATGCTTATGTCTTCGAGCACCTTCTATAGAGCCTACTTCTATTTATATGTGGAGGAAGAGAATAGAAATTTGAGGTTACTAAACTAAAGAAAAGGAGAGTTCTTTTATTGCTAAACCTCTCCCCCTAAGAGCACTTGCATCGTTGTCTCGACGCGGGCTCGGTCTCGTCCCGGCCAGACGAGACCACATTGAGACAGTGATGCAGGTGCTCCGTCGCGTCTCGTAGCCCGGGGGGAGAGGTGGTTGGCGGGCTGTCTCGCCACATGCGTCGGCCACATGGCGAGCAACGGTTGGGGCGTGACGCCCACTCGCTGGCTCTGCGAGTGGGCGTCGATTTTAGCCTATTTTATTTATTTTTTAAAACTGAAAAAAAAGTGACAGTTTTTTTCAGCCGTTTTTTTACCGGTTTTTTTTTGCAGATTTTTTTTTTCTTTTTTACCCACATTCGTCTATAAATAACTCAATTCCTCCATTTTTTCCACACACAAACACTACACTCTTACAAACACTATCATATCATATCTCTTTCCTCTTCAATTTCTGCAAAAATGTCCGGTGACGGAAACTCCGGCGGCGGCTACGACTTGATCGCGTTTGTCGACTGGGGGCATGTACAATGTTTTGGGTGCTTCCGGTTCCGGTTCGTTGCCGGGCACCCAAGGCTCGTCGACTCCGGCGTACCAAACACCATCTTTTCCAATTGATGCATACTATCATCCCTCCGGTCCGAGGAGCACGCAAACGTAGGGATTATCCGAAATTACGGAGGATCATCCGGAGGAACACACTCCGGAGGCGGTGGAGGACCGTGAGGATGGCGACTGTCATCTATACACACAAGCGGAGACGATGGCTCTGTTCGACGCTTGGATCAGAACGTTGAACGATCCCATCCTCGGGAATCAACAAACCCGCAAGTGTTTTTGGGATAAGATCACCGACGTATATAACGTAAAAAAGCCGAGGGGGCATTTAGCCGCAACCTGAAGATGCTTCGCGCTTATTTTGAGAGAGCCGATAGTGACTTGTGCTTGACAATCCAGTGACTATGTACTTGAAATTCTCAACTTGTGCTTGACAACCCAATGACTATGAGATTCACAATCAATTATTTCAATTGTATCAAATGAAATTTACTTATTTGAAGAAGAAAGAAACAAAAGATGATTCTCAATCGCATAAAATTTAGAGTGAAGAGAACAAGGTGGTTGAAATTGGTATTCCATCCATCAATAATATGTTTGGATATCAAAATTGCAACCGGTGTATCTAAAAAAACCGATTCAATTTGATCCAATCAAACACATTGAAGTGGACTCACACTAATTAATATAAGCAAAAATAGTGAAATTGTTGTTTGTTCGACGGATATACATGAGTTCATTTTATTGACCATTCATTAATATTTAATTATAAATTTTTCTTTGAAATAATTTGCTAATGCAGATTGAAAATTCTTTCTTTGATAAAAGTATAGAATTAATGATACATGATATGTTGGCAACCTAATTCCACTCTGAATCAGTGTAGTCACAGTTTATTTTGTCCAATGAAATTCGGCTATTTCATTATATTTTATTTTTTGAGGTGTACTATATAATCTTCATATTGAGATTCCAATTTAAATCCATTTCCTCTTAAAACTATAACGCGTTTTTCCCATCCCAAAATTGTGGAATGATGTAAGTGTTAGGCTAGATGTTCTCCTCTTTTAACAGATGACACTACTGATGCATGCCCATTTTTGGTAGTATTTCACATGTGGTGACTTACCTCATTATCAGCATCGGCCCTTATTAAATGCACCATTTGTCCCATAAAAGATGTAATACTGTAGAATGTGACACGGGATTTTAAAAGGTTTTGTTTTGTGTGTCGAATGGATGAGAAAATATATTTTTTTATATTAATATGATAGATTTTTTTTCTAAAAATGGAAATATGACATTTTTATAGAACAAAATCAAAAGAAAGGAGAGACATTTTTTATTGGGACGAGTTAGCAATTAATCATAAATATATGCAAACATATAATGAAATTGTTGTTTGTTCAACAAATATGTTAACCAGGGCACTTATGTCACTTAACTTGAAGGGTGTATTAAAATTAAGGAACGAAAACCAAAAGAATCAAGGCTCGAGAAAAAGTCATTCTAGAAACAAATCCAATCAAATCTGTTACTACTATTCAATAAATACAAAATTCGACGCAAACAAAATTTATACTACAAGTCCTCATTTGGACGTTTGAGTTATATTACAAACCTCTGCTTTGATGTCACACCACTGCTGCCTCTGCCATTACAACAATTCCAAGCTTTAATTTTTTGATGTGAAGAAAAGGGGGAGAGACATGGAATGAAAGAAACAAGAGAGGAGGAGACTGAAAAGGCAGCTTAAAAATAGCTTGCATATACACATGATTGAATTAATACTCCTATTTAGCATTGGTTAGTTGAAACTGTTGAGTGTGACATGATTTCCTGCTACCATTGTCACATGATTAAACGTAACAAAATTAATTAGCATGTCATTAGTGGCTTAATTGTAACCTATGTTGGCAGTTTTTACAAGATGGTCCAGTTATTTTGCCTAACGTGAGATTAAGAACAAGGTAAATGTAGACATGTTCTTCTTTTCCATTTTGTAAGTATGTCATCAGTGGCTTGATTGTCAACTAGTAAACATGTTCTTCTTTTCCATTTTGTTTAATATTTCAACAACCGCCGCTAACTTTTTCCTTTTTTTTTAATTTGAAAATCAGGCTGACCTCAGATTACCTCCAGGGGTAGCCTTCCATCGGCCGCCGACTCCACGCCGTCGGCTCTCTGCCACATCCCAACCAGCGGCGGAGTAAGTGATGTTTTTGTTATATAGTACTCTCCTCGTCCCATAAGAATATACATTTTTTTTTTCTTTTTAGTCCGTCCCACAAGAATATGCACTTTCCAATTTGAAAACTATTTTCTCTCTAATGAGGTGAGACCTATTTTCCATTAACAATACTTTAATTAATTTTTCTCTCTACCTCTCTCTTACTTTATCAATTTTGCATTAAAATCCATATCGGACCCAAGGTGTATATTCTTTGGGGATGAAATTAAGGAGTATTAAAACTTCATTTTTTTGGATCATTCAATGTTGGGCCACATTTTTTTTATTAATCATATAGCCCACTAACCCACTAAATAGCATGTGAATATACTTAATCAAGCAATTCAATACAAACCAAATTCAATCCGCACACAATTAGTGTTCGTTTGGTAGCTATGCCATGTTTCGACTAGGCATGATGCAATTCATGATACTTATAATAGTTTCAATTAGTTAAGAAATATGTATTGAGTGTTTGATAGATTAAGATAATTGTGAGTTATCTTATTTAAGTGTTTGGTTCAACAAGTCACAAATAAGGATTAAAATTGTAATTGTCAAAATTATCCTTATTAATATTATGTAATTACTTAATAATCCTTATGTTGCCCTAATTTTTAGTTTTGATTGATTCTAATATATCGTTATTAAATTAATATTTTATAGAAGATGTGAGACAGTGAGAGGATCTGTTCAATAAAGAACTTTAATTATGTGTGTTTAATTCTATAGGTAGTGTAGTGTATAAAAAAAATTCAAAATTTATGTGTGATTCCTCTCTTGTTCAATTCTTTAATATAATATGTCTTTATCTTTAATTTAACAATAAAATATTATAATATGTGATTAATTATCTCATATTTATTATTAATCTATATTTATTATATATTATTAAATTTTTGTTTACCATTTTCATATAGTGATATTATTTCTAATTTTATTTAATTAGTTTATAATCTAATCAATATTTCAAAATGTCTTAGTCTATGCATAGCACGGTGTAATACTAGTTTAAAATTTAAAATTCAAGCATAGATATTTGCATATTTCCTATCTCTAGTCTTACTCTAATATATAATTAATGATTTCTGGGCCTACAATAGTTATTTATTTTTATGTGAAATTTTGTAATTTCACATTTTACAACAATTCAAATAATTAGATCTAAGCCCACGTTAATTATGTCTCCAGCATAAAATTGATAATACAAATAACCTTTATTACGTGATTGCATACTTTACCCTGATTAGATGAGCAATAATTAATTATATTAAATTTGTCTTAGTTATTGCTCTTATTGATAATATCTTCAATTCCTAGCTAATTAGTAATTATAAATAATAATATACTAAACGTGCCTCATGTATAATATATTGATTATGACTGTTGTAATATTAAAATACAATATTATCACACTTAGGTGAGTTTAATAATATGAACTTTTTTTCCTTTTCTTTTGGAGCTTATTTTTATTACCAAAGTTATATCTAAAATTTTAAATTATGGGTAAAAATGTATTTTGCAAAATTAACTAGGTATCCTTGATATGTAACATGCCAAAATGAGTGGTTAGTTGTTACATATGTGACTGAAACATAGATTTTTTAATGGGCTTTGTGCGGGCCGGATACAGAACACGGGCTATTAAGTTTATTAACATAGCTACCAAATGCACAAATAAACCCGGATTAATCCTCTTATCTAATCGTAACATAGCTACCAAATGGGGCATTAGTATACAATAATGAACAAAGTTTAATAGAGCAATTCAATACAAACAAAATTCAACCCACACACAATTATACAACACAATTATACAATACTTAACACTTACAACATTTGAATTATTGCAAACTATCATAGTCAATTCAAACACAACATCACTTAAATATAATATCATATTCAACAACAAGATTGAAGCTCGAAGGAGGAGAAATGTAACCTGCAACACAAGAAAATTAAAATTAAAGACGATACAACATTATAATGAGTTGAGCTTTATTAACACTTTAGCAAGGAATGTACCCTTTAGACTGTTTTCATTGAGCACCAAAAGTGGTAGTGATAATCGGTTATTCTCCAAAGAATCAATGCTCAACCTGTAAAATTAGCAATAATACAAAAGAGTTATCTTGTTATAAATACAAATAAATGAAAATAAAAACATAATGACAGGATTAGACTTTATGATTTTATTTTGCCAAGTAATTTTCAAGAGCTTATAAGCCTCAAATGAACCAACACCTTGTAACTGTGGACACATAGGAAACAAAAATAGTAAAGATGTGTTTGGTTTGATGAGTAGTGCCTAATTTAAAAGGATCAAAGAATTATAAGAATTTGTAAATATTAATGATATGAAGAATGAAAATAAGAGCAAATACAACTACTACTTTGCAACTGCCGAGCGAATTTTTATTCTCGTTGCCACAAAAATTCAAATTCTACTATTTCAATGGAACATAAATAAAAATTAGCTCAGATAATAGATTTTATAATGAGTTTTGAGATATCTAAAATTTCAATCCATCTTACTAAACAATGGATTAACTTGTACTAGTAAAAGCCTTCTTAAGAGTTCTGTTAATATGGCTTTTTTGATGTGCTCATTTACTGATTCCCACTCAACAATCGATTTTTTCTCTCTCAAGACTTCCCCACCGAGTAAAGAAATTGCCAATGGCAAATACCCACATTTTTGTACCATTTCTTTCCCAATTTTTTTAAATCTTTCTTCCAATGCAAAGTCTGCATATATTGAAGTAATAATACTCCTAAATGATGATCAATTGAATAGTACAATTGACTAAGAAAATGTTACTATTATATTTTTTTTGTTTTCTAGACCTTAAAAATTCTTTCAAAGTACTTGAAAAAATAAGCTTATAATCAAACTACTACTCTATAATAAAATAAGCTTCAGTAGCTTATGAGCACTTCAAAAATAATTTTATCAACTCAATTTATTTTTTAACAATTTATAAGCAATACAAAAATAGTTCTAGTGTGTTCTGTATTCGAATATTTACTTTTGATTTCATTTCTTTATAATTTTATCTCTATTATGACTCTAATTATTTCGCTAGCTTAATTTCGAATCTATTAATAATAGAGATATTGACCCCTAATATCATGGAACTTTCAAAAATTTGGGTTTTTCCCATGAACTTTTAATTTGGTAAATAATATCACGAACTTTACCTGAATTTGTGAATTCCCACCAGTGAAAAAATTACGGGAAATAATATCATGATACATATTTTTTTTTTCGAATTGCTCAAGAAAAACTTTGAGAGCTTCAAGTTCTTCAATCTTTGAGGATAGTTTTTCTTGAAGTACTCCATCCAAAATTACTCTTCAATCCATTAATATAGCCGGAATCTTTTCGCCGGTGGGAAATAACAAACTCGGAAAAGTTTGTGATATTATTTGCCAAATTAAAATTTTGTGGGAAAAACTCAACTTTTTGAAAATTCCATGATATTAGGGCCAATATCGCTGCTGGATCAATCGGTTTGTCCAAGTATCTTTGTTTAATTCGGTCATGAATAAGTTATAAAAAATGAATTAAATATCATTTAATGTATCCATAGTTTCATTAATACTCATGTTTGGTTGATGGGAAAGTAAAGTTGGCAAGAAAAATGATTCCTGAAAAAATGAATCTCGGGAATATGATTTCTAATAACTTTACTTTTCTGTGTTAGGAAAATATCAAGATTTTAAATTTTATATTTGATTTAAACACCAAACTAAAAATATACTTATTATTTTTCTATTTACAAAAAAATAATACAAAATTTTTAATAATAATAATCATATTTTTATATTTATTATTACGATGGATAGTTTAAATATCGATTATCCATCATAATATATAATAATAAATCCGTATTTATAGTTACATGGAGTATTATAATCATAAATGATTATAATAATAAATATTACTATTATTATTATTATTATTATTACATTTACTGATATTATAATTAAATAAATTTTACAATTTAAAATTTCACTACGATTTTATTGATTAATTTTACAATTATAATTTTTAAGATTTATGATTTCTAGGAATATACTTATTGAAAATATGATTTATGGAGAATATGATTACTGTATTTGGAAATAAAATTAAGTCAAGATTTTGATACTACCATTTTCATTCACTTAAAATAATTTAATAAATTGGAAAATTAAGTAAAATAAATAAAACTCAAAAGTGAAATCTCTTTTTTTTCCGTCCTCTAAAAATAGAAACTTTCTATTTAAAAAAATTTCTTTCTCTAATGAGGTGAGATCCATTTTTCATCAACACACTTTTCTTTCTATCTCTTTTACTTTATCAATTTTGCATTAAAATTCGTATCGTTTCAAAGATTCACACTTTTTTTTTATCTCTTTTACTTTATCAATTATGCACTAAAATTCGTATTATTTCAACGATTCTACTTTTAGGAGACAGAGTGAGCTAAACATTCTTCTACTGCTATCTTTTATTTGATACTTGGTATAAGAAAAATTCAAAGCTTTTCTTCTTCTCATCTTCCATCTCAACAAAATTAAGGGTTTGTTCGATTTCCTAGTTTTGTCAGTGTTAATGATATCTACATTCATAATCGAACAAAATTTTGATTTTGCCAAGATAAGTTTTGAAGGTCATCTCTAAAACCACCAATTACAAATTAAGAATTTGAATTTGAGGCAACTATTATTTCCTACATGAGCGTCAGAGTTGTGACGAACACGTAATTTTTACAGCAAAAAGGAATCAACTGAGCATCCCAGATCAGATCAGATCAGATCAGATCAGATCAGGGGATATTGAACCAAATCTCAATCATGCACCCACCCAATCAATAAACTAATTTGTTTCAGCATCAAAAGCATGAATCTCCTTCAACAATCGTAACAAGCGTCAGACACTGAGGTTAGGTAAGGAGATAGAAAATCTGTGTTTGGTATAGAATGCAATTCACTAGTAAATAACAGTCTTCTCGACTCAAACTAGAAAAAAGAAAAAGAAGAATATATAAACTGCATTGACTTTGTGGAAATCCTGTCCAGATGGTGATTCTGTCATTCCCTTGGGAAATCAGCCTACCCCACGCCGTCGGCTCTCTGCCCCATCCCAACATCGCCGGCGTCTTCATCAACTTCTCTTCATATTTTTGGCTTCAATGTTTGGGCCATAACTTAAAGCCCAATAAGCCCACGAACCTACTAACGAAGCTTGATTATAACCATAATCATTCTTCAAAACACAGATCAATTAAAGCAGCGTAACTAACGACTTTTTTTAGTCTATTTAATTATTGTGATTTTCTCTTCAGATTTAGGGTTTTTATATGATTTTTTACATTTATATTTATATTTTTAGTATGAGATGACGCTTTCATTTCTCATTTTTCTCGTTGGTAACAGTTTAGTTTTATAGTATGTTGTAAAAAGTAAAATTTACCAAAATTGGATTGTTCATGACATGAATCTTGCAGAATAGACTAAATTTGTTGGAGTATTGTAGAAAATTGAACTTTTCTGAAAATTAAGTCGCTAGAGTTGAAACAACTTCAAATTATTGAAAGAAAATGAAATATTAGAACGCATCTATTGAAAATAGAATCATATTGAAAAAAATATGACTAGTAATTAACTACAGCCGACATGGCTTCATGAATTAGTCAAGCAGTTGAACCCAAATCCAAATCTCATACATAGTCTTTTATTTCATTGGGAGGTACTACCTTTGTTCAGTGAAAACGTTTCTATTCAGCACACAATTTAAGAAAAATTGTGTTACGTGAATTAAGTAAAAATATAATAAAGTAGAAAATGAAAAAGATAGAGAGATAAAGTAAGGGAAAGTAAGGTAAGTGAGAAGAAATATATTGGTTTTTACTAAAAAGAAAAATAACTCAACTCCTATGGAACATAACAAAATGGTAAAATAACTCCACTATTATTAAACTGAAGGAATATTAAAAATAACCTAATAAAACTAAACTGATGTCCTAAATTCAATGTTCCTTAACTCAGAAAAGAATTACACACATGCGAAAGGAAACACCAATAGCATGATTATCTCAACTCCATGTTCCATCTTCCAGAAAGCATGATTATCTCAACTGGAATGAAAATATCAAGAATAGTATGTATGAGAATATATAGCTTTTAACTTGATTTGCAATCCACCGTATTCTCAAAATTACCAAGATTACAAACAATTAATTACACACAAAACATAACTACGAAGGATCTCTAGGAAGAGAAAAAAGTACAAAGATGAGAAATGCAACAAGAAGACTGAAGAAGCTCCAAGGTACAGAAATTTAACCTGCAACAAAAGAAAAATAAAATAAAAAGCGATAGAACAAGGAATGTACCCTGTAGAGAAAGACAAAATGTTTTTTTATTCACCAAAAGAGGCAGTAATGATCAGTTATTCAACCAGTAAAACCGGCAATGAGTTCTCTTGTTATGAATTCTAATGAATGAAAATAAAAACATAATGACAATATTAATTAGGGCTTATGGTTTTATTTTGCCAAACAGTTTCATGGCTTATAAACCAACCACTGAGAACACATTAAAACTGAAAAAAAGAAAAATGTGAGAAATGAGATACCTAGGTGAAGACTAGTCCTTGATGATAATTGAAGTGACATGGCGGACGTTGTGGAAATCCTGTCCTGATGGTGATACCCGTTCTCTCAATTTCGGCATTTGTTTAATTACGAGAGTCTGAAGGGTAGAAATGCGACTCAATCCCTGTGGAACCATCTCTAGACAAGAACACTCTCCGATTGTTAATTGAGAGAGAAGGGGCATGGCTCCTGACTCCACTCTCCACTCCCTCAACTTTGGTAAACCTCTTAATGCTAGCCTCTTGAGCCGAAGAAAACTGTTTGCTGGACACCTCATCTCCTCCCCAACAAATGATTCTCGATATAATCGCAATCTTATCAAGCAAGGAAGCTTTCCCAGTATCCCCATTGGATCATCCTCAATCTCACATCCAAACAGATCCAAAAACCTGAGCTTCGAGCTCATCAAGTTGCTCCCGCACTTTGCTAGCTCCTTCCCTAACTTAGAACTAATACACAAATTATGAAGATTGGGACATGTCAAAACCTTCTCCAGCATTTGCTCATCTGTTAAGTCACAACTGTCTCCAATATTAACATCACAAACGACTATCTTGTTCCAGTTGGTAATGGCATTCAAGATAGTTGACAAGCTTTTTTTATCATGTACTCTTGATGCAAATCGTCGTAGATTCTTCATTCTGTCTATACATTTTAGTTCATGACATCTACTATCAACGAATTGTAGTGTCTCCAACCCATCTAACCCTTCATCGAATCTTACATGATAATTTCCAACTTTTTTATTTCCATAAACAGGAAAAACCATGTGTTTTAATCGCAACATCTCCTTAAAAACATTTGGAACTTCAACATTAATTGAATTTCTTAGATCAAGGGTATCCATGTATACCAAATTCCTCATGGATGACGGTAGCTTATCAAGTTCACATGCGTCTAAACGCAAACATCTAAGGTGGACAAGATTAGTGATCCCTTTTGGTAACTTTCCTCCTGCAAATTTGAATCTCACGATGACTAGATCCCTCAGCAATTTAAATTTCTGAAAATCAACTATACTTTTCGGGGGAAACTCAAGAACATTTGATTTTATGAGATTGGATATTCGAAGATACCTTATATGTTTGCTAGTATCTTCTCCACAAGCAGCTTCAAGCTCGTGTTCGACTTCACTTTTGAAATTGATAGTTAAATGTTGTATTTTCACATGTGAGGAAGCTTCCCGTAAGGTACTAAGCTTTCCAGCATGATACTCCAAACTCTGCACACCAAAATCCTCCCTTTTCCCCAATTTCAAACATAATTCTCGTACTACATCATGAAGTTTGCAAGTACCGTATTTTCTAGTTCTATCCGTGACATCATAACAATACTGAATTTCAACTTGAATGATGGACCTTGAGGCCAGCTCACTTAAGTACAACTCAGCGATGTCCATTAAATTTTTATTCTTGTCTCCAGTATTCTCATATGAAATCATGCCCTGTGCTATCCACATCTTATATAGATGCCAAGCAGGTATGGTTTCGTCCTCGTTGAATATACTCATAGAAAGAAAGCAAGGCTTCAAATAATAGGGTAGACTTTCATAGCTTAAATTTAGAACTCCATCAATCTGTTTTTCATCTCTATATATGACTTCTTTGATATCCTCATTTACTAATTCCCACTCCACCATCGAGTTTTTCTTTCTCAAGACCCCGCCGAGTAAAGAAATTGCCAATGGCAAGTACCCACATTTCTGCACCATTTCTTTCCCAATTTTCTCAAATCTTTCTTCCAAAGCAAAGTCTGCATATTGAATTAGTAGTAGATGATGACCAACTGAGTAGTGAAATTAACAAAGAAGGTGTTTGCCGAGCTTATAAGTTTGGTTAAAAGTAGTTATAAGTTGTACGAGATCTTATACATTCTGCAAATTATTTGGCAAGATAAACTTATAAACAATCCACAAATTCTTGCAAAATATACACTTTTAATTTCATTTCTCTCAATACATCTTTATACTAGTACTAAATGCGATTGTCTATCTATTATGACTATGATTTTCTCTCTAATAGCAATTTTCTCGCTAGCTTATAAACTCAATTATCCGACATTTCAATAATTTTGAATCTTTGGATACATTACATTTCCATGTTAATTGAGTCCTTTTTTCTATTTTGGGGAAGTTTCAAAATAACTGAGTCATTTCTATTTTTGGCAACGAGTAACCCTCTCTCTTAATTTTTTTCTTCTTCATATCTCTTACTTTATTCACTATTCTTAATCTATGTGCTGAAAAGAAGCGTGTCTATTAACAAGGAACAATGGGAGTATAAGATATTGGAGCATATGAGCTCTGCAAACTAAGTTTAACCAAACACCATTTATATGAGCTCTACAACAAACAATTTTTCAAGATTAGAATAATAATGTATAGCTAACCTGGAATGTTGCCATGGTCAAATGCTTTGTTTTTAAGTAGTTCCAAAGCAACATCCATGTGTAAGAGCCCAAGTTTCACTGCCAATCCAATCTCTGCCACGTTTTGTTTCCGTGTTGTCACCAATATTTTGCTCTGCAAATTTTGGACAATGAATGGATGCTTCAACTCCTCCCAATGAGAAAGTTCCCAAACATCATCCAAAACTATGAGACATCGCTTCTCTCTTTGTATCTCACATAGTCTCTCTATCAACTCTGAGTTGCTCAGACTTGGAACCTCCTTCCTTATTCTTGGGTCATTGTTCAGATTTGAAGTTGACACACATATCTTCTTGTTGTTCTGATTCTCTAGTTGCCTCAGAACATCCTCCCAAACTGATCGACTCTCACATTGCTGAGTAATGCAAACCCACGCCGAGAGGTCAAAGTCGGTCGTCTCGTTGTAGAGCTTCTTTGCAATTGCGGTCTTGCCTGAGCCTCCCATTCCCCACACTGAAATAATTCGATCCTCTGTTTCTTGCCTTAGGAGTTGAACAAGCTGCTCCACCTCATCCTCCATGCCTACAAAGCAATCTCCCATCTCCAAATAGGGGAAAGTCTTCCTTGACATGTTGTTTCCACCCGAGCTTTCCCCCTCTCCATTTGGATTCATGATTATGCTTCTTTTTATGCCGTTTTCTTGCATACCCTTGCTTATCCTCTCCAGACTTGATGTAATTTCTGAAATCTCGGACCCTAATTGGTGGAGTGAGTTGCAATCTTCCAAAATGCAGGAATATTTGCGGACGAACTGCCGGAGGCCTCTTCTCCTTGAAGAAACTTGATAAGCTGCGTGCCTTTCAATGGCAGATTCGGATCTGTAGACGAGATCTCTGATCTGTGAGATCCAATTGGTGATGGTTCTGCTTTCATGTCGTCTTTTATCAGCGTCTTCTAGAAAACACTTCATCTCTTTGAGCTGCCTCTCGAGCTCCTTGACTTGATTGCCTACACCAGATAAGAACCTTCCCTCTTCCGATAGCAAATCACGGATGGTTTGTAGAGCAATCGACACCACTGCCTCTGCCATTACAACAATTCCAAGCTTTAATTTTTTGGCCAACACTCAGATGTTAAGAAAAGGGGGAGAAACAATGAAAGAAACAAGAGAGGAGACTGAAAAGGCAGCTTAAAAATAGCTTGCATACACACATGATTGAATTAATACTCCTATTTAGCATTGGTTAGTTGAAACTGTTAAGAGTGTGACATGATTTCCAGCTACCATTGTCACATGATTAAACGTAATAAAATTAATTAGCATGTCATTAGTGGCTTAAGTGTCACCTATGTTGGCAGTTTTTAATAACAAGATGGTCCAATTATTTTGCCTAACGTGAGATTAAGAACAAAGTACATGTAGACATGTTCTTCTTTTTCCATTTTGTTAGTATGTCATCAGTGGCTACATTGTCAACTAGTAGACATGTTCTTCTTTCCATTTTGTTAAATATTTCAACACCCGCCGAATACTTTTCCTTCTTTATATTTGAAAATTATGTCCGTTTTCACAACGGCTTAATGTTTCTTCTCAAAATTCTTCAAACAAAATGTATGAAATTTTCCAATTGTAAATGAAAGTTAAACATCAAAATCTTCCCCAATAAAGTCTTTAAATTTGATTTTCTTAATCAGTGAACAATAGAACACAGAATGATAACAGGTAGTACATGAAATTATGGAAAATGCACGTTATTCAAGTAGCAGCATTACAGTTACTAAAATGATAAATTACAAGTTGTTTTAATTAAAACAACCCCTCAACATAAAATGGAAAAAAAAAAATGAAAAAGTACTTACTGGTTGCAAGATTGAATCGTAGATGGTGAGAAGGGGATAGTTTCGCTACTCAGAAACAAGCTAAGTCAGAAAATAGCTCTCTCTCTCTCTCTCTCTCTCTCTCTCTCTCACTCACTCTCAAGGAAGGGTGAATTACAAATAATCAGAATTTGAATTTGAGGCAGCAATTTCCTTCTACTCGACCATCATCATTTTATAGAAATCGTGAGCACTAGAACACACACAAGCAGAATTGTATCTAGTCAGCATCCCAGATCAAATCAGATTACCTCCGGGAGTAGCCTTCCATCCCGCCGACCCCACGTCGTAGCCACACCCAACCAGCGGCGGCGTAAATGATGTCTCTCTTCTTTTACTAAGACTCGTTTTTTGTGAAGAGCACTTATTATAAAATTTTGTTCATATTTTCAGTATTGTTATATTGAGATGACATTTTTATCTAACAAATTTCCTGTTGGTAATAATTTTATATGTTGTAAAAATAGAAATTAATAAAATTGCATTGTTCATGATAGATTAAATTTGATTGCGGAAAATTAGTTCATATTAAAAATCTCTGAAAATTAAGTTGCTGTATTAAATAACAGCTAGTATAAGTTGTTACGAGCTAATACTTGAGTAATACTAGGATGGTAGAAGAATGTGAAAACCGAACGCAGCTATTAAAAATAGAATAATATTGAAAAATTAAATATAGTTAAAATTATCCTTGTATAAGTGTGCATTAAACGAAGTTTAAATAAGCAATTCAATACAAACCAAATTCAACGCAAACACAAATACACAATCTTCTCTTTCAACATTTGAGTTGTTAGTTGTTACAAACCATCAATTTCAATTCAAACATAATATCATTTCAAATGTAATGCCCACACTACATAACTTTAAATTACCAATATTCCACACAATTACTGATACACAAACACTCTAGAAATGCAACGACGAAACTGAAGCAAGAAGGCAAAGAAATTTAATCAGCAACAAAAGAAAAATGAAATAAAAGGCGATACAATCGTACAAAGAGTTGAGATTCATTAAAATCTTACCAAGGAATGCCCCTTTTAGAGAAAGGTAAAAATGTTTTCTTTGAGTACCAAAAGTGGCGGTGATGATCAGTTATTCAACCTGTAAATCAGCAATGAGTTCTTTAGTTATGAATACTAATGAATGAAATTAAATACATAACGACACGATTAGAGCTTATGATTTAATTTTGCCAAAATTGAATATAGAAAAATGTGAGAAATGAGATACCTGGGTGAAGACTAGTCCTTGATGATAATTCTGTATCTTGTTCCAGTTCATAATTCCATTCATGATAGCTGACAAGCTTTCATTATCGTGTATTCTTGCTATGAAATGTCGGAGATTCTTCATTCTGTCCATACAATTAAGTTCATGGCATCTACTATCAAAGAATGCTAGTCTCTCCAACTCATATACTCCCTCATCCAATTAGTCGATAATTTCTAATGTTTTCATTTCTGTAGAAGGGAAGAATCAAATGTTTTAATCGCAACATCTCCTTAAAAACATTTGGAACTTCAACATTCTTTGAAAACCTCAAATCAAGGGTATCCATATATACCAAATTCCTCATGGATGAGGGTAGCTTATCAAGTTCACAATCTTCTAAACGCAAACTTCTAAGGTGAACAAGTTTAGTGATTCCTCTCGGTAACTTCCCTCCTGCAAATTTGAATTGAATTTCTGAAAATCAACTATACTTTGTGGGGGGAACTCAACAACATTCGATCCTATGAGATTGAATAATCGTACAGACCTTATATGCTCCCAAGTATCTTCTCCACAAGCAACTATATGCTCATACTCGACTTCATTCTTGAAATATATTGCCAGATGTTGTATCTTCATATGCGGCGAAGCTTCCTGTTGTAAGGTACTACGTTTCCCACCTTTATACTCCAAACTCTGCACACCAAAATGCTCCTTTTTTCCCAATTTCAAACATAGTTCTCTTACTACATCATGAAGTTTGCATGTACCATATTTTGTAATTCCGACATCATAACCAAGATTAATTTCAGCTTGAACAATGGATCTGGAGGCTAACTCACTTAAGTACAGCTCAGCGATGTCCATTAAAGTGTCCTCCTTGTCTCCAATATTCTCATATGAAATCATGCCTTGTGCTATCCACATCCTATATAGATATAAAACACCTATGGTTTTTTTTGAAGGTGTTATTAAGTTTTTAAAGCAAGTTACAAATTGTGTAAGACCTTAAAAATTCTTTCAAAGTATTTGGCAAGATATATATACACCTAAAGCCATTAATGAATTGTGCTTTCTTTAGAATTTAAAATTTTGAGATATTTTATACTAGAAAATAGAAAATAATTAACTGTACATAATAAATGTGCAAACAATTTTTTTTTATTATACCTATGTTGACATTGATATTAAAGAATCTTGACATAGGGGTAGTAGACAATCCATCCCATGTTAATTAGCATGACTGGAATAATTAGCATGCTGATATTTTTTTTCATGACACGTTACTATTTTTAGAAACTCTCGCTCCAATTAATACACTTAACCACTTTTTTCTCTTCCCAATAATATTCAACTCTCTTTCTCTCACCATTTAATACTTACAATCACATTTTTTTCTCCAATTAAACACATTAACCAACAACTCCTAAAATCTCGTGTCAATTAAGAAATGTGTCATCTTAGGCGACGGAGAGAGTAGTATATGATGAGAATATTTAGTAATTTACAACCGTATTCTCAACTTGTGAATTTAGTTGACAGTTCAATGAACACAACCAATTATTTCAGCATTATCGGAGGAATATAGTCACTTGATAGAGCAAAGAAATAGCAAGCGATTCCTTACTCAAGTGCAAACGCAAAATCCAATTTAGATGTGTGGAGATTGGCTTAAACTGAAGTGTTGTGGCGATAGAAATTGTCACATAAGATTTATTTTTCTCCAAATGTCAGATGTATTTTTCAGAAGGTCGCAATTAGTATGTAACTGAAAACTAGATTCAATATGATCAAACTAATCAAGTTGAAGAAACTTTATAGAAGACAAGGCGGAATTGACGCTTGCTCGAAAAAATGGCCGATTGACGAATATTTTGACCAAGAGGTGTTGAAACAATGAAAAGAAAATCCAAAAAATAATATCCTTATGGATATAGATTCAATCAAATCTCTTATAAAAGTATAAAATAATATTTCCTTGTATAAGTGTTCAATGATCCTAATGGATCGACTTTAAACAATGATTAATCGAGCAATTCAATACAAGCCAAATTCAATGCAAACACATACTGAATTCTTCAATTTCAACATTTGAGTTATTACAAACCATCAATTTCAATTCAAACACAACATCATTTCAAATAAAATATCTTATTAACCAACACTACACAACTTCAAATTACCACGATTCCAAACAATTACTTATGCACAAACACATCGTAACTAGGAAGGATTTCCCTGCCAGAGAGAGGAGTACAAAGAGGAACACTCGAGAAATGCAACGACGAGACAGAAGCAAGAAGGGGAAGAAATTAAACCTGCAACAAAAGAAAAATAAAATAAAAGGCGATACAATCTTACCAAAGAGTTGAAAGTGATTAAAACCTTACCAAGGAATATACCGTTAGAGAAAGGTACAATGTTTATGAATTCTAATGAATGAAATAAAAATATAATGACAGGATTAGAGTTTATGACTTAATTTTGGCAAAGAGTTTCATGGCATATAAACCAACCATCAAAACTAAAGAAATGAGAGATACCTGGGTGAAGACTAGTCCTTGATGATAATTGAAGAGACATGGCGGACTTTGTGGAAATCCTGTCCTGATGGTGATACCCTTAATCCCAATTCTGGCATTTGTTTAATTACGAGAGTCCGAAGGGTAGAAATGCCACTCAATCCCTCTGGAATCATCTCCAAACAAGAACACTCTTTGATCTTTAATTGGGAGAGAAGGGGCATGGCTCCTGTCTCCACTCTCCACTCCCTCAACTCTGGCAAACCTTTTAATGTTAGCTTCTTCAGGCGAAGAAAACTGTTTGCTGGACACCTCATCTCCTTCCCAACAAATGATTTCCGATGTAATCCCAATTGTACCAAGCAAGGAAGCTTTCCCAGTATCCACATTGGATCATCCTCAATCTCGCATCCATACAGATCCAAACACCTAATTTTCGAGCTCAGCAAATCATTTCCGCACTTTGTTAGCGCCTTCCCTAACTTAGTCCTAATCCCCAACTCATAAAGATTGGGACATGTCAAAGCCTTCTCCAGCATTCGCTCACTTGTTAAGTCGCAACTTCCTTCAATCCAAACACTAGAATCGCTTATCGTTTTCCAGTTCTTAATGCCATTCATGATAGCTGACAAGCTTTCATTATCGTGTATTCTTGCCATAAAACTTCGGAGATTATTCATTCTGTCCATACGTATGAATTCATGATATCTACTATCAAAGCATACTAGAGTCTCCAACTCATATACTCCCTCATCCAATCTTAGTCGATAATTTCTAATGTTTTCATCTCCACAGATAGGAAGAATCAAGTGTTTTAATCTCAACATCTCCTTAAAAACATTTGGAACTTCAACATTCTTTGAAAACCTCAAATCAAGGGTATCCATATATACCAAATTCCTCATGGATGAGGGTAGCTTATCAAGTTCACATTGTAGTAAACGCAAACGTCTAAGGTGAACTAGTTTAGTGATTCCTTTCGGTAACTTCCCTCCTGCAAATTTGAATCTCACGATAACTAGTTCTCTAAGCAATTTGAATTTCTGAAAATCAGGTATACTTTGTGAGGGGAACTCAACAACGTTCGACTCTATGCAATTGGATAACCGAACAGACCTGATATGCTCGCTGGTATCTTCTCCACAAGCGACTGTAGGCTCGTGCTCGACTTCACTTCTGAAATCGATTGCCAAATGGTGTATCTTAATATGTGAGGAAGCTTCCCGTAGTAAGGTACTAAGTTTCCCACCTTTATACTCCAAACTCAGCACACCAAAATCCTCTCTTTTTCCCAATTTCAAACATAGTTCTCTTACTACATCATGAAGTTTGCATGTACCATGTTTTTTATTTCCGACACCATAATCAAGATTAATTTCAACTTGAACAATGGACCTGGAGGCTAACTCACTTAAGTACAGATCAGCGATGTCCATTAAAGTGTCCTCCTTGTCTCCAATATTCTCATATGAAATCATGCCTTGTGCTATCCACATCTTACATAGATTCAGAGCAACTATGTTTTCATCCTCGTTAAAAACACCCATAAAGAGAAAGCAAGGCTTCAAATAATAGGGTAGACTTTCATAGCTTAAATTAAGCACTCCATCGATCTGCTTTTCATCTCCATATATGGCTGCTTTGATATGCTCATTTACTGATTCCCACTCAAAAATCGATTTTTTCTCTCTCAAAACCCCACCGAGTAAACAAATTGCCAATGGCAAATACCCACATTTCTGCACCATTTCTTTCCCAATTTTTTCAAATTCTTCTTCCAATGCAAAGTCTGCATATTGAAGTAATAATAAGGGTAAACTGCTTGCCTTAAAAGTAATGAACTTTTGCCAAATTTCGGTTTTTCCCACGAACTAAAAAATTGGCGTGTAATATCACGAACTTTACCGGGTTGCTGGTATTTCCCATTTGAGTTTATGTAATGATGTTATTTTTTATTTTATTTAATTTATTCACAATGTCTAATTAATAGTAGAATAAAAATATCATGTGTCGCGCATAGCGCGTGGGCTAACTCATTTCAATCACATTTTATTATAAAACTAATATATAAAAATGGATCTTACATTCTTCTACCTTTTTTCACTCACTTTATTTTATATTTCTTAAAACTCGTGTTGAACTTAAATGAGACTCATAATGGCAGATTGAGGAGGTAACATTTTCTTCTGTGGAACCATATCCCAAAACTCACAAAATAAATACGCAAAAATGCGACTATTAAATATACTACTAGCTAATTTATTATTGAAACCATATTCCAAAACTCACTCTGTAAAACCAGGACTTGTAAATATACTATTTCGTCCATTCACGATTTAAAGTTTCATTTTAACATGGTACGGGGTTTTCAAAAATATGAAGAAAAGTGAGTGGAAAAAATTAATAGGATACGAATCCGACTTTTATACACTGGTTTTATAATAGAATGTGATGATAATGAGTTAGTGGAAAGTAGGATCTACTTACTATAAAAGACAAAAAGCAAATATAGACATTATTTCGTACGGATCAAAATGGCAAATATGAACATTATTTCGTGGACGAAAGGATCTTAATAGAAACATGGTTTTTTTAGTAAAGTTGTACTCGTGCGACTTATATTATTGAAACATAAGATTGGGCTTATACAAAGGCATCATGTGGCTATTTAATTAGGTTAATTCTTAATATATCTAATGAACTCATAATAATCATAATCCTCTTTGTAGTATTTTTTTTAATGCTAATTAACTAATACAATTACATTTCTTGCGAAAAAAGAGTTAACACAATTATTTAGATTAAAATAGCAAAGAGAGGAAATACAAGAGAGAATACAGAGAAGAGAGGTTGTATTGAAAATTGATTCTCTTATAAATATAAGATCTATTTGTCCGCTTTACCTTTAAATTTAAAGTTATTTATCCATTTAAAAAAAAGGGAAATGTAGTATGTGGTTCCTTCTACTGCAAAATACTCCTGCCATCCTAAATGATTTGAGTTATGTTCTATTTTGAATTATTTCAAGTTACCTGATTTATTTTTCTTTTTGGTAAAAAAATATAATGTCAATTATTATATTCTCTCTCCTACTTTTCTCTTTTCTCATTCGTACTTAACTTTTTTCTACTTTATTTTATCTCATTTTAACTCACAAAATGCAACTTTCTTAAATCTCGTAATGAAAAAAAATTGCCACAGTAACATGGGATGAGGGAGTAGTTCATTTTTGGCATTTTAGTTCATCCACCAAAATTAGTCCACTTTAATTTTCGATGTTTTTTTGCCTTACATTACACTACACTACTAATGATTTAAGTCTCTCTATCCATTAGCATGATGACATTAGATACTTTTTTCTTTTTCTGTTCTTTTATTTCAATTTCACATTAGAAAAGTCTGTATTTTTAGAAGATGGAGGGACATAAAGCTAACCTGGAATATTTCCACGCCGAAATGCTTTGATTTTGAGTAGTTCCAAAGCAGCATCCATATGTAAGAGGCCATGCTCCACTGCCAATCCAATCTCTGCAACTTTTTGTTTCCGTGTTGTCACCAATATTTTGCTCCGCAGATTTTGGACAATGAATGGATGCTTCAACTCCTCCCAATGAGAAAGTTCCCAAACATCATCAAAAACTATGAGACATCGCTTCTCTCTTTGTATCTCACACAGTCTCTCTATCAACTCTGAGTTGCTCAGATTCGGAACCTCCTCCCTTACTCGTGGCTCGTCGTTCAGACTTGAAACACTCCTCTTCTTCTCTAGCTGCCTCAGAACATCCTCCAAAACTGATCGACTCTCACATTGCTGAGTAATGCAAACCCACGCCGACAGATCAAAGTCGGTCGTCTCGTTGTAGAGCTTCTTTGCAATGGCGGTCTTGCCTGACCCTCCCATTCCCCACACTGATATAATCCGATCCTCTGTTTCTTGCCCTAGGAATTGAACAAGCTGCTTCAGCTCATCCTCCATGCCTACGAAGCAATCTCCCATCTCAAAATTGGGGAAAGTCTTCCTTGACATGTTGTTTCCACCCGAGGTTTCCCCCTCTCCATTTGGATTGATGATTATGCTTCTTTTTATGCCGTTTTTTTGCATATCCTTGCTTATCCTCTCCAGATTCGATGTAATTTGTGAAATCTCGGAGGCTAATTGGTGGAGTGAGAAGCAATCTGTCAAAATGCAGGAATATTTGCGGACGAACTGTTTGAGGCCTCTTCTCCTTGAATAAACTTGATAAGCTGCGTGTCTTTCAATGGCGGATTCGGATCTGTAGACCAGATCTCTGATCTCCGAGATCCAATTGGAGATTGTTCTGCTTTCATGTCGTCTTTTATCAGCGTCTTGGAGGAAACACTTCATCTCTATGAGCTGCCTCTCGAGCTCTTTCACTTGATAGCCCACACCAGATAAAAACCTTCCCTCTTCCGATAGCAAATCACGGATGGTTTCTAATGCAATCGACACCACTGCCTCTGCCATTGCAAAGATTATGAGCTTTGATTGTTTGGTCGACGATCAAATGTGAAGAAAGCAGGAATAAAAGATACTAGTACTAATATAGATAAGGAACGTGTGATTGAAGAACAAAGAAGAGAATAACCGTGTGTGGAAATAAGAATAAGTCAAGAATTTATACCATCATTTTCATTCAATTGAAATAACTTATTAAATAGGAAAATTAAGTGAAATAAATAATAAAGCATTCTTTTTATCTTTTATTTGTACTAGTGGTATAAGAAAATACCAGTCGCTTCGCTTCTAGGAAACGACTGCTAACTCTGTAATTGAGGCTTAAGCTTTTCTTCTTCCCATCTTCCATCTTCCCATCTTCCATCTTCCATCCCATCTGTATATCAAACAACTTCACCATTACGATAGTGGACAGAAGATGTACCCACCGTCGGTCACATGATGTAACGTAATGAGAAAGAGTTAAGAAAAAAACAAGACCTTCCGGAAAACACCAAAATTTCCCACTGCTAGGCTCGGTTCCTCATCTGTTTCAGCCTCAAAAGCATGAATTGCCTTCAACAATCGTAGCAAATGTCTGCCACTGAGGTTAGGTAAGGAGATAGAAGATCTCTGTTTAGTACAGAATGAAATTGACTAGTAAATAATTGTCTTCTCGACTCAAATTAGAAACAGAAAAAGAAGAATAGATAAACTGCATTGTTGTGGGGTCTTCACAACACATGCCAAATATTGCTCTGACATTATTGACCTCCTATGAAATACCATGTACTTATTTTTCCTTATAGCTGGTCTAGTAGAATAATTCTTTAATATTACGAAGTTCAGGATTTTAAATACCTCAGCCAGAAAGTACTCTGAAGTGTGAATCAGAGGAGTCACAAGTGGAGTCGCCTTCTTCCTTTGTTCCTCTGAAACCACCTTCATCAAATAACAAACACTTATACAAGCAGAACTCTACAAAATTAAACTTTGTCAAAATATTGGAGGGCAAAATACAGGCCGCAGTTTCAATATTATCCCCAACTTAACATGATAAGAAGAGTAAACACTACTTTTAATTTTCCACATTAACTTATTATGTGGTTTACTACCTATATCATTGCAATTTAGGGTGTCTTCTTATGATGGAATATGATTAAATACATATATTTTCACTCTCTTTTTCCAAGTTCTATAGGAAATTAGGAAAGATAATTATCCCCGCACATAACGGAAACTTTTCTAGAGAAGCTCATTCCCTTTCATCACATTGATACATAATGACATTATTATGTGATATTCGCATATTCAAGTTCGGGATTGGTAACGTTTTCGCTTCTTTCTATTCATTCACTGGGGTCACTTCCCCTTTAAAGCGTGGTGTGGGACTCTTTTTATTAATATTAAGGCTCAGGCTTACTAGACAAGCACGGAAAACTATATATATATATATATATATATATATATATTTCACTTCTTATTGTAGCAACAGCTCTTATCTTACTCTATTTCTTGTTCGATTGATTGCTTGCTTGAATTGGGTTCTACAGTGTATGCAGGAAGTCTTTTAATAAGCGTTTTTCTTTCTACTCAAGAGTAGGAGATCGATTCCACTACTCGATCGAGGTCGGAATGGATCGGGTGTTTTTCACGTATAAACGGAGTGTGCCCGAACCTGCTGAAGTAAATGAGGCGAGCTTAGGGTCGTGAGGCGAGCTTAGGGTCGTGAGGCGACTAACAACAACAAGGAGCGTAGACCAGAGGTCAGTTTGCCGGGGACGTCGATTCTTTCCGGAGCAGGGATTGGTGAGACTAGTGAAAGAATTGAATTGCTTTATCCAGCTTTCCAAGGGTTTAGCTAATATAATAAATAAAAAAATATGTCGAAATTTTTTTGTGAAAATTATCGAATTCAAAATAAATGTCCGATAGTATGTCGATCAGTTAATTCAATAACAAATGGGAGTTAGCACTCAATTTTGTTGGTGCCCTCCAATCGAATCCAATTCAATCGTTTACTCTTCAATGATTCAATGAGTTAATTTTCAAACTCAAGCAAGCTATTTTAAAATTTTCAAGTGGATGAATAAAGATCTTGAGAAAGTTTTTCATTTGTCTATCATTATAGACAATCCCATCTATATTATATAAAATATTCTATGGAATTCGAACCCGAACTCTACAACGACTCGAGGGCGAGTCTTCAAAAACTTGGAGGGGAAAACTACAAAGAGAGGAAGTCGTTTTGGAGCTGAATCCGGACCTGTCAAAGCAAGCTTCAAAAGTCATGAAAGAAGGCTAGATAGCGGTCTTAGGAACCTACTTTGATTGTGGTACCAATGAAGCTTTATCATAAGAAAAGAAAGTCATCGATAAGTGGAGTTATAGGACCAACGACGATTATCAATGCAACAGTATTATTTTCCCCCCAATTTTTTCAAACTTTCCATTGTAAAGAACATGAGATAAAAGCAATGGGGACCCCTAAAATATGATCATACAAAAATCAATCTTTACTTCTCACTTGTTTTTGTATGATAATTTGCAAATAAAGATAACATGCCAAAACTGAAGAATGAAAATGTGAGAAATAAGATACCTGGGGGAAGACTGGTCCTCAATAAGAATTGAAGGGACATGGCGAACTTTGTGGAAATCCTGTCCAGATGGTGATACCCTTTCACTCAATTCTGGCATTCCTTCAATTACAAGTGTCTGAAGGGTAGAAATGCTACTCAATCCCTCTGGGACCATCTCCTAAGAAGAACACTCTGCGGTCCTTAATAGAGAGAGAAGGGGCATGGCTCCTGCCTCCACTCTCCACTCCCTCAACATTGGTAAACCTCTTAAAGTTAGCCTCTTGAGGTGAAGAAAACTGTTTACTGTACACGTCACCTTCTCCCCAACAAATGATTCCCAATATAGTCGCAATCTTATCAAGCAAGGAAGCTTTCCTAGTGTACCCATTGGATCATCCTCAATCTTGGATTCAAACAGATCCAAAAACCTAAGTTTCGAACTAACCAAGTCACTCCAGCACTCTGGTAGCGCCTTCCCTAACTTGGACCTAGTCACCAATGCATGAAGATTGGGACACGTGAAAGCTTTCTCCAGAGTTTTCTCACTTGTTAAATCGCAACTGGCTTCTATAGAAACTTGGCAATCCACTATCTTGTTCCAGTTTGTAATGGCATTCATTATAACTGACAAGCTTACTTCATCGTGTATTCTTGCTACAAAATGTCAGAGATTCTTCATTTTGTCCATACATTTAATTTCATGATATCTACTATCAACAAGTAGTAGAGTCTCCAATCCATCTAATCCTTCATCCAATCTTACTCGATAATTTCCAACTTTTTCATTTCCAAAGACAGGTAAAGTCAAGTGTTTTAATCTCAACATCTCCTTAAAAACATTTGGAACTTCAACATTCATTGAATTTGTTAAATCAAGGGTATCCATGTACACCAATTTCCTCATGGATGACGGTAGCTTATCCATTTCACATGCTTCTAAACGCAAACATCGAAGGTGAACAAGATTAGTGATTCCTCTCGGTAACTTTCCTCCTGCAAATTTGAATCTCACGATAACAATATCTCTCAGCAATTTAAATTTCTGAAAATCAACTATACTTTGTTTGGGAAACTCAACAACATTCGATCCTATGAGATTAGATCATCGAAGAGACCTCGTATGTTTGCTACTATCTTCGCAGCAAGCGACTGTACGCTCGTGTTCGACTTCACTTATGAAATGGATAGCCAAATGTTGTATTTTCATATGTGAGGAAGCTTCCTTTAGTAAGGTACTAAGCTTCCCACCTTGATACTCCATACTCCGCACGCCAAAATCCTCCCTTTTCCCCATTTTCAAACATAGTTCTCGTACTACGTCATGAAGTTTGCATGCTTAATATTTTCTATTTCGATTTGCGACATCATAAGCAAACTGAATTTTCCTCCTTGTGCATTAAACTTTCCTCCTTGTCTCCAATATTCTCATATGAAATCATGCCTTGTGCTATCCACATCTTATATAGATCTAAAGCAAGTATGGTTTCGTCCTCGTTAAATATACCCATATAGAGAAAGCAAGGCTTCAAATAATAGGGTAGACTTTCATAGCTTAAATCTAGCACTCCATCAATCTGCTTTCCGTCTCTATACATAACTTCTTTGATATCCTCATTTACTAACTCCCACTCCACCATCAAGTTTTTCTTTCTCAATACCCCGCCGAGTAAAGAAATTGCCAACGGCAAATAACCACATTTTTGCACCTTTCTTTCCCAATTTTCTCAAATCTTTCTTCCAATGCAAAGTCTGCATATGGAATTAATAATAAATGATGATCAATTGAATAGTGAAATTGACTATGAAATTGACAATTTCAAAACTACTGATTCGTTATCTTATAGTACTCCATACTCTATTGGAGATTATGAGCAATCCAAAATACGCTTAGACAAACACCCCCTACCACTGTTTTTTATTATCTTGAAACAGTATACTTATTTTATAAGCTTTGTAAGCGAAGTGATAAAATGGATGGATGCCTATACACAGCTCAAGTCTACAAGTATAATTTTAGATATGGATCTGAATAGAATAAAAGTATAAAACTGACCTGGAGTATTTCCATGCTGAAATGCTTTGTTTTTAAGTAGTTCCAAAGCAGCATCCATACGTAAGAGCCCATGTTCCACTGCCAATTCAATCTCTGCGACCTTTTGTTTCTGTGTAGTCACCAAGATTTTACTCTGCAAATCTTGGACAATGAATGGATGCTTCAACTCATCCCAATGAGAAAGTTCCCAAAGATCATCCAAAACTATGAGACATCGCTTCTCTCTTTGTAACTCACATAGACTCTCAATCAACTCTGAGTTACTCAGACTTGAAACCTCCCCCTTTATTCGTGGCTCGCCGTTCACACTTGAAATATTCTTCTTCTTCTTCTGATTCTCTAATTGCCTCAGAACATCCTCCCAAACTGATCGACTCTCGCATTGTTGAGTAATGCAAACCCACGCTGAGAGATCAGAGGAGGTCGTCTCGTTGTAGAGCTTCTTGACAATGGCAGTCTTGCCTGACCCTCCCATTCCCCATACTGAAATAATCCTATCCTCTGTGTCTTTCCCTATATGATGAACAAGCTGATCCACCTCATCCTCCATGCCTAGGAAGCAATCTCCCATCTCAGAATTAGGGAAAGTCTTCCTTGACATGTTGTTTCCAGCCGAGCTTTCCCCCTCTCCATTTGGATTGATGATTATGCTTCTTTTTATGTCATTTTCTTGCATATCCTTGCTTCCTCTCCAGACTTGATGTAATTTGTGAAATCTCGGAGCCTAACTGGTGGAGTGAGTTGCAATCTGTCAGAATGCAGGAATATTTGCGGACGAACTGTGTGAGGCCTCTTCTCCTTGAAGAAACTTGATAAGCTGCGTGTCTTTCAATGGCGGATTCGGATGTATAGACGAGGTCTCTGATCTCTGAGATCCAATTGGAGATTGTTCTGCTTTCATGTCGTCTTTTATCAGCGTCTTCGAGGAAACACTTCATCTCGTTAAGTTGCCACTCGAGCTCCTTGACTTGATCAGCCACACCAGCTAAAAACTTTCCCTCTTCCAATAGCAAATCGCGGATGGTTTCCAGAGCAATCGACGCCACTGCCTCTGCCATTGCAACAATTACAAGCTTTGATTGTTTGGTCAACGCAAGATGTGAAGAAAAGGGGATAAAGAAGGAATCAAAGAAACAAGAGAGTAGCAAAAAAGCAGCTTGCAGAATAGTAGTACTATATTATATATACAAATTGGATGTTTCAGCTGCCAAATAATTAAACATAACAAAATTAACTAGGTGACAAGACAACTTTTCTTGTTTTCTATTGAACATGATTAGTTGGAGTCTTGGAGAATTATGTCCGTTTTCACAGCCGTCTTTCTCAATCTCACTTAAAGCCCCAAAAGCCAACCCAAACTCATTCTCAATATCCATGTATCATTGCGTTATAAGTTGCTGTATCGGGCTTACACCCGTTTCCCCTCATCTCCTCCAACAATCCAGAAACCTCCCCCTTTCGATTAGCCTTGAAAGACGCACTGATCAATGTAGAATAAACCGCAGGAACCAATTCCACCTTCTTTCTCAACATCTCACCCTTCAACCTAATGGCCTCATCCAATCGAAATACCCTACAAAGCCCCTTCATCAAAGCTATATAGATATGTGCATTAGGTCTGATTTTGAAATCCCTCTCCATCCTTCTCTTCAAACTGAAAGCCGCATCCAGCTCCGAATTCGCGGAAAGCCCGTTAATCAAAGTCCCAAATGTCACCACATTAGGCTCAACCCCTCTCCTCAGCATTTCATCAAACACCTTCCGCGCGCTCACCAAATCAACCATCACACAAAATGCATTTATCAGAATGTTGTACGTACAAGCATCAGGGCTCCCGTAATCCTCAATCCGGTCATAAACCTCCATCATCTTATCGAATTCGTGACATACAAGGAGCCCGTTCAGCAACGTGTTCACTGATTTCACAGTCCTTCGGCATCGATATGAGGGAATTTCGTCGAACAGGTGGAGGGCCTTACTGGGCAAGCGCGATCGGCCGTAGAACGTCATAATGTTGCAGAAAATTATTTCTTCCTGACTAATTCGGGTGTCTTTCTTCAAGTTTTCCATGACATTTTCCATTTCGGAGAACATTTTGGCTCTGCCGAGTTTGGAGATGATGAGATCGTAGGAGAGGAGAGAGTGACGAAATGGTTTGGCATTTGAGTGATGCGGGTTAGGGTTGAGGAAGAGTTGAAGAGCTAGCTTTGGGTCTTTTTCGCGACGGAGGAGTGAGGAGAGTGTGAATGGTGACAACATTAGCTTAGTCTTCATTCTCTGCATTTCTGAACTAAGCCTTCCATTTCATTCATCTTTTTTAAACAATATGTGGGCTTGGTGGAAAAGTATGTAAGAAAAAATGGAAAAGTGGTCCAAGAATTGGCCCAAATCATCTTTTTTTAATTATTTTATGCACTAAAATCTTAAATTAAGCTTCTTATGAGAATTTCTATTCAACTAACCAAAATATGATTTATTTTAGTAGTATAAAATTAATAAAAGTATTAGAGCAAATATATTAAGAGCCAAATTCGTTACTTTAAAGAAGGCCTAATATTATTAGTAGCGATGATAATTTTGTTGTCCAAACTAGATAAATTTGTTACATGTATATACGTAATACACGAATAAATTTGTCCAAACTAGATAACTTTGTTACAAGTATATACGTAATACTAATAAATTTGTCCAAACAAGATAAATTTGTTACATGTATATTATTAGGCTTCGTTTGATTGCCATGATAGAAAATAGCAAGATAGTTATCTTAAGATAGCATTTTCGGGCCGAAAATGAGATAGTGTCTGATAGTATTTTTATGATATTGTTTGATTGACAAGATTGTGTTTTATAAATAAGATGTAAAATGACAGAAATGTCCTTGTTACTAAATATATTTGTATGTAAATGTGTATCTCTATTTTATGATTAAGTTAAGTAAATTGGTGTTAATGATGATGCTATCAACAAAATTATTAACGATAATCAACAAATCATAATTAAAATGTCCCAAGAAAAGATGAACAAATTAAATTTTCCATTGAAAATTTGAAAAAAAAGATTGATTTTGAAGAAATAACATTCTAATTTTTGAATTTATCAACTCTAATAGTTACGAGTTTTTAATTATTAAAAATGATAATAAAATTCTAAAAATAATTATATGTCTCTAATTAGTTGCATAATGATTAATAGTAAATTATCAACTCTAATAGTTACGAGTTTTTAATTATTAAAAATGATAATAAAATTCTAAAAATAATTATATGCCTCTAATTAGTTGCATAATGATTAATAGTAAAAAAATCAACTCCGCCGCCGCCGTCAAGCTCTACCGCAGCAGCGGCAGCAACCAGCGCGTGTACGCCGCCTTCAACCAGGAGCTCCAAATACTGCTCCACATCCGCCACCCAAACATCGTGAAGCTCCTCGGCTACGCGGAAAATCAAGGCGCCCTGATAATGGAGTTCGTCCCCAACGGCACCTTGCACCACAAGCTCCATCACGCCTCCCACACTCCTCCACTCACGTGGAATCAACGCGCCGCCGTCGCGTTCCAGCTCGCCTCCGCCATCGCCCACCTCCACGATACCTGCGCCCCTCACATCGTCCACGCCGACGTTAAGCCTTCGAACGTACTTCTCGACGGTGATCTCAATTGCAAGCTCTGAGAAGCCCAACTCCAAAAATACAATAAAAGCATCACCAAAATCATTCAATAGAATGAGCTTTGAAGATTTGCAGAAGATATAGAAAAGTGAGTAAAATTGGGGGTGAGAGAAGAGTTGCAGGAGAGAGAGAGAGAGTAAAAGTGGGAGAGAGAGAGGGCAATATTGACTATCATAGGGGAACAGTACACTATCACTGCTTTTGTGTGGTATAGTGTATTCACACATTTGTGGATAGTCTACCGGGCTTAGGCGGGCTTTAGCAAATTTTCAGGCTTAGAGATAGTAGTATCATGGCAACCAAACACCTGATATACCTCTGATAGGCGACCCTATCAAGGCCTATTGATGTGTAATTTTCGAGCTTTTATATTAATGGATTATTAACACACAAGTTTAATAAAATAGCTCTAATATTACAATCTATCTGCAAGAGTACAGAGTCGACTGTAGTACTTCGAGTGTCGAACCACAGGGAGGCGTAGGTTATTTAACAAGAATTGACAAGACTAAAAAAAAACTAAATTTACAAACTAAGGAAGACTTTTCAAAAAGGAAAAAGATGTCACTCCAAGTTGCTCACGAGGCTTGTATTGTTCTACACCTATATTAAAAGCACATATTTGGGATTAACTAATCAACCTAATCGCGTGCACTGAACATGTCTACGACGTATAGTTCACAGTCAGCTGAACACTTGTTCCATGAACCAACTTTCAACGACATTTAATTCCTGCAGATGCGCGGGAACGAACGTCGTCTACTATAATCACTTACCTAATCCACTATCAATTTATCCCCTGAACAGTTCTAAATCGATAGCAAACCAACAAACGATCAATCCTAAGCTATGTTAAAGAGACGATAGCAAAGGAATTAACATCACTACATCATTAGCCAAAAACATAGTGAATAAAATTAAGCACATTGTAGGACACAAACATATGATATTGATGGTGTAAAAACATCCGTACAAGCCTAGATTACAACTTGGAGCAACAATGAGAGCTTAGCCTAAACACATGGTGAATTTGCAATTAAAACCGTAGGATTCAAGCTCTTGATGAGTGGAGTTGGGATTTGGAGTTGGATCGTCGGAGAGTAGACCGACCTTCCTCCTCTCTTCCTCTCCTTTCTGTCACCCGCTGTCTCTCTCCTCTGCCCAAAAAAAACGTCACCCCTCCAATACCCAATATTTGGGCATTAAAATACTCCCATTAAAATTACTTTGTCAACTGCCACGTCTTTTTAATGCCCCCAGCCCTTTTCTTTTCCTTCTACAGCCTTTTTCCCCAGCCGTCCACCACCTTTCTCAATTTCTTTTTTTGTGCCTCAATAAATGCCCCCTCACGTCACATCTATCTCTTCCCAAAACTGCAATATTGCAGTTAAAAAAAAAACTACCCGGCCGGGTTGTATTTTTGGGCTGAAAAATAACCCGGCCGGGTGACATAAAATCGACCCCCTCCTGGACTTTCCATGCCTCGCGAAAATCACCCGGCCGGGTTGTATTTTTGGGCATGAAATTAACCCGGTCGGGTGGCCACTTTTGAGAGCTTTCTGCACAGCTTTTCACCCTCCAAGCTTCCTTCTTTGTTTCACCATTTACTCCTCTTCCTACACCATAAAACACACTTTTGCAAGCATCAAACTATATAAATCATGTAAAGTTATGGGAATAACAATGTAAATTTGATTCACATCACCTATCAGTACAACCAAATGAGTCCTTAGGAGCGATGATAATGTTGCTGCCCTAACTTGATAAATTTTACTAAAATAACGTAATACACCAATGAAAATAGTAACACATCTTTGAGCTTTCACTTATTCTCCTATATGACAAAGTTGATATCATGAGGTAATAAGCATCTTCATTAATCGATATTTAATGTCTACCCACTATTTATAACTTAAGATTTGATTAGTTTATGGCTCACAAATTGGAAATATATTTTGATTTTATATTTTTATAGGACGATAATTTGAATTTTAGTTTCAGCAAAATGAACTAGTATAACATTTGATTCCGCTGCCTATCAGTGTAAACCATGAAGGCGTTTGGTTGACAGGAATGTAAAGTTAACAAGGAAAATGATTCTTGGAAAAATGAATCATAGGAATATGATTCCTAATAACTTTATTTTCTCGTATTTGGAAAATATCAAGATTTTATATTTTATATTTGATTTAAACATCAAACTAAAAATATAGTACTTATTATTTTTTTATAATAATATAAATTTTTTAATAAATTATTTATTACAAATGATAATAATTATATTATATTTATTATTACGATGGATAGTTTAAATATGGAATTATGGATCATCCATCATAATATATAATAATATAATTGGCATTATAGTTACATGGAGTATTATAATCAAAATAAATATGATTATTATTATTATTTAGAATAATAAATATGATTATTATTATAATTATAATATTTACGGATATTATAATTAAAAGAAATTTATGATTTAAATTTCACTACGATATTATTGATTAATTATTAATTTATAAAATAATAATAATTATTTATTATTATTATCTCATTTATATTATATATTTTATTTTAATTATTTAATAAATTATTAATTATTATTATAATAACAATTATATAGAAATATTAAAATAATATAGTTATAATTATGATAAATTTAATTATAGTTATTTATTGTACTGAAATTAAGTATGATTTATAATTTAAAATTATTTTTAAAACATTGTATTTATTAATAATAATAATAATAATAATATATTGTATTAAATATGTATGAATCCTAAAATTAGGAAAAAGAATACCTAAGATAAGCTAGGATTCTGATTCCTAGAAAGTTGTACTAACTTTCCTTATTCTCGGGATACTGATTACTTTCCCAGATTGATTAAAAATCGAAACAAACACAAGAATTTAGAATGTAAGGAATCAGATTACTTTCACAGACAGAATACTGGCAACCAAACATGGCCGAAGGGATTTTAGTTTCCCATGAATTTATTGAACTTATTAATGTCCCTTTGAGCACTCTATTCATAGATAGTCACGAGAAATGATATTTTTAAAATTATTTCACAAAATGTCCCTTTGAGCACTCTATTCATAGATAGTCACGAGAAATGATATTTTTAAAATTATTTCACAAATAGACATACTCATTAACATGATGTCACCGTATTTTTTTGTCAAAGTCTAGTGATAAAAAAATTAGTACTACTTTGTTAACTTTTTTTCAATAAATACAATCAAGGCATATTCGGTCGAGTATTAACGGATAGTCACCTACCGTTAAATGTGAAATCAACAGCATATTTTGATAGGATTAATCAATCACACCAAGTCTTTAATTTAGGATAGATTAAATAAATTAATTATCCATGATTATATTTCTCTTTACACCATATCTCTTAATTTGGGATTGGATATGTATATGGATAATAGATTAGATATGGTAATATATTTGAATTTAAATTTGTTGCAAGATAACTATGTCTTGAATCTTTTTTACACATATCTCATAAATTTCCAATTCTTTCTTTATTCAATCTAAACAAAAATAAAAATCCTCATTCTATGGCACAAATTATTACATTCAATCTCTCAATCCACAAAGATGGGGAAGAGAGACATAACCATGGACATATGAAAGACATGCTTCACATGAAGGTTGATTTCCTTGGCATTCATGAAAGACATGCTTCACATGAAGGTTGATTTCCTCGCCGTCGTCGGACGAGCAAAGGAGATACACGAAAACGAGGCATTGTCGGAAACTCTATTGGAATATATAAGATATAGGTTGGAGGAGTAATTTAGTTTGGAGGAAATATTTGAGAAGAGAATGGATGGAACATATGTGAAATGATTTTTGGAGTGGTTGTGATGTGGGGAAACAAAGAAACGCTCTATTTCTCAAATCCTCTCAACTTCTCAGCTTATTCAAAATGTTACAACCAACTCTATTTATAGGCATCCTAACGCATTCTAGAATTCTCTACTTAATTCTTTTTATATTCTAAATATCTAGATTTTTATTCAGAAAAATCTAGATATTTTTAGATAACATCTACTATATTCTAGAGAATTCTATCTCTAGTTAATTCTACCTAATTCTAGATCATTCTATATAATATCTAGATATTTACAAAATCAAGTTTATTAATTAATATTCCAACAAACTCAACCCCTTGTCGACCACAAGGCAAAAACCCTCAAGCGGCGTAGAGACGAATACGTCCCGAAGCCAAAGCCATAAAGGCGGAAGAGAAGGCCGCCCCTTCCCCTCTTCGCCGGAAAGCCGCCGCTGCCGGAGGAATTCCACGCCGCGATCGAGCAGATGGCCCTAGTCAAAAAAGGCGCCACGACGGAGGCGAAACTGGTGATACAGAAGAAGCTCTACCATACCGACCTGAGCAGCGGCCACAACCGCCTCTCGATCCCGTTCAACGACATCGAAAACGATTTTCTCACGGAGGAGGAAAAGCAGTATCTCCTCGGCCAAGATGAGAAAAAGAAGAAGCTGGTTAAGACCGTGCCTCCGTCGCTGGAGGTGGAGACGGTGAAGCTTTGCCGGTGGGATATGCCGAAGAAGAGTCGGAAGACGTCGACCTACGTTATTCGAGGGAGTTGGAATGCGATTGTGAAGAGCAATAAACTCCGGTTCAACAGGACGGCGCAGCTGTGGGGTTTTCGGGTTGATCGGGAGCTGTGCTTCGCGCTCATGAAGGTGACGAGGAATCATGCCGCTTGAATTTAGGAATTAGGGTTTTATGTTTTGTGGAAAGGGTTTAGGGTTTAACTAATTTGTATACTACTAGTATTGCTTGTTAGAATGAATTGTTAGTGGTTACTTGTTGTTAGTGTTCCAATTGTTTTATTGTAACCAAATACTCCATCTGTCAATTTATCGTTTTTAATTTCAGTGAGAATGAGTTTTAAGTACTCCCTCCATCACATAGTAGATGGCATAGTTAATGGCATAGTTGAAGAATGACATGAGATTTTAGGAGATGTTGTTTTGTGTATTAGATGAAGAGAGAAAATAGTGTATTTATATTAATGTGAGATAATTTTTTTCAAAAAAGTGAAATGTGACATCTTTTGTGGGACAAACTTAAAAGAAAAGTATGACATCTATTATGGACGAAAAGAGTATCTTTTAGTGAAAATCATTCTAATCTCGTCATTTTGGCTCATCATCTTGATCATGAATTTGTGGAGGTTGAATCATCCTATATATGATTAAAAACTTAGAAAATGATTGAATCCTTACTTTAGTTTTATAAGTCCACTTATTAAGTTAATGTTACAATGAGTCAATAGTATGATGCTTGTGTTGAGAAGAAGGGTAGTGAAACGTGGATTGAATGCATTAGAAGAGAAGAAAAATTACGAATTTATCGTTATTATAGTTGATGTTGTATAGAATCTCGCTCGCTATTTTTTCGCAATATAATTTGAATTGTATATTTCGTTATTAAAGTTTTTGTTTTTTTAAAAGATGAAGTAGTGGGAATCAAGTCATTATAAATTATTATCTCTTTTTTAAAAAACAGCTGGCCATCGATATCTGCACATCTACACATTCATTAACAAATTTCTCAACTATATCCAAATTAAAACCCTAACCAATTTATATTAGTATTTCATAAGAGTAACTAATTAAATACCTATGCATCGATGAACGGAGAATAAATTGAAATTGAAATAGAAATAGAAAAAGTAACCAAAAATAACCAAAATTAAAACGTACTCATTCTCATTACTTGAAGCCTAGAAGACAAAGTTAATAACCATAAATTGTTGGATAATTGATGACAAAATAATCACAAACAATACATAGAATAAAAGATAACAAACAAACAAACAATACCACTACCTAAACTAATTATTCAAACCCCACAATACCTAAAACCCTAATTCCAGAATCCGACCACCGCCGTAATTCAGTCGGCGAGATTCGTTGGCACACTCACGAGTGCGAAACACAGCTCCCAATCAACCCGAAAACACCACAGCTGCACCGTCATCCCCAGGATGAGGTCATTGTTGTTCACAATCGCATTCCATTTCCCTCTAATCGCGTAGGTGGACGACGTCTTCCCGTTCTCCTTGGGCATATCCCACCGGCAAAACCTCACCGTCTCCACCTCCAGCGACGGCTGCACGATCTCCACCTCAAGAAACAGCTTCTTCTTTTTCTCATCATGGCCGAGGAGATACTGCTTCTCCTCCTCCGTGAGAAAATCATTTTCGATGTTGTTGAACGGAATCGAGAGGCGGTTGTGGCCGCTGCTCAGGTCGGTACTGGTGAGCTGCTTCTGTATCACCAATTTCGCCTCCGTTGCAACCGCTTTTTTGGCTAGGGCCATCTCCTTGATCGCGGTGTAAAATTCCGCCGGCAGCGGCGGCTTTTCGCGGAGGGGGGGAGGGAGCGGCCTTCTCACCCGCTTCGGCTTCGGCGAGAGGGGGGGAAGGGGCGGCCTTCTTCGCTTAGGCCTCGCAGCGGCGGCGGGGACGGGGGCTGGGGAGGCTTCGTCTCTAGGCCTTTTCGGCAAAATGCAGATGATCGGCTTTTTGCCCTTGCGGTCGACAACACGTTGGCTTTCCCGGAACGCCTTCTCCTCGCTGTCGCGTATCTCCGTTGCTCGTTCGGCGACGATGCATAGTGCGTCGAAGAGATCCACAGGCCTGTGAAGGTAGTCTTTGAGATCATCCTTGGTTATATCTCTATGCACCACCATATTTCTTTACGGTTGAATTAATGTGGAAGTTTTTGGGGTTTTATAGGGGATATACTAAGCCTTTTTATACGAGGATTCGAGATTATAATTTGAGATATGCATGTCTATTGTAATCGAGATATGCACGGTAAGATCATAATATAATTAGACTGATTTTTTTTAATTAAATAGAATTAAGTAAAGTCTATTGTAATCGAATCCATTATGTTGAAGAAACTTGAGGTTTAGGTTTTAGAAAAATAAAAGAACCTTAGAAATTGTGGTAGAATTATTCGTCGCTTAAACCAAATTTTTTTACAACGAATGACGTAGACAGAGTACTACTACAAAAGGTCGCTTAAACTGAAAAGGGAAAGGATTTTACAACGTACTCCTATATTACAAAAATTTAACTATTCCTTCGTTACAACAAAGTTGAGTCATTTCCCTTTTTGACAAAAAAAATAAAATATCCAATCACTCTTATTTTATTTCATCATCTACTTTACTCTCTCTTTATCTCTCCTATTTTTCTCTATTTCCAATTTTATTATATTTTCATTTAATCCATTCAACACAATTTCTTAATCTTCTTGCCAAAAAGTTTTATATCAACTTAGTTGGGACGGATGGAGTACTACTACAACTACTTTTTAAGGATACAAAAATATTTACACAGTTAACTACGTTATAAAATTTTGAAAAATACTAACAATTTTTGTCTTTAATTTTTAGCTTATCAAGTTCACATTCTTCTAAACGCAAACATCTAAGGTGAACAAGATTAGTAATTCCTCCCGGTAACCTTCCTCCTGAAAGTCTGAATCTCTTGATAAATAGATCTCTCAACAATTTCAATTTCTGAAAATCAAGTATACTTTGTGAGGGAAACTCAATAATATTCGATTTTATGAGATTGGATATTTGAAGAGACCTTATATGTTTGCTAGTATCTTCTCCAAAAGCGACTGTAAGCTCATGCTCAACTTCACTTCTGAAACGGATAGCCAAATGTTGGATTTTCATATGTGAGGAAGCTTCCAATAGTAAGGTACTAAGTTTCCCACCTTGATACTCCAAACTCTGCACACCAAAATCCTCTATTTTCCCCAATTTCAAACATAGTTCTCGTACTACATCATGAAGTTTGCATGAATGATAGTAGTATTTTCTAGTTCTATTGGCGACATCATAAGCTAACTGGAATTCAACTTGAACGATGGGACCTGGAGGCCAACTCACTTGAGTACAGCTCAGCAATGTCAATTAAAGTTTTCTCCTTGTCTTCAATATTTTTATATGAAATCATGCCTTGTGCTATCCACATCCTACCTATATAGATGCATAGCATGTATGGTTTGGTCCTCGTTGAATATACCCATATAGAGAAAGCAGAGGTTCAAATAATAGGGTAGACTTTCACACTACTAGAAAATTGGCTTTTAATGACACTTGAAAATGTGAGCAGGAATATGTTTTTATTACACTTTATCTATAATCACACCTTGTGTGAATGTGATGACAGTAAATGTAAGAATAGGTAACTTGTAATAATACACATTCTATTACCACACTCATAAATGTCAAGAAAAACACAATCTCATGTCACTTAAAAGTGTAAGGATATTATCAATGCGAGCACACCCATTATTATATCTAAATATCTACAGAATCCCCCTCACAAATATTGATAATTACATTTTCACCTACAAATATCCATAATTTACAGTTTTAACCTACATATATGTAAAAATTATCTTTTCATCCTCCAAACATTTATAAATTGCATTATTTGATTTTTCTAAATCTAAATATATATAATTACATCCATTTTCCAACGTACTATCAATTCCCCATGACATTTAGCATGACTTCAAATACAAAACATATTTTTATATAAATAACTTATGTAATAGTTTTCATGTAATCGTATACAATATTAAATAAAAAGGTACAAAAAAGGTTCTAAATGACTATACAATTTATCTATCACTTAGGTTTTCTCTTAGAAGCTCCTTATTGCATTCTCATCCGCACTAGAATCCTTGGTTAACTTCATCTTCGCACCAACAATGTGTTCCTGTTATGATATTAGAAACACAAAATATTAACATCAATTTGTGTCAATAACATATCTTAGCAATGATAACTCAAAAATTGCTACATTCCATAACATCATAAATAAGGTCAAGAAAATTACTAAGGTGTTAACTGCTCTTCAGGACAAAGAAAATTTATCACACCGAGCTCAAATTGCTAATGAATTTACAAACACTCTTTTACTTGTCCGTTTCCTAGTGAATTTTCGATAGTCTGTAAGCTTAAGTTCCAGGTCCAATCAACAAAAATGAAACAAAAATAAAAGGTAAAGAAGTACCTCTATTTCCAGAGGCTCTTCCTCAAGCTTGACCACTCTTGCATCTATTTCCAACAGCCCTTTATCAAGCTCCAATACTCCCTCTTAGTTAAAAAAAGTTCGATTTTTCATCTAGTCAGATTTAGTTATTTAATTGACCTCAACTATTGCCTATAACATAATAAGCAAATCAATCAAGCAATGCATCATAGGTTTAATTTAGACATATATTTGATTGGATTAATTAATTTAAAACCAGAGATTATTATTATCATCACTATTTTTACAATTACATAAAAAATGATTATGTTTTTCACTTCATCAATAACTTTAAATAAACAATAGGGAAAAGGGCAGTGAGCAAGCAAGAACGGTAGAACACTTTCCTTCCTTTTAGCCCTTCACCACAACATGTAAATCATCACAACTCTCCTTATCATTCCTTTTCATCCATGTGAACACACACACAACCATTTTCTCAACACCATAACAGCAGGCAACATGATAATTTGTAGGCAACAACAGTACTATGTATCTTAAATTAGGATATAAGCCACCAAGCAAGAGCAACCCCCCAAACAGAACGAAAAATCATAGCTTGTCCTCAGGCTTTGCTTTCCATGTTTTGTGAATAGCTATCATCCCAAATACCAAGCTTCACCCGTTGTACACCTAATCAACGGGATAGATGCGGGCTAGATAATGAGAGTTCAGAGACTTAGCTTTAGGGCCGATTGGTGGACGGTGGCTACCTTGGCGGCGCATCCAGGCGACGCCGGCTGGGATTGCAGCGAGCGGAATCGCAGCTCGACGGAGGGCCAGCGGTGCGGGCGGAGCGAAGCTGTGGGTGCAGAGAGAGAGAGACGAAGCTTCATCTCCTTGCCCCACGGTGGGACACCAGCAACGAAGGGACCAGAGGCAGCGGCAGCGGGCCGCGGTGTTTCAAACGGACAGCCAGCTTGGCGGCGGCGGTGACCGACGGACGGCGAAGGGAGAGGCGCCGCCGAGTTCGCCTCGATCTAGGGTTCATTTCCAGACGCTACTTCGACTCGAGAGTTCCGATTGGAATTTGAGAGGGAGCTCGCCGGAAGGAGAATTCGCAGAGGGGAAAATGCCGGCGAAGCTCCGGCAACCCGTCGGAAGTAGAAATCGCGGGGAGAAGAAGGGAGATGGAATTTCGATTTTGGGGATTCTGATATAGGGTTTTCTTTGATTTAGAGATTTTTTGGGTTGAAAGTTGAATTTTGTGAGATGGGATTGAGAGTGAGAGAGGCGACGGGAATGAGAGTATGATTGGTTGGGCCTTTTCAATTTAATTTTAAGTTTGGGTCTCTTAATTAACTTTTGGGTTAGGAAACTAAAAAAATAAAACTTTAAATAAACAATACATGTCATCATGTCATGTAAATTAATAAAATAAATAATGGAGGAATTGTTAAAGTATTACGATCAAAATAAACAACAAAACATGAACTAGTAATTTCGACTAAATTGATTTTTATCAATTATCTTTTCAATAAGTGGTTTTTAATTACTTTCTTCTAAAACTAAATTTAATTACTTATTTGATTTTTTTATTTTAGAATCATGTTTAAGCATTCGATTATAACAACCACTCCGTGTATGACGTAGGAGCAAGTTTCCATTATTTGCACTTGATAGAAATGTGAATATAGGATTATTGAAATGACATTTTAACTCAAGTGTAACGTTAGTGCGTGACATAAATGTGATGAAAAATCAGTGTGTTGTTAGAGTTTCTATGTTGACACTTTTAATAAAGTGTGATAACCTTAATGTAATAACGGGTAATTTTTCTAGTAGTGTCATAGCTTAAGTTTAGCACTCAATTCAGTCACGCATGTAAATCCTATAATTTTTCGTATCCAAAATCGGTCTCGTACATGTTATTTATGTAGGGCTAGGTGGTCTTACTCATTTTAACTTAATATTTAATCGCAATTTTGACAATAAGGAGAAGCAAGTGAAGTGAATTTGTTTAAAATAAATTTTTCTGCTACGTAAGAATTTTGTTACGATACAAATAAAAAAAAAGGTGTGACTATCTTGGCAAGATATATATACACCTAAAGCCATTAATGAATTGTGCTTTCTTTAGAATTTAAAGTTTTGAGATATTTCATACTAGAAAACAGAAAATAATTAACTTTACATAATAAATGTGCAAACATTTTTTTTATTATACCTATGTTGACATTGATATTAAAGAATCTTGACATAGGGGTAGTAGACAATATTAGAAATGGGCCACTCACCCCTTAAAAGGCCTCATAAGGGGGAGGGTTATCCCCACTTATATAGATGAGCTAGGATCGTTACCAAGTCGATGTGGGACAAGAATTATGAATTTAACACGCCCCCTCACGTGTGGGCCGGAATGACACATCGGACTTCCATCACGTGGGTAGGCAAGAGAAGAGATAAAGAGAAATAATCCATCATCGACTTGGGCCCGCTCTGATACCATATTAGAAATGGGCCACTCACCCCTTAAAATGCCTCATAAGGGGGAGGGTTATCCACACTTATATAGATGAGCTAGGATCGTTACCAAGTCGATGTGGGACAAGAATTATGAATTTAACAGACAATCCATCCCATGTTAATTAGCATGACAGGAATCATTAGCATGCTGATATATTTTTTTGATGACACGTTACTATTTTTAGAAACTCTATCTCCAATTAATACACTTAACCACTTCTTTTCTTACCAATTAAATATTCAACTCTCTTTCTTCCTCTCACCATTTAATACTTACAATCACATTTTTTCTCCAATTAAACACATTAACCAACAACTCTTAAAATCTCGTGTCAATCAAGAAATGTGTCATCTTAGGCGACGGAGAGAGTAGTATATGATGAGAATATTTAGTAATTTACAACCGTATTCTCAACTTGTGAATTTAGTTGACAGTTCAATGAACACAACCAATATAGTCACTTGATAGAGCAAAGAAATAGCAAGCGATTCCTTACTCGAGTGCAAACGCAAAATCCAATTTAGATGTGTGGAGATTGGCTTAACTGAAGTGTTGTGGCAATAGAAATTCACATAAGATTTATTTTTCTCCAAATGTCAGATGTATTTTTCAGTAACAAGGTCGCAATTAGTATGTAACTGAAAACTAGATTCAATATGATCAACCTAATCAAGTTGAAGAAACTTTATAGAAGACAAGGTGGAATTGACGCTTGCTCGAAAAAAATGGCCGATTGACGAATATTTTGACCAAGAGGTGTTGAAACAAAGAAAAGAAAATCCAAAAAATAATATCCTTTATGGATGATATTGATTCAATCAAATCTCTTATAAAAGTATAAAATAATTGATGAATCCGCGAATTATTGATGATGATGAATGCTCGTAAAAATAAATTACGACACGGAAATTTTACGTGGTTCGATTTACTGAGGTAAATCTACGTCCACGGGGAGAAATGGGGGCAGGTTTGTATTGCTTGATCTGCGAATTACAGCTTACAACACAGACTTGCTATATGATTTTTTCTCTAGAGAGATTCTAACCTTTTTCTATCTGATCTAAGTTCTATTTATACATTGAACTAAGATCGTGGTTTGCAGCCCCACTAACAAGATCGTGGGTGAGCAATAACTGCTCAATAACTGCTTCGTACCACTAAATAGATCGTGGGTATAGCGGAGGTCGTGGAGGCCTTTCATGAGTCCACTAACTCCTAGTTCGGTCGAATGCTGAGACCGAACTGCTGGACTTTACCGATCAGCTCTTGCCGATCTGAGAGAGCTTGACTGGTCGGCTTTTACCGAGCTGTAGGCTGAGTCCGAACTCTTTGGTCGTGCCGAACTCTTTGGTGCCGAACAGATACTCTTTCTTGGGCTCTGGGCTGATGGGCCGTCACTGTTATTGGGCTTGCCATTAGGGTTTAGTTCGTACCCCATCACTACCCCCCCCCGAAAAGCGAAGTGAATCACTTCGGCGAGGTGAGTCACTTCGGCATTCTGGATAATGGTAAGGGGGAGGCTGACGTCAGGGGACGTGCCTTGCGCGTGCCTGCATTAAATGCGACAGTAAAATCCGGCCGTTGAATCCTGAAAAGGTGGGATTCGAAACAGCGCAACGATCTCGAAATCTTTCCCGAATCTGATAAATATGCTCTTTCTTCCTCATTTGAACACCTTTGCTGTTGCGTCTTCTATACTCTCTCTTTCTCGAGAAATTTTCTTCCGCTTTCAAGAGCTTCTTCAGACTTTCTTCACCTTCAAAAAGTAAGAAAAATGTCTTCTTCTTCTTCTTCGGAGTCGGGTAGCGGTAGGAGAGGCGGTAAGGGGTCTTCTGGCCGGAAAGAGTCCGGGGAGAAGACCGTAGAGTATTTCCATAGTATTTTGAGTAAGGATACTGTGGTATCCCTACCCGAAAAATACTTTTTTCCTGGGGGCAGGGCGGTGGTACCTGACGGTGATCATAGGGCTGACTCCCCGCCGGAGGGTTACGCCACCGTGTACGAGGCCTGCTTAGAATGCGGGCTTCGTTTCCCCCTCCCTTCTGCCTTTATAGATTTACTAGATTTTTTTCAGCTTCCTTTAGGCCAGGTGACTCCGAACTCTTGGAGGCACTTGTCGGCCTTCGCTGCCGAACTCCGTAGGTTAGGAAGGGATTTGTCTTTGAAGGCGATCCTTAAATTCTTTCAATTTAAGAGGAAGGGGTCTTGGTTTTACTTGATCCCTGTACAGCCCTTTAGGGCCTTTTGTAAAACGAAGTGGCCGAAGTGGCAAAACCGCTTCTTCTATTATGATAGGACCGCGGCTCCTAGTTTTCCTTGGAGAGGGCCGAAGTCCGTTATCCGTCATCCTCGGCCTGAACCGTTGGACGAGCTCGATGGCGAGCTCAACAAGATTCCCATAGTTAGGAAACAATACACGGAGTCTGAGCTCGTCAAGGGCGACGTCGTGTTCGACATCTCGTCTTCGGACGAAGAGGCCGAGGGTGAGGATTTCTCTTTATCTTTATGCTCTACTGCTTTAACGAAGAAAATCTGACTTTGCTTTCTTGCTTTTTGGCAGTGTACATGCTGAATAAGGCTATCCGAAAGTCCCCCGAGCTTGTGGAGCCGGAGAGGCAGAGGGCCCCTAGCTCGGCGTCTGAAGCCGAGAAGAATCCGAAGAGGCAAAAAACCTCTTCTTCGGATCCGAAAGAGCCGGAGTCGTGTTCGGCTAAAGGGAAGGGGAAATTTCATGAGTCCCCAAGAGTGCCGGGGAAAGACCTGGTCATCTCCGAGGTGGTTGCCGACATCCCGGAACACGTCCCTGAGCCTTTTCAATGGCCGACGAATTTTGTGGAGGTAAGCTTTCTGACTTGGCTTCTTTTCTACATTTTTTGATGGCCATTCTGTTGAGTTTTTTCCTTGTTCATCTTCAGAGAGCCAAGTTCGTCTCCGTGGAGCTCTCCAAAGCATCCCACGACTACGAGGAGATGCAGAAGAAGTTGCATCTTGCTCGTAGTCTGGCCGAACAGGCTGAGGCCAAATTTGAGAGGGCCCGAGCTGCTAGGATCTCGGCTCAGGACGAAGCCCGGTCAGCCAAAAACCAGCTCATCATCCTGCAAGAGCAGACGAAACACCGGGAGGCTCAGAAGGAGGCTGCCGCCGTGGCTGCCCAGGGGGAGGCTCTCCGTGTTTACACGGAGAAACTCTTTTTGAGCAGCCAGTTCTCGGCCTTTGTCGGTAGTCTGGTAAGGCTAATTACCGATAAGGGCGAGCAGGGGGCCGACGTCGTGCTGCCTCTGTACAGCCGAGAGATAGCAGCTCGGCTTCAGAATCTGCCGCTCCTTGAGGAGCTCGCTTCATCCTCGGTCCTGCTTTCTGCAGACCGAGTCCGGAGTTGTCGAGCTGATCGGGACGAGAACCTGGAGGCTATCTTTGCCTCCGTGGGACCCGTTTCTCCCGCTTCGACTTACAACGGAGAGGGTGAGGCCGAGCCGTTGGAGGTGGAGGCCGAAGTCGAGCGGGCCGGGCATCCGGAGAAGGAAGCCGATCAGGAGGCGGAGGCGAGGCCGGCAGGATGCGAGGCTGAGGTAGCTCAGGAGAAAGAAGCTGAACCAGACCAAGGAGCCGGAGACGAAGCTGGTGGAGTATGATTTCGTCTCCCTTCTCTTAGTCTAGTTTCTTCCTTGTAAAATGGCCTTGAAGCCCTCCTAGTGTAAAAAATTTTCCTTGTGAATGAAAAATTTCTCTACACTTGTCTTCGTATAGCTTTTCGTACTCGCCTTTATTCCTGTTGTATTTTACTATCTGCTCGGTACAGCTGCCGAACTAATATAGCTGCTTTGTACTCAAGGAGATGGAGATACTTCACTGGAAACGGCTGTACTCTTCGGCTTTAGACGAAGCTGAGAAAAGAGCTATAGCCGATCAGACGAAGAATGACGAGCTTCTGGCTCGTTTAGTGAAGCTGGAGGCCGATAATAAGGACTTAGAGTCCGATAAGAAGGATCTGGAGGCCGAGCTGAATACGACCATTGCTGAGAGGACTGCGTACGAGGATTACATCCGTGTGCGCGGGGGAGTGACCATATCAGATGTTCAGAGTCGAGTTGACGAACTGTGGGAGGAATATCATGTACTCCGGAGGAACAATGCGCTGGAGAGCTCGGCTTGCCAACAAGTTGTGAAATCATTGCGGCGCTGGGCTTCTCGGTACAACATTGTTCTTTCTCGGCGCCCCTCCATAGAAAGATTCCTTCGGCATATCGTGCCAACAGATGCTCGCACTCCAGATCAAACCTCTGGTTCCCTTGTTCAAAATCCTACTCCCAGTCAACAACGAACTCCGGAACAGCCGGAAACGTCAAGACGAGAACGGGCTCAGGAGCAACCGGAATCGTCAAGACAGGGACGGACTGAAATTCGCCGAGGAGTTGTGACTATGAGCGAGCAAGATCAGCAGATGCTTATTGCAGAGACTCTTCATCGCCGAGGTGTTAGGACTTCTCGGGCTCGGGGAAGAGGCGTTGGGTCGAGGATAGCATCTCGTCGACCTGCTTATTTTTCATCTGCTCGGAACAACCGAACTCGGCTTCCAGAGGATTTTGCAGATAGGTGGCTTAACTTCAGCAACCCTGGACAGTAGAATAGTCCTTTGTAATAGCGTAACGCCGTTTTGTAGGGTAGCGGAGTTGTATGCCGAACAAGATTTGAAAAATGAAATTTTGTTTTCGCTTCTAACACTGTATTTACAGCTTAGCGAAAAAATTTCATCGTACTTGTCCTCGGTCTTATGAAGTAAACTTCTTTGACCGGACTTGGTCCTTGGTCTTATGAAGTAAACTTCTTTGACCGGACTCGTCTTTGGTCTGATGAAATAAACATCTTTGACCGGACTCGTCTTTGGTCTGATGAAATAAACATCTTTGACCGGACTCGTCTTTGGTCTGATGAAATAAACATCTTTGACCGGACTCGTCTTTGGTCTGATGAAATAAACATCTTTGACCGGACTTGGTTTGTGTTCTAATTTGGCGATTTTTGTCGCCGGGATCGAACTTTCCCTTGTCCTAATTCGGCGAGTTTTATCGCATGGATCGGACTTTCCCAGTTAACCGAAGTGGTCTTATGCAGTAAACCTCTTTGACTAGACATGGTCGTCCCCGGTCTTATGAGGTAAACTTCTTTGACCGAACTTGGTCGTCCTAATTCGGCGAGGTTTATCGCGTGGATCGGACTTTCCCTTATTGCAGTTCGTTTCAGACGAAGTGCTTATTTCTTAAGCCGAATTGTGGTCTTGTATCTTCCTGAGAAGCTTGGACTCACAATCGTTGGCTTATTGCAGTTCGTTTCAGACGAAGTGCTTGTTAAGCTGAATTGCGGTCTCGTATCCTCCTTGGAAGCTTGGACTCACAATCGTTGGCTTATTGCAGTTCGTTTCAGACGGACTGCTTGTTAAGCTGAATTGTGGTCTTATATCCTCCTTAGAAGCTTGGACTCACAATAGTCTTTAATAATCGATCTAAAAAGGGGATCAGTCTTTAAAGAACGATATACCTTGGTACCATTTGTAAGAGACGACAAGCACATAGAGACAAAACACATAGAGAAAAAATGAAAAAGATGAAAGAAAAAAACTTTAAACTTTTTATAAAACGACAAGTAAAAGGTACAAGTAAAAAACAAACAAATAAAAACATGTACCCCTATGACCGAACTAGACACAAGACAGACTGACCGGACTTTGTCTCTTACAAGTGGAACTTCTTGAGGTTGGAGACGTGCCATGTTCGGGGTACTTGTTCTCCTGACATGTGAGTCAATTTATAAGACCCTTTGCCGAGGACTTCTGACACCCGATACGGACCCTCCCATGTGGGCTCGAGTTTGCCCAGCTTTTCTGCTCGGCTTACTTCGTTGTTTCTCAAGACGAGATCTCCCACTTGAAATTGAAGCTTTTTCGCCCTTTGGTTATAATACCGGGCTACTTGCTCCTTATACTTGGCTGCTTTTATGCACGCCAACTCTCTTCTTTCTTCGGCGAGATCTAGTTCTGCTCTCAGTCCGTCGTCATTCATTTCTGAGGAGAAATTTAGAGTTCGGGGACTGGGTACGCCGATCTCCACCGGAATTACGGCTTCAGTGCCGTACACCAGACTATACGGAGTTTCACCGTTGGAGGTTTTGGGTGTAGTTCGGTAGGACCATAGGACTTGAGGGAGATTTTCTACCCATTGTCCTTTGGCTTGTTCTAACCGAGTTTTTAACCCTTTCACCAGAATCCGGTTCGTTACTTCCGTTTGTCCGTTTGCTTGGGGATGGGAGACCGAAGTGAACCGCTGTTGAATGTTCAGCTCTTGGCACCAATTCTTGAACGTCTTGTCGGTGAACTGAGTCCCATTATCCGAGATGAGGATGTGGGGTATGCCAAATCGGCACACTATGTTCTTCCAGACGAAGTCCAATGCCTTTGAGCTCGTTATCGTAGCTAATGGTTCAGCCTCCACCCACTTCGTGAAGTAGTCCACGGCAACGATAAGGAATTTCATTTGCCGAGGAGCTTGAGGAAGTGGTCCCACTATGTCTATGCCCCATTGCATGAAAGGCCAAGGGCTTTGCATAGTGTATAGATCGGTCTGCGGCATCCTTGGGACATTTGCATGAATTTGGCACTTCGTACACTTCTTGACGAGCTGCACTGCCTCTTGTACCATGGTTGGCCAATAATATCCCCATCTCAGAACTTTTTTAGCTAAAGCTCTGGCTCCGATGTGGCTACCGCACGATCCTTCATGAACTTCTCTGAGGATGTAGTCCGTCTCTTCTGGTCCTACGCATCGCAATAACGGCTGGAGGTAAGACTTTCTAAAGAGGACTCCTTCATGAAGTTCGTACCGAAGTGCTCGGCACGTGATCTTCCGAGCTTCTCTCTTATCCTCGGGCAATTGTCCTTGATCCAGATACTGCAAGATCGGCGTCATCCAGTTCGGCGAGCTGGATACTGAATGTACCTCGGCTTCATCAATGCTTCGATGCATTAATTCTTCCGCCTTTGAGCTCGGATCTGAGGCCAACTTACTTAAGGTATCTGCTCGGCTATTTTCCGCTCTGGGAATGCGGATTATCCGAAAATAGGAGAAACTTCGGCTGATGCTTCGCGCTTTGTCCAAATACTTCTTCATTCTCTCGTCACGAGCTTCACTTGTACCCAACATGTGATTTACTATGACTTGTGAATCACAATGGACTTTGAGAGATTTGACGAGCAGACTTTGCGCTAACTGGAGTCCGGCTAGGAGGGCTTCGTACTCGGCTTCATTATTAGTAGTGGGGAATAGAAACCGAAGTGAGTAGGTTACCTCGTGTCCGTCGGGAGCGACAAGTAAAATACCAGCTCCACTTCCCATTTTGTTTGAAGCTCCATCTACGAATCCGCTCCAGCAGTCCGGCGGCTCTACTTCGGATTCCAAGGGCTGTGCTAGCTCGGCATTGGCAGAATTCTTCTGTTCGGCAATAACAGGAATTGCTTGATCGAACTTTGCTTCTGCAAGAAAATCTGCCAAGGCTTGTCCCTTGATGGCTTTCCGAGGTAGATATTCAATTGTGTGCTCTCCCAACTCTATAGCCCACTTGGCGATTCTGCCTGATGCTTCTGGTTTGGTCAACACTTGCCGAAGTGGCAGATCAGTTAAGACGCATACCTTGTGAGCATAGAAGTATGGCCGCAGTCTCCTTGCTGCATTTACTAATGCCAGAGCAATCTTTTCCAGAGGTTGATACCTGGTTTCTGGACCTCTTAATGCTCGGCTTGTAAAATAGATGGGAAGCTGCTTTAGGCCTTCTTCTCGTACAAGCACCGCGCTGATGGTTTGATCCGATGCCGCTAAGTATAAGAATATTACTTCGGCTTCGGTTGGAGCAGAGAGAATAGGAAGCTCGGCTAGGTAACTTTTGAGCTCGTCAAAGGCCTTTTGCTGCTCGGCTCCCCACTCGAACTTTGGTGCCTTTTTCAACACCTTGAAGAACGGCAGTTGCTTTTCGGCTGCTTGGGAAAGGAATCGATTCAGTGCGGCTAGACATCCGGTTAGCCTTTGCACGTCATGTATGGACTTCGGCATTGCCATGTTCTGAACGACTTGAACTTTTGAGGGGTTTGCCTTGAGTCCGTCCTTTGAAACCCAACAACCCAGAAACTTTCCCGAATCTACCAAAAAGGTACACTTTTGGGGATTAAGTTTGAGGTTGGCTTTCTTGAGCACGTTGAGAGTGGACTTGAGGTTGTGCTCGTACTCCGAAGTGCTTTTGCTTTTGACGACTATATCGTCAACATACACTTCGACCTCCTTTCCAATCAGGTGCCGAAAAAGCTTGTCTACCATCCTTTGATAAGTGGCTCCGGCATTCTTTAAACCGAATGGCATCTTTTTATAAGCGAAAATGCCGAAATCAGTAATGAAGGCCGTTTTTGAAGCGTCAATCTCATCCATTAAGACTTGGTGGTAGCCTTTGTATAAATCAAGAAAACAGAAAATTTCGAAGCCGATCAAAGCTTCTACTTTTTTATCTATGTTCGGAAGGGGATAGCAATCTTTGGGACAGTGCTTATTTAGATCGGTGAAATCTATGCACATCCGCCATCCTCCTTCCTTTTTCTTGATCATGACAGGATTGGCCACCCACGAAGGATACTTCACTTCGAATAACACATCCGCTCTCAGTAATTGGCGGACTTCGTCATGGATGACTTGATTTCTTTCTGCCGCAAAGAGTCTTTGCTTCTGTTTTACAGGCCGGACTGATGGATCAATATTTAACCGATGAGTGATTACCTCAGAGGGCACTCCGGTCATGTCCAACGGAGACCATGCAAAGACATCTTTGTACTCCTTGAGGAGCTGGATGGTCTTTTCTCGGAGTAGAGGCGTTCCCGCGAAACCGATCTTGACCGTTCTGGATGGATCATCTTCGTATAACTGAACGGTCATTGAGTTCGGCTCTGGTGTGACTTCGGTAATTTCGCTTGCCTCTGACTCCGGCTGCTGTGATTGCTATGCTTGATGATGCCGATCTGATTGCTCGGCACTTTTAAGCGCAATCTGCAGACACTCTTTTGCTCTCTTTTGATCACCTCGGATGACCGCTATCCCCCCTTTAGTGGGGAGCTTGATGGTGAGATGATAAGTAGAGCAAACGGCCCGAACTGCGTTGAGCCAGTCTCTTCCCAGGATGATGTTGTACGGAGACCGAGCTTTTACCACAAAGAACTCAATCATCGTACTGGAGCTAGTAGGCGCTTTCCCCACCGTGATCGGAAGGCTGATAATACCTTCAGGGCGGGTGTCCTCCTGGGCGAAGCTCTTCAGGGGAAGCGGAGCCGGACTGAGCCGAGCTGGGTCCACTTCTAGTTTGTCGAAGCACTCTTTAAAAAGAATGCTAACCGACGCTCCTGTATCCACAAACACCCTGTGGATTAGTTTGTTTGCCACTCCGGCTTGGATGACAATGGCGTCTTGGTGAGGAGAGATGGCCGGGACGGGATCAGCATCCGAGAACGTAATCACTTCGTCCTGCTTCAGCCTTTTATGCGTTGGCTCCTCTCGATTGGAGCCTCTGCGCTCTGACTTCAGGGACGACTTGGTCTTCCCGGCAGGGAGAGCGTCAATAGTCTGGATTACTCCATCATATTGCGGCTCGTCATCGTCTTCGGGATCCGGCTGCCTTTTCGGATCCTGAGGAGCGCAGTTCGCACCACTCTGCTTTTTATTCTTCTTTGGCTGCTTGCTTCGGTATTTTTTCAATGTCCCCGCCTTCACAAGAACATCGATACCTGCAGCCAAGTTTCTGCACTCCTCAGTATCGTGACCGTGGTCTTGATGGTAGGAGCAGTAGCTATCCTGTGGTCGGCGCGCGGCTGATTTCGTCATCCGCTTTGGCTTTTCGAATAGGTCAGAGTGCAGTTCGAAAATTTCCGCTCTCGGCTTGTTCAGCGGTACGAACTGAGCGGGCGACTTCTCGGGATTGAGACGAGATCCCAATCTGTCTTGCACCGGAGCCCTTTGAATTCTTTCAAATGGAGTCCGGCGAGGATGCCCCTGATCGCTATGATCGGGCTTCCTTCTGTCTCCTCGGGTCGATGAGCTGTCTAACGACCGTTTGCGACGGTCTGCCTCATCGGCCCGGGAGTACTGGTCCGCAATGTCCCACATTTCCTGAGCTGTCTGCGGACCGCACTCAACGAGCTTCCTGTAGAGAGCTCCGGGCAGGATTCCATTTTGGAATGCCGAGATGACAAGCAGATCGTTGAGATCGTCTACTTGCAGGCATTCCTTGTGGAATCTTGTCATAAAGTCGCTGATTTTTTCGTCGCGACCTTGACGAATGGAAAGCAGCTGAGCCGAAGTGATTCGGGCTTCCGCTTTCTGAAAGAACCTCCTGTGGAAGGCATCCATTAGACCTCGGTAAGATCTGATGCTGCCCTGGGGGAGGCTATCGAACCACCTTCTCGCGTTCCCGATGAGCAGCTCGGGAAACAGCTTGCACATGTGGACCTCGTTGAGACCCTGGTTCGCCATGTTATATTGATAGCGCCCCAAGAAATCGTGAGGGTCCACGAGCCCGTCGTAAGTCATCGACGGAGTTCGGTAGTTCTGTGGTAGGGGAGTTCGGGTGATGTCGTCCGAGAACGGAGTCCTCAATGCTCCGTACACGGCGAACCCGACATTTCTTCGGTATGGAGGAGATGGAGTTCTCCTGTGATTCCGGTACCGAGGATTCTTTCTCCTGGAAGACATGACACTACTGCGGTAGTGACTGTCTCGTATGGAGGGAGAGGGAGAATCCGCCGTTTTCGTCTCCGGCTGCTTTTGGCTTTTTTGCAGGAAGGTTAAGAATTCCTCCTGCTTTTCAGCCAAAAACAGCTTGACAGCCTCGTTCAAATCGGGCTGCTGGGAAGACTCAGTGGGACGATTTTTGGAGCGGCTTGTTCCTCCGCCATGAGAACTGGTGGTGGATTTATCCCTAGGCTGTTTTCCAGACCTATGGGATGGATTGGCTTCCTCCTGGTTCTCACGGGCAGGAATACGGGTACTCTGCGATCTGGTATGCATTTTTGGGGTGGAAAAAATGGATCAAAAATTCGCTTTATCACAAATTTTGTTCTCTGGTTCCCACAGACGGCGCCAGTGATGAATCCGCGAATTATTGATGATGATGAATGCTCGTAAAAATAAATTACGACACGGAAATTTTACGTGGTTCGATTTACTGAGGTAAATCTACGTCCACGGGGAGAAATGGGGGCAGGTTTGTATTGCTTGATCTGCGAATTACAGCTTACAACACAGACTTGCTATATGATTTTTTCTCTAGAGAGATTCTAACCTTTTTCTATCTGATCTAAGTTCTATTTATACATTGAACTAAGATCGTGGTTTGCAGCCCCACTAACAAGATCGTGGGTGAGCAATAACTGCTCAATAACTGCTTCGTACCACTAAATAGATCGTGGGTATAGCGGAGGTCGTGGAGGCCTTTCATGAGTCCACTAACTCCTAGTTCGGTCGAATGCTGAGACCGAACTGCTGGACTTTACCGATCAGCTCTTGCCGATCTGAGAGAGCTTGACTGGTCGGCTTTTACCGAGCTGTAGGCTGAGTCCGAACTCTTTGGTCGTGCCGAACTCTTTGGTGCCGAACAGATACTCTTTCTTGGGCTCTGGGCTGATGGGCCGTCACTGTTATTGGGCTTGCCATTAGGGTTTAGTTCGTACCCCATCAATAATATTTCCTTGTATAAGTGTTCAATGATCCTAATGGATCGACTTTAAACAATGATTAATCGAGCAATTCAATACAAGCCAAATTCAATGCAAAGTTGCAAACACATACTGAATTCTTCAATTTCAACATTTGAGTTATTACAAACCATCAATTTCAATTCAAACACAACATCATTTCAAATAAAATATCTTATTAACCAACACTACACAGCTTAAAATTGCCAAGATTCCAAACAATTACTTATGCACAAACACATCGTAACTAGGAAGGATTTCCCTGCTAGAGAGAGGAGTACAAAGAGGAACACTCGAGAAATGTAACGACGAGACTGAAGCAAGAAGGGGAAGAAATTAAACCTCCAACAAAAGAAAAATAAAATAAAATAAAATACAATCTTACCAAAGAGTTGAGATTCATTAAAACCTTACCAAGGAATGTACCGTTTAGAGAAAGGTACAATGTTTTCTTTGTGCACCAAAAATGACAGTGATGAACAGCTCTCTTGTTATGAATTCTAATGAATGAAATAAAAATATAATGACAGGATTAGAGATTATGACTTTATTTTGGCAAAGAGTTTCATGGCATATAAACCAACCATCAAAACTAAAGAAATGAGAGATACCTGGGTGAAGACTAGTCCTTGATGATAATTGAAGAGACATGGCGGACTTTGTGGAAATCCTGTCCTGATGGTGATACCCTTAATCCCAATTCTGGCATTTGTTTAATTACGAGAGTCCGAAGGGTAGAAATGCCACTCAATCCCTCTGGAATCATCTCCAGACCAGAACACTCTCCCATACTTAATTTAGAGAGAAGGGGCATGGCTCCTGTCTCCACTCTCCACTCCCTCAACTTTGGCAAACCTTTTAATGTTAGCTTCTTCAGGCGAAGAAAACTGTTTGCTGGACACGTCAATTTCTCCCCAACAAATGATTCCCAATGTAATCCCAATATTATCAAGCAAGGAAGCTTTCCCAGTATCCACATTGGATCATCCTCAATTTCGGATCCATACAGATCCAAACACCTAATTTTCGAGCTCAGCAAATCATTCCCGCACTTTGTTAGCGCCTTCCCTAACGTAGTCGTAATCACCAATTCATAAAGATTGGGGCATGTCAAAGCCTTCTCCAGCATTCGCTCACTTGTTAAGTCGCAACTTCCATCAATCCAAACACGAGAATCGCTTATCTTTTTCCAGTTCATAATGCCATTCATGATAGCTGACAAGCTTTCATTATCGTGTATTCTTGCCAAAAAACGTCGGAGATTATTCATTCTGTCCATACATATGATTTCATGATATCTACTATCAAAGCAAAATAGAGTCTCCAACTCATATACTCCCTCATCCAATCTTACTCGATAATTTCCAATATTTTCATCTTCGAAGTGGGGAAAAGTCAAGTGTGTTTTAATCGCAACATCTCCTTAAAAACATTTGGAACTTCAACATTCATTGAATCTGATAAATCAAGGGTATCCATGTATACCAAATTCATCATGGATGACGGTAGCTTATCAAGTTCACAAGCTTCTAAACGCAAACGTCTAAGGTGAACTAGTTTAGTGATTCCTTTCGGTAACTTCCCTCCTGCAAATTTGAATCTCAGGATAACTAGTTCTCTAAGCAATTTGAATTTCTGAAAATCAACAATACTTCGTGGGCGGAACTCAACAACATTCGACTCTATTAGATTGGATAATCGAACAGACCTTATATGCTCGCTAGTATCTTCTCCACAAGCGACTGTAGGCTCGTGCTCGACTTCACTTCTGAAATTGATTGTCAAATGGTGTATCTTAATATGTGAGGAAGCTTCCCGTAGTAAGGTACTAAGTTTCCCACCTTTATACCCCAAACTCAGCACACCAAAATCCTCTCTTTTTCCCAATTTCAAGCATAGTTCTCGTACTACATCATGAAGTTTGCATGTCTTATATTTTATATTTCTAACTGCGGCATCATAATCATTGAAAATTTCAACTTGAAGAATGGACCTGGAGGCTAACTCACTTAAGTACAGCTCAGCGATGTCCATTAAACATTCATCCTTGTCTCCAATATTCTCATATGAAATCATGCCTTGTGCTATCCACGACCTATATAGATTCGGAGCATCTATGTTTTCATCCTCGTTAAAACCACCCATTAAGAGAAAGCAAGGCTTCAAATAATAGGGTAGACTTTCATAGCTTAAATTAAGCACTCCATCGATCTGCTTTTCATCTCCATATATGGCTGCTTTGATATGCTCATTTACTGATTCCCACTCAAAAATCGATTTTTTCTCTCTCAAAACCCCACCGAGTAAACAAATTGCCAATGGCAAATACCCACATTTCTGCACCATTTCTTTCCCAATTTTTTCAAATTCTTCTTCCAAGGCAAAGTCTGCATATTGAAGTAATAATAAGGGTAAACTGTTTGCCTTAAAAGTCATGAATTTTTGCCAAATTCTTGTTTTTCCCACGAACTAAAAAATTGGCGTTTAATGTCACGAACTTTATCGGGTTTCCCATTTGACCCGACCCTGTAGTTTTCCGATTGAAAACTAGCTTAGATGGCAAGGCTGAAAGATGACGTGGAGATCGCAGGAAATTCATAAAATGATGACGTTTTCTTCAGCTAAAACGATGTCGTATTGTGTGTAGACCCATTGTGGTGGTAAAAAAATTTCCGACAGAACCGGTGGCGGCGCCGCCGGAGGAGGTGGTTGTGAAGAGGGTGGTGAGCGAGGGTGCAGCTTTGAGGGAGGGGAGATCGAGCAGGAGATGTTACAAAGATTTGGATTTGATGAATCGCAGCTCTGAAGCCGCCTCTGTCGCAGGCGGAGGAAGCTTCGTTGCCGGAATTTGAAGAAAGTGAGAAACGGGAAAGAGGTGGTCGGAAAAAGGAAAGCTTCTCTACTAAGATGTTGTTGGGTGGGGTTGTTTTCTTTGCAGATTGCTGTTGGTAGGTGGCTTGAGAAGGACACGTTTGGTGGCGGCGGCCTTGGTGGAGGCAGAGGGCTTGGTGGTAGAGGTGGCCTTGACGGCGGTCGTGGCCTTTGGGGGAGGTGCTGGTGGAGAGGGCAGAGCCGGTGGTGGACTTGTGGGAGGTTCAGGTGGTGGGCTCGGGGGAGGTTCTGGTGGAGGGCTAGTGATAAGGCTTGTGTTAAGGAATGCCTTTCCTTAACGTCCGAATTCCACACGATCAAGTAACGAGACCATAGTCGTCGAGCGCCCAAGAGGTTTGGGTCATGACTTGGACGGCAAAAAGGGGGCTGAGCGCGAGAGAGGTTCTCGTCGGCAGCGATAGAGAAATAGAATTTTGTGATTCAAGCCAAATTGGGCGAAATACTGATTTCATTAATTGGTTGAATGAATAAAAAGATAACAATCTACCCTAATTATAATACTAGAATACTAGCTTATGGAACAAGAAACAAATATAAGAAAAGATATGCAAATCCCTAATATATCTAAACTAATTAATAATGATAAAATGACTCGTATCAACTCCCCCATGGTTAAAATCCACTTTGTCCTCAAGGTGGGAACCACGAACCAAGGACGAGAGTTGAAAGCAAAAGCTTGGCGAGGCGTCTCCTCCTGGATCAAACGCATACCGAACAACTGAACTTCTCCCTTCATCACCCAATTCTTTAGACTTTAATCTCAGCTCATCCATTTCTACTATAAGGTCCAATTTTGTTGTCTCAATTGGAGCCTTATACTCAACTATAATATTCTTAATCTCCATCATCTCTTCTCCTTCTTGTATATTCGTTACCCATTTTTCTTCATTGAGCTTGGGATAGCAGCTTGTGGATGCAGATTAGACACCGCAAATGGTGCTGTCACGGGCAGTGAGTGCAAGGGCTGGAAAGGTCCCGGAGCGGCGCAGGCTAGCAGCTCCAAAGGCGGTGAAGGACTCGGCCGCTGCGGCTGACGATCTGATTGGGGCAGCGGCGGTTGGTAATTTTGGTCGTGCTGCTTTGCGGCAATGGTTGCTGTTAGAGGTGATTCCAAACATGAAGGCTGGCGAGTAGCAGGTTGATCCGATTGCTGAAATACGAGCGGCCGTTGCTGGATTGAAGGGTTTCCCTGAGGTGGTTGGAAATCCGTCCTAAGATTTGTAGATTCGGTGGTGCTGTGTCGCGGTGGAGCCAATGAGACATTGGGGTATAAACCCGACGGCCCACGAGAAGCCATAGTTTTTCTCGATGGAGGGTATTCTAGCGTCCGGTGCGAGGAAGAAACATCTGGCTGATCGGGCTGCGATAATGATCGGAATTTGCTCACCCGGTGATCTGTGGCATCGACATGAGTTGCCTTCATGTCCCATGCCTCCAACAAGTGATCTGACTCTGCATTAATCGGGTCCTCCACTATGATTGCTGAACGAGGCTGCTGAGACGCGGGCCCTCTAATGGAATACCTTCTGGGAAAGGTGTGCAGCGGCGCCGTTGTGTCACGCGCCGTGTAAGGTTGATTCCGACGTGAGTTAGGGACAGGGGCCAACGGCTGATCATACACCGAGACCTCGTTGAAGGGGCGTTGCCTTGGTGTCTCTCGATAGACAGGTGGGTCCCAGCAGGTAGGTTGGCGCTTGGGCGGTGATGGCGAGTACATATCTAGCTCGTGGGATGAAGAATGTTGATATGCAGTGGTCCGACGGGTCCATGGTAGGTCCCAGCAAGTGGGCTGTCTTCGACGGGTCCATGGTGATTCTGGATCAGGCCACGATGGCGGACGGAGTACTTCCACCTGGCTGCTCGGAGGGTCCCAACTGGTTACACGACGAGGTTGGACGGGCTGATAGGGACGGAATGGCTATGTGGCAGGAGGGAAGTCGTATCGACGACGGTGATAGCCGGCGTAGTAGTATGACATATCGACGGACTGAAGCGTGGTTGTGTAGAATTGGTGGTGATGCAGCTGGGGTAGGAGACGAGAGGAGGTGAGTGCTGGCAGTAGGCCTAGATGGAATTTGCAGCCTAGAACACTACCCGTGATTGAGATTACTGCTCCGGAGAAGCCTAAGACTGAGATTGCTTCTCCAGTTGCTGTTACCGTGAGGCCGGTAGGGAGCAATCCGTTCGGCCAGGCGAGGCCAAGAGAGGAGGCGTTGAAGGAGAAGGGCCAAGATTGGAAGGAGATTGAGTAGAAGCTCGAGTCTACCCAGATTAAGGAGGTTGTTTCTGATGGACCGGATCCTCCTAGGAAAAAACTTTTGGAGTGGACGAGAGAGGCGGCAGGTGATGGTGGTGCTGCGGAGGTTAGCTCGGGATGAAAGCACCAGTTGTTAAGGAATGCCTTTACTTAACGTCCGAATTCCACACGATCAAGTAACGAGACCGTAGTCGTCGAGCGTCCAAGAGGTTTAGGTCGTGACTTGGACGGCAAAAAGGGGGCTGAGCGCGAGAGAGGTTCTCGTCGACAGCAATAAAGAAATAGAATTTTGTGATTCAAGCCAAATTGGGCGAAATACTAATTTCATTAATTGGTTGAATGAATAAAAAGATAACAATCTACCTTATTTATAATACTAGAATACTAGCTTATGGAACAAGAAACAAATATAAGAAAAGATATGCAAATCCCTAATATATCTAAACTAATTAATAATGATAGAATGACTCGTATCAGCTTGTTTCATGCATCTATTTTAGATATAAATTCTGTGTTTTCTACGGTGCTAACACGTATTTATACGTCTAGGTGCGTGAAATATCTGTCGGAACCAGGAACAAGTGTAAATCACCAGGGCAAAGAAGAAAGGAGCAAAAGAGAGAAGAAAGTAGCGAAATCTTTAAGGGCAGAAACGTAAAATCAAGAAGAATGTTGCCCCAGGGATTGGAGCCACAACTATAAATAGAAGGAAGGATTGAGCATGAAGAAGGACTCGGAGCATTTAGAAAAATCCTTAGTTAGATTCGGCTCTCTACAGATTTTCACTCTCACTCTCACCTTAGCACACACTTGGTTTCTGATGGGAAATTCTGGGTAGTGGTGTAGTTTTCTGTTGTTTGGAAGGTGTAACACCGCTCCGATAAGGAGCGAAGAAACAATTTACTTTTCACACGTACTTTCTTTCGCCGATGTCCTTGCCGGAAATTCGGCGACTGTTTTGTGACTCGTTTTGCATTTCAATGGTTAATCTAGCTCCGTTTTCAGTTTTCGTTTTGATTCTGATGCTTACTGTTCTGTTTTACTGAGTTGGATGCTTTTTGCAATTGAATTGTTGATTTGGAGTTGAGATCGGTGAGACCGGAGTTGATTTATTAAATTGAGGTTGAATCGGAGTTGAAATGGTGTTGAAAGTTGTAGATCTGGTTTGGTTGGTGATGAATCTGATAGATGTAGCTTAGATTTCCTTTAAATGTTTAAATCTGAGTACGTATGTTTAGATCTGCATGGAAACTTCTGTTATTGCTGATTTACTTGGTCCAGTAGATTAGATCTGGTAGTTTTTAGTTTAATCATAGCGTCCATCGTTTAATGTGCAGTATGCTCTGTTTTTATGTTCTGTTTTGTTCATTTCGTGTTCGTTTGCTTAAGAAGATGAAGTCGATTGGTAGTTATAGTCGAGTTTGCTTTAGTTTGTTAGTTGCACAGCTTTCTGTCAGTAGCCAGTTAGGGAAATCTGTTTTGTCGTTTACTTTTGCATGCTCTGTGTCTAACCATTTTAGGAAACTCATTTACTTGACCTAAGAAAATTTGGAGGATGATCGTAAGTTTCTCTCGAATCATGATTGCATCGTTACTTAAAGCATTTTCAATTCTCCAGATCTAGTAGTTAGGATAGAATATGTTTAATTTCCCAGATCTAGTAGTTAAAACTCAACCCTCTCGTTGCGTGGCAGCAGCCGAACCCCCCAAAGTTCTCTTAATGCATTCCAACCGTCCTCGTGGATTCGATCTCGACTTCCCTATACTAGCCAATAGTATAGAGGGTTGAGGTTTTGAAGCGGGGTTGCTGTGACAACGACTGAATTCTGAAAGTTCATGATCTTCTATACCCGGTGCTCTAGCGAATCCTCTGAACCTAAGAGTTTACTTTTGCAAATATGTAGCATCCTTACACCGACTGCACACAGTAAACCCGACGCTCCAACTAGGTGGTGGTGGTGGCAAGGGAGGAGGGTTTGGTGGAAGACGAAGAGAGTAGGGAAGAGGAGTGGTAGGTTGATGATATGGCAAAGTCAACTTAAAATTTGTCATCCACGTCATCCACTCAACACACACTTGGCAGCCACATCAGCTGAAAAAGACACGTCAGCTAGCTTCATAGTCGGAAAATCCGCCATGGAAAAACGACGACGGATTATAAAATTCGTGACATTACACGCCAATTTTTTAGTTCGTGGGAAAAACCAAAATTTAGAAAAAAATCATGACTTTTAAAGCAGTTTACCCTAATAATAACTGACAATCAATTGAATAGTGCAATTGACTAAGGAAGTGTTCTTATAAGAATTTTAAAACAAGTTACAAATTGTTCAAGACCTTAAAAATTTACTATTTCAAAATATTTGGCAAAATAAGCTTATAAACAAACTACTCAAAATAATTTTATCTAATCAATTTATTTTTTAACAATTTATAATCAATGGTAAATTTCCAAAATTTGTAACAAATATTTTCATTTTAGTTTAATTTAAAATTTGTTTAATTTTATATCTATAATTATTTAATATATTGTTACTATATAGTATTATAATTTTTTATTCTTTAAGTTTATGTAATGATGTTATTTTTTATATTATTTAATTTATTCACAATGTCTAATTAATAGTAGAATAAAAATATTATGTGTCGCGCGTAGCGCGTGGGCTAACTCATTTCAATCACATTTTATTATAAAACTAATATATAAAAATGGATCCTACGTTCTTCAACCTTTTTTCACTCACTTTATTTTATATTTCTTAAAACTCGTGTTGAACTTAAATGGGACTTATAATGGCGGATTGAGGAGGTAACATTTTCTTCTGTGGAACCATATCCCAAAACTCACAAAATAAATACGCAAAAATGCGACTAGTAAATATACTACTAGCTAATTTATTATTGAAACCATATTCCAAAACTCACTCTGTAAAACCAGGACTTGTAAATATACCATTTCGTCCATTCACGATTTAAAGTCTCATTTTAACATGGTACGGGTTTTTAAAAATATGTAAAAAAATTAGTGGAAAAAAAGTATAATAGAGTACGAATCCGACTTTTATACACTGGTTTTATAATAGAATGTGATGATAATGAGTTAGTGGAAAGTAGGATCTACTTCTTATAAAAGACAAAAAGCAAATGTGGACATTATTTCGTACGGATCAAAATGGCAAATATGAACATTATTTCATGGACGAAAGGATTATAATAGAAACATGATTTTTTTAGTAAAGTTGTACTCCTGCAACTTATATTATTGAAACATAAGATTGGGCTTATACAAAGGCATCATGTGGCTGATTAATTAGGTTAATTCTTAATATATCTAATGAACTCATAATAATCATAATCCTCTTTGTAGTAATTTTTTTTGAAATGCTAATTAACTAATACAATTACATTTCTTGCGAAAAAACAGTTAACACAATTATTTAGATTGAAAATAGCGAAGAGAGGAAATACAAGAGAGAATACAGGGAGAGAGGTTGTATTGAAAGTTGATTCTCTTATAAATATAAGAACTATTTGTCCGCTTTACCAAGTTATTTATCCATTTTTTTTTAAAACGGGAAATGTAGTAGGTGGTTCATTCTACCGTAAAATAATCCTGCATTCTAAATGATTTGAGTTAGGTTCTATTTTGGATTATTTCAAGTTACTTTGACTTATTTTTATTTTTGGTAAAAAAATATATCTAATGTCAATTATTATATTCTCTCTCCTACTTTTCTCTTTTCTCATTCTTACTTTCCTTTTTTTTTTGCTACTTTATTTTATCTTCTTTCAACTCACTAAATGCAATTTTCTTAAATTTCATAATGAAAAAAAATTGCCACAGTAACATGGGATGAGGGAGTAGTTCATTTTTGGCATTTTGGTTCATCCACCAAAATTAGTCCACTTTAATTTTTGATTTTATTTTTTTTACCTTACATTACACTACACTACGCTACTAATGATTTAAGTCTCTATATCCATTAGCATGACATTAGATACCTTTTCTTTTTCTGTTCTTCTATATCAATCTCACACTAGCGGTCGTTTCCTAGAAGCGACTGGTATATCTTACACCACTAGTACAAATAAAAGATAAAAAGAATGCTTTATTATCAGCACAAGCAAATAGCTCAACAATAGCGTAGTCACATCACTTCTAATTATATAAAACAAATAATAATTGACAATCACACAAAATACGAAATTAAATTTACGACACAGATAAGGGAAAATTCAATAATATTATTTAAATTTAAAAAAGTACATTAAAAAATACATTAATTTAAAAAAAAGTACATTAAAAAAATACATTATTTAAAAAAATCCGACCTCCGTCTCACTCCTCGTCTCCGTCGCCGCGGGTACCCTCGTGCCGCGGTGGCCTGCAAATCGTCATGCATGCTCACGAGCAATGTGTGAAGGAAACTCTTCTCCTCGGGGTCCTCTGCCGCCTTCCAATCGGCTAAGGTCTAGACCATCTGAGCTCGCGTTTGTTGATGCTCGAAGAATTTGAGATCCTCTGTCGACTGGCCAAGAGGGATGCCGACTGGACCTCCTGGGACCCCGGCGCCCCCCCCCCCCCCCCCCGCCTCCGTTGCACCCGCCTTTGACCAACCGGGCGAGTTCAGCAAGCGAATGATGGAGGGCACGGGAGTTCCTGAGCACCCTCGGGGAGGTCGTGGGAACCGCCGCTGATGCCGCTGTAATCACCGGTATAGTTCAGTCGTTGCTTCTTCGGCCAGCCAGCGTCGACACCTGCCCGGAACTTCTCGGAGTCGTTCAGCACCTCATAGCAGTTTCAGTAGGAGAACTCCTTATACAACCCGGGCTGGGGGAAGGCTTTCTCCGCTATCCTCCTGCAGTCATCCTCCGTTTGGCCACTGCTCTGCATACGGAGGGCGTTGGCGTACAAGCCCGAAAATCGGGAGACCTCAGTCCTAATTCGGTCCCACCCCTTCCGGCACTCCTCCCCGTTACCTCCCCTCCCGGCAAAATGCCTTGTAGGTTGCTGCTATTTTGGCTCACATGTTGACGATCCTCTGATTATTCGAAGTGAGGGGATCATCGCAAACACTCATCCACGCCTTGGACAGCGCGACGTTCTCCGCATCCGTCCACTTCCTCCGTACCGAGCAGTCGTCCTCAACCGGCTGCGACATAGTGATGGAATTAGAGTTAATGATTTTATTTTTCCAAATAAGTTTCAAAAGCGCTTATAAGTGTCATTCGTGTAATTGTGAGTATATAGGCAAGGAAAGTAGTAAAAGAAGAAGAAGATGTGTTCTGTTTTGACAGCACTCTTTGAGTACTCCAGTAAATGTGCGTAACTTAACAGGATCAAAGAATTATAAGAATGTTAAATAATTAATGATATAAAAAATGTAATAAGAAAACAAATACAACTAGTTTTAATTTTCCACGGGAATGTGTTAAGTAGTTATTAATATCCAAAACCCTTCGATTTATTAAAAACAATGTTTTATGGGAGTTTCTAAAGACAGGGCAACAACTTGGGAAAACATAGTGATAGATAATATCATTTCAATGGTATATAAATCAAAGTATGTCAGATAATAGATTTTTTTAAGACTTTTGGAATATCTCATATCTGAAATTTCAATTTATCTTATGAAATACTACTCCTAATAGATCAAAACTAATTTAAGACCAGTGAAACAGATTTAAACAAAAAACTAGGTAGAACTTTTGATCAAAAAATCAAAAATCTTTTTGTAATCAACCAACTCGTGTTAGATCAATGATATGAGATTGTTAGTTTTGATTTGAGAATACATGTCCAGAAAACCAATAGAAGGAGATAAAGATGTGTTTTGATCAGATCTTATGCCATTTTTCAAGGGGATTAAGTCATACCTAACTTACCAGGATAAAAGAATTGATAAAACTCTAAACAAAGATGTATATCACTTTTTAAATTTAAAGCATAATAACATTATCTCTCATTTGATATTTTGATGCAATAATATTTTCCACTATTTTTTTTCAAATTTCCACAAAATATGATTTAAGTAAATCATTTTTTTCATAAATTTATTTACTTTGCAACCAAAGAAAATATGCCAAACCTAAAGAAAAAAGTGAGAAATGAGAAAGCTGGGTGAAGACTAGTCCTTGATACGAATTGAAGGGAGAGTGGACTTTGTGGTAATCCTGTCCTGCTAGTGATACCCTTTCTCTCAATTCTGGCATTTGTTTAATTATAAGTCTTTGAAGGGTAGAAATGGCAGTCAATCCCATCTCCAGACAAGAACACTCTCCGATTGTTAATTTAAAGAGACAAGAGGGCATGGCTCCTGCCTCTACTCTCAACTTTGGTAAACCTCTTAACACTAGCCACTTGAGGCGAGGAAAACTGTTTGGTGGACACGTCATCTCCTCCCCAACAAATGATTCCAAGTATAATCCTAACCTTATGATTGACGTGTCCAATACCGCGTCGGCCTTCTCGTGACCCGTCTCTCGTCTCGCTGGCACCGGTCGTTGCTCCTCCGCCGATACGCCAGTGTCGGCGTCAAGATCCACCTCGGACTGCACCTCCCGCTCCCTGAGCCTAGCCGATGCCGGTCCCGTAACACTTTGTTTGCTGATTCGCAATTTGTTACACAAAACAGTTTCTACCATGTGATTATGTATATTTCAGTTTTTAGTCTAATGGTTGAGTTAAATGGCACCAAAAATCTGTGAATACTTTCCTTTCTTGTTGATTCTATTACAAAATGCCATGATAACATGATCTAAGGAGTTAAGAGATGTTTACCTATCGAGCTGCCATTGCTCGTCTCATTGCACCTGGATGTATGTATCAGCTGATCCTATTCCTGCCTGAGTTTGATAAATGGGTAGAAACTTATCTCCTGTATACAACTTGTAGCTTCAGCTTCTGTACTATAAAATGCATTTGAATGTATTTGCTAAGTTATAGTAGAATCTTTTTGAAGCAGAGAAGCTGATACGAAAGGATTGTACCTGAGAGAAGTTGTGGAGGAGACGGAATTTTTTTTATTTGAGATAATACCCATTTAAATCAATTTTTTTTTCCAATTATCACACAATAGTCAAAATCAAAACTTATAAGGCACAAAGCCTCATTTCATCCAAGCCTCATTTGAGATAATACTCGTTTTAATCAAGACTCAAAATAGAATAACATCATTTCATCCAAAAGAACGTAGTTTTACTGTCGCATGTATTTGATTTTGCCATATTATTTTTTATTTTTATTATTGCGGAACAATTACAAAAAATATTTTTAAAAAGTTATTATTGTAAATTTCAATTTTTGAAGTTATGAGATCAATCGGAAATAAATAGAAAATTACTGTAATTTAAATGATAATTATACCTTTTTTCTCCAACTAAACGTATTTAGATGGTTAAATATATATTTCCAACTAAATACATGTAGTAACTGATCAATGACAACAAGACCTTTATATTTTCGATAAAATCCCCTAACTTACTGTAACTGCTATTACAAAACTAGTAATCAGATTGATACAAAACACATATTTTGTTTTTGGTAGCAGCATCCACGCACCAATATATTGAAGAACGAAACTCATAAGAATTGGGAGCTCTTGGTGTAACATCAACCCAATCTTTCTCAACCTTCTCCACATATGAATTGGAGCTCTCAACGCCTTCAAACTGCAGTTTGTTTACCTGTTTCACTAACTTCCTCAAAAAGCTCATGGACAGCATCACATCTAAATTCTCTTCCGATGTCATGTCTTCGAAGACCCGCAGCCCCACATTTGCTTTGCACGAATCGACAAGGCCGGCTAGGGCGTGGTCGCTCTCGTGTTCTTGGTTGATCTTGCGGACCTGCAGAACATGATGCAAGGACATTCTTCAATCATGGGAGGGGAGGTTCAGAGAGTAAGCACTTGTGATGCAAAGATGACAAAGTATGCGCTTACTTGGACATACTCCACGCCCAGTTCGCCTAGTTCGTCTAGTAACGAGTCCTGGGAAGAAAGCAGGCTGATCACGCCAGCTGATCCGATTGGCTTCTGGAGGAACTCCCATGGTGACTTCATTAGGATTTTATGCTTGTCATCTTCTGCAACTGAGCTACTAACAAGAGGAAGCTTTTCTTCTTCCAAAAACCAGACCTGTTGGGTTATAGAAATGCATTAGCGAAAAAACGCATGGTCATAAGACACATCACAAAAAACATATCGCTTCTCCTCAGATGCATGTAAGTGATTGTAAAAGGTATTGACAGAACGAACCTTCTGGGGGTCAAATGCAAAGTAGTCATGGTCTGAAAAAAACTCTTGGCAAGAACTGATTGAACCAGTAGAACCTACCAATAGCAGAGGCACAGCTGAGCGGTCTTCGATCTGCAATCGGAAAGCTAGTGATTTAGATGATATAGCAATCAGTTGCATCAAAGGCAACTATATTGGGGTGCTTTCAGCAGATCACATTCATCTCTGTGGCAGTACACTGATTCAATTATTCATGAATGTCTAAACATCAACTCAGGCAAAACAGGATTTGTTAGTCTCTAATTATCTTCAGCTGGCAATATATGCAATGAATCAATTGTGCCAGAAACACCAACAACTGAAAATACAAAAAAAATAAAAGTAGACAAAAATAATGTGAAGGATTTATCATAATAATGTTCTCCAAGATTCTCTTTAAATCAGTATGCCTCAACAATACCTTAGGAAATCTTGAGTTATCATCTAGCAATGCTTTAAAAAGTGGATTCGCACTTTCATTTCCCTCAGAATCAACAAGGTTGTTGTTGGAAGTCCCTTCAGTCCCCTCAATGTCCTCCAATACCAAAACTATTGCAACTTTCCCATTAGAAATCATTTCACATCCTGCTCTTTGTAGTACGCAATATGGATCAGGCAGTACTCCTGTACCGTTTGAACTAAGATTATCAGGTACCTTCAGTCTGTTTGATCTGGGCACCGTGCTCAAAATTTTGTGTAAATCCAGCCTGATCCAAGACAAAGAAGGGATGCATAGATATCACTTATGAGCAGAAGCTTGATTCAAAAATACATGGTAAACAAGGCGATAAGTCTGTGCACTCAAAGTCTAAGCAAGGCAAAAGACAGAAACACAGAAATTGTGTCTTAGTATTTTCTGTTCCAAAATGAATCAGCAATCATTGAACACTTGTACATAACTACATATAGGCTCAAGCAAGCAAATCATCCATAAAAATATTTCCAGAAGGTATGAGCAAAGCCTGTTCACATTGAGAAGACTCATCATATAAAGCTACATAATGAGAGGAGCTGTACCTTGTTGACAGGATTCCAATATTTTGCAGAGCCTGTTGTAGCAATTTTGAATTTACAGTTACTATTTCATTTGCAAGTGAGCTCCTCTGGTCCTTTTCTCCATATCTAAAACCATGAAACACATGTTGCTGTTCCATTTCACATAGTTTCTTTTTGGCTGCTATCAAGCGTCTTTGGAATTTTTTTCTCTCTTTCCATTCCTGATGTAGTGGGAAATGTTATCAAGTGATTTAAGACATAGGAAACCAAGTAGCAAGCAAATTCTGTAGAGTTTATGAACTAAGACAAGAAATGGCAAAAAAATAGTACATCTCACCAGCTCACGCCTTTCTTTCTTGCTCCTCATATCAGAGCGAATATTTAACTCCAGGAGCCCCTTTGGTGGCGTAATCAACATTTCTCTTTTTTCCACATCAACAGTTGGGACAATTTCTTCAACAAATGGAACCCAAACTAATGGGCCAGAATCACCTTCCCCAGTTTTTTCTGTCTGGTCTGGAATCTTTCTAGATGAACTCAGCTTGACATGCAAAAGATCGCTTGCTCCGCTGTTGAATATATTAACAACAGTTCCAATTGGTTCCCCTGATTCCTGTAGAATCAAGTTTAAATAATAATGTGACAAAGAAAAAAGTAAGCAAGGCAAGTGAAATCACATCTTCCCAGCCATCTTCGAAAGATTTTAGCACAAAGATCTGGTATAACTAAGAACCTTTAGAATAACTTTCATGCCAATGAGATCATGAGTGTAGAACTCTCCTTCTTCTATATCAGGTCTATCATCATCTCTCACCAATATGGTTGACCCAACTAGTTTTCGTGCCTGAGCAAATAAAGCTAAATGTTAAGAATCATAAACCTTGTATTTTCTGAACAAATGTACAATCAAACTCACGAGAAAAGTGAATATGAGCACACCTCTTCCGCTGAATTGATGTTGTTAAATTTTACAAGCCAACTTTGTCCAGGGTGACCTCGGCCATCCACCAGTTCAATTTCTTGAATAGTCTCACTTCCTGATGCTTGCTGCTTCAACCATCTAGTTCCTGGCTAGAAATAATAGTGATTCACATTTAGATTCACTTTGGTTAAGTAGTTTGTACAGAATTTCTTACACTCTCCTAATTCTCGTCTCATTTATTATAATATTATTGTTACATATTTTCGATGATACAGTGTACAGACATTCACAGCTCTACCTTGGAGAACCGCAGCTCAGGAAAATCTGTGTTCGCTTTAACCCGAACCTCCCCTTGGAAACCATGAACACCAAAGATATAGCCAGTTTCGACAAACTCTGAAGCAGATGAACTAGTCTGGACGAGCTCAAGAGCATCTGAATGTAGAATCAAAAACAACAAAATGCATAGAGTTTCAGATGGCAAAGTGAAACATTCAGAAACTCTTTCAATCTTTCAACACCAAGTACAGAGGCATAATTCACGCAAAAATAAACACAAAGGAAACTACATGCTTCTGTTTTGAGCAAAAACAGTAGCAAAGAACAATCCCGGAGCACAATTTTATGCCTTTATTTCGAGTTATTTGAATAAACCAAAAAACACAACCTAAACAGTCACTAAGATTGAAATTTCAGCAATATTATCAACAATCCTAAAAAAGTCACTAAATGTAAGGAAAGCAGCTGTTCAGCTTAATTTATTGAAATACCAGCCAACTGAAAGAGGTAAGTAGTTACCAGTAGAACGACAAATGAAGTCGGACGGAGGGCGTCTATGCAAGGAAAGCGATGGTAGTTTACGGGTAAATGCAAAATTAGGGCTTGAGTTGCTCTTTTTTCTTCGGAAGAACGTAAATTGGTGAGCATCGAATGAATCTATTGAGCGAGAGAATGAATTTGAAGAACAGATAACAGAAGTGGACTTCATCTTGCAATACTAAACTTTGGCAGAAGATAGAAAGATTTGTAGCAGATGAAGAAAATATCTGTAGTCAGCATCCAATAGTTTACTCCCTCCAAATTTGTGTTGTCCTCCAAAATTAGACTAAGTTTAAATATGAATACTTTTATCCAATTACACACCACAAATAATGCGTGGAATTCACGATTGAGTAACACTACTTCCCTCATCTTTTTCTCATTTCTCTTAATTTTTTACCTATTGTACATTAAAACGTGTTTCATTTACAAGTTGGACTATTTTTTTATGATAGAGAGATTGTTACTTTTATCTCTTCTTCCAAAGTTGATTGACATGAATTTACTTGGCTTGGATTAAGACCAAATCTTAATAATTATTAGATTAAGGGATATAATGGTTGAACCAAATAGATTATATTTTAAATTAATAAAATTATTAAATACATTTAAAGAGTATTAATGTCAATTCTTAGTTAAAATTAACTCATTTCTTTTTCCTCAAAATCATCATAGGCCTCATCCGGTACTAAAGAATTCGAATTGGAGCCTTCAATTTCAAATCCGATGTTCGGTAAATATCCAGATTTAGAATTGAATTATAATTACAAGGCCTTTAAATTTCACAATTTGAATTCTAAATAGTTAAAAAATACACTACACACAACCACACACATAGTCGCACACATACATATACAAAGTTACACACGCCCATAATTACATACAAAAATGCACACACATACATACACACGGTCACACACACTCACATAGTCGCATACATACACCCAGTTACACACACTGTCACAACACACACACACAGTTACGCACCCTCACACACACACACACTCACACACACACACACAGTTACGCACCCTCACACACACACACATACATACATACACAATGTCACACATACACACTCACACACACACACACGCTGACACGCATAAAAAGTGAATTTATTAACAAGAATATACACACACTGTCACACTCACATACACACACACTCACACACAAGCATAATAAAAGTTTGTTACACTCACATGTACACACTAACATGCAGCAGGGGTGAACGCAGAAATGAACATGAGTAGGGGCTAAATTTTCAAAATTTTATTTAAAAATAAACTCTCAGCTAATTTAAATTATTATTAAGGGCTTTTATACACTAAAATGTATAAAATATGAATAAATTTTGAAATTTTATAATAGAAAAAAAATAAAAAAATTGGATTCATTAGGGGCTAAGAGCATTAGCAATGGGGCGCCCTAAGGCACGCCCTATGGCGCGCGCGCGCCACGTCAGCAGTTTTATCCTCCTACCTCCCCACCTGCAGTGGGGCGCCCTAAGGTGCGTCCTATGGCGCGCCACATAATCATTTTATTGTTTTGTTTAATTAATTTAACTGTTTTCAAATAACAAGTAACGAGTAAATAAAAAACGGTCTAAATAACATTCGGTGAAGTTTTAATAAAAAAAAAGTTACATCATTGAACTAATAAAAAAAAACTAAGTCGGACCAATTCCCAACTTCCGACGCTGCTCATCGAGTAACGCCCGGAGATATTCTGCTTCGTCGGGGTCGGTACACTTCATGAGGGCCCTGTGCGTCTGCAACATCGTCCTTGCCATCGACGCTGTTGCTAACGACTCAAACGCGGTGGCCGTCTGGGTCGGGAGCTCTACCGGGACCGGAGCTTGGGTTGCAGCGGTCGACGATGAGGTCGCGGTCGCCTTCCCCTTGGCCTTCGCAGCCTTGACGCCGGGAGTACGCCTGACGGACACCGGTGTGCCGGAACTCCCTTCATCCACGTACGTCCGGTTGAGGTCAACCGGGTGATTGCCGCTACCGCTGCTCGTGTAATCACCAGCTTCAGTGGTCTTCGTCCTCTTCGGCGCACCAGTGTACAGAATTCCACCTTGGAACTTCTGCTTGTCCCTCAAGAGCGCCCAGATGGCCTCGTGCTTGAAGTCGTCGCACATCGACCGGTACGACAACAACGCTTTAGCGCGCACGTCGCTCAAGCTCTCGCCGCTCCCCTGTGACCGCGTGAAATTCTCGAACTCCGCCGCGTACAAGTTCACTTGCTTCTTGACTTGATCCCAGTGCTTGCAGAGTTGCTCACGCTTGCGCTTGTACGCGGTCGGTGGCTTGACCGAATTGTAGAGGTCCGCGATACGTTCCCAGTACGCGATCTGTCGCTGGTTGTTCGCGAATATCGGATCTTCCGATATATCTACCCAACACCGGGCCAAAGTGAGAGTTTCGTCGTCGTTGTAGTTCGTACGGCCGGGGGCGTACTCATCGCAATCACCGGGAAGCGGCAACTTCTGCGCCCGCTGCCGGTTTCGCTTCTTTCTGGCTGGGGCGGAAGCGGTAGTGGCGGGGTCGGGATCGGCCGCTGCGGTTGGGCGGTGCGGAGACGGCTCCATGTCAGACAACCCATACGATTCCGTACTGAACTCGGGATCGTAATGGGTGTTGGTGCCGAACGAACGATAATCGCCGGGTTCTGTACCCGGCCAATGCGCCCCTGCGCTAAACGTAGGACTATTGGGGCTTGAATCCATTTCGTAGTAATTATGTAAATGTAAGTTTCGAAAATGAAATCGCGTGAAATGAAATGTTACAAATGAACGGTATTTATAAAAAAACGAAACCCCGTGTAATCGTCCGCGGTCGATCGTCCGCGACCTCCACAATGGGGCGGACGATGGCGCGGACGATGGCCATCGTCCGCGACAGCCGCAATGGGGCGGACGATGGCGCGGAAGATGGCCATCGTGTAATACCCCGACTTTTTCTACCTTTTTATTTGTTCTTGAAAGAACATCGTTGGTGCATCCGAAAATTTTCCTTCAAATATTTTAGAGGTTGGTGGAATAGCCAATGTTTTTATTATTGAATTTGGGCTATGATCTTTTTTTTTTATTTATTTGTATGAAGCCCAATTCTTCGTCACCAACTTTTGAAAGTCCTTTTCAACTTCCTTTTGGGCCTAGAGCAATTATTCCTTTTAGCCCAATTTGAAATCCAACTATTATGAGCTCAAATAATTTATTAATTTTTATCCCACTTTGAATAAGGAAGAATTTAACGTGAGATTCTCACCCAAATTTCTGTTCCACAAAATCAGGTTTCTACCTCCCATGATTCCAAGAAATCGGTTTCTACACAGCCACAACTCCACGATTTTAGCTGATCCAACCAATTTTGAAACTATCATAATCTTTTTTCACCAATTCCATAATTCTAGAAAAAAAAAAGAAAACCGAGAGGGCAAAGAAGATTTTACCAAATGCAGTTTTACATATTAGAGATTAGAAAGACTACAAACTTCCAAGTAGAGATGGCAAATTCTCACTATCCGAGCAGCAGTGACGAATCGGCGGAGAAGCCGACAGCGATGGCGACGGCCCTGTGCGGCGACGGAGAAACAGCAGAGGCAGCCGGCGTGAGATGGTCTGACGGTGGCTGACCGCAGCTGCTGTGACCGAACCCGACGGCGACGGCAGCAGTGGCGTCGGGTACAGCGGCGCCGAGCGACGGCGTGGATGGGCCAGCAGCAGCACTCCCCGGCAGAGACGGCAGAACCAGCGACGGAGTGCGATGGAGGGAATCGGACGACGCCACGTCGCCGGAGTGCAGCGAGCGTCGGAGGAGGAATGGCCGACGGCTCTGGTATGGAGTGTTGGTGGAGCGACGGAGAGAGAGAGACGACAGGATGAGGGATTTCTCATTTTGGGAGGATTTCTCAATTTGGGGAGATTTGGGAAGAAATTGAGGGGAGAGAGATTGGCGTGAGTTTTTGGAGGCATTTGGGAAGTTTAGTTTTTTTTTCTTGTTGGGTTTTTTTAACATAGGTGGGTTAGGGAGTATTATTTAATTGTTTGGGCCATGTGAATTAAATTGAGGGTTGGACCAGTGAGTTAAACCCAATGGGAAATTGCTAATCTTGGCATAAGGTTTTGATGGAGGACTTGGATTGGAGTAGTTAATGTTCGAGTTTTTGATAATCAAGAATGAGAATATAGTTTTGGGAGTGTTGGGCCGATGGAGATAGGAAGCTCGGGCGGCCTAGAAAATAAATAATAAATGAAAGAGAAGCGAATCGGACTCAAGGAAGGGATCCCTTCGCGAACAAAATTGATGTCAAAGTAAGGAATTCAAATCCAGAATATTAAGAAAACGAGGTGGGTTTTCTTTTTTAAATAAGGGCAGCGCCCTAAGTATATTTTTATGTGAAAATAATATGAATATTTGTCATGCCGTGTTTGTTTTATCTATGGAACCTATCTGATGTGGCTTTTGCCATCAATGGATAATCGAATTCGGGTCTGTCTAGGGAGCGAGTCCCTATTCAGGCTAGTGTACACCTATGGAGATCGTGAGTCGTCTTTTGGGTCGGCCGGCCTAGTGACTTGGGATGTGGCCACGTTCCTTGTCATCAATGGATCAGATATGGTAGATAGCTATGGGAAAATGGTTGATCAACCGAATTTTACAATGGAAATGATTTTAGTGTCTTGGGCGATTTCTAAAGTTAAAACCCCAAGGTCACTCAATGGTGGCATGATAAATACTTTTTATAAAATGCTTTCGGCATGAGTCCACTGAGTGCATCAAGTACTCAGCCCTGCTTTTCTTTTAAAAATTGCAAGTTGAACGTGACGGGTGCGGTGGGTGTTGAGCAAGACCGTTGAAGAAATTAAGTGTTTAGAATGTGTCATGTCTTCACACGTGGCATATTCTTTCTCTCGAAATGCTTCCGCTAAGTAGTTGTCATTCTTTTGAGTTCTTGTATCACTAAGATAATATTCATTTCTTTGAGTTGTTGATTGTTGAGATACTTTGATTTTATTCGAGCTATTCCATTTGTTTCGAGCTATGGTCGATTTGTGTTGTTTTCCCCTTTTTTCCCCGTTTCTTTAATCCTCCCCTAGTCGCGATCAACCGTGTTTTCTATCCTTAGAAAATGCGGGCGTGACACATCGTCCGCGCTATCCTCCGCGACCGAAGTATAGGGCGCGACTATCGTCCGCGCCCTATGGCGCGCACCCGCAATGGGTGTGGACGATGGATGGCGCGGACGATGCGTGCCATCGTCCACCCATTGCGGATGCTCTAAAGCCCCTCTTACATGCATTCCGCCCATGCTAACATGCACACACAATTACACACATAGACACACATCATCACTCACACACATACTACACACTCATAATTTCTATAAATTCAATTTTCTATAATTTTTACCAAATGATTTGGAATTAAATTACAATTAAAATCTTTTATTAAATTCAATTCTTTATAATTTCAATTCCAATTCCAATTCCAGTTCTGTGTACCGAACGAACCCTTAAAACTTATAATTTGCATAACTCTCTCGAATTAACATATTTTTTCGTAAAAAATAGATCAAATTAAAGGTAATTTTATAAAGACTCTAACGAGATCTCAATTGCATATGTTCCGACGATGATCAGACGATGAAATTTTATTATTTTTATTTCAATTTTCGTATATAGTGATAAATAGATTTTATATCAATATATGCATCAAAATAATTCAACATAATGCATGTACAATATCAATAAAACTGCATTGATATTTTCGGATACTTGAGTTGAAATTCTCATGTCACTGTGTTGATATTTGTAATACACTATGTTGATTTAAAAAATCTTGAAAATATTATGTTATACCATATTGACTATTTTACCTTTTTGTTGTTATGTTCACTGTTTATTGAAATCTGCGAGCCTTAATCTCATCCGCCCTCCACCCATTTTAAGATTTAATAGTGTAAAATTGATTGTAATTATAATTTGGATATTATATCTAGTTTAATATGACCATATAAGTATGTACACTAACTATTGATAATTCATGAGATTCAAAGCTGACAGACTTACATTTCAATTTACTCTTACTCCCTTCGTCCACTATTAGAAGTTTCGGCTGACCATTTTAGTCTGACCGCCATTAGGAGTTCCGGTTCACTTCATCTTTTGTATTGCTAAAGATGAGCATTATAAAAGATCTTATGATTTTCCATTTCTTGTGATATCTCAACAATTGTAACAATATCTAATTTAGAAAATGAAACTGTAAAATTGAATACTATTACAAAAGTAAGCTCATGCTAGTGCTTATCTAACTCATAGCTTGATGGTGTGTGTTCATTTTTTTTATGATTTTTGTTGTAATAATCTCTTCAACTCTGGCAATATCTCTGGGCTATCGGCATGTTTCCCGGCCTTGGATTTTCCACCGTCGCTGGACAACGGACGGTTGGCCTTGTAGTTGATCAGTTACAAATTAAATATTGGCCCGTTATTATTTAATTCCATCAATAATTTGATTAATGGTTAGTAAATCACAATTCAGGAATCAACTAACGCTTATCTAAATTAATTAATCGATTCTGCATTTTGATTAGTAAATAATAGATTATCTAATTTCACTAACTAGTTCCAGGTTGCCAATAATTAATTGATTAAGTTATAATAAAATGTTAACACATGTTTTACAGAATTTTATAAGGAATGATTCGACATTTTATATATTGACTATCTCGCATAATGTTATGATGGTCGAGATTGATAATTATGAACTAATTGATAGGTTACTTTAGTCGCTTTAAAGTCTAAACTAATAAATCTTTTTTTAATAAAACACGATAAATCCAATCACGAATTTAATTTCATAACCACACAACACACAAACAATAGCCTTTACGCAACCATGCCTCCAAAAATAGATGCTATATCATGATTGGAAAAATATAAGCCTATTAAGCTAATTGGATTAAAACACTCAATATAAAATTTCTTATACCAAAGTCTATCCACACAAATTATTACATCATCATGGTGGACTTCAACCACACAAAAATTGAATCATCAAGTTTCAACAGTCAACAATACATTGAAAATTATTTTTATTTCGATATTTTAATCAAATGAAAATCATGTAGTCGTAATTAGAGGTCAATCGTAACGATTACGAGAGTGTGACGCACGCGCCTGTGTAAGTCGTTAACGCAGCCATTTTTCTCACGTCTCTCTCTCTCTTCCTCTCTTTCCGCGAAGCAGCACGTGTCTAAAATTTTCCATGGTGGATCCCCCGTATTACGTGGCGCTTTATTACTGGTCTAGCCGCACTCCCAGCTCTTCATCCCAGCCGTTCATTCGTAGACAAACTCATTCAAGCACGGGTTTGAATCTCCTGGAACCGAACTCTCCAACTTGTGCTTCACAATGTTGTACATTTAGATGGAAAAGGGCTAAGTTTGGAATTTTAAGTTCTAGAGTACACCTTTTTAAGCTGCTGTACAAAATGGGCCGAGAAGCGCGGATGTAGAGAATCCGGAAACGGGCAGACTTTACAGCCAACAGAGTATAAATATACGCACAGATGAGCGAAGTTTCTAGAGAGAGAAAGCGCGTCCCTTTAGAGAGACTGCGAGAGGGAGGGGAGGGGTTGGATTTCCACAGGTATGCATACGCTGAGCTGTGTCTCGCGTCCATACATCGTAACCGATTACCGTATTTACTGTTGTCATCGGTGATCGGAGGTTTATATCGAAGTTTGATTGGTTAATTGTGGTGAATTACGGTGTGTGTAAACAATTAAACCGTGTTTGAAATTGTGGATTCTGGTTAGTCGTTATGTTTCCGCTTCTAGGGTTTTAGATTGTGTTATATGATCAGTTATTGAAGATTTAGCCCTATCCCTTTCTTGATGTTCTGTTGGTCAACTTAGAGTTTGTTGATGTAAACGGATTGCTCGAGTAAAGTTGACTCTCGATTTCGCCTTCAATAATTTTCTTTTTAATTTCTTTTTAGGGGCGAGGTTTTTGGAAAGGTTTTAATAGGTCAGGTTTATGATTCTGTTATAAATATTGCTCCATCGTCTCTTAATTTTTTCTTTAATGTTGTAGAAGTTGAGTTGTGAATTTAGTGATTCTTAGGCTCCTCAATTAGGTATTTTTAGATAATTCTTTCTTTCCCTTTGTATATACTTTCATGGGAAGACCAAGCCTTTGATCGCTAGTTTCCTTCGGTTGGTAGTTGTTTAGAATTTCCTTTGTTGAATTATGTGTTCCTCCTCTGTTGATTGGCTAGTAATAGAGTATGTGAATTGCGTGTTTTATGTATTTGTTTCTATGGTGACAGGCTTATTGTTTTGTGTTTGATTTTGATCTAATTATTTTATATGGCTTTCCTCAACAGATGCTCTTGGCACAATATTCTGATAAGCATCCAACCTACAGTTCAAATGCCATCATTAAAAATGAAAACAACCAGAGGCTGTTTGAAGGAAAAGGCAAGTCTTCATGTGTGTCGAAAGTCCAGTGTGATCTCCAAGAGCCCTCTTTCTCGTGCCAGAATTCCTCAAGATGCAGAAGCTCTTATATGCACTCAAAGCAACCAGGATGGTAAGTGGCCTTTCTAGATTTACATATTAGGAATGTTTACCACTTTGAGAAAACGATATACACTTAGACCTCCAGCTGGTGCTTATTCATTTGCACTGTTATGTTTTGACGAGGATGAATCCCTCCTTAAAGGATCATATCCTTATCAAATAAGCAATATTTGATCTGGGCTAAATGCTAAAGTGACGTTGATTAATTTAATGGAGAAAGCTTCCCTCTCTTTTCTTTTGGTTTGAAAACTGTATGCACAAGATTTGGTCTGTGTCAACGTATTAAGATATTCCCCTTTTTTTCTTTTTATTGAATCTGGTGCTGTATATCTTTCTGCAAGTTGCTATTTTCTCGTTTGTGCTAATGTATATTTATTCCTTTTCAGTTCATGATGCAATACATGCACATGATCTTGGAAGGGATGAGGCCATCCAAGATCTTGGAGGGAATGAGGCCAACCAAGAAGCTAGAAAGGATGATTTCAACCACGATAAGTTGTCTATTGGAGACGAAGTTCTCCAGAAACAGTTGTCAGCTTTCACAGATTCAGCTACTGGAAATACAGTAAGAACCATCATTTGTTCTACTAGCTGATCACATATATCCTTTCTGTAAGCATGTCTTTATGGTTATAACACTATTCAATTTTAAGCTGGTATCAGCAGATTTTGCTGTCCTACTTGTCTGATGGTCTATAAAGTTTTTTTTAATTACTTTTTGACTAAAATTCTCAGATTATATTCTCTAGATGCTAATGTATATTTATCTTGCACTTACTGATACTTACTTGGACAATTTTTAGGAACCTACATCATCCAAATGCACCTCAAACATGGAAACCATTTTTTCTCCTATCCTGGAGTCAATTGATTTATACAATAATGGAGGTATGCTACTGCACTCTACTTCTTATCTTTTGAGGGACACATTCACTTTACATTTTAAGATGTTCCCCCCCCCAAATAAAAAAGAAAGAAAAAAGAAAAAAGTGAACTTCAGTTTGATGTGTTTGAGCTTCGCAGTCGAGAAGTTCCTGTTTGCATTAACATTGACTGCTGGATTTCTTCTACAGGAAGTGATGATCTATATGTACCACAGTTGGATAGTGAAGACAGTGATGATTGCAGCAGAAGTTCATGTGAACACCAAGCATGCAATATATCAGATATCTACCTCTCTGACATGATTTTTTCAGGAGCACCCAGTGGAAACGATTCCCAATTTGATAACAGAGCAGATACAGATTTCTTACCTGATTATAAGTTTGATGAGTCTAGTTTACTTTGTGATCTGACAGAGGAATACATGGCATTGCCTTTCCTTGGGGAAAATTTAGATACTGGGCACGACTTTGATGGCAAACCGCCCCAACAAAACATCGATTCTGATAACTCCAGCTTGTACATGGCAATCCATCAATTGAAACCTTGCAGCCAGGATGCTCAACTAAATACTTACAGTGACCAAGATTATGATTGCTTTGACCCACAAATGTATATAAGAAGTCTTCCGGACCAGCCGGATGTGGCATTTACCTTGTTTCCAACCAGAGTGTCAAATGAGAAGCAAAGTAAACAGATTACTTTAGTACTTGACTTGGATGGTAAGTACATTATTATCCAGTTTGTTGGTTAGGATGCTTTAATTATAGAATCATCTGGTAGGTATAACTGCATAAGAATATTCTATTGAGTGACTTGAGTCATTAGATTGACTAATTTCTTAAAGCATCAAATGATTCAGTTAAGTAATGAGCATCTTAAATTGTTTTCCACAGAAACACTAGTCCACTCTACATTGGAGCACTGTGATGATGCGGACTTCACATTTTCTGTGTTCTTCAACATGAAAGAACATACCGTGTATGTTAGAGAGAGGCCCCATCTCCACACATTTCTTAGAAGAGTGGCTGATATGTTTGAAATCATAGTGTTCACTGCTAGTCAAAGCATTTATGCAAGCCAACTGTTAGATATCCTTGATCCTGAAGGCACGCTTATATCAAAACGAGCTTATCGGGAATCATGCATCTTTTCAGAGGGAAGTTACACAAAAGACTTGACGGTATTGGGTGTCGATCTTGCTAAAGTTGCAATTATTGATAATTCCCCTCAGGTAATGCTTAGTTATTTTACTCAACTATGTGCTGGTTCTATTTTCTTGTAACAGATGATGCTTGATCTCTGCACCTACTAGTTGTAGCTGCATCTTTAGTGGTATTAATATAGTAGTGTTGATTTAAAAATGCTGATTGTAATGTGGTAGCATTTTTCTTTTGATATATTTTAGGTCTTCAGGTTGCAAGTGAATAATGGTATTCCTATTAAGAGTTGGTTTGACGACCCATCAGATTGCGCGTTGATTTCAATGCTACCATTTTTGGAGTCGTTGGTTGATGCAGATGACGTACGACCCATCATTGCTAGGAAATTCGTTAACAAGGAATAATAGCTCCTTGTATGTCCTTATTAGCGCATTTATCATTCCATAGCCCCCTCATTCCTCTTTTTTCTTTCCTCAGTGAAAGTTTCTTTGTTTTCTGATGCTCCTGATTCCTTCCATGAGCCTTGCTATATACCCATCGCATTTTATATAATTCTCCATGTTGAGTGAGGTTATCATGATTTCTTTCGTTATCCTTATACTTGATTAGCTAATTCGTGGCAGAGGTCAGTTTAAGCGAGTTTTTTTAGTTGCTTTGTACATCTTAAGGTGCGTACATGGGTGTATATGAATTGTTTCTGAAATAAACTCGTTGTTCTGATTGAACTTTTTCTTGATCGACAGTTCCATAAGCTGATATTACTTGCCCCAAGTATGTCAAGTACACTTGATGATGAAGAATGGGTTTGTGTCTTATGTTCCTATTAATGAATGAACTAAAATTACCATTATAAGTTTATAATCCTAAATACTACTATTACGAAGTGCAGTTCCTTTTTGGTGTGATATGTGTGCCATTTTGAACAGTCTAATCAAACGTGTGAGCTTTTGCTTGTAGGGACCTCCCTTTTGGTAGTGCTCTGAAAGTCCCTTGGGATGGTAAACTAAAGATTTGTGCTATTATTTTACAAACGTGTGAGCTGTATCAGTTTTTTTAGGTGTTACTGAATAAGTATACAGTGGCATGCCTTGTTTCATCGTATGAATGACTTTTCTCTTTCCTCCTTCCCCCCTCTTTATTGCCAAGTATATACTGCTGGTTTTTAATGCATAATTAGAGCTGAATCAGTTTTCCATAGGTGTTACGGACTAAGTATACAGTGGCATGCTTTGTTTCATCGTATGAATGACTTTTCTCTTTCCGCCTTTCCTCCTCTTTCTTGCCAAGTATATATTACCGGTTTTAAATGCATAGTTAGAGCTGGATCAATTTTTATAGGTGTTACTGAATAAGTATATAGTGGCATGCTCTGTTTCATCGTATGATCTTTTCTCCTCCCCCCATCTTTCTTGACAAGTATACTGCCGGTTTTAAATGCACAGTTGAGCTGTATCAGTTTTTTATAGGTTTTACTGAATAAGTATTTAGTGGCACGGTCTGTTTCATCGTATGAATGACTTTTCTCTCTCCTCCCTTTACCCCTCTTTCTTGCCAAGTATATATATACTACCGCACTGCTTTACTCCCCTCACTTACATCCTTGGTGTTTTATTGGTAAGTGGAGAATAGATGGTGAAGAAATCATACCAGATTATTAATGTCCCTAAATGATCTCCATATTTGATGCTATATTTGACTGTACACCACCTCTATCCATCTACCATTGACAGACGACTCATATTATTGTGAATAGACGGTGAGAATAAAATACACGATGCATTTGTATGATTGAATTTACATAGGTGAATGCTTAGAATTAATATCTCTGTCGGGGTGCTCTTTTATTGTTTGGAATGCCTTGCTGCAGGTCCGTTTGCAGATACTATATTCTGTTGGCAGACTGACTATTGGAATGAGTTTAGATGATTATTGGTGTTTGTTCTGTTTTTGTTTTGTTAGAATCTTTACCATACATGTCAATTGTATAACAATAAATGCCAATCTTTACCTGATTTTCTTCTACCTAGTCTGCAATTTAGTTTTGATTTTGTTTGTTTCCGTAACTAGCGTATGATATCATATTTATTGATCGAAGTTAGATCGAGGTCGATTTGTTTGCCTTTGTACTCCCATAAACAAAAAAATGTCAATGTTTCACTATAATATACTACTAATGTCTTGGATCATTAAAATGTTGCATTAAATACACTCAACTTGTTGTCGGATAAACAAAATCAAATAATTACCCAAAATGTAGCATCAAATATACTAACTTGTCATCAAGTATGCAAAATCAACCAAATGATATTATAAAATTAAGTGAATTCTTCAAACGGTGAAACAAAATCCAAACTGTATCTTATGACCCACATTGCCAAGTAAATAAGTGCGTCGTTTTGATTATCATGACAATATTTTGATCACCGAAAATTTCTAGCTACACATTTTATTTCCAAAACAATATTAAGTTGCGAAATGAGACATTTTCCAAATAAACGTCGAAACATTGAGATAATCATAACCTTGTTTTATTCTTTCCAATCTATAAATAAAATTATGAAAAGTAAGGCGATCAAAATTAGGTTGTAACTGCCGACATGAATAACCGTAGAAGGAGGACACGTGGCAGCCGAACTATAGAATAAAGATTTCCCACCAATCCTATTTTTTGTGATTTCTTTCGCTCCAAAAACACCTGCATTCGTATCTGTCCATCTCCTATTCGATTGAAAATGCTTCTGCTTTCTCTCTCTGCCTCCTCTATCTCCAACAACAATGCCTCCCGCATCATTTCCCCCAAATCTCATCAAATCAGAGCTCTTTGCCGTGTTTCCCCGAAGCTGCAGCAGCAACTTAAACACCAACAACCGCTCACTCGTCTCTGCTACAATCCACTCCGGTAGTTCGGATTCGATTTTTAGATTTTTCTTCGTTGATTTCTCGACTACTTATTTCTTACTGAGACTGTATCTGAACTGCAGAGCGTCGGTGATGGCGAAGAGAGGTCGTCGATTTGGTGCGGTTTGTTACTCTTCGCCGCTTTCTCCCGCGAATCTCCAGTGGATCTCTGCTGTTTCTACTGCGTAAGTTGTTGTAGTTGTTGTTTATTGCCTTGATTTTGCTGTTTAATGAAAATTGAAATGTGTATATCGTTCTGTGAGTCGCCACTTAATCTCAGAGAAAGGATTTTTAACGGAATCATGTTTCATGTTGTTTTTCCTGCCAATTTGGATTGAATTTGACATTCGCTTCATATTCCGAACCATAGAAAAGCACTTTTTGAATGTTCGGCGTTGAAGATTCTAAACTACTGGATTTCTTTTTTCAGAATACTGATGATAGTTAAGGGGACAGCTATCCACAAATCCTTTCTTGTGCCTTTCTTTGTGCTCCAAGCACCCGGAAGCATCGTCTCATGGATGAAGTATGTTGAACTAGTCCGTCTTGCATCACCTTGTGATTGAGTCACGCCTTCTCCCTTTAATTTGCTTATTGATCTTATATCTCAAGTGGTGTAACACAAACCATTTTTTCAGGGGTGAGTATGGCATGTGGACTGCTTTCTTGGCCCTTCTCGTTCGCCTGTTCTTCCATATCCCCAGTAGGTTCCCTTTCTCTGTGGTTATCTATGTGCATAATCCAGTGAAAATCTTAGGGCCTTCCGCAGAAAGGATACTCCTCCTTTTTGTCTGCAAACTTGGTGTCTTGGCTGCACTAATAATGTCTTCTTAGATCATGAATCCTGTTTGTGGAAAAAAGTCCAACTTCCAAAAGTTTCTTATCCCTGCTTATGAGTTATGATTGGTGTCTTTGTAATGCTGCATTCTTTGAATCTACAAGGGCACCAGCGATTCAAGTTACATTTTATCTATTCTTTCATTGTTTGCAGGGGAGTTGGAGCTGCCATTTATAACACTTCTGTTGGTGATTGTTGCTCCCTACCAAATTATGAGACTAAGGTTTGTAAAACCATTGCATACTGTGTACATGCCATTTAGTTACTGAAAAAATGATTTGTCTATATGCACTGATCACTGCAGAGGAACCCAAGAAGGTCTTATTCTTTCATTGATAATAGCAGCTTATCTGGCGTTCCTGCATTTTTCTAGAGCTGGCAGCTTGGCAAAATCTTTCAATCAAGATTCAATCCTTGCTACCATGGCTACCATCTGTATTGTCCTTGTGCCGTGTTTGCTCTTAATCTAGTTTTAAGAAATAGCCCCGTTGGCATGTAAAATGATAATTTGTTAGTTGTTACCAACAGATTAGATCATATTCTGCTGTTAGTAAAACTGAATATTTTAAAGGTGCATCTGTACAGTTACTTTCTTTGTTGTGCTGTTCTGAAATCAATGGTATTTAGCTATTTTACTTGTTACACAACTGTAATAATTCTGTTGCCAGCTTTCCCTTTTTTTGCTTGTTTGCTTTTTCGTTTTCTGTTGCATGGGCTGTCTGCTAACTGGTTATTACAACTAGGTTTCTCAGGATAAAACATGATGATTTTTTAAAATTCGTATTGCCAGAGAATAGTAAACAGAGATATTGATGAATATATTATTAATCCTCACTGGTCATCCATAGGATCTGAATATATTACACATGGTTTCACTAAAACTAGCCTAGAGCATGTATTCTTGTATAGAAATGTTATTAACTGTAGAATATAGTTATCTATCTAGGACTCAGAGCAGCATGGTTTCTACTCCCTCTTTTCTTCCTACACTATCTGAGAGCATAGAACTAATAACCATGTGGCTAAGACCTTGAGATTTGTAATGTAACCCCCCTCCGCCCCAAAATTTTGCATATCTTTGAAGCTTCCAAGCGATTGCCATCTCATATGGGAGATGGTAACCAATTTGATCTCAGCTTGTCTAGAAATGGTTGGCTACTGTGACTGATAACATGAGACAGTTCATGGTGATGAACAGTACTAGATTGGCAGATATGGTTCCTGCTGGACTGGGGGTTCCCGTCGGTTCAGACCCATAATCGTTGCCTGTTGAGTCAAAACCACCATTTCCTCCTGTCGTAGTAGTGCTGCATTGGAATATACATGTATATATATCTCAGTAATTTGCCTTTAGTGAGAAATCAGTTCATGGACATAGATAAAAACTCTACCTGGGTGGTGTCATTGGAACTGTTGGCGTCATTGGAACTGTTGGTGTCATAGGAATTATAGGGGTCATCATGGTTGGTGGTGTTTGTGGTGTTGTCGGAGTGCTGGACGAAGATGCAAATTTGCAGCTTCCATGACCTGGATCACCAGCATGACCAACAAATGAATAAGGTAATGTGTTATTAACATTTGAATCTTATAAACATGCAGTTTCTGTGTATCTTACTTGGGTCAGTATTTGTGAGCTGTGCTGCTCCTCCAAAAACACAGCTGGTAGGAGCTGGGTTTTTCTGGTAGTAGTTGTTGAAGGCGTAGGAGGCGTGGTCGTGAACTGTGTTCGGCTCATAGCAACTCCCGCCCTGTTGAAGTGCTGAACAATCTGTTCCACCATAGCCACAGGCATAGTCCAGCGCCACCTGTAGAGCAGTCTGGGAAGCAGAGGGACTGGCAATGCACCACGAGCCTCCTCCTGACATTGTCGGCGTTGGTCCAGTCGGAGTGGTTGGCATCGGTCCGGTTGGAGCAGTCGGGGTGGGTCCTGCTGGAAAAGTTGGGGTCGGCCCTGTTGGAACAGTTGGAGTTGGTCCTGCCGGAAAAGTCGGGGTCGGTCCCGTCGGAGTGGTCGGAATCGGACCGATTCCTCCGCCGGTGAATGGCGGTGATGGGCCGTTCGGGTTTACAATTGGAGTCGTGCCGGGTGTTGTGGGATTCACGATAGGAATATCCCCTTGGCTGTTGTCTCTCTCTGTGGCTACCGTGAGAGGTGAAAAGAAGGATTCGTCTTCTTGGTAGTCTAGGTTTCTTCCTTCTTGGTTTTCTGTAATGCTTGCATCTGAAGCAAAAAAAAAAAACAGAAAGGCTGCATTTAGATTTAGTTGTTTCGGTTTCTTGATTTCTTGATGATTCATGCCACCCTCTTTTTTTGCAGTATATAGCATGATTTCTTGATTTATGCATTGTTACTACAAGTGATGAAAACTAAAGAAATGAAAATCACCTGAGATGACAAAAACAAAGAGGAGAAGGAACAGGGCATTGGCAAGTGTTCTTGTCTTCATGAATCTTGCCATGGTGTAGGTTTCTTCTTCTCTTTTGCAGGGATGGATCTGTTTTGTTGAGCAAGAGGGTTGTTGTGAACCTCTGCCTCAAGCTTATATAAAAAAGGCATGAAGAATCAGAGGTTTCTTGCATAGAAGAGAGAAAAGGAGAGCTTTGTGTTGGGGAATAAAGAAAACTTAAGGGAGGAGGCATTGGTTTGTTGGAAGCTTCAAGCAAGAGGAAGTGCTCCTCAGCAGCAAAAAAAAAGTTGCATGGAGAGGGAAAAAGGTTAAAAGTGTTGGGATCACTAAAATCCTCTCTCTCAACTGTTAAAACTTACATAGTATACTAAATAAAGATAAAGGTGGGGAAACAACATAGATATTATTCTGAGAATCACATCTCATGTTGTCTGAAAAGGCCTCAACTGTCAGTGTGAGAGATGCTATTTTGTCTTGAACCTGACACGTGTCTTTATGCTAATTGTCATTTGATGTTAATCTAAACAATTAGTTAACAGCTTAACCACAATTACTTTTGCAATGTGGAATTTTATAACAGTACAAGACTATAATCACAAGTACATGAAAATTAGTGATTAAGAGAATAATGCAAATAAAGTAGTAGTTCACTGATGATGGGGTATTTAGTAACAGATACTGTACATATTCAAGAACAAAATCCCTCACTCAACCATAAGGTTCTTCAACTGGTTGAGAAATTAGTTATATACAGTATCCTGTCACTGTGGTATAGGTATTTAACAAAACCAAAAAACCAGGCAAAAATGAGCAGCCAGTAATCTTGATATTCGCCACCGCAGCTCAAGAAATCAAGAGCGGGAATGTGCATCAGCCACGAGGGTTGGACAGCATCCAGATATAGGATGACGATGAATTGTCCCTCTTTACCCGAAGACCAATCACCAAAAGAATTACAATCTCTCCATGAGCTGAAGTGGTGGATATGAGAGAGCTGGATAAAGAATATAACATCCATTTCATCCTTCTTGTGGTTTGTGGCAAGAAGACAGGTATCTGGTGACTTCATTCCAAGCTGCACCAGGACATCGATTCAGATTCAAGCCATTCGCCATTTATTTCCACAAATAAAAAATAAAAACAATCCAAAGTCCGTCTGTCTAACCAGGGAAGTTGCGAAAATCAGGATCAACTCCATTGCCATTAATGTCCATATGATTTGGTGTGACGTACTTCCCAATGGTTACCACCACGCCAGACCCATCGTTGAGCTCAAAAACAGATTGGATCAAGCCCTGCAAAAAGTCAGGGGCATATTAGTACATATAGCAAGAAAACTCCCTGATCTCCCACAGTGAGGGATTAGGGGACTTGGAAAACAATATGCATATTGGTCAGAGAGAGTTAATTATTTGATAGCCAACACCCTAAAAGATATCTTGGACTTGCAATGAAATTCTAGATTTTTAAAAAGGCCATTATGAGGGTGTGACGATAACCAAGGCTAACGAAGATTCTATCTCAAAATACAAGAAATAACCTATACCAGACAAATAAGGAAAAATGAAGCTTTACAAATTTGTATACTGCGGTGAAGGCATGGGAAAATTGACCCTCCTCTCTTGTTGCTTCTCAATCAACATAAACAACATATTCGTCAGCCCTGGCCTATGATGTTAAGGTTCCTTCCAAACAACCAGCATCTTCACTAATGTGGCAGCTAAGATAGCCTATTAATTTGACTAAAAAGCTCAGCTCAGCACGTGCTTCTCATGTTTTCTTGTTGGAAGCACCATAAAACAGCATGAATCACATGTAAATGGTGAGTATTGCCAGGTTTGGAGATTCATGTGATTCCCAATGGTAAATGACTACCATTCTAGATGTATGACCAGATGTCAAGCCTCTTTATATAGACGGAATATCCTAAGCATGCTTAATAAATACTTTGTGAAGAAAAGGGAGTCAAGGGACACGCTTATCACTCATGCATCATAACACGAAATGCTTCATTAGTAGTATCTCTTAAAAGATTGCAACCAACTCAAAAGTTTATTCCTTTATTCCTCATAGATTCTTTAATTATGTACTGGAAGTTGATAGATACTATCTAACTCAGCAAGCAAACATTAGAACCAAAATTTTTGCATAACCTAAAAGTACACATATTCCAAAATAATCTATACAAGAAACAAAATATTTGGAATCTGACCTTTCCATATGTCCTTTCACCCACAAGCACAGCTTTACAGTTATCATGAAGCGCAGTGGCAACCTGTAAGACCAATCACGTCATCATAAGATATTAATACAACAGTTCTTTATAAATCACAGACATAATCTGAATCCTCACAATTTCACTTGCACTGGCAGTATTTTTGTTCACCAAGACCTGCAGAAAGAGTATACATGAGAAAAAAAATGTAACATTTCATAAAGTCAAATAGAAAAAAACCATAAATGTTGGTATACTGCACCCAGCATGAACATATTAATATCATTTACAATTTAGAACTGTGTCAAATGTCCAAGAAGCCCCAGTGAGAAAATTGACTATTATCTTTATTTATGCAATCATCATGAAGCTGTGTCCACAATGCATGAGACTTAGCCTTGAAATTTATGTTGTTAGGGTAGGTATAAAGTCCGCATGAAGAACTGGGTTTGGGGTCAGTTTCAAAGAAAATAACCTTGACAACAGCATACCAAATTAGTGAGTAGTTAAATGCAGCCTAAATTCATAGCATTCGGAAAGAAGATATGAAAACAGGCTGTATAGTGGAACTTTCCAGCTTATCAGAACTTATACATGAACTTAGTGACACTTCTACATCTAGAGTTTCCCTGTCTTTCAACATTGACAACCATCAGTCAACCACAAAAGTGAGTGGAGTAGAATAATTTGACACCACCAAAATTTTTAAACCCTAAACCCTCAAGTAATATCCCACAAATGATTTTCCATAATAATGAAGAATACCTACATGATATGGCTGAATACAGAGATATACAAACAATTAACCTTGAAATTCACATAATTAAGGATAATGCGATCAGAGAATGATAGAAATTAAACATGTTATGGCAATGCTAAGATCCTCACATAGTTCCTATACCATCTACAAGAAGAAATCCAATCAAAACCTACGTGCTACTATCTACGAGAAAAAATTGAATGTCACAGGATGGATGGACAAAATTTATAGTATATTTTAAGTCGGATATGCATGAATCATCTGAAGTTGTTCTTACAATAACAGGTGCACTAAATAAAGGCGAACTTTCAGCGACAATATTCTTCACGGATAGTGGATCCCTACCAACTGTGTAAGTCACCTGCACAAGAAGACGACAATGTGATCATCTAAATAGTCAAACAAACATATAATGAGAATATAGAAACCGAGAATAGTGCTGTATTTTCCCCCGTCATAAACTATCTTACTTTCTATGAATCTAGGAGCAAGGTACTCCCACAACAGATATGCTACATGATAATATGACATTGACCTAGGTCTTTCCAGTGTATCTGATCTCTCTCTAGGCGCACCAAACCCACCCAAAATGTACAACGGCCAGAAAAAGAAAACGAGAGGTAGAGAGAAAGGAAGAGAAAACCGATATAGAGTACTCAAACAGAACACCTAACATGTAAAAGCTGCAACAAAAAAGGATCTGCAGGCAATTCATACAATAATACTCCCCATCCAGATTCTCTTATTGTAGTTAGAGAAGAGACAGGATAAAGAATGCTCAAACAGAACACCTGACATTGAAAAAGCCATAATACACACTAATCATACAGTAATACTTATACTCCCCACCCAGATTGTCTGATTTAGTGAAGACAAGTTCCAACTGAATGCTTAAGAAAAATTCATTGGACCTGTGATTCACCATAAGAAAATGAAGAGGAAAAACAACTACTGACTAACGAGATACAAAACTGGCTAGAATGACTTACTGTTTGTCCTTTGTCAAGGAAAAGTTTTGCAATTTCAATGCCAGCCTGCACCATTTAAGCATTGGTTAGAGAGTTGAGTAAACTAGAACATACTCCCTCTCCCCCCCGATAGCATAGCACAATTACTATATTTAGAGCCCCAAAAAGTATAGCACTTTTCCTATAGAGCATGGCCCCGCACTCAAAATTTGTAATAATGGAGTGCTCATTTCAGTTGGAAGAAGAAGAGAAGAAGAAGGAAGCTCGGCTTTGAGCTCGGCTTTGAGTTCGGCTTTGAGCCGAGAAGACAGTTGGTCTTGAGCCGAGAAGCAAAGGAGTTCGGTTTGTGTACCGAGAAAGGAGTTCGGTTTGTGAACCGAGAAGGGAGCTCGGTTGTGAGCCGAAGAGAGTGCTCGGTTGTGAGCCGAAAAGAAAGTTCGGTCTTGAGTCAAGAATAGAGTTCGTCTTGAGCCGAAAAAGAAGAAGCAACAGTTCGGTCTTGAACCGAGAAGGAAGTTCGGCCTAGAGAAACTAGCCGTTGTTGCAGCAGTTAGTTAGCCGAGATGTAGCAGTTATTCTTCTTGCTTTCTTGATTCTTCTTGTAGTTAGTTAGTAGCAGTTGCTACTTGATTGTAGAGCTTTAAATAGCTCAAAACCATGTACGTAGTTAGTAGTGAAAATCAATAAAGAGTTTTCAAGTTTTCTCTCCAAGATTACCATCTTCGATACTCTAAGTGTGAGTGTGTGTTCTTCTGCATTGTGAGTTATCATACAACTGTGAGTGTGTGTGTGATTCACCTGAGTGTGTGAAAGTCTTGTGCGTATTGAATCCCAACAAGTGGCGCCGTCTGTGGGAAGGGGATATTGAAGCTGATTTGCAGAGGATCAAACGGTTTCAGAGATGGCAGCAAGGCTTGATGCAGAAAAGTTCACAGGCAAGAATGATTATAGCCTGTGGAAGATGAAGATGAAGGCGGTCTTGATTCAACAAGGCTTGGCCGCAGTTCTTGCAAATACAGAAGAGAAAGGAAAGGCTCCAATGCTTGATGATAAAGCTCAGGCAAGGATGGAGGAGATGCAGCTCAAGGCACATTCTGCAGTGATTCTGTGCCTTGGAGATAAGGTCTTGAGGGAAGTTCAAGAAGCCAAGACTGCGGTGGAGATCTTGAACAGGTTAGATGAAGTTTACCTGGCAAAATCTTTGGCTAACCGGCTGTATCTCAAGAAGAGGCTCTATGCCTATAGTTTTTCTGGTGAAAAATCTATCATAGAGCAGTTGGAGGAGTTCAATAAGATCATTGATGATCTGGGCTCTGTGGATGTTAAAATTTCAGATGAAGACAAGGCCATTCTTACATTGAATGCCTTGCCTAGCTCGTATGACCAGTTGAGTGATGCAATTATCTATGGCAGAGATAAGCCTATCACCTATGCAGAAGTCTACTCGGCCTTGATGGCTAAGGAACTCCAGAAGACTACCAGCAGAAGCTCTGCAAGCTCCAATGTTCAAGCAGCAGAGGCCTTGAATGTGAAGAAGTTCAAAAAGCAGAACTTCAAGAAAAAGTTTGAGGGCTCTAAACCCTCAAGTTCTGATGCTCAGAAGGAAACCAGAGCATGTTTTTGGTGCAAGAAACCAGGGCACTTGAAGAAGGACTGCCATGCCTGGAAGAGAAAACTAGCCTCTGAGGGCCACAACACTTCTGATTGTGTAGAGAGTACTGATCCCCCTGCTCAACTCATGAATGTAAGTGATAATGGGATCAGTCACAGGTGGATAATGGACTCAGGGTGCAGCTTCCATATGTGCCCCAACAAATCTTGGTTTCATGATCTTCAGGAAGCATCAGGGACTGTAGTTCTTGGAAATAACCATGTGTGTCAGATCAAAGGGATAGGGAAAGTGAAGCTAAGTTTGCAAGATGGCTCTATAAAGATCCTAACTGGGGTGAGGTATATTCCGGAAGTGAAAAGAAATCTCATCTCATTGGGAATGCTGGAGGAGAAAGGGTTCACCATATTGATGAGTCAGGGAAAGATGCTTGTGAAATCTGGGAATGCAGTGATGATGGAGGCTGACAGAGAGCACATTCTCTATTATCTGAAGGCTAAGGCCGTTGATGGAGAAAGCAATGCAGTGTCAGATGATTCCATAATGCTATGGCACAAGAGATTGGGCCATCCAGCAGAAGGAAGCTTGAAAGAACTCATCAAGAAGGGCCTGATCTCTGGAGATTTCAACAAGATGGACCCCTGTGAGCAGTGTATACTTGGAAAAGCAAAGAAGGCACCCTATCCTACAGGTATTCACTCTTCTACAGCCCCATTAGACTACATACATAGTGATCTCTGGGGCCCTTCACCTGTAAGCTCAATTGGTGGTGGGAAATACTACCTTGCTATTATTGATGACTACACTAGGAAACTGTGGGTGTATATACTGAAAGAAAAATCAGAGACATTCACAAAATTCAAGATATGGTGTAAAGAGGTGGAGCTAGAGAAGGGAAGGAGTGTCAAATGCCTAAGAACTGACAATGGCTTGGAATTCCTGTCTACTGAGTTTGATCTGTTTTGCAAAGAGAAGGGTATGAAGAGGCACCGCACTGTTCCTGGTAACCCCCAGCAAAATGGTGTTGTGGAGAGGATGAATAGGACTATCCTAGAGAGAGTAAGGTGCTTGTTACTCAGTTCTGGTCTGAGCAACAGATTTTGGGGAGAGGCTGTGTATACAGCAGCCTATCTCATAAATAAGTGTCCATCTACTGCCCTTAAGTCTGAGACTCCTGATTACATGTGGTATGGAGCCCATAGTGACTACTCAAAATACAAGGTGTTTGGGTGTGCAGCCTATGCTCATGCTAGGCAAAGTAAGCTTGAGGCTAGGGCTCTAAAATGCATATTGCTGGGGTATCAGAGGGGTGTTAAGGGGTATAGGCTCTGGTGCATTGAGCCTGGTAGGCAGAAGGTGGTGGTGAGTAGGGATGTTGTGTTCTTGGAGGATCAGATGCCATACTTAAAAAGGAAGCTGGACTCCAATGAAGTTGAGAGTGATTTCCTCAAGGTGGAGCCAGTGGGACTTTGCCAAGGAGCAGGTGGAGCCTCTGACTCAGAAAGTGAGTCTGAACCAGAGGATGATGGTGCTCTAGCTCGAGGTAGAAAAATTGATGAGCCTACAGCAGATTCTGCCAGAGAGTACCAGATAGCAAGAGATAGAGGCAGAAGAAATACAAGACCACCTGAAAGGTTTTCTGATGTGGTCTACTATGCACTTTGTGCTGCTGAGGGCATTGATATTGCAGATCCTCTCACATATAAAGAAGCCATGAAGAGTAAAGACAGAGAAAGGTGGATTGAAGCCATGAATGAGGAAATGGAATCTTTACTCAAGAACAAAACATGGATTTTGGTGGATAAATCCAGACTGACTACAGATGGAAAAGAAAGGAGGCTGATCAGTTGTAAGTGGTTGTTTAAGAAAAAGATTGAGACCACTGATAAAGATAGAATCAGATTCAAGGCAAGGCTGGTGGCTAGGGGCTTCACACAGCAAGAAGGAATTGATTTCAATGAAGTATTTGCTCCAGTTGTTAAGCACACTTCGATTAGGATCTTGTTGGCAGTTGTGAACCAGCTAGACTGGGAGCTACAACAGCTTGATGTGAAGACAGCCTTCCTCAATGGGGATCTAGAGGAGACTATCTTTATGGAACAGCCAGAGGGCTATGTGAAGACTGGAGAAGAAGGCAAGGTGTGCCTGCTACAGAAAAGTCTTTATGGACTTAAGCAAAGTCCTAGACAGTGGAATAAGAAGTTTGATGCACAGATGAAGAAGATTGGCTTCTCCAAATCAGAATATGATGATTGTATTTACATCAAGAAGGCAGGCAGGACTCCCATTGCCTACCTATTACTCTATGTGGATGATATGCTACTTGCAGGCCCTTCTATGACAGAAATTCAGAAAGTTAAACAAGATCTGAAGTCGAGCTTTGAAATGAAGGATCTAGGAGAGTCAAGGAAGATCCTAGGCATACATATTCAGAGAGATAGAGGCTGCAAGAAGCTGTGGATGCTGCAAACTGATTATATTGACAAAGTTATGCAGAGATTCAGAATGGAGAATGCTAAACCTGCCTCAACACCCTTGTCCCAGAGTTTCAGATTATCAAAGGAACAAGCGCCTAAAACTAAGCAAGAGGCTGATGAGATGGAGGCTATCCCTTATGCTAGTGTTGTTGGGAGTATCATGTACACTATGATTTGTACAAGACCAGATCTTGCTCATGCTATCTCAGTGACTAGCAGATACATGGCAGACCCGGGGAAGGAGCATTGGAATGCTCTTAAATGGATATTGAGGTACATGAAGTCAACTAAGGACTGGGGGATTGTGTTCAATGGCTGGGAAGGTGGATCTGAGGAGGTTGTGCAGGGGTATTGTGATGCAGACTATGCTGCAAATCTGGACACCAGAAAGTCTCAAACAGGTTATTTGTTCACCATGTTTGGAACTGTGATCAGTTGGAAATCAGGTCTGCAGAGTGTAGTTGCTCTCTCAACTACAGAATCAGAGTATATAGCTCTCACTGCAGCTGTACAGGAGAGCTTTTGGATCCAGGGAGTAATTTCTGATTTTGGTTTTGACCAAGAAACAATGGTGATTCATTGTGACAGCAGCTCAGCTATATGCTTGGCTAAACATCCGGGTTTCCATGAAAGGAGCAAGCATATAGACATAAAGTTGCACTTTATTAGAGATGAGATTGAAAGGGGAAGGGTGAAGGTGGTTAAGATTAACACCTTGCACAATCCGGCAGATATGCTAACTAAATCTCTAAGTAGAGACAAGTTTGATCATTGCAAGAAGTTGATCAATGTTTGTGCGAGAACTGAGATGAGCCCTCAGGTGGAGAATTGTAATAATGGAGTGCTCATTTCAGTTGGAAGAAGAAGAGAAGAAGAAGGAAGCTCGGCTTTGAGCTCGGCTTTGAGTTCGGCTTTGAGCCGAGAAGACAGTTGGTCTTGAGCCGAGAAGCAAAGGAGTTCGGTTTGTGTACCGAGAAAGGAGTTCGGTTTGTGAACCGAGAAGGGAGCTCGGTTGTGAGCCGAAGAGAGTGCTCGGTTGTGAGCCGAAAAGAAAGTTCGGTCTTGAGTCAAGAATAGAGTTCGTCTTGAGCCGAAAAAGAAGAAGCAACAGTTCGGTCTTGAACCGAGAAGGAAGTTCGGCCTAGAGAAACTAGCCGTTGTTGCAGCAGTTAGTTAGCCGAGATGTAGCAGTTATTCTTCTTGCTTTCTTGATTCTTCTTGTAGTTAGTTAGTAGCAGTTGCTACTTGATTGTAGAGCTTTAAATAGCTCAAAACCATGTACGTAGTTAGTAGTGAAAATCAATAAAGAGTTTTCAAGTTTTCTCTCCAAGATTACCATCTTCGATACTCTAAGTGTGAGTGTGTGTTCTTCTGCATTGTGAGTTATCATACAACTGTGAGTGTGTGTGTGATTCACCTGAGTGTGTGAAAGTCTTGTGCGTATTGAATCCCAACAAAATTAATAATTCAACGCATGCTTCTTTTATCTCCCTCTACATATTAGCATTAATATATCTCAAGTTTGTCCTTATATTCAGAAACAAGCTTCACGGGGTGATATCTAGAATGAAGAATATGGATTAATAATGATGCATCTTTAACAGACAGATATATATACCTGCACTAGTCCACCAAGATTATCTCTAAGATCCAGGACAAAGTAAGAAGCACCCATGTCTTGAAGTCTTCTCATTGCTACAGAAAAAAAACAGATGCATGGTAAACTAAACCAAAGAAATTACTACTGATAACAAACCAATAATTCTAAGGTTTGTAAAGGATGAAATAACAGTACAACACCACTAATTTCTTACAAAAGCATAAGTTTTGAATGTGACAATGGCATCTGTACGAAAAACTACCTGTAACCAAATCTTTCCTGGCCAAAGCATTGAACTCTTTTAGGCGAACGTAACCAACAGTACTTTGCCCATTCTTAACCTGTTCCGGCCTGTAAAAAACTGGAGACTTGGCAACAGATTGCCTCTGCACCTTTACTGATTGTACAGGCCCACAGTGCCCATGCTTGACCTAAAAATAATTGTTGATCAAGCATTAGCAGGAGGAACACAAGTAAGACTGATGGATCGATGTTGTGTGCACTTGACTAACCGTGACATCAACAAATGTTTCACTGGGTCCTTGTAACATTGATGATGCTTCGAATGCTGATTTTCCTATCACATCCACTCCATTAATAGCCAGGAGTTCATCACCCTAATAGAAGTGGGGATAGGGAACAAATATATATAAAAACATACATGGAGCTTGAAACCAGAGAAAGATAATAATGATCGTTGTATGTCCACAAAGTAATCGTCTAACAACTATAATCCATACAATAATGTAAGATAAACTTCATCTTATTACTGGATAAGTCATAAGTATCAGTGAGGAAAAAATTAGGAGGGCGAAGAAGTTGATTTTGTGGTGATCCATACTTTTAACAATAACAGATAAGTCATGTTTTGGATTGCTCAAGGTGACTTCATAATATCATCATATTCAACTGATCTGCATCACGTTAGGAGGTAGCTTGAAAATTGGCATAATGAGAGGATCGATATAACATTTTACCCTCAAGTGGCAAAAAATTTAAATTCAGAAAATGAAAATAGAATACAGAAAATCCTATGGGAGCATATCGTATGCCTTTGATAGAAGTGATGACATAACGAGCATGTAAAAAATCTCCACGTGATAAAGATCAAATTTATCTAAGAAACAACCCTGTATATCTGAGTTCATGGTTTAAATGCAGATCAAAATTTCCAAACGGAAAAGCTAGTGTGCCATAGACTGAGCTCCCTTACCTGTTTAATCCCAGCAGTGTGGGCAGGGCCATCCAGAAGAAGTCCTAACACCCTCAATCTCACCTTTCCATTTTCATCTGGAATTTCCCTCAGGTTTATCCCAATTCCAGACATATCATACCTTGCCATCTTGGCGAACTTTTGTTCATGATGGAACCAACACAAGCCATGGAATAAGAAAACTGAAAATTGTTTAAGTTACAGCATATTGAAGTAAGTATAAAAAACAAATTCACAACAAAGATTTTTCTTTTTGAGCAATAAGTACACAACAATGTTCGGATATAAGAAACGAAGCCTTTGACAAAAAAGGGACCACCAAATATTTGATAACAAGATAGAAAATAGGTGGATAATTTAGTTAAATGAGTATAAATTATAATGAAGAAAAAGATAACTTGGCAAGTATTCAAATCTGAATGGAATATATATTCTGTAGTCCCTGTCCGACTGAGTCATGAAATGCTCATTCAAGCATGAATGATCTAATGTTTTCTAATTATTCCAATGGCATAATATAGTGAATGTTAGATGATCACTATCCTTGGGCCAGCAGACCTCAGACAACATACTTGACACATAAAAATGGTCACTGTTAGTACGGTCACTGAGAAATCAAAGTAAATAGAGGTTCAAAGTGCTGCTTCAAATATCTTGTGCCAACTTTTGAAGGCTAACTTTACTTGCAAATTCGGTCGAAAAACTACAAAGAAAATATAGAAATGTCATGCAAGAAAACAATTCATGAAGCATGCAAAGACCGCCATCCAAGAGATGCAGAGAAACAATTTCAGAAACAAGAAAACAGTCGTATGCAAATAAATTCAACATGTACAGACGCAGACACTCATAAAAGAAGAACATGAAGCATATTTTCCATTAGAAAGGGAATCAAAGATGAGAAAATTATCACATCAGTGGGAGGAAGAAAACGCGTGTAGGGGTCTCCCAAGCTAGCCAACATCCGTCTAATGATATCGTGCGCTCTTGATCGTGATTGAATCGAGCTGCCTAAAACATCCTCCTCCTTCTTCTTCTACATCACAACAAAATTAAACTCAATCAATCGCAACAACCCTCGTGCGAAAGTAGCATGATACGCTCTGCATAGACTCAACAGTAACACATACAAGCCACGAATCAGGAGACCATCGGTGCCGGCCAGTCTCGAGGAAACTATCGTTAACAATTTGCCACGCCTCTTCCACGATTTCCTCATTCGTCACCGCTTCCCCCGTCGATTTATCATCCACGTAATCATCGTATTCGCGGCAAATTAGCTCTTGCTGCGGAGGAACTGGTTCTAGAGCGGTTGAATGCGAAGGAGACGCGCAGAAAAGCCCTAGGGAGAGTGCTAGGGAGATCAGAGTAGAGCTAAATGCCTGCGAAATTAACGGAATCCTCTGCGAATAATCTGAATTGCTTATCGGGATGGAGTTACTGAGCGGAGGAATTACGAGTGCTAGCTTCGTCGTCGACGGCGGCGGCGGTGGTGGAGGGGAGAGTGGTGATAGTGAGGAGTTGCGGAGTAGAAGCCTCACCATCTCTCACTCTGTATTACTCTTTCTGCTGCTGTTTTATGCCGCTAAAAGAGATTGACTATCCACTACTGTTCTGCCGTTACAAAATCTACAGTGCTTTACAATTACAACTAAAGTCGGTTTCAAGGCCAAAATCTAACATGACAAGAAATTCTCTAAACTGTTTTAATCGGTTTTAACACATGTAACACTCTAACATGATTATATACAATTAAATTAAGGATAGTGATAAGTTTAACTCCCTAATTTCTTATCCTCGAGGAATCGTAGTGGACGCCATATCAACTTATCACATATAAACACTATTAATATATCCTTAGACTTCCATTGAATAATTTGGCTCTATAGTTTCAACTTTCAGATTTATGCATTGCTCTTAATCCGAGTTAACGAGACCTAAAAAATAAGCAATTACTTTATTATTTAGAACATCACAAAATTATCACATGATAAAATAAGTTTGATAGATGAATTTGATGGTCAATCTTGTCGATCCACATATTGCTTGCGTTTGTTGCAAAAATATTAAATTTTCTCTATGTCCTGAACTCTCATTATGGAAATACTGATAAAAGTTTTTATATTAGAGTAAGAACAGTCATCAGTGGGTTTAAATTCGAATCAAAATTTACCTGTTTTCTCCTAACACATCACTCAGCCGTGCGGTGTGCTAATGCACACCATTTGGTTGAGTTGTAGTGTTGTTTGGGATCGTCAAAGTTCACTCGGTTGCATGGTGTGTTATATGAGCCATACGATCGCCTAACATGCCCTTGATAGGTCGTGATATTTGATATGGGACACATATTGTTTCTTTAGAACCGCGCGATAGAGGTCTTATGCATTGTATGGGTTTTAACCTATACTCGACCGTGTAGTGTGCACCACTACATTTGTGGTTGAGTAACTTTTGAGAGCCTTAAATCTCCACGGATCATGCAACTTGTAATCCATTTGCACTGGTCCGTGTATCATGTGCATCCTTTTTTTGGCCTTTTTCTTGTTTTGAACTTTGTCATTTTTTCATATTTCCTTGAGTCACTATTTACCAAGATTAAACTAAACTACTACTAAAATAAGTCTATAAGATATTTAAGAAATAGTACACTACACATGAAAACATTACTCCACTTGTTATATTTTTATATATTTTATTTATTGATATATTAATACTTATATAAGTTTAAAAATAAAATAAATAATTGTAATTTGATCAAACGATAAGGGCACCCGCAACGCTGTGCCGTTGCGGTTCCTATGCCGTTCCGGCGGAACGGTTCCGCGGCGGCACGCGTTGCAGGCTCCGTTCCGTCGCCATTCCGTGCCCATGCCGTTCCTATGCCGTGTCGCGTTCCGTTCCGGAGGAACGCGGAACGAAACGTTCCGCCACGCGCCGAGGCGACGTGGCGGCCTCCCATTCGACGCGTGAAGCCCACTCGCTGCTCCGCGAGTGGGCTTCGTCCCGGTGACGCAATAATTCATTTTTTTTAAATTTGAATTTAGTAAAAAAAAATTTTTTTTTGCAACGGTAATGTGACCGTTTTTTTATAAATTGTGTACTTTTATTTTTTTAGGATTTTAATTGTGTGCTTTTTATTTTTTTACGTTTAAGTTGTAATTTTTTTAATGTTGTGTGTTTTTAATAAAGTGTGTTTGTTTTTTAATAAAGTGTGTTTGTTTTTTTTAATAAAGTGTGTTTTTTTAATTGAATTTAGTTGGAAATAAAAAAAATGAAATTGAATGAATAGTAATTTAAGGAACAGTTAAGGAACGGAGGATTGCAGGTTCCGTTCCTTAGTTAAGGAATGGAGTAAAAAAGTACAGTGGGGCCCTCAAATAGTGGTTTAATGAACGGTATAGAAACTATATAGGAACAGCGTTGCGGATGGCCTAATGATTCAGGAGCTAACATAAAATTTGTCTGTAGAATATCTATATAAGTAACAGTCGTGTAATTGTCAAGTGAAGACAAAAAGCAGAGTCCAGTGATTTGAGGAGCTCAGAATAACCCCAAACGCTGGCTCTGCGATTCTGAGGCGATACACGCGGCGTGCTAGATCTGCTAGAGGCGACGATGAGTACGGCCAGGGAGAGCGGCGCCGCCAAAAATGGCGGCGGCCTGCAATCCATTCCAGCCGCCTCGCGGAAGATGGTCCTGAGCTTGAAGGAGATTGTTAACTGCACGGAGGCAGAGATCTATGCCGCCCTCAAGGAATGCAATATGGACCCCGACGAAGCCGTCCATCGTCTCCTCTCGCAAGGTCTCTCCTTCCCTCTATACCCAAAACCCTAGAGTTTTGTTAATTGGTGGATTTTTGTTTTTTGAGGGTTTTTTCCATTACGTGATTACTTCTTCAGAATCTTTGAAAAGAATTTAATTTTCTGTTGCAAGTTCATATTTTTAGCTTCAATTTTGTGTTTTCGGAATTTAATTTTCTGTTGCAAGTTTATATTTCTATCTTCAATTCTGTGTTTTCTCTGTCTATTACTTGATAACTTCTTGAGAATCTTTGAAAATAAGTCTATTTTCGTTTCCAAGTTTCTATGTTTATCTTCAATTTTGGATTTTCTGTCAGATTACTTATTGAGAATCTTGAAAAGGGCATTTCGTTTTTTTGTTTGTTGTGAGTTGAAAATTTGGTGCCGTTTCCATTTTTTAGCTGAAGGCAAGTTTTTGACTTTCATTTTCCTAGGCGAATTAGGTTAATTGTAAGTTCTCTTTCATTTCTGCGTAGGATATGATTTCTGTGCTATATGCAATGTTATGGATGGCATATGGCGGCTTACGGCGGTGAGCCCAAAAACCGCCACAGGGATATGGCGTATCAGTATGGCGGGATATGGCGGTCGATAAATAAATTAATAAAATATTAGTAATACATGTATATATAAATTCAAAAATTAGAAAATAATAAAAAATTGCAATATATCAAGTTATCAACTATTAAAACAATAAATAAAGCATAAAGCCATAAGCAATTATATAATATGCCTACCATAATAAGTCTTAGTTCAACAATCAAAATAAAGTCATCATCACAAATTCATAATACATATCAAATCTAAATTAAAACCATCCTCAATCATCACCATCCCCAACATAGTCATCCTCCACAAGATAGTTATCCTCATCCTCATCGATATCATCGTCCTCCAACGAAGTAGATCCTTCTTCTTCATCCCCAACTTCTTCATCTTCCAATTCTTCATCCACAAGCTCTCTTTCTTCAACCACTGTCGCCAATCTGCATTTCCCTAATTGGCCTTTCCCTTTTCTAGATGTGGTTGTGGTTCTTGAGGCTTTCCTAGAACTTGATGATGTAGAAGCTTCTTTTCTTTTCTTAGACCTAGTATATGTGATAGGCTCTCCAATCCCCGACGACTCGTAGACAGTATCCCAATCAAGTGAATCTCCGTCAAAAACTCTATCACTGCCTTCACCATCAGCACCATCCAACTCTCCAACCAACCACTCATTACAGTGATCAATGTAATCGAGTGAAATAGGATCGAGTGTATGTCTTTTGTCGTACCTCTCATTCAATTTTTGGTTATATTTTACGTAAACCAAATCATGCATCTTTTGATGCTCGAGCAGCGGGCGGCGGCGGCGGGCGGTGGCGACGTGACTAGGGCAGTGGGACTGGGGGGCGCAGCAGGTTGGGTTTGTTTGAGAGGGAAAGAGATACTATGAAAAAAACCCTAGATTTTGACTTAATTGGCATTTTATTTCATTATTTGGGTCGGGTTTGGGCCGGGTTAAGGGTTAAAAATCATTTGGGCCGTGTTATTTGGTAATTGGGCTGAGATTTGGGGCAGCCCAACCAAAAGTGACGTCATAACTGCCATGGCACCGCCATGGCACCTCACTCATGGCGGCAAATGGCGATCGCCATAAAAAAGTTTTGTGGCAGCTCGTGGCGATGGCGTTTTTTCCGAAACCCGCCACGCAATGGCGCCACGGCGGCGCCATGGCCGCTTTTTAATAACATTGGCTATATGTAGTTTTCTCTCATTCAAGCTGCATTTGGACCGTCATGCTCTTGCATTTTTGAATGCGCAGTTGTATGCTGTAAAATATTGGGTTTATAATGATTAATTATGGTGCCACTGTATTCCACATAAGTTTGTAGTTGGGACCTAATACTGTGTTTTGTTGATATGATCAGTCGGATAGTTGTTGTTGTTGTTTCAGCTGTAGATTACCTAATGACACGTGAATTAAAGTTGAATTGATTTGTTAATAGTCATATCTATAACTCTTAGCTGATGTCTTTGCTATTATCTAGATCCTTTCCATGAGGTGAAAAGTAAACGAGAAAAGAAAAAAGAGGTGCGTGATTCTCATCCATGCATACATGGGTTTATTTCATAGTTGGCGTCTATCATAGTAATTAGTACCTTCATATAAGGTGGATCAGATTGGCAGATGTTTGTTAAGTTTTGTTTGTTCTTCGCGTTCGCGCATGGATAGAATGAAACTTATGAAGGGGCTCTTATCTAGCTTCTTTAACATGATGTTCCTATCGTGTTCTCACAGGGTAAAGACACTACTGAGGCTAGGTCTCGTGGGGCTAATAATAATACTGGTAGAAGTGGCAAAACTGGTACTGATCGTCACCGAGGTGGTTCAACTCATTATTCTTCTGGTACTCTTTTCAACCTTGATGACCTTGAATAATAGATATTTCAGCGGCCAGACACTAATATTTTATATACCTCTTCTGTCTTCATTTGCAGAGTCTGTTACTTTGGTTGGAAAGACGACATATAAGAAAGAAGATGGATCAGTGTCCTCGATATCTGCTACTTCAAGAATTAACAGAAGCAGAGTATCCACAGGACCCAGGTCTGTCTGCTTGAACTTCTTGGATCTTCAATTCTAATTTAAAGTTGCAGTTAGCAAATTGTTTTGTTATTTGTAGTTAGGTTATTATATAGCTGCTGTGTGAATATATCCATGACTACATATGAGCTCCTTTCTTTAATTTATGTGAGCAATTTCGGAATGTCATTGCGTTAACACTTGAGTTTTTTTTCTCGTTCTGCACAGACATGTGAACAGGTTTATCCAAATGTATACATGATGTAATGTGCTTCATATTCTTTCATGTTTTACTGTTCATATGTTACACTTATCGAGTTAGAAAGTGTATATGCAGATTCCGACTTAGTTGTTACTTACTTCATTACATTCATACACCTTAAGGCTCACAGTGTTATTTTTCCCATTTTCTGGATGGAATGTTGCAGTAATGGCACGACTGCTGAAAATAAAGGGTTCTTGGATGGCTCAGCCGAGGCTGCTCCATCTGGAGTACAGCAAGCTTCTGGATATCAATCTGCATGGGCTGGTGCTCCTGGACAGGTTTCCATGGCTGACATTGTAAAGATGGGCAGACCACAGAATAAAACATCACATTCACAGAATGCATCTCACCGCAATGATTTAAGATTTCCGGCAGAACATTCATCGAAAGATTATGAGTCAGGAACTAATGAAGAGTGGCCTGCCATGGAGAAGCCTACTGCTGCACATGTGCAATCGGAACCGTACTATGCTGTGGACTCTGAGCAGCATCTGGCGCCATCTGGTATACCTTCTGTCAGTGTCAATCAACTGCCTGAGGCAGAAGTGGTTCAAGAAGAAGACGAAGAAGATGAATACACAGAAAATTATGGTGCTGATGCAGCACAATCTGATTCTATCACCAATAGGAAGATTTTGGAAGATGATTCAAGAGGTGCATCTCTGTATGAAAATGATTTGTATGAAGACATGGGTTCGTTTCAGCATCACGCTCCTCATGATTTCCATAAAGGTGGGGTTTTTTACAATTATTGCTAAGCTATTGATTGCAACACCTTTAGCACCATACCTGATTTTAGGTTGAAGTAATGATGGCCTCAATATTATTGTTAGGCAGATACGTATGGTATATATCAAGTTCGAGGTAAACTTTGCACTATAGGAATAGCATTAGAAGCTTTGTAACGATCGCCACTTGTTTCAAAGCACCGTGAACTTATTGTCCTTTATATTGACAAAATAAAACTGTGGATGTTTGTATGTTGTTGAGTTGGTAAAGTAATTAGTGACTGTCTGATTCTTGCACAACGCTTGATCATGCGCTTTGATATTTCACTCTCCTGGTCCAGTTAATGTTACTTTTCTATATTCACGAGTCTCTATACTTGACCATTTAAGTATTGTCCTTGATCTTGCAGTTGAAGATATTGGGGTGTCAGTGTCATCAGTCACCAGAGACTTGCAACAGCTTAATGTGGAGAAGGATGATGGAGGATTGCCTTCGGAAGAATATATTACTCCTACTGTGGTGATTCCCGATCATTTGCAAGTTCAAAATGCTGGTTGTTTGAACTTGAGCTTTGGTAGTTTTGGATCTGCCAGGGGTGCTGCATATTCTTCTGGCACTGTGAAATCTTTGCCTGTAGAAACTAACTTGGAAGAGGAACGTAGCGATCCTGATATTCCATCTGTTGGGCATATTGACTCTAGGTACTAACGTTGAGTATATTGAACGATTTGGGGATACACTTTACTTTATTTTTCTCACATTTTAACTGCTTCCATCTTCTATCGTTGCAGAAGTAATGATTACTATGTTGACGACTCATTGCGAAATGCTTCTGACAGTGGTTTGTTCCATAGAAACAGTGCTGGTTCAAGGGATTATGATCCATCTTCAGCTTCTCAACAAGAAGAGTTGAAGCCTGAAAATGCTGAAGGGGCTCATGGAAGTCAATACGCTTTCCCCCCTTCCAACTCTGGCTACACCTATGATGACGATCAACAATTAAATGCTACTTTTAATCAAACAAGTTCCCATGCGCAGAATCTAGCTGCTTATTCAGATGTTATGGTAAAATATCTTTCCCTTTGTCTTCAAATATGCTTTATGTTAATTTTTTGTACAAAACTGGAATTTGAAGCTTCATATTCAAACTTAGTTTGCTCGTCGTCTCTTTGTTAACAGCAGTCGTACACAAATGCACTACCAAGTAATTTGACCCCTGCTAATCAGTCCACCAGAGAAAGCGATCTCCGGTACTCTCCTTTCCCAGTAAATCAATCCATGACTGACAAATTTGGCGGTTCAGCGATTTCTATGTCGGAGGTAAACTAATCCGGTGAATCTTATTGTAACTTATCATTTATAACATTCTGTAGTAATGCTTTTTCTTGTGCGATAGTGTGTGCGTGGGATTTGGTGTAAACTGTTTCTGCGAAAACTCATGAGCGTGTTTCGTTGCTGTGACTTTTTCAGGCATTAAAGACTGCTGGTTTCACGTTGTCACAGCCATCTCCACAAACGCAGTCTGGGACGGGCATCCCCACGGGACCCCCTCCTCCTCAACAACTTGTTCATCCGTATACGCAGCCGAGTGTTCCATTGGGACCATACGCTAACATGATCGGCTACCAATACTTGCCTCAGAGCTACACATTCCTGCCTTCTGCTTTTCAGCAAACATTTGCAGGCAACAGCTCATACCATCAATCTCTACTTTCTCAATACAAAAACAATGTTTCCGCCACTGGTCCGCCACAGTCTGCTCCTGGATACGGTGCTTTCGGAAATACCGCAAACGCCCCTGGAAATTTCCCTACCGCTGCTCCATCTGGAACGAATAATCTAAGCTATGACGACGTCTTAAGAGAACAACAGTACAAGGACAACTTGCTCTCGCTCCAGCAGCAGGTATGTCTCGTGTTCCTAATCCTATCCTAATAAAAAATACTCGTTTCGTTAGAGGCTGACTTGTGTCGTTCGCATCTTCTCAGAACGACAACTCAGCAATGTGGCTTCACGGGCTCAATTCTAGAACGATGTCAGCTGTTCCCGCCAGCACGTATTACAATTACCAGGTACAAAACCAGCAATCTGGTGGATTCAGACAAGCGCAGCAGCCGCCATCACAGAGCTACGGGGCGCTGGGGTACCCCAACTTCTACCATTCGCAGAGCGGTGCATCACACGATCAGCCGCAGCAGCAGAATCCGCAGGACGTGTCGTCACTCCAAGCGCAGCAGCAGCAGCAGCCGCCTAAGCAGCCACAACTTTGGTAGAGCAACAGCTAATTGTATCACCTCCTGGTTTTTCAGGGGAAATGTTATCTGCGTGAAAAAAGAGGCTTTTTCAAGCCGTTTCATGTATGGGATTTTTATGATTTTTCAAGAAAATGGAATGGGATTGAGCAGCCACGAAGTTGTATTATCATGTTTGTTTGATGTAACGTAACGTAACGTAACGTAACGTAGGAACTCGAGTGCTAACTTTGTGTTAGTGGAGACTTCTCTTTTTCTTTCACCATTTCATTCTTTTTTTAGTTGGAATATATTCGATTTGAAATATTGTGTTTATGCTTGCACTAAGCTCAAAATAGCATACTGAAGTTTATTTTAACAATCTGGGAATCAATACAGGCAAATTGCTAAAAAAACTTATCAAATTTTGTTAAATTCTAGTTAACCCTGCAATTTTAAAAAATGACCGATTATATAACTTTGATATTTTTCTTGTCGCACAGCGAAAAATTCCGAAATGCTACGTTATCAATATTATAAATGTAACACATACATGTATAAAACTTAAAGATATAACCGAATATGTGTATTAAATGAAATCGTTTAAATAGTCAAAGCTTTTGTTTTATTTGCAGCATCACACATAATTTCCCTCAAATATGAGATTAAATACAATTGAGAAAATAGCAAAATTATAATATAATCAATTTGGGAAATTTTTAAGACAATTTGCCTGTTAATATACCTCAAATTACAAAAGTGGAGTAATTAAATTGAACAATAGTTATTTAGAGTTATAATATGTTCCTATCACCCAACATACCAACACAAGATTGTATTTTTGTTTATTGTGCAACACCTCAACTTCGAAGTTAATGGAAACAAAGCATGAGTCGCGCAATTCTTGTATAATACTCCCTCCATCCCGCTTTAGGAGTCCCGATTGAAATAAATAAATATTGTAATGGATGTTGGGAGTCACTTTTAATTGAGTGTGTAATAAATAAATGTTGTAATGGATGTTGGGACCCACTTTTAACACTTTTTTACTTACTTTATAGGTATTTTTTATTAGTTTATCCCAACCGGGACTCCTAAAGTCTGACGCCCGAAATTGATCAACCGGAACTCCTAAAGCGGGACGGAGGGAGTAATGTCGAGCAAGCAGTCAAGGGCTGGAATCTGGATGCCATCGTGAAGTGAAAACAATCGACAAGAGAACACGAAAAAAGCAACATCTTGCGAAACTGTTGGAACTAAATCATATCAAGTCTCATGCAGCATAATCCGGAGTCAATTATACCTCCGTTCAATATTTTCAACTAGAAGCCTTATCATCACTGTAAAAGGGATCTCACAAAATGCTCGCGCGCAGTTGTCAATGCTTGACTTAGAGTCTGCATATAAAAAAAACTGGAATCAGAACTCAAGCAAATATAAAATAGTTAGCCTCCCAGCCAAGGACATGATTCCAGAGGGCAACGTTGAAACCAAAGAACCACATACCTGCTCAGATAGTGGTGCCGCAGAATCAATACTGTTAGTTGAAACTTTACTTGCAATGCTGCTTGCATCAGTTTCCAAAATAATGCTACACATCGAAAAAGAGAGAGGAGTCATGGAAACATCAACAATGTTGTAGCTTTTACTAGAGAAGATTGTTGCTACAACCTAGCTTAGGGTATCTAGAGTATATAATTATTATGAATCTTCAATTAATTTTCATGACGAATGGGGAAAAAGAAGATGATGCCTACCCGCCATCAACAATTTCATCAATGCATAACAAAATGAGGTCCAGATTTTCGAGCGCCTCCCTCTTGTCAACATTGTCCCTGGAGAATTATATAGCATTTCGAGCAAAGAGTGTACGTGAATCACATAATACAAATAATTTATACCCCCGAAGGAAAATAAGGAGGACCAAGCTAATTTACCTAAGTAGAATAGCAACAGCATCAAATAATCCCTGAAGAACAGTGGCCAAGATCATTTCATTTTCATCTTCACCCCCAGTAACAAAAAAGTGCAGATCCTGAACAAACTTGTACACAATGATGTTGTCCTCGAACATAGTTATCTCAGCTGGAAGATGTCAGCCAGGAAAAGCAAAGGCTAAAGTTAGTAGAAGAAGCTATAGCCTTGACACATATGGAAATAATTTGAAGAATGGAAATATCATCAAGCATTAAGGTTCTAGTTCAAGCAAGATAGGAAATAGTGCAACAAAGCTAGTCAGGGAGTCATTTTTAACTGGTTGCAGTGATATGATAATGTGAAGCATGTATGCATTCACTGTTGAGAAGAGGCCTCTAGTCCATCAGACCATGATGCATAAGGGGCATTTCAAAGATTGCAACATATGCTTACCCAGATACAGTACCGTAGATCAACTGAGGTTTCCTACAATGCAAGTCCTACTCAATTGTTGAACAGACTAGGTGAATAACACAAAACTGTACAAAAAGTTGAAACTCAAAGAGCACCTTCAGTTCGGGCATTTGTCTTCTGAGTCTTGGTGAATACAGCCTTCTCAAAAGCTTCTTTTGCTTTATTAGTTGGCCAGTCATCTGTAAAGAACTTGCTTGCGACACGGTTCCCTTCTGAATCAAGAAGGAGAATGTTCTTCACAGCAGGGCACAAATTCTGCAAAGGAAGAGACAACATAAGGATCAACCAACATCATGAGATGATTGTTTTCAGTCATAAAAGGAAATCTGGCAAAACTAATCTAACACAGAAGGAAAACTATATGCCGCCATGTTTAGATGTAGCCATTAAGGATGATGTATAAGATGTACCACAAAATATTAGATCACTACTCACTAACTTCCGTACATTCTCATATCGATCTATTTCTTTATGAAAATTTATTTCATTTATCAATAAATCAAGCGAGTGCTAGTATAGGAAATGAAATATTTTCCTTCACTCAGGATCAATATTTATTCCACTCAAGGTACTCCAAATTTATCGAAATCCATTTACAAATGCTTCAGGTGCAAATATAGGCCCGGATCTCACAAACTATAGCATATAAACAAAGGATTCAGCGAAAACCTAATAATCGTTCCGCAAAATCGCCACATCAGTTAACAATTTAGCTAGTCTTTATTTGATGAGCATCATTTGAACAATTGACTAGGAATCGCAGTATTGACACTCTGGTAAGCATAACTTGAACAAGTAGGGTAAATCTATCTACAAAAAATCCGCCGATCTAGCGTGTATTTTGTGTGCGCGTGAGAGAGGAAGAGAGATACCATGGCTGATGGGAGAAGGTCGCGCGGATCGTGGGTAGATCAGCCTTGAACGAGTTCAGAAACAAGTCTCTACACTTTCAGCAGTAGAATCAAATTTCACTTCTGATTCTGTAATTGGCGAAAAATGGGGAGAAAAGGCTTATATTGCTTCAATATTCACCTTTTTATTTGAGATTCTTGCAAGGTATCCGAGAAAAATGTGTAGACTGTGCTTTAATTCTAGAGGGATAATCATCAAATAATTATTAATCTCTTATAATTAAAATAATCTTAATCTTAGATTATATCTTAGTATTATTTTATCTTAGAAACCGAACACCACCAATATGAATAAAAAGCTTATTTTGATTTTAATTTCAAGAAATTATTTGAAATGGTAAAACTTAAAGGGATAAAAACTGTAGTGAAATTAATCTCTGTTTTATATATTAATCTTATACTCCTTTATTATTACTCCACATATATGGATTTAATGAATTGGTGATTGATGAAAGTCTCGAAGTGACAAATTAAGCTTTTTATTCCCATATGAAGGAAATATTTTATTTGTTATAATTAAATGCACATGACTATTCAAACACTTAAGGGTGAGTCAGTATAGTATATATACCATACCCAAAAAAAAACTTGAGTATTCTTCAGATTTATTAGTACAAAATAAATGGAGTATAATTATAACATAATTGTCGCAGATGAAGTGTCAAGACAGCGCGACAGACTGCAAAGCGGTGCTTTGCGGTGCCATTCATGGTGTCGGCACCGTATGACCGTACACTCGGGTCACCACACAGTGTGCTCGTGCATGTGCGCGGTGTACCTACAACACCGGTTTTGCTATTCTTCTTTTCCTTTTCCTTTTCGTTCAATTTTTCTTAATTTCATTTTGCATAATTTATCAAAGAATTTTATACACAAAGTAGTACTCATTCAACCCTCTAAAACATTTTTTTTGGGAACGAGATTTAAGAAAATCGATCGTCGGTTTAATCGTCTCCTATTGCACGAAAACCGCCGATCGACGCCACCCCAAAAGTCCAAAACCGCCCATGCATCCTCCGTGCCGTTTGAGATTGGCGGTCGATCGGTGATTATTGCAGGCCCGACCACCGATAAAACCATCGATCTCCTCCCCTGGCGCGCAAAACGGGGAAGGGAAATGGGAATGGGACGGCCAAAGCGGTCGAGAAGACTAAGCCCGCGCCCGCACTATGGGGATAAAGAAGATGTAGCACTACACCTCCAAGGAGTCGATGGTTCTGGCAAGATGTTGGGCCGACGTCCCTGATGACCCGATCTTTTCCAACAACCAAAAGATAAAGAGATTTTGGAGCAGGATCTCAGAGAAGTACGAGGCAGTGAAGCCTGTTGGGGCAAAAGTCCGCAACGACGACCAGCTCCGGAAGCAATGGGAGTGAATGAAGGCAGAAATTGGCAAATTTAACTCCATCTACCAAAATACCGCGAGAATGTAGGGTAGCAGCCAGAGTCAGAAATACCTTCGCGAGATGACCATGAAGATGTACTTGCAAAACGAGGTACTCCCCGCGTTCAAGCACTGGGATGCCTAGCTCATTTTGAAGAATATACCCGAATTCCAAGTGGTTTTAGAGCCGAATGCTAAGAAGATGACAAAACTCAACATTAGCGGCAACTACAACGGCAACGCGAAGTTGATCGGGTCGACTTGAACTCTCCTATGAAAGAGAGCTTTGTCACACAACAACCAACACAGAGTCAAAATCGTCCCATTGGCGTTAAAACGACCAAGAGAAAGTGAAAGACAAAGACGACCAGGTCACAAGCCGAATCTCCTCAGTCCAAAGACCGGACCCTCTCGAACTTGGTTGTTGCGTCGATGCAGAGAATGATGTTGGACACCTCAGATCCATCTCTATGTGCGAGGACGAGTCCGCGAAAGCTGATCTGCAGAGGCTCCTTGACGACGTCAAGAGGTGAGTAGGGTTGGGTCGCAATTAGTTTTTTCTAGGGTTTTTTTCATGGTAAGTTTTTTTACAAAATTAAGTATGTTTTATTTTGCCTTTAATTTAATTTATATTGGTATTTTGTTTAATTTAATGATATTAAAAATATAAAGATAAAAATAATGGTGACGTGAAAATTAAGAATGAGCGGATTTATAGGGAAGACTATTGCAGGTGTAGGGGCTAGAAGATAAAATGCTAATGTGCCGTTTGAGATTGGCGGTCGATCGGTGATTATTGCAGGCCCGACCACCGATAAAACCATCGATCTCCTCCCTGGCGCGCAAAACGGGGAAGGGAAATGGGAATGGGACGGCCAAAGCGGTCGAGAAGACTAAGCCCGCGCCCGCACTATGGGGATAAAGAAGATGTAGCACTACACCTCCAAGGAGTCGATGGTTCTGGCAAGATGTTGGGCCGACGTCCCTGATGACCCGATCTTCTCCAACAACCAAAAGATAAAGAGATTTTGGAGCAGGATCTCAGAGAAGTACGAGGCAGTGAAGCCTGTTGGGGCAAAAGTCCGCAACGACGACCAGCTCCGGAAGCAATGGGAGTGAATGAAGGCAGAAATTGGCAAATTTAACTCCATCTACCAAAATACCGCGAGAATGTAGGGTAGCAGCCAGAGTCAGAAATACCTTCGCGAGATGACCATGAAGATGTACTTGCAAAACGAGGTACTCCCCGCGTTCAAGCACTGGGATGCCTAGCTCATTTTGAAGAATATACCCGAATTCCAAGTGGTTTTAGAGCCGAATGCTCAGAAGATGACGAAACTCAACATTAGCGGCAGCTACAACGGCAACGCGAAGTTGATCGGGTCGACTTGAACTCTCCTATGAAAGAGAGCTTTGTCACACAACAACCAACACAGAGTCAAAATCGTCCCATTGGCGTTAAAACGACCAAGAGAGAGTGAAAGACAAAGACGACCAGGTCACAAGCCGAATCTCCTCAGTCCAAAGACCGGACCCTCTCGAACTTGGTTGTTGCGTCGATGCAGAGAATGATGTTGGACACCTCAGATCCATCTCTATGTGCGAGGACGAGTCCGCGAAAGCTGATCTGCAGAGGCTCCTTGACGACGTCAAGAGGCGAGTAGGGTTGCGTCGCAATTAGTTTTTTCTAGGGTTTTTTTCTTGGTAAGTTTTTTTACAAAATTAAGTATGTTTTATTTTGCCTTTAATTTAATTTATATTGGTATTTTGTTTAATTTAATGATATTAAAAATATAAAGATAAAAATAATGGTGACGTGAAAATTAAGAATGAGCGGATTTATAGGGAAGACTATTGCAGGTGTAGGGGCTAGAAGATAAAATGCTAATGTGCCGTTTGAGATTGGCGGTCGATCGGTGATTATTGCAGGCCCGACCACCGATAAAACCATCGATCTCCTCCCCTGGCACGCAAAACGGGGAAGGGAAATGGGAATGGGACGGCCAAAGCGGTCGAGAAGACTAAGCCCGCGCCCGCACTATGGGGATAAAGAAGATGTAGCACTACACCTCCAAGGAGTCGATGGTTCTGGCAAGATGTTGGGCCGACGTCCCTGATGACCCGATCTTCTCCAACAACCAAAAGATAAAGAGATTTTGGAGCAGGATCTCAGAGAAGTACGAGGCAGTGAAGCCTGTTGGGGCAAAAGTCCGCAACGACGACCAGCTCCGGAAGCAATGGGAGTGAATGAAGGCAGAAATTGGCAAATTTAACTCCATCTACCAAAATACCGCGAGAATGTAGGGTAGCAGCCAGAGTCAGAAATACCTTCGCGAGATGACCATGAAGATGTACTTGCAAAACGAGGTACTCCCCGCGTTCAAGCACTGGGATGCCTAGCTCATTTTGAAGAATATACCCGAATTCCAAGTGGTTTTAGAGCCGAATGCTCAGAAGATGACGAAACTCAACATTAGCGGCAGCTACAACGGCAACGCGAAGTTGATCGGGTCGACTTGAACTCTCCTATGAAAGAGAGCTTTGTCACACAACAACCAACACAGAGTCAAAATCGTCCCATTGGCGTTAAAACGACCAAGAGAGAGTGAAAGACAAAGACGACCAGGTCACAAGCCGAATCTCCTCAGTCCAAAGACCGGACCCTCTCGAACTTGGTTGTTGCGTCGATGCAGAGAATGATGTAGGACACCTCAGATCCATCTCTATGTGCGAGGACGAGTCCGCGAAAGCTGATCTGCAGAGGCTCCTTGACGACGTCAAGAGGCGAGTAGGGTTGGGTCGCAATTAGTTTTTTCTAGGGTTTTTTTCATGGTAAGTTTTTTTACAAAATTAAGTATGTTTTATTTTGCCTTTAATTTAATTTATATTGGTATTTTGTTTAATTTAATGATATTAAAAATATAAAGATAAAAATAATGGTGACGTGAAAATTAAGAATGAGCGGATTTATAGGGAAGACTATTGCAGGTGTAGGGGCTAGAAGATAAAATGCTAATGTGCCGTTTGAGATTGGCGGTCGATCGGTGATTATTGCAGGCCCGACCACCGATAAAACCATCGATCTCCTCCCTGGCGCGCAAAACGGGGAAGGGAAATGGGAATGGGACGGCCAAAGCGGTCGAGAAGACTAAGCCCGCGCCCGCACTATGGGGATAAAGAAGATGTAGCACTACACCTCCAAGGAGTCGATGGTTCTGGCAAGATGTTGGGCCGACGTCCCTGATGACCCGATCTTCTCCAACAACCAAAAGATAAAGAGATTTTGGAGCAGGATCTCAGAGAAGTACGAGGCAGTGAAGCCTGTTGGGGCAAAAGTCCGCAACGACGACCAGCTCCGGAAGCAATGGGAGTGAATGAAGGCAGAAATTGGCAAATTTAACTCCATCTACCAAAATACCGCGAGAATGTAGGGTAGCAGCCAGAGTCAGAAATACCTTCGCGAGATGACCATGAAGATGTACTTGCAAAACGAGGTACTCCCCGCGTTCAAGCACTGGGATGCCTAGCTCATTTTGAAGAATATACCCGAATTCCAAGTGGTTTTAGAGCCGAATGCTCAGAAGATGACGAAACTCAACATTAGCGGCAGCTACAACGGCAACGCGAAGTTGATCGGGTCGACTTGAACTCTCCTATGAAAGAGAGCTTTGTCACACAACAACCAACACAGAGTCAAAATCGTCCCATTGGCGTTAAAACGACCAAGAGAGAGTGAAAGACAAAGACGACCAGGTCACAAGCCGAATCTCCTCAGTCCAAAGACCGGACCCTCTCGAACTTGGTTGTTGCGTCGATGCAGAGAATGATGTTGGACACCTCAGATCCATCTCTATGTGCGAGGACGAGTCCGCGAAAGCTGATCTGCAGAGGCTCCTTGACGACGTCAAGAGGCGAGTAGGGTTGGGTCGCAATTAGTTTTTTCTAGGGTTTTTTTCATGGTAAGTTTTTTTACAAAATTAAGTATGTTTTATTTTGCCTTTAATTTAATTTATATTGGTATTTTGTTTAATTTAATGATATTAAAAATATAAAGATAAAAATAATGGTGACGTGAAAATTAAGAATGAGCGGATTTATAGGGAAGACTATTGCAGGTGTAGGGGCTAGAAGATAAAATGCTAATGTGCCGTTTGAGATTGGCGGTCGATCGGTGATTATTGCAGGTCCGACCACCGATAAAACCATCGATCTCCTCCCCTAGAGCGCAAAACGGGGAAGGGAAATGGGAATGGGACGGCCAAAGCGGTCGAGAAGACTAAGCCCGCGCCCGCACTATGGGGATAAAGAAGATGTAGCACTACACCTCCAAGGAGTCGATGGTTCTGGCAAGATGTTGGGCCGACGTCCCTGATGACCCGATCTTCTCCAACAACCAAAAGATAAAGAGATTTTGGAGCAGGATCTCAGAGAAGTACGAGGCAGTGAAGCCTGTTGGGGCAAAAGTCCGCAACGACGACCAGCTCCGGAAGCAATGGGAGTGAATGAAGGCAGAAATTGGCAAATTTAACTCCATCTACCAAAATACCGCGAGAATGTAGGGTAGCAGCCAGAGTCAGAAATACCTTCGCGAGATGACCATGAAGATGTACTTGCAAAACGAGGTACTCCCCGCGTTCAAGCACTGGGATGCCTAGCTCATTTTGAAGAATATACCCGAATTCCAAGTGGTTTTAGAGCCGAATGCTCAGAAGATGACGAAACTCAACATTAGCGGCAGCTACAACGGCAACGCGAAGTTGATCGGGTCGACTTGAACTCTCCTATGAAAGAGAGCTTTGTCACACAACAACCAACACAGAGTCAAAATCGTCCCATTGGCGTTAAAACGACCAAGAGAGAGTGAAAGACAAAGACGACCAGGTCACAAGCCGAATCTCCTCAGTCCAAAGACCGGACCCTCTCGAACTTGGTTGTTGCGTCGATGCAGAGAATGATGTAGGACACCTCAGATCCATCTCTATGTGCGAGGACGAGTCCGCGAAAGCTGATCTGCAGAGGCTCCTTGACGACGTCAAGAGGCGAGTAGGGTTGGGTCGCAATTAGTTTTTTCTAGGGTTTTTTTCATGGTAAGTTTTTTTACAAAATTAAGTATGTTTTATTTTGCCTTTAATTTAATTTATATTGGTATTTTGTTTAATTTAATGATATTAAAAATATAAAGATAAAAATAATGGTGACGTGAAAATTAAGAATGAGCGGATTTATAGGGAAGACTATTGCAGGTGTAGGGGCTAGAAGATAAAATGCTAATGTGCCGTTTGAGATTGGCGGTCGATCGGTGATTATTGCAGGCCCGACCACCGATAAAACCATCGATCTCCTCCCCTGGAGCGCAAAACGGGGAAGGGAAATGGGAATGGGACGGCCAAAGCGGTCGAGAAGACTAAGCCCGCGCCCGCACTATGGGGATAAAGAAGATGTAGCACTACACCTCCAAGGAGTCGATGGTTCTGGCAAGATGTTGGGCCGACGTCCCTGATGACCCGATCTTCTCCAACAACCAAAAGATAAAGAGATTTTGGAGCAGGATCTCAGAGAAGTACGAGGCAGTGAAGCCTGTTGGGGCAAAAGTCCGCAACGACGACCAGCTCCGGAAGCAATGGGAGTGAATGAAGGCAGAAATTGGCAAATTTAACTCCATCTACCAAAATACCGCGAGAATGTAGGGTAGCAGCCAGAGTCAGAAATACCTTCGCGAGATGACCATGAAGATGTACTTGCAAAACGAGGTACTCCCCGCGTTCAAGCACTGGGATGCCTAGCTCATTTTGAAGAATATACCCGAATTCCAAGTGGTTTTAGAGCCGAATGCTCAGAAGATGACGAAACTCAACATTAGCGGCAGCTACAACGGCAACGCGAAGTTGATCGGGTCGACTTGAACTCTCCTATGAAAGAGAGCTTTGTCACACAACAACCAACACAGAGTCAAAATCGTCCCATTGGCGTTAAAACGACCAAGAGAGAGTGAAAGACAAAGACGACCAGGTCACAAGCCGAATCTCCTCAGTCCAAAGACCGGACCCTCTCGAACTTGGTTGTTGCGTCGATGCAGAGAATGATGTAGGACACCTCAGATCCATCTCTATGTGCGAGGACGAGTCCGCGAAAGCTGATCTGCAGAGGCTCCTTGACGACGTCAAGAGGCGAGTAGGGTTGGGTCGCAATTAGTTTTTTCTAGGGTTTTTTTCATGGTAAGTTTTTTTACAAAATTAAGTATGTTTTATTTTGCCTTTAATTTAATTTATATTGGTATTTTGTTTAATTTAATGATATTAAAAATATAAAGATAAAAATAATGGTGACGTGAAAATTAAGAATGAGCGGATTTATAGGGAAGACTATTGCAGGTGTAGGGGCTAGAAGATAAAATGCTAATGTGCCGTTTGAGATTGGCGGTCGATCGGTGATTATTGCAGGCCCGACCACCGATAAAACCATCGATCTCCTCCCCTAGAGCGCAAAACGGGGAAGGGAAATGGGAATGGGACGGCCAAAGCGGTCGAGAAGACTAAGCCCGCGCCCGCACTATGGGGATAAAGAAGATGTAGCACTACACCTCCAAGGAGTCGATGGTTCTGGCAAGATGTTGGGCCGACGTCCCTGATGACCCGATCTTCTCCAACAACCAAAAGATAAAGAGATTTTGGAGCAGGATCTCAGAGAAGTACGAGGCAGTGAAGCCTGTTGGGGCAAAAGTCCGCAACGACGACCAGCTCCGGAAGCAATGGGAGTGAATGAAGGCAGAAATTGGCAAATTTAACTCCATCTACCAAAATACCGTGAGAATGTAGGGTAGCAGCCAGAGTCAGAAATACCTTCGCGAGATGACCATGAAGATGTACTTGCAAAACGAGGTACTCCCCGCGTTCAAGCACTGGGATGCCTAGCTCATTTTGAAGAATATACCCGAATTCCAAGTGGTTTTAGAGCCGAATGCTCAGAAGATGACGAAACTCAACATTAGCGGCAGCTACAACGGCAACGCGAAGTTGATCGGGTCGACTTGAACTCTCCTATGAAAGAGAGCTTTGTCACACAACAACCAACACAGAGTCAAAATCGTCCCATTGGCGTTAAAACGACCAAGAGAGAGTGAAAGACAAAGACGACCAGGTCACAAGCCGAATCTCCTCAGTCCAAAGACCGGACCCTCTCGAACTTGGTTGTTGCGTCGATGCAGAGAATGATGTAGGACACCTCAGATCCATCTCTATGTGCGAGGACGAGTCCGCGAAAGCTGATCTGCAGAGGCTCCTTGACGACGTCAAGAGGCGAGTAGGGTTGGGTCGCAATTAGTTTTTTCTAGGGTTTTTTTCATGGTAAGTTTTTTTACAAAATTAAGTATGTTTTATTTTGCCTTTAATTTAATTTATATTGGTATTTTGTTTAATTTAATGATATTAAAAATATAAAGATAAAAATAATGGTGACGTGAAAATTAAGAATGAGCGGATTTATAGGGAAGACTATTGCAGGTGTAGGGGCTAGAAGATAAAATGCTAATGTGCCGTTTGAGATTGGCGGTCGATCGGTGATTATTGCAGGCCCGACCACCGATAAAACCATCGATCTCCTCCCCTAGAGCGCAAAACGGGGAAGGGAAATGGGAATGGGACGGCCAAAGCGGTCGAGAAGACTAAGCCCGCGCCCGCACTATGGGGATAAAGAAGATGTAGCACTACACCTCCAAGGAGTCGATGGTTCTGGCAAGATGTTGGGCCGACGTCCCTGATGACCCGATCTTCTCCAACAACCAAAAGATAAAGAGATTTTGGAGCAGGATCTCAGAGAAGTACGAGGCAGTGAAGCCTGTTGGGGCAAAAGTCCGCAACGACGACCAGCTCCGGAAGCAATGGGAGTGAATGAAGGCAGAAATTGGCAAATTTAACTCCATCTACCAAAATACCGCGAGAATGTAGGGTAGCAGCCAGAGTCAGAAATACCTTCGCGAGATGACCATGAAGATGTACTTGCAAAACGAGGTACTCCCCGCGTTCAAGCACTGGGATGCCTAGCTCATTTTGAAGAATATACCCGAATTCCAAGTGGTTTTAGAGCCGAATGCTCAGAAGATGACGAAACTCAACATTAGCGGCAGCTACAACGGCAACGCGAAGTTGATCGGGTCGACTTGAACTCTCCTATGAAAGAGAGCTTTGTCACACAACAACCAACACAGAGTCAAAATCGTCCCATTGGCGTTAAAACGACCAAGAGAGAGTGAAAGACAAAGACGACCAGGTCACAAGCCGAATCTCCTCAGTCCAAAGACCGGACCCTCTCGAACTTGGTTGTTGCGTCGATGCAGAGAATGATGTAGGACACCTCAGATCCATCTCTATGTGCGAGGACGAGTCCGCGAAAGCTGATCTGCAGAGGCTCCTTGACGACGTCAAGAGGCGAGTAGGGTTGGGTCGCAATTAGTTTTTTCTAGGGTTTTTTTCATGGTAAGTTTTTTTACAAAATTAAGTATGTTTTATTTTGCCTTTAATTTAATTTATATTGGTATTTTGTTTAATTTAATGATATTAAAAATATAAAGATAAAAATAATGGTGACGTGAAAATTAAGAATGAGCGGATTTATAGGGAAGACTATTGCAGGTGTAGGGGCTAGAAGATAAAATGCTAATGTGCCGTTTGAGATTGGCGGTCGATCGGTGATTATTGCAGGCCCGACCACCGATAAAACCATCGATCTCCTCCCCTGGAGCGCAAAACGGGGAAGGGAAATGGGAATGGGACGGCCAAAGCGGTCGAGAAGACTAAGCCCGCGCCCGCACTATGGGGATAAAGAAGATGTAGCACTACACCTCCAAGGAGTCGATGGTTCTGGCAAGATGTTGGGCCGACGTCCCTGATGACCCGATCTTCTCCAACAACCAAAAGATAAAGAGATTTTGGAGCAGGATCTCAGAGAAGTACGAGGCAGTGAAGCCTGTTGGGGCAAAAGTCCGCAACGACGACCAGCTCCGGAAGCAATGGGAGTGAATGAAGGCAGAAATTGGCAAATTTAACTCCATCTACCAAAATACCGCGAGAATGTAGGGTAGCAGCCAGAGTCAGAAATACCTTCGCGAGATGACCATGAAGATGTACTTGCAAAACGAGGTACTCCCCGCGTTCAAGCACTGGGATGCCTAGCTCATTTTGAAGAATATACCCGAATTCCAAGTGGTTTTAGAGCCGAATGCTCAGAAGATGACGAAACTCAACATTAGCGGCAGCTACAACGGCAACGCGAAGTTGATCGGGTCGACTTGAACTCTCCTATGAAAGAGAGCTTTGTCACACAACAACCAACACAGAGTCAAAATCGTCCCATTGGCGTTAAAACGACCAAGAGAGAGTGAAAGACAAAGACGACCAGGTCACAAGCCGAATCTCCTCAGTCCAAAGACCGGACCCTCTCGAACTTGGTTGTTGCGTCGATGCAGAGAATGATGTAGGACACCTCAGATCCATCTCTATGTGCGAGGACGAGTCCGCGAAAGCTGATCTGCAGAGGCTCCTTGACGACGTCAAGAGGCGAGTAGGGTTGGGTCGCAATTAGTTTTTTCTAGGGTTTTTTTCATGGTAAGTTTTTTTACAAAATTAAGTATGTTTTATTTTGCCTTTAATTTAATTTATATTGGTATTTTGTTTAATTTAATGATATTAAAAATATAAAGATAAAAATAATGGTGACGTGAAAATTAAGAATGAGCGGATTTATAGGGAAGACTATTGCAGGTGTAGGGGCTAGAAGATAAAATGCTAATGTGCCGTTTGAGATTGGCGGTCGATCGGTGATTATTGCAGGCCCGACCACCGATAAAACCATCGATCTCCTCCCCTAGAGCGCAAAACGGGGAAGGGAAATGGGAATGGGACGGCCAAAGCGGTCGAGAAGACTAAGCCCGCGCCCGCACTATGGGGATAAAGAAGATGTAGCACTACACCTCCAAGGAGTCGATGGTTCTGGCAAGATGTTGGGCCGACGTCCCTGATGACCCGATCTTCTCCAACAACCAAAAGATAAAGAGATTTTGGAGCAGGATCTCAGAGAAGTACGAGGCAGTGAAGCCTGTTGGGGCAAAAGTCCGCAACGACGACCAGCTCCGGAAGCAATGGGAGTGAATGAAGGCAGAAATTGGCAAATTTAACTCCATCTACCAAAATACCGCGAGAATGTAGGGTAGCAGCCAGAGTCAGAAATACCTTCGCGAGATGACCATGAAGATGTACTTGCAAAACGAGGTACTCCCCGCGTTCAAGCACTGGGATGCCTAGCTCATTTTGAAGAATATACCCGAATTCCAAGTGGTTTTAGAGCCGAATGCTCAGAAGATGACGAAACTCAACATTAGCGGCAGCTACAACGGCAACGCGAAGTTGATCGGGTCGACTTGAACTCTCCTATGAAAGAGAGCTTTGTCACACAACAACCAACACAGAGTCAAAATCGTCCCATTGGCGTTAAAACGACCAAGAGAGAGTGAAAGACAAAGACGACCAGGTCACAAGCCGAATCTCCTCAGTCCAAAGACCGGACCCTCTCGAACTTGGTTGTTGCGTCGATGCAGAGAATGATGTAGGACACCTCAGATCCATCTCTATGTGCGAGGACGAGTCCGCGAAAGCTGATCTGCAGAGGCTCCTTGACGACGTCAAGAGGCGAGTAGGGTTGGGTCGCAATTAGTTTTTTCTAGGGTTTTTTTCATGGTAAGTTTTTTTACAAAATTAAGTATGTTTTATTTTGCCTTTAATTTAATTTATATTGGTATTTTGTTTAATTTAATGATATTAAAAATATAAAGATAAAAATAATGGTGACGTGAAAATTAAGAATGAGCGGATTTATAGGGAAGACTATTGCAGGTGTAGGGGCTAGAAGATAAAATGCTAATGTGCCGTTTGAGATTGGCGGTCGATCGGTGATTATTGCAGGCCCGACCACCGATAAAACCATCGATCTCCTCCCCTGGAGCGCAAAACGGGGAAGGGAAATGGGAATGGGACAGCCAAAGCGGTCGAGAAGACTAAGCCCGCGCCCGCACTATGGGGATAAAGAAGATGTAGCACTACACCTCCAAGGAGTCGATGGTTCTGGCAAGATGTTGGGCCGACGTCCCTGATGACCCGATCTTCTCCAACAACCAAAAGATAAAGAGATTTTGGAGCAGGATCTCAGAGAAGTACGAGGCAGTGAAGCCTGTTGGGGCAAAAGTCCGCAACGACGACCAGCTCCGGAAGCAATGGGAGTGAATGAAGGCAGAAATTGGCAAATTTAACTCCATCTACCAAAATACCGCGAGAATGTAGGGTAGCAGCCAGAGTCAGAAATACCTTCGCGAGATGACCATGAAGATGTACTTGCAAAACGAGGTACTCCCCGCGTTCAAGCACTGGGATGCCTAGCTCATTTTGAAGAATATACCCGAATTCCAAGTGGTTTTAGAGCCGAATGCTCAGAAGATGACGAAACTCAACATTAGCGGCAGCTACAACGGCAACGCGAAGTTGATCGGGTCGACTTGAACTCTCCTATGAAAGAGAGCTTTGTCACACAACAACCAACACAGAGTCAAAATCGTCCCATTGGCGTTAAAACGACCAAGAGAGAGTGAAAGACAAAGACGACCAGGTCACAAGCCGAATCTCCTCAGTCCAAAGACCGGACCCTCTCGAACTTGGTTGTTGCGTCGATGCAGAGAATGATGTTGGACACCTCAGATCCATCTCTATGTGCGAGGACGAGTCCGCGAAAGCTGATCTGCAGAGGCTCCTTGACGACGTCAAGAGGCGAGTAGGGTTGCGTCGCAATTAGTTTTTTCTAGGGTTTTTTTCTTGGTAAGTTTTTTTACAAAATTAAGTATGTTTTATTTTGCCTTTAATTTAATTTATATTGGTATTTTGTTTAATTTAATGATATTAAAAATATAAAGATAAAAATAATGGTGACGTGAAAATTAAGAATGAGCGGATTTATAGGGAAGACTATTGCAGGTGTAGGTGCTAGAAGATAAAATGCTAATGTGCCGTTTGAGATTGGCGGTCGATCGGTGATTATTGCAGGCCCGACCACCGATAAAACCATCGATCTCCTCCCCTGGCACGCAAAACGGGGAAGGGAAATGGGAATGGGACGGCCAAAGCGGTCGAGAAGACTAAGCCCGCGCCCGCACTATGGGGATAAAGAAGATGTAGCACTACACCTCCAAGGAGTCGATGGTTCTGGCAAGATGTTGGGCCGACGTCCCTGATGACCCGATCTTCTCCAACAACCAAAAGATAAAGAGATTTTGGAGCAGGATCTCAGAGAAGTACGAGGCAGTGAAGCCTGTTGGGGCAAAAGTCCGCAACGACGACCAGCTCCGGAAGCAATGGGAGTGAATGAAGGCAGAAATTGGCAAATTTAACTCCATCTACCAAAATACCGCGAGAATGTAGGGTAGCAGCCAGAGTCAGAAATACCTTCGCGAGATGACCATGAAGATGTACTTGCAAAACGAGGTACTCCCCGCGTTCAAGCACTGGGATGCCTAGCTCATTTTGAAGAATATACCCGAATTCCAAGTGGTTTTAGAGCCGAATGCTCAGAAGATGACGAAACTCAACATTAGCGGCAGCTACAACGGCAACGCGAAGTTGATCGGGTCGACTTGAACTCTCCTATGAAAGAGAGCTTTGTCACACAACAACCAACACAGAGTCAAAATCGTCCCATTGGCGTTAAAACGACCAAGAGAGAGTGAAAGACAAAGACGACCAGGTCACAAGCCGAATCTCCTCAGTCCAAAGACCGGACCCTCTCGAACTTGGTTGTTGCGTCGATGCAGAGAATGATGTAGGACACCTCAGATCCATCTCTATGTGCGAGGACGAGTCCGCGAAAGCTGATCTGCAGAGGCTCCTTGACGACGTCAAGAGGCGAGTAGGGTTGGGTCGCAATTAGTTTTTTCTAGGGTTTTTTTCATGGTAAGTTTTTTTACAAAATTAAGTATGTTTTATTTTGCCTTTAATTTAATTTATATTGGTATTTTGTTTAATTTAATGATATTAAAAATATAAAGATAAAAATAATGGTGACGTGAAAATTAAGAATGAGCGGATTTATAGGGAAGACTATTGCAGGTGTAGGGGCTAGAAGATAAAATGCTAATGTGCCGTTTGAGATTGGCGGTCGATCGGTGATTATTGCAGGCCCGACCACCGATAAAACCATCGATCTCCTCCCCTAGAGCGCAAAACGGGGAAGGGAAATGGGAATGGGACGGCCAAAGCGGTCGAGAAGACTAAGCCCGCGCCCGCACTATGGGGATAAAGAAGATGTAGCACTACACCTCCAAGGAGTCGATGGTTCTGGCAAGATGTTGGGCCGACGTCCCTGATGACCCGATCTTCTCCAACAACCAAAAGATAAAGAGATTTTGGAGCAGGATCTCAGAGAAGTACGAGGCAGTGAAGCCTGTTGGGGCAAAAGTCCGCAACGACGACCAGCTCCGGAAGCAATGGGAGTGAATGAAGGCAGAAATTGGCAAATTTAACTCCATCTACCAAAATACCGCGAGAATGTAGGGTAGCAGCCAGAGTCAGAAATACCTTCGCGAGATGACCATGAAGATGTACTTGCAAAACGAGGTACTCCCCGCGTTCAAGCACTGGGATGCCTAGCTCATTTTGAAGAATATACCCGAATTCCAAGTGGTTTTAGAGCCGAATGCTCAGAAGATGACGAAACTCAACATTAGCGGCAGCTACAACGGCAACGCGAAGTTGATCGGGTCGACTTGAACTCTCCTATGAAAGAGAGCTTTGTCACACAACAACCAACACAGAGTCAAAATCGTCCCATTGGCGTTAAAACGACCAAGAGAGAGTGAAAGACAAAGACGACCAGGTCACAAGCCGAATCTCCTCAGTCCAAAGACCGGACCCTCTCGAACTTGGTTGTTGCGTCGATGCAGAGAATGATGTAGGACACCTCAGATCCATCTCTATGTGCGAGGACGAGTCCGCGAAAGCTGATCTGCAGAGGCTCCTTGACGACGTCAAGAGGCGAGTAGGGTTGGGTCGCAATTAGTTTTTTCTAGGGTTTTTTTCATGGTAAGTTTTTTTACAAAATTAAGTATGTTTTATTTTGCCTTTAATTTAATTTATATTGGTATTTTGTTTAATTTAATGATATTAAAAATATAAAGATAAAAATAATGGTGACGTGAAAATTAAGAATGAGCGGATTTATAGGGAAGACTATTGCAGGTGTAGGGGCTAGAAGATAAAATGCTAATGTGCCGTTTGAGATTGGCGGTCGATCGGTGATTATTGCAGGCCCGACCACCGATAAAACCATCGATCTCCTCCCCTGGAGCGCAAAACGGGGAAGGGAAATGGGAATGGGACGGCCAAAGCGGTCGAGAAGACTAAGCCCGCGCCCGCACTATGGGGATAAAGAAGATGTAGCACTACACCTCCAAGGAGTCGATGGTTCTGGCAAGATGTTGGGCCGACGTCCCTGATGACCCGATCTTCTCCAACAACCAAAAGATAAAGAGATTTTGGAGCAGGATCTCAGAGAAGTACGAGGCAGTGAAGCCTGTTGGGGCAAAAGTCCGCAACGACGACCAGCTCCGGAAGCAATGGGAGTGAATGAAGGCAGAAATTGGCAAATTTAACTCCATCTACCAAAATACCGCGAGAATGTAGGGTAGCAGCCAGAGTCAGAAATACCTTCGCGAGATGACCATGAAGATGTACTTGCAAAACGAGGTACTCCCCGCGTTCAAGCACTGGGATGCCTAGCTCATTTTGAAGAATATACCCGAATTCCAAGTGGTTTTAGAGCCGAATGCTCAGAAGATGACGAAACTCAACATTAGCGGCAGCTACAACGGCAACGCGAAGTTGATCGGGTCGACTTGAACTCTCCTATGAAAGAGAGCTTTGTCACACAACAACCAACACAGAGTCAAAATCGTCCCATTGGCGTTAAAACGACCAAGAGAGAGTGAAAGACAAAGACGACCAGGTCACAAGCCGAATCTCCTCAGTCCAAAGACCGGACCCTCTCGAACTTGGTTGTTGCGTCGATGCAGAGAATGATGTTGGACACCTCAGATCCATCTCTATGTGCGAGGACGAGTCCGCGAAAGCTGATCTGCAGAGGCCCCTTGACGACGTCAAGAGGCGAGTAGGGTTGCGTCGCAATTAGTTTTTTCTAGGGTTTTTTTCTTGGTAAGTTTTTTTACAAAATTAAGTATGTTTTATTTTGCCTTTAATTTAATTTATATTGGTATTTTGTTTAATTTAATGATATTAAAAATATAAAGATAAAAATAATGGTGACGTGAAAATTAAGAATGAGCGGATTTATAGGGAAGACTATTGCAGGTGTAGGGGCTAGAAGATAAAATGCTAATGTGCCGTTTGAGATTGGCGGTCGATCGGTGATTATTGCAGGCCCGACCACCGATAAAACCATCGATCTCCTCCCCTGGCACGCAAAACGGGGAAGGGAAATGGGAATGGGACGGCCAAAGCGGTCGAGAAGACTAAGCCCGCGCCCGCACTATGGGGATAAAGAAGATGTAGCACTACACCTCCAAGGAGTCGATGGTTCTGGCAAGATGTTGGGCCGACGTCCCTGATGACCCGATCTTCTCCAACAACCAAAAGATAAAGAGATTTTGGAGCAGGATCTCAGAGAAGTACGAGGCAGTGAAGCCTGTTGGGGCAAAAGTCCGCAACGACGACCAGCTCCGGAAGCAATGGGAGTGAATGAAGGCAGAAATTGGCAAATTTAACTCCATCTACCAAAATACCGCGAGAATGTAGGGTAGCAGCCAGAGTCAGAAATACCTTCGCGAGATGACCATGAAGATGTACTTGCAAAACGAGGTACTCCCCGCGTTCAAGCACTGGGATGCCTAGCTCATTTTGAAGAATATACCCGAATTCCAAGTGGTTTTAGAGCCGAATGCTCAGAAGATGACGAAACTCAACATTAGCGGCAGCTACAACGGCAATGCGAAGTTGATCGGGTCGACTTGAACTCTCCTATGAAAGAGAGCTTTGTCACACAACAACCAACACAGAGTCAAAATCGTCCCATTGGCGTTAAAACGACCAAGAGAGAGTGAAAGACAAAGACGACCAGGTCACAAGCCGAATCTCCTCAGTCCAAAGACCGGACCCTCTCGAACTTGGTTGTTGCGTCGATGCAGAGAATGATGTTGGACACCTCAGATCCATCTCTATGTGCGAGGACGAGTCCGCGAAAGCTGATCTGCAGAGGCTCCTTGACGACGTCAAGAGGTGAGTAGGGTTGGGTCGCAATTAGTTTTTTCTAGGGTTTTTTTCATGGTAAGTTTTTTTACAAAATTAAGTATGTTTTATTTTGCCTTTAATTTAATTTATATTGGTATTTTGTTTAATTTAATGATAGTAAAAATATAAAGATAAAAATAATGGTGACGTGAAAATTAAGAATGAGCGGATTTATAGGGAAGACTATTGCAGGTGTAGGTGCTAGAAGATAAAATGCTAATGTGGCAGAAAAAATGGAGATGGACGAATTTATAGAACATGTTTATCTTTAACTATTGTGAATGACCTAAGGTAAGAAAAAATAAAATAAGAGAATGAAAAAAGTAAACATAATAAAATAAGAATGATGAAATATGAGTATTTTTTTTAAAAAATAACTCAGTCACAATAGAATAAAGGATAATATGAATAAGAGGAATGATGAGATGCTGACGTAATATGTTGTTTATTTGATTTTTTTTAATTGAGTTGAATTATTGACGTAGTATGTCAATAATAAAAATTTAACTGAATTTTGTGGCATCTGAATTTTGTGGCATGAATTGTGGATGGCATTAATGAATGCAGACAGATTCTCAAATTTTATCATCAAATTATTCAAAATTTCAAACAAGGTAATACTATTTCTTTAATTTGATACTTAGAACTTGGCTCTTAACACTAGTCATTAGAAGAGTTTTGTTTGTTTTATTATGTTAACTGCATTTGTTATTTTAATCAATCTTACGTAGTTACGTTGTTGGAGGTTGGTTGTTTTTTAAATATTAAAAAGCAATAACGCAGCATTTTGTGAGTATAACTGTACGGTATTGCAACATTAATTTTTTGCTTTAAATTTTATTCTTCCATGCATGCTTGAATTTGAATATGAATATGGATATAGGATTGTTGAAGTTTTATTAATTGAGATAAGTAGGCTATTATTATTCACAGTTATTTAATTATACATAAATATCGAAAGGAAATAAATGAACCAATAAAATACATTGCATTAATGATGTAGACAAAAAACCCACATTAAATGTTATTCACGTTTTAAAACGAAGAGCCATCAAACTGCATTTTATTAAAGGAGTATAAATTGTTATGTCGATTAGTTAAAATTAAATTAAATTTGCTTTGAAATTTAAGTTTGCAAAATCTATTAATATCGATATTTTTAAAATGAAAATTAATTTCATCTAAAAAATTGAAATTTCCCTAAAAATGATGCATTAAAGCCACATACCATTTTAATGAACTACTAAACGTATTACTTATTATATCATGAAAATTGCTATGCAATAAAATTTATTGATGTTCATAATTCATTCTATATTTTGCTAAAATAAATTTAGGAAAAAATTTTATATTTATACTAAAATGTTTGTTATTTGCTGTGGATTCACTGTAAAATAGTTTTAATATATGATATAAAATGCATGATATCTGATTCAATATATTTTTACTTGATTATATGAATTTAATTATTATTGAAATTTGGCTTGTTTGGAATTTATACGATTAGGGGGAAAAGTAGAGATTAGACACTGATAATTAGTCATTGCATTTTATTTAATTACAAAAATGGCTATAATATCAATTACTACTCCTATAAGAACAATATAAATTAATACTCTCGTTTCTGTCTTCACCATTGTTCCCATTCATATCTGGCTTCATTATGCTACACCAATCACCTCGTAAAGGAGAAGTATTACTCATTATGCAATATCCCAAATCGAACAAACATTTAACTAAAATCTTAAAAACATTTAAAATAACTTCAATAAAATCTCAATAAACTTGATTGGAAAAGGAACAAAGTATCAATAGTGTGAACAAATTGAAAAGTTCCAATGCTGATTTTCTTGCAACACTAGCTTTATATGTAACCAGTGTCTGAAAATAAGCACCACTTACAGTATCAACAAACCTATAACTCATAAAATAGCACATTTGTTGGTTTTGTGTTGCAACCTCTCACACTTCCAGTTTTTTTTGCAGATCTACAAGTTCTAATCTATCACAAAATGCACCTTGTACACCCGCCCCAACAATCGCCTGAATCCACGATGAATTTGCAGATAAAACGTTATACTTATATCCAACCACAACATGAGAGGAGATGTATAGCTGATTTGGTTGTGCAGTAACTGAAGAAGCCTTGAAGGAAGGTTTCAACAAACGGAGACGATATCAAAAAGCTGGCGTGGAGCACCTGCAGAGCAACAAATATGAGACGAATGCGTAAGATGCAGCGATTAAGAAGGGATTAGGCATAAGATCATAGGGATTCAAGTGTCTTTGCATTCTTTAAACCAAATCACTGTGTAAAAGGATAAGATCCTCAAATCAGTCCACAAATACATCTCCAAGAGAGGATTTTGTTGATGAACAATTTTATTCCTACAGAGCTCAATCATAACTGAAATAGAAACATTCTCAACTTCCAACTAAGAACATTATACATCATGATATGATATCACTACTCAGTTGAAACTTCATCATATCAATAATATTTCCATTTCCAATATCAGTTCTACTGCTTATGCAAAATCTACCTAAATCAGAGCATCAAAAACACTAGATACAAGTATAGCACAATGAATCATGAACCACATTGCAAGATTTCTTCAAAACAAACCATCCTTAAACTATCAAAACAAACCATCCTTACAAATCTTGTAGTATATCAAAAGACTTGTATACCTAAAAGCCGGTATTGAATCAATCATCATCAAACAATCACACAACTAAAAAGGTGTAACTTTCCACTACCTCATTTAGAACTTGATCTAACCAATGGCTTCTGCAAAAGGGCAGTCAAATAAACCTCTCCATTCTTGATCCCACTAGCATCACCCTTGTTAGCCACAGCCCACTTCACCTTCTTGTACCCCAATTTCCCGATCAACGGGGCGTAAACCTTCTCAAGATCCGAATTTTTACTGAAAAACCGGTCCAGCAGCAAGTACCCCCCGCCCCTCAGCACTCTATCCACATCAAAAAACAGGAACTCCATCGCCGTCACCGGAATCCACCGGTTCACCGCGTGGCCGCACCGCACCAGATCCATAGTCCCGTCGAACACCGGCAGCCGCTGCTGCAGCGGCGCGTGGAGCGCCACCATCCCCCTCACCGCCGCCGCCTCGCTGTACGGCGCCCCGAGATTCATCGTCGTCGTCACCACCGTCGCATTATTCTCCAGCTTCATCTGCGCCGCGAATGTCCCCGTTCCGCCGCCGATGTCGAGCCCTAGCCTAATCACGCTGTTACTCGACTTCGCCAGCTGAATCAGCTGCGGAATTGGGAGATCCAGATCGGTCCTGTAAGTTAAAAACCTCGATTTCTCGATTCTCATGTCGAATCCCATCTCCGGCTTCAATCCGGCGAAGCAGGAGAAGGTTTTTGTTTTGCAGGGGTAGTGATTGAGAACGGCGGTTTTCTCAGGGAGGGGGGAGAAGGGGTCGGAGGGGAGGGGGGGAGGGAGTGAAGGAGGGGTTTTGGAGAAGCAGCGGCGGCGGGGGAGAGGGTGGCAGCCGCGGAGAATGAGATCCTCGGCTAATTGGGAATCGTCGGGGCAGGGGGAAAAGGGGGTGTAATTCATGTAGGTGTGGAGGAGAATTGGGTTGTCTTTGCAGGAGGAGGCGATGGGGGAGAAGCGGGTGTAGAGGAGGAGATCGGAGGGGGTGGAGGAGGGTTTGTGGGAGGGGGGGGCGGAGGGAGGTGAGGTGGTTGATGGTGGCGCGGATGGTGGAGAGCTGGTGGATGAGGTGGTCGGGGACGGGGGGAGGGGAGGGGGGCTTGGATTGGATGGTGGAGGAGAGGTGGTAGAGGGAGAGGATGTTGGTGGCGACCATGGCGAGGAGGAGGAGGAGGTTTAGGCCCATCGTGAAACCCATTTCTTGATCTGATTTTAGTTCTGCTTGCTCATTACAGTGACTTAGTGTGGACTGTTGTCGGAAGCTTGAAGAATGAAGATGATTGCTACTTATTGATTTTTTGTTTTGTGATTTTTGGGTAAATATATGGTTTTCAATAGTAGCTTGCCTAAAATTGTTAAATAAGAGTAATAAATAAAATAACACTAATAATATTCATCAAGATTAATTTATTTTCAAAAACATTTTTACCATATGTTCATTACTAATGATTTGATTCCTAAAGTCCGGAGCCTTTGTCCCAGTGGCAATGAGCTTAGACATCTTTGACAGAGGTCAACTGAGTTTCCTCCAAAAAATTCCTCATACGCGTAGGGGCAAGCGGTAACCAATCCGTAGGTCCAGGCCGGATGGGGGTTTCTGGAGTATGAGGCCGCATATGGTGGAACCAGTCACTACAAAAACTTTACCCAAACACAATTTTGCCAGCAGGGGCGTAGCGCAGTTGGCAACAGAGGGACAAATCTTGCTACAATGAGCTTGAGTTCAAATCCCACTACTGTCATGTAGTTGTTTCCATCTCTCAGGCACAAATATGAGGTCTTGGGAGATGAGATTCTCACAGCCAGTGGGTTAAGCCCTTCCCACTACTGCGTACCCTGATTTAACCTCTCACATGATATGGGGCCACCAAGGCAACGGAATCGCCACTTGCTGCAATTATTTGATTCCTTAGTACAGTAATTAGCAATTTTTAACTATTTTATTTTATTAATTTTTATGTTTATATTCTTAAAAGACAAGACGTACAATTAGTTTGACACACCAAATCAGGCATATTCTTATTTACATAATTCATTATAAAATTAAGTATTGTTAGACCATCACGACTGATGTCTGATAATCTTTCTTCTTATTAATTACTTAGAATTCAGTTGACATATGCCATTGCATTTTCTAATTTTTAACGCGTTTTGTTTTTTCGCTTAATGAATTTAATTTTATTCGTGATTAAACTATACTCCATCTTTCAAATTCGCAAATCTGTACTGTATTTGATTTCTGAAAATTCACCTTCAAAATCTATAACGAGAACTTATTGGAAGTGATATCAAAGTTGACCGAGCCGCTGCATGCCAAATTGATCAAGCTGTTGATTAAGGAAGAGATGATCGGACGCCTAGGCTGGATCAAGCCACTATTAACCAACTTGATCAAGCCGCTACTAACCAAGTTGATCAAGCCGCCACATGCCGAGTTGATCAAGCCGCCACATGCCGAGTTGATCAACAAGCCACAATGCCTGATCTCAAGTCACTGACCGCCAAGCTGATCAAGCTGCAGTACATTGTCTCAAGTCACTGGACCGTCAAGCTGATCAAGCTGCAATGCATTGTGTGCGAGCCAAAACAATCATGAACTCCACGAGAGCTGAAGCTGAGAATGAGACAAAGAAGAGTAAGGAGTATGCGGCACAAAAGGAGCCAATGATCACCCTCGCACGTGTTGAAACTGCGGACAAGTCAGCTAAGATGGAGGACCACATATGTACTTGGCGTGACGTGGTGTTGCGCGGTTTAAAGAGGAAACAAGCCTTGCAGAGTTTGTTAAAGTAGATCAGTACGATGTTCAGAGTTTGTTAAAGTAGATTAATACAATGTTTTAGATCGTTTGAATGTAGTATATATGTATTGCATCTGGCTACATTTGAATGTAAGAAAGATCCCGATTTGAGAGCTCTCTGCAAATATATCTCTTGTGTGTGTGTTCATGGCTTTCGAAGCTTTCTTTCATGGTATCAGAGCAGGTTCCTTGTGATCCTGTCTCTCCCATCCATTTTTTAGTTTTCCCCTTTTAAGAAAATGGCAGAAGCCAATGAAGCAATCCCCATGGCAACGCTGCCACCCATATTCTCGCAGTTGCCTCCAATCTCAGTGAAGCTCTCTGAAGGAAATTTCCTCATGTGGCAGCAACAAGTTGATGTTGTTGTGTATGGCTATGGCCTTGAAGGATTTGTCACAGGAGAATCGGAACCTCCTCCACAGATGATTCTGGATCGAGATGGAGAGTCCATGGTGCTAAATCCAGCCTTCGTAACCTGCCAACGACAAGATAGAAGGGTGGCTGGATGGCTTCTCTCTTCACTATCAGAGAATGCTCTAACCTTGGTGGTAGGGCTCAGATCTGCTAGAGACATTTGGAGTGCATTGGAGACCAACTTTGCAAGCCGCTCCACAGCTAAAATGATGCAATATCGCCAGCAGATGCAGAATTTGAAGAAAGAATCAATGTCTATGAATGACTACTTAGGAAAAATGAGAACCTATTTTGATTTGCTTGGCTCTGTTGGGTGTAGAATCTCAGAAGGAGAGCAAGTTCTTCACATACTTGGTGGACTTGGGCAGGACTATGATCCTGCAATTTGTGCAGTGACCTCCAGATCTGATCCATGGAGCATTGGAGATGTTAGTGCCTTCTTGCTCAGCTTTGAGTCAAGAATGGAGTCAACAAGATCACACTCCGTTAGCTCAAATGGATCTTAGCCATCACTCAACATGGTTAGACAGCAAACTGGGCAAAGAAGGGAGCAACCAAGCTTCAGTAACAACAGATTTGAGTCGAGTGGTGGAAGAGGCTTTGGAGGCAGATCTAATAGAGGAGGAAGAGGTGGAAGAAGCTACGGGAGAGGAAACAACAACAAAATCATTTGTCAATTGTGTGAAAAGCCAGGACACTCAGCTGCAAAGTGTTGGCATAGGTTTGAGCAAACCTTCACACCACCTCAGTTTCAGCCTAGAGGGAGTGCTCCTCAACAACAAAGTCAAGGATTCTTTAATCCTTCAGCCCATCTGGTGCAATCAGTCCCCAGATCCCCTTCAGCCTTCTCAACTGGAACTCCATCAGAATTTAGCTATGCTTCCCATGCCTCTTCAAGCTGGTATCCGGACTCGGGAGCGACACACCATGTGTCGAATGACCTGAGCAACCTCAACATAAGTACTGGAGGTAAGAGTTTATTGCTTGGAAATGGTGCTGCGGTTAATATTCAAAATATTGGTGAAAGTGCATTTAAATCTCACTCAGCTAACCTTTCTAGAACTCTTCGTCTCAAAAATCTCCTGCATGTTCCTAACATAACCAAAAATCTGATGAGTGTCTCCAAATTTGCTCAAGATAATTCTGTGTTTTTTGAATTTCACCCGAGCTTTTGTTTTGTTAAGGATCTGAGCACTAAGGAAATTGTGCTCAAAGGAACTCTTGAGAGAGGCTTATACCACTTCCTGGTAGACCATTCCCCAATCAAGCGAGGCACTGTCCCCATTTCTTCTTCCAGTCCAGAGAAACGAGCTATTCATTCCCTGAGCTTGGCCAGCAGTAGTTCTAGTCAGTCTTGTAATTCAGATTTGTCTCTATGGCATAGTAGACTAGGACATCCTACTCTAGACGTGGTGAAACTTGATCTTAATAACTGTAATATTTCTTATCATGCAATGAAATCTCCTTCAGTTTGCTACCCATGCTGTGTATCTAAGGGTCATATGCTACCTTACTCTCAGTCCATTTCTCAGTATACAACACCTTTTGAGCTTGTTCATAGTGATCTTTGGGGTCCCTCTTCTGTTAAATCTAGGAATGGATATCCATATTATGTCTCATTTATAGACAATTTTTCTAGGTTCACTTGGATTTTTCTACTAAAACACAAAAATGATCTGTTCGTTGTGTTTAAACAATTCAAAGTCTTGAGTGAGAACTTTCTGGGTTCAAAAATTAAAATACTTCAGTCTGACTGGGGAGGTGAATTCCAAGGTCTAGCTCCTTTCCTAAAAGAGTGTGGCATTGTTCATAGAGTCTCATGTCCATACAACCCACAACAGAATGGCTTAGCAGAGAGGAAATATAGGCACATAGTTGAAACTGGTCTGGCCTTGCTAGCTCAATCCTTTCTTCCTCAAAGATTTTGGGATGATGCCTTTGTACAACCGTTTATTTGATCAATCTGATGCCATCCAAGATCATAAACAACATCTCTCCATATGAAACTCTTTTCCTCAAAAGCCTGACTATTCATTCTTAAGAGTGTTTGGTTGCCTTTGTTTCCCCTATACTAGGCCCTATAATAGACATAAGCTTCAGTTTAGATCAGTTAGAGGAACATTTCTGGGGTATAGTCTCCCTCACAAAGGATATAAAGTACTCTTACCTGATGGGAAGGTGATAGTAACTAGAGATATCATTTTTGATGAATCCATTTTCCCCTTTCAAAATCAGTCTTCTGATTCGCCAATAACTGATTCGTCAGCTTCCCCATATCATCATTTCCTATCACATTCACATCCTTTTCTTGCACCTTTCATTCCAGATAATCCACCTTCATCTGCTCCATCTATTTCCTCACCTCACTCACCTTCTGTCTCAACACCTGACCACGATGCTCCATCACCAGATCAACCTCACTCTGATATCTATCCACAGGGCTCTCAAGCATCATCTCATCCTGATCCATCTCCCACATTACTTCCACCAAACTCATCTCAGCCCATACATTCAATGACAACCAGATCCAAATCTGGCATTTTTAAACCTAAGGTCTTTACTGTTTCTGCACTGTCACCTCATGTGCCTAGGACAGCCTTAGAAGCCCTTCTCATTCCTAACTGGAAAATTGCTATGCTGAGTGAGTTTACTGCACTTCTTAACAATAAAACATGGATATTAACCACACTTCCTCCAGGCAAGAATCTTATAGGCTGCACTTGGATTTTCAAACTTAAAATGCATTTATCTGGAGTCATTGCTAGATACAAAGCCAGATTGGTTGCATAGGGATTCTCTCAACAACCTGATTTTGATTTTAATGAGACTTTCAGTCCAGTTGTCAAACCTACCACTATCAGGATCATTCTGAGTCTAGCAGTCTCTCTTGGTTGGCGAATAACTCATCTTGATGTCAACAAAGCTTTCTTGAATGGTGATCTTAAAGAAGATATTTATATGAACCAGCCTCCTGGTTTTGAACAAGGTGGACCTCATCTGGTGTGTAAACTCAACAAAGCACTTTACGGCTTAAAGCAGGCTTCTAGAGCATAGTTTTTCACTGTGCACTCTGTTCTCCTCAAGCTTGGATTCTCACAATCAAAGGCTGATGCTTCTATGTTTATTAGACAGAAGGGTGGGGAAATCATCTATCTTCTTATTTATGTTGATGACATGCTTATTACAGGAAACTCTCAAGTTTCCATCCAACGGGCCATCTCTCAATTGAATTTGCATTTTTCTTTAAAAGATCTTGGGGATGTGAACTTGTTTCTAGGATTTGAAGTTGTAAGGACTACTGATGGAGGCCTACATCTCTGTCAATCCAACTACATCAAAGATCTCTTAAAGAAAGCTAACATGTCAGGGGCTAAGGGATGTCCAACTCCCATGGTTTCAAGTTCTGAGTTAAGTAAGCACTCTGGACAGCCGGTCACTGATTCAAACTTTACAGAAGTGTTTTTGGTGCCTTGTAATATGCAACAATCACTAGGTCGGATATTAACTTTGTTGTGAACAAAGTAAGTCAGTATATGGCTGAACCCCTGGATACACATTGGAGAGCTGTTAAGAAAATCTTAAGGTATCTCTCGGGAACCTTAGATTATGGAATTCATATCAAGAAGTCAACTGGTGGAATATCAGCCTTCTCAGATTCAGATTGGGCATTTGATTTGGATGACAGAAGGTCCACTACAGGCATTTGTGCATATCATGGAAGAAATCTTATTTCTTGGTGTGTTAAGAAACAAACCGTGGTGGCTAGGTCTAGTACAGAAGTAGAGTATAGAAGTTTAGCTCAAGCTGCGGCAGAAGTGTCATGGTTGTCATCCCTACTTGGTGAATTGAAAATTAAAAGGAAATGAAGTCCAGTGATTTGGGTGGATAACCTCAGTGCAATAGCTTTGGCCTCGAATCCTGTTCTCCATGCAAGAACTAAACACATTGAGTTGGATATACACTTTTTCGTGACAAAGTACTTGGAAAAGAACTTGAGTTAAGACATGTGCCTACTGCAGATCAGATTGCAGACATCTTCACCAAACCATTAAGTTGTCAACCCTTCGTGAAGCTAAGAGAGAGTTAGGTGTTGTGTCCTTAGCCTCGCTTGGGTTGAGGGGGCGTGTTGGAAGTGATATCAAAGTTGACCGAGCCGCTACATGCCAAATTGATCAAGCCGTTGATCAAGGAAGAGATGATCGGACGCCTAGGCTGGATCAAGCCATTGTTAACAAACTTGATCAAGCCGCTACTAACCAAGTTGATCAAGCCGCCACATGCCGAGTTGATCAACAAGCCACAATGCTTGATCTCAAGTCACTGGACCACCAAGCTGATCAAGCTGCAGTACATTGTCTCAAGTCACTGGACCGTCAAGCTAATCAAGCTGCAATGCATTGTGCGCGAGCCAAAACAATCATGAACTCCACGAGAGCTGAAGCTGAGAATGAGACAAAGAAGAGTAAGGAGTATGCGGCACAAAAGGAGCCAATGATCAACCTCGCACGTGTTGAAACCGTTGACAAGTCAGCTAAGATGGAGGACCACATATGTACTTGGTGCGACGTGGTGTTGCGCGGTTTAAAGAGGAAACAAGCCTTGCAGAGTTTGTTAAAGTAGATCAGTACGATGTTCAGAGTTTGTTAAAGTAGATTAATACAATGTTTTAGATCGTTTGAATGTAGTATATATGTATTGCATCTGGCTACATTTGAATGTAAGAAAGATCCCGATTTGAGAGCTCTCTGCAAATATATCTCTTGTGTGTGTGTTCATGGCTTTCGAAGCTTTCTTTCAGAACTAACTATCAATATGTATATAGAACTTTTGACATTTTATACAGGAATTAAATGAAAGTTTACAAAATGACTAAATGGGGAACATAATTTTTAAAATTACTACAAATCCAAAAAAAAGCTAAAAAAAGGAAAGATTCGGGGCAAAATAGGGTTTTCGTATATAATGAATGGAATATGCCTAGTCGGTGGATTCAATTGGGCTCTAGAATCACAACTTGGGCCAATGAAGGCCCAATAAATGCTAGAGTAATTATTTACTCCATATATTTCAATTTTTAAATTTATTATTCTATTTTCAACTTGCAGCAATATTATAGTACATCGAATCTTTTTTATTTAACGGGTTACTTTTGATTGAATATAATTTCATACAAAATTTCATGAGAATATATCAAATTTTATAATGTTTCAGGCTAATTTTAAAATTGACAGAACAGATTAAATTTGATTACAATTTAAAAAGTTGATTTTTTTTTGATAACACTATTGAATGTCATGAATTCGATCGTAACCCTTCAAATAAGGTGTTAGAGCATCCACAACGGTAGTGGGAGTGAAGGCCGCCGTCCGTGACAGCGGCGAGGACGAGGACCGCCGCCGCTGCGCTCGCGCCGCAGGCACGGCGCTGCTCGATGCATCGAGCAGCGCCGTGCCAGCGAGCAGGCGATGTGGCGGCTTATGATTGGGCAACAGCATAGTCGTTGCCTTTGAATTATTTTTTTATTATTTTAAAAATTGTTTATAAATTATATAAAATGATTAAAAAAAATTTCCAAATCCCAAAAATGTGGCCGTTTTTTCCCGTTTTTCTGAATTTTTTTGATTTTTTTTATTCCCCCCTAAAATCATCTATAAATACACACATTCATCATCCATTTATCACATCAATTCATCTCCCATTCATCTCTCATTCTTAATTCTCATACAAACTATCAACACATTCATCCCTCATTCAAAACCTCAAATGGATTTCACCCATATTATGGCGGAAGCGGAACGCGAAGAACAAGAATACTACGAACAACATCGTGCCGCTTACGAAGCATATGTCGCGGCGAATACCCCCGCTCCTCCTCCTCAACGAACCAGATCAAATCGGCGCTACATTCATCGTGACCGGGAGGGAGCCCACGAAAGGCTCGTTGCCGACTACTTTGCCGACCAGCCGCGGTTTCCGGCAGATTACTTCAGACGCCGTTTTTGCATGTCAAGGCGCTTGTTCATGCGAATTGTCAACACATTGTCCGCACGTGTTGAATTCTTCCAAATAGGTCCAGATGCAGCCGGGCGGCAAAGTATCACGCCGCTGCAGAAGTGTACGTGTGCCATCCGACAACTCGCTACTTGGCAAACGGCCGACATCTTCGACGAGTATTTGCATATCGGTGAGTCCACTGGAATCCTTTGTCTAAAGAATTTTTGCGAGGGCGTTCGTTCAGCTTTCGGGGATGAATTCCTTCGGGCACCCACCACCGATGATTGCCAACGGTTGCTTCGTCTTCACGAATCAGTCCATGGCTTTCCCGGAATGCTTGGCAGCATTGAGTGCATGCATTGGAGGTGGAAGAATTGCCCGACTGCTTGGAGGGGGCAACACTTGAGCGGTCACAAAGGCGGCGGCCCAACGCTTATCCTTGAGGCGGTCGCCGACTACCGCCTATGGATTTGGCATGCATATTTCGGCATTGCTGGATCCAACAACGACTTGAATGTACTATATTCTTCACCACTCTTCACTGATGTGATGAATGGTGTAGCACCGGCGATCGACTTCACCATCAACGGAAATAGCTACCACATGGTTTACTATCTCGCCGATGGTATCTACCCAAGGTGGTCGACTTTCGTGAAGACGTTCAACAACCCGCACGACCCGAGACGGGTTCTTTTTGTGCAGCGTCAAGAGTCCGCACGGAAAGATGTCGAAAGAGCTTTCGGGGTCCTTCAAGCCCGATTCAACATTGTGAAGTCCCCGGCTCGGCTATGGTACGTGAATAATATTGCCGACATCATGTTCACGTGTATTATCTTACACAACATGATTATAGCCGACGAAGGGCCGAGGGCGGCTAGCTTCTACGATGAGGACGAAGCCGGAAGCTCAACAGCGAGGTCTCCCCCACGCCGAGGCGAGCATACGACGGTCGGCCAAAGAATCAAGACAAGACACACAATGCGCGATACCCGAATCCACAATCAACTACAAGAAGACCTAATCAAACACATGTGGGCGAAATTCGGCAACGCGTAGTGGTTTTTTAAATTTTTAGTATTTTAATTATGTAATTTTTAATTTTTTTGGAGTTTAATTATGTCGTTTTTATTTTATTTGTCATTTGTAATATTATTTAGGTTTTTTTAATGAATTTTAGTATTATTGAAATGTTATTGTTTAATTGAATTTTAAATTAATTGTGCTCGTCCTTGCGGAAGAGCATAGCTGTGGGTGTTGTGCTCTTGCCAGAGAGCATGCAGAAAAAGTGGGGCCGGCCCACAACCGTGCCGCTGGCAAGAGCACAGTTGTGGATGATCTTATTTACTAATATTAGAGTTCTTTGTCAATCTTCAACCAGAAATGGGGTTTTGGGAGCAGGGAAGGGTTTAATCGTTTCTCTCACGAAATTATCGATTTTCATCTCTAACATGGGCGTCCCTTTTATGTTTTTCTCGAATCAATGGCCGCTTTATTCTCTAAACTAGATTCAGCTTCCAATCGTTGGGATGCATTCCTCGCCTCGATTTTGATTTCTCTCTAAATCGAGGGTTTCATTCACCGCTTGTGAAGGAATGGCACAGGACGTTGAGGCGCAGCAAGACAAGCCGTCCAATGCCTGCTGCGCCAAGGTAATTTTAGTTTTAATCCGCTGTTTCTCCACCTTGCGATCCAGTGATGGGAGTGTTTTTTTTATTAGAGTTTGTTTTTAGTGTATTGAATTTCCGTGGATTCCCGCAGTTGCAAAAGAAGCACTCAAAGCTCTTGGAGAGGTGCGCGAAGCTTGAACAGATCAAAAACAAGTTTCGCGACTGCACCTTAGCGATGCAGCAGAGATGCGATGTGGTCGAGAGAGATAGGAAGAGTCTGAGGAGAGATAATGAGAGTCTGAGGAGAGATAATGAGAGTCTGAGGGAAGGTGATTTGTTTACCTCTATATTATTAGGTTCCGATCAGTATACAGAATTGAAATTGAGTTAGAATTAGAATTCTGTGTAATTTAATTTGAATGAGTTGAACTATAATTCAATTCCAACTCCTTTGTTTGGTAAAAATGATATAATTGATATGAAGTGTGTGCACGCATTGTGTGTGTAGTGTGCATGTGCGATTGTACAGTGCATGTTTGTGTGTGTAGTGCGTGAAGCTGCCTAATTTTATAACTATTTGGAATTCCAACCATCTACTTTTGATATAGAATTCAAATTGTGGAATTGGGAGAAACTGGAATTGTAATTCAATCCCAAATCTAAATATTTAGGTCACCAAACATTGGATTTTGGAATTAAAGTCTCAAATTCCAATTCTGTTGGCTCAATTCCATGATACCGAACATAGCCTTATAACCTTATTGTAGATTTATTATAGTAGTTTTTATTGCTTCATTTTGATGTTTTTGTTTTCTTTCATCCAGCATCAGAAAAACTCAAAGTGCAGGTTAATTTATGGAATAGTGAGAAAGATATAGAGGCTGGTCGGCGTGCTGATCTTGAGGTTCAGTTGCTGAAGCAAAACAGTGGTTCTGCTTCTCGCAGAGGAGATGAACAGCTTCGAGAACGCATTGCTCAAGCCGAGGAAGAAATTAAGCTATTGAAGGAGCTTCTGGACCGAGAGAGGGGGAAGGTAGCTTCCGAAAAGAAGCGCACTGAGTTGGAGAAGAAGAAAGCTGTTGAGGCGTTGAAGAAGTTAGAGAGTGTAGAGAGAAAAAAGGCTGAGGAATATAAACTTCTGTGGGAGAAGTTACAAAAAGAAAATGATGATATGAAGCCAATGTTATCTTTGGAGAAATCTAGATCTAGAGATGCAGAGAAACAGAAAGCCATTATAGGAAGGCAAAGGGTTGAATTGACAGTGGCTAAACCTGAAGAGCAAATTTTTGTTCCTGATACAAGTTTGGAGAATGATCGAGCCGATGATTTGAATCGGAAATTGGAACAAGCTAGGAAAAGGGTAGAACAATTAGAGGGTGAGTTACTTAAACATAAATGCTCTGAAGAATCTAAAGATAGGCTTCTGTTGGAGATGTTAAAAAAAGAAACTGATGATTTAAAGTCATTGTTGGCTTTGGAGAAATCTAAATCTGAAGCTGCTCACAAAAAGTTGGAAGCAGAGAAACAGAAAACCATCAGGGAAAGAAAGAGGGCTGACTCGGCAGTTGCTCAAAAAAGAATTACTGAAAAATGTTTGGAGAAGGATCAAGCAGATGATTTGAATCGGAAGTTGGAACAAGCTAGGAATAGGGTTGAACAATTGGAGGATGAGTTGCTTAAACATAAATGCTGTGAAAAATCTGAAGATAGGCTTTTGTTGGAGAAGTCTAAAAAGGAAACTGATGATTTAAAGTCAATGTTGGCTTTGGAGAAATCTAAACCGGAAGATGCTCACAAAAAGTTGGAAGCAGAGAAACAGAAAACCATTGGACAAAGTAAAAGGGCAAAGTTGGCGGTGGAAAAATCTAAAGAGCAAATTAATCTAGCTGAAACAAATTTGAAGAAGGCCATGTATGAGAAAGCTCGAGCAGATGATTTGAGTCGGAAGTTGGAAGAGGCGAAGAATAGGGCTGACAAATCCAGTCCCAGCAGGAATGCAGTAACAGCCACTGATATACGCACCGAAATGCTAAAGAATGACACCCACTTCCATAAGTGGGTGGAAAAGATGCTTTTGGAGAAAGAACATGATATCGTTAGGGAGAAAAAGCGTGCAGATTCAGCAAAAAAGAAAGCAAAGAAACAGATAAAAGTTGCAGAAGAATACAAAAAGATGTCCATGGAACAAAAAGATAGGGCCGATCAACTATCTGGGCAGTTAGAGACGTACAAGCTCAGGTTAGAAGGGTTGCAGAAGGAAATGCAGGCGTTTGTTTCATCGAGAATTTATGCTGGCACTTCTCCCATGATAAACAATGATGTCATTTATGAAACTGATACAGTTGAACTTCTGAAGAAACAATTGAAGCTAGAAAAGCTGCTTGCAAAACATGCCAAGGAAGCAACGAAGATAGAAGCTTTACGTAACACGATGCTACGACAAGAATTATGTCACCTAAAGAAGGAGAGTGTTCAGTTCCAACAGCACATGAATATACTACTAGATAAGAGTTTCTTGCATGGCCCTGAAGGTATAGATCAGTTGAAAAAGGTTAGTTTTCTTAGTCATAATTGTTGGACGATTTCTTATTCATGATTAATACAGTGTCTTTATATCTTGTTTATGAATTTATAGAAAGAGCTCTTGCATCTTTGTTTTTTAATCTATCTGTCCCTCGTTATTATTTGTTGTTGTTGAGATAATTGACTGCAGTAATCTATAGTATCATTTTATCACCAGCCTTTACTCTTTTTGCCAGAATCGTGAAATGAAGCAATCACATTTATTTACTACTAACTTGTTCTCCGCAAGAAACAATTGCGGGGAAGTGTGAATGCATTGGTGAAAGACCTTTCATACATCTATACGAGATTAAGAGTTGCAGATTTCATATTCATTTTAGTGTCACTCTATTAGTGCTATTTTAGTCTTTTGAAGTGCTTGAGAAATAGTGCCCTGACTTCTGTTAGTGTCAATCACACACACATACAACACCATGTTTATATTCCTAATTCGTGCTATGCATCTTAGTCATGTGTGGATACAGGATTGGTGCTAATTGACTGGTTTATGTTACTTTGCAGATTGGCAGTGAAACCACGAAAAGAAAAGTATTAGGCTCTGATGGGAGTCGCAGGCGAGTCATGTCTGGTATACATTCTAGGATGGATCCTCCTTATCGAGGTTCCAGCCAAAAAATGTTACAGAGTTCTGCCATATATTCCAGTTCAGCATCTTTTTCTGATTGGCCCTTGGTGGGATCACAGGAAAGAGACACATTCTCTATTATGACATCAGCTAACCTGGGGGAGGATATATCAAACTTCAAGCCAAAGATACCTAATAAGATGCAAAACGATCAAAATGTAGCTAAACCTGATAACAGAACTAGTAGTCCAATTAAAGACAGTTCTAGTAAAAGAAGACTTGGCTTGCGTCAGAAGAAGAGGAATCTTGGTGCAGTAGAGTCTATAGAAAATTTGCATGCTAAGGGTGAGAAGTTGCATCAACATGTGTCTGAAAAATTAGCCATACTGCATGATACTCTCAATGGCCAAGTGGATGATTCACAGGAAGAGAGCCTGAAAGGAACTACTTGCACAGAGCTTTTTAGACCTCTCAAGAAGAGAAAATCCTCTTCAGAGGGAACTGTAATTGTTGATCATTTGCAGAATTCTGGGGAGTCAAAAGGCACCGTCAGTTCTGATATCAATAACTCAGATTCCTGTGTGCCTGCTTCATCACCAGGGTCTGATGCAGTCATATCTGATTTGGGTGATGAGGATGGAACAAATAATATTTTAGAACACAACATGTCCACTTCTCCAGATTTTGACCAGATAGTCACTGGTGACCATATGAAGTTGCTGGACATGGACAATGCCGCTGATGAAGACTGGCTGAGGTTGAAGTAGTTAGCTCTGAGATGCTGGCATGTAGGAGTTCCCAACTGGGGCTGTCAACTGTGAGTAGATATCCAGTTATTGAAATGGAGAAGAATCTCACTAATGTTGCACCCAATGGCTCTGATCCATTGCTGTTACAAATGGAGCATAATTCTGATACCTTATCAGAGAATACTACTCCCCCCGGCAGCAAGTGATACTCATTGCCAAGAAATCCATGTAACAAGTGGGATGTTGGGAACAGGCTATCTTTCTGGTCCTGGAAATGAGGGAACAATTGAAACATGTGAAAAGGCAAGTGCATCTTGTTGTGGTGAAACTCTGAAGTGTTTTATTGTATTCTCAGACAACAAAGACAACTTAAGCATTTTGCGGATCCTTCAGACAATTTCCAGTTTCATGCCACAATGTTCTTTTGATCATTCAGTGGAGACATTCGTTCAAAATGTTATACTCACCATTTCTAAAGCTAAAGACCTCTCAACTAGGTGAGTGAATTCATCTGTTGGTGTTTCCTTACTTGAATTTCTGATTATCACTTTGTTTTAGGGGTTAAGTGTTTCCTTACCAGACTTGCTAACTATAGTTCTTTCTCTTTGTTGGTGTTTTCTGGGAAAAGGCATGTGTGTTCTTGTCATTGATACTGCCTGAAATTTCTGAGCTAAGACTCAAAACTTGAAAAATGGTTTAGGTGATAATTTTGTCCAGGCTCTTGCTTCAGTGACCACACTCTTCAGCTCAGGTACTTTCTATAACAGACTTAAATTTCATTTGTTGTATGTTGCTGTTCTTTTTTTTCCCCATTATTATTTAAGTGTTTGTAAGGAATAACTTCTTTCCATGCAGCACTTTCTGATCCATATTTGAAAAGGATGGCTATGGAGTCCTGGTTTGCTTGAACTGCTAGTTATCATTGAAGATTTCCTTCAACAGAGTAAAGTTTTGTCTATGGTGGTGTATCTGCTGAGTCAGAATCCCATGTTACTTCCAAATTGGACTTAATTTTAAATGGCAATCCCATAATGATGCTGGAAATGGCTGCTTCAGCTCATCTGTTGATTGCAGGGGGTAGTCTATTAGCATCATTATGCCTTGCTGTTGATGATATTGGTTATGTTTGTGAGATATCATACAACATTATTAGAACCCAGAAGCTTGACCGTCCAGTAATGTTGGCTATTCTTCACGCTTTTGCCCTCATATGTGGCTCCAAGTACTTTAACCTTCAGCATTACTCTGTAGCTATGACTGTAGTAAAATCTGTGGTTATGTTTCTTGAGGCGCAAACTTTGTCGGCCGGTTCTACATCCTCTTCCCTGTCAGATTCTAGAAACCCATCTAGCATGTTGTTGTGCGCACACTGTCCATTCTCAGAAGGTGCAGTTTCTGTGGAAAATGCTGCAGTGATGCTGTTAGAGAACCTCCAAAAGCAGTGTCATTGTGGGTTATGGCCACAAGATTCACTTGCCTTAGTCAGTTTGCTGGTTCCCACACTTCCGATCCATGAGGAGGGAGACGAGGTAGTTTCAGGCTTGGGAGAGGCTGCCTCATCAAGTTTGGCATGTGATGAGACTTTATGCAACTTCCTTGATATTTTTTCTTTGGTTGAGGTTCTAGCTTCAGTCATGGTATGAATCTTGTCTTATATCTTTCTGTTACTTTTTCGGTTTCTCACTATTCTACTTCATTTGTTTAATTTGGTGAAGTTTAAAAACAATACTTTGGCTTTGCTAATTGCTATGACACCTTTGACACTCCCTTCCCTCTGGTTCTCCTTGATTTCAGCATCACTCATTTTTTTTATGCCTCACTTCCAATATCTCTCGACATGCAGAGCTGGAATTGGACATCTGATAACACCATAGGGCCGATTTGTCAAACTTTGAAGTTAAATTTAACAGAAGGATTCTCTGCTACTATCATCACACTTCTCGGCCAACTTGGGAGGTATTGTCCCAAACAATCTGTACGCACATGTCCTAGTAAAATTTATGATTACCGCTTGCTGTTGCTTAGCCTCATTTTTCTCTACTAAATATGAGCTATACAGTGTAAAAGATTATATATGCCTTCGAGATTATTTGTTTAAAACTGTTCTACAAAAAAGAAGCATCTGACTTCTACGTGTGTCCCGCAGGCTTGGAGTTGGTGCTGGCGGATACGATGATCCTGGTGTTCAGAAATTAAGAGACTACTTCTCAAAGTTTGCTCAGGAAATCACATTCAAGAGATTAAGTATTCCTGTTCAGATTGCCCTTATAACTTCTTTGCTTTGTGTCAGTCCAGTCAAATTTGAAGAGATCACTGAAAAAACCGAAACTCCAGCAGCAATGAGTAGTCCCTATAGTTTGGTAAGGGCATGGTTTTTTTCCTTAGTCACGATCTACAGTTGTCCTTGAGGCCTCATTTTGCTGCAAGCCAGGGCAACTAGCAGATCAGTCTCCGGTTCGTTCTAATTGAGCTCGAGTCCTGTTCTTTTCGAGGAAGTTTGTGTACAGCAATGGATAAACAAGTGCCAAGGTCGTCTTCTGTTCTCCAATTTTTTCTAAAGTTAAACTGAGCCGCTTATTTCACAGTTTTAGAAACATTTACTTGGTATTATTGGAACCTTGCGATTTTGTTCAACTTTGATTCAGAAGCCTTCGGTATTTGCTTTCACACGTATGCTTAGTGCATCTTTCTTCAGTTGAAGGATTTGGATAATAGTCCCGGATTTGGATTTGGAGTTCGAGCATTTAGAGTGTCCACAATGGTGGCCTTCAAAGGCCACCATTTGTGGCCCGGCCACCAATTGTGGCTCTCATGTGGCCTTTGTAATGGCAAATGTAAAAAAGTCAATGCAAATTCAAATGGCCACCAAATGTGGCCCTCTAAAATGTTAATTTTTTTTTTGCTTTTTTTAATGTTATTTTTTAATTTAATTTAATGTTATTAAATTTTAGTAGATTAATAATTTGGATAATAAAAATAATTTAATAAAGAGAGAAGTAGAGACAAATTTTCGTCGTACTATTAATAGGGGAATCACCATCTCCTTCTTGCATTTTTTTGTATGGATTGGAAGTGTAAAATGAAAGGATTGGAAGTGTATAAAGAAGTGAAAAAATGAAAATGAAAGTGTATATTTATAAAAAAATTTCGAAATTTAAAAAAAAAAATCAAAATTTCGCGGCCCAGCCGCGATTCGCGGCCTTTGCAATGGGAGGGCCGCGGCTCACATGGCTCGGCCGCGGCTGAGCCACGTCTCTCGCCTCTGGGCCGCGCCTCTCGGCCTTTGCAATGGGGGGCCGCAGCTTCCCCATTGTGGACACCCTTAGATTTCGGATTGGATTTTGAGAGAGTATAAAATCCGAATTGATCCGAAAATCTATTTTTTTAATTAAACTGAAGCAAAAAATTTGTAATGCTCTGAGAATCAAAATTATACACAGTTTATTGATAAATTTCCATTTGTTGTAGATATTTTAGTCATCTTAGATTTGATAGTAGTACTACTACTATTTTGGATAGAGGAGAAGGAATTCAATAAGTTGTTAGTTGTTATTTACATGATTGAAAAACTAGACGTGGCTCATTACTAGTCAATATTTCATTATTTATGTGAGTCCTCTATTAATCATGACAATGTGACAGAATCGACTTATTACAGCAAAGAAAAATATCCCAACAACTTTATTAGATTATTCCTATTTATGAATGTTACTGTAGTTATGTAAGTTAAAGACATTGCGGCTATTATTGCCATTCGAAGCAATTATAATATATCAATCATTCAAAATTCCACATCTCATAAATGCATACAATAATGAAATTGAAAAGGCCACGATTCCACGTTTTACTTACCAATCATTGTACATGTGCACTATTTTGATTTTTGACATATCAAGCTATTTTGGAATTTTGGGTTCAAAATGGGTTTATGAGATAACTTTGGAAAAAAGAGAATGGAGATTTATGTTTACTAGTAATAATTATTTTCTTTGTTCTAAAATACTTGCTTCATTTTTCGGTAAAAACCTTATTCTCTTTTTCTTTTTCCACTTTATTTTTTTCACTACTTTATATTCTTAATTTAACTTTTAAATATCAATTTTTGAAAATCCCATATTCAAAAGAAATACATTAAAACGGAGCTAAACTGCACTATTGTTATCTATTTTGATTTATTTTCTTGATAGGAACTTTATTCTAAATAATATCATTTGGTGATAATTACTATTTTCTAGCAAAACCGGATAGCTCAGTTTTGTCGATTTTATGATTTTTCTAAACACAATAAATACATAGGTATACTTTCATTGCCTTAGAATTCAGTACTTAAAAAAAAATAGCAAAATTAAAATCTAATATCAACAGAGATCTAGAATAATTAAAATATTTAGCAAGTGAGTTGAGTAGCAACAAAATCCAGCATACACTCCAAACTCCAAAGCATCTCAAAAAGAGACTCTGATCTGATGAAAGTCTGTCCGTTCCAAGTTCCAGCACAGCCAAACAACCCCTTAATCTTCAGTTTCTCTACACAGATTCACATGGATGAGCCGTTCATCTCTTACACCAACACCGGCAGGTCTCTCCCGCCGCTCCTCCCTCTGCCTGAAAACAACGAAATCTGCATTCCGCCGCCGCCCATCACCCCATCCCCCCGAGAAATCAAAGACATCCTCATCTTCGGCTCTCCCTCCTCTTCCTCATCACCTTTCAAAGACTCGATTTTTCGCGATATCTGCATTCCGCCGCCGCCAATCACCCCATCACCCAGAGAAATCAAAGACATCCTCATTTTCGGCTCTCCCTCCTCATCCTCACCAGGTCTCAAAGACTCAATTTTTACCGAAAGGTTGAATCTTGACAACAATCAGAAGCAATCGAGCCATGACCCAGAAATCCCACAATCATGGCTAATCAACCCCAATTATCCACCCTCCACGAGCAACCTCCACCGCTCCAAAACCGCACCGGCTATGGCGGCAATCAACGAAATTGACAATTGCTCGAATCCGAAGCCGCCGCCGAAGTTTGCCACGCCCTCAATTGTGAAGCAGGGTGTGATTTTCTTGATCATTTACTTGAGCTTTGGTGTGATTATTTACTCTTTCAATATCGATTCTTTCACTGCCATTAGAACTCACCCTGTTGTAGATGCTTTGTATTTCTGCATTGTGACCATGTGTACAATTGGCTATGGTGATATAACTCCTGATAGCACTGCTACCAAGCTGTTTTCGGTCACTTTCGTGCTTGTGGGATTCGGTTTCATCGATATTTTGTTAAGTGGGATGGTTAGTTACATGCTTGATTTGCAAGAGAATCATCTCTTGAAGACTATCAAGAGCCGGGGTGCTCATGATCCCCCCTCGTATATCATCGATGTGAAGAAGGGGAGGATGAGGATACGGATGAAAGTGGCGTTGGCGTTGGGCGTTGTGGTTCTTTGCATTGGAGTTGGGGTTGGTGTTATGCATTTTGTGGAGAGGCTTGATTTGTTGGATTCGTTCTATCTGTCTGTCATGTCTGTGACCACTGTTGGATACGGGGATAGGGCGTTTAAGTCTTTGCCCGGGAGGGTTTTTGCCTCCGTTTGGTTGCTCGTGTCGACTCTTGCTGTTGCTAGAGCCTTCCTCTACTTGACTGAACTGAGGGTTGAGAGGCGGCACAGGAGGATGGCTCAGTGGGTGCTCGGACAGGATATGACTGTCTCGCAGTTTCTTGCTGCAGATATCGATAACAATGGCTTTGTAACGTGAGTGCTTCTCTTTGCTCATGTTATTGAAGATATATTATAGCTAAATGTTTATCTTTGGCATTTGAATTACTTATGATTGATGCTTGATGATTGATGATTGTAGCTTGAAATGGTTTTGTGGATAAATGCTTTAGCTTGGAGATATATTGAACCACACTCGAACACTAGTTAGTTTCGGGCATGTATGATCAGAGGGAAATCTTGTTCTTTCAAAATCATAGTTCATTGTTTTTGAAAGTATTACGTTTGAAGCTAGTTCTTAACTGCTTAAGTTAGATTGTTGAAACGACGTCATGTCACTGCTTATTCCCGAGAAGTATGATGATAGTAGCCATTGAAAGTTCACTCATGTTTTTGTGGATAGTCATAAATTAATGAAGCATGGCATATTCTTGTAGTCACGAATGGACTTGTCCGTTTGCTTACCTTTAATACTAACTCGCATAAACTCTTTATGCCTAACACGAAGATTTTATGATAGTTCATTGTCGCAACATATCTACTATTTTATAAAGCTTGCATTTGACCTTCCTAGAAATTTGAAAGGAAAGTAAACTAACTAAGCCTTCTTCCTTGCTTCATTTCACATGTTTTGTTGCAGTAAATCCGAATTTGTAGTATACAAGCTCAAGGAGATGGGCAAGGTAACAGAGAAGGACATTTTGCAGATATGCAAACAGTTTGAACGCCTCGATGAAGGAAACTGTGGGAAGATAACTCTCGCAGATCTTATGGAAAGTCACCATTGATACAATACTTTCTTCCAAATTCTGACCATTCAGTCAAGGGGCAATGCAATTGCAGCTTCGAACTCAGATGAGACGAGGAGCAGTTGGATGCTCGGATCATATCCTTGCTCATCCTTGTGATAGGCCGCCTCTTCTATCTCTATACCAGGTAAAAGTTTAGTTCTATCTTCGTATATGTGAGGATATCGCGTAAAAGTGAGCCTTATCCACTTATGGCTGTGGTTCGTCTCAGCTCGACTCGATTTAGTCAACACATACATAACTTTGGGTATGTATGGTGTATATGATCTCCTTTCTTTGGCTCTAATTCTTGCCATAGGATGGGAAGTGGAAAATGTAAATACTAAGTATCTGTATTAGTTAGTTATTGAAGCCTATTTATAAACAAGAGCATTTCATATTTTTTTTTCAATGTGTATTTGTATTATAAAGCAGCTAAATTATACTATAGAGTTTTGATCTATTGAATTTAAAAAGTTATAATTTTATTGCATTAATTAATTACTGTACCATTATATTATTTGTAAATTTTTTAGAATCATGTAAGTTAATCATTGAAATTGATTTTACAGTTTACCGTACATATAGTTGATTTGTTTTGTTTATTAGTAAATATATTACTCAATTTCGGAGGCGGTTAATTACCGTTGCTATGAAATTGAAGGAAGATGAGCAATCTGGACGAGGTTTTATTCATTACTTGTTAATTTTCACTGACTTTCTGTTTAGATTATCTTAATCCTGTTTAATCTTGTGATAATTACACTTTCGAATTTGAATATTTTTCCCTTTCCAATTGAAGGAAGATTTATTTGGAAAACTTCCGCAAGTACTAACGAGAGAAATCCTGGAAAGACTCTCGATTAAAAGATGCAAGTGTGTTGGAATGATAATTAGCAAAGTTGGGTCGTGACAATATCTAGGGGAATGATAATTCTTGGGTGAAGGAATGTATCAGCCATGAATATGTCTACGGAGCTGCTAGACTACCAAATATTTTGGAAAATGATGACTTTTTCTTCGTGAATTTTAAGGATAGGCTTTTTGTCTTCCCCAAAGACACCGGTGCGACTCCGGCGACTTACCGTTTCTTATCTATATGTCGTTATTCCAACGTTGTTATTTACTATAACCCAACGTTGTCACCATAATAACTGATTCTCACATCATATCTTATGTGATCAATGGAATGTGTTTAATGATGATTAAAGATGTAATGTGATTTTCATATGATACAAAAAATAAAGTTAAAGTGATTGATTTTGTGTGACATAAAAAATTTTGCAGGAGCACTTTTAATGTCTAGAATTGCTTAAGTTGACACTTTTGATTCGACTTATATATTTAAGTGCATAATATTAGTAATATTCTTCCACTGTTCCTGCTTATAAATTTTGGCCACAGTTTTTCGACGCCAATTTCGATGAGTGTAATTTATCCATTCTGATTAAATCTCAAACATGATCAATAAATCATAATTTGGGATTAATAAATCATAAGTGGATAAAAAAAAATGTACTCCACTATTGAATTTAATTAGTTGACGTTACACCGAAATGGGCCTTTACTGGATCATATGATGCTTTGATTTTGACACAACCCGGCCCAAACGTAGGCTTTGATTAAACGGGCGAACACAAATGAATTTATTAATGCAATAAATTTTCCTACTACAACTTAAACATTAAAAAAAAGGGAGCTACACAATTTTACTGAGTCAACAATTTTAAATTGAAAATATCAGATAACATCTTAATAATTTAATATTCATTTTCTCAGTCATTTTTTGTGGTTGTTGTTAAAGTTGATATGTAGTTGAACTTTAAGTAAATAACCACCACTAACCCTAGACAAGTATTGGATGAGGTGAATAGTTTTTTCCTATATTTTAATGGTAAAATATCAGATAGGTAGTAAACATTGTTTCTAGTTTGATTATATTCACATTTAAACGTAGTACTCACTCAATCCTTAAAAAAATAGTCATACTTGTAAAGAGCAGGAGTTTTAACGTGTAATTGATAAAGTAATAGATATGTAGAAAAAAGTAAAAGAGAAATAGCGAAAAAAAAGTGAAAGAAGTGTTAGTGGTTATAGGGTTCATATTATTAATAATGTGTAAAATTATTAGTTGTTGAAAAGTTTCTATATTTACACTTAATCTGACAATATAAGTATTATCTTGGTTCAATTATGAATAAAAATCTCGTGAACCACTTCACACATTTCACTCACATTTCATTATAAAACATTAAATCTGATACCCTTTCTGTTAGTCAATTTTGACATTTTGGTTCAATTTATAAAATTAGTTTACTTTTATTATTAGAAACATTTTCAGCATATATTACATTATTAATGGTATTACTGATCTCACTATTCATTAATATTATTATTTTAATTATTTTTTTCTCGTTTGATCATATTTAAAAAAATTTGTAGTTTTAAAATTCACATGGTACCAAAATCTCTATTTTTAAAGGATAAAAAAATAATAAATATATTCATTTATATCCAAAGTTGGAGGTCGCAGATAGATTAATTAAGTACATTATTACACAAAAATGGAACAGGACTATTTTCATGACCTTGACTAGTGAACAAATACCATGAGTGAGTGAAAAAGATAATGTTGACAAGAATTCACAAAATTAATTTCAAAATATAGGATGGAATCAATAAAAACTTTGAGCAGAGAAAATTATGGCACGACCACGTCAACCCCTCTTTTTTTTAATCATTGTTGCAAACCTTTTTGCCTTAATATTCTTAATTTATCACTCCTATTTATAATAATTTGCCTAGATTATTGTCCCACTATTAAAATACTTTGATTCTTCTTAAGTAGTCACTGGTCATCCATTAAGTCAAAATAGTGCACATCAATTTTTTGGTCAAGATTATTGGGAGTGGTGATAGATTAGAATCCCAACAACAAGACATTTCACATTAGAAGAAGCTAAATGCTTAATTCAGATACAAATATAATATATATTACATAAAATAATTATTATTTTAATACCAAATTGGGTGTTTAAATAGTTAATTTTGACTAATTCAATACATTCCAAGTGGAGTAGATGGGATTAAATGATTAGGATTATTGACTTATGATGTCTTCTTGGTGAAATAAAAGAAATCCCACGAGTTGCAGTTTCGATTCCATATTTTCACTTTTATTATTGTATTAAGTTTTAAATATTAGTACTACTAGTTTTTGCTTTTCCCAGTGCACTACGTAATGTAGTATAGTCAATAGATATACAAGTAAAGATAGGATAAAATATAGTATAAGATTCCATATGCAAAATAACTGCTCTTTGAGTAACTAGGATATGTAATGTGGAGTATATATCTCTTTCCATTTTCTGAATTTATTTTTATAAATTTTAGCCATGTTTTTTTCTCCTGTTTTCATCTTATTATACATTTATTGAGTATAGAAAATGAATCAGTCCACAATCACGATTCATTTCCTTAATTGGATTAGAGATTAGTTGTTTTGCTTATATATAATTTTTCTCTCATCGTAAATTGTCTCTGAAAAATTATAATGAATTTATCACTCCAGATATAGATAGGCATTATATCAAACTTTGTAAATAATATATATGTTGTTATTTAGTCATTTAGTAGTATTTCCAAACAAGATTCATATGAAACAAAGGCATTTTATTGAGAAAAAACGTGTATACAAAACAATTATTCATAAATATATATTGAGAAAAAACGTATATACAATTTGATGAGGATTTAGAATAAAACTCCAAGGTAAATCACTATCGGATTCAAAGTGGGCTTTTGAATTGGTCATAAGCTGACTTTATAAATTTGTTGAACAGATTAATTAGTCTTACATTATTTATTAATTTCAAAGCAGAAGTCTAACATTATTATGAAAATTGGAAAGGTCCTTTATTAATTTAGACTTACTTTTTATCTTATTTTATACCAGCAACTCTATATTGTCATTTCAATCTTGTGTTCCATCTTTGTATCTTTTTTCGAATGCATAAATTATAGGAGTATATATCATGTTGTATTTAATATTTGAATCCTGGTTTTATTTAATCTTAACTATATATAATAGTTAAAATTAAATCAAAATAAAATACAACATAAGAACTGATGATTTTGGTGTAAGACTCTATATTAAGAGTTTTAAAAAAAAATTAAACGTCAATATCTGAAAGATTCTTTTTTCTAGGAAAGTGAATTAATTTTACATACCTAACAAATAACCTGCCCCCTCTTACGCTTTGACGATTGTTTCCATAACAATATCAACAAATATTATATATTATGTCACGTATAATGGACACAATGTTGGTCAATTATTTTATGCTATTTCACTAGTAGTACTATTTTACCCCTATAAAAATGAATAAATAAATACTTATATTGTTACAGTATCGAATTCTTTGGTATATATATTTTGAATTTCGATATAACTAAATTTGGATATAGCTAATTTTCAATAGGGATATTGTACCGATTTTTTTCAATTTATTATACCAAAATATTGTTAATACAGAAATCTTATTTAATAGGTTACCAAAATGATTTAATTTGTTTTAACTTTTAAATACGGAATATATTAATATTGACCATTAAATTAATATACCGCGGATTGTATTTTAATGCATACAATTATTGCACTAAAATCTTTTGATATATTATGTAGTAGTGAAAATTACAGCATACCAAAAATTTTATATTCTTAATTAATTATTTTGATACATAATGTATATATTTCAATATATTTTCCCATCCCTAGTCAAGCAAAACTACTTCCTCAATGGTAGTCTTTCGATAACCCTATCTTATGTGAACACTTTTATATTTAAAATTATCCAGATATGTGTGTGGTCAAATACTAACTAATTTATAGTAATAACTAATAACTAATGTCAATTTTGTACGTTAAAATATCAACACAAAGACATAAATTTATCAATATTCTTGTGTCGACAAACTTATGTCTTTGTTTTGATATTTAAATTTACATATTGTATTGATATAATTATGTCTTTGTGTTGATAATTTTAATACACATAATTAAAAGTTATTAGTTATTACTATAAATTAGTTAGTATACTAACGCAACATTATCTAGATATTCTCTCAAATAATTTGAGTATGGTCTCGATATCCTAAAACATCTTGCACATACATGAGTAGACATGTACACAAATCTCATCCTATAAAGTTAATCAAACTTAAGTATGACTATTGACTTTTGAGCAATCAATCATGGTATAAATTAGGTGTATTTTGTTTTCTTTTCCCCCCCTTTTTTAAGAGGAATTAAATTGTCTATCAATATCGATATATTGTCCCCCATCCAACTATACGATAAATTGTTGTTTCCTCACCGCCAACTATCTTTTTTAGGTATAGAAAAGAGTGTATAATTATAAAGAAAAGGTAGTATAATAATGTAGTCAAAAAATGGCACAGCAAATTTATATACGTGTGACAAGTTAACTAAATTTGGTAGTTGCCAATTGCTGTACTTAGTTAACTTTAGGCCTAATTGTATTTTGTTATTCAGCAACCCTTTACCTAACATACAAAGGAATTTCAGAAATTGTCTTCTAATGTACACACTTTTGGAGTCGAGTCTCCAGGTATGGATGTATGCTGATGGGATCGACAGATCCCACCATAAACTCACACTCAATACAAATTCAATCTTCAAGTCACCGCACCAACCCCATGTCCGATAATTTCGAAACCTGCAAGTTCTTTTCCAGGATCCTAGAACTTGGATATAATTGGCCTTGTAAAATCCATGCCAATGTGTAATATGTAGTTACTTTGATTTTATTTTGCAGTGTGCAAAGCATTCAAATATTTTGTCTATGTAAAGTCAAGATGAAGACAATAAATAAACTTTAACAAATGATCTGACGCACCACCTATTTTTGTTAGTATTATACAATAAAGAGGTTGCCTAACTTTAGCCACATCATTGTCTTTATAGGTTCTATAGTCAAACTTTAATACTTCCACATCCTTATATACAAGTAGACTCACACTCAAAGTTTTAAATGAGATGTAACATTATGTATATTATTAATATTTAAAATCAGATTTCATTTGATTGATCGAAAGGTTTCGTAAGCAAAAGGATAATGATTAAATTATATTTTTTTTAAAAATTGGGATTTATAAGCACCAGTTTGTGAGCATCATAAGTGCTCGTAAATTGAAGAGCACTCCACTAGGAAAACAACGAGCACATACTAGCTAAACGTCATGTTTTTTTTGTAGTGATGTCAATAAAATACTTCATTCGTTTGTCATTAGGAGTACTATTGACTCTTCTATATTCCTTTTATAAAAATCATAATAAATACTTAAAATTGAGAAACGGTAAAATAAGATAGAAAAGTTAATGAGACTCGTAATGGTGAATAAAGGGAGTAGTCAAAATTATGCGTTTTTTTGAAAAATATACTTCGCACCACATAGAAACCAGTATATAGTACATATAAATGTTCTTCGTAGTTGTACTGTAAAAAAAGAAAAATAAGAAAACAGGGGAGAGTCTTGAAAATATTTGATGACTTCATTGACATTCATACATTCTCAAAAACGATAATTAAGACAATACATATACCTACTTGCTAAATAATATACTCACTACTTGCTAAAATATACTAGTATTATACTCACTCCGTAGGAGTACTAAATAATATAAACATATGATATGATATGAGAACTAAAATAAATTGGATAAATAAGAGAGAAAGAGTGGGAAAAAATAAATAAAGTAGTGTTAGTGGATAGTAAGACTTATATTGTTACTAGTGTTTTAATCGTGGTATAAATTGTAAATGTGCTCATATTTTTATGGAATGGACGAATACCAAATATGCATATATTTTAATGGACGGAGTGAATATAAATTAATTTGAATTTCTAAATAAAAGACACATGTTATAAATTTATAATTTATAAGGGTGTGTGAATCTAACATATGGTTAGAAAACAAAAGTTCTTCCTGAAAAGTTGGTCTTAATTACTAAAAAGGAATCCACTTTCTTAAAAAACAAATATTATTTTATTGAATTGTATTTAGCCGAAATTAATTCAATATAAAAGCACAAAATTTTTTTTAAAGCGTTGATAAAGAGCAGGCATAAGGAAAGAGACGTTAGCGGCCGAGGATTAGGAGACAGCTAATCAAACGGTGGCGGGCGAAACAGGGTCAGCCACGTGCCTCTCATATGTCGGCCGCGGTCAAATGCCGGTGCACCGGTGGGGACACGTGTCGACACCGACCCGCCTGAGCGGATTAACTCTGACCGCTCTCATCATTCCACTCCACACCCTCGGTTGACTTTTTAAACCCCTCGCTTAACTCAACCTTAATTGATAGTATTTATCTCCGTGCTATGCACGAGACATAAAAGTTTTAAATAATGAATACAAAATATAATAAAAATATAGAAAAGAAGAACTCAAAACAATGTGAAGATATAAAAAAAAATGTACTACTCCTTAATGAATTTATTATTTATATATAATTTTAATTTATGATCCAAGTGGAGTAAAAATAATAAAATTAATTATAAAAAGAATATGTGTAACTAAGGATCGAAGAATATAAGTTAATTAAAATAAATATACAAATAAAGAAAATATGTGTGAGTAAAGATCAAAGAGTAGAAATTGGAATAAGAAACGTACAATAACAATATACTCATATTAGATAATTCAAAAAATATTTTAATTAATTAACTATAAATTTTAAAATAAATATTAACTAAAACACTTTAAAATATACTATAATACATATAGAGCAATCACACTTCAATGACATACTACAACTTCGTATAAAAATAGTAGTATTATTTTAATATTCAGTTAAACTCAAGAATAATTAAAACTTTCGGTCATTCAATTGAATCGAATATAAAAAATGTCTTTATTTTTATGAGGATGAAATATTAAATATTTTAATTAAATAAATATAGCATGAAAATTAAATTATATATTTGTGTTGCCATTTAGTTTATAGATTAATTCAGAGAAGAAATTATTATAATTGTTTTGTCTAATTCTGGGGATCCTCTTGGAACAATTGTTTCAATGATATATCCGTCCTATATGAATCATGAAGAGTTGAGTAAATATTTGCATGATCGTGCCATACTTGCTCCTACTTTAGAGGTTGTTGATGAATAAAATTTTAATTTTAACCCAAATAGAAGGCAAATTAAACTCTTTAGCACAATTCCAATTTTAACTCAAATAAAAGGTAAAATAACCATACATAAACTTAATTACAAAGATGAATTTAAATTAAAAAATATTTATACAAAGTCCAATAAATTAATAGTTCAAAATTAAACCTTACTTTTTAAAACATAAATATAATGATATATACGTAACACCCAATTTAAAACTATATTTTTATAATTTTTTTCAAAATCATAAAATCCAATACAAATAAAGCCCAAATAATACATTCCTTTGACTAAAATTTCAACACAAATAAACCTAAATAACAGTATACTCGATAAATTAATATTCCCTACAAACCCTACAGAAAAATGCAGCGCCTCCCTCCCTTTCTCTTTCTCTCAGCGCCAATTGCACTCTCCCTTCCCATCTCCTCTTTCTCTCTCAGTCAGCATCGCCGCTGCAACCCTTCCTCCGGCGTCCTCCTCCTTTCTCTCTCATTCTTTTTCGGAGCTCTCTCCTTCCTCCGTCACGCCTCCCTTCCTCGCGGCCTTGCTCTGCTCTGCTTCCTCCCTCTGTCACGCCGTCCACCCGGCTTCCCTGCCGCTCGTTTCACGCCTCCGCTGCCTTGCTGCCGCCGTTGCCGGTAAAGATCGGATCTTCGAAATGGCGGCTCACTTTCTCGTAGCCAGTCGCCGCCTTGCCGCCACTGCCCCGCCTCCATCAGCCTTGCCGCCTTCGTCACCCATCGTCGGAGCTGTCGCCGGCTTCCAAGATTCATGCTACGCTGCAATCAAAAATAAAATTTTCAGTAAATCAATCAATAATAATGCAGATTCAATTAAAGGTGTGTGTATGTATAGGTGCTTTATCTTGTTTGAGAAGCTAGTGTTTCATTAGACCAATTTTTTGTCCAATAATATCTGCCTCTTTTCTGTCCAATGTTGCCATTTTTTAAATAACCAAAAGGATAAATCAAATAGCTTTTAATTTTCCCGCCAAAAAGGACAAATAAGTCTTTTCATTAGACTGTCACTTTAGATTATGATAGATTCCTTCCAAATCCACTTTATTATATATATCTTTAATCACTCGCTTATCTATCATCAATCAAGCAAATTAATCAACTTATAAGACCCCGGGTACCTGCTATTTGGTTGCAAAATTCGATGATGATGTCGAAACCATGTGAAAGATATTAGAATGATCGAACCAAGAGAAGTCGAAATAAACATTTGAGGAATCCTAAATTTTCAATTCTCGGTTTATTCTTAAAACATAAAGCTAGCATTTAAAACGATTTCCATAACTCTAAATAATTTTTAAAAATAAAAAATTCTAAAAAATAACAAAAGTGGAAGGCCATATTCTATTGTGCATCAACTTTTGCAAGTTGTGTGCAAATTTCAAAACAATCCATGATACTGAATTTTTGTTACAAAACTGCCACATTTTGCCACAGTTTCTCTAGGATGCAAATGATTTAAGTTATCGAAACAAATATTTTTCTTGCTGGTCTCGATTATTTTGTTGTGAAATATATGTCGATTAATTGCTAAAATTTTTTACTTTGCAAATTATTGATGTTTCCCCCTCTCTAAAGAATACAAAAAATTAGAAGATCCCAGATCCCACGTTCCGAATTTATAAACTAGAATAGAATGTGGAATTAATTGTTTTTATAGTGTCTAATTACTAGTGATTTAGTAGTCAATTGATCAAAATAATAGAACACGAGCAGTAATGTATATGCATAAAAAACAGGAAACATGTGTATTAACTAGATAAGGTTTGAACTTAAATAAAGCTGGCATGTGCGTCATTTTTAATATATAAAGGTTAAGGAGTCTTTTTCAACGAAAATATTCTTCTAAAACTTACTTGAGTGTAGTGATCGGAAATCATATTTATAAAAGGTATATAAATATAAGTAATTACTAATTAGTCATAAAAAGTACTCCATCCATCCCAATTAAGAGTCTCGTTTTGTCATTTTCGTCTGTCCCAACTTAAGAGTCTTATTTCACTTTAACAATAAATGGTAAGCAGGCCTTACATTCCACCAACTTATCCCACTCATATTTTATTATAAAAGTAATATATATATAAGTGAGACTCATATTCTACTAACTTATTCAATCCACTTTTCTTAAAACTCGTGCCCTAACTAATTAAGACTCTTAAATTAGAACAGAGGGACTCGCATAAATATGGCTTTGGCTTTTCGATACGATTTTCCAACGAGTGCGACATCAGATAGCAAACAATGTTGCTTTTGTTGAATGCTTTCTAAACCACTTATATACCAAAGAATAAATATTTTTAGTCAATTCGAAAGTATTTTACAATTTTTATATATGTTTTGTATATCCTACACAACCAATCCGTCTCATTATTTACCAATAGAATGAAGAAGTTGTGTGACTACTTATTACTTGTAATGACTAGTACTGATGGGATTAATGAAACGAAATTCGTGGATCAGACATAGTAAAAAAAAGCTTGATTGCCAATGTTGGAAGACATATGCAGAGTGTTGAATCCTCATAATAATGAATTTAATGGTGTTTTCCGGTCTTAAAATGGGCATGTGATGAGATCGGTCCACCCCCGACCTCATCCAAATCCGACAAACGGGTCCAAATATATACAGCCCAAAAAATAGAAGAATTTAATTTTAAAAATAAAAATAATAAAAGTAGCTTTGGCTTTTCGACACGATTTTCCCACGAGTGCGACATCATAAATAGCAAGATGCAAAAATCGGTGTCACCAATCAAAGATTTCTGCCGAATCACAAACAATGCTGTTTTTGTTGAACGCATTCTAAACCACTTATATTAATAGTCAATTCGACATTATTAATGTCACGTTATTAATATTTTTATATCCTAAACCAATTCCTCTCATTCTCTTCGATATCAAAACAATGAACAAGTTGTGTGAGTACTTGAATACTTGTTTTAGCTAGTATAGTACACATCAATCTACCACCAAAAAATTAATATAACCAAAAAAACTCATTTATTATCAAAATCATAAACTTTTGCAGAAATTGAATATTTACCACCAACTTAAAATTTAGTCGCAAGAAATACAAATTTATGCTATGCAGTACGGTGAATTTCTCATGATTTGGAATTATGTAGAAGTTTGAGAAAATTTTGAACTTAAGTAACACTAAATGATGTCGTTTCTTATATTAACCGGTTTGTCTATCTACGTAATCTAACGTGCCACATCGAATTCAATTTAAGGGGAAATTGAATTCATGAGAAATTCATGGAAAAATACCAAATTTCAACGAGTTTATTATTTTAGAGACCATTCCTCTATTAAAAAAAAAAGCAGCTTCAGTTATGGAGAAAAAGAACAATTATCTTTCCCATATTCACATGTTACTAGATTCACAATGCTCTGTTTTTTCACCAACTTGTACTTTATTTAAAGAATAGGAGTAATTCTATTATACGTGTAACATTCACAAAAATATAAATATGAACTTAGGTTGTTCGTGTAGGGGGCTGACGGCTGACCTTTTCTTGTTTTCCCACCAAATTAAATTTAATAAACAACGATTAACTCATGAAACCTCCTCAATTAAATCAAAATCATTACTACTTTTTTTTTCTCGTCAAACCTTTTTAAATAAATGCATAAAAGCAAATCCAAACCACTGTCAAACCTAAAGCTCACATTCTTCTTCTTTCTCCACTAGTCTACTCTCTCTCCACTCCTTCATCAATCTCTCTCCTCTCTCCCTTCATGTCGGAAGATTTCACAGATTTCATCTACCGGCAACCATTTCAAGATGACAAACGCCGCACCACCGCCGCCGCCTTCACAAACTCCGGCAGCCATTCCTCCGCCTTCGACGATCATTCCTCACTACTCATCAACAACAATCTGCAAATGTTCGATCCTACCTTTGCTGAATTTCTTCATGGATCCAACGATCACACCTCATTCTCCGTCGCCGTAGACGATCAGCGGATACCGGCGGAGGCGGCGCCGGCCACGCCGAACTCCTCGATGTCGTCGTCCTCGGCCGAGGCGGCCGCGGGCGACGAAGAGTCGAATAAGGGCAAGAAGGAAGCGAAGGAAACCCTAGAAGATGAAAGCCCCAAAAAAGAGTGAGTATATACTCTTTTTAGATTGATTTAACATGTTTTTTTGATGATTAATTGGAACTTATGATTTGTTTTTGAAATGTTTGGTTAAGCTCGAAGGCGAAGAAGAAAGGAGAGAAGAAGCAAAGGCAGCCAAGATTTGCTTTCATGACCAAGAGTGAAGTTGATCATCTAGAAGACGGGTATAGATGGAGAAAATATGGACAAAAGGCAGTCAAAAATAGCCCTTATCCAAGGTTAGATATTTCATTCAATTGTTTTTGTTTGATTAAAATCATTTAAATTTGGTTAATCACTACGGCTCCATTATATTCATGATGATATTCGTTCATATGCTAATATAATCTATTTTGAATTGGAACCGATCTTGTATGAACAAGATCTTTATTCTTTAGGGATTTAGGTAACAAAAAAATTTCATGCAAAGTCAAACTTTATGTATCTTGTAAACTTGTACATACATTATGTCGTCTTGTTCCTCGATGACGGTTTCATATGCAAAATATATTGACCCAATTGATTTGTTGAATATAGTATTATTGAGTTGAAAGCAATAGCCCTACTATGAACACTCTTTTACGTCTCTTCACCCAAAAAACGGTTGTTTGCATTTGTTTAATTATATTTGCCAAATCCCTTTAATGTCAGCACGAATCATGTTCGGATGTTTCTATATGTAACATTTTTAACTGTTCCATTTTCATGGATTACAATTTTTGGCTTTAAACCAAAGCATAAGTTAACCTAGCAAATAAACATATATAGTGCACTAGTCAAGTTTTGCTCATGAGCTCCTAAAATAAGTTTATTCAAGGGGTACTTTGTCATAAATTAGTAAATTTTTATTTTTTGCTTTTGCATGCAAACTATTGATTTGTTCTTATTTTGCAATCAAGCAAGATTCGACGCTGAAATGACTCGATGAGTTATTTACGTGCCACTATCTAGCGCCGGTAATACGACGACGACACATTGAGGGGAGCGAAACCATGTCATTTTGCACTAAATTAAATGATTCTATTTCTTGTACTCCATTACATTTCGTTTCTCATTTTTCAATTTCTCTCATCCATGCATCTCATTCTTTCTTAATATAAACCCTAATTCTACCAATGAAAATTATTTAATTTAAAATAAAATGAAATTGTTTTCTGCCTACAATGTCACATCTATTTAATTAGTTTTCAAAAAATCCATTTGCAGAAGCTACTACCGGTGCACGACACAGAAATGTCCGGTGAAGAAACGCGTGGAGAGATCCTACGAAGACCCTTCGATCGTCATCACAACTTACGAAGGGCAGCACAACCACCATGTGCCGGCGACCCTCCGTGGAAATGCGGCTGCATTGTTTGCCCCCTCAATGATGGCCCCACCGCTGATCCCATTGGAAGGCCAGGGCTTCCCTCAAGAGTTCTTGTTTCAGGTGCCTCACCTATACGGCGGCGGCGGCGGCAGCGGCGGCGGCAGCGGCAGCAACAATATGTTTCATCAACAGAACTTTAGTAGCTTGCATCAGCAGCAGCTCCACCACTTTGTTGACTACGGACTACTGCAAGATATAATTCCTCCAGTTTACCCTAAAGAGGAGGCATGAGAGAGATCTTGAAACTTCGTAGCTTTTGCTAGAGAGAGGGTTTCTTTGTTTATTTAGATGATGGTGTATATTTATTTTACTGACGGTAAGATACTTATATATACTTATATCGATCGATTGTCTGCACATAGACATGACCTTGCTAGTGTAGTATTATCTCTCTTCTTCTTCATCTTCTTTCTCATCTTAAACAATAGCTAATGTAATAATAGTACATTTTGATGTGCATGAATTTATATTTTCGAAGCTATATACATCTTGTGTTGTGATCTCGTTACCGTTTATCTATTGACCTTCAATTAATACGAACAAAAGAAAGCAACCTCGTGGTCACGCAAAATTGAAGGTTATACAAATTGCATTTTTAATGCTTAGCAAAATATTGATGCTACATGGTATTTAGTTTGAAAAAAAAAACTGTGAACATTCACAACAATTTATGAGATTCACATGTTATACCAATATCCCTTAATTTGTCAGTTTTGCTCAAATTTACTCCGGTTTGAATTCAAAGTCAACCTATTATATTGCACCTTAAATGCACTTTTGTCAAGCCAACCCAATATATGCATTTAGATGGTTTTTAGTCAACTCAATATATGTATATAGATGGCTTTTAGTTAAAATGCAAATTAAATTGATAATTCATGTGTCTATATATGTATATAGATGGCTTTTAGTTCAAATGCAAATTAAATTGATAATTCATGTGTCTATATATGTATATAGATGGCTTTTAGTTCAAATGCAAATTAAATTGATAATTCATGTGTCTATGCAATTAATTTAAGAATTAACTAGCGAAGCACTAGAAACTTAAATTAACTAGCAAAATAGTAATGATTTAGGAGATGCTAACAACCTAATAAACATTTTAGGTTTCAACTTCTCAACTTATATAAAATGATATTACAACTCACCCATATTTATAGACATATCTTACTTATTCTAAAATTTTCTACTCTCTACTTTCATATTTAGATATCAAGATTTTTCTCTATAAAATTTAAATATTTAATTATATAATACATCTCAAAGAATTCTATATCTAGATAATTATACTAAATTATCAAGATATTTCTAATATTTAATTCTAGGAATTCTATAATATCTAAATTTAGATAATATCAAGATATTTGTACCATATACTTCCTAGATATTTCTACTATAAAAATTAATTTTATTTATTATATTTCAACATGAACCTGGCCCAAATTTAGGACTATGACCTAATCCTGCCTATATGTAATTCATGATCTGTTTAATAAAAGTTACTCCTACATCTGTTATAAATTAAATGAATTAAAATAATTATATTATATAAATGATTAAAGTGACCACATTAAAAGTGATAGTTTACCTTTGCTGCTTTAATTTGGAATTTAAGAATTTTCAATTTATCAATTATAATAACTTTCAATATAAAAAATTTAAGCTTGACTATGAAAGAAAAAGACATATATCATGTACTAAAAGTGTGCCGATTATTAGTTTTGGAACACTCTCATGCTTGATAATAAAATAATACTCCCTCAGCTCCATAAAAATAGAAATTTTGAGGATTACACGAGTTTTAATGCAAAATTGATAAAATAAGAGAAGGGTAGAAAGAGAAAGTGAGTGAACTATTATTAAATGATACCCACTTTATAAATGAGAAAAAGTTACTAAAAATGAAAGATGACTATTTTTATAGGACGATCCAAAATTATTAAAAGAAGACTATTTTTATAGGATAGAGGGGAGTATATTTATAAAAGAAATACTCCTAAGAAAAGTCTATCAAAAGTGTATTTTGATAGAAATCTGTGGGTTCCATCCTAAAACCAATTGGTGATAGGAGGAGGGGCACATGAGACTTATATACTAGTTTCAGTTTTATCTTGACACCGATGTGAGACAGTTATATGTTATATTTTTAGTTTCAATTGCCAACACCCTCCCTCAAACCCTTCAAGGTGAACCTTGGAGGGGTTGGACTTTTTTCTAATCGATTGGACAATCGGCCCAATTTTTTTTCGATCGGTTGGACCACTTGGCCCAAATTTTTAAGTCCAGATATACTGCTGGGTCAGTCATTTTTTCGGTTTCGGCTTAAGTCTAGATATACTGCTGGGTCAGTCATTTTTTCTCCCTCAAACCCTTCAAGGTGAACATTGGATGGGTTGGACTTTTTTCTAATCGATTGGACAATCGGCCCAATTTTTTTCGATCGGTTGGACCGCTTGGCCCAAATTTTTAAGTCCAGATATACTGCTGGGTCAGTCATTTTTTCGGTTTCGGCCCAGATATACTGACGGGTCAGTTAAATTTGACCCACAGTCGGCGACCTGCTCTGATACCATGATAGAAATCCGTGGGTTCCATCCTAAAACCAATTGATGATAGGAGGAGGGGCCCATGAGACTTATATACTAGTTTCAGTTTTATCTTGACACTGATGTGAGACAGTTATATGTTATATTTTTAGTTTCAATTGCCAACATATTTAAGCTCAACAAACGCTAGCTTTTTTTTAATGGGGGATGTGGGTTGAGAGTTGAGAGATGTTTTACCTTTTTAATAAAGCCTAAGATAAAATTGATGACAAAAGTTTGGGATTTATAATAAATCTTATTTGAATTGATTTCTCATCACGTGACTAAATTTTCAATTTACTCTAAACAAAATTATGCTATATATTTAAAATCAATAAATATTGGACAAAACCAGATTTCCCAAAAATAATTATTCTAACATTATTGCATTATTTATAGATCGATAAGTGTCGCACTATAAATCGTATGTTTTCTTTATTATCAAAAGGCATCCTAAGTTGTAAAAAAAATTATAAATCTATTTCGCTAGCTCTCCATGAAAATACACAAACCTATCTCGATTAATTACGCAAATCTAATTGTTTACTTGTAAAGAAACTCCCAAAGAAGTCACAAACAATCACGCTAATCAAACTTATGAAAGTTGACATTAAAGTAACTATTATTGTGATTAAGCTATATCTCCCTAGCATTAATATGTCAATTAAGGAATATTTTGATCCACTGGTGTTAAATAAACTGCACAGATATAGTATCAATTTGTAAAGATCAAACTAATTATAGAATTAAACATAAACCTTATCAGCGTTAACGTAAAGTATCGGAAACAAATCCGAGATAATTTGATAATGGAAATTAATAAATAAATATGGTAAAAAAACAGTGACAGTAAGCCTGAAAAATATGTGACGTTTCAACTGTCAAAATTTGGATTATCAGTCGTTGAAGCAAACCGACGACGCTCACTGCTGCCACAGATCTCGATTCTATATCTTCTACTCTTCTATGCATTTCACCGTTGCACATTCTCTCGATTATGGAAATTGTGTAGATTTGCGTATTGAATCGATTGATTTCGCGAATAGGTTTGTTCACGTTGGACGAAGCGAATGGCGGCGGATTCTGGACCTCTGACGGCTGGACAGGTGCTAATTCGCTATCTGAAGTTAGTAGTTTACTTAATTTTGTTATTGTTTTTTCTGATTTTTGTTTCGATTTTGCGTTTTGTGAAGTTTGCTTGATTAGTAAAGTGCAAATTCTGGTGATCGTCGTCTTAGTTGGAGGTTTTAGTTTTAGTCCAACCGATTTCATACAATTTGACTTTATACTTGAAAGTTTTAGCTGCTGATTTGATTAATAGGTCTATAAACAGAGAATGTGCTTTTGGGGATTAAATGAATGACTGTGTAACTGATCATGTGTTTTTGGGGATTAAATGAATGACTGTGTAACTGATCTTTATATGAATTTGTTATTAAGTTGCATAGGAATAGGATGTTAAACTACTAAATCAATAGCATATTCAACTGCAAGTGTGCAATCTGTAAGTTTTTGCATCAATTGTATTAGTATAAGTGGTTTTACTACTTGATTACATTACTTCTTGCTTACCTGTAAGCTTTTTGTATACCTTGATTACACTACTTGCTTGCTACTGTTCGATATACTTTCTGCATTTTTGAATCTTTTCTCACATTGCATGTGATGAAACATATTCTTATAATAGCCCAGGTGTCATTTCTTATTGGAGTTATTCCAGTTATTGCAGCATGGATATATTCAGAATGGTTGGAATACAAGAAGACGTTGCTCTTTTCCAAAGTGTGAGCACCCTTCCCGTGTCCATGCCATCTCTTTATGGCCATCGATACTTGCTTTGGGCGAACATTCTTTCTGCTTAGCTGAACCGACTAAGGCCATACAAAAATGAGAAATGTATATAAATGTTACTGATATTTGATTGTACATTTGCTTTCTTGCTAGCAGCCATTCGGACGATAATTTGGTTCCATTAGAAAGTCAGATAGTCAAGGAAGATGATCGATCTGTCTTGATGGAAGATGGTCTAACAAATTCATCATCCACAAAGTTGTCCAGTCAATCTATTAAGACGAGCCTAATTAGGTGAGCCACTGTAACATATTGTGCACTACATTTCTCGGTTGATTCCTCGGTCAGATTATAAAATCTTTAACCATTTATTGGGCTTCACTCATTAGGTTTTTGACGATGGATGACTTATTCTTGCTAGAAAATCGACAAATTTTGAGGGCAATGTAAGTTTTTGTTCAATTTGATTTCATTTTATGAGGCTATTGCAATTTTGTCAATGATATTTCAATCTTTATGCAGGGCTGAATTTGGGTTGATTTTGTTCTATTTCTACTTGTGTGATCGCACAAACTTCTTTGCATATTCAACCAAGGTTCTTTTTTCCTAATCAGTTTACTTCAATAATAAGTAATTTGAGCTGTGCAGACTTGCTACTCTAAATGGAAAGGGAAAAGTTTTTTTGTGGACGGACCGAAAGGAAATAATGGCAATTTTTTCGTAGACAGTGAGGGTACTTAATATACATGGCCTCAAACTAGTGGAAAATAGCAAATCAAGTGATCTTCTTAAATTTCAGCAGTAATCACTATTTTTCGTATAATATGAGTAGGCCTAGGTCATTGTGAAATTCTTACTAATACTACACTATTTTGTTAGAATAGTTCAAGCAATGCTGAACTAGCACATTCTTATTTTCATTTCCTTGTTGGACAGAGTTACAGCCGCGATCTATTCGTTTTCTTGTATTTGCTTCTTGTCATAGCTTCAGCGATGACATCACTGAAGAAACATATTGACAAGTCTCCAATATCTGGGAAATCCATCCTTTATCTTAACCGCCATCAGACAGAAGAATGGAAAGGATATATGCAGGCAAGGAGATTACTTAACCCTATCTTAAACTTTTTCTGTACTATTTTGCATAGTTAATGGTCTCACTATATCTTGCCAGCCTTCAGATTGATATGATGCCTGCCATAAGGTAGGAGGGCATAAATCAGTCTTTTGCATGTGCAATTTATGTTCTCAAATATGTATTGATGATTGTTCTGGCAAGTCTTTGCTGCAAAACTCTTCTTCCCACAAAATTCCTAATTCTACCCCTTTTCTCCTTGTTTCTGGCAGGTCCTCTTTCTTATGTACCATTACTTTGCTGCATCAGAGATGTACAATGCAATTCGCATTTTTATTGCAGCATATGTTTGGATGACTGGTTTTGGAAACTTCTCCTACTATTACATACGAAAAGACTTTAGTGTTGCTCGATTTGCTCAGGTGACAATATTCCCTAGTCAAATTATCTTCCTCTTACCTATTAGTCTATTGCAAGTTTGCAACTTAGTTAAGCAGTTCTTTGCTTTTCTCAGCTTAAGTTAGATTATATTCTCTATGCAGATGATGTGGAGACTGAACTTTTTTGTGGCCTTTTGTTGTATTGTTCTCAACAATGACTATATGCTATATTATATATGCCCTATGCACACCCTGTTTACTCTTATGGTTTATGGAGCCCTTGGTATTTGCTACAACTATAATGAGATAAGATCAGTGATGGCTCTGAAGATTTTTATGTGCTTTGCTGTGGTTTTCTTGGTGTGGGAGATCCCAGGAGTTTTTGACACTTTGTGGAGCCCTCTTACTTTTCTATTGGGTTAGTGGATATCATAGCTTCTGAATCTGAGTATTAGTAAAACTAATATCTGAATAATATTTATCTAGTTCTTTCTCTTAATGACAGGATATAGTGATCCAGCAAAACCAGGACTTTCACGACTACATGAATGGCATTTTAGATCTGGGCTTGATCGATATATATGGATCATTGGAATGATCTATGCCTATTTTCACCCAAATGTAATCCTTCAAAAAATTTAGATTTTTTCATCATTTCTTCTTTTCATGAACTTAAAATTGCGCTTACTTTTCTCATTGTAGGTTGAGAAGTGGATGGAAAAACTAGAGGAGTCTGAGACCAGGCGGAGACACATGATCAAAACATCCATTGTTACTGTTTCTTTAATAGTAAGTCACTTGATCCTTTCACAATATTATTTGTACATATTCCTGTTGATGATTTTGTGATCGGGTTTCTTTGATTAATCTCTGTATCTATTCTTGTTTATCTGGCATAGGTTGGATACTCGTGGTATGAATACATATACAAGCTGGATAGAGTTTCTTACAACAAGCTCCATCCTTACACGTCGTGGATTCCTATAACGTATGTACTGAGGAAATTCCCCTATTCCTCTTTCCCTTTATAAGAATATCTCGTGAGGTTGTAGCATCTAGCATATGGTTCTTCTCTTATTTGCTTCCCTTGATTTTGGTCCAGTGTCTATATTTGTTTAAGAAATTTCAGTCAGCATCTTCGGAATTTTTCTTTGACCCTTTTCGCGTAAGTGTTCTCTTGTTTCCTCTCTTAACCTTGTCCCCTCTAGATACCTATTTAAATAGTACTACGAGTTAATTGATCCTATAAATTGTTGTTATGTACCAGGTGGCTCGGAAAAATTACTTTGGAAACTTACATTTCCCAGTTTCACATATGGCTGAGGTCAGTAACTCTGTGTACCTGTTACTTATGTTTACGTATTTCAATAGCTTCGGCACAGCATCTAGATCCTATTGAACAATAACAAAATCGAATTCAAGCCAACTTCGATCTGAACTATGAGGCCTCATGAGTATCTATTGATATATCTGCAGGTCCAATGTGCCCAATGGACAGCCTAAATGGCTACTCTCTGTAATCCCAGATTACCCTTTGCTCAACTTCTTGCTGACAACTGCAATTTATATCTTGGTGAGTGACCCTTTCTGTTGCTCTAAATAAGTTTTTTAATGTTATTACACGGATGGTTCATGGTTGACTACTTTACTGCTGCAGCTATCACATCGACTTTTTGAGTTGACAAATACACTCAAGGTTGCTTTAATTCCAACAAAAGATAGCCATAAGCTATTTCAAAACTGTATTGCTGGAGCTGCCATTGCTGCGTGTTTATACAGCGTATCATTTATTCTTCTTCAGATCCCTCCTTAGTAAGTTCTTTGTTCATCCACTGATACTGTTATGCTCTTTTGATTCATGTTATTATACGTAGCCTTGAGCATATGCTTACTCCATTGATTACACCTGTTTTCAATCTCGACTCTATGATTAAGTGCTTATTATTTAACTATAGATTTTTGCCTGTTTAGTCACTGTGACTGTTGAATCAGTAGAAATCATGTTCATAAATCCTCAAAATTCAAGATTAATCCACTTTATAGCGATGTGTTGCATCTCGTATTTTGATTTGCATTCGATGCTATTTGGTTGGACAAATTCTATCATGCAGCAAGGGCTTGTGAAAGATTGCTGCATTGGGCGCAGCAATGGGATACAGGTAGTGTTGTGTCGTATCCTATGACGACGAGTAATCAGAGGTCGTGGGTGAGGCTACACAATCCCAACAGTTATACGCAGAGATTGATCAATTATCTGCCCAGGTTTGATCAGGAAGTTTAATCATAAAGAAAAGAGAAAACTCTGTAACACGTTTTATAAGGATGTTTGTGGCTGTTTGCAGTTTCTCATATCTATATTTTGTTTCTCATATCTAAATTCTCACCGCAGTATTACCCTGTTTTAGTAAGGAAGTCAGATAGTTAAAATTAATAATTCAGCATCTATTTAATTGTAGACTGTAGTAAAATTTAGCAAATTTTTGGTTTTCCAAAAAAAAAATGCCCCTTTCTAGAATTGTTTTATGTTATTTCATTGACGTAAAGTTTAAATATTTTCATTTTCCTTTTTTAAATCTCAAATTCTTTCGCTACCCTTTCTATGGGTCGTTCTCAACCTTAATTCTTGCCGACTCCATCCTCCTTTACCGTCTTTGCGCCACCCTCCTTCTCCATCGTCGCCGTGCCTCCCTCCCTCCATCCTCGTGTCTTCTTTGTGCCGCCTTCCACCTAGTCAGAATTGACACTGATTTTGAACACTCCTTCCGTCAATATTATTCTTTCCTTATATTTCTCTCTTTTTTTATATATTCTTTTTATTTACTTAATTCACAAAATACAATTTTCTTAAATGCATCTAAATATGTCTCGAATACCATGGGACAAATGGAGTATGTTACTCACTAGTCACTGCCCGAACTGTGCATCCTTGCTAACATTATTTTCATTTCACGTCGTAAAAATATTATTGTTAAAGCAAATTGCCAAAAAATTATGAATTTTGATTTGATTCTAGTTTGTCCCGCAATATCTATAAATTTTACTATTTTCTCAAATTTTCGATGATGAAATATTCAAATTTCCTATTTTATTAATTTGCCGCACGCATGTTTACAAAATGAGGACATAGTTATTTTAAGAATGATACATTAAAACTAGGCTTAATTTGGAACAAAATTAATTAAAGATACATGCAAATGCATGTTATCTTGCATCAATATCCTCTAAAAGATTCAGCAGAAGCTCCTCTTTCATGAACTAGCGGAAGCTGCACACCATCTTCACTTCTCTGTCTCTCCTTCATCTCCAAATCATCGAGATAATGCTGATAGATATACGACGCGAACCCCCACATCGCCACTACCATCGCCACCGCCTTCAACCCGCTCAGCCGGTCGCCGAGGAACACCACGGCCAGCACCGGCCCCATGGGCAGCCCCAGCATTCCGATCACATTTGCAAACAGCGCCGACACTTGGAAGATCAAACCGACACATCCAACTCCGAACACCTGCCACCCAACCGCCGTCCACGCCAGATTCATCAAGTAGCCCACTTCCCCCCTTTTGTAGCCCTCCATCTCCCCGCCGAGCCGCCGCCACTCCCCGCTGGCGAATAGGGCGATCACGACCACGATCGATGCCACCAGGCTTTGGTAGATCGTCATCTCAATCACCGCGCGAGCTGATACAGATATTTATATCATGTCATCTAATTTTCTTGGTGATACCCCATAAATCTAGAATATAGTTTAGTATTTCCCCCTGTTGAGTCGTATTTTTTGATGTCCCAAACGTGTTAGTAAATCATTTCTTTTCTTTTTTTTTCTTGCAAGAAAAGAAAAAAATAAATCTTATCACTCTTATTTATTTCTTTCTTACCTCAGTCCCTCTTATCTTTTTCTTCTCAAATCACCACCTCTGCCCTTTGAAATAGAAATTATTCCACCTTAGTCCGTTCCTTAGAAATAGAAAATTTCTATTTTAAAATTTATTAACCATTACTCCTATAAATTAATTTATTTACAACTTATATAATAAAAATGTTAATAATAATATGGACTCCACAATTCACTGACATATTTTCACAAATTTTTTCTTTCTTTTATTTTACTAATTTTGCATTAAAACTAATACTAAAATTTCTATTATTCAAAGACTTAAATAGTAACCTTCACAGTACTTTATTTTATCTTAATTTTCGTGGCGAAAAGAAATACTCCCTTCATTTTAAGGGAGATGATTCTTTCCTTGGGCGACAATGTATACTAGTATTTAACTTATTTTGTGTGCTAAGCGAAGAGAATAAAAGTAAAAGAAAAGAGATAAAAGTGTTCTATTTTTAGTAAATCGATCTTCTTGATTAGGATAAATCAAAAAGAAAAATGAATATTTTTATTCTTTGGGATGGAGGTTGTACTTCTAACTTAGTTGGAATTAAATGACGGTATATTAGTACCACAAATTATTAGAATTTGATTTAATTAGTTTGTCGATTAAAATTATACGCCTTTTTATTTATGAAAGCGTTTCTTATCTCTTTTTTTATGAATTATATGGATGCTCTTCAAAAGTTCATAATTTCAAGAAACGTAGGGATTACGTACCTGTCTCCTTCTTAATCAGCTTCTGAAAGGCCAGCTGCGTCAGCGACAGCATCATCGCATACCCGGCGCAGGCCGCGACTGTGCAGACGAATCCGACTGCGTATTTCCGCCCCGAGGCGGCCGTGGAGTCACCGGATTCGGGATCGAAGACGAGGAGAGTGGACGAGACGGTGAGGAGGACTAGCGAATTGATGATGAAAGGGGTGAATTTCTGGCGGTTGAGGAAGAGAGAGAAGACGGCGTTGAACCCTAGCTGTGTGGCTCCGATTAGAGTGTAGGTGATGATCGGGAGGTAGCGGAGGCCGATGGAGAAGAGGAGGCAGTCGACGGCGAGGAAGACGCCAATCGCGACGTTGAAGGCGGCGAGGGCGAGGGGACGGCGGCGATAGTCGGTGTCGGCGGTGGTGAAGAAGAGGACGGGGATGAGGATTGGGAATCCGATGACTTGGACTAAGGTTGCGATCCAATTGCTTTTGCCGCCGTTGTTGTAGTAGAGACGGCCTAAGATGGTGGCGGAGCCGGAGCCAGAGAGGAGGAAGAAGGAGTAGAGGAGCATTTGAAGCCACCATTTGTAGTGTGTGAGGAGAGATTTCTTGTTGATTTCCAGTGAGCTTTCTTCAGCTTCTGTGATCAGGTAATTTAGCTAATAAATAGGGGCTGTTATATAAAAATTTACATGAAATTGATATAGATCTAAAATTTCTACAAAAGGAAAAACTAAAAAAACATATTTATTAAGGGCATATGCCCCTAGAGAGAGAGAGATTTATTTTATGATGATAATAAAAGGAGAGTTAACAACAGAGCATCTTCTCACCATTGATCTGTGGTTGCACTTCTCCCATGGTGATCGTGATAGTGAGGAGAGATTTCTAGTTGATTGATTTCCGGTGAGCTTTCTGCTTCTGGTTTCAGGTCTAGAGAGAGTCAGAAATATCTGTAGATTTATTTATGATGATAATTATAGTAGGAGAGTAAAAAGCATAGAGCTTCTTCTCAACATTGATTGTGGTTACATTTCTTCCATGGCGATCATGAAAATGAGGAGATAAGGACTGATTTTTGTCGGGGTTGTAAAAGCCACATCAATAATCCTCTTCGTCAACAAGAATATGCACTCTTGATTGGACACTTGTTTTAATGCATGTTAATTTCATCCCATAATAGTCACATTTTGATGTGGGCATGTGTTTTAAAAAATATAAAGAATAGTGAGTTGGAAAAGTTAGTGGAATATGGGGTATACTTTTTTATATTAGTTTTATAATCGAATGTGAGTGAAGTGAGTTAGTAGAATGTGAGACCTACTTATCATTTATAATAAAAGTGAAATATGACTTTTATTGTGAGATAGACAAAAATGACAAAATGTGACTCTGATTGTGGGACGAAAATAGTAATTGATAAATAAAAGGGATATATAAAAAGAAAAAATGATTGAAGTATTATTAGTGAAGAATTAATCTCGTTTCCTTAGCTAATTTTTTTTTCAAAAATTAAATAGTTCATACCTCTATGGAGCGGAGAGGGTTAACAACACAGCAACATTGCCAAAAAAAAAACACGAATTTAGGACATTTATATATAGTGTGCCCCGAAAAACTCAGCCCCAACCCCATTCTTCAATTGTATATTAGCTTTTCTTATTTCAATCCAAATAAGCCAGTCCCATTTTTAGTTCCAACTCAATTTCAAATTCAAATTCAAATTCAAATTCATCATTTAAAAAAAAAACGTTAAAAATGACACTACTATTTTTTACAACTGAATTCTAAAATTGCAATCAAACCAAAATTTAACTAAGCATCTCGTTTGCTAGCTCATTCACGACAGCTGCTAAGAACCTAACCAACTGACTAACTAACTTTTAACTAACATCTGTCCACGAGCATCCACTGTAGAACGGACATAACAATAGCCTAGCACGAAAATCTCAAAACACCTCCTGCTACGTCAGTATGACATCCCACTACACTGCACATTACTAGGACATCCCACTACATAATAATAATCTAGCTCTAGGACTAGCCGAGGCCCTAGATAATAAAACAAATTGAAAAATACGATTACTTCATTTTAATTGTTGATGTTTTTCAATTATAAAAAAATGAAGTGCAATGAGTTGTAAATATTGAGTATAAATAAAAAAGTAAATAAAAAATCGGGACGTCCTACCTCTTGTCCGTGCAATAGTGGACAAGAGCACGGACGTCCAGTTTCGGGTGTGGACGAGAGCTCGTCCTACTTCGGGACGTCCTACCTGACGTCCGCTATTGTGGCGAACACCCCCACGGATATCCCGCTAGTCCTACCTGACATCTGCTATTGCGGATGCTCCCTTTTCCTTGGTAAATTCGACTATGAAATCGAAGCAGTGGCTACTTTCATCGATGAAAAATAATTCTGTTTTTTTTATGCATCAATTAAAAATAGTTTCATTTTTCTTGATAAAAATATTTTCTCTCATATTTTATCTATATTTCATGCCGGCACAAATAAAATTATTTTACACAGATAGGGAAGAATTTATTTTTCAAAGCAGTATGCAAATATTTATGGAGGACAGGTAACGCAATTAATTATGTAAGGGTATCCACTGTGGGGAGCCCACGGCTATAGCCGCGGGTTGGGGCGGAGGGCGGGCGGGCTATAGTGGAGAAGTTGTCCGCCCGCGGGGCGGACACCGAAATGGGGGCGGTAGGGGGCGGACGGGCTTCAGCCAACTCCGGGGCGAGGACGCGGCTATAGGCGCGGCGCCTATAGTGGCGGCACCGACCGCCGCGGCTATAGGCGCGGCGCCTATAGTGGCGGCACCGACCGCCGCGGCTATAGCCGATTTTATTTTTTTATTTTTTTTATTTTTACATTTCAATTCACCTATAAATACACCCCACTCCATTCATTATTTTCACATCATTCCATCTCTGCATCTATAAAAATTTCTCTCACTACAATTTGAGGTCAGAAATGAACAATTTGTGATTTGTACTAGATTAAATGTAGTGTGTAATTTTAATTTTAATTTTAAGTTAGTGTGTAATTTTAATTTTAATTTTAATTTTAATTCTACTTCGTATAGTCGTGTTCTTCTAATTACGTATAGCCGATAAATTTGTTCATAATTACTTGAAACATTATAAAATGAAAGTTGATTATAAAATTTGAGGGCTATTGGAGGTGTCCACTATAGTGGCGGACACAAAATTTTGGGGCTATGGACAATAAAACTGGGGCTATGGATAAAAATTGGGGCGAGGCTATTGGGCGTGTCCGCTGGACACTCTAAACCTACCCTACCACTGGACTAGCAATCAGACTAGTAGATTCCATGCATAATGCAAGATATTTTATTTGAAATTCGATTGTGCTGAGTTGAAGATTAAATTTAAATTAATGCTTACTAAGTTTTACTGTATTCACTAATTACAATTTTATTTTAAATAATTAGAAATTTATTAATATAGCCCTCAAATTAAGGAGGAGGAAGGGGATGAGAATGGGGATTCCGTTGACTTGGACTAAGGTCGCGATCCAATTGCTTTTGCCGCCGTTGTTGTAGCAGAGGCGGCGTAAGATGGTGGAGATGGCGGAGCCGGAGAGGAGGAAGAAGGAGTAGAGGAGCATTTGAAGCCACCATCTGTAATTAATGTGTGAGGAGAGATTTGTTGTGATTTCCGGTGAGCTTTCTGCTTACCAGGTCTATAGAGAGAACAAAATTATTTGTAGAAGAAATGTTCCACCTGCCTTGGGGCGGAGGGAATATATTTTTTACCTTACCGAATTTCGGCATGACCAGTATAAATAACGATACAATTAAGTATGAGTAAATTTTTTTTATATTTTTAACTTATCGAATTTCAGTATGACCAATTTAAATAACAATATCGTATTATACTTGCACTATGCTGAAATTCGATATAGCAGAATTTCACGTAAGGACTTTGGTATGGTACATGCCATGTAACAATTTCACCGGCATAACGGATTAATAAGGAGATGGTGCACGCGGTGATCGAGATGACGATTTATCATAGCTTGGTGGCATCTATTGCAGACATGAAAAATCTTGCGTTATTGTAGCACACATTTCAGCTCAAGTATATGCCACAACTTTTTGCATCTCATCAAATTTACTATAATAAAAACTTTAATATATAGTTCGTATAATTGACAGTATATCAGAAAATGCATAAATATAAATAATTATTAAGGATTTCTTTCTAAGTTAATAATTTATCTATTTTGAAAAACAATTACACTTAAGTACTACTGCATAATTTATATTATGTTAATTTTGATTTGATGAATAACAGTATGCAAGTTATAATCATGCCCAAATAGAAAAGGAAAAGTTGTTGGAGAATATTGAATAACAAAAATGGTAAAGAGGAACATGTGTAGTAGGTGACAATTAAGCCACTAATGGCCTGCTAATTGAATAAGTAGAATAATTGTAACAAGAAACAACATGTAGTACTCATACATCTACCAGCATCATCTCTATGATTAGAAGATGAAGGAAGAGACAGAAATGATGGAGGTGAGCAGATTCAGCCTGTTGATGAAAGAGAATACCTTGATTTTAGTACTTAAGTCTTCATTATGTTTGCTTGAAGAATAAATATAGGCTGCATTTTGTTTGATAACTTGTTATTATTGATGCTATTCAGCTATTATTAGATAACAAGAGTCTTGGGAATCTACCCTTTCTGGTTATGAACTTTGGTTAGATAATTATGCAAACTTCAGATGGTATTGTTTTGTAGAATGCAGAGAGAAGCTTGCTATATTGTATGAGTGTCCACGGTACAACTTCTCTATATTGCTGAAACTACATACTTACAGATATTGATGATATGTTTCTTCTTTTAATTAGGTGGAAGTATGAGAGGATATCATCAATGCAGCATACTTGGATGGACTACATGCATTTTTTATGACCAAAGGAAAATCTTCATTGTTGTATGTGTGAATGACAATTCCTTGTATTGTATAGTGATATTGTTATTTTGTATAGATTATTTTGGATCCTACTCACATTTTATTATTAGAGTGAACAACATAAATGGTACCTGATTTTTCACTTTTGCACATAAATGGTACCTGATCTTTATTTTATATCGTTGTTTGTACCTATAAATCAAATTTTTAGTATCTGATGCAATTTTCACCCCAAAATACCCTTTAAACAAATTCATTTTTCCATTTGTGTCATAAAGGGTATTTTGGCATTGACAAAACTAGTACCAAAAGTGATATTATAATATCTTTTCTCATTATCCTCACTCTTTATACTACTATTATTATTAATCAATATTAATATTATTATTTTGATTTTATAAATTAATAATTAATTTATTTTTTAATATCATTTTAAATATACTTAATCATAATTATATTTAATTATTATAATAATATTATTGTTATAATAGTAAAAACTAGTAGTAATTAAGAAATAATAATAATTATTTTATATTAAATTAATAACTAATCAATATAGTCTTAATCAAAATTTAAAATTGTGAATTGTATTCATAATAGTAAAGAGTTGAATATTTTTAGCTTGGTGTTTCAACCCTAAAATGAGTATAAATAATTTAATTAAAAATATTCAATTGATTTAATTACTTTAAATAATTAATTTAATTAAGTGTTTTGTTATTGATTTATATTATGAATGCAATTAAATGTATGTATAAAACACTAAAAAGAAAGAAGAAAAAGAAGAGAAAAGAAAAAAGAGGAAACATAAACTAAGGAGAAAAAAGAAAGAAGAAAGGAAGATAAAATACTAAAAGAAAGAAGAAAATGAAGAAAAAAGAAAGAAGAATAAATTAAAGAAGAAAAAAAAAATAAGAATGGAAGAAAAAAAATCACATATTTGGTTCTATTTAATTGAAATTTCCAAAAATATCCTCTATAACAAAAAAAATCATATGTTTGGTACCCAGGGTTATTTTGCCATGGGGTACCAAAAACGATATAAAATAAAGATCAGTTACCATTTATGTGCGAAAGTGAAAGATTAGGTACCATTTATGTAGTTCACTCTTATTATAAAACTAATATATAAAAGTAGGACCCACATTCCACTAACTTTTTTAACTCACTTTTCATTACATTAAGTGAGACAAACTATGTGAGACGAAGGGAGTACTATTAAGATATAAACTTCAAATTTTTGTATTAAATATGTATAAAAATCATAATAAGTTTGAAGTGAAAAAAAATTAAAAATTAATACTCCCTCCGTCCACGATTTAAAAACCCTTTTGCCATTTTTGTTTGTCTATGATTTATAGAACCATTTACTTTATTCCATTTTTAGTATGCGGAAGCGGATCCCACATCCCACCAACTTTTTACACTCACAATCTATTATAAAACTAATACTTTAAATAGATCTCACATTCCACTCACTTTCTGCCTTTACTTTTCTTTACAAAATCAAATAATTTCTTAAAACTCGTGTCGAGTCAAAATGACTCCGTAATTAGTGGACGGAGGGAGTGGCCGAGTGGATATTTGTGGGGCGAATGTAATTCCAAATACTAATGGGATGTAATATTTCAAATTCTCCCGCTGATAAATACATGTAGTCTTAAAATAGATTTTGGCACACTTCTCAGAGTCAGTATATGTGGTAGCATCTTTTATTAATTTCTGCCAAATTTAGATTTGTTTGAATGTACCTATATTGATTTATGTAGAAAATGTTGAATAAAAAAAGAGAAAGGAAGAAAAAGTAAGTGAAGTACGAGAAAAACGAGAAAAAGTGAGTCAAATTTTCTACCAATCCTTCCAAAATGAAAAAACCTAGTTTCATGAAATTGAGAACCGAAGTTGCACCCCTTCTTAGTAGCGACCGCGGAAATATTACGCCGGCTACGTTCTGCATTGGAGAGGTAAAAGGCACATTTTGTTTGTTCTGAAATGGTTAAAAGACGCGACTTTTCGAACCCCGCAACGGCGGGCGGCGGAGAAACTTTTGGAAGTGGTAAATTACTGATATTTTTGGGTTTTTTTGTTCTTATGTGGGAATTAAGGGTTTTTGTTGATTTGATCAAAAATTGCTCTAATTTAGTGTTCGGATTTGACGAAAAATGTCCCATAAGGAGTGACTTTCCTGTTGTTGCTTAATTTGTCGAAGAATTAGATTGCTTAATGTGTTAATTATTTTGCTTATTGTTAACGAGAAATTGATTTTTTTGTGCTTAATTTCTTCTAGAATATGCTTAATACGTTGAAAATTTTGCTTATTGTGAGCGATGAATTTGCTTATTCTATTTGAGAATGTGCTAATATTGTTCGAGGATTTGCTTAATGTGTTAATTATTTTGCTTATTGTTAACGAGAAATTGATCTTTTTTTTGCTTAGTTTCTTCTAGAATATGCTTAATATGTTGAAAGTTTTGCTTATTGTGAGTGGTGAATTTGCTTATTCTATTCTAGAATGTGCTAATATTGTTCGAGGATTTTCTTAATGTGTTAATTATTTTGCTTATTGTTAACGAGATATTGATCGTTTTTTTGCTTAGTTTCTTCTAGAATATGCTTAATATGTTGAAAATTTCGCATATTGTTAGGGATTAATTTGCTTATTCTGTTCGAGAATGTGATAATATTTTTCGAGAATTTGATTAATTTGCTCACTATGTTTGAGAATGTGCTTATGTAATGAGAAACAGTTTGATTTGCGTAATTTATTCTTCAATTCACTTAATTTGTGCGTTCAATAATTATAGTCGGGATTGAATTTGATGATGCTATTATGTTGCTTAGTTTCTCCTTATACGTGCTTAATATGTGTAAACTATTGCAATACGGCCAACGATGCATAATTATCTTATTAAAATGTGTACTTAGTTTGACCTCAGACATGCTTAATATGGTTAAACTATTGCATATTACAATTTTTTTGATAATACCATTAGTTTTGCTTAATTTGTTTTATAATGAGCTTGATTTGTGCCAAACTTTGGCAGTAACTTGCCTGCTCTTATTCAATCCACAGTTGTTAAGCGACGCAGATGATGGAAGAAACAGGATGATCCAGAAAATGAACCGAGGGGAAAGAGGTTCAAAATAGGGAGAAGAAAATAACATCATTACATGGAGTTTTCTCCATTACGTGTACTTTGCAAAAGTTATTGTAAAAAATTAATGCTTCTGATGCAAAAATTGTGCTTTCTCAAGCAAATAATCTTGCGTTCAATGCATTGAAATTTAGTTCAACAAAACAAGGTCTTATTTTGAATAAACATTATGTCGTCTTTTCATCACGATTATTATTAGTTTTCATTTATTATTTTAACTCAATCTCAAAAGCAACAAAAATCTGGTTTTGAATGTTAATATCTCATGAATATTTTGAAAGAAATATATTGTATGCCATGACAAGTGTGTAGTATAAATATGTATTTAATCTAGTAAACACAATAAAATTTTATCGTTTCACAACTACCATATATTGCATATCAACTATAACATTATTGCATCCATCAGATCATCATTGCACAGCAGTATGTTGCATTATTTGTTTAGAATGTTGCATTGTTGACAAGAAACAAAAATAGATACAACTACTATACTAATAGGAATTAAGTAACTTATCATATCTTAAAACATGAAAGACTAAATTTAGAGACGAAATAGAATATTAAAATCCAATAATAATGGAAGAAATCATATATTAAGAATCCAATATTATGTTCACCATAGAATTAGGAATTAAGTTACTTGCCATATCATAAAATGCGAATGGCGTAAATTTAGGAAGAGGAAAAAACTGACTGAAATACATATACCAACTATAACCTTTCCCCTATATATTTCGATTTTTTAATAGTTTTTGGATGGTGATGTGGCATAATCATGGCCATCGATTTCATAGATTGGGTGGACGAAAATGGTAGGATGTTATTTTTGAAGTGCATCCCTGCAAGATTATGTGCATTTGTATATATCCTTAATTAATTGTGTCAATTTAAGATTTGTTTGAATGTACATTGATTTATGTCTACAATGTTAAATAAAAAAAAGATCAATTTAACTATTTAGTAAATCACTATTCCTACCATCAATTAATTTGGAATAGTACTCAATTAAGATTTGGTTCTGGTACAGTATTCATCTGAACATCAGGATTGCGAAACAGGTATTTCATTGTTTAAGAATGCAGAAAGTGTGTACAGATTCTTTATAGAGTATACATTTTGTATTACATTCAGTTTCCCAGCTCATCACGCCACGTCAGCAGCTAACTACTTAACTAACAAACTATATGTAAAACTAGCTTCTCCCCATCTTTCCCCTCCCTTTCCATGTATGAGGTCTCCTTCATATATCATGTAAAATTCAACTTCAATTTTAATTAGCCCTTGCCATATTGCTTTGCTTCAGTGAAACTTATGCATTTTTTGAACTCAGGCATATTTAATCACACAGGTATTCAAGACTATTCAATGGATAAGGCATAAAACACATGTACAGTTAATAAAAGAAGCTCCATGTATACGACGAATTCCATGTCATATATTGCAACTTAAAGAACATGAAACTAACCCAGTATATATTTGCTCAATCTGGTAATGGTTCGACCAACGTATCAACAAAGTTTATATATTGATCTAAGCAAAAGGAAATAAAGCTAGAGATTATAAGAGTATAATCAGAGAAACTGGAAGTACCTGAAAGGAGGGGCAAGAGCATGAGTTGTTACTAGAGGTCTCCAAACCGAACCGAACCGGACGAACCGGCCCGGAACCGTCACCGGCGGTTCCGAACCGGAACAGGAACCGTCGGTTCCGACCGGCCGGTTCAGGTTTGCGAATTTTGAAGAACCGTAACCGGCGGTTCCCGACAACTCCCGACACCTTTTCAGGCCTACTTCCTAGCCTTTTCAGAAACCGCTCCCGCGGCCGCCGGTTTGGGCAGAAACCGTTGACGGAAACCGCCGGTTCCGCCGTTGTTTTTAAAAATTTGAAATTTGAAATTGACGAAAAACCGCCGGTTTCCACCGATATGTTGCATTCTACATTGGAGCATATAGAATATTTAGTTGATTTTTATAGAACTTACCCTGTTGATGATTTATATCTAACATCTTCTTGTTGGGATCAATGCATGAGCTTGTTTAAGTTATTCAAAGGTTTTCGAAATGCCACTATTGAGTTATCGGGTGTGTATTACTGTACATCCATTCGTGTTTTAGAACATTGCATGATCATATCACTTGGTTTTAAAACTGGAATGAAAAATTCCACAAACAATCTTGAGTTAATGTGTGTTTTATATTACATGGTTGAAAAATGACTCAAGTATTTCAACGAGATTCCCACGGTTTTTTTGCTTGCCAAAGTTTTGGATCCAAAGTGGAAACTAGTTGGTACTTTCAAAATTTTAGAATTTTATTACAACAATTTGACTTCTATTGATCTTGAACCACTCCGAGCTTTGCAAACTGACGAGGACGACAACTACATAAACCTAGCCCAAACATTCCAAATAGAGGGAACATCATTTTAAGTCTATGAACTTTGTCAAAGTATCATTTTAGGTCCGTGAACTTTGAAAATCTTATCTTAGGTCCGTGAACTTTGAGTTAGTTTCATTTTAGGTCCTTTTTACTATTTCCAAGTTTTTTGGACGAAAATACCCTCAATACCTTAAAATATATATATTTTTAATAAATTTATCATATACTCATATTTTTTTATAAATATCTTTACAATATATTTTTGTCAAATTTTCTAAATATAATTTGACCTTAAATATTATCACTTAATTTTGTGACATGCAAGTAAAATTGCTTCTTCAATTTTTTATATTAATTTTTTTAAAATTGAATAAATAACTTTTCTCTAATAATAAAAAATTGAATAAAGATCTTTTCTTGCATGTCACAAAATTAAATTATAATATTGAAGGTCAAATTATATTTAGAAAATTTGTCAAAAATATATTGTAAATATATTTATAAAAAGATCTTTATTCAATTTTTTATTATTAAAGAAAAGTTCTTTATTCAATTTTAAAAAAAATTAATATAAAAATTGAAGAAGCAATTTTACTTGCATGTCACAAAATTAAGTGATAATATTTAAGGTCAAATTATATTTATAAAATTTGATAAAAATATATTGTAAAGATATTTATAAAAAAATATGAGTATACGATAAATTTATTAAAAATATATATATTTTAAGGTATTGAGGGTATTTTCGTCCAAAAAAACTTGGAAATAGTAAAAAGGACCTAAAATGATACTAACTCAAAGTTCACGGACCTAAAATAAGATTTTCAAAGTTTACGGACCTAAAATGATACTTTGGCAAAGTTCATGGACCTAAAATGATGTTCCCTCTTCCAAATAAACCTCCCCCACCTCCCAAGCCTCCAAAGAAGTTTTGAGTTCGACTTGCGGGCTCTCTTTCACGATTACGAAGCCAAGTACAACCGTACCCACCAAGTGAGACCTAGACCCCCCCGTCAAACACATAACTTTGGCTTCTTCCAAGTTGATGACCCCGACGCCCAATCCCAATTGGCGGACCTATACGGCTTCAGCAGCGGAGGAAGGACGGCAAATTCGACAAGTGAGTTAGACTTATATTTTGACTCACACTTTTCATTCAATGAGGAAGAAGGAGGTCCCGTTCCCCAACAAATCGACGTCCTAGATTGGTGGGGATCACACGAGAAAGATTTTCCCATCCTTGCATCAATGGCCAAGGAGATCTTTTTGGTTCCGGCTTCCACTGTCGCCGTCGAGTCCGCCTTTAGTGTTGGAGGCAACGTCTTGGACGACAGAAGAAGTAGACTCACCGGGCAAAACATGGAAGCCACCATGTTACTTGATGATTGGTGCTCCGCCGAAATTAGAGACCAAAAACCGGATTGGAACAATCAAGTAGTACAACCCGACCGAGACTACTTCCCCGACGAAGAAGAGTAGGCGTGCCGCCAATTCCTACGATCAAGCCAAATAGGTAAGCAAGGTAAGAGAACTACGTGGACTTTGATTCCAAAATGCAATTGAGCATTGAGGATACGTAGGCATCTCAACTTAAATTTTAAATTTAAGTTGAGCTCAAGTCTTTTTCCTTTATTTTTCCCCCTTTGTTTCGAATATGTAATTTGTAAATTGTAATCAAGACTTTAAGTCTTTTGTAATTTATAATTTTTAAGTTGTAATTTGTAAATTTTAAGTTATAATTTGTAGTTTTAAAGTTGTAATTTGTAAATTTTTAGTTGTAATTTTAAAGTTGTAATTTGCAATTTTAAAGTTGTAATTTGTATCAATAAAATTGCATTTGTACATCGCTTTATTCTAATTTTATTTATACAAATATATTTACATTTTTTACTTGAATTACAAATTCACAATGTATAAAAAAAAAATTGAACCGCCGAACCGGACGAACCGGCCCGGAACCGGACATGCAACGGCGGTTCCGGCGGTTCACGGTTCAGGAACTGGAACCGCCGAACCTTGGCCAGGCCGGTTCAGGTTCACTTATTTTTTGAACCGGAACCGGCGGTTCCGAACCGTGGTGACGTCTAGTTGTTACATTAGACGACCAACATAATTAGCTCGAGGGTATTTGCTCTTCAGCTGTGGCCACTGCACGAATAATTGATCAGCCATCCGTAGTTTGTAAAGAAGCAACCCGCTCAAAGATAGCCTTCTGACTCTAGCAATACTCTCAACATAGAAAATGGATGACCACCTGATCCCCAAAACCTGAAAGTTGCAGTATAACTTTAACATTGTTCTATAAACCCCAAATTAAAAAGGCATATATTGACGAGCATAGTTATGCAAACCTTGAAAACAAAAGCAATGGCACAAAGCGGTATACAAGTCCCAGGCCCATTGCACAAAATCTTCAAATGGGAAATATTGAGTGGAGCAAATAAAAATAAATAAAACTACATGATCCTTATCACAGTTGAGTGTATCAAGAAATCACAATACCACTTGAGGTCGGATTTTGATCATCAGCCATAATGCATGGGCTAAAGCAGATAAAGTTGTGCCAACTGAAGTAATGTAAGACTGTCCAACCTCGCGACTACGGTAAATTTGCAAAAATTCTGAAGCGCATATCGTATCAGCTTCTGCCTAGCACATAAAATCTTGTCAGGGCATGGAAAAGTAGTAGAGTGTTCAATTAGTCATCAAAACCCAAACAAAACTAATTTATGGACACGTATAACGTATTCATCAACGACCAGTGACCTTTATCCATGAGTAAGTGTATATAAAGTAATTAGCATATATATTTGTCCCATGTACCTCACAAAAAAATCACAGTTCTAACTTCTATCCCAACGTCAAGAACAAACTACGTCCACATATATATCACGCATATTATGTATGTAAAACAAGCATGATTTCAATCTCAATATCTGACTAGTGTTCTCATTTACATCCAAACTAAACACACAAAGCACAAAATAATCATAATGCAATAGGAAGAATATCATATACGTAGAGTAGCTAAAGGTATTTTACCTTGTTCTTCAAGGTGTCCTCCATCACACGAGCTTTCTGAAGGCTCATGTTATCAGTGGCAGCAGCGATATAGCATCTTGGTTTAAATCTTTCCATCTGCATAACACCTAATAGGTTTAGCATCTCTGCAGTGTGACCACCTAGATTGGGATCAAAAAGGACAAATCAAAACGAGACTCAGAAAAAACAAATAACGGATGTAATGCGCCCAGCCATATCAAAGTATCGCCTTATAATCAGAACTTCCTTTCAAGTATTACATATTTGGAGGTGAAACTAGGTGGCTGCACTCATAGGAGACAATTAAGGACAAGAAAAGGTAGAAATTTGCTACCTGAACCTAGAATTATCAAGGTACTCAGAGGTCCTTGAGGTCTATTGTGTAATTGTTTGCTACTTCGATATATAACATACAAAATCCGGAACAAAAGCAAGGCAGAAGCGCCAATTATCAGCAAAATCGGAAAATTGAGGAATCCCACATAGGAAAAGAAACAGCTGCTTCCGTTCTCCATCGCGAGAATTTTGCTGTATCGCAATCATACAACGGAAATCAACAGCTTACCGAAATCAAACACAGTAGAGGTTTATGAAGGAACACTATAATAATTTTTTATTTATTTCCGATTCATAACAATAGAGGATTTTACCTAATAAGTGTACCGTATGCGAAAGAGATCGGAAACGGCGGATTCAGCGATGCGGCGATAGCCGTTGCCGCGGGAGGAGAGTCAGCACCGGAGAGGGAGGGGATGCCACGAGATCACTCAAAGATTACTTCATCCCCCCGGAAATCGAGCTGAATTTAGGACTAGAATTCTGCCATGATTTCTACTCCATATATTAAAATTTATCACTATTTATTTCTACTTTCATTCCAAGTTTTTCCTTGTGGATATTTAGAAAAATTGTTTTAATGAATTAAATAAAGAAAAATATAAATAAAAAAATAAGAAGACATTAAAAAAAATTATTTTTAATAAAGTCATTTTTTTATTTTAAAAAATTCTATCATAATTAAGCTATTTCTATTTTTTGTTATCTTACTTTATTTTCTCTTCATCCTCTTTACTTTATTCTCTTTTTATATTGAACATGAATTGATCAACTTGTACTCCTAGTCCTAATATCATTGGTAGTTAAAACTTTAGATTTTCAATCGAATATTTTGAATATATATTATCTCAAAATTTACTTTCCATATTGTATATCCAAAAATAATTTTGAAAATGATAAGCTGCCAAATAAATTGAATGTTTTCAAAATTTGGTTAAAATTTGTTTTTACTTTTATCTCATATTTCGTCGTTAAAGAGGCCTATATAAAAGTAATTGTAAAAATTGCAAACTTTGTAGTAATTTACATAATTTAATTTTAAAAAAAAGAGTAATTAAAATAAGTTTAGCCGCATTACTATGTAAGTGTGACAAGATGCGAAGCTTACGCAGAGGTAGAAGATAAATAAAAGCTCACTTTCCCAGCTCCGTATTAGAGCTAAGCAGTCGTTGGTTCTAAACAACCGCTTATTTTCTCACACATTACACACACAGTAGCGGTAACCGCCTCACAAATTGATGGAGTCGGCGCCGTCGACGTGCTTTCTCCGCCGCGGATTGGTCGGCGCCGGACTCAAGTCTCCTCAAGTCACTGTGCGTCTCTACTCTTCCTCCTGGCAGCGCTGGTACCCAACCCCTTGTAAAATGCGCCAGCGTAACTTCAGGTTTTCTTTCTTACTGCTTTTATCTCTTCGAATTGATGAATCATTTCTCGATTACTTGCCTTTTCTAGATATTGATTTCTTTGGCGATCGATACTGCTCGCTTTGTAATTTATGCTTGATTGAGAAACTCATGATTAGTGCTTTATCTGGCAAGAGATATTTTCTCTTCTAAAATCGTCAAATTAGGATTACTGGCGTTATAATTTTGTTGATGAATAACTTCACTGGCTGCAGCAGAGAGAATATTTTCTAGGGGTGGTAGGTGCTTAATATCTGATTTCACATAAATTTGATGGGAGAGATTTGGATTCGATGTGGAAACTTCCTTGAGAATGTGATGACAAGTAGAATCGACTAATCATGAAACGAAACTATTTTAATTCGTCTGTTGTCGGGTGGAGATAGTAGAGTTTCAGTATAGTTGTTGCTTGCATACTCTAGCTATCATGATCCCATTGGAAATACCTACTTCTGGTGTCTAATTATTTCCTCCCTACTTTTGCGACACGATGCATTGGATGGTTCTGCAGTTCGCAAAATAAGAGACAACAAGCAAAGAAAATCAATCTCCCAACAAGTACAAGATTAAATCCAATTGATGACAGCAACACTGATACAAGCAGCAGGCACAAAGGCGGCATTTCACCAACAAATACAACTTCCGAGCCAAATGATGATAGCGGCTCGCCCGAAGGCAGCAACTCAGATTCAGATCAAGAAATAGATTCCAGCAACAATATTCCCGTAATAGAATATGGATACTTGGAAGGAGAGGGTTACTTCAATTCTTCTGAACCAGATGAAGTTGGATCGTTGCACAATGACACTGTCGCCTCTGCAGAGGGATCAGTGCACTTAAATGATGAAAATGCTAAGGGGCATATTCTGTCAAATGACATCCCAGTATGCACCCTTCCAGTTCTTTCCTCATTTTGGTTTTATTTTATTTAATAATATGTCAGGTCCATACACATTTATGTAAGTGTAACAAAATGTTTCTACTGATGTAGCTAAAGGGCGGCTTCAGCATGATATATTTTCAAAAGGTTAATATTAAAACATGAGATGTGCTTATCGTATATGTTGCTGTTTAGGTAGTATCACAGGGCTGAAGGTTACAATTCTTTACTGAAAACATATCAGGTGTACCTCAATTGTATGATTTTAATATCATATGATTTTCCAATGTATTCATAATCAAATTTTCATAACTGTTAAGGAGGTTTAGCGTAAACTGTTTATTTTCTCTAGTTTGTTCTGACTAAAGAGTTAATTATTTGATTATCTTATCTTTGAAATAGTCCACCACTGGAAATAGAGGACAGCAACGCTCGGGCAGTCAACTTCACGATTTAATTGGAATGATACGAAGTGCTGAAAAGAGTAAGTCATGACTCAACTTGATCCATTTATATAAGTATGTTTTCTTACATGCACTATCTTTGATTACTTGAATTGTAACTTGTAAGAAGAATCATTTTGCACTAATCATTACAGAGTGTTGAAGGGATTTATAAGAGCTCAACTTTTTTCTTTTAGTTGAAAACAAAAATATGGCCTTTTCTGCTAGCTGAATATGTTGCATCTGTTCCTTATTGCCTTACAGATATACATCTTCTTAATGATGCTCGTATGCGTGCTCTTGAGGATCTTGAAAATGTTCTCAGCGAAAAAGAGTCATTGCAGGGAGAAATCAACACTTTGGAGATGAAACTGGTTGAAACTGATGCACGTCTGAAAGTGGCTGCACAAGAGAAGATACATGTGGAACTCCTCCAAGCCCAGTTGGAGAAGTTGCGAAGTGAATTGTCAAGCAGAGAGGAACTTGAACAGGATTTAAATAATGTTGTTTCTTCATCGCAAATTGACGTCGTCAGTTCTTTTAGCCAGGAATTAGAATTATTAAGGGCAGAGAATATGACCCTGCAGGATGAGCTACAGGCCCTAAAGGCAGAGCTTAGTCGTATTAGGGAAACTGACCAGCGTGTTCAAACATTGGAGGACGAACGGTCGTTGTTGCAGTCATCCTTCAAAGAGTTGGAGTTCAAACTTGCTGCTTCTGATGAAGATGTTTCAGAAATCTCTAGCTTGAAATCTGAATGCAAGAGTTTATATGAGAAAGTGGAGGATATGCAGACACTTTTAGATAAGGCAACAGAGCAGGCAGATCAAGCAATTCTAGCATTGCGGCAAAACCAAGAACTCCGCAAGAAGGTTGACCAGCTTGAAGAATCTGTCAGTGAGACCAGCGACTATAAACTGTCATCAGAGAAGTTGCAGCAATATACTGAACTAATGCAGCAAAGAATAGATCTATTGGATGATCGCCTGCAAAATTCTGATGAAGAGGTACATAGCTATTTTAAATTGTGTCAAGACTCTATAAAGGAATTCCAGGACAAACTGAATGCCTTGAAAGAAGAAAGCAAGAAAAGGGCAGAAGATGAATCTGTGCATGACAAGCCTTCTGATTTTTGGTCCAATTTATTGCTTTTGGTGGATGGATGGTTTCTTGAAAAGAAGATCTCACTGGATCAAGTGAAGTTATTAAGAGAAATGATATGGAACAGAGAAAAGAGCATAAGTGATTCATATATGTCGATGCAAGGAAAAAGTGAGAGGGAAATTATTGTGACATTTCTCAAACTAACGTCGTCAACGACAGGGTAGGCAGACATTGCAAGGATTTAAATTTTTTACATACATTATAAGACACAAGTATTAACAAGTTATCATTGTACAGTGAAAGGTTACATGTCATACACATTGCAGCAGAGATGGCACCTGTGGCTAAGGTATACCCTTTATAAACTTCTAGAGGACAGTGGCACTGCTTTTGAGTTATAAATGTTTATATGAATATCTATGGTTTTCTATTGTGATATTTCTCTTAAGAATAATGAATATATTGGCGAATGTAATCGAAGGAAGTTTGAGAGATGGGAAAAAGTTTGCCACTCATATTCATATAGCTCTCTAAAAGTAAGCAATTCTATTTTCTAAATCGGGTCTTGTTAGTTATCAACACATGAGTGAGATTGGCAGAAAAAATCACACACACATTCACATTTGCGTAAGACCTATTCCACCAATCTCATGTTGCCTCTCATGAGGATACCTAGCAATGTTGGGAAAATTAGAAAGCTCTCTTTATGAACCTTCCTACATGATTATATGGTGTAAGCCAATGGAGTAATTGGATAAAGAATTGGTGGAATAAGTTGGGTGACCTGTGTACCTTCATGTGTTGGATTTTAACTTCGATATGACGTAGGTCATGTAAATGGGCCGAGGGCTTTGGAAACCCTGAGTATGGGTTGTTTGACCTATAGTTGATTCATCCAATAAGAAAGAAATTAGTGGTTTTTTTACTAGCTAAATGGTCAAACAAAGAAATGTATTTTAATGCGTAATCTGTCTAATTAGCCCCATACACACTATTTCAGAGTCTAATAGCTTGATGTAACTATTTTGCAATTTCTAATGTATTTTCAACGAAAACCTTCATAAGTCTTTGGCACATATTGTACATTGTTGGCATGTTCATACTGTTTTTTTTTCATTTCATGTTTGCTCTGGGTGCAAACTTTGTTGCACTTTCTTTTCTGGTAGTACATTTAATGGTACTTTATTCCTAACATTTATGTTTAAGGTGGGTGGACTGGGAGATGTAGTGACTGGTCTTAGTAAAGCGCTTCAGAGGAAAGGGCACCTTGTGGAAGTTATTGTACCAAAATACGACTGCCTGCAGTACGAGAGCATCCGGGATTTGAAGGTGATTGGTGTTTATGGAGGTGCTCTTTTTTTTCAATAATACTCTCTAACCCGGATCATCATTTGATGCAGGTTTTGAATATGCATGTTGAGTCATATTTTGATGGTAGACTGTTCAAAAACAAAATCTGGGTTGGCACTGTTGAAGGTCTCAAATTATTTCGGTTCCAAAGTGAAAATATCCTTGCTTCTTTGTTGTGTCCTAATACTTTAGTTGGCTGCTATTTTGACCATGTTCAGGGATTCCTGTTTATTTCATTGAACCTCTTCATCCAAGTAAATTCTTCTGGAGGAATCAATTTTATGGAGAGAGTGACGATTTTAAGAGATTTTCATACTTCAGCAGGGCAGCGCTTGAGTTAATTCTTCAAGCTGGAAAGAAGCCGGACATAATTCATTGTCATGATTGGCAGACAGCCTTCGTTGTACGGATACTAGATTTTCAGCTTCTAAGCCTCCCGTGCTTTCTTTTTTAACTTTTCCTTGTTGTTATATGTGGCAGGCACCTCTTTATTGGGATCTATATGTGCCAAAAGGATTGGATTCAGCCAGAATATGTTTCACATGTCACAATTTTGAGTATCAAGGATCAGCTCCAGCTTCTGAGCTAGGATCTTGTGGTCTTGATGTTCACCAACTCAATAGACCTGATAGGATGCAGGATCACTCAGCACATGACAGGGTCAACCCTGTTAAGGTAACGAGATCTCTCCCCTGAGCCCCTCCCAAGAATTAAAAGATTTTACGTATGTGCTGTTGAGAGGGACATGGTTCCATGTGACAGGGAACCTCTTGGTTCTCTTTATATAGTTTTTGTAATAGAATGGTGGTAGCTTAGCACTTAAAAGTTGACTGCTCATTTTTTCGTCATGGCATATTTGGACTAATTTCAATTTCATGGTCTATTGTCCTTCTATTGGCTGGTCCTTGTTATCAGGGTGCTGTGGTGTTCTCTAATATTGTGACAACAGTATCACCAACCTATGCCCAAGAGGTGCGGAGTTCAGAGGTATGAATGTCATATGCTTTCGTAGCAGCTGACTTGTATTCCCAAACTTCAATTTGAGCAACAATGGAGCAATTAATGAAACAGCACGCACATGATTAGTTGATAATTATCAAAACTTTTCTTCCTATCTCCTTCTCATGATGTTCAGGGTGGACGAGGCCTACAGGACACAATTAATACATATTCAAAAAAGTTTGTCGGAATTTTGAACGGAATTGATACTGATGCGTGGAATCCAGCAACTGATCCCTTTTTGAAGGTTCAGTATCATTCCAATGATCTTGATGGCAAAGCAGAAAACAAAGCAGCTTTGAGGAGATATCTGCAACTGTCTTCAGCTAATGACAGACAGCCATTGGTAAGTATAGTTTGAATCTAATGACAATTTGTTTTTACAAAATCCTTTTTAGTTTTATAATAATTTAAGCTTTTAGTGGGTGAATTAGTTTTCGGTTAATGAATCATTCCCCTGATGTGCAATTATTATCGATACTTAGAGGTGGCAACCTGAGGCATAGCACAATTGACCATCATGAACACAATATGAAAATATCATTTTTGGGTCAGATTAGCACAATATCGTCTAGATACCTTTACTCTTTCCCATTCACTTCAGTAAAATCATTTTCTTTTAATTTTTATCTTTTTATGTACGTCATATAATTGTCTTAATTCTTTTTAAATATAATATATGCATTTTTATTACTTGTGTAGTTTATTTGTAAGTTTAATTTACTTAATTACTGCTACTGTAATCACACTGTTGTTTATGCATTGGCTTGATTAGATTTTTGGTTGATTCCTAATGCATTAATGGCAGAAACAAACTATACCTATAAAATATGACTGTTTAAATCTTATCTGATCATACTAATCTCTCTTAAACACCTGCTGGAATAACACTTGCTTTTGTTATAAAACATCACGTGCAGGTTGCTTGCATAACTAGATTGGTACCTCAGAAGGGTGTACATCTTATAAGGCATGCAATATACCGGACATTGGAGTTAGGTGGTCAATTCGTGCTTCTTGGTTCAAGTCCAGTGCCTGAGATTCAGGTAAGTTCGGGTTTCTCAATTTGAATGGTTATATATATACACGCTTTTGTTGTTGTGTTCATTGATTTTATTGGAGGCAGAAAATGGAATGTTCTTGACTTACCCTTAATGATAATGGGAATTCTCATTTTTGTCAGAGGGAGTTTGAAGAAATCTGTGATCAATTTAAAACTCATGAACATGCTCGATTGGTATTGAAATATGACGAGGCTCTTTCACACTTAATCTATGCTGCATCGGACATGTTGATCATCCCATCCATCTTCGAGCCTTGTGGCCTCACTCAGGTATCTTGTACACACGGTGTCACAAGCTCAAGCCTCCAGGCACACTAGCAATTGTTTCTTAACTCAAAATCACACATATGCAGATGATTGCTATGAGATACGGGTCAGTTCCCATAGTTAGGAAGACTGGAGGACTCAACGACAGGTTAAAATCACCCGCAGATGACTTTTTAAAATCACTCCATATATGTTTTGCACTTACCTACATACTCTGTTCATATAATCACGGCTGTACATCACCTTGCAGTGTTTTCGATTTCGACGACGATACCATACCTGCACATTACAGAAATGGATATACATTCTTGACAGCTAATGAGCAGGTAACTCACCATCATAACTGGGATGAGCAATATATATTTCTTTAAAGACTGCATTTTCATAAACCAACATGGGTTTTTTCGTTTGAACGTATAGGATTTCAGCAATGCATTGCAACGGGCAGTTAAACATTACATGAGTGATGCTGATAGTTGGAAACAACTTGTTCAAAAGGTGATGAACTTGGATTTTAGTTGGGATTCTTCAGCACCATTGTATGAAGAACTTTATCACAAGTCTGTCGCCAGAGCGAGGAGCAGAAAATAATACCCGATGACCGCGATTGAGGTTTTGTATGCTGATATATTGGTGGAGTGGATGAGCTCAGTGAGTAAAAGTTAAGTCACAGGACGATGACTGAGCTGTCGTTTCGTGTCACCGTGTGTCTTGTGGAGCTGATCGGCCAGATGCAGGCTGCTCAGGTTCAATTCTTTCATTCAGCACAATTATAGTTTACTTTTTACTTGTAAATATAGACTTAAATCTGTAAAGGTGTATGTTGTACTATGAGAACTAGTTTTTTTTTTGGGGTAATGATTTTAGTTCCCTTTTTGTCAAAATAAAAACCAAGTTCACAAACACACACTGAACCTCAAAACATGGCATTTATATTCCAATAATTCACATGAAACTTTACAAGTGACTAAAGCAACACTCTCAACTCCAAACCCTCTTCTTCTCCTCACTTTCCGGGGACGAAGTTGGTGGCGAAAGCCCAAGCGTTGTTGTTGACCGGGTCGGCAAGGTGGTCGGCGAGGTTCTCCAATGGACCCTTTCCGGTGACGATGGCCTGAACGAAGAATCCGAACATGGAGAACATGGCGAGTCTCCCGTTCTTGAGCTCCTTCACCTTAAGCTCAGCGAACGCCTCGGGGTCATCAGCCAACCCCAACGGGTCGAAGCTCCCACCTGGGTAGATCGGGTCGGTCACCTCGCCTAGGGGCCCACCAGCAATGCGGTAGCCCTCAACGGCGCCCATGAGGACGACTTGGGAAGCCCAGATGGCCAAGATGCTCTGAGCATGGACCAGGCTCGGGTTTCCCAGGTAGTCAAGGCCGCCCTCACTGAAGATCTGAGCGCCAGCCTTGAACCACACAGCCTCGCCGAACTTCACGCCGTTGCGGGAGAGGAGCTCAGGGAAGACGCAGCCGAGGGCGCCAAGCATGGCCCACCTGGAGTGGATCACCTCAAGCTCCCGGTTCTTGGCGAAGGTCTCAGGGTCAGCGGAGAGTCCGGCGGTGTCCCAGCCGTAGTCGCCGGGGAACTCGCCGGTGAGGTAGCTGGGGGCCTCGCCGGAGAAGGGGCCGAGGTACTTAACGCGGTCGGGGCCGTACCAGGGGCTGCCGGAGGAGACAGACTTGGTGGCGGTTTTGCGCATGGAGACGCGGCCGCCGGAGGAGAGCTGGGGGGTGTTCTTGACCGCCTGACCGGCGAAGGATGGGGAGGAGAGAGCCATTGTGGAGGCGGCCATTGGTGGAGATGCGGCAGTTGTTTGATGCTACTAAAGGGTGATTGTTTGAGGATGAGAAATGGAAGTGGTGGTTGGGATTTACTTATAGGTGGCAAGAGGTTGGGTTAGTTATCTTGTGATATCTCTTTCTCTTTTCTCATTGGGTTTCAAGATTTTGTTGCTCTGCCTAAATGGCATGTTTTAGACCATCAGTTTTTACGATATTTTTTTGTGATGGAGTTTGGATTTTTTGTTTGGGTGGGCTCTCAAGTACAGATGGATTTTTTACCATACATGGATTCCATGGCTGAGATTTAAGATGAGCTTTCAAATGAGAGATAGATTTTTAGTTATGGTGGGTTGGTCCATTCTTAAGGTTGTTAGTCTCCATAGGTAATTAATGTGGCTATGACATGAGCCTTTATGCATTTTGTCAAAATGGCAATAGTCTTTAAGGGCATCCACAACATTGATTCATCACCGTTCCTTAAACTATTATTTGCGGGCCTCACTGTACTTTTTTAACTTCATTCCTTAACTAAGGAACGGAACCTGCAACCCTTCGTTCCTTATCCGTTTCTTAACCGTTCCTTAAATTACTATTCATTTAATTTCATTTTTTATTTTTATTTCCAACTCAATTCAATTAAAACAAACACATTTCATTAAAAAACACACAATATAAAAAAAATTGCAACTTAAAATTCTAAAAAATAAAAAACACACAATTAAAATCCTAAAAAATTAAACGTTGCATAATTTAAAATACAAATTTAAAGAAAATAAAAAAACTACTCCGACGGCGCATCATCCCCCGAAGGCGGTCGAGGTGGAGAGAGAGTCGGAAGGCCTAGTTGTGCTGCCATATGCACAATTCCGTTCCACCAGGCCGCGTATTGGGAGGGCGAGAAGCGGGAAGTGTCCGCCATTGTGGCGGTCATGTACACCGCCATAAGGTGTTCGAGCCTCCCCCCGAGCCCGCCTGGCTTGATTCGCCTCGGCTCTTCCTCGCTCTAGCCGCCTTCGCCGCCTTCGTCCCTTGCGGCCGATGGCGCCCACGGCTGGATCCCCCGTCATCGCCGGTCGTACCGACAAACTCCGAAGGTGCACCCTCTTGTACGCCGCTGCCCTCACCGGTGTCACCGACGAGTATTGGCCACTCGTCGTGTGCTTCGTGCGCTTCGAGGTTGAGCCCGAGCTGGAGCGGACACCGCAGGCCCACCACGTGACGACGCCTACTCGCGGGCCGGCGAGTGGGCGTCACGCACGACGCAGGGGCGAGCCACGTCGCCGAAGTGCGTGGCGGCACAGGCCGTGCCGCGTCTCGCGACGACGGCACCCGCGACGGCATGGGCACGACACGGCGACGGAACGCACCCCGCAACGCGCCACGCGGCGGTTTCGTTCCGCCGGCACGAAACGCGGAACGCCGGCGGCCCTCTTTGCGGGTGCTCTAATACTCCATATGTAATTAATGTGGCTGTGACATGATCTTTTATGCATTTTATCATAATGTAAATGGTGTCCAAAACCATTAATCTAAAATATAAATTTCGAAAAAAATATGATATTTTAACTGAAATCTGTTAAGTATTTCTCATTAAATTAAGAGTTGGCCGCAAAAGTTATTGACTTTGTGACAGCATAGTTAATTTGAGAGTACAAGAGTTCTTTCTATTTTTGTTATAGGACACTAATGAAATTCCATTTTAATGAAGGAGTGTAGATTTATTCCGACTTAGGGAGTGACACATAACGATTATGCGTCGTTATTAATGAAACACACAACCCTTAAGCGTCTTTGATTAATGAAGCACAACCATTATGCGTCGTTAAAAGACGCATGACGCATAACCCTTATGCGTCACTCTTTAATGACGCATAACCCTTATGTGCCATCTTCAAATATTAAGGGTTGCACCAAACTATTCTCTACACTTATGTAATTTATTTTAATAGGGACCTCCCACACTCATTTACAAAATGCATGCCTATATCAACCTTAAACAATTATGGGTCCCCACTAACACAAATTGCGCGTTTAGTTATCATTTATAAAATCTAATTACACAACATATTTGGTTGGATAGAGATGTGATCAAATGAAAACTCTATATATTGTATAAGGTGTTGTGTTGACATTGTATTGACAAGGTATTGGCATCAAAATCTTGAACTTTTATACTATGTTAACATTCTGTTAATGTTGTGTTGACATTGTATTAAAGAGTTTGGAGTTTGTACAATAAATATAGTTTGCATTTTATCACTATCCGAGTGGGATATATCTCCCATTCTATTAGAAATCTCAAACGAGCCAATTTATTGAATTTCGGATCAGTCCTGTTTTGATTGCAAGTTAATTGGGTTGATATTTTTTCGCATTGAAGTTGTCAATCTAAACGTTCAAGTTTTATACTATCTTTTATGGCTAATCAGACTAGAATCCAACGATGAAAATTAATCTATATATGCATATTTCATTCTTAATAATTCAAGACGAGTAATTTTAAGTTTTTGGAATATAGTAAGAATGATAGATTTGTTAGGCACTAATGTGTCAAAATCGAAAAGACGCACAACCCTTATGCGTCTTTGGTTAATGACGCACAACCATTATGCGTCGTTAAAAGGCGCATAACTATGCGTCACTCCCTAATGACGCATGACCCTTATGCGTCACTAAATAAAGAAGCGTGATGGTTATGCGTCTCTCTATTAACTAAGCATTATGGTTATGCGTCACTCCCTGAGTCGGAATACAACTAAAACTCTCATTAAAATGGAATTCCATTAACATGCATTACCAAAAAAAAAAAAATTTCCGAGAGTATGACGATTTTTTCTAACTAGGTGTCAAAGAAACCAATGAATTTGTGGTGGTGGTTGAAAAAAAAAGAGAGATAAATTATGAATTGTTGGTGGTGAAGATCAGGAATATTACATCGCGATGAATAATTGGGGGTCTGCCATTTAGAGGAAAGAATGAAGCCTAAATCGAGATAAAGATTGTGGCTGCGACGAAGTAGAGAGATGAAAATAAATCACTAGGTTTTTTAATTCTAGTAGTAATATTTAAAACAACATCATTTTGATAAATTATTAGCCACTCCGTTTTTAATTTTGTGATGTTAGATCTTGACTTGTTACCTTATAATACAACCTACAACGTCAGGTTTTGATTTGGGGAAATCCTAAATCATGGAAATTTTGTCACTTTCAAACTTCCATGAATTTTTAAGTTTATTGGAAATGTTACATTTCAATCAAAGTTCTTAATTTAAACTAGTACGTCACTTTTATACATTGACTCGATCATTTAAATTCAAATGAATCCTAAATTGGGATCAACTTTTTTGGTAAAAAAAATACTCACATAAGATTTCAGTAAAAATTACTCTCTTCGTCCCGAAATAGGAGTTATATTTGGTTATAACATGAGTTTTAAGAAATATAAAGAAAACTAAGTTGAATAAGTCAGTGGAATATGAGTTCTACTTATATATATCAGTTTCATAATAAAATATGAATTGAATAATTTGGTGGAATGTGGGACCTACTTATCATTTATGGTAAACGTGAAATAGTACTCTTATTGTGGGATAGACCGAAATTGCAAAATAAGACTCTTATTGTGGGACGGAGGGAGTACATTAGTACTATTATTTTATACTATAGTATACAAAAATTATACATAGATTTTCCACGTATAATTATTTGTAATTATTGCAATGGAATATAATTTTGCCATCCCACCACAAACGGGAATCATTCAATATAAAGACAACTAAAATTGCATAATTATATAGACCACACTATTCTATCTCTCTTCCATGTCCACGATAATTATAAAAGCAAAATGGTGTATGCTCATTTTGAATAAGTAAGACAAAATATAGTCCCTACCAACAAAATATAGTATAAAATTTACCATTGTTATCATATTACCTTTGAGGTCTAGAGAAATTCAACAAGGATTACGAGGGTTCTATTGTACATTAATGTTGGATATGTAGACTTGCTTAATTGGATATGCACGATCGCAATTTAACTAATGTTTGAAAACTTGACTAGAATGTGCTTGAGCAATCAAACTAAGTTGAACCAATGTTTGAATGTATCATACATGATACGTTCGAACATTAATCACCTACATTTGAAATAAAAAAATATAGTAATTTTTTACCCAAGCGTGCTGGGCTTTTGATTACTCTGACCCGAGTTGAAGTCAAGCTTGTTTAGCAAGTGATAATTATACCCATTTTATGACTGATTGATTATCGATTTGAAACGTATAAAGCTTATGTTTGCTCGATGTATTTGTAGTAGCTTATATAAAGTTGAAATTAATAGCATTGCTCTCTTCTTGCAAAATTCATTTGGACCATTTCTAGATTAACCCCAATTATTACTTACAAGCACCAATATGTGTTTAATTAGGGCACTTTGTTGTGATTAAGAATCCTATTTGCATCATTACATGTGTGAGGCTTCTTGAATCAATATGATGTTTCCTCCATAGCCTATAACCCATTTTTTGCTATTATTTTTATTAATCGAAAAAAGTTCGAACCGACACGCGATGGTTCGAGACATGCGATCAAAAACCAAACCATAAAAACCAAAAGCAGAACAACACAATAGCATACTATGTTAATTAGGACATTTCTCAAGAAAAGCTATGAGGTTGCCCCAACCTATATTCATTTCTTTTTTGCAGTTAGATTCATGATTCTTACTCTCATACACCTAAATCTAATAAATTCATGCTCTCACTCACTCATTTCTTTTTAGCAGTTAGTTTCATGATCCGTACTCTCACGATTCTCATAAATTCAGTCTTCTTGTAGCAATTCCTCACCAATCCACCAGTGTACACTTGGCAGCTCCTTATAGGCTCAAAACCTAAGAAAATCACACCTTTGCATGAGACTCTCATCCCCATATCCACCAAAAATCTAAACAAAATTCAAAACTATACTATAGTACTCCTATTAATCTATTATTATCCTCATTAAAATATTAGCTTCCAATAAGCTCAAAGATAATGATATCCAAAGATAAGGACCAAAACACCCTATAAAACACCCTCATTCCCCCCTTCCACCACTCACCACCTCTTCAACAAAAACAAAAACAACACTACTCTCCTTTCCTCCCATTTCCTCACATCAATGGCCGCCTCCACAATGGCTCTCTCCTCCCCATCCTTCGCCGGCCAGGCGGTCAAAACCACCCCCCAAATCCTCTCCTCCGGCCGCGTCTCGATGCGCAAGGCCACCACCAAGTCCGCCCCCTCCGGCAGCCCCTGGTACGGCCCCGACCGCGTCAAGTACCTAGGCCCCTTCTCCGGCGAGGCCCCCAGCTACCTCACCGGCGAGTTCCCCGGCGACTACGGCTGGGACACCGCCGGCCTCTCCGCCGACCCCGAGACCTTCGCCAAGAACCGCGAGCTCGAGGTCATCCACTCCCGGTGGGCCATGCTCGGCGCCCTCGGCTGCGTCTTCCCCGAGCTCCTCTCCCGCAACGGCGTGAAGTTCGGGGAGGCCGTGTGGTTCAAGGCCGGCGCCCAGATCTTCAGCGACGGCGGCCTTGACTACCTGGGAAACCCCAGCCTGGTCCATGCTCAGAGCATCCTGGCAATCTGGGCTTCCCAGGTGGTGCTAATGGGCGCCGTAGAGGGCTACCGCATTGCGGGCGGGCCCCTCGGGGAGGTGACCGACCCGATCTACCCGGGCGGGAGCTTCGACCCGTTGGGGCTGGCGGATGACCCTGATGCGTTCGCGGAGCTTAAGGTGAAGGAGCTTAAGAATGGGAGACTAGCCATGTTTTCGATGTTCGGATTCTTCGTTCAGGCCATTGTCACCGGAAAGGGCCCACTGGAGAACCTCGCCGACCACCTTGCTGACCCGGTTAACAACAACGCTTGGGCCTTCGCCACCAACTTCGTCCCTGGAAAGTGAATGGGCCAGAATTTGGGTTTAGAAGCATGATTCTTTATGTGATTTTTTGTATCCATCGTCATGGGTTTGGTTTATGTGATGTGTGTTGCTTTTCAGGAATGGTGTTTGGTTTTCGTTGAAGAATTATTTGGATTGATGAGAAAGTAATTGAGATGAAGTAATGATGGTAATGCCACAATGACATTGAAGAAGAAATTATGAAAATTTAAAAATTTTTAGCAAGGCCTAAATATTGATTATTAGGATGTCCACGGTGGTTAGCCCATGCCCATGCCCATGCTCAAGCAATAAATTCTTGTCCAGGGCTAAAAAAACCTTGTCCATCCTAATAATGGACAAGCCCAAGCCACAAATTAATTATTTTTTTCATTCTTGGTATATTTTAATATAACTAGAATAAAAATTATCGAACTACAATAATTAAAAAAATGCATAATTTAATTTAAAAAAATTAAAACCAAATCTTCATTGTATTATAGAAAGGGGAAAATTATACAATGAAAAGAGTGGAGATTGGAATGGGGTTAAAAAATTGAGAATAATGGGTATATTTATAAGAAATAAATAAGAAAAAAAATTAAAACTTGGGCTGAGCCGCGGCTCTCGGTCGCCACAATAGGGCGCCGCGGCTCGCGCCCAAGAGCCCCAGCCCGGCCAACTGCTCGGTGCGCCCATGGGCTATCCCCCACCGCAGCTCTGCTTGTCCTCCACTATAGGAGCCGCGGCCCGGCCAAGTCCCATGCCCGAGAGCTGCGGCTCCCTATTGTGGATACTCTTACACCCTCTAGCTACAGTGTCATATTTTTTCACCAAAACTAAAAAAATGAATGTTTAGTTAATTAAGTGAAAAGGGATAAAACAAAAAAAGAAGATGAAATAGATAAATGAAACAATGTTAAATGTGAGAGATAATAAATTAATGAAAAAGATTAAATTGTTATTATGATTATTCAAATAAAGTTGGAGGAAAAAAAAAGGAATACGATTCAGTTATGATAATGGTCGAAATTGAATCGGACGAGGGGAGTAGGATTTAACAAAGTCTGAATTATTATGCAATTTGAAGATCAAAACTTAAAATATCATGAAGTTTGTGTTTATTATCAATTATTCTAAGATAAAAAATTTGTGATAAAATCATATCTGAGCTGAAAAATTATTTGTGAATGTTACCATATGGTGAGTTAAACAAAATTTTCTAAATTTGTGATAAAATCATATCTGAGCTGAAAAATTATTTGTGAATGTTACCATATGGTGAGTTAAACAAAATTTTCTAATTTATAAAGTAAATGTCATTTAGTTAAAAAAATATGAACAAAATATTAAATTTAGGTGATCCGAAAATTTCATTATAAACCGGAATGGATGAATACCCAAATCATTCAAAAACAACAATTTGATTCCTTGGAATTCGATCAAATCAAGGTCAGAATACATAAGCCATTTCCCCCCTTTTTCACCTCTCTCAAACACCTCGAAAAAAGGCTCAAACTTGAAAACGATGAAGCAGCAGCAGGACCCTCCACCCTTCTCCAACCTCCACTGCCACCACCGCCGCCGTTAGAACCCCAGGAAATCATCAACACCACACAAGAAACAGAATCTCTTGGCACCCCAATTTACCTCTGCAACCAATCCAGCTCAATCGCCTCCCACGTCCAAGAAAGCCAAGCCCCACAAGAATTCATCACAAAACCCCTCAATTCCCCACCCACCAATCACCACGAAGCCGAAGCAGAAACAGAAGCCGAAGAAAGAGCTGATCAGCCTGAAAGACTCGATCTTGACGATGATATCGAGCTCCTGATGCAGCTCCTGCGCCTATCCGATGCGGGAACTCATCAATTAGGGTGCTGCAACGATGATGAGTTCTACGACAAGATTGTGGGAGTGAAGGGTCCCAAGAATGTGAAGGAATTGGAGAGATTGGAGCGGTGGATTAAGCATTTCTGCAGCGGTGAGAGCAAGGAGCCGTTTAGGTTGGTGCATTTGCTGCTGAGGAAAGCTGCTTTTTTGCATTCGGATGATGGTTTTGGTGGGCTTGTGTTTCCCTCTACTATCGATGAGTTCTTGAAGAATGATCCCCCAACCGATTAGGCTTGTGTTCAATTTTCTCCATTTGTGTGGTTTTTGTAAGTATGAGCTTGTTAAAGTAGCTATCTTTGGCAAAATCCAGAATTGAAGTATACACATTTTACCTGTTTCTTTAATCCAGAATTGAAGTATGCATATTTATGATGGATGTGGGAGTGTTTTGCATATATAGCTTTATTTGTTAGATTCTTTCAATGGTTTCATGAGTTGTATCAAGATGAATATGTGTCTACCTTAAATAAGTTAGATGAATTATTGAAATTTTGGTCATACATTCTCACTTTGTCCCTCCACTTATTATCGGAACTACTAATTTAGCAATATCGTTTACATGCTTCTCTGCATTAGGCCATTCAATGCTGATGAATATTGTATTCTGAAGTTGGGAAAGAAGAACTAGGCCTCCCCTTTTTACTGTACTTGCAGGGAGGACGAGTGGATGCGACCAGCTGAAGCTGGTGGATGGATAAGCTAAGTATATGAAGAGTATCGCTTTGTTTTACTGGACCATGCATGTTTTGAAGATTGTGGTGTGTGTGCCACTGTGCTTGATACATTTCGACTTATTATCTGCCAAAATGTTTAAATTTCAGCCTTATCAACACCTTTAACAACGTCGTCGTTGATTACTTCAAACATTTCTAGGCCATGAACAGTGGTAAGAAAGTGCCTTCAAGTTTATTAGAATAGGCTTATCAACATAGCATAAATATGCATAAACAGACACATTTCATTTGGTAGAAAACTATAATCTTGCAATACCACTGGTGGCATTGAGGATTTCTGCTTTAAGGTTTAGGATCAAGTACTGGTTTTGAACGTTTTCATGCGGTCTTATGGAATCTCATTTGCTTCTCTTTTACTTTTGCCCGTAGGTTTGAAGGGTATCGAGAATTAGCTGTCTCTTTCTAAATGCAGAAAAATCAGCTAAAACATATGGCAGCTGTGTGCTGATGTGTAATTTTCGAGCTTTTATATCAATGAATTAATAACACACAATTAAATTAAATAGCTCTAAAATTACAACCTTTCTGCAAGAGTGCAGATGCAGTTGTAGTAAAAGAGTGTCGAACCACAGGGAGACGTATGATTATTTAATAAGGTTTGACAAGATTAATAAACAATTTTACAACTAAAGAATGAAAATAGGAAAACTCAAGAGATGAAGAACATTGCTCCTAACAACATTCGGATGAATCATTATTGTATAAACTCTAAATTCAAATTCATAAGCTATTGAGAACGATGTATCAATTTTACACTCTAAAAGTACTAAACATACTTTAAGAATTATAGTACTAGTGCTAGCTGAACACATAGCCACAAGTACCTACTCGTTAGACTAATATTCCTGCGGAAGCGCGGTAAATACTAGACTAACTTCTCAAAGCCAACAAATATTATGGTTAGCTGAACACTTAACACATAAACATCTTCTCATCAAACTAAACTTCCACGGATGCGTAGTAAGTATTAATTCAACTTCGAAGACTTTTTTACATCAATATTCACTTATGCATTTATCTCTGAACAAGGTAAAATTCACAAGCTTTTCATCTAACTTTTCATCCAATTTCCAAGTTAAAGAGACATTAGAAAGAGGCAAATAATATACTACATTTGATGCATAAAAACATAGCATAAATAAAATCCGAACCATAGACGAAAACCAAAGCAAATGATTAAATATATAATCTCTACAATAAATTCGTCCTACTAGTGTTAGGAGCAATGGAGAAAAACTAGCCACACATGCTAAAGAAGAAAAACCGTAGAGTTAATGGTGTTCTTCGATGGCCGGTGATAGTCCTTCTCCGAGGTGATGAAGATTGGATGTGGAATCCTCCTTTCTTCCTTCTTTCTTCCTCTCCAATTTCGTCCCCCGTCGTCTCCACCCAGAATGTTGAATATTTGGGCATTAAAATACTCCAATTAAACTTCCCTCAACTCCTTTTTTAAACTGCCACGTATCTACCTTGTTTTAATTGCCCAATTTCATCATATTTGTTCTGTCCCTCCAGTACCGTCCCTTTTCCCTTTTTTTTATTCATCAACTGAAGCAAGAACTGCTGACATGCAATTAAAATTGATCCACCCGGCCGGGTGGAATTTTACAAGTGAAAAATCACCCGGCCGGGTGACAGGAAATCGACCCTTCCTGGACTCGCGCTGCCTTCTGGGTCTCACCCGGACGGGTGGAATTTTAACTCCACAAATTCACCCGACCGGGTGAAAAGTTCTGGAAATTTCACACAGCTTTTCACATCCTACTCCGATAAAAACACGAATTGATGAGTTATACTTTACATAAAAATGTGTAGTCTAATGGGGAAAATATAGAAAATATGTTTCGCATCATGTGCTTTAATGTGATAGTGATATTGGTCTATTGAATCAATATATTCACTTATTGTACATTATGCAGTATGAGAAGTGGTTGGATTTGGAATTCTGGACAGTAATCCTCTGTATGCAAGAGTCCATTTACTGTCAGGTAAAGTTGTTTCTTGTTGGGAATATCTGGCTTTTAGTCATTCTTTACGCTGTTCGTGTATTATTTATGTACTTAAAATAAACAAAATTCAATTTATGTCTTGAGTGTTTTTAGGGTGCCTTTTTCAAGTTGGTCTGCACACAGAATAAGAGGTGAAAATGAGTCAGTTTGATGGCCATCAAAGGACTTCTTCCGGTGCTGGGAGGTGCGAAACAGAAGCATTTTCACTAGCCACTATTCAAAAGTTCAAACATAGAACTGTGATCCTCACTCTTCTTTTATTCATCATATGGATTTAGCACGTTACAACTCAATCACTATATAGTCTGCAGATGATATTTTCATGGATGTTCGATGTAATGCATGACTCTGAAAGACGCTGCTGCAGAGAAAAAGGATTGGCCTCCTTTGTATGACGTTGCCACATTGAAAAATAACAAGGTCGTCTGCTTTTACCAATAAGGAGAGAAATGACTAGAGCAGAGTGTTGAGGCGGGCTTGATCGAATGCAGATCCCCGTGCTACTTCGAAGACATGGATGTAAAATTCAAGCTGGTGACTGAAACAACTCCTCAGATAGCAGGGATCAGATTGTGGATCACCATTACCTACTCTAAGGGAAAAAGCCTCTATTTTTATTTATTTTCTGTTAATCCAAATCTTTTATTTTCTATCTACTCTGAAGAGAATAAAACTAGAAATTTTCTACTCCGATTATATTACAGTCGCAAAATTAACTAGGGAGTAGTTTTTTTTATTTATTTTGGAGTTGTAACATAAGCTGTTATTTTTGAAACCCCACTATTAAATAAACTTACATTATTTGTTCTTTCAATTTATTCACATTAGGATTAGGAAAAAGGGAAATTGAAGAGTGTGCTGGATTATATAAAAAGAGGCAAGTCTTAAACAAATAAAGCTACTAATAAAAATACAAATACTCTATAAAAACGAATAACCTAGTAAAAAAAGTAGCGACTACTATTATTTTTTTAATTTTATAAATACATGTCAAATATAAAAAAGACTTGATTTTTAAAAAAGATGTACTCGTAAAATAACGGAGTATCAGAAGGCGGTTGTCGACTTGCCGGTAAAACCCTCACTTCCTCTCCCTCCTCGCGTTAGGGTTTTTGAATCTCGCACTTTCAAGCTCGGATTTATAGTTGCTCGTGTTATCGCTTTCAGATTCGGAGGAAAATGCAACGAACTGTGGCGCATTCGAGATTACTAGCTCGGCCTCTACTCACGGCTGCGCGCGCCTTCTCTACATCGCCATCCGGCGAGAAGATCGTTGCTTCCGTACTGTTCGAGAGGCTTCCGGTTGTGATACCAAAAATCGATCCGGTCGTTTATGCATTTCACGAATTCTCGTAAGCCATTTCTTTGTTTTGATTCGCTTGATTTAGTTGCTTGTTCTCATCAGGATATTCAACACCAAGTTGGAATGGAAAAGCTAGTCCTCTAATTTAATGTCGGTTGTTCAAATAGCGTATTGCTCTAACTAGTGAGGCTGGGGGTTGCGATTAATTGATAATTTTGGCAAGTGAATGAGATTCTTTTACGTGAGTGAAGAAGGGAGGTGGGGATATTTAGAGTTGTTGATTTTCTGTGAGAATGAGTGGTTGGATGTATATTATAGTATTATACAGATTTTGTTTCTAAGAATCTGCATCCTGTATTAGTTGAAATGTTATTGTAACAAATGGTAATGTATGGGAGCTGGGATTTGAATTTAGGTTCCGATGGCAACAGCAGTATAGAAAAGAATATCCTGATTCGTTCTTGCAGAAATCTAATGCAAGGTACATTTTTCTCTTTTCATTTACTCTCATTTTTGGCTGTTCTGGTTTGCCATTTGTGTTTTCCTATGTTTAATATGGTTCTTCAATAGGTATGTAGTTTGTAACCAAGCTTCGTCAGCAAATGCTAGTGGGAGATAGTGTATACTACGCATAACAATCGTTTTGGCTTGTTATGTAAAATTCCTAATTTCTGTTCTATTTGATACATGTTCTAATGATTGGGATTTTTAATATAAAATATTTATTTTATTAGCTGTAATATGACATCTTTGCATTCTACACATCTGAAAGAAGAAAGTGTTGAAGAACTAATGAAGAGCATTTGTTGAATCTCTTGAATAGAGTTTGGGATGATTGCTTGGTAAGTATTTGGAGAAGTGCTGATAGAAATAGTTCTGAGATGGTCAATTTTTGTCGAGTATGTAAATATAACATAAGTTTATTAAATGTCAAAGATTCAAAGATGAATTGTCTCATGTTTGCTGTTCTGTTTAGTGTTTAGTTTGATCAGAGATATACATGTTGGCAACTATTTATGTGGTTAAATTTTTTTTGTTTAAACCTTGCAATAAATTTATCAATGCATTGACTATGACATGCAGAGGACAAGGAGATCATCATATTGAGTATACGCCGGCTCCACGGATCACTGAAGCAGATAAAACCAATGATAAAAAGTAATCCTCATTGCTGTAGTAGATGTTTGTCTTTAAAAAAATCATATTGGTGAATATTTGTGGTGATTGCTTGTAAGTCTGTATGCTTGATGGAATTGGACAAAACCTTTCAGATTTTTCATTTTAAGTGCTGAAAGTAGAACCCCTGAGCCTTTTTCCTCTTGCAGATGAATCTCATATTCACCAGTCCCTCTTATATTTCTGAAATGAATATCATAGTACCCAAGTGCTTGTTTTCCAATTCTAATGGTGTTTCAGAGAGATTGATATATGGTCTCTGCACAATGTCGTTATAAATTTGATAATTGAGTTTTGTCAGTGATGATGATGTGCACTGCTGCATATGATTAGAGCAGTAACAAGTGTATATTTATTATCATACAGGTCACTACAGAGAGCACTTGACCGGAGGCTTTATCTTCTTTTATATGGCTCTTCATTTGATTCTAATGGAACACCTGTCTGGCACTTCCCTGAGAAGGTTTACGTCTCTGAACCAACACTACGCAAGGTAATTCAGCTTCTCCCTTATAACTATGGTTCATCACGTTCCCCCTTATAACTATGGTTCATCATGTTTCAAATTGATATTTCTGCAGTGTGCTGAATCTGCTCTAGAATCTGTTGTGGGAGATCTTTCGAAAACTTATTTCGTTGGAAATGCTCCAATGGGCCATACAGTAATACAGCCAGCAGGAAATGACAAGGTTGATGCACCTTCTAAGGTACTTGCCTTGTTTTTTCCAGCCATTTCCTTTTTTATCTTTATTCCATTTTTGCCTTCGAAAGTCTGAAGCTGTGTTATATAGAGCCAAGACACCCACCATTCATAAAGGCGGCGCTATATTTTGCTAAATACTTTTTCATTTGTCAGCGATTCTTTTTCAAAAGTCAACTCATCGCTACGAGCAAGATCAATGTTGGAAAATGTGAAGATTACTTATGGGTGACAAAGGATGAGCTATTGGAGTATTTTCCTCAGCATGCTGAATACCTCAACAAAATGATCATCAGCTGATAACATTTTACTCTTTGTTTTCCTAGCTCTTTGATCAACTTTAGAAAAAAAAAGATGATGAATTGTTTGATATATTTCTGCCTTCGTCGTCAGGAGTTACATGTTTCGGAGTTTACTAGGTTTTGATGTGACTAATGAGGAGATGAAGGTATTTTAGTTGTTTCAAGAAATGTACTGTAATAATTATCTTAGGCTTATGTCTGTATGAATTATAATCCCCCAATCTGTTGGCCTTGCATTCAATTTCCTCTTTGGGGGGTGGTTTTTGTAAGCATTTGACTGAAGAAATAGTGAATGGAAAAGATGATGACCTTATATCAAGTAGCAACTTCAGTTTTCTTGATTGAAACATTGGCCAATAATGGATCATGATGATGATGGTTGAGCATATGAAGAAAATGATTATGGCAAAATGAAAGAATTCAAGCTTGACAGTAGATTGATACTGTGGCAAATGGCAAAGCTGTCTTAGTTGTGGAATCTTGTTCACTTAATGATTATGATGTTGATGAAAAGGTTTATAACAAATTCTTACCTTCATAACCTTTGCATTAAATTTGCTCATCTATTAAACAACAAATAATAATTTAACAAAAAAATAAAAAATTTCTGACAGCTGTGGGATTTGAACCCACGCCCTTTCGGACCAGAGCCTAAATCTGGCGCCTTAGACCACTCGGCCAAACTGTCTTTGTTGACATAATATAACATTGTTTTATTGGTATAACGTAAATAATGGATGCTTTTTGATGGTTAAACCATGAAAATGGCTTTGATATTGGCCTTGTGTTGAGTTATATAACAAAATTATGGTCGCTATCAAATTTCAGGAATGATGTTCTTATAATTGATACAAGACTACAACCACAATGAAAGACGACCATTATTCATCAGTGCAAATTTCACATTCATTCATAGAATGTTGGAAAATATGCCAATATTCTTCTTCTTTCTCATATGCCTCATGCCATTGCATAGTTGTGTTTAAATTGGGCCATATAGTTTTCTCAAATTATTTTAGACTCCACATTTGCTGCTTCTTAAGCACTTTTGATTATGGCATTCGTTTGTGCCTTTTTGCATTGCTTAAGTTTGTAAACATCAATATATAGGAAACTTACAAAAAGGAAACTCATAAAAACAGTTTCATGCATTAACCATAATTTAAGTATGAGAATAGCATTGCTATGTACAAGAGAGACAAAGCTATCAAACTAAAAAGGCTCACACAAGGCAGCCTTGCGGCTGTACGCCTCACTGAGCCTTCTAAATCTTTTCTTTTTCTTGGTTTTCATGCATAGTTTCATACGCAGTTCTTTGCATGCAAAAACACGAGCCGGGTCCAACATGTCACATCATATGGGGCTTGCCCTCGATACCTGCATTCATCCCGTTTCAAATATGTAACGAGCAGTTAAAGAGCAGATGGATCGACCCTTGAACCGTTGCTATATGCATCTACAAGGCAGGCATAATAAGCGTTAGAACCTGATTCTGAGTTGCTCTAGTCCAGCTCGGTCGTTGAGCTGCTGTCGCTGAGCCGTCATGCATGAATGTTATCGTTGTTGATTCTTCGCGCCTAGTGTTACTGATGAGGGGAGGTGGCAATTCTCTCATTAGAAATAAAATAACTGCTGAAGGCACTGATGAACCTGGAAACACAGCTTCACTTTCATGGCAGGGCAATGGATGATGGTAAACCCAGACTAGGATGCAGATTAAAATACATAAATAACGCAATTTAGAGGGTCGGTATAATTAACGTACCTATGAAGTAATACAAAACAAGAAGAAACGAAGTACGGATACCATCCATATGTCGTTCATCCCAGTCATAAAACAGCTGCAGAACGGAGAATGTTAGTCATGCAATATACAGGAAAAAGGAAGTTGATAAGTCGACTAATAAGCCAGCAAGAAGGACTTACAGGTATTTGAGTACCAATTGCCACCGAAGCACTTGACGTAAAACAAATAACGGAGACAACAGCCAAACCGGCAACCTGTGATGCAGTGGAAGACATGAGAGGTAATTTTAGGTGAAAATAAATGAGTAAACCAAGGCGTAACATCAGAATCACGTAACTACCTTCCACATTTCAGACGAAGCCCGCTCAGATCTCACTTTTTTCATTTTCAAGAATAATACAACTCCTGGACATCGAATATGTTAGATGAATAAAAAGAATAGTAGTAGACATGTTAATAGAAGAGAGGCCAAAATGCATTTGTTTCCACATCAGGAAACAAATGAAGAATTCTTTGTGCTCACCATAGCATGCCAAGGCTCCTCCAAGTAAAAGGACAATCACGGCAATAAGATCTACATATACCTGCAAGAGAGATTTGATGCAGAAGTGTTGTATTCCCAAGTCAGAAACTCACCATGAGAATCCACACGAAATAAGTCTACAAGACTTAGAATCTAAGCAATATAACAGAGTGTAAAGAAAATAGTTTGTTGATATAAAGTAAAAGAACCATGATTACATGCCTGAGCAACAACTGCAGACTCGATAGGACTGCTATCCATCCCAATCCATATCAGCACTGATGATGCTATCATTATTGCAAAAACTAAAACTGTTACCTGGGAATAATTTGTTGGGTAAGTTAGATTTAGATTATAGAGATTCCAAAACGATGATCTATAGTGAAAGTTGCTTCTTACCACAATCACAATCTTTTGACGGCTTCCAATATGAGGTAACCTGAAGGTGCAGCACCTTCGGTTTCCATTAGTCTGTGGACTAGTTTTGTTCATCTTCTCAAGCAGAGCTTCGTGGGGATTACAATCCTCATCTTCCTCTTCATCGTTTGGGTGATGACAGAGGTCTACCCTGCAAACCATTAAACCCCAAATGAGGCCAATCTTAGTTAAGTGAGATCGCCAGCTTTTTTAGCTCAATCATCAAAACAGATATTCCAGCAATAAGTAATTGGTAAACTATATAGAGTACTAAATAAAAGGTTACATATGAGGAGACTGCAAAATGGTGAGGCAACCTTTAACTCAGAGTCTCTTCGGTTGTAATGCATAAAATCAGCACTTGTTAGCTGGTAAGTACATAAGATGATTGCAAGATATGGTTGCATAAAATCGGCACTTGCTACTAATACTTTACACACTATACAACATAGCACTCCACTTAAAAGTAAGAACATATTAATCACATATAAGTAGAAATAAGTTATTAAATTTGTCAAGATATGAGAGAACTTACCAAAATGACAAAAGCAGGAGGAATGCTGCAATAAACAGAATTTTGGGGAAGGCTGCCAATAAAAATATCATTGGGGTAAGTATTTCTTCATACTATCATTATGAGTATTGAAAACAATAATCACACCACAGGTTGAAAGATTACCCTACCCATGACAACAAAACCACAGGAATACGACCAGCAAATCCAACCCTTACAAGCAGCAACCAGATTTAATACAAAATAAAGGAAATAACCTGAAAATGAAATTTTCAATTTTGTTAGTGCCGTAATGGGTTGCTTGTGAAACATTGACAGTGTGGAGCCTGTTTAGTTTAACAACATGTGCTTCTAAAAGGACTACCAAAGTTGTAATAAAAAAGAATTATTTTGCCAAACATACAAGATCACAAGCATGCTGCATGCCATGCATGGCTCATTTGGAATTAATCAACTAAAAGACCACATTGGAACCAATGACCAGAACATTAGTAATCCTCACCGAGATTGGACGACCCAATCAGTAGATGAATGACCTGAAATTATTATCAAAAGGAATAGTGATCAGATTCATTTAAACAGATACCAGTCAATATGGTCACATACATTTCCCAAACTGATTTCTAACATCTCAAAAGCAAAAAAGAAAACTAATATGCAACTCATGCAATTACTACTGCAGTTTTATGTATCGAGCCACTTAAATTTGAATGGGCTCAAAGTATAATATGAAGCATCCAACTAAAGAATCATAGATATGATGACATGAGAGAAAATTGCTAACAAGATAGCAATCTAGATACCGATAAATTACAGATTTCAAAACAGTTCAACTAAAAATAATATAATAGATTAAGCACTGAGCAGGAAGAAACAGTTTACTGGCCAAGATCTACAGTGTTATGCACTAAATACAAAAACTCTCACAATATTTAATGTCAATTTAATATCATTTATTCAGCAAAAAGTTGCATTATATGAATTATGAAAAGAACTAATTCAATAAAAGGACATCACTGAAATACAAAAGTATTTACCTTTTGCCGAGTCCATCCAAGCTGTGTATTCCTTGAATGAATTCTAATCAACTGGAAGAATGGTAGAAAATCCCATATGAAAGAATGTAAGAACTAAAGCCAATACTTCAAAAGAATCATAATAAAAGGAACGTGCAATCAATATTAATTTATCGTAGTTACATATTGATAGAGCAAATAATATTAAGCTCTCATACAAGAATGTAATTCTTGGAGTTTTAAGCCAATGCGTTTAACAATTTCAGCAGAATCTACATAAAAAAATTCTCTTGCTTAAAGGATTTGTAAAGACGGGATTTTCTAATAAAAAAAGCTTTGAGATTACGATGTAACACTATGTTATTTAAATGGGATACATGTTTTATGAACACCACAATATCCAGGTCCAATATAGGACAAGCAAGATATAGAGCATATAGAATCAATGAAGCAGAAAAGACCATATCTTTTAGGAAGATAAATAAACAGTGTGACTAAGAAGTTCAGAGGATAAGCTGATTAGGAAGCATAGTGTTTTTTTTGTGAAAATATATGAAGCATTTAAGATTATGCCAATTTCCTCTTGTAATAGGTCTAGATCACCCTGGATTTTTTGCAATGGTTGCAAAATATAGCTAGATAAATATTTCTATAAAAATATTGTAACAGTTCAAAAATATCCCATAAAACCACTCTATTTGGTCATCATTCAATCAGATCCAGAGCATCCGGAATGTGATTGTGAATTGTGTGAACCAGCACCACTATCATCCTCAAAAGGTGCAACAAAAAGCTAAGACCAAAACAGGTGACACTGATGACAAGTTTAGTGGTGATGCTGACACTCGAAAATGGCCTGAATGCATTGCAAATCTGTTGTCTTGGTACTAATGCTTTACGAGCAACTAACTACTCACGAGGAAATCCTGAAGGTCATTTGAAAGCTATCTAAATATTCGTCACACTATTTTTGCAGTTATTACGCCCTAAATGCACCACTAAAAGGCAGCACTCGTGTTAGAACCTGGGACGGTTATTGACAGCTATGTAAATATTCTTCAAGCCAGTTTTGGCATGTATCAAGCCATAAACACGCCGCTAGACGGCAGATTTTACAGATAGAATCTTCACAAATAAAATAACGCGTTATAACAATGATTTTACAAATCCAGCCAAAAACAATATATCAGACTTCAGTATTTCAATGTTTCACATAGAAATTCCAAACACGGTATGAACATCAAAATCATGAATTAGGTAACAGAATTAATGATTAAACATATTGGATGGAAAATCTGTGGTTATTTCAAATTAAAAAGTTAGCAACTCAATTCAGACCCCATCTCATTCCTACAAAATGGCATATCGTCTCATTAATGAGTTGCCAAACATATGGAAATGCTGACACAGACAGTTCCTGATAAGGCAGCCTAGGGCATCGGTCTTCTCTATGCTTCAGGCATTCAATGTTCAGTCAGAATCAAATTGATAATTATGATTGATCTTTTCCCCAATTGTCATTCATCACATCCACCTCAGCCAATGATAAACGAAAAAAACATCCGCTAGAAACTAACATAAAATCAAAACAGCAAAAAATCCAAATTTCGATTAAAGAATCACTCACTCGACCAATTCACGATACTAAACATAACGAAAAAAAAAGAGTTTAATTACCTTATAGAGAGCTACAAATCCAATGAGCGCATCAACAAAAGCCAATCCCACATTCACTCCCTCCACCGCCTCGGAGTAGCACCTCCTCCCAGCTCTCAATTCCAGCATTGCATACAAATTCAAACCTCACTGTGTCTGAGTGATTGATTGTGTGGAGTAATTAATTGGTAATCCACGTTGATAAGTAAGCAAGGAGAGGAAGAATGGCGGAATTAAGTATGAGAAAGGATATCTGGTTATCTCCTTGGCTTGGAATTTAGAATGGTATCTTGGAATATCGCTCCTGTATAGATCTACTACAGAGGCTGTGGGGATTCCCTTTACCCCCACCACCCTTTCTCTTATATCACACAATCTTCCCCTTCTCTCAATATTCAGCTCCCTCTCTCTCTCTCTCTCGCTCTATATGTATTTATTTATCCAGAGAATGGATTTTGACTGGGAAAACGAAAAGAAGTGGATTTGTTATGTAAAGCAATTAAATTAACTAAACTAAATAAAATAAAATTTAATAATATTATTATTTTTATTTTATTAATATATGATATTCGAACTTTATCATTCTCTTTTCCTGGATAAAATAATATTTCATACTATATTTATTATTTATAAATAGCTAAACTTATACTGAAATAAGTATTGAAGGAGTATTATTTGTTTTACACATTTGTAAAATCATTTACGAGCATGTAATTAAGTGGTGCCACCAAAAAGAGTAAATAGGATACAATCTTACTGTCAAACAATCTTCCACCTCTCTCTCTATATATATAATTAAACACGTGTGTATTTAAAATTAAAGACATACTTATCATTTTTATTTTTGTTATAATTATTATACATTATTATTATTATTATTATTATAAAATTGTTAGAAAATAATGAAGTCTTGTAGATTTAGGGTATGTCCGCCACTTTGAAAATTAGTCAGAAAACCATGAATTTTGTATTTGTTCTCAAGTATACGTTTTTTTGGTGAAATTTGATATATTATGGGAGCCGAAAATACATATGTCGATATTGATGTTATACCGATGAATTAAACAATGTAGTCTACCCATAAGGAAAATGTGAGCTTATAATCCGACTCAAACCTTGAGCTGCTACGATCAAGAAACCACGGGAATGTAGAGAAGAGTTTGAATGCACAAGACACACAGGAATTACGTGGTTCGGCTTCGTAAAGCCTACATCCACGGGAGAGAAACGGGAAAGCTTTATTGATCACTCTTTACACAACATTCATCACTCGTAGACAATCTCAGAAACGAGCTAACAATCTACACTCAAGATTACAAGAACTCATGTAAACGCTTAAGTGTTGTGTGTGTGGAATATGAGAGAAACTCAACTCTCAATCTTGAATGTTGAACTGAATAATGATGATGGCTTGAGCTGGAATATATCTTTATACTCTTCCAATCTCACTCTTGGATTCTTGAATCTTGAGTTAACCGCTTTAACCGTTTTAACTGCCATTCACCATTCTTCAACCTTCAACTCTAACAAATCTCCACCTAGGTTGAATAATGAGCAATCCCTTGTCCCTTTCTCTCCTTCCATGTCTCTATCACCTCTGTACCACAGATACCAACTCCAAGCATCGACTATACTTGGATATTGGCAGAACTTTAGTAAGCATATCCGCAGGGTTGTCATCTGTGCCTATCTTCTGAATCTTTACTTCACCTTTATTCACTTCATCCCTCACAAAATGAAGCCTCACATCTATATGCTTACTCCTCTCGTGAAACACTTGATGCTTAGATAGGCTGATAGCACTACTGCTGTCACAATGTACAATCACTGCTCTCTGATATATTCCAAAGTCTTTAAGTATTCCCTTTATCCAGAAACTCTCCTTTACAGCCTCAGCAAGTGCAATGTATTCGGCCTCCGTTGTTGACAATGCAACTACTGACTGAAGACCAGACTTCCATGAGATTGCAGACCCAAATAAAGTGAATATATACCCAGTTTGTGATTGCCTATTATCAAAGTTTGTGGCAAAATCAGAGTCACAATATCCCATAGCTGCATCCTTTGTTGAGTCATAACCCCTCCTATACAGAATCCCAACACTCTCAGACCCTTTTAGGTACCTCAAAATCCACTTCAAGGCCTGCCAATGTGTCTTACCCGGATCTGTCATGTATCTGCTCACACAGCTTATGGCTTGAGCTATGTCAGGCCTAGTGCATACCATAGTGTACATCACACTTCCTACTATGTTAGCAAAAGGTAGAACACTCATTTCCTTCTTCTCTTCCTCAGTTTTAGGCCTCTGTTATGAACTAAGCTTGAAATGTGATCCTAGAGGAGTCAACACTGATCTGGAGTCACTCATTTGAAATTTCTCCAAGACTTTGCTGATGTAGTCTTGCTGTGTCAACCACATTGTACCTCTTCTTCTATCTCTGATAATATCCATTCCTAATATCCTCTTAGCCTCACCTAAATCTTTCATTTCAAAGCTTGCACTCAGATCAGATTTTATCCTTCCAATCTCAGACATATCAGACCCTGCAATGAGCATATCATCGACATAGAGAAGTAGGTAAGCTACTGTCTTCCCATCTTTCTTCTTCATGTAGACACAACTATCATACTCTGATCTGCTAAAACCAATGCTTAGCATATGCTCATCAAACCTCTTGTTCCACTGTCGACTACTTTGTTTCAAACCATAGAGACTCTTCTTCAAGAGGCATACTTTATCCTCATTTCCAGGTTGAATAAAACCTTCCGGCTGCTCCATATATATACTCTCCTCCAATTCACCATGGAGGAATGCCGTTTTCACGTCCATTTGTTGTAGCTCCCAATCTTTTTGACACACTATGGCCAACAATATTCGAATGGAACTATGCTTGACAACCGGAGAAAAAACCTCGTTGTAGTCTATACCTTCCTTCTGTGTATATCCCTTAGCAACAAGCCGTGCTTTGTATCTCACTTTGTTGCCTAGAGCAGCTTCGATTTTCCTCTTGAATATCCATTTACAGCCGATCAGTTTCTGGAACTTCGTTCTAGTCACCAAGACCCAAGTCTTGTTCTTGATGAGAGACTCCATCTCTTCATTCATAGCTTTAATCCACCTAGATCTCTCACTGCTCTTCAGTGCTTCTTTATAGTTCAATGGCTCAGAGCACTCAATCCCCTCTGCAACACATAGAGCATAATATATCAAGCTGGAGTTGCTATACCTTGCTGGAGGTGTTATCACTCTCCTCACTCTGTCTCTGGCTAGCTGGTAGTTACTGAGATCATCTCCTCCATTTCCAGGCTCTGCATCACCATTTGATGCCCCATGAGTTTCCTCATATGTATCAGAGTCTTCCTCAGAATCTGAGCTGTCTTTCCCAAGAAGCTCCACCTCCACTGAATCATCATTTCTTGCTGTCTCACCCTGGAGATTCTTCTCAATGAATGGCATTTCTTTCTCTCTGAATGTGACATCCCGGCTGATGATAACTCTGTTGTTTCCAGGCTCCATAGACCATAGTCTATACCCTTTAACACCTTTTTGATACCCCAACATAGCACACTTGACAGCCCTTGTCTCAAGCTTACTTCTTCTTACATGAGAGAAAGCCTTGCAACCAAATGGCTTCAGTTTTGTATAATCTCCATGAGATCCAAACCATCTAAAATCTGGAGTTTCCATATTAATGGCTGAGGAAGGGCATTTGTTCAACAAATACACTGCAGTGGCAGCAGCTTCACCCCAAAATCTCTTGTGCATACCTGAGCTTGACAACATGCATCTGACTCTCTCTAATATGGTGCGGTTTGCCCTTTCTGCCACCCCATTTTGTTGGGGGTTGTTTGGCACGGTTCTATGCCGTTTAATCCCTTTCATCTTACAGAAGCTATCAAAATCATGTGATAGGAACTCAAGCCCATTGTCTGTTCTTAAGCATTTGAGTGGTGTTTGTTTTTCAACCTCAACTTCAACACACCACTCTCTGAATTTATCAAAGGCTTCAGATTTTTCTTTCATGATATAAATCCATATTCTCCTAGAGAAATCATCAATGAAGGTCAGGAAGTACCTGCATCCTCCAATGGTTTGGACTGGTGAGGGTCCCCATATGTCACTGTGTGTGTAGTCCAGTGGCCTCTCTGATATGTGCTTCCCAGTACCATAGGGTTGCTTCTTGCTTTTCCCCATCACACACTCTTCACAGTGCTTCAATGTGGTGGATGTTTCAGCATTTATAACTCCTTTCTTGGCAAGAGTTTTCAAACCTGCTTCTGATACATGGCCCAGCCTCAGGTGCCATAAATTGAGATCATCTTTGCTTATAGCATTGATCTCCCCACTCACCACTTGTGCTTGCAAGTAGTATAGATTCCTCTTTCTTATTGCAGTAATAACAACTTTTGAGTCCTTCATTACCTTCATCTGACCATTTGAGGAAGCAAAGGAGCATCCCTTCTTTTCCAGCACACCAAGAGATATTAAGTTCCTCTTGATGTTTGGAATGAATCTTACATCAGATAAGATTCTTGTGGACCCATCTGCCATCTTTAATCTGATATTGCCAATGCCAACAATCTTGCACTCCTGATCGTTTCCAAGCAACACTATACCTTCTGACTCTTGCAGATCTTCAAACCATTCTAGGTGAGAACTCATGTGGAAGCTACACCCACTATCCATGATCCACACATTCCTTATATCTTCATCTGCAATATTCAATACTTCAGCAGTTTGAACCTCTTCAATCACATCTGCTGTATTTGGTGCAGCCTGCTGCTCTTGTTGCTTCTTCTTGAATGCAAAACAATTTTTCTTTATATGTCCCGGCTTCTTACAATGGTAGCACGACCTAGTTTCTTTGTCATCTCCACCTTTCTTTTCCCAAGGTTTATTCTTCTTCTGTGATTTCTTCTTTACAGATTTCTTGAAATCTTCTTTGACATTCAAGCTTTCTGATGCAGAGTCAATCGGTTTTGAAGCAGCCTTTTGGAATTCTTTCATCTTCAAGGCAGAGTGGACTTCTTCATATGTTACCTTTGAGTCTCGGCCCAGGAGGATGGCATCTTTGAACTGCTCGAAAGATTTTGGCAGAGAATTAAGAAGCATAAGAGCCATATCTTCGTCTTTGATAGGCTCATCTATGTTCTCCAAATCGTCTATACACTTTGCAAACTCCTCTAGCTGTTCACCAATGCCTCTTGATTCGGTGAACTTGAAAGCGAACAGCCTCTGCTTCAAGAGAAGCCTGTTGGTGAGCGATTTTGTCATATACAATGACTCCAGCTTATTCCACACAGCGGTTGCTGTCTCTTCCTTCGATACTTCCCGCAATACACGATCACTCAGGCTAAGAATCAATGTGGAATATGCCTTGTCTTGAAGATCTTGTGCCTTGACATCAGTTTTCTGATCTGCATCGATCTTTCCTCCCTTCAAGACCTCCCACAATCCCTGCTGCATCATCACAGCCTTCATCTTGATTCTCCATAGCCCAAAGTCGTTTTTCCCGGTGAACTTTTCAAGATCAAATTTGGCTGTCGACATTTCACCAAACACAAAACGTGCAGCAGCCACAATCAGAAATCTCGAACAAGAAAATCCTTTCTACTTCCCAGAGATCGATAGCAGTTTGTCGTGGGATCGATTCCTTCCCACAGACGGCGCCAATTTGTGAGCTTATAATCCGACTCAAACCTTGAGCTGCTACGATCAAGAAACCACGGGAATGTAGAGAAGAGTTTGAATGCACAAGACACACAGGAATTACGTGGTTCGGCTTCGTAAAGCCTACATCCACGGGAGAGAAACGGGAAAGCTTTATTGATCAATCTTTACACAACATTCATCACTCGTAGACAATCTCAGAAACGAGCTAACAATCTACACTCAAGATTACAAGAACTCATGTAAACGCTTAAGTGTTGTGTGTGTGGAATATGAGAGAAACTCAACTCTCAATCTTGAATGTTGAACTGAATAATGATGATGGCTTGAGCTGGAATATATCTTTATACTCTTCCAATCTCACTCTTGGATTCTTGAATCTTGAGTTAACCGCTTTAACCGTTTTAACTGCCATTCACCATTCTTCAACCTTCAACTCTAACAGAAAACATTATCATTTGGTTGAAAAATATGAGCAACATAATACACGTCGACAATCAATTTTATTTATCATGGGAATAATTGAGAACAAATACAAATTAATAATTTTTTAAATTAATTTTTATAGTTGTGGGGCATACCTAAATTTAACCAAATCATATAGTTTTTGTTACAAATTTTTGTAATAACAATACAAAATTGTTTACTAAATAATAAAATACTAATTACGTATCGTTATAAAATCGTCATAATAATGTGATTCATAGTGAGATAGAAGCAGTAAAAGAATTGGATTATTGGAAAATGATTATGGAAATCACGTCGTATGAATATCCACATCGATATTCTATTTTACTGAAATATACTATACAACTACTATGAAACATGCTATTTAGTTAAATAATTAAACAAATAGTATTACAAATAGGCGGAGAACTAAATTAAATAATGTAGTTTAGTTTTTTTTGCAGTATGGCAAGCTGTAAGTAAAGAGTAAGATGGAAAGTTTGATTAATTACAGCAAACCAAACGGCTATAAATATTGAATTCTTAACCCAACAATTCATTCACACATCTTACTTTCTAATTTCTATGGAAAATCCTCAGAAAAAACTCTTGGTCGAAGGAAGATTCCAATCAAGAAAATCGAGAAGAAAAGCTGTCTTCAAGTTGCCTTTACCAAGCGCCGCGGCGGCCTATTCCGCAAAGCCACCGAGCTCTCCGTCTTATGCGGCCTCGAGATCGCTATTCTGGTGAAATCTCCGGCCGGCAAACTCTACTCCTTCGGCCATCCCTCCGTCGATGCTCTCATCAACCGCGCGGCCCCCTCTCCGGCGGCGAAGAGGATATTGCCTTACGGCAACGATGGTGGTCTGCAACTCCACCAATTGGAGCAATTGCCCAATTCGTTGGAGAAAAAGGTTGAAGAAAATCCGAAGAATTGTGGCCCTCCATTGTCAATTCATCAACAACCTTCTCCTTCTTCAAATCTAATCTCAGCAGATAAGTTTGTGATGGATGCAGCCTCACCATTATCACTTCAACAACTCATCGCAGCAGATGACATTGTGATTGAAACAGATATCTTTTGTGATGAAGAAGAAGCTCAATTGGCTTCTTCAATTGATTACCAGAATTACTATCACATTTTGGGAGCCTAATTATGTGAATAAATTCATCTCCAAAATTAGGGCTTTTATGCTATCTTCATATCAGTATGATGTACTGTGACAATTAACGTTGATATCAGATTAATTCCCCATTCAGTTTTTTTGTTTTTATGCTTTTGATTCTTCCACACTCCTACAAATTGTTGAATCATAAATTGGATCAAAATTGCGCAATCTCCCAAACTACCAAATTTTTACTACTACTCGCCCAAAATTGCATAAATCTCCTAATTAAACTACCAAAATTTTACCACAAAGTGTTTTGGATAATTCATTTTTTGTGTAAGAATCAAGTCAAAATAAAATTGAGTCAATAGATTTGGTCATGTTCATGTAAATTAAGGCAAGTTTTGAAGATGTTTGTGTTAAGGCAATATGATCGCAGCAGATAACTTTTATGATGATGAAGAAAGTCTTGTCTGCTACACTTATCAGAATTATCACATTTTGGGAGCCTAACTATGCAAATAGATTCATCTCGAAAAATTAGGGGGTTTTTTTTTTGTGAATATAGCTCCACATCTGAATTAGGTTTTATATGTTCATGTAAATAAGGCAAGTATCAAGATATTTGTATTAAGGCAAGTATGTTTGAATTAAAGAAAGTTGAGGAAAAATCTGTACATAATCTACAACTTTCCAAACTGAAATAAGTTAAGCGTGTTTTAGATTTTTGATTATGTCATCAAGATTGGAAGCATTTAATGAATTTTGGTGCAACTTTTACACTATGGTATACGTTGAGAAAACTTTACTATTTATGCATGCAAAAAAACTAGTTATATACCCTTGAAACTTTATGCATGCAAAAAAACTAGTTAGATTATATCTTATTGGGCCGAGGATGAATTATAACCAATCAAAAACTAAAATTCGAAATCCGGTCCAACCAAAAAGATATTGATAATCAACTCAAACCTCATTGCTTATCCTAAAAGAACACTCAAAACATTTGTTTTTAACAATATTTATTTACTAATCCATTTCAAATTAATTCGTATGCCATAGAGGGGCCCATTTATATCATAAGCCGTATTTTTGTTCTTCTCGATTGATTTTGAATCTTTGATAAGAAACTAAATTCTAAATTTTGAAATAATAATTTTTTTTGAAGATAGGAATTTTGCAGAATAATTCACAAAATATACCAAAAATACTATGATATTATATGAATAATTCACAAACCTTATAAAATGTCTGAATGAATGATCTATTTTTCAATTCTTTTATACAATATGTATACAACAAATAAAGACAGTGCTCATCCAATTAATATAGTACTCTCCCTCCGTCCCAAGGAAGAGATGACCCCATCCTTGGACGGCACGAGAATTTATGCAACTTTATTTTGTGTGTAAAGTAGAGAGAGTAAAGTAAGAGAGAGTAAAGTAGAGAGAAAAATGTTTTCATTTTCAGTAATGAGTCATCTTGGTTGAGACAAACAAAAAAGGAAAGTGAGTTAGTTATCTTCAATGGAACGGAAGGAGTGTAAAATTATTTTTGCGATTGTTTATATAAAGCTTGCTATGTGATTTTTACAGTCATATGTGTGTGAATTAGTATAATGATAATTAACTTGATTGATGGATATATGAAATACTAAATTTATAATAATAAAAAAATAATAGTTGAGTTGTTCCGGGCTGTTTTACTAAGAGCAAATTTCTTTCTTTTTTTATTTTTGCTAAAAAAACACATTTTCTCTTTTTTATTTTATTCCCTATTCATTTATTTACTTTATTTTTTTCCTACTTTATTTTCTTTTCTCTCAAATTATTTAAAATAATTTTTTTAGATCTCATATTCAAAAGAAATGTTTCTATTAATAGGAACGAAGAAAACATAGAAATGGGGCTTAAACTGGAACGATAGAACAAACGTTAAAGATTGGCGACAGAAGAAAGATGGAAGTTAGATGAGGGTGATTTGTTAGATATGAAAATGTGCCTCGTGGAAAATGGCTGGCCTGCATGATTTTGAGCATATTTCAATTAAATGCCGCATAAAGTGTGACAACAGATAACGCAGTTTGTTAGGCAAAATGACAATAAGGCCTAATTACATTTAATATGATTATTGGCTATTGCAGCCACACATAAAGATCAAACCAGTTTATTAGTACTTTATTTCATACCACGCGCAATTTTATAGTATTCCATATGTTAGTTTGTAAATAAACGTTAAAGTATTCATTTAGTTTACTTAGCGTGACACAAAATTTTATCATGCATTTTGGTTGGTAAAAGTGTATATGTACACTTTCAATATATAAACTACATAAATAACTGAAAAAACTATTATTATGATTGGCTTACATGTTATACAATTAACTGAGAAGTTTAAACAAAACAAGAGCTAGAAAAATCTAATAATAATAACTAATAACTATAAAAATCAAAAGACATACATATACTAACATTCTTTATTATGACACCATACCACCATTTTAGGCCATTGGATCTGAAAATCGTGTGCTTGTCAAGCTGCCATGTGGCAGCATTATGTTGAATCAATTAAAACACAGAGAGGTAAAATAGAAAATCTTTAATTTTTACATTAGCAACTTACAGTGTTATTCATTGAATATTGCAGTCTTATCACAACAATATTGCAGTTTACCACGACTGCAATATCTACATTAGACTGCAATCCGTGTTTTGTTCACGAAATTTAATCTCAGGCGTCCATAAATGAGATCTAACGGACTATATTTGTGGTATGGTGTTACCCTATATATATATATATATATATATATATATATATATATATATATATATAGGGTCCTGTTAGGTTGAGATTTTTTAGCTTAATTGAGAAATGAGATGCAATCTCGGCCACTAATCCACAAGATTAACGACATGTCAACAGCTATCACATTATGTCAACACGGGGGTATAAGTGTCATTTCGTGTTTTAATGTGTCGGATTGTTGACATGGCTTGTATGTCTAGTTGACATGACTTATAATTGTTGTTGACATGGTTTCTATGTGCAGTTGACATGGTTGTACGTGTAGTTGACATGACTTGTAACACAGTTGACATGGCTTGTACGTGTAGTTGACACGATATGTACCGTAGTTGACATGACATGTCAATATTTTATACAATCTCATCTACCAAATTGGTATTTTATGGATATGTCTTACGAAGCTCAAGGTATGTTCTCATGCTAATTCCACAAATGTCAGCAAAAAACATCCCATAATGTATTCATAAATTTCAGAGAAATGTCACTAGCAACGCAAATGTCAATATGTCAACAGACCTCCAAAGGCACCTACAAAATGTCATCCTAAATTTTCATCTTCAATTCACAATGTCAACAAACCAGCATCTCCTACATTTCAACATGTCAACAGCAAATGTCTACAACTGATGTTTCAGTATAATGTCAACAGCAAATTTGTTCACCCAAAAACCAACAGCCAATGCCGCAGATTTTCAACAAATAAACAACATCCGAGAAACGCCGCAGAGACAGATTTTCATGGGATTTAGGGATTTAACATTGAAAGATGTGGAAGACTTGTTCTGTTGTTCACAATAGAAGGCCACAAATTCGACGTACTCGCCGCCGCCGCGCAGCGCGCAATCCAAATTAGCGCCGCCGAGGAGTATAAGGCAAAATTCGCCGCATCAGGAACATGATCGGCCGCTGCCGCCGCAGCTGCCGGAGGAATTCAGGAGGGCGATCGAGGAGATGGCGCGCGGGAAGGAGCTGACGGCGCCGGCGACGCTGGTGATTCAGAAGGAGCTGTTCCGCACCGACGTGAGCAAAAACCACAACCGCCTCTCGATCCCGGCGAGCCAGATCAGCGACAGCTTCCTGACGGAGGAGGAGCGGCGCCGCCTCAGGGCGAGGAGGAAGGGCCGCGTGGACGTGAGGGTCGTGGATCTGCGTCGGTGATTTGGGAAGGAGAGGGAGAACACAAGCTGAACAACCCATTTTAAACATGAAATTACCATTCCGCCCTTTTATAATTAATTAATCTAAAAATATTTTTCATGTGGCAAATTCTGGACCACTCATTTAATAAAAATGAGTGGCTAATATTGCATCTCATTTCTCAATTAGCCTAAAAAATCTCAATTGATCATGGACCTATATATATATATATATATATATATATATATATATATATATATATATATAGGGTTTTGATCCATGCAAAACCATTCTTAATACAAAAATGCAGAACCAAGCATACAAAAGTCATTTTTAGGTCATTGTAAGCTTATTTTTACGTCATTTTAGTAAGGATGACATGAAATGATCTTAACATGACCCCAAACCCAAAGTTTATAATATGACCTAAAACTGCTTTACAATGACCCTCCATGTTTTTGTTTAATTATTGACCATTGGATTGTCAAATCTCATGGTCAGGATTTGGTCTGGATTTTGTATTAAGATCAAGTTTTGTATTGATCATTTTCCTATATATATATATATATATATATATATATATATATAGGGAGATGATCAAAATAAGTATGTGTTTAAATCCAGAAATGCAGACCAAATCTCAGCCCTAGGATTAGATGATCTAATGGTCAATAATTAACCAAAAACACGGAAGGTCATAATTAAGCAATTTTAGGTCATATTATAATATTTGGATTTAATGTCATACTAAGATCGTTTTAGGTCATGCTTTGTTAGCATGACCTACAAATTACCTAATTATGACCTAAAAGTGCCATAATTATGATATTGTTCTGCGTTTCTGTATTTAAATCCAGTTTTGCATAGATCAAAACCCTATATATATATATATATATATATATATATATATATATATATATAGGGGTGCATTATAATGATAACCCCAATTTCCGTAATAACCCTATAACTAAATCTGGACCACACATTTTTAAAATCACGTGGTCTAGATTCAAACTTAGATTTACTTCATAAAAAAAGGCGCGAGGGTAAATATGTCATTTCGCTCATGATAAAATTTACGTATCCAAATTTCGCTCATTTAATTTCTGAATTTCGCTCATTTTATCAGTTAGTCAAAAGTATCATTTTATCAACTCAGAGTATCATTCTATCCGGCAAAACTATCATTCTATGCAATAAACCTATCATTTTATCATTTTATCATTTTATCAGTCAGTCAAAAGTATCATTTTATCAACTTAGAGTATCATTCTATCCGACAAAACTATCATTCTATGCAATAAACCTAACATATATCATTTTATCAGTCAGTCAAAAGTATCATTTTATCAACTCAGAGTATCATTATATCCGGCAAAACTATCATTCTATGCAATAAACCTATCATTTTATCATTTTACGTGATATTTGGCGAAATTCAGAAATTAAATGAGGGAAATGACAGTTTTACCCCTGCGCTTTTTTTTATGAAGTAAATCTAAGTTTGAATCTCAAAACTATCATTCTATGCAATAAATCTATCAGTTTATCATTTTATCATTTTACGTAATATTTGGAAAAATTCAGAAATTAAATGAGAGAAATGACAGTTTTACCCCGTGCTTTTTTTTTATGAAGTAAATCTAAGTTTGAATCTCAACCGCATGATTAAAATATGTGTGATCCAGATTTGGTTATAGGGTTATTACGATATTTAGGGGTTATCATATGATCACGATTCTATATATATATATTTTTTCTTGTATTTATCTCTCTTTTTATGAATAGACGTGAAAGATCTCTTACTGCCAGAGTACTCTTCTTTTGATTTTCTATATATGGTCTACAAATAAATTGAACGAACCAAAATTATACCCTTCGAATTAAATACTACTAGTAGTTGGGCAAGAAAAATAGAATATCAAATTTTATATATTAAAAGTATATCTGTTTAATCCATATATATGGCCAGCAAGAAAACAGAAAAATACAACGAAGAAAGAAAATTGGAATATCGGTTCAAAAGCAAAGAAAAATATTCGTTATATCTTTTTCACCATTTATTTGTCACTTTTGACGCCTTGGTCTTTTAATACCACAAAGCTTCAATCTCAATTGAATATTTCAAAAGTGCTTTTCTTTCACGACAGAAACGAGATTCTTTTCAAATTTCAACATACATTTCATGATTTAAAGAGGAAAAAATTGTATTTGTTATTTCTATAATGGGACTATACTATATTTATTAAAGCTAATTGTACGTAATATTTACGTAGTTAACTCGACTTATAGTGTAAAATATTTATTCAACTTAAACCTATTGACCATTGACATGAACAAAACATAATGATACTAGAATTGCATATATGCTCCTATGTTTATTTATTATGTCTATGCTTTTTTCTTAAAGACAATTATGAAAATACAATACTTATCAATTGAAAAAATCTAATTCTTTTTCTGTTTAGTTATATTGGTTTGTGGTAAGTAAATTATTCAGGTCCCATTCCCTAAGAGCATCCGCATCGTTGTCTTGATGCGGACTCGGTCTCGTCTTGGCGAAACGAGACCGTATCGAGACGGCAATGCAGAGTACCCGTCTCGTCCCGTCGCGTCCCACGTCCCTCTGCAGAGATGGAGCAGGCGAGCTCCCGTTCGTCCGTGACGCCCACTCGCTGGCCTGCGAGTAGGCGTCGTTTATATCAGTTGAAAAATGTTTTTTTTGTTTTTATTTTAAATTCTGAAAAAAAAATAATAATAATAATTTCCCCCAAAAATACTAGTCTTTTATAGCCGTTTTTTCAAACTTTTAATTTTTTTTTCTATTTTTAAGCCCTCAATCACTTCTATAAATATCAAATCATTCCCACAAATTATCCACCATAAAAAAACTATCTATTCTCACTCAAACACTCTACATTCTTCATCTCAAAACATTATTCTTCTCCCAAATTTAATCCATTCATAGATCCATTTGAGCAAATGCGTCGAATAATGGAAGAATCGCTAGAAGCAGATCAACGTACGAAGGAGGAGGAAGCTGCGGCGCGTCAAAAGCGACCCGGAAATACATCCATCGCGACCGGGAGGAAGCCGCTGCAAGGTTGGTACGAGATTACTTTTGTGAGAACCCGGTACGGGGAGATACCTACTTCCGTCGTTGTTTCCTCATGCGGCGGGAGCTATTTCTACATATCGCAAATACATTGGCGGCCCGGGAAGAGTACTTCCAAGAAGGGTTCGACGCTATTGGTCGTCCCAGTCTCACGACACTCCAGAAATGTACTGTAGCAATCCGTCAGCTTGCTACTGGACAAACGACGGATTTGTTCGACGAGTACCTGCACATTGGGGACAACACTGAGAGACTGTGTTTGATGAACTTCTGCAAAAGGCGTCCGAGGAGCCTCACCGACGAATTTCTCAAGAAGCCAAGCACCGCAGAATGTCAGTTTCTGTTCCGACTTCACGAAACAGTGCACGGATTCCCCGGGATGCTCGGCAGCGTTGATTGCATGCATTGACAATGGAAGAATTGCCCTGTGGCGTGGAGGGGATCACACACGAGCAGCCACAAAGGCACCCACCCCACCGTTATACTTGAGGCCATTGCCGACTACCGGCTATGGATTTGACATGCGTTTTTCGGGGTCCCCGGATCGAACAACGACGTCAACGTGCTCAATCAATCCGACCTCTTCAGCGAAGTTTTGAATGGTAAAGCGCTGGCCATCAACTTCACCGCTAACAACCGTTAGTATAAAATGTGGTACTATCTTGCCGACAGCATCTATCCGAAGTCACCAACCTTCGTGAAGACGTTCAACAGGCAGATAAACCAAAAACGGGCTCTTTTTGCACATAAGCAAGAGGCTGCTCGCAAGGATGTGGAGAGAGCGTTCGGGATTCTACAAGCTCAATTCAACATTACCAAATCCCCGGCGCGTACTGGTTTATGGAGAATATGGTCGACATCAGGTATACGTGCATAATCTTGCACAACGTGATTGTCACCGACGAAGGACCTAATGCGGGAAATTGGTTCCACCCTAGAACCCCGGGAAGCTCTGCCGCAAGTAGTCCGCCTCGCAGTGAAGTGCATCCGTCTTTGCAAGAGTGGTTGTATGTTCCGGTAAGGACACGTGATTCTATCGCCCACGCCCAACTTTAGGAGGATCTAATGGAGCACATTTGGGCAAAATTTGGCAACCGTTAGACGATCACCGCATCACTTTCCATGATTATGCGGATTTCAATAAATTGTAATATTAGGGTTTCAATTATGTATTTTTTTGTATTTTTGAATGTTGTAATTTTCATGGTTTTTAATGATTTTATGAATTATTAGTATTAATTTAATATTTCAATGAAATATTAATTGAATTTGTTGGAAATAAAAATAAAAAATGAAATTGAATGTATAGTTAATGGATGAGATGGTTAAGAGATGGAGGGTTGCAGGTGTTGTCTCTTAGTTAAGAGATGGGGCAGTGGGGCCCATGAATAGTGAATGGATGAAACAGTATTGAGACAAGGATGCGGATGGCCTAAATATCTCTTGTACGACCTTGAGGATCGAAAAGGTAATTTCACTTAATTTCAAAATGTTCACAAAATCCTTCTTTTCCAATCCAATATGTCGGAGTTTTAATCACTCAATCACTAGAATCCTCTTTAAGAAGAGCTCATTAAGAGTATCCACTATAGGGGCGGCGCGCAGGCCGCCCCATTCCCGCCGATCTATAGTGGCGAGGACGTCCGCCCCGAGGCGGACGGCATTTCCGGGCAAGGACGCGCTGGTGCCCGATCGCCGCGCCGACCTATAGTGCGCCGGCAGTCGGCGCGCTGGCCGCCTCTGTCAATTTTTTTTATTTTCGAAAATTCTATTTTAAATACCACCCCCCACCATTCATTTTACACCCTTTTCACACACTCTCCATTCATTCACTCTCTACACTTTCACTCTCTACAAATGCACGGTGGAGACGACGAATCACCCGGCACTGACGAATCGGGATATAGTGGCTATCCTTCCCAGCCGTCGGGATATGACGGCAATCCGTCCCAGCAGTGGAGTTGGAGTCAAACTCCCCCTCCGTGGGGATCGAGTCAAACCCCTCCTCCATCTCAGCCGTGGAGGTCTTCTCCCACGCCCCAACCTTTTCAGAGGAATTTGAGTCGCTCGGCGTTTGGAGATTACAGACCCAACCTCGACGCGCTTAACCATCCGCGTCCGGAGACCCCTTTCCAATCCAGCCAATCTCCTTTCATCGATGCAGATCGAGACGCACTGGAGACGATGATGGGTCTACTCAGTCCGGGCGTACCGGATACGCCGGCAGCGCGCGTGGATACGCCCGTTCCGAGGAGAGCGGGTGGAAGCAGTGGCGGTGGGGGCGGCGGAAGAGGCGGTAGCCACGGTGGCAGCGGCGCCGGCAGCGGGGGAGGCGGCGGCGAGGGCAGCACCGGCCGTGGCGGCGAGGGCAGCGAGGCAGGGGCGCCGGAAGCCGGCGGTAAACGAACCACGCTCTACACTAAAGCGGAGTCCATTGCTGTGGCGCGGGCGTGGGATGCCGTCACATCGGACCCCATAGTGGGAGTCGATTAGACCGAGGGGAGCTTTTGGAAGCGTGTCATGTTGGCATACAACGAGTTCAAACCTCAAGGCGCCAAACCGCATGACGGGGAACAGCTCCGCAAAAAGTGGTCTAGGATTTTGACGGCCACCAAGCGGTTCGCGGGCATATACGAGAACAACCTGCTCAATGCTGAGAGTGGCCGAAGCGAAGCCGACGTGAAGGCGCTGTCTATGAGCCAATTCAACACGAAAAACTGGTCGAAGTTTACAATGCGGGGGGAGTATCTTGTTCTCGAGCACTGTCCGAAATTCAAGGCCATCTGTGCGCAAGAGCGGGCAGGAGCTCATGGGGTGAAGCGTTCTAGACACAACATAATCGGGGATTACAACATCGGCAACGGCTCGCAATCAATCGACCTCAACGACGAGCAAACTGAAGAGCCCTCTGCTACACACTCTAGGCGCCCACGCCCTCCGGGACAACGGGCCTCTATTCGAAGCGCTAGAGTGGCTGGAAGTTCCTCCCGCCTATCGTCGGCCGCGTCTGGATCGCGCATCCCGCAGCCCGCCCCTATACCGCAGCCCATGGCCCCTGGTCCCCACGAGGTCTTGAGGGAGAACCTAGATGTGCAGTTGATGCAACAACTGCATGATAACTGCCTCCGCTACAAGACCGGAACCGACCCGGTCATCAAGGGTATATACTGGAAACTCATAGGTCGAATCCAGCGCCGTCTAGGCTTGTCTGATGAGGATTTGGCAGGGGCGGCCGGCGAAAGCGGGGGAGGCGGCGGAGAAGAGGGGGAGGAATCCGACTCCGCCACCGAGTAGACAGTGGCGGCGTTTTTATTTGTATTGTTTTTAAATGTTCATTGTAAAATTTTCCCGGTTCCATAATACAACGAATATTCGGTCCCAATTACCTCGTTTTCTAATTATTTACATTCTGATAATTTTTTATTATAATTGATTTAAAATAAACAAAAATAAAATTAAATGAAAAGTGGATAGCTATTGGAAGTGTCCACCTTATAGCTGCGGACAAATTTTTTGTGAGCGTGAACAAATAAACTAGGGTTGTGGACAAAAAAAAGGGGGCGAGGCTATTGGGGTTGTTCGCCTATAGTGGATGCTCTAAGAATGGAAGTAGGATAAAGAGCTTGCTCATAGTAAAATCAGCAATGGCCTGACATTTTCCTTATTCACCCCACTAAAACGGAGGACCATTAAGGGCATCAACAATGTAGGCCTCCTGACTCATTTGAGGAGGTACAAAACACACAAGGGTTATGTTGCAAGAGGGGGCGGGATGGACGACTCACTATGAAGGAAATGAGGCGAGCTGGTGATGTCCACTCGTTGGATTGTTCAATTTGTCATACCGAAAATAAGGTACAATGTCGGTATTGAAATCGTCAACCGAAAATGAGAGAGTATACCGAAATTTTTTTGGTAAGGTAGATGATACATACCAAACATGAGAACTCGACTCAAAAGACTAGCATGTTAGGAGAGAGAGACCATTTAATCTATATACCCACACCATTTGTTCTCACAACTGATGTGGAAATTGAGTCCGTAATAGTAGATGTACGGTTTTTCTCATACCAAATTTTCGGTAAGGTATAGGGTATGGTGGTTTCGGTAAGATATACCCTACTGACTCACCCCTACGTGTGTTGGTCTAGCGGTAGAGTGGTTGATGTCAGACCAAAAATCACAAGTTTGAGTTCATCGTTACACTGCCTTTAAATTTTATACTCCCTCCGTCCCGCACTACTCGCACTTATTTCCTTTTTGGGCGTCCCAAGTTACTTGCACTCTTTCCATTTTTAGTAAAAAATTTCACCTACAGCCGTCATTTTTTACTTTCCTATACACTCATTCCTTAATCTCCGAGCCGAAAAGGAAATGAGCGAGTAGCCCGGGACGGAGGGAGTATTTATTTTTCATTTATTTACCACAAAAAAATTATTATTATTTTCAAAGAAAATCATTATTGATCAAATTTGAATAAGTTACTCCATTCGTCCCGGCCTAAGCGAGACGTTTCTATTTTGGCACAGAAATTTAGGTAGTGATGTTTAGTGAATTAAATTAATAATAGTAAAGAAAGAGAGAGAGTAAGTAAGAAATAGAAAGAGAGGAAAAAGTAGGAGAGATAAGATGAAAAAGTAGGAGAGAGGAGTGAATTGATTGTTGTAAAAAAATAGAAATGTCTCACTTAGATTGAAACGTACCAAAAAGGAAAATGTCTTACATGTGGTAGCATGGAGGGAGTATGAAAAAAGCAATACTAGAAAGAGTGAAGTATCGAAAATAGGCTGTTCATAGGAGAACCAAGTATTGCACGACATCCATCCCATTCAACCCACGAAAACACGGAACCGTTAACTACAAGGCATACTCGCAGTGGCCCACATAAAACCACGCGAAATTCCCAAAACACCCCTGATGACGTCCGTTATTCTACTTTCTTCCCTCTATTAATTCCCGTTTTTCTCAGAATTCTCAAAAACAAAAAAACACCCAAAACTCATCGTAACCAACCGCCGTTTCACGATCTCAATCAGATCAGCGGAGGCACCGATTCATGGAGAAATCTTCGAGTTTCTCGCTGTTCTTCAAGAGACTGAACAAGAAGGCGAACAGCAGCAGCAGCCGGAGCGAGAGCGGGAGAAGCACCTCCTCCGGCAGCGGCGGCGGCAGTTTGTGGCGGTGGAAGTTGAGGAGCTCCGCCGCATTGCGGTGGAAGAAGAGGTTCAATCTGCACCTCTGGTTCATAGATGACGTCCTTTTCAAATTCGTCTCCGCCTTCGAGGCCGTGTGTTTGGTCTCCGCGCTCTGCTTCTTCTTCCTCTGCTGCGGATGCCATTTCTGATTTCGATTTTTTTTCTCCCCTTCTCGAATTGAATCGTCGACGCACAAGCACGTGGTTCTGGGGATGAGAGTGATAACTGACTGAAGGATTTGATCTGATGTTTGATTATTATTGCTGCTGTTTTTTTCATTTTTTCCCTGCTTGATCTTTTTCCTTTATCCATATTTCTGTGTAAAGGCTAACATCAGCTGTATTAATTTTACTGATATATTCTTCCAGCGTAGTATGATTTCTTCTGTAATTCAATATCCGTTGTGAAACTTCTGAATGATTTAATCTGCCTTCTATTTCATCCCAGCAATCTCCAAGTGTTTAGCTCCACTTTGAATTAGTTGATTGATTTTTCATACTGCGCTTTACGATCAAATATCAAGCACTTGTTCGATAAATTATTTGATTTGAAGATCTTTGATAAAACTCTATATGATTTCCAGTTTGATTAGGAGATTATTTTGGAGTAATGGGAAAGTTATTCTATTCAGATATTTAATTTGAGTAAAAAACAATCTTTTCCTAAATTACTAAATATGTAGTAGTAATATATTCATTATGAAAATAATTAATATTTCTAAAATACTTCAAAATTCCAAATGCACATAGTATATTTTTTTATGCTAGTATAACTAATTTTTAGAATTGCGATCTTAATCTGGAGGGCCATAAAATTTGAATTATTAATTATAAATATTGAATCACTACAGAAATCATTCTCTAAAGTAAGATAATATTTATGTCTATATTGTGCTTCCTTATTAATGGGGATTTTTTTTGGGCAAAACATTCCGTTATAATCATTCAACAATAGGTCAAGATTCCAAAAGTTGGAGAAAAGATATACCTAGTAGAAAAAGAAGACAATAAAATAAAGTATGAAGTGGAGAAAGAATTCAAAATTAATCTAAAAATTACAGCAAATATATTCTGTTTAATGCTTAACCGTTGTGGCTGCAATTTGGCATTCAACGGTCGAAAGCTACCTAATGCTCACGACAAACGACAGTTGTTAATTCAATATTTATTGACTAGTTTTAATGCCTTACCACCCAAGACAAAGAAAGATCCTTGATAATAACACAATTATCTAATAGTTACTGTTAAAACGAAAACCATAGTCTCCCAACGATTATTAATTAATACTGTAGTATACATTAAGTTTTGTTTAGTTGCTATGACTCATAATTATATAATTATCTGTTTAAGATTAGGTTATGAGATTATTTTAATAGAATGATTGACTATAAAAGATTAGATAGTGAGATTATTTTGAATGACTAACTCTGACTCATTATTATATAATTATCAATTTAAGATTAAAATGTGACATTCTAACTTTGTCATTTCCATTTCAAAGCTCTATTGCTCTAAAGTCTTGACACAAATATTAAATGAATAGTTATAACTTTTTCGGCCGTTGTTTTCAATTTTTCTTTTTAACTTAGATTATGAAATACCATATCGAAACTGAAATGAAAAAAAAGTGAAAGTTTCTCTGATTGTGAAAAACAGTAACAAGAACAACATCAATTTCCACAATCAAACTCATTCAACAAGCTAGTACATACTCACAACTAGATTGCATCAATCAATCAATTTTCATGATCCCACTTCCTGAAACTCCCAAAAGACTCAAACTTCTCGCTCTCCGCCGGCGCCGTTTCCCTCACCACCATCTCCTCTCCGGCGTAGTTCACCGACGCGGCCGACCTGAACGACCCCTCCCTCGACCTCCCGGACTCGTTGTATTGCTGCACGATCAGCACCGAGAAGGACGACTCGAACTCCGACGTCACCAAAAGGTCCCCTATCGGCCCGAGCTCGGGACAGTCGCACCAGTCCGCCAGCCCCGTCGTCAGCGCCGACTGCATCCCTCTTCCCCTTCCTACGATGTACAGGTCGTGGTAGTGCTCGTCCATCGACTTGATCGCCTTGATTGTCTCCTCCTCGTCGTCGAGAACCAGGTCGAAGCATCGGATGTTGGCGCTGTTCGCCGTCGCGTTTCTGAACTTGTTGTAGTAGTCGTCGTCGAGGAGCTTCTCGCGCTCCGTGTCGATCTCGAGGCTCACGTGGCCTTGGTCGGCCGCTTCGTGATTGGCGCCAGCGGCCTCCGAGCTGGGGATGAACCTCACCACGGTGAGCTTGCTGTCCGTCTCGTCGGCCATACGCCAAGCGTAAGCGAGGGCCTCGCGGTCGTCTGGCCCTCCGAAAAACAGGGCAGCGACGTTTTGCGCGTGGTCCTGCGTCTCCGCGGCCCCTCGGTCGATCAGGATGCCGACCGAGCAGGTCGCGTTCTCCAGGATGCCCTCATTGATGCTGCGGAGGGACGGGTTGATGTCCTCCATCTCGCCGTCCGCGTTCCGCTGCTTGTGGAACGGGACGACGAGGAAGGCCGCGCGGCGCTCCCGCGCGACCGTGCACACGTCGTCGTCCATGGTCGTGTAGGGGCAGCGCGCAGTGATGACCTGCGTCGCGACCCCCTCGGACCGCAGCTCGTAGTTGTCGAAGGCCGTGATGATCTGGTCGGCCTGGAGCTCGACCGTGCTAGAGTTGCGCAGCCCGGCCTTGCGCGAGCTGTGCACGACCATCATGGTCGAGGCGCGGCCCACGAGCTCCACGAGCTGCAGGGCGAACACGCTCATTGGGGACTGGGACCGCGCGTTGGACGTGCGGAGGAGGTGGATGATGCTCGGGACGTTGCGCGTGGTGTGGATGCACGCCACCACTCGGAGCTCCTCGTCCGATTTCGCCTTCTGCACCGTGCGCCTCTTGTACGCCACCACGTTCTGCACCGGCTTGAACCAGACGGCCGCCGGCGTTGCGATCATTGTCATCACAAGAACCGCCACGATCATCACCGAGTATGTCTGCGTGCTCAATGCCTATCAAGAACACATAAACAACCATTGCCCCTTTCCATTAGCACAAGCACAAGCACAAGCACAAGCACAAACACAAACACAAACACAAACACAAACACAAACACAAACACAAGCACAAGCACACTACCCCTTGTATCTGTCCGGATTCAAGAATGATCAAGGCCATCACGCTCTTGGTATTGCACATGAACCCGACGGCCAGTGCCTCATCGACCGGGATATCAGAGAAGGCCGAGACCGTGAGAGCGCTCAGCACCTTGACACGGCAGGCCAAGAGTATAACCACCAAAACAATAGCCCAAGAAGTCTCATTCGACATCGAATCCACATTCGTCCTCAGCCCACAAACCACAAAGTAAACAGGCATCAGAATCCCCATCACGAAATCCTCCAACTTATCCACGATCGTCACCTCGAGCACCTCATTAGGTATGATGAGTCCGAACACAAACGCCCCGATCATCGGATGCGTACCACACGCATCCGTGATGACCCCACTAAGAGCCATCCCGGACACGATGGAACATATATAGAACTCACTATACCCCTGCCCCTCGGGAGCCCTCTGGATGATCCAGCTAAGGCCAGGACGGACAAAGTAGACGCAGACGAGGACAAACGCCACAGTACTGATCACGGACCACTGCATGTTCGACTGGGAGCTCGTGACAGCGAATCCGAGGGCCAGTAAGCCCCACGAGCAAGTCTCGTTGATGAGGGCAGAAGACAGGGCGGTCTTCCCGCTCTCGACGTGGAGCATCTGCTGCTTGTCGAGGATGTTGGTGAGGACGGAGAAGCCGGTGACGGTGAGGGCAGCGCCCCAGAAGAGGCAGCCTGCTCTCTCCGGCTTATCGATTTGGAAAATGAAGTATAAGCCTGCACCAACAGAGAAAGGGATGATGATGCCAGAGAGAGCTACCTTCGTAGCCTTTGGACTAGTTCGCATAATTCCTCTAACATCCATTTTCAATCCGATTAAGAAAGCGTAGTAAGTGATGGATAAATGCGCCATCGGCTCCAATATTCTGAATGAATAATTTGGGAATGCGAGCTTTCTGTATGCCGCAATTCGCCCAAATACGGTTGGCCCTAACAGTATACCACCCTGAAAATTGAACAAAAATACCAAATCAAAACAAAATTGAACATCGATTCAACACAATGCAAACCCTAAATCAACGAATTAATCAAAATTGAAGGAAATCGGAGGGGGGGGGGAGGAGTTACGAGGACTTCAGCGATGAAGGGGGGTTGGTTGAAGGGTTTAAGAGAGAAGACGAGGAGGTGGATGACGCCCATGGAGAAGGTGAGCTGGATGAGGAAGAGAGAAATGAGGGGGGTCAATGGATCGGGGCCTTCCCAGAGGCCATTGAACCGGTAAATGGTTTCGGCGTAGCACAGAATGGTTTGATTGAGCTTGGCAATGTCCATCATTCCTGGAATTGCCGCCATTGCTGTGCTGGTGCTGGCGCCGCTACCACCTCATGCGCCGCGGCGGCCTCCTCTTCTTCCTCTTCCGCGTTGTGGAATGGCTGCAACCACCCCGGATTGTTGAAGCGGAATGAGGGATGATGAGAGAGAGAGAGGGAAGGGAAATAAGGAGGGAAACTGGTTTTTTTCATGGTCCTCCGTTTTCCGTGGGAGAGGAAAGCCGTTTACTTTATTACGATATTATTGTTGTTAATGTTAACATTAATATTAATATTATTCAAACTACTCAGTGATATTATTATTATTATTAATGTCGAAAATATATAATACCATCACTAAATTCAAATCTGATAACAGCATGCATGCACGCACTGAACGTACTTTCTTTTGAAAATCTACCTTGTATTTTTTCATATTTATTTAAAAAATGATATTTGACTGTAAATTCTTAAACTTTCGTCAAATTCTAATTTTTGTGTATCAACATTAAAATCAACCTGAAATTTATCAAAAGATTGATTTATTCTCATTTTCAACCAATCAATATTTCAACATTGATATGACTTGATGACTTCCCTACGTGACACTATAAGATATCAATGAAAATGACGTCACACTGAAGGCAACCACAACATTCTATTATTTGATGTACTTCATTCCATTTTGTTCCTCATTTTTTGATTTCTTCATTCCATCTCATTCTTTCTTAGTATAAACTACCCTTTACCAAAATATTGGACAGAACCAATTACTCACAAGTTTAAAATCTCTAGTGCTTCAAAGAACTTACGAAGCACAACTAAATTGGTAAGAAAATTTCTCTTAAATTTGTGTACAACGCGTTGAAGATCATAGCATCAAAAGAATAAGATCAAAATGTCAAAATTTCTCTCTGATTGATAGAACTGCAGTGAACCTGAGAAAAAGAACAAATTATACCAGATTTCTTGATTTCACTAAATAAGCTATGGATCTACACAACAATATACAAGAGACAGTGTATGGGAAACTGTGGGTATAGATGCTTAAGACGCAGTTCAAACTAAAAATGTACATAATGGCAACTCCCACCACTTGAATCATGCAATAGACAGCAAGGTTTAGAACATGTCTGCAATCACAATCATGTGAGCTTGTACATATAGGGTAAGAAGACCATTTAAATTTAATCAAATACTCAAGACTGTGATATCCCTAAAACTAATCGAGTTTACTGCACAAAAAATTATACAGATACGGATACAAGAAACAGAGTCGAGAGAGTGGCATCTACAGTTGAGCATTGTACCCTAGTGTAGCAGTTTCCTTCATCAAAATCTGAGTCGCCATCAAGGTCCAACTCGTCTTCATCAAAATCCCCACTCTCCTGCAAATTGTTTATCATGTCAAAGAAATGTCTACCTATAATTACCTTTTCTTTTGTCCCTCTGCAAATTGTTTATCATGTCAAAGAAATTGTTTACCATAGCCGTATCAAACTCTGCTCGTTTTTCAGTGGCGATATCATAGTACTTCACCTTTTCCTACAGATCGGAAACCATAAAGCATCAGAAATGGCAACAGTGCTTCGTAGCAGGCTGCACTTCAGGTGAACGCTCAAACTTTCAACGTAACAAGCACATTTGAATCAAGCAACATTATGAATGCAGTAACTCAGAGCAACCACGTTACATAGGATGAAGACCATGACAAGACATGAAAGAGAAAACAAATCACGCACGCCCCAAAATCTATTCATCGAGATACTTGCCTCACCCCATTCATCAAAAAAGGATCTACTGCCTCATCTAAATAAAGTGGAAGGAGAAGTATGTAACTTTTCTCATATTTATTTTCCAATTTGTCTACACAATATAGTTTCAAGAGAGTATAGATTCTCCCCAAATCATAAAATTAGTCACTAGCTCTCAGATGAATAGCTGTAAAAGTTAGATCATAAACCTCATACGTCATCGTATTCCACTTCTCCCCACACGCTTTCCCGGTCTGCAATAAAGGTGTAACCATGACATTTTCACACTAGCCAGAAACATAAACAACAGATGTAGTCCATATCAGGTCTGAGCAGTACATACATGACGCATTGACTTGATATCAGGATTCATCTCTTGATATTCCTTACGAAAATCCTGCCTGGAACATCAAAAAGTCATAGCGGAGAGGTGTTCAGATGCAAAACTGCAATTTCAGTATGTTCTCAAGATTTGGTGAATTCGGAAGCACTCATTTGTGTTTCACTTAAAATCTGTGACAAACCACTCAACGATAGCAAGGTCTTCCATATACTAAGCAACAGCAAATGCAATATTGGAAAAGTAAAACAAGTTCACAAGAAACCTCAGCCAGCAAGAACAACCAACTACAATACATCAAAAAACGACAACTTTTTTCAGCACACAAAACTTGAACTGAATTCAACTTGGAAAACGAATAAAGGGAATTCAAAATCATTCAATTGCTAGTTAAATAGTGTTGAACATCTCAATAAAAGCTGCATTTTGTTTTCTACCTTTTCTTCCCCAATACATCAATAAGACCTAATTATCACACTCTAAAATACTTCAATTCTTCAAAACAAAGCCAAACACACATTGATTGAATCATATAGTGAAGTAGAAACATACATAATTTTCCAATAAATTAATTATCCATATCTTTCTACATATACTGAAAACGGAAAGACATAAAGGAAATAGAAGAAAGCCGGTGGAGGTTTCTTAGGTTTCATGGCGTCAATTTTCGATACAATTTTTCGCGCCGTCTTCTTCCTTCCAGCCTTATTCTTGGACTCACCATGATTCACTAGCGCACCAATTTTCCTTTGGAAGAAAAAAAAAATCTCTGTCAGCACATTTTGGGCGGAAAATTGATGAAAAACTAAAATTAAAAGTGGAGAAAGCAGAGCGACGGTCCTCTCTCTCTCTAGAACTTGTTTTACCCGTTAGTTTTGGTAGAAGTGGAAGCTGAGGAAGTTGTCGTTTTAATTTTAGTCATCTCGGCGGCGGCGGCGCTTGATCGTGGCGGAGGGCTCTGCGGCGACCGATCAGTGAATGGAAAATGCGCACGAGCGGAGTTTGGGGAAATCAATGATAGGATAAGAAAATGAGAATATACTTTTATTACTTTTAAATTTTCAATACAATTTCTGGCAATTACTATATTATTACATTTTTTTTAAATGTCAATTTTATTTTCATCTTTCTAATCGTGTTAATGTTATTAATAAAATTTTCAAATATTTTTCAAAAAAGAAAAAAAATTATACTCCTACTGTCCTACATCATGTTAGACTCAATAACTGGAATGAAATTTTGATGTATAAGTTTTGAAAAATGATATTGAATTATTAAATTTAAAAAGTTGGAATAGAAAAATATGCTACTCCGTAAACACTAATTAAAATAAAATTGAAAATTTTCAAAGGTTTTTATTAAAATTGATAAAATCACTAAAACTGCATGAATAATTGGCAAACGTGTCATCAATTTAGAGACACTTCTCTTTAAGTCATAATATTGGCCATTTTTCAACTATGTATATGGTTCTTGTTTATTTTGTATTTCAAATTTTTAGTTTCTTTTCTATGAACTCCTTCTTCTTCTATTTTTCCTTTAGCAAAAGTAGTATTTTGAGTTTTTTTTGAGCAATAATTTCGAGTTGATTATACATTTATACTCCTATATCAGGCTGGACCGAATTTCTAATTTAGATTACAATAAATTAAAGCATGTAACTTCTATTCAATTCACATTCGGCCCAATACAAATTTGATTGAGCTTGTTTATAGTGAAATTCGTTGCATGGAGTATAAATTCATTGACCTTGAAATCATGTTATTCAATTTTCTCAGTGAAATAATACAAATGTCAATAAGCTTCAAACTATGTCATATGAGTACTATAGTCCTATATATAAAAGTCCATTTTCCTTAAAACTTCGTAAGATGTAAGAATATCATTCAGAGAACAATTAAATAAATCTTTACACCAAGTAAAACTCATATTATGATATATCCAAACTATAAAAAGGGCATTTCCGATATACTCCCTCCGTATGCGAATAGGAGTCTCGTTTTTCCATTTTAGTCCGTTCGCGAATAGGAATCCCGATTCACTTTTACAATAAATGATAATAATATATGATCACACATTCCACTAACTCATTTCACTCACATTTCATTTAAAACTAATATATACAAGTGAGGCTCATATTCCACTAACTTTTTTTCTATCCACTTTTCTTAATATTTCTTAAAATCCGTGCCGCCAAGAAATTGAACTCCTAATGGCGGACGGAGGGAGTAGAAGTTATAGCTAATTTCGAGTATATATATTTTAAGTTAATTATAATCTCAAGTTTTTAGGACACATTAGCCTTTATAGCTAGGTTTTTGCATGCATAAATAATAGTGATGTTTTCTGTATGTATACCGTACAATAAAAATTACTCTAAAAAATCATTAAATGCTTCCAATCTTGATGACATAATAATCTAAAACACTAGTATCACCACGCTTGTTCATAACTAATTAGTTTCATTGGAAAATTTGTAGATTAGTTTCATTGGAAATTTTGTAGATTATGTAAAGATGTTTCCGGAACTTTCCTTAATACAAACACACTTCCCTTGGTACAAGCATCTTGTAACTTTCCTTAATTACATGAACTCATTCCAAATCTATTAACTCAATTTTATTTTATTTTACAAAATATGAATTACCCAAAACACTGTAGTAAAATTTTGGTAGTCTGGGAGATTTATCCAATTTTGATGTGTCCGTAGGAGTGTTGGAGAATCATAAGAACAAAAAACACAACTGAATGGAGAACTAATCTACTATCAACATTAAACCATGTCATCAAATGGAAAATAACCACTGTTAACATCAGATGTGTAGATCTATATGTTCATATAAAAACCCTAATTTTGATCGAGAACCTCCAATTTTGTATTCTACAATTTGTAGGAGTGTGGAAGAATCAAAAGCATAAAAACAACACAGTTGAATGGAGAATTAATCTGATATCAACGTAAAAAGTGGCATAGTACATATCATACTGATATGAAGATAGCATAAAAGCCCTAATTTTGGAGATGAATGTGTTCACATAATTAGGCTCCCAAAATGTGATAGTAATTCTGGTAATCAATTGAAGAAGCCAATTGAGCTTCTTCTTCATCACAAAAGATATCTGTTTCAATCACAATGTCATCTGCTGCGATGAGTTGTTGAAGTGATAATGGTGGGGCTGCATCCATCACAAACTTATCTGCTGAGATTAGATTTGAAGAAGGAGAAGGTTGTTGATGAATTGACAATGGAAGGCCACAATTCTTCGGATTTTCTTCAACCTTTTTCTCCAACGAATTGGGCAATTGCTCCAATTGGTGGAGTTGCAGACCACCATCGTTGCCGTAAGGCAATCTCCTCTTCGCCGCCGGAGAGGGGGCGGCGCGGTTGATGAGAGCATCGACGGAGGGATGGCCGAAGGAGTAGAGTTTGCCGGCCGGAGATTTCACCAGAATAGCGATCTCGAGGCCGCATAAGACGGAGAGCTCGGTGGCTTTGCGGAATAGGCCGCCGCGGCGCTTGGTAAAGGCAACTTGAAGACTGCTTTTCTTCTCGATTTTCTTGATTGGAATCTTCCTTCGACCAAGAGTTTTTTTCTGAGGAATTTCCATAGAAATTAGAAAGTAAGAAGTGTGAATGAATTGTTGGGTTAAGAATTCAATATTTATAGCCGTTTGGTTTGCTGTAATTAATCAAACTTTCCATCTCTCTCTTTACTTTCAGCTTGCCATACTGCAAAAACAAAAAAACTAAACTACATTATTTAATTTAGTCCTCCTCCTATTTGTAATACTATTTGTTTAATTATTTACTAAATAGCATGTTTCATAGTAGTTGTACAGTATATTTCAGTAAAATAGAATATCGATGTGGATATTCATATGACGTGATTTCCATAATCATTTTCCAATAATCCAATTCTTTTACTGCTTCTATCTCACTATGAATCACACTATTATTTAGTAGACAATCTTTTTATTATTATTACAAAAAATTATAACAAAAAATCTAATTTTTTGTTAATTTTGGTATGTCCCACGACGGTATCAAATGATATTATTTTCCTTATGGACATACTACATTGTTTAATTCATCGATCAGTGATAACGTCCACATATGTATTTTCAGCTCTCATATCATATCAAATTTCACCCAAAGATTCATATAATCGGGAACAAATACAAAATTTATAGTTTTCTGACTAATTTTCAAGGTTACGGACATAACAAAACTTCATTATTTTCTAACAATTTAATAATGATAATAATATTAACAAAAATAAAAATGATAAGTATGTCTTTAATTATAAATACTTGCATGTTTAGTTATATATAGAGAGAGGGGGAAGATTGTTTGATAGTAAGATTGTGTGCTATTTACTATTTTTGGTGGCAACATTTACTTATTTCAGTACCACGTATGTAACCATTAACAACATGGAGTAGTAACTAGTAAGCACAAGGATTCAATCTAGTCCATAAATTTGAGATTGAGATAGTGTTTAATTTTTTTTCTCGAACAAGAATATAATTTCAGATATTTTTAAAACTATAAAAAAAACTTGTCAAAGATAAAAATAAATAAAAAACCGAATTCCCAAGCACGGAAATTGATGAATGATGATATTTCAAACACTGTGTAGTATGAGATGAAATAAAATAACCTGACAGTATCTACATTCATGAAACTGATAAATTACAATAGTCCTCAAATTAAAAGCTAAACTCACAGCAAAGAATGCAAAAAACCCTCGTTTAGATTTTCCCAGAGTGCGAAATCAGACGAGAGAGCGCCTCTAATCAGCCGTGTATATGGTAGATTTCTAACAGGATCAAGGCTTGAATGCAGAAAACGCTACAACAGAGTTGTGCCCGCCAAATCCAAATGAATTTGAAATCGCTGCATATGATAACAATCACAAACAAATTAAGAAACCCGTGATGTATGTCTCCACACGAGAAATCACCGGATGATGTAAATAGGGGAGATTGGAGATGGGAAGCATCTTACCAACATTGACTTCGTGTTGCTTCTTCTGGTTTGCAACAGTGTCAAACTCAACGGAAGGCTCTGGATTCTACATGAGTAATTATTGACGGTTGTTAATGTTGTGTATAAAGCTAAAAGAGGGTGGCTGTATCTGAAATAGGTCCATATCAAATGCATTAGCATTGTGGACTTACAAATTGATTTATTGAAGGGTGAAGCCAGCCTGTTGTGATGGCTTTCACGGTTGCTATGGCTTCCAAACCACCGGCAGCACCTAGGCAGTGCCCTATCATTGACTGGAATAACATGAAAAAAATGAGAACTCTACCACCTGTCACGTGCTCAAGAAAAGATTACGAGCATAGCACAAATACAGAGCTTCATGGCTTACCTTGGTTGCGTTGATTTTTATATCTGAAGTGTCCTTGAATACCTTCTTGATAGCATTTATCTCGGCTAAATCACCAACAAGAGTGGAAGTTGCATGGGCGTTTATATAGTTAACCTGAAATAGTTTAAGGACTCAAATCTGTTACTACTGCAAAAGCATTCAAGCAATAACATTTTAGATGTGTCCAGATAAGAATTGGTATTCAGTTACATTTCTTTTTTCCAGTGACATCTCATAGCTCTACAATTTTTGCCAGAATATCTGAGGGGCACAATAAGAGTTTCCGTAGGAATATAGAAAAATGAAACAAAGTAGAACTTGGACTAGGAAAAATCCTTGAACTATTAATATGCCGATGAGAGTAAAGTTTGTCATAACTTGTGAAAACATGCACTTGGAGCATTTTTGTTTAATTGTCTTACTTCTAGTAGGTGGATGCAGGAAAAACAGACAGAACACAAAAATGAATTGTTTGGGAAGAAATCGCACCTCCTCAGGGGAAACACCTGCATCTTCAAGGGCACTCAGAATGCATGAAGATACACCAAGCCCATCAGCCCTGGGATCAGTCATGTGATAAGCATCGCAAGTTACAGCACCACCCAAATACTCTGCAATTATTGGCGCACCTCGTCTCATTGCATGTTCCAGACTTTCCATAACCTGTTGAGAAATTTGACAAAACTAAAGGTCAGGTCAGGCAATTGATTCAGAGATATGGTATTCTGCTCAGCATCAACCTTTTACCCACATATATATAGTCAGCATCTAGCACAAACTTTTAAAGGGAGGTCAAGATAATCTATTGATAGAAGCAAATTATATACAATGACAGAAATTTTCCAATATTCAAGAGTAATGAAAAGGAGGGAAAGAAACTGAAGAAAGAAAATATCTAAAGGATCTTAACTGCCTTTGTTTTCTTTTTCAATATAATTCGCTATTCATGTTTCAACTAAACCGTGTCCCTTATCCTTATATAGGCTTGATCCTTGTGCTCCATCATGCACACCTGTATTAGTATTTGTGTAAAATTGATGTGTAGGCCAACCAACTGTAGCTCTCATATGATTCATAACCCCAAATACAACGAGTCAATTTTATACACAGACTATATTTTAGATCATTGGTTCTATTCCAACTCTACTTAATAGCCTATATCACCAATCCAATATGAATACGCACATGGTACATACATAAATATGGATATGCAGTACATTCTACACAATGAGGAGAGAAACCCATTCCGATGTTTCAACACACTGCCCACATGTAGTTGGCTTAACAAGTCATGGATATGTTCCGAGGAACACATCTCAGCATCTGAGTTAAAAGTTCTCCCATAAAATGTCAACTACTTCGCTGCACAGTAAACAAATGATCACAACTCATTCACACACACAGAGAGTGGAGCTAACTTACCAAGACTCCAGCACCTTCACCCATCACAAAGCCATCTCGATCTTGGTCCCAAGGCCTAGAAGCAGTTTTCGGGTCATCATTTCTTTGAGATAGAGCTCTGCATGCAACAAAACCTCCCAGTCCAATTGGTATAATGGCAGCTTCAGTCCCACCTACTACCATCAAATCTGCTTCACCTCTACGAATGTGATTCGCAGCCGCATAAAAGCAATAATTTGAAGTAGCGCAAGCCGTTGAGATCGAATAGTTTGGCCCCATCAAGCCAAGATCAATTGCTAGCAATGCAGATCCCATGTTCGTTATGGCATAAGGTATGAAAAATGGGGTAATCTTCCTGTGACCCTTCTCAATTAGAGCCTGAACACCATCAGAAAATACACTGAGACCTCCCATTCCTGTCCCAACCAGAACACCAGCTCGAATCTTGTCAATCTGCAGTTGGAACAAAACAATAGATTTCAGATAACTGTGACTTTAATGAGAAGAGAACACTAACAACTTTCGCATGGGCAGAAGAATTTAAAAGGTCTAAAAAACAATCAGTCAAATTTATTCTTAAAGTCTCAGGCTAACATCAGATGTCAGTCAGGCTTCAATATCAAATTCTAATAAAAATAAATCAAGTCATCCATTCATTCAATGATACTGAGCAATTCGAACAGAATCACCGATGTAAAAAAACAAACTGAACCTTAACTTTTAAGTTCCGGCATGCATTCATTCAATTCAACCGATCAACTACTCATGAGCATATCAACAGTAACTCAGAAACATAACCAAGCAAAATCCAACCACAAAACACCTAATTAAAGAACACCGAGAACTTTCACATGAGAAGAAGAATTACAAAAGGTCTAAAAAAAATCAGTCATATTCTAATCAAAATAAATCAAGTCATGCATTCATTCAATGGTGCTGAGAAATTCGATCAGAATCATCGATGACTGAAGCTTAATTTTTTAAGTTCCGACATTTATTCATCCAGTTCAACCAATCAACTACTCATAAACAAATCAACGGTAACTCGAAACATAACTAAGCAAAATCCAACCAGAAAACACCTAATCAAAGCCACAATTCCCCAAAATTGTAACTGAATCGAGTACCGGAAATCACCAATTACCTTGTCAAGCTTTTCGCCGCCGAGATCCGCGCTCTCGAGCGCCTTCTTCCCCGCAACAATGCAGTACCTCAAGCAATCGTCCAATCTCCGATCGTTTTTGCCATCGATATATCCCTCCGCTTGGAAGCCCCTAATCTGCCCTCCGAATCGCGTGGGGAATTTGGAGGCGTCGAAGCGGTCTATGAGAGTGATGCCGCTCTCACCGGCCAACAGCTTTTCGTAGTAGGCGTCCACATCGTTCCCGAACACGGAGACGAGTCCCATTCCTGTGATCACCACGCGCTTCTTCGGGTCCGTCTCGCGCTTGGGCGCCGTGGCTGTCGATGCGGAGATTGTGAGAGGGCGCCTCTTCTTAGCTGTGGCTCTGGCATTGTAGCTGGGTAAAGCGGCGGAGTGCTGCCGAGAGCGGCGGAGGGTTTCGAGCGGGGAGGGGTGGAGGAAGGCGGTGGATTGGAGGGCTTGCATGGCGGAGGCGGAGTTTGCGATGAAATGAAATCAATTTGGTGATGAAATGCAGCTATGGAGTGAGGAGAAGCAGTTGGATTTGTTAGCTCTGATGGTGACTGCTCTTCAATTTTTTTTCCTTTCTTTGCCAACAAAAAATTAAGCAAAATTTGTGTGCAATAAATACACCCTATCATGAGTTGCAATATCAAGAAAACAAATTAGTAGATTAGGCGCAATGAATAAGGTGGTTGCAAAATCGAAAGACAAAGGCTATGCGTTCGTAGTTGCTATCCATGGATAACAAGCGAAAAATATAAGTGAATACAATCATCAGAGAAAGTTGTCGCGCCGTGATAATGAAACAACTCAAAAAATCGAATTTAATAGAGTTTTGCGACTTTTATGGAAACACTTCGGGATTGACCGAAAAGATCCATCTAGAAATGACAAATTCGCAACTGGGTAGGTAAAAACTATGTATATCATGTTTAAATATGAGAAAAATTATTGAGTTGTGTACAGAGCTATTTTACCCAAAGACCATAAGAAAATTTATGTGTAATGAAATTACTACGAAAAACATAACTAAATCATTTGTAAGTATAGTAGATGAAAGTATCTTTTCATAAGATAAAGTACACTTTTGGTTATTACTTTTAGACCGAAGTATAATATTTAGAAATAAAACAATTTCCTCGTAACATAGAGTCACCTCAAATCTACTAGGCACAACAAACTTAATAGTGTTCAAAAGATCGAGTAAACAATGCTTCTAGAAATACATACTTAGTGATGCGTGAATAACAAGAAATGAGCTTATAGAAAAAATGTGCTAGGTGCATAGCGTAAAATAAAATTTAATATATAATCCTAATCTATTATTGTGGCGGGTATACTTTCCTTACCCAAGTTATATTATTATTTGAAATTTAAAAAGAAAAAAGGCCAATGGCAATTGCTGCTGCTTCTAGTTTCTTCCTTCGAACTTCTCCATCTCAATCCTCTTTCACCACTAGACCACACGCTCTCTTCGTCATAGCTTCATCTGTAGGTTTCTTCTTCTCTCTCATTCTACAATATTCTGCGTCTTTTTCAATTCAGTTTGGATTTGCGTTATCCGAATTTGGCTTTTACTCTACTTGATTGGTGGTCGCAGATGGAAGGAAGCGAGATTAAGGAGGAAGCGAACCAGCGCGTTAGTGAGAGAAAGAAGATATTCGTTGCCGGTGCAACTGGAAGCACGGGGAAGAGGATAGTGGAGCAGCTTTTGGCGAAGGGATTTGCTGTGAAAGCTGGCGTGAGAGATTTGGAGAAAGCCAAGTCCACGTTCCCAGGGAACAATCCCGACCTCCAATTTGTGGGTACTAGGGTTCAATTCGCAGATTTGATTGCAATTTCGCTTTACCTTTCTCATCTGTTAGTAATTTTGCTCTATCGTTTGGCCTTGCATTTGAATGGTGGTTTGGCGATTGGCGGAAATGAGTATTGTTTGTGTAAATTGGAAGGCTTTCATTGCTGGAAATGGATTTTGAGAATGAAGGAGAGTGAAACAGTAGGAATAGCTGATTTCTTGTTGCTTAGCTTTGATAGTTAATTGTAGCTTTCTCCTTCAAGCATCCTGTTTTATGATATGCAGCCATTTTTAGGATAAAGTTGCAGTTTCCCATGGATAAGTTCTTTGTGTGTGAAGCTAATATGCTGAAATCTTATTTAATCTAAGAAAGCATTTAATTAGAACTCAATTAATTTAGCTTCTATGCTTTGAAATTTAACTCTTTGTCCTTGATCATGTTAAGAACTATCTTAAGGTTTATATTCTTTATTAACATATGGTTCTAATAAAATATCAATAGTTGATTTCTTGTTGCATAGCTTTGATAGTTAATTGTAGTTTTGAATTCTTGAAATCAGAACCTTGCTAGTTAGTTTGCCCTTTCTCCTTCAAGCATCCTGTTTTTTATGATATGCAGCCATTTTTAGGAAAAAAATTCACTTTCACATGGATAAGTTCTTTGTGTGTGAGAACAATATGCTAAAATCTTCTTTGATCTAAGAACTCAAACTATTTAGCTTCTATGCTTTGATAAGAACTATCTTAAGGTGTATATTCTTTATCAGGTGAAAGCAGATGTAACAGAGGGTTCAGACAAATTAGCTGAAGCTATAAGTGATGATTCCGATGCAGTGATATGTGCTACTGGTTTTCGACCATCGTGGGATCTCTTCACTCCATGGAAGGTTGATGTTTTCGATAATGACATAACTCTTTCTTTTCCATTGAATGCCTAACTTCTTTGATCCTACTCAGGTTGACAATTATGGCACTGTGAACCTGGTCGAAGCCTGTCGGAAACAGAATGTCAACAGATTCATTCTCATAAGTTCCATCTTAGTCAATGGGGCTGCCATGGGGCAACTGCTCAATCCCGCCTACATTTTCCTCAACGTGTTTGGCCTCACCTTAGTCGCAAAGCTTCAAGCAGAGCAGCACATTCGGAAATCTGGAATCAATTACACGATTGTAAGGCCTGGTGGACTGAAGAACGACCCTCCCAAGGGGAACATAGTGATGGAGCCAGAGGTAGTGATAGTCAGACAACAAATTTCCCTTTCGAATTCTGTGTGTATGCTCGTTCTTTACTCGTATTGTTGCAGGATACGCTGTATGAAGGGTCGACATCCCGAGATCAGGTTGCAGAAGTTGCAGTGGAGGCTTTGCTGCACCCGGAGGCTTCCTACAAAGTCGTGGAGATTGTTGCAAGAACCGAAGCTCCTAAGCGATCTTTTGAGGATCTGTTTGGTTCTATCAAACAAAGGTAAATCGTTTGTCTCATTTTAGTCTAGTTTTTTATCTTGATCTTGGAAACTGGTAAATTCCTGATCTTGGAAATTGTTTTAAGATTCGAAATCAATATAGATTAAGATTGATTACTATTTACGAGACACTAAAAAACCGAACATTCAGTTACTATTTATTCTAATTATGAACCAAAATAACAAACCATAATGTAATTCCGATAAACAAAAAACGACTGGATGGTGAAATTGAGCATAAGCTCAAAAATCACAAAAATTAGACTTGGATTGTAGAGCTTGCCCAAAAGAGGGAGCCCTTCCAGAAATTCTCGACGGCCGGAGTCAAGCCCAGGCCGAAGAGGGGGTTTGGAAATAGTTTTCAACCAGCAATAGACGCGCCTCAGTTAGAACCTCACTAGCTGCGTCATTGCCCCAAGCGCAAAGATACTTTCAACCACAACCCACTCTCCCTTTTTATACCCACATTTCGCCACTCACTCTTTCCTAACCTTCGATGTGGGATAAATATATTATTTGCTTCAAACAAAAATCATCCACCAAAATCATAATTCAATTAAATATATTCCATAAATTTCAATAACAACGTTACACAAAATAAATAAACCGAGAAATTAAAACTTAAAAGAAAGCAGCAGCGGCAAGAGAAGCAACGGCGCCTATCACGGCGGCCGGAACACACAGAGCCACCGCGGCACTCTGCGCTGTAGGCGGCAGAGCCGGAGCTCCGGCATCTTCTTGCGCTACGACATAATTTGCGCAGCTCATGAAAGTCATGATGCAGACAGCCAAAGCAGCAACCATTTTTCTTCCCTCCATTTTTTTTATCAACACAAGAATATTCAAGAATGTGTGTGTTTTTTCTTATCAATCAGTGTGTGTGTGTGTGTGATTATGTTTGTGGTGGAGTGAGGAATTTATAGCATGTGTTTGAGGTGGAAAAATACAATAATTAATCAGATAATTTGATATTTGAGCAACAGCCTGTATGTTGATGTAGTGGTGCTGGTAGACTACATAAAAAATTTGGACACTTTACAGAGGGATTTTTAGCATGTTCTTGATCAAGCACATGAATTGTGGTTTAATTTGTGATGATTAATTCGGTTTATTTTAGTTGAATTTTGGTACAGACCATAATGATGCCCTTGTGGTAGCACCAAAATGATTTCTTTGATTAGTTTTAAGTTGATTCTGGTTAATAGTATAACAACTATGTTTAAATCATTGATTCTACGCCACTGTGTTTTAACTACCAATTCTAAAACAAGAAAGACTTACTATTTTAAGTTCGTTTTTACACTAGTATAACTAGACAGTTTTCTCAAGTATATCTGCACGAGTCTTAACCAAACCTATTTTTAAAGAGTTATTTAGAAAACAACAAAGACTCTGTGGCCCAATGGATAAGGCGCTGGTCTACGGAACCAGAGATTCTGGGTTCGATCCCCAGCAGAGTCGTTCCCTTTTTATTTCAATATTTTATTTTTTTTATGTATTTCTCATATTGCTGTTTCTGTTTTTTTTTGCACTACTGTTTCTTGTACTGTTTTGAAGATGAGCCACAGTTGCAAGACTTCAGGTCTGACACAGGTATCATCTTTCTAATTTACAAGTATGCTTTAAAGATTATAAAAATGACAACTTTTGCAAAATATCAAAGTTCATAATGAGTTATGTGATATTTCCTAAGAAAACAAGGGATTCAAATCTATGCAATTCAATCCTTAAAAACTACTCCATAGCGATCAATCACCTCTCCAATCTGGCTTGCTCTGCTTTAGCTGCTTTCAACTTCTCAATCTGCTTTCGGAATGGGCTTGCCTTAATTTTTCTCTTCTTGTAGCTGCTATTGCCTGAGCAGTTTTAGCTGCTTTCCAATCAGGCTTGCTCTGCTTTAGATGCTTTCAACTTCTCGAGCTGCTTTCGGAGGTAGGCTTGCTTTAGTTTTTCTCTTCGTGCAGCAAGCTGCTCTTGTCTGCGCAGTTTTAGCTCGGACACTTTTTCCCTTGCTTGATTTGCTTCCTCATGAACTTCCCTGAGAAATGATGGGATTGATAAAATCAAAAACATTTTCAGAAGATTTTGAGGAGACTAGACCTTAAATGCATAATACTTTATCTTTCAAACAGGCATGAACTCAGCATCGAAAGGATATAATAGTACATCACGGACAAGCCATATAACAGAACTGATGTGTTATTCATTTCTTCCAATCATATTTATTCCATAGATTCGTTTATGGCAAGGGAAAAACAATCAACACATATACTAAGCAGTGAACTATTTAATGATTTCAACATGAAAAATCATGGAAAGCTGCAACTCATTTACACAAATGGCATATAGTCATAGTCAAAGAAAAGCATGTTTCGTCTTAAGGCCCTGGACACACCATCCCCTGATTCAAGCCAAAATGGACGCTATGTAAATAAGCCATCATTCTGTCGAGAGGCAGAAGCGTTTCATGACTATCAGCATCACATAGGCACATATATGTCGTAAAATATGGAAGAACTAACAAATATTAACACGATTTTGGACAAAGAAAGAAAGAAAAATGGAGATTGCCAAGCAACATGAAACAAAAGCAGCAAGGTGCTGAAGAGCTTACATTACAAAATGCTTATGCTGACTCCTGTCCACAGCAGCAGACGCCCGCCCGACCCCTGCAGCTTTTGCACCAATCGGCAAGAAATCATCACCATCATCAGCGTCTACATTCTCTTGAGACGTCTGAGCTTGGGGCGTGGAAGTATCATTCTCTCTCGACATCCGGGGCTCATCCTGCTCCAGACCCTTCCTAAAGAAATCAACACAGTACTTCTCTTCATCTTCTCCATCGGAAAGTTCCCCCCTCACCAGCTTATTGTATATTTCCGCCTTCTTCTCCAATGCAGCGTAGCTCGCTGATCCATCTTGAACAGCCTTTAGCTCAAGCTTATCCCTAAAAACATAGAATCAAATTTCAACACAAAACACCATTAATATTATGCAAAGCATCTAACCACGATTGAATTTTGAAGCATAATAATATACAATTATGGTAATTGAAAAAACCCCCAATTCATGAAAACCCTAGAACGATAATCAATCTTACCAAATACCAAATACACCTCACAAATCATACATAACCCGGTAAAACACATCAGAATCACCAGAATCCGCATGGAAAGAGCAAATGCAGACCAAATTAAACGCAAAACTGAAAATTTGGCTTACTTGTGGGCACGAGCATCGACGCCGGAGTTCTTATTGGAGAAAGTGTCTTTTTCGGCGATCTTCTTCTTGGCGCGATGGACCTCGAGATGTTGGGCGTAATTTTGGTCGGTGGGGCGTACTGCGTCTTTGGGATTGCGTTTCGACTCCTCCTGCGACCTGTAGAGTTGGGCTTTGAGCTCGAGGATGGAGGAGGCGCCGACTCCTTCGATGGCGCGATGCTTCCGCGGCATGATTGATGATTCCGTCAGCCATCCCAACGACTCCACCGCCCTCTTCTTCGTCTCTGTCTTTGCTTCTTCTTCGCCCATTCTCTCTGTCTCTCTCCCTGTGCAGAAGAAGATTGTGGGGAGGTTTTGGGGATTAGAAAATGTTTTAGGACTTGAAATGAAATTATGAAAGTGGCGGTGGAATACATTGATTTAACTTCTAATTAGTCTCGGTATTTAAATTATGTGATAGATAGACGTTTAAATCACTAAAATTAGTCAAATTCTGAGTCGATTTCATGAATTTTGAAATTGCAATATTAAATCACGAATATCAATTTTTCTCAATTGTTACATTCATGCACAAAATGTCATATTTTAGCAATTATCAAACTGACTTTTTTTTATTAAAATAAGCATTTTAATGGACATTTAAAATAAGTACTTGGATGGCCAATTGAGAATAAAATTGAAACTTCGTGATATAATATTATAATTTCAAAGTTTATGAATAGACCACAATTGCACTGGCTTAGATGACTATTATCCCTTAAATTAACTATTACAAATATTATAGGAGTATTAGCCTTTTGCAATTATCTTGCAATAATCAAAATCGAGGGGGTCACAAAACCACATCATTTTAAATAAGTAGGTATGATTTTAATCGCCTTGTAAAATAGAATATCATCATTTTGTCCAAACAATATTACTATATAAAAAATAACGTTAGGTTTATTGTCCTGTCTTATTTAAATATTTAATTGTCATATTGTTTTTATTTTCACCTTTGTTGAACTAGTTTGGAACAATTATGAAGAGTTGAAAATTTATGGAGTACTAACCGAAGACAGCAAAAAATTATACAGTATGATTTAAAAACCAATTATCCAAAAATACAATAGAATAGTTATTTGAATAATTTTCCTGAAATATTAAGTAAACTAAATTTGATTTAAATATTAACAGAGTTAGAACCCAATTCTTTATTAACTGATAAAATCTACCTCCATTCATAACTAGGTTGTATTGTAGTAAACATAGAAATAATCAATACACACATGTAAAGGAGCTCATCAAAAATAAAACTATCAAAAATAATGTCTCAATATGAAAAGCCCAATGCTCTAGGTAGACAAAACAAGAAATGTAGTAGTTCAGGTAGAGATAACACTAATGAAGAAAATTGTCACACCTTCTCTCAGGATTAAAAAAGAAACAAAGTTATTTTTCCCCAACAAGAAATGACCCATACAGTTTACATAAACAAGTTGGGCCTGGTTGCTTTGTAGGTAGTCTTGAGCTTCCTTGATGGTGGCCTAACCTTCTTGTACACCAAGGGAAACTTGATTTTGGAATCATGGAACTGCTTGGTGCTCTCCCTTTTGCAAAGCTTGGCGGGGACAGTAGCGGTCTTAATGATTTGGATGCAGTGGCTGCGCACCCTGTGGCGGGAGGCCATCTCGGTGTACATCTGCTCTACACCGCCATTCAGAGTGGTGTCACGGTACTCCTTGTACATGTTGTGATACCCGGTTCTGCTCTGATATCTCAACCAGATGCCATAGTTCTTGATGGTTGTAGGGTTCTTCTCAAAAATCTAAACAGACAGAATGAGAGCATAATGAATGAAGAATAAATGCAGAAATAGGAGCAAAACCATTTGGAAAGGAAAAACTAGGATCAAGAAATTACAACATTTGTAATGTCAATCAAGAAGATACAATCTTAACCGAAATCTATGCAGATATGGCAGCAGAATAAGCAAGGAAATGACATACAACAACAGCTCAATCTAAAAATCATTCCCATAATAAAATAGCGTATCAAGCGATCTGTTAAATTTTGAGTTAAATGTAGCTATTATGACGCTATGAGATGCTGCAATGTGTGTGCAACTAGAATAACCATTTCGCTATGATAATTGACAAGAACAGTCGCAATGCTATGATCCAGCAGCTCAGAAATCAAGAAGCTACAATCTTAACCGAAACTAATGCAGATAAGGCAGGAGAAGAAGCAAACAAAGGAGATACTACAACAGCTCAATCTATAAATCATTCCTATAGTAAGTAAAAAGACTTCAAGTGACCAGTCTAAATTATGAGCTAATATTTGCTATAATCCTATAACAATATAAAAATGTAGGATGACCGTGCAACTAGAATAACAGTTTGACTACGTAGACGAGATCAATCACAATGCTATGAATCATGATCCAGCAGCCCAAAAATCAAGTAGATACAATCTTAACCGAAACCTATGCAGATATGCGCAGAAGAAGAAGCAAGCAAATGAGATATAACAACAGCTCAATCAATAAATCATTCCTATAGTAACATGATTCAAAGTGATTAGTCTAAATTTTGAACAGTTTCACTATGACAATTAACGAGATCAATCACAATGCTATGATCCAGTAGCCCTAAAATCATAGCTTCATTTGCCTACTACTATAAGAAAAAGACTTGAACCATACCTCATTGATAGCGAGAACCTGCCCGTTACTCTTTTTCACCTTCTTAAGCTTCCTCAAGAAATACCTACACAAATAAATCAAATCAAAAACAACACAACACAACCGAACAACCCTAAATTCATTCCCAAAATCACTGAAACACGCAATCGAAATACCAAAATTTGGACTTGGCGCGGACTTCATTGGTGGCCCAGAGCTTCATGCGGTAGATCTTGGGGTGCTCCTCCGTCTCCGTCGGCAGAGCTCGCCCCACCACCTGGTACTGATGGAACTGCACAACGTACAACGCATAGAAAATACTTTAATCAATCTAACTAAAATCCTAAACATCTGAAACACATTCTCATAAAATAGAGTCGTCGGTGGACGCATACCCTGTAAGTCACCATTTTCTGGCCGAGTTGAAGATTATCTCAGCGATTCCTTTGTGGAGAAAGAGGAAAGTGCGGGCGGTTGAAGTGGTCTTGTGTTTAAAGATCGACATTTTAGCCATCAGAAACCCTAATTTTTTTTCATGGGCCAAAAGGCCCTCTTTAACTTTATAGGCCCACCTGTCTTCTATCTATGATAAATAGCAGTAGTAATATATGCAAAACTCTATTAAAACACACAACCATATTCAGATTGTATAAAATGATCTAAAAATAAAATGATCTAAAAATATAGTTTTACATTCTGCAATAAGATGCATAGTTGTTTTGATCAAAATCTTAATCTGTACATATTTTTTGTTTACTATGAAGATGTGCATACAACTATAGTACTCCTACTTACAATGAAATTTTTATCAAAACTAATCATTATTATTATTCAATTTTTGTAATGTTCGAATTTTAAAATTGACTGAGACTACGCTCAAAATTTATAATCTACGTATAATTCATTCTTATATAATTTTTTTATATGAAATAACAAATTGCGATATACCATGGCTTCTTTATAGTTATTGAAGCATTCTCATTGAAGAAGGTTTCTTGATAAAGCCAGACCATATACATTTTGTAGTTCAAATCTTTTCTTTTAATTTTTTGAATTTAAAACACGACAATAATTTGTACAAGTTTTATTATCTTTTTTATTTTAGGGATACCAGTTACAGTTCTATGCACAACCCCAGTTCAATCTAGAGGTCCTAAATCTTACTAAGTTGCAAGACAAGGCAAAAAGTTGCAAAATCCTTTGAATTCATTACTGAATTTGTTAATTAAAAACATTTACATAATTTAAAAATACAATTAGATCCTAAAAATGGTTGAAGTTTTTTCTCCTCCTTCTTTTGTGGCAAATAACCATACATATTAAAAATATCCAAACCTCCCAGCATCTGAAAAGGGACAATCAAGTGATTTTCTTTCTTCCTACCAAGCTTCATAAAATGGGAATTTTTAAAAAAATCATAAAATAAACTGGGAGAAACAAGAGAGCGGTAAACAACAGAACCCGTATATTATTTCATGGATAATCAATCATTCAGGAATAGGAGGCGATTACTACAAAGAAAATAATATCCTTTTCTGAGAAATAAATACAATCAACAGTGTCCAACTCTGATGAGGACTATAGTTGTTGGAGAATATACAACATGGCTACTTCACCAGGAATGGCTTACCTTTGTCACACCAAGAGTAACAGCAAGAGCAGCTAAAACAGCCTGCAAATGTTCAAACATAAGCAAACTTCAGTTATGATGATAAGCAAGCATATAGGAGCGTAGCTTGCTTGTGATGATAGAGGCAATGATTCACAAAATAATGAAAATTCAACGATGTTAAAGGAATAAGAAAAACTTTCTAGCTTGGTTGAGGCTCAAGCCCCTCCTTGCTTCGATGTGTGTTCGTCAGTGTGCATAACCCTCCTTTCTCTCTTTTAGCTTTTCATAGAGATTAGAGCTCAAGGAGCACACTACAATTTCTGATTCCATCATTCCTGTCTTTCATGAATACTCTTTTCTCAATCTCATAACAAAACTTTAATTTGATATTAAAGTTACAAAAATACATTCAAACAGTCAGAGTCAGACAAAGAAGCAAAAATACATGATGACTGGGCGGTGATTGATAGATAACACTTCATCACATCAACAAGATAAACCACAGATACATATTCACATATAATAATTTTTCAAAATTCACTGGACAGAACAGGCAGAAAGCACCAAAATATGAATATGTATACTCCCCAACAGTTGAGAACATCCATGAATGCAATTTTGGTAAGATTCTAGAAGAGATTGAAAACACTTACACCTATGGTACACGCAACGAGTCCAGGCTTCTCCCTGTGATCCATACGAACACATAGCAGTAAAAGAGCTCCTATGTACCAGGGGACTGCGCCCAGAAAGAAACCAGTAATGAACCTTGCAAAGAAGTAAGCCAAATCAGTAACCAAATCCTATTTACAGAACAAGATTGTAAATCATTCAATTATCAACAGAAGCATAAAATAATCACGACATTATCAGCTGCATTATCTCTTGAAAGATGTTCTTAAACGAATTGAGATTAACTTACAAGAGCCATCCAAGTCCAATACCACAACAGGGGAGCCGTTCCTCCCTAAAAAGTCGTCCATGAACAACAACATGACCTAGAATCACCAGAAAATTGAAGGAAAGGGAAACAGACATCAAATTCAATGCTAATTTCAGTACTGCGATAATGCCTAAACAGCTGTTTTCATTCATTGTTGCACCTTTGTAAATCTAGTCACATAAATCGCACAGATTCACACATTCAAATCCAAATTAGAGCCAAACCATGTGTAGCTCGTCCATGAGAAACAGATTCCAAAAGCTACAGTATCAGCTACACCTTTTTCGCTTACATCTTCATAAATTCTAAATAATGACCAGGATTTTCAATATTGAATCAATTAGGGGAAAATATATCAGGAAATACCGGGCACGGCGTGATATCCCCGAGGATAGTAATGCGGCGGATGGGCAGCGATGACGGGAGGCGGCACAGGCTGAGGGATTCCTATCACCGAATAATCGGGCAGCACAGGCTGGGGCTGATAATTAGCCACGCCTTGGAAAGTGCCGTAGTAATAATTCGTCGGCGGTTGCGAAGATTGGGCGGCGGACGAGACGCCTGGGTTCTTTCCTCCGCCTTCTCCGCTCATTGTTGCCGGAATCAGAAGGAATCGATTATGGGATCGCGGTGCTAGGGTTCCGGCTCTTGGAAATTGGTGGTTTTGTTTTGTTGATCGATTGAGATGATCGATTCAAATCAACTCCTTACCTTAGCCGCGTTATTCTGAGGTGGCCGCCGCCTCTTTATTTTATACAGTATATTTATTATTTTTTTAAAAAAAACTTGAGATTTTTAACAAATGTGAATACAAAAAATTAGTGAGGTATTATGGATTTAATTTTATACTACTATATTATTTTTATAATAAAATGCGAATCAAAAAATTGTTTGATCTACTCATCAAATGGAGTAAATAATAAAAGTGAAATAAAACACGTAAAGATAGACATTCTAAAACAACAAGACGAATATGGAACATAATTTTAAAACATACTCCTAACTAAACATTAATCAAATAGTAATAATAATCCAACTATTCATACAAGTGCAACCAAGCCTATAAGGCAGAAAAAGGGCAGGATTTGGCTAATGGTTTACACATAAATTCTAAATATCTTAATGTTAGGTCGATCATAAGATCTTAGGTAAGGAAGAAAATCTGACACTTTGATCACTTCAGTGAGGTCAGTGACTACAAGATTGGCCTTCTCAGCCAGCGCAAGGAAATAGTTGAAGGTGTCGATGTTACGAATCACAGATGCGATATATGCAACGGGGTGCTGCTCTCCTTCCCTAGCTCCTTTCTCCAGGGAAGCATCAGACTCGAGACCAGCGCTCGGCTCGTGATATGAATGTTTGCGTTTCAAGAGAGCTGACAGGACTCGTACGAGATGAGGAAGGCATGATGGATCGTATATAACATCAGCACCTAAACTGTTGAAAAGAGAGTGAAAGAATGTGACTCGCGGCTGATATGTAAGTTACAAACCTAGATAAACTGAAACATCATGATCGCATTTGCAGTAACATTCGAGCTGAGATGGATGGAGCGAGGACTTACATAATGTCGGGGGTGAAGCAATGGAGGTCATCCTCTGAGGCAGATTCCCAAGGCAAACAAACACATTGGACCTATTATCAGTAGTAGGTCAGCTTCACTATCGCGACCTTGTTCTGATTCAACGAAAATGAAATGCCTCGCAGTCGGAATCGAACAAGAAAAACGTATAGCGCATAAAAGTGCAAGGACATTACATTCATCTCAGCTACTGAAGCATTGAAAATGAGCAAGGAAGTTGAGATAGCATGATCAGGTCCACACATATGTAATATGTCTCACCATTTTATCATGTAAACGAGAGTCTAGTGTGTGATTTGCTGTGGTCAGGTTGTTCAGTTCCAAGTTGACCTTCATATTTGCTAAAGTTGAAAAGTCACCATCAGTTAGTATCACCTACATCACAGAATTTTCAGATAGAATCGAAGATACACGTGTTAATGTGTGTAATGTGATTTTGGTTTTGTGTAAAGTTAATGATGTGATACTATTAGATCTATATACTTCTTTTATACCCGAAACATTTTACAAACCGAATACTTGTAATCTCATATGCAACCAGAGAATCTGAAGCTTCAAATTTCCCATCATGTTCTAATTATGTCAACGAAAGCAAGCAGATGGAATTTTTTTTGTTATGTTGCCACAAAAACTGATAAGGCAATTCTTAACATAGGATAGTGTAGTTGAAGTGGATGGGTATGCACAAGCTCACCTTGGATGCTTTAACATAAGAAAGACAGATACCGACCAATCCAACCCCTGAACCAACCTGTTTGAACAAGTGAATATTATCAATTTAAAACACAAAAAAAGACGGGGGTGGTTGGGAAAGAAGAAAACTTTCTGGAATGTGCCTCTCACCTCAAAACAACACTTATTTGCAAATAGTTCAGGGAAGGAAAGTATAAATTCGGACATAAAAAGGCTTGAAGGCCAAATAGAGCACCTACACAACAACAGTTACGTAGAGAAAATCAAAATAACTAAAGAAAAAGGTGCAAATATTAAAAGTTTGTAGCATATTGAACCAATGCTATGCAGGCAATCTTTCCTGAATACTGACAATAACTTACACGAGATAAAAGAAAAGGCAAGTCAACATGCGATAAAAATTAATTAAACTTCCCCAAGACACGAAGATGAATTCTGCAAAAGAAAGAAGCAAGATTTAATCATTTAGCACCCCTCCCAGTTCCCCTTTAGGAGAGTGCTAAGATCACTTATCCTTCTACTTCAAAATAGAGTCTGGAAAACTAACGCCGAAGCTGGTTTTCAAAGATATTAGCTGTACGACTGTATCTTTCTCAAGTAGGAAAAGAAAAGCCTTAGCAGTATATAGTGAAATTAGGTTTGAATGGAGATTGTAAGGTGATATTGTAATAGAAAGAACTTGAATTGTAGAAGACGATCTGGCAGGAAAAGGATAGTGAAACCAGCCAAAAATGCTAAGCTATCCAACATGTTTGACACCAAATTTCATACTTCTTAATTCCACCTCATCAACAAAACAGTGAGTCTGCGGATTAATACAACCGAAGTTGATTCCTTCTCCCAGTACGATCACGAAAAATATAACAAAAAAAATTAAAACATCAATAAAGATTATGCTTCTGTTACCCTGTATCTCCTTCAAGCATGTTAACAGAAGAACGAAGTCGAACCTCCAATTTCGAGGACCCTGACCACATACAGAAACAGTGTGAATTCACCACTTAAGTTCTAAACAAGATATGAACAAACATATAAACCCAAAAAAGAAGTTACCATTTGGAAAAATAAAAGAGATTGTTTTCAATAGTTTCGAGTTCCCTACATTAGCACCATCATCCTAATAGAGAAATAAAATTAGGTCAGCAAATATCCATTAATTCAAAAAAAAAAAAAACTAGTGTGAGTAATGTATCCATTACCTTTAGAGGAACCAAGCATGATGCATAGTATTCATACAGTTCATCCAGCACCATCTCGCCACTGGACTCGATTTCATTGATTAACTTCTTCAGAAATCTCTTCAGGAAAGGCCCCTGCAACTTCAAATCCTGTAAACAGAATAAGCACAATTCATTTTTCCTTCCAAAAACATTATCTTTTATTATTCGACTGCGAGAGAGTTGAGAGATTACTGCTTTGCTGATGCATCGGAGCCAAATGCACCTCTGTACACTCTCAGTGATGGAACCGCCACCAAGTTCCCTAATTTCAGTAATTTAATCGAATTCAAACACAGTAAAGAAGAAGAAATGGGGATAATTTTGGAAGGCGGAGGTTGATAGATGACCTGGCGTAGGAGATTACGATGTCGGGCGGTTCCAACGCTAGAAAGGCGGAGATCATGTGAAGGCACGGCCGATCGGAGACGGCGAGTTCTTCCGCCGCCGCCATCTCCAAATTCTGCTAATGCGACCACTTGTCACAGTACTCTTTTTTAAGTAATTTAATTTTATAAAATATACCATAGAAAACAAATTTATTTGAATTTTTTAATATTTGGATAATAGAAAATTGTGTAATTATATAATTAAAGTAAATCATAAATATTAATCTAAAATGAAGATAATAAGACCCACCCTTCTTATTTTTTTCCCAGCTAATATTGAGCTCTTCTTCTCCAACGGCGCCGAAGCTGTTCGAGTTCAGGCGCAATCGGAAAACTAGGTAACAATTTACTCATTTGTTGAGTTTTCTTCGATTTCTGGTACTACTCTGCAATTTTACTTCTATAAATCCTTGTTCAATTTCGACATTTGCCCACGGTTTTGTAATTGCTGTTGTTGTTCTACGATTTCTGTTGTTCTACTTAGATATATTCTTAAATCTTCCTCACTGAAATTGACGTCTAGAATGCGTTGATGGAAGAATAGCGCTATTTTTTTATGCGGTTTTTGTCTCAAATTTCCACTGAGAATTTTTAGTGAAGTTTCGAATTCCGAAACTGTGATTCTGATAGATGAAACTATGAATTTGTTATGAGCACATTTTGGCGAAATTTAAGTCAGAAGCGGAGACCAGATTGAACTAAGGTGATTGAAATTCTACTTTGTTTGATCAGTCATTCTTCAGGAAAATTTGAAGCATTAGTAGTACATGTTGGGTGGAAAACTTGCTTAAGTGCATCTCAATGTTAATTTTTTTTTGGGTTGAATGTGGCATAATGATGTTGAAATTTCTCAGACTCCGTGCTGTGACTTTTGAGTATGTTATGATTCTGAGAACTATGCTGATGCTCGTCGCGTAGCTGACGAGAGAAGTATGAGCTAAAATTGCTTCTTTTTTTGTTGAACTGTGCCCTTCTTGTAAAGTCGGTGCATGTGCTCATACAAGATGCTTGCATAAGAAAATAATATCTGAGCTATAATTCTTAGGAACAAGGAAAAAGCTGATCCACATAAAAATGGAGTAAATGATTAGGAAACGGTATGTGAGTTTTGTGATCGTACATGTAGCATTAAGTTATGGTCTTTTCATATGTTTAGATACACATGATATGATTTTATTTGTTTGTCTTATGGCACAGTTAACTCTAGAAGTGTTGCTTATTTTTGCAGTTATACCTTTAGATTGCTGCACGGGTCTTTTGAAGTAAGCCATGAGTTGCTTACAGATAACTGCCTGCCGTTTAATCTGTTCACCTTCTGCATCCCCAGTGCCGAGTTCTCAACTGAATAAGGCATTTACAACCCCCTCGATTTACCTGAGAACAAAAGCAAAACCTCCTAAGCTCCCCCTGAACCTGACCTCTGCCACATCTCGATATCAGCGAGCTACAACTGTGTGTTTATTTGGCGGCAAAGGGAATCCAGATAATGGTAACGAGGTAACGGATATGATTCACTTAATTGTCTTAAATAGTTTGTCCATTTTGGGTTTATTTCATTGCAGCAAAGCTTAAAAATAGAGCTTTTTATTGAGGAAATGAATTGTTTGTGATAATCCATGTAAGGGTTCTCCGTGGAAAGCTATTGAGAATGCCGTGGGAAATTTGAAAAAGGAGCCATCAGTTGAGGAGTTACTGAGGCAGCAGATTCAGAAAAATGAATTCTATGATGATGGAGGTAGCAGTGGGAAACCTCCTGGCGGGGGTGATGGTGGTGGTGGTGGTGGTGGTGGTTTTAGCGAAGCTGAAGATGGTGGACTTGCAGGAATGTGGGATGAGTTCAGCCAAGTGATTCTGGCAACTATGGGCTTCATATTTCTGGTAGTCCTAATCTCACAAGGAGACCTTATGTGTAACTCTTCATTTTAATACATATAGTCCCTGTGCTAACATGTGTGTGAGTTCAATCGACTCTCATATCATATCTACGCTTGCGAATTACCCATTCCTTCCTCAGAATACTTACGTCAGTTATTTTGCTCCACTTCAGTATATTTATATCATTGAAGGGGAAGAGATTACTGTACTGGCAAAAGACTTGCTCCGGTTTCTCTTCAAACGGCAAATGAGTATCCGTCTAAGGCGTCTAGTTGAAGAGTGGCAGGATTTCTTCCAGAGCATGAAAGACAAGCCAGCTTACGATCCGTATTGGCTGGAACGCGAAATTCTAAGTACCACAACATGTTACGACAGCCCTGCCAAGTATGTGTACATGGCCAACACTCTCATTCAAAGTGAGTCGACATCTGATCAACGTGAGTCGCACTTCGATCAACTTGAACCAACATCTGATCAACCTGAGTCGAAATTTGATGACTATGAAGACGATGAACAATACTAGATATTTGTTATTTTTTCCCCCATATATGACTGGCTAGCTTCTCAACTGCCATGGCTAAGATATTTGTTCTTTTGTTCCTTTTTCAGACATCTTAACGTGTATTGGATAAGAGAGTTAAGTTTCTGTTTGTGAATTAACTTATAACTTTCACTATTATGATAGCATAAATTAAAATTATACTATGATGAATACAATTCTTATCTGCCTCAACTTATACTACATTATATAGCAGGGACCATATTAAGATACAAAACCAAAATAGTTTAAATTTCTGAATAACAAGGAAGTTTTCATCTTTTATATACTTGGGGAGTCTCCACGTAATATATGGAAGCAAATTTCACACAATCTGTCAAACACCAAAACATTTTCCAGATATGACAGAAGCTGTAAACCATGGGCACCACTGTTAAAGAGCACAAAAGATCGGTTTTCCGGGATAGATATCCGAATGAGCACGCTACACACATGTGGAATGTATTCAACTTATATCAACAAGATGATACTGAAATCCACACCGGGAATCTCAACTGGTCGCCGGAAGAGGCCGTCCCCTGCCCATGGTGAACCCTCGTGTTCCATCTGGCATTTTGGGGCCCGGTGGCGGCTTTGATGGTTCGACACCATGGCTGGAATACTGGGTTCCATGACCTGGAGTGAAAATATTGGTTTGAACCAAATAAAAGATGTATTGTCTAGAATTTTTGTTAAGACTTGATAAATACCATGTCCATTAGTGGCGTGATACTTTTGTCTCCTTCCACCACCTCTGTTGCGACCCTTCTGCCCGTTTTTGTCTCTAGGAATATGCGGCCCGTTCTTATCTCTAGATAAGAGATCCGCATCCTGAACAAGAATTTGAAAGAACATTAGACACACTAAACTGAACTTATATAATCTATACGTTCCCAATAACTCGAGTTAGAGTAGTTCGAATGTAGAAGCTTAAATTAGCAAGAACAGCAAAGAAACTCTATCATCTAGAGGATCACCCATTTGCAGTTGTAAAAACAGCCTATCAGTTCAACTAACAAAAAAGCTGAAGCAACATTATTATTCCCGTATACTACCACAGCATCTAAACGTAGGAAGAGTTTCAATTGAATCAGACGTAGTGAACAAGGCACAGATAAAAATGAAAAAGTACCTCCCCGACCCCATCGTGTGAATCGTCATGATGCTCACTTGCATCATGGTTCTCCTCACTGGCAGCTGGCTCCAGTGTCTGAACAGTGCTACCCTTGTCAGGCTCTAACTCCCTCCATACTTTTTTCTTCTGCCCCGGATTGTTCTAGAGAATTTAAGAAGGCATTGTCATACTGCTCTACTGCCAAATGAAGAGAAAGGCAGTAGCACTACATACCGGTTTTTTCAGAAGCTTGACTCGCAATCCATATCTCCAATCTTGCTCGTTGTTCAAAGTGGTCACCTAAACAAGAATGAAGAATTAAGAATCAACCATACGAGGCTGCAGACAAACAGAAAAAGAAATGAGTGAAAAATCACTGGTAGCGGACTCACAGCTTTCTCAGCAGCCTCCACAGTGTTGTACTCCACAAGAGCATGCAACTATAGAGAAAAAACAAATTAAAGCAACAGACACACGGCAGAATGCCCATATGATGTTGTGTGTAAGTTTATTCCATATGAACTGAGTAATGGGTGGACAGTCAATACATCAAATGCATTAGGCTTCTCTCTTATGATTGACACTTGACAGTCTAATCAAGAGCACCACATAGTAGAGCCAATTATTGAGTAACATAGACTAAGCTAATTTCATCTAAAACCAATCTCAAGATAATATATGCGCACAAGGAAAACAGAAAAGGATTTGTAGAAGAGAAGCATATTTAAATATACCATAGGAAAGGGATATCTTGACTTCATACTATAAGTAGCAATTGATGCTACAAAGTTAGCATATTTATATTACAGAACTTTGCTGCATTTGCATAATCCCATTATTAATAGAAAAACATACTGTAACGCACCTTTCTGCTGATCAGCTTCTCCACCATGGTACACTTTTTTGGATCAATTACATCATGTGGGTCACGAATGGTAATATTCTTTATGCTAGCAATCAGAAACAAAAGGAACTGTTGATTAGCATAGGAGGACAATAGCATACAAGTAAAGAAGGGGAGAAAAGAAGCAGCACAGTTATAGGCTTATAGCACAATTTAAAGGAAATTTATACAAGGAAATTTATATGCATACATTCCAGCTTCACCAAACAGTCGATTGAGGTTGTCCACTGAATGATCCTCGGGTAGATTCTCCACTAGTACAGTGCATACCTATTATACATTCAAGATTTAAGATTCTTTAAAGCTAACCTAGTAAAATAAAGATTAAATTAATTGAAGAGCTCTACCATTGGGTCCTTGATTTCAGCAGATGGAAGAGGATGAAGTCGCTTCACCATTTTCCCATTAGAGCTGACAACCTGAAGACAGCAGGAATAGTTTTTCATGTCATATTGAAAAACTAAGCAAATAAACTCGGTTAGACAGAACTGTCTCACAAACAAAGTTATCTAACTCGGGTAACATTGCAAAGTTCAATGTTACTGCTAGTTCTACGAGCTTTCGCAAAACTCTTAGAAATAGTATTTTTCTCAATAAAATATATCCACTCACAAGAAAAGTAGATTCCTTCAGTGCAGCCACAATCCACGATGTGTCTTTTGTTAGCTTCTTCATTTTCCTAAATGAGGCAACAACTCCAATAGGAACTGCAGCAATGTAACTATGTAAGTGATTCTTCTTGGACATGCGAAAGAAGGAACTTTGGATGGCAAGTTCAAAATTGCATGCTCATGAAAGTCCTGTGCAAAATTTTAAAACTACAAGGACACAACACATATAGTACAAAATTGACACACATAAAACCACATCAAAAGGTCACCCTATTAATTGTAAGAAAACAAAGATCCTTCGTTAAATGCTGAGTCTTTTATCCTTTCCTTAAATCATAGGATCCGACTCAATAAACAAATTAATTGAACCCTGGATTCATGAGCTTGTGAATCATATTACTATGTGGATTGAGTTCCTTCATTCTCATTCTGTTCTATTGTATAAATAGAATGGGACAACAAGGGTGATATTTAAGCACAATACGTATTTATCCAATCCAATCATCAGGCAGGCATTCCCTTCCATCTAAAGACCTCAACAGGATATTGACCAAACATTTATCATATCAAATGAAATAATGGCATTCTGCTCAAATAAGAGTGTGCATTTCAGCCTTTTACTCAAGAAATGTAATAACAGTGATGGTATTTTGCTTCCTAGCAACTCTGGCACTCACCAAACCCTTCCACATTCCTTGTAACGTATTTCAGCATAAACTTATCATTTGGCAGATTTTCATCACTGAAGTAATACTCCACCTGCAAAAGTTATTTCAATAAGTAAGCCGGCTGGTTTAATAAAGACAAACTAATAAAATTAGATTAAATTAATGGATAACACTACATTCATCCCAATAATTCAAGAGCAAGGTAGCCAAAAAATGCCGATGATATACAATGACGGCACTGAATACAATTTCTTCAGTCGATAACAGCATATACATCGCTTAGAGAAATTTCGGAATATGGGTTTAAATTCGCTGACCTTTCGAGATAAGGGATTCAGTTTGCTTACCTTTCGAAATATGGGTTCGAGACATGCGAATTTTTCGGAACAAGGGTTTTACACCTTTTTATATTTATTGACTTCATTTTTCTTATTATTTCCCTTCCAATAATTATAGATATACTAAACTATCCTTTAACCCATCTCTCAAAAATTTCATTTTACCTCCCTCCAATAATAACATACGGTTAAACTTTCATTTCTTAGATTAACGTTATTTTGAGCACCCACTTATGTTTTCTCCCCTTTTATACTGTCTTCTAATCTCATATCCTCAAAACAGGATGAAGTAGACACCTTGAAAAAGACATCTACAAATACCATCGATAACTTTATGATCTACTCTGAATGAACAAGCAAAAACTCCATTAGTCGAACTGCTCAAATTTTTATAGCAACTGGAAATCATAAAGCATCAGAGACATTTAGTCGTTCACATATAAGTATGTGCACAATCATAATATGATAACAGATATCGTCAGTAACAAATCCACTTCCTCAATCATAAATATTTCTCTAATTTCCGCAATAAATTCCAAATTTAAACGAATAATAACAAAAAATTTCTCAAAGGATAATTTTAGTAAATAATAAGAAATAATAAGAAAAATGAAGAGAATAAATAAGAGAATAATTTCTCAAATGAATTTTTTGAGAGATGAGTTAAAGGATAGTTTAGTAAATCTATAATTATTAGAAGGAAATAATAAGAAAAATGAAGAGAATAAATATAAAAAGGTGTAAAACCCTTGTTCCGAAAAATTCGCATGTCTCGAACCCATATTTCGAAAGGTAAGCAAACTGAATCCCTTATCTCGAAAGGTCAGCGAATTTAAACCCATATTCTGAAAGTTCTCATATTGCTTATTGGGCAAGCCACTAAAAAGAACTCAAATTTTAAACAATATTTTCCAGATATTCACGAATTAGCCTAGTTATGAAACAGTCTATTACATAGGCAACCGAAGATCGCATTTTTGCGTTACGGAATCAAAAAAGAAGAGCTGCACTAAGTCGTCTCTCGAGATTAAACCTTACTACCAGCTAATGAAACCTAACAAAAAACAGCTTAACCATCACTCAAATAGTCCAATTAACTCAAATTTCTGATATGGCCTAATTGCAACTAGCCCTCTGAATCAACATACCGCCACCGCCGAATCAAATTTTAATCAAGCAATAGACAAATTTTTTAATTCCACCTGCTTGATGATCTTGCGGCGGAGATCATCGGTGAGCACGGCGGGCTGCGGCTGATCCGTCGGCGGCGGGAGGTGAAACTCTGCTAGCTCCGGTGAGCCGACGGGTGAGGAATCGGGGTGATCCTCGCCGTGATCAAATTCGTGATCAGACAGCGGAGATGAGGCGGCGGGGAAGTGGAGGGGAAGCTCCTGGGGCTGCTCCATAGGAGAGGAGAGAGAAAGAAGAGAGGTCAATAATGGAGAAAGGTAGAAACCTCCCGCTCTTATTTTTTTTTTTTGCCCTTCTTTTCTTCTTTCTCGATCTCTCGAAGAAATGTTTCGTGCTTGGAGGGCTTATATAGGCGGTGGCGCCCCACCGTCCCACGGTGAAATATTTCCATATTTTAATTGTGCAATTTCCTTTATTTATGAAATATTAGTTCTGTCCAAAAAAAAAAGATAAAGTAGTAAATGACATGGATTTTTATGCACATTGGTGATATAAGAGAGAATTGTGGGGTCTACATTTAGGGCTTGTTCAGTGTTTTTTATATGGGTTGTCCTATATAAATCTGGTTTAGATTTGATATTGTAGGGCCCACCAAATTGAAGCACCGTTTCTGCGGTTCGGTGTTTTAGATATGGGCTGGCATTTACCACCAAAATAATGGCATTATTTTAAAGCTAATTATTGAAAGACAAAAGTGCCCCTAAAAGTGTGAAAATTTTGAAATTTTGCAGCTATAGAAAAATGTGCGCGGCAGAGTGGGTGTGTTTAAATTTTTCGGTGTCTACAAATAAACCAGGCAGAAGGCGTGCAGTAGATAGACTCAATTTCGGAGAGCAATCAATCTAGGGTTTTGTCGAAATGCAGGTATGCTATTTACGTCTTTCCTTACTGAATACCCAAGTTAATTAGGTTAGGCGTTTCATGTGTTTTAAGAATCGAACTGGTTGTTCCGATAGTATTTGCTGTTACGATATATGGTATGCGGTTGGGTGAGTTCGAGGAATAACGACCATTTAGTTTGTGATCAAGATGCTGCTTTCATTCTGTTGAACTCATTTGATAGTGTTATGTGCACTTTTCGGTTTCATTCCATTGTGTCGGCGAAGCATTTGTCCAAAATATTGTTGGTACAACTGATGCCTGATTTGTCATATTATTGATTGGTTGTAGGGTCGAAGAGTAGTGTCATGGTTCATGATAGTGTAACTGCAAGCGAAGGTATTTGTTGTGCCTACCCAGTGGATAAAATCCCTTAATTTATGGTTCTGTACTCCAAAATTTGTTCTGTTCGGTTTTGCTTGATTTAGGTCTTCAGCACACACCTCGGTAGAAGTTCCGCAAGGGCGACCGCACTCGGAGAATGTGGCTTGAACGTGAGGAGGAGATTTTGGCAACAAGCTTACTGGGCTTGGTTGCTACGGGATGGAAATCCGACAACGGATTTCGCTCGGGGTATCTAAGCAAAATCGAGGATAGCCTTCGTCAAGAGTTCCCCACCACCGACTTGAAGGGAACCCCTCACATACAATCTAAGATTTCAGCATGGAAAAGAGTTATGGACTCATAAGATCAATCCTTTTGCGCACTGGAATTGGTTTCAATTCTGATGGAGATCATAAGATTAAATGCACCGATGAACAGTGGGATCAAATTGTTGCGGTGAGTAGCCGGATATATCTCAAGTTTTCGTTCATATAGATATAATTGATTTCTTTGGTTTTGGATGATTAGATACATTTTTAAATGTATCATTATAGGCTAACAAAGATGCAAAATTTTTGCGAACCAAGTCGTGGCCGTATTGGGAGACAAAATGTATTTTTGGCAAAGATAGAGCATCCGGGCCGGGGGCAGAAGCACTTCATAAGGCAGCAGAGCGTACGCGCGCCCAGATGGCTGGACGGAGTCAGGTTAACGAGAACGATTACCACCCCTCACTTGATGATATTTTTTTCGACACATCTCCAACGACTGAGCAAACGGTCGAGGTTAATGACACCGCGTCCACGCAAAGTGATAAGGAAATGTCATTTACCAAAACCAGCGGCGGTAAGCGCAAGCGAGATATGAGTGATGCCCCTCTGATGGAGTACCTCGGTAACCTACATGCGGAAACAAATGCACGCCTGGAGATGATTTCCAAAAGGATTGGTTATGAGTTTGACTGTGGCAAAGCGGGGGAGGACGTGTTCGATAAGTTGTGCACAGTCGACGGCCTCAATCTGGCTCAGAAGTACGAGCTTTGCAACATATTGGAAGACAAGCCACAACGTCTTGAGGTGTTCAATGGTATGCCACCAACAGCTCGTCTTGGTTACATTGAGGACAAGTAGAAAACAGAACTGAACAGCCACCATGGATCTTACTTATGGTACTTGGTATATCTAACTAGTTATTGATTTACATATTTAGGACATATGGTTGGAACTAAGTTTTTATTTACTGTTTTGTTGCATCAATGGGATGAATAAGCTGGAAATAAGCAGCCCCTTATGAGCGTAATTAGTTCCACTTTTTGTATGTCCATGGTGGTGTGAACTTTTTGTAATATGAATGCACCTTATGCTATTGCTATTACTATTAAGCATTTTCGGCCTTACTTATAGCATTGAGTAATTAGTTCCCTTGTTTCAGCCTTACTAATAGCAATGAGTAAATAGTTCCATTGTTTTGTTCCTATATAAGAGTCCGGAGTCCTCATTTGGACATAGCGTCATATAAAACAATGATGAATGTAATAGTGTCCTCCTTTGGCCTCCGGAATACTGCGGGGGAGTTAACTTCCTCGTCGTCCTCCTCAAGATCAACAGGCATAGTGTCCTCCGACATTATTTTCTCGGTGTTATCTGATATGTCAATAACCTCCATTTCTTCCTCCACCTTGACGTCATCCATCCCGAATAAACACGCAAGCGAGGAGTACATATGTTCATCGTGGTAGTAGTAAGCTCCAGCGAACTCGTTTTTCTGGCATATGGAACCTCAGTTGTTATCAGATGAACAAGACAACATTATATGTACAAAATAAGAAGATGATTAGCTGCAGTTTTGAATGTAACTACATATACCTTTATTATCTTATGCCATAAATCATCGGAGGCTCGGACATACTTGTTTTCCATGTCCCAATACGCAACATTGGTGTGGACAACAACCTTGAATGTCTTGTAGCATTTTTGTAGGTGCTCCACACACTGGCTCAGCTCGGCCTCGGAGAAAAACACACTTTGCTTTTGCTCAAGCTGTCGTTGAGCTGTGAGTAGGAACCAACTTGGAAAGTGTTTGAGTGTCTACTTTGTATCTGACTTGAGGGACATGAGACACTTGACAAGGGTGTCGTCGCAATCGGCAGACCATTTTTCGACGTAGAAAAAAACCGCTGGGCCGAGTATGTTCAAATCCATGTAGGAGAAGTTGAGTGTTTCTGCTTATGTGGTTATGGTAAACAATAGCACTGGTATTATAGAGGGGAATGAGGCTTACGCTGCATTAAATATTTTGACAACTTTCTGCTAAGACTTTCGACAATTCAACGTTTTTGCACCTAAACTCTGCCCAAATTGCTGTCATGCAAAAGGAAAATAGGATAAGTATACACATATATGCATCCTACTTGTGGGTGGAGGTTGTGACATTTAATGGTGTGTGCTAAAACTTATTGATTTAGTGCAACCTGCTCAACTCATTAATCTCACCACACCAATCCAAGTCTTGTCGATAATAAATAAGCCATTCTCTCCAAACCAAATCCATGTAAAAAAAGGCTAGATTCTTTTGTCCCTGTGATTTTGTGTATTATATTTTGTTGATATCACAGCTGGATTGAAGATTTGTTTTCTATTGTGTTGAATAAGCATATCAGTAGGTATTTGTTTACAATAATCATAGCAACTTCAAAATATTAACTTACATGATTGTTATATGTCAACTAAAAAAAGAGCCAAAAAAACATATTAACGTTCAGTGTTAAACTAACATTGCGCTCGTGAACCCTTCGAGTAACGGTGATCCCTTATAGCTGTCCGTTTGCCCTCTCGGATGCGTTTGCCTGTTGCCTCTTTTGTATACCACTTGTTGTGACTTCGGTATTCGTCATACCACTCGAATGACATGGGATGCTTCTCATTATGGGGGCACTTTAAGTAGTACCTTCCCGCATTCAGTGCGTTCAGGCCGGCACGCCGGAGCTCCATCTTGCCCTAACCACAGTAACATTCTGGTGTTTCACCGCCTTGATACATCAAGATGCAATATGGTTTTAGTAATTAAAATGCATTCATAAAACAAGGTTGTTACAACTGGTCAAGCAAAGTAAAGATCAACATAATCCAAGTGTGACAGAGTACCAAAGAGGACATGTTCAAAATATTGTATCGCACACACGCATAAACCTACTAAAACAAACAACATTTTCTAACGGTTATTCCACATATTTAGTGCTATATCATCCCGCATATGAGTCCATTCAGCCGAAGGCTCCACATAGTCAATGTACTCCTGTGCAACATGTTCTTCTTCACTCATTAGAGGCGTGGGTTGTCCATAGAGCTCGAGCTCAATTGGGTCAGTTGCCATTTTTAGACGAATGAAGTTGTGCAGCAAAAAGCATGCCATTATCAGCCGGATTTGTGTTTCGATTGGGTAGTATGAAGCACTTCGAAGAATCCCCCACTGCATTTGCAGCACAGCAAAAGCACACGTTCGATTACATTACAAGCCTTTGTGTGTTGCATGTTAAATAATTCCTTGGGATTCTGAGGCGTATTTGTACCCGGTCCCCATTCTTTTAGATGATAACGGATACCTCTATACGGTGTCAGAAAACCATTGTTGTTTGCATACCCATTATCACACAAGTAGTAACAACATGTGATGCATCCACACCAACAACAATTGTTAAATACAGTATACAATGGAACTGTATAGATGAGCATAGCACATAATAAATTTAGTTATGACCTTGGGGGACCTTGAAACCATTCTCTTGAGTTACATCGTCTTTTAGTACGTGTGAGTCGCCTGCTGAACCTTCCCATCCCGGCAATAAATACACGAACTATTTTTAGCGATCGCATACGGCTAGGGTATTTGTATCAATGTGCCCTTTTCGAGTCTGATACCTTGGCTTGTACTCATTACTAACCAACACATCGATATGAGTCCCGTCCAAAGCACCAAGGCAACCCTGTAAAATTAGTATATGATTATAACATAGATAATTGTTCTCATCTATGAAGCTGAAGGGACTAAAACTTCGCACTACCGGGAGCCACTTCCATCTATTATCTGTGCAGTCGGCTGTCACTGGTGTGGGCTTTTTCAGGAGTACAGAATGTAAGCTCAAAACGACACAAAGTACTTTCTGCATATAATATGACACAATTTAACCTGATCGCCTGAACCTGAATTTGACTACCCGATTTTTATTGTGGTGTGCTAGCACACCAAGGAATATTGCTACTTGTTCCTCTACGGGTAGGGACTTCCCTATTATCAGTCCACCCCTTTGGTGAACTAGGTGATTTAGGTGTTTCATTTGATCTGGAATTATTTTCAACAAACTGAACCGTCTGGCATGGTCCAAAATTCTCCTTTTCGCAGATCTGCTTCGTGCGCTCATGTACCTATGTACAAGTAGCTTGGTCTCTGATCGGTAAACTAGCATAATGTCTTCGAGCATCAACATCAAGCTCGCATACTTCGCAATACTGGACCTCGTCATGGTGTGCAAATTTACACAAGAAAAACTATGCATTCATATCATACAAAGAATTCAGAGAGGCTGAAGAGTACAGTGCGATATACATGGGACATTTAAGCATACCAATAAAACACAACAACATTCCATAACAAAGGGTAACCATGGATTGTCATACAACTAGCATTTGCATTTTTCACAAGCAGATATGGTTATTGGCTTCGTCAAGAGAAAGTACCTTCAAATTCAACCTGTCGACCGTCGTTTTGCACCTCATGTTGCTTCGTTGAATGGGTATAAATAATTCACACGATTCAACGTTTCCACGCTTCAGCCCTGCACACATCGGAAAGAAATCGTCATCGACACCCCCAAGTTTTACCACCAAGTCGGAGCATGACATCCGGTCATATTTATACCATAACAAACGTTTACCTGGTTTATATGTAGGTTGCCTCTTAATTAAACCCCGACGGAGCAGGTGGCCAAAAATCTCAACAAAAATTGGAAGAAGATTTCTCCCTAGGATTCCCGCAGCGGAAAGGGGGAAATTGAAAAATGAGATCAAACAAGAGAGAGAGAAGGGGGGAGTTCAAAAATGAGAGGGGTAACTCCGTAAAAGTGTCCTCAATTCTGGGTGTGCTTCTCGATGCGGGATCAAATCTTAGCGCCCATGGAAGAATTGATTTATGGCAAAAACTGATAGGAACAATGCGGGCCTTCGTTTTCTAGTCGGGCTCAATAGAAATTATACAAGAACATTGAATGGTCATAATTCGATGGAAATGCTTCTCCCTATCGCTAAAACACTAAACACGCCCTTAGAGTGATATGTAAGGTTGTTTAAAACTTTTGATATTTAGAATTGAAATAATTTTGGTGGATTGCCCAAAATCGTAAAAATTAGTATAATTTTTATGGACGAAGGTAGTACTATTGTATTTTACGTATTCTCAATCGCTGACAATAATTGGGCCGAACCTAAGGATATGCGCAACGGGAGTTGTGAGATGGGGCGCTGCACCGCTCATTGCCTAGCTGCGCGGGGGTAAGAGTGGGTGGGCATGACCCGTTGCAAGTAGTGGAGGTTGAACTTTTATGTTATTTATTCTAAATTTCAAAACATTATAAATGCTACTCCCTCCGTCCCCCCTTAATTGGCATTGTTTGACTTAGCATGGTTTTTAAGAAAGGTCGTAGAAAATGAGTGGAAAAAGTTAATGGAATGTTAGTCATATTTTTATATATTAATTTTATAATAAAATGTTAGTGGAATAAGTTAGTGGAATATAAGGTTCATTACTGAAAGTAGTAAAAAGTAAGAGTGTCGATTAATTGAGGGCGGACAAAAAAGAAATTGGTGTCAATTAATGAGGGATGGAGGGAGTATAACTATATTTTCGTATATTTGTTTCATTCTCATTCTTTCTCACGAAATAGATAAGAGACAGTGAACGAATTTGCTTGTTCAAAGGACTGAGACGATCGAGGTCGATAATCTAGAAAATAAATGAGGATACTTTTAATTTTAGGAATTAAAGTTTTTAACTATAATTTGTAATTTTAATGTTCTTAGTGAAGTAGGAGTAATTTTTTATTGATAAGTGAAAATAAATTTAAAGGTGCGTCATGGTGGACTCGAATTCGATTGAACCCGAGATCTTTGGCATCGGACATTATCCGCATTACCATTAGACCAACACATACTCTTTATGACGTAATTTAGTTATTTATAGAGTCATGTCATGATAAATAGATGAGTTTGTTCGTTCAAAGGACTAGAACCATCGAGGTCGACAAACTAGGAAATAGAGGCAAAGGTACTTGTAGTTTTAGGAATTAAAATTTTAAATCACGTGGAATTCAAATTTTTAAAGCCGTAGAACTTATAAATTTAATGTTTTTAATGAAGTAATTTAGTTATTTATAGTATATTTTATTTTTAAAAAGTTATAGATAATTAAAAATGGTTTTTCTTTGTAAATATGGGAGAGATAACTCTTGTAGGAGTTGTGGCACGACACAAAAATTTAGAAGAATGATGATGTGACGCTAGAGATATGACAGAAGGTCCACATTGTGGATGGCGTGGTAGCATGTCTATTTTTGGGGGAGTAAGGTTAACCGCGATTGACCACTTGCACGGACGGTAGAACAATCTTTTTTACTGTTTTAGGAGTACGTTGTTTTCGTGAATCATAATTTTATGGCATAATCTGATATGTAGTTTGCAAGAATATTGAGACTCATGTTAATGGATGGATCTAATCCAATTTGACTCAAATTTGTGGCATGCATTGTAAATCGCTTAGGCCTTTCTTAGTACTATGATAAAATAATATGTGATTTTTATTTTATTTTATTGCTTAGTACAATGAAATAAAAGAGAAAATAGAATTAAAATACAAAAAAAAAATGCAAATAAATTATCATTTCATTTCTATCTTCATCCCATTCTCAACTCATCATTCTTTTCCATCATAATCATTCTTTTCCATCATATCAAGATAGTACTTCGTGACATAATGAGAAATATAAACTACTCTATATAAAGTTTTTTTTATAGAAACTTAGCTCTTAGATTAAAGAAATCTTTTTAGATAGTAGTATCTAGATAGAATTGGTCAGCACATGTTACATGGAAATTTCGCATAGAAGACGCTGGAGTCCTTTCTACTCCATATCTCAGAAAAAGGGTTTTTCTCTTTTTTGGAAACAAAGTTAAATAATGATGACAATTTATACATAAGTAAAAAATGTTTGATATTTAGTTGTTGTTAGCATTTAAATAGAGCATCAGAATCAATTTGTCAACTTATATAGTAATTAGTAAATTAAATAGATATTTGAGAGTTTTTATATCATAATTAAGCTCAAAATGATCACAACAATAATATAATTTCATGAATAACCGAGAAAGAAAAACAGAAATGCTATTTAATAACACAACTCATAAAAAAGGATAAATTCAATCAACAGTTCACCTTTATTTCCAAAAGATTTCTTTTGATAATGCGGAATTCACAGCAAGAAGGAATCATCTCTGAAACTGCTACAAAACACAGCTTACTTAAAAGGTGAAGGTTCAGCAATCACAGCCCAAGGGCATGAAGCATTATAGCATTCTGCGCGTGCATCCTGTTCTCCGCTTGGGGGAAGACAATGGAGTACGGAGCTTCCATGACGCCGTCGGTGACCTCAACGCCCCTCTCAGCTGGCAGACAATGCATAAAATATGCTTTTGGACCCGCTATCTTCATAAGCTCCTCGTCCACCTAAAAATTATTAGACAGCATGATCCACGAATCTACGACAAACATGATGTCTCATATATGTTCAAGGGTTTATCCATTCGTTCCATGGCAGCAAGACACATGATGAAACTGACTCGATTACGGCATAATCTCAGAGCTCAATTCCCATTTTCTTTCATCATAAAGTATGTGGTTGCAAATAGTATCGAATATCAATCCATATAAGGTGCATACCTGGAATCCTTGAAAAGCTTTGCGGCGGTATTCAGCTTCATCTTTCTGTCCCATGCTGGCCCAAACATCAGAATAGACGACATCAGCTCCCTTTACAGCTTCTTTGACATCGTTAACTATTTCTATTTTGCCGACTCCAGCCTTTATTGCTTTCTTAGTTGTCCTTGCATCAGGTTCGAAACCTTTAGGACAGGCACAAACAAAGTGGAAAGGAATGACAGATGCCAACAGAAGCCAGGAATGCACAATATTGTTCCCATCTCCAACATAGACAACCTAAAATTTGCCAAAACAGAAACAGTACACATTATCTACCGTCAACAGGAAAAGACTCTGAAAGGCGAATAGTAGCACACAGGCTAACCTTTGTCCCTTCCAATTGACCAATGTGTTCAATGATCGTGAGTGCATCAGCCATGATTTGACAAGGATGGTTAAAGTCTGTCAAGCCATTGATCACAGGGACAGTTGCATATTTAGCAAGATCAAGAATATCCTGCAAAACAAAAGGACTGATTTAACATCCGTAATAGAGTAAAAAGTGAAACAATAGACCACACATCAATCTTATTTAATCATTGTCCATCTATCGATTAAAGGGAAGTGCACTTTATGGCTGCAAGAAACAGATGGGCGAACAGTCCTCCTTGCAAATACATATCCGAAATAGGGAACGTCTACTTATTTTAAAAAGTGGAAATATTTAAATACATATATTAGCTGTATGAATTAAGCAGCCAAGACAGTAAGAACTAAATTATCATGTGCGATCAGAAGTTGGATGCCCTTATGTAATAAATAACTCACCAGCATACCTGATGAGCAAAAACTCGTGCCATAATGATGTCATTATAGCGACACAGCACACGAGCAACATCGCGAGTTTCCTCCCTCTTACCCATTTGGATATCATTAGGCCCGAGGTATAGAGCATGCCCTCCGAGCAAATGAAAACCTGTCTCAAACGAGACTCTGGTCCTCATAGATGGTTTGGCAAATATCATAGCCATAGTCTTTCCTTTAAACGGGAGGTATGTCCTCTCTCCTGACTTAATAAGAGCCTTGACCTCCTTGGCTCGATCCAAAATCTTTAAAATGGTCTCCTTTTCAAAATCATCTATGTGAAGGAAATCCTTAAGCCCCAGTTCCGCTGACATATCAAAACCATATCCAAATTTCAATACTGGCAATCTGTAATCGTTGGTATCAACAATGCTTACATGGATGCTGCAAATATTTATGATGATTCTCGATCACACTAAAACAGAGATGAATCAGAAGGCAATGAAGAACGATTCACCAGAGAACACAGAATACAGTTAGTTAACCCCTATTTTTAGCACAAACATCAACATTTGAAATGAAAAGCTCGTGCGACAGTAAATATGTCGAATGCAATTCGGCATCATCAACAGAAGATCGTGAAGCTACGCTGATTGTTTTTTAACTTTTACTTTATTAAAAACTATCGGTTATTCAATCGATTATCAATGCACGGTGAGTTTAATCATGGCAGCCAGGATACAAAAAGATGGCCAATGAAATAAATCTAGCTCTAAAACCTAAAAACCTAGCATAAAGCCAGTACCAATGCATTTTCCAGCAAATGAAGAAATACTGAACCGTAGCTTCACGAGCATATAATATTCCCCCAAAAAATAATAATTGAAAAAATCAAGGATCGGGAAGAGAAACAGCGGCAAAGGAATAAAGCGCGAGAACCTTTAAGATTGGCAGGAGACGAGGGCGGCGCAGAAGAAACAGCCTGGCACGAGATTCGTCGACGAATTGCAGGAGCTGCAGCAGAGACCCCGGGGAATCTGAGGAGGCTTTTAGCACCGCGAGAATGCGAAGCTGATGACGGCGAGGAAACGGAGGAGAGGTGGCAAAAAATGGTGGCCGCCATTGAATTGGGTTTGACCGTTTGAGAGTAGTCTCAGCGACTGTTGGTGACTGCGTAGATGCTTTTGTATTCTTACATGTACTGCGCCAATACGACGTCGTCACAAAATTATACGAACACGATATTAGGCCCAAAGATTTAGCCCATCAAGACTAAAACACGACAGTGGGCCCAAAAATCGAAGGCCCGTTTTCAATTACGATAATTTCTTCACAGATTCGTGCTATTGCCTTGAACAACGAAAACGGTCGACATCGGAATTCCAGAGCCGTCGCTAAGTAATCGAATTTACCGGAGGCGCGAGGCGGCGGAGCGATGGCCGGTGTCAAGGAGTTAACACGCGATCTAGAGAATAAAGCCAACGATTTCAGGAAACTTGAGAAAGGTAATTTTTTCAAACCCCTCTCGAATTTCATTGGCTAAAGCTAAACCCTAACTCCCGCGCGGATACAATCACAAACTGTGATTGTAGTATTGTATTTTCCTTTGCTTGTTGAAATCAAGTTTGTGCGTGCAAATGCGCAGATATTCAGAAGAACCAGCAAGTGAAAAAGAAGTACACGATTCAGCTCGGCGAAAACGAGCTTGTGCTCAAGGTAGTTCCTCTTTATGTTCTGACTTTGAGCTGCAGTTTCATAGAGCTTGAGTGAGTTTGTGATTTTTTGCTGGATTTTTTTTTCTGAAGGAACTGGATCTATTGAATGAGGACACGAATGTGTACAAGTTGATCGGCCCGGTGCTAGTGAAGCAGGATTTGGCTGAGGCTAATGCCAATGTTCGGAAGCGGATTGAATACATTTCTGCTGAATTGTATGCACTTCTCGGTTTGCTGATGTTTGTTTGTAGGAAAAGTCTTACCATAATCAGTGATCACTGATCACACATATGCTCACTTGTTAAAATCAATTTGCACGCCTAATGTTTATGGCTGCATTAAGATCTAGATTCATTTAGTTAGAAGGGTGATTTCTATGTAAGTATGGAGTCGGGACTTGGGAGTTGGGAAACGAATGTCCCTTGCTCGAGTTTAATTAGAAGTTGATGCTATATTTTTACAACTAATGCGCTGACGTAATATCTTGTTAACCAACTAATATTGAACTTTTTGGTTGTTATGTTTGGCATGTGTACTCCCTGAGTTGTTGAATGTAGAGTTGCAGAATTAATATGGTTATTGTTGCTTTGCCATTTATCTTTGATATTGTTTCTTGCATCAGGAAACGATTAGACGGTACACTTCAAGATTTGCAAGAGAAGCTAAATAGCAAGCAAGAATCGGTTTGTCACTATTCTGTTTGGTCCTTTTTATGTGAATTTTCAATTTTGTGTATCATCGTGTCTAAGTTGTTGTCCATTTTATTTGTCATATAATGGGACTTTCTCCTGCTAGGACTTAATTAAGAAACGCCTTTTGCTGCTTGAAGCTTGTCGGACAAGATTATGATGTCATATAGAGTTATATGAACAAATAACAAATGGCATTTGTATCCTCTTCCTCACTCCCAAGAAATAAATTTGATAGCATTTGTATAATTATCATGGGATTGGATAGTCGTGTCTGTACTGTACATACTATTTTAAAATGGATTATGTGTAAATTTACAATGTCCAATGAGCTGCTACATTAGTTTTCAGAGGTATTTGATAATTGTTTTGGCAGGGCTAAAATTTTCAATTACGCTGTAGAGTTCCATGAACTTGAATCACTTGATTACTGCTTGTGCTTTTGTTAGTATCCGAGAAAGAAAAATTTCTTCTTTGAAAGAACTTAATCTATTTCTGGCAAAAGCAGTCGTCATTTTCTGTCACAATTGTTGTCCATTTTGAAAGAACTTAATCTATTTCTGTCAAGACCAGTTGTCTTTCTACTAATGTATTTATGGCAAGACCAAATCTCTTATTACTAATCTATTTCTGGCAAGCCCAGTGCATCAAATGTCTCTCTCTTCACTTGATTTCTTAAATACGATTTTGCAGATTGCCAAGCTACAACAAAGAATCCAGACCCTTCAGGCTGGAAAAGCAAAGGCCTGATATGCATGCCCAACCCAGTCACTTGGTTGGCTTGAACATAGACGTGGCCTTTTTATATCAAAATTGCATTTCGTCCATTGATATGGTCCCTTTTTAGGTAAATGACGAGGACTTCAGTCGCTGTATTACCAACTTCATATTTTATTCCATGTAATATGCAAAAGTTGAATACATTGTTGGTGGATGATATTTTGTGCTCACTCATATGGAAATGGAATTCGCAGTGGTGCTATCAGTCTTGTATAACACAGCTTTTTGGGTGCACGACTGGACTTAGCGTTGTAACATTAGTTTAGATCTTTTTGATTTCCTATTGTATTTTGTCTTTAAACTTATAGTCTGTTTTGTTTCTGAACCTTTTCTAGTAAGCACATACCTTTCCTTGTCTTGACTCCGTGAAATGATTTTAGAAAGGGAAGAATTATGATGTTGTTTTGACGTCGAAATCCCCAAATTCGTAAACTCCACGAGTTGATTTTGGAGCTGGTCAGCTGGAAGAATCGTGCTTCTTTTAGTTTGAAAGGGATTTAGAATCTAAGATAAGCAGCAGTGTAGAATATAACAAAGCTTTAAGGTGAAGCTTAATTTAATGATGGGAAGGAATAAAATAGCATAAGAAGTTCTCCATATCAGAAGTATTAGATAAGAAGGAACAATGTGATCACAAGCAGCCATCGTTGAACACACTTGTATGTTTTACCCAAATATTAGAGCTCTGATTCTCTTTTGCTAGGAAAGGAATACGTGTTAGCCATATTATGCTCAGATTTGGTATCGAATGAACTCTCTAGAGAAAGTATGATGATTAGTCGCGTTTATAGTAAGTTGCAGGCCTCTCCTTTGGCCGCATAATATTCTTTTTCGCATCTGTAGAATATAGAAAAATTATTTGAAGCCTGCTATATTTGCTTTGTTACTAGTATTTATTCCATGTCTACATACGGTTCATTCATACATGTATATATTGAGTGAATAATTATCTTTACTGCAGGAAGAATATTCTCATGATTACTTACAGGGTTTATGGACTTATTCAAATTCAAATTTTTGAATTCAGATAACTATATTGACTGCCATATTAACTGGCAGGCAGCTTATGTATCTGCTGGTAGGGTAGATAGAAGAACATAGTGGCTGCTCTCTCATCTCTCACTTATCTAATCTTAAAGTCGGACAGTCGTGTAGAAATCCTCATGTATGTATCATAATTGGATCTTGAAACTTACAAGGCCTCACGTAGCACCACCCGGGCCGAAATCTTTGTTGTCGTACTTGATAGATATTTCAGATTTTGCTTTTGTTTGTGTCTTGCAGAGTTATTTCGAACCCAGTTTGCTAGAATTTTGACCGGTATGTGATAAACGATTGTGTGACGTCTGTGTTGCAAGGGTGTGGCTTCACGAACGATATCAACATGATGATATGCTGTTTGAAATGTTATGCTTCACTGTGGTTTGATGTTGATAATCATGAGATAAGATGTTGGATACCCACGCTTTTATCGTAGTACTATAATGGTGATTTAGATTTTTGCAAAGATATAATTTTAGGGTGTCTTATTTCATGCATAATTCAGATTAAGTCACATAGATTTCACAACCAAAATTTGATGACAAAATTTGGGCTCGGTTAAAAAAATTGCACACTTTTAAAAATTACTGATTTTTAAGATTGCTATTCAAAGTTAGTGGAAAACACCGGAATTTGTCCAAAGTTTATGTCTTCTAATACCAATGTCGCTTATTAATTTAAACATATATATGTGTGCTTGGAGTCAAATTTCTTGTTTGTTTTCTTAACATGCTACCAGTTGGGCATCATTTGGACCTCAAGTGTATTTTTATTTAAATAAACTCATATACGAATAAGGAAATTACAAATAAACTCCTATAGAAAAGAGCAAATTATAACTGATGTGGGCTCGAACTCGGCACCTCATACAATAATGTTTAAGCATCTTGCCGCTAGGACAAAGGCTCTGGACAAGTGTACGACTTTTGGTTGTTTATGGTTAACTTGTCTCGATATGGTCTGAAATCAATTTTGTTATAGAGGAAGGTTAAGATTAATTCTATGTGGTACTGTTGCAAGATTAAGTAGTGGGGTTAATCGAACAACATGTATAGTATTACTCAATTTTGTTTAAATCCTTAAATTGAAGTGGGTTTGTGTGATTACCTTTCTAACTTTATCCTAAGGTGTCATTGCAAATTTGTAATGGATTGGCAAATATTTATGATTTGTCCATTTAATTCGTTTTACGCGGCTCACATTCTTGGAATAATTTCGCCTTTTGATTTCTCTATATTTACATACAATCCAAATCAATCTCTAGCCAGTCAAATTACTTTGAGAGTAGCTATCAATATTCATATAGTGATATCGATACATTGTCCTTGTCTGAGTTTTGTTTTGATGTATACTAGATCAATATCCCACTTCTCTTTTGCTAATATATAAACTAAAATCCAACCTTTTTTTAATCCAAATTTAAATTAAGTAATACTACTAAAAAACAAAAAGTTTCCTACAAGATAATACAACTGCGCAAGATGTCATTCTCACTAGTGGCATCAGACCCAAGTACTTTCTATGCCTGTCATTAATTGTGATTAGTTGATCCAACTTGGGTTTAAGAAATGTAAAAAAAATATATATATAAAAGTTAATGGAACGTGAAATCTACTTTTATATTAGTTTTATAGAAGTAATAAAATGTGAATGAAATAATCAGTTAATGGAGTGCGAGATTCATTAACAAAAGTAATTAAGATGGATTTATCTCTAAGCAAATGATTATTCCCCTTTACTCGTTGTGTGACTTGGTGCAGTTGCATTTTGTTCTTAAATCATTGTGGTATTATTTGAAGTAATTAATATCAAAACAAAACATTAATTTCGAATTTGTCCTTCAAATCTTTTATACTTGTACATTTATCAGTCACTATACTAAATGGTCCTATTCGGTTACCATGACTAATTATTAATGAAACATCTAAGATTAAGTTGTGAGATTGTTTTAGTTGGAGGAGATGACTATAACTAATTAAATAATATGATTATCCATCTAGGATTAAGTTGTGAGATTCAATCATGAACCAAACATATTAAAAATATAAAAATCTTGCAAACCGAACAATCTCAATAAAGATTAAAGACTATCGACATATAAAAATCTTGCAAACCGGATAGTAGCATAAATATCAACAATTTCTAAATTTCTAAGTAGATTGTAGCACATAGTAGTAGAGTATAACATATTTCACCTTATAAGAACCGTTCCATCGAAGATGACCTACTTTTCTTTTATTTTTTTCCCAACAAAGATGAACCGTTATTTATTTACGAAACTTATAATAGTAGTATAATATTTATTTACGAAACTTATAATTTTCTTCTCTTATTTTAAAAATTCAACAATCTTTTCTTTCTCAGCTTAAATTTTTTAAAGTAAGAGTGCATAAAATTCCGTATCATTCCACCAGCAGTCATCTTTCCTAGAACGGACAAAGTAATATTTAAGTTGATTTATTCTGGCGTTACATGATGAGTGCATTTTCAGTTCTTGACCAATCTCTTCTCTCCATATATTGGACCACCAATCATCACCTCCTAGAGTGAAAGTATAATATAAATAAAATAATCATGACCATCACACAAATTCAAAGGGCAATACATTATTAACTTTTATTTTAAGTTTTTCATGCATCATACCATATTACATATGTACATATAGATTGTATGTGCAACAACAATATACATGGTCCCATATTATTAAAAAATGACAACTAAGTTAGAAATTAAAAAGCAAGATGGTAGTGCTACAGTCTTTAACCTGTGAATAAAAGGACCACAAGGGCGTGTTTGGGTGGTTGGATGAGGAAGACGAATCGGCTTTTATTCATTCATAATTTATGAGCCATAAATTAGATTCCGAGAGCAGATGCATTCAGTGGACTTAGGTGTATTAGAGCATCTCCAATGCTGGCGGACGTCAAATAGCCGTCAAATAGCCTTCACACTGCCACATCATCAGCACTACAATTCTCCTGCCACATCAGCTTGCCACATCAACTGGACATCAAATAGCCATCAAATAGCCTTCACACTACCTATCCACATCACTAATAACAATTATATAATTTAATTTACAATTGTATCAACATACATAATTTAATTTACGAGACAAATACGGAAAATTCGAATAATAATATTAAAATTTAAAAAGTACATTACTTTTAAAAAAAAGTACAACAATTTAAAAAAATTACAAAAAGTAAAAAGTACATTAATTTAAAAAAGTAAAACAAAATCACTCATCGCCGCCGTCCTCGTCTCCGTCGTCGCCCAACGCTTCTTCACTGCCGTCGCCGCCGCCTCCGTCGCCACCTACGCCGCGGCTATTCCCGCCGGTGTCCCTCCTCATCGCCTCCAGTTCTTCACGCTGGCTCTGGAGCAATACGCGAAGAAAATCCTTCACCTCGGGGTCCACCGCCGCTTGGAAGTCGGCTAAGGTCTTCACCATTTGAGCGCGCGTTTGTTGGCGCGCGAAGAATTTGAGCTCCTCGGTAGACCTGCCGAGGGGGGATGCCGAATGGACATCCTGGGAACTCGGTGTGCCCCCCCTCGCAACCTGCTGCGCCCGCCTTTGCCCAACCGGGCGAGGTCGGCGACCGAACGACCGAGGAGTCGGGACCTCCTGGGCCGTCTCGGGGAGGTCTGACGAACCACCGCTGCTGCCGCTATAATCTCCGGTATAGTTCAGTCTCTGCCTCTTCGGCCAGCCAGCGTCGACGCCTGCCCGGAATTTCTCCGACTCGTTGAGCACAACGTAGCAGTTCCAGTAGGTGAACTCATAGTACTTCTTATCCGGATCGGGGTAGGCTCTTTCCGCAATCCTCCTGCAGTCTTCCTCTGTTTGGCCACTGGTCTGCATGCGGAGGGCGTTGGCGTACAAACCCGAAAATCGAGAGACGCCAGCCCTGATTCGGTCCCAGCACTTCCGGACCTCCTCCCCGGTGCACGGTCTCCCTTCAGGGCAAAATGCCCTGTAGGCTGCAGCTATCTTCGCCCACAAGTTGACGATCCTCTGGTTGTTTGAAACGAGAGGATCGTCGCAAACACTCACCCACGCCTTGGCAACCGCAACGTTCTCCGCGTCCGTCCACTTCCTCCGGCCCCGGATTTCGGCGCGGGGCTGCGACGACTCGCCGACCTTCTTCGCCTTGCCCTTCTTCTTACCCCGCCCTACTCCCTGGCTTTGAATGAGAGTTTCAGAAACGTCGTTAATATCAAAACCCAAGTCCGCTAAGGAGAAGGTCTCCGAATACTGTGCATCCGTTGGGGTCGATGTGTGCGAAGAACCGGTGGAAAAATCAAAAGTCGGCCGATAGGCGTTGTCCCCCCCGTGCGTCGCCTGCGACTGTGGAATCATATGTTGCGCCGGTGGCATCATCTGCTGCGCCGGTGGCTGCATGCCGGGTGCCCACCCCGGCATCATCTGCATAGGGGGCTGCATGCCGGGTGCCCACCCCGGAATCATCTGCTGCCACGGGTACACGTTGTAGTACCCGCTCATTGGAGGCCAACCACCTCCCCCAGGAGCCGGGGAAGTATGGGACCCTGCCCCGGGAGTCGGGGGCGTCTGAGACCCTACACCGGGAGCCGGGGGAGTCTGAGACCATCCCCCGGGATTAACTGGAGTACCTTCGTAGTTGTTCTCCATTGCTCGTTATTGATCTTGTACAGAAAGTAAGGTAGAGAGAGAGTACTCGTTAAAACAAGTGGTGCGAATGAAAATGAGGTTCAACGCGCGTATATATTGTGTTTTGCGAAAAAAAAAAAAAAAATATTTAAATCCGACGCCGGTTTGGCGCCGATCCGGGAGCCACAATGGCGCCCGTGAGGATCGGCGTGGGAACCGGCGTCAGCGCGGGAATCGGCATGGCGACGCCGATTTTGACGCCGATTTCGCCCACGCCGGTTCCAATGGTTCGGCGTCAAACCGGCGTGGGCGAAAAATCGGCGCTCCGGTGGTGACGCCGACCATTGGAGATGCTCTTACTAAGAGCCAAACGTTTCTTCCAAAATTTAAGCACAAATGATGGCATAATCTCATTTTCCTTACAATTTTAATTCGTGAGGACATGACATGAGCTTTTTTAGATTCGACAACTTATTCAATTATTTTTTTATGCTTTTTTCTTCTTCTTAACTTAGATTTTATATACACATATATAGTACCATATTTTAAGCGACAGAATGTAAAGACAGTGTATTAATTTAAGTATCTGCACTAGATGTAAACTAGCTTCATAGGGAAAACACTATAATGACATTAATATATCTTAAATTTTTTGTAGTGGCAATACAAGATTCTGTATTTAGAATGCACATTTAAATTATGATAAAAGAAATAGTACTATATGATATAGGGTCTTTTTTGGAATGATAAATGATTTAGTCTAATAGTAACTAATCTTGGCCATTATATTTCTAGATATGATGTTAAAAGGTGATAAATAATACTCCATCCGTCTCACTTTAAGAGTCCTGGTTTACCATTTTTGGGTGTCCTATTTTAAGAGTCCCGGTTGGAATATTTCATAAATGGTATTAGGCTCCACATTCCACTAACTTTTTTCCACTCACATTTTATTATAAAACTAATACTCCCTCCGTTTTTTAAAAATAGCAACTATTTCCCTTTTGGTCTGTTCCTTAAAAATAGAAACTTTAGAATCTTTCTATTTTAGGACATGAATCCCGCAATCCACTAACTCTACTTTCACTACTTATTCTCTCTCTCTCTCTCTCTCTCTCTCTCTCTCTCTCTCTCTCTCTTACTTTACTCATTTTTCCTTTCCTCTCTTACTTTATCAATTCTTCTCACTTATTTTACCAATTATGCATTAAAACCCGTGCCGTTTCAAATGTTTCTATTTTTTGAATACGAATGGAGTATAAAAAAAGTATGACTCATATTCCACTATCTTTTTTCACCAACTTTGCTTTACATTTCTTAAAACCCGTGTCGAACTCTACTAGGACTCCTAAAGTAGGACGAAGGGAGTAGTACTTCCTCCGTCTCATTATATGTAAGACATTTCTTTCGAGCACAGGCTTTTAGGAGTGAAAAAAGAAAAGAGAAAAAGTAGGAGAGATGATGAAGTAATGATGAAAAAAGAGAGAGAGATAGAGTGTTGCTTTTAGCCATAAAAGAAAATGTCTCACTTATAGTGGGATGACATTAAAAAGGAATACGTCTGTCTCACTTATAATGGGACGGATGGAGTAACACATAGGAATGTAACCAAGATTAAAATATATGAATGTCAATTTTATTCATTAAAATGTCAACTAGGATTAAAACATACGAATGTCAACTCGCTTCGTAAAAATGTAACCGAGGTTAAGTAAGACATTGTGGTGACTGTTGGCAACAAATCTGGAAATCAAATTTAGTTATCACTAAATACGCAATATATCATTTGATTACACCTGTATGGATATAATAATTTGAAACCCCTGAATAAAAAGTTAGTGTTATGAGACCGTTTCATGGACGTGAGTTGATGAAGGGCCTAATCTATGTTAAAGCGATTCTTTTTTATTAAAACAAGGAATAAAGCATAATTAGATAATCATCAAACATAACATCAATGTTTTCAATTGTGTCCTTGTAAGTTATAATTATATTCGTAAATATTGAATTTATGTAATTGTACTCCTTTAAAATGAATTGATCCTTCACCTTTCGTTTGTGAAAGTTAGATCCTTCACTTTTATTTATGTTAATTTAAGCCATTGCTTTTAGTATCACACACTAAACGTAATTTTAATAATAATAAAAAAACATTAACAAGTACATGTGTAACTTAATAAAAACCCGGAAGTAATTATGTAAAAGAATCATTGTGCTATAATAAATATAAAATTTGAGCCCAGTTATTAAAATGCAAATACAAATTAAATATTCATCTCTAATAAAAAATCTTAAAATTAAATCACAAAAGCATAACTCCACAAGACTTGCCATGAAGGCTAGTATTATAGTAATACATTTTTGACGTGTTCAAGCCAAAAAGATAGCGGGCAACAAAATAACAATACAAAATCAACTCATAATATAAACAACAAAGAAATTAGTGTATCATCAAAAACAACATAATATCCAAAATCACTATGAAAAATGAAAATAAAAATAAAGATTAATTAACAAACTTCTTATTTTTATCTGTCAACTTCATCCACGATTATACCACTACATAAACCACATAGATTTGACATTGATCGTTTCAAACATATCTTCAATCCCTAGTTGACTAAACCTTCCCAACCAATCACATCCCACTTTCCTATTTTACCTTTATTTTTATTTTAGTTTTGTATAATAAAATTGTTATAAATTATTAAAATAGAATAATTAAATACTTTAGCAATAACTGTGATTGCATAAATTTTAATTAAATTGTAAAGATATATATTACCATTTTTTGTCTTAGAAAATATGCCCATTCATCCCACAAAATAGCGCACACTTAACCATTTTGGACACCATTCATTTACACATTATCCCCATTTTATTACTCCACCGGTTTACTAAAAATAAAAATTCTTTCCTTTTTAATTCGTTTTCTAAAAGTAGAAACTCACCAATTTAAAAAATGGATCACACAATCCACTAACACTAATTCTACTACTACTTTTTATTTTTATCTCTTTTATTTTACTCATTTTTTCTTTTTATCTATTTTATTTTACCAATTTTGCATTAAAACCTGTGCTATTTCTAAAGTTTTTATTTTTAGGAAACAGGGAGGCGGTAATAAAAATCAAACATGACATACCATTATTTACATCACTTAGCTAACATTAACAAAACTCTGAAATAAAGGTATTTCTCCATTCATTAAATGTAGTAGTAGTAGTACTACACAAATGCACTAGTTTTTGAGCTAAAGGGAGTACTATAAGAAAAAAAGGCACATGCATGCATTATTCTGAGGTACTCCATCACTAAACGCTACGCAACAACACAATCCTATAAAATCTATAGCACCTTTCTATATATAATAGTAAATCCTTATACCTATAAGGTCGAATAATTAAAAATTTGAATAAAAAATGTAAATGGAATAACGAAAGTATTTGTATGAATGGAACATCGTCGATGGAGTGAGAAAACTTAATGTATGAAATGCCTCTTTAATCTTGTTCGATTGTCCTTTTTCTCAAAATCTTCATTAGTGACAAATATATCTCGGTCTGTCTCCAAAGTGCTAAGATTACATTGTTTTCAGAATTATCTACTTTAATTTAAGACAAAGACTACGTTGGCTTACCTTAGTAGTATAACTTTGATTATGTCAGTATTATCTTGTCTAACGCACCAGAATCAAAGTTATAATCTAGTTGTACATATTTATAAGTAGCTAAACTAGGGAAAATTTAGGTGTACAAAAATAGAGAGACACAAGTTCATGCAATAGATCGCGATTTGTGGACAAATTCTTGTAGCAATGGATAAATGCAACTAGGTTGCACATGGAAAATTTTCTATAACACACTAAAAGAGGGGCTCACCATTTCGAAATTGGTACTTCTACCAACTATCATATTTTTTTCATTCATTTTTCTTTAGTAGTACATCGAAGCCATCATTATTTGCACTAATATATTTTTAATATTCCAAATTTTCAAAGGTCAATATTAAGAAATTTTTTTTCTCTTTTGAGTTGAGGGATTGACATGTATTCTCTCACTCTCTCAAAGGATGAAGTGTCATTAAGTTATGTGGCTTTTGGTGGTTAGTCATAAAAATTCTCGAGCTTCAATTACACTGATGCTTTGATGCTTTCTAGACTGAGGCTATCATATTTAGTTTTTTGAATATTGTATGTGTTTCTCCCATGTGATTTGTAGGCTATTTGCATAGAAATGAAATTTATTTGGTTCTCATTTCGGCAGCGGTATACCTCAGCCATCAAATTAAAAATATTAATAGGACAAATTGCCCAAAAACAATGAAGTTAGTCTTCTTGTTTTTTCTGCTAATTTTCTGGCTAATTTTCAAACTTTTGACGCATTTCATTATTCTTTTGATAATTTGCCATGTAAAATTAGAATAAAGCTAGATAATTTGAGAGGTTAAATTGAAGAAGTTCATATAGATTCGAATTCCATAAAAAAAAAAATTCTAAATCAGCATTAGATAGAGCACTTATAGTAATAGTGGAATGTAATAAAATGCAAACTCTAAATATTGTACAAACTCCAAACTATGATCTGGATCGTCAGAAAATGTCAACAGATGACAAAATAACAGCAACAAAAAGTGTCAACATAGTTTCAACGGGTGATGTTGTGTTGAAATCGTGTTGATATTGTGTTGACATTGTGTTGACATTGTATTGACATTGTGTTAACATCAAAATCTTGAAATTTTACACTGTGTTGACATTGCGTTGACACTGTGTTGAGAAGTTTGAAGTTTGTACAATATATGAATTTGCATTTTATCACTACTCATAGTGGTTGTGACTTGTGAGTTGGTAAAAAGAAAGAAAATAAATTATTTATGTATATTGCTCGTGCATGTATATAGCACAAATTACACCAATATCTGTTGACTAAATCGAAAATCTGAGTTAAATAAATATAATCAACATGATATGGACGAGTAGGAGTTGTCTTGAACTATGAAAAGGACACTACTAGCTAAAAAGGACCCATTTGTCCCACTTTATTTAACATTTTTATTTTTAAAATTTTTTTATTTTATTTTGTATGTATTAATTTAATTTTGTATCTAATTAAAGTAAATACTTTTTTTCAGAATTTAAAGTCACTTTTATTAGATAAAAGTTTATTATTGAAGTTCATAAATTGGAAAGTAGAATATAAATCTAGAATTTCTAATTTTCTCAGATAAGTACTCCTTTAGGTATGATGTATGTACTCCTTTCATCCCATAATAGATGTCACACTTTCTTTTTTAGTTTGTCTCATAAAAGATGTCATATTTCCGTTTTTAGAAAAAGTTCTCTCTCACATAAATATAAGAGCATCTACATCCGTGCTCTTTGGCAAGAGCACGGATGTGGGCCCAGACCCACTTTTATTAATTTTTTACTCCCCGCTCTTCCCCAAGAGCACAACACTCACATCCATGCTCTTCCGCAAGGACATGCTCAAGGGTCCCACCATTCCATTATTTAATTTAAATATTTCAATTACTAAAAACATTTCCACAATATTAAAATGCATTAAAATATCCGATATCATTACAAATTACTAAAAATTAAAAATTACATAATTAAAATCATAAAAATAAAAACTTACATAATTAAAATCCTAAAAATTAAAAATTACACAATTAAATTCATAAAATAAAAAAAACCCCACAACTCGTGGCCGAATTTCACCTAAATGTGTTTGATTAGGTCTTCTTGTAGCTTAGTGTGGGTTCTGGTATCGCGCATTGTATGTCTTGTTTCGATCTTCTCGCCCACTGTCGTATGCACACCTCGGCGTGGGGGAGACCTCGCGGTTGAGCTTCCGGCTTCATCCTCGTCATAAAAGTTAGCCGCCCTCGGTCCTTCGTCAGCTATAATCATGTTGTCCAAGATAATACACATGTACATGATGTCGGCGATATTCTTAACGTACCACAACTGAGACGGGGCCTTCACAATGTTGAATCTGGCTTGAAGGACCCCAAGTCGTTGTTGGATCCGGCAACATCGAAATATGCATGCCAAATCCATAGGCGGTAGTCGGCGACCGCTTCAAGGATAAGTGTTGGGCCGCCGCCTTTGTGGCCGCTTAAGTATTGCCCCCTCCAAGCAGTCGGGCAATTCTTCCACTTCTAATGCATGCAGTCAATGCTGCCAAGCATACAGGGAAAATCGTGGACTGTTTCGTGAAGATGAAGCAACCGTTGACAATCTTAGGTGGTGGGTGCCCGAAGGAATTCCTCACCGAAAGCAGAACGAATGTCGTCGCTGAAATTTTTGAGGCATAGGATTCCAGTTGATTCACCCACATGCAAATACTCGTCGAAGAGGTCAGCCGTTTGTCCAGTAGCAAGTTGTCGGATGGCACAAGTACACTTCTGCAACACCGAGAGACTTTGCCGACCGGTTGCGTCTCTAGTTGATTGAAAGTATTCAACACGGGCGGACAATGTGTTGACAATACGCATAAACAACCGTTTTGACATACGAAAACGGCACCGTAAGTAATCTTCTGGAAACCGCGGCTGGTCGGAAAAATAGTAGGCAGCGGGCCTTTCGTTGGCTCCCTCCCGGTCACGAGGTATGTAGCGGCGAATTGATCTAGTTGTTCGAGGAGGAGGGGCGGGGGTGGTGGCGGCGACATAGGCTTCATAGGCGGCACGATATTGTTCATAGTATTCTTATTCTTCGCGCTCCGCTTCAGCCATGATATCGGTGAAATCCATTTTTAGAGAGGGTTTGAGTGAGAGAGGAAGATGTAGAGGAAGATATAGATGAGTTGTATGAAAAAAGGATGAATGAGAGATAATTTGATGTAAAAATGGATGATGAATGTGTGTATTTATAGATGATTTTGGGATTTTAAATTATAAAAAATAAAAAAAATTCAAAAAAACGGTAATAAAACGGCTATATTTTTGGGAATATTAAAATAATTTTTTTAAAATTTTTGGTATTATTTTCGGTATTATTTTAGATTTTTTTTTAAAATCCAACGGATAATTCGTTGGCGAATAGAAACGCGCCACGTCGCCTGCTTAGCGGCACGGACGAGCTCGATGCATCGAGCAGCGCGTTGCCGCGCCAGCGGCACGGACGCCGTCCGTCCCATCGAGCACCGCTGCGGATGCTCTAAAAATTATATTTTCTCTCTCCATTTAACACACAAAACAAAACCTCCTAAAATCCCGTGTCGTCCCACAAGTGTGACATCTTTTGTGGGAAGAAGGGAGTAATATAAATAAATTTTCATTTGTATAGTAAATAACAATAAAATAAATTAATTAAAAGTGGGACATTGGATTCATTCATGATTTTTGAGAAAAAAAATCACAACATTAATACTATATCCATACAAAAAAACTTGTCATATTTGCCTTTAATAAATCACGAAAAATTATCAATTTCTAGTCCATCTCACGCTTTTCAAAATCTGAAAAAATAAATTATGAAGTTTGAGATTTTTCACAATTATCTCATCCTTCCATATTCTGAAGAATCACCATTGATGTGACAACCGATTTAAACATAAGGACAAAAAGTTATTTCAAACTTAATTAGACGTTGTTGTTGCCTAATAACTTTTGTCCATGTGTTTTAAACCATAGCCACATCAGCACATAATTCGCAGGAAAAGAGAAGAACGAGATTATTATGAAAATCTCAAACTTCATTTCATGATTTATTTTTTAAAATTTTGAAAAGTATAAAACAGAATCATAATTTGACCATCTTTTATATTTATTTGGCAATTTACCATTTATAACCACTTACCATTAAAATAAAACTTGTACTGTTTACAATGTAACAATTTTCAATTTCGTATTTTATTTCATAAGATACACGTTTGTTGGAGCCGGCTGCTTGATTTGTAGGTAGGGTTTCACATTGTGTATTCCATTTTGGAATAACGAATTAAGACTGAAACGAATTTATTGGAGAGGACCAGCAGCCGTCAAACCTCAGTTCTAGGACCAGCAGCATCATGTATTATTCTTTTTATTTCTTTGTTTTTCTTCTTTCCCTATATTTCATTTTAAACTTTTCTCTTAGATGCTTGATGAAAGGTGGACCGAATGACACTAATATATCTCTTTTATAATTCATTACTATACACTCAATTAATAAAAATAGTGATTACTATTAAACATTCTATCGAAACAACCACACCAAAAGAAAATTGACTAATAAATATAAGAAAACAGAGTAAAAAGGACAACATACATCTTTGCGTTATCTGTCAGATTAAATTGGTCGAATATCATCTTAATAAGGCTTAAGCTGGAGGAGAAAATCTAAATAACAAAGAAAAATACAAAAAAGAGCAATGAAAGTACACTAAAGATCAAAATCGTATACAAGTTATCTGTCCAGGATTAGGAGTCTCTTTTTTCGGAAGTTAACTAAATACTTGTAAATTGAAAAATTAGTGAAATATGAAAATATATATTCTATCATTTAAAAAATGTGACATATTTATCATTTATAATAAAAATGAAATAAGATTTCTATCGATGGACACACTGGAATGAACAAATAAAACTCTCTATCGGACGAAGAGAGTATAAGAAAGAACGAATACCAGATAAATAACAACTAATCATGATTGGTTCATGCTTATTTTAGTAATTGGGAAATTAATTATGATATATTACTCCATAGCTAATCATTACTAGCTTATAAACTATAATCACATGAATGAAAATATATTAGAAAAAACAAACAAAATTTAGCTTTTAGAGGATTCGAAGAGCTATAGTATAGTTGTGTGGTGTATAGAAGAGCACAAAGAAACAAGAGAAACAGAAAACGGCTTATCATGCAAAATACTAGTATGTGAATATTGAGAGAGAAAAAAGGCTAGCTTAATACTTTATTTTTTCACACAAAATCACCTCCATCTCCATGCAAACACTCCACGTTTCTTGCGTAGGTGAGTGGGTCTTTTGTGTTAGAGATAGATATAGAGAGAGAGAGAGGGAGTTGATCATAATCAAACTTTTTAAAGTCTAATTTAATTATGTCTATTGTCCGAATATTCGACATTGGTGGAAATTTCATCAACGATGAATTCTCCAAACTAATTCAAAAATTAAACACTTGACCTCGAGTCAAGACTACAATGATTGCGCGTGAATTTGTAATAAGAAAGATCATCTTACGAGTGGCTGATTTTTAATGCTAGAGACTAGAGATTTTTTAATTTTATTAGTTCAAACAGTAACTATAACTTAGAGACTAGAGATTACAATTTGAAAAATGTCTATATCTAGAGGTATTTTGGTATATTTATTCTTTATCAATCAAGTAAATTTTGTATCCATTGTAATTTCTTTCTCTTTGAGTCATGTTTTTATCTCTTTGCAAACTAGAACTAATTCGAATCCTTTATGTATAATCTGTCCTAGAGCATGTTAAAATTCATAATTCTTGTCCCACATCAGCTTGGTAACGATCCTAGCTCACTTATATAAGTGTGGATAACCCTCCTCCTTATGAGGCCTTTTAAGGGGTGAGTGACTCATTTCTAATAGAACAACTTCGTCTCTCATGGTGTCACTCGATCTCACTTTATTTATCGGTGTGTATCTCTCTCTTGCAACTTATTGCCAACAGTGCCGCTATTGATTCTCCGATGTTGCATGTTCTTTCGACGTCGATGTTGCTTTTACTGATAACCATCGTATCGTATGTATGTCTAAGTTATCTCTCTCTTTGCCCTTGCCGCTAATATTACAATTGCTTCTAGCGATGCATATACTTCACCGTAGAGATGCAAAACACAATTTTATAATCTCAACTCAATTTGTCCACGTCAAATTTGACTTCATTTTCCCCCATGATATAGGATGAATCGTGGGGTTCACGAGTGTGACATGGTACATTCATATTGTGATACATTATACATATACAAAAGTTATTTTCCAATTCCAATAGAATTATCGCTTCTAATAGTACGTAATTCCGATTCAATATTATCATAAAAAAAATTCGAGATTATCATATGAGATAAGCTCAAATTAACTGTGGAAATGGATTCGCACGAGATTCCGGGTCGGCAAAAGATTTTCCCTCATTACACTAATCAATGGTTTGGATTCTGATTTGTTAAACTGTTTTAATTTAATTACGTGTCCGCCGCTGGAATCACTTGTAATTTGATTAAATTATTTAATTAATTAATATTTGATGCTTTCTAACGACCATAATCTTATTCAATCTCACCCGCAAAATAAATGATTATATCCTCGAAAAATCAAGAAAACCATGTGAAGGAAAAAAGGAAAAAAAAGAGAAGATTGAAACGCGAGGGACCAAAAAACACAAGCATATATACATTGCCCATTGCATCTCTGGAGAGATGCCAACGACCCCACATTTAACGTAGCTACTTCGTTCTATAGTAGTAGAGTCATTTCATTTTCAGCACTCGTTTTATAAAAATGCTGATAAATAGTTAAAGTAGAAAAAAAAAGTAAAGTAAGAGAGAAAATAATATAGAGAAGAGTCTTATCTACGTTATTCTCTCTCTCACTTTACTTTTTCTCTACTTTAACTATTTATTACTCCCTCCGTCCCCAAAGAGTATGAACTTTGGGTTCGGCACGGATTTTTCAATAAATAAGGGGAAAAGTAAGAGAGATGGGGAGAAAGAATAGTGAAAATAATGTTAGTGGAGAGTGGAGTCCGCATTATTATAATGGTATAAGTGTTAATGGTAATAGTATAAGGTGTAAATAAAATGATTTGTAGGGGTAATAGTTGTTTGAATTTTTCAAAATTAGAAAGTTCGTACTCTTTACGGACGGACGAAAAAGGAAATAGTTCATACTCTTTGGGGACGGAGGGAGTATCAATTTTTCAAAACGAGTGCAAAAAATGAAATGACTCTACTACTGTAGAACGAAAGGAGTAGGGAAATAAAAGAGCTATTATTATTATTATTAGGGCTAATTATCGAAAAAACACGAATCTGCTCGAATTTGAGTTCATCAATGCAAATTTAAAATCAGCCAATCCCATGATGAAACAATATTACGGTCGCCTAAATGTGGTGTATTATTGAGGTTTTCAATCAAACAATATCGTTCTCTTTATGAATAGACGACAACATTTAACTTATATGCAGTAACATCCACGAATGATTGTTGACTGTTCCATCATGAGATGATTTTGAACAAATGCAAATTTTATGATTTTTCCTGCTGCCTTCTTCTTTATTATTATTATTATTATTATTATTATTATTATTATTGAAAGTGCGAAGAATCAAAATTGAAAAGAGATGCCTTGGGCTGGACCATGGCGGCAGCAGCAAGCAGAACTCAGACAACGACATCTCATTGGTCCACGTGGAATCACCTTCTTCCATAGACATGAAACCACTACTTTTACATTTTAACAATCACTCAATTCTTGTCTGTAAAACTCACTACACACATCCTCCCCCCCTCCTTCAGTTAATCACTGTAACAAATTATAATCAATCAAAAAATAAAATAAAATATCATAAAATATTGACTGCATGAACATGATCTTTCACATTATATATTGGAAAAGCCAACTTCCTTTAATGGAAAGCAAAAGGGAGGAGCTTTCCCGTGCATCTCTCCACAACTATATAAGCCACACCTCACAACACACTGATGCTTTAACATAGCAACAAGGCTCCTCTCTCGGCTCTCGACTTCGCCCCATGTCGTTCGCTTGCTCAAAGCACTTCCTGCGACGCTTCTGTGTCGAGGATTTCCAGACCAGAGCCGGAGAATCTAACAGCAGCTTCTTCTCCAGCCATCTCATTCCCTCCCTCGGAGCTCGGATCAATCAAACTACGAGACTAAGGAAGCACGTCGTCTCCCCATTCAACCCCCGATATAGGTGACTAAAACATGTTCCTGTCCGGACGAAAATGGAAAAATGAGGCTTTGCTGATTCTTGATTTCTTGTTTTTAGGGCATGGGGGATGTTCCTGATCCTCCTCGTCGTCTACTCCGCGTGGATCTCCCCTTTCGAGTTTGCATTCCTGCCCTACAAGCAAGACGCCATGTTCGCCGTGGACAACATTGTCAACGCCTTCTTTGCTGTCGACATCGTCCTCACCTTCTTCGTGGCGTACATGGACAGCCAGACGTATCTTTTGATCGACGATCACAAGAAAATAGCGATAAGGTAAATGCAAGTTCGAAAAAATTACTACTCTTCGGGAAGTGAAGTTGTTTACCTTGTTTCGTATTTGAATGGACAGGTATGTATCGACGTGGTTTGCTTTTGATCTCTGCTCGACAGTGCCGTTTCAATCTCTCAGCATGCTCTTCACAGATCACAGCGGCGGATTGGGATTTAAACTGCTTAGCATGCTCCGGTTATGGCGCCTCAGACGAGTCAGCTCCCTCTTCGCAAGGTCCGTTGTCTCTGTAAATCTATCCTTTCGGTTAGAATGCTTCATGCCAGATGACACCAACTCTTGCTTTCTTGTCTTCCTTCAGGCTCGAGAAGGACACCCGATTCAACTACTTCTGGACTCGTTGCACCAAGCTCGTATCTGTAAGTCTGCGCGATTCTCTGTTTCGTGTGACTCTGTGTGAGGGCGCGTCGCAATTTTTAACGTTGAAGTTGCTTTTTTTTTTCCGGTTGGATTCAGGTTACTCTGTTCGCGGTGCACAGTGCCGGCTGCTTCAACTACATGATTGCAGACAGGTATCCCGACCCACAAAAGACGTGGATCGGGGCGGTCTATCCGGATTTCAAACAGCTGAGCCTCTGGGACAGATACATAACCGCACTGTATTGGTCCATCGTGACTCTGACGACAACGGGGTACGGAGACTTACACGCAGAGAATCCGAGAGAGATGTTGTTCGGAATCTGCTACATGATGTTCAACCTCGGGTTAACGGCATACATCATAGGAAACATGACGAACCTCGTTGTGCACTGGACCAGCCGCACCAGAGCCTTCGTAAGTTTTCCTTCGTAGAATTCTCGGATGCTTACTCGAAAGACTTCTAAAATCAGACAACATATGCTTGCAGAGAGATTCCATCCGAGCTGCTTCGGAATTCGCAAAGCGGAATCAGCTTCCACCGCGGATAGAAGACCAGCTCCTGTCGCATATATGTCTCAAGTTCAAGACGGAAGGGTTAAAGCAGCAGGAGACGATGAACGGCCTGCCAAAGGCCATTCGTTCCAGCATCGCGCATTACCTGTTTTACCCCATCGTTCAAAACATCAGTCTCTTCAGTGGCGTTTCGCAGGAGTTCCTTCTCCAACTGGTAACTCACCCTCCGTTTCCTCGCCTTTTCTTCTTCCTTTCATCATCTGAGCATCTCTGTGCTCGACTGAAAAGGTACCGGAGATGGAGGCTGAGTACTACCCTCCCAGAGAAGACGTTATTCTGCAAAACGAGGCTCCAACAGACATATATATACTGGTCACCGGATCAGTGGTAAGTCGATGCTTCTCGACTTTCATAGATTATTTATACCTGAAAAGCCTCTGCTGTCTATCTTTCACATTCTGATTCTTTTTCTCTTTCCTGGCAGAAATTCGTTGCAAAAATTAACGGACAGGATCAAGTAAGTTTATCGAATCAGCGTACAGTAACACTATTCCCGATAAACAAAGATAGGTCGACTGTTTCACATAATATCATCTTTCACATTCGTGAATACAGGTAGTCGGAAAGGCTTCTGCAGGGAACATTTTCGGGGAGGTAGGGGTGTTATGTGAAAAGCCACAGCCGTTTGGTGTTCAAACGACTGAAGTCTCTCAGATTCTACGAATCGACAGAAGCACATTTCTCAACACTCTTCAAGCATATGCAGAAGACGAACGCATCGTTATGAACAATCTTTTCATGGTAAAATTCAGCAAGCAGCAATAGCTTTTGCAGATTCAAATATTCGAAAACTGACTCAATTTTTTTTACGTTTTGTATCAAGAAAATGAGAGCATGTGGAAGCTTCGACATAGAAGGCCAACACGATCCAAGCTTGATCCCTAGAAATTGTTTCAACGGAGACAGCTATAGTCACACTCGATATGAAGATGATTTCCACAACGAGGCAATGAGGAAACAGCAAGCAGATATCGATATCCAGAATTCAAGATTTATGACCACACATCAGATAGAGAGTAACAATACCGATGGAAGCGAAGCTGAAGTGGATGACCAAACATCTCTTCACGTTGCTATTCGACAGGGGCATATGGAGATGGTCCGGTTTCTGCTGGAAAGAGGTGCAAATGTGCACAAACCAGATGAGAGAGGCTGGACACCAAAGGCATTAGCAGAAACGCAAGCAAATAGAGGCATATACGATCTCATATTGAGTTATGAAAGTAAAAGGAAGCCCGATGGGGGCATCAGTCACACGACCAATCATTACAAGAATCATGCACGTGTCAGCCCGAGCAGTTCCACGAATCCAGCTCACGTAGAAGCAGTAAGCCCTAAGAAGAAGAGAGTCACCATTCACATGAAGTCTGGAAATAGTAAACATTTGGAAACGAAGCTTCCAAAGCTAATAGTCCTACCCGATTCATTAGAAGATCTACTCAAAATAGCAGGTATGCACCATTCGAACTTTACATATAGTTTCGAAATAAAGACAATAACACTTACCTCGTCGTTTATATGACAATGGCCTCCTTGTGAAACTGCAGGTGAAAAATTTGGAGACGACAGCATCACAAGCATAGTAAATGCAGAAAATGCAGAGATAGACGACTTAAGTGTCGTGCGAGATGGTGATCATTTGTTTCTCGTATCAAACCAGTGCAGAGATCAAGTATATTAGTACAAGCTAACAGACACAATGACTCTAACCACATGTGTAGGACAAAGCCAATTCAAAGCAATAATAGCATACAGATAATTTAACACTGACCAATCATTCCCTGTGTTCTTGATGCTAATAACAGTAGCAGAAAAAATCTGTATAATCGATTACACGGTTGACTTACAACCCACCGGATACGTAAATTCTTACTAATTGTATAACTCAACAGTCAATAAGTGAAAATTCAGGCAGGATTTTTACAAATTCAGAATCTGTAACTCTCGGTCTCTATATAAAGTTCCATCCACTATTTTTTTCGTACATCAAAAGTTCACATACAAAATCTTCCGAGCGCAGGCTAGCTGATGCTAGCAGCAATTCAACCACCACCAAACTCATCAACTTGTTTTGAGGCATGGCAGGTTAAATTGAATTGGAAACTCCGCCTTCGCTAAATCAATCGTCTTTATCAGAGCACCAACTTCATTTACTTCTGGCATGGCCTTGAATAGGTAACGGATGGGCTTCTGTGTTAAACACGTACTCATCCAATGGAATCACATCGCTGCTACTGAACAGTAAATACAGGTATTTAAGTGTTTCGCCAAGAAAAAAGGTCTCCATCTTGTCTCTTTTGTGTGGAGGAACCACAGTAACATCATCAAGAGAGGTGTAACCTCCAGAATCAATTTTCGTATGCTTCTCAAACGACTCAAAGATGTCCCAACCCCATTCACGATATCTGCAATCATAGAGACATAACATAGTGACGACTTGTGAAAAGCGGGGCGAGAAAAGTAATTAATAACAAAACATAATATATCCCTAGCTAATAAATAACTAGTATACATACTTGGGATCTCCTGTGATTCGGAACAAGACAAACAGTGACTCAACCGTTTCAGGGCGCAAGAGATTGTGACGGTCAGCATATTTTATAACTATGTCGTCTACATACTTGGAATGGTTATTTCCACCACCAGGACCATCTTCCTTATGTCCCTGCTTAATGTCAAATTAGATGAGAGATGCAAGTAAGCATCAGAATGATCGATTTAGACTGTAGATATTAGATTATTAAAGTGCAAACACTTTACTGTAGATATTAGATTATTAAAGTGCAAACACAAAAAGAACGCAAAAAACGAACTGACCTCTATATTGAAGTATGCTATTTCTGGGGCAAGACCAGTGGCGGTTACAGAATACATCTCATAGCATGTTTGAGCCAAATCCTCAGCAAGCTTCAAATTTTCCAGATCCTCGAGAGTGAGCAAGTTTTCTTTCATAGCCTTGTCCTTTGTAAGACCCTTCGTGGCACCAAGAGCAAGAGTCCCGGGGAGGAAACATACCTATTAATGGGGCATCTAAGTTAAAAGAAAGATATTATAAGACAAAAAGAGTTCCAATTTGGACGGAAGTAACATACCAGATGATCCATTTTGGTGCTGAAGCTACCTTTAGGGCCATAAGGCAATTCTCCTACGAAAACCAACCCATTGGGCACTGATTTCTTAACTAGAAGTTCTTTGACACCTTGCACTGATTCTTTGTACATCTCGTGCAAATATGTCACGTTACTCCCAGGGTTCTGAAGCCACACTTTGATGAGGTACTCATAGTAGCTATCGCCGCGTGATCCAAGTCTAATATTATCCCCACTGAAGTCTCCAGTCTGAGGGCTGCAATCATGACAGGTACAAACCGATGACTAAGTGTTTATAAACTAACTTGGAAAGAAAAAGAAAACGAAGAATCATGTTGTTACTTACTGGTGTGTTTCATTCGATTGATAGACTGACAAAAGGAAATGATAATGTTTATTGTAATGCAACATTATTTAATTTCCTCCCATCGCTGTAAATTACCCTGCTTATCTACCAAAGCTATTAGATGCCAGATTATTTACTTGAACAATTTGGGAAAAGCATCCATACTCAAAGAAAAAACTTCAGTGGCTTCTAAATGTACCTGAGCACAGTTAAAAGTCTAATGCACTGTACGATTTTACCCCTTAACGTCCGATTTTCTAATTTAAACCAATATAACTTTGTTTTTTTTTGGGCGGCTCCACATTAAAGGTTCCCTAAATGGGAACTTTATTTTAGTGTTCAGATTAGGAAAAAACGTGTTTGGAGAACTCGCTTTAAAGCCAAGTTCCATGTATGCATTTTTAATCACGCGTTTGTGGAACTCCGTACGTTTTTACCTAATCTGAGCAGTAATAAAAGGTTCCCATTTAGGGAACATTTAATGCAGAGTCGCCCAAAAAAGAAAAAAACTCGATAACTCTTAAGAAGCACTTAAATGCATTACTCTAGCTATCCAAACAGAGTCAAAAGGAAAAATGTCGTCTGCATCAAAAGAAACACAAACAATCATGAAAAGAGATAAAAAGCATTCTTACTTTATGTAGATAGGAACAAGCCCCTTGACCTTCGGCAAGGTTTTCATGTGTTCCAAAACCTTCATAGACTCCAAAGAGTACTTCGGGTCACCAGTCAAAAAACTCAAATAATTGAACTCAAGCTGGACGGAAGACACTTCCGCTGTGCTACTTAAACCATCAGGAGCTGGATGCGCAGAACGGTCATGAAGAATAACATCACTATAGGGAATAGCAGTTGGGCTCGATGTGAAAGCAATTAACAGACGGTCAGCCAAATCCTTAGCGGTATCGAGATAGACAGCTGGCTTAGGTCCTTTTGCGGAGGTGTTACCACCATGTTCGCCCCCACTTAAATGATAAGCACTCAAAAGACCACCCAAAACGCGTATGGTAGTTTCAAACAAATTCACTTGGCCCTTCTTATCGATCCTCTGGGAAAGATGTTTCTCAATCCAAGTACCTGCTTCATCAACAACTTCATCAACTCCCATTATCATGGCTGTGTCAAGAGCATCCACCACAGTGGCTCCTAGACCTCCTAAGCCATCGACTCCTCTTTTGCTCACAGGCATAAGTTCGTCAAATCCCATTGCATAGTGCCGATAGCCAGACCATGCGTGGATAAACGCCTCTTTGACCCTTTGTTGCCTAGCCACCCAATCAGGTCCAGAATCTATCTTGCCAGGGCTATGAATCGATTTATTCCTAGCAGCTATTTCATCCGGTGACAACTGAGGAGGAAGCCTCGGTGCCTTTCTCCAAAATTTACGAAACCTACCACTCCCATCCGTGAAGAAACTGTGCCCTTCCTCTGTACCAACACGTTCCGCTGCACCAATCGATGAGGGAGTGCTGCTTGTGTGTGTGAGCATGAGATAGGCCACACCGAAAATCATCAATATCAAAAGAAACTTTCCTGTACTGCAATTCGTGCATTCGCGTTTAACATGACTGCTTATCATATTTTGTGTGATCACCTGAAGAAGCCACCATGACTACAGTTACACAACTTAAAACTCCATGTAACTATCATCAAAATCATCCAAACAAACAAGAAGCCAATGTACAGAAACAAATATATATGTGTGTGTGTGAATTATATCATCTACACACTTCCAAAATCGGATTCAAATGTTCAATCAGAAACCCCTAAAAGCTAAAACCCATTATAACATCAATCCACACATCTTCAATTCGGCCCAACACATAAAAATCACAACTTTCTTGATTCCCAGAAAAATCAAGAAGAGCAAATACCAAAATCGATCGATTCTAATGAAAATTGAAATCTTTAACAAGAGAAACGGAGATCTGGAGGAAAATCGCACGAACCTTGAAGAGGGATCGCTGGCGAAACTTGGCATTGTCGTAATGAACATCTTTCATTGAATAGGGTAGCGATTTCGACATCCTTGATTAGCACTTTTTATCTATTGGAAGTCGAGAACAAATCGTGCGACGCTCAGTGACCGGCGCGAGTGAATCTAGACAGCGGAGACCCCGCGAAATCTTGATTGATGGATTGGAGGAAGACACCTCCCTCCTTTCGAATTAGTTGATGTTTGTTTGCTGCAGAAATGAATAAGGTTTGTTTGGATTAAACAAAGATTTGAAGTCAACGGCAAGTTTCACAATTCACACTATTGATTCAGCTGGAAATTAAGAGGAGAGAACAACTGAATTCGATCTACTACTCACTAACTAGTCACTCAATCTTGATAAATATGATTAGTGGGGTAAGGGATCTAATGAGTATATTATGAATGGAGAAATAATCTTATAAGTATACATTATTATATACTCCCTCTGTCCCATTAAATATACAACAATTGGGAATCCGCGCAGGTTTTAATATATTGTTGTTTTGTGAGTTAATGAGCAGAGAGTAAAGTAAGAGAAATGAAAAAAAATAGAGATAGAGATGTTTCCATTTAGAAAACGTTTCATTTTTAATGAGACAATCAAAAAGGGAAAACGTTTTATTTTTAATGGAACATAGGGAGTATATGTTAGCCATGGAATTGCGGAAAAGATCACCTAATACATTTGGTAATATTGTTGTATGGTCCATTTGGTTGGTCAGAATATGATTTATGCTTCATGGCAGTTTGCAAAAGCTTTGGGTGTGGAGACTCAAATTAGGTGAAGAGTGATAGTTCCATTGGAATTTCGATGTTTCCATCCATTGCCTATTCATAGTTTGTAAAGCAAGTATGTTGCCCGATTTTGATTCAATTGTGGTGCAATATATGTATAGAATAATGGTTTTTCTATAACATTGCGTTTATAATTTTAAGTGAGCCTTTAGTGTCTTAGAGGCAAACTGAGAGGTTTAGCTGCTAGGTACTAGTTAATGTGTGTTCGGTATATTCGTTTTTTGAGACTGAAAATTATACTCTTATCTGTTTTCTAATACTTTAATATTAGTTGGCATTACGAAATATAGCTATTCTAAATATTGAATTATGACTAATATTCATGGATCATTGAACTGATATTGAGTCAAGAAATGATATGTTTTGTGACGCTTGGTGATAGTATAATTTTGCGTATTAACTTTGAGAAAAGTTATAAACTATCTCCTAGTTTATATAGTATAAATAAAATAATTTGCTTATTAATATTAATATGCAAGTAGACTAATTTTAATGTCTATGAAAATGGCAAAAGAAAATATTTTTATGGATGATGGACTAGCTACTGTGTTCCTTTATTGCCAGAGTGTGTATTTAGTAATCTAAGAAACAACATTTATCATTTATGCCTAGTATTTTTATCTTTTTCGGGACGATATCATCTTACCGTACGTACTGTATTTAATTGTTCTTTCCTTTTTCTCTTTTCTTTTACAAGTGACATTAATTAAATTTCAAGTTATTTTGAAACATGCATATCCTTATTAGTACTCCCTCCGTCCTAGATAATTTGTCTCATTTTTCCATTTCGGCCCGTCCCACATAATTTATCCCAGTTCACTTTTTACCATTTTTTTAGTGGACCTCATGTGCCACTAACTCATTCCTACTAACATTTTATTATAAAACTAATACTCCATCCGTCCCGCACTACTTGTACTTATTTCCTTTCTGGGCGTCCCAAGTTATTTGCACTCTTTCCATTTTTAGTAACAATTTATACCTACAGCCGTAATTGTTGACTTTGTCTATCACTCATTCCTTAATCTCCGTGCCCAAAAGAAAATATGCGAGTAGTGCGGGACGGAGGGAGTATATAAAAGTAGGACTCACATTCCACTAACTTTTTCAACTACATTTCTTAAAAGCCGTACCCGGTCAAAGTGAGACGAATTATCCGGGACGGAGGGAGTACTAATTAGTAATGGGCATACAATAAGCATGCGGAATGGAATTAGAAAAAGAAAAACGAAAGTAATTAATTATTTTGTTATACTTATTATGTTTTTTTGGTAAAGAAGGCTTATAAACCTCACACAACAAAACTAAGATAAGAAATACTTAATTTATTATGCAAATCCACCTACTATAGCAAGTCTTGAGAACATGCTTGATCATCACGAACCTCGGAGCCTTTGGCACAAATGTTGCACCCTCTTAACAATTGATCGACAATTCACATAGACCTTGTGAGATATTATGGACTCCAATTGGTGGGCTTGTTATTAATCAGTTGGGCTGATTTAATTTGTATGGCCCGTTCTATTATTGGTGACCCAAATTGGTTTGGCCCAATACTTAAGTGGGATGCTCCGATGGCTGTCACGTGGCCATCTCACGCGGATCAGTGATATGGACCGTTGGATGTAGGGTTGGTTTTGTTGTGTGTGATAAACCATACCCCATCCATCTATCCGCATCATTCGATTCCATTCTCACTCTCTCCCTTTGCGAAAACTCTCTGACTTCTCTCTAGAACTCTCATCTCTCTCTCTCTCTAACGAAATGTGCTCCGATCTTCTTCTCCGACGACTCTCTTCTCTGCTTTTGTGAGAACTGAGTGTTAATCTCTCAGCTCCTGTGTTGATTTTGGAGATTTCCATGGGTTCGAACGGTTGTGTTCGAATATGCTCTTTTGGTTGAAGATCTTCGATTGATTTCTTAGATCCGTGGGATTCTTGTGTTCTTGAGGCCTTTTGGTAGTGTTTGTGAGACGTGTGGTGATTGTGAGGCGCGGTGGCTTCTGTGTTGTAGTAATCGGAGTATCCCTAGGGTTTTGGGGTCCGATTGTTTCACTGTGCTCCCTTGAGACTTGTTAGTGAAGATTGAGGAGGTCCTTGGCCCTGTGCAGTCGTGTGTGCGGCCTGAGCCATATCCTAAATCTTCTGTTCCTTTTGTCTTTTGTTCTCTTCTGATTTAAGATCCGAAAGGATCTCTTTCTTGTATTACTGACTTTATTGCTAAGTGTGCAGGATGTACAATTGGTTTAAGCTTGGAAGCTATGGTCCGGTTGAGGATCTGGTTTGAGCTATAGTTGTAGATTGTAAATTTGTAACCTTTATTCTGTTGTAACTCTTAGCTTGTACTAGTTAGTATACTTGTGTAATCTCTTTTGTACTTCTTGGCTTGTATCGTACTGGGATTAGCCATCTCATTAGTGACCTAATTCAAAAAGAGGTCTCGATAATTAGTGAATCACGAGTGATCTAATCCCTACAAACCTCATACCGTTACATAATAATTGAAACTCCAACCAAACTATCACTTTCTAACTCCAACTTTCGTATCCTTAATGTTTTATCCAGCACTATTACTCTGTAGGAGTATTAAATATCCGCCATCAGAATACGATGTACCCCAATTTTAGCGACAAATTAAAACCACCCTTCCAACATCCAACAACATCTCGAATCGAACCTCCCCCCGAACGAGCACCCCGATCCTCGCAAAGGTGGTCTACAACCCACAAGAGTAGCGACAAGTCCATCCGAACTCACTCACCCACACCTTAAATATGAAGTGATTTTATTATTCTCCAATCCCAGATTCCAATGTATATACAGCAAAGATCTTAGATTCTGATATTCTCCTCACAACTCAGATCTGTAAACGTGGAATGTTGATCTCTCTCTCTCTCTAAAACCCCAACTCTTTCTCCTCCTCTTGAAAACCCCAAACGCCCAAAAGAAATCAAGAATTTCTTGATCTATCAAAAACCGCACCCACAAATTCTAAGCTATTTCATGAAATCTCATGGCTAACTGCAACACCAAGATTGCCATCTCTCTCTCTCTTCTCTCGTTGATCATCCTCATCTCCTTAGCCTTTCCCTCTCACTCACTATCAGTCAAAGCTCCACTGCCTCTGAAGGATTTCCAGAGCTTCCAAATCAAGAAAACGCCTCCCCCTTTCTTGAGGGGCGAGAGGAGAAATCTGCCTCGACGGAAAAGAAAGACGGCGGCCAAGAAGCCGGACCCAAGGCGCTTCTCCGCCATGCTTCCCAAGGGCTACGTGCCGCCTTCGGGTTCGTCGCCGTGCCACAATGTCTACCCCAATTCGGTCTCCTTCTTCTGTGATTATTCAAATCAAATGCAGAAACCCTAGAATTTAAAGGATGGAATATTAGGGTTTTTGAGTCAGGCAAAAAATGAGGGTTTGATACTGATCAAGAAACCTTTTTTTTTTGTCTATGATCATTCTGTAATGTGATACATTTTGCTATGATTTTGTGTTTTTGTTTTGAGTGATTCAAAGTTTGTATAAGGGAAATAAGGTTCTATTGATTTCCACTGATCAATCATCTAAACCAGGTAATAAAACTTATAATTTTTGTTTTTGCTTTAATTTATGATTAATATTTTATTTTCTTGCTTTGAATTAAGTTGAATTAATCACTGTGATACTTTATATATTACATTAATTATTTCTAGGCAAAATATTACTTATATTGGATAATAAAAAGAACGTGGCTTGATATATTCTGCATAGAAACTGTATTTTGGTATATCTGCTAAATTTGGATTTAGGTGTAAATAATTACTTTTTTGAGAAGAAAAGTAAAATTTGAGTGGCTAATATAATGTTGGTAATTAAGGAGTGAAGGAATTAATGTTTGTTTGAATTGACTTTGGAGGTGGTAGAATGTTTTTTATTTATTTAGAGATCGATATATCATATATGAATTTTGGGCTCAGCAATTTTTGGAGGCGGGAATTGAGCTGAAGGCATATGAATTTCCTTCAATTATGGAGCTTTGCTTCATTCATATATTAATTCATTTCACATACATTTCTTAGCGTTTACTCCATGCATTTTATTAGAACTACCTAATTTTGCACTCGTAGCAATGCATCTACGCAAATCAATAAAAAAAAAGGACAATATCTACTTTTGACAAGATTCACTTATATAATTTAAAATTTCGATTTTAGACTTATAATACACAATTGTTTTAATAGTTATCAAGTTCTAATAAATAATTGGTATGACTTTAGATCTAGATCATTTATAAATAATTTTTGAAGAGTTCCAAGATTTCACACTTTCACTAAATGAAATTTCTGTTTATTTATAACTTTGGATTGTATTTAATAACTTTGGGATTTTCTTATACCACATTCTTTTCTAGCTATTGGAATTGTGTAGAAAATGGGATTTTAATTTAGAAGTTATGATTATTAAGTTAGGGTTTGTGTTTAAATGTGGAGGAAATATGAAAACACATTAAAACCATAATTCAAATGTTAAATCAAGTCTGTTTTTAATAAATGGGTCGTAAAATGGGCCGTGTTCATCGTTAATGGTAAATGGGCTGGGTCATTTTAGAAACTGGGCCTGGTTTAGGGCAAAGCCTATAATGTCGTCTTTTCAAAATCCCTCCATGGAAAATTGTCACTGTGTAACATTTATTTTTACTAGATAAGATTTAAAGGAAACTGTATGTCTTCTAGCTATTTTCCCATATTTGTTCAAATTCATTAGGCTAGGTTTTGGAAATTTTAAAGGGTTTTAATTTTCTTAACCTAATAATTTAGGGTGGCTGAACCGCATTTAGTTAATAACGGTTGTATGCCGAAGGATTAATTAATTTTTACTATTTACTACTAGCTAGTACTATTTCAAGGCATCTACTATAGTCTATAGGTTTTGCCATTTAGATGTCTACGTACTATACCCTAGCCCCTAAGCTTATTAAACCCTTAGGGGAAACAAGAAACGTGTGTCAAACATCATAACATGGTACATCTTATTCGTATGCATTGCAGTTCACATATTGTGCATTATATAGTTAATAACATCCATTACTCGTGACAATTTGGTGAATTATTCGTATCGTTTTATAATTTGTTATTAATGCGTACGTACTATACCCTAGCCCCTAAGCTTATTAAAGCCTTAGGGGAAACAAGAAACGTGTGTCAAACATCATAACACCGCACATCTTGTTCGTATGCATTGCAGTTCACAAATTGTGCATTATATAGTCAATTATATCCATTACTCGTTACCATGTGAAGATTACATACATGTCTACGTACTATACCCTAGCCCCTAAGCTTATTAAACCCTTAAGGGAAACAAGAAACGTGTGTCAAACATCATAACACAGCACATCTTATTCGTATGCATTGCAGTTCACATATTGTGCATTATATAGGCAATTATATGCATTACTCGTGACCATGTGGTGCATTATTCGTAGCGGTTTCCAGCCATTATTAGATTACTATTGTACCCTCATAATGCACAAAATAGGATAAATAATGCAACACGGGATTAATTACCCAATGTTGATCTTGACCGTCCATTTCTCTAATCTAATGGCTGATATTAAGAAGGAAAAAGGAGGAAATATATGAAAAGGAAATGAATACATCCCTATATATATATATATATATATATATATATATATATATATATATATATGGGAGCGTTATTCTCCTATTCATCCCTTAGAAACTAGATTTAAATACAGAAACGCAGGACAATATCATATATATATATATATATATATATAGGGTTGCGTTAAAGATAGAACCATTCTTAAGTGTAGAACCTAGAACTCTACATATTTTATTCATTGGAAGAGGAAAAAATGACGGTCAAGATTAAAAATCATACATATTAGACTATGTTTTCACGACATTCCGGACTCAACATGTGAAAAAACTCACATGTTGATGGAAGAATGAATGAAACGAAGAAGAGTCCATGCATGCTTTATTTTTTCACTTATCTGCATTCACCCATTAATAATAGTTTTGGTTGTAATGGGAAGTTGTTGTGCAAATCAACACCATTGGATTAAAAGATCTAACGACCTCCGTTTGGCATTTGTTCTACGTTTAAGAATGGTTCTACGTTTAAGAATGGTTCTATCTTGATCACAATCCTATATATATATATATATATATATATATATATATATATATATATATATATGATATTGTTCTGCGTTTCTGTATTTAAATCTAGTTTTGCATAGATCAAAACCTTATATATATATATAGAGAGAGATGATCAAAACAAGTATGTGTTTAAATCCAGAAATGCAGCCCACATCTTGGCCCTAGGATTAGATGATCTAATGGTCAATAATTAATCAAAAATACGGAAGGTCATAATTAACCAGTTTTAGGTCACATTATAAGATTTGAGTTTAATGTCATATTAAGATCATTTTAGGTCATGCTTTGTTAGTATGACCTAAACATAAACTAACAATGACCTACACATGCCCTACGCATGATATTGTTCTGCGTTTCTGTATTTAAATCTAGTTTTGCATAGATTAAAACTCGATATATATTCGTGATCATATGATAACCCCTAAATATCGTAATAACCCTATAACCAAATCTGGACCACACATATTTCTAATCATGCGGTTGAGATTCAAACTTAGATTTACTTCATAAAAAAAGCGCTGGGGTAAAACTGTCATTTCTCTCATTTAATTTCTGAATTTTGCCAAATATCACGTAAAATGATAAAATGATAAAATGATATGTTTATTGCATAGAATGATAGTTTTGAGATTCAAACTTAGATTTACTTCAAAAAAAAAGCGCGGGGTAAAACTGTCATTTCCCTCATTTAATTTCTGAATTTTGCCAAATATCACGTAAAATAATAAAATGATAAAATGATAGGTTTATTGCATAGAATGATAGTTTTGCCGGATAGAATGATACTCTGAGTTGATAAAATGATACTTTTAACTGACTGATAAAATGATAAAATGATAGGTTTATTGCATAGAATGATAGTTTTGCCGGATAGAATGATACTCTGAGTTGATAAAATGATAATTTTGACTGACTGATAAAATTATAAAATGATAGGTTTATTGCATAGAATGATAGTTTTGCCGGATAGAATGATACTCTGAGTTGATAAAATGATACTTTTAGCTTATAAATGTTAGGTTTACTGCATAAAATGATAGTTTTGCCGGATAGAATGATACTTTCAGCCGATAGAATGATAGTTTTGCCGGGTAGAATGATACTTTCAGCCGATAGAATGATAGGTATTTTTGGTGTATAAAATGACATTTTTGTTTAATAAAATGATACTTTTACCTGATAAAATGATAATCTAAGCGGATAAAATTACAGAAACCTTATAAAAATGATAGTTTTTCCAGATAGAATGATACTCTGAGTTGATAAAATGATACTTTTAGCTTATAAATGTTAGGTTTACTGTATAAAATGATAGTTTTGCCGGATAGAATGATACTTTCAGCCGATAGAATGATAGTTTTGCCGGGTAGAATGATACTTTCAGCCGATAGAATGATAGGTATTTTTGGTGTATAAAATGACATTTTTGTTTAATAAAATGATACTTTTACCTGATAAAATGATAATCTAAGCGGATAAAATGACAGTAACCTTATAAAAATGATAGTTTAGCTGAAGAAATTGCATATAAGCTGATAAAATGATACCTTAACATGACAAAATGACATAAAACTGATAAAATGATAGTTTTTCCGGATAGAATGATACTTTCAGCCGATAGAATGATAGTTTTGCCGGGTAGAATGATACTTTCAGCCGATAGAATGATAGGTATTTTTGGTGTATAAAATGACATTTTTGTTTAATAAAATGATACTTTTACCTGATAAAATGATAATCTAAGCGGATAAAATGACAGTAACCTTATAAAAATGATAGTTTAGCTGAAGAAATTGCATATAAGCTGATAAAATGATACTTAAACGTGACAAAATGATATAAAACTGATAAAATGATAGTTTTGCCGGATAGAATGATACTCTGAGTTGATAAAATGATACTTTTGACTGACTGATAAAATGATAAAATGAGCGAAATTCAGAAATTAAATGAGCGAAATTTGGATACGTAAATTTTATCATGAGCGAAATGACATATTTACCCCCGCGCTTTTTTTTTATGAAGTAAATCTAAGTTTGAATATCAACCGCGTGATTTTAAAAATGTGTGGTCCAAATTTGGTTATAGGGTTATGATACGATTATTATTATTATTATTATTATTATTTAGTTAGTTAATTATGGATTTGCATATCTTTTTCATATCTTTTGTCTTGCTCATTAAGTTAGTATCCACTATTATAAATAATGGACATTGTTAGTCATTTTGATCATTCAAGAAATATCAATTATCCTTCTATTTTATTTTCTCTTACTCTCTTTCCTTTCAAACGTGCAAAACGCACAAAACCCTAATTTTGACGCCGGATTGATCGACGGGCAAAAGCTCCCGCGACATTCGACGCAAAATCTACGAGTTAAGGAACTTCATCCTTAACAATTGGTGCTTTCATCGTGATCTCTTCCTCCGAATCGTTGTCTACATGTCGTACAGCTACACCGGATATCAACTCCGGCAGGCGGATTACCACTCATGGCAGCTCGTATCTCAACCCCTGCTCCATCCGAACAGAGCGTTAGATCAACAACCATCATATCCATATCCACAGGATGGGAGACTCCACCCACAACACCATCCCTACCAAGCCCGTCAACCCACTTCCTGGGACCCGCCATGGCTGCGCCAGGAAACTGCGTATCAGCAACCATCTTTCTACGAGCCAGATTTGTACTCGCCACCACCGCCCTCTTGTTGGGACCTGCCAAGGTTGTGCACGCAGCAGGGATACTCTCAGCCTTATCAACCGCCTCAGCATTCGAATCCTAATATTGACGAGCAGACCGTGAATCCTTACTACCAACTAGGAGCGTACCAGCAACGGGCTGTTGATCAGCTGCCTGTGCAGCCGCCCTATACGGGCTTCGATTTGCCGGAACCACCGCCATATCCGGGTTCGGAGCCTCTCGGCATGGCACGTGATCCGGTGACGCCGAATTTAGAACCGAACCTACAGTTGGCTGCCTTGGTTTCACAGCTTGAGCACTTGACTACAACTGTCAAGCAATTGACGTCTCGGATGGATGCAAACAAACGCTGCCTGGGCGATCCACACGCCGCGACACAACCTCCACCAGACCCTATAGCCAGTGTCATGTACACGGATCCGGTATCGTGTCCCCTACCACAGATGATCGTCGCCGCCCCAACTGATCTCCATCACGATCCATCTAGAAGCTCGCTGCCTGTTGTCGGTGCTATCCCGCCTCCACCAGCCACACTATCTCTGTCGTGCGACTCTAATTTCGGGTATGACTCGATGGAATTAATTGTCGTTGATAATGATGAAGGGGAAAACGATGTTATTCATTCTAGTGTTGATGTTAGTGGACCAATTTATGGTAGTAAAGATGACATAGATGATCCATGTAATGTTGTTTTTACTTGCCGAGAACCTATACATGTGGTAGAGCATAACAGGTTGGATATTACAATGTTGAGCAACAAGATTGATTCTTTTTTGTTGAAAGAGGACGAAGATGGTTCCATTGAGGATATAAAGAAGGTAATTGCCTGTGTATATGTGGTTTGGCATGTTGGTGATGTTACAAGTATTAATCATCGATCAACTTTCCTCGACGCCGATGCCCGGTTGATTCCTCTGCAAAATGACACTCTATGCTTGAGCATTCATGGACGCATTGATGCAGGGAGACGCTCAACTATTCGGTGTATGTTTGGCCCAGGAGGATTCCTCGATACTCATCGTTGCTTCATGGTGCCCACCTTGAGGACAAGGTGGATTTCAACCGTGGGGGAGTTGATACGATTATTATTATTATTATTATTATTATTATTTAGTTAGTTAATTATGGATTTGCATATCTTTTTCATATCTTTTGTCTTGCTCATTAAGTTAGTATCCACTATTATAAATAATGGACATTGTTAGTCATTTTGATCATTCAAGAAATATCAATTATCCTTCTATTTTATTTTCTCTTACTCTCTTTCCTTTCAAACGTGCAAAACACACAAAACCCTAATTTTGATGCCGGATTGATCGACGGGCAAAAGCTCCCGCGACATTCGACGCAAAATCTACGAGTTAAGGAACTTCATCCTTAACAGGTTATTACGGAAATTTGGGTTATCATTATAATGCACCCCTATATATATTATACTAAAATGTGAGTGGAATACAATGGTGGAATGTGGGGCCTAGTTACCATTTATGGTCAAAGTGAAATATGACTCTTAAGTTGGGACGGACGGAAATGGCAAAACAGGACTCTTAAGTTGGGACGGAGGGAGTATTTATACAACTCTAATCACAATATTAAAATCAATGCATGGTTAATAAAAAATCTTGAAACGGTTGCATGTCGAAATCCGGACTTGCACAAAGATTTTATTGAAAAGAAGAAGAATACATGAAGCACTTTTTTATCTTTTTGTCCTGATTTTGATTTTGACATTTTATCTCTATTTTGTCTTGATTCCGACAACAGTAGGTTCAAAGGTCGCGATAGAGTGGACTCTGTAAATACCAGTAGTACTAACAAACTTAACTTTATCACTTTCCGGGACTCCCACAAGTATTTCAGCAACTGCGAGTGAGAGGAAGATCTCCTTGCCCTTCACTCCCGTGATCTTTGACACGCGACGTGGCGCGATGAATGCGGTGAGTTGCGTGTCAAAGTACGTAGTCCCGACCTTATCCACCTTGCGCTCCGTTTTCTTCTCCTGCTTTATCCAGTAGAAGCCTGTGGTCCGGTTGAACCCGAACTCCTGGATTTGTTCTATCCCGAGGTACAAGCATCTCGGGATAGAGAATTCGTCCAACATTCCGTTTAGCTTCTCTCTGCAGATCGGTCCACGGTGGATCTCTGCTACCTTACTATGAATTGCAATCATATTTGCTGTGGCCATTTTTCCCTTGATGGATTATACATGTTTGCCACTGAATTTATTGGGGCTGAATTAAGTCTTTGTCAACTTATCTACCAACCCTATGAGAACATGACCTTGCATTTCAAACTAAACTATTTGATATAGATAATGGTACATTGTATACAATAGATAGATAGGTAGATTAGCAGGTTAAGGGACAAGCTATAGAAATGATACTGACGGATTCAAGAAACAGAGTTCGTGAAGTCAGACACATCAGAAGGCATAACTGTTGTTGTTAGTGGATGACATAACAAGAACATAAGTGAATCCCATAGATTCAAATTAATATTAATGTCCCAAATTTGTACAAGAAAGATTTTTTTTAAACAAAAATTAATTAAAGACAATAAAATATCTTGTTATATTTATGTTTAATGTCGTACTTATGTGCTTTTGTTGTTTCAATAATTATCTAACTCCAAAATATTATTCAATTCATAACGATCAGCTAGATTGTACAACCGATTTTTGTTGCTAGACCAACTATCAAGAGAAGCAATTTTTTATTTATTTCTTGTAAATATATGATTACAATTAATTCTACTTGTGTATTTTTGTTCCTAAAATAGGTCGGCTCAGGGATGATTTAATGTTTGAAACGTGATAATTAATTATATAATAATTACAACTTGCTATTGGTAATTAAGAATTTAAGAGTGATTCTAATAACAAATAAAAGTGTTTCATTTTGAATACCACACTATATTCGTGTGATCCACCTTCCTCAATTTATGTGGTTTTGCTTTTTAACTTCATGTTTCGTGTTTGATGTTAATGGTGTGTTAATTAAGATTGTTTTGTTTTTATTACTCCATCCCTCTTTAAAAAGTTTATTTATGTCATTTTGGTATGTCTTAGTACAATAAATAACATTCATTTTAAATTTAGGACACTATGCGACACAAGTTTTTTTTTACTATTTATACAACTCTATTCAGTATTCACAATATTAATATCCATGGTTTACCAGTTACTACTATTAACGATTTTTCAGAACTCGTGTTACCAAATTGATTAATTTTTTAAATTAATTTAAGGACAAATTTAACGTAGGTATGCAACACCAGAATTTAACAAAAGTTTGAGCATTTACAGATGAATACCTTATTCAAATATAAATATTCAAAAATTTGAGAGCTAGTAAAATATTCGGTACTCATGGACGGTGGACCGGTGGTGGGATCAATCGACTCTGACCCCAACTAGATCCACCATTGAAAGTATGCGAGTTTTTCGAGAATATTTCCCATCAAAAAAAATTTTACATGTGAAGGAATGTGATTATTTATATCTATGCATATACAAATCTTAAAACGGTTGCATGTCCAAATCCGGACTTGGCACAAAGATTTTATTGAAAAGAAGAAGAATACATGAAGCTTTGTTCCATCTTTATTTTGATATTGATTTTTTCACCACTATTTAGTCTTGAATCCGACAACAGTAGGTTCAAAGGCCGCGATAGGGTGGACTCGGTAAATACCAGTATTACTAACAAATTAAACCTTTTCACTCCGACAACAGTAGGTTCAAAGGCCGCGATAGGGTGGACTCGGTAAATACCAGTATTACTAACAAATTTAACCTTTTCACTCGATGGGACCCCACAAGAATTTCACCAACTACGAGTGAGGTGAAGATCTCCTTGGCCTTCACTCCCGTGATCTTATCCACCTTGCGCTCCGTTTTCTTCTCCTGCTTCACCCAGTGGACCGGTTAAACCTAAACTCCTTGATCCGATCTATCCCAAGATAAAAGTATCTCAGGATAGATTAATTTCTCTCCGCGGATCGGGCCAAAGTAGATCTCTGCTTCCTTGCTATGAGTTTCAATCATCTTTGCTGTAGCCATTTTTAGTTGATGGATTATACATATTTGCCTCTGAATTTATTGGTGTTCAATTAAGTCTTTGTGAAGTTATCTATCAACCCTAACTATGAGAACATGATCCATGCATTTTAAATCTAATCTATTTGATTTAGATGGTAGATGGTAGATAGGTAGATTGCATGGAAATGGTTGGAAAGTGTCATTCAACCATTTTGCACAAAATAAACACATGACATGCATGGCATGGATATATTGACGAAGCTAGAATTTTTGCATTAGGGACTCAAGAAGATATTTCTCGGGCTTCCGAACAAATTCCTTTTTAAATCGAAATAAGAATTTAACAAATTTCAAAACTCATACTAGTAATTTTATCAAAATAAGAATTTAACAAATTTCAAAACTTATATTCTAGTAATTTACTAGAAATTAATCTTAAGCAAGATAAAAAAACAAAGGTATAGAAAGGTCTAAGCCTTATGATTAAAGCGATGGTATTGAATAAATTTATAATTCTCAAATTAAAATAATTAACAAAAATTATTATTTATATAAATCTTTTAACATAAAATTATTAAAATATGTCTATAAATTCAAAATTATTGGAGGTCCACGAGTCCCCCACCCCGGCACATAAAATTGTTACAGTCTCTATAAATACTTTGTTTCACTCCGATCATGTAATGTAATGAGCGACAAAAGTGGCTTAATTAAACCACCACCAATCAAATATTTTTTAAACATAAAGTGACTTTAACATAAAATTGTTAAAGTCTCTATAAATACTTACGTTCGGTTTTGGCTTTCTGCCTAACCCAGAAGAAGCCGGTGGACCGGTTGAAACCAAACTCTTCCAACTCTGCTGCCTCGATGTCGGCCATCTGAAACAGGCATCGAGGCACTGAGAAATTCTCTAGAAGTTCTAGAAATTTCTCTTTGCAGGGGGCCGGACCGCAGTGGATCTCGGCCGTCTTGCTCTGAGCCTCGATCGCTATAGATGTTGCCATTTTGGCTTTACTGTTTAATCACGGTAGCATTAATATTGTAGGAAAGTCTTCAAGGTTGCTGCATGTTTAATTTTTCTAGTATTTTTAAAAATCTTAAACTTTACTTAAATATGTCAGAGATGCTTTCTTTTAATAAAAATAGCACACCTCTTAAAAATTAAAATAAAGTACTCGTAATATACCATGAAGTTTATTAACAAAAAATGTAGAAGCATTCTAGATAAAGTATAGCATTATAAATATACCATGAAGTTTTTTAACAAAAAAACAGACATGTATTGTAACTGAGAAACATATTCGATAGAAGATAAAAATCAGTCGAATGTTGAAACTTAACTGTTGGCAATTGAAACAAGAAAAATAACATATAACTGTACCACGTCGGTGTTAAAAGAAAACTGAAACTAGTATATAAATCTCATGGGCCACTCCTCCTATCACCAATTGGTTTTAGGATGAAACCATGGATTTCTATCATTATTAACGATATAATAAAAGACAAAAAAATGGTTCCAATATAGTCCAAATGAATTACTCTCCTACATTGAAATAACCGGAACTAATTCAAAAGAAATATTTTTTCCCAAACTTTGATGGTTCTGAACTTTCAGATTTCTTTATTTTCAGATATTTTGAATCTTAATATTGATTCAGGCATGTTTTGATTATAAAATGTCAGGAGCTTGGAAATGAATTAAGTTGCAGCAACATCTATGTGTTGAGAAATAATAGATATAGTAATAACCAAATTGATGGAAAAAACGCAAAGTTTTAGTTGATTTTTAGTCTATCTTGCAATTTTAAAAAGTGAACAATTATATCACGTGTAAAAGTTAAAGATGTGACAGAATATGTGAACAACTCGTTTATGTAACCAAAATTTTATCTCAATAGTATTTTTTCTGTATGCCATATTATACATAATTTTCCTTCAAATTCATGATTTCTTGAAAATTGAGAAAAATGTCAGTTAGGATAGTAATCTGTTAGGATGAGTAGAAATTGAGAAACTTGATGGTTTTTAAAGCATTTTGCAGCAGATTATGCATGTAGAGTGGTGGCGGGAGAGCTTACGTAAGGGGGGTCGTGGTCAAGTAGATATTGGGCCAATAGAAACACTTCTTTCACGTGAACGTGGATATCAATGGCCCATAAACATGAATATCTGGGCCTTGGGCCTTTTCTTTTCAGTCTGACTAAATAATTTTTTTTAAAAAAAATGGACTGGGATTCCTATGCTAAATAAATCAAAACAATATAAACAGGAACTATTTTTATCATTATTTAATTATGAATTTGCGATTTAGGGTTCAAGGGTAGTTAGAATTTTACACTTTCATTTTTAATATTTCCTCGATCCGTCTCATAATAGATGTCACACTTTTATTTCTAATACTTACTGTAATTTTTTATTCAAACTCGTATCGTACACACCCACTACTAATAGTTGGCATGTACTCCCTCCAGTCCCAAGGAAGATGACTTCTTTCTTGGGCAGCACAGGATTTTATGCAACTTTATTTTGTGTGTTAAATGAAGAGAGTAAAGTAAGAGAGAATGAATAAAGTAGAGATAAAAGTGTTTCCATTTTTGGTAATGAGTCATTTTGATTGGGATAAACTAAAAAAAGAAAGTGAGTCATCTTCAATGGGACGGGGGAGTAATAGTCAACGGAAGCGTACCCTATAAGGAAAGAATATCCGAGATTAGAAAGTAGGTTGGAACTTGGCGTGGGCAGTCATGGTGCATGGTAGTGTCTTTATATGAATGAGTTAGTCACTGCACAATACATTACAGCAGAGAGAGGGAGAGAGATTAGAGAGAGAGAGTTAGTACATAACAAATGAATTAAGAGTGAATTATGAGATCATAAATTGATGTGTACTTAATTAATAAATATTCTAATTAATGACGTGCATGCCTAGCTGTCTTCTGCATGCACACCTGGTGAGCATGCACACTCTCACTTGTATCCCCTTTTTATGCATCATTTTCATCTCCCATACAAACTCTTTTTCTGATTTTCTCTTAAAAATAATTACAACCCGTCTCATATTATGAATCTAAATTGCCCGAGTCTGGCACGAGTTTTAAATTGATGAAAATAATAATAGAACATAAATCTTATTTTTATATTAATTTTATAATAAAATGTGAGTGAAATACGGTTAATAGAATATAGGGTCTATTATCATTTATGGAAAAAAATGAACCAAACTCCTAATATGAGATGAGCTAAAATGAACGATTGAGACTCCTAATGTCGAATGAAGGAGTAACTAATCATATACTCCTATATTTACTATCAACAATTTTGGCAGTGAACTATATGCAATTTTTATGCAATATATTAATAAAGTACGAGAGATAAAAATAAAATCTAATTAAAAGTGGGAGAAACCATATGTTAGTATATTATATAAAAGTGTGAGTACCTTTTTTAATAACAATTCATGAGTTATGTGGTGGGATATGAGATCCATGGTCCCAATAATTTTACATTTAAGGGCATTTTAGTGTTTTATGTTGAAATTGTGATTTTAAAATTTTTGTTGTTTGATTAGTAAAAATTTTAGGACTAGAAATTTGTTTTAGGTGGGAATTTTATTGATACGACTAATTTATTTCCCTATTTTTGTTATTTAATTTTGTTTTCTGATTAAATCAAAATTACAACAAAAATAAGAAATTTTTAAAAATTTTGTTAAATTTCTTGCAATTTTTGTTTTGATTTCAAAAGGAACCTTAGTGAGAAAACTGTGAGAATTTTTTTCATGGCACCCAGCTAGCTGGAAATATCTACATTATGATTAAGATGATTCGAACCTAGAATCTATGGAATAGATCAATTGTAAAAGTGAAGATCGTGTCAATTTTGAATCCCCCACTATTATTGGCTACTATAAATAGGGATTTCTATAGGAATTAGTGCAAAGTAGATTGATATATACATTCACTCTATACACACATATCATATTAGATCAAATAATATGATTTTAGGTTTCGGGGAATATTTTATATTAGTGGGCCTAATACATTTATTTTTATCACCCAAAATAACTAAACGACGATAACAAATAATTATGTAATTAAAAAAATCAAGGAAATCAACCAATAAGAAACCTCCACACAATATGGGGCCTTCCTAGTAATTAAGGTGGAAGCCCACTATAAAAACTTCACATGTTCATAGCAACTATATTATTATTATTTTTGCCCTACATAATGTCAAATCTTTGGTGATTTGAAAAGACCTTATAATGTTTGAGATACATAAAAAGGTTCAAGTTTTAAAAATTAATAATTATTATAAATATTTTGCCCAAATTTAAAAGCCAAATATATTGTTATTAGTAGGTGATGCTATTCCATTACAAAATCAATTCATAATAGTAGAAGGAATATTAACCAATGAAATATAATAATTTTGATGATGAATTGTATCTTAGTTGGAAACGCTTATTTTCTAATCAGTAAGTCGGAGATTTAAATCACTACAGACGTTGATAGATGTTGAGTCATTATTAATCTTTTTTTAAATTTTTTTAAAAAAAATACTCGTTATATATTACTTATTCAAGCTTTTTTTCTATATCAATGTTTTTATTCACCAACACGTGCGTGTGGCAAAGGAGTTAGACGTTGCTATGCTAAACAGCCTAAACATATATAGAGTACCAAAATAAATAAATAAATTGATAATTGTTGACTACTGCATTATTTAATGCATTTATAGTGATTTTTTTGGTGCAATCACTCTCATGGCATTCGTGACAATAATAATGATAATTACTAATTAGGCACTTATCGCATCTAATGTGCGAGAAAAAATTATTGAATGTTATACTTAAAAAGTTTTCGAAAATGAAAGCTCAATTAACATTACATTTCATAATTATTATTACAACAAGACAAAGTCTATTCTTTCATTCTTTGGATATATCATATATGTACATTTCTCCCTCAATATTAAAGGTGCTAGACTAATCATAATTATATATGCACACCAAATATGGAAAAAATAAAATAAATGTGCCCTCAATATCAATATAAGGTAAGGTTATTACTAATACATAATAGGGTTGTGATCCGTTACTAACTTTTCTTAAATTGCTAACTTACTAACTCTTCAATGTAGTGTATTAAAAATATCAGCACGATGATACTAAAATGTCAACATAAACTTACGTTGATATTTTAATACATTGTGTTGACATTAATATTTAAATGTCAACACAGCTTATTAAAATGTCAACAAAAATATGTGTTGACATTTTAATGTGATCGTGTTGACATTTTTAATACACTACGTTGATGAGTTAGCAAGTTAACAATTTAAAAAAAGTTAGCATTATAACGCACCTCATACTTAATAATATATGTATAGAAATATTTATCTATGTTATCTTGAAGAGCATCTACGTCACGTTTTGGAATCTAATTAGATAAATCCAAAAATGAGATGAAAAGCTCATTCGAATATTATCAAACTGTTAGAAGAATTTCTTTTTTAGGATGTATGCATTGAACGAATTAAATGGGTCGTCGCTTTTATCTTTATTTTATTTTTATTTATTTGTTATGTGGCGTAATATTGTTTCAAGAAAGCTAATAGGCTAAACATTGAATGATTGATCGCGATCCCATTCCTTCACAGCACTGAAATTATTTATTTAAATATTATTCGTTTTGGTAATAAGGTGTATGGTAACAACTTATTTAAGAGTCGCATTATGTACAATTATTATGCTTTCGGAATTTTCAAAAGTTTATTTCATGAATATGTGATCGATGTTGATGAACTCAAAGATAACTAAAAACCGGGTAAAGAAGTTTTTTATTGATTTTTTTATCAAGTTAAAGCTGCAAAATTTTGTTTCTAAATACATCACTTTTATTTCAAAATGTATCCCCTATCCTAACTAAAACTAAGGGATGCACGTAGAGGATGTAGCTCACAAATTAAATGTATCATCGCCTACTTAAAACATTTTATTGCACCCTTCATATTTTTAACACAAGTCGTTGTAGTGTCCTGTTAGGTTGAGATTTTTTAGCTTAATTGAGATGCATTTTCAGCCACTCATTTACAACATTTTCGAAATGTCAACTGAAAAGTAGATTATGTCAACTCGGGGGTATTATCGTCAATAGCCTGCACATCAATTGTCAAAAATTTATGTATATAGTTGACATGAATCGTATATGTAGTTGACATTATATGTGTATAGTTGACATGAATCGTATATGTAGTTGACATTATATGTGTGTAGTTGACATGAATTGTATATGTAGTTGACAAAAAAATTAAAAAAAAAATTTAAATTTTTTTTAAAAAAATAAAATTAAAAAAAGTATTTATTGAATAAAATATACCATGAAATTACCATTATGCCCTTTCATAATTAATTAATCTAAAAATATTTTCCATGTGTCAAATTCTGGACCACTCATTTAATAAAAATAAGTGATTGATAATGCATCTCAATTCTCAATTAGGCTAAAAAATTTCAGTTGATCACAACTCAGTCGTTATATCTATAATTTATATACTTATAATTAAAATGCATTTATTATAATTATATATTCTGTATATGCGTGACATAGAACTATGACCACATAAGCAACAAACAATATGAAATGATTAAATAGGAGAGAAAAATTTATTCTCTCTTAATATGTGTCCCACGTTGATTCAATATGTATTTTTAAAAAAATGTAAGAAAATAGAGTTGAAAAAATTAATGATATGTAAATACTACTTGTATATATTAATTTAATAATATAATGATAGGGGAAATGCATTAGTGAAATGTGTAATGCATAATTAAAAATAGTAAAAATGAAGTGGAATAATTAATAAGGGACGTTCTAAAATGGAAAATAGAAAATAGGCCATTGAATGGAGTATTTGGTAAGACGTTTTATGGAGTAATTATTAAGTTATAAGTTCGGGTTAGTATACTCACAAGTAAATAAATAAATATTATTAATAATTATTTTTAAGAAAAAAAAGTGGAGGATCATATTTTATCTCTAATCGTGGCTGTCGGAAGGTAGGTCAGTCAAGCATAATACTCCTCGAATTTGTGTCGAAACATAATTTTATTAGTTAGCATCATGTAGCATTTTGACCAATAAACACATAGTTTAATTTTATAAAAATTTAATATTACTAACATGATCTGCCCATGTTGCACTGGTAACAACTATAGTAAAATTAATTGAACACTCTTGGGCATGAATCACTCGGTGCAATTATTAATTACATAATTACATAATTACATTTAGGTTGGAATCTTAAATTAATTAAACTGTATTACTGGTTTCTTTAATTAATTAAACTATAGCACCGGTTTCTTTAATTAATTTAACTACAGCGCCGTTTCCCTGGGAACGGCAGTTCGAGGTGGCATATTCTTAATCTAAACCCAAATTAGAAACTTAATTAAGGTCGGTGACAGCTTTGATTGGCTGATTGACATTAAATTATGCGGTTAATAGCCAAAAATTAAATAAATAATTAAGTTTAATTAAATTATTTGAGGAAGACCCGTTCCGACCGGCCATGCATAGAATTAAGCAATAGTATATCAGATGGCGTTGACTTTAAAAAAATCAAATGATTCTCTCTTTTGTTTTGTTGATATTTTAATTTAATAATACGTAAATAAATGCCTAAGTCACACTAAGAAAATACACCACTCTTTGTTCGCCGTCAGTCAGCTAACTGAGCTTAGTCCTTTTTTCTCTTAATAAAAAGGGGAAATTGTTCAAAGGTTGAACAAGTTGAAGCATCCAATAAAAGTCGAACCCCTTTCTACTCACCCACACAAAAAAAATTATATTAGTAAATTACTCATAAATGGAGTAATAACTTTAGATTGAATAGATTGTGATTTCATCTAGTGCATTGTTTGCTTCTAGAGTATCAACCTTTTGTTTCAATTTTCAATACTTAAAAGTTAAAACAAAGGGTATTATATTTTGTGTGTGTTACTATTCACGAATCTTAATTTAAAAAAAATTAAATACATGATAACAATTGCATTATTCCTCTTAAAAATACATGAATATTCTAGTACATATACGTATGCATATTTTTGAATTAGAATTCATACTCGCTCCACATTCACAAATCTAAGATGATTTGAATTCCCGACGTGCTCAAGAAGCAGGGAGCGTCTTATCAACTGAATAATATTTCGTTGTCGTATATGCGCAAGCATGGAACATATCAATTTTGTAACTAATGCACGAACATGATCAAATTGTATATATTAGGTGTTAGATGGCTTGGAGCAGTGATTTGAAATATATGACATTAAGCTACTTGGGACTATACACTAGATTCCAAAATACACCGTTCGAGTTTTTAATAATTATAATAACAACACCAATAATAATAAATATTTTTCAATTTCTAATAATAGGAATGTTTTTCCTCATATATTTTTACTTAAATTCGTAATTTTGTCAGATACGATAAATTGTTATAAGTTGATTTGAAAGTTGAACCAAACCCGGGTCCAATTAAACTATTTAATCTAACCCCACAAATTAAGGATACCCATTTCGTGGTACTATTTTAAATCATTGTCCTATCTCTGACCTAGTCAACATGTAATATTACCGACTTGCATCAAACATAAAATTTAAAAATAAATCAAAGGGATGATAATTAGATATATACTACTTCCTCGTTCCCATAAAAAATTCTCATTTTCCTTTTTAGTTTATCCTATTAAATATGTCACATTTTCACTTTTAGAAAGAAGTTCTCTATCACATTAATATAAATATTATATTTTCTATCTCTACTTAACTCACAAAACAAAACCTCCTAAAATCTCATACCGTCCCACAAGTGTGACATATTTTGTGGGATGATAGAAATACTAGTACTGATGATTACTTAGCACTAAGAGTTACAAGAACGGTTAATGCCTGATTTTGCAATTTCAATAAGTCAATAACAATAACTTTATTTACTTTTATATGTAATCATATAGTATTACACTAAATTATTTCAGATTTTATCACAAATTAATACTTCCCCGTCCCAGAAAATGGATATTCTTTCCTTTTTGGTTCAATTCCATAAAAATAGTTAACTTTTGTTTTTGGTAACATTTTTCTATCTAATATCGTGAGGTGAGTCTAAATATTACTAGTATTTACTAATAATACTCTAAACAATTTTCTTTCTATCTCTCATATTTTACTCAGTACTTATACATTAAAATACGTATAATCTCAAATATATCTATTTTTATGAGACAAGAAAAGTATAAAATTTTAGAACAGGCGTTCTACTATTTTTTTTTTCAAAATTTTCAGTTACTTTCCTTCACAGTTTTCTAAATCTGCATTGAATCAAAATGAAATACGAATAATAGACCGATTTGGTATTAATATGAAATGGTGAAAAACTTATTTATGGCCCCCATATTTTGTTATAAAAAGATTCTATGAGTGTTTGCTTTTCTTTCCTATATCGAATACTACCCCGTCCCAGTCAAGATCTCTATTTTTCTTTTTTAGTTTGTTCCATTCAAGATGATCATTTTTTATATTTATAAATAAATCCATCTATCCCCTCTCTCCATTAAAATATTCAACTACATTTTTCTCTTTATTTACTTTATCTAACAACTTTTATTAAAATTTGTATCGCTAAAGAACGTAGATATTGGACAATCTTGAATGGAAGTGAGGAAGTAATAATAGTACTATGCAGACATAGGCATATGTCAGCCTCTCTATAGTTGCTAACTGCCCCCTTCTCTTCATGCATCGCCCTTCCATCCCCTTTATAAACCATAACCCCTCTCTCAATCTATATTCTATAACACACACTCTCTCTCTCAAACTCATTATCGATCATGGTGGTTTTATCTCAGCCGATCGTTGATGGCTATCTCACCCACATCAAAACATGCAAGGCGGCGGCGGCCAACCCCCTCGCCATCCCCGTCGTCGACCTGTCTCACTCCGGCGCCAAAACCCTCATCGTTGAAGCCTGCAAAGAGCTGGGCTTCTTCAAAGTGGTCAACCACAGAATCTCCATGGATTTCGTCACCCAATTGGAATCCGAAGCCATGAAATTCTTCAAATTGCCGCCGCCGGAGAAGGCCAAATCCGGCCCCCCAAACCCCTTCGGTTACGGCAGCAAGGTCATCGGCCCCAACGGCGACGTCGGCTGGGTCGAGTACCTCCTCTTCTCCACCAACCCCGACCTCGCCTCCCGCAACCCTAGCTCCGCCGCCACCGGAATCTCGGAGACGCTATGGTAATCAATTTTATTATTTGCCGATAATGTTTTTGTTGTTTTATTCAAATGGTATAAATTCAGAAAAATAAGTATTTTATTTTATCATTATTTTAATTTTGTGTATTATTTATATTTTAATATAATCCAACTTTTTCTCAATTTTCTCATTAAAGACAAAATGAAGTTTTGTGTTGATGCTTGAACAACGTCATTTCTATAAAATACTTTCTTAGTTCCAGAAAATTTGTCATATATTACCATTTTCATTTACCCCATAAAATTTATCACATTTTATTTTTTTATCATTTTTAATATAGAATTTTTTTAAGATATTAAATTTCACATTCCACTAATTCATTCTTAATTAAATTTTATTAGTACAATACTATATGAAAATAGGTTTCTGAATTCCACTTATTTTTTTCGATTCATTTTATGTGGAGTACTTTTTATAGAACTTAATCAAAATGCGATAAATTTTACATTTCAATGAGTCGTTTTTTTTTTAAAATTAAATAAAATAATGTCATTTTGAGCATAAATTAATTAATAAACTCAAAAAAATTGCAGGAAAATGGCGAATGAGTATGTATCCGCGGTTCGAGAAATGGCGTGCGAGGTTCTCGAAATGATCGCGGACGAACTAGAGATCCCAACCAGGGAAGCCCTGAGCCGCCTAATCCGCAATCAGAAGAGCGACTCGTGCTTCCGGATCAACCACTACCCGGCCCGTCCGAACCTGCAGGCTCTGACGGGCCGGAGCCTGATCGGGTTCGGCGAGCACACCGACCCGCAGATAATCTCCGTGCTGCGGTCCAACGACGCCTCTGGCCTCCAAATCAGCGGCGGGGGCGGGACCAGGTGGGTGGCGGTCCCGCCCGACCGCGCCGCGTTCTTCTTCATCGTGGGCGACTCGCTGCAGGTGATGACGAACGGAAGGCTGCGGAGCGTGAAGCACAGGGTGGTGGCGGAGAGCGTGAGGGCGCGCGTGTCGATGATATACTTCGGTGGGGCCCCGCTGACGGAGAAGATAACGGCGTTAGAAGGGGTGATGGAGGAAGGGGAGGAGAGTTTGTATAGGGAGTTTACGTGGTGTGAATACAAGGAGTCAACCTATAAGAGTAGGTTGGGTGATGATAGGTTGAGCCTTTTTCACAAGTCTGCACAATAGATTCGCTCTTTCTGTTGAATTTTTTATTTCTATTTCTATTTTTAGTTTTTTTTTAAGTAGTAGTGCAATAGTTGCTTTGGTGGAGTAGTGGAATATATATAAATATATATATTGTGTGTGTTTTTGTATGTATATGTGTGTGGTCAAAACCTTGGAATCCCAACTATGGTTGACTTGAGGAAATAGGAGAAAAGGAATTTAGGATAGTTTTTTTTTTTGGATTTTGTAATATTTCTATTTCTTCAACTTGCTTCTCGTTTTGTGTTTATAATACTCCCTCAGTCCTATCTTACTTTGGCAAGTGTTCAGGAAGAATGATAATGAATGACTAAGGTTGATAGAAACCAAATTAAGTAAGAGAATAAAACAGATACAATTTGAGCTGAGACGAGACGGAGGGAGTAACAACTATATTTACTATCTGTTCATGTTATCATTTTTCAATTTTTAGAAGTTATTAGATAATTGAGTCATTTCTATATTTGGTAGAAAATAATTACTTTATTCTCTCATCATCTTCTCTATTCACCATCCATTTAACACACTATTTTCAAACTCTGTGTAAAAAAGAAATGCCGCAATTAAGAAGGAACAAAGGAAGTACTTTATTAAATGTAAATTGTCCGTCTCATTCGAAATAATACTTCCGGTACACTATTTGAAAAACCATTTTGATCATCATGAGTTTTAAAATATTGCTTAACTTTGTGAAGAAAAGTAATGAAAAAAGTAAGTGGAATGTGTGATTCATTTTCCGTTTCTTAAAATTAAAAACTCTCTATTTCTGAAAGTTCTTTCTCTCTAATGAGATGAAACATTTTTTTGTCTTTTTTTCTCTCTCTTACTTTATCAATTTTGAATTAAAACTTGTCTCATTTCAATAGTTCATGTTTTTACTAAACGAATGAGTTTGTTTTTATACTGGATTGTGATTGTAAAAAATTAGTGGAATGTAGTGTCTGCATATGAAAAGTGAAAAAAAGGAAATGGTTCTTTAAATGGTTGATGAATGGAGTATTTTTTTAACACATGATATTATGTAGTACTCCTTCCTATATATTAGTACAAGTCTTATATTGCCATTAGAAGCCTTTTTAGTCTTTACATGTCATTACCACATTTAAGTTTCAACTTACATTTCTTCACATTTTTACTGGATTTTTGTGATTAAAAGTAGGACTCCTAATGCAGACGAAGGGTTATTATCTAGTGTTTGAAGTGAAAGGGGATCAAAATCAAGATATGTATTTTCAAGTGGGGCATTTTCAAAAACAAAATAGTACTATATCACTTTGAATTGAATATATGGAGTTTTGTTTCTTTTTCTAAATTTATTTGAACCTTTTGAAATGTCTTGTTCAAATGATATACCAGTATTTTAGAAAAAGAACAATACTCTTTTTATTTTATCCTTAAACTTAATATTTTTCCCATTCTAACTAAGTTGAGACATTTCTTTTGGAAACGTGTGTTAAATGGATTAAAGGAAGATAAAATAAAATAATAGAGAGAATAAAGTAAAAAGATATAAGAGAGTAAAATAGAAGGAAGAATAAAGTAAAAGTGATTAAATATTTAATTTTTTGTTGGAATAAAGTAAAAGTAATTAAATATTTTTTTTGTCAACAAAGAAATGACTCAATTTAGTTGTGACATCCTAGAAATGAATATAATTCAACCTAACTAAAATGAAAAGAATACTAAATAAGATTGTACAAAGAGTTCTAAGATTAGTTAGAAATATATTATTTTGATTGAAACTAAACAAAGGATATGCGAAACAGAAGTATATCATTTTGAATGAGACAATGTCTACTATCGTAGTAGATGTCATTTTTAGTTGAAAAAAATTGTTATTTTTAGTTGAAAGAGTTAGAGCAATTTATGGACCTAAATGCATTAAATGTGGCCAGTCTCTCCCCAGTTATCACGCATAATTATTGATAATTAAAAACAACTAATTGTTCTTTCTTTGTTGCCAATAATTTAAAACAATTTATAGAGACCTCGTTGTCATTGGACATGAGTTGAATAAAAGTACTATTCAGTAGCTTCGAACTGTATTAATCTCAAACATTTCTGATCCCTTCTAAAACGACAGATAGAATATTGTACTATTGCTTGAGATGAAAACTCGAGGATTTTGTTTGTGTCCATTATTTAAACTCCAAATTGACCTTTCTCACATTCTCCGTCGTTAAACTATCAATTCAGCTAAGTGAAATTCAAGAACTAAACTAAATTATGCTAATAATTAAAATGACATATGTGTATCAATCCTAACCAAATTTTATTCCGATAAATTAATTTTCATTGTAATTTAATAAAATTGACATATATGCACCGTCCACACTATAGTTTTGTTCTTTATGAAATCCTATAACTGTCAATTTTGATAGATATAAATAGTAGTAGTACTAGTGAGGATTTCACATGATCTGAGTTTTGGCAGATTTTTGAATTAATTAATAAAAATATGTGACATCGCAATCTCAACCATGTTTTAGATTACAAAAGGGTGGATCCCTCGGTTTTTTTTTGTGGAATCTAATTTATGAAAGTCTATGTCAAGATATTGATTCACTTTTATGGACAAGGACATCCAACTTGAGAGTATTGTATTGAGATTTATTCAAATTAATTGACCCTAATTTTACAAAATTACCCTTGAGATAATAATGGAAGATGATGTTCCATATCAAGATTTTGATTTTGATACTCCATTTTGTATTTATGGCATATATTTCGATATAAAATTGATATATATATAATCCCTTCGTCTATAAAAAATTGATAAACTTGTAAACGAGTAATGTGCAATTGATATAGTAAGAGAGGGATGAAAAAAAGTGAGAGAGAAAAAGGTAGTGGAATGAATGTTAGTGGATTGTGGAGTCTATTTTATAAATGATGTTTGTTAAAAAACTTCCAGTATTTAGACTTTGTTTGATTTCAGGGAACGATAAAATATGGTAAAACTAGTCTATTTTTGGAGATGAAAAAAAGACTTATTTCTGGACAAATCAATAGTGAAAAAGTGAGACTAAATTTTTGATGAATTGAAATGGAAAAAAATAGATTATTATAATAGACGGAAAGTGTATTTCTTCAACAACTGTTAGTTAAAAAAGAAAAAAGAAAAAATGTAGTTATTCTCCTTTAAAATTAGAAGAAGTTGGTTAGAAATAAAATTTTAAATTAGTTTTATAAATTTATCCCAATGAATTTCTATTTGTCTGACACATATATTTGAAGTACTTTTCTTGTTCCCTTTTTGTTCCTGTTACAAGTATTTGCATAATTGTACAATAATTATGTCGATCAGCATATTAAATTATGAAAATATTATAGTAATACTTTTTACGAGTAATAAAAATATATAATGTCCATGCATCTACCGGGAGGTATATATGCTGCTTACTTATCATGATAAATTTTGACTTTGAGCCCCACAAAAGCCATACAAATTGCAATTATAGTAATTCGAAAATATAATTTTCTAAACATGTCTAAATAATTGGCGCATCATAAATAAATATGTAACGCAATTATTGGTTAAAGTATCATTAATAATCATCAGATACGTCGTATCTAATTGCAGGTTTCAATGACCAAATTATTGACAATTGGATTAATCTCATTGGATAAGCCATACATTCCTTATGTAGACCATTAGCCATGCTTATTTAAGTATATAGTAGTGATAAATTAATAAAAATTGTATATACAAAATTGGACATTTTAGGCATTGAAGTCTTGATAATATATACGATTTCCCCATTTTTAAAGAAGAAAGTATAATATTCAACATATAAAATGAATTGTGTTGGTACTACCAAAAGAATCTTCCATCCACTATAAGAAGCATCTTATGAAAACTTCATGTAAAAACCAAGTTTAATGAAGCGGTAGAAATCTAGTGGTTTTTTCCATATGAATATATTTATAACAACTATTATTTGTATTCGAGAACTCATGCCTCATTGCCTCATCGACTAATGACTAGATTCACAGTAACAAACTTACATTTGGAGAAATTGGAGCTTAATATTACATTTTGTCTCTTTGACACGGCTGTGACAGATTTTTCACCCATTCTTTTATAGACAAACGCACGCATATGCATATGATTATAACAATTACTAGTATTTATAATGTGATATACTATTAGTTAAAAGCATTGCGATGACCAGAGTCGTTTACGATACTCTCCCAACGCCCACAACGGGAATATATTCCTGTATTGCGCGTAATGCAACATGCAGTTCTTCATGTACACCCCTGTTATGTCCTGTCAATTTTTCCATTTTTTCAGCAATTTATTCAAATAGAACCATTTATAAGGCAAATTAAGATATAGTAGGCGTTTATGTTTTAAATACCTCTTGAGGGAAATCTCCATCATCCATTTGTGCATTGATCAACAGCTTTGCTGCTTTGTGCAGAGGTTTCGGATCTCTCTCTGCTTGTCCGGCATACATAAGACCGAGCATAGCCCACGACGTTTGAACCAAATTCGTGCGGTTGCCCTCCAATGGAATGTATTTCTGTTACAACATCATATTTGTAGTTACATAGTTTTGATGTTATAATGAGATTTTATTTATTCAATGTTACCAATATTCATACCATGCTTGGGCAAGACTCAAGGCTTTCTCCCCATCCACCTTCCTCATTCTGTGTTGTCAAGTAGAAGTTCACAGCTTTTCGCACTCCTTCGCTGTTCTCATACGTCCTCCCGGCAGCAGCAAATCCTCCCAAGACGAAGCACGTTCCGTACAAGAAGCAGATTCCCCAGTTTCCATACCTGCAATATCATATATGATCGTTGAAGTCTTGGTAAAAAAATTGAAGTGAAAGGATTGATTAAATTAGCTTACCATGAGCCATCAGGCCATTGCCTTCCTTCCAGGAACTTCAATGCATGTGCAACAGAGGCCTCGATCTCCTTGGCGCGATGCCCGGGATACAAACGCTCGAACGAGATCAGCGCTTGGATTATACAAGCAGTGTTCTCCACATGCCTAAACCAACAGGACAACATAAAGATATAATAACTGACCCAGCAGTATATTTAGTCGAAACAGAATATTTAAAATAAATTAATGATATATTCGAGAATCGGGCAACTTACTCTGACTCAACCACGATGTCTGCAAAGAGCTCCGAAGGGTTCAAAACCTGCAGATACGGCTGCGGAACTGGCGGCTCCCATATCGCAAATCCGCCGCTTAAAGGACTCTGCACACAAAAACAAACACATTCACTTCAAAAATATCACATAAACACATATAAATTTAAAATAGGGATTAATTTTGTTACCTGCAGATAAAGTAGCACATTGACACCATCATAAACGCGCTCAGCATCAGCCTTCTCTCCTGCGATCTCAGCCGGCATTTGCGACAACATAAGCAAGCACTTGAGCGCTTCAGCGGTACAGTCGGAAACAACCCATCCCTGATCTTGATCTGAGAAAGTCCATGATCCTTTGGTGAAGTGACGATACATGGCCGCGAAATCCCCCTTGGGATTCTCCTTCACCTGAGACTCCTTTATGTAGAAATGCGCCTTCTTCAGAGAGTCCCCGTATTCCTCAATCATCCCGGTTGAGATAATCGCTTGAGTCGCGAGAACGCTGTCCCAAAGCTGGCTCCCGAAGCTCTGCATCTTCATCCCGTCTTCCGCTAGCCACATGTAATCAGGCACTCTTGCTAAGTGGTGCTTGAATTCATCGCAGTTTGGATCGTGGGCAAACCAACACATCATCTGCAGACTCTGCATCATCCAACCAACACAAGATCATATCATCCCACATCAGAGAATGAAGAAAGTTGGAAGCAATATATAAATGTCGTCCAATCCTAATTAGTTTGTAGTCTTTTAAGAGTGGCCTAAAAATAAATTTGTAATGTAAATTGTATGTACTTTTTCGACGCATCCAGAGGTGATGTATCGGCTCTCTTCAGCACCGTAGCGCATGTATTTGATGGCCTTGTCCATTGCCTTCTTCCTGATCTTGTTCAACGGCCAGCGCCTCATCAATGGCTCGGTGCAGTAGTTGAGAGTGTCCCAGAGAAGATCTTGGATCCTAGAGTGAGGATAGTAAAGATCTTCCTCGCAGCAGTGGTGGCGCGCCTTGTTCCAGTCTATCTGATCGTAAGGCTTTATATGGATTTCGTTACGGATGGCTAAAACAGTGTCGGTTAAGGGTCCGTGAAACTGTCTAGCGTATAGATACGACATTGGCATGTAGGTTGTGCGACAATAACACCACATCTTTGCTGCATTATATTTGTTGCAACCATGTTAGTATAAAAGGAAAAGAAAGAGATGGATGTGTGTTAGTGTTATGTTATAGTTATACCGGGATGATAAGGGAAGACTGAAGGGAAGAGCCAGAACTCCGGGGGAAGTGGGTTGCAACCGTCCCATTCGTATACTCCAAGAACCTGAAATGTACATTTTCATGCTAAAACTCTGCATTATAATATGTGGAAAGAGTGAAGAAAAGAGAAATAATTACCGAAAGATACGTCTTTCCCCACGAGGGAATTCCTGTAGCGCCTTCATGATCAAGGATCCATTTCCTTCCCCTAGCCATGGCGCCGTCGCCATCACCCGGTCCCTGGCCTAGTATCCTCAGCGCCACGTAGCTCAAAGCCGATCCGATCATAGTACTGTGCCCTTCTATGTAAAATCCCCAACCCCCATCCTCATTCTGCAATGCAGAATACCATAATCCACATATGTAACGTTAATGTAATAATCATTTAAATCTCGAAGTCTGGTCTAATCATGATTAGTCACCTGATGGTTGTAGATGTAACGGATCAACTCCTTTATGTGTGCCGGCGTCATCACTTTGTTCAGCGTCCCGCTTATGTACAACGATATCAGCTATCACACAAAACGATCGCAAAAAAGAATTAGTTATAGTTTGACTATAGTAAAAAAAATATTACTATGACTCATCAAAAGTTACCAAAGGAGGAGTGAAGAAAAGTGGGCCCGCATTCTCGGTCGGCCAGTGGCCGTCGCTAGCTTGGACCGCCCGGTTCGCCCGCAACGCTTTCTTGACCGCTGTTGTTGCAGCTTCGTAACTAATCTCTTCATTCTCTCCGATCCTCACCGGAGGAATCCCGAGTAGATCGATTCCACTCACCCTCTTCAGCTGCAATCTTAGGAACAAATCTCCGCATGAATGGAAGCCTTTCTTTCTGTTCTCGCTCCACTCTTCACGAGCCTTCTGGAAATCGACGAGCTGCGCCTCTCGCTCCTCTGGCGTCCCGGCGTTCTCGTCGTACTCCCATACTTGCCGCCCGACGTAGTTGTTTGTGCTGTACAAATAAGGCCCGCCGCCTTCTGCAATCTTCAGCCTCCACATTTTTTGTGTTTCACCTGAAATATTTTTCCGACAAAATGCAATTTTTGTTTAGCTTGGATTAGTTAGTACTAGGCTTGGAGTTGTGCTATTTATAGAAGGATTGGGCAATTAATTAATGGGGTAGTCATAAATTTAACGAAAGTTGGTTGTATTTAAAAGGGATAACTGTCTTAAAAGTTACCAACTTTGCCAAAATTTCGGTTTTTCCACGACCTTTAAAATTGGCGTATGAAGTCACCAACTTTGCATTTAGTCGCCGATTTCCCATGATGGTTTTTCCGGCGAACGAGTGAGCTGACGTGTCCTTTTTAATTGAAGTGGCGGATCGTGACGGTTGACATGGTCAACAATTATTGACCGTGTAATAAAATATAAAAATAAATTTAAAAAATAAAATAGCATGTGAAGAAAGCTAGCACATTTAGCCCGAGGAACGGGAATCAGAGCCACAACGGATATGAAGAGGGGGATCAAGGCGTTGACAAGAAGGTACACAGCTGATGAGGAACGATCGATTGACTTCACTACGAGGTTGTATAGAGCAACGCTTACACCATTGAAGCTGACGGTGAGGGAGAGCGCGAACGGCATTGCAGAGGGGAAATTCTTGATGCAAAGAACAAAGCAGACTGTGTTGAACCAGCAGATGCTGCAACCAGCTAACAAGCAAAGTATAAATACCTACAGTTGAAATTTAGGCTTCAATTCAATCAAAATGATTAAAATTGGGGAGAAACGCACACACAAACACACATTGGCATTTCAATTCAGTGATAAAAAAATTCATTTACAAAGGAGCAAATAATTCTTCATGGATTCAAATATTTCCAGATCAATCCACAACCTAATCAAATTACTATCGAATTTGCAATGTTACGAGATACTAGATTGCATTATTGCATTTTACTGTAACCGAAAATATAGAATTGGAGCTGAATAAGAAAAACCTAATCAAATTAGGGGAAAAGAGAAAGCAACTAACCACCGAATACGACAACGTAATCACTTTAGCAACGACGAGCGATTGCGCGCCGTATCCGACGTGCCCCATCACCGCGGCAGCGAACATTACCGCCCAAAGCGGCACCCACATGACGGCAAGACCCGCCGACCAGCCCAAGGCCTTGCCGAGGTCGGAGGCGGTGGCGAGATAGTTGAGCTGGACCTGCGAAACCCCCAAAACCGACTTGAGCTCGAAAGAGTAGGCCGAAAAGTCGAGGTTAGTCCCCGTGAAGGCCTGTATCCAAATAGTGGCCGTGAGCACCATCCATTTCCCCGATTAGGCCACCATTGTTGAGAAGAGAAGGGAAGAGTAGCGTTTGGTGTTGAGCAAAGCGATTGTGAGGGTGAAACGATGTCGTTTTAGGTGTTAGAAATGACGTCGTTTTACGATTTTCCGATGCCATCCACGTCAACATTCAGGCATGCCACATAGGACACTTAGTTGCCGGAAAACACAGAGTCGGGTCAATTTGGGAGATACCAGCGACCCGGGCAAAGTTGATGACTTTATACGCCAATTTTAAAGGTCGTGGGAAAAACCAGAATTTGGGCAAAGTTGATGACTTTTAAGGCAGTTATCCCTATTTAAAACTTGATCGTTAATATCATGAATTAATAATTTCATGAGTTCAATTTTTTTTTCTTAAATTGAATTTTGCGTGGCACGTCGTATTATGTGGTCGAGAAACTGATCAATATAAAAACCATTAGTTGTTGCTTTTAATGGAGGTAACTAATGTCATTTAGTGAGTTACTTGAGTTAAAATTATCTTCTAGCTAGTTGTAGTTGAAATTCTATATCATTGAAAATTCATTATGCTATTCATGATTTTTGCAATTATGTTTTAAATTTAAGAAAATGATCAAATTTCAATTAAAGTTTATGATTTTAAAGATTAATAATCCTAATTAATTAATGTTGAAATGTTTAATTTCCATTCAACTTGAATTATCTCATGATTTACACTCCTTTAAATAGGATATGGACTATACAAAATAAGGTAAAGATTTACCCTGATTTTAATTGCCGATTACACGGTAATTACCAATCACAATATCAATTTCATATTTACTTGATTTGTTTTCTTGTGATTTGACCTCTGTTGATTTCTTTCCAACACTCCCCCTCAAGTTAAGTAAGGGGATCATCCATACTTAACTTGCCCAATACTTCATGGAAATTTCTCGAGTCCACAGCCTTGGTGAGAATATCAGCTAGTTGATCTTCAGATCTGACAAAAGGTAGTTCCGCGACCTTTGCTTCTATGTTATCTTTGATGAAGTGTCGATCTACTTCAACATGTTTTGTCCGTCATGCTGCACTAGGTTCTCGGATATACTGATGGCTGCCTTATTGTTGCAGGACAGCTTGCAGGGTCCGAAGGGCATCAGCTCCAACTCGGTCATTAGCCTTTTTAGCCACAGGATCTCGGTTAATGCGCTTTTGATCCCTTGAAATTCTGCCTCTGCACTTGACAACGCTACCACCTTTTGTTTCTTACTTCGCCAAGTAACCAGATTGCCACCAACAAATGTAAAGTACCCTGCAGTTGATTTTCGATCATTCGGATTTCCTGCCCAATCCGCATTTGAGTATCCATATATGTCCATATGTCCGTGCTTCTTGAACATTACTCCATGTCCTGGTGTTCCCTTCAAGTACCGGACGATCCACATTGCTACCTCCCAATGGGCTGCCTGAGGCCTATGCATAAACTGACTCACAACTCCGACTGCATACGCTATGACAGGTCTAGTGTGGGACAGGTAGATCAGCTTCCCAACCAGGCGTTGGTATCTTGTACGATGAGTGGGTTCTGCTCCTTCCACTATCTGCAAACCATGGTTCTGGACCATAGGAGTATCTGCTGGCTTGCAGTCCAACATTCCAGTTTCTGCCAACAAGTCGAGAACGTACTTCCTTTGATTTATGAAGATTCCCTATTGGGACCTTAGTACTTCTATTCCTAGAAAATACTTTAATATTCCAAGGTCCTTCATCTCAAATTCCGAGAAAAGATTTTGTCTCAACTGCTTGATTTCTTCTTCATCATCACCGGTGAGGATCATGTCATCTACATAGATGATAAGACATGTGATCTTCCCTTCCCTTTTATTTAGAAACAGAGTGTGATCAGAATTACTCTGTTTATACCCATACTTCTTCATCACCTCGGTAAATTTCCCAAACCAAGCTCAAGGCGACTGTTTCAACCCATACAACGTTTTCTTAAGCTTGCATACTTTTCCACCTTCAAAGTCTTCAGAGAAATTTGGTGGAGCTTCCATATAGATTGGTTTCTAGAGTTCACCATGTAGGAAGACATTAGTGACATCGAATTGGTATAGAGGCCATTCCCTGTTGGCCGCAATGGAGAAAAGGACCTTAATTGTGTTCATCTTAGCAACTGGGGAGAATGTCTCGGCATAATCAACTCCATACGTCTGAGTGTACCCCTTTGCTACCAACCTGGCCTTATATCATTCAATCGGCCCAGTTCGGTGCGACGGTGGTCCACCCCGATACTGCCCGATGATGATGTGATGTCGTTGGTCGCGCCGGCTGGTTTGACGGTGGTTGCCGGCATGATTTTAAGCCAGGCGGTCTCCCTCTTTATCCAGCCGTATGCGACCTCGGCTGAGGGCCACGGTCGATCCTTGAGGACTTCTCGCTTCATCTAATCGTATCTCGGGTTGAGTCCGGTTAGAAACTTGAATAACTGCCAGGTTTTGATGTACTTCCGGAATTGGCCTACTCCCTTGTCACAACATGTGACCGGCTGTTCTTGGCATCGATCTACATCTATCCACGTTCCATGTAAGTGACGCCAATATATCTCAAGACTCTGTTCTCCTTGCTTAACATTCTCTGCCTTCTCCTCCAGGTCAAAGAGTAAAAATGGATCGGATGTGCTTTCAAATGTCACGACTAGGCTTTTCCATAAGGCTTCTGCCGTTTGATGATGTACGAAATCGATAACAATATCGGTCTCGATGTTTTCTAAGATCCACGAGAAGACAATTAAGTCTGTCTCCTCCCATGTAATCGGCCGCCCCTGGTTTGGGTGGTGGCGGATTGTCGTTGATGTGTCGGAGTACCCTCCTACTCCCGATCTGGATCTTCATCAGCCGCGCCCATAACGAATAATTCGTTCCATTGAGCTTCACGACAACGGTAACATTTTTGCTAACTCTCAGTTTGTGGCCGTCTGAGAGTTTGGGTTTGATTTCAGTTTCTTCTTCGGTCATGACTTGATTCTGCCTTAGGTCGAGAGAGGTTTATTTAGGCTATGATGAATTCTTTTCTGAGCCATGCTCTGATACCATGTTGAAATGTTTAATTTCCATTCAACTTGAATTATCTCATGATTTACACTCCTTTAAATAGGATATGGACTATACAAAATAAGGTAAAGATATACCCTTATTCTAATTGTCGATTACACGGTAATTACCAATCACAATATCAATTCCATATTTCCTTGATTTGTTTCCTTTTGATTTGACCTCTTTTGATTTCTTTCCAACAATTAATTATCAAGTTGATTGCAATTGTGAAATCCACGTGGAGGATATACATATGTTGATGTTTAAATAAATATAGGCACATCGACATCTACTCTATACTCCTCCGTCCCATAAGAATATGCATTTTTCCTTTTTAATCCATCCTACAAGAATATGCACTTTCTAATTTTGGAAGTCTTTTCTTCTTAATATGGTGGGACTCATTCTCCACTAACAATACTTTAATTACTTTTTCTCTGTACATCTCCCTCACTTTACCAATTTGATATTTAAACCCATGTCATCCCCAAAGTGCATATTCTCTAGGGACGTAGGGAGTATTAAATTTCATGAAAACTTGGTTTGGTAAAGCCATTGTTTTATTAAATACTCCTCATGTCTCACAATTGCGAAGGTATTTCTTCCAGATATAAAATTTAAAATAATTATGTTAAGTTGAACAGAAAAAGAATAAAATTTAAGAAAATAAAAAGAGAATACTCCATAATACAATAGAGAATAAGATAAGTGATATGAGATTTTTGTTTTTTGAAAAAAAAAAGAATGAATTGTTTAGCTTGGAGTAGTGGTATTTATAGAAGGACTGGCAAATTAATGGGATAATCATAACTTTAGCGAAAGTTGGTCGAATTTATAAGTTGGTAGTTAATATCATGAATTTATTCTGCCTTGATTATGTTTCACGAGTTCAATTTTTTTTTCTTAAGTTGAATTTGGCATGGCACGTTGGATTATGTGGTCGAGAGACTGATCACTATTAAGAAACATTAATGTCGCTTTTAATGGGTGTAAACATTGTCATTTTGTGAGTTGCTTGAATTCAAATTACCTTCTAGCTGTCGCCGAAATTCTATAGCATTGAAAATTCATTATACTGCACAAGTTCATGATTTTTGCAATTGATGGTGTGGCGAATTTTTGATGGTGATGAATGCAGGAAAATACAGATCACGACACAGAGATTTACGTGGTTCGATTTACTGAGGTAAATCTACGTCCACGGGAAGAAAAGAGGGCAGAGTTGTATTGCTTGATCTGTTTTCTACAGCTTACAATACAGACTTGCTATTTGATATTTGATCTCCCGAGAGCTTAACCCCAGTCTATCTGATCTAAGTTCTATTTATACATTGAACTAAGATCGTGACTTGCATCACCACTAATGATGGTTGTGGATGTCGTGGAGGTCATGGAGATCCTGCATGGGTCCACTACCTCTTTGTTTGGTCCGCTTATCCCGCATGAGATCCTGCATGATTTGACACCACTAAATAGATCGTGTAGTGGTCATGAGATCCTGCATGGGTCCACTATCTCCCAGTTCGGTCGAATACAGAGACCGAACTGCTGAACTATTGCCGAGCAGCTTTTGCCGATCTGAGAGTAGAGCTTGATTGGTCGGCTTTTACCGAGCTGTAGGCTGGGGCCGAACTCTTTGGTAATGCCGAACTGATTGGTCGGCTTTTACCGAGCTGTAGGCTGGGGCCGAACTCTTTGGTAATGCCGAACTGATACTCTTCCTTGGGCTTTGGGCTGATGGGCCGTCACTGCTATTGGGCTTGTTTAGTACGTACCCCATCACTACCCCCCCCGAAAAGCGAAGTGAATCACTTCGGCGAAGCGAGTCACTTCGGCATTCTGGATAAAGGTACGGGGGAGGCTGACGTCAGGGGACGTGCCTTGCGCGTGACTGCATTAAATGCGACAGTAAAATCCGGCCGTTGAATCCTGAAAAGGTGGGATTCGAAACGGTGCGATGATTTTGAAATCTTCTCCGAATCTGATAAATACGTCCTTTCTTCATCATTTGAATACTTTTGCTATTGCTTCTTCTGCATCCTCTCTCTGTTGCGTAAAAATTTCCTTCCGCTTTCAAGAGTTTCTTCAGAATTTCTTCAAACTTTCAAAGAGTAAGAACTATGTCTTCTTCTTCTTCTGAGTCAGGTAGCGGTAGGAAAGGGGATAAGGGGTCTTCTAGCCGGAAAGAATCCGGGGAGAAGACCGTAGAGTATTTTCACAGCATCTTGAGTAAGGATACTGTGATATCCATATACGAAAAATATCTTCTTCCCAGGGGGAAGGCGGTGGTTCCCGACGACGATCATAGGGCTAACGAGCCGCCGGAGGGTTATGCCACCGTTTACGAAGCCGGCTTGGAATGCGGGCTTCGTTTCCCTCTTCCCCCTGCCTTTGTAGAGCTGCTAGATTTTTTTCAACTCCCTTTAGGTCAGGTGACTCCGAACTCTGGGAGGCACTTATCGGCCTTTGCTGCCGAACTGCGTAGGCTAGATAAGGATCTGTCTCTGAGGGCAATCCTTAATTTTTTCCAGTTTAAAAGGAAGGGATCTTGGTTTTACTTGATCCCTTTACAGCCTTTTAGGGCCTTCTGCAAAACCAAATGGCCGAAATGGCAAAACCGCTTCTTTTTTTATAATAGGACAGCGGCTCCGGGCTTTCCCTGGAGAGGGCCGAAGTCCGTGATTCCTCATCCTCGGTTAGAACCGTTGGCCGAGCTCGAGGGCGAGCTCAATAAGATTCCTATGATTAGGAAACAGTACTCGGAAACTGAGCTCGTCAAGGGCGACCTCGTGTTCAATATCTCGTCTTCGGACGAAGAAACTGAGGGTGAGGATTTCTTTTTTATGCTTTACTGCTTTTAGCGGCGAAAACTAACCTTGTTTCCTTGCTTTTCGGCAGTGAACATGCTAAATAAGCTCAGTCGCCAATCCTCTGAGTCCAAGGAGCCGGAGAGGCCGAAAACCACCAGCTCGGCGTCTGATGCCGAGAAGAATCCGAAGAGACAAAAGACCTCTTCGGATCCAAAGAAGCCGGAGTCGACTTCGGCAAGTAGGAAGGGGAAGACCCAGAAGCCCCCAAGAGCGCCAGAGAAAGACGTGGTCTTGGCGCCTCCTTCGGAACATATCTGTGAGCCCTTTTTATGGCCCACGGACTTCGCCGAGGTGAACTTTCTTCTTGATTTTCTGGCCTTGCTTTTTTTTTCTGTATTTTTTGTAGCCCCTCTGTTGACTTTTTGCTTTTTCCATTTTCAGAGGAACGATATGCTCTCCAAGCTCGTCGCCGTCGAACTCTCCAAAGCGTCCAACGACTATGCTGAGATGCAGAGGAAGTTGGCGGCTGCTTGTCATCGGGCCGAGCAGGCTGAGGCAAACTTTGAGAAAGCCAGAGCTGCTAGGATTTCGGCCCAAGATGAAGCTCAGTTTGCCAAAAACCAGCTCGTCATCCAGCGAGAGCAGACGAAACGGAGGGATGCTGCCGCCGTGGTTGCCCAAGGAGAGGTTCTCCGTGCTTTCGCGGAGAAACTCTTTCTGAGCAACCAATTTTCGGCCTTTGTCGGTGATCTGCTGAAACTGATGACCGATAAAGCCGAGCAGGGTCCCGAAGTCATCCTGCCGCTGTACGGCCGAGAGATAGCAGCTCGGCTTCAGAGTCTGCCGGTGCTTGAGGAGCTTGCTTCGTCCTCGGTCCTGCTTTCTGCAGACCAAGTTCGTAGTTGCCGAGCTGACCGCGATGAGAATATGGAGGCTATCTTTGCCTCCATAGGGTCAGTTTCACCCGCTCCAATTTTCCATGGAGAGGGTGAGACCGAGCAGCATGAGCGGCAGACCGGCGATGAGCAGGCCGAGCAGGAGGCCCAGCAGATCGGCTACGGTGGCGCCGAGCAGGCTGGGGAGAGCAGGGAGGCCGAGGCCGAAGCTGAAGCAGACAAGGAGAAGGAAGCTGAACCTCACCGAGAAGGCGGAGACGAAGCTGGTGGAGTATGATTTCGTCTCCCTTCTCTTAGTCTAGTTTCTTCCTTGTAAAATGGCCTTGAAGCCCTTGTGTAGAAAATTTTTTTCTTATGAATGAAAAAATTCTTCTTTCTGCTCTTGTGTCTTCGTATAGCCTTTCGTACTCTCTTTTACTCCTGTTGTGGTTTACTACCTGCTCAGTAATCTGAAATGCCGAACTGACATAGCTGCTCTATATTCTGAACTCTTTAAGGAGCTGGAGGTACTTCACTGGAAGCGGCTGTACTCTTCGGCTTTAGACGAAGCTGAGAAAAGAGCCATAGCTGACCAGGTGAAGAATGACGAACTCTTGGCTCGTTCAGTGAAGCTGGAGGCCGACAATAAGGACTTAGAGTCCGAAAAGAAAGATCTGGAGGCCGAGCTGAATACCGCCGTCGCTGAGAGGACTGCGTATGAGGATTTCATCTGCAGGCGCGGGGGAATGACCATCTCTGAAGTTCAGGAACGAGTTGACGAACTGTGGGAGGAATATCATGTACTCCGGAGGAACAATGCGCTGGAGAGCTCGGTTTGCCAACAAGTCGTGAATTCATTGCGGCGCTATGCTTCTCGGTACGACATCATTCTTTCCCGGCGTCCTTCAATCGAGAGATTCCTTAGGCATTTCCCGCCAACAGATGCTCGCACTCCAGCTCAAACTTCTGATTCACTTGCTCAAAATCCTACTCCAAGTCAGCAACGAACTCAGGAACAACCGGAGACGTCAAGTCGAGGACGGACTGAAGTTCGCAGAGGAGCGGTGACTATGAGTGAGCAAGATCGGCAAATGATTCGTGAAGAGACTCTTCGCCGCCGAGGTGCTAGAGCTTCTCGGGCTCAGGGAAGAGGCGGCAGGTCGATCAGAGCATCTCGTCAACCTGCTTATTCTTCAGCTGCCCGGAACGCCCGAACTCGGCTTCATGGGGATTTTGTGAATAGGTGGCTCAACTTTAGCAACCCTGGACAATAGAATAGTCCTTTGTAATAGCGTAACGCCTTCTCGTAGGGCAGCGGAGTTGTATGCCGAACAAGATTTAATAAATGAAATTTTCATTTCGCTTCTAACACTGCGTATTAACAGCTCAGCGAAATAATTTCATCGTACTTGTCCTCGGTCTTATGAAGTAAACTTCTTTGACCGGACTTGGTCCTCGGTCTTATGAAATAAACTTCTTTGACCGGACTCGTCTTTGGTCTTTATGAAGTAAACTTCTTTGACCGGACTAAGCTTGTGTCCTAATTTGGCGAGTTTTATCGCTTGGATCGGACTTTCCCTTGTCCTAATTCGGCGAGTTTTATCGCGTGGATCGGACTTTCCCTTGTCCTAATTCGGCGAGTTTTATCGCGTGGATCGGACTTTCCCTTGTCCTAATTCGGCGAGTTTTATCGCGTGGATCGGACTTTCCCTTTGTTGCAGTTCGTTTCAGACGAACTGCTTGTTTCTTAAGCCGAATTGTGGTCTTGTATCCTCCTTAGAAGCTTGGACTCACAATCGTTGGCTTATTGTTGCAGTTCGTTTCAGACGAACTGCTTGTTTTTTAAGCTGAATTGTGGTCTTGTATCCTCCTTAGAAGCTTGGACTCACAATCGTTGGCTTATATATGTTCTAAAAAGGGGATCAGCCTTTGAAGAACAAGATACCTCAGTAACATTTGTAAGAGACGACACGCACATAGACAAAACACACCTAGACAAGCAAGACGCACATAAACGAACGGGACGCACATAGACAAACCAAACGCACATAGACAAAAAAGGACGAACAAGCACAAAGAAAGCACATACCCCTAGGACCGAACTAGACACAAGACTGACTGACCGGACTGTCTCTTACAAATGGAACTTCTTGAGGTTGGAAATGTGCCATGTTCGGGGTACTTGTTCTCCTGACATGTGAGTCAATTTGTAAGACCCTTTGCCGAGGACTTCTGACACCCGATATGGACCTTCCCATGTGGGTTCGAGTTTGCCCAGCTTTTCTGCTCGGCTTACTTCGTTGTTTCTCAAGACGAGATCTCCCACTTGAAATTGCAGCTTTTTCACCCTTTGGTTATAATACCGGGCTACTTGCTCCTTGTACTTGGCTGCTTTTATGCAGGCCAATTCTCTTCTTTCTTCGGCCAGATCTAGTTCGGCTCTCAGTCCGTCATCATTCATTTCTGAGGAGAAATTTAGAGTTCGGGGACTGGGTACGCCGATCTCAACCGGAATCACGGCTTCAGTGCCGTACACCAGACTGTACGGAGTTTCACCGTTGGAAGCTTTGGGTGTAGTTCGGTAGGACCATAGGACTTGAGGGAGATTTTCTACCCATTGTCCTTTGGCTTGTTCTAACCGAGCTTTCAACCCTTTCACCAAGATACGGTTTGTTACCTCCGTTTGTCCGTTTGCTTGTGGGTGGGAGACCGAAGTGAACCGCTGTTGAATATTCAGCTCTTGGCACCAATTCTTGAATGTCTTGTCGGTGAACTGAGTCCCGTTATCCGAAATGAGGATGTGGGGTAAGCCAAATCGGCACACTATGTTCTTCCAGACGAAATCCAATGCCTTCGAGCTCGTTATCGTAGCTAATGGTTCAGCTTCTACCCACTTTGTAAAGTAATCCACGGCAACGATAAGGAATTTCATTTGCCGAGGAGCTTGTGGTAGTGGTCCCACTATGTCTATGCCCCATTGCATAAAAGGCCAAGGGCTTTGCATAGCATATAGATCGGTCTGCGGCATCTTTGGGATATTTGCATGGATTTGGCACTTCGTGCATGTCTTGACGAGCTGCACTGCGTCTTGTACCAAAGTTGGCCAATAATACCCCCATCTCAGAACTTTTTTAGCTAAAGCTCTAGCTCCGATGTGGCTACCGCAAGATCCTTCATGAACTTCTCTAAGGATGTAGTCCGTCTCTTCTGGCCCTACACATCGCAATAACGGCTGAAGGTAGGACTTTCTGTATAGGACTCCTCCATGAAGTTCGTACCGAAGGGCTCGGCATGTGATTTTCCGAGCTTCTCTCTTATCCTCGGGCAGTTGTCCTTGATCTAGATACTTTGATATTGGCGTCATCCAGTTCGTCGAGCTGGCTACTGAAAGTACCTCAGCATCATCAATGCTTCTGTGCATCAATTCCTCCACCTTTGAACTTGGATATGAGGCTAACTTACTTAAAATATCTGCTCGGCTGTTTTCCGCTCTGGGAATGCGGATTATCCGAAAATAAGAGAAACTTCGGCTAATGCTTTGCGCTTTGTCCCAATATTTCCTCATCCTCTCATCACGGGCTTCACTTGTACCCAACATGTGATTCACTACGACTTGTGAATCACAATGGATTTTGAGAGACTTGATAAATAGACTTTGCGCTAGCTTGAGTCCGGCAAGGAGAGCTTCGTATTCGGCTTCATTATTAGTAGTTGGGAATAAGAACCGAAGTGAGTAAGTTACCTCGTGTCCGTCGGGAGCGATAAGTAAAATACCAGCTCCACTTCCCGTTTTATTCGAAGCTCCATCTACGAATCCGCTCCAGCAGTCCGGTGGCTCTACTTCGGATTCCAGGGGCTGTGCTAGTTCGGCATTGGTAGAATTTTTCTGTTCGGCAATGACAGGGATTGCTTGATCGAACTTTGCTTCTGCAAGAAAATCTGCCAAGGCTTGTCCCTTGATGGCTTTCCGAGGTAGGTATTCGATTGAGTGTTCTCCTAACTCTATGGCCCATTTGGCGATTCTGCCTGATGCTTCTGGCTTGGTCAAAACTTGCCGAAGTGGAAGATCGGTTAAGACGCATACCTTGTGAGCATAGAAATATGGCCGCAGTCTCCTTGCTGCATTTACTAATGCCAGAGCAATTTTTTCCAGAGGTTGATACCTTGTTTCTGGACCTCTTAATGCTCGGCTTGTAAAGTAGATGGGAAGCTGCTTTAGGCCTTCTTCTCGTACAAGCACCGCGCTAATGGTCTGATCCGATGCCGCTAAGTATAAGAATATCACTTCAGCATCTGTTGGAGCAGAGAGAATAGGAAGCTCGGCTAAATAACTTTTGAGCTCGTCAAAAGCCTTTTTCTGCTCGACTCCCCACTCAAACTTTGGTGCCTTCTTTAACACTTTGAAGAATGGCATTTGCTTTTCGGCTGCTTGGGAAAGAAATCTATTCAGTGCGGCTAGACATCCAGTTAGCCTTTGCACATCATGTATGGACTTCGGCATTGCCATGTTCTGAACAACTTGAACTTTTAGCGGATTTGCCTTGAGTCCTTCCTTTGAAACCCAACAACCTAGAAACTTTCCCGAATCTACCAAAAAGGTACATTTTTGGGGATTGAGTTTGAGGTTGGCTTTTCGGAGCACGTCGAGAGTGGACTTGAGATTGTCTTCGTACTCCGAAGTGCTTCTGCTTTTAACGACTATGTCGTCAACATACACTTCAACCTCCTTTCCGATCAAATGCCGAAAAAGCTTATCTACCATCCTCTGATATGTGGCTCCGGCATTCTTTAAACCGAACGGCATCTTTTTATAAGCAAAGATGCCGAAGTCAGTAATGAAAGCCGTTTTTGGAGCATCATTCTCATCCATTAAGACTTGGTGGTAGCCTTTGTATAAATCAAGAAAACAGAAAATTTCGAAGCCGATCAAAGCTTCTACTTTTTTGTCTATGTTCGGAAGGGGATAGCAATCTTTAGGACAGTGCTTGTTTAGATCGGTAAAATCTATGCACATCCGCCATCCTCCTTCTTTTTTCTTGATCATCACAGGATTGGCCACCCAAGAGGGATATTTCACCTCGAATAATACATCCGCTTTCAGTAATTGGCGGACTTCGTCATGGATGACTTGATTTCTTTCCGCCGCAAAGAGTCTTTGCTTCTGTTTTATAGGCCGGACTGATGGATCAATATTTAACCGATGAGTGATTACCTCAGAGGGCACTCCGGTCATGTCCAACGGAGACCATGCAAAGACATCTTTGTACTCCTTGAGGAGCTGGATGGTCTTTTCCCGGAGTAGAGGCGTTCCCGCGAAACCGATCTTGACCGTTCTGGATGGATCATCTTCGTATAACTGAACGGTCATTGAGTTCGGCTCTGGTGTGACTTCGGTCATTTCGCTTGCCTCTGACTCCGGCTGCTGTGATTGCTATGCTTGATGATGCCGATCTGATTGCTCGGCACTTTTAAGCGCAATCTGCAGACACTCTTTTGCTCTCTTTTGATCACCTCGGATGACCGCTATCCCCCCTTTAGTGGGGAGCTTGATGGTGAGATGATAAGTAGAGCAAACGGCCCGAACTGCGTTGAGCCAGTCTCTTCCCAGGATGATGTTGTACGGAGACCGAGCTTTTACCACAAAGAACTCGATCATCGTACTGGAGCTTGTAGGCGCTTTTCCCACCGTGATCGGAAGGCTGATAATACCTTCAGGGCGGGTGTCCTCCTGGGCGAAACTTTTCAGAGGAAGTGGTGCCGGACTAAGCCGAGCTGGATCCACTTCTAGTTTATCGAAACATTCTTTAAAAAGAATGCTGACTGACGCTCCTGTATCCACAAACACTCTGTGGATCAGTTTGTTTGCCACTCCGGCTTGGATGACAATAGCGTCTTGATGAGGAGAGATGGCCGGGACGGGATCTGCATCTGAAAATGTAATCACTTCGTCCTGCTTCAGCCTTTTATGCGCTGGCTCCTCTCGATTGAAGCCTCTGCGCTCTGACTTCAGGGACGATTTAGTCTTCCCGGCAGGGAGAGCATCAATAGTCAGGATTACTCCATCATATTGCTGCTCGTCATCGTCTTCGGGATCCTGTTGCCTTTTCGGATCCTGAGGAGCGCAGTTCGCACCTCTCTGCTTTTTGTTCTTTTTCGGCTGCTTGCTTTGGTATTTTTTAATGTCCCTGCTTTCACAAGAGCATCAATACCTGCAGCCAAATGTCGGCACTCCTCGGTATCGTGACCGTGGTCTTGATGGAAGGAGCAATATTGATCCTGAGGTCGACGCGCGGCCGATTTCGTCATCCGCTTTGGTTTTTCGAACATATCGGAATGCAGTTCGAAAATTTCCGCTCTTGACTTGTTCAATGGTACGAACTGAGCGGGCGGCTTCTCAGGATTGAGACGTGGCCCCAATCGGTCTTGCACCGGAGTCCTTTGAATCCTTTCAAAAGGAGTTCGGCGAGGATGTCCCTGATCGCCAAAAGGAGTTCGGCGAGTTTGTCCCTGATCGCTATGATCGGGCTTCCTCCTGTCTCCTCGGGATGAGCTGTCTAAAGACCGTTTGCGACGGTCTGCCTCATCGGCACGGGAGAACTGGTCCGCAATGTCCCACATCTGTTGAGCTGTTTGCGGACTGCATTCCACGAGCTTTCTGTAGAGAGCTCCGGGCAGGATTCCATTTTGGAATGCCGAAATGACAAGTAGATCATTGAGATCATCTACTTGTAGGCATTCCTTGTGGAATCTCGTCATAAAGTCGCTGATCTTTTCGTCGCGACCTTGACGTATAGAAAGCAGCTGAGCCGAAGTGATTCGGGCTTCCGCTTTCTGAAAGAACCTCCTGTGGAAAGCATCCATTAGATCTCGGTAAGATCTAATGCTGCCTTGGGGGAGGCTATCGAACCACCTTCTTGCGTTCCCGATAAGCAGCTCGGGAAACAGCTTGCACATGTGGACCTCATTGAGACCCTGGTTCGCCATGTTATACTGATAGCGTCCCAGGAAGTCATGAGGATTCACCAACCCGTCATAAGTCATCGACGGAGTTCGGTAGTTCTGTGGAAGGGGAGTTCGGGTGATATCGTCTGAGAACGGAGTCTTCAATGCTCCGTACATGGCGAACCCGACATCTCTTCGGTATGGAGGAGATGGAGATCTCCTGTGATTCCGGTACCGAGGAGGAACAGGAACATGTCGGGGTTGAGGATTCTTCTTCCTGGAAGACACGGCACTACTGCGGTAGTGACTTTCATGTCTGGATGAGGAAGGAGAATCCACCGTTTTCGTCTTCGGCTCTTGGCTCTTTTGCAGGAAGGCTAAGAACTCATCCTGCTTCTCAGCCAAGAACAGCTTGACAGCCTCATTCAAATCAGGCTGCTGGGAAGACTCGGTGTGTGGACCTTTTGAGCGGCTTGTTCCTTCATCGTGAAAACTGGAAGTAGATGTCTCCCGAGGCTGTTTTCCGGACCTGCGGGCTGGACTAGCTTCCTCATGGTTTTCACGAACGGTATTACGGGTAGTATGTGATCTGGTATGCATTTTTTTTGGGGTGGAAAAAGGGTCAAAAATTCGCTTTATCACAAATTTGGTTCTCTGTTTCCCACAGACGGCGCCAGTGATGGTGTGGCGAATTTTTGATGGTGATGAATGCAGGAAAATACAGATCACGACACAGAGATTTACGTGGTTCGATTTACTGAGGTAAATCTACGTCCACGGGAAGAAAAGAGGGCAGAGTTGTATTGCTTGATCTGTTTTCTACAGCTTACAATACAGACTTGCTATTTGATATTTGATCTCCCGAGAGCTTAACCCCAGTCTATCTGATCTAAGTTCTATTTATACATTGAACTAAGATCGTGGCTTGCATCACCACTAATGATGGTTGTGGATGTCGTGGAGGTCATGGAGATCCTGCATGGGTCCACTACCTCTTTGTTTGGTCCGCTTATCCCGCATGAGATCCTGCATGATTTGACACCACTAAATAGATCGTGTAGTGGTCATGAGATCCTGCATGGGTCCACTATCTCCCAGTTCGGTCGAATACAGAGACCGAACTGCTGAACTATTGCCGAGCAGCTTTTGCCGATCTGAGAGTAGAGCTTGATTGGTCGGCTTTTACCGAGCTGTAGGCTGGGGCCGAACTCTTTGGTAATGCCGAACTGATTGGTCGGCTTTTACCGAGCTGTAGGCTGGGGCCGAACTCTTTGGTAATGCCGAACTGATACTCTTCCTTGGGCTTTGGGCTGATGGGCCGTCACTGCTATTGGGCTTGTTTAGTACGTACCCCATCAGCAATTATATTTTAAATTTAAGAAAATGATCAAATTGCAATTAAAATTTATTATTTTAATAATCAATAATCCTAATTAATTAATCAAGTTGATTGCAATTGTGAAATCAACGTGGAGGATATACATTTGTTGATGTTTAAACAAATATAGGCATATCGACATCGTCTCAATATTATATTTCAGTTATAACCAATGAAAACTTGGTTCGGTAAAGCCATTTGTTTTATTAGATACTCCTCATGTCCCACCATTGTGAAGGTATTTCTTTTAGATATAAAATTTAAAATAATTATGTTAAGCTGAACAGAAAAAGAATAAAATTTAAGAAAATAAAAAGAGAATATAATACAATAGAGAATAAGATATGTGATATGAGATTTGTGTTTTTTGGCAAAAAACGAAAAAAAGAAAAAGTGATTCAAGTACATGGAAATGAACCAAAAAGAAACATTAATGTCGCTTTTAATCTTTATAAATATTGTTTGTTTTTATTTTATGTTTGTTATAATTATATTTATAATATTATTGACAACCAATTTCTACGAGTAGTTCAGGCGTCCAACGTCAAAAGAAATGGATGTGGGAATCTGTGCTGGTTTAGATTTGTGTCTGTTGGGTTTGGAGTGTTGCTGTTTATATAAATCTCATTAATTAATTTATCAAATTAATTGTAAATGTTAAATCCTTGTCTAATTAAGTGACGTTGAAATAATAGGAGTATTTATGTCGTGCAACTCTAAATTAATTTCAGGGGTGTATTATTGCGTACATGCATGTTGTGACAAAGTAAAACTTGACCGGCTATTCTAAATTTATTTAGTAAAAATTCGATTCCATGCTCCAATTATAGACTAAATTATAACTTTAAAGTTGCAAAAGTGGAAGCTGACATGAATCATGATGGTGGTGAAAAAACATATTGTTTATATTTAGGTCATATATCGACGTGCTTGAATTATTTAAAGTTTAAATTTTTTTTAAAAAAAGGTGCTCCATTTGACGCTTTAGCCATTTTATATTTTTATTCTTTTTTAAAATTTTCCGGTTGTGTCAAAGTTTTAATAATGATTCAACAATTTGATGCTATTATACACATGCGGGGGTAATTAACCAATAAATATATCACCCCTTGTTGCATATTGTAAAAAAGTTTCAAATTTGTGATGCAAAAGGTTTCATTTGCATTTCTATCGGTTATTTTACTTTTTCTCTATTTTAATTATTTATAATTATTTTTTTCAAAATGAATGCAGAAAATAAAACGACTCTACTATTATAGAATGAATTAGAATGGATGGAGTACTACATTTCATTATCTATGCTTATACATTATCAACTATTTGTTTACATGTAGCACAATTTTTTTTATCTGTATGTACAAAAGTTTCATTATTAGTATTTCATATTAGTACAAAACCTATCAATTGACAAAGTCATCGCTACAAACGTTTATCTTTTTTTCCTACAAGGCATGAGTCTATCACAGGCACGACAATCGAGTCATCGGCTTAAATTATCCCGAAACGGGATAATTACACTACACGATTCATTCGAGATTTAATTACAGGCGCGAGTTTACAAAGGGTAGACATTCTTCTCAAAACACTCTCATATCAAACACTGAGTTGACATAATGTATCAAAAATACATGTTAGTTCAGAACTAACATCACATATAACTTGACACTCATTAAGAACACACATGAAACCAACAGACAGCAGTTGCGTGACACTAGCGTTTATAACTCAAATACCTAGTTTTGTGCGTTCAACGATAGCTTTGTAAAGGATCAGTCGCTTTGCCAGATCTTGCATCGCTCCATGCTTTAGCAATTGTTCTTTTCATATCCTCATCACCGTCCTCGTACATGTTCTGCAAAATGAATCACAGGTGTTAAAACTGGATAACCCAAGCACATGTATGACAAACAACCAAGAAATATACCTTCATCAAGTCCATTATCCCGGCCATTGGATCCCGCTCCTTGTCCAAACTCGGCGGCTTCAGCTAAGACGTACCAAGTTGTTCGTTAGGTGGAATCACTTTTCGAACTTCAATAGTTTACTTTTCGACTAAACTAAAGTAACTACCTTATCTTCTTTGAAGTGCAAATCCAACCAGTTTCCCTTGGCAGCTTTGGCCAAAACGACAACCACTCTCTTTGGCTTCACAATGAACTTGCATTTCTCAGGTGCAATCTCTTTGCAGAGCTTTGGCACTGCACAACGATAGTTCTTTCCTTGGACATCATGCAGCTTGATATCAACAGACATTGGCTTGAAATCAGCCTCAACTTTCTCTCGATCAACACCTTCCAACGGTATATAAATCTACCCACAATTAAAACAGGATCAAATACATAGTCAGGCACTCGGTTTATATCAGAACATATCAATCCCCTGGGTTAATCGCACCCTCACCTTTACTTGATCATTATCCTGATCCCAGCTGAAGGAGCTGAGAGGAACATAACTTAACAAAGAGCTGCTGGATACAGCCTTCGGAGCACTTGAAATCGGGGCTGGTGTGTCGACTGCTGGAGCTGGAGTAGGCATTTTCCGAGACGCTGCATTCGACAATTGCTGAAATAGGAATAACAAATGAAGTCTTAAAATAAGAAATCTGCAATGAATCAATCTAAACATCCAAGAGGAACCATAACATGGATTTCACACTAAAAATCAAACAAGCTAAACCAGTAAATCAACATCAATAAACCCAACCAAAATCTTCTACAATTATCAAATTTTCAGCACTGGTCATGATAATGAAAGCAGGAAGCAACCGAAACTTACAAAAGCGTGAAATCAAAACTTACTATAACTAACATATTAGGTAGATTATCAAACGCAATCACACGAATTCACCTATAAGACGATTGTAAGCATCGATCCACGAATTCCTAATCACACCGCATACATATCAATTTACACATATCTCAAATATCCCCAAAATTAGAAATCCTCGAATTATACAAACCCTAGTACAAATTCCATATGCGCATTTCTAAACATAAATGACCAATAATAACCTCTGTGAAACAGCCAAACGCATGAAATCTAAAATTAGCGCCGTATGCTGAGAGGCATTACCATCTCCAGGTTGAGAATCTCAGAGGAAATGAGAGAAACGACGCGCGGTCGCTTCGCGATGCTTTGAAGCTGCTTCAGCTCCTCAATGTCCAGCGCTAAATCATCGCAGCTCGCCATTGTAAGCTGACAATTGCTAATTGGGAAATCGATTGAAGAGATATCTAGAAATGTGTAAATATAGTGAAGCGTAGAGAGGAGTAGAAAAAGCTAGAAGGCTCAGTCTAAAGAAGGTTCTAGACTTTATTATTGGGCTGTAATGGTTTATGAAATGGGCTTAGATGTATTTAATTTTATGATTTAAAGCCCAATACTGGATTAACATGGGCCTAGAATTAATATATTTGGAGATATGGACTAATATTACAAAATGAAGGCTCGATAAATGGTAATGGCACATCAATCATTATTGTATCGAACCTTGAGTTTTAATATTCCGTCCAAAAAAAATAGTGTTAGTAGTGGTGACATAAATTTTAATAAAAAATAATTAAATATATAAATAAATTACCCCTCTGTTCCTTAGAGCATCTCCACTGGTTGCCCGTCCCACTCGGACATCCACTAGGACTTCCCAAAAATACATCCTGCCACGTCACTAGGACTTCTCATCACACTGCCACGTCACTAGGACTTCCCCTGCATAATCCGCCCTCTCCATCGCCCTTCCCGCAATAAAATAAATCACAATTATTTAACGGAATTATAATTTTGACACGGAATACGGGAAAATTATGTATTACATAGATGTCCGACTCGGACATACGGAAAAATTACATAATAAAAGGAAAAATTACATAATAAAAGGGAAAAAAGAAAAAAATACATAGTCCGACCGGACGTCCGACCCCCCCCCACAATGGCGCCCGTCGACTCGGACGTCCCGCGGATATCCGAGGACGTGCGACGTCCTACCTGCATGGGCGTATCCGACCTTATTTTCCACAATGGCGGACGTCCGGTCGCCCGTCGCCGACGTTCGAGCCGGACGTCCGCCGCTGGAGATGCTCTTATAATTTGTCACCATTTGACCGTACACGGATTCTAAGAAATGTAATAGAATGTGGATTGAAAAAGTTAGTGGATGTGGATACTACTTTTATATACTCCTTCATCTTAAATAATTTATCATCATTTGACCCAGCACGAGTTTTAAGAAATATAATATAAAGTGAGTTGAAAAAGTTAGTGACATGTGTGTCCTACTTTTATATGTTGGTTTAGAGCATCTCCAGTAAGACTGGACGTCAAATAGCCCTCACATAGCCTTCACACTGCCACATCATCAGCACTACAATTCTCCTGCCACAACAGCTTGCCACATCAACTGGACATCAAATAGCCCTCACATAGCCTTCACACTACCTATCCACATCACTAATAACAATTATATAATTTAATTTACACTCGTATCAACATACGGAATTTAATTTACGAGACAAATACGGAAAATTCGAATAATAATATTAAAACTTAAAAAGTACATTAATTTTAAAAAAAAGTACAATAATTTTTAAAAAAGTAAGGTAGAGAGAGTACTCGTTAAAACAAGTGGTGTGAATGAAAATGACGTTCAAAGCGCGTATATATAGTGTTTTCGAAAAAAAAAAATTTTAAATCTGACGCCGGTTTGACGCCGAATAGGGGTCCTACAATGGCGCCGTGAGGATCGGCGTCGGAACCGGCGTCATCGCGCGAATCGGCATGGCCACGCCGATTTCGCCGACGCCGGTTCCAATGGTTCGGCGTCAGAACCGGCGTCGGTGAAAAATCGGCGTCGCGATTTTGACGCCGGCATTGGAGATGCTCTTATAATAAAATGTGAGTGAGAATGAGTTAGTGTAATGTTGAGTCCACTATAAAAAATGATAGGAGTAAAAGTCAAATGTGACAAATTTTTTGGGATAAACGGAAATGAAAATAAGTGCCAAAATTTCAGGGACGAAATGAGTAATTGAAATATTATTAATGAAAGAAGAGGAATTTATCAAATAATAGAGACTAATTTTAGCAAGTAGATATTATGTTCTTAATATATTATCCTTCTTATAGCAAGTAGATATTATGTTCTTAATATATTATCCTTCTTATATTTTGAACAATGGCTTTAAAAAGGGATTTACGATAAATCCATTATGTTATTACTTATTTTAATCTTTTACTATCCTTGTTAGTTTAAAGCGTGTCATTGAAAACGAAATTGTGGTAAATTCACACACACGATATCTAGTTTAATTTTGAGATAATTATATTCAATAGAAAAGTGAATACAGCTAAATGTAGAAAGAAAAAAAGAGATATCCAAATTCTTGAGTGGTACAAGATTTTAGGAGGAATTATTAGATGGAGTAAGTAGAGAGAAAAAAATATTAAATATTTTAATGAGAGAAAAGAGAGAAGAGAATGATTTATTTTTAAATATAGAAATTAGACATCTTGAGTGAGATAAATTGAGGAAATGTGGACATCTGAATAGAGACGAGAAGAAGAGAGTAATATTTTAGCATTCAAAGAATGTAGCAAGCAAGTGTTTCCATTTGGACATGAATAACGGCGATGAAGAAAGAAAGTCGAGGTGATTATGGTCGGTAAATGTATTTGTGGCGTCAAATAAAGTTGGTTTATACTCTACTTATTATTTTTTTGGAGTCAATAGTGAATCAATTCTGACTTTGCAGGCTTCGATGCGAGGCCTATGAATTGACATGTGCTCATTAATTGGATCGCATTTCCAGCGATATAATTTGTGGGATATAGTTTATATAATTATCAGAATGAAGTGGCATATTATTGGCGCTGCAGTATTAATTAATATAATTAATGATTGTGTGCATTTTTCATGCAAAATAAACTGCCGTTTATCTAGTTTAATTACAAATATTATCGAGTTATCAGAATAAGACATATTCATTTATATCAAAAATTATTCCGCGTCCATTTTCCGTAACATTGACATCGCAAGTCATTTTAGTGACTTGGTCAAAAATATTCCATGCTAACATTTTCTTTCAAATATTATGACACAAATAGACATTATTTTATGCCATGTTATTTTTTAAATAATAATAAATAAAAATGAAACGGTGACATTAAACGACCTACGTCATGATTTCATGGAACAAAAAAGTGAACGTGGAATATTTTCGATACAAAGGTTGTAGTTTTAAATAAATTTCTTTAGATTTTAATTATTTATCATAAAACAGATATACATAATTGGGGGTTTAAAAAGATTTTTCACTTGTTATTATAAGCGTGTTTAATTATAAAAAAAATCCAAGTGTCATAAATTAGTATTAGTTGACTTCTATAATTTACACCCAATATATTACTTTAGAGCATCTGCAATGGTGGACGTTCACGCGGAAGTCCCACCGGCGTGCGGGAATTCCGAGACGGACTTCCGTCATTGTGCGTCCCTTCCATGGATACGGAATTCTGCGAAGGAATTCGCAGTTCCGCGGCCATCGGCGGAATTCCGCGCGGACGTCCGCCATTGCGTTGACGCCCGCGGAATTCCGCGCGGAATTCCCGTTTAATGCATTAAATGTTTTTTTTATTAATGGAATATTTTTCCTTATTTGTGTCGACTATTTAATTCCGTAAATTTCGTACTTCCGGAAATTGTTTAATTTGTGAATTTGTGAATTTTTTTAATTGTGGGAATTCCTTTGGGAATTCCGCCACTGTGCAGTGAGAATTCTTTATGATGTGGCAGTGCAGAGGGAATTCCTTATGACATGACAGGAGGTGTTTTTGGGAATTCTGCGGAGAATTCCGCCGGGAATTCCGCACCACTATGGATGCTCTTAGTCATTAATTGACCAACTCACTCCAATGTTAACGATTGGGGAAAGTCAATATATTATTTATTTATGTGTAGTAAAGATTGGGGTAAGTCAATACTTGAAAGTTGAAAGTGAAAATAACAATTAAAAAACCTGAAATAAACAAATTGGACATAGATTGAGGCTTTGATATGCTTTTGCTGTCATGTAAATTATAATAGTGCATCTGATTCGGCAGCTAATATTTAATCTATAATTAATTCTATAGTTTTGATAACAATTATTTGGCCCACGTATTCTTATTGTCTCATATCTTGGCGAAATATATTTATTTCGTAATAGTCACCGACTTGAAATATTTATATTTCTAATAAATTAGCGACTTTGTTTGGTGGCTCAATAATTTGTTACAGGCGATTATGTAAGGAAAATATAAATATATTAACATATTTATGATAAACACAAAAGCTATACTAGAAAATCCCAGCATCAGACTACATTTGTTAGTCTCAAACCCAAAAGTTTAAAAGTACAATAATCGTTAATTAATTTATTGGATTTTTATTATTAATTGGACAACGACGGAGTCAACTTCGATATGTTAATTAGTTTGAATTTCGATTAAAACTGTCTTAATCTAACTTCAATATATGATATTCTAATGAAAATGTAGTAATTAAAATTTTCAACTACTAGCCGATTAAATCAGAAAATGACCAATTCACACGTTACTTTTCCCACTTTCTGAATATGACTACACAGTTTATACTATTGTGACCTTCATGAAAAGAGTGTGTATATAAAGAAATTTACAAAAACAGGGTATGGTCATATAATATTTATATTAATATTTAGCACCCAACATTGACATCGACAATAAGTATTGTCAAGATAAGACTTTTTTGCCCTCTTGTTGATTAGATTTCTCCATCAACACTTTGTGTATATAAGTAGTTTATGTAGAATCTAATTATACTTCACTTCTAATTTTTGCTCTCTCAAAAATACTGCTCACACTCTTTAACGTCCGCCAACATTTAGGTATGTATGCTATCTTATGCACCTTCCTTTTGCGAGCCGATCCTTTGTTGTACGGAAAAGCATAACTGTGCTGAAACGGCGCGCTAAAGCTAGTTCAGTACACTGTGTATCAATTTAAAACGATGAAATACACTCTCTATTGTGTTTCCTCATGGCAAATCGTCCGCACTCAATTTCACGCTACTTATCATACTCAATGGCGCAATATGTTGTACTCGATGACATATACGCATCATGCAGTATCCACTTCTATGTTGTTATGTTTATGCGCCAAGTGATCTTTAATTAGAAATTTTTGCTTTATCTAAATTTATTGTTGATTTGAAGGATTAGAATCTTGTGAGGCGCTATAAATTGAGTTCGGTAGTATTTAACACAATGGGCCTCCTTCAATCAAATTATTTGAAAGAATTTTCTAATTTTGTTTGTTTAATCATGAGATTAAGTCAACAGTTTACAGTTATGTTGCTACTCAAGTGTAGTTGTAATCCTTGATTTAAAACTATTTTTTATTATCCTAAGGATTATAATCTATGCTGTCAAAATATTAAATCACTGTGAAAATATATAAATAAGAATATTTATTATAGATTTTAATTGTATCCGGCCCTATATCTTGAGATGCAAATTTTGTTTCTTAATAAAAGAAATGGCAAAAGCGACAAAAAGAGTAAAAATGTTCAATAAAATCCCAATGAATATTCGTCTCACAATCAAGTCAGCTGGCAATACCTCAATTTTAATTGGGTCTATGGTTGAGAAGATTGATTTAGGAGATCGAATCTTTATTTAATAATTTAAAATAACATAGTGGTGTTTGAGACTTTTTTATTTAAATTCAATAGCCAACCAAGTTTTACTTTGTCATAAAAATTATCGTTGGCACGACTTCCTATATTCTTCAAGATAGTTTTCATATTTACAATTAACTTTATTAATTATTAATTAATCAATCATTTAATTGCCTAGTTCTTTAAATAGCATCAGTCCAAACCTCCACTTCCCCACTCACTTAACAAACACACACAATCTTACATTCATTTCTTGTAACTTGTAAGTATTCATGCTTGCTAAATTCTGCTAATTATTTTGATTAGTGGCATGAAATTCAGTTTAACTGTGTGTCATGCATATCAAAACCTAGTACTACTCGAAGCTAAACTTTATTTTTTTGTTGTCGGAAAAAAAAATTCAGTTGAAACAAAAAAAAATGTGGCGGCTGAAGATTGCGGAGGGCGGCGGGCCGTATCTCTACAGCACAAACAACTTCGTCGGGCGGCAAATATGGGAGTACGACGAGAACGCCGGAACGCCAGAAGAGCGAGAGGCGCAGCTCGTCGATTTCCAGAAGGCTCGCGAGGAATGGAGCGAGAACAGAAAAAAAGGATTCCATTCATGCGGAGATTTGTTTCTGAGATTGCAGCTGAAGAGGGAGAGCGGAATCGATCTACTTGGGATTCCGCCGGTGAGGATCGGAGAGAATGAAGAGATTAGTTATGAAGCTGCAACGGCCGCGGTCAAGAAAGCGCTGAGGGTGAACCGGGCTGTTCAAGCCAGCGACGGCCATTGGCCGGCCGAGAATGCCGGCCCGCTTTTCTTCACTCCTCCTTTGGTAACTTTTGAGGAGTTATAGTAATATTTTTTTTACTACAGTAAAACTGTAACTAATTCTTTTTTGCGGTCGTTTTGTGTGATTAGCTAATATCGTTGTACATAAGCGGGACGCTGACCAAAGTGATGACGCCGGCGCATATAAAGGAGTTGATTCGCTACATCTACAACCATCAGGTGACTAATCATAATTAGACCAGACTTCGTGATTTAAATGATTATTATATTAACGTAACATATGTGGATAATTGTATTGTATTGTGCGTTGCAGAATGAGGATGGAGGTTGGGGATTTTACATAGAAGGGCACAGTACTATGATCGGATCAGCTTTGAGCTACGTGGCGCTGAGGATACTAGGCCAGGGACCGGATGATGGCGACGGCGCCATGGCTAGGGGAAGGAAATGGATCCTTGATCATGAAGGCGCTACAGGAATTCCCTCGTGGGGAAAGACGTATCTTTCGGTAATTATTTCTCTTTTCTTCACTCTTTTCACATATTATAATGTAGAGTTTTACCATGAAAATGTACATTTCAGGTTCTTGGAGTATACGAATGGGACGGCTGCAACCCACTTCCCCCAGAGTTCTGGCTCTTCCCTTCAGTCTTCCCTTATCATCCCGGTATAACTATAACATAACACTAACACACATCCATCTCTTTCTTTTCCTTTTACACTAACATGGTTGCAACAAATATAATGCAGCAAAGATGTGGTGTTATTGTCGCACAACCTACATGCCAATGTCGTATCTATACGCTAGACAGTTTCACGGACCCTTAACCGACACTGTTTTAGCCATCCGTAACGAAATCCATATAAAGCCTTACGATCATATAGACTGGAACAAGGCGCGCCACCACTGCTGCGAGGAAGATCTTTACTATCCTCACTCTAGGATCCAAGATCTTCTCTGGGACACTCTCAACTACTGCACCGAGCCATTGATGAGGCGCTGGCCGTTGAACAAGATCAGGAAGAAGGCAATGGACAAGGCCATCAAATACATGCGCTACGGTGCTGAAGAGAGCCGATACATCACCATTGGATGCGTCGAAAAAGTACGTACAATGTACATTACAAATTTGTTTCTGGGTCACTCTTAAAAGACTACTAACTAATTAGGATTGGACGACATTTATATATTGCCTCCAACTTTCTTCATTCTATGATGTGGGATGACATTGCAACCAAACACAATTCACTCTCACAAACTGCTTCATACAAATTGATATGATCTTGTGTTGGTTGGATGATGCAGAGTCTGCAGATGATGTGTTGGTTTGCCCACGATCCAAACTGCGATGAATTCAAGCACCACTTAGCAAGAGTGCCTGATTACATGTGGCTAGCGGAAGACGGGATGAAGATGCAGAGCTTCGGGAGCCAGCTTTGGGACAGCGTTCTCGCGACTCAAGCGATTATCTCAACCGGGATGGTTGAGGAATACGGGGACTCTCTGAAGAAGGCGCATTTCTACATAAAGGAGTCTCAGGTGAAGGAGAATCCCAAGGGGGATTTCGCGGCCATGTATCGTCACTTCACCAAAGGATCATGGACTTTCTCAGATCAAGATCAGGGATGGGTTGTTTCCGACTGTACCGCTGAAGCGCTCAAGTGCATGCTTATGTTGTCGAAAATGCCGGCTGAGATCGCAGGAGAGAAGGCTGATGCTGAGCGCGTTTATGATGGTGTCAATGTGCTACTTTATCTGCAGGTAACAAAATTAATCCCTATTTTAAATTTATCTGTGTTTATGTGATATTTTAGAAGTGAATGTGTTTGTTTTTGTGTGCAGAGTCCTTTAAGCGGCGGATTTGCGATATGGGAGCCGCCAGTTCCGCAGCCGTATCTGCAGGTTTTGAACCCTTCGGAGCTCTTTGCAGACATCGTGGTTGAGTCAGAGTAAGTTGCCCGGTTCTCGAATATATCATTAATTTATTTTAAATATTATGTTTCGACTAAATATATTGCTGGGTCAGTTATTATATCTTTACCAACATTTGTTGTTCTGTTGGTTTAGGCATGTGGAGAACACTGCTTGTATAATCCAAGCGCTGATCTCGTTCAAGCGTTTGTATCCGGGGCATCGCGCCAAGGAGATCGAGGCCTCTGTTGCACATGCATTGGAGTTCCTGGAAGGAAGGCAATGGCCTGATGGCTCATGGTAAGAAGCTAATTTAATCAATCCTTTCACTTCAAATTTTTTAACAAGACTTCAATGATCATATATGATGGTATTGCAGGTATGGATACTGGGGAATTTGCTTCTTGTACGGAACGTGCTTCGTGTTGGGAGGATTTGCTGCGGCCGGGAGGACGTATGAGAAGAGCGAAGCAGTGCGAAAAGCTGTGAACTTCTACTTGACAACACAGAATGAGGAAGGTGGATGGGGAGAAAGCCTCGAGTCTTGCCCAAGCATGGTATGAATATTAGTTAAATTGAATAAATAAAATCTCATTATAAGATCAAAACTATGTAACTACAAATATGATGTTGTAACAGAAATACATTCCATTGGAGGGCAACCGCACGAATTTGGTTCAAACGTCGTGGGCTATGCTCGGTCTTATGTATGCCGGACAAGCAGAGAGAGATCCGAAACCTCTGCACAAAGCAGCAAAGCTGTTGATCAATGCACAAATGGATGATGGAGATTTCCCTCAAGAGGTATTTAAAACATAAACGCCTACTATATCTTAATTTGCCTTATAAATGGTTCTATTTGAATAAATTGCTGAAAAAATGGAAAAATTGACAGGACATAACAGGGGTGTACATGAAGAACTGCATGTTGCATTACGCGCAATACAGGAATATATTCCCGTTGTGGGCGTTGGGAGAGTATCGTAAACGACTCTGGTCATCGCAATGCCTGTAAACGTGCATCGGATTACAAAAAATAGTTATAAATATAATATGTGTATGTTTGTTTGTTGAAAAATCTGATAGAGCGATGTTAAAGATATTTGCAGAAAGTTGCAATAATAAAGCTAGATTTCCAAGAGTTTGTTTTTTTTACTGTAAAGTTATGTAATAATAAGCTCCATTTTCTCCAATGTGTTATCAATTTGGCAGCATAAGTGAATGTTACTTCTTTTTTATATTTATAATAGCAACTTAATGAAACATCATATTCAATTTTCACATTCAATTACGTAGGCTTAAGTAGACCATGAGCAAGTTCTAGAAACTAATGTCATACTTATTTCACACACAAATGAAATTAAAACTCAAATCTCGCTTATGTTTAGCATGAATCAATAACAACAAGCAATTCACTAGGATGCATCTCTTGTTAAATACTACTAGTCATTGATAATAAGGACATTATTTGTAAAATTGTACTATAAAACATCATTAGCAACTCGTCAATCGTCACCAACCCTAATTAATAAAGAATATCTTAGAATAATCTCTAAAGTTTATTAATGAAACAAAAGCAAGAGATTCCAATATTTGAGGACATTTTAACATCAATAAAAAACAAAATAACAAGAAAAGTTAAAATACCCCACAAACTGAAATAGAGCTTACAATCTGCCATATCCCTTCACTTGTTTAAAAATATGCAGAGAATAAGTTTTGAAAATATAGTGACTATTGAGACTTAATATTGGTTTCAAGAGATAAAGATTACGTGTATAAGACATTTTGATTGGTGGAAATACCGACCAATAAAACATTCAATGATGATTTAAAAAAGAGTAAAATATATATAGTTAAATTTAGTAGGTCTTTAATGATTTTATGGGCCGTGGATTGAATTTGTAAAGTGAAGTTTTTTCTTCATGTTTTATGATAAATTGTCTTATTTGTTTTGGGCTTTCTTAAGAACTCGGAATATTATGCATTAATTTTTTTGGAATTTTATCTCTCTATGTATAAAATTTAGTACCGATCCCTCCATATTAAGAAATCCTCCCTTCGGTCTCCATTAAATGTCCTATATTTAACTGGTGTGGATTTTAAGAAATTGTTTGACTTCGTGAAGGAAAATAGGTGAGAAAAGTTAGTGGAATGTGGACCCCACTTTTATAGTTTTATAATAATTGTAAGTAGAATGAATTAGTGAAATGTGAGGTTCATTTACTAAGGCCATCCACAATAGGCGCCCAGCGACCGCCCAGCCGAGCGCCGGCGCTGGGCGGTTCGCTGGGCGATCTATTGCAGCCGCCCAGCGGGCGATTGGAGAGAGAAACCGCGCAGCGCTGGGCGGTCGCGTGGCGTTGGGCGGTCGGCTGGGCGGTCCGTTCGGCGCTATTGCAGCGCCCGGATCGCCCAGCGCACCGCCTAGCGCGAAAATTAATTTTTTTTTTCCGAAACACTATATATACGCGCTTTGCTCGTCATTTTCATTCGCACCACTTGTTTTAACGAGTACTCTCTCTATCTTAATTTCTGTTCAAGATCAACAACGGGAAATGGATCTCAACAACGAGCCTAGTTCCGGGAGTAGCGGGTCACAAACTCCGACGATCCCTGTGGGAAGTGGATGGGGTCAGGTGCCCGGGTACTACAACATGTACCCGTGGCAGCAGATGATGCCCGGGGCCCCAATGGGGGGAGTCCGCCGGGGGGGTTTCCGCCAATACCGGGGTGGGTACCCGGGATGCAGATGATGCCCGGGGGAGCATCGACGACACAGTGGACTCCGGGGGTCGTACCGGCGACACAGTGGACTCCGGGGGTCGTACCGGCTACACAGGGGACTCCGGGGGTCGTACCGGCTACACAGGGGACTCCTGGGGGGTCCCCGGCGACGACGGGGGATGTCTATCGCCCCAGTTTTGATTTTTCGACTGGGTCTTCGCACACATCGACCCAAACACCCTTGGGGTTTGATAGTTTCTCCTTAGATGAGTTGGGGTTTGATACTCTCGGAGCTCCGGAGACTCTAGTTCAAGGGGGGGTGCAGTGCCGGGGCGTGGCGCCCCAAAGAAGAAGGGAAAGAAGAAGGTCGGCGAGTCGTCGCAGCCGGGTGAGGAGGAGGTACGGAGGAGGTGGACGGACGACGAGAACGTCGCGCTCAGCAAGGCGTGGGTGAGTGTTTGCGACGATCCTCTCGTTTCGAACGAGCAAAGGATCGTCAACATGTGGGGCAAGATAGCAGCAGCCTACCAGAGATTTTGCCCGGAGGGGAGGCCCCGCAACGGGGAGGATTGCCGGAAGGGCTGGAACCGAATCAGGGCGGCGGTCTCCCGATTTTTGGGTTTGTACACCAACGCACTCCGCATGATGAGCAGTGGCCAAACGGAGGATGACTGCAGGAGAATAGCGGAGAAAGCCTTCCCACTGAAGGGTTTATACAAGGACTTCACCTACTGGAACTGCTATCTTGTACTGAGCGAGTCCGAGAAGTTCCGAGTAGGTGTCGACTCTGGCTGGCCGATGAAGCAACGACTGAACTACACCGGCGATTACAGCGGCAGCAGCGGAGGTTCCCATGACCTCCCCGAGACGACGCAGGAGTTCCCCACGCCGCGTTCGGTCGGTGGCCGACCTCGCCCGATTGGGCGCAAGCGCGCTCAGCAGGCGGCGAGAGGGAACGCCGGAGCTTCCCAGGAGGCCCAGTCGGCATCCCCCCTTGGCCAATCCACCCAGGAGCTCAAATTCTTCGCTCGCGCCCAAACGCGCGCTCAGTTGATCAAGACGATGGCCGAATGGCGGGTGGCGACGGATCCCGTGGAGAAGAGCGTGCTTCAAACCTTGCTCATGAGCCTGCAGGACGAGTTGGAGGCTATACGGAGGGAAACCGGTGGCGGCGGCAGCGGCGTAGGCGGCGGAGGCGACGGCGATGGTGGCGGCGGCGATGGTGGCGACGGAGGCGACAGCGACGGAGACGAGGAGTGAATTGTCACTCTTTTTTATTAATGTATTTTTTTTTAAATTAATGTACTTTTTTTAAATTATTGTACTTTTTTAAATTTTAATAGTATTATTAAACTTTTCCCGTATATGTCTCGTAAATTAAATTCCGTATATTGTGTGATTGTTAATTATGTCATTTTATATAATAGTTATTAGTGATGTGGCTATTGATGTGGCTGGGCTATTTATGATGTGGCTAGGCTATGGCTGGGCTATTTATGATGTGGCAGGAGGATTTTTAGTGCTGATGATGTGGCAGTGGCTGGGCTATGACTGGGCTATTCCTATTGTGGATGGCCTAAAAGTGAGAAAAATGAAATGGAATATTTAATGGGGACCGTCCAAATAAGGAAATATGAGACATTTAATGGGGACTGGAGGGAGTATGACCTTTTTCTTGGACGATACGAGATTTTATGTAGTTTATTTTAAATTTTAAGTGATGAGGGAATAAAATAGAAATAAATATATTTCTATATTTAGTAATGAGTTATTAAGATCGAGACAAATTAAAAAAGAAAGTTGGTCACCTTCGATAGGACGGAGTGAATATTTAAGTTTGTATGTGTATCTTATTGCATCTATGTATTACGAAATAAGATGTATTTTATTTAAATATAAAAGTTGTGTTTTATACTTAACTAGTGTAAAACATGTGTGATGCACGAACCATTATTTTATTTGTATATTAATATCAACATGACATAAAAATACTATCAATAAATATGTATGCAACAATTTAGCCATCTATAAAATAAAACAAATTTAGTAAATTCACAGATAATAACATTGTTTCTGATAATAAAATTAAAGTATGTATATCAATTTTATAATGGTAGTGATTATTTCTTAAAATATAGATAAGGATATCCAGATAATTAAAGTATATATAAATGTTAAATAGTTCCAGAAATCATAATTACAAATGTTTTGAAATAAAATAATCCACTTAAATGTGATACAAAATGAAATAGTTGCATCAACAGCATCCAATTCTACATTCATTTGTGTGTATAAATTATGATAACTACATTCAACCATTACAATTGGTAAACCAGTGACTCGGATATTGAATGAAGAATGCATCGAAAGTAACGTAGTGAGAAATCAATTTGTGTGTATAAATTATGATAACTACATTCAACATTACAATTGAAAGGGGTTAATGTTGATTTGAAAGATTAGGCATCTTGGTACCATAAGTACGATTAGTTAGGCACATATTTAATACAATGGGCCAGCTTCAATTAAATCATTAAAAGGGATTTTTTTGAGTTTAATGTGATTTGAGTTATGTAATTGCTACTCCAGTATAATTGTAATCCATTAGAGCATCCGCAATGGTGGCGAGCCCACCGGCTAGCCGATCCCTGGTGCTTGCCGAACCATTGCAGCCGGCGAGCGCCAAATCGGCGAGAAAAACGGCGAGCGCACGCCGATTCCCTCGCGCTGGCCGAAGCGCTCGCCGATCGACTGGCCGCCAATTCAGGCTCCCGATCGGCAAGCGGAATTTTTTTTTTAATTTTCGAAACACTATATATACACGACTTGCACGTCGGCATCCCCCCTGTTGGTCAGTCGACAGCCGACCTCGCCTTCTTCGCGCGTCAACAAACGCGCTCTCAGATGTGGAAGGTCTTAGCTGAATGGAGGGCGGCAACCGACCCCGAGGAGAAGAGTTTTCTCCATGCGATACTCGTGAGTATGCGGGCCGATTTAACCTCCTCCGCGGCACAGGTTGGGGCCTCAGACGCAAGCTCAGATGCCGCAGATTTGGGGGTCCCGGATAGCGGCGACAACGGCGACGACGGCGAGGAGTGAGGCGGGGGGCTCGTGTGTGGAGGAGGATTTTTTTTATTTATGTAATTTTTTTAAAAATTAATGTACTTTTTTTAATTAATGTACTTTTTAAAACTTAGTATTATAATTGAGTATTCCCATATTTGTGTCGAAAATTTAATTCCGTATTTTGTGTGATTGTTAATAATTTATTTTTATAATTTTGTTTATTGTAGCTAGGCTATGACTGAGCTATTGCTTGTCCTGATGATGGGCAGGAGGAGTTTTTAGGGCTGCTGATGTGGCAGGAGGAGTTTGTGGCTAGGCTATGGCTGAGCTATTGCTTGTCCAAAACCATTGTGGATGCTCTTAGTTAAATACTCTTTTAGTCTATCTATAGCTGAGTCATTACTTTTTAAGCATGTTTGTTTGGCAGGAAAATGAAGTTGTTAAGAAAAATGATTACTAGGATTATGATTTCTTAGATTTATGATTCCTCCGAAAATGATAATGAAGAACTGAATGATGAAAACATGATTACTGTGTAAAGAGCTGAATGATGAAAATATGATTACTGTGTTTGGAAGCATGTCTGGATTTTGAAATTATAAATTTTATTTATTGAAATTATTTTAATAAATCAAATAATGTAAAATATATAATGAAATATTATATCTATATAATTAAACATGTTTACAACACGAGATGGAAGATGGAAGAGGGAAATAGATGAAAGGGAATAAAGCATGTTTGAGAGGGAGAGAAATGAGATAGAAATATAGATGGCGGAGGGAAGATGGATGAAATGGAATAAAACACGTTTGAAAGGGAGAGAACTGAGATATTTGGAGAATACTGGAAGAGAACTGCTATGTGGGAAAAAGAATATATAGGCTTATTAGAAGAAAAGAATGATCACTTTTTATTTTGAGTTGTCCCATTACAGCTGATCAGTTTTTTTTAGCTAAAAACAAAATTTCAACAATCTCTTATTTTATTTCCTCTCTCTTACTTTATTATTTTTATTTCTCTTACTTTTTTTCTATCATACTTTACTCTATCTACTCTAACTTAATATATATAATTTTCTTAATTCTCGTGTCCAAAAGAAATACATCACTTGTAGTGGGACTGAGGGATAACTAATTTTCCTTGATTTTAGGACTCCGTTTTCTTTCCTTATTTTCTTATAATTTCACAAAACACAGGAATTTAATAATTCAGAATCATATTACTTTCCACATCTTCATCAAACAGATGAATTATTAATTAGGAATTAGATTACTTTCCTAGCACACAATCCATATCAAACAAACATGGCCTTTAGGTTATCTAACTGTACCTGAGTCGTATTTCTTTTTAAATTGTTCCACTGAATCATTTCTATAACACCCACCATAAATATAATAAAAAATGTACCCCATCCGTCTCTCTATAGTATAAGCGTTTCGTTTCGGCATGAGATTTAAGAAAAGTTGTGCTGGTGAGTTAAGTAAATGAATAATAAAGTAGGAAAGGAAAAAAGTAGAGAGATGAAGAGAGAATAAAGTAAGAGAGAGTTAAGTAAGAGATAAGAAAAGTTGTTGCTTTTTACCAAAAAAAATAATGACTCAGCTACAGTAGGACAACCTAAAAAGGAATACAACTCAGCTAACGGAGGGAGTAATATTTTAAGGCACCAATTCCTAGTTAAGTATCATACTTATATTGATATATATATATAAACAAGCATAGAATGTTTCAACATCATTTACACCCATAGTAAAACTCATATATATCAGACTTCAACCTAATATACAACATTCAATATACAGAGCATAACTATACCCAAAAGCAAAAGTCATGAATATCCCAAAAGCAGAACAACTACTCGATAGAATGCAGTGCTGATGAGGAAACAAAAGATGTGCCAACAAAAGTCCTCTGATCCACCTAACTTGTTACATATACAATTATTTAGACCCAATTTTTAAAATACAAAGGTAAATATAATAAATGCAAATATAATATAATAAATGCAGTCGTGAATTCTTTAACAGTATTTATATTCATTTCAACATCAACATTCCCACATTTAATACTCATCAATTTCAATTTAACACACGAATACATGTATACCTTTCGTGATCATAACATGTACTCCCTCCGTCCGCGAATAGGAGTCTCATTTCTATCCGGCACGGATTTTAAGAAATGTTAAGAAAAGTGGGTGGAAAAAAGTTAGTGGAATATGAGTCTCACTTATATATATTAGTTTTAAATGATATGTGAGTGAAATGAGTTGGTGGAATGTGGGGTCTTTTTACCATTTATGGTAATTATGAACCGGGACTCCTATTCGCGGACGGACAAAAATGGAAAAACGGGACTCCTATTCGCGGACGGATGGAGTATGTATTATTTCCAGTGCGTGTGGACCGAGCGAATTCATTTATGGCATGGCTTTATAGCTCATGGGGCAGTTCATTATAACATGTCATGAATCTCCTGGCCGTATAACCCCACGAGTAAACGTTGTGTTTCAACACATATTATAGTCACCGCGTGCGGCCCGATCGAATAATCTATTCACATTTCACATAGATCGACACATATATCACACATATTTAACTTGATTCATTTCATGTTAAACTATCTAATAGTAACTTATTTTATTTCAGTAATAGCTATTTTTCTTACTCTACCGCAATACCTCTTTTCCTTAAATACCTCACGTGAGGTATTTCTACTTATTATTATTATTATTATTATTATTATTATTATTATTATTATTATTATTATTATTATTATTATTATTATTATTATTATTATTATTATATTTATATTTCTACATTACTTAGTCATCTAAATATCTTCTCAAAATTTCTATCATTTTGTAATACAATTATATTATACTATAATTTATCCTCTATTCTATTATTTTAAGAAAAACTAACTATACTTAAAATGCCAATTATTCTATTTCTTATTCTAATATTAAATTTTCTACCCTTATTTTTTATTATTTTAAATTTTAGAATATTTGGGGTGTTACAATTTCCTTTTTTAAAAGCAACAACCTTTCTTTACTCTATATTACTTTATTCTTTCATCATCTCTCTTCATTTTTCTTTCTTACTTTATTATCCAACACTTACGTTATTATTGATTATTTTAATACATGCACACACTTTTTCTTTCTCCAATTAAACACTTTAACCAATAACTCATAAATCTCGTACCAGCCAGGAAATGTGTCATATTAACCGGGACGAGGGGATTACTGTTTTTGTTTATCTTTATTTAGTCCATTTAACACAATTTATCAATCTTCTTGCTAAAAAAACATCTCAACTTAGTTAGAACGGAATGAACATTATATTGAATATATAGCCGTTAGCCAATAAAGTTTTACTTTATCATAAATTCAAACACCACCAAAGGAAGGACAATAATCAAGATCGATTTTACATTTACAATTAAATGGATTGGAATGTAATCAAATGCAAACTCTAAATATTGTACAAACTCCAAACTATGATCTGAACCGTTAGAAAATGTCAACAGATGACAAAATAGTAGCAACAGAAAATGTCAACACAGAGTCAACGGTTGATGCTGTGTTGACACTTTCTGTTGCTACTATTTTTTTCATCTGTTGATATTTTTTAGCGGTCCAGATCATAGTTTGGAGATTGTACAATATATAAATTTGCATTTTATCACTACCCTAAATGGATTAATTACTTAATTAATTGTTAACTCGTTGTATAAATAACATCAGTCCAAACCTCCATTTCTCCACAAATATCACACACACACACACACACACACAATCTTAATTTAAAACTTTTTTGAACGTAGCCTCTACAGCACTATTACTATAGTAGTTTTCTTACATTCACTAAATGTACGTATATCTTTGCATGCTAATTCAGCTATGTTTCTCATTTTTTATTTGTGCTTCATGCATCTCAAAACCTAGTACTTCTCGAAACTAAATAGTTTTTGTCGGAAAATATATTTCAGTTAAACCAAAAAATGTGGCGGCTGAAGATAGCCGAGGGCGGCGGGCCATATTTGTACAGCACGAACAACTTCGTCGGCCGGCAAATATGGGAGTACGACGAAAACGCCGGAACGCCGGAGGACCGAGAAGCGCAGCTCATAGATTTCCAGAAGGCTCGAGACGAATGGAGCGAGAACAGAAAAAAAGGATTTCATTCATGCGCCGATTTGCTGATGAGATTGCAGCTCAAAAGGGAGAGCGGAATCGATCTACTTGGGATTCCGCCGGTGAGGATCGGAGAGAATGAAGAGATCAGCTATGAAGCTGCAACGACTGCGGTCAAGAAGGCGGTGCGGGTGAACCGGGCGGTCCAAGCTAGCGACGGCCATTGGCCGGCTGAGAACACCGGCGCGCTTTACTTTACTCCCCCTTTGGTAACCTTTTTGCTTCGATTTCTTTTTACTATAATTAATTCTTTGTAAATTGTAATCGTTTGGTGTTGTGGTAGCTGATATTTTTGTATATAAGCGGGACGCTGAACAAAGTGATGACTCATGCACACATAACGGAGATGATCCGCTACATCTACAATCATCAGGTGACTAACCATAATTTGACCAAATTTCGTGATTTAAATGATTAATACTACTATTATTGTGGGTTGCAGAATGAGGATGGGGGTTGGGGATTTTACATAGAAGGGCATAGTACAATGATTGGATCAGCTCTGAACTATGTGGCGCTGAGGATACTAGGCCAGGGACCGGGTGATGGCGACGGCGCCATGGCTAGGGGAAGGAAATGGATCCTTGATCATGAAGGCGCTACAGGAATTCCCTCATGGGGAAAGACCTATCTTTCGGTAATTTCTCTTTTCTTCACTCTTTCAACGCTTTATAATGTAGAGTTTTATCATGAAAATGTATGTATCAGGTTCTTGGAGTGTACGAATGGGACGGCTGCAACCCACTCCCCCCGGAGTTCTGGCTCTTCCCTTCCGTCTTCCCTTATCATCCCGGTATAATTATAACTATAACTATAACTATAACATAACACACATCCATCTCTTTCTTTTCCTATTACACTAACATGGTTGCAACAAATATAATGCAGCAAAGATGTGGTGTTACTGTCGCACGACCTACATGCCAATGTCGTATCTATACGCCAGACAGTTCCACGGCCCCTTGACCGACCTTGTTTTAGCCATCCGTAACGAAATCCATATAAAGCCTTACGATCAGATAGACTGGAACAAGGCGCGCCACCACTGCTGCGAGGAAGATCTTTACTATCCTCACTCTAGGATCCAAGATCTTCTCTGGGACACTCTCAACTACTGCACCGAGCCATTGATGAGGCGCTGGCCGTTGAACAAGATCAGGAAGAAGGCAATGGACAAGGCCATCAAATACATGCGCTACGGAGCAGAGGAGAGCAGATACATCACACTCGGATGCATCGAAAAAGTACATACATTGGCGGTTATGTTCACTCCCCCACCAATTGCTGCATATTGATAAAATGTGCAAGCAATATATAAATGCAAACCCAACTCTATTAGTATGGAGCCTTTGTGATGGCCTAGCCCAAAGCAGACAATATGATACTAATGTAAATTCAGGTGTGCATCTTATGATTTTATGTTTGTTGGTTTGGTGTAGAGTCTGCAGATGATGTGCTGGTTCGCCTACGACCCGAACTGTGAGGAACTGAAGTACCACTTAGCAAGAGTGCCTGATTACATGTGGCTGGCGGAAGACGGAATGAAGATGCAGAGCTTCGGGAGCCAGCTTTGGGACAGCGCTCTCGCGACTCAAGCGATTATCTCAACCGGGATGGTTGAGGAATACAGAGACTCTCTGAAGAAGGCGCATTTCTTCATAAAGGAGTCTCAGGTGAAGCAGAATCCCAAGGGGGATTTCGCGGCCATGTATCGTCACTTCACCAAAGGATCATGGACTTTCTCTGATCAAGATCAGGGATGGTGTGTTTCCGATTGCACCGCTGAAGCGCTCAAGTGTCTGCTCTTGTTGTCGCAAATGCCGGCTGAGATCGCAGGAGAGAAAGCTGATGATGAGCGCTTATATGATGCTGTCAATGTTCTCCTTTATTTGCAGGTAACAAAATTAATCCCTATTTTAAATTTATCTTTGTTTATGTGATGCTTTTGAAGTGAATGTATGGATTCTGTTTTTGTGTGCAGAGTCCTCTGAGCGGCGGATTCGCCATCTGGGAGCCGCCAGTTCCGCAGCCGTATCTACAGACTTTGAACCCTTCGGAATTCTTCGCAGACATCGTGATTGAGTTCGAGTAAGTTGCTACATCATTTATTTTGGTAGGAGTTTAAGGGGGTTTTTGTTTCGGCCCAAATATACTGCTTGGTCAGCTAAATTTCAATTTTATTCTGATTTGCCAACAATTTTTATTCCTTTGGTGCAGGCATGTGGAGATCACTGCTTGTATAATCCAAGCACTCGTCTCGTTCAACCATCTGTATCCGGAGCATCGCGCCAAGGAGATCGAAGCCTCTGTTGCACATGCATTGAAGTTCCTTGAAGGAAAGCAATGGCCTGATGGTTCATGGTAAGCTAATTCCATCACTCATTTTTTCAAAAAAAAAAAAAATTAGATTTGAATGATCATTTTGAATATGATATTGCAGGTATGGATACTGGGGAATTTGCTTCTTGTACGGAACGTGCTTCGTCTTGGGAGGATTTGCTGCAGCTGGGAAGACATATGAGAAGAGCGAAGCAGTGCGAAAAGCTGTGAATTTCTACTTGACAAAACAGAATGAGGAAGGTGGATGGGGAGAAAGCCTTGAGTCCTGTCCAAGCATGGTATAAATTTCATTAAATAAAATCACACACATATACTCTCAAACAATTAATACAAGGATGTTGTTGTAACAGAAATACATTCCATTGGAGGGAAACCGCACGAATTTGGTTCAGACGTCATGGGCCATGCTCGGTCTTATGCATGCCGGACAGGCAGAGAGGGATCCGAAACCGCTTCACAGGGCAGCAAAGCTGCTGATTAATGCACAACTGGACGATGGAGATTTCCCTCAAGAGGTAAAGAAAGCAAACACACTTATCTTAATTTGGTCTAAAGTTTGAATTATTTGGGTAATATTTTTTTTGGAAAAATTGGTAGGACATAACAGGGGTGTTCATGCGGAACTGCATGCTACATTACGCGCAATACAGGAATATATTTCCACTGTGGGCGTTGGGAGAGTATCGTAAACGAGTCTGGTCATCACAATGCTCGTAAACTTATATCAGATTACAAACAATAGTTATAAATATGTGCATGTATGTTTGCTTACAGAAAACTGCAATAATAAAGATTGTTGCAATAAACAAATGAAGTCTGTGAATCAAGGAAGAAAACAAAGATGGTCTAGAGGCAGATGTCAAGTTAAATCCATATGTATTATGTACTTAGGTTTATATTTAGACATGAAAGAGAGTCTTTCTATGTAGGATTATTATGTTTAATTATCCTATATAGAAAGCATATACAAATATGTAATTCATATTCAGAGTAAGAATCAATCTCTCATTCTACCTCAAAATGAGGTTCAATATATATATATATATATTGAAAGAAATTGTTCTAATGCTAAATTCTTTACCCCGCAATTCGAGTTCTCCGAGGGTAAGACAAGATTAAACACCAATGTTTCTTGTAATACTACTCCGAGTACTTGTTAATTTTTTTTACAAGGTATGGTCAAAAACAATAATCGTTAGATTTTAATGGGGTTAGCCAAGTATGATCTCATTTAATGAAGCATACCCGATACACAAAGGAGAAATCAACCAAATCTTTGTGAGGTTCCGTCTCAAAACCTATTGACGATAGCAGAAGTGAATCATTAAGTATTTAAGTTGATCTCCTTTTACTTGACATTTTTATGCATGAGAAATTGACAAATCACGTGTGAATAACGCAACAATATCGAAAACTTCGGCAACAAGCATTCTCCACTTAGAAAAACATGTACTATGAGATAAACCTAATATTGCAATTCGATTTACAAGTCGATAGAGTGGAAGGTGATGGGGCTAAGTCTCAAAGTTTGGGCAGCATGTGTATGTTTCCCCTTAGTACACTATCACATGCATTATATACGTGTAAATGGGCCCCACTTTGATCTTCTCACTTTTCTTGCACAAAATAAAGCCGCTTAACCGCCGAGCTCCCAAATCAATTTCCTTCCACATTTCATGTTTAGGTTTGGTCTAGTCCCAAGTTAAGAAAAAAGGGAGTATCAAAATAGAGCTTCTTATAAAATAAATGTGCAACTTATCAAATTTACATATTGAAATCAAAATCTTAACCAAGTCGATGTTGTACAAATTTAATAAAGCTTCAACACGTACTCTCGTCATACGTAGGCTAATATGTTAATCGGTTACCACGTAAAGGTGGAATAAATATATCTTCAACAGAAGTCCTAATTTTAACCAGCATTAGTTTTAAAAAATTGTTTGATTTTGTAAATGAAAGTGGTAGAAAAAGTTAGTGTAATGTGAGACATATTTTTATATATTGATTTTATAATAAAATGTGAGTAGAGTAAGTTGATGAAATGTGAGGTCCACTTACCAAAAACAATAAAAGTAAAATGAGACTTTTATTAGGGACCAGACGAAAACGGGACTTGTATTGAGGACATGAGGGGATATATTAGAATTTGATCCATTGTCTCTTCAAAAGATTATTTGAGTATGGTGAGCACAATTCTAATAAAACAAAAAACACAAGAATATATTTAACCAGTTATAGTAAATTTAATCTAGAATAAGCTAGCTAAAGCTTGATATAAATATGATTATATAAAAGTAAAGTTTGTAGTATTAGTGTTTTAGTCATATATTGGGCTTCATGTGCACGTTAGCTGACTGACGAGAAAATATTCACTAGTCTAGGCATACCATGGTGGCAATATGAGGTGGTATGCCCCATCAACACTTCTTTGACAGGTGGAACTCAAAATTGACTCACATTTTGCCTATGGAAACTTTCCAAATTAGATTTAAACTACTACTATTAACATGTTCCATTTTGCCTATGGAAACTTTCTAATACTAATATTTTAATATTTAATAAATTATAAAATGATATTCAAATTTACAATAATTTTATAATTCAGTCCTTAAATCAAATTAGATGATTTTTAATATTTTGCAAATTTAATATACAATATTTCATTAAAATCTTAATTATGTATTGATATTAGTATCACATTTGGCCTTTATTTTTTTTCTCCTCACCTTTTCTTGTCTTAATATTAAATATTTATTATTATTTTTAATAAATATTAATAATTCATTAAAATTTAATTGAAATTATATCCTGATTCCATCTTTCAAATAAAAAATCCATAAATGAGTTTGATCTCCATACAATTAATATCCGGTGAAACTGAGATATGATTTATATAATTTTAATAAATTATTAATTCAAATTATATAAATAATACTAATGAATATGATAAGAAGAGTTGAAGAGAAAAAAAGGAAAAATGTGATATTTATATCGATTGAGAGATATGATTATGATTTTAATAAAATATCGCATATTAAATTCATAAAATATTAAAAATCATCTAATTAGATTTATTGATATGATTATAAAATTGTTGTAAGATTAGATACTATTTTTATAAATTATTAGATAAAGACATAAACACAACAAGATGGAGTATGTTAATATTAGAAAATTACAGTATTAGTTTAAATCTTATTTGGGAAGTTTCCATATGCAAAATGTGAGTCAATTTTGAGTTCCACATGTCAAAAAAGTATTGGTGGGGCACACCACCTCATATTGTCACCATAGTATGTCTAGACTAGGGAATATTTTCTCCTTAGAGCATCCACAGTGGTTATAGCTCAGCAATAGTCCAGCCATAGCCTAGCCACAAACTCCTCATGCCACATCATCAATACTAAAAATCCTCCTGCCACATCTGAAATAGCCCAGCCATAGCCTAGTCATATCATAAATAGCCCAGCCACATAAATAGCCACATCACTAATAACACAATATACGGAATTTAATTTACGAGACATATACGGGAAACATTAATAACAAACAAAGCTTAACCTTTGATGATTAAGCTAATTAACATTATCTTGAATATTTTTAATCTCAAACTTTATTTTATTTTTCCTGCATTATTTTAATTAATGTATTCAGAATATTTGTGGAATCCACGTCCAAAAGCTTACACCTTTATTCAATCCCCCAATTTCGTAGATGAAGCCGCAGTTCTGCATTTACTATTAATTTCCCTCTTCTTAAAGCAAAATGTGAAGAAAAGAAAAGTTCATGCTAAATCTTTATCGAAGAAGGAATACATATATTTTAAGGAATTTTGGTGTCTAAAACCGTTAACTTTCATAATAATATGCTATTTTTCATTAATTATAAAAGTCGTATGAAAAATCACAAAAAATTAAGCATTAGTTGTTTTTCCCCTGACGAGTCATAAGACGGATCTGGCTGAATTACGTGGTATTTTAAACTTAGTTGTCTCTACTTTTCTTCACGAGGCATATGATGTGTAAAAACCATAAGGTTAACATTAAAACATTTAAGAACAAAATAGTACTCCCTATGTCCCACAAGAATATGCACTCTTTACTTTTTAGTCCGTCCCACAAGAATATACACTTTTTAGTTTAGGAAACTCTTTTCTTTCTAATGAGATGAGACTCATTCTTCACTAACAACACTTTAATTACCTTTTCTCTCTACGTCTCTCTTACTTTACCAATTTTGCATTAGAACCTGTGCCGAACCCAAATTGCATATTCTTTTGGGATAAAGGGAGTAGTGTCAAACCCCAAATACGTAAAACATTTTCCCAAATACATAGACCATAATTCCGATTCAAAGTATTCTAGCCTAGAAAACTTCAAATTGTAATTTGTTGACTTTAGATTTATCGAAAATGTTAGGAAAGGAAACGATGTCGTAAGGTTTTAAATTTCCGGAGTGCACACACAGACTTTATGATTGTCTACATACATAATTGTATTTTGCCAAATAATTTTAAAATCAGGCCGGCTGAGAAAAACACGCTCCGCCAAAATATGTGATTTTTCATACCACTTTAATTAATAGTTCATAGAAAATAGCGGATTTTTGGAAAAAATAATGGTTTTAGGGACCAAAATCCCTATATTATAATCTTTATATTGATAAAGATAGCTAGATAGATCTATTACAATAGTAATCCTACTAAAGCAATGATCTAATAATACACAATGTAATTGTTTTGAATTTAAGTCACTAGCTAGTGGAAGAATCTTGCATACGCATACATATATCAACAAATGATGAATGGTCATGTCTTTAGCATCAGAACAAAAGAATTCTTGAATTTTGAATCCCATCTCTAATATGCCAAAAATATGAAAAGACAGAGATCCTATTTCCTCCAGCAATCTTAGTTGTATTTACATGAACCCCCTCCTTGTGTTTTAGCAATGTCTTCTCATTAAAACTTGGTAGCCCAGAAAATATAAGACTATTGAGTATGGGAAGCTCAAATATCCTATCTGGTTAACCTGTTTCAAAATAAAAAATAAATTCAAAATTAGCAATGAGTTAATAATACTCCATTACATATTTACTTTATCATATAAAGTTGCAACTTCCTGTTAAATATTCACTATAGGCCCATCCGTACAACTCATGCATCTTTTTGTTGCCGTCGGATGATGTATAATGCATCAGTCATAATTAAAGTTCAATAATCCATCATTTAAAATGTATCACTAGTATTAGTCTATCTATTAATGATGGTTGAAACGTTGAATGGAATAAGAGTCTATTTTTATTACTAATCACGGATTTTAATAAATATTCACTTTATATAATTCAGAGTGATACAATTTTTTAAAAATATTTTATTAAAATACACATATATAGAACCGGAATATTCCACCCTTTCTATTTTATTACTATATCTTTTAATTTATGGAGTATATAACATTACATAAAATTTTATGTAGATAAAGATATCAACTTCTATAGTATAACGAAAGTGGTAAAAAGAGTTACTAATAAAAATGTAAATTCTATACTTCATTATTAGCTTTATAATGCAATGTAAGTGTAATGAGATAGTGAAATGAAAATTGTGAGATTGTTTTACGATAAAATTTTAAAATGAAATTAAACATTTTATTACCAACATCTAATTTTGATGAGATGAGACTTATTATATTGGACGGATGGAGTATTATTATTTTTACCTTCGTTGCGGTTGCAGCGGAAGTTAAAAAGATTGATGCCGATGTAGAGGAAGAAGTAGTTGCAGAGGCGGAGGCGGAGGCGGTTGTAGACAATTGGGAGAGTCCTACATTGTAGGCCATCGTCCCATCGGGCTGGAAAAGCCCGTAATTCCTCTCGGAAGTCGGGCCGGGCTTCATATCCTCGTTAAACAAAGCAAACACATATATCTCCAGCCCGGCATTCGGCCGCAGCGGCGTCCCCTCATTCCGCTGCTGCCTCCGCAATATATTCCGATTATACACCGCCGCATTGTGGAAAGTGGCGCCCACCTCATTAACGTCCCCCCGCGACGGCCACCCCGTCTCGGACACCCGGACCTCGATCCCCCCGAACCCCAGCCTCGCCATCGCGAAAATCACCGCATCCACCTGCGCGTAAAGCATGTTGTCGTAATGCAAGCCGGTGTTCGGGTCGACCATCCCCGGGTTCGGGTTGAGGAGCACGTAGTCGATCCGGATCTTATCCGGGCTGTCCTCGTACGCAAAGTACGGGTACGCGTTTATCCAGAAAGGCGCCCTGCTGGCCGCCAGAAACCGCAGGAACTGCGGCATTATGGCGGCCACCTCAGGGCGGAACCTGCCCGCCGAGGGCGGGTAGGATTCCTCGAGAACCGCGAGGTTGTTGGGGGTGGAGACTTTAATCGAGCGGTCGAGGCCGAGGCGGGCGAGGGCGGCGTGGATGCTGACCATGGCCGGGACGAGTTGGGTCAGGAGGGCAGTGCCCTCGCCCGTGTAGACCTCGTTCCCGACGGCGATCTCGGTGATTTTCGTCGTCGGGAAGAAGGGTTTGATGCGGGTTTGGACCCACTGGAGGGCTTGGCTCGGGTCGGATAAGGTGGCTAGCATGTCATTTTCGACGGTTACGATTAAGTCCACGTTGGAGTTGGCGAATGCAGTGAGGATTTGGGGGTTGGTGTCGTAGATTCGGGCTTTGTTTAGCTTGAGAGAGCGGAGGAGTTCGAGAACCTTCTGCGGTTGCGGGAGGTTGTTCCCTACTTGGCCGTAGTTTATGCCTAGTGATTGGGCTTCTTGTATGAAACCAAAACCTGTCGTTGTATAACATTTAAATCACGAACTTTGGTTAAATTATGGCCAATCACGTTCGAAAATAGAATATTAAAATACAAAGTTATAAATTTTCTCAATTGTCTCGTCTTTTTAAAAAACGACGTATTCGATGCTACTTAAAATTTTTAATAATGTCGTTTTGTGTTTTGTTTATACATGGATTGGACAATAGAGAAAAAATGAGTGATTAAATTTTAGTTTTAAAATTTTATGGGACTGGTCAGAATTTGATTAAAATTCGTGATTTAATTGACAATTACTCCCTTCGTCCCAGATAATTTGTCTCACTTTGACCGGATACGTGTTTTAAGAAATGTAATGAAAAATGAGTTGAAAAAGTTAGTGGAATTCCTACTTTTATGTATTAGTTTTATAATGAACTGTGAGTAGGAATGAGTTAGTGGAATATGAGGTCCACTACAAAAAATGATAAAAAGTGAAATGAGACAAATTATGTGAGACGGGCCGAAATGGAAAAATGGAACAAATTATCTGGGACGGAGGGAGTATCTTAATAAAATATGTGAACACATGTATCCAAACTAACGTTGGAAAACTTGAAAAGAGAGAGAGTTGGTGTAGTGTTACCTGATAAAGTGAGAAAGAATCCAAGAAGAAAATGTAAGAAGGAGGCCTTGGTGGGAAGATTTGCCATGACAGATTCACTATTCTTTTTCTTCTAGTTATTGAGAGAGCAATGAAAAGTATGAGAGAGAGGGGGATTCTTGATATGTAGAATAAAATCAAGAAAGAGTGGGAAGTAAAATGTTGAGTGAGGGGAAGGTTATATAGGGTGGGGGATGAGCACTTTTCTTAACTTTACTCTCTTCTTGATTTGCCTAAGGCACATTTCATAATTCATAACATACATAGTTGTTTTGAATAATGAATGTTTCTTGTGATTGCCCCAACTAGTCAAGAAAATTAATAGGGGGAGGGGGACAAGATATTCCTCTCACTACTGCGAATCACTTATCAATTCTTTCTACTTTAATAACAATATTTTTGCTTCATATCATTTCTGTCTTTTGTCAAATTTTGTCCTAAATGCCTAGCTTGTTACTTAGTTTATAGTACTCCGTATTAATTTTTTTTTTCTCTGAGACATATCTTAAATTATACACTACACATTCATAGTAGTAGCTCATCATAAAAAGGGGTGTAAGCAAGCCAAAAGGTTTAAATTCTTACTAAATTGGCTTGTTATTGTTTGAATAGTTGAGGAGGAAATGTCGAACACACACACACACACACATATCTATGTATGTAATTAGTGTTTTGCTATTCAAAAAGTAGGTTACTGAATGGCTTGTTGTAGACAATTCTTGGACCGGGGAAGACGAACCTTAAATTGATGCTACTTTCATATGATGTTGGGGAAATGTCCCTCCAATTGTTGACATAATATTATGGGAAGAAGTAAACAGAATTTAAAATGTTTATTTTAGTTGTGAGAAACAAAGGTACTTATATGATGAAAAAAAATCAACCTTTTTCAGTTAATTGTATATGGCTTTAATTTATTACTAGATGTTATTTATAATGTTAAATAAAAAGAGAAATATAGTTGAATGGATTACTAGAATGAAAATGGTAACGGAAGCAATAATGGAGAGAGAAAGGATTGTCTACTGTATTAATAAAAAAAAAATTAAAAAAGAAAGTGTGACATTTATCTTAGGGTATAAGGACACTTTTAATCTTCGATTAATATTTCCACTAATTTACTCGTTGAAATCGCAAAATACAAAATGTTTATTTCTAAACTTTTAATAAGTAGATGTAGGGGCTATTTAAGTTCGCAAGATTATATTTCGGGATTAAATATCTATTATTTTTTGTTCATAATATTAAATCTCGTAATTTATTCTTGGATGGATAATTATATACTCCCCCTGTCCCTGAAAGTTTGTCCCATTTTTCTATTTCCTTCTGTCCCACAAAATTTGTCTCATTTCACTTTTTACCATTTTTATTAGTGGACCTCATATTCCACTAACACATTCCTACTCACCTTTTATTATAAAACTAATATATAAAAGTAGGACACACATTCCACTAATTTTTTTTCAATTCACTTTTCATTACATTTTTTAAAGTGCAGGGTCAAAGTGGGACAATATTTGGGGGACAGAGGTAGTAATAATTAGGCATAGTCACCCTCCACCAACTACAATAATCTCACAACTCATTTCTATACCATATCTTATACTCTATCCGTTCCACAATAGGAGTCCTATTTGGTTATGGCACGGGTTTTAAGAAATGTAAAAGGAAGTGGGTTGAATAAGTTAATGGAATATGGATCTCATCCATATATATTAGTTTTATAATAAAATGTGAGTTGAATAAGTTGATGGAATGTGGGGTCTACTTACTGTTGGGATTTACGCACACAAGGCTTTCACACACTCAATAAGATCACACACACACTCACTGTTGTATGAGATCACACAATGCAGAAACACACACACTCACACTTTGAGTATTGAAGATGATAATCTTGGAGAGAAACTGGAAAACTCTTTATTGATTAAACTCTACTCTAAACTACATACACGGTGAGCTATTTAAAGCTCTACAATCAAGTAGCAACTGCTACTAACTAACTACAAGAAGAATCAAGAAAGCAAGAAGAATAACCGCTATATCTCAGCTAACTAACTGCTGCTCCAACGGCTAGTTCGGCTAGGTTGCTTCTTCCTTCTCGGTTCAAGACCGAACTCCTTCCTCGGCTTACAACCGAACTCTTCCTTCTCGGCTCACAACCGAACTCTTCCTTCTCGGCTAGTTCCAGCTCAAAGCCGAGCTTCCTTCTTCTGCCTTCTTCTTCTCGGCTAGTTCCAGGCTAGTTCCAGCTCGGTAAGCCGAGCTTACCGAACTCTGCCTTCTTCTTCCAACTGAAATGAGCACTCCATTATTACAATTCTCCACCTGAGGGCTCATCTCAGTTCTTGCACAAACATTGATCAATTTCTTGCAATGATCAAACTTGTCTCTACCTAGAGACTTTGTTAGCATGTCAGCCGGATTGTGCAAGGTGTTAATCTTAATCACCTTCACTCTCCCCTTTTCAATCTCATCTCTAATGAAATGCAACTTTATGTCTATGTGCTTGCTCCTTTCATGAAAACCCGGATGTTTAGCCAAGCACATAGCTGAGCTGCTGTCACAATGAATCACCATTGTCTTTTGGTCAAAACCAAAGTCAGAAATCACTCCCTGAATCCAAAAACTCTCCTGTACAGCTGCAGTGAGAGCTATATACTCTGATTCTGTTGTTGAGAGAGCAACAACACTTTGCAACCCTGATTTCCAGCTGATTACAGTTCCAAACATGGTGAAAAGATAACCTGTTTGGGACTTTCTGTTGTCCAGGTTTGCAGCATAGTCTGCATCACAATAGCCCTGCACAACCTCCTCAGATTCACCTTCCCAGCCATTGAAGACAATTCCCCAGCCACTGGTTGACTTCATGTACCTCAATATCCACTTAAGAGCATTCCAATGCTCCTTCCCCGGGTCTGCCATGTATCTGCTAGTCACTGAGATAGCATGAGCAAGATCTGGTCTTGTACAAATCATAGTGTACATGATACTCCCAACAACACTAGCATAAGGGATAGCCTCCATCTCATCAGCCTCTTGCTTAGTTTTAGGGGCTTGTTCCTTTGATAGCTTAAAACTCTGGGACAGAGGAGTTGATGCAGCTTTTGCATTTTCCATTTTGAATCTCTGCAAAACTTTCTCAATATAGTCAGTTTGCAGCATCCACAGCTTCTTGCAGCCTCTATCTCTCTGAATATGTATGCCTAAGATCTTCCTTGACTCTCCTAGATCCTTCATTTCAAAGCTTGACTTCAGATCTTGTTTAACTTTCTGAATTTCTGTCATAGAAGGCCCTGCAAGTAGCATATCATCCACATAGAGTAATAGGTAGGCAATGGGGGTCTTGCCTGCCTTCTTGATGTAAATGCAATCATCATATTCTGACTTGGAGAAGCCAATCTTCTTCATCTGTGCATCAAACTTCTTATTCCACTGTCTAGGACTTTGCTTAAGTCCATAAAGACTTTTCTGTAACAGGCACACCTTGCCTTCTTCTCCAATCTTCACATAGCCCTCTGGCTGTTCCATGAAGATAGTTTCCTCTAGATCTCCATTTAGGAAGGCTGTCTTCACATCAAGCTGTTGTAGCTCCCAGTCAAGCTGATTCACCACAGCCAATAGGATCCTAATTGAAGTGTGCTTCACAACAGGTGCAAACACTTCATTGAAATCGATTCCCTCCTGCTGTGTAAAGCCTCTAGCCACCAGCCTTGCCTTGAACCTGACTCTATCCTTATCAGTGGTCTCAATCTTTCTTTTAAACAACCACTTACAGCTTACCAGCCTCCTTTCCTTACCATCTGTACTCAGCTTGGATTTGTCCACCAAAATCCATGTTTTGCTCTTGAGTAAAGACTCTATTTCCTCATTCATGGCTTCAATCCATCTTTCTCTATCTTTACTCTGCATAGCTTCTTTATATGTGAGTGGATCTGCGCCATCAATACTTTCAGCTGCACACAGAGCATAATACACAACATCAGAGAACCTTGTTGGTGGCCTTGTTTCTCTTCTAACTCTGTCCCTTGCAAGCTGATAGTCTCTGATAGAGTCTGATATAGACTCACCAGCCTGGTTGCCCTGAGTTGGAGCCTCTTCTTTATCTGAATCAGACTCACTCCCTGAGTCAATAACTCCACCTGCTCCTAGGCCAACCCCCACAGGCTCCACCTTGAAGAAATCACCCTCATCTTCATTGGAGTCCAGCTTATCTTTCAGGTATGGCATCTGATCCTCCAAGAACACCACATCCCTACTCACCAAGACCTTCTGCTTACCGGGCTCAATACACCAGAGCCTATACCCCTTAACACCCCTCTGATACCCCAACAAGATACATTTCAGAGCCCTAGCTTCAAGCTTGCTTTGCCTAGCATGAGCATAGGCCACACACCCAAACACCTTGTACTTTGAGTAGTCACTATGAGCTCCATACCACATGTAATCAGGAGTTTCAGATTTCAGGGCAGTAGATGGGCATTTATTGATGAGATAGGCTGCTGTATACACAGCCTCACCCCAGAACCTGCTGCTCAAACCAGAACCAAGAAGCAGGCACCTCACCCTCTCTAGGATTGTCCTATTCATCCTCTCCACAACACCATTTTGCTGAGGATTACCAGGAACAGTCCTATGCCTCTTCATACCCTTCTCTTTACAAAACAGATCAAACTCAGCAGACAAGAACTCTAGGCCATTGTCTGTTCTTAAGCATTTAACACTTCTACCCTTCTCTAGCTCAACCTCCTTACACCATATCTTGAACTTTGTGAGTGTTTCGGATTTTTCTTTAAGAATATATACCCACAACTTCCTTGTATAGTCATCAATGATAGCTAGATAATACTTTCCTCCACCAATTGAACACACCGGTGAAGGCCCCCAAAGATCACTATGTATGTAGTCTAAAGGGGCTGTAGAAGAGTGAATACCTGTAGGATAGGGTGCCTTCTTAGCCTTTCCAAGTATACACTGCTCACAGGGGTTTATCTTGTTGAAATCTCCAGAGATCAGACCCTTCTTGATGAGTTCTTTCAAGCTTCCTTCAGCTGGGTGGCCCAATCTCTTGTGCCATAGCATTATGGAATCATCTGACACTGCATTGCTTTCTCCATCAACAGCCTTAGCCTTCAAATAATAGAGAATATGCTCTCTGTCAGCCTCCATCATCACTGCATCTCCAGATTTAACAAACAATTTTCCTTGACTCATCAATATGGTGAACCCTTTCTGCTCCAGCATTCCCAATGAGATGAGATTCCTCTTCACTTCTGGAATATACCTCACCCCAGTTAGGATCTTTATAGAGCCATCTTGTAGGCTTAGCTTTACCTTCCCTATTCCTCTGATCTGACAAATATGATTGTTTCCAAGAACAACCGTACCCGATGCTTCTTGAAGATCATGAAACCAGCTTCTATTGGGGCACATATGGAAGCTGCACCCCGAGTCCATTATCCACCTGTGACTGACCCCACTGTCACTAATATTCATAAGTTGAGCCGGGGGATCAGCACTCTCCACACAATCAGATTGGTTGTGTCCCTCAGAGGCCATCTTTCTCTTCCATGCATGACAATCTTTCTTCAAATGTCCAGGTTTCTTGCACCAATAGCAAGATCTGGTTTCCTTCTGAGCATCAGAACTTGAGGGTTTAGAGCCCTCAAACTTCTTCTTGAAGTTCTGCTTCTTGAACTTCTTCACATTCAAGGCCTCTGCAGCTTGAACATTGGAGCTTGCAGAGCCTCTGTTGGCTGTCTTCTGGAGTTCTTTGGCCATCAAGGCTGAATAGACTTCTGCATAGGTGATAGGTTTATCTCTTCCATAGATAATTGCATCACTTAGCTGGTCATACGAGCTAGGCAAGGCATTCAATGTGAGAATGGCCTTATCCTCATCTGAAATCTTGACATCAACAGATCCCAGGTCATCAATGATCTTGTTGAACTCCTCTAGCTGCTCAATGATGGACCTATCTCCAGAAAAACTATAGGCATACAGCCTCTTCTTGAGATACAGCCGGTTAGCCAAGGATTTGGCCAAGTAAACTTCATCTAACTTGTCCAAGATCTCCACCGCAGTCTTGGCTTCTTGAACTTCCCTCAAGACCTTATCTCCAAGGCACAGAATCACTGCAGAATGTGCCTTGAGCTGCATCTCCTCCATCTTTGCCTGAGCTTTATCATCAAGCACTGGAGCCTTTCCTTTCTCCTCTGGTTTTGCAAGAACTGCGGCCAAGCCTTGTTGAATCAAAACCGCCTTCATCTTCATCTTCCACAGGCTATAATCATTCTTGCCTGTGAACTTTTCTGCATCAAGCCTTGCTGCCATCTCTGAAACCGTTTGATCCTCTACAAATCAGCTTCAATATCCCTTCCCACAGACGGCGCCACTTGTTGGGATTTACGCACACAAGGCTTTCACACACTCAATAAGATCACACACACACACTCACTGTTGTATGAGATCACACAATGCAGAAACACACACACTCACACTTTGAGTATTGAAGATGATAATCTTGGAGAGAAACTGGAAAACTCTTTATTGATTAAACTCTACTCTAAACTACATACACGGTGAGCTATTTAAAGCTCTACAATCAAGTAACAACTGCTACTAACTAACTACAAGAAGAATCAAGAAAGCAAGAAGAATAACCGCTACATCTCAGCTAACTAACTGCTGCTCCAACGGCTAGTTCGGCTAGGTTGCTTCTTCCTTCTCGGTTCAAGACCGAACTCCTTCTCGGCTCAAGACCGAACTCCTTCCTCGGCTTACAACCGAACTCTTCCTTCTCGGCTCACAACCGAACTCTTCCTTCTCGGCTAGTTCCAGCTCAAAGCCGAGCTTCCTTCTTCTGCCTTCTTCTTCTCGGCTAGTTCCAGGCTAGTTCCAGCTCGGTAAGCCGAGCTTACCGAACTCTGCCTTCTTCTTCCAACTGAAATGAGCACTCCATTATTACACTTACCATTTATGGTAACACTGAAATAAGACACTTATTGTGGGACGAACCGAAATGGTAAAACATGACTCTTATTATGGGACGGAGGGAGTAGTTATTTTGTCTAACAAACTGAACAACCACTTAAATTATACTCCTTTGTCCTACAAGAATATGCACTATTTCCTTTTAGTCCGTCCCACAAGAATATGCGCTTTCTAATTCTGGAAAATCTTTTCTCTTTAATGAGGTGAGATCTATTATCTACTAACAATACTCCAATTACTTTTTCTCTTAACCTCTCTTTTACTTTATTAAATTTACATTAAAACTTATAGCGAATTTAAGTGTATATTTTTTAGGGATAGGGAGGAGTAATCTTTAAGATTAGCCACTTTCACTCAACATGTGTGTAAGTAATGACGGCAAAAGCGCAATTAATGATAATCATAGCTATAACCGCGAAATCTTGAAATTCATAGGCTCATTTATTTTATAAAACCATCATGACGTTCCCCATTATCTCTATCTCAATCCGAGTGAAAATAATCATTAATTATAGACAATAAGGAAGAGAGAGTTGGTGAGAAATATTAATGCGGGATTAGTAAAGTTTATAATCTTTCATGAGATGTGTATGTGTTATTTAGTCATAAGTATAATTCATTATAAAATAATTTTTCTCTAATTATATGAGAATGTGCTTATAGATATTTGTTTGGCATGACTCTATCATATAAATAAGAAAGTAATAAAATTTATGTAAAAGTAAAATTTTATAGAATAGTATTTGTTATTTACTAGTACTAGTTTTTAAGTATTCTTTTTATTAATTTAAGGATTCATATATATTAATACTCCTTGATCCACAATTAATAGTCCTGTGTTTTAGATAAAATAATCTATTCTCCACTAACAAACATTAAAACTATTTTTTCTTTGATTTCTTTACACTTTACTAATTTTACGCTAAAACTTGTGCAGTTAATAAAAAAGAACATTAGTGATGAATGGTAATAATATTATTTAATAACTTAATTAACAAATCCTAATATATTTTTAAAGTCGCTATCAATAATAAATATAGTAATAAAAAATAGTATTATTATTGCCAATCAATAATTTACTAAATCAATTTTAATATAAATTTTAAAATCATGAATCATATTTTTAGTTAAGAATATTAATATAATTATTTTCTCTATTAGTAATAAATTAATACTTAAATCATTAATTCTATTAATTTATCTACGAACAAACTAAAATATGTGTATAATGAATTAATCCACTAACTTAAATTCATTATATTATATTATATACATGTATGTTATGAGCATTAAACAAACCAGGTAGCTTTTTGATACGAGTATATCTTAATAAATATCTCCCATATCTCTATTATTATATTATCATATCTTTTCCATATCGTTATTATCTTATTCACCAAGTTAGGTTATCCATAGGAGTATTATAAATAGGACTATTGTTATTCTCATTATTCAATCAATGAAATCATAATTATTGTCTTTTATCTTTATTTAGTTTTTCCGTTTAGAATTTCCGATTGTCGACAGAGCACGGTTTCTCTGCGACTTTCTTTATCTTTTTTTACTTGATAAGGGTCTTTGCCTTATCAACTGGTGCTTTCATTCGGTTCTCATCCTCTAATTACGTCATGATGTCACGCAACTATGCTGATTATCAGTCCGGACAGCTAGTTTGCACAGATTGGCAGCAGCCGTATCAATTCTACGCTGCCCAACAGCCTCCCACTCATAACCAATACGTCGCTGCTCGCTCATGGCAGCAGGACCGTGCCTCCTTCGACCAGCTGGACAGGTACCCTCCGCAGCTAGACCCAGACCCGCCCGGCTCCGTGGATTGGGGGCAGCCATACCATCCCTACTACCAGAGCACGGCCGCTGCACGTCAGCCTCACGCGTATCAGCCGCAAACGCAGACCTTTATCACACCCTTCGGACAGCAAATTTCCATCGACATGGACCAAATCGTCCACCAACGAAATCCTGACGCCGGGTATCACCAAGGTCAGCCGGAGTACCAGCCCCCACGCACTCCGTCTCATTGTTCAGATTTTTATGGACAACGTCAGACTCATCACGAAGGATATCATCCATGGCAGCCGAGTTACCATTTGGCCGGACAGCCACTGCAATTCGACCAATCACTGAGTCACCCCACAGCGCCGCTCCCTGCCTCTGTCCCGCCACAATCCGGCTACACACATCTGCCTCTACAGGACAGAAAGTTTACTGATTCAGAGCAGCAACGTGATCTCCCCAATAATCCTGACCTCATGGCTCGATCGTTCTCCCCTGCCCAACTAGCCGCCGTAAACGATTACAACGAGAAGTTACGTGTGTATAGATTGGACCAAGCCGCCCTGCTCGCCCGTTTGACCGCTTGGTTTGAGGAGAACACTGATGATGAAAATATAACTGAGGAGAACATTGATAACACTTTCACGATGGTATTGAGTGCGGATGTTCCCAAAGACATTCAAGATGTTCCCAACAACATCACCGATGTTTCCATCAAGTCATTGGATGCGGCGTCAGACTTTCAGAAAGATTTGGAGGAGCAACGCGTAACAGATGAGAAGAAGGGTCATTTCATGGGTGATAGAAATCAGATTCTGTCCAAGTCCGACCAGTTTTCAGCTCCGGCGAATGCGTCTCCGTCCATTGTTACGGATCCTAAGGCGGCGCAGTCTAGGGTTTCTTTGGCTAATCACAAAGCTAAGGCCCTCCTTAGCAAGAATCTGGTCGCAATCTTGGATGAAGGGGGAGGTGAGATGAATGCCGAAAATTTTGGAAACCTTGACTGCTCCAAAACGTCATATTTGCAAATTCAATATGAAGAAGGAAGGTTTGACTACCACAGATTGCATGCAGCGGAAAATAAGGGAAGGATCGTTGCTTCACGCGGAGGAGCGGATTCTAATTCAAATTTGAGCACTCACTCTTCTTCATGCATTATTCTCGAAAATGATAAGGATCAATCTTTTGCGTTTGACCCAGGAGGATTCCTCGATGCTGATCGTTGCTCCATGGTTCCCACCTTGAGGACAAGGTGGATTTCAACCGTGGGGGAGTTGATACGAGTATATCTTAATAAATATCTCCCATATCTCTATTATTATATTATCATATCTTTTCCATATCGTTATTATCTTATTCACCAAGTTAGGTTATCCATAGGAGTATTATAAATAGGACTATTGTTATTCTCATTATTCAATCAATGAAATCATAATTATTATCTTTTATCTTTATTTAGTTTTTCCGTTTAGAATTTCCGATTGTCGACAGAGCACGGTTTCTCTGCGACTTTCTTTATCTTTTTTTACTTGATAAGGGTCTTTGCCTTATCACTTTTCTCTTTTGTGAAAGGGAAGAAGCAAAGCGTGTGCGATAAATTCAAAAAGGCAAAATTACACGTAATTTGGGGCCAAAGAAAGTTGAAGACGTTTGGTAGATGGATAAGGAATGGGATTAATACGTGGGAATATGTAGACTTTCACCATCCATTTCCTATTTCCTCGTTGTCGCTGACAAATTATTTACTCTTATTTTGGATTATTTACTCTTATTCTTGGAAGTTGTCACTATTTGATGATCGTAGTAGTTTTTAGAGTTTGATTATTTTTAGTTCGTGTAGTGTTTGATAACATTTAAAGGTACTTAGTCGTGAATTTATAGGGAAAATTGGAATAATGACGTTAAAAAGAGCATCAAACATGAAATATTTTTGTTAGTCATAGCAATTTTACAAACATGAAATATTTGTAAGTGCGAACATTTTTTCGTTTTCCAAACTAAAATTAAGTAATACGGTATATAACTAGGAGTGGCTACAATGATGATTTTGAAATTAAAGATTAATATGCTTATGGTAATTATCGTATATATATGATTAAATATGTCTAAAATGTAAATGTGAAATATAGTCAATCTAGTCACACCATATCTATTTGACATTAATGAATGACGTATTTGTATTACTATCCATCAGATACACTAATTTATTTTTTGAATTGGACCTAACTCAATCTTTTGAACAGCCAGAGGGCCCAATTCATGTTACTAGTTTGTCAAAAGTGAGGTTTTAAATATCTGCAGAAAATATATAAAAAGCTTTATTACCAAAAGAGTTATAAGTAATAAAAAGATATACGAACTATTCTTATATAAAATAGTGTTAAAACCTCAACAAAGAAATGAGGAAATTTCCGGTTGATAAACTTTACATTAGTATTTTGTGCCATTTATTAAATTGTGACAGAAATGCAGCCTAAATCTGGGCCCTAGGATTAGATGATCTAATGGTCAATAATTAACCAAAAACACGGAAAACACGGAAAGTTATAATTAAGCCGTTTTATGTCATATTATAAGATTTGAGTTTAATGTCATGTTAAGATCATTTTAGGTCATGCTTTATAGCATGACTTAAAAATAAACTATGACCTAAAAATGCCCTACGTATGCTTTTGTTCTGCGTTTCTGTATTTAAATCTAGTTTTCATAGATCAAAACCATATATATATAGGGATGTAATCAAATGCAAATTTAAATATTGTACAAACTCCAAACTATGATCTGGACCGTTAAAAAATGTCAACTGATGACAAAATAACAACAACAGAAAATATCAACACAATGTCAACGGTTGACATTATGTTGATATTGTATTGACATCAAAATCTTGAAATTTTACGTTGTGTTGATGTTGTGTTGACACTGTGTGAAAAGTTTAGAGTTTGTATAATATATAGAGTTTGCACTTTATCATTACCCTATAACTAAATAAGATATAATTCAATTAGGTAAATCCCCCCGTAAATTTGGCCTAATTTTCCACGTGAAAATGTGACATAGATCATCATGCATCAACCGATAACATGAAATCATATAATGATTCAACCAATTTTATAATTAAATCTATTTCCAAGCAAAACTTTATTTGATATTGAGTATTATTGCTTCCATTTGTGGAAATGAAAATCTTAATCTCCCAACCATGCATGCTGAGTTGAGCAAAGAGATAAAAAGAAGGCTTTCGTTTTCTTACAAAAAGCCATCAACCATTAATCCTCATAAACATGCATGCACTCCTGCTGTCCCCTTTTAGGGTTTGGGTACTTTATTTGCTTTTTCCATTTTTCGAACAACCAACCGACCTTTTTTTATTTCGATAAAGAAAATGTACGTTGGCTTTTGAGAGATCTCAAATGCATTTACATGGAGGAATACATTTTATATTCTTCTTTAAAAGCTATATACTATATTTATATATAAATCAACGGCGGACACAATAATAGTGGCTTAACCAGGGTGGACGCAAGAAAAAAAATATTTACTTACGTCCTTATATATAAATTAGGTTAATGTAAAAAAATAATTTCAGTAACATTATCTTCTTCTTCTTCTGCTCTCATATCCATATTTTGCAGCCAATTTTTTTTCGTCCGCCATTATATATGTGCGATAAAAGAAGCGTGTTTGTTGAAATGTAAAATATCTTTGTCTTTTCCCTTTAATTTTTATAATTAGACCGGACTTAAGAACGAAAGTGAGAAAAGAAGATGTAAATGGATGAGATTGAAAGATAGAATTGATCATAAAGAAAGGCATGATGATAAGATGACACTTTTGGTAAAGCCATTTTAGCATAAAGGAAGATAAAAGAATGAGGCAAAAAAAGAAAGAACAAAAATAAAGGAAAAGATAGGGAAGGAGAGTTTCCATTGGTGGATTTTACATGGTTTTAGAGGGTGGTTTTGTATGAATTTGATCATATTTCATCTATTATTAGGCGTGTTTACATCTACTTTTGTATTATGTTGGTATATTGACCATTTTGTTAAGAATGTGTAGAAAAATGTGCAAAATAGATGGATGTACAGCAGTCTTGGCATGAGACAATTTTACTGGAGATTTTGAAGTCCAACCAACCCCCAATGCACATCATTCTCTTCGTCTTCGAAAGAGCTTCGCGTAGGTACCTCACACGCCCCAATCGAAGTTCGGATGAGAGAGATATGGCCGTTTTACGAACACTGCGCTGTCCAGAAAATCTCACGCGGCCGGGTGAATTATTACCCTGTAAATCCACCCGGACAGGTGTCTCAAATGGAGCAGAATCTGGTCGAAAATCATCACCCGGCCGGGTGAATTTTACCCTTTATAATTCCACCCGGCCGGGTACGTTGTTTTGACGTATTTTTATGCCAAAAATGCGATTTTTGAAGGGGATTAAGAGGAGAAGAAGCCTAGGGTTCATTACACACCACACCTAACGCCTCCTACACTCACACACCACCCCAAGCACACCTTTGAGAGAGAGAATTGAAGATTGAAGACTTCCAATCGGGAGATTGAAGTCACCTATCCATCGATTGATCTCACAGGAGTCTTACTATCTTTACTTCATGTATTTGTTGAATTCATTTGTTTTGAACATGGTTTTCTCTATAAGCATGAGTAGCTAAACATCTCTTGTAGAATTCTTGGTGATGATGCACTGATTTCATAGTTTTTATCCGATTAATTTTGTTCTTGCCTTGCTCTTGTAGTTATTTGATTATTCTTGGGTTTATTCCTTTCAATTGCTTGATTACCACTTGATTGTGTAGGATTAATTAGATTAATCGGGAGATGAAATAATTAATCCGGAAAGAAGAATAATTCACACCTTAATACAATAGAACTCGGGAGAGTTGAGGTTTTGAGTGAGGTCATTGACCTAATCGAGCTTTTGGGAGTTAGGAGTTTAGGATTAGAAGGGGACGTCGATCCTAGCACCTAATCAACAGGTTTCTCACCTCGGGAGGGGGTTTAATCTATAATTGTGGTCGGCTTAGTAACTCTAGAGACACCAAAAGGTAAAGCGAATTGACTAGATAAGAGCTTGAAATTGTGCATCGGATCCTTGAGTTCTACATTTTCTCAATATTGTCTTTTCACTTCTTTTTTACACCGTGTTTCCTTGTTCTTAATTGTTACTTGCTTACTATATGCTTTTATTAGTTGTTAGAACAAGCCAATCTTTTCTTGATTGTCTAGATAGTAGTTGATTTTTGTTCGTGGTAGTTAAGTGATACAAAATTGTCTCTGTGGGATACGATACTCTTGCTTACTAATTGCTACACTAGCCCCGTACACTTGCGGGTATCACTTGTGTTAAAATAAGTTGAGTCAGCATGCATGAAAACATTTGCAAGTGCAAAGACATGCAGTGTTGCACTGTGGGTTTTTTTTATTTTGTTTTGTTTTTTAGCATTGTACCATTATTTATGACGCAATATTTCTTTTTAGGTCGTCTCATATGGAGTAGAGATGCCCACCGGTTCCGGTTCCGAACCGGAACCGTGTTAATTTTTTCGAACCGGAACCGTCGCATTTGGAACCGCGGTCCGGTTCCGGTTCAAGATTTTTCGAACCGGAACCGTCACCGAACCGCCAGTTCCGGACGGTTCGGAACGCCGGTTCCGGACGGTTCGGAACCGCCGGTTAACCGGCGGTTTCACGGTTCCGGTGAGAAAACCGAGGCGGCAGCCGGGGCAGCTTTTTCAGCCGGTTTTGTCGGCCAAAACCGGCGGTTTTTGGACCGGAAACCGGCGGTTAACCGCGAAACCGGCAGTTTTCGGTTCCGGTGCGGAACACGAGGCAGACGGTTTGTTGACCGAACCGGCGGTTTTGGCGGTGAAACCGGCGGTTTTGGCGGTTTTCCGCCAAAACCGCCGGTTTTCCGAAATTCAAATTTTTAAAAATTTTGATTTTGAATTCAAATTCATCCATTATCCCCCATTTCATGTTTTTTTTTTATTTACGTTCCGACGACACTTGTAAATTATATTACATTGTTGTATGTTATATACTTGTATATGTATTGTAAATTGTAATGTATAGTTGTCCGTTACAACTCAAATTCAATAAAATTGATATCATTTTCACCTTATTCGTCTTATTTCAATTTAAATTATCCGTTGTCTTGTTCCAATTTATTGTATAAGTCCAAATTTCAAATTACATATAAAAAAAAAACGAACCGTGAAACCGCCGGTTTTCGAACCGGAACCGTGTAAACCGTCTGAAAACCGGCGGTTCCGAACCGGAACCGGAACCGCCGGTTTTCGAACCGGAACCGGAACCGTGAAATAGCCTCACGGTCCGGTTCCGGTTCCGAATTCCTATAAACCGGAACCGCCGGTTTTGGAACCGTGGGCAACACTAATATGGAGTAATATGTTAAGTTTTTTTTTTATTTCGCCTTTATTATTCACATAATTTACAATAATTCCTTACACTATTTTACATCATTTTCGACACTCTTAATAATCGTGCAGAAAAAATATGCCATAAATAATCGGACGAATTGCGCGTAGATTGAGAGATATAAGGTCGGGCCAATTCATGATGTATGCATGGTGGAAAAGGTCATTACATCGTTGGAAAATGGAAAAGAGAGATTTGTATGATGTATCAACATATCTTTGTTGTCTTCTTTTATAATATCATGCTTCAATGGAATTTGAATGATAAGATAAGCTAGTTGAGGAGCTGAAAGCCAAGAATGGCTATATTTTTAACACTTTACGTTTTTTTTCATTTATTATTATTTATCAATATATATACATGATCGAAAGCCAAAAAATGCTTTACAGTTGTGATTTTGTTATGGACGTTCTCCGTAACGAGGCCGGATGGCTAACTTCTCGGAGAGATAAGGTGATCAAACATTCGACGTGCTCGAAGGAAAGCTCACGAATTGCTGATTTTCGGACGTTCTCCGATGAACAACAATTTGGAAACGAAATATGATATTCTTGTTACTCAAGACAAGTTGTGGAAAATAATATATTCATTGAATGATTAAAACGATAACAACCTAGCCCTATTTATAATACTAGAATACTAGCTTAGGAAACAAGAAACAATTATAAGAAAAGATATGCAAATCCCTAATATATCTAAACTAATAAATAATGGTAGAATACTCGTATCAACTCCCCCACGGTTAAAATCCACCTTGTCCTCAAGGTGGGAACCACGAACCAAAGACGAGAGTTGAAAGCACAAGCTTGGCGAGGCGTCTCCTCCTGGATCAAACGCATACCGAATAGTTGGACGTGTCACTTCACCTTCTCCATAAAAAATCATCAAGGTAGGATCAAAACAGTCGTCAAAATTCAGCGCTAAAACGTGAAGCTTGTTAACACGTCCACGAACTCCCAAACACGCCGTGTAATTTCGCGGCGGGACCATCCGTGCATCGATGGCAAGCAATGTCGGTCGCTGAAATATTCTTGCAACATCACTATCACGCAACTCTCCCTTTTCACCCAAACAATTCCCAACAACATCTTGGGATGTCACTCGAGCAACGACAGCCTTCTTCACTTCCTCAATGGAATCAACCTCCTCTACATCGTCTAATAATGCCTCTTCCTCCGTCTCTTTACTCATATCGGGGCTGCACGGTGGGTCAATTTCATCAAAAGATGGAACTTGTTGGTCTTCGAGTCTGCCATCTCTACCTTCCCTAGATCCCCAATTCTCACTAGGCAAGCCACGATCCATGAGTTTCTTTGCTACTGCCTCTAATATGGAGTTCTCTGAATCACAAAGCTCTGCATCTAATATGGAGTCCTCTGAATCACACAGCTCCCCGTCGCCGTCTGGTGTTGGCGAATGCGTGTGAGTAATGACCTCTCCATAGTCGAAGGGTTGATAGTGTTCGGGCAGTGGATAACGAGTTTGGTGGAGGTGGTACGGCCGGCGTCTATCCGGCTGATACGGAGGCGGCGGTGGGTACCTATCCGACTGGTGGTGTTGTGGCCGCCGGTACGTAGGCTGGGTGTAACGTCGATGCTGCTTGTCCCAATCAGCGCCACCACGATCAGGAAGACCGTAAGGTGGTTCCGGATCAGGCCGTTGTGGCGGTCGAAGCTTCCCTAGTCGCCGGTCGTTCGTGTTCATACGCGACTCCAATATGTCCACCCGTCGATCCATACTGTCGAGGCGTGCATTTAATTTGGCAAACCCTAATGTGATTGGGTCGACCGAAGCCTTCCCCGATTGGTCGGGACGACGCGGCTGGCCTATATGCAGCGCCGGCGTCGCTTCCCTCGTCGGCCGTTCCGACGTAGATGGGCCATGGTATGTTGACGGCATGAGTACGGGATGAAAGCACCAGTTGTTACGGACGTTCTCCGTAACGAGGCCGGATGGCTAACTTCTCGGAGAGATAAGGTGATCAAACCTTCGACGTGCTCGAAGGAAAGCTCACGAATTGCTGATTTTCGGACGTTCTCCGATGAACAACAATTTGGAAACGAAATATGATATTCTTGTTACTCAAGACAAGTTGTGGAAAATAATATATTCATTGAATGATTAAAACGATAACAACCTAGCCCTATTTATAATACTAGAATACTAGCTTAGGAAACAAGAAACAATTATAAGAAAAGATATGCAAATCCCTAATATATCTAAACTAATAAATAATGGTAGAATACTCGTATCAGATTTGTTCTTCCTATCTCCTAAGAATTTACTAATCTTGGAATTATTTTTTTGTTTAAAGAACCGTTAAAGAAGTATTAAATTTCCCTACAAGAAAATTCATACGGATAAAATTTGTTACTACAATATATAATTCCAACAAAAGTTCAAATTATCATATTTGTGAAACTGCAAAATATTGGCATAGACCATTAATTTTGTGAATTAGTTAATTACACATATTTGTAACATGATTACCAAAAATACATATCAAGTTTTCCCACATTCTCGTTTTAAGAGTCTAGTTTGCTAAAAATGTGGTCGTTGTTTGAGATGATTGTGTTGTTTGCCGTGTGTACTTTCTTTGGATATGTCGTGCGTTGCAAAATCGATAAATATACTTATAGATATATTAGATATAGGGGGTCTGGCATTGTTTGTTGTTCGTTTGTTAATTTTTACCATTTCGTAATATGTTTTTTATTTTCTTTTTAGAGGTACAAGAAAGATTTTCTTTTTTTCGTGATTACAAGAATTTTTATCTTTTACTAACAAAGAATTATTATCTTTTAATAACAGAGAAGTAGACCCAAAATTGAGCCAACTTTTCGGGGTGGACTAATTTTCGATACATTCTTGCCCAATTCGGACAGAGATTAAGCCCAAGTCTAAACCATCTGATTCTCACGTTAAAAGATTAAATTTCACGGCCCAAGTTGTGGCCCATTTTGCCAGAACAACAAAATTGGAATGAAAATTATTACATCTAAAGTAAAGAACAACGAATTTGGAATGAAATTTACTACGTAAAATAATTAAGTTGAGTAGAAGAAAATCCTCTTTCCGTAATACAAGTTACGTCGTCTAATGCTCTCTGACTAAAGTATTGTCACCAAAAATAAAACGATTTCCTTCTAACGTGTTGAAGCACCTCTTGAACCTGCTAGGCACTGGCGAACTTGACAAAGTTCCTAGAATCGAGCAAACAAATTCGTATGCAAATACGAAGCTATATACATGCATTCATATATAATGACAACGAAGAAATTGAGAGATTAAAAAAATGCTTTGTAATTGTATGTGATCTTCTCTTCCAAACTTGGCTAATTTTCTAATATCTTTCATTCAATGTTTAATTGACGCAAGAAATAAAAAACTAATACTTGCAAATTATTCTAGTTATAGACATAGTCTTTTTGTTTCCGATGATACATTGTATCGTACACATCGTAATCCTTTTTAGGTGAATCAAATTCTGATCTACTAATTAGAGGGCAAGAATATTATTAACTATAAGCTATATATGCTCATCTACAACTACAATAAATGTGTCACCAGTAATATTGAGTGGCAGTTAGTAAATTTAACTAGTGGTGGAAATGTGGAATGCGTTACATTTTTACAAAATTATTCCAAAGCAACAAATCATTCATATATAGTGACGTTAAGTTCTATTCCCAGATAAGATTTACAAGTTGCTTTTAGTCAGCCTATGTACTACATTTACCCATTATCATTCCCTTTTTACATCAAACAAGAACATTGTTTTTGTATTGGGATATTTGTTGAACAAAGGATGGAAGAGATGAATCTCACTTACTTTTACGAAAATTTAAAATAATTTCAGAAAAATAAAAATGAGGTACTACTATATTGCTCTTCAAATCATTTTGAAATAGGCAATCTTTTCGTCGTCATTGGTCGGAACTACATCAATTTTTTTCACCTTTATGCTAAATTTATCACACATAAATTTTTGAAACAGTGCGAGTTTTAATAAACAATTGATAAAGTAAGAGAGATGGAGAGAAAAATGGGTAAAATAAAAAAAAAAGAAGAGAAAAAAATAGTGAAAGTAGTGCTAGTGGATTGTGGTCCACTTCCTAAAATATGACATTTAGAAAGTATTTTATTTTTAAGGGACATGAAATTATAATATATTTTTAAGGGACGGAGGCAGTATGTAAATATATTTATATGGATTTTTTTAGAGGACTAAAAAGGCATCATCCCGTGCGCTCGTTACAATCTATTGGATCATAATGTTAATAGATTTAAGGGGTAGCTATCATTTAAATCATTACTTTTTGTTGATTATGATAAATCTCATAACTTTTGAAGTGAAATATAAAATCATGAACAACTTTCAATTTTTCGCAATAGTCACACAATGGTCAAAATCAAAATTTATACTCCATCTGTCTATAAAGAATAGTCTCGTCTATCTATTTTTGTGCGTCCACCAAACAAGTCTCAATAAAATTAAAGTTACTCCCAATTTATTATTCACTTTTTATCTTTCCATTTCTACTTTATCCACATATTTTATATCGATGGAGGGATCGAGTATGACATTATCAAATATGAGGTGACAACAACGCAACATTGTTATGAACAAAACAATGTCATTTAATTATACTGTTATTGCAAACAACGCTGATATACCTGGAACATCGCCGTTTTGTTGGCATATCATATTTGATTTTTCCACATCAATTTCGATATTAAATGGGACAATTGCAAAAGGTTTTAAAAATTCTATTTCAGTGTCAAATGGTAATGAAACAATGTGATTCAAAGTAGATTTAATAAATAAAACGATTGTGTTAAAATTGGGGTAAGTTAGATCATTAATCCAATAGGTTACTCAAATTAGTAGTGCTACATATATATGCTAGATTGGATGGTGGGCGGTGGGTCGACAAACAAAGCCTCGAAATCGAATCTAGCGGCTTGATTGGTCTGTTTTGGATACTTGTTGCAAGTAATATGGCGACACGTGGCACAAAGTGACATTTCACTATACTAAGCTTTTTCTCAAGAATATATTGTGTTAGAAAGTTAATGAAAAAAGTTGTGGCCAGAGTTTAATAGGTGAATTCATTGAATTGTGATAACTGACGGATTTAGAATTCAAAGAGAATATTTTAAATTAAATTATTCAAAATGCAATTAAAATGAAATTAGAAATTCAATGAGAATATTTTAAATTAAATTATTCAAACTGCAATTAAAATCAAATTTTAATTTCAGCGTTGTGTTCTACGAAAATGAGTTCTAATGCTATATCTTCTAAATCTCAACAGATTAAATTTTATACCGAAAATAAATACTTATTTCAAAATCGAAGAAGTAGTAGACATCTTCGTCTCCCTCCTACACATTATATACTACACACATAAAATAGAAATGAAAAAAAAAACACACTACACTTAAATGCCTCCCTAAGCAATACATACACGGGGAAAGAAAAGAAGTCGACCAACGACTGATGACGAAGAGACACTGACTTCTCTAATGCAAGTGATCCCCTTAGACAAGGTGCGCCTTTGAACTTCTGAGCTTACGCAGTTTTTTGTGAGTCGACACGCGATAAAGACTAACATGACGACTCAAATAAGAACTAGTTGAAAATTTTTGGGCATACTTCGGTCACCTCGAGGAGGAATAGAATTTTGATTGATACTATTAAGATTACAATGATTTTGCATGCACAAGATCAAATAGTATAAGAGTAAATGAATAGCTAAAGTGATTTTTCTATGCACTGAATGTCTGCTAAGCAATGACGGATCCAGAAAACCGAGCTCGTGGGGTCAAAAAATAATTAATAAATAGTATATAATATAATATTTAAATAATTATTATATATATTAATACAATTTAAATATTGCATTATTTTTGTTAAGCATGGTAATTAATTAATGCCAGTATCCATATTTTTGAAAATATAAAAAACACATCATATAATAATTTAACTGTTTAGGAAGTCATAAAATTTTTAATATTTCAGCCTTTCTAAGTTCTAACTATACTTTTGTTAACTTGTAAGTATATTATTTATTTTATTTGTAATTTTACAAAAATTATTGTTATTTAACTGCAAATAAAAATATGAGTCAAATCAAATCAAATTAATGAATCATATTAAATGATAATTATTTTTAATATTTTACAAATTTTGAATTTACTTGGACTATTAATAAAACATAATTAAATCAAACAAACACATGTTAATAGTACTACTAGTATTTACGTTTACACTTAAAAAAGAAATAAAATAACGCCGCATTAAATAAAATTCCCTAGGTTTACTAAAACAAAATTACAGCTTTACGCCGCTCCTTCTCCATTATCGTCTTTTCCAAACTTCTGCAATTTTTCTTCTTTTTCAATTTTTTCATGAAGCTTTTTCTCTTTGGTGAAACTATTTCACCTCTCCCCTAATATGTTTCTTCTAATTCTCTTCCATTGAGACGAAGCAGCCATAGCGTGGGGTCGGAGCTAATGCAGCGCTGGGTCGACGACTTATTTTGGGAGGTTCTCGGAGGCATTCCTGGACCGGCGGTGAGATCGGCCGACCCCACCTGGGTCCGTCATTGCTGCTAAGCATCTATATCTCCCTAACTTGGAGACAGTTAGAATATAATAATTGATTTGTTCGTCTATGATTTAAAGTCTCACTTAAATTTAGTAAGAGATTTAAAAAAATATGAAGAACATTGAACAATGAATGAAAAATGGTAATGAAATATGTATCTAACTTTTATGTGCAGAGCATTAATTTAATAATTAATTGCATGGGAATGTAATGATTTGTTATAGTCTATGGTCCGTTACTGAAAATAAAAAAAAAATGAGACTTAACAAAAAAAAATATGACTTAGTTCATGATACATAAATACATTGACAAGAAAGAATTTAATCATGTATTCCGTACTAATAAAATTAGTCAACGAATATTTGGTGATTCTTTTCGTAGTTTTATAGTACTATTCTCGCAAAAGTATATCATCTTGAGAAAAAGAGTCTCATTCATTTTAGGTTATATTTACACCATTTAACAGATTTATGGTCGATTGATTGTTAGTAGTTTTCGAAGATTAATTGCGAAATAAATAAGAATATGAAAATCATCAAATCTCTAAAACTTTCACGTACAAAAACCAAAATTGGACTTACCAGATCAGAAAGTAGCTTTAGAAATTAATTAAAATACATGTTTCACAGTCCCAAATGCATCAAATAATTTTGTTCGATTTGAAAATTTGATCCAATTATTTTATATTTGAATTCGAATAAATATATTATTATTTATTCGATTAGTATTCAAATACAGATATAGAGAAACATAGTACTCCATATTGCAAACAAAAAGAAACATTATCATATGCTAATCATAATATTTGATTATTATTCAAATTCAGACAAATATAAATGTCTATATAGTGACACATGTATTGAAGGGATCCTATTTTAGGTGCTCTACGGCAGCCTGTACCGTTTTCCTTATGGCAATTATAATACAAGGCTGCCATAGGAGCACCTAAGTTATGGACTTCACAAAATTCTCTAGTGTTGAAATTTTGCCGGTGTGCCGATTGTTTGGCGGCCGGCCGGCTGTCGGAACAGGACCAGAACAAGTCGGTGGATTCCTATCGCCGGCTGAGGACTCTCATAGCTAATTATTTCTCTTCCTGCAAAATTAATTCACTACCCAAATTTGTATAAACATTTAATTTTTTTCATTTTTTAAGCATACTATATATCATAATTTAAATGGCTCACCGAAGCTTGCATCTGTGTTTCCTGGGATGTCAGTAACCAACCTATATAATAAGTAAGTAAATATATGAAATCTCGTTAGGATTTGTTTATTTATATATATTGTATTTCATATGTTGTTATGAAACAATATATGAAATTATGTGGTATGTCCATCCAATTAGAAATAGTATTTCATCAATTTTTTTTTCTCTTTTTGCAATTGTGTCTTATCAAATTGTGTTTGATAAGATACTGCAATCAACCTTACTTGATATGTACATATGAATTAATAAACTAATTTTGTGCAATTAAATTTGAAACAATGATAGTAAGGCTGGGAAAATATACCGAAATACCGAAAGACTGCACTTACAGTACCGAAAAAATACCGAAAATACCGAATTTTCGGTACACCGTACTTTTCGGTACGGTATCATACCGTACCGACAGTTTTAGGTACGGTAAAGGTATGCATTTTGTATATACCGTGGTATACCGAGTTATACCGCATCATACCGCAATTGCGGTATATACCGCAAATAACACGGTATACCGCAAATACGGTATATACCGCAATTGCGGTATATATCGGAAATCGCGGTATACTGCGGTATACCGAAATCACGGTACAGTATACCGACAAAAGCGGTACGGTAACGATATCTAAATTTTGGTATACCGACTTTTCGGTATACTGCAATTGCGGTATACCGACAAAAGCGGTACGGTAAAGGTATGGTTTTTGGTCATACCGCACGGTACGGTACGGTATGTGGTATGGCCATTTCGGCGCGGTATACCGTACCGTTCCAACCCTAAGTGATAGACCAGTGCAAATACTCCTTAAGGTATGGGTTGCTTGGGCTTGGAGAATCAGCATCTACAATTATATGCACAATTAAATACTTTTTTTATAATTAAGAGAGAGATAGAAATAAAAATATAGATAGACAAACAGATAGAGCGACATTGTCATCTTATGTCCACAAGGGGAAAATTCATCCTATTTTCATAACCTATTTATTTAATATATTCACTAATGTCTACTTATTTTTCCTAATTTACAATGCAAAAATATTCAATGCTCATTTTGATAAAATTTTCTGGTTCCGCCCATGAACAGATAGATATACTCGTATACTTATAAGAGTATAGAATGTCCGAAAATCATTACAGCCACCAATCTCAACCCTAGGGCGATCTTGAACCTGGGACGGCCTCAAACGACAACCGTTGATGATGATCCTGCCATTGTAGTAAGATCGAAGATCGGTTGTGGCCGTGAAGGGCTCCAAAACATCTCCGACGATGCTGCTCACCACCAGCGCTTGCCTTATCTCTCTTGCCATGTGTATATGTTTATAACAATATAATTTCCCATGCAATTGTGTTTCTATATATACTAGGTTTGGTGTTGCATCATGATCACGTGCCAACTTTAACATTGTCTAAGATTCTCTTGCTTTCTATTATCCAAACTCAACGCATGTCTTAAATTAATGGGATGTGATCGGTTTGAAAGATTGTATACGGGATTAAATTTGTAGTGTGATTGGTTCAAGAGATTCAATACCATAACTCAATCCTAGATGGATAATCATGGGATAATTAGTCATAGCTAATCCCCTATGACTAAAATAATCTCACAACTCAATCCTAGATTGTATCTTGGTATTATTTTATTTTGGAAACCGAACACTTGAATAAGTTTATTAGCAACACAACAGTTATAAATATGAGGCTTTATGAATAAAGAACTTATAGGAGTATAATGGAAAGATCTGTAAAATCCAGTCAAACAGTTATACAAAATATATTATGGTATGGATAAACAGTCAAACAATTAGTTGGACCTAAAGATTCTCATTCTCATTACAAAGGTAGACAGAGACACAAGATTTCCGTCTACAATTTATTTGATACACTGATCTAGTTTCATCGAACGATGTCGACGATGCCAAAAACGTCAACTGTATTATATCAAGATGATTTCAAATTCGCACGGTGCTTGGGAATGGGCTGACGAGTCAGACTGATCACCTTTGACATGACATACAATGGATTTTGGTCAACTGGCAGTGTTTTTTTTAATGATTTAATTTTACAATTGACGTCGTACTAGATATCATTAAAAGATTACATTTTGTGAATGAATGAGACCGTTAAAAAAAAGTGAAACTTCTTTATTTAATATTTTAATTTCAAAATTTATGAAATATACCAGAATTTGATTAAACTTTATATTTAAACAAGAAAGACCCCAAACTCAAAATTTAGAATGATACCAGCTGATCTCAAATAAAAGTAAAAGATTGCAGCTGTCTTGTTCTCTCCCAATTGCATGGTCTCTTTTGCAAGTTGTTGCCTATTTGATTCATATTATTATTAACATATATACGTAGGCAAAACCACTGCATCCACTGCTGCACTGCCTAAAGCGCACCATCTTGTCTATCAAACACATATTCCAAACGTATATTTTACTTCTTATCATTTTCAATATTTTTTTCTTTTTATGAAACATCTTTTTTATTCTTTTTGAATACGTAAAAATACCAAATATTCAGTAACTAAAATGATTTGCAAAAGAAGTAGAACTTCAAAATAAAATTAGTCAGAAAATAAAAAAAAATCAAACTAATTTGAATTTGTTCTTAATTATCCAAAATCGAACTAATTTGAATTTGTTCTTAATCATACTAAGCCCGTGATGTATGAATTTTACTTTTCTCTGGCCCCAAATGAGTCATACACGAAAACTGACATTCAAGATAATTTTATTTAAGGTGGCATTAAAAGGTTTATCAGAAAATAATTAGGCTCGGCGGCCACCGGTGCCGTTTTCCCTGTGACAGTGGTAGAAGAAGGCGGCGACTGGATCTCCAAGGTTGTACACCTGCGAAAGCTGTCGGATGCTAAAGTTGTTGCGCCACTCCGGGGCAAGCAAGATCTGCCTCCGCGGCTGCCGGAAAATCACCATAACAAGGCGGTGGATTCCCATTGTTGGCTGAGGGGCCTCATATGGCACCACCTCATTCCCTGCATTTATATAATTAAATCAAAAAAATTCAAAAAATAATCTCTCTATGTATAAAATTTCAAGTATCACTAACCGAAACTCGGATTAGTGCTGCTTGGGATGTCAGTCACTAACCTATTTCCAATTTAAACACAAAATTAGTAACATAATGTATAGAATATCATTGTAGAAAAAAAATAACAATTTTAGTAGGAGTATATTATTTTCTAAAGAAGAAACAATTAAGGGTAGTCTACCTAAACCATGTTGTATAGGAGAAGAAACGTTTTACCAACTGAAATTTATGTATTCTTTTATTAAATACCTTTTTTTAATTATCAATAATCTTCACACAATACAAGATAAACTAAGTTGTTAAAACAATTTCACCTCCAATAAATATGTCTGATTTCTACTCAACTCAGACATAACCTAATATACTTGAACTTAAAGTTACATAGGTAGAGAGATAGAGATGGAGAGAGACCAGTGCAAGTACTCCCTAAGGTAAGGATTTGCTGGACTTGGAGAATCAGCATCCACCAAAACCTTCAAAGTTGAATTATCTTCAAAGTACAAAACCCTAAAACACACACACACACACACACACAAGAGTGTGGATACTTACAAGAGTGTGGAGAATCCGGAAATACTGACCACCAATATCAACCCTAGGGCGGGAGGCGACTTGAGACTGGCGGAGGCGGTAGCCGTTGCAGATAGGGACTCCATCAATAAAAACTTGAATATCAGTGGTAGGGGTGAAGGGATCGATGACATCTCCGATCACACGACTAACAACCAGTGGATTTGTGTCTCTTGGCATTTTTTGTTATGCTTCATTTCTTTAGCATTTTCAGTCCTATTTGTAGTTGTTAATGGAGCCACATTGTGGTATGGAGCTATGCCCCCATCAATTCTCAAAATATTCTGGTGTATCTACTGATTTTGATTTTAATCATAAAATAAGAAAAAAATAGTACTATTATTGAATTAGTTATATTTGAGAATCTAAAATTAATTTTCTTATAATAAAAAAATATTTAATTGTTCGTAAAACATAAAATTATTTCAAAGTTTTAGTGTTTAACTAATATTGTTACAGTTTTGGTATCACGTAAATGAACTTTGAATCATTTCTAAAGCTACATTTTGAAATCTTTTTGTGATAGTTTTCTAATGGAACCTCTAATGTTTAGTTTTAATGACTAAAAATAATTACATGACTTGAAAATTGCTATCATGAATCGTTAAGATCTTTGCAACGGTGTATTAGAATTTTACATCATACTCTAAAAAAATCAATATTGAACGATGAACTCTAATATGCGCGACGTATTCAACATAATTAATATTTAATTTATATTTTGATTAAAGGAGTAATTAGTAGTAAAAAATTTAAATTTTGCTATACACTATACATCATTTATTTAGTGGAATTATTTAATAAATTAGAACATGACGACATTTGTTAAATTTTTTAAGTCGTGAGTTTCAGTATGTCTGACTTTTTCACTATTTGTATAGCAATGATTTATTTTCTTGGCAAAGGTTACAATTTGATTCTTCCCAAAGACGCAAAAAGTCATCTGTCTCTTCTTTTATGTTAGAATAGTATCGAGAAACACAATCAAGAATCAATGAACAAGAATGATGAACACACTTTGGGAAAAATTTGGAAAGCTTTCTTGAGAAAAATCTAAAATGGATGTTATTTGTTACAAACTGAAAACATCTCTCTCTCGTTCTTATGTATGAGAACCGAATAAGAGAGCTTAACAACTAACAAACTAGAAAGCTGAAACAAACACAAAAACTGTTACAAATCCAACGGCTAGTTGAATCTACGGTTGACATTCAATCTTGCAGATGGCGCGCTTGATCGGACGGCTCCTGAAGCTCGGGAGCTGTGACCTTCTTCTCGGCAGCTCGGGACTCTTCTCGGCAGCTCGTAACTTTACTATTTTCCTCACACTCAGCAACTAATAATCATTATTCACAATCTCCACCTTGAATATTATTTGCTGAGTGATCAACTTCTTTTACACATCCCAACCAACTTCAAACACAACTCAAACTTCTCCCTCGGTAAGGTTTTGGTGAGCATGTCGGCTGGATTTTCCAAGGTGTCTACCTTAAACACCTTCACCCTTCCCTTCTCTATCTCTTCACGAATGAAATGCAGACGCACATCTATGTGCTTGCTCCTCTCATGAAACACATTGTTCTTAGCTAAGCTGATGGCACTTTGGTTGTCACAACCAATGGCTACTGCCTTCTGACTAACACCAAAATCTGCAGCTATCCCCTTCAACCAAAATGACTCTTTCACAGCTGCTACCAAGGCCATATATTCGGCCTCTGTGGTGGACAATGCAACCACACTTTGCAAGCTGGATTTCCAGCTCACTGCACTTCCATATAGGGTGAAAATGTAACCTGACTGGGACTTTCTACTGTCAATATTCCCAGCATAATCACTATCACAATAACCCACCAACGCATCCCCTTTTACCTCCTTATTTCCCTTGAACAGGATCCCAAGGTTTCCTGCTCCATTCAAGTACTTTAATATCCACTTCAAGGCTGACCAATGCTCCTTGCCATGGTCACTCATGAACCTGCTGGTTACACTGATGGCTTGAGCCACATCTGGCCTCGAGCTGATCATTGCATACATGATACTCCCCACAATATTGGCATAAGGGACTTTCTGCATCTCAGCTCTCTCTTCCTCAGTTTGTGGCTTCTGCTCAACAGACAATCTGAAGTGTTGGGCCAGAGGAGTTGCTGTAGGTTTTGTGTCTTGCATCTTGAACTTTCTGACCAATCTCGAAATGTAATCAGACTGGTTCAACCAAATCTCCTTCTTGGATCTATTTCTAACAATGTTCATGCCCAAGATCCTTCTAGCATTCCCAAGATCTTTCATATCAAATGCTGACTTCAGATCCTCTTTGATCTCTTGAATCACCTTCTTGCTTGAACCAGCAACTAGCATATCATCCACGTACAAGAGCAAATAAGCCACCACCAGACCCCCTTTCTTCTTGATATAAACGCATTCATCATATTTCGATCTAGTGAAGCCATTTGCCAAGATATGATTATCAAACTTGATATGCCATTGCCTACTAGCTTGCTTGAGGCCATATATACTCTTTTTCAATAGACAAACTTTGTTTTCCTCCCCAGCTTTGGCAAAGCCCTCTGGCTGTTGCATAAAGATTGTTTCCACCAAATCTCCATGCAAAAAAGCCGTTTTCACATCGAGCTGCTCCAGCTCCCAGTCCAGCCTTGCAACCACTGCCAAGAGAGTTCTTATGGATGTGTGCTTCACCACAGGAGAGAAGACCTCACTATAATCAACTCCATACTCTTGTGTGAAGCCCCTTGCTACAAGTCTAGCCTTGTATCTGATTTTCACATTATCAGCCGACTCCAATTTCTTTTTGAATATCCACTTGCAGCTCACAATCCTTCTTCCTTCAACTTTGTCTACCAATATCCATGTCCCATTTTTCAGCAAGGAGTCTATCTCCTCAACCATGGCTTTCATCCACTCACTTCTTTCTTTGCATTCCATGGCAGCTTTATATGTGGCTGGTTCCCCAAACTCCACCTCCTCAGCTACACATAATGCAAAGTAAAGCATCTCTGAGTCAGCATATCTGGCTGGCATTTTGACATTCTTTCTCCTGACTCTATCTCGAGCTAACTGATATTGGCTGAGATCCTCAGTCTCTGCATCTGACCCTTCTTGTGGCTGATCAATATTTCCATCATTTGCTCCACCTGGAACCACCTCTTCAGACTCCACTTCAGGCTCCACCTCAGGCTGTATTCCAGATCTCATAGCTTCATCAGATACTGCAGCAGCCTTTGCAGAACCTTGTGACTTATTGAAGGGCATCACAAACTCATTGAAGACTACATCTCGGCTCACAATGATCTTGTGATTTCCAGGTTCAATGCTCCAAAGCCTGTATCCCTTTACACCAGGTTGGTATCCCAGAAGCACACATTTCACTGCCCTTGCATCCAGCTTACTTTGCTTGAGGTGTGCATAGGCTTGGCAGCCAAATATCTTGAGATCTGAGTAGTTTCCATATGTCCCATACCATTTAAAGTCTGGAGTGTCACTCTCAATGGCTGAAGAGGGACATTTATTCAATAATTTCACAGCAGTTGCAGCAGCTTCAGCCCAAAATTTCTTCTCCATTCCTGAACTGAGCAACATACACCTTACTCTCTCTAATATGGTGCGGTTTGCCCTTTCTGCCACCCCATTTTGTTGGGGGTTTAGTGGAACGGTTTTGTGGCGTCTGATCCCTCTATCCTGGCAGAATCTATCAAATTCTTTTGACAAAAATTCGAGTCCATTGTCTGTCCTCAGACAGCCCAGAGATCTGCCTTTCTCTCTTTCAACCATAATGCACCAATCTCTAAACTTAGTAAAGGCCTCAGATTTTTCCTTCAAGATATATAGCCATATTTTTCTGGAATAATCATCTATTATGGTCATATAATACCTCCCTCCTCCAACTGAATTCACAGGGGAGGGTCCCCACAAATCACTATGTGCATAATCAAGAGGTGCTTGTGATAGATGTTTACCTTTTGGATAAGGGAGCTTCTTTGACTTGCCAAGAATACACTCTTCACATGGCTCACCATTCTTGCTTTCCAGCCCATGAATAACTCCCTTTTTAATCAACTCCTTAATGCTCCCAGCTGCTGGATGCCCGAGTCTCATGTGCCAAGTTTTCACAGATTCTGGCACAATGTTGTTCAGTTGACTGCCCCTGATCCTGACTGCAGCTCCACACAAGTAATAGAGGCTTCCCTTCCTTTCTCCATGCATAATCACAGTGGCCCCCTTCTTGATTTTCATCACTCCATCCGAGGACTCAAAAGTGCACCCCTTCTTCTCAAGCATCCCTAGTGATATAAGGTTTCTCTTCACTGTGGGGATCAGCCTAACATCGCTCAAGATTTTCTCAGAGCCATTATCCAGCCTGAGTTTTACATTCCCTATAGCTTCAACATGACATACTTGATTGTTCCCAAGTATAACTGTCCCAGTTGACTCTCTCAAATCAGAGAAAAATTCCACACATGGACATATGTGGAAGCTGCACCCGGAGTCAAGAATCCATGAACTCCCATCCTCATATGCCATAATATTCAATACCTCAGGGGACTCCTCAGCTTCTTCCACAAAATCAGTGGTGTTCTTCCCCTTTCCAGATTCAGCAGCTTGTTTCTTTTTCCAAGCGAAGCAATCCTTCTTTAGGTGACCCGGCTTCTTGCACCAAAAACAAGCTCGAGTCTCCTTTTGATCAATTGAGGGTGCCTTGCTATTCTCACCAATTTTCTTGAACATCTTCTTGGCTTTGAACTTTCTGACATTGAGGCTCTCTGGAACAACTTCAGCCTCCTTGCATCCCTTCTTGTGCAGTTCTTTGGCCCTCAGAGCATTTTGAACTTCTTGGAAAGTAACCGTGCCTTCCCTTCCAAAGAGTATGGCATCTCTCAATTGATCATAGGACTTTGGCAAGGCATTTAACAATAGTATGGCCTTGTCTTCATCACCAATGGAAACATCAATGTTTTCCAAATCATCCACTGCCTTATCAAAGTCTTCCAGCTGCTCTAGTATTCCCTTTTCCTGCGAAAACCGGTATGAATATAGCCTCTGCTTCATGAAGAGGCGATTTGCGAGGGACTTTGTCATGTATAGATCCTCAAGTTTCTCAAGAACCCCAGCGGCGGTTGTCTCTTTTGCAACTTCCCGCAACACCTTGTCGCCCAAGCACAGCACCACCGTGCTGTGTGCCTTTGCAAAAACCTCTGCGCGCTTGGCCTTGGCCTTTTCATCGAGCACTTGGCCTTCACCTTCCTTGCTCGCCGGCGCCAGAGCCTCAGACAAACCCTGCTGGATCAACATCGCCTTCATCTTCATTCTCCAAAGGCTGAAGTCGTTTTTCCCGGTAAATCTTTCTGCTTCGAATCTTGAAGCCATCATCAACACCGATTCAATCTGATTTTGATCGATACTCTTGCCGGATAGTTCCCACAGACGGCGCCACTTGTTAGAATAGTATCGAGAAACACAATCAAGAATCAATGAACAAGAATGATGAACACACTTTGGGAAAAATTTGGAAAGCTTTCTTGAGAAAAATCTAAAATGGATGTTATTTGTTACAAACTGAAAACATCTCTCTCTCGTTCTTATGTATGAGAACCGAATAAGAGAGCTTAACAACTAACAAACTAGAAAGCTGAAACAAACACAAAAACTGTTACAAATCCAACGGCTAGTTGAATCTACGGTTGACATTCAATCTTGCAGATGGCGCGCTTGATCGGACGGCTCCTGAAGCTCGGGAGCTGTGACCTTCTTCTCGGCAGCTCGGGACTCTTCTCGGCAGCTCGTAACTTTACTATTTTCCTCACACTCAGCAACTAATAATCATTATTCACATTTTATATTTTTCGTGGTAAAAGGACCTCCGTCAATCGCTATTTCGTTTAACTTTTATCTTTCAACAATTATATTGTTATACTATATGTATATGATATTGTGATCAATTCAAACAATCCAATAACCGTTTCAAATTTAAATTAGATAAATGATGGACTGATAATGTGAATTTTTTTCAAAATACATTAGAGCAGAACTCTAGGTATTTCATTGATTTGAATGAAACTAACTGTTTATATACAAATTGATTAGATATTGGTAATTTGGTGTAGTAATATGTCATAATTACAATTGACATATGTAATTACTAAAATGACATATTATAAAATACATTAGAGCAGAACTCTAGGTAGACCGCAACAAATGTACACTCTCCATCTCACGTTACTTTAGTCATTTTCCTTTCTAGAAAAAAAAATTTGCATGTAATAATTTTAATTATTCTTACTTTATTCTCTCTTTTTTATTTTCTCTCCGCTCTCTTACTTTATTTTCTTCCTACTAAATCATTAAACACCATGTTCTTAAATTTTGTGTCCAAATTAAAGAAACGATGAATCAAGTAATATGGGACCGAGGTAGTTCTAGATATAAGCGCATATATGAATATATTTTTGTCATAAATGTACATCGAACATGTGCATAATATACTGTAATATTATAAAGATAAATGTACATCGAACATGTGCATAATACCCCTAAATTTCAAATTTAATTGAATAAAATTATAAATTAGTTTTGTTATTATTATTTTATAGCAATAAAAACAAAATAGAAATAAAAACTTATGAATTTGTTTTTGTCATAAATCGAAATTATAATATACTGTAATATTTAATTAAAAAAATTATTATTTTTCTTAAATCTGTAGGAGTATATATTTAATTTAAAATTTATATTTTTTTAAAATGGAGTGTGTAATTTATTTTAATCCAGTTAATATTTTTAAGGTAAAAAATATTTATAAACATCAATGATTTGAGTATAATTTATGTATATTTATCACTATTTATCACTATTTTTTTGAGTACTATATTATGTTGTATATTGCTGAATCTTGATTTGGCCAGGTGCAGGTTTCTGAATAATATTCTTTATGCCGTCGGAAACAACTTTATAACTTTACAACTGTCGGAATATATTTACATAGAGAAGGTCTGAAAATATTTACAAATATGTGGCTTGTAAAGTAGTGATATATGTCAATTCTAGTCGCGTGGCCGAAAGAAGAGTTAACAATGACTTGCAATAAAATTTCTGCATTGGGTATATTTGTTCGGAACATCGATCCTAAAAAGGAACTTTATCCCCATCTCGACACGTAAAGAAAGCATATCTGAAATTCGTGTCGTCCATCTATGGACCTATTTTTCGTGGGTTATGTCAAATCTTTATTGAATGAACTCGGGGTTTTTTATCTTAAAAGGCCCGAGATCGCCAAAACATTTCATCCATAAACATTTAACTGATCAATCTAAGTCAATTTAACATGTATACCATATTATTTGAACCTGTGTGAAGATGAGCATCATATCGGCAAATCCAAACATCATATCGGAAAAGTCGAGCGGTTCATGGCATTATATCGACAAAGCCGAGCAGCTTATGAGCACCCTTTAAACAACACATAGTATCACATAACATGTGTAACATCATTTTCTCATAAATACATACTACCCCCGTTCACAAAAAATATATAAGTTTTACTATTTCGGGCCGTCCACCAAAATTAGACTAATTCTGAAAATGGAAAGTTTTAATCCAATACTAACCCTACACATCTGTTTTTTTGTGGATAGAGGTAATACTTGAAATAAAATTCATATTTAGGCAACAAGCCCATAGTAATACGTTGGATAGAAAAAACTCATCTCGTTCACTTAAATCCATTACTTATCTTTCTTTCAGTTCTGAAGTAGTGTGATACGAACGGGAGGTCCAAGGCCAGGGCTGACCCGACCACGACTCCCCTTAAGCTGCCCGGAAGGCCCGTCACGAGATCTATGAGACAAAAGCTTTGGGAGGGCGTTTCAAGCTTCATCGGGAGAGCAATGGAGGAGGCAGACGGAACGCCCGGTCGGGCGAATCCACCCCTCCAAAACGCCCGATCGGGCGTTTGTGCGCTGAGTGTCGTCCACATTCCAGAGAGTTCGCCCGGTCGGGCGAACTCACCCTCCCAAAACGCCCGACCGGGCGTTTGACAAAGCCGCGGCGAATCCAGCGAATTTGCCCGACCGGGCGATTTCACATGTCCAAAACGCCCGGCCGGGCGATTCACCTTTTGTAGCCAAATTTCTTATGTTTTAACCATTTGTCTTGGGATTCCAACCCTAGGTATAAATACCATTTTGTAAGACTTTAGTTGGCAGACTTTGATGAATGAAATTATGAAGACTCCTTTGAGAGCATCTCCCTTGTGAGATTTTTATCCAAATTCGTACATGTTAGGTTGCTTGGTTTATGTTTAATAGACTATATCAAGTATAGGTATGCATTTATGGTTGTGTAGTCATAAATGTGGAGCCAATGGAGTATTTGCTTTGGGTGAAAGTAGCCTAGGATTGCCTTCATCTTTTTGAGGGAGGTCATAGGTTTCCAAAGAGGATTCCTCCCTCTTTACACTTTCTTCTCACCTCTTTTCTCTCCATCAAAATCCATTTTGAGCCTAGTTTTTGTGGCTAGCTCAACTTATCTTTGTTTATCTTAACTAAAAATTGGAATCAAACACTAGTTTGGGTATTTCTTGGGCACATGGAAGGATTCCCTCACAAAGGACATTATCATAGTGTGCGTGAAAAACTAGACTTATTAAAAGAAGATAACATACTAATCAAACTTTATGAAAATATTTAACTTAAAAGGAATGCATGCAATACATGGTGTCAATTTTATATTCTCGTTTATCCTTAAAATAATTTTAAAGCTTTGTATATTAATTAAATTAGGAGATTTAATTCATTTCTTTATTAATTCAAAACACAAAATTTCTCGAATTAATTATTCGATAACAATTAGTTGTCTCAGATTTAATTAATTGGCCTTTCTCATTAAATAGTCGAACTTTAAAATTTGCCCAAAAACCAATTAATCCAATTTATTTATTAGCCAAGCCCACTTGGACCCCCACCAATTCTATCAGCCCAAACTAGGATAATTATGACTTAGCTCATCATTTACATTGGATTTAATTTGAGGCCCAAGCACTTAAGAAATCAATCCATTTTTTTTGCAGTCCCAACATAGAATCAGCCCAACTCAAAAAAATGGGTCCAAACTATACAAAATCGGAAAATTCAATCTGTTGAAGGAAATCTGTAGCTGACATGTGAAGGCTATTGGGCTGCAAGGCCCAAACTTAATCAATAGCTGAAGTCCAATAGCAATAAAGGATGGGCTTCAGGAAATAAAATCATATGCACCTTTTATTCTTTAGCTTAGTGATATAGTATAAAAATACTTGAATATGTTAGTTCTTTTGATGTAACCCAAGTATTTATCAGTAACATTCCGTCCCAAGAAATTTAATACTTCCCCCTTCCCGTTGAAGATGACCCATTTTCTTTTTAGGTTTGTCCCAATCAAAATGATCCATTACTAAAAATGAAAACACCTTTCTCTTTACATTATTCTCTCTTTCTTACTTTACTCTCTTCACTTCACACACAAAATAAAGTTGCATAAATTCCTGTGCCACCCAAGGAAAGGGGTCATCTTCCTTGGGACGGAGGGAGTAACATATCTCTTCCTCGGGATCCTTCAAGAAAACTTCATAACCTTTGCCATTTTGAATACTCTTATATTTGATCAAGTAAAACATGAAAAAAACAACATTCACTCGTGAATAAAAAGATAGGAAAAGCCGGGGCGACAGACAAAGGTATGACTCAAATTCCACAAACTTTCTATGACAAAGTCAGACAATTTCATAAAACTCTAGTCTGCCAAAAATGAGATACTGCCTCCGTCCCATAGTAGATGTCACACTTTCCCTTTTAGTTTGTCCTACAAAAGATATCACATATCCTCTTTTGGAAAAATTTCATTCTCACATAAATTATAAAATTATATTTTCCATCACCACTCAACACACAAAATAACATCTCCTAAAATTCTATGTCATCTCCCAAGTGTGACATCTACTATGGGACGAAGGAAGTTCTATTTATTATCAGACGAAAGAAAAGGAGTAGTGGTTTTCAAATAAGTAAACTTATTTATTATTGTGGACCATGAGAATCGTATTCCTACCTGGAATAGCCACACAACGGTCCAACCCATTTTTAGAGAAGTGTACAATATTAGTATTTCAGACCAAATTTGGAGTTAAATCTTGGGTCCATGAATAGTGCTTTAATCTATACAAAACGATAAATTAGGTGTGTAAATCATGTTCACCGTGTTTACGAGTTTCACTATATAGCCTTAATTTTCTGAATTTATAATAGTAAAGTAAAAGTGAACTTTATTTATGGCCCGAATCAAAATGACAAAAAATTAGTATCTTATTGTGGAACAATGGGAGTAATAGACACTGTTTGTGCTCATGGATCCCCAGTTTAATACCCAATTATTATTTTCCCTTTAATTTATAGTAGAAAACCAATTTTATATGAGTCAATTAATACTTCATTGATGGGTATTTCTCTTTAAAGTTTATGCAATAATTCCGAAAGTCGAGTGGAGCAATAAACGATTCTGTGGACCCTTTTAGATCTATATAGAAAGAAAAAGATTTGGAATATTATGGGCTTGCAATGACATTTAGTTTATGGGAAAGGTAAAATTTTTACATTTAGTTTAAATTATACTAACATACGCTTACAACAAGGTCCAAGTGCAAATTTTTCTTAAACGTAACACCTCTTTACTTAAACACTTTATAAATTCTCTAAGTAACAAAATCAAGTAGCTAAATAATCCAATTAAGTGGAGAAAAATTTATGTGAAGTCTCTCTCCCACCATGAGCTTCAAAAATAAGTTCTATTTACATAAATAATTGCAATAACTCCATCAGAAAATGGGCTGGGTAAAGGATTAAAGGAATTATAGGTTGGACTTATCCTGAAATAAATGCAATTCAAAACTATTTGCTGGATCCATTGAGCTTAGGACATTGCACAGAGGGAGAATCTTGATAGCACTAAGTTATTAAGCATATTATTAGGATTTTGGGACCAAGTTGAACATTGACGGGAGAACCTAAATGAATAGAGAGTGAAATTACAAAAGTCGAACTTTACATTTATTCATCTTTTCTTTACGCCTTATATTCAGATATATATAGATGATACTTCTATCTTTGGGCACATGGCATTTCGGACATTGCTTTACCTACATTGCACTACAATTCTGCAACTAGTAATTAACTATATTTAGAAGATTAATTGCATAAAACATTTAATATTGTTTATATATACTACTTAACGAAATTAAGCGCGTAAGTATATACTACGTCGTCTCATGCTACGCATACTTTTTTTCAACTCGTCCCAAACTACTTGTACTACATTTAATTGAAATAAGAATTAGAGTATTTAATTAAGATATTAGAGTTAATTAAGTATTTTCTTATTACACTTAAAATATTAATTTAATTACATTAGTTACTCATTCTTTAATTTAAGTGTCTACTTTCCCTTTTAATATATATAAAGATAGAACCATTCTTAAGTGTAGAACCTAGAACTCTACATATTTTATTCATTGGATGAGGAAAAAATGACGGTCAAGATTAAAAATCATACATATTAGACTATGTTTTCACGACATTCCGGACTCAACATGTGAAAAAACTCACATGTTGATGGGAGAATGAATGAAACGAAGAAGAGTCCATGCATGCTTTATTTTTTCACTTCTCTGCATTCACCCATTAATAATAGTTTTGGTTGTAATGGGAAGTTGCTGTGCAAATCAACACCATTGGATTAAAAGATCTAACGACCTCCGTTTGGCATTTGTTCTACGTTTAAGAATGGTTCTATCTTGATCACAATCATATATATATATATATATATATATATATATATATATATATATATATATAGGGAGCGTTATTCTCCTATTCATCCCTTAGATCCTTTATTCTTCTTAATATGGGCCGTTAGATCTCATTCATCAACGGTCCAGATGATCTGCATAATTACACTATAATGGTGCATTATTCAACTGAAAATATGCATTATTACACTATAATGGTGCATTATTAGTCGGTGTGCATTATTTAACTAAAAATCTGCATTATTAAATGACACGTGGCATCAATTTAACCGTCGGATGACAAAATCGTGGGGCTGAGATTAAAAAGAACAATAGAGCAAAAGATACAAAAAGGAAATGAATACATCCCTATATTTAAAGACCGAACTAGAGACCAAATCTTGGCCATTAGATCTAGTTTTTTTGATGAGTTGTGCTGCTGTGTAAATTTTTCGGTCTTCATTACAAGCCCATTTTACTTCATTGTATAGGTTTATTACTTCATTCCGTACGTAATACCTTGAAACTACAACATGTTTTTACTTTCTTCCAGTAGGTTTTGAAATGATTCAACATATGTTTCATTTGAATTCATTGACCTGAGTTTTTGCTTTATTTACATTAAAAAATGCAATTTATTCAAGTGCGTTTATTACTTCATTCAGAAACGTTATTACTTCATTGGATAGGGTTTTTACTTCATTCCAGTAGGACTTCAAATGCTTCTACACATACTTCATTCTAATAATTTATTACATCATTCCATGTGTTTATTACACCATATCAGCGTTGTGGCAGTGGTGAAAGATATTGTAGAGAGAAAGAACCGCACGCGACGGTGAAACCGCATTTACGTACTGGAATGAAGTAATAATCATACTGGAATGAAGTAAAAACCTACTGGAATGAAGTAAAAACCTACTGGAATGAAGTTAAATCTTCGTAACATGTTAGTATAACTTATTTACCTTCGCATGAATTAAAATAGGTTCGTGATGAAGGCGAAAATAATTGATAAATTTGTGTCTCTCATCCATAAAAAACTAGATCTAAAAACCCTAATTTGGTATGGTTCGGTAGTTCGGTCTTTAAGAGTGGATTTATGAATAATGGGACTATATATATATATATATATATATATATATATATATATATATATATATATATATATATATATATATAGAGTCGTGATCAAATACAAACTCTCATTTATCATGCAAACTACAACCTGCAATCACACACCATCTTTGTATCTAATCTACGACTGGTAAGAGGTTACTAAGTCAATGTCACCGGGTATTTCAATTTATGTCAGCGGGGGGTGTATATGGAAATCGTTTTGTGCTAGCAGTTACATACATCCTCATTTCACTCCAATCTGGTATAATCATAACTAGAATTACTTGTAACCGTTCCTAGGCGTGATCACACCATGATGACTCCTTAATTTATCTCCATTCTCCCAAACTACCATTAGTATCATTGTTTAGAAAGTGATTACATTACTCATTCAACCACAAAACATAACATATCTTAATTATTCAATATTGCAATATAAACTTCGATCTCCTGTTGAAAGTCATATCCCAAATCTTCTCCGACGTGCTTTTAGTGTTCTTCTCCGGCATAAGGTCAACGTCCGCGTTTGTGTGGAAATGGAAATGTCTTACGAAGCTCAAGGTAGATTCTCTATCGTGTGTACAGTATTCTGCCAATTTGGCCGCTGACATTCCGTGATGACATTCTTGGATGATGCTTCTCTATCGTGTGTACAGTTGTAGTTAGATTTCGAAATGGTTAATGTCCCTATGCTGAATTTTCTGTCATTTTTTTGTTAAAAATTGTTGAATATATAGTATAGAAGTTGTTGTGCTTGACTGAAGAAGACATAGTACGTAGAGTATATTATGCATAGGCATTAGGTTATATTCCGAAATGGTTGATGAATGTGTTTTCGAAATGTAGACTTTGTGTAAGATTATCTAATTTTTTATGCTTGTTCTGATGGTGTATAAATAATCTGTCAGCAATGTGTTTTGTCTGATATAGTGTGCAATGATATTCTGTCAATGTGTTTTAATCCCCCCATTTGGGAAACCAAAAACAAGCTCGACGTCTTTCGTGTCAACCTCTAACTCAACATCATTAGGCAGCATAAGACTGCACCGTAGGTGGTCAAAATGCTCCAAAAGCCAATACGCTAAGGTTCCTGGAACAGAGGTAACGTCAAAATTGAGAAGTCCTCCGAAGCCGAGCTGCCTTACAGCATTTTTCTGCCTTTCGTTCAGAGACTTCAGAATGCGCAAAAAAAACGAGTAGTTCTCTTGATCCTTAACTGAGGTCTCTTGGTTTGTGCAGAGACGCCCACCACAGATTTCCGCTTCCCACTTGACTCACCATCGGCTACAACTTTTCCTTTTGCTAGACGTCTCGCTGATCAAGTTGCAACCATCAATAAGTTAAGTCAATGACCAAAAAACAAAAAAAATAAATAATGTCCATAACACGTTCTGCCGCTCATAGGCAAACTTTCACTCGGCATGAAAACACATACAACAAAACTAGAAATGTTATTGTGAATATGCAACTTGAAATGTCAAAAAAATTTACGAGAGCACCCACAAAGGATTAATGCGAGCACCCACAGAAATGTCAACGAGTATTGTCAATTATAGCACAAAATAGAAGATTTATTTCATATTATTTCAATGTCAATTCCATCAAACATCATTTGTACATATGATTTCAATGTCAACACCGTATAATTTCAATGTCAACACCGTATAATTTCAATGTCAACAACATATAATTTCAATGTCAACAACAGATTATTTCAAGGTCAAGAGCATATTATTTCAAGGTCAAAATGGACGATTTAATTCATATTATTTCAATGTCAACGCCATCTAACATCATATTTTACATATAATTTCAATCTCAACACCATATAATTTCATATTATTTCAATGTCAACGCCATCTAACATCATACTGTACATATGATTTCAATGTCAACGCCATATAATTTCAATGTCAACACCATATAATTTCAATGTCACCAGCATATTATTTCAATGTCAACAACATTGAAATAAAAATATCAACAACAGATTATTTCAAGGTCAACACCATATAATTTCAATGTCAACACCATATAATAATTGACAACAACATATTATTTCAATGTCAAAAACATATTACTTCAATGTCAACACAATATAATTTCAATGTCAACAACATATAATTTCAATGTCAACGCCATATTATTTCAAAAAAATGAAGAAAAAATTACACAACAATGTGATTTCAAAACCAACCCTAGAACACAAGAAAAAATAATAGGGCGGGGGTTGGCTAGGTGATTCATGCGGAACTCTAACCAAAACAAACAAAAAAACAAACTATAAAGCGAAAATCCGTGTGGGCTTTATGGTTTCTCAATAGAACGAACTTAAATCAACCCTACATGTCAATTACAAGGGGGAAAAGTGGTTAATTGCACTAAAATAAAACAGACTTAAAGGTCTAATAGTGCATTCACACACTATTCATACAACTCATGGTTACAGGATGTCAACAGAGTTCAATGTATCGACTTTTAATCTAAACAAAAGAACGGCGCATGCAATTGACTGAATAAATCTACAAAAACCCAATTAATACAAAATGTCACCGCTCTTGAAAATTGGGGATTTCAACGGAAACCTCATCTCCGGCTGACGCTCCAGCCGCTTGACCCGCTCGCCTCGCAGAACTCATGTCAACGCGATCCTTGAAGAACGGCGATTGCATGGAGTACAGATTCGAAACGGTGGAATGGAGGAAATTGGTGAGGTGAGACGTGTTTAATGGGTGGGGCGTTGAACAGGCTTAATTGATGGAATGGAAGAGAAAGGGGAAGACGTGATAAATAAGAGGGGCGATGGATAGCCGATATTATTGGGATTGCTTAATCTAAACGGATTTTGTGATTTCAGCTTATAATTTTTGTCCCAAAAGTAACCCTTGGTGACCGATTTTATAAGCTGTGTTGACATGGAGACCATAAATTACAATCGTTGATTAAATATACTTAATGGATGAGATTATAGTTTGCATAGTTTGTACCTTAGGGAGTTTGTATATTATCATGACCCTATATATATATATATATATATATATATATATATATATATATATATATATATAGTACGTATAACTTGCATTCCACTACATCAATCCACTCACATTTCATTGTACGTTTCTTAATATTTGTATCGAGTTAAATGTGGACTCCTAATGGAAACAGAGGGAGTTTAAGAAATATACTAAAAATTTTAAAAAAATACTTTAAATTTTATTGAATTGTATTTTTGATTTTCAATTTAATTTTACAAATCTAAACCATACTTTTTAACACGTCTTTATAATATATTCATATATGTTAAATCCTTAACTACTCAAGATTTATTAAACCTTGTTCTTGTCCAATATTTTATAGAAATTTTATGCTAATAGTACTTCATTCTGTGTCACTTTATGTTTACTTTACAATTAATACCTTTCATTTTCATAGTAAATGTAATAATATGATAAATATGAAACTCTTTGCTTGATTAGTCTTTTGGGTAGCCAAGAACTCAAATATATATAAGGTTAGGATTGTAAATTTCTATCCCAATAAAATTCCAACCTAACTAGCTCACGTTTGATTAGCCCACAACTCAAGTAGGGCTAACCCGAGATCAGATGGGTTGTCCCGATGACATCCCTATTTGTGGGTTGCGGATGTTTAGAGTGTAGCCTGAAAAGCTTATGTGATGATTGAATAATATGAGTGTGATCCGGATTTATGGATTGAAATCGGAAATATTTTCTGAATTGGACTAAGTCATGAATAAATGTAACAGATTGAGGTCTATAATATAAAAAATTTATCGAGTGTTATTCTGTTACAATGCTTTTGACCGTTAAAATTGAGATTCTGCATATGCAAAATAATAGTAGTACTAAAGTACTTTATCAAACTTATTCGCCTTTTTATTTCGTGATTTATTCATTGTGATGTGCATTGCCGTACTTCACATAAAACTCCATGTGTATGTTCCATAACAATACTCTTTACGCCTTTGGAAGCATCTTTAAGACTTTACAACTGTAAGAATATATAGAAAAAAGTGTTGAAAATATTTGCAATCAATATGTGGTTTACAAAGTAGTGATATCTTTAAAACTTGAGAGGAAATGACTTGTATAAATTTTTTATATTGGGTATATTTAATTGGATCATCAACCCCAAAAAAAGGAACCTTATCCCCACCCACCGCGACACTTTAAAGAAAGCATATGGGAAATTCTCCATAGGGCAACCAAGAATAGGTAAAAAGCAACAAAGATAGGAGAGCCAATTGATATTGTTAGTGGTAGAAGTGAATGAGAGTCTTAGAACAAAAGAGGGGTATTATTAGAACATTAATAGTTGAATTAGTATGCAATAAATCCACAATTAGGAGACAATTAGGAGATGGGTAAACAATGACAGAGTCAGGAATTTTTACGTTAGGGCCAAGTCTAGGTTATTTTCGATGTCAGTGTCGCTGGAAAATAATGCAACACTGGCCGTAGGTGACTCGAGAGGTGTAGAAGGGAAATAGACAAAGAATTCGAGTATGAATGATAGAAACAATAGCTACATATGGCGATTGTCTAACGAGCCTCAACGTCAATTAAGTATCACAACATTGAACAAACAATATAAGATCTATTTTTTCTACGTATCTATAACTGCTATAAATGATTCGAAATATTACAAATTTCAATAATTTTTCTTAAGTGTCTTTAATGAGATAGCTTCATGATAATATTTAATATAGATAATAAGTAAATAAATAACTATATAATACCTTTTTTTAAGAATAAAGAACACAATTTCTAAATTAAATTTATTTATATTATAGTAGGATATATTTACACATTTATTATTATCAAAATCCAAGATAACTTAATTGGTAATACAAATATTTAATTTTCAAAATAATAACATTTTCAATTTTGATTATATATTACAAAATATAGATTATCCTATTTCATAACATAATATTAATCTTTGACACGGAATTTTGTAAAGAAAAATAATTCTAAAATACGCATATTTCACCAGAAAAAAGAATACGAAAAACAAAAAACATAAAATATGATTTCCACTCCTAGTAGTAATTTAAGACTATTGTTTGAAGATCACGGTGAGTCTCTTTGATGGAAAATTAGAATTATCAATCACTAAAATGTTCCGTCAAAACGGATCGTGTCACAGTTGGTAGTGTGGAGCTATGGTGGCCTTAATGTCACCGGTTCAAACCCCGTCATCCGCACGTTAGGAAATTAGCCTTAATCCGCGAATCCGGTCGAGCAAGATTAGTCGGATTCTGCCAAAAACGGGTTCGGTACACCTGTGAACTGTGGTCAAACAAAAAAAAGTTCCTTCAAAGAGTAAGAATAGTCTGAATATAGGAGATATAATTAAAGATTGCATGAACAATATTTAGTCCATACTCCATACCTACTTAAGAAGCATGGCTGTCTAAGCTTTCCTAGGTCGTATTCCACTTAATAAAATTTACAGTTATACTTCAAATTAAAGTTTAATCCATATAACTTATAATCTCTCAGGATTAGTTGTCACTAAAGTGGTCCGGAAATCTAAAGATAAATACTTCACAATTAAACCAACTTATGGAGACTTTGTATGACCCTACATTTAATTAAACTAAATATTGTCATGGACTCATAAATCATAATCATCGCTAAGTCATTTTTTAAGTTTTGATTATGCATAATTATCGCATAAACAGATTTGATGTAACACCCGATGAAATGTACCTATTCCAATAAAAAAAATTCATCGAATTAGAGTTATTTGATAAATATTTTGAGATCGGAAATGATGAAATTACTTAGGAATGAGCAATATTTTTAGAAACGATTTAAATTCTGTGATAATTAAATGTTGGAATTAGTAGATAGAAAAAAGAACGTGAGATAATAAGTCCGAGCTAGTAAAATATTTGTAGACTAATCTAGAAAACCTTATGAAACATGATTTATTCTATGGATGCTATAGATATATTCATTTAATAATTTACTATATGTGAATTAAAAGGGGTACAACACGAGGACTTTCTAGGGGGTCACCCATCCTAGTATTATTCTCGCCTAAGTACGCTTGACTTCGGAGTTCTTAATGAATCCAATGTATTAGCGCTGGTATAATTGCAACCAACATTGAAGACTAGTAATTCATTAAAGTGACGTGTAGTGGCAAGGAGATTGGAGAAATAAATTAGTATGTAGTATACTCAATTTTTATATATGGTATGATCTAGAACTTTATTACTATATGCCTACCATGCCACTTGTATTAAAATTGACCACATAATAAATTAATAAAATGGAGTACTATATAGAATCAAGAGATTAATGTACTATATATCCCTCATTTCTCCCTCATGGTTGAGAAGTTTTCGTTCCCTTCACAAACATGACCTCCATTTCTTTTGCTTTAATTCTATATGCATTCCACATATATTGAGGTACCTCTTCAACCTTAACATATAGTATTTGTAGTTTCAAAGCTTATAGCCTTATACATTAATGTTGAGTTTGAATAATCCAAATATTCAACTGTTTTGAGAGAAAATGTGTGAGGTTGAATTCTTTATTTATTGATAAATATATTGTCCTAGGATGATCATGAGCATTTTTTTTGTATCATTAGTTTCAAAGTTACTATAGAATCCAATTTGATATCACAAATTGCCTGGGAATTTGCATGAGGTCTAAGTTTTCGTGATGCTAATTAGAAAAAAAATGGAGTAATGCTAATTAGAATTTAACTAGGTGAGTGTAAATTGAATTGTAATTTTGTGAGCAAGTGTGATAGGGACATGATATTCTATTTTCTTCCGGAAGGGAGTTGATATTCTCTCCGTATATTTATTTAGTTTATTTATGCTTTAGTATTATTTAGTTGTTATGATTTTATTTACTTTCCATGAGATTTTTTTGTACCATATATATTATAAATATGTGTGGAGTGTTTTATTATTATCAAGCAGAATTAAATTATTAATCTTGTCCTCTCCTTCGGTTCTCCTCAATCTATGCTATTTTCTTCCCTTTGTGCTCTCTTTTCATATAATATATTCAATAGGAATTAATCTCATATTATCGAGAAGTTGAGATTGAATAGTTATGGAAATGATAAATTTAATAAGGAGAAGTTGAGATTGAATAGTTATTGAATTTATTATCGAGAATTCTATGAATTTATTAGACTGATGAAAATGATATTTATGGTAAAAGGGTGAAGGAGCTTATGTTGAGATCAAAGGAAATCATGAAAAAAGGATCGGAAGTAAAAGGATAGCCGGTTCGGAAATAAACGTCATTCAGGTAGCGTATTCTCACTCTAGGATCTAGTTCTTTTGTTGAGATTTTATGTGAAAATATAATACTACTATTAATCTATTATGTTCTTATACGTGAACTTATGTGGCTAAATGTGTTAAAATATATAATACTTAACATTGTATGTGATATGGATTTCTTGGATTGATCCATCTAACATTCCCAATTATATTCAATGATATTAGATCTTCAAATAACACAAAAGAAAAGTGGATCTAGCCATAAAAACTAGATCCAAAAAGATTTAATGGAAAGATTAGATGATCAAAAGTATATAGGATGAGAAATTAAGCTTAGTAACTCAAGACCTCCCCAAAATAACTAAGGCAATCCTAGGCAACCTTCATCAAGATAAAATCCCTAATGGCTCCACTACCCTATGGATACACAAATCGTATATAGTTTCATAACCCTACTTGATCCAATCTAAAGAAAAAAAATCAAGCAACCTAATCAAATTCGTAATTGTATAAAAATCTCACAAAAGAGATGCTCTCAAGGAGTCTTACAACATCATTCAACAAAAGCCAATTCCAATGTCTCACAAACTAGTATTTCCGAGGTTGCCAATCAACTGCCCACGCGAACTCTCAGGATTGCGATTTCATTCCAATGCCTGGTCAGGCATTGTGTCCAGCGGCCTTTTGCCTGACCCGGGCGAACTCCCTGAACTCTTTATTCTCCAAAACGTCCGGTGGGCGATTTGTCCAACTGCATTTTGCCCAATTGCATTTTGCCCAATCCGAGCTAACTCTTTAAACCCCTGATTCTTTTCAATAAAACGCCAGATCGGGCGTTCAGTTTGCCCGCCTTGAGCAAATTCTCGGGAATCTTGTTGTAATGAAAACATTTTGTTCAAAATAATGTCGTCTTGTGTCATACTCTCTTCATCCCATAATAGATGTCACACTTTCCTTTTGTAGTTTGTCTTATAAAAGATGTCACATTTCTTTTTGTGGAAAAAGCTCCCTCTCACATTAATATAAATATACTATTTTCTCTCTCCACCAAACACACAAAATAACATCTCCTAAAATCTCATGTCATTCTCCAAGTGTGCCATCTATTATGGGACGGAGGGAGTACATGATTTTTTCGTATTCTTTTTCATTTTGACCATTACAAGATAGGTTACGAAAAATTTAAAACTACTTATACTCTAATTTTAAAAGTGATAAGATTTACTATAAGTTACTCCTCCGGCACTTAAAAATAGACTACATTTGCCATTTTGGGATGCTCCTTAAAATAGACAAATTCTATTTAAGGAAATTTTTTCTATCTAATGATGTGAGTCTCATTTTCCACTAATAATACTCCAATCACTTTTTCTTTCTACCACTTTCTTACTTAACCAATTATACATTAAAACTCGTGTCACTTCAAATATTGTCAATTTTTTAATGGATGGAGGGAGTAATACTATGAATTAAAGGAATTGTCTATAAATAACATACTACTTCCTCCGTCCCACTCAAGATGTTCACTTTTCCTTTTTATTTTTTCTCACTCAAAATATTCACTTTCTATATTTAGAAAAAAAATCCAAATCTTCCCTCTTCTTATTAAAACATTCAATTATTTTTTACACTCTACTTATTCAATCTAACAATTCTTCCTAAAATCTCATATCACTCAAGAATATGAACATTTTAAGTGGGGCTGAGGTAAATTGTGAATATTATTATTATTATTATTATTATTATTATTATTATTATTATTATTATTATTATTATTATTATTATTATTATTATTATTATTATTATTATTATTATTATTATAATAATAATTATTATTTTTTTTATTATCATTTTCTTAATTAATTTTTTTACCCTACCAACTTAGTTAATTGAATTTATTCCATATTTCTAAACACATACTCCCTCCATCCCATAAAAATATAGGCGATGGGTATGGCACGAGAATTAAGCCAAAATTGGTAAAGTAAGAGAAAAGAGGAGAATCGTATGGTAAAGTAAGAAAGAGGGGGTGAATGGTAGTTAAAGTAGTGTTAATGGATAGTGAGACCCACATTATTAAATTGATATAACTTTTCAAAAATGGAATGCACATATTTTTGTGAAACGGACGAAAATAAAAAGTGCATATATTTTTATGGGACGGAGGGAGTAATATGTAATCCACCAGAAGTCATATTTTCTAAAAATCACATAAGGATCCCCCAAAAATTATGGTGTATGAAGGGTTAATGATCAACTCTATTCCAACTTTAATGAAACTACTATTATCACTTTTTATTTTTTAATATTTATCAGTTATATCACTAACCTCTATAATATCAATTCTTTTCCAACTGGATTAATTTATTCTTTTCATTTAATTTTCGGATAACTGTTTTTAAACATTAAAATAAAAATAATATAATATTAATATTCTCCTATACAAATTACTTCCCATATGTCATGTCACGATTCCACCAATTGCCTAAAATTTTGATAATTGAAATTGATAATATTGTTGAAATTAATAACACTACTAACCGAGTATTAGACTCATAGTAATAGAACTCTGATTAGTTCGAGACAACTCAAACTATATATGTTTATATTAATAACATTAAGAATACATATGGAACAGAGTGACAAGCACACGTTTTATTTAAGTTGGCACATGTTTATAACACGTTTATCATAATATAATTAGGCTCGGCGGCCGCCGGTGCCGTTTTCCCGGTGACAGTGGTAGAAGAAGGAGGCAACCGGTGCTCCGAGGTTGTACACCTGCGAAAGGTGTCGGATGCTAAAATTGTTGCGCCACTCCGGGGCTAGCAAGATCTGCCTCCGCGGCTGCCGGAAAACCACCATAACAAGGCGGTGGATTCCCATTGTTGGCTGAGGGGCCTCATATGGCACCACCTCATTTATATAATTAAATTTAAAAAATTCAAAAAAATAATTTATATATATATATATATATAAAAAATTTTGTGTGCAAATTGGAAATAGGTTGGTGACAGACACCCCACGAGGCACTAATCCAAGCTTCGGTTAGTGAAATTCTATATATATATATATATAGAATTTCACTAACCGAAGCTTGGATTAGTGCCTCCTGGGATGTCTGTCACCAACCTATTTCCAATTTGCACACAAAATTTGTGACATAATCTTCAAAATATTATTCTAAGTTACTATAATGTAGAAGAAAAATGATTTAACTATTTTTGTACTCCATATTTCTAATGGGAAACAATAAGTATGATGAATAACATCTATTATTCCGTGATGTTTTTTTATAGTACTACTAAGTCGCAGTCCCTGACTTTGTGCATAAGAGAAGAAGGGTCTTACCAATTAAATTCTGTTGTTTTCTTTAACGTTAAATGTCTTTTCGCATTATTCATACAACACAAACTCAGTTGGTAAAACGATTTCTGACTAATATGTCTGATTTCTACTCAATTTGTACATATAACCTAATCTTGATGTGTGTGTGAGAGAGAGACCAATGCAAGTACTCCCCTAAGGTATGGATTTCCTGGATTCGGAGAATCAGAATCCACCAGTACCTTCAAGTGGCTACATCGATATACACTCGAAGCTCAGTGGTAGGGGTGAAAGAATCGATGATATCCCCGATCACACGACTAACTGGTTAAGTGGCTCCATCGATATACACTCGAAGCTCAGTGGTAGGGGTGAAGGAATCGATGATATCCCCGATCACACGACTAACTGTCAACGGATTTGATTCTCTTGACATTTTTGTTATGCTTATTTATGCATTCTAAGCCCTATTTATAGTTGTTTATGGAGCCACATTGGGGCATGCAGCTATGGCCCCCATCAATTCTCAAAATATTAGGTGTATCTACTGATTTTGATTTTAATCATAAAATAAAATATAAAAAAATTAAAGTAGTTATATTTGAGAATCTAAAATATTACTATAATAAAAATAAGTTTGATTGCATGTAAATGATAATCAAACTTTTGGTGTTCAACTAGTGTTATTGTTTTGGTAAAAAAATTAATGAACTTTCGTTGGAATTTTGACTTATATCAAATTGAACAAATTAAAAATCCATGTATTTTTTTTTTACTAAAATTAGTAGTTGGTGATAAAACAAAAAAAAACCAAAAAAATTTGGTACTCCATAGTTTATGCATTGTCACAATTTGTACTTTCTTTTTGTATGAAGTGGGTTATTATTTCGTGGCAGTGGTTACACTACGATTCTTCCCGAAAAGGATAAAAGTCCGTTGTCTTTTCTTTTCGTTTTTCGTGGTAAAATGAACTTTGTCCATCACTATTTCGTGTAGCTTTTACCTTTTTATATTTATCATGAGTTATATGCGACCAATCAATCACTTATCATCCAATTATCGTGTCATCCAACAATTATCGTGTGAATTAGATAAATGAGGGATTGATAATGTGAGAAATTTGACCAAAGTTGAGCACACGCTCGAAACCGTTTAGTATTTGGATGTAGTAGATAGTATATTTGAAGAGAACTAACTACTCCCTCCGTCCCGTGCTACTCGCACGTTTACTTTTCGGCTCGTCACAAAGTCCTTACACTATTTATAATTTAAGTTAGAATTAATGCATTTAATTAATATGTTAGTTTAAGTTAAGAGCTCTTTTATTAAGTTATGTCTCATTACACCTAAAATTCTTTTTTAATTACACAAAAAAATCAATCCCAAATTTACGGCCTAAAATGAAAAGTGCGAGTAGCATGGGACGGAGGGAGTATTTACTTTCACCCTTTTAGTTTTTTCTTACTCTTATATTATTCTTTCTACCTTTTCCTCTCTTCTACTTTATTATCTATTTGTTTATTATACTACATCTCTTTCTTAATCTCCGTGCCAAAATGAAATGACTTCATAATCGGAGAAAGGACGGAGTACTCCACAATTTCCTTTGTTATAGTACTTTTTTTCGTTTAAATATTTGGTACCCAATTATTATTTTCCCTTTTATAAAAAAATATAGGAATATTGGCACCTAATATCATAGAACTTTCAAAAAGTTGGGTTTTTGCCACGAACTTCGAAATTGGCAAATAATATCACAAACTTTACCCTGAGTTTGTTATTTCTCACCAGTGAAAAAATTCCGACAATATTAATGGATTGAAGAATAAATTTGAAGGGTGCACTTCAAGAAAAACTATTCTCAAATATTGAAAATTATGAAACTCTCGAAGTTGTTGTCGAGAAATTACGAAAAAAAATCCGTATCATGATATTATTTGCCGGAGTTTTTTCATTGGTGGGAAATAACAAACTCGATGTAAAGTTCGTGATATTATTTGTCAATTTCAAAGTTCGTGGATTTTTTGAAAGTTCATTCGGTGCCAATATCCCAAAAATATAATACGAGTTTCCATGCCATAAAATTAACAAAGATATAATGTCTGTCCCAAGTCACTAGATTCTAGAGCATTATCTCTTACTTTTACATTATATGCGAGTATTTTTGGCACTCAACCCATATTTCAAAAAATGCAATGAGCAAATCATTAATGATTCTGAGGACCCATTCAGCTCTATGGAGATAGAAAAAGATTTGGAATATGATGCCATGCAATGTTACTGTATATACGGATTGAGTGGCCAAGAAAACTAGGCCAATTGCACTGACCTTTCGTACACATAAGGCAATCACAAACGCATCCAAAAATGGCATGGAATGGAACGCGTTGATTGGTGATGCGAACCGGTCGCGATGCATTGCTGCCTACGACAAGGTACGAGATTGGGTACTAGATCGGGTAGGGCTGGTGATGCAGTGGGACACGGGTGGATCCAAGATTTCAATTCAATGTGGGACATGTATAAGGGAAATAATTTTTTTTTAATTATATAATAAATTAGTATTACATGGAATATATTGAGGGCATCCGCAGCGGCAGCTCGATGCTGTCTCGGTCTCGAGCCAGCGATGCTGCCACTCCGTCTCGTCCCGTATACCTCCACCGAGAGCATGTTGGCGAGCTGGCTCGCCACGCGCGTCGGCCACGTGGCGAGCAGCGGTTGGATCGTGACGCCCGCTCGCCGGCTCTGCGAGTGGGCGTCGATTTTTGGCGTTTTTTAATTATTTTTTTTAAAAAAATTCTGAAAAAAATACCATTTTTTTGCCTCTTTTTTGGCAGAATTTTTTTTTAAATTTTCTTTTTTCCCACATTCATCTATAAATAATCCAATTCTCCCACCATTTTTTAAAATTATGTGTTTTTTTAGATTTTAATTATGTGTTTTTTTTTAGGATTTTAAATTGTAATTTTCTTTTATTTAATGAAGTGTGTTTTTATTAATTGAATTTGTCGGAAAAAAAAATGAAATCGAATGAATAGTAATTAAGGGATGGAATAAGGGACGGAGCGTTGCAGGTTCCGTCCCTTAGTTAAGGGATGGAGGAAAAAAGGACAGTGGGACCCTCAAATAGTGGTCAAATAGTAGTTAAGGGACGGTATAGAGACAGCGTAGTGGATGGCCTAAAACAAATCAGTCCCTTCATAGTTGGAATATTATTCTATATTGTTACACTTTATTTCAAACTGAATATCAAACAGACATAAAACTATAAATACATGGGTGCGTTATATTGATAACTCTTTAAGTTGCTAACTCTGCTAACTCATCAACGTAATGAATTAAAAATATCAACACGAAAACATTAAAATGTCAACACATAATGCCAATACAGTATATTGAAATATCAACAAAATTATGTGTTGACATTTTAATGCCATCGTGTTGATATTTTTAATAGTACACTACATTGATGAGTTAACAGAGTTAGCAATTTAAGAAAGTTAGCAACGGATCACACCCCTATAAATACAATTATATAAATTTATTACGGCTCTTGTTCAAATTTGATGTTAGATTTTTAATTTGTAATCAAGCGATAAGAAAACACTCCCTGATTTCATTGCATCAAGTGTTATGTTACGTAATTGGTACAGAAAGCATACTCAAATTAGATTGGACAGTTCTTAAATTTGAATATTTGAAGGATTACATCTGAATATTTTTAATTTGAATATTTTCTAACCATTTTATTTACTTCAATCGGACGTAATGAATTAATTGTGGTACGTTCCACGCGAACCACAATCTTATCTTAGAATGTCACTAGATAAGCAGAGTCATTTTCCCACATACATAACTAACCACTGCTTTCATAAATCTCGTGCAGAAACAAAAACGTCTCGCTGAACAAGGGACGAAGGTAGTCATAGTTATTAGACTTAAAATAAATAACTCGTTAACTAATAAATCAGGACACACTAAATTAATAGAATTAATGAACAATTCTTAAAATTACGCAATCAAATTAGTTTGCCTCGCGGGCATGGGACAAGCCACAAGGCATGCACTCAGCGCCCCATGCCCGACTCGTGATGAGGCAGGCTGCCATCACCAGACATCGTGGCGACACCAGGGGTTAAATTCAAATCTCAGAGGCTATATTAGTTTTACATATCTAATTTTTTTTATTTTAAGAAGATCAATAATAGTTGTCTATTTAACCCATTTTATGATGACTCGAACCTTCGACCTATTAGACGAAGTAGATGTGTTACTAAGACGCGCTTCATCTTCGTTTTTTACCAAGTTATTAGTATAATCTAAAGTAAACACACCTAGAGTCTAGAGAGGACTATGAGGTAAGTTCATCACTATGAATACATAAAACTAAACAATGCTTGACAGTTAAATCAAATAATAAATGTAAAATCTAAAAAAAAAAACAGGCACACGCATAGCAGCAGAATTAATCAGCTCATACAATCAACAAATATGAAAAAAAAAAGATGAAGAGAGAAACACTAATAATTTCCAATCTCAGATGGCAAAGCAAAAGCAACAAACAAATTATGCATCAAGGCACAGTTAATTACGAAATAAAAAAAAATAAACACGCAATTAACGCACAATAATATTCCTCGATGATGAGATCGCTCAATTTCTGGCTGAATCAGACGGTCTTGACGACGGCGGAGGAAGCGGCGGGAGCTTCAGCGTAATCGGGATTGAGCGCGCGAACGGCGGCGGCGGTGTCGATATCGTCGTCTGGATCGTAATCGGGGTTGAGGTTTCGATCTATGGCTTCACGACCTTTCTCGAGACAGGGCTTGCACGCGATCTCGATCGTACACCATCCCAGCGCCACCGCCACTATGGCTATCAACGCCGTTGTCACTGCCCCCATCTCTCTCTCTCTCTACAGATTGGGCGAAGAAGAGTTTCTCACTCTTTGCGGATGTGAATTTATGATTAGTTTCTCGATTTCAGTTTTAATTTGCTTTGTGAAATCGCGACTGGAAGCCTAGCGACTTTCTCAGCGTTTTTTTTGAGAAAAACACATTTAAAGAGAGAAGAAGTTAAATTGGCTTCAATTTATAAACAGGAAAATTAAACCACAAAATAGTAGGTGTCGATCCGGATTATATTACTAAGACTAAGTAAATTTATTTATTTCATATTTTAGATCAATTTTGCATAATCCTTTTTTCGTGCATATGTGATATATTTTGTCTTTTTGCATGGTTTTGTTTTATTTTCTATATAATTATTATGCATATACTGATTATGTTTACAAGGATGATTGAATTTTACAGATATGCGAACTTACAATATGTTGATTATGATTTCACAATGTGATGATTATAATTTTACAATATGATAGATTATAATTTTACAATATGGTGATTATCATATTATTTTTTTTAGAATCGTGTACTCCTACTTATCATCACGCAATCATATACTGATAATTCATAATTGGAATAATGCATAATCAACATAATTATACACTGTATTAGAAAAGGAAAGATTGTGATTGGAATCAAATACTCCAATTAAATGATTGACAGAATATTTGTAATTAAGGATCTTACCATGTATATTGCTTCCTACACCCTATTTAAAGGGTCCTTTATACAATGACATAATCATCTAATTCTAAACAACCGTTCTCTACCTTTCTCTTCTTTCAACTATGTTTTCTGCAGCATTTAACATGGTATCAGAGCAGGACTCAGAAAAGCTTTATCATCGTCCATAAACCTTTCCCGACCTTTAACCAAAACCTGCAGAAAACCTTTCAAATAGGTCAGAGAACGAGGGAAAAATCAGTTCATCCATGTCGGATGAAATTGCTCGGCAGATTGGCGAAATCATGAGCAGAAAGCCTTGCCATGATAATACCATCAGCACCCAAACCAGAAAACACAGAAAATTCACCAGAAAAACCAGGTGTGTACAAGATTGATACACAACCTCTCCACATCGGAGGTAGCAAGTTAAATGGAGACCATTACTCCGAATAGGCCGTGCTGATGAAGACGGCTATAAGCGGCAGGGGAATGGTATCTCACGTGACCAGAGTGTCGCCTTCCCCGCCACGAACAGATCCAGCCTTTCTGCAATGGCAACAAGCCGATCATTGCGTGTTTACATGGCTCACACAGAATATCGAACCACGGCTGGTCAGCCGAGTGTTGAAGCAACCGACTGCCAAACACATATGGGATGCATTGGCGGTCACTTACGGGAGCGGAGGAGACAAACTCCAGATTAACGACCTGCACATCAAAGTCGGTGTGGTGAAATAAGGAAATCAATCGTTGGAAGAGGTATGAAGTACCCTACAAGATCTATGGATGTCAATAGATCAGAAACGGACAAACCCTATGAATTACCCTGAGGATATGGAAATACACGACAATTGGATCCAAGAACAGAGATTGTATACTTTCCTGACTGCCATTGACGGCAAATACGAATCAACAAATAGGGAGATAGTTAAAATGGAACCACTTCCCTCGGTCGATCTTGCGTATAACCTGATCAAATAGGAAGAAACACGATCTCAAGTATTGCAGTCAGGAGCCACAACCACTGCGGATGGCATTGGAGTTGGACTCATCGTCCGAGGAGGGTTGAACCAGTCCGGCAGTGACTCAAGGGGCGGCAGCAATCGAGGTGGAGGCGGCTGGAACCGGCGAAACAATGATGAGGACAAATCAAAGCTTGTTTGTTCCTATTGCAAGACGAAAAGCCCCAAATTGTGTAATATTCCTGTAAATGCCCAAATTGAGTGTAAAAATAAGTTTCAGCCCCTTGAAAACTATGGAATTGCATGGAATGTGTCTAGTGAACATGAGATTAAACTGCACCTTATTGATGCAACCTTATTGATGCAACCACATTTCTGTATGCTGCAAGATATCCGAACCGGGGAAATAATTGGACATGGCACTGAACGTGATGGATTGTATTATGTAGACGAGATAGCTCAAAAAGGGACCGCCATGCTAACTCACGGATCTGCAGATAAGAAAGCTTGGCTTTGGCATCGGCGCTTGGGACATCTGTCTATCGGTTACTAAAAATTATTATTTCCCGATTTTGTTTCTAAACATGATGAGTATTGTGAAACCTGTTTTTTGGCCAAAAGCCACCGAACTTCTTATCCTTTGAATAATACTCGTGTTGATTTCCCGTTTTCCTTAATTCACTCTGATGTTTGGGGGCCCGCACCTTTTACTGGGGGACAAGGTCTTAGATACTACCTACTTTTTGTAGATGATTGCACTCGCATGACTGAGTATATTTCATGAAACAAAAATCTGAGGTTTATACACATTTTTCACACTTTTTTAACCTTATCAAAAAACCAGTACCAGCACTCTATAAAAATCATGAGATCAGATAATGGGAGATAATTCGTTAATTCTGCCATGAAACAATTTTTTCAAGAAAATGGTCTGATTCATCAAACCAGTTGTGCCTATACTCCCGAACAGAATGGTGTAGCCGAACGAATAAACTGTTCTCTCCTAGAACCCCGCTCTATGCTCATTGAATCAAAGGCCCCGAAACACTTCTGGCCAGAAGCTATTGCCACCGCAGCCTACCTCTTGAACAGATTACCCACAAATATCCTCAAACACCAAACACCACTCCAAACCCTATCTTCCTTCACCAGAATTCCACCACCTTTAACTCTCAAACTGCGTGTCTTTGGGTGCTCCATTTTTGTTCATACCCCGAAACATGAATGAACCAAACTTTCCCCTTGTGCAATTAAGTGTCTTCGTGGGGTATGGGGTACACCAAAAGGGGCATAGGTGCTTTAATCCTAAAACCAACCCAATGTTTGTCACTATGAATTGCAATTTCCTTGAAACCGAATACTTCTATACTCACCTCAGCAGTCAGGGGGAGAATAGTAGTAAGGACCCGCTAAGTTGGATATCAGCGCCAATGCCAACGCCAAGTAATCCTGAAGTGGGCCTAACAGAGACGGCAGTTAGCGGTTCCGCTGAGTAGGTCTCTGAAGTAGGACAGTCTGTTACTGAATGTGACACTCAGCCAACTTCTTCCCCGTTGAGGCAATCCAATGTAAGTTCTGATAACCCTGTTCCTCTGGCTTCCTTTACTATTGATGATATAAGTGTAGATGAAGAATCAAAATCCGTTGTGGAGAGCACAGATGAAGAAACTAGTGAGGTAGAAGAGGTCGAATGGGTTGACCCCTACACAGGGGGATACATCCTTCCACATCGGGAGAGCAGGGGAGTCCCACCAAAAAGATACACACCTGAGAGGATTAACAAGAAGGCTCTTTACTCAGTTGCTTGCCTAGTTACGAGTCATCTGTCAGAAATGCCTCAAGCATTTGAGAATGCGCTATATGAGGAAGAAGATATCCCACAGTCATGGGAAGAGGCTATGAGACATAAGCACTAGAGATAGACGATGCAAAAAGAAATAGATGCACTGATTAGGAACAACACTTGGGAAACGTGCTTCCTACCCCAAGAGAAGCGACCTGTAGGATCTTGTTGGGTCTTCACTATCAAGAGGAGATCAGATGGCTCAGTTGAGAGGTACAAAGCACGGCTAGTCGCGAAATGCTACACTCAGACATATGGGGTAGATTATTCAGAAACCTTCTCCCCAGTGACCAAGATGAACACAATTTGAGTCTTATTGTCTGTGGCGGCAAATAAAGATTGGTCACTACACCAATTCGATGTGACGAATGCCTTTCTTCATGGTGAGCTGAAGAAGGAAGAAGATGTGTATATGGAGGCTCCTCCGGGGTTCGCCGCAGATTTCAAGATAAGTGAAGGGTGTAAGCTAAGGAAAACTCTGTATGGGTTTAAGCAGTCCCCAAGAGTATGGTTTGGGAAGTTCACCGGGGCAATGATCAGTTATGGGTATAAACAGAGCAGCTCCGATCATACTCTGTTTCTAAAAAAAAGAGGAGATAAAATCACTTGCTTAATCATATACAAGTATTGAGAGCTTGAAGAGGAATATGTTTCAGGAGTTTGAAATGAAGGACTTAGGGGATCTCAAGTATTTCCTAGGAATTGAGGTGTTAAGATCACAGAGAGGGATCTTTTTTAGACAGAGAAAGTACATTTTGGACATCCTAGCAGAGACGGGTCTCCTAGAGTGTAAGCCGGCAGATACACCTGTAGCAGTTAATCATGGATTGCAGATTAATGATAAAGCCGAGTTGACCGATCGAAGTCGATATCAGCGACTAGTTGGAAAACTTATCTACCTATCGCATACTAGGCCAGACATTACCTACGCAGTAGGGATCGTGAGTCAGTTCATGCATCGACCACACACGGATCATATGGAAGCAGCGCTCAGGATTTGTCGATATCTGAAGGGGACAACAGGACATGGAGTGTTGTTCTCTAAAAATGATAATCTTGAGATTCATGGATACACGGATGCTGATTGGGCGGGGAATCCTAATGATAGAAGATCCACCGCGGGGTACTTTACCTTTATTGGAGGTAACTTGGTAACTTAGAGAAGTAAGAAACGGAAAGTGGTGGCCCTCTCGAGTGTTGAGGCAGAGTTTCGTGGAATCAAAAGTGGACTGACTAAGATAATGTGGCTAAGAAGATTGATGAAGGAACTTAGTCTCATTCCCAGCAGTAAGTGCCGACTATACTGTGATAAAAAGGCTGCCATAAGCATCTCAGAAAACCCGGTTCAACAGATCGAACCAAACATGTAGAGGTGGATAGACGTTTTATCAAAGAGAACATTGAAAGGGGTATTGTTGAGCTACCATTTGTTCGCTCAGAAGATCAGCTTGCCGACATATTGATAAGGGCAGTCAATACAAGAGTTTTTGAGGATGCTCTTTGCAAATCGAGTATTGGAGACTCCACCACTCAATTTGAGGGGGGTGTTAGAAAAGGAAAGATTGTGATTAGAATCAATTACTCCAATTAGATGATTGAAAGAATATTTGTAATTAAGGATCTTACCATGTATATTGATTCATACACCCTATTTAAAGGGTCATTTATACAATGAAATAATCATCTGATTCTAAACAACCGTTCTACCTTTCTCTTCTTTCAACTATATTTTCTGCATCATTTAACACACTGATTTAATTCGATCATATTATATTAGTTGTAGTAATCTATTTTTTGAGTGCATGCCATATATGTAATGTTTTACTCTTTTTGTGTGGATTTTGTGTGGATTTGTTTTATTTTAGATTTATAATATTATGTATATACTGTTTAGTTTTACAATGATGATCAAACTTTAGCTACAATGACGATTGACGATCAAACTTTACAAATATATTGATGGAAAATTTACAATATGTTGGTTATGTTTTAACAACATATTACCATCTTATACTTTATTATAACCATATTCTCATTATCATGAAATCATATATATTTGGGTACGTAGTGCCAATATGGTGACATGATTGATATACTGATTTCTTTGTGTTGTTATGTTGATTAAAGTTTATTCAATACATACACAGTCTCATTCAATGAATTTATGGATGAGAATTCAGAGTGGCGATAGTTTCAAAATTATATTTACATGGATGACGAAACGTCGCGAGAAATGAAAGTGGGTCCCTAATTTCCTAGGGTACGAGCACTACAAAAAAACATATTTTTTAAGGACATAAAAATTGAGACGCAATTACTTGCATTGAAATATTTTAAAAAATAACAACAATTTAGGATGCAAAAGAGTTTGCTGAATTAAGGAAATATTAACTTATTTTTTTGCTCTTTGAGGACGTTTCCATTTGCGTCCTATAATTTTAGTTGGAAAACCAACAATAATGATGTTTTTTGAAGTGTTGGTATATTTAGAAATATAAAATAACGTTATTACTTACATTTAAAAATATCCTTAACGAATTTTTTGTTGCAGTGGAGACCAGTAAATAAATTCCGTTCATGCAAAATGTCCTTGTACAGATTCCACCTTAAAAAAATTCTGATCGAAATTGTGGATTAATCATGGCCATCCAAACTCGAATATAGTGATTTGAATTTGACCATGGTTAATACTTTAAGGATGATTAGACGCCAGTGTTATTGCAACAATTTGATTTGATTTAGTATATTTATATTATCAGAATTGCTGCAATCGTAAGAGTTTGTAGCTCAATACGAAAAAAAGCCCACTTAGGTTTAGCCCAAAAGTATTCAGAATATAAAGGGCTAACAATAACATATAAAGCCCATAACTCACGCAGGGTCCGAAATAAGACCTACTACATCTTAGTCTATGATGTAAAATATTTCCATTATAATTCTACACTCTTAATTAACCACAAATTTATATTTTAGTTTTAAAATTATATATACATTCAAAAAATTTAATCGAATGGGCATAGGTTTTATTTTTAAATATATAACTGTTGCAAGTTAGTGGAGTATTATTTTGACTTGGTCTAAAGATTTATGAGCACTAAATTAATTAGTTTGACTTACCAAAATCACATCGATCACTTCATGCCCAGATATTTTGTGACACTGACGTGGATTACCTAACTTAGTAGTTTATCTGTACATATTTTAGAGTCATAAACGAGATAATATTGTGTCACATCCCAATTTTTTTAATGAAAAAGAAAATACTTCATTTTGTAGTATTGTTTAAAGTGAAATACCTCTTTTTTTGGCACGAATATTGTAATGTTGTTCGGTAAATTAACTAAAAAAGAGAATACTAAAGTATGAATCGTTCTAATTAAAAATTGTACACATTTTAAATGAGACGTTCTAAAAATAAGAATGAGTCACTTTAAGTGAAATGTGGATTAGTAGATATTGACAGGGGCTTTGAGCCTTTGGCAGTGGAGGAACCAAAACCACTCAGCTTAATCTTAACTAATTAATTAAATAACATTATTTAGTTAACCTTATAAATATCTGAAACAGTAATGATTATTGAGCTCTTTTGGCCCAAATTTTCATTCACTTATTTTATTAAGATAATAGATAAAGGCTCAAATACAAATTTTCCCAAACTTTTTAGTAATTCTTGGGCTTAAATTGAAAATGCCCATTCAACGTAATATAGTATGTATACACATGTATCAAAGTTCACAATTTAATTCGACAAAAAACCCGAATTTAAGAAATTTTATATGAATGATATAAAACTCCATCAATTTATTCTTTATGATAATAGAGTATCTATTTGTAAATTGGTTTATTTAATTATATCATCATTTCATATGATATGCAAGATCAAATAAATCGAGTTCTTCATTAACTTTGATAAAGTCTTTTGTTGGTTGAGATCAAAATATTTTTTCAAATCAACTAAGATTTTTAAATTTCAAAATTTGCAAGGTTACATTTATAGGCTTCAATTGACATTAAATGGAAGGTCACTCCTCATTTAATTTGGTTTTTCAATATCTCAAAACATAAATTTAGTATGGAAATAAGACCAAATACAGTTCATCAGCTCTATAGTTGGCTAGACTATTTATTTCTATATGCTTCACCAACACATTTTTCTTAAATGCTTTAACTCCATATATATCTCCAAAATTTTGGGAGCTCTTTTTTCTTTCTTAATAAGGAATGTTACAGCTCTAGTCATCCAACTATCAAAGATTTGGTAACTAGTTATATCCACAACTTGGCCTACTAACATTTTGTAAAATCTTTTATTTATATATATATGCTTTAGTTATAATCCCAAAACAATAGAAAGAATATTTATTTAATGAAAACGCGTTCTATACATACTAAAAAATATCGAGATATTAAACTCAAAATAAAATACTATATAATTACTCCTCTTAATTGTATAATCTTCAAATAATTTGTAATTACAAATTAAAATAAGAAAATGGAAAGAAAAAAACTCTAGTTCGACACATAAATAATAAAAGCAATGGAGAGAAAAGGAAAGATCTGGTCAGACAAATAGTAGAAACTAACTGGGATTAATTAAATTTGTAAAAACTAATAGTAGTATAAAAGTTTATTTCAAATGCAACTTCAAATTTTAATTGAGAACAAATTTATAATCTTTAAAAAAAGATATTCATAAACTATGCATCGTATTATATTAAAGCTTTTATTATGGTTTTCATTTGATATACATATAATAAATATATATGATCATTTGTTAAAATATAGTAGAGTGTAAATTTTTAAATTGAGAAAATAGCTACGGAAGTAAAAACGAGAAAAAAAAAATTGAAGTCTTAACATTTTCTTGCTCCATCATCGGAATAGATCTTATAGAAATTTCGATAATTAATTCAGGAGTAAGATACTTCATACTCCCTCCGTTTTTGAAAAATAGCAATTATTTCCATTTTTTTGCTGTTCCTTAAAAATACAAACTTTAGAATCCTTCTATTTTAGGACATGGACCTCACAATCCACTAACTCTACTTTTACTACTTTTTCTCTTCCTTTTTCTTAATTTACTCATTTTTCTCTCTCTTACTTTACCAATTCTTTTCACTTACTTTACCAATTGGACATTAAAACACATGCCGTTCAAATGTTTCTATTTTTTTAATACGAAAGTATTTTGTTAAGGAAATATTATGAGCGTTTGTTGACATAGTAGTAGAATGATTAATGTCCGATGCTTAAACTTCTTCTATACCTAAGGTGCTTTAAATCCCTTTGAAAATTGTACCCCCTTATTATACATTGGATCCGCCACCGAGCACCTATTATAATGAGTTTGGAAATTTTAACATATATAAACCCAAGAAAAAAGATTGATGCTACTAAAATCAAGTTAATCAACCATAATAATGATAAAACGGTGGAATTTCTTTGTCAAAGAAGCTACGACATTATTAATGCGCGTGAACATGGAAAAGTTCGTTTGAAATCGGCAATATCTATTAGGTCGCATTGGTTTGATACGATTCACATTCGACCAAATAAAAATAGATGGAATATTCGTAAATCCATAAAGGAAAAAGAAAACAAAAAAAATATTATAAACATTATCTAAGAGTCATATGGTCTAGTTCAAGTGCAATGTACTAGGACAAAAAAACCTCATAGCCACACGTTTAATTTGTCTTTAAACCAACAAAAACGAAACAAGAAAACATCATGCTCCAAAGCCAAAGAGTGGTGAAAAAGGGATTAATCTAAGAAGCAATTCTAGAGATAGAGTGAGATAAGTGAGTTAGGTGGTGGAAAAATGTTGTTTATAGCGTGCAAAATATTGCTTTGGAATATTGAGTTCGACAATGCAATGAATGTATTATTTTGCCTAATTAAGAATATTGATTTGCTAAATTGGTTAAATTCGCTAGTAGCTTTGGACCGGCGCGGTATTAGCATAGCTCATATTTAAATACTCGAAAATCGTCCGGTGTTTTGATACGATAACGTTATCGATTGTCGTCGTGTTCCCTTTTTATGCTTTTCAGACCATTCTTCATTTGTTTTCGTCGAGAAGATTGTGTCGTGTATTATGTGAGCATTGTCCGGATTTGTTGTGTACTGGGAGGTTGACATAGATTTGCCAAATAGATAGTCGATCATGTAATTGTTATTTGTAGTTAATTTTTTAACTTGTTATCGTGTTACTACTTTGATCTTTGTAATGTTTATTTTATATTGTTTAATTGTCATTTTTATGCACTTAGCTCATTAGTTTCTGGTTTTGAATGGACCGATAGTTTATTTAACTGTTGGTGACGTCCAAGTATAATTTCTCGGCTTCCATATCAATACAATTTTCCCAAAAAGTTTCATCATTGGATGATTGGGAACAAATCCAAACTTCATAATTTTTCTGATTAATTTATAAAATTGTAGGTTAGATCAGAATTTGACCAAATTTCATACTTTTTTTTTTTTTTCCCTGTAATCACCCTCTGTGACTAATTTGTAATGTTTGTAGGTTACAACTTACAATATTAGTACTGGCTTAAAAAAGAGTATTAGAAGTAATTGCATTATTGATGTGGAATATTTGCCAATTATCTTAGAAGATGATATCAAACTTTATCGAACGCCTAACTTAGCAATCTGCTTAGCTTTTTGACCATTTTTGTAGATTATTTTTTGCTTCACACTTCACACCACTCTTTTAACCTAATCCATCTTATTTTCAACTCAGGAATAAGTGTGTATCTCCATAATTTGACTTTATTAAATAGCATAGAATTTGTAAGTTCTTTTTATGAAGTTGAACCGTGTAAGGACTTGAATCCAAGTGCACCACAAATTCCAAATAAGCAAAGTCATATTTATTGAAACACTTAATACAAAATTCACCACAAATGAAGTGTTTTTGTTTCGTAAGTTTAGTTAATCAAGGAAACTATCAAATAATCAAAATTGATCAATGTGAACTGATTGCATGAATTATGAGCAAAAACCAAATAATCAAATTGATCAATGTGAATTGATCGCATGAATTATGAAACCAAAAAAATTTAAATAGAAAATTAAGAGCATCCGCAACGGTGGTGGGGAAGAAGGCCGCCGTCCGTGCCAGCGGCGAGGACGAGGCTCGCCGCCGCTGCGCTCGCGCCGTGCCAGCGAGCAGTCGACGTGGCGGCACACGATTGGGCAACGGCATAGCCGTTGCCTTTGAATAATTTTTTTTTTAAATTCGTTAATTAATTTTAAATAATGATAAAAAAAATTATTTTCCAAATCCCAAAAATATGGCCGTTTTTTTGTCTGTTTTTCTGAATTTTTTTGATTTTATTTTTATTTTTTCCCCAAAATCATCTATAAATACACACATTCATCATCCATTTATCACATCAAATCATCTCTCATTCATCTCTCATTCATCTCTCATTCATAATTCTCATACAAACTATCAACACATTCATCCCTCACTCAAAACCTCAAATGGATTTCACACATATTATGGCGGAAGCGGAGCGCGAAGAACAAGAATACTACGAACTACATCGTGCCGCTTACGAAGCATATGTCGCGGCGAATACCCCCGCTCCTTCTCCTCAACGAACTAGATCATATCGCCGCTACATCCATCGTGACCGGGAGGGAGCCCATGAAAGGCTCGTTGCCGACTACTTTGCCGACTAGCCGCGGTTTCCGGCAGATTACTTCAGGCGCCGTTTTCGCATGTCAAAGCGCTTGTTCATGCGAATTGTCAACACATTGTCCGCACGTGTTGAATTCTTCCAAACAGGTCCAGATGCAGCCGGCCGGTAAAGTATCACGCCGTTGCAGAAGTGTACGTGTGGCATCCGACAACTCGCTAATGGGCAAACGGCCGACATCTTCGACGAGTATTTGCATATCAGTGAGTCCACTGAAATCCTTTGTCTAAAGAATTTTTGCGAGGGCGTTCCTTCAGCTTTCGGGGACGAATTCCTTCGGGCATCCAGCACCGATGATTGCCAACGGTTGCTTCGTCTTCACGAATCAGTCCATGGCTTTCCCTGAATGCTTGGCAGCATTGACTGCATGCATTGGAGGTGGAAGAATTGCCCGAATGCTTGGAGGGGGCAACATTTAAGCGGTCACAAAGGCGGCGGCCCAACACTTATCCTTGAGGCGGTCGCCGACTACCGCCTATGGATTTGGCATGTATATTTCGGCGTTGCCGGAGCCAACAACGACTTGAACATGCTCTATTCTTCACCACTCTTCAATGATGTGATGAATGGTGTAGCACCGGCGATCGACTTCACCATCAACGGAAATACATACCACATGAGTTACTATCTCGCCGATGGTATCTACCCAAGGTGGTCGATGTTCGTGAAGACGCTCCACAACCCGCACGACCCGAGACGGGTTCTTTTTGCGCAGCGTCAAGAGTCCGCGCGGAAAGACGTCGAAAGAGCCTTCGGGGTCCTTCAAGCCCGATTCAACATTGTGAAGGCCCCGGCTCGGCTGTGGTACGTGAATAATATAGCCGACATCATGTTCACGTGTATTATCTTACACAACATGATTATAGCCGACGAAGGGCAGAAGGCGGCTAGCTTCTACGACGAGGATGAAGCCGGAAGCTCAACAGCGAGGTCTCCCCTACGCCGAGGTGAGCATACGACGGTTGGCCAGAGGATCGAGACAAGGCACACAATGCACGATACCCGAACCCACATTCAGTTACAAGAAGACCTAATCAACCACGTGTGGATAAAATTCGGCAACGAGTAGTAGTTTTTTTAATTTTTAGTATTTTAATTATGTAATTTTTAATTTTTAGGCTTTTAATTATGTCGTTTTTATTTTATTTGTCATTTGTAATTTTATTTAGGTTTTTTTAATGAATTTTATTATTATGGAAATGTTATTGTTTAATTGAATTTTAAATTAACTGTGCTCGTCCTTGCGGAAGAGCACAGCTGTGGGTGTTGTGCTCTTGCCAGAGAGCAGACAGAAAAAGTGGGGCCGGGCCCACAACCGTGCCGCTGGCAAGAGCACGATTGTGGATGCTCTAAGGGCAGCCCCTTGATTAGACAACAAAGAGGGCTTAATTTTCCCTTAGAATCGACAAAAATATCATGGTCAGCCTGCAGATTCTTCTTTGAGAAGAAGATAATGCCAGATGACATTGTTTTATGGGACTTTTTTTCTAAACTTACGAAATGATTTAAAGATAAAAAAAATAAAACTTCTCTCCCCCTCATATTCTTACTTTAGGACACAAACCATTTCCACACGTTGAATCTCTCAAACAATTATAGATCTAGATTCGTCATTGGTGCATGTGTGCTATATTTTTATGTAATACAAAACGCTCAATCCAAAAAAAATGACAAACTAGATTACATAATTAATAACCCCAAAAAATAAATATTTAAACATTTTATCTAAAACTAATATCGAAACAAGAAAACAGAAGCAAACTAACAACACATGTAGGTGTCATTATCAAATTAAGGAGTCTTAAATTATCAAGTAGGTCAAAATTAGTGAAATGTAGATAAAGTAGCTGCACTATGTTATTCTTTCACGACTTGACTTGAATCATATTAATAATACAAGCTTTGTGACTAAATTCCGAGTTAGTTAATTATAAAATTAAACGTGAAAAATATATCTTCGCCGGACTATTCACATCCACAAACCCAATAAATATTTTTATTGCATTTGGCTACAAATAATCAAAGCAAATGGAATGGACCACATGATTGCTTCTCAATTAGCTAAATAATGCCTCATTATTGTCTGTTGCAATTAATATTTATTTTATTTTCACATAGTGAAATTCTCCAATACCTAATCAAAGATTTTCCTAATCTTACCAACTATATATGATCGGCGCCCAATCACTCAAAAAATTCTTCCAGGAGTACTATGTTTCTCCTTTTTATTTTTGGTGTTAAATAATGTATTTTCCCCAAGTGTTTTGGCTTTATTTGAAATTATACTTTTGTTTTGTCTTATTGTAATTAATTATATAAATAATACACATATTTTATGATTGAGAGTGAAGTGGAGAGGAACAAGAGGTGTTTGAAGGAATTAATGTATCCAAAAAATATATGTATGAAAATAGACTCAAGTGGTTGTTCACATGTATATACATGTGCAAACATGGAAGAATCAATTTAAGTATCCAAGTATTTGATTCTGTTTTAAAGAAAATTTTCTTTTTAACGTGCTACACATGGCTGCCATTCACTCCTATTATTATTATGGTTATTTAATTTTCTTCATATATTTATCCTTGTTGTCTAAATTAATCCAGGATGGCAGCATTTTGTATTTTCCATATATGTTTACTCATGATAAATTGTATGATTGTGACTACAATGCAAAATAACAAAAAGAAAAAATTAGGATTCTGTTTCGTATAATCATGTAAAATGCATAAAATAAAAGAGAAAAAAACACAATAATTTGTTTGAGTCTTTATGGATTGGGGAATATGATGATTCAAACAGTCGTGTCTTCTCGAACTTTCATTCGGGCTGAAATTTATGCAACGCAACTTTGTTTCGAATATCTTATGGACCACAACTTATTTTTTATGAGAGACATGCTCAAACCTACAAATACGCCCAAGACTTAATCCATCAAAAGAAAGCTCCGGCGATCAAGACACGAGCAAGCAGAAAAGCAAGGTCAACCAAAGGAGTGAGGTCATTTTCTTGGTTCCTGCCTTGCTGTCAACATCCCGTCAAGAACTATTGACTCTTTGTTGATTCATCGATTCTCTCCAACCCCTAACTTCATTTCACTCATCATTCATTGGTGGTTGCAATCAAGAATCAAGCAAATATAGGAACAAATTAATCTAATTAATTAGTGATTGATAAAGTTTATCTTCTGGTATTTGAGTTAAGTTACAAATTCTTACTTCACTCTATTATAAATAGTTGAATATAAATAATAAAGCAAAGTAATGCAAGCCAATACAATGCATAGTCCTTAATCCTTTTGCATTTATATTATAGTAGTACTTTTTAATAGATTACATGTCACTAAAATTTTATGTCTATATATCATCCAAAATCCCTTATTTTGGAGGCATCTACATGAAATATCTTTTTAGCGCAGTCCAAATTATTGGAATGAAATTAGTTGACTGAAGTTAATTATGGTATTGTCCCACACATGTGCATATATAGTTAAGTCATAAATAATTAGATCAAAATCTATATTAGTTAGTGTTGCAAATCTCATCGTTAGTTAAACCATGATTATACATTAATGTGAGGCTAATTATTGGTCAGCATTGATTAATTTAGCAACGTAACGGCCAAAACCACCTCACCTTAATCTTGATTGATGTAACGACCAATTATTTGCTACTTATTTACTTACCATGTGCTACCTCCCATATTCACCTTATTTTCTAGTACTTATCCTCAATAATTTCACATTTTTTCTTCTAATTAGATTTCGAACTGGCTAGTTATTGACGTTGGATACATCGTCATTTTTTTGTAAGTGATGGCCAATATTGAAATATCTCAAATGTGCGTGTAGGGTCGAATGTAGAAGAATTTTCAGACTATATTTTCTGAATTTCATATTTGAAATGTTGAAAGAAGTTTTTCCGATTATTTGTTTTGATATTAGAATTTTTCACAATGATTCACACATAAAATATCAAATATTCCATAATATTATAAGAACATAAAAATTAAATTTGTGGAGGCTTGAGCCCTTGTGGCTTTTGTGGTTTCCATTGTGTTTATGTATTGTTGTCGACCTAAAAACGATACCTTGAGTACTACTATTGCTCAGGTGTAGTTTGGATCACTATCATATAATTTTATTAATATTCCCTAGTGATACATTTTTTTATTTATTTTATATATTTATCGCAAAATAAAAAATATATATTTGAACATAGGGAGTTCTAATTATATATAATTAAAAATCAAATGGAGGATGTGTAATTGAAAGAAAAACTATGAAAATTACTAAATAAATTAATAGTTAGACACGAATAATGCATCAAAAAGTGGCATGCAAGATCCCAACTGCATGTGGCTACCTGCATTTATTTAGGATCATATGTAATACTAAAAGGCGAGTAAAAATTCCATGGTCCTTCCACATCATGGTGACATGATAATTTGGTGTGCCTCACCAATAATTCTTTGACAATTGGAAATGAAAAGGGTCCATATGCCACATCACTTGGACATAAATTTGGCAACCTTATATCTAAATTAGAGACATCCATTTAATCATTTTATGGAAAGTGTAATAAATTAAATATAGAAATTATATCATATAAACTATAAATTGACGTTAATAAACTAGTACAATTTATACATGCATATTGATATCATAATATAATAACATTATACACATAAAAGTAATTGTTTTAGTATTTATATATATAAGAAAAAATCATATTATTATGGATAAGATCTTTTTTAATTGTTTTAGTATTTATATATAAGGAAAAATTCACATAAATAAAAATTATGACTGTAAGTTATATTTTGTTACCATAATTTTCGTTATATTTATTAGCATGTAAAAATCAGGAATTTTTAACACAAGAAAATAAAAATGAAATATAAATATAATTTGAAAATATTATTATTTTATAAAAGAGATGTCTTGTAGTATATTAGTACTATTATAATTTTCATTAGATTTATTAGTATGTAAAAAAATCAATAACTTTTAACACGAGAAAATAAAAACTAAAAAATGAAATATTAATATAATCTGAAAATATTATTTTATAAAAGAGATGTCTTGTAGTATATTAGTACTATTATATTATGAGATTAATATACACATATAAATTGTACTAGTATATTAACGTCAACTCATTTTTCATATAAGTATAATTTCTATATTAAATATTATTCAACTTTCCGTAAAATGATTAAATGGATATATCCAGGGACGGAACTAGAAATCCAAATAAGCTGGTGCTAAAATTTTTAAAATAATAAATATATTTAAAATAGTATTTCAAAAAATCTTACCTATCCTACTTATTTTTATAAATTTATAAAATGATAAAACACAAATAAATAATGAAGTTTAAATGCAAAAATATTTTTATATGTGATAATATTCATTCAAATTATGAAGTTTAGTACTCCATTTGTCCCGTGTTACTTGCACTTTTGTATTTTGGCTCGTACCAAACTACTTACACTATTTCTATTTTAACTAAGAATTAGAGTATTTAATTAATATATTTATGTTGGTTAAGTGTTCATTTATTTAGTGATCACTCATTATATTTAAGATACTAATTTAATCATACTAAAAAATAATCCAAAGTTTATGGCCTAAAATAAAAAGTGCAACTAATATGAGACAGAAGTAGTAATATTTGGAAAGTTATATAACATTAATTTGAATATTAAATCACAAAATTTCAATTTTTCTTAATTACTACCACATTAGTATAATAAATGTCTACATTTTATGACTTTGTTTACGTAAATGAGACAATTGAGAACAATCAAAATTTCGTGATTTAATATTTTAACAGATTAACTAAAATTGGACCAAATTTCATAATTTAAAAAACTATTAGTAACATTTTTTTATATTAAAACATAAATATTAAACTAAATGCATGATAAATAGCACACAACATTATTCCTCCAATAAAAATGTATATTGATAAATCTCTAAAACACACCATTAGAGTTATATTATAATGTACTCCATAATAAAATAAAATGGGCCCTACTGCTGCCAACTGTAAAGTAAATGAGAGTAATTAATTTTCTAACTCCTTCCCCTTCCTCCCATCACTACATAAAAACTGAAAGTGCAGACACTGGCAGCGTCCTCCGGCCATGGTGTGATGGTGGGGTTCTGAGACCGGCGCCGGCCAAGCCCCCGCTAGAGCGGTGGCTTGGCTCATGCTAGGTCCGTCCCTGGATATATCCAAATTTACCTCTAAGTTTCCTAATTTATGTTAAAATGATGTGGCATGTGGACCCTTTTTATTTCAATTGTCAAAGAGTTATTGGTGAGACATACCAAATCATTATGCCACCATGGTGTGGAAGGATCATGGAATTTTTACTCCTAAAAAGGCACATTTCTAGGTTAATTTATTTAATTCACTCTTCCTTTACATTGCTGTTTATTTTATATATTTATGTTTATGCACATAAATTCTCAGATATCACTAAAATAGTCAACTGAAGCACTTATCTTTTTTAAATAACACTTTAATTAAAAGGATAATATCTATATTTGTCAATTAATTTCCTAGATCGTTAAATAATACAAAGTGCTAGATATTTTCAACTTCACGCATTCCATGTGCCAACTGCTGCCGATCCCATTAACCAACTTCTTCGGTTACTGCATATATATATTTTTTTAAAAATACTTAATCCATAATGACTTAATAATTAATTATAGTGGTTGATCACTTTAATAATCCTAGATTAAAAAAATAATCAGTACATGGGCGCCGAACATGTTGATTAATTATGTGTTAATTTTGTGCTCTTCTAATCCCCATAATTAGATTTCCCCATCATTTGGTAACATGAGACCCTAATCAAGTAATAACGACAACTTTTTTAGGTAATTTTTTTTGTGGAAAACAAACTATATAGTGACAATTTGATATGAACGTGCATGACGATAATTATTGAATCAAAGTGGCCAATGGAGTGCTCATCTCTCTCTACAAGTGGATCAAATAATTTGTTTTCGTTCCTATAATCGGACACAATTCATATGTTCCTACAACAAAAAAATCTGACACACACATATATATGTACGTATATATATAGAAAAGGTTGTTGCCTTTTCCTTCATTTCACGTTAGTACTTTTTCATGCAAGTGGTTCTAACGTCGCTATAGGGACATGGAAGATAATATCTCATTCAACCATTTCTTGTTTCGTCTATTCATGTCTTAATTTCATATACATGTATGTTTTAACCTCAAGTCTCTATAGGAGAGACAGAGATGTACTGTCACCTTACGTTATTTTCAACTACTTTTTTCGTTAGCTTCAATGCAAGCCTTATCTATTGGATGGCTTATATTTGATGCGAAGTGAGAGGTTTCCCTTATACTCCTCCCTTCCATACGTTCATAAAAAAAATAGTCTTAGGGATCATCGCATCGATAGCAATAAGCCCGGTCTGAAGAGGTCCGCAGTTATATGAAATATAATACTCTATAGAGTTGCTTTGAGTAGAAAACCCCAGTAATTCTAACTGCCCTAAGGTAGCAAAATTCCTAGTCGAATTAGTAGGACTAGCACGAATGGTGTAACACATGTTCCATTGTCTCTGACCTCATTTTGGTCCTTCCATAAAAAATAGTCATTTTTTACATAATGAAAATCCTCTAACTACCAAAGGTGGTGAGAAAAAGTACTGAAAATTAGAAACAGTTTGTCCTAACAGCCAATAACAAAAGCATAAAAATTCCCAATGATAAACACAGGAAAAGAATAAACATAAAACCCTCCAACACCCAAACCTATGGTTGGAATGCATGTCCCCAACGGTCTTCGGCTCGCGTACCTCATCAACGGTCTTCGCCTCTAGGATTGATTTGGCAATTCATTTATAGTAAATGGTGTGGCCAATTCTCTATCCACTCTATTTATGATAAGACTTAATCTCCACTTACAATACTCTTATCAGTCTGCTACATCCGATTGAGACTATTTTCAGTGGAGGGACAATAAAGCATTAATATATACATTGAATAATGGAATGAAGAATTAATATCTAGTACACATTCTTGGTAATGAAATTATTCCTACTGGGCTAAAACCAGCCCAATGAAGTCTCTCTTATCATGACTTAGCTCACATCAATATCATATCACATAACAAAATTAAATATTTCATGAATGTATAGTATTTATTACTACTATTACTATTATAAATTAAATATAGAACGCACTTTCTTCTTCTTACGCAATCCGTGAGCGCAAAGAGAAGCACTTTCTGGGTGCAATAGGATATGATATTTTCTCTCCTAAGTCGAAATTATATTTATACATAAGAAAAATAAAACACTCACTATCACATGAGACATTTTATCGACACGGTGAAAGCAAATGACAATAATACATCCCACTAGCCGGATAGATAGAAATATGATGTTGGAGTCATCCATCACACTAATTTATTTTAACAAATGTAATAAAAAAATCCGTAGCCGCGCCGTTGATCGCCGGCGGTTAATAAACTTAATATTAAAAAGTCGGTAGAGTGACGATCTCGATATCGGAAAAAGACCCTTTGGGAGCTTGGAGAGATGGAAAAGGGTATTTTTATAAATGTTGAAATTATTTTTTTGAAAAATAAAAATAGAGGCGAAAATAAAATGCAATTAGTACTGATTACAAGGAGAGGCATGTGTGTAGGGCGTGAAGAGAAGAGGATAGCTAAATGAAGAAGTAAACAAAAATTGGACACGTGGATATGAGGGTGGTGCAAGCCCCTGCGCTGTGGGGCCCTTATTTTTATTTTTTGTCATCTAATTAGAAGTGTGACTTAACTCATTGTTGGATCATGAATTTAATTCTTGGGTAAAAGAGTGCATTTGGTATATGATAAACAACATTTGAAAATTTTCATTAAATTCGGTGTTTAGAAATGTTAGCGATTTCATGATAAGGCAGTAGCCAAAGCGTGATTCTTGTTTGGGGTTGGAGACAAGCTCAACTTCTTCTATTAAGATTTGAAGATAATACTTAGTATAAAGTAAAAGGGTTGATGTTCACTCAATTCTTAGCCTATTACCATTGTCAACGATGATTGTCCATTGTTTCTGTCTTTCAGCATCAGTAATAATTTTATTCTCTACGAGTTTCATTTCATGAAAGTGTCATTGTCTAGGTGCGTGCAAAAAGAATATTATAAACCGTTGTGTTCTGCAATTAGGGTTAATAGCTATACCTAATTAGTGACTAGAAAAGAGAAGTTTGGCTAGATTTTAAAAATGAATGGCTTAGTTTCAATTTCAAATATTTTGCAAAGGTGTGTGTTTTTTGTGGCTACTAGGATTTTGTAAAATTAAAAACTTTAATTCATTTTGGTTGAGTACTGAGTAGTTGGTAGCACAAAATTCATGTACTTATTTATATAATTATATTAAATATAGGTTTTAAATATCTGTGACGAGGAAATGAGTTTTAATTTGGAATTTTGTTGATGGATACGGACTGTTAAACACTGATATTTGTTGGCAAAATTCGACATATCTCAGTTGGATATATGAAAATGAAATGAAAACGACAAAACATTTAGTCTCCTATAGTCTTCTATTTGTGCTCTCTGACTCTAATTCAAAATATTATTGGCTCTTAATCTAAATCTTTCCTCCAATTAAAGCCTTCCCTGAGAACTCCCCAGTCCCACATTTCATTAAATTAAAATCCCACATTATTACTATTCTTTAGGCAAAGACTAAACAAACTTAAATTATTAGTATATGAGGATTCATCATGTCTTATGTCATCCTAATACTCATACACAAAAATAGGTTTACCCCCACAAATCCACCACGTGGTTTTCTATTATGAACCCATTTTCTCTCTCCTACCCCTATTTAAACCTCATTCCCACTTCTCCTTTCTCCCCCCAAAACTCAATCTCTCTCTACTCTCTTTCCAAATCTCTACATACACAAACACTAAAGCCTTGCAAATTGCAATTTTGCATAAGAAAAAAACACTATGGCTTCAATACCTCAAACAAAACCAATAAATACATGGGGTGGTGCCCAATTTAGCCAGCCATTTTCATTACTAAACTCCAAATCTATCTCAATGAGAAGAACTCAATCAAGAAAAGGCAAAATTAACTGTGCTTTGCAGTCTCCATCAGTCCTCACTTTCCCTAAACAGCCTTTCCCGGCCCCGGCGCTTCCGAAATCCGATCCCGGGCCGGCACAGTGGAATCTGATCCAGAGGGCCGCCGCCGCGGCCCTCGACGCAGTCGAGGGCGCGGTGGTCGCCCGTGAGCGCCGCCACGCCCTCCCGAAGACCGCAGACCCCGCGGTCCAGATCTCCGGGAACTACGCGCCGGTGCCGGAGAGGCCGGTGCGGCACAACCTCCCCGTAACCGGCGCGATCCCGGAATGCGTCCGGGGAGTCTACGTCCGCAACGGGGCCAACCCGCTCCACGAGCCGGTCGGCGGCCACCACCTCTTCGACGGAGACGGCATGGTCCACGCCGTCTCCTTCGACGGCGGGAACACGGCGAGCTATGCGTGCCGGTTCACCGAGACAGAGCGGTTCGTGCAGGAGCGGGCCCTGGGGAAGCCAGTCTTCCCCAAGGCCATCGGCGAGCTGCACGGCCACCTCGGCATAGCGCGGCTCATGCTGTTCTATGCCAGGGGCCTGTGCGGGCTCGTCGACCACAGCCGCGGGAGCGGTGTCGCGAACGCGGGCCTCGTCTACCACAGCGGCCGCCTCCTCGCGATGTCCGAGGACGACCTCCCGTACGAGGTCCGCGTGACACCCTCCGGCGACCTCCGCACCGTCGGGCGGTACGACTTCGGCGGGCAGCTGAGGAGCACGATGATCGCGCACCCGAAAATCGACCCCCGAACGGCGGAGATGTTCGCCCTCAGCTACGACGTGGTTCAGAAGCCGTACCTGAGGTACTTCAAATTCTCCGCGTCGGGGGAGAAATCCCCCGACGTCGAGATTCCCCTCGACGTCCCCACAATGATGCACGATTTCGCAATCACCGAGAACTTCGTCGTCATCCCCGACCAGCAAGTGGTGTTCAAGCTTCAAGAAATGGCGAAAGGCGGCTCTCCGATGATCTACGACAAAGACAAAAAATCGAGATTCGGAGTTTTACGCAAAAACGCAACTGATTCCGACGAGATCATATGGATCGAGTGCGACAACACCTTCTGCTTCCACCTCTGGAATGCGTGGGAGGAGCCCGATCACGACGAGATCGTCGTGATCGGCTCATGCATGACTCCGCCGGACTCAATCTTCAACGAGTCAGACGAGAGTCTGCAGAGCGTCCTCTCAGAAATCCGGCTCAACCTAAAAACCGGCCGATCTACAAAACGGTCAATTTTGAACACATCAGACCAGATCAATCTCGAGGCCGGGATGGTGAACCGGAACCGGTTAGGCCGAAAAACCCGGTTCGCCTACTTAGCCATCGCGGAGCCCTGGCCGAAAGTGTCCGGCTTCGCAAAAGTCGACCTCTCGACCGGAGAGGTCGAAAAATTCATCTACGGAGACGAAAAATTCGGAGGCGAGCCGTTCTTCGTGCCAAACGAGAACGGCTCGGAAGAGGACGACGGCTACATTCTAACGTACGTCCACGACGAGAAGGCGGGGAAGTCGGAGCTGTTGATTGTGAATGCGGCGACGATGGAGATGGAAGCTTCGGTGAAGCTTCCGTCGAGGGTGCCGTACGGATTCCATGGAACTTTCATTAGCAAGTCGGATTTGGAGAAGCAGGTGTTGTGAAATGACGAAAATGCCCTTTGTAACTACTGTACATACATATACATATGGTAGTGAGGAGGGGTATGCCTGTGGGATTTGTTAGGTTTAGTTTTTCGTCCCCGGATCTCTCCTCTTTTACTTAATTAAATCCCGTGTCAATTCAATCTCAGTCTATATCGAACAAGTTAATTTTAAGCAATCGAACGAGTATTATTTCAATTTGATTATTCTAATAGTATGTGGATATATATCATGAATTTTAAAAATGGTTTTGGAAATGGGTAAAGTTTTGTTGTATCTCGCTATAAAATAAAGCGTCACGGGAAGGAAACATGATAGTTTGACATAAGTCTGAAAAAAGAAGAAGGGATGCTACTTTTCTATTGACTGTAAATTGATGTAAAAAGTTGTGAATTAATTTGCCATATTCATGTGTTTTTCTGTTGGCATGTGAGCATAGATACAAAAAAGGTAGCATGTTTTGAGGAAGGAAGTTATTGACCCCAACAAAATGAGGTGGGACTGGGCACTAAGGTTGGGTTCAATTATTACATAGCATGTTGTTGTATTAACCATAATGTAATCGAATAATTGATCATCTCTATCGTCACCACCCCAATCCCCACCCCACCCCCACTATCTTGGACGGAAATTTTGGAGAGACAAATGATATTGGCAAATAAATATAGTAAACCATTATTGAGGAATATTTGGAGTATATTGAGGATAGTATCAAATTTTCATAAGTCTTTTTATCCACCAAAGTTCGTATATCCAAGAATTGAGTGGATTAGTTTTTTTCACCTTTGATCCCGAGTCTCATGCAATTTTAGGGGAAAAAATATCGAGGGGTATTTTGGTAAATTTGGTTTTAATTTATAAATTTGATACTAATTCTTTTGTATCCACATTGAGCTTTTTTGAGTTGGAAGTTAGAACCGACTAAATTCCCACTTTGCCTCTATGACAATGTACCAATGTCTTTGTTATTTTTGGCACATTGTCTTTCTCGCCTCACTCTATTTCAGTTAATGAATTTGTGGGTATCTCACCCTGTCATACCTTATTGCCGACGAGTCAATTGTCGCTTCCCAATGTTGTCGGTTCCTTCATATATCGAGTTACGCAAAAGAGTTATGTGCAGATTTGATTATATCATTGTCGATAACTAAAGAGTCACACTTTGAAGTGCATTGTGATTCGCTCAAGGGTACAAAGTTAGAGTAGAGTGTTATATCTAATACTAATTCAAGTGGGAGATTGAATGATTGTGGACTACATTGGAATAATTAGTCTTTCGCCTTCGACGTCAACACTTCTTCCACTGAGAGTCGTCGTATGCATTTAGCTTCTCTCACTCGATTCTCTGACATTCTTTCTTTTATACTCATATCACACAGTGACATACTGCAACGCCACCGATGTTGAGAAATACTATCTCACAAATATTAACATTAGTGGAGCTAAGAATTTTTTTTTAGGCCCTAACATTAAAATCATGGCTTCACCACTACTTCGCAATATTTTCTATTTATGTCATTGTATTCCTTCTCGGGAGAGTACGCATTTACGAGCAACACAACTTCATATCTCAAAGTTTTAAGCCGTGGTTAGAGGAAATATTATAAAATTTTGAAATATGACAGTTAATTAGACACAAAATTCATCATTAAATATTGCAATAGAGTGATTAATTAGCTAGGTACGTGGACGAATCTAAGAAGACAATACAAGGCCAATAGTTTGCCACGGTCTTTATTAAATGTGGAAAGCTTTTTCATTCATCTTGTTAGTTAGGCTATCTAGTTGAGGTGATCTCAATAATAATATTATTATAGATATCATAATTAATTATTTAATGCTGCATGATCTATTTATCCTAGACTTACGTGTATGTTTAAATTTGCGGAAATGACATCTCACCGAAATAAGTTGATCATTGCTTTTCTATAAGGTTGAAATTAATCAAACCAATCCATAAAACTTTATATCTTTCCCTTTTCAGCCTAATTTTATAGTTCTAGTTATGCAGTTTACCGTTAATTTTCGGACAATTAGGGAATAATTAGGCAATTAAATGAGTGGTGGGAAAACAGTGAAGCAAGCGCATGATTTTTATTTTACATGAAAGTAATTTAAGGTCCTCTTCTCATGCTTATAACATCATAATCCAAAACTAAGATTAAATCTACACCCTTAGATTTTGAAATGAGTGAATGAGATTAAAGCTCACAAATTTCAATAAATAGTAGATAAAATATCAACAAAATGGTAATATCGTCATTATGTTATCATATGATAATTTTCGTGGATTATTTTTTTTATCAACATAGTGTATTACAAATATCAACAATATTACATGAGAATATCAACAAAAGTACAAGAAAATATCAACACAGTTTTATTGATATTTTACCTACATTATATTGAGATTTTGCATACACTATATTGAGATTTTTTTTGTACGAAAATTGAAATATAATTTATCAAATTTCATCACCGGAACATCGTCGAAACATATGCAATTGAGATCTCGTTGGAATCCTTATAAAATTATCTTTAATTTGATATACTTTTTGTGAAATATAATTTAAATCGAGAGAGTTACGTAAATATAAAGTTTTAAGATGATTTTGATGAGGGAGAATTGACATTAATACGTTAAAGTTTAATTTATAATTTTTTTAATTTAAAATATAATTCATGTGTCATTATTTCAACCACTAGATCTCCTAATCTAATGACTAAGATTTGATCTTACTTTATGATTGATAATTAGTTAGCTATTAATCACTCCCCAATAATTTAATACTAGTTTAATTAGCAATTAGGATTTTAATTTGCCGCGGATTGAATACAGGCCACAACTTTAATAGCACATGCAATTCTCACTCCACTTCAATTTATTTTTATATTTATTATTTTCAGTATTAAAAATGACAAAACAACCTAAAAAGTGAGAGTTTGATGAAGTTGAGTAAAAAGATCACTGGTGACTTGGACTAAAAACATCATCTTTCTTTTTATTTTGACGAATAGGATTTTATTTACAGGGACTTTATTCTAATCATCATCCCTTTTCACACCATGGACGGTTGGTCCAAAGAGGTAAGAAATTACTATATATCATAAAAATGGATAATTTTTTTTATTTGATGATGGAATAAAGTTAGAAGTTTAACATCACTTCTCTATAAAATTATAATAAGAGGTTTATAAAAAAAAGTTATATATATATATAGGATATATTCTTCTAAATAGAACTCTTATTTGAGAGTGGTGGAGTATATGTATAAGTTCACCTCCGCCTCCACCTCCACTTAGATTTATAAAGTTAAATCATACTCCTTTATTGATTGGTTTTGAATAATATGATCATAACTAATCATATATTAGCTTTAGTTTTTCATCGATTCACTATAATTAGCTGGAATTTATTCTTCCATAACTATTTTATATGGTGTACTTTTTAAAAATTCAATTAGTTGCGATTGGTGCTGTGATTTTAAAAATACTTATACCAACGTAACCTCTCGTGTCTTGATTTCAAAAACACAATTGTCTTAATATAGCAACATAAGGGTTATTTTGTTAAAATTTATTTAGTGTCACTTGTTCTTTCCTCCCTCTCACAGTAGATGTCTTGCCCCACTCTCACACCTTTAAAACAAATCGACACAATTAACCATTCAAAATATACTCCATCAGCACAATAATAAATTATAGTTCACCACAACACAAATTTCATAAATGCTCCTCAACTTGTACAATTAAAGAAAACCTATATCAATCTATAGTATTGCTCGGAATCTGAGGATTTTGTGTGGTTTCGAAAAATCGAGGTTTTGACCATTTAATTAGAGACAAATTACATTAGTCATATATGCATGAAGCTCACGTGAAGTCCACGCGAAAGCATGGCCCACTAAACCCGTCAAAACAGAGACGACCAAAACAAAAATAACAAATTAAAGTGGAAGAAACAAAAATTAGTACTACTATTAATCTATTATAATTTAAAAACAATTTAAGTGGTAGTAGTGTTATGAAAATATAATTAATTTTTATATTAGTAATTTATAAGGTAGTGTGCGATTCCGACAACAGCCGTCGTATGTTTGAGGCAGGTGTTCATATTACCTTACTTAGCGCCGAAATTCCGGGAATTTTGTGGGTCCTACTCTATAATATAAAACATGGACAAAAAAATACGTGTTCTCTTAAACTAACTATCAAATGATCTTTACTTCTTATTTCAGAAATAGACCATCTTTTTCATATATATACAATACTCATTCAGATTCAACTTTAATCATGAAAGCAATAGTATTTGACTAAAAATAAACATGGAAATTACAAAAAACTTCGTGTAGCATGAATATATATATATATATATATATAATATGATAGATTCGAAAAATTGGAATAAAATGTAGTATAAATAATTTATAAAACCATAAAAAACTTAATAGCATAAAATATTTAATCATATTATAAGTAAATAAATTGATAATGACATTTATATATAGGTATATTGGAGTAGATGATAATATAATTAACATTATATTATTTGAGTTAATTATCACTAATGATTATACGGATTAAAAGTTGGAGGAAAAATTGTAGGAGGTGATTTTTCTTTTTTTTTAAGTATAATATACAGAGATAATCCAAATAATTTAATATTCAATGCATGTGCGAAATATAAAAATAATACTCCTTCCTTCCGTTCAATAGTAGTGGAAACGTTTCTTTTCGTCATGCGATTTAAGAAAAATTGTATTAAGTGAGTTAAGTAAATGATGAATAAAGTAGGAAATGAAAAGGTAGAGAGATGAAGATATAGTAAAGTACTGAGTGAGAATAAATGTATTGACTTTTACGAAATGACTCCACTACTATGGAACGTACCAAAATGAATCCACTACTATGGAACGGATAGAGTAGTAATATATAAGTTTGCATCAATCTCAATCTGAATTTTCTTTTCTTTTTTTTATCTTATGTTTTTACCTATTGCTTGTTACAAATTTGCATTTACTAGAAAGTTAAAACTCAATGTGCATCATGTCGTTCGTCACACTCCATAGATCTCGGGGTGAAGCTATTAAAAATAAATATATTTATGTGTTTGTATATATATATTTCCATTATTGATTGATGTTTAATTTGTAATGCTCTTCCACACCCACTACAAGAAGCATTTGCGTCTAGTGGAACTCACAATAGCTACCGATCCAAATAAATTAATCAATAAGATTTAAAACTTTATTACTTCTCAGCAATGAAATTAAAGAACAAATTGCATCACATGTCAAAATCGAAATGAAATACTACTATTATAAATGTACTATTTTAAAAATAATCAATAATACTAGTTCTCCAATATTACCTCTGGTTATTGTGATTCGAAACCATGTCAAGTGATTGAAGTAGATACGTTTCACCAACTAAATCGTGCTTCATCGTTAACTTTAATTTGCCTTCAAATATAGTTTAAGCAAGAATTCCATCCGTGGGTGCTCGCAGTCGTATGCTAGGTTTCTTTAAATTGCAAATTAATGTTATCCTTAATAGGGTTTATCTATTCATTATTAGTAGTTTAGTACGCACATATAATTTATAGTTTTAGAAACATTATTAAATAATTGAATGAGAGAAATAATGGGAGTGGCGCACATATATAACTTTTTCCAACTAAACTATTACTGCCTTTTTGTTTCGGCTATGGGGATAATAATTCAATCTAACTTAAATAGAAAAGTTTCTCTCTCTCTTTCTATCTTCACACACACATACATATGGATGTGTGAAAAAAACTTTCGAGAGCACCATTGAAATAAAAAGTGACCAGATTTGAAAAGTTAGTTCAAAGTGTGTTATCAATTATGATGCCGTGGTCGGTCAAATACTAATATATATCACAATTAAAACATACTTAAATTAGCAATATAAATAGTAGACCAATATTACTTTCTTCAAGTATGACCTCCGATAATAGTAATTTACAACATTAGTAATAGTAAGAGAAATAAAAAGGTCTTTCTAATCATTGGTAGAAGGTTGATGGTTTGACTCAATCGATGTACCGAGTCGGGAATACTGAAAAAAAAAACAGAGTTTATCGAGCACTCGAGTCGAGTGAAAAAACAGGGTTTATCGAGCACTGTATGGTTTAGGTTATCTATAATTATTAGATAATTAAAAAAAATATGGATTGGATAAGTGATGTCTATATATGCCCTATGAGATTGACTTTTATCCTTGATAATATCAAAAGAGGAATTAAATGAATAGATAATTAAGCATGATGAACTGGAGTTTCCACTAATTGATTGATTAGGTTTTCTACTTTTTAAGGAAGATGGATTTATTAAGGTCAACCATAATGTGTGTCTCGTGGCACCAATTAGGTTCAAATTTATTTGTGTTTGGGTCATGGTGGAGGAAACACGAAATGTCCCTAGCTAACTTTTGATGTCAGACTTAGGTTAATTTATGTGATTTTCGAGATGATGTATGTATTAAATAGAACATTTAATTTCAAGACGGCATAACTCCATATGCAATATGTAATGGCGGATCCAGAGAATATAACTCATAAAATCAGACATAGTAAAGAAGGTTGTCGAAAGGCGTTGGCGGTGCAGCGGTCGTCGCTAGCAATGGATGGTTCATGAATGAAGAACGAAAGTGAACCTCTAGTATCGAGTGGAATTGAGGCAGAGTTGTCGCGTCATGGGTTATCGACAACTCCTAAAATCAAATTTAATGGACTTTTTCTACCCCGGTCGGCGACAAGGTCGGTTGAACCCGATCACATTACCCTGGATCCGCCAATGAAAATAGGTGATCTACAAGATAGAATTGGTTCATCAAGTTTAAAATCAACCGGATCATTACTCAATCGGTTAAATTCAAATAGGTAAAGATCTATAGATGGATGAAGAGCAAATTCAAATATTGTAAATAATTAGTCTCCAAAAAAGGACATATCAACTCATCAAGTAATTATGTTTTGCAAATTGATCATATTTTAATTTCATTAGTGTCATTTCGAATCTTCGAGTTATCTCTAATTTAATGCACGATACTTATTTAAAACTTATATCGTAAATATCTATTATATTTAATTATACTACGTGTATAGATATTTTACCACTTTGGTCTAATTATGTTGTGTTGTAGGGCACAACGATCACTAATTCACTATGGATGTCGTTGCGATGTGACATGATGGTGTACAATCAAAAATAATCTTAACTTAATCAAATAATTAAGTTATTAAATAAGAATCGTATTTGCTATTTTTAGTCTATATTATAATAGAAGTATCATTTAGTTTTATTACAAATTTTACATTTCATTAACTCATTTTATACATATTTCATTATAAAGTTCACGTACAAAAATAAAATCTACATTTCACTGACTTTTTTTCAACTCATATTTCTTACAATTTGTACCAGAAAAAAATACTAGGACTTCTATTGACGAACAAATGGAGTAATAAACATGAATGCATAATTGTTACATTTGCTAAAAAGGGTAAATGTGTCTGGTATTGTTGCGTTTTTTCATTGTTTCTTGTTTGGTTTTTATCGTTTGTTGGGTTTTGATCGTTTGTTGGGTTTTTGGTAGACTACTGTATTATTTTGTGTTGACATTATCATCATTCGATGCTCGCTAGCTTCTAGATTTGAATGTTTATAGTTTTTACCTTCATTGAAAAGAAAAGGGAGAATGGACTAAACTATTTATCACTTGCTTTGAAATCAAACTTATGCCCATAATTTGTAGCAGAAAATATCGTCACCTTTGAAATCATATAATTTAGACTGACCATAACCGCACCCTTGTCTTCTGCTAGGCACAAACTCCCCTCAATTCAAGCTCTTGCCCACAGAGAACTTCCTACCACCTTGGAAGATACCAAGACTAACTACCCCTCTATATTTTCGTGTTGTCGTCGCGAATGCACGCCACGTGTATTGGAATGGTATATTTCTTATATTATAACCGGAACATCTCAGAAGGTAAGATAATTGACTAAAATTTAAAACTACTATATATCAAATGTCTAAGTTCGATCTACTGACATTTGGTTGAGAATATATGAGTCTCTACCACTCAACCATACTCATTGGGTTTGTATTAGATTATTATATTGATACAGCCATACCACACATGCACGATCATCGATCTATAGACTGTACTAATTAATGTGCGTTCAGAAAACGACACGATAGTGTAACGGTTAGGGATCCACGTATCATGTGACAGGTTTACTCGACGGTTTTACGGCGCCCTTTCGATTAGGGTTGCGGAATTTTGCCCGTCGGCTGCCCTTTCGAACTCTGTTTAGTCAGATTTAAGAGCCCGATGATGTAGGAGGACCGCGAGATTCCCGAATTTCTTTTTTCCTTTTCTCAATTTCGGATAATTTATTATGATCTGATTATGCATACTAGACCATATGCGTAGAATCAAATGTATTTTACAATGGAATAAAGGGAAAGCTATTTTGAGAAGGTTGTCTTCTTGAGAGGGTTGTTGTGCTTCATCATGTGCCTACATTAGTGACACGTATTGTAAATTATAATGGGAACCAAAATTTTGTATTAGGCTAGGTTTCTACATAGGACTAGGTGCATTGCTCTACTCATGTTTTTGTATTAGGCTGTAGGAATCTACATAGGACTAGGTGCATTGCTTTGCCCATGTTTCTCAATGTAAGTCAATAAAAAACAAATCACCTTTTCATGTGGTATTTTAATGAAAAAATATCTCTTTGAATTCTAAATTATTTCCTTATTCCAAAAAAAATTCCTGAATTGCTAAAAACATCTTACTTTAATTAATATTTTGATGGTTATTATAGGATATTTTTTCATAAAATTAAAATAGTTTGTGATTATAACATGATAGTTTCCTTATACTAGTAGTACCATATTTTAAGTGATAGTGTTTGATATGGTGTAGTGAAGTCATACCAGAGAGTAACGCTCTAATGTTTTTATTTTGTGCCAGTTCAATATTACAGGCATATTAATATATAAAACTCATAAAAATGGAACTAATAATTTCACCAAAAAAAGTACTCCTTTAACTATATAAATTTAAAAAAAAAAGACTCGCTCGGCCTTTGTCGGCTCTAACTTGCGCGCCAATAAATTTTAAAATCAATTCCTTCCAAAAAAACTAATGAAAAAGGCTCAAATATCTCAACTCAACAAATTTTTATGTTATTAATTTTCAAAATAGAATCTATCTTGATTTCATTAAATTAAATGGATGAACGACAGCTGGAAACGGCTGCTAATACTGTGTAGGGTAAATTAATATACCGATTTGTCACGCCCGCCCACCCCAGGGGTGTTACAATCGAGGCGATCGTGACCAAGGGACAAACATTAAGAATAGCATTTAAGGATAACAGTTCATAAGAAAGGCTCAATTAGCTTAAAAGAATAATATATATCATAGTGTATGATACACAGAGTGCAAACTCGACTTTAGCTCCAAACAAATGGGAAAAGCTCGAATAAAATCCTAGTGTCTTTTCAACAATCAGCAACTTGAGATAAAATTATCTCAACAATACTTGGCGGAAGCATTCGAGAGTAGAATACTATTATGTATGAAGACATAATATATTCAGAAAGTTTTATTTACAATCTTCTTCACTATCATGCTCAACACCCACCGCGCTCGTCACTGCTCAACCTGCACATAGAAAAAACATATGCAGGGCTGAGTACTTGGTGTACTCAGTGGACACGTGCCAAAATATATTTTATAAAAACAGAGGAAAAGTCCGAGAACACTAAACATTTTAACAAAAATGTAGAAAAAGTCGGCGTGTTATAATCTACCCATCTTAACAAAAATTTCGTCCCGAAATTTGCTTACGTCCTTCGAATGGTTCGCACTTAGCTTGCTTCAAAGTTTCACGCAATTCCAAGAAAAGGTTCATGGTCCATCGGCCTCCTTTCGCACTCTCGATCTCCTTGCCTTGTCGTGACTTGACAAATTAGGGGTTCACCCCAAACTTTCAGATTCTCGTTCGTTTTCATCGCTCGGAAAAGCGATAAATTATCTCAACTTAAAACTACGGTTTGCGCGTATTCAATCTAGCCTACAACATAAGCTTTCTATGTTCGCAACATACTTCATCACGAAAAGTTGGATAAGAACCGCGTCACATCAAGACGAAAAGTTGGATAAGAACCACGTCGCATCAGGCACGTTTTCTAACGACGGCCGCATTAATTACTCGTCGCATCAAAACGAAAAGACGTGAAATTTTGTCTTTTATGAATTTTTTTTTGTTCCGAAAGTGTATTTGATACGTAGTCTATTCTTTCGTGTAGGTATCATTTTGGGCTCGTAACAATTGGGTTTCAAATTGGGCTAGGAAAGAATAATTGTTTGGCCCCAAAAGTGAAATACTTCTCTCGATAAAAGAAACAAGGTCGAAAATTTTTCAAGTGCACAAACGACGGTCCTTTCAAGAACACAATAAAAAGGTAGAAAAAGTCGGGGTGTTACACGATTATCAAAAAATAAAATTTAAATAAAGTACATAACTGAAATATAAAAATAACACGATTAAAATTATGTGTTTGGAGTAGGCTTCGAAGTACTCAAATTATGTAACAATGTAGTGCTCTTTCCGTCCCATAAAGTTTTCCCCATTTTACAATTTTCATCCGTCCTACAAAGTTTGTCCCAATTGGAAACTTTCAAAAAATAGACATTAAATACACCCTCAATCTCCTCAATATGGGACCCTTATTCCACTACACACCTCCATTTAATACAAAGTCAAATAATTTCTTCAAACCCGTGTCGGATCAAACTGGGACAAACTTTGAGGGACGGAGGGAGTAGTATTCATGTTGTAAACTATCCCGATAATACCCTTTAGCTCATCCGTGTGTCAGACATTATCCAAAGGGTTTTGTTGCACCTCAAATCGAAATTTTTTGAATCCGCCACCGCATATATCTGTTAAAGGCACGAGGCATTATATGTTGAAGTGAGAGAATGAATCAAAGGATGTTCCCATATATCCTTACAAAATGAGCATGAGACGACACAGGTTAGAGTTATAGAACTATAAAACCAAACAAAATGAGTGAATGTAACGACACACAACTTCTCGTGATTTTGCATGCATGCATCGCGTGGATTTCAGCTGATCAAACCCTGCTTTCTTCTGCATTTTCTACACGTGTAATCATATTTTAAAAACGCAGAACTGAATCTTAATACATCTGGATATAACGTAATAAGATATTCACCTATATATGGTGACTCTATCTTGAATTTTTTGTGCAGAAATATAAAACTTTATTGTGAAAGATAGTTAATTAAGACAACTCGTGTCTATAATGTTTGTGTCGATTATGTTTATTATCACACGAATTTATTGCGTTTTGGATTTTTGCTCAATCCCTATTTAGCATTTACATATACTAACTTATCAGAAAGCATAATTGAAGTAATCCATTCGTTCCACTGAAGATGACTCACTTTCCTTTTTGATTTGTCTCAACCAAGATGACTCATTACTAAAAAATGAAAACATCTTTACCTCTACTTTTATTCACTCTCTCCTATTTTACTCTTCCACTTAACACACAAAATAAAGCTGCATAAAATCTCGTGCCACCTAAGGAAAGGGTCATCTTCCTTCGGAGGGAGGGAGTATTATATAAGTTGTGTGGCAATTAATCTAATTTTGCTATTTTGGTTTGTACGTTAATAGAAGTCTCATTTCACTTTTTCTATAAGTAGAAGTAAATCTCACATTTCAATGTAAAACTAATACGGAGTATTTAAAAAATGAGACGCATTCCACTCGTTTTTTCACATTTCTTTGTATTTCTAGAAACTCATGCTAGAAAAAAGTAAGACTTCTATTCATAGAGGGAGGGCGTATAAAATAGTTTACCTAAGGATCAATTTGAAACAAGTCAACAAATCTAATTACAAATCCTGAAAAATAAAAGTAAAGATAATTGTTTGGTTTGGTTTAGACCCTATGTTTTGTACATATTGATTTGGCAACCTAACATTAAAAGAAACAGAGTGCTTTGTGCAAGAGAATAAAAGAATTCAATGATAACCAGGAGCATTCAAGGCCACTTGTGCCCAATGTGCTACTAAATATCTGCTTTGCCTAAAGAGAGAGAGAGAGAGAAGGAAACTTGGCCAAGTATAATAACAATGCAATGCAAATACAAGATTCATCTACATGTGATTCTTGAGACACAGATTAGGCAGATAAAGAGATGATATGAGGACAAGATTTGAGAAGCCAAAGAAAAAGATATGGTTTTCTTTTGCTCCACATGGAGAGTATAAATGCAGCAAAATGCAACCAAATATTACTATTAAATACACACAAACGACGCAAATTAAATGCCGTAGAGCAATGCAAAATAAAATTATGCTGGGAATCCACAGTCCACACACCAACAATCAAACACCTGATGTGCTGAGAGCATGTATCGAATCAGACAATGCCCATGTTCACATGTGCGTGGATACGCCTACACTCGTTGAGCAATGCCACAAGCCATGTCACAGTGTAAACAAGAAGGAAGCATGAACTGGGCAAGCCTACTAGTAGGCTACTTCATGGACCATTGATGTGATATGATAACAAATACACTGAGTGTAAGCTACGCCTACGCTCATTGAGCTATGCCACGAGCCATGCCACTATGTAAACGAGAAGGAAGCATGAGCACAGCAATCCTACTAGTTAAGCTACTTCTTGGATCATAGCTGCGGCATATGCAAATAAGTGAGGTGCGATAAGCAAATACGATCCAAATTCACAGTTTCCACCTTCATTGATCATTAGTTAGCGATTTCTGCATAATCCAGATATAGATGTGCTATAGAGATGCATTCTAGATGATACGAGGGAATAAAACGAGTAATGAAACAATTAAGTGAGGTGAGATAAGTGATTATGCAAATAAGTGAGGTGCGAAATACATTCCAAATCCACAGTTTCCACCTTCATTGATCATAAGTAAGCAATTTCTGCATAATCCAGATATAGATGTGCTAGAGAGCTTCATTCTAGATGATACCGGGGAATTAAACAAGTAATGAAACAAAAAAAATTGAATGTTTAAGTTTAGAAGAGGGAATGCGAAGGGAAATACTACTTAGCAGTGGAGAGGTGGTCACAAAGCCCTCTTATGGTCGGGCTTCTTCTAAGTTCTAACCCATCCTGAGCTTTTGGCATTAAGGATCCAAAACTGGTTGTTTTCCGTGTAAACATGTCCCTGCAGATATTAGTGATAAAAACAATTATCACAGAGCAGGAAGCTAGGCCTGACAGCATTCTGAAATCAGTTATTAGAAGAATCGTGCTGGTCTCTTTCACCGTAAACTGCACCAGTCAGCATATGCAACTTAATAGTACAGACTCATCTGGCATGTAAGTCAAGCACAAAGGGTATTCATACAACAAAATCTTTAAAGTTACACCACTTCTAACATCAATTTCCCAGCTAGAAAGAGAAAAGACAACTACAAAGCCTGTCTGACTTACTTAAACAGCACACATCTCAAACAAAAGCAACTCGAACAAACCTATGATTTATCACAAAATTTGGCAATCGTACAAATCAAGAATGGATGTTAGGTACTACTGGCAGAGCTGCTCAACAGCAGCAACAATCTGTCCAGGTTGAACAACAGTCCAGTCCTCCAGAGTCCCGGCATATGGAGTTGGCACGTCCTGAGATGACAAACACACAATTGGAGCATCCAAATAATCATGGAAATGTTCATTTATTGAAGCTGTCAAGCTGGCACCAATTCCACCCGTTCTCATGCACTCTTCAACAATGACCACACGATTAGTCTTCTTCACTGAATTCCCAATGGTGTGAAGATCAAATGGCTTCAGTGATCTGATATCAATGACTTCAGGATCATATCCTTTGTTCACCAGAGTCTTAGCAGCTTGCATAACATGATATCTCATTCTAGAATATGTTAGAATGGTGACGTGCTCTCCTTTTCTGACCATCTCAGCTTCCTCGAGACTCAATACATACTCTTCATCTGGTATTCTCTCTTTTAGATTGTAGAGTAAGACATGCTCAAAGAGAATAACAGGATTATCACTTCTAATAGCAGCTTTCATCAAACCCTTGGCATTATAGGGCGTCGAGCAAGCCACCATCTGAATCCCAGGAATTGACTGGAAATATGACTCCAAACGCTGTGAATGCTCTGCTCCAAGCTGTCGACCAACGCCGCCAGGTCCACGGATGACTATTGGTATTTTAAACTGGCCCCCAGATGTGTAGTGAAGCATGCCACAGTTGTTAGAGATCTGATTGAAGGCTAGAAGGAGAAAACCCATGTTCATTCCCTCAACAATGGGGCGCAATCCAGTCATGGCAGCTCCAATGCCCATGCCAGTGAATGAGTTCTCAGCAATGGGTGTGTCGAGGACTCTGAGATCACCATACTTGTCTGCCAGGCCCTTTGTAACCTTGTATGATCCTCCATAGTGGCCAACATCTTCACCAATGACACAAACCCGGGGATCTCGTTCCATCTCTTCTTCCAGCCCTTCACGGAGAGCCTCAAAAAGCAAAAGTTCATGCCTGGGAGCGGTCATGGCAAGTAATGAATGGTCAAATATTCTCATCTCAATTAATTAAGAGGTGTCAATAAGTTAATACGATCGGATTCTAGTGACACAAATCCAAGAGTGACTCCACCCTAATTCTAAATAGATAACTGGTTGGTTTAGACACTCACAATGAGAATCTCCTCGAGGGATTATTAATGGTTGGGAATTTGACTTTTGTGTAACTCACTTACTCAACATGCATAATCCTGAGACTTTCCTATGAATTAGGTTAACTGCATGAAGACTCCTAATCTGAAATCATAGTTATTAATGAATTGACATAGATGTATAGATGGGGACCATTTAAGTTACAAGAACTATTTGAGGAGTTGATTCTAGATCTAGAATCAACTAATCATACCAGACTACAGGAATATTAGCAATAAATTTCTTCTTAGGAAGAAAAGGTAAAGTACATATGATCCCTGTTAAGCAAGAAAAGTTCATAAATTTTCTATGGGGTTAAACGAAGTGATGTTTTAATTCACTGATCAATTTTCATATTAGCATAACAAGCAACAAAATAAGCTTGGAATAAGACTTTGTCCAAATTTCATTAGTTCATTCTTTTCCACTTATGAAGAAAAAACGAACACCTTTGAGATCTTCATCCAAATAAAAAATGGCAGCATACTTATCAGTAATTGGTCTATAAACTGAGACTAGATTTGCAATAAAGGAGAAGAACAAGAAGTACCCGGGCTTGGATGGAGTAGAAGCTGTTACGTTGTCTTGCTTCGTCTGCCGTAAGAAAAGAACACAACAAATTAGGATAGTTATATATAGCTAGCCAGAGATGAATATACACGCTGGAATAAGAATGCACACACTGTTTTGTCAATGGTAAACTTACTGCAACTGCATTAGTTGACAACTTTGCAGCCCTGTTAATACCGATGTTCGATCCAGACGACAAACTTCCATAGCATTGAATGCCAAATGAAGCTCTTTTCCTCTCTGGAATATATTGATAAAAATAGGAAACATAAAAACCAAATCTAAATACTTACACTTAAGTAGATAAAACTGGTTGAATACAAAAACCAGAACAGCATATACATAAACTAGGGCTAACATAACGATTAGGATTTTCGAAAATAAATTATCTAAATCACAACCCACACAGCCAAAAATAACTGAATTAACCAGAGCTTGCTACAATAACGCAAAGCAATTACTCAAGGGAAGGGGAAATCCAGCAGATTTCCAAGAACAATAAGAGGAAATAGTAAAACAACACTAGCGCTACAAACAAAACCTGAAATACCAGAACCTGGGAGCGATCTGCGAGAACTATTGTAATTGACCGATGAGAGAGGCGTTGTAGCTCCAATTCCATGTAGAATCGCGGCCGCCATTCAGATACAGATTCGATAATTAGAGATATTAGACTATCCGAAGCTCCTCAATTGTACAACCGCAGCAACTTACTGATCAAAATAGCAAAAACTAAGAAATTGCTCCCAAAAAAACATGAATTTCACTTTTTTGCGGAGGAGCTGGTGAAGACGCGGCGGCGATTTGCGGTGACTTGAGTTACGGAAAGAGGAGAGTAGCTGAAGAGGTAAGAACAGTGTGAGAGCTGATTGCTGCACCACAAGTTTTCAGTTCAATCATGCTGCTGAATCCTCTGAATCCGAATAACTGTTCTAGAATCCTGATAGCCAATAAATACTAGACACGTGGCACAATCAAGGGTAACATGGTAAATAATAAAGACATCCATTAATCAAATGGATCAAGGGTAATATGGTCAATTCCGCTTTCGCTGCCTTATTTCTTATACTAATGGATCGACAAATATACTCTCATGGGCCTGGCCCAATGTTGAAACCCAATTCAGCTATATGGAAAAAAGTAGTACTTCCAATGTGAATGGGCTCATATTAATATCATCACACCGTGAATCGGGCATGTTTTGCCTGTTGTTATTTTCTAACACCCCTTACTCGATTATTGAAAGAACTTAATAAGTGATGTCGCGCGGTAGATCACGGGTGTTGTGACCGCCGATGAGGTTGTTGGAAGGTTTGGAGGCGGAGATTTGGCATCCCTTCCGCATTAGACTGTTGGATGGCTTCATTGGCAGCTATGGAACAATGCGGTGGCGAGGATCTGTTTACAGTGGCGGTGGTTGCTTCAACAGAGTCGTGGTCGTGGTAGCAAAAGGCGAAGGTTAGGGGTTTGAGTTTATTAGAATTTAGACTAGATTGCCACTTTTATTTATAAGAATAATTAATGTTATTTGCAATAATAATATTCCATTCGTGCCATAATAATAAAGACTTTTTGGAGTTGGGACAGTCAGGGTTTTAATACATAATTGGCAAAGCATGAGAGAGATAGAAAGAAATAGTAATTGGAGTATGATAGTGGAGAATGAACTCATCTCATTAAAGAGAAAGAATTTATCAAAAACAAAATTGAACTATTTTATTGGACGAACCAAAATAAAAAAATAATCTCTATTTCCATGTGACTGAGACCGTAATTAAATAATTTTCATCCAGAGATAATTTGATCATAAAAATTTGAGCATGAGATAACTGAAAACAGACTTCGTATGAGAATTTGATCAAAATTTTAGTACTATGATTTTTCTCACACTTTATATTAGTAATTTTTAAAACAATCATTTTCCTATTTTTCACTTTCTCTCCCACTTCCCTAGAAATTTACCAAAATCTCAATATTGTGTAATCGTATCAAATCGCATTTCTACCATGTCGATTCGTCACAATACTCATTCGGTATAATAACACTAACATAACCACAGCTGCCAATGAACATAAACGTGACAAATCAAATTATATTGTAGGCTTGTAGGCACCTTTCGTGACAAACAACTATAAATAATTGTCAAATATTCAACAAAAGTATCGTCTCAAAAACAACTTGTTCCTACTTTTTTGAGAGCAAAAATAAATATTTTCACGCAACCGTTGGCATGTTAGCTCATTTTCGTAGAATGTTTAACACAACTTTCTACTAACCAAGACTAATTTAAATACTAATTTTAGATTAGGATATAATCCTTTGGCCCCACATTCTTCCCCCTTTTCACATTCGAGTTGATAAATTATTGAGGGAATTACTTTTAGAAGACTATATTTAAATTTATTTTATCCTTGATCAATAACTTATGTTAATATATTATTGAGGGGTAACTGATCTCGCAGACCTTATATAATTTTAGATTGTTATATTTAGATATGTAACATTTATGCATAATATTTTAATATGCCATATAATAATATATCGATACTTTACTTTAGTGGTTAAGCAAGGAGATGACAAACCAACTAGTAAGTTTAATTTATTTGAATGAACTAAGTCGACAATTTGGACTTGCATATAGGTGGATCTAGGGGTTGAAATATAAATAAATTAAGTAGTATCAAACTAATACAAGTATACAACTTTGGGATTCTTAGTAATTTTCTATATTTTTATGCCACTTATCAATGGTGATCTAATTTTATAGTTGTGGGTGGTGTAGATTGTAATGAGTTCTTCACAAAAAAAGTTCTTGATTTCGAATTTGAATTTTATATTTATTCAGCAACCAAACTATTAGTATTTGTTGTTGGGCTTCACGTGTATATTAAATTCTACATAAATTATTGTATTATAATGATCAAACAATTTAACGTGCAAAAATTAATTTTCAGCGCACCTTCCCCAAATAGACTTATAAATGCAGCATGCTTTTCTCATGATGTATATTTGATTCTTCCAAAGATAATATCTTTCGTATGCAAAACCTTTTTTTTTCAATTTCTCACACCTTATCAAAATTCTCAATAAAAATGTATTTCATTTCTTATATAACTAAATTATAGTACAGCTGATATAAATTAATTTGTTGATAATATTTTTGAATGAAAGTAATTGAGTATATATGTACCTATTCCTACAACTCTGTCTATTATATAGATTACCAAAAATAATTAAAGTAGTAGTATAGAATTTTGATAATTTAATACAACTGAAATTGTGGTAATTTGATTTATTAATAAATTATAAATTGTGTAACTATTTTTTGTGTATATCTGAAGTAGGAGGTTGGTTTCAAACTCCAAAAGATCTGCATAAGTACAACATTGGTCCTTAATTTATATGAAGCCTTTGTTTTACATCCTAATCATCCTTAGCAATTGAGCCCTTATTACATTGTGCTACTAGTGTAATATATACTTCCTATATCCCCTAAAAATAAAAACTTTTAAAATGACCCGTGATTTAAGATAAAATTAGTAAAGTAAGAAAAACACGAAAAGAAAAGTGTGTTAGTGAAAAATAGGTCTCATCTCATTAGGGCATCTCCAACGATACAGCAAAACTCAATTTTGCAGTGAAAAACACCTCCAATCATACTCTAAAACGCATCCCAAATCGTCCTTTTTTTTGCGCTTTTGAACATTATTACTCCATCTTTGCAGTAGCACTGTAGCACGACGCAAAACTCATCTGAAATTGCAATTGAGTCCTTCCTTTTCGATGATATTCGAAGAAGACAGAGAGATGAGAGATGCGCAGAAACGAAAAAATGGAGAAGAAGAATTAGATGAAGAAACGACTTACCTGATTATAGAGAGTTGTAGATGGTTGATGAACTTGTGAAGAAAATTTGGAGACGCAGCCACTGAAAACGAAAATACAGAGAAGGGAAAGATTGAAGAAGGAGAAAATTTGTAGATGCAGCTGGAGATGCAGCCACTGAAAACGAAAATACGGAGAAGGGGAAAATTGAAGAAGATAGCGGCGACGGGAGAGAGAGAGAGAAAATTAGGTTTCGTAGTAGAATATAGTTAATGGCATAGGCTAATTAAAGATATGTATTTGTTTTTAATTTGAGATTGGCTAATTAATTACATATATGAGACGGGCTAATTAATTATCATATGTATAATGCAATGATACAGAGTATTTATCTGTTTTAGGATATAGACGGTTTCATCAATATTTAGTTGAAAAGGTCAATTGATAGTATATATTTATTTTATATAAATTATTAGTATTAATTATTTTATTGAATGCATAATATATTTAATATATAAATATAATATATTGTTATAAATAATTGTATTCAAATTATTTAATTATATTTGGAAAATTATTGACAAAGTGTTCTGGGGTGAATGCGTAATTTAAATAAATATGCAGTTAAGATTGAAAAAGTAAAAAAAAATAGGTGAATATGAAATACTATTCTTTTGGGTTTTGAGTTTGGTATAAATGGTTGGAGTAGAATTACTATTTGATGTGACAAAACTGAAAAAATGAGTTTGGATTTGGTGTAAATGATTGGAGATGGCCTTAGAAAGAAATTTTTAATAATGAGGAAATTGGCGAAAGAGATGAATACACAAAGTCCGAAAGACTTGGACTTGATAAACTGGATATAACTAGTTTTTCAGGTTTTTTAATTGTTTTTCCCGCCTTTCGCTTTGGCTCTTCCTCATTTTCTTTGCTTTGTGCTGAATTTTTTATCGGTGTTGACATATAATGTTCGCGAGTTGTCATATCGTACTATTATTAGGTATTTTATTTCGTGTTAATTCGTCTTGCACTATAAACCTCCTTGCTCGTCTTATTTGAACCTTTCTTTCATATTAAAAAGTGTTACATTTTATCTTAAATTGTTAAATTTTGTATTTATGAACTACTCCTTTAGTATTTTGTTTACAGTAATATCTTATTTTTGATGTGGTGATACTTCACCTTTTCTACTTAAAGTAGACTTCATTGACTATTAAATAACTTGCTGGAAATTTCTCAAGGCACGTAGAAGAATTTATCAAACTTTGAAAAGTTTGTATGGCTCTATCTAGATTAGTAGACAAAGAGTTCTCAATTATTAAAACGTTTTTGATTCTTTGTGAAACATAGTCATGTTTGACTGAGTAAAATTTTATTACTTTTCCAATAGCAATGGCTGAGAAAATATCAATAATTTGTGGCCCCACCTCATAAATATTGACATATTGTATAGCAAAAATTATAGTCCATTAGGTAAACCGTCCCTTAAATTATTATTCGCGGGCCCCACGGTAATTTTTTACTCCATCCCTTAATTAAGGGACGAAACCTGCAACCCTCCGTTCCTTAACCGTCCCTTAAATTACTATTCATTCAATTTCATTTTTTATTTTTATTTCCAACCAAATTCAATTAAAAAAAACACACTTCATTAAAAATAAAATAAAATTACAACATAAAATAAAAATACAACTTAAAATTCAAAAAAATAAAAAAAAAGACATAATTAAAATCCTAAAAAAATAAAAATGACATAATTTAAAATACAATTTTATAGAAAATAAAAAAAACTACTCCGCAGGCGAATCATCCCCCGAAGGCGGTGGAGGTGCACTGAAGCCGTGAGGAGGCGGAATGTCAAGTTGTGCGGCCATAAACATAATTTCGTTAAGCCAGGCTTGGTATTGGGCGAGATGTGTAGTTGTGTGTGAAATGAGGATGAATTGCGAGTATTTATAGAGTAAAAAAAATAAAAAAAAAATGGAAAACGGCTATAAATAGTAATATTACCGTTTTTAATTTTTAAATTTTTTTTTTAATTCGAATTTTAAAAAATGATTTATTGCGTCAGCGTGATGATGCCCACTCGCAGGCCGGCGAGTGGGCGTCATGCATGGCGACGGGGCGCGCCACGTCGCCTCGGCGCGTGGCGAGACGTCTCGCCACTCGTCACGTCGTGACGGAACGTGGAACGGGCTGGGGACGAGATGAGACGCTGCAACGCGTCACGCCGCCGTCTCGTCCCTCCGCGATGCGTTGCGGGTGGCCTTAGAGTGTCTCCAATAGGGGAGTCGCGGCTCCCTATTACGAGAGCCACATAGGGCCGCCGCAGGGGGGTCGCCCATAAGAGAGCTACGGCGGCGGCTCGGCCGTGGCGCTTGGGCGAGAGCCGCGGCTCCCTATTGTGGCGGGCGAGAGCCGCGGCTCATCCATTTTCGATTTTTTTTATAATTTCGAAAATTATTTATAAATACCTCATTCCACACATTTTTACCTCACACACATTTTACACCATTCTCTATAATTTTTTTTATCAAAATGCAAGGTGGAGATGATAATTTCCCCGGCTATGGAGATTCGGGATACGACGACTTTCCACCTCCCCAACCCTGGATATCGAGTCCCACCCCCCTCCATCCCAGATGTGGAGTCCGCCATCGCCGGCGCCGTGGCAACAGACACCTCAAAATTGGGGCCAGTCCCCCTCTCATCAGCAGAGGTACGTGGGTCATCCCCAATCGGGGTTGGCCGACTACCAACCCAACATGGACGCGATCAACTTTCTGTATTCTGACATCCCTTCTCAATTCCAATCCTCCCAATTCCATTCCACCCCATCTCCTCTAGATGAGTCTGATAGATTCACATGGGAGGAGTTGATGGGGACACCGGAGACCCCCACATCCGGACGTGTGGAGACGGGGAGAGGAGGCGCCAGGTGCGACGGAGAGCAGCAAGGCGATGGCTTGGGCCGTGGCGACCGCGGCCGCGGTGACAGCAGTGGGGGCGGTGGCGGTGGTGGCGGTCGACGGGGGACTTTGTACAAAGAGGCGGAGTCTATTGCTATTGCCAGAGCCTAGGACGCGGTCATGACGGATGTCATAGTTGGCACGGATCAGACCGACATATGCTTCTAGAAGCGCGTCCTGGCGGTGTATAATGAATTCAAACTGTCAGGCAGCGCCGAGCGTACACATGACCAGGTCCTGAAGAAGTTCGGCAGGATCACTAGAGCTCTCAAGAGGTTCATGGGTATATACGAGAACCAAATGCCAGCAATCCTCAATCCGAGACGCTAGATCCTCCACCCAGTTCTCTGCTGCGGGCACGTCTGCATCACGCCCAGCATCGGCCGCGGCGGCGATGACCAGCACCCTGGAGAAGCAGATGATGAAGCAACTTCAGGATACTTTGTCCTTGTATGAGAAGGCGACCGACCCGCCCACCAAGAAGATGTACTATGACCTCATACTGAGGCTGAGGTCGAGCTTGGGGTGGCAGGAAACGGCGGCGCGAGCGGTGGGCGGCGATGGCGATGCGGCGAATGACGCCATCGAGTAGGCGGCGGTGGCGGTGGTTTTTGGGTGTTTTATTAGTGTTTTTAAAAAAATTTCGTTGTATAATTTTACCCATTTCTATAATACAACGAAGATTTGGTTTTAATTTTTTTTATTAAATTATGCATTTTTTATATTTATTATAGTTAGATAATTTTTATTCTACTTAAATTAAAATACCTCAAAAAATGAAAAAAATTATTAATTGGTGGCTTGGGCATATCCACTATTGTGTGGATAAGTTTTTTGGTGGCCCGGCCAAGTTTCGTGGCCTAGGCCAAGTTTTGTGGCTTGGCCAAGGCCACGGGCCTAACTATTGGAGACACCCTTATATTGGTTGATAAAAAAAATAACACGAGGATTTATCTCATAATAGCAACTTTAGTCACGAAAAAGATCGACCACATGATGGACCACTTTGAACTGGTACATATTTCGTTTTCAATCAATCTAATTATAACTAAAATTTTTGTAACATATTGTTTGGCAATTTTTCTTTTCCTTGAAATTGTGTTATATTATAAGTTGCGAGAAAGTTCACGCATAGTGAAAAGTGGAATATTATTTATCATATATATACACTACAGCAGCAACAGATCCAGAAAATAAAATTTATGGAGTCGGAAATTCACCAGCTGATAAAGGAAAGGTCAACGCCTAAAATACGTTATAATCATGTACTGTGACAAGGCTCTATAAATGACACAACAACAAGAGAAGGGTTGGGGCAGGGTTGAAGCCGTGAAGCTATCATAGAATCGGTCGACCCTGCCCGACCCACTTAGATCATCTCTAAGGGTACACTAAAACCTAAAATAGGATAGGTAATTAGCTCCAATAGTACTCTAAAACCAATCCCATTTTTTGTTTTTGGCTAAACCCAAACCCAAAAAGTTTTTCAAATTTTGTGAGTAAAAAAGCATAATATAGACAATATTCTTTTAAGTTTGAGTTTAGTGTAAGTTCGCGGGTTTAGAAAAACGAATTTATGCATATAGATTTTAAAAATAAAATTTGGAAAAAATCAGAAAATGTTAAAATTTTGTATATTTACATGATAACAACACTATTTACATTTATTATTTCGTATCTTAACATTACTTAATTACTATCAAATAAAGACTTAAAGTAGTCATCTTAAATTTCTATATTCAAGTAGCGATTGTAAAGGACATTTATTTTCAAACCTCGTGTTCATTTAATATCAACATAGAACCAAAAACTACGTACGGCTAAACACATGAAATAATATTCTATTTTCTCACCAACTCACTGACATGTATCTATCCGCATTTTAGATGCGCAATTAATTACAAGTAAACATTTTTTTATATAACATACACATGTTTGTCGCTGTTTCACGATTTAATTTAAATCCTAAATTAGTATTAAATTTAATCGGGCTAAATCTATAATATAGTACTATGTGGTTTGGGTTTTAGTTTGAAAAATATCATTTAATTTATTTTTTTTTTATAAATTAAATGCTCAAACTAAAGAATGGTGAGCAAGGGTCCAACAAAACCAGTACACTAAGAACACAATCTAGCCAAGCTCACCGAAAAAACCTAGTAGTGTTCACCCAAAACCAATAACCGAAAAAGAAGTCACACAACCCTCATCCAAAGCACACATCACAAGCAACAAAGCCACAAAGCAAGTAAAACAAAGGAAAATATTACTAGACAACAAACCGAAGGCAAGAAAAGGTAACCTCTTCAAAGGTCGTTGATTGCTCTCTTGGTCTTACATATGTTATTTGTCCATCTTCTAATCTTGATCAAACCTCAAACATTTTAACCTTTTTTTAATAAATCACACCAAAATCTCAAACTATAATATAATAAAATTTTTAATATTTTTTTCCACGAATTATAATATTAACAATCCGAATTATATATACACTACCTCTATTAATTACGGCACTGATAACATTACCCATGTAACTAATTAAGTGACTAAAACCCAATCTATCCAAAGGTTGAAAGAGTTAATTTTGTCTCAGTTTGTAACATTTACCAAAATATGTCTCGATCATTTAAGTAATTATCAATAAAAAATTTTGGAATAAAATGTTTTACAAAAAATTATCACGATGGTACTATAATACTAATTGAGTATTCTATATGTAATTTTGGATAATCAGCTTGTGAGTAATCACTGTATAATTTTAGTTGTCACGTTAATATTATCATTGTCCAAAAAAAATTCACGACATTTTATTCTCAATTATGAAACCACAAGTATCAAATTTATTTATTATTTATTTTATTTTATTATATAATTTATAAAAAAAACTAATATATACATTGCCTCCGTTAATTATGGCACTGATAACATTACCCACATAATTTGGTGACTAAAATTCAATTCATCAAAATCCAATCATAAAATATGAAGTGTTGAAAATAGCGGAAAGCTGTGGCCGACTTAACTGAAGCACGTGCGAATTTACCGCTGTCTAATTCAAGTACCCGCGCTCATGGAACACGTGATACATATTTATTTTATTTCAAAAACTGCTGTCTTTTTCTTTCACTATTTATTTTTTATCCGTGGGGGGCAAGCCGTATGAGTTTCGTGTCTCGTTTACATTCCTCTTATAATAATCTCATCCACCGCTCATTTCCTACTTCAAACCCACCCATCTCTCTCTCTCTCTCTCTAAAAACACACACACAAAAACCCTCAATAGATTCATCTCTTGATCATGAAGCGCAACTGCAATTTGGAGCTTCGCCTCCTCACACCTTCCGTCTCCTTCCATCTCTCCGATCGCAGCGACTTGGATATGAATGAGAGTCCAAACAAAACGCAGCAGCTAACGATTTTCTACAATGGAAAAGTTGCTTCTTGTGATGCTACAGAACTTCAGGTAAAATACCTCATTTCATGTTTTTATGTTGTAGGCTGAATTATCCCAAAAATCATGAATTTTTGTCAAATCGGTCTGTTCATCAACCTTATAAATCCGTTTGCTATGATACGCTTTCTTATTATAGAGTTATCCGACGTAAAATATGTCATATTTTTTCTTATCTCGTCTTCCTTATCAAACCGTCTCGTGCTTGGACAAATTAGATACAATTTCACCTAAATCAGACTCAGTTAAAAAAAATTGAGTAAAATGTGTTTTTACTTTTTAGGGCCAATTTTTATAGTCGTTGGACGAATTTTTTTTTTTTGTCTTTTAGATTTGCCGTATTTTTAGTTTCAATTTCGACATAATTGGTTGCGCGTGAAATTGAATGGAAATTGTGATGGCGCAGGCGAGGACGATAATATCGCTGGCGAGCGGAGAAATGGAGGGAAAATGGAGCAAGAATTCGCCGTCGGCGGCGATGAATTCGCCGGTGTACGGCGCGGCGACGGGGATGTCGATGAAGAGGTCGCTGCAGAGATTTCTGGAGAAGAGGAAGACTAGGGCACAATCAATATCTCCATACTAGATCACACACACCATTGATTATTTAGTTAATTGTTTGTTAATTAAGTATTGAGATGTTTTGGAGGATTATTGATTTTATTACTGTCGTTGGTTGGTGGTTATAGGCGACGAGATTAGATGCATATTAAGGGAATATTTATTGTATTGGGATGTTTAGAAAAGGTTTGATTAATATTCGATGTAAATTAGTTGCTGGGAAATAAATACTACTACTATAATTTATTAAATTTGCTTTTTTTTGTGAAGAATTGTTGTTGTTTGATTGATTGATAAAGTGTAAATTAATGAAAAAAATAAATCATGAATTTTAGTAAAATTTCAATCTATGCCATGATTTTAAAAATTAACTTATAAATTAATGAAATTTGTGATATTTTCCAATCAAACGACATCGCTTAATTTTTTGTATGAAGTGATCGTATGATTTCCCAATTATTATATTTGATACAATTATGCCAAAGTTTTCGTTTTGTGGTAATTGCAAACAAAAGCAAACTCCATTAATTACGGTTGATTTTTAAGCTGCGAGACAAACTAAAATTTGATGAAAACTTAATAATTTTTATGCCAATTTCCCCTTGATTAAATTGTGTTTTTACTGCATTTTCACTTTACGAAGCTATTTCTCTCGAATTTTTACTAGCTCTTCTCCCACAAGTTAATTAAAAGGTGTATTTATAATCAAGTACAGATCATATATTAATGCAGAAATAAGTTCAAAATTTATTGGTCATTATATGATATGATATGACTGAAACTTAATGACATTATAAGATCATCAAATAATTATGGGGGCTAACATATTAATTATGACAATCTGGAATAAGAATCTAAAATTAAATTGTGAGTATGTTTCACATTCATTTCACTTTATTCTTAACGAAAAAAATTCATAAAACTCGCCCATATTTTAGCATGCATACATATAGAAGTGTCGAATTAAAATATTTAGGAAAGCTTCACTATTTGACCAGATAAGAATCGGAATCAAATTATTCTGCACACCAACTAAACAAATCCAACACAACACGTTTTCACACATTAACAGAAAAATACACCACATAAATGAGATGTGATTTCTTGATTTCCCACACCTCCTTCTTTGTTCTTGCATATGCGGTTGGTGCAGATACAATTGCTCACAAGCGCGGTGCCACACGAGGACTTCCCGAGTCCCCTGGTGCCACGACATGGGCCCGCGTAATTTCCTTGATCGACCGACACCCACTCAGCGCCATCGTCAGCTCAAACTCATCGCGCAGCATATCAATGGCTTTCTTCACGCCCGCCTCACCGCCAGCTGCCAGCGCGAACACTACCGGCCTTCCGATCTGCCACCGACGAAAAAAACAACACCTAATTTCAATAAAACCATAAAATAAAGGCAAAAATGAGCTGTTGATGTTTCCAAACTTACAAAAACACCAGACGCTCCAAGCGCTAACGCTTTGAAGACGTCGGTTCCACGCCTGATTCCTCCATCTACGAAAACAGGAATTCTGCCCTCTGCAGCTCTGACTACCTCCTCCAGGGCCATGATGGTTGCAGGAACATAATCGAGCTGTCGAGCTCCGTGGTTCGACACAATGATCCCGGCTACCCCTGCTTGTACGGACAGGCGGGCTAACATTGTGCAAACAAGTAAAACCAGACATAACAACAACGTTAGGGTACACCTGTGGCTAGAATGGAAGATGAAAAATTACTTTGTTTAAATTTCTCGAGGATCAGCCATACCGTCCTCTGCAGTTAGCACGCCCTTCACTAGAATTGGCAATTTAGTTATCGATTGAAGCCACTTCACATCCTGTGTAGATCGAATCACACCAAATAGTTTGAGGTGTTTTGTCAAATCATTTCTTGTAAGAATTGTATGAGCCCAGTAGAGTTCTTACCTTCCAGTTAAGGGACCGATCGACTTGATCAGCAACGTATGTAGCTAGTCCAGAGTCGTTACTCTGCAGTCATTCCAAGATATTTTTACTGATATTGAAGCACCTAATGAGAGAAACTAAAATTCTACTTATGAAATAATGTTGAAATTATTCACCTGGTCTATAGTGCCAAGATCCAAGCCTTCGAAATTTTTGAGTGTCAAGTGGGGTGGCAAGGCGAATCTATAGGACATAAATAAAAGCTTTAGTCGCTGATCGTGATAGAAAAAGCACTAGCTACAATCAATATGTGTAGAAACATATCTGAAATCACCTGTTCTTGATATCAGCTTCCCTTCGGCCGAGTCTTGGAGTATCAACTGTAAGAGCAATTGCCTTGAAGCCAGCCTTTTCAGCCCTTCTCACAAGTTGTTGAGCAACGTTTCTGTCTTTGAAAACCTACATCGAATGTAAGATATCTCTGATTAATTCAAGTACTGCTTTGTTAAGAAAATGCGATACAAACATCAAATACAAATTTCCTAAGTTTCAACTCTCCAGATCCCATGAAAAAGGAAGATCTGACTCAACTGACAAAAAAATTATATAATGCATGTAATAACACGGAAAAAAAGTGAAACGGAGTGAAATTTATGTAGCAATCATTGCTCGTATAGTTGATCAACATAACAGTACTGAAATTATCTGCAGATTCAAATGCTTGTACTATGAGAGGTAGCAATTAGATGAAAGAAGTTTCTGGACTTTTCATATGCTGATCAAATCGAAAAGCATTATCTGGAGAAAAACAAATATGAGACTCCAACTTACGTAGAGCTGAAAGAATTGAATGCCAGATGCAGCTGAGGAAACTTCTTCTATGCTGGATGTAGCCCATGAGGATAGTGTCTATAACCAATGAAACATCACTTAGTAGCATGGTTATAAAAATGTAGCAATCATGCCAATCTTTTCTGCTTTCCTTCTCCCAGTCTTAACCATTCATATAATGAATTAAGAAAAAGGTAAAGAAAATGGAAGAAAAAAAAACCCATAAAAATTCAAACCATGATGGTGCCAGCAGCTGATGCCGCCCTTGCTATGGCAAGCTCCCCTGCGCAAAGTGAAATTTTAATTCAGAAAAAAAAAAGAAAAATCAGCCAGAGGTTTTATGAGCAAAGCCTGATGAAGTACAAACACAGAAATTTTAAAAAAAATATTACTGCCAAATAAACATAGTTTACAGGTCAGATGTCTTTAATGTACATACGATAATTCATCATACTTATATGGTAAATATCAAACATAAACTGCGGCCTGTCATAACAAAATGCTGTGCACGGACATAGTTCCGTTGGAATCACATCTACAATGATACAGCATCTGTACCTTCAGGATGTGCCATTTTCTGCATTGCTGTTGGAGCAACCATGATCGGCATTGATATATTGTAACCCAAAACGTTGGTACTTGTATCAATCTTACTAACGTCAATCAGAATGCGAGGGCGAAACCTATGTCAATGACAGAATTTCAGAGCTAAAGAACACCAGAGGGCGTGTACTGAATCTCAATTCTTGTTTCTTACAAACGATTTTTGAAAGATTAGAAAATGCCAAAGATACAATTCAAATTGTTAGGTTTCTCCAATTTTTTTCACACAATTGGAAAAAATTGACTTATAAGGCAAAGATATAAACATCAAATGCTCAATCAACAACTAAACGATCTTCCACATTATATACTCATCAACAAAACAGAATCTTTAACACAAAATCTGCAATACCAAATAGATACTGGTGCTTATTTCATCATTCTAGAGTAAAAACACATAGAAAGTTTTCTTATGAACACAAACTGAAGCAATTTTGGAGGCACATTACAGTATCCTAGAGAAGGCGTTGCGGTTTTCCTGGAGAGTCCACTGGTCCTCAGCGCCGGACGCGTAATAGTCGTAAACCATCTTGGGCAATTTCTCCCTTGCAATGGCCTCAAACTCCATAACATTGGTAATGTTCTCCATATTCCCCTGCATCATCACCAACAAGCAATGAAACATCAAACAGTATAGAGTTAAAACAACCCTCCAAAATCAGCCATTACCACACAATAAACAGAATTTACAAACTCCAGTATTTGAATCCCTAAACGCCCAAATTAATTAGCACACATTGATTACAGAAAATCCAATCAGAAAATTTCTTTCAAATATACCGCCTAATTGAACAGAGTTGCAAAAGAGGATCCAATAGATTCTTCGCTTCAATCAATCTAGTGAATAATCAGTAAGTGAAGAGCAATTGATTGCACCGTCAATGAATAACATCAATGATTATACATTAACTGCTACAAAAGGTGACAAGTATTCGAGTTGATGAATCACGTGAATCTTCAAAGCATAACACCCACGGAATAAAATCAGCTCAAAAGAGGGAACATCGAACATATCAAATCACATTGAAAAGCACAAAGGGAAAAAGATTTAGTGGTGTTACTGGAATTGAAGATTAGTTGGAAAAAGCAGAGTACCGAGTGTAAAAAGACAGCTACAACTACTGCGCTGTATCGCAGCAACGCCAAAGAGATTCGAGAATCGGAGAGAGTTCAAATGTGATGCGCAGTTGAGATTTAAGCAGTCCAACCAAAACATTATAGTAGTATTTGATGCAATGAAGAATTTACACTATGGAATAACGACAAATTAGTGTGACTAAATTACCACTATTTCGTTACTAGTGTTACACTACTACTACATTTTATTCTTTTTTCCAATCATAGGAGCAAATATGAATTTTCATCAAATTTTAGTATATTCAATAATTTTAAAATTCGTCCAAAAAATTCAGAAATTTAATATTAATTACAATTACACCGCACCTAAACATTTATCACATATTTTAGTACGACTATATTCTTTGTTGAGTTATCCGGCTAAAAGTGACTTTTTTTCTATAATGAAAATCGTCTAATCTCTACTTTATTCTCTTTTCATTTAATTCACAAAACAACATTACATAAACTCTCATGTCATAAAGCAAATGTTTCACATTTATTGAGCCGGATGGAGTATTATATTAGGATATTTCCAACAAGATTTTTTAGAATAAGAACTTCGAGAACTGAAAATCATATCAGTATGCAAATACATTAATATCCATTAGAATTACAAAACATATTAGTTTATAATATTGATTCTGCAACTTATATTAATGTATCAGCAACTTAATATTAAGTGAATGATATGTTTTATATCAATGAATTGCAAACTGAAATAATTATGTGTATTAGTACTATAATACATGCATTTTTGAAAACTAAAATTGATGATGTGATTGCGTTTGTTGTCAAATTCATAAATTTGACAAGCAAATTAAGATTTATAATAATCTCAAATTTCAGCTATCATATTAAAATCGAAATTTTCCAAATTAAGCTCGGCGAAATTAAACTTTATGGTTTTTCGTATCAATTTTTTCAGTTTCAAACAAATTTCATAAATTTTCCACCTTTTCTATAAGTGGTTAGTGAATAATTGAACTGCAAGGTCACGGATATCTTTTCCACAAATAATTGCGATTTGAAGTTGTGCTTTATGTTATTTTCAAAAACCCTATACAAGATTTTTAGAGATGATACTATTTCCACTAAAAAACAAATGATTATTAATATGGGATTTTGTTAATCGTACATGTTTAAGAATTTGTTGTTCGTTTATACGCATAAGCTCGAACGTTCAGTATATTAAAACATCTGATCAATCAAGTTTTATTTCATAATCCCCAAAATTTAAGTAGCGCAATATTAATTGCCACTTGGATCATTGAATTATACTCGGGTCTGTCATTATCAAACAAAACATTGGAAGCAAATAATGTTTGCTTTATGCACAAAAGATAAGATTAACCAATTTATAATTCAGACAAGAATCTTTAAATTTTTTCAAGATCTTGAATTGTTATATTCAAGACGGCCTATCATCAAGCAACCATGGCCCTAGTAATTAATTGGCAGTACTATTTTGTGCTTATCTTTTCGTTGTTTAGAGAGAAAATGATCGATGATGGAATGTTACTAACGTGGTAGGAACTACTTTGCATGTGGTTGTAAATAGTGACTAGTTTGGTATTATTGGTTCTAAGAGCACCGCAAGGACGGCGTCGGTGCCGCTGGCACGGCACACCCATGTCCGTCATTGTGCTCTTGCCAACGGCACGGCTCTGCTCGATACATCGAGCACATCCGTGCCAATGAGCAGGGTGACGTGACGCGTTTCTATTGGCTGTTGGCATTTTCATTTTCTTTTTCTTTTTTTAAAAAAATTGAAAATAATACCAAAAATTAAAAAAAAAAAACTATTTTCGGATTCCCAAAAATATAGCCGTTTTATTACCATTTTTTAAATTTTATTTAAAAAAAATTAATCCCAAAATCATCTATAAATACACACATTCATCATCAATTTGGGCCAAATTCGGCCACGAGTAGTGGGTTTTTTTTTTAATTTTATGAATTTAATCATGTAATATTTAATTTTTAGGATTTTAATTATGTAATTTTTATTTTTTTGTAATTTGTAATAGTATTTCAGGTATTTTTAATTCATTTTAATATTCTGGAAGTGTTTTTAGTAATTGAAGTATTTAAATTAAATAATAGAATGGTGGGACCCTTGAGTATGTCATTGCGGAAGAGCATGCATGTGGGTGTTGTGCTCTTGAGGAAGAGCGGGGAGTTAAAAAGTAATAAAAGTGGGTCCGGGCCCACATCTGTGCTCTTTGGCAAAGAGCACGGATGGGGATGCTCTAATCCGTCAATTCAAACTAAATTCATTTTTGTTACAAATTTGGGCAAGTACAAATTATATACAGTAATATAGAAAGAGTTCATTAGGAACTTTGGATTTCACGAATCGAAGTCAATAGGATTATAAACTGTTTCATGTACTAGTATTCATTCAAGTCACGGATCTTTGGATAATATTTAGGATTTTATTATTTTCATATACTTCCATGTTCCATAAAAATACATGCATTTTCCATTTTTGTCCATCCCATTAAAAATATAGGCTTTTTCATTCATGGAAAGTTATCATTAATTCATTAACTCATATACATCAATTTATTTATAACTTATATACATATAACCTACCATTACAACTCACTGAACACTAATAATAACGTGAATCACACTATTTTTTTAATACTATTTTTACTATCCTTCTCCTTCTCCTTCCCTCTTCTACTTTACTTGTGCTGACATTTGAATCGAATTATTGCACTCCATTAAACCATTTTAGATATTTTACTAGTCCTATAATGTATAGGTGAAATAATACTGTAGACGAATTATGTAACTCGGCCCAAATCAACTAGGACTTGTGGGTAAGCCAACTTAGGCCCAAAATAAAATTAAAGTACAAAAGTACAAAACATACTACAATAGACAATAATGTAGCCATTTAATATGCTTCCTTTTTAGTAAGTCAGAATGCAGATATAGTCTGACTTTTTACCACACACAGATTAGGACATTCTTGTTTTAGTTTCTGAGATTTTCCCAACAAAGTAAATATCTCTGATGGGACTCAACAACTCCATGAAAAAACAAACTTTCTAGAGCCATATTAGGCTATCCACGTTAGGAATAGCTCAGCAATAGCACAGCCATAGCCTAGCCACAAACTCCTTCTGCCACATCATCAACACTAAAAATCATCCTGCCACACCATTAAAACAAGCAAATAGCTCAGCCATAGCCTAGTCACATCACTCAAAATTATATAAAACAAATAATTAACAATCACACAAAATACGGAATTAAATTTACGACACAGATACGGGAAAATTCAATAATAATATTAAAATTTTAAAAAGTAAATTAATTAAAAAAACACATTTCATTAAAATTAAAATAACATTACAACATCCTCATTAATGAGTTTGTCCCACATCGAAAGTGGAACATAAAACATTCAAGGATGTCTCTATAAAAGAGAAACAACCAAGAATGAGTTTGTCCCACATCGAAAGTGGAACATAAAACATTAAAGGATGTCTCTATAAAAGAAAAACAACCAAGAATTGTCCCACGTCGAAAGTGGAACATAAAACAAACAACCAAGAATGAGTTTGTCCCACATCGAAAGTGGAATATAAAACATTCAAGTATGTCTCTATAAAAGAGAAACAACCAAGAATGAGTTTGTCCTACATCGAAAGTGGAACATAAAACAAACAACCAAGAATGAGTTTGTCCCACATCGAAAGTGGAACATAAAACATTCACATATGTCTTTATAAAATAGAAACAACCAAGAAAGAGTTTCATAAAAAAACATTAAATAAAAAAAATTAAAAAATCTGCTGGGCGATGCGCTCGGTGATCCGGAGCCTGCAATGGGCCGAGCGGATCGCCCAGCGCCAACACATCGCCTAGCGCTAGGCGATTTTTTTTTCCGAAAACCGGCTCGGCGGTTACAATGGTTCGCCTAGCGCCGAGGCTCGGCTAGGCGGTGCGCTAGGCGCCATTGTGGATGCTCTTACCAATTACCATATCACCACACCACTCTAACACATGACCAAATAATTAGAATTCAATCTCGATCACAATAAATTGTGCTACTAATAGAATTGTGATGTGGTCCCAACATTTTATGAGATTTGTTTATTTGCTTTGATAGATTAGATAAGATTTAATTTAAATAGTGATAATTGTACATAATTGTACGTACATAATCAAACTTTTTTTTTAACATTTTACATTGAAAATCGATTTATAAACATTAATGGATTTAAAATAAATTTCATACTAATCATTTTGCAAGGCTTTAAAAAAATTTTGAAATTTTAACTTAAATATTTGTATATTTAAGAAAAACCCTATTTTTTTATTAAATATTGTATAATTAATTCAAATCAAGCTCGAAATCATGTTACAATTTCACATAAAATTTCAATATCACTTCTTTTTTATTACTACATATAAAACAATAAATAATATAATTAATTTTTAAGTAAATTCAATTAAATTTAAAAATTTAAGGATATTATGTACATGTACAATTTATATACATTTATCTTTTCTCTTTAAACATTTAAACAATGCTATTCAGTATGATAAGTTATCAAAAACTTAATTTTGAGACAATGTCATTATTCATTATTTTGTTAGCTTGTCCCACCATATCTCATGCAACTTTGGCTTGCTAGCTCGTTGGACAGAATGGGAAGATTAGGATCGCAAATGCACAAGAATGACACGCATAAATCAGGAAATGACCATGGCTGATGCCCTAGTCCGATCTTTTTTTTCTATAACAAAATTAATCTCTAAACAATTTAATCTTGAACTAAATTGATGTTTGGTTTCCCACTTACTAAAATTGATGAAAATAATGTTAAATTAATTGATTAGCCTAAAACACAGAATCCATGGATGCAATAGTTCATGAGGCTTGCAACAAAAGAAACAGCAACACCAATTGAACAAAAATCACAATTCTGGAACCGAAATCGCCGTGATCTGAGCTCGAATCATCACCACCTCCGTACAGATCAGGCTTCAAATTCACAGAACTACCGGAATTTCTATGATCCGCCGCCATTGTTCTGTTGCTAGGGGCAGCAAATATCACAGCATCGTCACAGCTAGGGTTCTGCAACAGCCTCGAGCTCGTATTGCTCATCCTCACCGCCAGATCCGCGCACAAACCGTCGTTCTCTCGAATGTCGAGGCGCTGCCCGATCCTGTTCATGAAATCCGGCGGAAACATCAGCCGCCCGCTCAGATGATTCCTGCTCAGATTCAACGTGTCAAGATTCCGCAGCGATCCGATCTCCGCCGGAACCGCGCCGTCGAGGTGGTTATCGTCGAGTGACAGCGCCGTCAGGTTAGTTAAATTCGAGAATACGCTCGGGATCGGGCCGTGGAGCCCGCAGCTCGAGAGGCTCAGAACCGCGAGACGTGTGAGTGAGCTCGCGAAGGAGGGGAATTTCGAATTTAATGGATTGGATTCCATGATTAGGTACTGTAACTGCTGCATTCCCGAGAGGCTTTCATGGATGGGACCTGTGAATGAGTTGTGGCTCAGATCTAACAAACTCAGCCTCGTCAAATTCCCCAGCCACGGCGGCGGAGCTCCTCGGAGTCTGTTCCAGCTCAGATCAATCTTCTCGAGGGATTCGAGGCCGCCGATCGAGCTCGGAAGTGTATTATCCAACGAATTCAAGCTGAGATCGAGAATCGCGAGCTTCTCCATACCTCCAATTTCTCCTGGAATCGCACCGGTTAAATTGTTACGGCTGAGAACGAGCTGCTGCAGATTAACCAGATTTCCAATCTCCTTCGGAATTCCGCCGCTGAGATTGTTCTGCGACAGGCACAGCGTTTTGAGCGACGATAGATTCGAGATCGTCGACGGAATCTCTCCGATTAGGGCAGGATTCGACTCCAGAGTCAAGTGCTCTAAAGAGGCAAGAGATTGAAAGAGGCGTTTGTTTAAAGACACCTCTGAATCGGTGAAGCAATTGATGAGAGAGAGAGTTCGAAGATATGGCAATTTGAGAAGAGAGTCGGAGATTTTCGCAGAAGCCTTACACGGCGGAGAAACGACATCGTCTCCTACATGAATCTTGGTGACATGGAACACATCGGTCTCCTCCATAAGCCCGCACTCCACACCCGGCCACGGCGTATCGGTGCACGGCAGCGGGTGCATCTGCGCCCAAGTGGGGTCCTCCAACAGCGACCCCATCACCTCAAACAGCCCAAACAGCTCCTCCTCCTCCATCCCTCCGCCGCCAGAGTTATCATAACACGCAGCTCCACCACAAAGGACAAGAATCAAGACGACAACAAAGGAGACAGAAGAAGAGGCCATAAGGTAAGAAATTCTGTCCTCTGAATATTTGGATTTGTGAAAGAAGTGTGTTTGAGAGTGAGGAATTTAATGGGGAATTCATGGGTTGGTCTGGTCAGTGATAAGGCTGCATGCATAAGCGATAAGAAAAGGGGAAAGGGTTTGCCGAGATGGGGAGAGAGAGAGGGGTGGCATGCGGGGAGAGGAGAGGGAACAGTTGCCATTTGTGAAGGCAGTCAAAGTGAAAAAGTGGTGTTCAAAACAAAACTGTGCTGTAATGTGATGGGACAGCTCTCTCTTGCCTTTGATGGGTGATACAGACATGCCAATGTTACTGTGCCCAGTTTTTACTAGAGTCTATGTTAGGTCATCCGAGATAGATCAGCTGCTGGAATCAAGTAATGTCATTCACAGATACCATAAAGGGTACCAAAGCTTAACTGTACATGTCTACATGTTTTTTATTACAAACCATGGTTGTTGGTGAAGCTCTCGACTGTATGTATTGTTGATCATAACTCCCTGTTTATTAAACGAGTCTCTAATTTTATTATAATTTCACTTCTCATATAACAAAGTAGAAGTTATCCAAAATTATGTATGCACAAAAAATCTCATATTTAGGGCACGGCGCGCACAATAAGGTTGCTTGTGTGCACAGTGTGCCGTGATTGCGGCCTTATTGAAACGTGTGGATCAGGGTGACGATTGCTAAATCTACCATAGTTGCGGTTGATTTTAGGCCCTATTGCAGCCGCATCAACGGTTGTGTTTCAATTTTTAGAAATTTTGTTTATATATATTGTCATCCTTCTCCTTATTTAATTATCTCTTATTCTGTTCTCAGTTTCTCTCAAATGTTACAGTGCGCCGCCCAATTTTGAGACTTCTTGCGTCGACGATCTTCATTGTAGAAGGAACTAACTTACGTCCATCTCCAATAAGATTTGATGGAAGAAATTTTGGTGCATAACAATTGAAGTGTAGTGTAGGAATTTAAATAATGCAGTTTTTGTAGTATTTTATTATTGAATTATTTTGTTTTATTTGATGTAGTTGTTGGACTTTTAATGAATAATTTTTAAATTCTTATAGGCATTTTGTTTTCTACTGTATTTTACAAGCATTGCATTCAACAAATATAAAAAATAGAGAAATAAAAATAATGATTAAATAAGTGAACTGGCATTAGGCTGATAATGAGATTAGAGATGAGATTGACTTTATTGGAAGTGTTGTGACTTGGGACTGATATTAAACTTACTGAGAGAATCCCTATCCGTGCTCTTGCCAACGAGCATGGATGCGGGCCCGTACTCACTTTTACTCCCTGCTTTTAGGCAAGAGCACAATACACACATACGTGCTCTTCTGCAAGGACAAGCTCAATGGTCTCACCATTCTATTACTCAATTTAAATAAAAACATTTCCACAAAATTAAAATGCATTAAAAATATCTGGAATACTATTACAAATTACAAAAAAAATAAAAATTACATAATTAAAATCCTAAAAATTAAAAAGTACATAATTAAAATCCTAAAAATTAAAAATTACATAATTAAATTCATAAAATTAAAAAAACCACTACTCGTGACCGAATTTCACCCAAATGTGTTTGATTAGGTCTTCTTGTAGCTCAATGTGGGCTCGGGTATCGCGCATTGTGTTCCTTGTTTCGATCTTCTCGCCCACCTTCGTATGCACACCTTAGCGTGGGGGAGACCTCGCGGTTGAGTTTCCGGCTTCATCCTCATCGTAAAAGCTAGCCGTCATCGGTCCTTCGTCAGCTATAATCATGTTGTGCAAGATAATACACGTGTACATGATGTCGGCGATATTTTTCACGTACCACAGCCGAGACGGGGCCTTCACAATATTGAATCGGGCTTGAAGGACCCCAAAAGCTCTTTCGACGTCTTTCCGAGCGGACTCTTGACGCTGCGCAAAAAGAACCCGTCTCGGGTCTTGCGGGTTGCTGAGCGTCTTCACGAAAGTCGACCACCTTGGGTAGATAACATCGGCGAGATAGTAACACATGTGGTATGCATTTGCGTTGACGGTGAAGTCGATCGTCGGTGCTACACCATTCAAAACATCATTGAAGAGTGGTGAAGAATAGAGCACGTTCAAGTCGTTGTTGGATCCGACAATACTAAAATATGCATGCCAAATCCACAGGCGGTAGTCGGCGACCGCTTCAAGGATAAGTGTTGGGCCGCCGCCTTTGTGGCCGCTTAAGTGTTGCCCCCTCCAAGCAGTCGGGCAATTCTTTCATCTCCAATGCATGAAGTCAATGCTGCCAAGCATACCGGGAAAATCATGGACTGTTTCGTGAAGACGAAGCAACCGTTGGCAATCACATGCAAATACTCGTCGAAGAGGTTAACCGTTTGCCCAGTAGCAAGTTGTCGGATGGCACACGTACACTTCAGCAACGCCGAGAGACTTTGCCGACCGGTTGCGTATGTACTTGTTTGAAAGTATTCAACACGGGCGGATAATGTGTTGACAATAGGCATAAACAAGCGTTTTGACATGCGAAAACGGCGCCGAAAGTAATCTTCCGGAAACCGCGACTGGACGGAAAAATAGTCGACAACGACCCTTTCGTTGGCTCCCTCCCGGTCACGATGGATGTAGCGGCGAGTTGATCTAGTTGGTCGAGGAGGATGGGCGGGGGTATTCGCGGTGACATAGGCTTCATAGGCGGCACGATATTGTTCATAGTATTCTTGTTTTTGGCACTCCGCTTCCGCAATGAGATTGGTGAAATCCATTTGAGAGGGTTTAAGTGAGAGAGTAAGATGTAGATAAGTTGTATGAAAAAATATGAATGAGAGATGATTTGGTGTGAAAAATGAGTGATAAATGTGTGTATTTATAGATAATATTGGGAATGGAAAATAAAATAAAAATTCCAGAAAAAACGGTAAAAAAACGACAATATTTTTGGGAATTTGATTTTTTTTTTAATTTTTTGGTATTATTTTTGATTTTTTTTTAAAAAAAAAATGAATTTTCAACGGAAATGCCGTTGGTCAATCAGAACACGCCACGTCAGCTGCTCGCTGGCACGGACGTGCTCAATGCATCGAGCAGCGCCGCTGGCACGGACGGACGCACCGGTGCTGATGCTCTAACGTGACTCGTAAAAAAATGGACTTCTACTACGAATGCACTTATTATAGATGAACATTCAACTCCGTGTTAATATTAACTCAATTAATCACTTATTTAGATCATTTATAAATGGTCATTTACACGTACAATCTTTAAATGATTATACTAAACTATTATAATATTCAAATATCAGTCATAATCGAATATTGAAACCTACAATAGGATTTTTTTTAGTTTCTCTTCATCTATTTACTCTTATTAGTTACATTTGATTATAATTAGTTGTCATGCATAATTTTCAAATTTAGGTGTCATTATATTATATCCATAATTGTTTTATTTTATAGTAATAATTAAATTTAGCATTTCAACTATAAAAATACTATAATTTCCAATTATATTTAGATACTACTATGAGATAGACAAATGTATTCTTGAAGTAGTTAATGTGGTTCTTTTGAAATAGTCCCATTAACCATATGTGAAGCCTAATGGTCACTACTAATAAGCCACTTTTATTTTGGGCCTTAACAATTGTTGCAGAAAAAAGCCCCAAAGCAACCACTGGCAAGGATTGATAAATGCTTGAATAAAATAAAACCATAAATTATTTTTCGAATTACTACAGTATTTTTATTGTTATAGAAACACCAAAGCAAAAGATAAATAAAATAGTACTATTATAATTAGAATCACTCTTTTACACGTGGCAACAGTTCAAGCCTCCGTATCCCCTTCACCCTCACAGAGCTGCAATGGCGAAATTAGGTTTTGCAGTGTGCGTGAAATCTTCAATTCCACTCCATCACACTCCCTCATCTTGCTCAAATTCAGGCAGCGGCGCCGCTATAACAAGGCGAAGATCACTAATCTTCACTACTTCTTTCCTCGCTACATATTTGCATTGGCATCAAAATCCTAATCTGTCCACTCCACCAGCCATCGCTCAACAATTCGATGATCTCGATCAAGAAGAAACTCGAGTTGATCAAATTTTCCAGGTTTTACTGTTTCTATCCACTTAATCTTCTGTTAAATTACATGTGTGTGACTGATATTGTGATCCAGTTGTATTGAATTTTGGATATGGTTGTTAATTGGTATAGCTTGGTTTGCACAATCCTAACTGAGAGGAATTTTGCATTTTGCCTAAATGTAGGAAACTTCATCTTCTGTTGTGTACATAAAGGATATCGAATTGGCTGAAATCCCAAAGAGCAGTTCTGGAAAGAATATTGGTGAAGATGAGGATGATAATGCAAAAGTGGAAGGGACTGGTTCTGGTTTCATTTGGGATAAATTTAGCCACATTGTAGGTTTTAATCTGTCTTTTCTTTAATTTTTTTGCTCAACATTTATGAATTAAACTATGCTCTGCTCTGCTCTCTTTCATTCATCATTTAATCCACTCATTAACAGTTTCATCATTCAGTTATGTTCTGCTAAATACATACAATGAGCATTGATTATGATTAAGTTCTTGAATGAGATCACACACTTCACTATTGTGTATGGTATTCATAGCCATTTTTGTGGACTCCAGTGAAAAGAAACATGTCCCAAATCGGTTGTGTATTGGCATAACTAATACTAACTGAAAGCCATAACGATTTTATTGCCTGATCACTTGTGTTATTTCCTAACAGGTGACGAACTACCACGTGGTTTCCTAACTGGCAACGGACACCCGTGGATTACAACGTTGTAAGGTTCTCTTTGTTCATTTTTATACTGAGCACTACCTTACAATCAAGATTTCAGCAGCAAAGGTTCTTGACTGGTAAAGATATTCGTAAGGACAGTTCTTCTTGTTTGTCGCCTCAGGTATATTTAGTCGATTCTGGAGGTAAAAGTATCACTAGAGAAGGCAAGATAGTTGGCTTTGATCCAGACTATGATCTAGCTGTTCTCAAGGAGCTATTATGAGTATAAATTTCTTCTGCATATGTATTGCTTTTGCTGTCTACATATTCGAAATGCACTGCCATAGTCATTTCTCTTTTTCCATCTCATCTATCGCCGACAAGTTCAGCCTAGTCTATCCCCAATTTCCTGAATTTCTGGGTTTCAGTACACAGAAGATCTCTCATATTTGTCTCACTCGATTTCTGTGGCAGGTTGATGCAGTAGGAAACGAGTTAAAGCCAGTGGCAATCGGCACATCCAGCGCGTTACAAGTAGGGCAGAGCTGTTTTGCAATCGGAAATCCATATGGATACGAGAATACTCTAACGACCGGGGTAATAACATACTGTTAAAGCTGATCAGCAGAATGAGGCATTGTTTTTTTAAAAAAAAGAAATTTGATTGCTTGATGGTGACTTCATGATAACTACTTAATGAGATTCGATTCTGCAGGTTATCAGTGGATTGGGTAGAGAGATACCCTCCCCCAATGGAAGAGCGCCATTCGAGGAGCAATCCAAACAGATGCTGCTATCAATGCTGGTAATAATTCTTGAAATTCCTTGGGGCTGTTTTGTCTCTTCATAATGCGATGTATGTTTGCTTCGTTTCGCCTTCCATCAGTCGAGGCTACGTCTCTTCCACCACTGCAGGAAATTCAGGTGTACCTCTGATCAATTCATATGGTCATGTTATTGGAGTGAATACGGCTACCTTCACTCGCAGAGGTAAAGTTTCAACACGATCGCTTCATCTTGACAGAGTTCATGTCTGAGATCATAACCACAAACCTCAGTTACACTGAAACGATGACAACATTTTGAGCTATTATGCAGGCAGTGGAATGTCTTCGGGTGTGAACTTTGCAATACCCATCGACACAGCTCTGCGCGTCGTGCCTACCCTCATCGTGTATGGTACCCCATATGCAAATCGTTACTGATAGAGGCAGCGGAGCCAAGCCACGACCACTGTATTTAGGTTGCGTTATGTATTTTCCCTAGCACTTTAGAAATGTATGAATATAATCTCATATATCCATGCTTGTTTCTAAATATATCATCCCGTTCGTCGATAGCTCGCCACGAGACACATTATAACCGCGCCAAGCTATCGACTCTTGCATCTGTACAAACTTGTATAATCACAATTGGAGATCTCTTTCAATACCAAGGTGATTCATAGCCTTATTTCTTCAATTTTCAATCGCTCAGTTACAGAAAATACACATTCTCAAAAGGAAAGGCTTTGCTTTAAACGAAACTATCAAACGACGACCTGAAACAAGAGATTGACCGTCCGTTGATATGATCGGTCAGTCGTGGTTTAGGGAGAGCAGAGAGAGCTGATCCTGAACGGAGCAATCAACGTGGCAAGAAGTCCTGCACGACGAGGGGATGAGGATGAGACCGACGCCACGATGCTCCATCGGAGAAGGGGAAGACCGTCTGGTGCTGCGATACTCGACCGCGTCTTGAAGAATGATGTTCCCTTGCTTATCCATGCAGTAAAACGTGCCTACGAAGTACCGCCCGTCCTTGATTCCGATCAGCATTCTGCCGTGTATCAGTTTCTTCGCAATCGCCACCGAATTCGATTCAGAGCCGTCGCATTTCTCTACCGTCTCGCGATCAGGACCGTCCATCGCAACTGTTCATCAATCAAATACAATTTGCATTTCAGATCCAGCTCAAATTTCAACTGTGAGCAATCTATATCTATCTGCTGATTTCGACGTTATTTAATTGCATTTAGATTTTTGATTTGGCGTTCGCCTCTTTCTCTAAACTGATGTGTTTCTCGGTTCAGATGAAAAAATAATTATTTGATAATCGGAAAAAACTAAAATTATGCATATATGCTCTTTATCGATTGATTACGTGATAGAAACATATTTACCTTAGATCTTCTGAAATCGAAAATGAATGCGAAGCTGTGATGTATCCTCTTGTGTTGTTGATGTCAGGTATCGCTGGATTTAGGGCATAACAAGTAGATGTAGAATTTTTCTTGTGGAATTTGCGAGTACTGAACAGAAGGATTTCTCTGATCAAAAGCTCCTAAAAATTAGAATTCCTTCGATGAATTTATCGACGTATAAATGGAAATTGGAATTGACGAGGAGAGTAGGGTGTAGAAGATGAAGATTAAGCGGCGCTGTGTGTGACTGTGAAATGTGAAGGAGTGGGCTTGTTGCATTATTTTGATAGGCCCATATTTATTCACAAATTTCCCTCTTTCCAATCATTCGATTTACCTGGGCCGCTGGGACACGAAATAATTAAAAATATTAATACAAGTAATAATGAAAAAATTGTACTGTAGTAAAATTTGAGTGATGATAAACAACTAAAATTTTATACAGGTTATACTATTAGTAATTTGATGTATAATTATATATTAAAATAATAAATGTAGTTTAGTAGACAAGTTAAAAAGACTTGATTAGTCTTAAGCCTCATTTTCATTTTTTTGTTTTATATTTGAATTACCTCTATATTACTTTTCAAATTTGAATGAAAGTATGCTTTAATTATATTTTATGGTTCCGAAAAAGTAAAAAAATTATACACAGATCATTAATATATGACCACAATATTATGCACTATCCATGTACTATATATGCGGCCATATATTTTAATTAAATGCATAAATAAATCGATTTTTCTCAAATAAATCAGTTTTTGGTTGTACAAAATTTGGTCACATAGATTTATTGATTAAATTTATCAGTATTACTTTTTAAAAATGAAAATGCGATAGTATATTATTGAGATAGTAATTTTTAATTAAATGTGATTTGTTTGGCAGGAAAGTAGGATGGAAAATGATTCATTATGATTCTTGGAATTATGATTTGTAGGAATATTATTCCTAATAATATGATTATTAAAGAATAGGATTTCTGTGTTCGGAAACATGTCAGGATTATTAAATAATATGATTATTAAAGAAACATGTCAGGATTCTGAATTTATTTCATTTATTCAAATAATCTTTTATATTGAACAAAATATACAAGATTGTAAAATAAAGTACCGTTAATCATTAGCAGATTCATGAATGTTCATAGATTAAGTAGATTAATTCATGCATCACCTCTAACAATGAAAACAATTACTCCTAAGAAATTACAAAATTGACGCGGTTAAGAAATAGGAGAAGAAAACAATGGTGTTTCCCCAAAATAACAAAATTGATGCAGTTAAGAAATAGAAAACAGCTTTCTGTCCTGTGATCTATAAATACGTTACCTAATTAATTTTTTTCCAAACACAATTGTTTCAATGTGAATAAAATGAATTTATATATTCGATGCATTATTCTTGATTCTCAAGATAAAAAAATGGTGTTTTCACCCCAACCCAAGCAGACGTAAAATTAATCAACAAATGTTATCGTCTTAGTTGGATAACGCATTGAGAGATGAGAACAATTGCAAAACATTTTGTTTTGCCAATGGTTGACAAATCGAAGAAGGGGAAGAAAGGCACTATCAACGAAGATGATATGTCTGTCGTCTTGCAGAGTTCTCTCAGTTTTCTACAAGAAGTGGATCAAGTCATCGAAGTGAAGAGTGTATATTTCTAAAATCCTAAATCTTGGAAAAAGAATACCTAGGTTATACTCATGTAAAAGTCATACTTATCTATTTGGGAGTAAATTTAGGCCATGTAAAAAATTTAATTCTATAAATCCATCTAGTTAATATAGTAAAATAGTGCATTTGATTAATTGTTGTACTGTATAAAGAGAATTTAAAATTATCATTAGGCTGACTAACATGTGACCATTATCTCAAATAAATTCAATCAATAAAACTCGTGTAGGAGTCTACGAGATTCGGTACAAAACAGTGCATCCAATGAAGTGTTTTACAGTTTTAGAACATGAGAGCATCCGCAGCTCTTCTACTCCTAATCCTCATGGTGTCCGCACCCTGTACACTCTGGCGGAGATGGATCAATTATTTAAAGCCTATTTGATTATCTCTGAAGATCTGGAGATAGGCACTAACCAAAGCGGGGATAAGTTTTGGTGGCGCGTCTCTAGCTGGTACAATGAAAACCGCCCGGCTGGAACCATCGAGCGCAATGAGAGTATGGTGCGCAATGCCATATTCAGAGCCAGCAAAAAAATCTAAAAGTTTCAGGGGTATTACTTCCAGGAAGAGCGGTCGGCGGGGAGCAGCAGGAGCGAGCTCGACATCATTTGCGCCGCCTTGGCGACCTACCAATCTATAAATTACAACCAGTTCAAGTACCTCAGCTCTTGGCAGGAGGTGCGTGTGCATCCGAAGTATAGGGGGGGCGTATCATCCTCCTCCAACTCCTCCAGCAAACGGTCTATCCCTATCCGACGCCGACGATGATGAGGTGGCTAGCCAGCTTGCCGGAGCTAACTTGGATAGCCCCGACGCCGGCTGCAAGGAAGGAAGAAGGTGGCGGCCAATCGCCGTCGCGCCGCGACTCCATCCGCCCTTGCTCCCTTTGTGCCACCTCAACCCCCCACCAACTCGTTGTGGACCCTGTTGGCCCAACTCAATTTGGCCGACAGGTCAAATATGACCCCTGAACAACTTGATTCATATTTGGCAATGATACGGGGTCTCCGAAGAATATTGGGGATAGGGCCAGCGGAATAGTCTTCCATGGGGATATTTTTTAGCCTTTAATTATGTATTTTTTATTTTTTAGGATTTTAATTATGTATTTTTATTTTTTAGGATTTTAATTATGTAATTTTTAATTTTTTTGTAATAGTATTTCGGGTATTTTTAATGCATTTTAATATTGTGGAAATGTTTTGATTTAAATTGAATAATAGAATGGTGTGACCCTTGAGCATATCCTTGCGGAAGAGCATGAATGTGAGTGTTGTGCTATTGGGGAAGAACATGGAGTAAAAAAGTAATAAAAGTGGGTGCGAGCCCACATCCGTGAGCATGGATGAAGATGCTCTTTTTTTAACATAAATTTTATCAAAAGCTTATGCCATTTTTATTCCATTGACTGATATCTTTATCGCTCTGGCGACTCAAATACTATAATGTTTGATACGCTGTAATTTTTAAGCGTGCATATTCCTGATTTAGGGTTTTTCGCCGAGCTGTGGTTTCTGGGATTTTTTTTTAATCTGACGTTTGGTATAAAAAATTGGCTTGTTTTCAATTTATATGTGGCGAATTTTCTGCATTTACTCCACAATTGTTGATCTATCACTATCTTAGCTGATTCAGATTATTAGTTTATATTCGCAAGTGTGTTTTGGTGTATTTGGTGTTCTTTTTTTTCATCTTATTTGGGGCTTCTTGTGTTTGTTAAGATTACTTATTTGATTGATTCTTTTATCTAGAGCCAGAGTTTTAGATGATAGATTCATGATGTTTACTGTGTGTGTGTGAAGTGATGTTGAATTCATATATACTGTATTTTATCTCCAATATTCTGTTGCAATTTTAATGTTCAACGTTTTGATTCAACGGTTGAATAATTGAAGGCTTGTATTCAGTGAGCAATGGGTGAAAGTGGGAAGCGTCATCGTTCATATCGAGATGATGCAGACGGAAGGAACCAGAAGAGGAGAACTGATAGGGATAGGGAGAGAGATGAAAGGGGAAACGATGAAGTGATAGTGTACAGAATTTTGTGTCCGGATACTGTTATTGGGAGTGTGATTGGAAAGAGTGGGAAAGTGATTAATTCCATTAGGCAAGACTCAAGGGCAAAGGTAAAAGTGGTGGATCCATTTCCAGGTTCTAGAGACAGAGTTATTACTATCTATTGCTATGTAAGGGAAAGGGAAGAGCTTGAGATGGATGATGAATTCAATGATAACCGGCCTCTTTGTCCCGCACAAGATGCGCTACTCAGGGTGCATGGGGCGATTGCAAATGCTGTAGCTGCACTTGGGGATTCGGACAATAGGAGAGACAAAGACAGGGAGGAATGTCAGCTTCTAGTTCCATCTAGCCAGTCTGCTAATATTATTGGGAAATCTGGTGCAACCATTAAGAAATTGAGGAACAAGACAAGGACACACATCAAGGTTAATCCTAAGGATGCTGGTGATCCATCTCATTCTTGTGCGCTGGAATTTGACAATTTTGTTATGGTTAGTTGACTCTTGAAACGAAAACAAAGAGCTTGAATAGTGAATAACTTATCCTGTCTTGAATGCATTTTTACACTTTTTCGTTTTTTCACTTGATTGGTTGGATGTGGATGATTAGTTAATGTAATCCACATAAATGCAGGCTGTTACTTTACCTGATTATGTATGTCGTTGTTCATTGTTAGATATCTGGTGAGCCCGAGGCGGTCAAGAAAGCACTTTTTGCCATTTCTGCGATTATGTACAAGTTTACAGCAAAGGAGAATATTCCTCTTGACACTTCTGTCCACGAAGCACCTCCAAGCTTCATTATTCCATCAGATGTTCCAATGTATCCTGCTACTGGGCTTTATTCAAGTGTAGAACCCATTAACCATGCTAGACCAATGCCTTCTACCTTGCGTCCTTCACACGCACACGATATCCCAGGCTATGCTGATGCCCGGGGAGCTTGGCCAATATATTCATCTGCTCTTCCAATGGTGTCTGGTTACGGTGGTGCGCCGCGTTCTGAGGAACTCACCATAAAAGTGATGTGCCCCTCTAACAAGATTGGTCGCATTATTGGGAAGGGTGGAAGTTCTATTAAAGGTATAAGGCAAGAGAGTGGTGCTCGTATTGAAGTTGAGGACCCCAAGGCCAACCATAGTGAGTGTGTCATCACTGTGAGCTCCTATGAGGTATTTCTGCCAAAACAATATGTGCATACAACGCATTTACATTTTCTGCTAGTATCATTTTGGTGCTACTTGCTTAGTTGCTTATGCATTTTTTTGGCTTTTGTCTTGCTTTACTTACTAACCCTGTTGTTTATTTTGAATAGTCATCAGAAGATTTGAAATCCATGGCAGTTGAAGCTGTTTTGTTGTTACAAGGAAAGATAAATAGTGAAGATGGTGATACTGTAACTATGCGGCTCCTTGTTCCGTCAAAGGTTATTGGCTGCATCATTGGAAAAAGTGGTTCTATAATCAATGAAATTCGGAGAAGAACTTTAGCAGATATACGAATTTCTAAAGGCGAGAAGCCTAATTTTGATTGTGGAGATGACGAACTTGTTGAGGTGAAATTAATTGTATTATACTTTTGCAGTCTGAAAGCATCCCATGTTTGTTTTCTTATTCATGTCAAAATATGTAACTTACGCAGGTATATGGACAAGTTGGTAATCTGAGAGATGCACTAATTCAGATTGTTTTGAGGCTCCGAGATGATGTATTAAAGGATAGGGAAGACATGCACAATGCATCTACTGGTGTTGGGGCATTATATGCTGGCGGTGCATCTCTTCCAGTGTCATCAGTTTTCCATAGTGGACACTCTGGTGCTGCATTAAGTTATGACGAAAGAGCTGAAGCAGACAGTGGTTTGCGATTACTTTCCCCCCGCGGATATGGATATGGGTCCTTATCAGTATGCTTCTAATTTTTTTTGTTCAATTTTTTGCATATAAAGATGAAAAAGTGTTTCAAGTAACTTATAACAACATTCAGATTACTGAAATTTTCTTATTTGACTACCACGCTCTCTACAGTTATATTGGCCTTGATATCAGTAGTGTCCTTCATAAGTCACTTCAGTGGTTTGCTTTTCTATGTGGAATCGTATTTATTAAATTGTTGATATACATTGTTGGCAAGTTGATACTAGCGTCCAATTGGAAGATTGTCGATATTGTCATGAGTTCATGGTACACTAATGAATAATGTTCGGCAGAATGTTGTGAACCTTCTCCTTTTGGAAAGATATTATATTTTTCGCTCATTATTGCTATCAAATGGAATGGGTTGATGAAATATTTTATGAGTGGAAACGATCGGGTACTATGGCTTTTGCACCTTCTATGCTTTGAAAGCTCATCTATCTCAGTAGTGAGTTGTTCTACTCCTGTGACTTCTGTCTGGACTCCTGTGCATAAATCTTAGTCGTTTCGGATAACTAAGAAATATAAGCATGCCAATCTTTTGTTATTTGTATTTTGCTGTTACCATGAGTTTCTTGGTCCAATGTCTTTAATATGCAACACCTGATTACAACTGTTTGGTTTCTTTTTATAGATGGAGGACACTGGCTATGGATCTTTGCCTTCACATTCGGCATCACAATATTCAGGGTTAGCCACTCATGACCAATGTTATCAATCTCGTATGGCGGCTTATGGCGGTTCGCCTAAAAACCGACACAGGGATATGGCGTATTAGTATGGCGGATATGGCAGTCAATAATTAAATAAATAAAATAATACTTATATATTTATATATAATTCAGAAATTAGAAAATAATTAAAATATACTCCCTCCGTCCCCGAATAAGAGTCGCTAATTTTCATTTTGGGTCGTCCCTCATTAAGAGTCGCTCTTCATTTTTACCATAAATGGTAGTAGGCCCCACATTCCACTAACTCACTCCACTCACATTTTATTATAAAATCAATATAAAAATGTGGGTCTCACATTCCACTAACTTTTTCAACCAACTTTTCTCTACATTTCTTAAAATTCGTGCCCGGTCAAATAGCGACTCCTATTAGGGGACGGAGGGAGTAACATCTAAAACACTTTAAACAATTAATAAAGTATAAAATACAACTCTAACCTCCATGTTTCTTGCATGATGTCCCATTCCTAAATACAATACACACGCAATGTTGTCAAATGTCGGATATGGCGGTGCTATGGCAGCGACATGGTGCTATGGCGTTTCCACCACTGAACGCCATGCCATAGCGCCATGGCGCCGCCATATCCGCTATTTAATAACATTGCTCATGACTTGAGTCCTTATTTCGTGTTTTTATTCTTAATGGCCTTATATTATTAAAATCTTGGCTTAAATCAGGTTTTCTCGGCCATCTGTTTTGGAAATGGTCATCCCTGCACATGCGATAGGTAAAGTAATTGGAAAAGGCGGCACAAATATTGAGAATATACGCAAGGTAAAGTGTTGTTTCTCGATGCATCATGCATGAAATTGAAAATATTCTCATACTTTATTAATTCTGTTCTCACATACTTCGTACTTGTCATTGTGTTGACATGTATTTCAGTTTTGTTTCTTGATCAAGTTAATACATTAAAAGTTTGTCCTTTTCCTAGTGATCTTGGTCCTGCAGTTTGGCTAAGTTGTCTGTTAGAATGGGATTCTTTATTAATTGCTAAATGTACGTGCTTATAATTTTTAATATGCTTGTTGACCTTGTAATTTCTTGTCCTTCTATTAATTTTCATTTATTGGATGTTTTTCAAATCTTTTCCGCAAATTATTTGACTCTGATTGGATCTCATGGTTGTTGAATATGCCCTTCATATTCACACATTGGCTCACCTCATCTGGATGCTTTATTCTTTTCTAGATATCTGGAGCAGCTATTGATATTCCAGATTCCAAGTCTTCGCGAGGCGATCGTGTGGCTATAATATCTGGCACCTCTGAGGAAAAGCGTGCTGCTGAAAACTTGATTCAAGCATTCATTATGGCCACTTAAGGTTCAAGGGTAGCTCCATTCGTATGAAGTTGAAACTAGCTCATATCTGGGGTTTGTGAACAAAGGTTACTTCTCTCATCCTCCTTTAGGTCCCGTTCGTGGAGATCAATCTTCTTCTTAGGCTTCTGGTGGATTCTCATCTCCTCTATAGGGATTCTTATGAAGAGGCTTCTAAAAGTTTTACATATCTATTTCTAAGTGGTATTAACTCTAGTGGCTGCATGATAAGGATATATTCGTTCATCTGCAGCAGCATCATAAGAGAATAGGAAATTTCATTCCTATTCGTTTCATTCGTCAGACTCTTCTTAAAATCTTATTTCCTGCATGATTGTCTCATGATTGGATGTTGACTTGATTTTCAAGAGTGACACATAATCTTATGTATTCCTTCCTTGCTTGCTGCTATTGCTTCTGTCTTATTGTTGTGCCTCTAATCAATGTTCTCTTCCGCATGTGCCTCTCCGTGCTCGTCATGCTTTTAGTAATAAGCTCAGAATGACCTCTCTCCTAATAAATTGCACTGCTTCTGCTCTGGCAAGACAATATCTATCAATCATAAGCTACAAATTCCAATATGCCTGTTGTTGAATAGCTTGCGTTGGTTTCCTCGTTAGCTTACTAATCTGATCCAATGTTGTGTTGTTTCGTGTCCTCTAAATCTCTACTCAAATCCTCTAGAAGGTCCATTGACATGTTCTTTACAGGAATAGAAAATGTTACAATATGACATTCGGTCCATAATCTTCATTCGGAAGTTTATAGTTTACCTTGTTTCAATTATAATCAATTGGACCCTTAGTACCTTTGTTTAATTGTTTTACTGGCCTGCATAGGCTTATACTGAACTGACAAACACGAATATTAAGATCAGTCCTTTCTACTATGAGTGAATACGATTTTGGATCCTAAAACTTACTTTCTTCCTAATCTATTTGTTGACATTATTATTATTATTATTCACATACTGTCCTCATCCTTGTACACGAGATCAAGTCTGTCTCAATTGAAAAGACTCTTCTCCGTACCCCTTCTCTATGGAATGATATGACATCAGATCTTGTTATCTTCACCTTCAGATTCTCGATAGGCTTTAGATCAGGGCCGCACAGCTCATTCTCAATCTAGTTAGTGCTAGTGGTTTGCGTAGTTTCTAATCTGCATTTATCTAACATATCTGCTTTGAATAATAGAGGTTATGCTGTTTCTGGATCAGAATAATCCTTGAACCTAAAAAGCTCTGCTGCATATGTGAGGTTTGACATTATGCTCGTGTAGTTGGGACTTCGGTGCGATTTAATTCTTCTTTCATATTCCTCAACTTTGTTCTTAGTAAAAAAACAGAGTAAGAGTTTCGTTATCTGGTGAGTACCCATGGCTTATCTGCTTGAATAGTTATATGATAACAAGTCTAGTTCTTAAGTATAGCAGGTTTATACCAATTCGCATTGCTTCTCACTTTTGATGAAATTTCATCAGTTAATTACACGGTCTCTTTATGCCCTCGTTTCGTTTTCTTAGCGTGATACATGATCGTGTCATAGTCTATTCCCGATTAAGGTCTCCATGCCTGTGAAAGCTATGGCAGATGGGTTACTCTAGTCGATCTTGAGTTTCTTACCTGCCGATGGCATAATCTTAGTCTTAGATTTGGTTATGGCAGATGAGGACTTCTCATTGTATGTTCAAAGGTGTAATATATATCCAGTTTAAAGCAACTCTTTTAGATTTTGTGAAGCGTTTGAACCAGATTGCTGTAATATTCTTGTATCACATGTAAATCTTGTAATTGGACAAGGTCTTGAATTTGGATGTTTAGCTTGCTTGAACCATCAAACTGAGTAAGTCCATCGGTCTACATAGTTGTGTATGTTATGTAAAGAGTGATGTTATTTGGCCAACGTTGTGATTCGAATAAATATTGATTTATTTGCTACTGCTTTAGTAAAATATTCATTCACCTACAAATTTTTAATGACTATTATTATACTACTCTTTAATAGTTAAAACATTACTAGTATTTTGTGTTTACAATAAGGGCTCGTTTGATTAGATGAGTAGAGTAGGAAAAGGATGGAAAATGCTGACGTGGACCTTTCTAACCATCGCTTGTTTGCATTTGTTGTTTTTTATCAAGCCCGTTTGAAAAAACACGGCCCGTTTGAAATTAATGTTAGCTACCCATATTCAATTGGTAACTCTAACCCCCAAAAAAGAAGGTTTAGTGAGACAGAGTTTCATTGTTTGAAAAAGACTCCCCCTCTTCTTCCCCTTTTACCCTCTCTCTCCATCCTCATTGTTGCTCGAAGGCCACTGCAAAAACGCAGCAAATACGCCATAGCTGCAAAGAAAACTCCATACAGGTCAGTAAATCCAACCATTTTTGTTTTTGCGTAGACATTCGAGCTCGACGCTCTCCGTCGTGGGTAGATGGTTGTTGTCTGCAACATCTATGAATGACCCTCAATTTGATTAGACATGCAAATGAGATTAGACTTGAATTATATGGTGTTTTATTTGGTGCAACAGTTCAATTGTAATTAGGATTGTTACTTTCAGCCTATAGAATGATACTTTCAGCCGATAGAATGATAGGTATTTTTGGTGTATAAAATGATACTTTTACCTTATAAAGTGATAATCTAAGCGGATAAAATGACAGTTAGCTTATAAAAATGATAGTTTAGCTGGAGAAATTGCATATAAGCTGAAAAATGATACTTTAACGTGACAAAATGACATAAAACTGATAAAATGATACTTTTGCCCGATAGAATGATACTTTCAGCCTATAGAATGATACTTTCAGCCGATAGAATGATACTTTCAGCCGATAGAATGATAGGTATTTTTGGTGTATAAAATGACATTTTTGTTTAATAAAATGATACTTTTACCTTATAAAATGATAATCTAAGCGGATAAAATGACAGTTAGCTTATAAAAATGATAGTTTAGCTGGAGAAATTGCATATAAGCTGAAAAATGATACTTTAACGTGACAAAATGACATAAAACTGATAAAATGATACTTTTGCCCGATAGAATGATACTTTCAGCCTATAGAATGATACTTTCAGCCGATAGAATGATAGGTATTTTTGGTGTATAAAATGACATTTTTGTTTAATAAAATGATACTTTTACCTTATAAAATGATAATCTAAGCGGATAAAATGACAATTAGCTTATAAAAATGATAGTTTAGCTGGAGAAATTGCATATAAGTTGAAAAATGATACTTTAACGTGACAAAATGACATAAAACTGATAAAATGATACTTTTGCCCGATAGAATGATACTTTTAGCCCACTGGTCGTCGTTGCATTCTATCTTCCAGTCGCCGTCTGAGTTGAACCCAACACCGCTACGGTCAAGCATCATATTCAATGAATTGTAGAATTTCTTCCAAGTGTTGATCTTGGAGGAAATATGAGGTTGGGCTCTCACAGTTGTTGTAGGGATTTCTCGACGGACAAATTCTTCAACGCGAGTGAGGAATCCTGCTCGGAACCCATTATTGGCCTTCCAACGGTTAGTCACAAGGTCCTTCAATGCTAGTATGAGGACTTCATCCTCACGAGGAGACCATGAGCGCCTAGACCTGTCGGGCTTCAGTCCACCAGACGAATAACACCACCTTCACAACAATAAAAGGTTCATCAATTACTAATCCTTAAAGTTCATGTTAATTGCAGTGCATAAACTAACCATTTGGGTTGTGGCTTTTTTATTCCGGCAGTATGTGAGAGTCAGACATCATTCACACAAGAATATTTGATCTAAGACTACAAAATCTCCAACAAAAAACAAAAATAATGTGACAAAATTGAAGTAATAGCAGAGGGAGCACAAGGTAATCAGTAGTCGACAATGAATCATAAACGACTTTGGAAGGCGTGACGATTTATGAACATACGCCGGAGCCGACGATGACTGATTAAGCAATACAAAAATGCAACGAGAATTAGTAAGCAAATTTACCTTGGTCGTGTGCCCAGTCAAAGACGTTGGCTTGTGCTCGACGGTAATTATTTGCCGGCCAAGAGGTGTTGGGCGTCTCCTTTTGGCGGGACTGCTAAGCAGATTTTAGAGAAGGCGGTAGTGAAAATTTTGGGGTAGATCCAAATTATAAATGCTACTTTTGATAAAGGGCAAATTAGAAATTAATGTAATGTGTTAGGGATAAATATGTCATGCAAACCAATAAAACATGCTTCCAACTAATCCAACCAAACACTGATGTTGCCCACATGTTCCAACACAACTCAACGAACCAAACTCCATTATGCATAATATACACTACCACAAACATTAAAGTTAGCAACACAACCCTTCAAAAATTTGTATTTGCTACTCATCTAATCAAACGAACCCTAAGCATGTAGAGATAACAATGTAAAGAGATTTGAGATAATTTTTTATTACAATTGGTCAACACATTCTGACGCTCACACAAATGATTGATAGTTAATACTTTGAATTTTAAGTAACTAATTATTGCGGACCATATACTCCCTCCCTCAATTCTGTAATAGAGGCATTTTTTTGGCAAAAGATTTAAAAAAAATTATTTAAAATGAGTTAAGTAAAAGGAGAATAAAATAGAAATGAAAAAGGTAGAAAGACAAGGAGAGGATAAAGTAAGGAGAGTAAAGTACTTTTTTTATCAAAAAAGGAAATGACTCAGCTATAGTGAGACAACTCAAAAAGGGGACAACCCAAAAAAGAAATGACTCAGCTATATTTGGACAACCTAACTACAAATGGACGGAGGGTGTATTAGTCTAGTTTACACCCACTACTACGGATAATTGATGGTGCGGGTTTTAAATCAAAATGGATTAAAAAGGATAAATAAATAAAAAGTTGTTGAAATATTCAGACCTTTTTATTAAAGATACCATTAGAATGAATAAATAAAAATAAATTTTGATATACCAACTAAATTAAAAAAAAAGAGACTATTTTTATGGACAAATCTTGTAGTATTTGCTATATACCTTTTGGTGATTGATCAATTATTAACTAATTAACAATAACAAATTAAGATTAAATCTTAGCCATTAGATTAGCAAATCTAGGGGTTGAAATAATGCCATATGAATTATATTTTAAATTAGAAAAATTATTAAATAAACTTAAAGGGTATTAATGTCAATTCTCTCTCATTAAAATCATCTTAAAACTTTAAATTTATGTAACTCTCTCGATTTAAATTATTTTTTCGCAAAAAATATATCAAATTAAAGATAATTTTATAAGGATTCCAACGAGATCTCAATTGTATATATTCCGACGATGTTCGGGTGATGAAATTTGATAAATTATATTTTCAATTTTCGTACATGTTGATAAACAGATTTTATCAACAAATGCAAAAAAATCTCAATATAGTGTATGGAAAATCTCAATATAATGTAAGTAAAATATCAATAATACTGTGTTGATATTTTCTTGTACTTGTGTTGATATTCTTATGTCATATTGTTGATATTTGTAATATACTATGTTGATATAAAAAAACACTCACGAAAATTATCATATGATAACATAATGACGATATTACTCTTTTGTTGATATTTTGTCTACTATTTATTGAAATTTGTGAGTTTTAATCACATTCACTCATTTCAAAATCTAAGGATGCAGATTTAGTCTTAATTTTAGATTATGGTGTTATAAGCATTAGAAAATGACTCATACACTTATTATTTATACTTCCTCTATCCCACCATTAAGTGGGGCATATTTCTTTTTGAATCATCCTTATTTTTATGGTGAAAAAAAGGAGCAATACTCTATCTCTCTTTACTTTATCATCTCTCCTACTTTTTTTCTGATTCCTACTTTATTCTCTATTCATTTAAGCACTAAACAATACTTACCTATAATGAGACGGAAAGAGCAAAACTTATTTCATTTCATTTCATTTGAATTTAATTTATATTATGCACTTACATGTGACAATATCAAAAAATCTAAAATATATAGTTTGAGTATCGAGCACATGAATGCCTAATCAGGTATACCCTATGATCTAATTTGAAATTAATAAAATTCCCAAAACACACAAGTAACTGACGTCGTACTTGGGCATAATGTGACGAACAAGTGCAACCAATTATTTGATTGTTCAAAATTTGGTTGTTTATCGTCACACTCTTTGGAAAGTGTAATCTTTATCCAAACCCACAAAGGAAAGCGGAAGTATTCAACTATAACTCACACTCCCACAGATTAATCGGTACGAGATCCAAGGATCGTCCCTGTTTGATCCGATTCGATGGCGTCGAAGAAACCTATTCAATGTTTGGTGGGAGGAGCACTGAGAAGGGCAAGAAACATGGCCACACTCGCACAGAGCACCGCCCCTTCACCTCACTCTTCTCAGCATCTCATCGACTTGGAATACCAGCGCAGCGCCCACAAGTATACACCCCCCTTCTCTCTCGTTTGTGTGTGATTTTGGTTTCTGTCTCATGCTTTTCATTGTGTGTTTTGATCATTTTTATTGTAAAGATTGGATTTTTATTGAATTGTCGCTAGGTGTATGGGAATTTTGGAAGCTCCCATGTTTTGTAACACTCTGATTATAACATAACTAGTCACAGTTTTTGTGGAGAAGATGGTTCGAGATGATTTTGGTTTCTGTCTCATGCTTTGTATTGTTTGTTTTGATCCTTTTTTTTGTAAAGATTGGATTTTTATCGAATTGTTGCTAGGTGATGGGAATTTTGGAAGCTGCCGTATTGGTAACACTGTGAATATAACATAACTAGTCACAGTTTTTGCGGAGAAGTTGATTCGAGATTATTTTGTTTGTTCTTGATAATATTCCTGTTTTTGAGGATATTGAGGCTATTGGTATTTGAATAGATTTGAGTGAAGTGTAGTAAAACTGTTTCAATGGTTGTTAATTTGTGCCTTGCATGATTCTCTACTAGTTTTATCATGATAATCTTCCTGCTTTTGAGATATTGAGGCTATTGGTATTTGAAATCGATTTGAGTGAAGTGTTGTAAAACTGTTTCAAAGGTTGTTAATTTGTGTGTTACATGATTGTCTACTAGTTTTATCATTATAATTTTCCTGTTTTTGATGTATTGACTATTGAGGCTATTGGAATTTGAAATAGATTTGGTTGAAGTGTAGTAAAACTGTTCCAAACATTGTTAATTTGCGTCTTAGATGATTGTCTACTAGTTTTGCTGTATTCCCATTTTGCTGTATTCCCATTCTTCTTCAATGAAATCTAAGCATCGAAATTTGGTTTGTTAAGACTTATGAGTGTTTTCCCATCATAGATTTTCATGCTTCTTGGAGCATATTTATAGTCTCACTCAAAATATGAAAAAATAATTCAAATTTAGAACTCACATAAAATGAAATTTCCAAGTGCTTCGTCCTGAGAATGAATTTTGTGATGGCGAAAAGAAATGTGTTGCAGTTTGATTTTCACAGTTTTTTCTATTGTCTTAGCGTAACGCTGATTGCCTGTGGTTGTGCTGCAGTTACCATCCTGTTCCAGTTGTCTTCTCTCAAGCCAAAGGATCATCCATATGGGACCCGGAAGGCAAACGATACATAGACTTCCTCTCAGCTTATTCTGCAGTCAATCAGGTATTACACAGAACAAAAGATAATGTGTTTGTGTTTTTTTCCTTGCCATGTGTTAAAACTCTTAAATCTTGTCCCACATCGACTTGGTGATGATCCTATCTCATCTATATCAGGATGGATAACCCTCCTCTTATAAGGCCTTTTAAGGGGTGAGTAGCTCATTTCTAATACCATGTTTTTCTTGAAATGAAGAATCAATCATTGTTCATTCCCTTCATCCTGATTTTCATTGAAAAATCTTATACGTGCCTTAAGAGAGACAAAAACCTCTTGAAGATACCACGAAACTATGTACATATTCACATGTAATCATAATTTCCAATCATGAGTGCCTTCTTCGTATTCATTCTTGTTCATTCAATGTCAATAGGCACAGAAAGGGTAGTAATCGAAAGTGTTGTAGATTGATTATTCTAACCATATGTTATTTCTCGGTTTAATAATAGTAACTTATAAACTATGAATCTATTGTAGGGACATAGTCATCCCAAGATCATGAAGGCAATGGTGGAACAGGCCGAAAAGCTTACTCTAAGTTCCCGAGCCTTCTACAATGACAGGTTTCCCGTATTTGCTGAGCGTCTGACCAGTATGTTCGGGTACGACATGGTCCTGCCAATGAATACTGGTGCAGAAGGCGTAGAAACAGCTCTGAAGCTAACAAGGAAGTGGGGCTATCTCAAGAAAGGAATTCCAAGAGACGAGGTATAGAACTTTTAAGTTATTTCACTGTATTGTGGTCATGTTTAACGAGACTTTGGTCATGGCAGGCCATTATCGTTTCATGTTGTGGCTGCTTTCACGGTCGTACATTGGCTGTTATTTCTATGAGCTGCGATAATGAGGCAACCCGTGGCTTTGGGCCCTTGCTACCAGGCCACCACAAAGTTGATTTTGGTGATTCTGCAGCACTTGAGAAGCTATTCAAAGGTTTCGCAAAATCTTTTAGCATTTTTAAGAACTTCGATATCTGCTGATGTAAACTAATCCTTTTATCTTATGTTAACAGAGAAAGGAGATCGAATTGCCGGTTTTCTGTTTGAGCCTATTCAGGGAGAGGCGGGGGTAATTCATCTCTCAGGATTGAAAATTTGGATTATTTTGTGCATGTGAATATTACTCATTTTCTCGTAATCGTTTACTATTCCTACTGACATCTGTCTTAAATGATTTTGAGGATTAATGACAATTTTGTTTTCTGTAGGTCGTCATTCCTCCCGATGGTTATCTGAAATCTGTTAGAGACCTTTGCTCAAAATACAATATTCTGATGATTGCTGATGAAATACAAAGTGGCTTAGCACGTTCCGGGAGAGTTCTGGCTTGTGACTGGGAAAATGTTCGCCCCGACGTCGTAGTAAGAACTTGTTAAAATTACACGCTTCACGCATTGTCCTTGCTCGTTTATTCTATTTGTATACACACATATTCTTTAGATAATTTACACTGGTTGTCTTGTTAAGATACTAGGAAAGGCGTTGGGGGGTGGAATGCTGCCAGTTAGTGCAGTTCTCGCAGATAAAGATGTTATGCTCTGCATACAGCCCGGGGAGCATGGAAGGTTAGTAATCTGAAGCTATTCTACGTCCACTTTCATCTATCACTCGCTTCTTCTGTTGATTACTTTCGAGCTTATGACTTGTGTCGTATTCTAAACATTTACTCTTTCAAAATTATCAATATACGATGCTCATTTCCTTCTCTAAGGGATGAAGATGGTTTCAGAATTTTCGATCCACTGCAGATGGAGCCTTAGAGGCTTACCAGTATTTTCTGTAGTGATTGTGTATTTATTAACAATAATCTTACCGGCCATCGTCTATCATCTGTGTTCTTATCTTTTGTGTAGCACCTTTGGGGGGAATCCTTTGGCAAGTGCAGTTGCTATTGCATCGCTGGATGTGATAAGAGACGAGAAACTGGCCGAGAGGTATCACTCAATCCAACTATCAAGTCTCTGAGATTCTTGAATTTTATCATATGTTAATCTTTGTGTTTGTGTTTCTTCCATTCGTACGCATTTTTTCAAGTTAAACCAACCATATCTCGTCTTAAACGCTGCCAATTGGATTTTCGAATACCCCTTTCGAATTTAAGCTGTTATGAGCATCCAACATTTCTATTATAGGTCTGCAAAATTGGGAGAGGAGCTCAGAGAACAACTTTTGATAATTCAGAAGCAATTCCCCGACCTAATAAAAGAAGTGCGCGGGAGAGGTTTGTTCAACGCTGTCGAACTCAATAGCAAAGCCTTGTTCCCCGCAACTGCCTATGATGTATGCCTGAAGCTAAAAGAGAGAGGAATTCTCGCTAAACCTACTCACGAATCCATTATCCGACTAACCCCTCCACTCTCGATAAGGTATGTAGTCGAGTTGGCAGCTTCCTGATCTTATATAGCCTCAGTTATGGTTACTGATTTTTCTATACTTAATTCTGTATTTACTGATAACATAAAATCTAATTCTTCGACACCACCTTATTCATCAGTTCGGATGAGCTCAAAGAGGGCTCGAAAGCCTTGCAGGACGTGTTGCAACTCGATCTGCCAAAGATCAAGAAAGAGAAGCCAGCTACCGCTTCTTCTCATACAGCATCCAGCGTGTGTGACCGATGTGGACGCAAGCCGTGTGGTTCTTTTTGAACACGAACCGCCCAAGATAAATAAAGAGAGGAGGCCCGGGCACAGCAATCCCCCACATGTACGGCCCTTCAAAACACTCTTCAATTATACGACTGCTATTATCCGTTCCAACTCCTCCTCCCGGCCCAACCCTCGTCTAGGTTTCTTAACTAGATGATGCATATGTGGACACCTAAACACATTCTTCACCAATGTTAGATAGGATCAGGTAGCACGGTCGAGTGTGGGCCCGTTCTTGTTGGAGCTCTCGTCCTCGTCCTTTTAGTTACGAATAATGTATTGCGTAACGATTCTCTAGAACTTGGTAGCTCCAATAATGCAGCTAAATTTGGTAGCTCTTTGGCTATATATTATTTTAGTGTAGCTTCTTCTCTCATTCCACAATAATAAAGAGTCGTACTTTCGGGCCGGACCGAATACGATCGGGCTCAATAGGCCTGGCCTGGCTCGATGGCTAGTTCGGGACAAGGGCATGTTTGTTTTGTCATGTATCAGGCTTGTTTTTACATCTCTACCTTCGACTTTATGACTGTAACGTTATAAGGGCATTCACAACGCATGAGCATTCACAATGCATGAGCATTATATGAAACACTTAATAGTACTATTATTCAATTTTTTCATTTCTGATTTTTTTAAAAAAAAAAGAAAATTAAAACAGAACATTAAAATCAAAAGCAGTTGGATGGCGTGTGCAGCACACGCCATCCCAGGTGGGCACTGCTTAGCAGTGGGTGACATGCGCGCCAATAGCTTTACCTGTTAAGTCAGAAGCTCTGCAACGATGTGTTCTTCGCACTATGAGTGTCATTTTTACACAACGTTACATATGCTCTAGGTTCGAATCTCTATCTCCCTTAAATTGAATTACCCCACACCCCAACTATTTCGCTTAGATCTATTTTTAACCAAAGTAAAATTACCATTGTAATTTACACATAGTTGTAAAAAATGTTTTAAAAAATTACGAAAAAATGAAAATTAATGCGGAATGATGAAGGAATATGACATGAGGTTGATGTGTCGTTATTATTTATGGGCATGTTTGATGAGATTATGATTTCATAGCATGCCCATCAATCTCTTATTAAACCACAAGCAATTGGATTGAAAAAGAAATCATTTTAAATTCTCAACTATAGTCCAAAAAAATTTATATCGCACTTACATAGATGTGGAATAAATAAGATCAAGTTGTGGTTAACGTGGGGCTTCAATGTCTTCTTCCCATTGGCATTGAAGAAGGTTGTATGGTAATGGGTTCATCTTTATGTTATCAATTCCAAATGTCATTTTCAAGGGAATCTATCAAACAATTAAATAATTAATTAAGTAAATAAATAAATAAATTGATGATATGATAAAATATGATGGTGGAACATTACATGGACCTAAAAGAGGGAGAAATTTTTTTAATGAAAAAGAGAGAATTCTTTTGAGGTAGACATTTTCATTTGCTATCTTTATTGAATCTTCTATTTCTTTTATTAGTTTCGAACTTATGTGACTGAATTGTTGGTATTGCGACTGAAATTTGAAAATGTTGGCAATCCAAAAATAGAATCGTGCATGAAAATTTGGTAGGTCTAATGTTAGTGCCACAAATTATACATAACATTTTAATTAATAAAATCATTGCATTAAGAGTGTATGATAAAAAAAATCTCTTATAGATGAGGTTTGTGTATTTGCGAATTGCGATATCTCATAAAAATTAATACTCTCCAAAGACTTCTAGTGAAAGAGTTTATTACCCCTAAGATATTTTTTTCACTATTTTTGGATTTTTTTTGAAATATTTGAGAGGATTATAATTGGAGGTAGAGTGGATCTGTATATGTCAAGATTAATGTTTAACTAACTTTAATTAAAAGATAATGTCTAAATATGACTCTTCATTATTAAAATATTAAAAATTTAAAATAAATAAAAATTGCTGGTCTTAGTTGATCCTGTTTTTCATGCGATGTTGATTCTATTTGTTTAGTACGGCTTGCACGGCAATGCATGGCTTCATTGATTTGTACTAGGAGTACTTGATAACTGTGAAATTTTTGGATCTTTTTAAATTATTGATTAAAATGCCTACAAATAGGGTTAAATGAATTAAATAGACAATTAAAAAATGGGACATAAGCATGAAAACATGGAGTATCTTTTGGTATGGGTTTAATCACTTTATCACATAAATAAATATGATCCTAGATTTAAGGTTTTCACAATTGCACATGATGATTGATACCTATTTACCCTACATTGCCATAATTGCACACATCTTTTTTTAATCCCATGTTCCACTTAATTTATTTGCAAGGAAAAAATCTTTCAAAAAGATTGGATATCTTTCTTTATTGCTGGTTTCATTCAGTTGATAATTGCACATCTTTTTTTAATCCCATTTTTGTTAAATGGTCAACAGTTTTAATCATTTTTAAATAATGCTCCAATTATTAATTAAACGACCAATGGGTTTTTGCTAAATGATCAACAGTTTAAAATATAATATTGTAATCTTATGTGATTTGGGGTGGAAGTATAAGGTGTTTTTATTATATGTGCACATGTATACTTTTATAATATTGCATGTGGTTTGATTTCAGAATAATTTTGTTACATTTGTCGCCTAAATAATGTAAACTTAATTATATGCGTGCGTGCGTGCGTGTGTGGTATTAATATTTGCATAACTATTCATCTTGTATTTAGTCTCAATAAAATTTAATTTAAAAGATTCATGAAAAATATATTAATAATACAAAATTAACTAATATAGTAAGAGAAGAGATGTTGAGAAAAAAATGGTTTTGAAATATTATTAATAGAAAATAAACCCCATTTCATTTGAGGGAGAAAGGGAGCAGGGCCAACTTTTCAAACAATGCATGAATTATGCACCAAATAAAGAAACTATCTTAATCTTGAACTTAATATTCATCAAATAAACAAACTGTCTTAATCTTCATCTTAAATTCTTAATAGTAGTATTTCAGTAGGTGCAATTACTCATTCCAACAACTAGTTCGCCCGAGGAGCAGCCCATTCAACTCTTAGAATGAGATTGTCATACCCATACCCGTTAAGCTTGTTGATGGCTCTCTCGGCGTCTTCTCTGTTGACGAAATTGACAAAACCGAAACCTCTGCTTGTCCCAGTCTTCTGATCAATGGCAACATAAACTCGGCTAACTGAACCAAATGGCCGGAAAAGCTCAAGCAAGTCGGGCTCTCTTGTGTCTTCAGAAAGGTTGGTAACCCTGACCGAGTTCTCCTCGTTTCTGCGCCGCATGTCAGTACCACTCCTCTCGGGAACACCTCCCCTCATGCTAGGGGGAACATAAGCACCCTTTGTTCCACTTGCTGCAGCATTAGTTTCAGTTGCCGGCTTATCAACAAAGGTGTCACTTGGTTGAGCGAGATCCTTGTACGGACATCTTGAGGTCCAATGGTCACCCTTCTTCCCACAAGTCCTACATACCATGAGCACAGCTCCTCCTTTCCCCATTTGAGCTAAAGGATCGCCACCAGATTTAGAGTCGTCTGCTTTGGTACCTAATAGTAGATTCATCAATTACATGAGCATGAGTACTGAGTACATAACTACATATATGAACAGAACACAACATAAACTTTGAATGATAAACAGGCCAATAAGGTTACCATACACTGCATGAATGCCATAACTACCACATTGAATACCACAGAAACAATTTCTTGAGCAATGCCACAATGAAGCACCTTGTAGATCGATTACATTGCAATTTAAGGTAGTCATCTCTAGAGTCAAAAGGACTTAACAGATGATCGGTGACAGCCCTAGTATGTCATGTTAAAGGTAAGATTTGAAAAAAGTAGTGGGAAAGGGAACAATGACATCAGAAGAAAGAAAATAGAGCCACAAAAGTAAGAACACTTTGATGCATAACATGCTATAATAGTTTGGAGCATCTATCAGATGAATTCATCTATGACCAATCAAATAATATATGTGAGATAATAAAACATGCAATCATGAGTTTAGCCATATCTAAACTGCCCCACCAACAAGTATCCATCTTAAGGAATAATCAGTCATCAATTCAATATGGTGTAATGACTAAAAAAACCAAGTAGATCGCATCAAAGGACCCTGGTTGTATCGTCAATAGAATAACACTTTGTGATTAAAGATAAGGAATAAGGATGAACTTTCAAACGGAACAAAAAACCATGCTATGGGCTCAATCTCAACCTTGCAAAACTCTACTGTGCCTAGTCAGACATGCAGTAGGTATTGCAGGAAAGCAATTAAGCCTCACACTAGCTCACTTCTTATTTTACTATCTAATTGATCCTCAAACAAGTAAAGGAACACAAGATGAAAACAGATGGATCTAATATGTCATAATTCCTCTATGCATTGTAAGTAAAAAACTTTACTAAGTCAATTGTGCCAACTCCAAGTGCACGATCACATAGCTAGATCTCAAAATTAGAGAAAACCAAAATTGCAATCAGGATCTATGAAATCACGACCTTTTCTCCCCAAAATAAAACACCGCACACACAACAATAATGAACATAAATTGAATCATCGCGTAATACCACAGGAGTTACACATGAGATAGCGATCGTATACGGATAGACGGTTGTACCAGGGGCGCGGGGGCGTTCAAGGAGGATCTCCTCCGTGGAAACCATTGTGAGGCGGCTGCCGACGTCCTCGTGCACCGCATCGCCGAATTTTGGCCAGGAGCGACGCTCGACGGCGCGCTTGCTTAGGCGAGCGTTGGCGAGCTTGCGGATGCGCGTGGTGGTGGTTATCTTAACCTTGTTTCCGTCGTCGCCGAACTTGTATTCGATAACCTTCTTAATCCCGCTCGCGTCGGGGCCGATAACCTGCTTCGGCGGCAGCAGGAAATCCAGATCCTCGCTGTCGTCCTCTTCCAGCTCCCCCCATCGCAGCTTGCTGGCTGGCTCCTCCCTCACCATTTTCAAGGTCGCAAAAAACTAGGGTTTCGATTTTCGGCCGAGAAATGAATTGGGGGATTCGGCAGTGATGAGAGTATAGATACACAATTACACTAACATTTTAATTATTGTTTTTTTTAATTATGCTTTTCTAAGAGCATCCACGATAAGAATAGCTCAGCCATAGTCTAGTCACAAACTCCTCCTACCACATCATCAGCACTAAAAGTTCTCCTGCCACATCATCAAAACAAGCAAATAGCCTAGCAATAGGCTAGCCTCATCACTCAAAATTTTATAAAACAAATAATTAACAATCACACAAAATACGGAATTAAATTTACGACACAGATACGAGAAAATTCAATTATATTATTAAATTAAAAAGTACATTAATTAAAAAAACTCCTCTTCCACACACGAGCCCCCTGCCTCCGCCTCACTCCTCGCCACTATCCGGTGTTGGATATTTTAGTGTAATTGGATTAACTTGATTGATCAATATGATCATAATGAAACATCAAATAAGTTGGAAGTGCGGAGTGCACACTTGTTTGAATTCGTTATGATTGAACGGGGGTTTGGGGGGAGCACCCCCGAGAGCGGGGACCAAGGGGCAGAGCCCCTGGCTGGGGTCCAAGGGGCGGCATATTTCCATTAAAGTTGCTATACAGAAATCTTCATCCGGAAATGTAATTTCTGATAATTGAAGGACCAAATTACAATATTTAAAACCCGCCAAAATTAAATAAAAAATAAAAAATCGGCTGGCCGATCACTCGCCGGTCGGGAGCCTGCAATGGCGGCCAGCCGATCGGCGAGCGTATCGGCTAGCGCCCGCAAATCGGCATGCGCTCGCCGTTTTTCTAGCCAATTTGCCGCTCGCCGGCTGCAATGGTTCGGCGAGCGGACCGGCCAGCACCGGGAATCGGCTAGCCAGTCCGCTCGCCGCCATTGTGGATGCTCTAAGGATGTTATTGGTAGATTATCGGAGCGGATCACCTCCCCCACCCCATACACCATTTGCTACCCATCAATAAAATAGTGCCACGTGTGTATTTTTAAAAATATCTCCTACTCATTTGCTACCTCACTAATATAATAGTGTTATGTATATTTTTAAAATATAAAATTAAGGATTAAAATTTCAAACGGTGGTAAAAATATCTCTTCTACCACTCATTTAATTTATTTTCAATATAAAATCTCCTTTTGTGCATCTGCTTTCAATATATAATCTTCTTTTGTGCATTTAAATAAATCTAAATATTATATGCATGGAACTAATAAGATCATTTAATTAAAACGAATTCAAAAGCTTCATGTGTTCATCAAAAATTAAATAATAATATAAAATTATGTGCATGGAGCTAATAAAGATCATTTAATTAAAACAAATTCAAAACTTCATATCACAAATCGGATAATATAATGATTAAACATTGAAATAACTTCAATTCTAATTAACTTGCCTATGCACTTAACGTGAATACGTGATGTCCTTGGAAATCCTTGGAGTTAGAGAATTAAATTGAAGCAATTTTGATGTTTTGATGCGCCGTAAAGTTCAAAAGTTTTAGGCGTTTTGTTTTTAGATGTGAATGATAAATAAATTACTTTAGGATTTAACAATTAAGGTATTGTTTTTATTTTCTTTTTATTTATATTCCCTACATGGAAATATTATATTGGTATAGTAGAAGATATATTAGTATTTATGGAAATTTTAATCCTTAATTTTATATTTTAAAGAATATACACATGGCACTATTATATTAGTGGGGTAGCAAATAAGTAGGAGATTTGTCATTTTAAAGAATAAACACATGGCACTATTCTATTGGTGGGGTAGCAAATGGTGTATGGGGTGGGGGAGGTGATACGCTCTCCGAACCCCTATGGAGCAATAAAATACTACTACTAGTATTCAAATTAAGGAAATTTTATTAAATGTGTTTGAGAGATTTAATTTTGTTAAAAGATTTGTTTAAAAAATAAGATTAGAAGTACGTACTAGTATAACAATTTGCGATTTTAATGATAATTACGCCTAGAGAAATAGCAGCGAATAATCGCGGATGTAAACGCACAAACAAAGCGCAACTCCTAAATCTAAAGCTGAGGGGAACATAAATTAACCGAAACACACTACAAAGTAGAAAGAGAAAGATTCAAAGGATATGCAAATATGAGACAACATATTCGATGAGAGTTTCACTAGGTTTGATATGTGCTACTTATACCAATAATATGAATATGCATATACTATGAGACACTATATTCAATGAGGGATCACTAGATTTGATATATGCTACTCATATCAATAAAACGCATCTTCTTTTTTAAAGTTAGTCTCATAAGAATTAAAGGGTTGAACGTATAAGTACAAAGCACGCTAGAAAATTTTGTGTTGTTCTATCGAGTCAATCAAGACATGTGTAATATTGTCCACAATGGTGAGCCGCGGCGGTTTATTGCTGCCCATACGGGCGCCGCGGCGGAGGAGAGAGCGTCGCGTACGCGGCATGGACGGGGCGATGTGGTGGTTTTCGGGGTGCCGCCGCATATTGCACACCGCCGACCGCCTAGGCGGCCATATTTCCGATTTGATTCAATGCCTTCTTCCCCAACTGTGATTCAATGTCTTCTTCCCCAACTCGGCTTTCCCATTTTCTCATTTCTGTTGCAATGTGTGTGATTATACCAACATAATTAAAAAACATTCATACAATATGGATTATTTTAATTATTTTTTAATTAAAAAAATATTCACGCACATTGATATCTAATTCATTAGATATCATTAGAATTACGAAAAGTCATAAACTCATATATAATGAATTATGTTTTTTTAATTATTTTTGTCCAATTAATTTTATTATAGTCCAATTAAAATATATAAATAATTGAAAAATAATGTGATTTGTGGCTGTGGCGTGACTGTTCCGCATTATTATGGACACTCTGTCTCTAAGGAATTTTTCATTACATTCGACGTATTTACTTTCAAATTCTTATCTACTATAACTTCTACATTAAAACTTTTACCATTAATATATATTCACATTGTAGATGATATAAAATGATTAAAATTGTGTGAGTGGAGGTGATGAATGTTGTAAGCCATTTTGACTCTATTACAATAAAATGTACTCCAATTGACAATCTTTTAAAAGAACTTATGAAAGAAATAATCCATTTTGAATCCCAATAAATATTTGACTCACAAACTTCCTGAATTTTTAAGTTTACTCTTAAATAATTTAATTAGTAAATAAAAGCATGTGACTTCAAGTATGGCCAACTTTTCAACCAACGCATGAATTATTCACCAAATAAAGAAACTATCTTTGATTCTTTATCTTCATCTTGATATTCATTAAACTGAGAAAGATAAAATATTAACATGATGAGAAAGTATCTTAAAAGAAACGATTCATTTTTAAACTTCAAAATATAATCATTTACGTATAGTAATACATAAATATACTTGAGACACTTTTTATTAGCACTACATAAACCTGCAAGTATACAAAGTATATATAATATAGCTAAAGGTCAGTATCAGATATCGAACACAGGGAAAATAATCACAAATTGACTACCTTCTACTAAGCTTCGTTCACTATTTGGAAAACCGAAAGTTTTGGAGATTTTGAAAACTAAAAACAGTTTGAAAGCAATAAAACAACTAATTGCAGATAATTAAAGAGGTAAAATATGAGAGATAAGAGAATTCTAGGGATGTGCGTTCACAGTTATGGTTATACAAATTCCAATTACAATACCCTAGCACAGTTTATATTTCGATAGAACGAGTCACATAAGTTTTGCCCATGCGGCACGAGCGTAGATTACTAACACTAGGGTTGTCAATCCTAGATCCGTAACACCTAAAAGCCCCTAAAACCCTTGAAAAGTCTTCACTCTCAATTAACAGTGTCGTTTTAAGGGAAGCTAATTGCAGTGTCTACTAAATGGATCTAACTCGCCAACCTTCTCTCACGATTATGTAGCAAGTTATATTAAATCATCACCGAATGTGTCACTCAAACGTGAAGTATTATGGAACAGCTTAGGGAAGAAACGAAGTAAAAAACAAAATGGATATTAAATAGAAAACGGAATTGTATAACCAAAGTCATTACTAACACATCCCTAGAATCCTATGAATTTAGTTACACATAATTGAATAATCTAGAAACATAGAATGAAGGGAAAACAAAATGAACATAAGAACTAAAACAATAAAACCCAAATGTTGAATCCATGTAGCCTTGATCTTCTCTTGATTTCTTCTTCAACTTCTTGCACAATGAAGAACTCTCTCAAATTTATGTTCTAGAATTATAAGACAAAAAGAAGATGCTAATGAAGAGTTTTGAGGGGATATATATAGAGGAAAAATCGAGCAGCATGAAATAAGGTAAAAGGTGGCTAAGTTTGGTAAATCTTGAGGAGAAAGTAGGTCAAATTCGTGCGCCGCGTTTTCGCAGCGGGCCACTGCACCTTGGCCAGCGGTTGCTGCACATTGATCCGTAGCATCTGCCTCTTGGATAGCGGTCGTTACACTATGTTGCAGCGGTCGCTGTGAATAATCCCGTAGCTTCGGAAACTCTTCGAGCGGTCGATGTGCACTCCCCAGCGGTCGCTGGGCGTGTTCTTTATTTCAGCACAACTTTCTCCAGAGTAGACCGCTACTGGCTCAGCGGTCGTTGGGCCCCAGCGGTCGCTGTGCGTGTTGCAGCGGACCGCTGGGCATCTCGAATGCTCCAGATTTCCAACTTCGACTTTTTGCTGTCTTTTTAGGCTCAAATATACACAAATCTCACAAAACACGTCAAAATATCAAAATAGAGAAAATATGCAAAATATGGACATGAATTGTGCCTTTGACATTAAAAATGAACCAAATAAAGGCCTTAAAACAGTGCAAAATCCGAGCGTATCATTATACTATTAATTTTTTTTGTAAATTTATTAATAAATACTCTCTCTATCTCATTAAAAATGAAATATTTTCCTTTTTTGAGACGTGAACGAAACGTTTCATAGGCAATTCATTGAATTTTTATGATGCCCCAATCTAATCATGCATATATATTTAATGCTAAGACCTCAAAGTATCAAATCATAATCACATGTTTATTTAGACATTATATTATCACATAAAATTAGAGAACATTTTAGAATACAAAATTCGTGGATCAGATATAGAAAAAAATTACCCTCATCGCAGAAATGAAGGCGGACTAATCCCATCGTCTGCCCATGAGAATCGAATTTTTTTATTAAATTCGACATTTAGAGTTTTTGTCTGACACACTATAACAACTTTGCTCAAGCCCTTTAGAATTTTATTTTATTTAAGTTTTTTGTCCGTCGATCATTACTAGTGACAATCATTACCCCACATTTATATACTAAGAGTATCAAATCATAATCCAATAGTATTTAATTAGACATGTTATATACTAATTTTATCACACCAAAATCAGTAATTAAAAATTTAAAAATGAAAGTCATCCCAAAATTGAAGTGTCACGACCGCATTTTCTAAGGATAGAAAACACGGTTGATCGCGACTAGGGGAGGATTTAAAGAAGCGGGGAAGAAAGGGGAAAAGCAACACAACTCGACCATAGCTCCAAACAAATGGGAAAAAGCTCGAAATAAAATCAGAGTTTTGAACAAAATAGACTTGAGTCTTTTAAGATGCACAACGGAAGCAAATGAACGCGGTTCTATGTATGAAGACATGAACCTCCGAGAGTCAAAATCTGACCGAATTAAATGCCTTGTCTCAATAGCACTTCCCCCCACCACTTCGCTGCTCAACCTGCACATTTAGAAATATATGCAGGGCTGAGTACAAAAGTACTCAGTGAACACATTGCCGAAAATACAAGTATACATTTGAAAATATTGTCAAGCCATCATCACAGTAACACTCGGGGGTGTTTATTGAAAAGGCCCGAGCTTACTAAAAATATTCATATTGGGCTCTTTTTCCTGTACTTAGCCATATCTGCTCACATTGTGCCGTCGAGATGGTGTTCTCGCCCGGTCACCTTCTCTGCCCATCATGTCAGAGGTAGCTTGTGCCGGGAAGGTGGCCACCTTCCTCGGTCACCTTCTCTGCCGTTCACGGTCAGAGGTTCCCAGTAGGGACACCACCCTACCAGGACTCAAAATCGAATCGATTCACATATATCATCATTCATAAATCACTTGGCCTTAGCCAAACAGATAGGCATCATACACAAAACATTTATGGCAGGACAACATCTAAAAAAAATCACGAACATGTGTTCGTGTTATCACAAAATACGATTTGTATTTTTAGTATAGGAAAGCTCACCTTGATCGTTTAGTTTTCCTTAACTTGAATTTTCCTGACTCCGCCCTTAACTCGCGGAGATAGCCTTTTGAAAACAAACAACGTACTAATAAGACTCGAGAAATTCACATACTTATAGAAATGCATGCCCCTACTTTATTTCTTTTATCATTTGATCACCGTTAGAAAATTTTAGAAACTTGCATAATAATTAAATCGGGAAAAATTAATTAATAGTCTTTCTTTATTAAACTTAATTATTTCTGTACTTGAGAACGCCGTCTCCCTCTTTCTTTCCATTTCCTTAGCGGCCGCCCGAGGCGTCACGGGGCGATGCCGGTCGGCCCCTTGCGTCTCCACTCAAATTTTTCCATCATCGGGAACTCAATAATTTATTCGGGAATTAAAATAATTAAGCTCCAAGCTCGAATCCTCAAATAAATTCCACTCCAACAATATTTAATTTCCAAGTCCACTAGTTTAATTATGTAGCTCAATCCAACAAAATCTCCCGGCCCAAAACTTAATTAAATAAATGACCCCATGGTCCATTTCAATAAATGAGGCAGCCCATTTATTCCCTCCATTCAATTCTGGGCCCAAATTCCTTTTAATTAATTTATTAGCCCAACTACTTAAATGGAAAAAGAAAAGAGGCATGAAGCCCACATTCATACTCCCTTTCGTCGTGCATCCCCCATTCCTATTCTCTTTCTCCTCTTTTTCTCATCTCCAATTTCAAATCCCTAATTTGGAGAACACTGTGGCAGCGGTTCTTTTCCCCCTCTCGCCGACCCTTCTCCTTCGTCATCCCGTCGCCAAACCGACGAGAGTCGGTCGCCGCGCTCACGCTCTCCTCCGATCATTGTCACCGGCGTCGAATTCTTTTCTCCCGACGAGGTTGCCGACAGAGAAGGCGTCGCTCCCTGCCTCCCTGCGAAGTTACCGATAGGAAGGAGGCGTCGCCTCCCTTCCACGGCGTCGATACCGACCGCCGCTGCCTCCAACTCCTCACCGCCGATCCTCCGTCGCTGCTGGTGGCCGTCGTCCAGCAACCGTCTCGGCTGTCTGAAATCAGCCGCTGCACAGAGCCGGCTGTTTGTTCGCCACTGCTCCGTTGGTGGTCGTGCAGCCTCGAAACATCACGGCAGCCCCCGATTCGTCCCGAAACCAATCCGAAACAGCCCCGAACAAAAAGGTTCCGATTGTTCAATTCGCATGGTAAACATATAAGTTCTGATTGTTCAATTCTCATTTCGATTTTTCCATGAGAAAGTTCAATTGTATTAAATGCTTGAGTTATGCTATTAGTTCGGTTGATGCTATGATTATGCATATGCTTACATATATTGAAAGAAAAGAAAGGACTTGGTGTTTACCTTTTGATGGGGAAGTAAAGTGTTGTTGGATTGTAGAAATCTCCCTCCTCAGACTCCTCTATGTTTTGTGGGGTTGGTGTGTGCAGAGAGAATAGATGGTGTGATGGTGATGTGGGGGTGAAGAAAACAATTGTGTATATGTATAAAAGATGGCGGTGAAAGTGGCGTGGGTAGCAAGTTGGTTGTGGCAAGTTGCCTGCCACATTCCTATCTCAAATCTCTTTTGTCAGAGGAGGGGAAAAGATTTGTCTACTCTAATTAAATGCATCAATTAATGTTGTGTTGAAAAAAAACGATTCTCTGGATCTACCCCCTCTTTTTTTAATTTTATTTGTTTATTAAAGTAACTATTTGAGTATTTATTCACTTGTTCATTTAATTTGGTGTAGGTATGATCAGTTCAAGTTTGTGGTTGTCCGCGTTGAAGTTCCCGATTTTTATTAGAACACAGGATGTATAGATTAAATTTTGTTGGACTTTTGTTTGATGTATCTAACATTAAAATTTTGATTATGGGACTTTATTTATTTATTTAAAATTTATTATATTCATATAGGTGTAATATATTTACGTGTTCTATTTACTTGCCTAACGTCAAAATAACCAACAACACCAATCTATCACAGTTCAGATTTAATCACATAGAAGTCACTTATATAGATAATCAAGCTAATACTATTGTTTCTTAAAGCATCGGCTTAGTGGGTCGTTACATGAAGGCTGTCTAATCCCATCGTTTGTCTATGAGAATTGGAAAACTTTCTTAAATTCGACAATTTTGTGGCAGGTTGGCAGCTCCGCTCCATCCTTTTTTAGGATTTTAATTTAGAAGGTTTTTTGCCCATCATTCATTACTAGTGACAGTCATTGACGCACATTTATATGCTAGCAGTATGAAATAATAATGCCATATTTATTTAAACGTGTTATATTGTTACACCAAAAGTGAAAATCGGAAAATGGATTTTGTGGGCCTGTATTAAAATAGGTCATTGTCATCACAAAATATAAAAGCGGGGCAATGACCATTACTAGCAATGCAAAATATAAAAGCGGGGCAATGACCATTACTAGCAATGAACGCGGACAAAAAAATAAATAAATTAAAATCTAAATGGATGGAATGGAGCGCTATAGGGTTGGCAAAAGGTCTAAATGTCAAATTTAATAAAGTTTTTCGATTCTCAAGTCGGCAAAAGGCGTGAATGTCGCATTTAAATAAAGTTGTCCGATTCTCATATACGGAAAATGGGATTAGTCTGCACTAACCCTACATTAGTCCGTCGTTTCTTTGAATTCTTAATAAATAAAAAGAGAAAATAAAAATAGACAAATCAAGTTCCCAATCATGGTTGCTTTTCTCGTATACTAAACACAAAAAGTAAAATCCAAGCAATTTAGACATCATAATTTCATAATTTGGGTGGAATCTCTCGTGCTTTTCACCCCTACAGCTACTTTTGCTGCTAAAACGAATTATTCCCTAATTGACTCTGTAATTACTTTATTAATTACTGTTTAATTATAGACGCTGAATAAAAACAATTAAACAAAGCTTAACGAAATTTCCATATCACCCCTTCTAATTTTTTCCCTTCCAAAACAAAAATAAAAATTATTCTTTTTTTGGTAGCTCATATAGGAGTAATATTATTCTTTATATTACCCTTTAAATTAAAAGAAAACATATAAAACTATTTATTGTTTAAAAATGTAATAATTTCTTGTATAGGTCTATAAATGTCCCCTAAAAATTATTCGTGAATACATTTTTGAGTATATGTTTATATGCATGTAAAAATTACTCATATTTACTAGAAAAGTATAAAAAAATAAGACGATTGTCAAATAAATTATGAAATATAGTCAAATTTTGATATTTTTATGAATTAAATTACGAATTATGAAGGAGTAAAAATGTTGAATTAAGGAAACGGACCCACTGAAGCAAGTTAGCAGGTCGACAGAGACGCCCTAGCAGCTCGCTTCGAAACACACAATGGCCAAGGATATGTAGCACAACGGCCGTTGAGTTTTGTGCAGTATACAAATAAGACGATTGACAAATAAATCATGAAAGATGGTCAAATTTTGGTTCATCTTACATTGGAAAATTAAATCACAAATCATGAAGTTTGTAATTTTGCAATTATCACATCTGTCATTTTTTTGAAAAAAATACCCGATGATTTGGTATCTGATGACGCGAAATACTAGAAAAAACAAAAGAATTCCTCCTATTTGCTAGAAAAAATATAACTAAAATAGACTTTTGAAATTTTGGTGACTCGAATTGCTAGAAAAAGCAACTAATTACACCTATTTACTAGAAAAAGAATAGAACAGAAAGAAAAAGAAATGAATATCGAAAAAACCAAATATGGAAGGGTGAATTGTCGTTTATAAATTTCAACTGTTTTTGGCACTAAAAATGCTGAGGAAGAAAAGAAAAGAAACACAAACACACACCGCCATTATTGCTCTTCCTCCTTCTCCTTCTTACTTCCCCCAAATTCCCCTCAGTTCAACGAATTCCAATCCTAATTCCACATATTAGCTCTCTCTAACTCTCTCCATTGAGTTTTGCAGACTCAATTTTGGCCGCGGAGGAGCTCGAGCCGTTGCTGTAAGTATGAGATCGAATGTGGCGAATCTGTGGCGGACAATCTACCCCGTGAAGGTCGACCACTTCGATCGGCTGCCGGACGAGATCATCCTCTCGATCTTCAATCGAATCGGAGACGCCACAGCGCTGGGGCGATGCTGCGCCGTTTCGAGGCGGTTCCACTCGATCGTTCCTCAAGTGGATGACATCGTTATCCACGTCGGCTCCGTAACCTCAGAGGAGAAAGAGCGTGAGCTTGCTTCGTCGCCGCCGCGCCACCCGATCGCCTCCTTCTTCCGCATTCTCTTCTCAGGTCTCTTCAATCCCCTGCTGTCGCTGGCTCAGTTCATCATCCCCTCGGCACGCCTCCTTCCACTTTTGAAGGAGGAGGAGGATGATGATGATGATGATGAGACGGTCAGCCTCTGCTCTTTGAAGAAGATTTTGAAGAATTTCAACGAAATCAAGCGGCTGTGGATCGAGCTCCGCGCAGGGGAGGTCACGATCAACGACGGCATTTTGCTGAAATTGAAGGCGGAATACAGCTCCACGCTCAAAAGCTGCGTGATTCTCGCCGCTTCAAGCGTCACAAACAGAAGCTGCAGCTGCGATGATGGTGACGACGATGACGACGGAGCGGATCTCGATAGCTTACACGAGTCATTCTACAGCGACGAAGGCTTGGAGCAGCGCGTTGTATGGATCGCTAACTCGCTAATCGCAACCTCAACCAGGCACTACCTCCTGCAGCCGTTGATCGCGGAGCACAAAACGCTGGAGGCTCTGGTTCTAACCGATGCGGATGGGCAGGGGCTTCTGTCAATGGACAAGGAGCAGCTGGAGGAGCTGAGGGCGAGGCCTTTTACTGTGCCGTCGTCGTCGACGAGGATTGTTGTTCCGTCTCTGGAGGTGCAGCTGTGGTACGCTCCTCGTCTCGAGATGCCTGACGGGGTGGTGCTGAAAGGCGCCACTCTGATTGCGATCAGGCCGAGGGAGGGGGCGATGCCGGTGGGGCCGTTGTCGAGCTGGGCAGAAGAGGAGGGGAATTGGATTGTATCGGCGTTTGAGGGGCCGTATGGGGCTGCTGCAAGGATGTTGGTGAAGGAGAGGAGGATATACGGCCTTGATATAAATGCTTTCTGAAGAAGGGGCATTGTTGAGGATGAAGTCAGTCTGTTTTCTGTTGCTTTTTCCATTCCAATAGTTTTTTGTTTTTGTTAGTTTATTCTTGTATTTGTATGCCATTTTCTTGATTACTAACTTCTCATTCCAATACTTGCATTTGGTTTGCCCTAAATTACACATTTGGTCCCCAATTGCATAAGACTATTGACTCCCTTTGCATCTGCATTAACCACTGAATAATTTTGCCAATCTGGTTCCAATGATGTACTAAGTATTATTCTATGATGAACGTATTCTATAATTAATAGGCTCGATCGACTCCATCGCCAGTCCATTACGAGTGAAATTTATTAAATTTTTCCTTTGATTGGAAAATTTTATTAAATCTGGCCTTTAGAGATTCATTATTAGTGATGAATATCGGATGAAAAAAAAAGTGAACATTATTGCAACAGATTGGAGTAGAGCAATTGCACCGTAGGATCAAAGTCACAAGCCCTGTAGCCTTCTTACATCGAACAATGACCGTTATTGCTATGTTCGATCCAACAAATTTCATTTTTTGGATTAGCCTAGGAGAGAGCATTCTCGAATAAAAAACCAAAATTTTGTGAAATAAAAATTGAATGAAGCTGAATTATCTAATAAACTAAATTCAAAAAATCAAAATCTGAACAATAAAAATCGTTTTGAACCGAAAAATCAAAATTACGCAAATATATCCAAAAATAGGAAAAAACGAAATCCAAACTACTAAAACCAAACCAAAAAAACTGAAATTACGTATCCAAAAAAAAAAAGTAAAAAAAAATCCAAAACAATATTTTCTAATACTCCATAAAAATATACTCATATCGTATCATCAATTAATATATCCAAAAAAATAACAATCTTCATAATATCTAAATACCATAACATTTATTAATATAAACCAACACATATAAAATTTATTTTAAGTATAATATATTACTATATATAATTAAAAATAAATTCATATTTCACATTTTTATACATCCGAATCAAGCCGAATTGAAAAACCAAAAATTGCTAAAATTTTAAACCAAACCAAATCTAAAAATTGAACTAAAATTTAAATATAGCTTGACCGGATATTTAGTTTTAAGAGTATTTTGCTCATCCCTAATTAGCCATTGATTAATCTTTGGATAAAACTTTGCTTAAATTGCAAATAGATAAGGTTGAAAACGTGAAAACCAATCTCTATTATGATTAAATTAGTGGCATCTTTGGATTGCAAATTAGTGGTAGTATCTTTCTTCTTCGAGACTAAATTCAGTGAAATTATGAGACCAAAAAGAGAAAAAAAAGAGAAAATACTAATCCGTACTAAGATAAAAAAAATATTAGTAGTAGCAGCTAAAATTAATGAAGCGAAACGACTGGGAGCAATGTCGTTTTGGTATTTCAACTGTATATCCACCCACCCTACTGCTTTTAAGCACAAAAGCAAAGAAAAAAAACAGAGAAAGGAAAGAAAAAAACGCACAACACACACCAACCCTCCATCGCCATTTTCCCTCTCCTTCTTCAGCTTCACTCACTTCCCCCAAATTCCCTCATCTCATTCAACTCCAACCCCAATTCCTTGAATTAATTCTCTCCCTCTCACCTTCTCTCTCTATCTCTCTCAGATCCATTGAGTTTGTTACACTCAATTTCTCCGATTACATCTCTCCGCACAAAACTCGCTTCAATCACCTTCCGATTCTCGCGTATTTCCTGCGAAGTTATTGGGGATATTTCAGCTCCTGAGGAGCTCTAACCGTTGCTGAAAGCCATGGCTTCGATTGGAGCAGATCTGTGCCGGAAAATCCACCCCGAGCCGGTCGACGACTTCGACCGGCTGCCGGAATCCCTCATCCTCCTGATCTTCAATCAAATCGGCGACGTGAAGGCGCTGGGAAGATGCTGCGTCGTTTCGCGGCGGTTCCACTCGCTCGTTCCTCAAGTCGACAACGTTGTCGTCCGCGTCGACTGCGTAATCTCCGACGACGATCCTTCCTCCGCCTCCTCGTCCGGTTCCGCCGCCGGAGATAAGTCGCGCCATCCGATCTCCTCTCTCTTCCGCACCTTCTTCTCCGGGCTGTTCAAACCCTTGCAGTCGCTGTCTCAGCTCATCAACCCCTCCGCACGCCGCCTCCCGGAGGATTTCGACTGCCAAGGGGAGCAGAGCATCGTCACGCACCATTCGCCGACGCAGGTTTTGAAGAATTTCAACGAAATTAAGGTGTTGAGGATTGAGCTCCCCACGGGGGAATTGGGGATTGATGAAGGCGTTTTGCTGAAATGGAAGGCGGAATTCGGCTCCACGCTTGATAGCTGCGTGATTCTCGGAGCCTCCAGCGTCGTGCAGAGCCGAAATAGCGGTTGCAATACCGCAATTGGAAGTGACAATGGAGTGGAGAATGACAACGGTAGCATACCGGAGTCATTCTACACCAACGGAGGCTTGAAGCTGCGCGTCGTGTGGACAATCAGCTCGTTGATCGCAGCCTCCGCCAGGCATTACCTTCTGCAGCCTATAATAGCTGAGCACAAGACGCTCGCGAGCTTGGTTTTGACGGATGCTGATGGGCAAGGGGTGTTGTCTATGAATAAGGAGCAGCTGGAGGAGCTGAGGGTGAAGCCTCTGTCTGCATCCTCTGCTTCGAAGAGGACTCTTGTCCCGGCTTTGAACATGCGGCTGTGGTATGCTTCTCATCTCGAGTTGCCTAATGGGTTGGTGTTGAAAGGAGCGACATTGGTCGCGATCAGGCCGAGTGACCATCCGAAGAAGGAGGTGGCTTGTTCGGAGGCGAATTGGGTTGCGTCGGCATTTGAGGAGCCATTTGGGGCTGCTGCGAGGATGTTGGTGAAGAGGAGGACCTACTGCCTCGAAATGAACTCTTTCTGAAGGAGGGGGGATTGTGATTGTCTAAAGATGAAGAGACAGATGCTGAGGTATTTTCATTTGCTTACTGAATTCTTTAATAAGTTTTGATTGTTAGTATATTGATATTGTAATTCTCCTGAGGTTTGAAGTTGAATTGTCTTGTTTATTCTTAGTGCTGTTTCAATTGTAGTAATTTGCTATGTCGTGGTTTCTGAAAATCACTCCCAATTGCTTCTGATTTTTCTCTGAATTGCATATTGGATTCCCAATTACATAAGAGATGTGCAAAATTCTATTGACTCCCTTTGCATCTGTCTTGTCCCAAAGAGTTTTGCCAGTCTGATTTAAATGATGTCCTGATTTTAGATCCACCGCTCTATTATCTTGCAGATTGCCACATTTCATAGTTTTCTTACTCCAATTGAAGAAGATGCTTGTTGTGAACTGTTTGTTCTTTTCGTCGTCATCTTATCAAAACTGAAGGGTAGAAATTTCATTCTGATATGATGCTTTGATTGTGATTCTAGCAAACCAATATAAAGTTGTTGGATGACTTAGGCTAGAATTTTGTGTTGATGGCTTTTGTGTGCCTTACGTTTCTTGAATAACACTTTTATGTCGAAGTTGTTGTGAGAGGGATTGTTGACACAATCACCTCACTTTCTGGATGAGGGACTTCTTACCAGTTTCCTGTTTCAATCCTGTGCTGCCACTGCGATATCGCCACCCCTTTAAGCTTCAATGTCTTTATTGATTAAGTTATTCTCCCTATTACATTGGCGATTCTGACTTCCTTATCTTTCAGGTGAACTGCGGCTACTGAAGGCCCGAAAGCGCAGACTTTGGCTTCAAATTTTGTTTTGAGCATAGCAAGCTGCAATCTAAGTTGCAGTCAGAGTTTATATAGCTTAGCTTCCAGCTACGAATGTGGTTCGAGAAGTCGGTTGATCAAGCCAGACTGCTTTCATTTCGAACCGACACTTATACTTTAACAACCGCGTGCTATGCAACTGGACAATCATTTTGTAAGAGTAATGTGATTTTGATAATCTCATTATGCATATGTGAATATTGTAGGTATGACCATCTATGCTTATCTGCTCCCCCTTCTAAAAGGCTCACCCACTGATAAATCTTGATTCGAATCTTGATGTTGGTTTCTCTGTTTGTCATTTGATATAATTGGCAGATATTTTGGTGAAAGTGAATTTGTTATTGGTGATTACATATGCAACGTGTTAGGAAAGGCATTGAATCTCAACTGGAAATAAGGTCCCATTAATTAAGGTGGAGAAGGAATTGATTTCATTAAATAAACCAATTAGAAGCTGAAATAAATGGAAGTGACCCACCTTGCTTTTTTCCTCATCAAAATTACTACTTATACAGTTAGTTGAGTGGTTGCTTGCAATAACTTGATGTTACAATTCCATATGCAAGTATAATATAGGTTGTAAATTTTGCTACTAGTATTAGTATTGGTTTATTGAAGGTTGCAATTATTACTAAACAAGCAAGCTGTTTCCAGCTACTTATTTTCTTCAAAACAAAATTCACCACTCCACTTCAATTATTTATGCCTCATTATCTGGCAATCTACAACACATAGTAATAGTAGTATTCATGCAACAGCTGCACAACAGAAAATGCTACTAATCCAAGCAAATTATATGGACAATTGTCTTCTCAATAGCAGGCAGGTTACATAAAAATTGCGAGGATAAAACAGTTTTTCTCAAACAAACAAAATGCTGCTTTGGGCACAAAACAAACATTATGTAATAGAGAGCAGCAAGTGAAACAGAGAGTGCTAATAGAACTGGATTTGGAAGAAACAATTAGAAATCCTAGGCATAATAATCATAACACAGGTGCTCTACACAGGGCGCTCTGCTCAGCCATTGAGCCTGTTTCATTTTTGCGTCTTCGCATTTACCTGCACGCCAACATACCATAAAAGTTTGCTCAGACCTCAAAATTTTCAAATTTCAAAGATGGCAACGAAGAAATCAAGCTGGAAAATGTCATATAGTGATGTTGCAAATGGAAAATCAAGCTGTAAATGTCAAGACTCTTGTTGGGGTGATTTCCTCAGCATACATAATAATTACACACCATTCCTATCCAAAATGCATCTAGGCAGGTAAATTAGTAGACAGGAGTTCGGTTTTGGGCTTGCTTATAGACATTGATTCAAAAATTCTAACAAAAAAGGGGGTGGTAATAGTCAGGTGTTGACTTAAGTGAGTATCTATATTCAGTCAAGAAGCATTGAATTTAAGATCCTTCTGTTCAATATTGAATGAGAGTAGCCCACTTTAGCCCCCTAAACACATTTTGACATATTCTGTTTGACTTATTTAGTTTCCAACAGTTATTTCATTTAACAGATGGTCAATGACATATTTTATGGTTTTGTTATTAGGCTATAAAAGGTCAAGATCTCATATATTAGACTGTGTCTAATTGTCACTATAACATTGTCTGATTGAGAACAACTTAATTGTAGAGTTAGTACTATTACTCATTAAAGAACGAATCAAACTACATACATAAATCTTAACCACACCTATCTTTATTTTGCAGAAAATAGCTCTAGCCTTGATTACCTCAGGATTGAGTATGTGCAAAATGAAATGGTTGCATTTGAGCATAAGATGAAACTATAAGATATAGCTCGATCTATAATTAATAATATTGCTAGCAAGTGACACTTCAAGTTCTACTCCATGACTGATGTTCAACGTCAACATTTGTGCAACTAGGAGTAAATTTATTCTAAATGAATAATATTACAACTTTCTATTTTCTCCCTAAAATAACGCAAAAGCAGTTACCAGAATTTGAAAAGAAAAGGAACAAAAATGACTTTTTGAAGACCCAGGTGTAAGAATCACAAATTGAGTGATATGTGTAGAACTTATAATAAAGCATTAGATAGGAAACCAACCGAAAAATGTTATACTACTTACTAAAATAGAGGAAACAATAGTATTTGCAGGCAAAAAGGGCAAGTTGCTTAAGATAATAACTAACAACCCTAAATCCTTGCATTAAAGAAAGAAATGGGAATGACAAGTGTTGATGGTTGGAGAGTTTGAGAGACCAATAGTGGGGCAGCCACAGTTAGAGGAGACAGCACTTAAAAAACCTAGTTAGAGAGGGGGAGATGCTAAAGTGGGCATCTTTGAGTGGTGGAGCAACACCTGGCTCCTCCGCCTTTGTGTTAGTAAGAAGGGAACCAAGTAAGCAGACAACCAGCCGATCTCTATTCCCGTGCGAGGATTTTAATAAAAAAAACACCAAATCAATGAGAAATTCCCCATTAATTTAATCATAAGCCCCTCCTTTTCCCGATACCAAGATTTTTTTTTCAAGATACTACTGTTCATCGTACTACACGGAAAAATGTGGCAACAATGCCACCGGATTCATCTAATATACGGTTCTTGAAATTAAAGAAAACTGTAAAAACTGAGTCTTTATTACCTGGTTGAACGGTGTCAGTTCTTGCCTTTCCCTCTCTGGGCGGCGTAGTGGCGGCCGTGGGCGTCGCCGTAGCAGAGCTGCAGGCCGCGGGGGTCGTAGCCGGCGGAGAGGAACTGGTGGTGGGTCTCGGCCGTGCCGATGAAGAAACTCGGGGCGGATCCGTCGGATGAGTACCTCTGGAGGTGAGGCAGTAGTGACGGCGAGGATGAATTGGACTGAAGGGTCCCCCTGTTGAAGCCACCAAGGCCAGATGAATTGGCGGAAGAGGATATCGTGAAGTTGAGATTGTACTCAATGCTGCTGTTGTGCTGCTGCCCGCCGCCGCTGTTGTGGTGGTGGTTTCCTCCCGCGGCGGCGTTCCCGGCGGGGACAAATTGGTCTGGCACGAATGAGAAGTGCTGGAGCTCCGGGTGGTGGTGGTGGTTGTCGGCGGAGACGCTGAACAGCGGCGAAGCGACGGAGGTGTAGGGGTTGTTCGCCGGAATATGCATTTGAGCCGGACGGGTGGTGGACGGCGGCCCTAGGAGGCCGGAGGTGAAGTAGTCCATGGGAGTGGAGGACCAGTGCCTTTGTGCAGCGGCGGCGGTGGAATTAGGGCTTGAGGCATTGTTACTGACACTACCAATTCCGCCACTCAAGAGCTCGGTGAAGGAAGTAGTGTGAGAGATAGTGTTGAGAGATGCGGCGCCGTGATGTGTCGTCGACTCCTTCTCCTTCTCCGCCACTCTCTCCTTGGCCCGCTCCCTCGCCTTAATTCGGCTCTCAGATCTGGAGAGAGAAAGCCCCGAGCCCTTGCTCGTCTCAGAGGTGCTGCTACACGCCGACGATTTCGTCACCTGCTGCTGATTTGAGTAATTCAAATCGCCTCCGCCGCCTCCGCCACCGCCGCCGTCCAAATCGATCTCAGCTGAGTCGAAGCAAAGCTGATCGCTTCCACCGGTGCTCGACCTCTTCTCATCGCTCAGCTGCTTGGGGGTGTCAGGAAACGGAGTATTCATCGGCGGCAGCTCCGCAATCGAGCTCGCCGCCGCCTTGAGCAGCCACTCCACCGCCTTGCTCGGCTGATCATACCCCAACCGATCCTGCAAATCGTAAAATTGGATGGCGGTGTTCACCGACAGCCTCACCCTCCGATCCCTCAGCCCCTTCGAAGTCAGCACCTTGCTATGCCGATCCTTCCCGCCGGAAGCCCTCGAAACCCTAACAATCCGCGACGAAGGCCAGTTGTATAATCTCCCAACTCCACCTCCGAGATCCACGGCGGCGGCGGAGGCGGCGCCTCTCTTGTTATTATTATCCCCTTCATCCTCCTCATCGTCCATCTTCTGAGCGTGCCCTAATTTACCGCTGATTCTAGGGAACTTACATCGAATCTGATCATCTACCTCCATACATGCCTTTCCTCAATCCCTTTCCCCTTTCTTCTCTGTGTATGCTTTTGAATCGGAAGATTAGGGTTTTAACTTAGGAAAGAGAAAAACAGTGGGTAGTGGATGTGGGGAAGACTGTACCGTCCTTTGCATTGATGACGATTACACAGACTACTTTGGCCTTTGTAGTACCATATGCATACAAAATAGATACATATATCTAGAGAGAGAAACTGTAGCTATTATCTGAGAAAAACTGTATCACGTTACATACACAGAGAAAAGGTCAGAGAGAGGAGAGGGCTTTGTTTGAAGTTTTTTGCAGTTACCTTCAAAAGCAAAACCAAAGCCTGCTTAACCTCTGCAACAAAAAAAATAAAAAGATTAGAACAGTCAAAACATTAACTACCACATATATCAACTCAACCACCCCCAAAAATACAATAATAGAATAGAATCTGATGCTGAGAAAGGGTAAAAGGTGATGAAAGAAAAAGGAAAAATGTTAGCATCAATGAGCATGTAATTACTTGTGATTAAGCTGAAATTGAGGCTTACATGTAATAAACCTAAATTATGAGTTAATTGTTGGTTGAGATTTGGGGTTTCTTCAAAGGGAAAGAGACAGGTGCTAGCTACAGAAAGAGAGCTGAGTAATTAAAGCTTCACTGACCCTAGCAATGGCAGACATAGCATAATTACCATCTGCTTAAACAGACCAATAACTGCTAATAAATATTTATTAATTAATGCATACTTGCTTAAATAAATTAATAGATTAATTAATTATGCACGAACGTTGTCGTCCAAATTAAGACGCCATTAATCGTTAACAACAAATTGAGATTAGAAATCCAGCAAAAAACCGTTGGATCTCCTTAAGAAGAGCAGCTTCTCATCACGTCCTTCAAAATATAAACACGATCGAAATTCAATACAGCTCAATTCAGTAAAGCACAAGTAATTAACACGCATTATCAATACTTGCTTCTTCTTCCTCTAGCAAACTGTCGAAACCCTTGGATTTTGAAGAAGATGGTGGAGATGAGATGGAAATCGAACTCTAGAGAGAGAGAGAGAGAGAGGGTGAGTGGGTGAGTGAGAAATGCAATTGAAAAGACATATGCAGGCAAATGACCCGATTTCGAAGTTTGCAAAAATGGATTTACCCGAAATTCCAGTGGAGCTGCTTACTTATCTCCCAACTTTCCCAACTCCAAAGCAGCTAAAATTAGCTGGTTTGAATTTTATCCCAAAAATGAAATATCACAAGAAATTAGGGTTTATAATTTGGGTCTGGAATTAGTAATTACTGAGATATTAAAAGCCATAATCAAATGGGGTTAAATCGAGAAAGTGCAGACACAACGCCGTTGCCCTCTCTTTGCTTCTTTATCCTTTTATTTGCACTTTTTTCCTAATTTCGCCCACCAATTTTCTCATATTTATCGCTTGCTACTTAATTTTGTAGCCCCTTTTCATTTACAATTATTCAAATGTTAGGATTTTTTTGGGGGGTTTGTCAATACGACAACCCTCCAAAAATGGTGTACGCCGCTTGATAGCGACAAGCCCACAGTATTTTTTAGTAAAAGTAGAAAGAATAATTTGTTATGTATTCAACGCGCAGCTGCATTATTCAAATGTTAGGGTTGGGATGCTGCAGGTTCCGTTTGGAATCGTCGGTTCCAGTTTCATAAAGGTTGGAACTGTAACCGGTTATGCAAAGAAAGTGCTCGATTAGGATCGAAATTATTCTATTGTGGTAGCTCTCATCGATTTCTTTCGATTTAGGCTAAAATCGTTGATTGTGATTGAAAAAAAAATAGAAACTGGAACTAGGCCGTTTGATTTAATATGATGGTTCCAACTTAACCTATACGAGGTGGTTATGGCTCGAGAATCCGAATCATCGACTCAATTAAAGTTGAACTGCTAGTTTCGATTTAATCATTCACCCCTTCCAATTGTGCCTTACTCGGAGATATTTAGGGATTTAAATCAACCTCGCTCATGGCTAATCAATAATATATATTCACATAAATAATCATAAACGGATTACATATATAGGAAAATGATACAGTAAGAATGGTAAATATTTGTGAAATGTGAGAATCATCTTCATATCTCTGATCACAAAGGTTCACGCATTTGTACATGTCCATGGTTATTGAATGCCTGGTTTGAATCCCATTTTTTTGTTTTTTTCGTATATCTCTTATCCATTAGTTTTATATGAAGCCCGTTGATTTTATGTGTATTTTACTTTTTCTCGCGAAAAGTCCAATTCTCACTCGATCCCTACGATATTATCATAAAGAAGCAACTTTGAATCATGAACAAGTGACTTTTTGTGTCAATTATAAAACAATTTCTATAGATTGAGCATGGGTTATATGGTTTTGTAGTAGCTAGGTAATAAATTTGAGGGTGACTTTATTGAAATTACAAGCGTTGAATTCATTACCATGTTTGAGGAAACACATAGATGTAGTATCATAGTTGGTGTTACGATGATTTTGCTCCTTTTTGCCTCCACACAATTTAACAAGCTACTTAATCACAGGTTCTTGTACCTATTATATATGATAGCTGGATTTCTAACAGCTTCAATTATTTATAATCCACCAATTTTGTTTTCAGGGTTTCATGAAAATTAATCAATTGCAAATTATCCAATTATGTTTCTTTTTGGTTATATTTTAATTGTATTGTTACTTGACTTTTAGATATTACCAAAAGTTAGGGCTTTTCCATCGTATAGTTAAACTAAATAAAAGGACTTGGGCAGCTCTAGGAAAAATGCACTGATTGAGTGACCAATTATGAACCCTAAACTTGTTCGAAACTAATTAATTACTCTATAACACGAATTCAGCATAGTGTAATGATGTTTTCACCAGATAAAGTTTTGAACTAAATATACTCAAAGTCTCTGACCCTCCTAAATATAAAGTCTCATTTTGTAATGAAAAGTTGTGCATATTTAATTTTTCATTAGTAAAACTAAAATATGAAACATCATTTTCTTTTATAAGTTCTCAAAAATCGCATGCATCGAATTACAACCAAACTAAATATCACGGACAACTTTAGTACTATTATACTGTATCTCACTAAATTAGTAGTAATTGTCATGTTCCCTACTATTACTCCCAACCAAACATCCCCTTAATAATGTTAAAATATAAATGTAAAGTGACTACTTACTAAAACAATATGATACCAAATTTGGCATATAAAAATAAAATAATATTTAAAACAAAGGTTACTATATATATAGACATCACTAAATAAGTGAGCTCCCACAAGTGGGAGTAAAAAATTTGAAAATAGTGTTCTCCACCACCCAAATGTCAAGTTGCCAATTTGCTTACTCGTCAAAATCCAATTTCTTCAACAAAGGTGTTTTGCGTTCCACATAAATATTTTTGTTTTTGTTCTTACAATAAATCCGTCCTACAAAAACGGCTTTAAGATACACTAATGTAATTTATTGTGAAACCATTATTTATATCATCTTTGTCCGTACGAAAATGATGCCCACCATCCCCCATTTACACCATTTATAAGGTTATCCGCAACGCTGTCACTTATCCGTCCCTTAACCATCCCTTAAATTACTATTCACGGGTTCCACTGTACTTTTTTACTTCATCTCTTAACTAAGGGACGGAACCTGCAACCCTCCGTCCCTTAACCGTCTCTTAAATTACTATTCATTCAATTTCATTTTTTATTTTTATTTACAACCAAATTCAATTAATAAAAACACACTTCATTAAATAAAATAAACTTACAACATTAAAATTCGTAAAAAAACATAATTTAATAATTTCCTAACAAAATTAAAATACATAATTTAATAATCTCATCCGGCAAATTTTGCCCAAATGTGCTCCATTAGATCATCTTGGAGTTGGGCGTGGGCGGAAGAGTCACGTGTCCTTGCCCAAATAGACAAACGTTCTTGTATAGACGGACGCACTCCACTGCGTGGCGGACTACTTGCGGTAGAGCTTGCGGGGGCTTCAGGGTCGAACCAGTTTCCCGCCTCGGGTCATTCGTCTTGGACAATCATGTTGTGCAAGATTATGCACGTATACATGATGTCGACCATGCTCTCCATGAACCACGTACGAGCTGGGGCTTTGATGAAGTTGAAGCGCGCTTGGAGAACCCCGAACACCCGCTCCACATCCTTCCGAGCAGCCTCCTGCTTCTGCGCAAAAAGCGTCTGCTTTGCGTTCACAGGCCTGGTGCACGTCTTCATAAAGGTTGGCCACTTCGGGTAGATGTCGTAGGCAAGATAGTACCCCATTTTATAGCGCCGGTTGTTAGCGGTGAAGTTGATGGCCGACGCTTTACCATCTAAAATTCGGCGAAGAGGTCGGATTGGTAGATGACGTTTATGTCGTTGTTCAAGCCGGGGATGAAAACCCCGCTCCTTTGGAAGTCAAAGTAGTAGATACTCAATATCGTATGCTCAATGCTAACGTACATTGATTAAGAAATTAATTATCAAGATCTCATCTTTTAGTAGATAGCATAAAGACTCGTCTTGCTATTAGATCCATTCAGTGCTATACCACACCAACGTCATCTTATTTCAATAAGGTTTAGAAATAATCGGACTGACATTGCAACCTTTCACGATAGGTAGTCTAGGCCTATCTTGGTTGTGAAATTATTATTTTTCTTTGTTCAGGACTGACCGCGTACCTTAAATTGAGCGCAGCCCACAACCGGTCTACTAAACAAAGACTTAGACTTTGTTATGTTCGCTAATACATTTAAATATGCAATAAACATCCATTAAATGTAAATCATAACAACATCATGACAAAAATAATCTGTTGCATTCATTGGAAAATAATAATTAGAGTTTTACAGTATTCAATCACTCGAAAAGGTGATTTCTAGTATACAAACCCTAACAGTTAGCACATGTCAAAATCGGGGCGAGGGCAGAGTCCGACATCGGGGTCGGAAATAAATTAATCCCCACACCCCACCCGAGGGAGGATGGGGAGAGGGTTGAATTTGCATTAGACATTAAAAGCCTTTCTCAAATTTGGACCACATTTTTGTCTGTATACCCCATCATTCGCCTTTAACAATCCCTCACCCCTTACAATCATAACATTATCCCCATCTTCAATTAAATTTCATTCTACATTAATCTTCATCATATCATATCACACATATACATAATATACACAAACGATCACTTTCCCGCCAATTTCTTGATGATCCATCAATCCAGCTCAAAAGAACAACTACTCTTTCCGTTTTAGGATAAGCTTCCTCCATTGTTAAAAATATCACATACCAAAAAATTAGTAAAATGATAAAACAAAATAAATGAATAGTTATAAAAAAAAGTACTCGGGGTAGACACATAATCTGTTTTCAGTAGGGTTGTATAAAGTACTACTATTTCGTATTTGAAATATTGAGAGAAGAATTTTAGTATAATTTGTTTTGACCCTTATTATCAAAACATGAAGTTTGGTCAAACTCTGGTCCACCCCGCAACTTTCAACTTCAATCGGAAAAACCACGAATATTGGATTTATTAGCAACCATCTCATGCCATTTTTTGGTAAAATTGTATCTGATGATATGACAGCCGAAAAATCATATATGGACGTCACCGATAGTGAGTTAATTAGTATCATCTATTTATATTGAAAACGATATTGTTTGATTGACAAACACCAATAATATATATTGTCCATACATGACCTATTTTTATCGTCGTGTGATAATGGCAAACAAATTTATCTAACTTCGTTGTTTTCCTTATTGATTTTTAAAAATTATGATACAGACTAAAATTTGACATATTTTATGAATTTTTTTCCGATTATTTATCCTTAATACATTACTATACTATTTTGGGTGAACTAAAATTTGACATATTTTATGAATTTTTTTCCGATTATTTATCCTTAATACATTACTATACTATTTTGGTAGGGCTTACGACCTTAGTGATTTAATCTTGTATACTCCACTGCTTATTATAAAATATAATGACACGACTGATTTGCACCGATAAAATAAAATACGAAGAACTGTGCCATAGGCGGGCTCGACGGGTGGCGAAAATGGTTCTAGATATAGTGTTTGAACAAGCGGGAAACGTGCGTGTGTACTATGATTGTTATCCAAATCAAAGATACCAGAAGATTGAATAATTAAATATAGAAATATGATAATATAAAGTAATACTATGCTAGATTTAGCACCAACTCTCTTAAATTGCCGGTAAAATTCAAGAGTGAGTCAGTTGCCGGTAAAATTGAGGCCAAACTATATTATATAAACAAATTATTAAAGTGTCATCAAATATCGATCAGTTATTGGTGCAATCAATTGGCATTTATTTAATGTTTAGATTAAATAAAATGGAGGGGCAGAGTGGGAAAGAAGAATAAAAAATAAGGGGTATGATGGGTAAAGGCTGGAAAAGGTTGCATTTTTTTATGTACAGAAAACAGCTTTTCAAGAGGGTCAAGCAACACATTTTATAATTTCTTTCCTTTTTTGTTGTGGAAAAGTGATATTTCTGCGTTTAAATAGGAGTGATATTCATTTTATTTCGTTATACCCTATTTTAGAATTTAAAATTATTATGTTATTATTCTCATTTTATTTTTATAAATAAATTATTATAAAAATTGATTGTATATATGTATTTCTATCATGATAATGAATAAGATTACAAAAATGAATCTTACTCCTCTGGTCCTCATTAAATGTCTTAAATTTGACCGGTGCGAATTTTACGAAATTGTTTGACTTTATGAGAAAAATAGATGGAAAAAGTTAGTGAAATATAAATAATATTTTTGTATTAGTTTTATAATAACGGTGAGTACAATAAATTGATAGAATGTGAGATCCATTTACTAAAAGTAGTAAAATTAAAATGAAATACTATTAGGGACCGTCCAAATAAGAAAATATGAGACATTTAATAGGGATAGTGGGAGTACTTACTTTTTTGTGGAACATGCTTTAAGTAATACGAGTTGAAAGTGTTAGTGAAATATGAATATCATTTTCATATTCTCCACACGTCCTTATTTATGGACGACTTAAGCTTTAATGCACAATTAATAAAGTACTCTCTCCGTCCGCCATTAGGAGTCCCATTTATGGGCGGCACGGGTTTTGAGAAATGTTAAGAAAAGTGGGTGGAAAAAAGTTAGTGGAATATGAGTCTCACTTGTATATATTAATTTTAAATGAAATGTTAGTGGAATGAGTTAGTGGAAGGTGAGACCTTATGACCATTTATGGTAAAAATGAATCGAGACTTCTATTCGCGGACGGACTAAAATGAAAAAACGAGACTTCTATTCGCGGACAGAAGGAGTATAAGAGAAAATGTTAGTAAAACAGAAAAGAAAAATAGAAAAACAATAAAAAAAAATGGGACTATTTTTAAAGGGAATAAGTTAATGAGATTCAAGATCTACTTATCATTCATTATAGTAAAAAGTTCTGAGTATTTCTATTGTTGGAGTGACTAAAATGATAAAATAAATAAAATATAAAAATGCATTGCTACGAACTTTTTCACATTTTTCTTCACATTCCTTAAAATATATACATATTAAAATGGGATATTATAATATTTATGGAGTATACTTTTATTTCATTTAATTTGATAAGATAACAAGTTAATAAAAATAAATAAATAAATAAATAAGAGGTAAAATAGTGGAAAAAAGGAGGCATGGGCACGTGTCCGTGTCTGGGAGGGAAGTGAGTGGGATGACAGATTCAAGGCATCGGGAGCTGACTTCTCGATCAGCATACAGCACGTGTCACGGTCTTCGTGAGCCATCATCACTCCTCTCCTATTATTTATCATTATGCCCTTCACTTTTCGCATCTTTCTACATTTATTTCCTCTTTGCCTTTTTTTCAACTTGCCATTAATTATAGAAAAAATGTATACAAGTAGTAGTAGTATAATATCAATGCTTAAACTAAATTATAATATCGCATTCTTCCTTACTCATTATATTGACCGATAGTAAACTTATGTCATATTTATAATATATTTCCTTCCAATTTTTATTTTGTTTTAATCAAAGCACAAAGTACTTTTTAAAATTAGATCTATGGTTCTTTTCTATGCTTATAACACCATAATCTAAAATTAAGACTAAATCTACCCCCTTAGATTTTGAAATGAGTGGATGAGATTAAAGCTCACAAATTTCAATTAATAGTAGACAGAATATCAACAAAAGGGTAATATCGTCATTATGTTATCATATGGTCATTTTCGTGGGTGTTTTTTTATATCAATATAGTGTATTACAAATATCAACAATATGACATGAGAATATCAACACAAATATAAGAATATCAACACAGTTTTATAATGAGACTTTGCATACACTATATTGAGAATTTATTTGCATTTGTTGATAAAATCTGTTTATTAACATGTACAAAAAATTGAAATATAATTTATCAAATTTCATCACCCGAACATCGTCGGAACATATGCAATTGAGATCTCATTGGAATCCTTATAAAATTATTTTTAATTTGATATATTTTTTGCGAAAAAATAATTTAAATCGAGAGACTTACGTAAATTTAAAGTTTATAAGATGATTTGGTCTTAATTTGTTATGGTAAATTAGTTAGCAATTGATCAGTACGAGATATATGTACAAAATGCGGAAGATATCATATAGTTTTATAGCTCATAATCCTAATAATATTTCTTCATATTTTTAATTACAGATAATGAATAGTATTTATTGAATATAAATTCGGAATTTCTACAATTTTTCTTGATATTATTCGATAGATTTAAAATGCTTTTTAATATAGATATGGGTACTTTAAAAGTTGAGCTTATAAATTGTACGTGTGACCAAAATATCCTGATCTCACCCTCACTTTATTAACTACTACTACTAATAAACTAAATTACCATAGCTTCACCATTTGATAATACTAGTAATATTGTATTTGTTGCATAATAGTATAATATAATAAGTCAAACCAGCCATAACATTTATACTATACACGATACTACAAAATATTTACTTAAAAAGTGTTTGCAGATACAACACAGTTGGTTCCGAAGCAGCAAAGTTGCGAACGAATCTTACAAAACGTTTACTTAAAAGTACCAAGTCTTAAACACAGTTGGTTCCGAAGCGGCAAAGTCGCGGATGCCTACAAAACGTTTACTTAAGAGCATTAGCAATGGCGCCCGTCCCGGCAGAATTCCGACCGGCATACCGGAAGTCCGCGCAGGACGTCCGCCATTATGCAAGGGAGGCACGGATACGGACATCCGCTGCAGACACCGGAGTTCCGCGACGTTCCGCGGATATCCGTCGCGACGTCCGTACTGACGTCCGCCATAGCGTTGACTCCCACGGACGTCCGCGCGGACGTCCCGATTATTGCATTAATTTCTTTTTTTTAATAATTCTATAAATACGTATCGTTGAACTTCATTTCATTCACACCACTTGTATTAACGAGTATCTCTCTTTCTCTAAAATACTTTTCTTTCGAAAAACAATGGAGCACCACGATAGCGATTCCCCCGCCACGAGCGAGTCACGGACGCCTTATTTTCCCGTCGGCGGTAGTACGCCGATGTCTGCCGCGATGCCCCAAATGCCGGGGATGATGCCCCAATCCCAAACGGCGGCGGGGATGATGCCCTGGTACTACACCATGTACTCGCAGTGGTATGAGATGATGCCCCAAATGTCCCAGATGCCCGGGGCGAGTCCTGGAATGCCCCAAATATCGGGGATGATGCCCGGAATACCTGGAATGATGCCCCAGATGCTCGGGATGATGATGCAGGGATCGTCTGGCGCTACGGGGGGAGTAGGCAGGGGGTCCCCAATCGCCAGTGGACAACGTCTATCGGCCCTATATGGATTTACTGGCGCCAGACAACCCGCCGAGTACTCCTCTTGAGATTCAGTTCATTGGCATCGAGACGTTCTCGCTTGAGGAGTTCGGGCTATCTCCGATCCGGGATTCTCCCACCGACTCACCAACGGCGACAGGGAGAGGGAGGGGCAGGGGACGGGGCATTACCTCGCCCGTCCCGATGTACGGTGGTGAGGCGGGGGCCGCTGAGGTGGAGGAGGGGTCCAGCGGGAAGAAGAGGAACGTTTAGAGCATGGAGGAGTGCATCACGCTGGCGAAGGCGTGGATCAGTGTGGTGGAGGATCCGTACATCGGGGCTAACCAGCACATCGACAGGATGTGGTGGCGCATTAGCCAAAACTACCTCCAGTTCAAACCGCCAGGGGGGAGCCTCACAACGGAGAGCAATGCCGGAAACAGTGAGAGCGGCTGAGGAGGCAGCTCAGCCTATTTGCCAGCATTTACACAAACAACCTCCGCTCGACAACCAGCGGCATGTCTGCCGAGGATGTGAAGCTCCTGTCTCACCATCAGTTCATCGACACTGCATAGGGGTTCGGGGAATTCAAATATTGGGAAGTCTATCTTGTAGTGTAGACTTCGGCCAAGTTCACTGCGGGTGTTGAATCTGGCTGGCCGAAGCGGACGAAGATCAGCGCCTCCGGGGAGTACAGTAGTAGTGCTGGTTCCCACGAACTCCCCGTACCGAGGCAGAGTTCCCGACGCCCGGTTGGGCAAAAGTCCGCGGAGCGGATGGCGAGGAGAAGCGCTAGCGGATCCAACGAGGCCCAATTGGCAGCACCCACCCAAAACGATCCCGAGAACCCCTCATTCGCCCGCATCGCGGCACATAAAACCTTGTTACATGCAATGGTTGAATGACGCCAATCGACCGACCGCCATTACAAGCGGCCGCTTAAGGATATCATCAACAGTATGCGGCGCGATTTGGGGTTCAGAGACATGTCGGAGAGTGACGACGAGGGGGTGGTGGGGGCGGGGACGACGAGGGGACTGGCGGCGGGGAATCCGATGAGTGAGAAGACGGTTTTTTTTAACAATGTAATTTTTTTTAATAATTATGTATTTTTTAGTTAAGTATGTTTTTTTAAAAATAAAGTGGTTTTATTTTCCACGTATTTGTGTAGAAATTTTAATTCCGTAAATTGTTTAATTTGTGAATTTTTATTGTGGGAAGTTCGTCGGGATGTCCGCCACTGTGCAGTGGGATGCCCGTATGACGTGACATCCGCAGTGGGATGTCCGTATGACGTGGCAGGATGTGTTCTTGGGATATCCGCGGGGATATCCGCCGGGACATCCTCACCATTGCTAATGGTCTAAAAGTACAAGTCTTATCTTGTACTACTGTTTGTCCCCGTATACATTATTTACATGTAATGATAACTGTGTCCAATTCATTTAATCATTCTACACAAATGGTGAGTGCGTGTATATATATATATATATATATATATATATATAGTTAAAGATAAAAGAATACAGGTGTACGTTTTGTAAGTGATGAGTAAATAGAACAATGTACAAACAGAAGAAACTTAAAGGATCGGCAGAAGTCACGAGACAATGATGCATTCGTATAACACATCTCTTATTTACACTAAATGAATTCCGCTTTATAGGGATCAGACCATTATGACACTAATTACTAGGACCTCTTTTGTGTTACACTACTTACTCAGTTGGCTAGACTCAGAAAGAACAAGCCACAATACAAAAGATTATTACACAATTTATCTAACTAGTAACAGATTAGTAACAGATTACAATCGAGAAACCCTAACTAGAACTGGATACTCGTCAGGCTCCAGACCCCTAGATTAGGTCGATTTCACCACCTGCACATTAAGTAGAAGAGTTAGTATAACAAGAAAATGATCCCTAAGGATCTAAGCAATTGCTAAACCAAACATAACAGAATCAGAGAATCCGATCACAAATGGCTCAGGTCACAGCAGTGACTGCACTAGGCCTCAGACCTCCCCAATCCTCACAGCAAGTCACAAAGACGAGCACCGCTGAACGGACCACCCAATCTGAGATCAGTGAAACCCTAAATCTCACTGATTCCCGTACACCACGACCTTTTCAACACACGGATCCACAAATAACCTTCGAACACAGCCTTGCTCACAAAAACTCCCACACAACACTTTCAAGCACACGGAGGTTCGGTCACCGGAGAAGACCGAAACCCTAATTTTTAGAAGGGAACCGAATAAGTGACCTAACTCACAAACTACACGGATACATCTCTTTAGAACTGAGAATCGTCGGTGGAAACGAGAGCTTGAAGGAAATCGTCGGCTAAAACCGCCGGAAAACTAGAGAGAAGTTAGAGAGAAGACGGAGGAACTTTTCGAGAATGAGTGAGAGAGAGAGAGAGAAAATATTTTGAATGAATGAGAGAGGAGAGTAACCGTCTCCTAAACAAGCACAATCAAATAATTCGGACGACCCAGATGCAAGATCCGTGTGGAGGTGCCAGGTGTCGGTTATCCAGCGCATCAGGTAAATGAGACGCCTGAACTTGGGCCACCAGGGATTGGGCCCCAATAATTACTCCAGTTGGGCTCCTCATAATATTGGCCCATGCTAATATTAATAACAACCCATAACTAGAACTGGTCCAATTTCAACACACTTTTTATCCTTTTATTTATGTAGTGTTGCAACTCTGCCCCTCCGGAGGTAATTGTGTTGCTCTTGCGGGCAATTATTTATATAATACTCTGTATATATCTATCTCTAGAGGTGATATTAAGCCGACAATTTCACTATCAGGTAATAGCATGAATAGGGTTGAGCTTAAATATATATTGTACGAAAGTCTAAGCCAGTTGGATTGCTGCAGTCGTGGACTGTTAACTTCCTTTCATGCTTCATGCTTCATACTTCATTCAAGTGGATGAATGACGTCACATCGGGTATGAAGGAACCGTTGATAAGTCGTGGTGTGGAATGATTGACGCCACAAACGATTGTGAAGATCGTTTGTTAAATCGGACAAAAAGTAATTGAGAACTCAAGAGAGATCAAACTCATCATAATATTAATCTTCAAATGTGTGTCTTTATAGTCCAACAAGGAGGACTTTATATAGGCAACGGAAATCCTAAACTTATAGAAATGTGTGTCTTTATAGTCCAACAATTAGGATTTCCGTTGCCTATATAAAGGCCTCATTGTTGGACTATAAAGACACACATTTGAAGTTTAATATTATGATGAGTTTTATCTCTCTTCTGTTCTCAATTGTTTTTTGTCTGATGTAACAAACAATCTTCACAATCGTTTGTGGCGTCAATGATTAAACACAGACACCACGACCTATCAATGGTTCCTTCATACCCGTTGTGACATCATTCGTCCACCCGTACCAAGTTTTCCACCCTATTCTTTTCAAAATCTTCATCATTCATCAAATAATCATAACACTAATTTGGGTCGCAAGTAGATGAAATCAAGTTTTAGCACTTGTAAACCTTTATTTTGTAATACTAAGATTTAAACGTAGCAAGGGGATTTAGAGCACATGCAATTAATTATTTGTCACGCTGGCTGTATTTTCAATTATGCGCTAGCAACTTTATGGATAAATCTATATGTCTATATAAAGAATGCACAAATCTAGAGTAATCAAAAGTGCTTGAGATTGCTTCTATCAAAATTGTCATGGTCCCTATTCTTTTATTTCTTTTTTTCTACTTTATGGTTACTATTATTTAATTCACAAAACTAACAAATGAGGTATGTTGGTATATATGGAGAGTCATGGACCACGGCATAATTGTCACTGAGGTAGTATTTAATACGGAATTAATTTATTATTTTTGTAGATATAACGATATCACGTGCTTTTCCAACTTTATAGGAGTAATAACTTTTTCCACCTAATAAAGTGGTCATTTTCTATGGGATAAATCTAAAGTTATTTTGAGTGCTAAAAGGAGGGAAAACGAAAAAAAAATATTAATGCAACAATAAAAACGTATTGTTTTATGCTTGTCAATATAAATTATGGATATCTATGTTTTATGGAGTTTTTTGCTCTTGACCCCCTCGATGAATAGAACTTTTTTAAAGAAGAAAACACTGTACGACAGTCGCACATTGTGAAATTATAATTTTACATTTCACTAAAGTAAATAAGAAATGTAAAAAAAGAAATGTAGTACTCCTATTATCTTATCAAAACTAATAAAAATAAACGAAATATAGTATTTCTATTTATAAAATCTGAATTAATTTTATTGGGCCGTGAACTAGAGAATAGACTGAAAGGCCATAATCAATTGGACCTTCAAAATTACAATTTTTAAAGCCCAATTCAAGGCCCATATATAATTGGACCAATGAAACTATTTTATGCCCATTTTTAAATTATCAATGCAATCTAAATTTAGTTAGGTCCATAAATTTTCAGTTTCTCGAATCATCGCCCTCCGCCGCCGTCTTCCGCCGGCCCTCACAAAGCAACTGAGTTCACCTGTTCAGTTCACTCGTACCGCTGGTTATGTCAAAGGCGGACTGTTGAGCTATTGTTGTGCAATCAAAGTTCTCATTCAAATTCGATAAATGGCTGCGTCTAATTCTTCGAAATTGTTTCGTGGTACGTATGTTTTACCATACTCGATTGACTTCTATCTTTCGCGCGAATGAAGGAATGATTCGTTTTAGTGTCATCACTGTATGGCGTAAGAGGTAGTAGAACTTGAAATAGGATTAGGAAATGAATTTCAATTTAATTGCTTCTGGTTTTCTGGAAGATTTTACCTCCAATTATGTGTGACCTGTTAATTGCTATCATGTTCTATTTTGTTGATTCCTTTTATGAGAAATTGGCTGTTCGAGCTGAAGATTTTTCCCTAAGTAGGTTTCGTATTTCCTCGATAGATCTAATAATATGAAAAGCAAAACAGAAATGAGTTTCAAATTTGCTGTAAATCTGCCAATGGTGAGTTTAGGTCGAAGCTACTGAAGCTATGTGAAAGTTTATAGGCCAAAAGATCAAATGAATGTGTTAGTTGCAGCATCCAATCAGATTGCTGAAGTTTACTATCACTGGCATTCTCTTGGAAACTGTTATTTGGAAACATCCTTTTATTGTTAGCTTAAACATCTGCTTGGCATTTTATCATCAGTTTCAATAATTGGAATCTTGCAAAACCAGATAGCTAATATTCTCTTCTTCTGTGTGATGAAACATCAGTCGGTCGTTCCATTCTGGGTGGTCTGAGCAACAATGCTCTTCGGGCGAGCATGCCGTCTTCCCACTTGGCAGATATGGATTTCCTATCTCAAGTTAGTATAGTCTATTCCCTTTGTTTTGCCACATAAGTGCATTTGGTCATAGTGCATTCATTTTCTTCACCTTAGCTCAATTCATTAGTCAACATTGTCCCTGAAGACTTAATGTGGTCCCTGTTGTGTTCTTGTGAATATCAGTTAGTATCTTCAAGATAATAAGATGAATGTAACTCGCGACACCTGTGACCGTGCTAATTATCATCACAACATCGTGTTTTAAATCTTGTGGGAGCAACGTATTTTTTGGTTGTGTGACTGCTAAGTTTGGAATTTGATCCTAGTGCATTCATTTTCTTCACCTTAGTTCAGTTTTCTATGTGGATGACTCTTACTTTTTCTCTAATTCGTTAGCCGACGTTGTCTCTGAAGTCTTAATGTGGTCCCTGTTGTGTTTCTGTGAATATTGGTTAGTATGGTCAAGATTATAAGGTGAATGTAACTTGCGAAACCTGTGAGCAACAACATGTTTGTTGGTTTTCTGACTAAATCAGTACTCCATGCAATGTGCGTAAGGGATATGTTTTGTAATCTTATATCGTAGTATCAGTTACAAGAAGAATAATGTCGGAGAGTTTGATTACATGACTAATGGATATATAAGTCTCCAGCAAACAAGGACATTCATACAGATGAGGACTAACCTTAAAGTGGTGGACAATTCCGGGGCTAAAAGAGTGATGTGCATACAAGCACTGAAGGGCAAGAAAGGAGCTAGACTGGGGGACGTAATAGTAGCATCGGTCAAGGAAGCACATGTTGGTGGGAAAGTGAAAAAAGGAGACGTTCACTACGCTGTTGTAGTTCGTGCTGCAATGCCACGGGGCCGCTGTGATGGGAGCGAAGTCAAGTTTGACGACAATGCTGTAGTACTCATCAATAAGCAAGGCGAGCCAATTGGCACCAGGGTGTTCGGCCCTGTTCCTCATGAGTTGAGGAAAAAGAAGCATCTCAAGATTCTCAGTCTTGCTGAGCAAATTGCCTAAAGTGTTATCACATACCTGCTCAAATCTATCATTGCTATATGTAAGAACTCAGACTGATTTAGGTATCACAGACTTCTTCCTGTTCTGTCGATGAAGTATATCAAGAAAAGGGTGACATAAATTCAAATGAGTTCCTGTTTTATCATATACTATTTGACTCATAACTAAATTAGAAAATTTTAGTTTGCGACAAATGTACAGTTTTTGTTTGCATGATGCATCTGTCAACAAAAAAATTACTAAAAGAATAATATTCATTTTTTCAAAGTGACTAAATGAGGACAAAATACATATATACCCAATTTTCTTTTTCCTGATAAATTCATTAGTTCCCAAGCAATATTATATTTTTTCCATAGTTTTTTCTGATATTTTCGATTTCGAGTCAAAACTGATTTTAAGCAAGCTAGCGGTTCCAAAATTTTTGAAAAGAACCAAACTGGTAAATAGGCATGTTGATTATGATTCGACATGTGAGAGGACAGATGATGCTACTGTTCATACGGCTTTTCTTCTATTTTTCCTGAATTTGTTCAAAACCGAAGGTTCACTACCGACACAATTTCAAAAAAGTATGAAACTAGAATGCCGATTAGAATTTCAAAAAAATTGAAACTAGAACCGATAGAATCCGTATGCGACTTCGATCCAACCCGGGAGAGGTTATTGTGGTTCATAAATAGGAACAACGTACACTCACCATTAGTCCCCATTGGAAGTCTCATTTCACTTTTATTACTATTTTTGGTAAATGAATCACACATCCCACTTACACTCTTTACTCCCATTTTATTACGAAATCAATAAGTATATAAAAGTAGGACTTACATTCGACTAACTTTTTCTATCACTTTCAAATACAAAGTAAAACAATTTTCATAAAACCATGCAACTCAAATATGGAACTTCTGGTAGGGATTGTATGAAGAATCTGATTTTGGGCTTTACTGATAATTTGAGTTTAGCCATGCATCTCTACTATTAACCTATTTCCCATGACATACCCTAATAGTCTAATTCTTACTAATCTTTTTTACTTTTAAAAAATAATTTAATCCCAAAACTCTAGTAATGTTTTATAATGGGCCAGGCCCACAACCCCCAAAAACGGGCCGGACATCTCAAAGCTGGGCCAAGCCTCCTTACATTCAAAGCTATAAGAAAAAGAGGAGCAGAAACATGGAGAATTGCAGAGAAAAAGGAGACGGCGTTGGTGTCAGCATTCAAAATCAAACCTCTCTCTGAAATCAGAATCATCAAACGACGGCGTTGAAGGCGTTTCCTGTCGGGCTGTCGGCGCTTTACTCTTCAATCACGGCCGTAAACCACCGCTCTGTCTCTTCCCCCCTCTCTCTCTCTCTCTTTATACACACTTATCATTTAATGTGTGTTGATCTTCGTCAGCTCACGCTCTATCACGCCTCCTGTCAAAAGCTTGTACCCTCTGCGTGACCTACCGCCTCCTCCTCTCTCTCTCTATATATATATGTATATTTTGTCCTTCACTCTCACGTAATTCCGGTGACTCTAACTGCCAATTAGTATATTTATTTTACTTATCTGTATATATTTCTGTTGTGATTAAGTGATAATGAGGTGTATCTTGGACTGGTGGGCCCCGCTGTGGATTAGGCGTCGTCATTGGTTCACGCTAAAACACTCTCTATTTTTGAGTGGAACGCCACACACATTAAATTTTGATTTGGACTCAAATTCCCAAGTTGTTATCGAATTTGATTATTGATTTGCTCATTAAAATATTTATTTATTCTAATTTTATACTAATAAATTAAATTTTCAGAGTTGAACGTAGAGTTATAGTATTAAATTAAATAATTTTATTAGCATATTTCTATGAAGAATGAATGAAATGTGAGGGAGAGAACATAAAATTTCATTTAAGAATATGAATAAAATCGAAATGAAAAAACACAAATAAGAGTACGGAGTATAAAATTTCCGTATAATATGGAGGTCGGTTTAATGCAAAATCAGAATTTGACGAAAGTTTAAAGAATTACATGCAAATAACCAAATTGAATTATTAAAGAAATTGTTTCATTTTTCAGTTTTTCTGGAATAATATTTTTGTTTAAACTCAAAGTATCAGTGTATTGAAAATTTTAAATGAAAATGCAAAAAGAATGAATATATATGATGTCACGTTTGGAAGAGCATATTCTAACAAATTTTTAAAATACGAACAAAGACCTGTACGTCGTTAATCAATCCTCATGAGATAGTACTACTTTTTTCATCCATATTGGAGTATTTTTTATTTTTGGATTGTTTTTGCCCTAATTAATTTTGGTTCATTATTTTGTAGAATAATCCTAATTCGTTTTGTAGACCCAACACATTTATTACTATTACAATAAAAATGAAACACTTATTCCTTCTAATGGTATTTACCAATATTATCATTAGTAAACTCACCAAAATTATTATTACTACGAGTGGAATGTGTAAGGCCATCCGCAATGGGCGGATGATGGCACGCCCGATGGCGCGCATCGTCCGCGCCATTCATCGTCCGCCCCCACTGTGGGTGTGTGGCATAGGTCGCGGACGATAGTCGCGGCCTATGCTTCGGGCGCGACTTAAACCGCGAACGATGGCGGACGTCGCGGACGATGGTCATCGTCCACGACATCGTCCGCCCCATTGTGAAGGCCGCGGACGATGGCACGCGGTTTCGTTTTTTATAAATAGCGTTCATTTGTATCATTTCATTTAACACGATTTCATCTTCGAAACTTACATTTACATAATTACTACGAAATGGATTCAAGCCCTGGTGCGCCGAAGAGGACGAAGGTCACCGAAGCTGGTGACTACACGAGCAGCGGCAGCGACACTAACCCGGTTGACCTCAACCGGACGTACGTGGATGAAGGGAGTTCCGGCACACCGGTGTCCTCCCGGCGTCCTCCCGGCATCAAGGCTGCGAAGGCCAAGGGGAAGGCGACCGCGACGTCATCGTCGACCGCTACAACCCCTGATCCGGACCCGGATGAGCTCCCGACGCAGACGTCCACCGCGTTTGCGTCGTTAGCTACAGCGTCGATGGCAAGGACGATGTTGCAGACGCACAAGGCCCTCAAGAAGTGCACCGACCCCGAACAAGCCGAGTATCTCCGTGCATTACTCGATGATTTGCGTAGGAAGTTGGGAATTGGCCCGACTTAGTTTTTTTCTTTTTTTAGTTGAATGGTGTAATTTTTTTTTGTATTAAAACTTCGCCGCTTGTTATTTAGTCATTTTTTTTACTCGTTACGTGTTATTTGAAAACAGTTAAATTAATTAAACAAAACAACAAAATGATGATGTGGCGCGTCATAGGGCGCGCCTTAGGGCGCCCCACTGCAGGTGGAGAAGGAGGAGGATAAAAATGCTGACGTGGCGCGCCATAGGGCGCGCCTTAGGGCGCCCCACTGCTGATGGTCTAAGGGACTCAAGCCCCAACCAAATTAAAGAATTTTTATTCTTTTAATTTTATCGGAGTAGGAGTTTTTGATATTTTATGTAAATCAATAGTAAACTCACCAAATTAACACAAATATTAAGTCTTACAATGGGATTAAAAAAAGTATTGGTAGGATTAAGTGATTAACACAAATATTAAAGTGGTATTAGCAAAACAAAACAAAACACAATTCACGCATTTGGTTGCGATAGAAAGGTACAAATATATAGTTATCCTGAAAATAGAGATAAAGCCGAATGCAGAAAGCATGATATTTCCAGGCCGCCAGACACTTCTCCTGTTACTGTACAGCTATATGCCTCACTTCATCCCCCTCTCTCTCTCTCTCTCTACAATTCTGTATGTATATATATGCAATGCATGCTTCAACAGTCAATTCATTCCTCTCCTCATTTCTCCAGATCTCTCTCTTTTTTTCAATTACGACGATTTCATCTACGATTGCGACAATTCGATCGAAGATCGGAGCAATGGAGATAGTAGCGAAGGACGTGCGATCGGCGGCGGTGCGGATCGGCGGCGGCGTGGATTCGCAGCGGACGGATCTGGAATCGGTGTGCGAGAAGGTGAGCGCAATCGTCTCCGGCAACGCGGTGGTCGTCTTCACCATCAGTGGCTGCTGTATGTGCCACGTCGTCAAGCAGCTCCTCTTCGGCCTCGGCGTCGGTCCGACGATCGTCGAGCTCGACCGCGAGGCAGCCGGCGGACCGATCCTCTCGCTGCTGCACCGCCTCGCCGGCGGAGACAAGGCTGTGCCGGCGGTGTTCGTCGGCGGGAAGTTTCTCGGCGGGATCGAGACGGTGATGGCTTGCCACATCAACGGATCGCTGGTGCCGCTTCTCAAAAACGCCGGTGCTCTGTGGCTTTGATTGATTTCTGATGCTTAATTCACCTAACTGTTTTAACTGGTGATTGTTATTTGATCATATATGCATGGAGAATTTGTGTTATGTTTATGAGATGGTGACATATTTCATGTACATATAAATCATGATGCTATTGATTAGCCATATGTTGCCATCCATTGCCAAACTTTATTATAAAAAAAATCATTGCTAATATATTAAATTACTACTATAGTTGTTTCATACTATTTGAATCATTTCTTTTAGGTTATGAAATTGACGTTTAATGATTAAATTGAGAGAATGAACATATTAATTATTAAGTTGATATTTAATGATTAAATAGAGAGGAAAAAGTATAAGATAAAATTAAATACAAAAAAAATAAAGTTAATAAATTTGATTTGGGATAATCTTAAATGGAATACAACTAAAGTAGTTTAGAATGGAAAATACTTTTTGACTACTTCAGTCCGCATTATAAAGTCTAATTTTGGCTAAGAGTGAATGTGAATATGATGATTTAGTATAATGGTAAACTTATTTACCAAAAATAGATAAAATGAAATGTGACTATATGGTTGTGGATGTCAATTGATTTATGATAAAATGAGATTTTACTTTGGTGATGGAAGATAGAGCATCTTTAAATTTACAATTATGAGAAATTAACTAAAAACAGAAAGCTAGCTACGCATGCCTGTATAGGTTTCGCTCAATTAATTTCATTTATTGGAAGAAAAACATTAGGCTGAGCAATTTTGCAGGACTGATTTTGTGTTGCCAATAATGCCCTTGATTAATGGTGGCTGACGAAAAGTATGATTCTGTAGTTTTGTAGTACAAATATTTCCAGAAAATGACTTCTGAATACCCGACCACAGCCATGGAACATGATAATATTGTCAGTTTATTTTATGCTATAATACAACTTTTAATAGAAATTATTGAAAGAAGACGTAGGAGACCATGTATTGTGTTGTATACATATCACTGTAATTAGGTATTCAATCATTCTAATTCAAGGAAAATATGCTCCCTATCAATTACCTATTAATTACATATTTCCTCCTTTAATTGTGTCTCCTTATTTGGTAAGTAGGGAGTATGGTATATTTGACACTCCCCTTTAACTTGAGCAACTGCATCCCCGATACTCAACTTGCCCAGTACCTCAATGAAGGTTTTAGTATTCACTGCCTTCGTGAGAATGTCTGCTAGTTGTTCTTCTAATCGGACGAATGAGAGCTCTATGACTCCCCCTTCGATTTTTTCCTTGATAAAATGACAGTCAACCTCCACATGTTTAGTCCTATCATGTTGGACTGGATTTTCTGAAATACTGATCGCTGCTTTGTTGTCGCAGAAAAGCTGACTTTTCCTCATCGGTGGAAATCCAATCTCAGTGAGTAATCTCCTAAGCCACATTATCTCAGTTAGACCACTCTTGATTCCTCGGAACTCTGTCTCTGCACTGGATAGAGCTACTACTTTCTGCTTCTTGCTTTTCTAACTAACCAGGTTTCCTCTTACAAACGTGAAGTATCCCCCAGTAGACTTCAGATCTATAAGATTATTGGCCCAATAAGCATCAGTGTATCCATATATCTCGAGATCTTCACTCTTCCTGAGTAGCACTCCATATCCTGTGGTTCCCTTGAGATAGCGTACAATCCTCAATGCAGCATCTAATTGATTTTGTTGAGGACGATGCATGAATTGGCTTTCCACTCCAACAACATATGAAATGTCAGGTCTTCTGTGAGACAGATAAATGAGTTTGCCTACCAACCGTTGATATTCTTCTCGGTTTGCTAACTTGGCGCCGTCTTCAAATTTCAATCCATGGTTCACTATCATTAGAATGTCTGCTGATTTACAGTCCAGTAGTCCAATTTCTGCCAGTAGATCAAGCACATACTTCTTATGTCGTAAAAATATCCCTTTCTTTGACCGAAGCACTTCTATTCCCAAAAAATATTTGAGGGGCCCAAGATCTTTCATCTCAAACTCGTGAAATAAGTTTGCTCGCAGATTATTGATTTCCTCTTCATCGTCCCCCGAAATGATCATGTCGTCCACATAAATTAGCAGACAAGTCATTTTCTCCCCTCGCTTCTTCAAGAAAAGGGTGTGATCTGAATGACTTTGGATGTACCCATACTTCTGCATTGCCTGTGAGAATCTGCCAAACCATACTCTTGGTGACTGTTTTAGTCCGTACAATATTTTTTTAAGTCTGCACACCTTTCTTCCCCCCGAGTATCCTTGTGGTATCTCCATGTACACTTCTTCATTTTTTTTCAGTTCGCCATGCAGAATTGGTCACATCAAACTGGTGTAGAGGACAATCTTTACATGCAGCAACTGCCAGCAGTGTTCTGACTGCGCTCATTTTTGCTACTGTGGAGAAAGTCTCTTCGTAGTCTACTTCATACGTCCGCGTGTTCCCTTTTGCCACCAGTCTGGTGAATATCCAGCGGCATCCTACTGGTTTCTTTCCTTCTGGCAAATTGCATTCTTCCCAAGTGCCATTTGTGATAAGTGCATCTATTTCCTCCTTCATTGCCTCCCGCCAGTGTTTATGCTTTATTGCCTCTATCCATGAACATGGAATCTCCTCGTCTTCATATAGAGCTGCCTCAAATGCCTGTGCCATTTTCGTTAGGTAGCCTTGTGTAGAATTGACAATGGAATACTGGGTTTTCCTTCCTTTCCACTCCGAGGAGTATCTCTTGGGATGTATCCCCATGTTTCATCGTGGGGAAGTATAAATCCTCCCATGCCACTTCCACTTATTTCCACTGGTTCACTGTTTGCAGCAGTTTCCTGTCTCAGATCATTAACGTCAACAGTATCGCTTACCATAGGAATCGCAGGCGGGAAGATGGTGTAGGAATGTCACCCAACTCCTCAGGCTGTGTATGAGACTCTGTAGACGGCCCGTTGGTACTGCAATTCACTTCATCTGGTGGACCAACTTCAGTCACAGGGGTCTGTATTTGGCAAGCTATGGAGATTTACGGTTTGAGGCGGGGAACAACTGAGCGGGTCTCTAAGTGGAATATTATCACTCTCCTCCCCCTGACCGCGAGGTTGGGTAAAGAAATACTCACTCTCAACGAAATCACAATTCATTGTGGTGTACAGGCTTTTGGCTTTAGGATCATAGCAGCGATACCCTTTTTGGTTTGTTCCGTACCCCAAGAAAACGCATTTAACAGAGCGGGGAGCAAGTTTGGATCGGTCATATTTTGGGATATGGACATAAACAGAACAACCAAAGATCTGCGGTTCAAGGTTAAGAGGTGGTGGTATTTGGTGCATGGATGACATAACATTGATGGGTTTTTTGAGATTTAGGATGCGGGTAGGTAATCTGTTGATGAAGTAGACTGAAGTGGCTAAAGCTTCGGGCCAGAAATTTTTTGGGACCCTAGATTCAATCACCAGGGCTCTAGTCATTTCGAGGAGAGTCCTATTCTTTCATTCAACTACCCTATTTGTTTTGGAGTGTGTGGACAGGTTGTTTGATGGATTATCCCTCGTTCAGAAAAAAAGTTTTGCATATTGGCATTAACAAATTTACCCCAATTGTCTGACCTAAGGATTTTAATTGTTTTTTCATATTGATTATGCACTAGAGTATAAAACATACAGAATTTGTCAAAGACCTCAGATTTTGACCTTAGAAAGTAAACCCAAGTCATACGTGTGCAATCATCAATATAGAAAACGAAATATTTAAATCCTAGACCGCCCACCACAGGAGCAGGAGCCCAAACATCAGAGTGAACAATGGAAAAATGAATCTTCTTACGGGTATTACTAAATTTAAACGTGTGTCTGTGGCTCTTGGCCAAAAAACAAGTTTCACAATTCAAATGGGAAAGATTGCTAGTAAGTTTAGGAAACAGAAGACGTAAATTCCCTATAGACGGATGTCCTAACCGGCGATGCCAAATCCAGGCTTGTGATGAAGTCGGTCCGCGAGTCAGCGTCGCAGTACCATGGTGGGCAATCCTGTCTACATAATAAAGCCCTTGTTGTTCAGTGCCACGCCCAATCATCATCCCCATTTTGATATCATGTAATTCACAGAAATTGGACTGCATTAGTAGTGTACAATGGAGTTCTCTGGTAATATGACTGACCGAGACCAATTTATTAGCCAGAGAAGGGACATAGAGACAATTCGAAAGTCTCAAAGTAGGCGACAGTGTGATAGTGCCGGCTCCTGCAATAGGTATTGTATGCCCATTTGTTGTGCGATCAAAACTTTTACGAGAATTAGATATGTCAGTGAAATCAGATGCCTCAAAAGACATCATGTCTGTCGCGCTACAGTAAAAAATCCAATTTTTATCTTTGTTTATGGAAGTAGTCACGGAGGAATTTGCTAGCGGCTGGAATGAATTGTTGCAACTGATATTTGGTGTAAAATCAAGTTTTGGGATATTTTGTACTGTATTTTCGGATTTATATAGAACTGGGACTTTTTTTTGGCAATAAGTTGGGGGCTTGGAGGGGGTCTTCGTAATTTCTGTTTTTTTGTGGGGTGGGTTTGGGAGATATTTCCTGGATTGGATGGGAATCGGTGTTTTTGTTGTTGGTTGTTTCTGACATGTTTTCTGTTTCAGAATCTGACATATCGCTTTGTGTTTGCTATAGGATCGAAAAGAAGGTTGGGAGAGGTATATTACGGGCGGTGATAAATTTTTCTGAGCCCGAACCTGCTCGTGATACCATATTGAAAGAAGATGTAGGAGACAATGTATTGTGTTGTATATACATTAGAATGATCCATCCCCCTTAATATAGGAGTTCGGTACATCTGTGGTCAATCCAAAAAAAAAATCAACATGTTCTTGCTTGTAGTCGAACTTGGATCTAGCTTGTGGAAGTCGATTATCATAACCATTGGACTAGAAAATTGTGTTGAAATAAATTTTTTTATTGAGATATTTATTTAAAACGGTTAGCTGACAATCGACTAGTTTACTTAATCTTATGAAAAAGTGGTGGATCGTGTGATAGAAAAGATAAATACTTATTTCGTCTACTACCTAGTTATGGACGATATGGAATTTAATGTATACACTGGTAAAGTACAAAGAAGAAATTTAAAATATTGTTAGTTTTAAAATGAATAAATTGAAGATCGGGAAATGGTACTCCTTATTACTGAAAATAGAAAGAGACTAACGTTTTGTGAACAAATCAAACAGAAAAAAAAAGAGTGTTGATTATGGACCGAAAAAATAATATGGTATAAATAAAAAGAGTATGCTTTTCTATTTAAATCACAAATTAGGAAGAGAAACTAAATTTTGATGTTGTGTTCAGCACACAACTTCTTGAAGAACTAAGCACGGCTTTTTGCAAGAGATCACGATGCCCCTGCCAAGTATGATCAGAATAAGGGTACATCTTATATTGAGAAATGGGATCGAGATGAAGAGACCTTTAACAAGTATTAATACCTAGCGGGACTTCTTGACGCGTTTGGCAGGTCTTAGCGCTTCTTTCCTTGGCTCCTCCGGAAGTTTTGTGTCAATAAAGGGCTGCATTTATTTCAAAGATGTTATTATTGATCAAATAAGACCAGAAGATAAGAGTAATGAGCTCTATGTCATCAAGAGGCAGAGTGAATGGCTGGGAGATGTTCGAGCAAGATTTTCTTCAGGGATACAATTAACTAATTAAGTGGCTCGTCAGCAATCTCAGCTACAGTCGATAATTCAGCCTCCGCTGATCCAATTCCCTACCAGACTATGTGCCTTTTCGGCTCTTCCAAGTCCAAGTTCTCACACTCATTGCAAGACAATGCAGGTCAGAAAATTATCCGCCTTCACTTGAAAGTGATGTTCAATGTTGAAGCTGCTTCTTTCACCTTGCTCACCAATTTCAGTCTCCACCACAACCGATGCTCTTGGTGTTAATATTTTGCCAAAGATTTCTGTTTAGATATTCAGAAGAACCAACAGCTTAACATAGTTTTCTATCTGAAACTAGTCCATCACTAGATACACACGCCTTTACGATGGTATTGAAATGATCTCGGCGCCTGCTAGTCTTTCTTACTTTCAGGTTTATAGCACTTGAAATAGTTTTGTCTGCTGATGGATATATCGACATTCCCCATAAATACCCATCTATAGTAGCACAGAGACCAAATGAATACGTAATGAAAAGAGCACAGAACGAAGAAAATAGCACGAGATGTTACGAGCATTATGAATATTACTTGCCTCTTCGTTTTTTTTCTGTAGTTCCAACAGTTCTTGGCAATGCGTGAGGCACTCAGCATGATATGCAGCTGCCAATTCTTTGATCATAGCCTTCCTTTTGATGATCCCAATCACTTCAAAGAAGCAGAACAAGTTAAGCATACATAAGAACATAGCCAAAGCTCGATTCAAGGTGTTTCTATAACCAAACTAGAAAATCAGCATAAGCAAGTAATTTCCCAGAACTATCAAAATAGTGTTTACACCTAAAATCTTCACTCAATTCCAATACTCCATTTCATCAATCAGACCCCTAAATACATACTTAATTCGCAATAAATTCAGCTTATTAAGAAGGTGCAGAATTCCTAGTTCCAGTTCGGCTTAATAAGGGGGAAGTCTAGGTAATCATTACTCCATATTAAAGCGAAATTTCGAATTATTTATCGTTGAGATCCTGTTATAATGCTACGCCGTAAAAATTAGGTATACAGATACATGATCAGAGAAATTGAGCACAAGTAGTACCTCCAAATAACCTATGAAATTACACACAGTAATTTAGATTCATAACAATACAATGAATGAAGAAACTCAGACACGCGCACAAGCAATAATGTAGAGAGAGAGAGAGAGAGAGAGAGAGAGAGAGGAAGGTTACTTCGGCTAGGATCGAAAGGAGGGGCGGAAGGAGGTGAAGGATCGTCCAGAGATGATGGTTCCGGCGGAGCGGAGTCGTCGCGTGGTGAAGCGGGCGGAGGAAGAGGCGGCAGCGGCGGAGGTGGAAGAGAAAAGGGGTGTTGGATTTGATGTTCCCCCATTAGCTTAGCTCTCCGGAAATTTACTGGTTATCGGAAATTCCTCAACTGGAGGATTCTGAATGTCTAGCTCTTGATTTGGACAAATATTCTTATATATTATTATTATTATTATTATTATTATTATTATTATTATTATTATTATTATTTTAATCTTTTTTTGTTGATAATAAAAATATACGGTCTCATTCATAACGTCAAATTATTCTTTTCAATTTATCTTAAAATATCTTTTTTTCATATACTTGGAATAAAATTTCTTAATTTATTAAACTACTATGAAACGAAGGGAGTAGTTGATGGTAGATTGTGTTTTATGATAAGAAAATCAATGTTCTCTTGTTTAAGCACAATAGTACTTCATTCATTCAAATGAAAATGACTCGTATTTTGGGTGAAAATGATTTTATGTAATAGTACTTATTTTGTGTATTAATTGGATAGAGAATACGCAGAGACAATATCATTTTCATTTATATAAATCGATCAGCTTCATTAAGACAAATTAAAATGAAAATTAAGTCATATTCGTTCAGATATAGAATATTGTTTTTCCATTTTAGTTGTGAGCCACATTTATATTAATAATACTATATTCATTTTTTTTGCTATTATTCTTTTACTATCAAAACTATTGATAGTTAGGGATCGTTAAGAACATATTTACAAATTGGCCCATAACAACAATATTTTCATATTCTCATCAGCCACAAATACAATAATAATACGGGCTGGCCCATTATTACTGGGCCTTATATCGGCCCAATTTATAATATACCAAAACCCTGCTAAAACCTTCGCTTCATCTCTCTCTCATCTCACTATTGAGTTTGGTCGCAGGGTCGTATGAACGCTTCATTTGGGGCTACAAAATCAACCGCTCACTAACCCTAACCCCGCTCTTCTCCTTCCCCTCCCACCTCTCCACCATCAACACCGTCTCCGTCGCAGGCTCCGCCGCCGTCTCCGGCGGCAACGACGACTGCTCAAAATCTACGATCTCGCCTCCTCCTCCGAGGTAGGATCCTTCCACCACTCCGCCTCCATCACCTCCGTCGCCTTCTACTCTCCTCCCTCCCTCGAAACTGATGGCTCGATCTCCATCTACGACGCCGATCCCTTCGTGCTCCTCAAAACCGTCAAAATTCACAGAAAATCGATCAATTCGATGTCCGTGCATCCCTCGGGGAAGCTGGCGCTTACCGTAGGCCACGATCAGTGCCTGGCGCTGGTCAATTTGGTGCAAGGAAGGCGGAGCTTCTACTGCAAGCTCGGCAAGGAAGCGTCGCGTGTGCATTTCATTGAAAGCGGCGAGAAATTTTCCATGGTAGTCGACGATAAAGTCAGTATTCATGACTCCAAGGATGCGAAGCTGATTGTTGAGCTGGATAATACGAAGAAAGTCCTCTGTGCTGCTTCCGGCGCTGTGAGCTCTCTCTCTCTCGTTCTCAATTTGATTATCGAGGGGAGATTTTGGATTTTGATTATGATGCATGTTGTTTATACAATCAACTACGCCTGAGCATTATATTATATGATAGCATCAGTAGAGCTACTAATTTTAACTAAAAACACCTACAACTGCTCAATAGCATCAGTAGAGCTACTTATTTCATACTTAAGCCTTTAATTATAACGAACCTCTTTATGATTACTTGTTTGATCATCCGTTTTTGGCAGAATGGCATGTTATTTACTGGTGGAGAAGATAGGAACATCACGGCCTGGGACACAGCCAGCGGGAAATCGGCCTACACTATTGGAAATGCCCACGCAGCTCGTGCCAAAGGCATTGTTGTGTTATCTAAGAGTAGTGCTGATTCAGGGGCAGAGGATCCTTATCTAGTGGCATCTGAGTCATCTGATGGGGTAATACGCGTCTGGGACGTGAGGATGGCTGTTGAAGGGAAACCATTGAGTGAGGTTCATACCAAATCGAGGCTCACTTGCCTTGCCGGATCATCTATCCGATGTGAGTCTGCTTTTTTTTATGCCTTATTTTTTCCTGATTACAATGTTTGATGTTGTGTTCTCATATCATTCCAAAAGAGTGAATATCGTTCAAATTCAAGAATTTAATGCACTGAATTTTAGTGAAGTTGCATTAGCATGGGTACCATTTTTAAACAACTTAAGATTTTAGCTCAAAAGGGGACCTTAGAGCACTATTTAAGGTGTTTGATTTGGATTCTGTGTTTTTTGTTCATTCTGCATAATTTTATTGGTTGCACTGTGCTAATAATCCTATATTCCTTTTTCTTGTCTCAGCTTTGAAACGACCGCGGATTGAAGCGTTGAACACAAATGGAAATTTGGATACAACTGTGGAATCATAGTTGTCTCTCTCTCTGGTATATGATTGTATACTTAGTTTTTAAGACAGTCACATAAAAAACCTAAATTTTGCAGTTAAAAGTTGAATATTTGTATATGCATTACCTCTTAGATGAAGTGGTATAAGGCAATTTCATATTCTCTGTGAAAGAAACAATTTTGTATTTACACATTTCCTCCTGTAGTAAAACTGAAAGTTACAATTTAGGGAAGATGAAAGAAACACTCATCTGACCCCCTAAGTTGTATATGTATGAACAAATATATACAAATAACCTTAACCCTAATTCTTGATATCCTATTCGACCATCTGATATCAACAATAGATGGCCAGTTCTACTTTCACCTCATCTCACATGGAAATTATGGAGGAAATTAATCTTTTTTTCTTTTTCTGTTTTTTTTTGCTCATTGCAATTTCCCTATATTTCTCCACATTCCTTTCTACACAACATGCTTGAAAATCCCTTGATACATGCATTATTTACACATCTGCCGCGGTTTCACCCCCATCTTTTTATGGGATTCACAGTAGCTGCGAGCAGATGAGGCCTGCTTCGTCCGATTGGGCGTCAGACGACGGGTAATCTGCTCATGAGCGCGTAGGTGACGAAGGAGAGGATGACGGGAAGGAAGTAGATGGTCTTGACCTTGGCTGCAGCCTCCTTCTCCAGTCCAGCTTCTTCGACAATTGTCTCGAGCATCGGGGCCTGCGACACCTTTTGCGGTTGAATCACCGGCGAGGGTGCAACCTCGGTCAAATTCAAGTGGTGCATGAGCATCGGGGCCTGCGACACCTAGTGCGGTCGAATCACCGGTGAGGGCGCAACCTCGATGAAATTGAAGTGGTGCATGTAGCTAATTTGCTTTCTCATGGTTGTTGTGGAAAAAGGAGGCTTTTTAGTGAGAGAAAGAGAAGTTTATTTGCAATAGAATTTGATGGAGAATGTTGTGTGTGGGATGATGGTTTTTAGTATTCCAACTCGTGCAGTATATATATACTAGTTGTGAGGGAAAGCAATGTTGAAAATTATGGGCTGAAATAAAATGCAGAAATTAATGGGAGAAGCAGAGACCATGTATTTGTTTAGCTTTTAGATTGATTTATTGAGTAATAAAGTTGAAGTGAAACCACCTTTTACGGTAAAGGTTTGGTGTTAAATTAACACTATTTCTAGATATTATTTTAAAAAGAATTTAATTAAATATCACACTCCATATAATTAAGAGAGATTAATCAAAGACATGTGACATATCATTGAAAAAAATACACATTCTTTAATGTAAAGAACTACATATGAAATAGTGTAAAACAACTATTGGGGTGAAGTACAGCATTCAAGAAACTTAGGACCAAAATCAACAAATATTATATCGCACTGATTAAATACTGTGGGAGAAAATTAGGGATGACAAAATTATACTGATAAATAAATAATACTACACTATAATTAGAGCAATTCATCAAAACTGAAGAAAACCAATAGCCTAAAGAGAGATGCAACAACAACTTCACCTCCGACCTCCATTTTCATTTGCCGGAGACCGGAAACTGCTCTACTGCTTCAGCACCACCTGCTGAAGCAAACAAAGATAGAAAAGAAATTCAAATATAAAAATTCACCAACGTATGTATTTGTATGTGAGTAAGGGAAGCTACATTTTAGATAAGAACAATGACCTGTTTGTACAGAGACAGAAGGAAACTGGTAGGAACTGGGACTGCAACGATAATTGAACTATATTCTTTCCTCCTAACTCCTTTAAGCAGATTTGTCATTTTTCTTAGCAACGCCGCGGCTCTTGATATTAACCCTGGCTTTCTTGTGCTTTTCTGATTCAACGCTCTCTTTCAATCTCTCCAGAGCTAGAATGTAAGAGTACCATGTCAGAGAATAAAGACGTGAGACGTGGAGATAGTATAACACATAAAAGATGAGTGTTAGGTAATGTTCAGCATGATTTATCTTCCTCTTTGCTTCAATGTATTAATTTAACATAAAAGGCCACAGGAAGAGTGCAGCCCAGATGTAAAGAAAGGAATATAGATGAGAAAATCATAGATTTTATTTACCTGTGGTATACATGGTACGAAGTGACTCTATCGATTCAGATGGAACAGAATATTCGGCACAGGATTCGTTGTCGGCTTTTTGTAAAAGTTTCTTAAATCGAATAACCTGAAACCAAAACATAAAGAAAATAAAAAATTCTACACAAAAGCAGATAGAAAAAAAATTCATAGACCATGTTAATTAGCTTACCAGCATTGGCAACAAAAGGAGGTTGTATAAAATTCGCAGATGAAAAAGGGTGACAGTGATAATAATTGGAAGTCAAGTAACCACTCAAGACTTCAACATAATTTCATGTGAAGTGACAATTTTTGGTGATAAATGAATTACTCAGAAAAAGAAGGGTATCTTTTAACAAAGAACAATACTCTCTTAAAATCAGTAACTAAAACCAACAACTAAGATCATTAAAGGTACCTCATCGTTGCGCAGAAGTGTAAAGCAACGGCCACTCTGCCCAGCCATCGCAGTTCGACCAGCACGGTGAATATAGGTCTTGATGAATCGGGGCATGTCATAATTGATTACATTTTTAACCCCTTCAACATCCATTCCACGAGTCATTGCATCAGAGGATATAAGAACTTGTGTTTCTCCTTCTCTAAATGACCTCAATGTTTTGCTGAAATCATGTCATTCCATATCAGAAAGCAATTAGGATAGCTAACTTATTAGCATTGTAAATCGAACACCAAAAACAAAATCAAGAGTTTTTCTCAGAAAAAGACACTCGACAACTACTCATTGTATGATATTGGGAAGTTCCTTTCCAACTGGTTAAATTTGGCAAGTAGGAGTAATATTTATAATGATTTATCGTACAAAACAATATAAGAAAATTTAAGAATATAGATATGCCTAGATCACCTTCTTACAGACTGACGTTGAAGACGAGAGTACTCTTTAATCTTAATTTGAAGGTCATCAAAGAAATTCAGCAAAGTGCAGAGCCGGTGATTGGACTCCACAGATGAAGTGAAAACAATACATTTCTCCCCTTGCAAAGTTCCCAAAAGTGCAAGTAGATAAAGTGGTTTAAGATTTGATGTACACACCTGCATAAGGATTGAGAAAATGCTGAGTAAGCTGCCAACAGTTTACATCTACTTAATGGGATATACAGACTTTTTCATAAAATTGAACCATTCTAATATATTATCACTAACCATGTATAATAAAATTGCAATCTCAGGAAATGGAGTATAGAAAAGATTATCATACCAATTTATAAGATTTCAAATTCTCAGGGAACTGGTACCGGCTTTTTCCAGTCGTCAAGAACAATGGATGGTGAAGATCGAGTTGAGCGAGCTTACTTGGGTCCTGAGTTAGTGTGGCAGACAGAACCATCGTCGCAAGCCGTGGATATGGCTTACCCTTAAATCCCCTCTCGACACCACTGGTATAATGTGTAATTAGAAGAAACAAATGAATTAGCTTGAGTTTGAAAACTATGCATCTGAATCAAACATCACCTAGCAATTAAGACATACTATTTCATAGTACTTATATTAAGACAAAACCCAGATTGTCTACCCATCTGCTCCCTCACCCACCCTCACTAGATGTAATGGAAGAAAATAAATAAAATCAAACAGGATCATGTAATATTAAATACGATATACATATAGCAGACAAGACAGACATCATGAAATCAACCAGCAAAAAACAAGAGGGGAATGATACTCACAAACTCCTAACTGTCTTTAGGAAGACAAATGCAGGACGGTTGATGGCGTCCCCAAAGGGAAACTGACTATTAGTTGAAGACCGTGCCAACTGAAGGACAGTAGGCAGCCAGGATTGATAAGCTTCCCTAAGTAATCGGTCTGTTTCATCAACCACCTGATGTAAGACGCTCCATTTCAGCTTTACAGATAATTAAAAGACAACTATGAGATAAGTAACAGTTTGTCCCATCAACCAAACAAGAAGCTAATCGGTATTGGCCGTGTGTCAAGGTTAAAAACATGATTAGGTAAGACTCCCAAAACATATGATGAATTAAAAGATATTTATATTGCCAACTAAGGTTTAAGATCACACATGAAAAGTGAAACTCAAGTAACAAACAAGGAGATATGATTATAATCTTGATGACAAGATATTGTGGGTTAGACAGATTGAGAGAGAACGCCCAAACTTAGACATTTAGACAATGAGGAAACAGTTATCAAGAATTTTCACAAGGGAGATTGAACATTTTTTAACACATAAATCGATTCCTTACAAGATAACAAAGATGCTCGACTGTGAAGCCCTTGGTATGGTTAATGTGGTCCATCAGCCGTCCAGGTGTTGCTACAAGTATGTCTACTGAACTTTTTATCTCCTGGCTGAAATCATCAGAATCACAAACACCAATACCCATAGTAGGTTTCGTGATAAGCTCAGAGATTTCATCAGCAATAGACGATTGACCAACTGCTAAGCCCACCGACAATCCCACCGCAGGAGCCAAAGTAGCAAAAACTTCCTTCACCTAAAAAGCACACACAAGCTAACGAATTCAAGCATTGGCGTCATCCAACATTAACAACAACTACATGGCGTGCTATGAACAGAAAACAAAATATCAAACAGCATAAAATCCCAATACCACTTGACAATCACTTACAACACATTCCATATCATTAATAAACAAAAACGCAATCAATCTATCGTAAAATATACAAAGAATAAGACGGAATAACACAAAACCTGCACAGCCAAGTCGCGAGTAGGAAGCACCACCAGAGCTCGAAGGCATTTAATCGTGCGGGTGGACAGCATCTGCACAATCGGAAGAGCATACGCGAGGGTCTTCCCGCTCCCCGTAGGTGAATTTATGCAAAGATCACGCTCGAATGAACCTGGACCGATTGTCTCATGCAAACAGCTGCCTGCACTGGAAACAGTGAATCGAAACCCTTACTCCGCAGCGCGGTCTCTAACCTAGAAAAGCAACAACTCTGAGTTAATTCGGCTTGTTTCCGATCATTCTATTCACAGATTTCAAATGTGGAAAACCTGGAGTCGAGGAAAGGAATGGAGCTGAGAGGGCATGAATCGGGATAGACTGACATCGACGAGGTCTCTCATCCATGGTATCACCGGTAAAATCCTCCTCTTCTTCTTCTTCTCCGCCGCCATCTCCGCCATCACTCCGCCTTAATTTTGCTGGTTTGTGCTTAAGGAGATAACTGCTTCTTCGAGTGTAGTCTTTCGAGTTAGGGGTTGGGCGGAAAAATGGTTAAAGATACGAGTACATTCTAACCATCTTGGGCTGGACTGTTCAAGGGAGAGGATATGAGCTTTATAGCATTAGCAATAAGGGGACTTCCCACCGCCTTGCGGCACGGCAGTCGGGAAGGCTCCCATTGCAACTGCCGAGCCATGGGAATGGGAAAAGTCAACGGGACTGCTAAAGTATGACAAACGTGGAGTATTTCTCTAGTTTTACTATTTAATATTACCTCGTCTTTGAAAAATAAGTTTTTTTTAAATGGTACGAGTTTTAATCTACAATTGGTAAAATAAATTGACGAATTGATAAAGTAAAATAAAGGAAAAGAAAAATTGATAAAATAAGAGAGAAGAAAAAAGAATAGTGAAAGTAATGTTATTCCCTCTGTACCCCAAATATTGTCCCACTTTGACTCGGCACGGGTTTTAAAAAACGTAATGAAAAGTGAGTTGAAAAGGTTAGTAGAATGTGCGTCCTACTTTTATATATTAGTTTTATAATAAAATGTGTGTAGGAATGAGTTAGTAGAATATGGGTCAATTGGCAAAATGGTAAAAAGTGAAATATGACAAATTTTGTGAGACGAACGGAAATGGAAAAATGGGACAAATTTTCAGGGACGTAGGGAGTAGTATATTGTGGGGTCTATTTTCTAAACTATAAAGTTTAGTGTTAGAGTACAAACCTATCCCATATCAGGTGTTTGAGAAAAGTTGGAAGGCATATATAATTCATGTCCAACCCCAATTAGTTTGAGGTCTTTTGGAGGTGATCCAAAAACAAATTCGTGTGAGCTTATTTTTAAGGAACGAAAGTAGTATCATTTTCTCAAAACGAGTGCCGAAATTAAGCGCATTACTTATGGTCTGACAATGAGTAATAAAATATGTAGTTAAAGTTAGTGGATGATGTGATCTATTACCTTAAAGTAATAAAAAAACAAATAAGACATTTATTGGTGAATAGATGAAAATAATAAATGAGACGATTATTGATGAACAGAAGAAGAAGTAAACAATGTCTTTTGATCCATTAGATCATAAAATAGATGAAGTAGATTTAATTTATTTTGTGGTCATTATATATGCACGAACATGGCATCAAACGGTAAAATTGTTCGACGGACAATTGTGTATTCTTTACATAGGGGAGTGTTATATTGATAACTCGATACTAATTGCTAACTATAATTAAATATTAGCCATTAGATATTCAAATTAAGAGTATATCAGCCTCGGAATGTCAATACGATCAACAATGAACGTTAATAAGGTCAATTTACAACAAATTAGTTGTAACTAACTTTTGAAATATATATCATAACTTTAAAACGCATATAACTTTATCGGTTTAAATTATTTTTTCGCACAACATATATCAAATTAAAGATACTTTCATAAGGATTATAACGAGATCTCACTTGCATATGTTCCGATGTCAAAATTTTTAAAAAATTCAAAAATTTTCAATTTTTCGTACAACAACAAATGTCAACATAGTATATAAAATATGTCAATATAATACATGTAGAATGACATTCTTAAAGCAATGTGTTGACATTCTCAAAGCATTGTGTTGACATTTTCAAAACACTATATTGATATTTACATCCAAAACCCTAATTTGATAGTTTTTTTTTATTTTTTTCGATTTAATTAATAAAAATGAAAATAACACGTGATAAATTTTAGATTACTAAATTTTTAAAATCCTATGGTCTTAAATTAGCTATAGGTAGCGACTAGAGAATAGCAATTGATCACAAGCTTCTTTACATATATAATTAAAAAATACACATATTTTTTTGTATTACATAGACTACCTTTAAACCATTAGTATAGTACTATATCACATTCGTGTTATTAAATCAGTGGAACGGACTTCATTATATCACATATATTTAATTACGATTGCAAATTTAAAAACACACTTAAATATTACTCCTAACATTTTTTCAACATTATATGTAGGTTTGATACTAAAAGCATGCATTAAACTACTTATATAGTGAAGTATAACTAGAGAATAAAACTTTAGTTTACTGTAAGAACTATTTTAATTGACTAGTATAATTTATAGTGAAGTATTTACTCCGTGAATGATTTACTTCACTATAATGGCGTTTTGGTTAATTCCATATTTTCAAAATCGTGTTGTAAACTAAAATGCCTTTATAGTGAATCAAAACGCTCTTATAGTGAAGTAAACTCGTATTCTCTAATTGTGCATTTAAGCAGTGGTTTCTCTATATCACTAGTGTACATAACCTTATTTTTTAATTTTATTGTGAAGCAATATTTTCGTCATATGTATTTGTTCTATATTTTAATTGAACAAAAGAGTTTCAAGTATAAGCGTCATCAATCACTGAACGCTACAACAGCAAAAATCAGATTAAGACAATTTTTAATGCTATTAAGGACGTTAATTTGTGTGTTTAATTATACTACCAACACCTCATAAAATGTCCTTATTATTAGTGTCCCAACTAAAATTAGGGGACACAAATAGAAGCGTAAAAAAAAACAAAAGATTAAAATGATTTGCCCACAACTTAGTTGTTTTGCATCTTAAATTATGATTATTTTTAAAAAATTTCAAACGCTAGTAATTGCGTCTCAATTTTTGTGTTGAGGTGGAAGAATCTCTTACTCGATTTCTTGTTGAAACAAAAATGGGCGTCTAAAACTATATCCTGGAAACTTCAATGCATACATGTAAGCAAGTGGATTCTTAATCCACTCAACAAACCGGCAATGTGCTCTTTCCAACAACTCATACTCCCTGAAGAAAAAGAAAGCCAACACTATTCCTACTTCTAAAATCAAACAGCAGATTAATGGCGACCAACGAAGAGTCTTGGATGCGAGAGAAGCTGGAAGCACCGATGCCGTTGATCGGCGTGTACGTCACTCTCGCCTCCCTCGCCTGCGCCATCCTAATCGCCGCAGATCTCATCCACGCCTTCCGCTCCAAGAAGCTATGGTTCCCCTCCAATTATTTCTCTCTCAACGCCACCACCCTGGCCTTCCTCTCCGTCCCTCTTAAGCTGCCCTCCGCCACCGACCGCCTCGCCAAGATCAGCAGCCTCGCTCTCACGTCAACCTGCATAGCCATTGGTTCCATGAGCGACGGCGACATTCTCATCAACATCACCGCAGTCAGCATTCTGATCGCCACCGTCGCAGCCGATGTCAGCATCGAAATCATAGGTACCGATATGGTTTCAAGTTCTCTATATTGGAATAATTGAGTGAATAATTATATAAAGCTCTCTATGATGATTAACCAAGAACAATGGATAAGAAGAAATGACAATTCACAACACGAACATGAGATACTCCTAAATCGATTCAGAATTGCTTAACAAACTAAAATCCAAGTTAAAATGAATAAAAATCACACAAGTTTCATAACTTTTAGGACAAATGCACACTTCATCTCATGATGACATCATATCCTTAAACTCGTCGAAATCAAGAAATCCATCAAAATTCTTGTCATACACACGGATCATATCCCTACAATCCTCCAAACTCTCCTTCTCCACGAACCCCATCTTCGTCAGCGCCATCTCCAGCTCCTCACAAGATATCAACCCGTCGCCGTCGACGTCAAAAACCTTGAAGGCCTTCCACAGATCCTGCCGTTGTCTTTGGCGATCGCTTCGTAGAAGAACAAGAAATCAACGTAGTCGAGATCATTTCTGCCCACGAGCTTCTTGAGCTCTTTCGACGTCGCCTGGATTCCGATTCCCCGGAGAAGATTGTGCATATTGGAGATGGTTGATCCATAACGAATTGAAAGGTGGAATTGCTTTGCAACGGCTATGGATCTTTCAAACGATCACAGACATTCTTCGCAATAGTCTGCCGAGAGAATACAGAGATATCGAATATTCTTCTGACCGTAACTTATATTTTTACAAGTAATATAAGTTCCTTTATTTTCTATTTGGTCCTTCAACAAATAGAAAATCACAAATTGGTATCTACACTTATTTCCATAACAAATAAATAGGATACGCACATGGATGGCGCATCCTAGCCTCGGCCTGACTGGTTCCAGCTACGGTTCCTCCACGGAATGGATTCTAGCCGTGCAGACGGTTGGAGTGATTTTCGGCACCATCTCGACTTCGTTCCGATGGTTCACAGCCGTCCGATGCTCCGATTGTTGGGAAAAGAGACTACATTAATATGCCGCCCACATTCAATATGCCGTCCACATTCAATATGTAGAGTTCCTAAGTCATGTAGAGTACCAATTACATTTATTAGTGTACTAGAATGTTCTCATTCACCCTATAAATACTAGGGTGAATGAACATTTGAAGATAAGAAAACAAATATTGAAATATTTCTCTATACACTTCTATCTACCAAATGACTAACCAATCTTTCTTCACCTCTCTCGATTACCATCTTTAAGATGGTATCAGAGCGGGTCGCCGACTGGGGGTTAAATTTAACTGACCCAGCAGTATATCTAGGCCGAAACCGAAAAATGACTGACCCAGCAGTATATCTAGGCCGAAACCGAAAAATGACTGACCCAGCAGTATATCTGGACTTAAAAATTTGGGCCAAATGGTCCAACCGATCGAAAAAAAAATTGGGCCGATTGTCCAATCGATTAGAAAAAAAGTCCATCCCCTCCAAGGTTCACCTTGAAGGGTTTGAGGGAGGGTGTTGGTAATTGAAACTAAAAATATAACATATAACTGTCCCACATCGGTGTCAAGAGAAAACTGAAACTAGTATATAAGTCTTATAGGCCCCTCCTCCTCCTGAAAAAGAATGAAACATGGGAGAAGTGTACTCTACCTCCGGGAAAGAAACCAGTAGCTTGTCGGTGGATCTTCACCATAAAACGACGTGCAGATGGTTCAATCGAGAGATATAAGGCAAGATTGGTTGCTAAGGGATACACCCAAGTGTATGGAGTACACTATGAAGAAACGTTCTCCCCGGTGGCCAAACTAAATACAGTAAGAACTCTTCTTTTTGTGCTGCATGCAAAGAATGGCCATTATACCAGTTGGATGTGACAAATGCCTTTCTTCATGGTGAACTTGAGAAGACCAAAGAAGTCTATATGGAGGTCCCACCAGGTCTACACGACGAATTTGGAAAAGGACAGGTGTGCAGACTGAGGAAGACCCTCTATGGGTTAAAGCAATCACCCAGGGTATTGTTTGGAAGATTCTGTCAGGCAATGTTCAAACATGGCTTTAAACAGAGCCATTCGGATCACACACTATTTCTGAAAGAAAGGGAAGGAAAAATGACATGCTTGATTATTTATGTTGATGACATGATCATAACAGGAGATGATGTTGAAGAAATCCAGAATCTAAAGGAGAATCTTTTCAAGGAATTTGAAATGAAGGACTTAGGAGCTTTGAAGTACTTCCTAGGGATTGAAGTGTTGAGATCCAAGCGCGGAATCTTTTTGAGGCAGAAGAAGTATATACTCGACATGCTCACCGAAATAGGCATGCCCAACTGCAAGCCTGCTGAAACTCCAATGATACCTAACCATGGGTTGAAAATTGTGGATGGAGCTAAACCTACAAATCGTGAAAGATACCAACAGCTAGTAGGAAAACTTATCTACCTTTCTCATACGAGGCCCGACATCACATATAGGGCTGGCAATTTTCGACACGACACGATAATCTGACACGAATCCGCACGAAATTATTGGGTTGGGTCAAGTCTTGTTGGATCCGTGTCCTTATCGGGTTGACCCATTAAGAACCCGATAATTTCGGGTTGGTTCGGGTCGGATGCGGGTCGGATACGGGTAACCCATTAAAAAATAATATTATTATTTTTATTATTATTTAAAAAAATATATATTACTTTAATTTTTTAATTTCTTATAAATTAGGTTTAAATAGTATAAAACGAATTTTAATTGTGTAAATTAGGTTAAAAATTAAGGTTTAATCGTGTAATATTAGGTTTTAATCGTGTAATATCAGGTTCGGGTTGTTATCGTGTCGTGTCAACCCATATTATACCGTGTCGATAACGGGTTCGTGTCGGGTGCGGGTCGTGTTTGGATTTGAAGGTAGCAGGTCGGGTTCGTGTTCAGATTTACAGTTTCCTTAACATGTCGGGTTCAGGTTAGGCCTTATTGGGTTGGGTAATTATCAGGTTGACCCGATAACGACCTAATCCGCACGATTTGCCAGCCCTAATCACATATGCCGTTGGAGTTGTTAGCCAATTCATGCATCAGCCTCAAGAAGATCACATGGATGCTGTCATGAGGATTGTGAGGTATTTGAAAGGAACATCCAGTTATGGGATATTCCTAGAGAAAAAAGAAGATTTGGAAATTGATGGGTACACCGATGCAGATTGGGCAAGCAATCCAGTAGATAGAAAATCAACGGGAGGATATTTTACCTTTGTTGGGGGTAGTTTAGTCACTTGGAGAAACAAGAAGCAGAAAGTGGTTGCCTTGTCAAGTGGGGAAGCTGAATTCCGAGGGATCAGAAGCGGTCTAATGGAGATACTCTGGCTTCGAAGATTATTAACAGAAATTGGATTCCCACCGACACGGAGAAGTCAACTTTTCTGTGACAATAAAGCTGCAATCAGCATTTCAGAAAATCCCGTACAACATGACAGGACCAAACATGTTGAGGTCGATCGTCACTTTATCAAAGAGAAACTTGAAAGCGGGATCATCGAGTTCCCATTTGTCCGATCCGAGGAACAATTGGCAGACATTCTCACCAAAGCGTTGAGTCCTACAAAATTCAAAGAATTCATTGGCAAGTTAAGTATCGGGGATACCGTTACTCAACTTGAGGGGGAGTGTTGGAAAAAGAGACTACATTAATATGCCGCCCACATTCAATATGTAGAGTTCCTAAGTCATGTAGAGTACCAATTACATTTATTAGTGTACTAGAATGTTCTCATTCACCCTATAAATACTAGGGTGAATGAACATTTGAAGATAAGAAAACAAATATTGAAATATTTCTCTATACACTTCTATCTACCAAATGACTAACCAATCTTTCTTCACCTCTCTCGATTACCATCTTTAAGACCGATGACGGAAGCTTGAGATGCGAATTTGAAGTCGATGATTCCTGAACTAGGAAGCTTGTGGAGTTCCAGGAATGTCCAATTCATCCATCAATTAGGCACCACAAATGCAGGAGATTTCTATACAATGCGAGAGGAATCATGGTTTATCTCATGCTCGTAGCTCAAATATGCGCTGTTCTGTTCTACAATCTAGTTTTAGTAATCTCATGCTGCGTAGCATGCGCCGCCGTTAACATGAGAGCGGATCTACCGGACTACATGCTTCCAAAACAGGTGGAACAAGTTCTAGAAGCATCTAGAAGGAAGAAGGCTAGTAACCTAATCGAATTCCTGCGTGCTCCAACCTTCAAAGGCGTGGCGGACTTCGACAGCATACACGGTAAAGATCCAAAAAACTGCTGGTCCCTCGCTGTGGTCACACTCACAAGCATCGCCTCGCGCTCCCTAACGTCGAGAAAAGCAAGGCCGATCAGCTGGTCGAGGACGTGAGGGACGGCCTTTTCTTCGTGGAGGTTGTGGAAGAGAGCTTCTACAGCGACGGAGAGTGGAAGAACATAAGAAAAGCTGCTGATTTCTGGCTGAGAGTCGATCTGTTTCGCAAATGGCAGGAATTCGACCTTGCTGAGATCCGTTGCAACAGTCGAGACTTCAGACACGCGGTGGAATGGGTAGCGAGGGAAGGCGAAAGGATTGCGTCCGGTTTGAAGACAGACGAGCCGGAATGCCCTATGTTCAACCCTGAGAACTGGAAGCCGAGGATCATCGCGGCGAACGCCATGTACAGGATCGGCACCGCGATTTTGCGCGGCTGTGACGACGAAGAAAGCGCCATTGGAGATGAGGAATTCTTGGCTCGGTTGATTGGAATCATCGCGGACGTTTTGGTGGCGTGTCTCACCAATTTATAGCGGGTGATATCGGATAAGTGTCGCCGGAATGCGATTGAGGAGAGAGAGAAAAGCGTGATGCAGGCTTCTGATCTGCTGGGGAGAAGTGAAGAGATTCTCAATATTTTAGTGGATCGCGTTCTACCTGCTGGATTGAATGAGGCTGCTGCTGCGTATGTTGAGGAATGGCGGGCCGCAATGCTGCCGGAGATAGAGGTGGAGATGGTGAGTTCGAGGTCCATTACTCCGTCGGAAGGGAGTGGTAGCAGCGACTCGAGTGGATTTGAAGGAGAATTTGACAGCCCATAATTCTGTTTAATTTGACAGCGACTCGAGTGGATTTAAAGAATAAAAGTAATAAAAGAAAACTAATACTCCTTCCTCCAAAAGTAATAAAAGAAAACTAATACTCCTTCCTCCCATTTTAGGAGTTCCAGTTCACCATTTTTAGGTGTCACACTTCAGAAGTTCTGGTTGGAATATTCCATATAATATTAGGCCACACATTCTACTAACATATTTCCACTCACATTTTATTATAAAACTAATATAAAAAAGTAGGACTCGTACCGAACTCAATGGGACTCCTAAAGTGGGACGGAGGGAGTATCACAATTCTCATGGGTCACTTCTCGATCACCAATTGATGAAATCCATGAATTTCTATCATAAGTGTCATTTAAATCATATTCCCTCCGTTCCATAGTAGTGGAGACATTTTTTTTCGGTACGGAGATTAAGAAAAATGTGTGTAGTGTATTAAATAAAAAGATACTAATAAAGTAGGATATAGAGGGAAAAGTAGAGAGAATAAAGTAAGAGAGAGTGAAAAGTAAGTGAGATAAAATATGTTGACTTTTACTAAAAAGGCAAATGACTCTTTTATCAAAATGACAAAATGACTCTACTATTATGGAATGAAAGGAGTAGTAAATTTTCGTTGGTGACATATTTATGTGGTATTTTCATTTTATCTAGGCAAGACTTATCCGTTATTCCTTCTCATAAATCGTTACCTCTACTCTTTATTTTTGTGTGGTGTACAACAATTTTCATATCTAGAAATTAATGACTAAGTCGTGGTGGTTGTTACATTGCTAATAAATGAGCTGTGTGAACTTTTGCAGTTTCTGTTTTTAATCAGTGCATACACATGTTGGAATATAGGCCTAATCTTGAGACATTGCATTCCCGCGTTCAATTGGTACAAAGGAAATGAATGGTTTTACCTTCAACCCCTTTCTCATATCATTGAAACCGTATTGTGTTTGGAACATGCGGTGGATTCGGGTGGTCGACCAACTTCACCGCCGGTGCATGAGGATCGTAAAACTTTATTAAATCTGATCTTTACAGCTGTCACACACACCATATAACCTTTCTGAGTTGAGGTTCACTTTCGTTTTTCTGTCACCATCCATTTTAGTGAAGATTGTTGCACCGTCTCTGTCTTTCAATGATGATAATAACTTTTTTCATTGTATCTAATTTCACAAGTTTTGGGTCCATGGATCCTCCATGCATGATCAATTTCGACTTTCATGTTATTTTTAGGTTGTCACACTGTGAAATCCTCCATGCGTGATCAGTTTTTAGGGTTTAGTCTAGGACGTCCACTCCTGCAGCATGCTATTATGATTCTTTTTTATTCTCTATATTGTGATATGCTAGAAATTTAATTTTATTTTAAGAAGGGGATATACTAATCATTTCTAATTGTGTCATTGTGTGGTGCGTTTATAATCAACATAACTATTTATTATGGTTGCAAAAAGCTAGCTTGCATGAATTAATTGTTGATGTGCTTCATTCATACACCTACGTACAAAATCTATAGCTATGGGTATTTTGTTGGTAATACCATTTTCTGTCAATAATCTAACTTTTTATTGTAGTTTATGAGGATCTAAAATTAAAAAATATAAAGCGAAAAATAAATAAAATTACAATTTATTACCTTTGTAGATTTATTAGCACGTATACTATTATTTTTAGTCTAAATTCCTGTATTAGGAGTAATTATCAATGGTAATTAAGCCTAATGATCTCCTAGCATGAATCTTCCGTTATTAATAAGGCGAGTTACATCAACATCTATTTGATCTACTATTTTCAGATCGAAAAAACAAATTCGTAATACATACAAAAATAAAAAGCAAAATCATCTAACAAAAAAATCAACCACACAAAAGGAATAACATCCAATTAAACAAAGACTAATGCAATTAATCTTTAAACCAATGATTGATCTACTATTTGTAGTCCAATGATTGAGATGTATATTTATTGCTGAAGTATATTTATACTCATCAAATTATTTTATTTTTAAACCAATTCGATTTACATCAACGTTCTATGTGTTCAATTCTTTCCATTTCGATTCCAATTTCTTCCCCAATTTGGCCTATACCCTTTTGACCTTTTACTGCTATTGAGCGATCTCTAATGGCGATTGCATTATTCACTTCTTCCATTTGTACAAATATTTCCGTGTGCTCTTCCATTAAAGCTACAATCTTGAACTGATTTATTTCTTGTGTGAAGTATTTTGCCTCTTTTGGCCCAATTTTTTAGTCGGAGAGTGAAGATGAAGGTGGTAAAGTGCCAGGTGTGGCAACCTTGCAAGAAGAAGAGGTTATAGTAGCTGTGAGTCAAGAATCCCTAAGGGATCTTGTAGGTGAAGGCCAAAAAGGGGAAATTTCGGGATTGATTCATTACATATCGATATAGATACGGATAAAAGGGAAATGGTGTTGAGATCATCGAGACCAAGCGGCGGCGGAGGCGGCAGTAGTAGCCGGACGCGCGTGGGGAGGTATGAATTGGGGAGGACGTTGGGAGAGGGGACTTTTGCCAAAGTGAAGTTTGCTAAGAATCTGGAAACAAGTGAGAATGTGGCAATCAAGATTCTTGATAAGGAGAAGGTTCTCAAACACAAGATGATTGATCAGGTGTGCTGTTTGGAGTGGATTATATAGTTATTTGTATTTGGAATCTCTAGCCTTTTAATCTCTTTTTTTTGTGTCTTTGGATGTTTGTGTGGTTTACTTTGGTTAGACACTTTCTAGTTCTTGATTTGTTTTAACTTTTATGCTTATGAAATAATGGTTGTGATGAATTTTAGGACAATCCAATTTGTTAAAGAGCTGGAATAGTGTTCTAGCTAATTGATTTTAGTTTGATATCTTTGTATCCGGAATCTGCATGTTTAGAAGTTGATCCAGCTTCAAATTATCAGAATATGCTTCTTGATCTATCAAGAATTATTGTGTATAGGTTTTAGGGGACTTGATCTGATCTGTGCATTCGTATCGTTCTCACACTTATCGTCGCCTTTGCAGATCAAGCGAGAAATTGCAACCATGAAATTGATAAGGCATCCTAATGTCATCCGGATGTATGAGGTTAGTACTCGGGCCTCTTTAACCGAGGTTCCATTTTTCATAGTGTGGTGTGGATTTTAGGAGCTTTGATCTTGAGATGCATGCTTATCGACTCGCTTCTTCTATAGGTTATGGCCAGCAAGACAAAGATATACATTGTCATGGAATTCATCACTGGTGGCGAACTCTTTGACAAAATTGTAAGTCTCACTTATCTTTACACTCTCTCAAAAAAATATATTTATGAGGTGCAATGTTGTTTTTTCCTTCTTGTTGGCAGGCTACTCGAGGCAGGCTGAAAGAAGACGAAGCAAGGAAATATTTTCAGCAGCTCGTCAACGCGGTCGATTATTGCCACAGCAGGGGTGTTTACCACAGGGATCTTAAGGTGACTATGCAATGTCCTCTTCGTCTTCTTTGGATCCATGTAGTTCTTGACTTGTTCATTGAAAATGAAAAGCTTCATTTATTATATTGCTTTCTTTATTTAAAGCCGGAGAATTTGCTGCTTGATGCCAGTGGTGCTCTCAAAGTCTCCGATTTTGGCTTAAGCGCCCTACCCCAGCAAGTTCGGGTACTACAATTTGTTCATTTTTTCCCGTACGGTGGGGCATTTGGATAATCTAGATGAAATGTTACCTCTATTCTTTTGTCATTCATTTTCTTAATCTTTTATCAGCAAGATGGATTGCTTCACACAACATGCGGGACGCCAAATTATGTTGCTCCAGAGGTACGCGACCTTTTTTTTTGGCTCAATCGGTGCTGTTTTACTGTTTCTTGAACTACTTTGATCTCCGTCGTGTCACAGGTGATCGACAATAAGGGCTATGATGGAGCCAAGGCTGACCTATGGTCTTGTGGCGTTATACTTTTTGTACTCATGGCTGGATATCTACCCTTTGAAGACTCGAATCTTATGTCACTCTACAAAAAGGTATATGCCGTATTTCATGATATTTGCCTGGGAATTTGTCGTTCCCGTTACATGCATGATGAGTTGATGAGATCAAGCATAGAAACTAGGCATGAAAACTGCGTGCTATCTTGGCAACATTTGTTGAGCTTGCGGTTTAACTTCATTGCAGATATTCAAGGCGGACTTCACGTGCCCTTCATGGTTTTCCTCGAGTGCAAAGAAACTAATCAAAAGAATTCTGGATCCCAAGCCGTCCACCGTATGTACACTCCTCTTGTGACTGCTCCTCGTAAAATGCAGTTTTTGGTTTAGTCATAGAAATCTAGTTTTCTCTTGTAGCCGCTTCTTGTTATTCAGTCACAAGTCCTCATGCTTCGTTTGTCACTCAATGCAGCGTATTATGATCAATGAACTCCTCACGAACGAGTGGTTCAAGAAAGGATTCAAGGCACCTGTTTTCGAAGAAGAGGAAGTTATCCTCGACGACGATATCAATTCTATCTTTAATGAATCAGCGGTACGGATTTTAGTTTGGCTACCAGTTTTTTTTTGTTTCGAAGGAATTATGATATTTCGCCACTCACCATATTTGCGTCCAGGACTCTCCAAACCTCGTTGTGGAGAGGCGCGACGAAAGGCCCCCAGCCGCACCAGTGACTATGAATGCCTTTGAGCTCATCTCCACCGCACAGGGTCTCAATCTCAGCTCCCTCTTCGAAAAGCAAATGGTATACTTACTACGTAGTTAGTCGATTAGTAAAAAGTGAGACTCACTTTTTAAACAAATTTAATTAACGTGCTTCAAATCTCCTCCGACTTCAGGGTCTTGTGAAGCGAGAAACACGATTTGCATCTAAATGCCCGGCCAATGAGATCATATCGGAAATTGAGAAAGCTGCCGGGCCTATGGGGTTTGATGTGAAGAAAAACAACTACAAGGTTTGATGACTAAGCTTCATACATTAGTTTTCCTAAACATACATTTCATTATAATCTCATTAGTTCAATCTTAACCTCGGAACCGTTCTTGGTTTGTCGTTTCATTTAGATGAAACTTTATGGGGAGAAATCTGGGCGGAAGGGTCACCTATCCATTGCGACCGAGGTATGTGAACTAAAGTTCTTCTCGAATCTCGACTCCTCACTCAATTACACACCCTACAAGGCATACATGCATTACAGTTGAACCAAATTACATGTCAGCTGTTTTCTTGCTAGAAGAGCAAATATTTTGTGATTGTGTTTGTGTGTGTGAGAGAGAGAGAGAGATGTTTCTGCAACAATTTTGTAATAGTCTTGGTCCCAAATGTTCTTGCAGATTTTTGAAGTGGCTCCATCACTTCACATGGTTGAGCTTCGCAAGTCCGGGGGAGATACGTTAGAATTCCACAAGGTATTATTCCATTTAATGTAAGACGAAAGGCGATCTCATGAGATTTTGTCTGCAAATATTGGATCTTCTTGGAAGACGAAAGAGGATCGATTTCACAAACATCCCTATTAGTTCTAAGCAATTCAATCAATGAAATGTTTTGAAACTGAAATAGGGTTAGATAATGATTTCTTTTTCTTCGCCTTATGCAGTTTTACAAAAACCTTTCGACTGGGTTGAAAGATATCGTATGGAAAACAGGCGATGAAGTAAAAGAAGAAAGGAGTAATGGTACGCGTATCATTTTTTTGTGGTCTACAAATCATTGTTGTGTCGTGCATCATATCATTGATCTTTTTGCAGGCACAGACGTCTCGACAACATAATATTGAACGTCGGGGACCTAGTCTACCTGTATTATTTGGTTTGTTTGATATATAAAACATTATGGAAACAGCAGCCAGTGCAAAAATTGTGGTGGTTCTGAACATTTGATTTGCTTGTGTTACAAATTAGCATAATGTTTATAAATAATTGCTACTATGATTTGCAGATAGAACGTGTTTTCGATTAATAATCACTAGTCCAATAAACAAGTGTATAGTTTTTCTGAAGTTAAAGATGGACAATGAGTTTACATATGAATTGGCTAATAATATTGATAATCAATTAATCTGAATGGAAAATATAATTAAGATAATAATTAGGGATATTATTAATTACTAATAAGCAGTACAAAACTCAAGCAAAGGGCAAATCTCTTCACAATAAAAATGACAAATATTTATATACAAAGTCCTTCAACCAATTAATTTTATATCCAATTAGTTTGTTTGATGACAAACCAGAACTTTCTCTTATTCTGTGCAAGAGCAACAGCAGTGATTTCTCGAATTCATAAACCTGCATTTGTGCGCAGTTTTTATCACCCAGTGCGTGGCCTCACTAATCCCAACACTGATATATACTCGTGTAACAGAATCATCAGCGGCCTGCTAAAATCGGGGTCTTTAGATTCTGCATTGAACCTGTTCGATGAAATGCCTGAACGAGATGTTATTACTTGGAACATCATGATTTCAGGGCATTATCGCCTTGGCTTACTAACAGAGTCCTTGAGTTTGTACAATCAGATGGTTCTCGATTGTTGTGCCGAGAGCTCATCGACGTTTTCGACTATTCTTAGCATCTGCAGCTCCAAAGGGTTGTTTAGAGAAGGATGCGAGGTTCACTGCAGAGCTGTTGTTTTGGGGTTTAGCACAAATGTGTATGTTGGCTCGGCCCTCGTCGATCTCTATCTGCGAATGGGCTGCACCGGCATTGCTCTGAGATTGTTTGGTAAATTGCAAGAGAGAAATTTGGCTACTTGGAACGTTGCTCTGCGTGGAATGTGTGAAACGGGGCGAGTAAATGAACTGTTTAGAATGTATGAGGAGATGAGGTTGGAAGGTGTGGAGCCTAATGGGGTTACGTATTGCTATCTGATTCGGAGCTGTGGCTACGAGAGGGGTTTAGAAGAGGGAATGCAGCTGCACTGCTGTGTGATCAAGGGAGGATTGGTTGATTCAGATTTGTTCGCGGCGAATGCTTTGGTGGATTTTTACTCCGCTTGTGGGAGTTTGATGGAGACGAGGAAGGTGTTTGAGGCTATTCGGCCTTCAGATGTCATTTCTTGGAACTCTTTGGTGTCCGTTTGTGCAGCGAGTGGGTGCATACATGACGGCCTTGAAGCATTCAGGGAAATGCATTTGTGGGATAAGAAGCCCTCGGCTTGTTCGTTCTTGGGGTTCTTGAAAGTGTCTAGTGCGGCTAGGGATTTGGTGTTTGGGCAGCAAACTCATTGCTATGTTCTCAAGGCAGGGCTCGGCTCTGTTCATGTGCAGTCCGCGTTGATTGACATGTACGGGAAATGTGGGGAGATTGGGGATGCGGTTGGCATATTTGACGGGGTTCTTGAGAGGACTCTCGAGTGTTGCAACTCTCTCATGACATCTTTGCTGAAGTCTGAGCTCTTGGAGGATGTTGTTGATTTGTTTGGTGCGATGGTTGATGAGGGGATAGGGTTTGATGAAGTGAGTCTCTCTTCGGCTTTGAAAGCCCTAGCCGGCTCATCTGGCTGCACGTTGCTGCACTGCTGCGCTGTGAAGTCGGGCTTTGAGTCCGATGCTGCAGTAGTGTGTGCTCTGATTGATGCATACTCTAGAGCCGGGGAGGTCGGATTGTCCTGCCGTGTTTTCAATCTGCTTCCATCCCCGAATGTGATATGTTTCACTTCGGTTATCAGTGCCCTAGCGCGAAACGGGAAGGGAAAAGAGTGCCTTGAAATGCTCGATTTGATGATCCGGAACGGCCTGAAGCCCGACAAGGTGACATTCTTGAGTGCCCTAATGGGCTGCAGCCACTCGGGGCTAGTTGAAGAGGGGAGATCGGTTTTCCACTCAATGGAGACGATTCATGGCCTAGAGCCGGAGAGGCAACATTACTCGTGTATGGTCGATCTTCTTGGCCGGGAAGGGCTACTAGACGAAGCAACAGAGATGATGAAAGACACTCCTTGGGAGGATGATTTTGTGATTTGGAGCTCTGTTCTGAGGAGCTGCAGAAATCATCGGGAAGAACAACTCGGGAGTCAAGCTGCCAAGAAGCTGATAGATCTGCAACCGGAGAACCCATCGAGCTGGCTGCAGGCGTCGTACTTCTACTCGGATATTGGAGATTTCGAGAGAACGAAAGAGTACAGAGAGATCGCGACTGCGAGGAAGGTGAGACGAGAGATAGGTCGGAGCATGATTGAAATTAAGAGTTGATGCCATGAATGAGTAGAAATTGGAGAAATTGAAGTTTTCAAAATTGCTGTAGCAGATAGAAGATTAAACTGTACTATAAAGAATAATTGTTTCAAATATACAATGAAGAGAAAAAATTGATTGCCTCGATTAAAAAAGCATAATTATCACAATACAAAAATGTTTCAAAGTACTACTATCTTAACAGATTTACAAATGGTATAAAACCTTCTCATTCTTACATGAGAAAATTTAGACATTTTTATTCGGAGCACAGCAATGAAATGCCGGCCAGGGAAACGATCGGTCGAACTAACACGTGTCCGGTGCAACCAAAAATAGAAGAGAGAAAGCTGCCCTATACCGGCTTGCGGCTGCCACAATGATCTAAATCATGTTCGTGTATCTGTTCTACTTTGTTCTGGTGATGACTGTGTGTGTTAATTCTACAAGCGCCCGCCTTGACCTCTGCACGACCTCATCCTCGTTTTCTGGAAGGGCGTCGATTGCAGCTGATGCAAGGCTAGCATGCTTTGCTGCTAGCTCTCTAGTTCTCTGAATTCCACTACTCATTGAGAGATATTCTAGAGCCTACATATAGAGAGATAGAGGACTCAATACTTCAAATAGTCAACTGTTTACACACGATCGATCAAGTAAAACTTACCCGGTCCACATTTGAAGACTTCTCGAATCCTTGATTAACAATCACCCGAAGCTCAGGAAATTCCTCGGTAGCGAACAATATAGGAGCAGTAACAATGCCCTAGAGAAATTATTTGAAATGTCACTGTGATGTAGTTGTTCAGGAAAACAGGCTAAAAAGGTAATGGAGATACTTACATGGCGAATGTCGGACAAAGACCCCTTCCCGAGAGAAGTTGATGTGCCGGTGAAATCGAGAACATCATCGATCAACTGAAATGCCAACCCCTGCAGACACATGCAAACAAGATTTCAAGATAGAGCTATTAGTTAAGTCGAAGCACATAACATACCCTCCCAATTTCATTTTACATAAAAGCAAGAACGACAACAGAAAAAAGTAGTACAAACCAAGTTCTTGCCGTACTCAAAAGCCAAATTTGAAACTTCTGCCGATTGTCCAGCAAGAAGGGCGACAGCCTTGCAACTATTGGATATCAATGATGCAGTTTTGCAGTATGTCTTTTCCATGTAGTATTCCATGCTGCCAAAACAAAACACGTGATATTTTAGGAAGAACAAACAAAAGACAAGAAAAATATGCAAAATGAGACCAGATTTTTAGATCATGTGATCTTTTTCTGCAAGCTACCAAGATCCGAGGGAACAAACAAACAAAAGAATAAGACGTACGCCTAGCTAGAAGCATACCTGCAGCGCTGATCAGATGTAGTCGTCATTTGCATGATCTCACCGGTGACTAGATGGTCCACGACTTTAGCCAGGAGTGAAGCAACCTGTAACAATAAAAAGAAAAAGTAAATGATATTTCTAGGGAGATTCTTGAGCATGTATATGATAGGCCTTTTATAATTTACTCGATGTTTACTACGGACAAGTCTGTACAGAAATGCTTATCCTAACCAGAAAGGCTTTTATAGGATACCTCCGTGTTTTTCAAGGAAGCAAGAGCCAGAAAAGCTCTAGATAGCAGGAAATTTCCAGCCAACACAGCTAGCTACAATTTTTAAGAAAGAAGACATGACTCAGTGTCAGTGGACGAATAAAACCAAACTCAAAAGGTAAAAGCAAGCATATCGATAGGTAAAGATGATCTTGATTTGAATAGCAAGTCCCTTGCTACTTTTTCCTTACAGTCAAGGCAGTTCGAAAGGATAGAAATCACAACCTTATTTCCCATCACATAGTTCAACGAGCCAATACCCCGCCTTGTATCAGCATCATCCAGCACATCATCATGGAGGAGGCTGGCAACCTATTATATTACATTGATATTACTAAACGAGATCTCAACGGTGCAAGACGTATTGAGTAATTGAAAGTAAGAAAGTATCCCACAAACACAGAACTGCAACATTGCATGAAGGCAAAATACCATAAAGCTACCAAAAACGATTTAGACTTTAGAAGAAGATGAAACAATTTAATATGATAAACACAAGAATAAACCCATTTCCAGTCATCCACCACGTGGCTCGTAGCATCATACGAAAAGCAGGACAAGTACATAATAATTTTTTTATTAGCAATTGAACTATGGGTAGTCTACAAATAGAAAGACACAATCTATAAGGTCATGAACAGACTGATCCTCCGCACAATTTGTGGGTAAAATTAAATTTTATCTCTGTAAACGTCTAAGAATGAAACATAAAGAAGAGCATTGTGTAAACAACTTCCTAAGAACAGCTAGAGCCACTAACATGGATCATCTCTGTGATTTCGGCAATGCACTGTTGTCTTGTACGCAACTCTGTCGACAAGGCATTGACTGCTGTCTCGGATGTTTGCCTCTGAATTGGTAAGTCTAGAGCCGTTGCCATCAATAAAAGGACCTGCATAAGTAAATCATTTCCCAAAATTACAAATCATCCCGTCTAGCTAGTAATCTAAAGTTATACGCATATAATAAGCCGTGTAACAACTAACAAGTGGCGGTACACAAGTCAGGTAGAAAGGAGAATCTTACAGTGGGTCTGAATCTTTTTCCCTCAACTCCTAATTTGAAAAAATACTCCGCGGCAGAGGCAAGCTCGGGAACCTGTATGAGATGAAATAAGTACGAATCACCTTACTTACATATCTATCTCTCGAAAACAGAATCAAGGTAAATGTCATACGTCTGCAACTACCAAAGACCTCAAGCGATCCGCGAGAATCGAGAGTTCATCAGCAACTACAGAAAACGGGTCTACTTGCTTCTGCCATACAAAACAAGAAGGTCGGCCAAACAATAAAGCGCATCCACAACAATACACTACAAAGAAATGAAAAGTAAATGCAGTCTAACTAAGTTATTTGCAATCAATCTGAATATAAAATATCAAGACAATATGATTACACTGACCTCAACTGCAGAGCTGCTCCGAAGATCAGCCTGTTGCCGGGCAGTACTAAAGGCATTTGACGCCCAAGCATAAATAACTCTGCAACCCAAAACCACCTAATAAACAGTAACAAAGCAAATACTATAATACAATGTAAAGGTACAACATATGTCAATTGCAAACACAAACTCATAAGCATTGGCGCAGTTAAACAAATGGCACCAAATCACCAAGCTATAGATCCCTTTCATTTATCAGAACATAAGTTTTCAGAGGGTTCCTCTATCTCTCAAATCCAAAAGACAAAATTTTAAAAAAAAATTGGAAAGAAGGGAAAAAAAACACATCCCAATCATTGATAAAGACTGTTACTTTTAACAAATATAAGCAAGCTCCATTTAGTAAAAAGCTCATTTTCGATCATCAAATTTACAAATAAAGAAATAATTTCAAAAGCAAGCCCTAAACAATTAGCTCCCACTACTCAAATACGAGTCGCGTGAATTCACCTGGGGAGAAGATTGAAGAGGGTTTCGAAAGTGAGAGGGGAGCTCGAGCAGCAACGGCGCGCTTTCCAGAGACGAGTAAACCCATCGACCACGGGACTTCGCCAACCGCGCGAGCCCTCTCACCGACATCATCTCGGGTGAGGGTTAATTTATTGATCGGTGATCAGTGATGATTGAGTCGGAAATCTTTCTGCAGGAATTTAAGAGTATTCACGATAGGATAGGGTCCCCCCCACTTGTTTTGTACGCGCCTGAGCGGTCTAAAAATAAGTTTGATAGGGTCCCCCCCACTTGTTTTGTAAGCGCCTGAGCGGTCTAAAAAAAAGTTTCAGTAGTAGCAGTGGACCCTGTATAATTATTGCGTGCTTGGGGCGGAAATTGAAGAGAGTACCCGTGACTGTTCTTCTTGTTGATTTTTAGAGCATCTCTAATGGCGGCGAGCGGGCCGGTTAGCCGATTTCCGGCGCTTGCCGGTCCGCTCGCCGAACCATTGGAACCAGCGAGCGCCATTTCAGCGAAAAAAACGGCTAGCGCTGGCCGATGCGCTCACCGGTCCGCTCGCCGCCATTGTAGGCTCAGGACCGGCGAGCGTTCGGCGAGCGAATTTAATTTTTTTTAATTTTCAAAACACTATATATACGCGATTTGCACGTCATTTTCATTCACACCACTTGTTTTAACGAGTACTCTCTCTATCTTAATTTCTGTACAAGATCAATAACGCGAAATGGAGAACAACAACGAAGGTACTCCAGTGACGAGCGGGTCTCAAACTCCCCCGGTACCTGTGGGAAGTGGATGGGGTCCGATGCCCGGGTACTACAACATGTACCCGTGACAGCAGATGATGCCCGGGATGGCACCCGGGGAGAGTATGCCGGGGGTTTACCGGCTATGCCGGGGTGGACACCCGGGATGCAGATGATGCCGGGGTGGGGACCTGGGATGCAGATGATGCCGGGAGGGGTACCGGCGATGCAGGGGACGCCGCGGGGGGTACTAGCGACGCAGGGGACGCCGGGGGAACGTCTATCGCCCCAGTTTTGATTTTTCAATTGATTCTTCGCACACATCGACCCCAACGGAGGCGCAGTTCACACAATATGAGACTTTCTCCTTAGAGGAGTTGGGGTTTGATCTTCTCGGTGTTCCGGAAACTCCCGTTCAAACGGGGAGAGTAGGGCGGGGTCGGGGCCCCGCAAAGAAGAAGGGCAAGAGGAAGGACAAGGGGGTCGGTCAGTCGTCGCAGCTGGTTGAGGACGACCCCTCGGTGCGAAGGAAGTGGACAGACGCGGAGAACGTCGCGCTTTCCAAGGCGTGGGTGAGTGTCTGTGATGATCCTCTGACTTCGAACAATCAGAGGATCGTCAACATGTGGGCCAAAATTGCTGCAGCCTACATGAGATTTTGCCCGGAGGGGAGGCCGCGCACCGGGGAGGAGTGCAGAAGGGGTGGGACCGAATCAGGGCTGGGGTCTCCCGATTTTCGGGCTAGTACGCCAAAGCCCTCCGCATGCAGAGCAGTGGCCAAACGGAGGATGACTGCAGGAGGATAGCGGAGAAAGCCTTCCCCAGCCCGGGTTGTATAAGGAGTTCACCTACTGGAACTGCTACGAGGTGCTAAACGACTCCGAGAAGTTCCGGGCAGGTGTCGACGCTGGCTGGCCGAAGAAGCAACGACTGAACTATACCGGTGATTACAGCGGCAGCAGCGGCGGTTCCCACAACCTCCTCGAGGATGCGGAGGAGCTCCTGTCCCCGCCATCGTTCGCTGGCCGAACTCGCCCGGTTGGTCAAAGGCGGGCGCAACGGGAGGCGAGGGGGGCGCCGAGGGGTCCCAAGAGGTACAGTCGGCATCCCCCATTGGCCAGTCGACAGAGGATCTCAAATTCTTCGCGCGTCAACAAACGCGCGCTCAGATGGCCAAGACGTTAGCCGAATGGCGAACGGCGACGGACCCCGAGGAGAAGAGTTTTCTTCACGCAATGCTCGTGAGCATGCGTGACGATTTGAAGACCGGGGGGCACCAGGGGGTTCCGGCGGATACGGAGGCGGCGGCGACGGTGACAGTGGCGAGGGGGCGACGGAGACGAGGAGTGAGGCGGAGGTCATTTTTTTTTTAAATAATGTAATTTTTTTTAAATTAATGTATTTTTTTAATGTAATTTTTTTTAATTAATGTATTTTTTATTGTACTTTTTTTTAATTTAAATAATATTATTGAATTTTCCCGTATCTGTGTCGTACATTTAATTCCGTATTTTGTGTGATTGTCAATTATTTGTTTTATGTAATTAGGGGTGATGTGGCTAAGCTATTGCTGGGCTATTTGCTTGTCCTGATGATGTGGCAGGAGGATTTTTAGTGCTGATGATGTGGCAGGAGGAGTTTGTGGCTGGGCTATTGCTGGGCGAAAGCCACTAGAGATGCCCTTAGAGAGATGGGTGAGAAGATATGAAGAGTCACTGTGATAGAATAGATATACAAACCAAGAGAGAGAAAGATGTGTGACACAATGTATGCTATTTTAACTTTTTACAGGGTAATAATATTAAATTAATTACTACTCCAATTAAAATATTTTGGATAATAATTTATTACTCCATCATATCAGAATACTCCCTCCGTCCCATAGAAATAGGCATTTTATGGTTGACACGAATTTTAATGTGTAATTGGTAAAGTAAGAGAGAAGAAGAAAAAATTGTTGAAATTGTGTAGAGGATGGTGGGACCCATAAATAATAAAGTAAAAGAGAAGGCAAAAAAGGTTGCCATAAATGGATGTGGACTATTTGTATAGGACGGATGAAAAAGAAAATATGACCTATTTATATGAGACGGAGGGAGTATACTAATATCGTATTCATAAGAAAAAAGCATATTGCAAATATCTCAACCAAATATGCAACATAGAATTTTTTTAACAATAAAAAAAGTGATGAGGAAGGCATTATCAAATATTATAAATAAATATTTTATATTCATCTTAGTATTGAAATATGCATTGCATATTACTCTTGTCCAATGGTTGAGTTTCCACGATTAATTATTTAGTTGATTGTAATGTAATAGAAATGAAAGTACAATTTCTCAATTGCTCAACACATACAGCATACTCATCTCTATTTTTCAAATCTAACTATCCTCATAATCTTAAAACAATATTCTCTCCGTTCGTTATTAGGAGTCTCATTTATGTTCGGCATAAGTTTAAAGAAGAAATATAAAAGGGAAGTGGTTGAAAAAAGATAGTGGAAAGTGAAACTCATTTTGATATACTATATTAGTTTTATAATAAAATGTGAGTGCAATGAGTAGTGTGATGTACCTACCATTTATAGTAAAAGTGAACCGAGACTCTTTATGGCAAACGAATGGAATATTAATTAATTGAAAATAATAATAATAATAATAATTATTATTAGTAGTATTTTTTAATTTTAATTTTAATTTTATTTTTATTTTCAGCACCGGCTTATTTGATTTCTGGTTCCGTCACTGACCCTATGGAAAGTGATAGATGGCTACTTGTGAGATTGGCTAAATGCGATCCCATAGAATCCATGTAATTATTGTTGGGCTTGAAGTTAGTCCCAATAAGTAGCCCATTAGTGAAGTGGGCTTTTAAGGTCCAATCTATTTTATGAATTAAGTATATCTCATGTTTTCAATATACCAATTCTATTTCAATCTTTTAATTTGTGTGAATTTAATAAATCAGGATAATTACTTCCAAATATAAAATGAAATTTGAATATGAATATAAATATTTTTTGTATGAAACTTATTTTTGGAAATAAATGATAGGCCAATCTTAGACACACATTGAATCACAATCCAATTGCCGGAGCAATGATAAAATTGATAGTACTCCCTCCGTCCCGCACTACTTGCACTTATTTCCTTTTTGGGCGTCCCAAGTTACTTGCACTCTTTCCATTTTTAGTAAAAAATTTCACCTACAGCCGTCATTTTTGACTTTCCTATACACTCATTCATTAATCTCCGTGCCGAAAAGGAAAGGGGCGAGTAGCCCGGGACGGAGGGAGTATAAGTTTAGCATTGGTAAGTAATAATATAGAGATAATTTTGAAAGTTGAGATAAAATTGATAAAATCTTAAAAATCAAGATAGATTCGATCATTAACGAGCACTCTGGCCACTGCTACAATGAACTTGATTGTACAAAGAGCCAAAAATCATATTTTCAGCTGAATTTGAGAAAATTTGCTACTACTATAATTATTAACTCATATAGCAGTACTACTTTCTTGCATATACTACCAAATTACAACACACTCTCCTGCATACATAGGTTGCATATCGAAAAATCAGTACTCGTTTTTCCATTGTTTAGAACACATCCAGAGAGATGAATGCAGCCCAAGCATCCTACAATCAAATCATGAGTAGTCAGGACAAGAACCTTGGCCATTTTGAAACATGTGCAATGTTCAAACTGACCTGAAGAATCGAGAAGGCTTTATCAGCAACGTACTTCTGTTGGGGCATTGCGCCCCTTTGTTGGAGCTTGTCTGGGTGCAGGCACAGCCGCGCCCTCTGATACGTTTTCTTCACTTGAGTGGCTTCGATTATATTTGCCAATGGCACCGGTGACCACCCACTGTTAGGCCACAAGATCTGAGTGGCAAAGACAGTTATATATCTGTTGATTAGCAGTTGCGTTACTAACAAATTCATCTCACATGATGCAAGGAAGAAAGCAGCAGTCGAATGTCAGCTTCCTTGCCACCTGACCATAACCTGATCTTCTCTTCCAGAACATCCGTTTCTGTCTGTACCTGCTTCGATTTATAGATAGTTAGTTCACTATCACAAGTCCAAACAACGGGTTTTGTTACTACATTCATGATCGTAACACCCATTATCCAACCGGGGTACGTTCTTAAAGATGATGCAATGTATGATTCAAGAAAGACAACATCTCACACATGTTACTATAGGTTACTAGTTGCAATTTGGAAAATTAAGATAGTTATGTATGATGACAGTAGAAATGCAGCTTTATACCATGTATTCAAGTTGCTCTTCCTCTTCTACTATTTCCCACTTGACCTGTTGCTTATCCTGGAAACGAAGAAACAGAGAACGCGATCACAACCATAAACAAGTAGACTGCAACAAAGAAAATGTACATGGACCCTCAGAAACTTGATGTCATAGTTGATTATATCGCAAGTTCAAACAACGGATTTGGTTACTACATTCACAATCTAAGATAAGTTATGAGACCACAATGCCATTATCCAATTAGGTAAGTTCTTAAAGATGATGCAATGTATGATTCAGGAAAGACATGTTACTATAGATCACTAGTTGCAATTTTGAAAATGAAGATAGTTATGTATGATCACAGTAGAAATACAGCTATATACCATGTGTTCAAGTTGCTGTTCCTCTTCTACTATTTCCCATCTCACCTGCTGCTTATCCTGTAAACGAACAACAGACGACGCGATCACAACCATAAAGACTGCAACGAAGAAAATCGAAAAGAACAAACCACATGATGATCCAAACTAATATACCAATGATCCGAAACTGTCTGTATGTCCCTCGGAAGCTTGATGTCCATTCAACACATCTGCAAAAAGACACAACCAACATCAATCAACAGAGTTAAGAAAGAAGCAAAGCAATAAGACAAAAACTAGCACAAACCATGTGTGGTTTTCTCTGCCTCACACTCCGAATAATGTGTTTGTGACTTCTCCTTCGCCCACGCTATGGCTTCATCCACACCGTTGGATTCACAAGTCCCTTCCCTGTTCTCGGAACTGATCTCAATCACATACGAGCTCATAACCTCATCCTCTTCCTCTTCCTCCTCCTCCACCTCGTCCGCCCTCAAAACATCGACCTCATCACGCCCTAACGAGGAGTGACAGACTGAGGAAACTGCAGATGATGGTGAGTTGTTGAGCTCCATGTCATCTGCAGACACTCTGTTTAAGACCGGATCGAGGCTGATCGTCTCCAGAGAGGCGTTTCTTCGACCGAATCCCAAACTATAGCTCCTCAGACTGTCTGAGCCATGGCTGCTTGAAAATGGCGGCATCATGTTTTGATCTTCATGCCCTAGGCTTGTTGAATTCCACCTAGTCCTCACATTAATTGGCCTAAAATTAATTGAAATTTCAGTTTCAGCTCTGCTAATTTGCTTCACCTATGATAATTCTGAAACCCTAATTTATTCCAATTTGATGATCTTTCAAAATTAACTTGAAATTACAGCCCAATCTTGTGGAAAAAGAGGCAAAATCAGTTGCAATTAGCACAGAAAAGGAAAGGAATTAAAAAATACCCGAGTTTCGAAGCGAAAGAGTAAACGTCGTCGCCGCCGCCGTCGACGGAGAAGGACGGCCGGAGAGGGCTGAGCTCCTCCGAGCTAAGCACAGACGACGAGCTTGCTTTCGACCTCGATCTCGACCTCACCACTCTCTCATCATCCCACCCGAAAATATCTCTGTAAAAACCGTTTTCTTCCCGTTTGTGATGACGGCTCGGGATCCTGAACTCCGGCAAGCTCCGCCCCGGAGGAGGCGGCCCCGCTTTCTCCGGTGGCGGGAAAATCTCCTCGTAGCAGTAGCCCGTTGAGGAGGAGGATGAAGATCGCGGGAAGCCGGAGGAGAATTGGTGGGAGAGGATCGTTCGAGGTGGCCCGCCGAAGACGTCGCTGAAGTCTTCTGCGTCGCCGGTGGATTCCCGGCGGAGGGAGGCGACGGGCCGGTGGAGGTGGTGGATTGGTCGCTGGAGTATGGGCGGGGGCGAAGGAGGAGTGGGCATTCCGATCCTCATTCGCCATGACTCATCCATCGTCGGTGAATCACCGGCGACAGAGGAGGGAGTGGTTGTTTCTAAGCAGTGATTGCTAATTGTGATAGTTTGATATTATGAGCCTACTTGCATGTGTTTACACTTTATACATAGAAGCTTTTTAGTGGTTTTTGATAATTTAACGTAACGAGACGTTTTTCCTCCAATCAATAGATCAGTGATTCAAATACAGACAGTTTATATATAAAACTGCATATTAATGCAAGTTTGAATGTTATATGCATGCAGTTTTATGTTTACTGTTATGTAATTTTATAATATTGGACATTTGCATTATGGTATTACATTGCCTAAATGAATGATAATAGCATGGTGTAATCAATTGCTAACTCATTACTTAATTGTTAACTACAATTAATTTGAGTTCATAGGATTTTCAGAGATCTAGCGGTCTGTAAATTGACATGTGTAATTTTCTTTTATTATTATTTAAATAGATTAGAAGAATTACCAAATTTAGGGTTTTGGATAAAATGTCAGTATAGTATATAAAAAATATCAACTTGATTTCTTGAATATGTCAACATCATTTTGCATTGACATTGTATATATATTATAATGACATATTTTGATACCTACATTTACATTTAACTGATACATAAAAAATACAAAAATTAAAAAAAAATTAAATTTTGACATCGGAACATATGCAAGTGAGATCTTAGAATCCTTATAAAATTATCTTTAATTTGATATATTTTGTGTAAAAAAATAATATAAGTTGAGATAGTTATAATCATTTAAAATTTTGGAATACTTTTTAAAAGTTGGTTATAACTAACTTATTGTCAATTGACATTAATACTCTTAACCGACATTTTTTATGCATAGTATTGATATTTGTGAATGAATGATCTTGTACCTTAATTTAATGATCTAATGCCTATAATTTAGTTGTAGTTAGCAATTTAAGATGAAGTTAGCAATCTAAGACACTGTGATAATAGTATGTATTATGTAAATAATAAAATTAGATCCTAATATGCTACATATTTTACCTAAACTATTTTGTGATAATAGTATGTATTATGTAAATAATAAAATTAGATCCTAATATGCTACATATTTTACCTAAACTATTTTATAATGTGGAATAAGCAAGGATGGTATAAGGAGTATATAGTACTACCATAATTGGCAATACAATAGTGAGCAGTTAATACTTAATATTCCATTTGTCCTCGATTACTTGCATGTCTCATTTTTTTATCGTGCATATAGTACTACCATAATTGGCAATACAATAGTGAGCAGTTATTATTCCATTTGTCCTCGATTACTTGCATGTCTCATTTTTTTTATCGTTCCATTATTATACGTTTCATATTATTTTTGTATTTATAACAAATAGCTACTATATTCATTCTAATTATATTTTATTATATTAATATATAAAAATGAGATTAATATTTCACTAACTTTTCTATTCATATTTCTTAAATTTCGAACCGCAGTAAGACAGTTTAATAATAGGTGAATGGAGTAATATTTACTTTCAACTTACTTTCTTAAAGTTGAGTTTTCACTTTGACCCGTTAAACAATCTATTTAAACTAATAGGAGTATCACATAACTTTTAAAAAGTTGAGTTTTTCCCATAAACTTTCAAATTGGCAAATAATATCACAAAGTTTACCCGAGTTTGTTGTTTCTCACCAGTTAATAAATTTTGGCTATATTAATGGATTTAAGAACAATTTTGAAGGGTCTGCTTAAAAAAAACTATACTCAAAGATTGAAAAACTTGAAGCTCCTGAAATTGTTGTCAATAAATTACGAAAATAAATCCGCATCATGATATTATTTGCCAAAAAAATATCACCGGTAAGAAATAACAAACTAAGGTAAAGTTCGTGATATTATTTGCCAATTTGAAAGTTCGTGGGAAAAACCCAACTTTTTTGAAGTTCCATAATATTAAAGGCGAATATCCTTTAAATCAAATAGGTCGTTCAATTTGGTTTTATCCCTAACTCTAATTTGATCCCCTAGTAGACGAAGACTTTCATGATGAACAAAAAAAATAATTAATCATAGTCAATGACTCAATAGTGATATGGAAAAGTGATGGAAAAGTGTTTGAAATTTTGAATAAACACAAATGACCACAAAGTCATAAAAGAAATTTTATCCATCAATTTTAAATTTCCATTGATTATGATTTTATTGATTCATTTTATAATCATTCTTTTTATTTTTTGAGATGGATTCCAATTTTCATCGTTTTGTGGATTTTGAACTGAATCATATTCGTGGTCAACAGTCACAGACTAGTGATCTACCAATCAATTATTCGGTTTCAAGCTCAGTCAGTGATTCTAATTTAATCATGTATCTCTAGTGTTTGATTGTGTCGAGAAACATAACTTACTGCTAATTTATTAGGAAAAAGAATGAGGGTAGGAATTGGTAATGGTAGGTAAAATCATGGATATATAGAAACATGATTGATTGATTTAATTGATCTTATGGATTAATTTAATCATGCAAAGATATACATGATTGATTGTAATTGATGTTATGGTTAAAAGATACTATTCTTATGATTAAAACTTACTATTCTTATAATTGGTTTCTTATATGCATTTTTTGCTAAGCAAGCCACTATTAAACTCTTTGTAAACAGAGTTGAAAATGCATAATTCACCACATAAACCCTTATAATATCTAATCTTGCTGAAAATGCATAATTCAACCCTAAACTATACCAATCTCACAAAAAAGTCACCATAATCTATAGACTTAAAAGAAAGAAGAAGATAAAGAAGAGACATCAAAATGAAGGTATAATAAAGCCCTAGCTATGTATATACAGCGGCGGATGCATCTGGGGTCGCGCGGGGTCGGCCGACCCCACCACCGCCATCCCCGGAAAACCGCCGGAAGACTCCTCCCAACAGCTCCCGACCCCACGGCATCCGGAACTCCACCCCACGATTCATCCTCAGACCTCAAGCAGCGCAGCTTTTCCGATGACCTCAAGCAGCGCAGCTTTTTCCTTCTTTTTATGTATTTGGCTTAGGTTGAGACTTTTTATTAATTAAAAAAATACAATCAATACTTTTCTTTTTAACAATTTTATCTTTATATAAGTGTTTAAACTTTATTTATAAATAAGAATTCTCGGTTTCTAGTTTATTGATCATCTTTTAATCATGATTTATTACTTTTTAGTTTTATTTTTTAGTAGTTTATTGATTATCTTTTAATCTTGTTTTATTATATTTTACTTTTATTTTAAACTAGTAGAAGTAGTAACTAATAAATTTTTTATCTAGTTTTAATAAATATAATAATTACTTTTGATCATTGATTTTAATTACTTTTCATTTAGATTAATGGATACATTTCTTTTATAAAGATTTAGCGCTTTCATATGTTCTTCTAGTACTAATGTTGAACACGAACAACGACTAAAAGATATATTTATAGCTATTTCCAATGAAATAACTTTAAGTTAGCTTCAAAACATGAATACTCGTAGAAGTCAATTATCACGTTTAATATAAAATAGAGATATTTCGTTTGCAATGTATTTTTATTACTATTTTATATATTTAAATATTACTCCTTATATTAATTTTCTCGTCCGACCCCACCATTTTTAATTTCTGGATCCACCAGTATATATACATGTGTCGGGTCATGGGATGCGCACGGGTTGGTTTAGATCCATATAACAGACTCGCGCCTATAGTAAGTATGCGTGAGTATGACTGGTCAAGATCTAATTTCGGATTCATTTTCAATTAAAGATTTAAAATTAAATACTCCAATAAAGCCTATTACCATGTTGTCAAAATAAACAAAAATAGGAGAAAAAGGAAAGGTGTGAGAAAAGAGGCAGGTGTGGTATAGGATTAGGAGACAATGCATGATGCATTCTTTCATTCAAATTAACTTTTTTTTTCCTCTATCTACTTTTATGTACTCATCTTTGCTTGCAAAATAATTGCAAATATCATACAAAAAAAGAAGTGTACTCCACTTGAGCCTAGCTTCGAATTATTATTCTATTACCAATAGTGTAGTGTAATTCAGTCCATTATTAAAAAAACGTCATAAACATAACGTAATGAGTAAGATGATGAACTTGTGTAGTCAAATCAACATAAAAGTAATGCATAAATGCATATATAAGAGAAGAAAATAATTTATAGCCTTTTAAGAGTAGGAAGTAATTTATAGCTCAAGGTAGTGTGTGTCCTATCGACAACTTGTAAATTCATGTCTTCTTATCACTCTCACAATTCATATCTTCCGAATATGAAAGATAATTCAATAATATAATAATCTTGATCTTTTTCTTGATAAAGTATCTATTTATTTCAATATACTTAGTTCTATCATGTTGCACGGGCTTCTCCCAAATACTAATAGATGTTCTACTATCACAAAATAATTGACAAGGTTGTAGTGAAGGAAAACCAACCTCTAATAATAGTTTTCATAGCCACAAAACTTCATTGATATTACTACTACTTTTCACATCTCAAAACTCAGGTTCTGTGCTAGCAAGTGCAACAACTTTATGCTTTTTACTCTTTCATGTGACTGAATTTCCTCCGACAGAAACCACAATCACTTGTTCACATGTCAAAAACACGATAACTGTGAAGTGAAAGCCTATGTTCACATCACATAGATACATGATAAGAATTCAACAAGCCCGCAGGGGCGTAACGCAGTTGGCAACGGAGGGGCAGATCTTGCTGCAATGAGCCTGGGTTCGAATCTCACTGCTGTCGTGTAGTTACTTTCATCTCTCAGGCACAAGTGTGAGGCCTTGGGAGATGGGCTTCTGGCAGCCAGTGGGTTAAGGCCTCCCCCTTAACGGGCTACTGCGTACCCTGATTGAACTCCCTCACATGATGTCGGACCAGAGTGTGGGGGCCGCCAAGGCGACGGAATCGCCTTTTTTGCTGCAGTGATAAGAATTCAACAAACACAAGAAGAAAATGACATCTAAATAAATGCCTCGCAAGAAAGAAAAAAAGAGTTTGGATTATGTACTTTGCAGTAGTTTTGGACCATCTCTCGACAAATGGAGTCATGTCCTAGACTTGTATGATCAAAATTCTAGCTAGCCATGCTCTCTTTTCAACTCTCTCTCTCTCTCTCTCTCTCTCTCTCTCTTACTCTCACTCACATACACACATATACACACACATAAGCAACAATTGTGGCAATCACATTAGATGTTAATTATGCTAATCTTCATTGGTAATAATACATGGTGAGAAAACCGTAAACCGTCTTCATTCATCACTTCTCACCATTTTTTTGAAGTAATGTTTTTAATTTTATTTTAAAACTGATAACGTAAAACTACTAATAAAAAGTGAAGTTTTGAATCAATTAAAAACTCGAGGGACGATCTTAGCAATTCTTAGTAAAAGTGATAATAAAATCGCAAAAAAGAGCACAAAAATATGTAATTTATCATGAATCATGATATTAAATTACGAATAAACAAAAAATAGTTTTAAATAATAGTAGTAATATTAAAAATCCAATCCCAACATGTCCGTGGTTAAACACATTGTCCATCCACGCTAGGCCCAAGTAAAATGGTGCACCAAAAAATTATGTGAAGCCCACGAAAATAATTTCATAGATTAATTAGTTATGTGACGCCCAACAAAAATAATTTCCGGGATTAATTTAACTGCTTCAACAAAAATAATACTACTGTATTATAACACTTCGGAATAGAATCATTAATAGTATATTTTTTTATTTGATTTTATAGATGATTTGAACAGCTTACTTAGGTAATTTAGACTTTCTTTAAGATCCTAATCTCTTAGGTAATCTCACCAATCACCATCATTAATTTATTCTTCTTTTCACTCAGATAAAAGAGTATAATCATCTCATTATTGTTGTGAAATCTTATCCTTTTTTTGGAGTGAAAACAATGGATAGGAGAGAATAATCTTTTTTTACTAAATAAGGATGAAAAAGAAAATTTCAGCACAATATTTTTTTATTAATATGCAAGTTTCTGAAATTCAAATTCAGTCTGCTGCTTCATGTACAAGAGACAGCACTTGATTGGTTGGAATCGTTTTATATTACATAAGTGAATTTTCGGACGACTTTTATGTTTGATTATATCTTTTCAATTTTGTGTCACGAATTTATTTTATTTTTCAATGCCTTCTCTAAATTTCTATTGAAAGTCAATAGTTTCACTTTCACCCAATAGAGTGATTATGTGGATATGATTATATTAGTATGTACTATATCTGATTTATTAAAAATAAAATAATTTTTTTTAATTGTCCCATTAAAAATAAAATATTTTTAAAAATAGAAACAACATTATTTCTATTTTTTCATCTTTCTTACTTTATTCTCTTCTCTTTTACTCATAAAACAACACTACATAAAATTTCATGCCAAAAAACAAAAATGTTTCATTTCTAATAGGACGGAGGGAGTATTGGATAGGTAGAGAAGTGAACACCGTCCTAATAATTATTAGGAGCAAAAACAGTACCGAACTCGTTTCTTTATTTTCTTGCAAATAATTTCATCAGAATTAATAATGCAAAACTGAAATATTACCAAGTATTTTGTCCTATAATCCTTTCTTGAATGTTGTGTTTAAATAAATACTACTATCTCCACACAAAAAACATTTTTATGTCACTATGAAAAAGCACTAAAAATATTTTAATGCAATTAAAGATGTTAATTTGTAGTTTTAAATATACCACCAATATTTTTAAAAATGTTTTCATTCTTGGTGTCCCAACTAAAAGTAGGAACATAAATGAAAGCGTCTTAGTAAAATAAAAAATTAAGATAATTTGTCCTTAAATTAGGAATTATTTATTTTGCATTATGGTTATTTAAAAAAAATTAACATATATAAGTAATTGCATTTCTATTTTTTATCATGAAAAATAAATTCTTTTAGCGTGCAGTTCATCCATAAAAATAAGAAACATTCGCATTTGGAGTAATTACTTTAAAGTGTACATCATTTTCACTTTTTAAGACCTTTTGACTATTTTTTTCACTCATAATATTTCAATTATTTTTGTAAAATATACTATTATTTTCAATTTTTATTGTACTAAAAATTTGGACCCTACTTATCTAGTGGTACTACGTAGTAGTAGTAAATATTCTAAAGTGAAACATGCCAAATTCTTTTTCGTAACCACTGCCAATTATTGTATCTATATATTGACATAAGGAGCACGCAATTGAAATTTTATACTAACAAACTTTCCACGTAAAATAAGTGTAATTGAAGGACTATTCTAGAACCTAAACACAATGCAGCATATGACTTTGACTATATTCAAATTTTAACATCATTTTCATTAGGTTTTTTTCATAATTTTGGTCTCAAGAGGAAGCCAATCTATGACCAATCAATTCGATATGACTTTGACTATCTTCAAATTCAAACACCAGAAAATTCTAACTTATTTTTTGTCCCTTATCTTCTTCTTGTCATATACATAATCATTCATAAATCCTCTAAGAAAAAAGCAGAAAATAGTAGAGATTAAAAAAAATGGCATGTTATGTTCCTTTTAACAGCAGGAATTTGGACATAAGCTTCTTCATATTTAGACCAACAATTGTTTGCGCAGATTCTCTTATTCATGCTCTGAAGCAGTTTTCTTCATACACTGACGGCCTTGGCCGTGTTCATAGTTCTATATTTACTAGTATTCATGGGAGCATGGTAAGCCCGACCCGACAAATGGTCTCGATTTCTCTGTTACATTTTCACGTGTATATTGATGATGTCATTTGATTTAGTTGTGTTGTGTGCAGAATGTATGGTGAGGGGCTTGGATGAAGAGGAGTGATGAGAACAAGCAACTCCTAATTGCAGCCCTTGTAAGTAAATTTCAAACCTATTTAATTCATGATAGTTTTTTTTGTGAAACTTGAGATCATAAAATTGTGTGTTGTTGTTGTGAGTGTTGTGGGACAATATTGCGGTTTGCAGATTAGGTTCATCCCTGTAGTAATCGGATGAATGGAGTTGTGACATGAAAGCGTAGGAACTCAACGGGATTCCCTTCTTTAGTTTGTCTGATTCGAGGGGAAAAAGGGTCCTTTGGATTATTAGCATCCTGCATAGTAAAAAAAAACTCCATTCTATTTTTTCTGATGATGCTTTTGAAAAATGAACTTCATTGGTTGATTCAGAACACCTCTTCCTTGATCTTGATAGTATCTATGGGTACTTTCCAAGTTAGAACAAAGGGGGAATCACTCAATTTCCTGGATTCTAATTCTATTTTATATATAGAATTGTTCAATGCGGATCCATAAAATGAAACTTATAGGGTTGCATATCTAGATATTATGTAGAATTATCTAGAAATGAGGGTGAAAATATCTAGATATTTTGTTAGAATTAACTAGAGATAGAATTCTCTAGAATATAGATATTTAAAATATAAAAGAATTAAGTAGGAGAAATATCTAGATATTTTTAGTAGAGTTCCTAGAAAGTAGTAAAATATCTAGATTTTTATAGAGAAAAATCTAGATATAAAATATTAAAGAATCTAGTAGAGAATTCTAGAATAGGAAATGAAAGCCTATAAATATGGCATAGTTGTACCATTTTCACAAGTTGAAGAGTTTGAAAAATAAAGTGTCCTTAGTTTTCCCATATTACCTCTCCTAACCATTTCCCATATATTCCACTCATTCTCCTCTCAAATATTTCCTCCAAACTAAATTACTCATCCAATATATATCTTATATATCCCAACAGAGGAACGAGGCGAGAGCTAGGTTGAAGGTTTATATATAGGGTAGTTTCAGCCCAAATATTTTGGGAAGATTCTGATTTTGCGTTTTAAATTTTCATGATTGAGGAGTACATGGAATGGAACTATGGAAAGTAGCTTTTTTCGAAGCTTTGGAAGTTTATTTATGGAAAAAATAAACGGTTGTGGATATTGTATAATCTGATTATTTGTTGCGTATAGATTATGACGAACGGTTTTGTTAGATTGGATTTAGTAATGTTGTCATTACTATATAAGAAAATAAAGATACATTATTTGATTGAAATCCACTTTTTTTGCTGGACCGAGGTTGCAGATTAAGGCCGAACCATTGCTCGTATTTGATTGAAATCCACTTTTTTTGCTGGACCGGGCTTGCAGATTAAGGCCGAATTTGATTGAAATCCACTTTTTTGGTGGACCGGGCTTGTAGATTAAGGCCGAAAGTCTCCCAGCGGGTGATGTTCCCATTGTCATTTCCATTGCTCGTATTTGAACCATTGCTCGTATTTGATTGAAATCCACTTTTTTTGCTGGACCGGGCTTGCAGATTAAGGCCGAAAGTCTCCTAGCGAGTGATGTTCTATGTTCTCACTGTCATTTCCATTACTCGTATTTGAACCATTGCTCGTATTTGATTGAAATCTACTTTTTTGCTGGACCGGGCCTACAGATAAAGGCCGGAAGTCTGCTCGTATTTGATTGAAATCCTCTTTTTTTGCTGGACCGGGCTTGCAGATTAAGGCCGAAAGTCTCCCAGCGGGTGATGTTCTATGTTCTCACTGTCATTTCCATTGGTCGTATTTGATTGAAATCTACTTTTTTGTCTTCTCGTATTTGATTGAAATCCACTTTTTTGCTGGACCGGGCTTGCAGATTAAGGCCGAAAGTCTCCCAGCGGGTGATGTTCTATGTTCTCACTGTCATTTCCATTGCTCGTATTTGAACCATTGCTCGTATTTGATTGAAATCCACTTTTTTTGCTGGATCGGGCTTGCAGATTAAGGCCGAAAGTCTCACAGCGGGTGATGTTCTCACTGTCATTTCCATTGCTCGGTTCTCACTGTCATTTCCATTGCTCGTATTTGATTGAAATCCAATCATGCTCGTATATTCACATATCACTCACCAACGAATCATCCACAACCTCACACATACACATACATAAATGCATATCCACATACTTTCTAATGCAAAACATCAATCCCAACCGATTAATTTTTAGATCTATGATTTCTACACTCACTATATGCATGAGGGAATCAAGAAACATGGGTTCAATGGAAGGGATAAGAAAGAGGATTCAAAAATACCTTTCTTGTTCAAAAATAATCGGTAGGAAAGATAATTGATGCGATTCTTCGAATCTTGAATTTCCAACTCCAAATTGATGCAAGAACAAAGGATTGGTGAAGAATTGGTGGAGAGGGAGAGGGAGGGAGAAGAAATCGTGTGGGAGAGAGGAAAGGAAGAGAGCGGCGTGAATAATGGTTCTAGGGTTAGGGCTTGGCTTATTTATTCTCTAGGTTTAATCCCACACTTAAATAAAATAATTAAATTGTGGGGGAATAAAATAAAATCCCACAATTAAAAATGAAAGTAGGCGTGTGGAATGGGAGAGATCAAGGAAAAAAATACTTAAATCCTCAAATCAAATAGGAATAGGATTTAAATTTGGTAAGATATGGTAAGATTTAATTGGATTTTTAATCTATGAAGGAGACAAACAAGATACCAATTAAATCCACAAAATAATTCCTTCTCCTAATTACTAGGAGATTTTGAAAATCTCAAGGGATGGCATAATTTGGTTTGGATTTAATTTGGATAAATATCCCAAAGCAATTAATTAAATCTAAGAAAGAAGGTATTATTTCGAATAAATAGGAGGGCCGAAAATTTCAAATAAAATTGCTAGAATGATTATGCATGATCCCACTTAATTTAATTCACACATTGGAAGCTTAATCACATTAACTCGCATAACCCACAACAACTAATTTCACATAATTAACTCAAACGCATAGAGACTCAATTTCCACAAAAGAAATTCTTACTCAACATCCACATTAATAGAAATAGAAGTCGCAAAATTTCGGGGGTGCTACAGAATTTCTCGTTTAGTCGTTATATTCGCATCTGCACGACATTTGTATTTAATACAGTGAAAAGGATTGTTCGAATTTTCAAATTCATGTAACTATATGCCGTACCCACGAATCCAGAATCCTAGATCCGCCATATAAGCTTGCTAGAGCTCAAATATTTTGGGAAGAATCTTATTTTGCGTTTTCATTATGAAAATTTCGTGGTTGAGAATCACATGCATGGAAGTAACTTTTGTTTCAATTATTGAAATTAATTTTGATTTTTCAGGTGGATTCTATCTAATAGCGATATATTCCTTATTTATAACATTAAGATTAACTTAATCAATTGTGACAAATTTATTTGAATCCATCTCTTATGAATGACGCTACCAAAACAAATAAAATTTTGAAACTTTATAAATATGGAAGGAAATCGACTATATTCAACAAGAATCTTTCCATGCTTAGTAGAGTATTTATTGTAGTCGATTGTTTTTAATGCCGCTGAGTTATAATCATCCATACATCTAAGAATTGAAGAAACGATAATTACCGATACAATCAGATTAATTGGATTACTAGTATTAAATAGATCCCTCAACAAATCTAAGAATTGATGAAACGATAATTAACAGTACTAATACAATATGTTTAATTCGTTTAGTCTAAATAGACCAATAAAGTTTTGCCAAATTCATTAAAAATGATAAGTACTAGTATTTCATTGACATATGGAAACCCTAACATTCAAACTAAAAGAGGTCACATGATCGCCGGAGCTTTGCAGAGGGGGCAGAAGTTCTGGCCGTCGACGAGCCACCGCCTTATGCAGTCGGGATGAAACTCGTGGCTGCAATCCAAAGTAGTCACCGATCCACGGTACAGTTTGTCGAGACATATGCAACAAACTTCTTCTTCATGTTGATCCGTATCGTCGCAGCAGCGACGTGTCTTGAAACCGGAGAGAACGTCGCCTTGGGACGGATGGCGGGAGGGGGGCGGCGTTGGATTTGGGAAGACAGGAACAAAGTAATTAGAATATTGGGCATGGAGTTCAGCAGCAGGCAAGGCCACAATAACTTCTCCCATGCTTGATGGCCACCATATAGTCGTACTACTTTCTTCAGATTCTAGACCATCTGTCTCTGTCTCGTCCATCGCCTTCGATCTTTGGAGAAATTTGAGAATTTAGAAGTATGAGGAATGAGGCGAGAGGTTTAGGTTTAATTAGCATAAATAGTGCCAAGAATCTGGATATTGAGTTTTGATTATGGAAATTTGTGAGTTTTGAGAAGTATACTATATGGAAATTTTGAGTTTTGATTATGGAAATTTTTAAAAAATAACAGAATACGAGATAATCATAATCTTGTGCGGGAATGAGTATGGTAAGGAATCGGAGTCCTACGTGATTTGATGTTTAGAGTTGTGTTAGTGGAGTAGTATCTAAGAATATATTTACGAGATAATTATATTTTGCTTATTTCCCAAAAATAATTTGCTTCTTTTCGTATCGTGCAACAATTGAGATGTGGTTGAATTTGCTGACATTATTAGATTTTGATTTGTTAACTCCGAATACTTAAAATTAATGGTTGCCATTGTTGTTGCATTATATTTTTATTAGACCCGACCCCAATACGATATCAAAATAATTATTTGAGAGAAAGAGGCGTGAATTTGTAGAGAGAAAAAGAGAACAATCATAGTTGAAGTGCTAAGGATTAATTAATCCAGGTTGAGAGAATGAGATTAATAATTTAATTTTTCATTATGTTTATTATTATTATTAATAATAATAAAAAGACTCCACACATATTTATAATATGTGTAATACAAAAAGATCTATAAACTAGGAAAGCAAATAAAATCTTAATCACTAGGGAAAGTAAATCAAAACATAATAACTAAATAATAAAACATAAAATAAGCTAATTAATTATACGGAGAGATTATCAGGTCCCTATCAACGTGTCCTGAAACCAGAGAGAACGTCGTCTTGGGGTGAATCCACATGGTCGTTGGATGGGATGGTGTTGTTAACGGCCCAGACGCGGATATGCAAGCCGTAGCAATTGGGATGAAAGGAAGAGAAGCCCTGATGAGGAGTGATGCCAAAAGGCAAGACCTCAACGGTAATTCCTTCATGTTGGGCTAATTCATTAAACCACGTCGTTGCGCTTTGATACTCCTCCGTGGTCCATGGCCACCACAGAATTGCTTGTGATAGAAGAGCGCGTGTCGCTGTTTGTGTCGCTTCCATCGCCTTTGATCTTTGGGAGAAATTATTTGAGAGGGAGTTTTGAAGAGTATGAGGAATGAGGCCAAAGGTTGAAGGTTATATATATATATATAAGGTATCTGATTAATTATGGAAATTTTCCTTATTAATACAAAATTAACGGTTGTGACCATGTGAGTGAACGAGTACGGCAAGGGTCCGAATCTTGCGAATGCTGATGTGGCGGAGGCGGGTGATGATTTGCTGATTAGATTTGCGTCGGTGATGATGACTATTGGGTTTGGATTAGCCGATATTTGCTTATTTATAATATTAAAAATAATTTAAACAAAAGATAAACTTAGTTTTTCGGTTTGAATTGGATTTAATAATGTCTGCTATACGACTATACACCCATAGTTTCCTTCTTTATACTGTTAATATTAATATAATCAAAACATAAACTTGTATTTCAAGGGCATGTTGTAATTTACTCTTCTACGAATTTAGAAATGAAAATTATAAAAATTTATTCATAATTGCATTAATTTTATTAAAAATTACTACTAAAAAATCTTTTATGTTCTTTTAATAATCTTATAATTTATTCAAATATTAGAGTTATTTTTTTATTCCCATGAAACATAAAAACTGCATAACAATTAGTAATAAATCAGAAATAGAAGTGTGGCATAACCAGAATTTTGACATAAAAGAAAGACTAGCTCTACTAGTATTAATAGTTGCAGGGTATTTTTTTCAATGTTAGCATTGTCGGAAGCAGTTATGGTCTTATGGAGATACTCCTTTATATTTGCCTACATGTGCTATATCATGCTATAAATAATGCTTGACTCATTATATTAATTACTTCTATTAAACAAGAAAACAGATACTCCAATAAACAACCATGCTTAATCTCTTTTAGGTTTTGGTAATATTTTGTTTTGACCTTGTGTTGTAAGTCTCGAGTTCGGAGGCACTATCATGTCGAGAACCTTTGGGCCCGATTTATGATCCGTGAGTTCGTATCGCACCTCGTCTACTATCCGAACCGAATCCAATCCTCAATAGCTTCGATCCGAACGAGCATTTCCGAGTTAGCCGCAATTCATCAGTGTGTATCTCTTACTTCCCCACTTATTTAAATGTAGTATATCGTATTTGTAATGAAAATTAATATTGTCACATATCGATTATATCAGACAATAAATAGGGAGTTTGTAGCTCAAACATGATATTTCTCCCGATACACGACGATAAAATTAATTCATTTAGTTTAAAAATTGAACAAATAAAGGTTTGCCAAAAATAAAAAAACATCATAGTACTATTGTTGTAAGAGAGAAGCTAGCGTTACGCGAGGTCGCTTCATCGCGGGAGCTTTGCAGAGGGGGCAGAAGTTGTTGCCGCGGAAGAGCCACCGCCGTATGCAGCCGGGATGAAACTCGTGGCCGCAATCCAAAGCAGTCACCGATCCACGGTACAGATCGTCCAAACATATGCAACAAACTTCCTTCTCATCTTGAATATCGGCATCGTCGTCGCAGCGACGCGTCATGAAGCCGGAGAGAACGTCGTCTAAGTCTTGGAACGGCGACAAAACCCTTATGACGAGGCCGAACTCGGGGAGGAGGAGAGAGAGAGGGTGAGGCACAGGCGCGGCGGTGAGTTGAACAAGAGAGACCTCGATAGAAGATCCTTGATGACGATGTTGCGCTACTTGATTCATTGCAGCGTCGTGCTCCTCCGACGTCCATGGCGACCATAGAATTGTTTCGAACTTAAGAGCACGTGTCGCTGCCATCGCCTTTGATTTTTGGCTGAGAATTTGATGATTTGAAAAGTTTGAAGGTTGTATAATTAAGGGGAGAGGCTGGGATTTAAATATGCAAAATAATGGGAAGAATTTGAGTTGGCTTAGGATTTCACAATTATTATCCAAAAATAATTCTTTTCGTACATGCAAATATTGGCATTGTGGATTGGCTTTCGATACTGTCTATATTGCAGATATGTTCTTTATTTATAATATTGAGATTAATTTTATCATAATGTAAACTTATATTTGAAGGCCTGATTAATGGGATCAAATTGTAAATTTTTATTTGAAGGCCATGTTTTACAATTTACGATACTAAAGCGAATTCATAATAAATAAAAAATTGAAACTTATTTTAATATGGCAAATTGTAATAAAAATTGTCAAATTTGGTCAAATTTTGATTAATCTCATAATTTTAAAAATTTGTTTAAATATGATCAATCTCATAACTTTAATATTTTGCGGAGTATATAAATTTATAAGAAGTTAAGGATTTCAGCTACCACGTTCAACAAAATATTGAAAATTATCAAAATTATAATATACTTATTTTTTAAAAAAATTTAAAGTTATACCAGAATTTGATTAAACTTTATGATTATATTAATTTTTTTCCTTTTAAATTTGATTAAACTATATGATTATTTAAATAATTTCCCTTGTAAATATGAATATATGATTATTTAAATAATTTCCCTTGTAAATATGAATATATGATAGTAGGAAATTTGCCAATAAGTATAACTAATGGATTAGCATAAAAGAAATGAGTCGCACTTTTCCCACATTAGTAAACTACTCCTCTCCGTCCCAGGTTACTTACAGTGTTACTTTTTAGCTCGTTACAAACTCCTTACACTATTTATAGTTTAAGTTAGAATTAATGCATTTAATTAATATGTTAGTTTAAGTTAAGAGCTCCTTTATTAAGTAATGTCTCATTATATTTAAAATTTTAATTTAATTATACTAAAAAATTAATCCAAAATTTATGGTTTAAAATGAAAAGTGCGAATAACATGAGACGGAGGTAGTGGAGTACTAAATTTAACGTTATCGTTTCCGATTGTAATTTTGGTTGCTCTCTTTATCCTCCAAAAGGAGCAAAAACTTGTCTCTGTTCTGCTTAAACCCAACTAAAATTGATGTACTAAAATGGCGTCTGTTGCTCCTTCCTGGCGTTGTCAAGGTAATTCCTTTTCGCTTCTTTTATGGTTTTCTCCTGAATTTTATTCTTTACTTAAATTTTTAGATTCTATGGTTTCAGATGGAGGATTAAGAAGGATAGTTTCAGTAGACGGGGGCGTCACCAAGAATCTCAAGGTTTGCATTTTTATTTATTTATTCTGGCAAACTGTTGATTAATTTTGGACTTAATAGAATTGTATCATGTTTTTTACTTGAACGGTTTCTTGAATTCAATAATCATTCTCTATTTCTTGAATAATTAGGCTTTTGTTTCCTGATAAGTTGCTAGTACTCTAGAAATCGTGTCTTGGTTTAAAGTATAGTTTGGAATGATGAAGTAATGAGTAATGGATTTGTTCATAATTGTAAAATGGATTAGGTGTTTTCCACATTTCTTTTTGTTTTTAAGAAGTTGCAATTCTATGCTGGTTATATATACATGTCATTCTCCTCAACGTTTTATCCGTTGGGTCGGTGCAGCTTCCGTTTGCAGGTCCATTTTCTTCGCCAATGTCATATTTTAGAGTTGTAACTATCTCTCCGTTAAAGAGGGATCCTTTACTTCATCGAATAAGGTGCGAGAAAGATGACAAACAGAGCCCTATCGAGCATATATCAGTTGAGCGTTATCCGTATCATAGCTATATGGACTCCACTTCCGGCCAGATGGAGCCAGCTTCTGGTGCTCGTGCGAGCATTCCAGGGGAAGAGTACTGGCCGGAAGGCACATCAAGTCGAGTAAGGGCTGCACGGGCGCCTGAACCAACTGGCGAGTCAACTGGAAAACCATCTTTCGGGAAAAATCCTGGAAGTAGGAGGAAAAGGAACAAGTCTTCGTTTTCTGCATCTCAATCTTCAGAGACGAATGTAGCTGTGAATGAACAAGTCAAAGCTGGATCTCAGGAGGATTCGCTTGATGAACAAAAAGATCAGTCGTCTGGATATGTTGTCTATCAGACAGAACCCACGGGAGATGAGTTGAGTAGCTATGAACTTGATAAGAAGATTGGGAATCCTCACCCCTTTATCGATCCGGAGGCCAAGAAACCGATTGAAGATCCTCTTACAAGTGATGAACTGATTGGGAAACCGATTGAAGATCCTCTTATATGGGACTAACTGTTCATCCTGTTTTAGACTTTATAAATTGAGATTGAAGCAACATACAATATCTTTTTTTTTCTTTATTAAGTTTCTCTGGTTGTGTGGGATCATGGTAATGTGTTTATTCCAAGAAAAGAGTGAAACAAGCATTTGTGTCGAACGCTTAACTGAAAACTGTTAATGATGTATTCTGCCTATGAGTCTATGACCGTTAACTTCTGAAGACGTAGTGCAAGCACAATAGGAAAATTGTTACGAAACAAACTGTAAAGTGAAGGTTTATTTCTTCGTATTAATTTATCAATATCAGCGTAAAAATTATTATGTTTTGATAGCCAATTTCAGTTTACTTTGACTTGTAGGCTTCAGCAAGAAAATGAAAGGCTGCAAACACTAGGCCCTATAGCTTACTATTCAGAATGGGTCGAAGCTTGGAAAAGAGACACCTCATGGGAAGCAGTGCAGAAGCATTTTGAAGAGACTGGTGAAGACGAGACCACACAACTAATTGAGATGTTCACATATCAAACAGATCGAGAGTACCGCATCATGATGGGTACTGATGTCCGTATTCCCCGAGATCCACTAGCAATGCGCATGCGGGAGGATCAAATAAAGCAAAGTATATCCGCCTCTGTCATCCCTCTCTGTTGATCTCATTATCTCGAATGCTATAATTTTTGAATATTTCCGGTATCCTGTCTTTGGCTTATGTAATTCACTCTTGTTTGAAGTATGGGGTGGAGATCCTGTTTACCCAACTATCAACTACATTCAGGATCCGAACGAGGTGATTGATTACAGGGGTCCAGATTTTCACGAACCGACTCCAAACATGCTTGATTATCTTAAAGAGGTTTGGTACAGTTGATTACTTGCACATCTTTTTTCATTTATCGTATATGTTTCTCATTCCATTCCCTCGTATATTATAACTCGAGTGATATATGAAACTTTTTATCAGCATGGAAAAATTATAACAAGAGAGGAAATGGATGAAATCCTAGCCAAGGAGAAGAACGAAGTAGTCGAGGTAATTGCAAATTTTCAACAGTGGGGAATTTCCTATTTTGGGGATCAGTCCATTCCTCTCGTTCTTTTTTGTTGCATTTTCTGTTATTTTGTTTAAGCATTTCATTTCTGCAACAGATGGCAGACATGGATGATGCCATGGCACAAGCTGTCGACATAGGAGAAAATGATGTGAGATTCTTGTCCTTCACCTTTCGGAAATCTCTTGATTTCTCCATTTGTTTTCAACACGAAATATATCATGCTCGAGTTTGTATTCATTCTCTAGAGAATTAAGACTATTACAAGTTGGTTACACCTTCTTTTCTGAGTTCTAACGACAGGACGAAGGAGAGGACTGCGAAGATGAAGTGGAAGACAAAGAGGATGAGAAAGTTACACACAATTGGAGCATCGTAAAAAGCAACAACGAACTGCTCAAGCCAAAAGTAATTCAAAACTAATCTATACAGTTCTTAATGATATCTGAGATGCACCTAACCGTGTTCCATACTTTAGTCGCAGGCCAAACCTAAAGAAAATTGAGACTCTGGAAGAAGCTGTAGATGATTCCGAGAACTTGACAGACTTTCTTTTAGACTTCGATCAAGAGGATTAGTTTCCTCTTTTGTCATGGTTGAATGAGGTAAGAGAATATCAATGTCCCTCGAGATGCATCTCAAACTAGGCCGCTTAAAGTTAAATTTGGTGTCGCTAGTTTCAGGGTGGAAACGAGAGCGAACTCCTCTGAAACTGCTGAAGACATGCATTCGACTTAGATTCTTTCAGTGAATGCTGCCGTTGTGACACTGAGGGGAGAGCTATGAGAGATGGCTCATGGCGAAGGCGAAGGCTAACGAGCGAATTTGCACTGTCATTTTTTATGATAAGTTACAGGTAAGAAAATGCCTAGTAGGAACTATCTCAATTGGTGTTGGATTTTGATTGATATGTGTATATAATGTTATTGTTTCAACCAGATTTCATATATTGTGCACATGTAATTCTTGGATATACCACTCATTTCTAAATTATTTGTCTGCTTTTTTTCTCTTTCTTTTAAGTTCGGTGTTTTGATGGTTGATGATATATGTTTTAAGTTTTGGCAGAAATCATCATCTTTAGTCCAATTTTAAAGCAGAAGCAAAATAATTTACCAGTATAAATGTAGGTTTTTTTCATATTTTTTTAATTGTGGTTTTCATTTATTAATAAAATTTTGTGTAAAGGGATTGATTTTTTTTTTTATTTTGTTCTTTTCGGGATTATGAAATGATTATATTATAGTAGTATTAATATGAACAGTAGATGCTTTACCTAAAAAGTGTTGTTCAAAATATGTAAAAACAACAAAGAAAAATACTAATGTTTATAGAGTTTAATTGGCCTTCATTTTTTATAGGCCGACTCATATGATGAAAAGCCTAAAATAAAGTTGGCCCATATTAATTTCTGAATCACTTACTAAGCTAATGTGATGCTAAACGGTTGGATCTTATCGACGTACATGAATGATAATCATAGATCGAACGGCCGAATCGGTAAAATTGGATCTTTTATTACAAAAGATGTAATATAAAGTACAAGGTCAAAAAATATTAGCAAGTGGCCACTGTAAAAGTAAGGATTTTGAAATGATATAATAGCAGCATAGCATATTAAAACTGAAATACAGTATTATAGAGTTGATTTTATGTGTATATATGGGCACTAAATTTTCCTATTCTTTAATTTGGTAGTATTATCCAGCTTTCATGAATACTTAAATTTTGGGGTTGGCCTACACTATCAATGTGATACCTTTAAGATCTTAAAAGTGCTTTTCTTTCCATACTAGGGGTGGCACGGTACGGTATACCGCACCGAAAATGTCATACCGCATACCGTAATTTTGCGGTATATACCGTAATTGCGGTATAATGCGGTATGATGCGGTATATGCAAAATTCATACATTTGTCGTACCTTAATCTAACGGTAAGGTATCATACCGTACCGAAAAATGCGGTATTTTCGGTATTTTTTCGGTACGATAAGTGCGGTATTTCGGTATATTTTGTCAGCCCTATTCCATACACATCAAATAATGAGATAGAGAGAATCTTCCATCTTTGATAAGTTTCTTTATACTAGCATTAATTTTACATTAAAATTTGCATTATTCGTTATTAAGATTATTGATATCGAACGAATAGAGTATTGTGTATAGAGCGGTGATTTATGCAAGTCAAACCCCACCACATGTGTCACATTATGTTATTAAAATATATGGTCCCATCATGTGTATAGATTTTTATTTTTCAAACCTCAATAATTCTCATGCATATCAGTATCTTTCTCTCTCAGAATAATTAAATAAATGGATCTATGTATCTACAGTCCCATTCGAGTTGGCGAAGTTAGGTTAGAGATTTTAATTCATGATTTTGAGGCCATTTAATGCATTTTATTCTAATAACTTACAATTTGGATATCGAATTTATATTTAATTTAGAAAATATTGGACGGTATTGTATACTATAAAACTCCCACTCCATCAATTAGAGTCTTAGACAATATATATTTTTTAAAAATAGGGACCCCTTGTCCCTTAATTCTTGGAAAAGAAAAAGAGAAAGCGAAAGACAAGAAATTCTAGGATTAATATATAATTTAAGGAGCATTTAGTTCCTTAAATCCCGGATGTATGATATAAAAATGATTAGTGAGGTCGGTTTTAAAACATCATAATTAAATGCAAACGTCGTACATTAAATTATTTCTTTTTTAGGACTTTCTTAGTTAGACTGTTAGACATATGTGTTGGATAATCTGTGTCACCTAAAACACGATCAAGAAAACCAACAAATTAATTGTTTTCTTGTTTCCTTGCCTTGTTTCCCCCTTTTATATTCATAATTGGGATTGTATTAATCATTAGGGTTATTTATATAAACTTTAAATGATCCTAACTATCACTTCCGTTGTACAATGTGAAAAAGATAGTTGAATGTGACAAAAGTATAAAACCCTTACATATGCAAAAATATAGCAGTATATCAATTGTTAATGTTATCAAGGAAGTTTTTGTTGGGATTCAAAAATTAATTATTAAGTTTATACAAATTTAATTAGTTATCCATTAGAAAATATTGTGAGCCTATAATAATTAAACATATACTCCTATTCAATCCGAATTTTATAGTAGCTATTGATTGTAGTACTACTATTTTTTCTCTAATAGACACGTCAATAACTAACAAAGTAAACAAACAAGAATGTCACAACCAATCATGTTGCGATGAACGAACCGAGGGCCACTCGTCAAGACACAAAAACAAGAAAGTCATCAATCTTGAGAAAAGGCAATTACTATTATTGATTTTTATCTTTTTCATGATAGCATAAAAATATTAGGTGAAACTAAGTTAATAAAATTTGAGACGGCGGCAAACACTAATTACCAATATCATTATATTCCTAATCATCATTAACACCCCCTTTGAATAACTACATTTTATTTATTTGTTTCAAAAAGATTTATCATTTTCTTGATGCACACGAACATGATTTAGCACCTGGGGCTCCACTAATGATAACGTTTAATGACTCTCTTTATTCCATATCATTTTTTAAACATGCTAATCCGAAGTTGACATGCTTGATTATTAACAAATTATTCATGTCGTTTTCGTAAAGATTAAATATCATACTCATGCTCGCCACAATAGTCCACTAATTATTATAAAAAAAAAATTGTTTGGGAAATCAATTTAATTTCCTTTATTTAGAGGGTAGTGTAGTCTTATGGTGTTAGCACGTAATGGAGTTGTATCTAAGTATCTAGCATTAAAATACTTAATCAGTAATCACTAAAAGATAGATTCATGTGTCAAAACAAAGCGTCGTAATCAAGTGTTAAGTCCTTTTTAATTAAGGTTAATGAGTAATGACGGCTATTAATCATATCCCCTACTTAATTATAGTTGAGACACAACTGCAAAAAGATCCAATTATTCTACCCTCTTTGAAGACCAAACCACTAAAATGGGCCGGAGGTGTAAAATTACGCGTCCAATGCAGTCATTTCCACAGTCAGCCCACTATGCGGGCCCACATGTGTGAAACGAATCCCTTGTGGATTTTATGGAGAAAAAAAAGGCAATATCCCGCTATAGTTGAGTCGTATTCGTATTCATTCGACATTTTATGTATTAGAGTCAATTTATTTTCTGATAAAAAGTAATATATTTAATCATTTTCTTATTTATCTTATATTTACTTATCTGCTAGTAGCTTTAGTCTAACTATTATTCTCCATCTATGAATAAATACATAATTTTGAACTAAAAATTGCATAGAAAAATTTGTGAAAAAAGTTTTAAAAAATGAAATATTCATACAAATCTTATTTTCATATATTATTATTTGATTTAAAAAAATATGAAAAATGCATAGAAAAATTTGTGAAAAACGTTTTAAAAAATGAAATACTTGTACAAATCTTATTTTCATATATTATTATTTTATTAAAAAAATGAAAATAAACGTAAAACGGAAATAGCTCAAAACTCAATATAAGAGATTCGTTTTTAACTATAGAATAAACAATATTTAATTCTCCGTATATCAATAAAAAATATTAATTTTACCATTTTGGGTTATCAACTAAAATTAAACTAATTATAAATTTAAAAAAAACTAACTAATAATGTGGACTTTCCCAATTCATTCATATTAATTCCACCATGTTTTTCTAATTCTCTTAATTTACTGATTACGTTGTCATTTATAAACTGACTAAATTTCATTGGATGAAAAAAGTACCCATTATAAGGAGGCATATTCCCTTTTTAGGTCATACCATTATAATTTATACTTTTATGGCAAAAAATAACACTTTATCTCTATTTTTATTTTTTCTCTTTATTTTATTTCAATTCTAAAAAATTATGTCCAAAATAAATGTCTCATATATAAGAGCATCCACAATGGTGGACGGACGGCGTCCGTCCATCCGTGCCGCTGGCAAGGACGAGCTCCGCTGCCGCTTCGCTCTTGCCGCTGGCACGGACGTGCTCTTAGCTAAGAGCACGTCCGTGCCAACGGCAAGAGCACGAGGTGTCGACGTGGCATGCTCTGATTGGCCCGCTGATTTGTCATTTTTTATTATTATTTTTTTACAATCGAAAAAATCTGAAAAGTTCAAAATTAATAAAAAAAAATATTTTCCCACTTCCTAATAAAATATATCCATTTTTTCCACACTTTTAATTTATTTTTTTTCATTATTTTTACCCCAAAATTCGTACTTTCATCTATAAATAGTCTCATTTCAAACACAAAAAATGACACTATACCAAACAACTCTCTCAATCTTAAATTGTAGGATTTTAATTATGTAATTTTAAATTTTTAGGAGTCTAATTACGTAATTTTTAATTTTTAGTATTTTAATTATGTAATTTTTAATTTTTAGGATTTTAATTATGTAATTTTTAATTTTTAGGATTTTAATTATGTCTTTTTATTTTATTTGTCATTTGTAATATTATTTAGGTTTTTATAATGAATTTTAATATTATGGAAATGTTTTTGTTTAATTGAATTTTAAATTGAATTGTGCTCGTCCTTGCGGAAGAGCACAGCTGTGGGTGTTGTGCTCTTGCCAGAGAGCAGACAGAAAAAGTGGGTCCGGGCCCACAACCGTGCTCGCTGGCAAGAGCACGGTTGTGGATGCTCTAATGGAGAAAAAGTGAAATGGTAGTACTCCCTCCGTTTCAGGGAAGATGACCCATTCATTGGGCGGCACGAGAATTTATGTAGTTGTATTTTGTGTGTTAAGAGGAGAGAGTAAAATAAGAGATAGAAAAAATAAAATAGAGATAAAAAAATGTTTCTATTTTAAGTAATGATCATCTTGATTGGAACAAATTAAAAAAAATGAGGTCGATCTTTAATAGGACGAACGGTGTACTTTTTTACTCGGTCAGAGTTTGATAATAGCATCGTCAAAAAGTGCAAAATAAGTCGGTTGGCTGCAGGCGAGGAAATCCAGAATTAGTAGAAATTTGGTGGGACCCACAAATCTAAGATGTGAGCTGTTACTTTCCTTCTTGCCCTTAATTTTTCCTTCCATGCACCTCTAATTTTAATTATCTAAATAAAACACTTGAGAAAATTGCTTCTTAAATTACACTCATGTGGAGTAGTAATTCTTAATTTGCTTACAATTTCTATTTGTTCCAGCCTTGTTTTCGGCGACTATATTTGCACCAACCGAATTGAATGACCTACTAATCAAATTGCAAATATGCCCAAATCGAAGAAAATTACAAATCTTAATTTCCCAAATTTGTGAATACAGGAATCACATTTTTGGAGTTGTGAAATCCAACCAAAATTTGACGGTGCGGTAAGTTACGACCATAGTTGCGGGTCCCAATAGAGAAAACTATAAAACTAAGATATAAAATAGGTAAATTAAGAAAAAAAGTTACGAAATTGATTTAAACTAAATTTAAATATCATGCTACTAACCTCAAATTTTGATCTCATGTAGTAATAGTACTCTACCGATTTGTCAACTCACACACATAACGTTAGTAAAGTTTCCTCAGACGATGAGAAAGATGCATATATCCATGTCACCTAACCTCACTGAAAATTAGTTTGATAAGACAATAACAAATTATTAAGGTTTCGTTCACAAAAAAAAATTAAAATTTATAAAACTAACTAGAGGTCAATTTTAAAAATAGTAAACCACCGTCTATATATTCATGTTAAAACAATTATTTTTATTTATTATATTTTTAATATTCTAATTTTCATATCAACTCAGTTCCATAGTTTGTCAATTTAACTAATTTTAGAATATTAAGGAATGGAAAGGGTTCAAATAGAAAAAGTTATTATAAAAATAAGAATTATGTTTAAGTTATTCACTCGAGTGAAAAATACTGATGCATCACGCTTACCGATGAATGTGAACTTGGATTCAAACACAAGAAATAGTACATAAAAAGTGTCTCCCCATCTATAAGTTATTCTCAAGGCGATTGCTGTTATTTTAGGAGCTATATATAGTGTTACCATATTTTCATATAACAAAATTTCATTGTGATAGGTAGTTTAATCTTGTGAATTAATTATTATAGCAAGTGTTTAAGCTCCTCCCCTTACTTCCCCTCCATAAATTAATGCATGCATGTTTGTTATACATATACAAATGTACAATGATATAACTACTATACTTGATATGTCTGAATTACATTCTTCCAATTTATATACTACTACCTCCGTCCCTGAAAATTTGTCTCATTTTTCCATTTTCGTCCGTCCCCCAAAATTTATCTCATTTCACTTTTTACTATTTTTTATAGTGGACCTCATATTCCACTAACTCATTCATACTCACATTTTATTATAAAACTAATATATAAAAGTAGGACCCACAATCCATAAACTTTTTCAACTCAATTTTCATTACATTTCTTAAAACTCGTGCCGAGTCAAAGTGGGACAAATTTTTGGGGACGGAGGTAGTAGTATATAATATAGAACATTTCAAAATAATATAGGAGTATTATATTATATTATGTGGATGTTGCATTATTGAGAGATGAGTTGTGACATTCGACCAACCTAAATTATCACTTGATATGAATGGACAGATACCCTATTATGCCTATGTAGTATGTACCCTCACTACAAATAAATTCAAGAGTGAACTGCACAAAAGGTCCTTAACTTTTCGTCTTGTAACAGCAGAGAGTCCTAACATTTAAAAATCTCATTACAAGTATCTAACAAATTATATAATCACAAACCTTATTTTTTCGGACCATAACACCCTCAGGGCTTGAAAGGGCAAACTCGACCTTTTGTGACGCCGCCACTACATCCCACCTGCTGCATGTACTGTGGATGAGACGTCAATCCTAATTGATGTGACAGAAACATCATGTCTTTTGTCCTCTCTCTTCTTTTCCCACTGTAGACGCTTCTTCACCTCCAGACCTGCATTGATATTAAAACCAGCCCTCGTAATTTGACCGAGCGTGGGATCGGAAATGAGCTTTCTGATTTTATGGTTTAATACAAAATTTTTATGGACTTTTTATGGGCGAAAAGTTATGGACTTTTTATGCAGTTTAGTCTAAATTCAAACAAACAAACAAAAAATGATATGCCTTCGGTTCATGGACTGAAATGAGGTCGTAGGGTGGTGGGGTTGGGGTGGGGGTGGGTGTGCTTAAACCACTTTTGGGCTTTGGCCCATCACTTTTTCTAGGCCCACCCACGATAGCTACACCACATAAAACTTGAGTGGACCCAAACATCTTTTTTTATATTTTTTTGGAAATTATTTGTACATAAATTTATAATTCTAGCTATATGGTATATGGAAATACTAGTGGGGGTGGTTTAATTTAATTTTACAAATATTTTGAATTGTGCATTGACTGCTGACACAGTAACATGGGCAAAAACTTGTTAATAGCAAAAATCGAACATAGATAAAACTCATCATAGGTTCAAATTAATTGAACATTTCGATTGAAGAATCTTTTGATACCAAATCAAGAGATGGGAATGTTTCATGAGAAGTTGAGAACTCCCTAGCTATATATACGGAATATATGTAGATTTAGCTTTAGGCCTTTTTTCCCATGTGAGGAATTTCAATATGTGAATAATATTCAATATTTCAATTCATCCCACATTGTTCTTAGGTCCCGTTAATTTAAGACAAATGGCAAAAATACCATTTTATAGTTTCGAAAAATACTATTCAGCCTATATTTCCATGTTTCAAATTTACCTATGAACCTTCTCGAGCGACTGAAAGAATGTTTTAAGAAAATAGATAATTAATAGGTAGTTTTTTTATTTATCCATATAGTTATGGTAAGTCGAATCTACAACCTAGAAGAGAGTGTTTTACCAACTAATATGTGTTTCATCGTGAAGACTGAGCAATAATCTATGTATCTACACCCATCTATGAGAAAATGAAACGACATATAATAAAATGGTATGTCCCCTAAAATAGAACCTATGAAGAGTGATATGAGTTTTCACTAAAAATAGTTGATATATTAATATAGTTATTACTAAATATAATGTATATTGCAAGAATAACATTCATACATGAAAAATGAACGTATAAAAATGAGTAAAAATGTCTTATTTTGTCATTTTGGATGCTTGTCGGTCCAACATTTCACTAAATGATTTCACTCACATTTCATTATAAAACTAATAGTATACATAAAGTAAGATTCATGTTTACTAACTTTCTACTTGCATTACTCTACATATCTTAAAATTCATTGATCAGATTCCAATTCAGACACTTAACTATATTACACCTTTTATTTTGGGATGTCCCATAAAAATAACAACTTCTATTTTAGGAAATTTTATTCTCTCTAATAAGGTGGATCACATTTTTCATTAACAATACTCTAACTCAATCACTTATTTATTTATTTATTTCTTACTTTAGTTATTGCATATTAAAATTTGTGTCGGTTAAAAAATTGTCTATTTAATGAAATGGATGAAGTAAAACTTTGAGAATGCATTTCACCCGAAGAGCAAAGGTTAAACGGAGTATCTCTCTTTATAGATGAGTGAGGAGGCTATAAATGCTGGAGCAATGGTTGCTCATGGGATTCATTTGATTTATTTGGAAAAGCAATAGGGTTTGTATATGGTTTATTTGAATCTTTGATGGTGTATGATGCAAATTATGTGTTGTGTTTGTATGTATTTATTCAAAGACCATTTCATGACAAGTTGCACGTGAGGTTTCAAGTTCTACCTGAAAAAGTGAAGTGGAGAAGAAGCTTTTTGCTTTGTGTTTCCGAGGTTCATTTCCCTACTAGGGTAGTACTACTAATTTATGCAAATATACCTACATAAATAATTTATTTATTTTTGACAAAAATACATACATAAATAATTAAACATTAATATAAGGGGGAAATTGGAGCACAATCCTCTAATCCTCACATGCCATACTAGAGAGTAAAACCTTGTCGGGTCATGAAATTATACCATCGCACCTAGTATGACAACAAAAGATATTTTTATGTACAAAATATTGGATGAATTATTTTTTATATTCAATCAAACCATTCTATGATTCATATCAATCTATAAACCAACTAATTAGCAAGCATTATATGATTCAAATCAACAATGACTAACATCCACTTTTCACAATTCTAATCAGCATTGAGTAACATCCACTTTTCTTTGGTGTGGAATGAATAAATGTGATTGAAACTAAACGTAGTGTAAGTACATAAAGATAAAATAAAAATTGTGGGGTTGGATAATTTAATTGGCATCATTAGTCGTTAGGTAGTTCATGGACCTGGCTACATTAATTGATTGATAGGTCCCTAAATCTAATGCGAGTCGGTTAATTCCAGAATATTTCTTTTAAATTAAAATCGATGTGACAAAATCCAGCTGGACTTATATCACATTCACATTATATGACTAGAATTGTAGAGCGTTAAAAGAAACTTTAAGTTAAAAAACTAGTGAAATGTAACTGCACATTTATAGATTTTATTAGGAAATATAAATGGAATTAGGGGTGAGAAAAAACAAACCGAAAACTGAATATCCGAACTGAACAAAACCGAAATTTTGAAATTTGGTTCGATTTTTTCTGTTTTTCGGTTCGGTTTTGAAATACAAAATTTTGGTTTTTCGTTTTCGGTTCGATTTGGATTTTGAACTAAATTCGGTTTTTTTGTTTGATTCGATTTGAGAAAAAACCGAACCGAAACCCGAATGCTCACCTATAAATGGAATGAATTAGTAAAATATGATAAGTAACTAGTTATCATTTATATGTATTTTATAATAAAAGTGAAATGAGACTTCTATTAAACTCCTACTATACAATGAAAAGAGTATTTTCCAAGTGATTATTAGATCCTACTTCGAAGGTCTAGTTTGAGAGGATTGTATCGTTTAATTTATTGTTTGAGTGTTATTCGAAAATAATGTGTGATGCGAGATTGATGCATCTTCTAAAGGTGATATCACTGATAATGCATACGTGTTGTAATACTGTTGTTATGCAATGTTTGATCAATTATAAGTTGTTCGATTTTGTTTATTTGATTGAAAATATGATCCAGGAATAATCATTTATCGAGTATACGTAACAAATTTATAGGTAGGGCATTAAATTATACTATAAGCTTTTAGAATATACTAACATACGTGTCTCGTGAATCAATTTTTTCATTCATTTTCTCTACTACTAGTTCAATAATTATCTCACCAGATGAAACTCTAAAATAAAAGTAATTGCAAGTGAATTGTTTGGTAAAAACTGGTAGTGGAAATAAATCAATAATCAAATTCTTCAACTTGGAAAATTCGACAATCATTAAATTGTCTAAGATCGTGTCGTTATTATAGCTGCCAAACACGACCTCTACCCATTTAGCGACAAGCATCAGTCAATTTGTAATCTAACGACTGATTTTTCATTTTCTGCTTTCTTTTTTAAAAAAAAGTTTACAGTGCACATGGAATTATATCCAAAGTTAATTAATGCTAAAACTATAGTACTCTGCTCAATTATGAATTTTAACTATATAGTAGTACTCTGCTCAATTATGCAAAATTCATAAATGCCCACAGCTCGCCCCACACATACATACAAAAAACAAATAAAAAAGACTCGGCTCGTGTGCAACGCGTGACACATTCCCCCTGCATCTTCTCCTCCCCCGCCGCGTTATAGAATAGTTTTGACTATACTGCATAAAATTTATTACGGAGTATATTATAAAATTTTATTAAAATAACAAATTTTAAAACAATGCTACTGTTTTATATTGGATTTTGTTTTTTGGGGGATTTTGATTTTTATGGGGATTTAAATATAAAAAAATTGAATTTTTAGATCAATCTTGATTTAAATCTCACAAAATTCAAATTTTCTTGATGGTTTGAATATATTAAAAATTCGATCTGAAATTCGAATCCAAATTCAACATTTATGAGCTTTTTTATCTGCCAACCATCAAGTGTTACAAATTTCCTTGACTTGAGAGTCAAACTGAACTGATAATTACTGACATCTTTTATTGATATTGAGAGCATTGCAAAATTATTTAAATTATTCAAATAAATTGCCAAAAAGGTTAAAAAGAAATAAATGGTGACATTAATAATAAAAATATCAGAGTGGGCTGGCAGTGGCCCATTACTGACAGCAGTTTAAGCAGATTTCAGTCTTAGTCTAAGAAGGCCCACTTTGAAATTGGAATTTTTGTGAATTTATGTTTTACTATCTTAGTCTATAATTAAATGTCCCATTTTTTATATTTTAGTTATCCACAAAAATTGGACATCTTTTCATTTTGATAAGTTAAGTCTAAAAGAGGACTTCTTCCATATTATAGCATAATATTAATCTATAAGGACAGAGGTTATTTATCTTTAGTAAAAGAGGAACTAATATAATGAGAGCATTCAATAGTGACTATGTTAGCTTACTCTAACACACATCTCAGATTTATGTTCACAAAATCCATTGTAACTATAAACTACCATTCATACAAATACTTCTTTACCACCAAGTAAGATGTTCAGTAATGATATGAATGTGATACTATAGATATATAAAATACTCATATAATTAAGTGAAAGCTTACTCTTCTCTCCCATGGAGAGATGCTCAGGAATGTTCATATTCCTGACATGTCAAATAAAAAAAATGCAACTTATGACCAACATGTAAAATATGATATGCTCTAATGTAGATTACCCCAGCGAGATCCTATCCTTGCTCTGATACCACTTAATTGTCACACCCCAACCCCTCTTACATTTATTCTTAAAATAAATAAATCCCAAAAATTTATAAAGCTATTAATTCGTATGTCAAATAAAACACTCATATCAGATATATTCAAAAACCAACATCTATTTATATCAATGATATCTATGAGTCACAATAAATTTCACCTTTAATTTCATATTACAATTATCAAACATATTCTCCAACCAGTACATATAATCATAAGCATTAATAATCATAAATAATATCACAGCTATATGCATATGCATCTCTGTCCAGTTTATTATTCTGTGACAAATCAAGCCAGGTATTTGCCCGGGATTTTCAATATGCCAATATGATTTGACCCGTAGGTCCCAATATGATTGACCCGACGGTCCCATTGTGATTGATCCGAATGTCCTAATATGATTTCAGATCCAAAGCAAGACCGTCACAGCTCCTCTTTAATCATATAATTCATATAATTCCAAAATCATGTGAAAATATATCAACTGCACCAATTACATATTTCTATCATATTTTGTCAAATAATTTCTTTACAATATATCAAATATATCCACTGCACCAATCATATATTCATATCATATTATACTATATAATTCAAATATTCATTCCAATTTAACACGTAGCAATTAACCACATAATGCATGTAAAATTAAAAAAAATGTGATGTATACCCACCTCGATAATAATTTAACTGGGCGGTTCGATCAACAGAAATATTCTCCTGTGAATCTCCCCTCCTTTCCATTTTTCTTCCAACCGAGTTCCCCCCATTTTCTTTCGACTTCTTTTTTTTATATCTCATATCCCCCTCGAATGAGTAACATACATAATACTTGCTATTATATTTTTCATTGTCGGTTAGCCTATCAATTTTGGAGAAAAAAGTAAATTAAGGAGAGACGTGTTGTTCATATGAGAGGCTTCGACATTGCGTGGCATTTTATAAGCTAACTGATATCTCATGTAACTTTATCTATTTCATAATTCTTAGTATTTAATATTATTTCAACTCCCATGCAAAAATGCGACCAATTTTAGCATTTTACAATATTAAAATGACTAGCATTTGCTTTTCTTCATGGACACGTACACGCAACACATTCCAATGCCTTATAATGCCATATATGTACACACATTTACGTGTATAATTTATCAGTATGTTCGAACTCTGGCAGCGGATGGAGATACTATCAAGGATTAGGGCATTTACAATGGGAGGATCTCGCCACGTCAATATTTTCCTCCATTCCTGTCCCAAGACACAACTCCTACAATATACTCTCTATTTTCCCAAGCCAGAACATTTAACCCACATTATTCATTGTTTTACTTTAAAAATTAATTTATGAGACGGTATATATTACGAAACTACTTCATTAAAAACATTAAATATTACAAATATTTAAAAAATACTTTAGTAAATTTTAAAATTACTTAAAAATTAAAAATATAATAAATGGAGGAAAAGTATGTCAGCAAAAAAAGTTATGAACGGAGTGTATTTATAGAATTTGAAACTAAAAAAAAATCAAATACCACTACCCCACTTCCGGCGCCGCGGCGGATGCGCGAAGCCATGCCCCTCCATCGTCACCCCAACCGTCCTCCCCCCCTCCCCGTGACTGTCCCCATCACCCACAGTGGGGGAGCTCCAGCGAGCCGCGCGATCTTCCCTATTGCTAGGGGTGAGCATTCGGGTTTCGGTTCGGTTTTTTGCTAAAACAGAACCAAACCCGAAAAACCGAATTTATATAATATATTAATATATAATTTATTTATTAATATATATGTATATATATATTTTTTTATTTTTTATATATAGAATATAAATATATAATATAAATTAATAGAATATATATAATACATATTATATAAAATATATTAAAAGAATATATATTTTATATATATAATATATTATATTAAATTAATAGAATAAATATATAATATTATATTTAAAATATAATTCGGTTTTTCGATTTTTTTCGCTCGAAAAAAAACTAAAATTTTTGTATTTTTAAAACCAAACCGAAAAATCGAAAAAAACGAACCAAATTTCAAAATTTCGATTTTGTTTAGTTAGATATTCGGTTTTTTTTCTCACCCTTGCAAATGCTCTTAATCTAAATGTGTTTTTGAAAATTAATAAAAAAAAAAGCGAAAAGGTTAGAAAAGTAATTCACATGTTCAAAAGAATAATTATTGCATGGTCCACAGCTCCCACCACATTCTTTTGAGAATTAAAATAGTTTCTGACACACTTTCTCTCTCTATCTCTTCCACCGTCGCCTAAATTAAAAGTGACATCTGAAGAAATGGGAAAAGGTGATATTGAATATTTGACTGATTGGAGCAGAGAAACCCATATATAACATGAAGAATAAGCAAATAAGTATACCACTGCTTTCTTATAGTAATTCTGCAACACTCCCAGTAGTCAGGGGGAGTACCGGAGTGGTATCAAAGAGTGTGTATTACGGAGCATTTTAAAGTACGTGTGTGGTGGTCGGTGCACGCGCATGCATTGGTGGAGTTGAAAAGCTTTGATTTTGAGCATTTGATCATACACCCTTTTTAGCTTGGTAGCTCACGCTTCGTTTCCAGCCGAAAAGCTTGGAAAATCAAAATATTGGGCTTTGGAAGCTTCTACTGAGATCTGAAGAGGGTTGGAAGTTTGTCTGTTTTTTAAATTGGGAGCCAGATTTTGTTGGATATTGGAGTTCTTGGTGTGAAATATGTGCTTGAGCTAAGAATAGTTTTTAGTTGGTGGGTTATTTCTCAATTGCATTTCCTGTGATCGAGGGAATTATATGAGAAGAAATAGGAACTGATGGTTTTCTTCATTTGAAGTGGAAAGTTTTAGGATTTGGCCCTATTATCTTCATGAAACAAGGCTTAATTTTTCATAATTAAGTTGTTGGAGGAGAAAGGGGGTAGAGAATTGGAGTTTGTTTTATGTATTGAGTTTTTGGAGGGTGGAATTCAGAGGATAAAGTGCATGTGTTATGCTATTTTGGGGTGGAAAGGAGGTAAATGGAAGGTGAATTATTTTGAGTTTTGAGAGTTGTGGGGATTTTTTCATTCATGATATATTTGGATTCTGTTTGTTTTGTTTTTGCAGTTACTGCTGTTTTTTGTGCTGCTCGCTCCAACTGTATTGTTTAAATCTTCATGATGAAACTGTCTGCTTGCTTGAATCAGCAGTCTCCTGAAGGTAAGATTTCCCTTTTCTTCCTTTTTGTTTGTATACTGTTATGGTTTGAGGCTCTGCTCAACTCTGAGATTTGGCATAGTGTGGAGAAAGTTGATGTGGAATTTCATTTGTTTTGTGCTTTTCTAAGTTAATTTTGTAAATTAATAATCATTCAAGTCTGCAAAAGAAGAACTGGATTCTCTTTCTTGAATTTTCTCTTCTTTCCTTGTCTTTTTGGGTGCTGAGGTTTTCTGGTGTGTGTTGACCATTTTCCCTTTCCATTTTGTTATACTACAAAAGAATTGTGGTCTTACATGTTAATTTTTGGCCCATTTTGTCTAATTTGCATTGTTGATTGAGCTGGATTTGTTAATTCCTCATATGTTTTAGAATACTGAAGAATTTTCTTGAATCTGTTGATTTTAACTGTTTAATTATTGATGATTTTTGTCAAATTTGTCGATTCTAACTGTTTTTAATTATTGATGATTTTCCTTGAATTCGGCCAGGAGGAGAGAAGAGCTGCCTAAATTCTGAACTTTGGCATGCCTGTGCCGGCCCTCTCGTTTCCCTCCCATCTGTCGGAAGCCATGTGGTGTATTTTCCTCAGGGACACAGTGAGCAGGTATTTGTTTCCGATTTCACCTTTGAGAGCATAGTCTTCCGTATCAAACTATGGCGTCGTGTAACCAAAAATTTGTCGAACCTCATAGTTTCTCAATGTGTGCTGAACAGGTTGCTGTATCCACGAACAAGGAAGCCGATGCTCAGATGCCTAATTACCAGAGCTTACCTGCTCAGCTCATTTGCCAGCTTCATAACGTGACCATGCACGTAAGTTGCCTCACATCTGGAAGTCTGCGTTACTCGCTTGAGCTTGTTTGCGAAGCTTGATGTTTTGTCATTAACCAGGCTGACATAGAGACGGACGAGGTGTATGCTCAAATGACCTTGCAACCACTAAATGCAGTATGTCAACTAATCTCCTTAATTTCCTATCTTTTATTCTTGTTTGGAAAGACGAATTCGGTTTCATCCTAGTCTATTTTATGCTCTTTTGCAGCAAGAGCAAAAAGAGATTTCCTTCCATCCAGCAGACTTAGGTGCAGCCAGCAAACAGCCAACCAATTACTTCTGCAAAACTTTGACAGCTAGTGACACGAGTACTCATGGTGGCTTCTCAGTTCCACGTCGGGCAGCTGAAAAAGTCTTCCCACCATTGGTAAACTTTTTTTGGTTCTTGAAATTTTCAAGAAAAGTCTGTTTTTATCATTCGCTGTCTGGCTTTATAGTTATGCAATGCCTGTGTACAGGATTTTTCGCAGCAACCCCCGGCACAAGAGTTAATTGCCCGTGATCTGCATAACAACGAGTGGAAATTCAGACATATATTTCGAGGTGTGTTCCAAATTACATATAAACATCTGGTTTTTATGATTAGAATTTTACATCGATGTTTTAGTTTCACTTAAAGTTTGATTATAAGATCTTTTATGTTAAAAATTCGTTTAATACTAATCTCAGGTCAGCCAAAGAGGCATCTGCTCACAACTGGTTGGAGTGTTTTTGTGAGTGCTAAACGGCTCGTTGCTGGAGATTCGGTTCTTTTCATATGGTACACACTTTCTCCAGAACGTGGTGATGTCTTGTGCGAAATTCTTGAACCGTGACGCCTGACCTGGTTCGTTTATGCATTGTTTGATCAGGAACGACAAGAATCAGCTGCTTCTAGGCATTAGACGTGCCAACCGCCCCCAAACAGTCATGCCTTCGTCAGTTTTATCCAGTGATAGCATGCATCTCGGTTTGCTTGCTGCTGCTTCTCATGCAGCTGCAACATATAGCCGTTACACGATATTCTATAATCCCAGGTATGCTGCTTCCTCGAGATAGCTTCCTGAATCATTTCATATATCTCGATTCCACTGACACCAATTTTGATTCAGGGCAAGTCCGTCTGAATTTGTTATACCTCTGGCTGAATACATAAAAGCAGTGCACCATACTCGAGTGTCCGTGGGGATGCGCTTCCGTATGCTGTTTGAAACAGAGGAATCTAGTGTCCGTCGGTATGTTTTGACATTTGTATGCCTAGAATTGCATTTTTTGACAAGTTTTTGCATTCGTTCTGAGATGTTTTTGTTTCCAGCTACATGGGCACGATAACTGGTATAAGCGACTCGGATCCTGTCAGGTGGTTAAATTCACACTGGCGTTCGGTCAAGGTATGCTACGCGTTCTCTGCCTCCTACTAACTCGTATATGACTTCATAGTATTCACCACTCCCACTTCTCTAATCGATGAAGGTTGGCTGGGACGAGTCAACAGCTGGGGAGAGGCAGCCGAGAGTTTCGCTTTGGGAAATCGAACCTTTAACCACGTTCCCTATGTATCCATCGCCTTTTCCTCTACGACTGAAGCGGCCTTGGCCATCAGGTCTCCCCTCATACGCAGGTAGAATTCCTCATTTTAACTGTATCGACAATGACATTGTCATCACGCTCTCACACACGTGTGTTCTCGTATTTCTAAAATCCGTATTGTTTGTTGTACCTAGGGATGAAGGCTGATGAGATGGGGTTAAATCCCTCCCTCATGTGGCTTCGTGGAGACGGTGGAATGCAATGCCTGAACCAAGGGATGGGTGTCACGCCGTGGATGCAGCCAAGGTTCGATATGTCAATGCTCAGCATGCAAAATGATATTTATCAAGCCATGTCAGCTGCAGCTATGCAGGATATAAGGGTTGTGGATCCTTCCAAACAGATGCTCTCCTCAGTTATGCAATTCCAGCAGCCCCAATCCGTTGGCAGCAGCTCTGCAGGTTATATGCAGCAGTCTCACTGCTCCGCTCCCTTTGCTCAAAGCCTTCAAGGTCAGTCTCAGGCAATGTCGCACGCAAACCTCCTCCAGCGACAACTGCTCCAGCAAAACTCGTTCAACGATGCACAGATCCAGCACCAGCACCAGCAACAACACGGTAATCAGACGCAGCATGATATTGATCCTCAGCAAACGCAGTTGTCATCAAACTCTCAACTACAGTCTCCGACTATGCACTCGATGTCTTCCATGCAGCAGAGCTTTTCAGAGTCAAACTCTAAACCTGTCGGTAACATGAGTTCTCCTCTACACAGCCTGTTGAGTTCGGTCACCCAGGACGAGGCCTCCAACCTCCTTAATATGTCGAGATCAAGCAACTTGCTATCTTCTAGTGGTTGGCCGAAAAAGCGGGTGGCTCTCGATCCTCTTTCCAGTGGTCTCTCCTCCCAGAGTATCACGCCGCAGGCTTATCAGTTAGGACTCTCGAACGCATACACAACCAGCAATCCTGTTACTTTGCCTCCTTTTCCTGGCAGAGAGTGCTTGATGGGGCAAGAAGCGAATAACGATCCCCACAACAACTTCCTCTTTGGAGTTAACATAGATTCCTCCTCCCTTCTCATGCCGAATGGGATGCCAAACCTTAAAGCAGTTGTTGGTGACACTGATAACGCCATGGCCTTCGCCTCTTCCAGCTACATGACTAACTCTGGTGCTGATTACCAGCTCAACCCTACCGTGACTTCAAGCAGTTGCATTGATGATTCAGGTTTGTTGATGTCTACCGAGAATGGAGGGAATAACAATCCGCCCCATAGAACCTTTGTTAAGGTAATATTTTCGAAGCCTTATACTCATGTTCGTCTTTTGCACTTGTATTATTTTTATCCATCCATCCTATACCAAGTCGATATCCAATGTTCCACAGGTTCACAAATTTGGCTCGTTTGGAAGGTCGCTTGACATCACCAAATTCAGCAGCTATCCGGAGCTGCGAAGTGAGCTTGCTCAGATGTTTGGCCTCGAAGGCGAATTGGAAGATCCGTTGAGATCAGGCTGGCAGCTTGTATTTGTGGACCGTGAAAACGATGTTCTTCTTCTTGGTGACGACCCCTGGCAGTGAGTTATCCATTTCACTCGCATTCATAACAGAATATGCAATGTATATACATCTTCTGTTGCCTCAAAAACACTCTGATTCTCGTGCTATTTCAGGGAGTTCGTAAACAGTGTGTGGTGCATCAAGATCCTGTCGCCGCAAGAGGTGCAGGAGATGGGGAAACCGGGACAGGAACTTCTCAACTCCGTCCCCCTTCAGAGGTTGCCCGTCCAAAATGGCGGTTGTGATGGTTATGGAAACCGGCAAGAGGCGAGGAGCATGAGCACTGGTATACCGTCTGTTGGAAGTCTTGATTTCTGAATGGATATCTGCTTGTAATATTAGCATTGTCTGAATCTCGTAGGCAAGAGAAATTCTGTTTCTAACTTGAAAAAACTTTATAATAGAAGCTAATATACTACTGTAAGTTTATTATAGTATATACTTCACCCTCTGTTTTCTTCCCATATTCTGAACTCTTACTAATTGATCTTGAAATAGCTCTAGTTTTCATTCTACATCTCTTAAAAAAACAAAATTTAGCCAATTTTGTAGAATGTACAGTAACTGACTCCAAAACAAGAAAAGCCAATCTAATAGTTTAAGTTAACTCAACTTGATAGCAAATTATGAGAAGAAAATGACAGATTTTACACCAAAACTATACACAGGGTGTGAATGAGGGCATGTATAACTGCAAAGATCTGCAGTTCAATCCAAAGGCTTGAAATTGTTGATTGTCAATAGATACATAGATGGATTGGTGAGAATAATGCTGGAAAAGCACTACCACAATGGTGATTCTAACATAGACATATTTATTCCCACGGAGTGCGTTGTTCTGCATATTCTGGTGCCAAGTTTTGCTCGTGTGAATGTCCAGGCTTGGTTATGACCAACCGCAGCAGATGAAGGGGGAAGATGGGATACGGCCTGTTTGGCGGATGTATTCTGCCTGCGACGCAGTTTTTTCAGCCTGTTGGTTTTTTCTAGCTTCTGCTGCAGCTCGTTTTTCCTCTGATTTTTGCCTAGCCATTGCTACCTTCTTCACCATCTTTGCTTGAGCCTGCGCTTTCATTTGCTCAATTTGTGCCTGAGTTTGTTTATCTTTTTTCATCAGTTTTCATTCTGATGCAAAACAGTGCTCATGGATTTTCAGTAATTAGAGGTGAGATGCCTTTACCTCTATTTGTCTCATTTCAGCTTCAAGCCTTGCTTTCTGCTGACTCTCCCATGCCTGAATTCTTATTTCTTCACGTTTATATCTGAAATCAAGTTCGGGTGAGTTCAAAACTGCATTTGATTACGGAAAAATATAGCTTCAATAGTTTAACTACAGAGCATAAGCTTCAAGTAAGAACCTGGCAGCAAGCTTAGCTTTCTCAGCTTCTTCCCAGGCTGCTGAGCGTTTTGCATACTCAATCTGTGCGAGCTCATCGTTGTCTATGGCTTCATTCCCAGAATTACTCTTATCTTTCTCATCATTGCTTGCCCAAGCGGCAATATTCATCTTACCGAGTTGAACGCCCAAGGCTACAATCTCCCTTCTCGTTTTAAGCTTTTGTTCTTGATCAGACAATTCCTTCTTAGCATGTTCAGCCAGGTTCTGCGTGGAATCGCTGATGGGGTGCTCCGTTGGCGTGGGTGCTGGCTCCCCCCTCCGAGGAGTAGAAGGTATAGAAGATGTTGGGCTGCGGAGTGGGGTTGTTGCACTTACTGGTGTAGCACTCCTCGATGGCTCTTGACTCGGAATAGGAGTCATTTCTGTTCCCATATCTCTCATCGACACTGACCTTATGGCGGGAACTGCAGACATCAGAAGAAGCAAATAAGCATAACAGTTTCACAAAATGCACACCATTATTGTTTCTAACACACATCTTAATTTCATTAGTTCCTCAACAAGAGCAGAACGATTAGCAGCAGCAGCAGCAGCAGCAGCAACAGAATCATTCAGGAGTAAAAAAAGAACCAGTCACTTCGCGCTCAAAGAGTGAGATATTCTAGCAGGTACAACTTTCTTGTGTAACTTCTTGAGTTCATTATAAGCATATTTCAAAACAAAACAACGAACTTTCCAACCTACTGATATCGACACGAACAGTTACTCCTAGTTATATGTCTCAACCTAACTAATTACAAAGTTAGTTAGACCTTCAAATTTTGAAAAGCTTAACAAAGGTGTCTAAGTTATCATTATCTTTATAGAAGAAGAGTGGAAATTCAAGCTGATTAAGGCAAAAAACATGAAAACATAAACACACATTCAAATTAAACAAAAGAGTCGAATCATCATAATCACCTGTTGTTTCGTCTGTTACAGTCTTGGTGCAAGGCATATTTGAATCATCTACCTCAGATAAATCCTTACTTTCAGGGCACCCCACTCCCACCTGCGAAGCAGATTGGCAAAAATCGACCCTCTTCACCCATGGCTTGTTCTCAGAACTCGTAGATTCTGGCACAACTCTCACCACATTTGTGGCTGGTTGCCTGTTCACCTGATTCTGGATGTTGGCCTTCTTTGACATATTGGATTGCACATTTTGCTTGTTCATTATCCACTTCTCCGCATCATTCCATTTCGAGGACATTGGCCTCGAGAACGATCTTGTCATCGAATGGTGCAGAGACCTCTCCCCTTTGTGGAACTCGAAGCTCGAGGTGCTGTCATAATCAAGATTTTCATCCTCACACATTCTAACCGGGTGGACAGAACTTGAATTACCGGTATCTCCCTTCGAAAGAAGCTGCATTCTAAAACGACTAGCGTCGCCACTATCCTTTCCTCCGAGCTCCTTCGACTGCAACGGATTCGCATTTCCTTGGCTAGCATCCGAGGTAACTCCATCTGACTTAACTTGCAAGACCTCTAAATTCGACACTGACAAAGGAAGACAGAATGCAGGTCTAAAATCAGCAAAAGGGTGTCTTTACAATTTCGAGCACTAAAACTGCTTCTTCACTCCACCAAAAAAAATTATGTTTCCAAATCCTTCCACATTGAAAAATCTTGAACTAATTTTACCAAATTTTGCAGAAACTGTGTCACTGCTTCAGAGAGAGCCAATAAAAAGAGATCGAAGCAGTTAAATACCCCTAGGCCCACACTAGCTCTAAATCAATGATCGATGACTAATAAATGCAATCTGAATCTACCAATAACAAGATAACTGAAAGGAAAAATCAGAGGGAAAACTCATCAAACCTTCCTCTCCAAAATCCTCATTTTCGGCTGCCAACAAGCTGTTCTTGACAAACTCTGAATCTTCCATCCTAGCAGGAGATGTTCTCGAAGAATTGCTGTTTGATCCATCTTTTTTCTTTTGATGGTGCGGCCCCATAAGCTTCATCCTCAGCTTACTCGGAGATAAAATACCAGTCTGCATCAAAACCCAAATATAAAATCGAAAATTTCAATAAACAGAAAAAATCCAAATTGAGAGAATTCAACACACACACGGCACCACCCCACTGTGGAAGACTTGAAAAAGGTGCAAAATTTGCTTTTTTTCCCATTTAAGTAATCTCATTGAAACGTCATTGTAATTTTCTCTGGAAACATTAATCGAGCAATTGGTGTGCTTGGATCACAAAAATCTAATTTCCAAGGGGATAAGGCGTTGGAGCTAAATGCATGGATTTAGGTAGAAGATGTGATTGCAATACCTGAACTTTGTGTATCCGCTCGTACTCCATTAGATTCTTTCTCTACTATTTTTGGTTTCTATTTTACTGAGAGACGCAGCAAAAGCGTGAACAGAGGCCTAGCTAGAGAGAAAGAGGAGAGCTACCCAAGAAGAAGCCAAAGCTCTTTTTGGTCACAGCTCTGCAAATCTGAAGCCTTGTTTTAGAGAGAGAGAGAGAGTGTGTAATTTGGTGGCAAATGTTGGCGAGCTTTTAACGATTTATTGACTGTTACTAATTCAGCGATTATTTTCGATTATGTTTTTTTAATTTGAAAACATGTATTGCTATTTTCTTCGTTGGGTCCTTCCTTTTCTTTTGCTTTTTTACCTTTTTTTTGTCTATAAGAGCATCTCCAATAGCGGCGAGCGCACCGGCTAGCAGATTCTTGGCGCTCGTCAGTCCGCTCGCCGAACTATTGCAGCCGGCAAGCGCTAAATCGGCGAGAAAAACGGCGAGCGCTCGACGATCTCCTGGCCGCCATTGCAGGCTGCAGATCTGCGAGCCGGATTTTTTTATTTATTTAATTTTTGAAACGCTATATATACTCGATTTGGACTTCATTTTCATTTGCACTACTTGTTTTCCCGTATATGTGTCGTAAATTTAATTTCGTATTTTGTGTGAATGTTAATTATTTGTTTTTAACAATTTTGTTTATTGGCTTGTCCTGATGATATGGCAGAAGGAGTTTTAGTGCTGATGATATAGCATGTGGAGTTTGTGGCTGGGCTATGGCCATGCTATTCTTATTGGAGATGCTCTAATAAACTCGTTGAACGATTTAAAGTCTATATTACTAACTTGATGCATATTTTAATAGTGGTATAAAAGATAGGTAAAAGTTAATGGATTGTGATTTATTAAATTGCTATGAATTTTAAGAGATTATGTAATATTATAAAAAAAATATGGTTGAAAATTTTTAATGGGTTTTGACTTTTGACTCTAATGCATGTTTTAAGAGATGTATGAAAGAAAATTTATTGAAAATGTAAATAAAATATAGATTTCAAATTTATATATTATTATATTTATTAGAAATAAATGTTCCAAATTAGACCACCACATATTCTAAGTAATCATATGACTCTTCAAAAGATATGTGATGAAAAAAATTAATTGGTTTTAGGTCGTACTTTTATTACTACTATATTAATATTATATTTAATAAATCATAAATGAATGAGTTCATGGAATGTAAGATTTATTTAATAAAAATGTTGAAATTGAAATTAAAATGAAATACTTAACAATGGATAGATCGAAAAGAAAATAATAACGGAGGGAGGAAATAGTTTACAATAAATGCAACTTTAATGATTTAACTATGATCCAGTTACTCAAAATGGAAAAAAAATAATTGAACTTATAAATGGTGGAGATTCTAATTAGTCCTCATAAGATTTGGGGAAAAGATACAGTATACTTTATTACAATGTTTTAATTTTTGTAATTGTCTCATCCGTGTAAATGTGATAATACTCAAAACAGTAATTGAAATGAGAAAACAAAAGGAGAAAAATATATAGATATGGATAGAAATCCATGGGTTCCATCTTAAAATCAATTGGTGATAAGAAGAGAGGCTCATGATACTTATATAGTTTATTTTTATGTTTCAATTGCCAAACCCAACACCCTCCCGCACTCAAACCCTTCAAGGTGAATCTTGGAGGGGTTGGACTTTTCGCACTCAAACCCTTCAAGGGGGGTCTTGGAGGGGTTGGAGTTTTCGCACTCAAACCCTTCAAGGTGAATTTTGGAGGGGTTGGACTTTTTTATGATCGATTGGACAATCGGTCCAGTTGGACTTTTTTATGATCGATTGGACAATCGGTCCAATCTTTTTTTCAATCGGTTGAACCACTAGCCCAAATTTTCAGCCCAGTTATACTGCTGGGTCGGTCATTTTTTCGATTTCAGCTCAGTTATACTGTTGGGTCAGTTAAATATGACCCACAGTCTGCGACCCGCTGTGATATCATGATAGAAATCCATGGGTTCCATCTTAAAACCAATTGGTAATAAGAGGAAAGGCCCATGAGACTTATATAGTGGATTAAGCTCTTTGTGTACATCGATGTGTGATATTATTATATTCATTTTTATGTTTCAATTGCCAAAACCCTCCCTTATATTCATTTTTATGTTTCAATTGCCAATAGATAATCAAAACAATGTTTTTTAAGTATCCATAGAATACGTTTATATCCGACATGAATTGAATAGTTAAAAAAAATGAAGCTTCTTGAATGAATATTCCATTTCCAACTTGACTGACTAAACCTTAATATCCTTCAACAAAATGTTTTGAACTATTAATAATTGTAATAATATATACGAATATTAAAACTAATAAAAAAAGCTTTGTGTAGTTGATAATTGCAATAAATTAAATGCATAAATTATCTAATAACTAACCAAAGGAATACTTAATTTTCAAACTAGTTAGAGCATCTCCAATAAGCACGGACGTCAAATAGCCATCAAATAGCCTTCACACTGCCACATCATCAGCACTACAATTCTCCTGCCACATCAGCTTGCCACATCAACTGGACATCAAATAGCCCTCACATAGCCTTCACACTACCTATCCACATCACTAATAACAATTATATAATTTAATTTACACTTGTATCAACATACGGAATCTAATTTACGAGACAAATACGGAAAATTCGAATAATAATATTAAAATTTAAAAAGTACATTACTTTTAAAAAAAAGTACAATAATATAAAAAAGTACAAAAATTAAAAAGTACATTAATTTAAAAAATAAAAAAAAATCACTCATCGCCGCCGTCCTCGTCTCCGTCGTCGCCCAGCCCTTCTTCATCGTCATCGCCGCCGCCTCCGTCGCCACCTACGCCGCGGCTATTCCCGTCGGTGTCCCTCCTCATCGCCTCCAATTCTTCACGCTGGCTCTGGAGCAATACACGAAGAAAATCCTTCACCTCGGGGTCCACCGCCGCTTGGAAGTCGGCTAAGGTCTTCACCATTTGAGCGCGCGTTTGTTGGCGCGCGAAGAATTTGAGCTCCTCGGTAGACATGCCGAGGGGGGATGCCGAATGGACGTCCTGGGAACTCGGGGTGCCCCCCCTCGCAACCTGCTGCGCCCGCCTTTGCCAAACCGGGCGAGGTCGGCGACCGAACGACCGAGGAGTCGGGACCTCCTGGGCCGTCTCAGGGAGGTCTGACGAACCACCGCTGCTGCCGCTATAATCTCCGGTATAGTTCAGTCTCTGCCTCTTCGGCCAGCCAGCGTCGACTCCTGCCTTGAATTTCTCCGACTTGTTGAGCACAACGTAGCAGTTCCAGTAGGTGAACTCATAGTACTTCTTATCCGGATCGGGGTAGGCTCTCTCCGCAATCCTCCTGCAGTCTTCCTCTGTTTGTCCACTGGTCTGCATGCGGAGGGCGTTGGCGTACAAACCAGAAAATCGTGAGACGCCAGCCCTGATTCGGTCCCAGCACTTCCGGACTTCCTCCCCGGTGCACGGTCTCCCTTCATGGCAAAATGCCCTATAGGCTGCGGCTATCTTGGCCCACAAGTTGACGATCCTCTGGTTGTTCGAAACCAGAGGATCGTCGCAGACACTCACCCACGCCTTGGCAACCGCAACGTTCTCCGCGTCTGTCCACTTCCTCCGGCCCCGGATTTCGGCTTGGGGCTGCGACGACTCGCCGACCTTCTTCGCCTTGCCCTTCTTCTTACCCCGCCCTACTCCCTGGCTTTGAATGAGAGTTTCCGAAACCTCGTTAATATCAAAACCCAAGTCCGCTAAGGAGAAGGTCTCCGTATACTGTGCATCCGTTGGGGTCGATGTGTGCGAAGAACCGGTGGAAAAATCAAAAGTCGGCCAATAGGCGTTGTCCCCCCGTGCGTCCCCTGCGCCGGGGGAATCATCTGTTGCGCCGGTGGCATCATCTGCTGCGCCGGTGGCTGCATGCCGGGTGCCCACCCCGGCATCATCTGCATAGGGGGCTGCATGTCGGGTGCCCACCCCAGAATCATATGCTGCCACGGGTACATGTTGTAGTACCCGCTCATCGGAGGCCAACCACCTCCCCCAGGAGCCGGGGAAGTATGGGACCCTGCCCCGGGAGTCGGGGGCGTCTGAGACCCTACACCGGGAGGCGGGGGAGTCTGAGACCATCCCCCGGGATTAACTGGAGTACCTTCGTAGTTGTTCTCCATTGCTCGTTATTGATCTTGTACAGAAAGTAAGGTAGAGAGAGAGTACTCGTTAAAACAAGTGGTGCGAATGAAAATGAGGTTCAACGCGCGTATATATAGTGTTTTCGAAAAACAAAAAAAAAATTTAAATCCGACGCCGGTTTGGCGCCGATCCGGGACGCACAATGGCGCCCTTGAGGATCGGCGTCGGAACCGGCGTCAGCGCGGGAATCGGCATGGCGACGCCGATTTTGACGCCGATTTCGCCCACGCCGGTTCCAATGGTTCGGCGTCAAACCGGCGTGGGCGAAAAATCGGCGTCGCGGTGGTGACGCCGGTTATTGGAGATGCTCTTACATGTGACTTATAATAAGAATAATATTTACCTAGTAGATTGTTGTTGAATTATTGGTTTGGTGCATTAAAGTAATTTATGTCACACTCAATCACTCGATTTTTTTGGCAGAACATTTATTTTGAGATACACTATTAATGCCCTAATCTATTCATTTGCCCTTCACAAAGAACCATTTTTGGAATCTGTCTTTTGCAATTATGAACACACCTAAGCTGTAATGACATTTATGGCTTTAATGTTTGACCACCGGTCTTCTATAGTGGATTCTGTCCTATCAAATAGGCAACTTTGCTATAGTATTTTTTTAGAATATGAAAAAAATAAAACTTGAATGTATTTTCCCTTTTATTGTGATTATCATTATGGAAAAGGGAATTCCCCAGCATTTTACACACTTTTGGGTAATGGGTCCGAGTGACTTTTTCCACTCCATGTTTATCATTGTTTGCTTTAAAAGGAGGTGTAGAAGTTTGGTATATATTGTGATTGAATGTTTTCAAGAAAGAGTGTAGAAAAATGATACCAACTTGTCCACTTAATTTCAATATCCAAATTAGTAGACTTTTTGAGAATTTTGCATTCATGATTCATGTATCTCTTAGATTTGATTTGTCACAAAATTAGCTGGTTCATAAATATGAATGTAAAGTTGTGTTATACACAATTGACACATTTGTAAAGTTGTGTTATACACAATTGACACATTTGTACAATGAGAACGGAAACTTAGCCGAAAAGTTATCGATTTTCACCTTAACTCTCTGTCGCTTCAAATATATTGTACGAGTTTTCTTTATATATATTAATTTTTTTTTATTTCTCTCTTTTAAATCTTATCTTCTTCTTCTACCGTATACCGTCTTTGTTATTTTCAATTAATTACATGGTATATATATTAGGGAAATATAGTCGGAAAAAACCATGATGTTTGATCAAATTCTGCTTCATCCCACAATTTTTAAAAATAAGTCTGGAAAAACTGTAATCATCAAATAAAAACGTTATTAATAGCAGTTATGACGACACCACCGACATTCCTACATTATCGACTCTTTCGACATTTTTCCAACATTATTATCGGTTCTTCCTACCATCCATATTTGGGACCCTAGTATAGAAATCTCGGCTGTCATTATGTACATTTGTGTATATATATATAAATACATATATTTGAATTGAAGAGCATGATGAGTTAGTTCGAAAACTAATGGCGGGAGAGAGAGAGTGGGAATTGCGCATGAAGTGTTAAGAGTAGTTGGGATTTCTGATCCATTTTTTACTTATTTCAGAAGTTATGTACTGTACTATCTTCTTCATTCACCCCTTCATGTTTGCAGGCCTATCTAATTTAAAACACCACCACCTCTCTCTCTCTCATCATTCTATTTTGAATATGTTACTCCATCCTCCGAGATAATTTGTCTCATCTTTCTATTTCGGTCCGTCCCACATATTTTCTCATTTCACTTTTTAACATTTTTGGTAGTGGACCACATATTCCACTATCTCATTCCTACTCACATTTTATTATAAAACTAAATGTGAGGCTCACATTCCACTAACTTTTTAACTCACTTTTTATTACATTTCTTAAAATCCGTGCCCGGTCAAAGTGGGATGAATTAGGAGTCTCATTTTCCCATTTTTGTCTGTCCACGAATAGGAGTCCCGGTTCATAAATACAATAAATGGTAAAGAGACATCACATTCCACTAACTCATTCTACTCATATATCATTTAAAACTAATATATACAAGTAGGACTCATATTCAACTAACTTTCTTACACTCACTTTTCTTAACATTTCTTAAAACCTGTTCCGGATAGAAATGAGACTCATAATCGTGGACGGATGGAGTATCTTGTTATAAAATAATTAGTTGGTGGGGAAAATAACATATACTACTACTATTACTCCCTCCTTCCCACAAAATTTGTCTCACTTGAAATTTTACCAAAAACAGACATTAAATACACTCATCAATCTCCTCAATGTTGGACCATTATTCCACAACACCTCCATTAAATACAAATTCAAACAATTTCTTAAAACTCGCGCTGAATCAAACTGGGACAAACTGTGTGGGACAGATGGAGTAATTATCAATTCGAGTGTAAAGAGTAGAGTATTGATAAAAGAGAGTATACTACTTAGGCTATACTAGTACTTTAAAATTTTGGGGAAATTATTATATGATAAAAAGAAATTATAAACTCAAACAAGTCTTGATTATCGTAGACTCAAGTCTTTACTACATTTCCAACAATCTAGCCACAATCAGTGGTCCATTTTAAAACAAAAATTTATCAGATAACTTAAAGAAAGAAAATCTATAAGCTTTGCAATAATTTGGCACTATTCGAGCAGCTTTCTGCAAATAAAACTAATTGGAGTATTACAAACGATAAAAATTAAAGTTCAAAATTTTAAGAGAAAAGTTCAAAAATCAGTAAATAAACTCTGAATTCTATAATGTGATCTCTCACATAGACCGAACTCCCCCACCCCCACCTACCCCACCATGGCCACCTAGTATACTAGTACTATCAATATATATATTGAGTTTAGTGTAATAATGATAATAATTTTAAATAAAAGAGTAAAAATACTAGTATTAAATTTTGTAGTAGTAGTATGATTTTGAGGTGACACAGTATCCAATAGTAATACTGTAGTAATTGGTCAATACCTGATCCCACTATGATAGAGACCCTCAAATTCCACCATCTCTCTCCATTTGCTTTTATTTCAAAAAAGGTTAAAAAGTTGTTTGTTAAAGAATTTTTTCCAACTTGTTTAAATTTATGAACTCTATATAATTAACTGCTTTTACCATGTTTTGATGAAATGTTTACGAGACTATGATTTTTTTTTCTTCCAAATTAATGTACTCCATGCCTAAGTGTATGTGATATGTCATGCCCCTTGATGCCATGCAAGATTAAATATACCATGTCAATTTCAAATTTTCAATCATAGCCCGAAAAATTTGTAAATTCAATAAAATTTATTCCATCCGTTCTATAAAAAATAATTATTTTTAGGACGTTCCATTTAATTAGCCATCCTCTATTTTTGATAATTTTTTTTCTTTCCTAGGGGATGGGCTCGTTTTTTTATTAATAGTACTCTAATCATTTTCAATTTTGCATTAAAATATGTTATTTCTAAAATCTATATTTTTATGAGAGCAATGAAATAATTTTATAAATTATTTTTAAAAACTATAAAAAATAGTACTACCAAATTGTAATCATAGTTGATGGTATTTTACTAATGCGTAATATTACAAATATTTGTTCATTGTGACTAGTCATATCAAATAGCTTTACCTAATAATGGGGCATGCAAAGTCCAAAATTTTGTCACATATAGAGGGGCTAGGCTAGACTCATGATTATGTAATAGGGGTTTAAATTAAGCATATAAAGTAAATAAATTAATTAGCTGCCATTTATACTTTTAATGCTATCATTAGATATTAGATTAAAGTTAAGCCCATGTGATCACGTATCCCAAGACTGCTAATCGTCTATCCAAATGTGACACATTTGATGACGATCGCACGTGCCTCCTCACGTGATTTCTGATTATATTTTCTTTTCTTTTCTATTTTTATTGCATTATCTATGCACTTAGCAACATTTAGGAGTATAATAATAATCTTTTCTTAACTCAAATAACAACATTCTAGTCAAACACATCCTTTTCTTTTCACTTTACATTTAATAATGAATAATTATATATATACTTAGATTAGTACAAGTTTCAATGTACAAGTCCCCTAAAGCTTCCCTTATCTACCAATTTAATCCTTAAATCAAATTAAAATTCAGTTTTCTCATTTCATTATATAGGTATGTATTTAAGTTACAATATTTACAAATAAAATACATAATTAAAAATAAAAAAACACATAATTTTCAAAAATTTGGACTCAAATATAATTAAAAACCCTACGTACGCATCATATTCTACTTAAAAGTAGAAGTACTTCAACAAGGGCTTCATACTCCCATTTTATTATTGTTTCATTCATCGTCAATGTATCTTTGGCAAGTATATAACCACGTATTTTCAAGCGACTTGCAACATATCCGCTCAATCAGTGATAGGTCCTTGACCAATCGAGACTGAGCACCACGATTTGAACGAACAAATAGAGGAAAAGATAAACTCTAGTTGAGGTGCAAGGGGCGATTTCTGCCCGAACCAAGAATGAGAACAGAAGTTAATTCATATTTCTCAATAAATGAAAATACGATAAAATTCTATTATATAGAATCTTAAACCCTAACATGTGTCTTGATAATCAAGAAAGATAATTTGAAAAAATTACAAAAGATATGGAAAATAACCAAGGATAACTAACTAAAATAAGAGATATGCTAGATCGAGGACCCTATGAACTCTCCCATAGTTGAAATCCACCTTGTCCTCAAGGTGGGAAAAAGAAATAAGCATTGCGAAAGTGACACCAAATCTTGGCTCCAACGGCAACACCCGTAGTTCCAACTCTGTGTTCTCCTTCATTGTGGACGCCTATGGAGAGGGCTGCAGTTAAGTCTTCCAACATGCCGTAGCAGATCAGTTTGGACACATCAAAAGGTCCCGGATCAAATATGTGAACCCCAATTTCGTCACCATATTGACGAGTTGCACGGCACCACGCAGCCTCTTTGAGCATAAAACTGTAGTCCAAAATACAACAACCAGCAAAAATTAATTTCCTTCGAGAATCCCAGACATGTCACATCCATGCGCGGAGGGATCGCGCGGCCATCTGAGGCTTAACTGCAGCCCTGAGACAAACAGAACAAGTCTTTCTCCCCCGACTTGACGTCTTTGGGCGTAGCTTCGCCTCCACATGCTATTTCGACAACTTCAGTTTGTGGCTTTGCTTTAGCCTCTACCAACTCTGCAGCTACCCCACTTTTTATTTCATCCACATCATTTTTGGGTTCGATCTTCTCAACCTCAGCAGGTGTTTCCTCTGTTTTCATATCCCGTTGTGATTCAACCTTATTTTCTTCAATCAGATCAACTTCAGATTTGGTTAAACATTCAGTAGGCTCAGCTGGTGGAGCCTCTTCCATAGCAGGAGCTGCCTCTTCGACCACTTGAGCAGGCGTTTGTTCTACCTCCTCTTTCTTTGCTTATATTGATTCGCACTCAGTTTTTGTGCTCTCTGCTTCAATTTTCTTCATCTCGTCAAAATCGAGGGTGACTAACTGGCTTTCATCGGCCCTCTTTGTTAAATATGGAGAAAAATGGTAATAGACTGCCACCAAGAAATCCTCCCACGAACCATCAATGTCAGTTTTTTGATAATTATGAAACAATCGCTTGCCGGTGGATCGAACAAGTAATTCGTAAGATAAAGGCGTTCATCGAGCGGAGTGTAGTGGTGGTTGTAATACTCTTGGACCTTACAGATCCAATCCAGGGCCATTTTTCCGTCAAAACGTGGAGGTTTGAGGCGTGACACAGAATAAGACTTGAAACCCATCGGTTCCTGCGTGACTGACGGAGGGGGTGACCAACGCTGCGGGGGTGAACGCTCGTCAAGGCTGTCTGAACTCTCATCGGACCGTGTTTGCTGCCCAAACGTGGCTAGAAATTCTCCATGAGCGCTGACTAGGCGACGTAGTTCCACGAGCATCTCCCTGATATCGTGGAGATCATGTTGTTGTGATTCCTTGAGAAACGACATTGAGCTCGGATATCTTATGACTCAATTTGGATTTATACCTTAACTCAACAAAATTTATGGCAAAAAGATAAAGAAAAGTGGCGTGAGTTTGCGATAGGAAAACTAAGCCTATATTGAGTTCTAGGTGTTTCACGTGAACAGTAAAAATGGGGAGAAGAGTAAATCAATTAAAGCACCAATTGATAGGTCATTGACCTATCGAGACTGAGCACCACGATTTGAACGAACAAATAGAAGAAAAGATAAACCCTACTTGAAGTGCTAGGGGGCGATTTTCGCCAGAACCAAGAATGAGAACAATAGTTAATTCATATTTCTCAATAAATAAAAATACGATAGAATTCTATTATATAGAATTCTAAATCCTAACATGTGTCTTGCTAATCAAAAAAGATAATAAAAAAAAGATTACAATAGATATGAAAAATAATTAAGGATAACTAATTAAAATAAGAGATATACTAGATCGATGACCCTATCAATCAGTCGGCCACATTTCCAACGCAGTTTGGCACTGTCGTCTCTACCCATTGCGCATGCTTTAAAGAGTTCTTCGTAATTAGTTTAAGTCTTAGTATAAATTAAATTGACAAACTTGTTTAACACAAACTTTGTATACGAGCTTACTCTTACATTCCAAATACATCCCCCATCAAATATTTTATTTTTCATAAAAATTTCGGCATGCTGATGCAATTTCCAAGCTTCAACCATCAGAAAAATTTACGTGGGTCATATTTTTTTAAAAAAAGAACTATATTATGGACATTTCTATGAAATATACAAGTTCAATTCAAACCTCTTTAAAAATTACTTCCTTCGTCCCCTTCAAGATGATCACATTCTTGAGTGGTACGAGATTTTAGGATGTGTTGTTAGGTGGGATAAAGTAGAGAGGAAAAATGTAGTTGAAGAGAGAGAGAGTTATTTTTAAAATTGGAAAGTGACCATTTTAATTGAGACAAATAAAAAAGGAAAGCTGACCATCTTGAATGAGACGAAGTGAGTACAGAATTCTCTTTTCACCAAGGTAGCAATTGCTGACGACAATCTTCTATCAACAAAATTAACTTTATCGAACATATCTATACATGGTATTGTGGGGGCACAAAACTGCCCTGTGCTCATTGACAGGCACACATTCATACCTTTTACCTTTCGTCATGGTTTATTTAATAATTTCCCAACCTAATTAAATAACAATATCCATAACAAATTGCCCTAATTAACTCGAGACTCACACAATTAATTATAAAAAGAGAATAAAACGTTCAATACTCACTCAAATATTTATGTAGCCAAAACAAGATAAGATGAAAAACAATTTTATGATTTTAGCAATAGGATTTGAAAATCGATCCCAATAGTTTTACCTAGGACGGTATTTCCTTCTGCATTTTGTATTTGCACAATTACATAATGTAGAAGCTCTCTCTCATATTATTCTCTCTTTTACTTTATTTTTTCTCCACTTTAATTATTTATTATCATTTTTGCAAAATAACGTAAAAAAAATCAATCACTTAGGTTGGGACGAAGGGAGTATTATTTTTGACGACAACCTGATCCATCGATATTTGTTAGCAACACTAATTACCGACGGATTACTGTAGATTACTAATACTAATTAATAGATTTTTCTAGCGAAACACTAATATGCCAACAACACTAATTTAAATTTTGTTTTGATTCCAATGAAACATTCTTGAGAAAGTTGTGAAGTGTGTAATTTTGGTCCTTGCAACGTAAATTGCTTAGCTCCAGCAATGTTCCCATGATATAATTGTGCAAATACTTTTTAAGATTGTACACCCTCGATTAGGTCTAATAGAAGTCTCATTTCATTTCTACGTAAACCCCATCTTCCATTATCTCATTCCACTCACATACCATTCTATAATTAATATACATAAAAGCAGGATCAATATCCCACTAACTTATTAACTTACGTTTCTTCACATTCTTAATACTTGCGCTTGAAAAAATAAGACTCCTATTGTTGGACGAAGGAGTATTTATGGAAAAAAATAACCTTGGAAGGAAATGTCTGTATGTCAAGCTCGTTCTTTGAAATTCAAACTGGTGTGCAGCAACAGACTAGCCGACTCCTCCGCGAGATTATTATACGTCGACAGGGTATCATAAGGGTCACTTTGTGGGCATATGAGAAAATGATGTGGGTTGGAAGCATTAGTCCAAAACATTCTTTCTAAGGGTAGGGCTATTGCATCATTAGTGATTGGGGTATAGTGAAACTTGATTCACATGGAGGTGTTCCTATCCCATCTCTCCCTCAAATTGTTTTCCATTTTATGTCCTTTGCCCCACCCTTTGACCACACTGCTATTTCCTCTTACCACATTTATGATGATGATGATGATGATGATGCTATTGCCATCCATAAGAAAATGGATTTTGCTTACTCAATTTGGATGTAAATCTTTGACCAATATTGCCTTCACATTGCCAAGCCATGCATGTGTAGTAGTTTATTTCACTCGTGGACTATATAAAATATACTCATGAGTCGTGATCATATGTTATAAATTCACTTTTGGTTATAAAACTTTGAAGTGGACCATATAATTGGGATGGGTATGGAGTATTGCCAAATAGAAGATAGTAGAATTTTGAAATAAAATATTATCGATAGTAGAAGAAATTTACCTAATGAGTTTAATAAAAAAAAAGTTGCAATACAATTATTTACTTCAATTTATTGAAAAAACAGGGGAGTATCTTGAGGAAGTTACAGTTATGTTAGAATAAACAAAAAGATTAAGATATAGGATGAATGTGATAAATATTATGCTAAATATTTAGCATTAATTAGATTCGATTATTCAGATTGTAGATATTTTGTTAGCCTAGAAGAGGAATTTTTCGAAATCCACACATAACACAGCACAAGTTATCCAATGAGTTGATAGATGATGGATGCGTGATTAGGAATAAATTCATGCACACCATCACGTGTACCTTTCTATTCCTTCTATCAAGAATATAAACTAATCTATTGCTAATATTGTTTTAATATCAGTTGTATTTCATTTGTATCCTTAATTTATATAAATTTAAATTATAGTCAATCTTTCTTTCACTCAATTAATTAAGTAGTAGTAGTACGGAGTACAAGTTATTTTTGTATTTTGCACTGGTGCAAAACTAGTTGTTATTCAATTCATTTTATATTGTTATCTTTACTACTCTTTGCACTATCTATTCATTTTCAGGATTATAAAAGAGCATTTTTATTTTCTAGTTAAGGTAAAAGAAAATTCAATAACTGAAATTAAAATTTTAATTATGAGACAAACAGAACTAGAATAGATAGGATGGAGGGAACATTCTATATAATGAAATGGCCTTAAGTATTTACTCATTTCGTCCCCGAAGAGTATGAACAATGGATTTGATACAAATTTTAATAAATAAGAGGAAAAGTAAGGGAGGGAGAGAGAGAAAGGAAGGATATTAAAAATAATGTTAGTGGAAAGTGAGGTCCACACTATTGTGATGTTATAAGTTATTAATGGTAATGATATAAGTTGTAAATAAAATGATGTGTAGGGATAATATATTTGAATTTTCTAAAACTAGAAAGTTCATGCTTTTCAGAGACAGACGAAAAAAGAAGTAGTTTATACTATTTCAAGAAGGAGAAAGTATATTAGTAGTAATAAATAATTATGAGTATTACTATTAGCATTAAAAATGAAAAAGAAAATGAAAATTTGAAATTAAGATTCTACGAATTTGTTATCATAGTTCACTTGCTTTGACTGGGGTGTCATGATTTCTGTAATGGGTCCCACTTAATCTGTCACTTGTTTTTTTCCCACCAAACCTTTGAAAATTATTTTTTCTGCATTCACATTATAATATTGACAAACAGGATAATAAATTTAAATTAAATGCGTGATGGGAATTTTAATTGAAAATTCTCTTCTTTATTGACTCATTCTATTAGTGGGCCTTTTTATTACATTTCATTTAATATGTTGACAAATATGTATGAACAATATTTTTTGCATCACTTATTTTTCTATTTAGTTGGACTTCGAATTTGAAATATATGTAATTAATTAATAAGTATATCACGTGATTGGATTGCAATCAAATACGAGTGATGATGAAAATGAAGTGATTCAGAAATGATGTTTCCTCGTGGAAAATGTTTCTAGTGTCAAAATCTCAATGTCAATCAACATAAAATTATAGCCAAAAATTAAACAAACAAACTTTTTTTGTATTAAAATATTTTATGGAAAGAATTTCATTTGAATAAGAAATTACTGTTAGGAAGAACAATGTTATTCGGTCATATGGTCGACCATAAACCATTTTTATACATTATTTCAAATATAGTTTTCATTTGTTAGCATTTGACACAATATCATTATTGCAATTATTAAATTATGAACGTATTATTATGATTGAGTATAATATGTTCAATAAATATTTCCATCTAAAAAAGGACTAAAAGCCCATAAATTCATTGAAATAGAATATAAGATATTATGGGTCATCATATTGGGCTAATGGACTAAGGAAATGGGCTATAGCCTTTTACTTAGACTAATGAACATTGTAGCTTACATCTTAGTTTAATTAATCACCGAACAAATTGTAGTACATTCTTCGTAATTTCGATGAAATACCATTAATCATATGATCAAAACTAATTAATACACTTCGATCGAGTAATTGATATTTACAGTAAAATAAACTACCATATGAAAACTAACATAAATACCATATCATTCAATTCGCTGTGAAAGATTTCTTTTAGCTTTCTTAGATAGGGAGTAGTAATAAAATAAGAGAAGTATTTTTGGAAAATAAACATAAAAAACTATGGTTTATACTCTAGTATTTATTTTCACAGTAATCTAATAACTAATCTAAAATCTAATCACACCATTATTAAAATCAAATTCCAACCCAATCTAAAACCTCTCTCCACTTATCATATCATCATCCGCCACGTATCGAAACAAGAACTTCAAATGTTTCCATGTACATCTCAATAATCAAACTTTCCATAATTAAAACTCAAAATTTCCATAATGAAAACTCAAAAGTTTGTAGCATATGCCTCGACGATCTGTGCCGTGGATCGGTGACTACTTTGGACTGCCGCCACGAGTTTCATCCGGACTGCATACGGCGGTGGCTCGTCCGCGGCAATAACTTCTGCCCCCTCTGCAAAGCTACAGCAATCAAGGAGCCACTTCACTTGATGCTACACTCTCTTTGTATCAATTGACGAATTAATACCAACTTTTTTTTTTTAATTTGGCAACTTTTATTGCTCTATGTAACGATTTAATTGATCTTATTGTTTAATCGATTCTTGGATTTGTAGAGAGATGTAGTGTTACAAGTTACAACAATAATATGTGCTTTTTTGTCCGAGTAAGATACTGTTACTTACACAAACTACGTGTTTAATTATGTATGATATTCTGTGAGATTAATCAAATTATGTAAAATTATGATAAGGCAAAATATAAAGGAATCTTCCCACAACTGCTTCGGATGATGTTAACGCCGAGAAATACTCACAATTAGAGAAAAGATATCCTTAAAATTTTATATTTAATTGAATTTGATTAAAAATTAGTTTTGTTATTTATTGTATTATAGGTAGTACTAAGAAAGGAGTGATATAGGAATTTTATGTCAAATTGTAACATGATTTTGAGCTTGATTCGAATTAATTATGCAATATTTAGTAAGAAAATATTTTTTTTCTTAAATATATAAATATTTAAGTTAAAATTTCAATTTTTTTTTGAAGTGTTGCAAAATGATTAGTATGAAATATATTTTAAATCAACTAACGTTTATAAATCGATTTTCAATATAAAATGTTAAAAAAGTTCGATTGTGTACATTTATCACTATCCAAAAAAAACTATTTAGATGTGAATTTTTCATTAAAAACTATAACGATTAAAGCATGCCTTACAGACCTTCAAACAAATTTTTACGTTTGTCACACTTTAATTAAATTAATCCTAATATCATAAATAAGAAAAAGAATCGAGTTGACGAATCAAAATCTAACAATCCTGCCAAATGCCAACCATAGCCCAACGACAACTATTTTTTAGAAATAAATAAAGTATTATTACTAGTTTATCTTTATTTTCTTATATAGTAATGACAGCATTACTAAATCCAATCCAACAAAACCGTCAGTCATAATCTCTACGCAACAAATACTCAGATTATACAATATCCACAATCGTTTATTTTTTCCATAAATAAACTTTCAAAGCTTCGAAAAAAAGCTACTTTCCATCGTTCCATTCCATGTACTCCTCAATCATGAAAATTTAAAACGCAAAATCAGAATCTTCCCAAAATATTTGGGCTGAAACTATCCTATATATAAACCTTCAACCTAGCTCTCACCTCATTCCTCATACTTTTCAAAACTCCCTCTCAAATAATTTCTCCCAAAGATCAAAGGCGATGGAAGCTACACATGGAAGCGACACAAACAGCGACACGCGCTCTTCTATCGCAAGCAATTCTGTGGTGGCCATGGACCACGGAGGAGTATCAGAGCGCAACAAGGTGGTTTAATGAATTAGCCCAACATGAAGGAATTACCGTTGAGGTCTTGCCTTTTGGCATCACCCCTCATCAGGGTTTCTCTTCCTTTCTTCTCAATTGCTACGGCTTGCATATCCGCTTCGAGGCCGTTAACAACACCATCCTATCCAACGACCACGTGGATTCGCCCCAAGACGACGTTCTCTCTGGTTTCGGGACACGTCTCTGCCCTTGAAAGTGCGTTAGCTGCCGAGTGTATGAGTTTCGCGATCGGATGCATCTGATATTGAGGATATTCACCTTGGCGACGAGATTATAAGTTTTCGAGACTTGACGTTCGTGGTTTTGTTGCTTGATCGGATACGTCGATTCACATTTGGAGAGTTAAGTGTTTGGATGTGTCGTTTATGTCATGTTTTGTGTTGTGTTTTGGTTAACTGCGAGATACAAATATTGTAATGTTGAAACTAAGTTTATATATACAAGGTCAGTGGTTATATTGCTAACTCAATACTTAATTGCTAACAATAATTAAATAATAGTCATTTGATATTCAAATCAAGTGCCTAGATCATCAGTCCCGGAATGTCAATACGATCAACAAAAAAACATCAATAAGGATATTAAGGTCAATTTACAACAAATTAGTTATAACTAACTTTTTGAAAAATATTTCATAACTTTAAAACGCATATAACTTTCTCGATTTAAATTATGTTTTCGCACAACATAAATTATGTTTTAAACTTTTTCGATTAAATTAATAAAAACGAAAATTACACGTGGCAAATTTTAGACCACAAAATTTCTAAAATTTTATGATCTTAAATTAGTTGTAGACTTGTAGTTAGCAATTAAATGACGAATTAGCAATTGATCACTCTCCTTTATGGTCATATGTTTGGAGTTCATGTTTCCATTCTTGATACAAGGTTATCGGTTTGATAAGTCACAAATTTCTTAATGATTAGTAATGGATAATCCAATGATTACAAAAGTTAAATACTTCAAACTAAATAAGCTGTTCCAGATTCTTCGGCCATCCGTATCGCATCTCGATGTTGTCTCTATCTCGTCTCAGAGAGACGAGACGGCATCAAGACAGCGATGCAGCCATCCATCTCGGACTCGTCTCGGCCCAAAGGGTAGGTTGGAGAGACGTCTCGTCATGCGCCAGCGCCACGTGGCGAGCGCTGGCGCTAGGCGTGACGCCCACTCGCCGGCCCGCGAGTGGGCGTTGTCATGCTGACGCAATAAATAATTTTTTTAAATTCAATTTTAATAAAAAAAATAAAAATAAAAATAAATAAATAACGGTAATATTACCGTTCAGCGGTAATATTTTAATTTTTAATTTTTTTTTCTTTTTTTATTATATAAATACTCCTATTTCATTCTCATTATACACATAAACGCACATATATTCTTCTCAATTCATCTCTCTTTTCTCTCCAATTTTCATCTCAAAATGTCCAGCGACGGAAACTCTGGCGGCTCCGGCGTCTATGACTGGAACACGTTTGGTGACTGGGGGATCATGTACAATGTCTTAGGTGCTTCCGGTTCCGGTTCGTCGACACCGGCGACGTACCAACCACCCTATTTTGATGTGGATGCATACTCTCGTCCCTCCGCCCCGAGGTATGGGCAATCGCAGGGATTATCCCAAATTAGGGAGGATTTTCCGGATGAACCCAATTCGGAAGGAGGACGAGGCGGTGGAAGCTCCGGGGGTCGCGCATTCGACGCCGTGGAGGAAGAGGAGGAGGCGGTCGAGGAGGAGGGGGATGTAGGCCGTCATCCATACAGCCGCAAGGACACGATGACTCTGTTCAACGCTTGGGTCAGCGTCTCGTACCATCCAATCGTCGGGAATCAACAAACCCGCAAGTGTTTTTAGAAAAATGTCATCGACGCCTACAACGAGAACAAGCCAAAGGGGTCCCGCCACCGCACCATGAAGAGGTTGAAGGTACGACCACCGATGCAGGGGGCTCCTCCAGTGGGCGCCGTCGGCCGCAAGGGACCAAGGCGGCGAAGGCGGCTAGAGGGATGAGGGGCCGAGGTGAATCAAGCCAGACGGGCTCGGTCTCGGGCTCGAACACCCTATTGTCCATGTACTTGACCGCCACGATGGCTGACACTTCCCGCATGACGCCTCCCCAATATCAAGCCCATCTTGTTGGAATTGAGTATATGGCAAGACAAATTGATATTCCGCCTACAGGTGGCTGTAGTGCATCGCCACCACCGTCGGGGGATGATTCGCTGGTGGAGTAGTTTTTAAGTGTGTAATTTTTAATTTCTAGTATTTTAAATTATGTCTTTTTTATTTATTTTTTTAGATTTTAATTATATGTTTTTTTATATTTTTTTAGGATTTTAAATTGTAATTTTATTTTATTTTATTTAATGAAGTGTGTTTTTATTAATTGAATTTGTTGGAAATTAAAAAAATGAAATTGAATGAATAGTTAAGAGATGAAATGGTTAAGAGATGGTTAGGAGATGGAGGGATGCAAGTGTTGTCTCTTAGTTAAGAGATGAAGTGAAAAGTACAGTGAGACCCATGAATAATTAAGAGATGAGACGGTTAAGAGATTGATAAGAGACAGCAACGCTGATGGCCTTAAAATCAGATAACTTAATCCCATCTGAGATAACAGAGTAACTTTTTGAGACTTTAGTCAATCACTTTATCGCTATGCCAACACGTGCACATTGAGATGCTTCTCGTTCTGTTATTTGCAAGACCAGTGGAGATTTGAGTTCGATTGAGCCAATAACTAAGTGGTGAATATGGATACCCGATCCCTTGGCTTTCCAATCGATCCCCCAACCATGTGAAATATGGAAAATCATTCCACACAACAGCACTTTAACTGTATTAGACAAACTGGTATTCATCAGAACGATCAAAAGTATCATCTTAACATAATCTGAGTACACAAGACAGAAAGCAAGATTGGAAAATATTCCAATATTACACAGTTTTGGGCCTTTGGTAATAGCAACCAGGATGTCGCTCTTCCATGTCGGGATATCATGCAGGAATAGCCTTTCAACGTCCCAAGCTTTACCGGTGTAAGATAATGAAGAGCATAGTTTTAAAAGACATCAAATGTGAAGACAATTTTCAAGTTAGTGATCATATCTCTTTCAAGTAAATCATATAACCAGAACAGCATACATACATAAGTTATACTCCTAATACAGGGGCTTTTGCATAAAAAGATGTGGTATAGAGCAGAAATGAAGTTCACACTATAACTGCAGCACATGAATGGATTAACACGGCGCATATGCTTACTCCCACAAGGCACAGTTCATATAGAAACTAAACTGATTTTCATAAATATACAGTGGAGGCAGCAAGCAACTTACAACCATGTTCATCTACCATCCTTCAATTACAGACCACAGTTGACTGCTTAATCTACAATACACCTTCTTCAACTTGCTGGACTGTAAAACACCAAGAACTCGTTGAGCAAAGCATCATTACTCTCAACAAAATTTCTGTTATCTCAGGCCCGCAACAGGGGCTTGACTGGTGGAAGAACTGATGTAGTTACCACAAGCCAGTACGCTCTAATGTAGCGACGTCTTTCGAGATTCTGTGAGGAAGTTCCTTCACTCACAGCTCTGATTGTCTCCTAATTTTTCATCATTTATAACTAACAAGAAATTCAAAAAGTTTAGCAAGCAAAATACCAATAGCTGGAGTTGCTGGTAGCTTAACTGTGTTAAATCTGATGGAAGCAACCACAAGTTCAGCATTATAGTAATAACACTGCAGATAGGTTTTATATATTGGGGTTAATCAAGCTTTCAACATACTAATAACAATGCAACAATTACGAGTTAATCCAGCAGCATAAATACAATCTATCTAGGCAAAAGAAACGAGCAAAGCAAGTAAACTATCATGATTGTCAAAAACCAGAAGCAATGGAACTAAACAGTCAAGAAACTGCAATTAGAATTGAAACACTAAGCAAACTGAACAATGCTTGGAATAAAATAAACGTTGTTCAAACACTAGGCAAAGCTACCAATGGTCTACCACTAATTCACAGACAGATTCATCATCTACTCATACCCTCAGAATCTGTAGCTTGTTCGAAAACGCAATCGCCACCCAATCAGGCTGCGAATACGACCACTGCAGCTGCTCAATCTCCGCCCCGGCAGTGTAAGCCAGAATTGGGTCCAACCCTCCCTCCACCGGCTGCCCCATCGACGAGAGGTCCCAAATCAAAGCCTGCGAATCATCCCCCGCCGTGCAAATGTGGCAGGAGCTATGCGGAGCCCACGCAATCGCATTCACACCAGCCTGATGCCGCTGCAGCTCCACCACCGGCAGCGTCGGGAAGCGAATATCCAACACCACGACCTTGCTGCTGTCCATTATAATGGTAGCCATGTATCTAGGATCCTGCTTATTCCACCCAAGCCGCACCAGCGGCGTGTCCGGCTCGGAGCTCTCGTAAATTATAGTCGAATGCTCCTTATCGCGGAGATCGAAAACCCTAACCGAGCCGTCGGCGGAAACCGACGCGAAAACGCCAACGCCGCCCCACGCGATGTCGTAGACCTCCTTATCGTGCGCGATCAGCTGCGTATCCACCACCTCCTTCTCGATGTCCCAAATCGTGCAGGTGGTGTCGATGCTGGAGGTTCCAATCCGGCGCGGCTCGGCTTCGTTCCAGTCAAAGGAGGTCAACGGACCGGAGAATTCGCTGTTGCGGTTGTTGTTGAGGAGGCTCTTGAGCTCGACGCGGCGGGAGGAGTCGGAATCGGAGATTTGCCAGAGGCGGAGGAAATCGGAGGAGGAGGCGAGGAGATCGGGGCGCTGGCAGTCCTTGTCGGGGACGAAGATGAGCTTGGTCGGAGGGTAGGGGTGGTCGAAGGAGAGGGCGGGGTCGGGGCGGATCTCGCCGGTGGAGTCGTCGAGCTGGACGATTTCGACGCGGTTAGGGTACTGCTCGAGGAGGCTGGAGATGGCGAGGCGGTATTTCTTGTCCCTGCGGACGCTCCAGTTCATGGCGTAGATGTGCCATGGGGCTTCGTACGTGTAGATTTCTGAGCGGAGCTGCTGCTCGTCCGAGCCGTCTTGGTTCGGGTCGCTGATTGCACCCATTTTTCGGCGCGGATTTGGGTCTCTCTCTTCACTCTCCAACAGTGGAGAAGAAATGCCGCACGCGTGCGGTGCTTGTACCTTAACGTACAAATACTCCTCCCATCTCCAAAAGAAATACTACTCCCTTCGTCCCTTAAAATTTGACACCATTTGATCCGACACGAGTTTTAAGAAATATAATAGAAAGTGAGTAAAAAATATTAGTGACATATGAGTCATATTTTTATATATTAGTTTTAAAATAAAATGTGAGTGAAATTGAGTTAGTGGAATGTCAATACTAAAAATGGTAAAAGTGAAAGTGATAAATTTTTAGGAACGAACAAAAAAGGAAATAAGAGACAAATTTTCAGGAACGTATGAAGTACCTACTACTCCCTCCGTTTCATAGTAATGGAGGCGTTTCTTTTCGTCGGAGATTAAGAAAATTTGAGTTAAGTGAGTTAAGTAAATGGAGAATAAAGTGGAAAATGAAAAAGGTAGAGAGATGAAAAGACAAAAAAGTAAGAGAGAGTAAAGTAGGTGTAGAAAAATGTGTTAACTTTTACTAAAAAAGTAAATGACTCTATTACTATGGAACGTACCAAAATGACAAAATGACTCTGTTACTATGGAACAGAGGGAGTACATTGTCTTTCAAAATCAAACAAATCATAAATTATAAAAATTTTCCACAAATAAAAATCTTACAAGATATTTATAACAGACTCCTCAATCATTAATACTCATTCAATTACTTTTTATGGTTCTTAGAGTGTCCACAATGGGGGAGCCGCGGCCCCCCATTACAAAGGCCGAGAGCCGGGGCGGTGAGGCGAGAATCGTGGCTGAGCCACGGCCGCGGCCTTCACGCGGCTGAGCCGTGTGAGCCTCGGCCCTCCCATTGCAAGGGCCGCGAATCGCTGCTGGGCCGCGGAAAATTATTATTATTATTATTATTATTATTATTTTAATTTTCGAAATTTTGTTATAAATATACTACATTTCCACTCCATTTTCCAACTCCATTTTACTCTCATTTTCCTCCAATCTTCCCTTCCAACTTCAATTTAACCTTGTAATTATGGATTATGACGATGAACAATTCCAACAAGCGGTAGATCTAGAGTTCCAAAACCTTGTTGCGGCAATGCAACGTGAAGCGGAAGAGGCAGAAGAGGCGGCGGAGGCGGCGGCGGTGGCAGTTGGCCGGCCATTCCATCATCGGCGATTTTTTGATCGTGATCATGTCGGGGCAGACCGCAGGTTGATGGAGGACTACTTCAACGACAACGCCCGTTATCCGCCAGAAGTTTTCCGTCGGCGATTCAGAATGTCGAAAAATCTCTTCGTCCATATAGCGACGTGTTTGGCGCAGCGGTTCAGGTGCTTCAACTTGCGATATGATGCCACCGGCCGACCCGGCTTGTCGACTTTCCAGAAGTGTAGGATGGCAATTAGACAGCTTGCCTATGCCGGGCCCGCTGACATGTTCGATGAATACCTACAGATGGGCGAAACGACTGGACTACAGACGTTGAGGCAGTTTTGCAGGGGGATCAAGGATATCTTCAAAGGGGAGTATCTACGGAAGCCATCGGCCGATGATTGCCAGATATTGATTGCTATGCACGGGACTGCACATCATTTTCCGGGGATGTTGGGGAGCATCGATTGCATGCACCGGGAGTGGAGGAACTGTCCAGTGGCTTGGAAGGGGCAGTTCACTTCTGGCTTCAAAGGCAGACATCTCACGATGATTTTGGAAGCCATTGCTGATTACCGCTTGCGAATCTGGCATGCGTATTTTGGTGTCGCTGGATCGAACAACGACATCAACGTTCTACGATCGTCACACTTGTTTAATGACGAGAGTCGGGGTGAGGGGCCGCAAGTGAGATTCACGGCCAACGGAACACAGTACAACATGGGGTACTATTTGGCCGATGGGATATACCCTCGCTGGCCCGTGTTTGTGAAGACGATCCGACAACCCGTTGGGCCGAAGCAAACCTACTTCGCGAAAAAACAAGAGGGTGCTAGGAAGGACGTTGAGCGAGCTTTTGGTGTACTGCAAGCGCGATGGGCCATTATACGGTGCCCGTCTCGACAATGGCACGAAAATGATGTCGCAGACATCATGACTGCATGTATCATATTGCACAATATGATAATAGATGACGAAGGATTTGCTGCAGAGCGATGGACACCCGAAGAAGGTGCTAGTACGAGCTCGGGTATTGCCATGGAGCCCATACAGATGGGTGTACCACATAGTAATGAATACTTGATCCAGAGGTACACCGATATGCGGAGCCAAATATCACATGATTCACTGCAGGTTGATATGGTTGAAGAGGTCTGGAACCGTAGAAGGGGCGCTGCAGAGTGATTTGGGTTTCCGGCTTGTTGTTTTTAAATTATGTCACTTTCGTTGTATAATTTTCCTATTTCAATATAATACAACGAAGTTATTGTTACATTTTTTCTAGGTTGTGAATTTTCTAATTTACAATCCACATTATTTTACTTTAATTAAGTTTATAAATATCATAAATTTAAAACTAATAAAATTTATTAGACTTAAATTAAAAAATAATATTAAAAAAATAAACAAAATATTTTTTTTTAAAGAGGGCCACATTTGGTGGCCCTTGTTATTTTTGATAGTTTTGTTGACTTTACCATTACGGAAGCCACATGAGAGCCACGAATGGTGGCCGGGCCACAAATGGTGGCCTTCAAGGGCCACCATTGTGGACACTCTTATTTTTGTTATCTCACTCTTATTTTATTAATTGCATATTAAAATAATTTGCCATTTAAAAATTTGTCAATTTTATAGGGACACTGGAGTATTTTATTTGGAATCCAAATAAATACGAAAATAGGGAGTAATGCTTATGCAGTACTCTCTCTGTCCTAATTAAGTTAAAGTTAAAACTTTTAAAAATAAAATAAATTATTTACATTGAAAAAATATAAAAAAATGATTTAACACTAAAATAACAGAAAAAAGCAGTGATTAAAGAATTTAATATCGCTTCATGTACCATTTGAATGATATGCATTAATGAATATACTTTTTCCCCTTAACTTCAAAAAATTGCTAAAAGGCTAAAAATATTCTTGAATGATACTATGTATTAATGAATATACTTTTGCCCCTTAACTTTAAAAATTGCAAAAAGGCTACAAATATTCAAGAATATTAAAAAAACCCTGTAGTGATTATACCACATTGTAGAGATTAATGTTCTAATAAAATTGTCTAGATACTGAAAATTGTTCTAATAAAACTTTATTGTCTAGAGAAATAAAAGAAATTGGGGCAAATACAAAATATACGTATTTTTGCAGGGCCTCGTGAAGAGCTGTGATTGGTCAATTAATTAAAGTCAGATAAATTCCACGAACTTCCTTTTCCCAGTTTTATAATGTTTCATTTTGGCGCTGCAATTTCATAAATTTCTTAATCAAGGCCAGCCACCATCTCACCAGCTGCAGATTTCCCGCAGCTTCTACCAATGGAGTAAAGAAGAATTATACTATAGTATTTTTTTAATGCTCTACTTTATTGTTGTCACTGCACGAAAATAGTTAGGGTTTGTCATTGCAAATCACCATCAATTCGATCTGCTGCGTCGTTTTGAGAATTAGCCTCGCCGCTTCCGCCAATCCTCGCCGTTGGTGGTACGTTTGATTTGACAATTTTTCCCTCTGTTTGGTAATTTGATCGGTATTTACTCAATATGCTGAAAAATGACGCTAAGATCAGTTAAATTGGTAGAGTAGGGTTTTCGTCTGCTCATTGATGCGTTCTTAATCGAAATGAAGTTTATGCATCGGATTCCAGTGATTTTGGGATGAGTAGTGTTATCTGCTGATTTTCGTGCATTTTAGGTTGTGAAGGTAAAGACAGTGTATTGCAGCTGGAGATACTGCCTGTTAATCGACTTGTAGACTGGCAGTTTGGTTCATATTGGAAGTGGATTTTGTGATGGACGCGTGCATTTGTTCGTAGGATCTCTGTTGTGTTTGTGGGAGTGACTTTTGGCTCTTGATGTGGAGTTCTGTCCATGTATTCAGCTTTCAAGGATGAAGAGGTCGAAAGGTGACTATTCGAGTGCTAGAAGGATCAAATTATCGTACATTCTGTTGGCTGCAGCTGGGTTGTACTTGATCCTTATTTTCTTCAAGTTTCCTGATTTTTTGGAGAGTGCAGCTGTTTTAAGTGGGGATGAAAGTGCCAGTGTTTTCGATGGATTTTCAATGATGGATGAAAAGAATGCTGAGATCAGTAAATCACGTGTTAGTTCTGATGGGTTCCACAGAATATTACATGATAATGAAAATCAGGATAATCCCCTAAAGCCAGAACAAAGCACTATACAAATGCAAAGAGATCAAAAATCGGTAACCAAGGGCTCACAGCAGCGCTATGGTCGAATAACTGCTGATATATTGAGGCGAATGAATAGGACTAAAAACTTATCTGTGATGGAAAGAATGGCGGACGAAGCTTGGGCATTAGGATTGAAGGCGTGGGAAGAGGCAAGCAAGTATGACGATAAAGAGATTGACATGAGTACTATACTAGAAGGGAAGCCTGAGTCATGCCCTTCTTGGGTTTCAATGGAGGGAGAAGAATTGGCCAAGAGGGATTTTCTTATGTTCCTTCCGTGTGGTCTTGCTGCAGGCTCTTCTATCACAGTCATTGGAACTCCACACCAAGCTCACCAGGAGTATGTACCACAGCTTGCTAAAAGGAGGGTTGGCGATGGATTAGTTTTAGTATCACAGTTCATGGTTGAGCTGCAAGGATTAAAGGCTGTGCATGGGGAAGATCCACCAAAGATTTTGCATTTGAATCCTAGATTAAGAGGTGACTGGAGTCATCATCAAGTAATTGAGCACAACACGTGTTATAGGATGCAGTGGGGAACAGCTCAGAGGTGTGATGGTTTGCCTTCCAAGGGTGACGATGATATGCAGGGTATGCTTCAGTTATTGTTCTTAATCTGCTAACATTGCATCCATTTTCAGGATACCATTTTTTGTATATGTCAATTTATAGAAGGATATGAAATGTCCTGATTCCTGACATCATATCATATGGTGACTGAAGCATATTTCTTGCGCAGCCGAAGCATGAAGGGCTTCACATTAACTTTCCAGTTGGGATCTCCAGATTATCATTGTTTCTTTAGTTATAGGGTCGCCAAAGCATGAACTCCCAAAATCCACCTTTATCTTTTATTTTTTTATGGTCAATAATCCCCGGAATGTGAGGCTATTGACCTGCCCTTATTAAATGGAAAGGGTCAAAGTGGTGCATACTAATTCGTGTATTTCATTAACTGAACTAAGGTAACCTTCATGATGTGAAGTACACGGGCTCCCATAAAAAGGATGCCTCTATGGCTCTATTTGTTATACCGTTCTGGATTGTTTGGTGCTACAAACTTATGATGCTCATCTACTGATTTTGTGATATCTCTTTTTTCTCTTTGAACTTTGATCTTATAAAAAGTCTAACATGTGATCCTTGTAGTTGACGGATACTTGCGGTGTGAAAAATGGATGCGCAACGATATAACTGACACAAAAGAGTCCAAGATATTTTCGTGGTTTGAGCGCTTTATAGGGCGTGCTAAAAAACCAGAAGTAACCTGGCCATTTCCCTTTAGAGAAGGACGGATGTTTGTTCTTACCATCCGTGCTGGAATTGATGGATATCATATAAATGCAGGGGGGCGTCATGTGACATCATTCCCATACCGAATGGTAAGTCCTAGCAGTTTTCACTGCATACCATCTACATTTATTGATTTTCTGTTATCAATTTTGAGTCGGACCACTGTTAATGTGATGGCTTTCTATATAGGAGAGTTGGGTAATCTTTATTAAAAGGATCTAATATGTACTCTAATTTTTTGAACTTTTCATTTTATCTTAAGGTAGATGCTCTGTTATGGAAATTATACATGATTCTTATTATTTAAAATTGCTGTCATTGAGCGAACTTTTATCAGATACGAGAGCTATACTTAGCTATCTACTTGTAGATTCCTTAGTTCCTGAAAATCCTTAAAGATATTCTAGTTTCTTGATCCTATTGTCACTTCTTGTCCAGGGTTTTACACTGGAAGATGCAACAGGGTTAGCAATCAAGGGTAATGTGGATGTTCATTCAGTATATGCTACCTCTCTGCCAACCTCTCATCCAAGTTTCTCACCCCATAGAGTATTAGATTTCTCTGAGAAATGGAAATCCCATCACACACCCCAAGGTGGTGTTCAACTCTTTATTGGGGTTCTTTCAGCCACCAATCATTTTGCTGAGCGTATGGCAGTAAGAATGACATGGATGCAATCTATGTCAATCAAGACCTCTAAAGTAGCTGTTCGATTCTTTGTTGCACTGGTATGTCAGATTTTTCTTTTAATTGCGTCCAATTCTGTGTAAATTTTGTTTGGTCATCAATTTACTGAAAATAAAATAGGATAATTTTCAGGAACCCTCATTGAACTGTAAACTCAAGTTACTCAACTGTATCTCTACTTTTTTTCATTAATAGTCATTCTAAAACTTCAAAATTTATAAAATGTATATGTATATACGTACATGCGTGTTTTGTTTATGTATATCTGCTTGTTTTCTCCTTTCTTCGTCTGAAACCTGTCACATTACAGTTCCTGCTTCAGTGCTTCTTACCACAATTTTTAGGCATTCTCTGCTGTATGTAAGTAAAATGACAACATAAGTAAAATATGGTCTTAGAGATGGTTTCAGTGTTTCTGGCATACATTTGAGCATTAATCATCCTGGAAAATAATCTGATAATCTCTTGGCTTTTGTTTCTTGTATCTGAGTTTACTTTTTTCCATTGAGATGCGTATTTGTACTGTGTCTGGTGATTCATAGGTTTTTTAATGTGTAACATAGATACAAAAGACATTTTATTTGAAATGGATTGCACATGTGCAACACATGAAATATGAGAGCACACTATTGCTGGATGTTAGTTATTATGTTTGGCCAAACTTGTGGAGTGAGTGTTTATATTACAATGAAATATTGATAGCAGTCCTATTGTACTCCTTTCTAATTGAGATGCAAAGATGGTGAAAAGATGGCACTGGCAAATATATTTCGGTTTGGTGAATGGTATACCATTTTGTACATTGCTTTCTTTATGGTATGAAACTTGGTGGGATGTCATTTGTCAGTAAGCGTGTTTCTGCAATTTAATCTGTAATTACTAGCTACAGTTTGACCCACTTGAAGAGAATGTTTCTGTAGAACACAAGGAGTGAGGTGAATGCAGTTCTGAAGAAGGAGGCTGCTTACTTTGGTGATGTAGAGATTTTGCCATTCATGGACCGTTATGAGCTAGTAGTTCTTAAAACTGTTGCCATTTGTGAATATGGGGTATGATACTATCTCTTCTTCATTTGGTCTCTTGTAGTAAGATTTTAACGTCTTCTAACTGGCACCTATGTTTCATTCTAGGTTCGAAATGCAATGGCAGCATATATTATGAAATGTGATGATGATACTTTTATTAGGGTCGAGAGAATCTTAAAGGACATCGAAGGCTTGTCACCTACAAGGCCGTTGTATCTGGGAAATTTGAACCTATTGCACAGGCCTCTTAGGACAGGGAAGTGGGCAGTGTCTTATGAGGTTCGTACATTCCCTTGTGTAAGAACAAACACGGTTCATGTTTGTGCCACAATAAGTATTGACATATCCACAATCGTTTTTACTATAAGATTGTCCTCCTCTCTTACCACAGGAGTGGCCCGAAGAAATCTATCCACCTTATGCCAATGGACCTGGATACATAATATCAAGCGACATCGCCAATTACATCGTCTCTCAAAGTGAAAACCATAGCCTACGGGTTAGTAACATCTTGCAATTTGATCACTTCTTCCCGAGGAACATTGAAATTTGACTATTTACCCCATTATGCAGCTATTTAAAATGGAGGATGTGAGCATGGGAATGTGGGTCGAGCAGTTCAACAGTACGAAGCATGTTCAATATTCTCATAACTGGAAATACTGCCAGTACGGATGCATGGAGAACTACCACACCGCACATTACCAATCCCCTAGACAAATGGTATGTTTATGGGACAATCTGATGAAAGGGCATCCTCATTGCTGTAATGTTTGACGTAGGCTGCAAAATTTGTCTCTTCGTACATACCTAGTCATTGTGTAACTCTGCACTCCATGATTTTGTCGATGAGGGATGGCCTTATGTCACACTTCTACACAAGGCCTAGGCCAGTAGAAGTCGTATGCCATCATAGTATCTGCTTGTTAACTGTTTTTAAGGTTTACCCTGATTTTCACCGATGCTGGAGTAAGCTGAGCTGTCCAAGCTGTATAGGATGGTGTAATGTAATGAAAGAGCACTTCCCCTCCATGTCCAAATTTTGTGGAACACTGATCTTGAAAACTTGCATATGAAGTAGCTGTGTAGTTTTGCTGTAACATTCTCATTAGTTGCAACATCTGAAGTTCACTTTATAGTTGCAGTGTACCAAATTACCAATATGGGTTTGTTTATTTCTTTTGGATGTTGGTAAAAGGATAATGTATTGCCGATGTGAGTTTTGCGTTTTGAGTCTCAAACGAGCGACACATGGCTGGCTCCTTTTATCAAAACCAAACCGCTCTTGGTTCATGCTAGATTTGGGGTTTCAGCTTTGGACTAGGGAGCAAATTGGTTTTGATTATTTATGAAAAAAGAACTATGTGTCGTCGCGCTGGTCTCTGAAGTCGACGCCGACCACCCCACGGTGTACCGGAGCGGGAAAGAGAGCAGTCACAATTCTTGGTGGTCATATGTGTGTGAGACCCAGAAATTTATAGACAGATGAGTTGTTTGAATATTTTAGAAGAAGAATTAAAAAAATTGAGTTGCAGAGAGAGAAAATGGAGCTACACAGGTGAGGAGCGGAGGGAAGAAGACGATGAAAATGAAAATGAAAATGAAAAATTCTCATTGTCTGACCCAACTTTTGAATTGATAATAGTATATCAATTTTAACTCTTTTGTTAAATACTCCTACGTACAAAATTAACAACGTAGTTTTAATATTTGAAAATTTCACTCAAATTAACTTTTTATAAGTAATTAATTAACTGTGATGGACACTAGTATCAAATTAGTACCTAGAAATATAATTACTATTTTTTCATATAATGGATTGATAATTATTTATACATATCTATCTAATTTATTAAAAGGAACAAAAATATATGATTTCATAATATTAAAAGGTTATGTTTAATAATTTCATAAAATTTTAATTAGTTATGAAATGCATCATATTATTTTTGTCTAATTTAAACAATATATTTGTGCATCTTCATTAACAATGAAGTAAAAGTAGGATACAATGTTATCTAAGGTGAGTTGTAATTTCTAAGCCATGTATTTCGACGAAGTATTAAGCATGAAAAGAACAGTTTAGATGCTAAGAGCATCCACATCCGTGCTCTTGCCAACGAGCATGGATGTGGGCCCGGCCCACTTTTACTCCCTGCTCTTAGGCAAGAGCACAACACCCACATCCGTACTCTTCCGCAAGGATATGCTCAAGGGTCTCACCATTCTATTATTCAATTTAAATAAAAACATTTTCACAATATTAAAATGCATTAAAAATATCCAAAATACTATTACTAATTAATAAAAAATTAAAAAATTTACATAATTAAAATCCTAAAAATTAAAAATTTCATAATTAAAGTCTTAAAAATTACATAATTAAATTCATAAAATTAAAAAAAACCCACTACTCGTGGCCGAATTTCGCCCAAATGGATGATGAATGCGTGTATTTATAGATGATTTTGAGATTAATTTTTTTTAAAAAAAATCAAAAAATGGTAATAAAATCTGTATATTTTTTAGAATCCGATTTTTTTTTTTAATTTTTGGTATTATTTTTTATTTAAAAAAAAAGGAAAATGTCAACGGCCAATAGAAATGTGCCACGTCGCCCTGCTCGCTGGCAAGCTAAGAGCACGTCCAAGCCAGCGGCAAGAGCGCAGAGGTGGACAAGGGTGTCTTTGTCAGCGTCACGGACGGACGGACCCTGCTCACCGCCGTGGATGCTCTAATAATATTTGTAGATTTGATTACTTTAGTCGGATTTATGAAGACGACAATAAAGGAGGAAGTAACGAAAAGGACGCCGTCAAAGTCCAGAAATAATAAAAATATTCTTTACTATATCCGATCCTACGAATTTTATTTTCTAGATTAGCGATTGTTTGAGACTCATCTGCAGACTAAACTTAACATCGACAATACCAGGCAATGTGCAATTACTGGTTAAGACAAACAGTTCTGTTCATGTCGCTACTTGAAGGCAATAGAGATGGAGTTTTAGAATTTGAACATGAGTGTTGAAGTTGTTTTGTTTTACACAGTAGTATTCGAGTTTTAGATTTAACAAAGCTCCCCTCATAGTCCAAAAAATTGATTGGTTGCGAAGTGTGACACGTCATTAGCTATAGGGAGTCAGTAGATTCTGACTAGTAACTCGATATGAAAAATAAATCGATGATTTAGGCCCACACTACCAAATAATTGGTGTCTAGATTTTGTCATGCTTGAAGTACTATATATGAAAATCAAATTGTATTTTTGATATATGAGACTCATGTATTATTAAATCATTATTCATGTCGTATTATACAAGTGTTATACTCCATTAAAAATTGAGATTTATATTCACTTATTTATTTCCGTGTCGAAATGAATGAAACTTGTAATATTCTACTCCTTCCATTTCACAGTAGTGGAAACTTTTTTTTTGTTACACGATTTAAGAAAAATTGTAACAAGTGAATTAAGTAAAAGAAAATAAAGTAAAAAAATGAAAAAAGTAGAAAATAAAGAAACATGTAAAGTAAATGGGAAGTAATGAATTGATTTTTATTTTAAAAAAAGAAATAATCTACTAAAATGACAAAATAAGTTCATATATGGAATGAGGAGAGTATGTTCGCGTTCGCGTTGAGATTTTGAAAGCCATGATCGGAAATTTGGAATAGCCGTCACTATTCGCAGCATCCACGTCCATTGTTTTCCCAATGGCATGTGTACAACAATTATTTCTTTCATTTTCATTTGGATAATATGATAGTGGTCTTCACTTCATCCAGATTTTATTCGTAATGTATCAGAAATAATATTAATCACACGTCGATTATTATTATTATTTTTTGTATGTTTATATATCAGATATCGAAAGGGACCCATATTAACTAGAATATTGATAATTTTGGCATATTGAGAATTTGAGATGGATATGTTTGACCAATTGTGTGGACAATTAGGTTCCACGACGCATCATTGAGGGTGGTGGTCTCGCTGACAGTTTTGTAATGAATTATTCGTACATACCAAAAAATAAAAATTGATTTTGGTGTGACACTTAATTAAAAAAATAATCGGTGTATTGTGATTTGATAGATAATTTTATCTCAAAATAGGAGTAATTAAGAGCTGTGATTCTGAGCTCAACTCGTTTTAGTTTCTCGATCACTAGGGATCGACAAACCTTTAAGGAGATACTCTCTCAACTCATCGAATATCCATTCTATTTTCACTAAATTATTAAGAAATAGTATAAAAGAAAATCAGTATAAAAATTTAATGAAATGTAGATTCTACTTTTATATATTCATTTTATAATAAAATATGAGTTAAATGAATTAATAAAATATATACAATAAAATGTAGAGTAAATGAGATGATAAATGGATAAAAAAGAAAATATGAGACATATTATTATTAAGAGACTGAAAGAAATATTTATTTGTTCTTGATATGTTTTTTCTCCGTAGTTGGTCTTTCCATTGTCATTGATGATTTTTTAATGAGAAATTTATTCATTATTAGTAAGTGCTCCTTCCGTCCCATAATAGATGACACACTTGGGAATGACACGAAATTTTAGGAAATGTTGTTTTGTCTGTTAGATGGAGGGAGAAAATAGTATATTATATTTATGTGAGATGAAGCTTTTTCCATAAAAGGAAATGTGACATCTTTTATTGGACAAACTAAAAATGAAGGTATAACATTTAGTATGTGACGGACGGAGGGAGTATTTGATAATAAAATCTAGTGAACGAGACAACGAACAAAAATGTATCAACATGATAAAAATAAGATATTGAAATAATTTTCAGGCTGCCGGCAATTAAATGTAGTACTAATAAAGTAAAAGTGACTTTGAGATGATATCGAAACAAAAAGTAAGTAGTATGATTTTCAATACTTTCCCCCAAAATGGACTTTACAATTGCCCTTAATTGTCGGGTAAAAGCATTACTAAAAGCCATAGATAAAAAGTAGTAGTAATAAAAATATACTCATTCATTATAATATTGTATATGGGGACAACCTTTTTCTATTACAATAATACTACTTGATCAAGAAACACTATTTTATTTTTCGTAACACATTTTAATATGATATAGAATGTTATATGTAAACAATCGAGGAACGATTTGAGTAGCAAGAACAATCGGTTGAAGATTGGAATGAAATTGTAAAGGAAATTTTATTCACTGGAATGAGAAAAACGAGAGCGAGAGAAAATGAGCTACAGTATGTAAAACTAACTAATGAAAATAGCTATTTAACAGAAACTAACGGCTAGTTTCAATCCTACGGCTAGGATTAAAACTTGACTAACAAACAGATCTAACGGCTGCCGGAAACGAGTTGTCATAACAGCCGAGCTGCCGAGCTGCCGAGCTTGCCGAGCTTGCCGAGCTGCCGAGCTGCCGAGCTTGACGAGCTTGACGAGCTTGCCGAGCTTGCCGAACTTGGTGCTTGAGCCATCACAATCTACCAACAAACTCCACCTTGATTGCTCAATCACCAACCAAACTCTTCCTTTCCAGTCCCACTAGTTTCAAACATAGCAGAAACTTTTCCTTAGGCAATGGTTTAGTCAACATGTCTGCCGGGTTCTCTGAAGTATGAACTTTGAAGACTTTCACATTGCCTCTTTCAATCTCCTCCCTGATGAAGTGATACCGCACATCAATGTGCTTTGATCTCTCGTGATAAGCTTGATGCTTGGCCAGAAATAGGGCACTATTATTGTCACAGCCAACTGCTATCGCCCCTTGCTCAATCCCAAGATCAGACAACATTCCTTTCAACCAGAAACTCTCTTTGATTGCAGCAGCAAGTGAGATAAATTCTGCTTCCGTTGTGGAAAGTGCCACCACACTTTGGAGACTTGATTTCCAGCTAATAGCAGACCCAAACATTGTGAATATGTATGCCGACTGAGACTTTCTGTTGTCTAAGTTCCCAGCAAAGTCCGAGTCACAATATCCCACAATAGCATCAGCTCCACCTCCATCATTCACTCCATATAGAATGCCTACATCCCCAGCACCCCTTAGATACCTCATCAACCATTTGAGAGCAATCCAATGTTCTCTTCCATGATTTGTCATAAACCGGCTGACAACACTTGTGGCTTGTGCTATATCTGCTCTGGTGCTGATCATAGCATACATAATGCTTCCCACTATATTAGCATAGGGTATCTTCATCATTTCTCTGGACTCAGCCTCACTGTTGGGCCTCTGATCAACCTTGAGCTTGAAGTGCATTGCTAGTGGAGTAGCCACTGCCTTCATATTCTCCACCTTGAACCTTCTCAGCAACTTTGATATATAATCAGATTGTGTGAGCCACAATTGCCTTTTAGCTCTATCTCTGATAATGTTCATGCCTAAGATTCTCCTTGCTGGCCCGAGGTCTTTCATTTCAAACGTAGCATTGAGTTCATCCTTCACTTCTTGCACTGCCTTCCTGCTAGCTCCAGCAACAAGCATGTCATCTACATAAAGTAGAAGATATGTAGGATGTATGCCCCCTTTTCTGACATATACACAGGAGTCATAACTTGATCTCTGAAAACCAATCTTGATCATATAATCATCAAAAGTCTTATTCCACTGTCTACTAGCCTGCTTCAAACCATATATACTTCTTTTCAGCAAGCATACTTTATTTTCATTCCCTGGTTTGATGAAGCCCTCAGGCTGGGCCATGTAGATTGTTTCCTCTAGTCCTCCATGTAAGAAGGCCGTTTTCACATCAAGCTGCTCCAATTCCAGATCCAACTTAGCAACCAAAGCCAGCAACATTCGAATGGAAGAATGCTTTACAACCGGTGAGAAGACCTCATTGAAATCAACTCCATGCTCTTGAGTGAATCCTCTAGCCACTAACCGGGCTTTAAATCTGATCTGATCACCCTCAGCACCTTCCAGCTTCTTTTTGAATATCCATTTACAGCTGATAACCTTCCTTCCATCAGGTTTCTCAACCAATATCCAAGTGCCATTTTTCAGTAGAGAATCAATTTCATCCACCATTGCTTTCATCCACTTTTCCCATTCTTTGCTCTCCATTGCTTCCTTATATGAGGATGGCTCTATATACTTGATGGATCCGCGAATTTCTGATGTTAGTAAATACTGGTAGAGAATAAAGACTACGACACAATGAATTTACGTGGTTCGATTTACTGAAGTAAATCTACGTCCACGGGAAGAAGGGAGGGCAAGATTGTATTGCTTGATCTGGGATTACAGCTTACAACACAGACTTGCTATATGATATTTTATCTCTAGAGAGCTTAACCTTTTTTCTATCTGATCTAAGTTCTATTTATACATTGAACTAAGATCGTGGCTTGCATCACCACTAATGATGGTTGTGGATGTCGTGGAGGTCATGGCCTAAGATCGTGGATGTAGCGTAGGTCATGGCCTACGATCGTGGCCTGAGTTGACACCACGTGGTAGTGGGTGTGTTGGAAGTTGTGGAAATCCTGTATGGGTCCACTAACTCCTTGTTCGGTCGAATACTGAGACCGAACTGCTTTGGTTGCCGATCTGAGAGTAGAGCTTGATGCCGACCTGAGAGCAGAGCTTGATTAGTTGGCTTTTACCGAGCTGTAGGCTGAGGCCGAACTCTTTGTTCGGTCGAATACTGAGACCGAACTGCTTTGGTTGCCGAACTCATACTCTTCCTTGGGCTTTGGGCTGATGGGCCGTCATTGTTGTTGGGCTTGTTTAGTACGCACCCCATCACTACCCCCCCCGAAGGGCGAAGTGAATCACTTCGGCGAAGTGAGTCACTTCGGCATTCTGGATAAAGGCAAGGGGGAGGCTGATGTCAGGGGACGTGCCTTGCATTAAATGCGACAGTAAAATCCGGCCGTTGAATCCTGAAAAGGTGGGATTAGAAACGGTGCGACGATTTTGAAATCTTCGCCGAATCTGATAAATACCTCCTTTCTTCATCATTGAAGCACTTTTGCGACTGCTTCTTCTGCACTCTCTCTTTTTTGCGAAAATTCTCTCTCCGCTTTCAAGAATTTCTTCAGACTTTCTTCACCTTCAAAAAGTAAGAAAAATGTCTTCTTCTTCTTCTTCTTCGGAGTCGGGTAGCGGTAGGAGAGGCGGTAAGGGGTCTTCTGGCCGGAAAGAGTCCGGGGAGAAGACCGTAGAGTATTTCCATAGTATTTTGAGTAAGGATACTGTGATATCCCTACCCGAAAAATACTTTTTTCCTGGGGGGAAGGCGGTGGTACCTGACGGTGATCATAGGGCTGACTCCCCGCCGGAGGGTTACGCCACCGTGTACGAGGCCTGCTTAGAATGCGGGCTTCGTTTCCCCCTCCCTTCTGCCTTTATAGATTTACTAGATTTTTTTCAGCTTCCTTTAGGCCAGGTGACTCCGAACTCTTGGAGGCACTTGTCGGCCTTCGCTGCCGAACTCCGTAAGTTAGGAAGGGATTTGTCTTTGAAGGCGATCCTTAAATTCTTTCAATTTAAGAGGAAGGGGTCTTGGTTTTACTTGATCCCTGTACAGCCCTTTAGGGCCTTTTGTAAAACGAAGTGGCCGAAGTGGCAAAACCGCTTCTTCTACTATGATAGGACCGCGGCTCCTAGTTTTCCCTGGAGAGGGCCGAAGTCCGTTATCCGTCATCCTCGGCCTGAACCGTTGGACGAGCTCGATGGCGAGCTCAACAAGATTCCCATAGTTAGGAAACAATACACGGAGTCTGAGCTCGTCAAGGGCGACGTCGTGTTCGACATCTCGTCTTCGGACGAAGAGGCCGAGGGTGAGGATTTCTCTTTATCTTTATGCTCTACTGCTTTAACGAAGAAAATCTGACTTTGTTGTTTTGTTTTTTTTTTTTTTTGCTTTTTGACAGTGAACTTGCTGAATAAGGCTATCCGAAAGTCCTCCGAGCTTGTGGAGCCGGAGAGGCAGAGAGCCCCTCGCTCGGCGTCTGAAGCCGAGAAGAATCCGAAGAGGCAAAGAACCTCTTCTTCGGATCCGAAAGAGCCGGAGCCGTGTTCGGCTAAAGGGAAGGGGAAATTTCATGAGTCCCCAAGAGTGCCGGGGAAAGACCTGGTCATCTCCGAGGTGGTTGCAGACATCCCGGAACACGTCCCTGAGCCTTTTCAATGGCCGACGAATTTTGTGGAGGTAAGCTTTCTGACTTGGCTTCTTTTCCACATTTTTTGATGGCCATTCTGTTGAGTTTTTTCCTTGTTCATCTTCAGAGAGCCAAGCTCGTCTCCGTGGAGCTCTCCAAAGCATCCCACGACTACGAGGAGATGCAGAAGAAGTTGCATCTTGCTCGTAGTCTGGCCGAACAGGCTGAGGCCAAATTTGAGAGGGCCCGAGCTGCTAGGATCTCGGCTCAGGATGAAGCCCGGTCAGCCAAAAACCAGCTCATCATCCTGCAAGAGCAGACGAAGCACCGGGAGGTTCAGAAGGAGGCTGCCGCCGTGGCTGCCCAGGGGGAGGCTCTCCGTGTTTACACGGAGAAACTCTTTTTGAGCAGCCAGTTCTCGGCCTTTGTCGGTAGTCTGGTAAGGCTAATTACCGATAAGGGCGAGCAGGGGGCCGACGTCGTGCTGCCTTTGTACAGCCGAGAGATAGCAGCTCGGCTTCAGAATCTGCCGCTCCTTGAGGAGCTCGCTTCATCCTCGGTCCTGCTTTCTGCAGACCGAGTCCGGAGTTGTCGAGCTGATCGGGACGAGAACCTGGAGGCTATCTTTGCCTCCGTGGGACCCGTTTCACCCGCTTCGACTTACAACGGAGAGGGTGAGGCCGAGCCGCTGGAGCAGGAGGCCGAAGTCGAGCGGGCCGGGCATCCGGAGAAGGAAGCCGATCAGGAGGCGGAGGCGAGGCCGGCAGGATGCGAGGCCGAGGCTGAGGTAGCTCAGGAGAAAGAAGCTGAACCAGACCGAGGAGCCGGAGACGAAGCTGGCGGAGTATGATTTCGTCTCCCTTCTCTTAGTCTAGTTTCTTCCTTGTAAAATGGCCTTGAAGCCCTCCTAGTGTAAAAAATTTTCCTTGTGAATGAAAAATTCTCTACACTTGTCTTCGTATGGCTTTTCGTACTCGCCTTTATTCCTGTTGTATTTTACTATCTGCTCGGTACAGCTGCCGAACTAATATAGCTGCTTTGTACTCAAGGAGATGGAGATACTTCACTGGAAACGGCTGTACTCTTCGGCTTTAGACGAAGCTGAGAAAAGAGCTATAGCCGATCAGACGAAGAATGACGAGCTTCTGGCTCATTTAGTGAAGCTGGAGGCCGATAATAAGGACTTAGAGTCCGATAAGAAGGATCTGGAGGCCGAGCTGAATACGACCATTGCTGAGAGGACTGCGTACGAGGATTACATCCGTGTGCGCGGGGGAGTGACCATATCAGATGTTCAGAGTCGAGTTGACGAACTGTGGGAGGAATATCATGTACTCCGGAGGAACAATGCGCTGGAGAGCTCGGCTTGCCAACAAGTTGTGAAATCATTACGGCGCTGGGCTTCTCGGTACGACATCATTCTTTCCCGGCGTCCCTCAATCGAGAGATTCCTTAGGCATTTCCCGCCAACAGATGCTCGCACTCCAGATCAAGCCTCTGGTTCCCTTGTTCAAAATCCTACTCCAAGTCAACAACGAACTCCGGAACAGCCGGAAACGTCAAGACGAGAACGGGCTCAGGAGCAACCGGAATCGTCAAGACAGGGACGGACTGAAATTCGCCGAGGAGTTGTGACTATGAGCGAGCAAGATCAGCAGATGCTTATTGCAGAGACTCTTCATCGCCGAGGGGTTAGAGCTTCTGGGGCTCGCGGAAGAGGTGTTGGGTCGAGGATAGCATCTCGTCGACCTGCTTATTCTTCATCTGCTCGGAACAACCGAACTCGGCTTCCAGAGGATTTTGCAGATAGGTGGCTTAACTTTAGCAACCGAGGACAGTAGAATAGTCCTTTGTAATGGCGTAATGCCTTCTCGTAGGGGAGCTGAATTGTCTGCCGAACGAGATTTAATAAATGAAATTTTTTCCTTTCGCTTTTATCACTGCTTACTTACAGTTCTGCGAAACAATTTCATCGTGCTCGTCATCGGTCTTATGAAGTGAGCTTCTTTGATCGGACTCGTATTTGGACTTTGAAGTAAGCTTCTTTGACCGGACTCGTCTTTGATCTTATGAAGGAAACTTCTTTGACCGGACTTGGTTTGTGTTCTAATTTGGCGATTTTTGTCGCCGGGATCGAACTTTCCCTTGTCCTAATTCGGCGAGTTTTATCGCGTGGATCGGACTTTCCCAGTTAACCGAAGTGGTCTTATGCAGTAAACCTCTTTGACTAGACATGGTCGCCCTCGGTCTTATGAGGTAAACTTCTTTGACCGAACTTGGTCGTCCTAATTCGGCGAGGTTTATCGCGTGGATCGGACTTTCCCTTATTGCAGTTCGTTTCAGACGAAGTGCTTGTTAAGCTGAATTGTGGTCTTGTATCCTCTTTAGAAGCTTGGACTTCACAATCGTTGGCTTATTGCAGTTCGTTTCAGACGAACTGCTTGTTTAAGCTGAATTGTGGTCTTGTATCCTCTTTAGAAGCTTTGACTCACAATCGTTGGCTTATTGCAGTTCGTTTCAGACGAACTGCTTGTTTAAGCTGAATTGTGGTCTTGTATCCTCTTTAGAAGCTTGGACTCACAATCGTTGGCTTATTGCAGTTCGTTTCAGACGAAGTGCTTGTTAAGCTGAATTGTGGTCTTGTATCCTCCTTAGAAGCTTGGACTCACAATAGTCTTTAATAATCGATCTAAAAAGGGGATCAGTCTTTAAAGAACGATATACCTTGGTACCATTTGTAAGAGACGACAAGCACATAGAGACAAAACACATAGAGAAAAAATGAAAAAGATGAAGGAAAAAAACTTTAAACTTTTTTTTTAAAAAACGACAAGTAAAAGGTACAAGTAAGAAACAAACAAATAAAAACATATACCCCTATGACCGAACTAGACACGAGACGGACTAACCGGACTTTTGTCTCTTACAAGTGGAACTTCTTGAGGTTGGAGACGTGCCATGTTCGGGGTACTTGTTCTCCTGACATGTGAGTCAATTTATAAGACCCTTTGCCGAGGACTTCTGACACCCGATATGGACCCTCCCATGTGGGTTCGAGTTTGCCCAGCTTTTCTGCTCGGCTTACTTCGTTGTTTCTCAAGACGAGATCTCCCACTTGAAATTGAAGCTTTTTCACCCTTTGGTTATAATACCGGGCTACTTGCTCCTTATACTTGGCTGCTTTTATGCACGCCAATTCTCTTCTTTCTTCGGCGAGATCTAGTTCTGCTCTCAGTCCGTCGTCATTCATTTCTGAGGAGAAATTTAGAGTTCGGGGACTGGGTACGCCGATCTCCACCGGAATTACGGCTTCAGTGCCGTACACCAGACTATACGGAGTTTCACCGTTGGAGGTTTTGGGTGTAGTTCGGTAGGACCATAGGACTTGAGGGAGATTTTCTACCCATTGTCCTTTGGCTTGTTCTAACCGAGCTTTTAACCCTTTCACCAGAATCCGGTTCGTTACTTCCGTTTGTCCGTTTGCTTGGGGATGGGAGACCGAAGTGAACCGCTGTTGAATGTTCAGCTCTTGGCACCAATTCTTGAACGTCTTGTCGGTGAACTGAGTCCCATTATCCGAGATGAGGATGTGGGGTATGCCAAATCGGCACACTATGTTCTTCCAGACGAAGTCCAATGCCTTTGAGCTCGTTATCGTAGCTAATGGTTCAGCCTCCACCCACTTCGTGAAGTAGTCCACGGCAACGATAAGGAATTTCATTTGCCGAGGAGCTTGAGGAAGTGGTCCCACTATGTCTATGCCCCATTGCATGAAAGGCCAAGGGCTTTGCATAGTGTATAGATCGGTCTGCGGCATCCTTGGGACATTTGCATGAATTTGGCACTTCGTACACTTCTTGACGAGCTGCACTGCCTCTTGTACCATGGTTGGCCAATAATATCCCCATCTCAGAACTTTTTTAGCTAAAGCTCTGGCTCCGATGTGGCTACCGCACGATCCTTCATGAACTTCTCTGAGGATGTAGTCCGTCTCTTCTGGTCCTACGCACCGCAATAACGGCTGGAGGTAAGACTTTCTAAAGAGGACTCCTTCATGAAGTTCGTACCGAAGTGCTCGGCACGTGATCTTCCGAGCTTCTCTCTTATCCTCGGGCAATTGTCCTTGATCCAGATACTGCAAGATCGGCGTCATCCAGTTTGGCGAGCTGGATACTGAATGTACCTCGGCTTCATCAATGCTTCGATGCATTAATTCTTCCGCCTTTGAGCTCGGATCTGAGGCCAACTTACTTAAGGTATCTGCTCGGCTATTTTCCGCTCTGGGAATGCGGATTATCCGAAAATAGGAGAAACTTCGGCTGATGCTTTGCGCTTTGTCCAAATACTTCTTCATTCTCTCGTCACGAGCTTCACTTGTACCCAACATGTGATTTACTATGACTTGTGAATCACAATGGACTTTGAGAGATTTGACGAGCAGACTTTGCGCTAACTGGAGTCCGGCCAGGAGGGCTTCGTACTCGGCTTCATTATTAGTAGTGGGGAATAGGAACCGAAGTGAGTAGGTTACCTCGTGTCCGTCGGGAGCGACAAGTAGAATACCAGCTCCACTTCCCATCTTGTTTGAAGCTCCATCTACGAATCCGCTCCAGCAGTCCGGCGGCTCTACTTCGGATTCCAAGGGCTGTGCTAGTTCGGCATTGGCAGAATTCTTCTGTTCGGCAATAACAGGAATTGCTTGATCGAACTTTGCTTCTGTAAGAAAATCTGCCAAGGCTTGTCCCTTGATGGCTTTCCGAGGTAGATATTCAATTGTGTGCTCTCCCAACTCTATAGCCCACTTGGCGATTCTGCCTGATGCTTCTGGTTTGGTCAACACTTGCCGAAGTGGCAGATCAGTTAAGACGCATACCTTGTGAGCATAGAAGTATGGCCGCAGTCTCCTTGCTGCATTTACTAATGCTAGAGCAATCTTTTCCAGAGGTTGATACCTGGTTTCTGGACCTCTTAATGCTCGGCTTGTAAAATAGATGGGAAGCTGCTTTAGGCCTTCTTCTCGTACAAGCACCGCGCTGATGGTTTGATCCGATGCCGCTAAGTATAAGAATATTACTTCGGCTTCGGTTGGAGCAGAGAGAATAGGAAGCTCGGCTAGATAACTTTTGAGCTCGTCAAAGGCCTTTTTCTGCTCGGCTCCCCACTCGAACTTTGGTGCCTTTTTCAACACCTTGAAGAACGGCAGTTGCTTTTCGGCTGCTTGGGAAAGGAATCGATTCAGTGCGGCTAGACATCCGGTTAGCCTTTGCACGTCATGTATGGACTTCGGCATTGCCATGTTCTGAACGACTTGAACTTTTGAGGGGTTTGCCTTGAGTCCGTCCTTTGAAACCCAACAACCCAGAAACTTTCCCGAATCTACCAAAAAGGTACACTTTTGGGGATTAAGTTTGAGGTTGGCTTTCTTGAGCACGTTGAGAGTGGACTTGAGGTTGTGCTCGTACTCCGAAGTGCTTTTGCTTTTGACGACTATATCGTCAACATACACTTCGACCTCCTTTCCAATCAGGTGCCGAAAAAGCTTGTCTACCATCCTTTGATAAGTGGCTCCGGCATTCTTTAAACCGAATGGCATCTTTTTATAAGCGAAAATGCCGAAATCAGTAATGAAGGCCGTTTTTGAAGCGTCAATCTCATCCATTAAAACTTGATGGTATCCTTTGTATAGATCAAGAAAACAAAAAATTTCAAAGCCTATCAAAGCTTCTACTTTTTTATCTATGTTCGGAAGGGGATAGCAATCTTTGGGACAGTGCTTATTTAGATCGGTGAAATCTATGCACATCCGCCATCCTCCTTCCTTTTTCTTGATCATGACAGGATTGGCCACCCACGAAGGATACTTCACTTCGAATAACACATCCGCCTTCAATAATTGACGGACTTCGTCATGGATGACTTGACTTCGTTCTGCCGCAAAGAGTCTTTGCTTCTGTTTTATCGGCCGGACCGAAGGATCAATATTTAACCGATGAGTGATTACCTCGGGGGGCACTCCGGTCATGTCCAACGGAGACCATGCAAAGACGTCTTTATACTCCTTGAGGAGCTGGATGGTTTTTTCCCGAAGTAGAGGCGTTCCCGCGAAGCCGATCTTAACCGTTCTGGATGGATCGTCTTCGTACAGCTGAACTGTCATCGAATTCGGCTCCGGTATGACTTCGGTCATTGCCTCTGACTCCGGCTGCTGTGATTGCTATGCTTGGTGGTGCCGATCTGACTGCTCGGCACTTCTAAGCGCAATTTGCAGACATTCCTTTGCTCTCTTTTGGTCACCTCGGATGACCGCTATCCCTCCTTTAGTAGGGATCTTGATGGTGAGGTGATAAGTGGAGCAAATGGCCCGAACTGTGTTGAGCCAGTCTCTTCCCAGGATGACGTTGTACGGGGACCGAGCTTTCACCACGAAAAACTCAATCATCGTACTGGAGCTAGTAGGCGCTTTCCCCACCGTGATCGGAAGGCTGATAATACCTTCAGGGCGGGTGTCCTCCTGGGCGAAGCTCTTCAGGGGAAGCGGAGCCGGACTGAGCCGAGCTGGGTCCACTTCTAGTTTGTCGAAGCACTCTTTAAAAAGAATGCTGACTGACGCTCCTGTATCCACAAACACCCTGTGGATCAGTTTGTTTGCCACTCCGGCTTGGATGACAATGGCGTCTTGGTGAGGAGAGATGGCCGGGACGGGATCAGCATCCGAGAACGTAATCACTTCGTCCTGCTTCAGCCTTTTATGCGTTGGCTCCTCTCGATTGGAGCCTCTGCGCTCTGACTTCAGGGACGACTTGGTCTTCCCGGCAGGGAGAGCGTCAATAGTCTGGATTACTCCATCATATTGCGGCTCGTCATCGTCTTCGGGATCCGGCTGCCTTTTCGGATCCTGAGGAGCGCAGTTCGCACCTCTCTGCTTCTTATTCTTCTTTGACTGCTTGCTTTGGTATTTTTTCAATGTCCCTGCCCTCACAAGAACATCGATACCTGCAGCCAAGTTTCTGCACTCCTCGGTATCGTGACCGTGGTCTTGATGGTAGGAGCAGTAGTTATCCTGGGGTCGGCGCGCGGCTGATTTCGTCATCCGCTTTGGCTTTTCGAACAGGTCAGAGTGCAGTTCGAAAATTTCCGCTCTCGGCTTGTTCAGCGGTACGAACTGAGCGGGCGGCTTCTCGGGATTGAGACGGGGTCCCAATCTGTCTTGCACCAGAGTCCTTTGAATCCTTTCAAAAGGAGTTCGGCGAGGATGTCCCTGATCGCCAAAAGGAGTTCGGCGAGGATGTCCCTGATCGCTATGATCGGGCTTCCTCCTGTCTCCTCGGGATGAGCTGTCTAAAGACCGTTTGCGACGGTCAGCCTCATCGGCACGGGAGAACTGGTCCGCAATGTCCCACATCTCTTGAGCTGTTTGCGGACTGCATTCCACGAGCTTTCTGTAGAGAGCTCCGGGCAGGATTCCATTTTGGAATGCCGAAATGACAAGTAGATCGTTGAGATCATCTACTTGTAGGCATTCCTTGTGGAATCTCGTCATGAAGTCGCTGATCCTTTCGTCGCGACCTTGACGTATAGAAAGCAGCTGAGCCGAAGTGATCCGGGCTTCCGCTTTCTGAAAGAACCTCCTGTGGAAAGCATCCATTAGATCTCGGTAAGATCTAATGCTGCCTTGGGGGAGGCTATCGAACCACCTTCTCGCGTTCCCGATAAGCAGCTCGGGGAACAGCTTGCACATATGGACCTCATTGAGACCCTGGTTCGCCATGTTATACTGATAGCGTCCCAGGAAGTCATGAGGATCCACCAACCCGTCATAAGTCATCGACGGAGTTCGGTAGTTCTGTGGAAGGGGAGTTCGGGTGATATCGTCCGAGAACGGAGTCTTCAATGCTCCGTACATGGCGAACCCGACATCTCTTCGGTATGGAGGAGATGGAGATCTCCTGTGATTCCGGTACCGAGGAGGAACAGGAACATGTCGGGGTTGAGGATTCTTCTTCCTGGAAGACACGGCACTACTGCGGTAGTGACTTTCATGTCTGGATGAGGAAGGAGAATCCACCGTTTTCGTCTTCGGCTCTTGGCTCTTTTGCAGGAAGGCTAAGAACTCATCCTGCTTCTCAGCCAAGAACAGCTTGACAGCCTCATTCAAATCAGGCTGCTGGGAAGACTCGGTGTGTGGACCTTTTGAGCGGCTTGTTCCTTCATCGTGAAAACTGGAAGTAGATGTCTCCCGAGGCTGTTTTCCGGACCTGCGGGCTGGACTAGCTTCCTCATGGTTTTCACGAACGGTATTACGGGTAGTATGTGATCTGGTATGCATTTTTTTGGGGTGGAAAAAGGGTCAAAAATTCGCTTTATCACAAATTTTGTTCTCTGGTTCCCACAGACGGCGCCAGTGATGGATCCGCGAATTTCTAATGTTAGTAAATACTGGTAGAGAATAAAGACTACGACACAATGAATTTACGTGGTTCGATTTACTGAAGTAAATCTACGTCCACGGGAAGAAGGGAGGGCAAGATTGTATTGCTTGATCTGGGATTACAGCTTACAACACAGACTTGCTATATGATATTTTATCTCTAGAGAGCTTAACCTTTTTTCTATCTGATCTAAGTTCTATTTATACATTGAACTAAGATCGTGGCTTGCATCACCACTAATGATGGTTGTGGATGTCGTGGAGGTCATGGCCTAAGATCGTGGATGTAGCGTAGGTCATGGCCTACGATCGTGGCCTGAGTTGACACCACGTGGTAGTGGGTGTGTTGGAAGTTGTGGAAATCCTGTATGGGTCCACTAACTCCTTGTTCGGTCGAATACTGAGACCGAACTGCTTTGGTTGCCGATCTGAGAGTAGAGCTTGATGCCGACCTGAGAGCAGAGCTTGATTAGTTGGCTTTTACCGAGCTGTAGGCTGAGGCCGAACTCTTTGTTCGGTCGAATACTGAGACCGAACTGCTTTGGTTGCCGAACTCATACTCTTCCTTGGGCTTTGGGCTGATGGGCCGTCATTGTTGTTGGGCTTGTTTAGTACGCACCCCATCAATACTCAACATCTTCAGCCACACATAATGCATAAAATAGCATCTCAGAATCATCAAATCTTGATGGCAGCTTGATCTTTCTTCTGACTCGATCCCTAGCCAGCTGGTAGTTTTCCAGATTATCTTGAGGCTGTGTTTGTGTCTCATTCTGAGCACTCTGAGGCTCAGTGACTTCTTCACTCTCCCCATGTTTCTCATGCCTCCCATGCTCCACCTCAAAGTCAGCTTTATCAACAGAATCAGTCACAGAATCAGGCTTCTCAACTATCACTTTGTTCTTATCCAGAAAAGGCATTTCAGTTTCAGAGAATACAACATCTCTACTAATCACAATCTTGTGATTCCCTGGCTCTACACACCACAAACGATATCCCTTCACCCCAGGTTGATATCCCAACATCACACACCTAATAGCCCGAGCATCCAACTTCCCTTGTTTGAGATGAGCATATGCCTTGCAGCCAAACACTCTCAATGTGGTGTAATCTCCATGGCTGCCATACCATCTAAAATCAGGTGTGTCTCCCTCTATACTTGATGAGGGACATTTGTTGATAAGTTTCACAGCCGTGGATGCAGCCTCGGCCCAAAACTTCTTCTCAAGTCCAGATGAGAGGAGCATACACCTCACCCTCTCTAATATGGTTCTATTTGCCCTTTCTGCTATGCCATTCTGCTGAGGATTCAGAGGTACAGTCCGGTGCCTTTTAATTCCCCCCTCCTTACAAAAGTTATCAAACTCTTTGGAGAGATACTCCAAGCCGTTATCAGTCCTCAAACATTTAAGAACCACTGACTTCTCCTTCTCCACTTCCAGGCACCATTGCTTGAACTTACTAAAAGCCTCTGATTTCTCTCTCAAAATGTATATCCACATTTTTCTAGAGTAGTCATCTATGATACTCATATAATACTTCCCTCCACCTACTGACACCACAGATGCAGGACCCCACAAGTCACTATGGGCATAATCAAGAGTGGATGTGGAAGTGTGCTTGCCTTTGGGATAGGGCTGTTTCTTGGACTTACCCAAAATGCATTCCTCACATGGAGTAGTGTCCATCTGCCCAGAACTTTGTATAATCCCCTTCTTGGCCAGCTCCTTAATGCTTCCCTCAGCTGCATGAGCAAGCCGCATATGCCAGATTTTGAAGTCATCAGCCTTCACAATATTTGCCTGTGCAGTAGGGATCTCAACACTAGCCAGTAGATAGTACAAGCTTCCCCTCCTTTCAGCTTCCATCACCACTCTTTGATCCTTGGAAACTGTCATTTTTCCCCCAGTAGAGCAGAATGTATATCCCTTGCGTTCAAGAAGCCCAAGTGAAATGAGATTCCTCTTGATATCAGGTATATATCTCACTTCACTTATAATCTTCACAGATCCATCTTGCATTCTCAGCCTGATCTTGCCTATACCTTGGATGGTACAAACTTGGTTGTTGCCCAATATAACCGATCCAGTCATCTCTTGGATCTCCTCAAACCAGCCAAGATTCGGACTCATATGCAGACTACACCCCGAGTCCATGATCCAAGATCCTCCCAGACCACCCTCCATCACATTCAGAATTTCTGGCACATCAGTTTCCTCAACACAGTCAGTGGATGGAACACGGTTTCCACCACCATTTGCTTGCCTTCTTTTCCATGCGAAGCAATCCTTTTTGAGGTGACCCGGTTTCTTGCACCAATGACATGAGCGGGTTTCCTTTTGATCATTTGATGGAGTTTTCTGATTTTCTTGGCTCGGCTTCTGAAACCTCTTGACTCCCTTGAACTTCTTGACATTTAGGCTCTCAGCCATAGCCTCTGGATTCTTAGAGCCTGACTTCTGAATTTCTTTTGCTCTTATGGCCGACTGAACTTCAACAAGGGTGATAGTACCCTCTCGGCCATACAATATAGCATCTCGTAGCTGATCAAATGACTTCGGCAGAGCATTCAAAAGTAATATTGCCTTATCTTCATCCCCTATCGAGGCGTCGATATTTTCAAGATCATCGACCGCCTTATTGAAGTCTTCAAGTTGCTCCAATATCCCTTTATCATCCAAGAATCGATAGGAGTATAACCGCTGCTTCATGAGCAGCCTATTGGCCAAGGACTTAGCCATGTACAAGTCTTCGAGCTTCGCGATTATTCCGGCTGCAGTCTTTTCTTTTGCAACCTCTCGAAGAACTTTATCCCCGAGGCATAGCACAATTGCACTATGAGCTTTCGCCTCGATCTCAGCTCGTTTAAGGATCTCCTTTTCGTCAAGATCCACCTTCTCCCCTTCCTCCGACTTGTCCTGCCTTCCGCCCGCCTCCAACGCCGAAGCAAGGCCTTGATGAATCAGCATAGCCCGCATCTTCATCCGCCATAAGCCGAAATCATTCCTACCCGTGAATTTCTCGGCCTCAAACCTAGAAGCCATAACACCCTCCAATCTCACCACCGAAAGAACAAATCAGAAATCAATCGCGCCTCCCGATTCCCACAGACGGCGCCAATTTGTAAACAATCGAGGAACGATTTGAGTAGCAAGAACAATCGGTTGAAGATTGGAATGAAATTGTAAAGGAAATTTTATTCACTGGAATGAGAAAAAACGAGAGCGAGAGAATGAGCTACAGTATGTAAAACTAACTAATGAAAATAGCTATTTAACAGAAACTAACGGCTAGTTTCAATCCTACGGCTAGGATTAAAACTTGACTAACAAACAGATCTAACGGCTGCCGGAAACGAGTTGTCATAACAGCCGAGCTGCCGAGCTGCCGAGCTGCCGAGCTTGCCGAGCTTGACGAGCTTGACGAACTTGCCGAGCTTGACGAACTTGCCGAACTTGCCGAGCTTGGTGCTTGAGCCATCACAATCTACCAACATTATAGAAGCACGTATAGACACACATGGCATGCTATATAACAATGTCACACACGTAATAATCAATGTCACACACCTAACCTATAGTTTGGTGGAGTCACTTTCTAATCATGATTTATCCACACAACATCAAGATTTTATCAGATAGCATAGTCGACATGGACTTTGTAATTTAATTTCTCCATTAATATTTTCATAAACATGACATACACACGTACTTTTTTGTGCAACTCAATTGTCCTAATCTACACCTTCTGTTCTGGTTAACAGCCTACTTTATTTGACTTGTAATTAACACACTTTACACTACTTATATATCTAGTTGGGGTTAGAAATTCATAAATACAGTAATTAATGTTCTCAGCTATAGCATGTATACTACCATTCTTTTTTAGGGAATAACCATTAATTATAATATGCAATAACGGCAAGAAATCTTGCGAAAAGGGTAATTTAATTACTAGACTTAGGCCATTAACAACAATGTATAGCGTATGCAAAAAGATTTAAATTTAAAATAATTATAATACCTCCTCCGTCTCACTTAAGATGACACGTTTTCCATTTTAGTTTGTCCCAACTAAATGACACATTTCCTTTCTTGGAAACTTTCTCTCTCCAATTAATACACCGAGCCGCTTTTTATCACTCATATTAAAATATCCATCTTTCTTTATCTTTCTATTTTAATACCTACACCCACATTTTCTCTCTCCAATTAAACACTTTAACTAATAAAACATAAAATCTTCGTGCCGGTCAAGAGATGTGTTATTGTAGAGGGAAAATCCCCTACTGTGGAGGAAAACACAGTACAAGCTGCTGTGCTATAAAACGCACACATTTATTCTTCAAACGGCATGCAATTACTTAGTGGAGTATTTATTTCCTCTTAGTTGTATATTACAATTAAAATTACGAATAAAACGAAATTAATAGTTGTTGCAAAATATAGTCGTTGGGCTATTATTATTGTTGTTCTAAATTTAAATATTCAAATAAAAGAAAACAAAAAAGCGGGAAGGCGTCACAGCGATTTTGGCCGCACAACTTGCATACATATGTATGAAGATACGTGTATCAACCTCTTAACTATAGATATCTAGTGGCGCACACACACGCTAGCGCATATTTTTCCTGTTCTTTAAGCCCGACGTTGTATATACTCATAAGCGTGAAGCTCTCTGAAAGACAAAAACTTAAGAGCATTAGCAATGGGGCGCCCTAAGGCGCGCCTTATGGCGCGCCACGTCAGCAGTTTTATCCTCCTACCTCCCCACCTGCAGTGGGGCGCCCTATGGCGCGCCACATCATCATTTTATTGTTTTGTTTAATTAATTTAACTATTTTCAAATAACAAGTAACGAGTAAATAAAAAACGGTCTAAATAACAAACGGCGAAGTTTTAATAAAAAAAAGTTACATCATTGAACTAATAAAAAAAAACTAAGTCGGATTAATTCCCAACTTCTGATGCAGCTCATCGAGTAACGCCCGAAGATATTCGGCTTCATTGGGGTCGGTACACTTCACAATGAAACCGCGTGCCATCGTCCGTGGTTGATCGTCCGCGACCTCCACAATGGGGCGGACGATGGCGCGGACGATGGCCATCGTCCGCGACCGAAATATAGGGCGCGACTATCGTCCGCGCCCTATGGCGCGCACCCGCAATGGGTGCGGACGATGGATGGCGCGGACGATGCGCGCCATCGGCGTGCCATCGTCCGCCCATTGCGGATGCCCTAAATGCGCGCATCAAATTTAATAACTCTAAACATCGAATTTAATCGAATTTTTCGGTCCTATAAGGTCATCCACAATGTTGTTCCTATACCGTTCCTTAAACTACTATTTGCGGGGCCCACTGTACTTTTTTACTCCATTCCTTAACTAAGGAACGGAACCTGCAACTCTCCGTTCCTTAACCGTTCCTTAAATTACTATTCATTCAATTTCATTTTTTATTTTTATTTCCAACTCAATTCAATTAAAACAAACACTTTAATAAAAAACAAACACACTTTATTAAAAAACACACAACATTAAAACAAAGTTACAACTTAAACTTAAAAAAATAAAAAGCACACAATTAAAATCCTAAAAAAATAAAAGTACACAATTTTAATAATTTCATCTGCCAAAGTTTGCCCAAATGTGCTCAATTAGATCCTGTTGGAGTTGGGTGTGTGCGCTAGAGTCGCATGTCCTTGCATGAATAGATAACCGTTCTTGTATAGACGGATGCGCTCCACTTCGAGACGGACTACTTGCGGTTGAGACAGATGTGTTTGTGAGTGAAATGAGTATGAAATAGGAGTATTTATAGAGTAAATAAATTAAAAATAAATAAATAAATAAATAAATAAATAAATAACGGCCAAAAAAACGGTAACAATGCCGTTGCAATTTTTTTTTATTAAATTCGATTTTTTTAAAAAAAAAATCGAATTATTGCGTCACCGTGACGACGCCCACTCGCGGGGCACGCGTCGAATGGGAGGCCGCCACGTCGCCTCGGCACGTGGCGGAACGCGTCGTGCCGCGTCTCGCGGGAACGGCACCCGGCACGGCACCGGCACGGAATGGCGACGACACGGGCGGCTGCAACGCGTGCCGCCGCGGTTCCGTTCCTCCTGAATGAAATAAGGCACCGCAACGGCACGCGTTGCGGGTGCTCTAATGAGCCAGGCGCTGTCCCACCTGAATGAGCTTACATTTAGAAAGCAAAATCCATTCGTCTGTGCTATAAATAACTCCTTCAACTGCCTCTCTCAACGGTTACTTCTTTCTCCTTCTCTTTCCAACGCTTCTACTGACTTCACATTGATTGACATCGCAATTCTAGAGAGAGAAAACAGCAAGCGCCATGGATTTCAGCTCGTTCCTGACGTCGCTGGGGACGTCCTTCGTCATTTTCCTGGTGCTGATGTTCCTCTTCACGTGGCTCTCCAGGCGCCCCTCCAACCACGTTATCTACTATCCGAATCGGATCATGAGAGGGATGGACCCGTACGAAGGAATCCGCCTCACTCGTAACCCGTTTACTTGGATCAAGGAAGCCGTCTCCTCCACCGAAGCTGACGTCATCAGACATTCCGGCGTTGATGCCGCCGTCTACTTCGTCTTCCTCTCCACCGGTACCGTCTACATTACTGTGAATTATCTCTAAATTGAGGTTTAGAAAATGTAGAATCAGACTAATTAGGAAGGAAGCTGCTATCTAAACAGTATCGTGAACTTCGCTGTGTGATTAATTTTGCTTATGCTTGGTAGTTGGAAATGTAATTGCAAACTGAACATTCACACTCAGGAGCTGGAAATTTGGGGTAGAAGCTAGATCTATCTGTTTTGTGTTCTATTGATGTTTTCCTGTCTAATTTCGTTGTCAATTAGACTGATAAGTTTAGTTTTATACTGTTATTGATGATTGATCTGGTGCAGCATTGGGGATACTGGTTTTCTCGGGGATTCTTCTTCTTCCTGTGCTTCTTCCTATTGCCTATACTGCTAAAAACAAAATAGACGCTAATGAAACCACAAGTGAAGGAACTTTCAATGAACTAGACAAGCTATCCATGGGGCATATTGCAGTTAGTACTATTCCTTCTCTGTTTTTGTTATTGTGGAATGATGTATTTGCTTAATAACACTGAATTGTTGGTGGATAACAGCAAAAAAGCGACCGGTTATGGGCATTTGTGGCAGCTACGTATTGGGTTTCTTTCGTTACGTATTATCTCCTGTGGCGATCGTACAGACATGTTTCAAATATGAGAGCTGAAGCCCTTATGTCGCCTGAAGTGAGAAATGAGCAGTTTGCTGCCCTTGTTCGAGACATACCTGCTCCCGAGAAAGGTCAAAGCATTAACGAACAGGTGGACTCGTATTTTAAGGCAATCTATCCAGATACATATTACAAGGCAATGGTGATCACAAACAATAAAGTGGTACTTGCTTCGACACTCTTTTGTGTCTCTCCATCAATGTTTTGATTCGCCATAGTCTTTCTCTAGGTGTGTGCGTGTTTTCTCACTGGACATTTAATGATCATATCGCGTATTGTAACTTGTCACCTTTTTTTCTCAGGTCAACAAGATTTATGCAGAGTTGGAAGGATACAGAAAGAAGCTTGCGCGTGCAGAAGTCATCTATGCCGAGTCTAAAGGGACTGCTAACCCTGAAGGAACGAGGCCGACTACTAGAGCTGGTTTTATGGAGCTTATAGGTAAAAAGGTTGATGCACTAGAGTACTATGATAAAAAGATCAGAGAGCTGGTTCCAAAGTTAGAATCCGAGCAAAAGATCGCCCTGAAAGACAAACAACAATCTGCAGCTGTGGTTTTCTTCAATAACAGGGTAATTGCAGCAGCCGCTGGACAATGTCTGCATGATACAATGTTGGATAAATGGACAGTCATGGATGCTCCCGAGGCCCGCCAGTTGCTATGGACCAATCTTTCCAAGAATTTCTATGAGAGACTGATTCGGCAATATGTTGTATATTTCGTAGTGTTCCTCACTATCTTCTTTTACATGATACCTATTGGGTTGATTTCAGCGCTGACTACTTTAGCTAACCTGGAGAAGTTGGTCCCCTTCTTGAAACCAGTGCTGGAACAGACTACGATCAGAACAATCCTCGGGGCTTACTTGCCTCAGATTGCGCTTATAATATTCTTGGCACTGCTGCCAAGTTTCTTGTTGTTCCTATCCAAGGCCGAGGGCATACCTTCACAGAGTCATGCGGAAAGGGCCGCCTCCGGGAAGTACTACTATTTCTCGGTGCTGAACATATTCATTGGTGTCACAGTAGGTCACACACTTTTCGATTCGTTCAAAGCTATTGAGGATAATCCAAACAGTGTATTTGATGTACTAGCAGCAAGTCTTCCAGGAAGTGCTACATTCTTCTTGACTTTTGTGGCTTTGAAGTAAGACTCTTTTGCCTTTGTTAACTAGTTGTGGTTTGTTTCTTCTTAGTGAGTTTGTCATTTCTTGCACCTGTTTTTTTTAAAAAAATTCCAAGGGTTCAACGTTGAAAAAATAGGGCTTTTCATGAAAAATCCTTTTATTTTGTACTCATGGTTTACACCATATTCTGAGTTGGCCTGTTCTGGTGAAATTGAACATCATCGCCATAAAATATCTTCGTCTCCATGGCTTGTAGACAGACTCAAATGCGCTACTGACTTTGTGCCTTCAGGTTCTTTGTCGGATATGGGCTTGAGTTGTCACGAATAGTTCCTTTAATAATTTTTCATTTAAAGAAGAAGTATCTCTGCAAGACTGAAGATGAATTGAAAGAAGCTTGGGCTCCGGGAGATCTTAACTATGGGACTAGATTTCCAGATGATATGCTCGTTCTGACAATCGTTCTCTGCTATTCTGTCATAGCCCCGGTAATCCTTCTATTCGGAGTGTTGTACTTTGGTTTGGGATGGCTTGTTCTCCGGAATCAGGTGAATCTCCTCAACCTTCTTCCTTCAAGTTATATATTTGAAATGTGTGTATTTATAGTACTAGAAAAATGCATTGTGCAAATATAGGAAAAAAGTTAGGGATTTAGCTTTATAGATAAAGCATATGACAGTTTTGAAGGATTTTAGATTTGAATATTTGCATAGTTACTTAACACTGGCCTTCCATTTGCCTATATCCCCATCCACAGGTGCTCAAAGTTTACGTGCCTTCATACCAGACCTATGGCCGGATGTGGCCCCACATGTACAACCGCGTTGCAGTATCGTTGCTCTTGTATCAAGCCACGATGGTGGGTTACTTTGGTGCAAAGGAGTTCATCTACACTCCGGTTCTGATCCCACTTCCTATTTTGAGCCTTCTCTTCATATACTTCTGCACGATTAAGTACTACCGCTTCTTCCAGTCGACAGCGCTGGACGTTGCCTGCCGGGAACTGAAGGAGACTCCCAATATGGAAGGCGTGTTCAGGTCATACGTTGCATGTAGCTTGAGTACGGAAAAGACGGCCGAAGTGATTCAGTTTGTAGATGATTTGGCTCACGTTACCAGACCAGGTTCTGCGGTTTGATGTAAGTTACATTGTTTTAGGTTTAGTATCATGCTCTCAGAATTGTCTTAATTTATTGGGTAACAGCATTTTGTTTATATCTAGTGGTAGGAAATTTGTATGCCAGAATATGGTGTGTATTTGTGAAATTTAGGGGCTTCTTGGTATGATGGAATGGTATGAGGAGGGGATGGAAAGAAGGTGAGAATGGAATGACAATTCCATTCCATTCTTGTGCTTGGTAAGCACGAATGGAATTGTTATTCCTTGATTGATTCTATTCCTATGTTTGATAACTACAAATTAATATAGAAATGGAATGGAATGAAATATGAATAATTAATATGTTGATTCTACCAAAAAAAGCACTATACTCACTTCATACACTACAAACACTATTCACATTTCACACATTTCAAGCATCCTATTTTAGAATTTGTGTAGTGTGTGTAGTGTGTGAAGTGTGTGAAGTGTGTGTAGCGTGTGTAGTATGTGTAGTGTGTGAAGTGTGTGTGTGGATTTTTCAATTATAAAATTTTTTTAATTTTTAATTTTATTATAAAATTGTGATGATATTAAATTTAAATATAATATAAAATAATATTTATATAATTTTGTTAAAATTTAAAATAAGAAGAAAGGAAAATGGAATGGTCATTCCTTAGCTATATGGATGGAATGAGTATTCCCATGTGGAATGAAATGGCCATTCCAAAAGGAATGGTGATTCCTAATAAAAAAATGAGTGATGCTAAATGGCCATAATGTGGCCGGCCATAAAGAGTTAATTTAATTCATTTACATGTATAAAAAAATTAGAATTACCGATATAAACTTATATGTGTGTGAATGGACTTGTGAGTTGATACTTATCTTTGAATTCCATTACGTAAAACACATTAATATCACGAATTACTGTATACGTTGAGCAACAATCAAGAAATGACAGTAGTAATAAGTTGAGCAAAAACTACGAAATAGCAACACTAACATGTTGAGCAACATATAATGAAGATGATATAAAAGTAAAATCAAGTAGTATTAAACCAAAAATTTGAAAAAAAAATTAATTTTTTTTGTTATTTAATTAATTTATGGTTGGCCATAATGTGGCCGCATAGCATTATTTTAAAAAAATTTACCAAGCAAAGGAATGGAATGGAGGTAGGAATGACATTCCATTCCCCCATTCTGTTCCACCATACCAAGAAGGACCTAAGAGAAAAAATGATCTCTTTTTTCTTGATTATTATGGTCTCTGTTTTTTAATTCACATTTTTTATGGGAAACAATGTATATTCAAATTTGTAACTGTTAACTATACTTCTAAAATGTTACAAGTCCAAGATGTTTTACATTCATATTTCCAGCTACTAAGAGCATCCACATCCGTGCTCTTGCTAACGAGCACGGATGTGGGCCCGGACCCACTTTTACTCCATGCTCTTAGGCAAGAGCAGAACACCCATATCCATGCTCTTCCGCAAAGACATGCTCAAGGGTCTCACCATTCTATTATTCAATTTAAATAAAAATATTTCCACAATATTAAAATGTATTAAAAATAACCGAAATAATATTACAAATTACAAAAAAAATAAAAATTACATAATTAAAACCTTAAAAATTAAAATTTTCTTCATTAAAGTCTTAAAAATTAAAAATTACATAATTTAAATCCTAAAAATTAAAAATTACATAATTAAATTCATAAAATTAAAAAAACCCACTACTCGTGGCCGAATTTTGCCCAAATGGATGATGAATGTGTGTATTTATAGATGATTTTGGGATTAATTTTTTTAAAAAAAATCAAAAATGGTAATAAAATCTGTATATTTTTGGGAATCCAAAAATATAATTTTTTAATTTATTGTATTATTTTCGATTTTTAAAAAAAAAGAAAAAAAATACCAACGGCAAATAGAAAAGCGCCACATCGCTCTGCTCGCTGGCACAGACGTGCTCTTAGCTAAGAGCAGCGCCTTGCCAGCGGCAAGAGCGCAGCGGTAGACAGCGGTGCCATGTTGCTGGCACCGACGGACAGCAGTGTGCTCTCCGCTGTAGATGCTCTAATTCTTCATGACTCTACTATTAATATATTCTCCCTCTGTCCTAATTTATTCGGCTCCTTTTGTCGTTTTTGATTGTCCCAACTTAATAGACTGATTTCATTTTAACATTTATAAAACAATTACAAATTTGGGCCTCGTGAAAGTCCATCGTTGTTCCTAAAGGATCATTGGACCACCCTTACCAATGTTTTTAGGCACAACATAAAAGATTGAATTTTCATATAATAATAATAATTTAAGATGCTCTTTAATTTTTAATTTTTAATTTTTAATGTATGTATACTTAATTAATTATAAATAAAATTCTAGCCCTGTAATCCAAATTTTGTGGGAAAACTAATCTTTCGAAGTTGATTAGATGTCTCCAATAAAATACTTTACTTAAGTAGTATTGCTCGTTTATTTGATTGGATAATAATTATTTATGCTTTAGCGCTCAAGTTGTTATAGAACAAATATTTCGATTGCTGTAGATTGATAATTTAATTACAGACTTTTTTTTTACTAAAGAGCTTGTTTGTTTATGAAAAAAAAAGTACTAATACTGCGGAAACTATAATTTTTGAACTACGATTCCAGAAAATATGACTTATGAAATATCAAGATAAGTTGTTATGATTCCAAATTTAAATGGATCAATTAAATTTAGTCAACTATTTGACATAATAATTGCAGTGATTAAAATTTTAACTGAGATCATTACAATAACAATAAGATGAGTCGGAATTTTTAAATTACATAAAATTTCTAGTTATTAATTGATAATAATAATAATAATTAGAAATATGATCTATAATTTTAGAATTACATTAAGATTCTCCTAGTAAATTATTACTAACTGCCAACATAATAATAATGATAATAAAATTCATGATTTTGTAAAATTACACTAAGATTTGCTAAATAGATCAAATAAAAAGTTTTCCAAATACATAAAAAAGCACTTTTTCACATAGTTACACCATGACATTCAAACAAAGAGCGAATCATAATGACTTGATCGCCGGAGCTTTGCAGACAAGCCACCGCTGCTGTATTATGCAGTCGGTGTGAAATTGGAGACATCTTGCGGCAGAGTTAACAGACCAGACCCTGATCAGCAACCCACAACATGATTTCAACAGTAATGTGCACCAAACTTGGATTTCTTCCATGCTCCATGGCCACCATATATAATACTGCTTCAGATTGAAGAGCACGGATCCTAGAAATGAAATATGACTCAAATAACTTGGGACAAAGGGAGTAATTAATATTTTTATAGTTGAACTAAAACACAATAAATTTGAAATGAAAGAAAGTTAAGTGGAGTAGAAGAGCTTGAGATGCAAGTGTTGGAAAGACAAAAAAACATAAAGAGCCATCCTCATTTATTGGACTTGAGTTCCAAAACAATGTAGAGTTCCAAGTGTGTAATTTCAATCTCATTTATTGGGGTTCTTGAAGGGTCTCATTTATCCCTATAAATATTAGGATAATGAGCAAATGTAAATAATACAAGACAATAATAATACAAACTTTTTCATCCCCTTATTCGGTTCTTCATGGCATCAAGAGCAGGAGAGATTCTGGCTCAGAAATCTTTCATCATAGCCTAACCAATTCTCGACCAAGAAACCAAATCAAACACAATACCAATCCTTACCCTTATACACAAATATGTCAGACTCAGAGGAGGAGAAACCTACAACCGAGTCCAGATTAAGAACGACCAGGAATGTTACCGTGGCGTTCAAACTGAACGGGAAGAACTACCCGTTGTGGTCACGACTAATGAAAGTCGCGATAGGGAGTAGAAGGGGATACTCCCATATCACCGACGAACCACCCGAACCAGATAGCAAGGGATACCGCGAGTGGGAGGAGACTGATCTCGTGGTTTTCTCATGGATAGTCGACAATATCGAAACTGATATTCTCGCTGATTTTGCCCATCATCAGACGTCCAAGGCATTGTGGGACAACTTACAGGTCACCTACGAGAGCAAGGCTGACCCGTACCTCGTATATAACCTGGAAGACAAGGTAATCTCAATTAGACAGGGAGATATGGATATCGAAACATATTACCGTCGAATCCACGGTTTGTGGGTGAGTATCGACAGAACCCAAAAATCGCCAATAACGTGCTGTGATAAAGGAGTTAGGCAGTTCCGACAATTCTCAAGCGAGAAAAGACTAATCAAATTTCTCACCGGATTAAATGAGGAATTCGACGGGATTCGGCGTGACATACTCAAGCTGGAGCCGTACCCCTCAGTCGAAGAGGCCTACGGGATTGTGAAGAGGGAGGCGGCTCGACGGAAGATCATGCCACCGGCGTCCCCTTCGCTCACCGGAGACCTCTCTAGCGCGGGAAGCGCCGATGCATCATCGGGGGAGATAGGTTACGGATTTGGAGCGCAAAGAGACCGACCAACCAACCGGAACGGACCACGACCGCCACCTGCCGGAGGAGCCAGCCACCAGACCGGAGCAAAACAGGACAAGAGCAAGCTTTGGTGCTCCCACTGTGGGAAAAACAAACACACAAGGGAGAGTTGCTTTCTACGGGTGGGATACCCGGAATGGTGGGACGAGAGGCAGAGAGCACGGGCCCAGACGAAGTTCGCCGCCGCCAACATCGCGGAAATGGAACAGAGGCAGAACACCCCAATTGCTCAGCGAGATGGAGCAATTAGCGACGGGAACAAACGAAATAACACCCATCTTCTCGGAATCAATGCTGGAGGAGGCGGCGAACACAACGGCGGCGGCGGAGGCGGTGGAATCCGGGTCGGAAATTTTGTGGAAAGAACTAGAGCAGGGGAGGCGACGAATTGGGGAGGCGGCGGGATTAATGGAGGTAAAGGGTTTGGTCACCCACCAAACCCTTCTAATTTGATGCATTTTCATTTTAGTCCTCCATGTTTACCCAAATTAAGTCAGACACCCCAGTCTAGAAATAAGCCACCTAACTTGTTGAAATATGATAAGTCCCCCACGAAAATTGATAATATCAAATCAGCCCTAGAAAATGATACAATGAGGATCAGAAATCGTTTTGCACCTCTGATAAATATTTCCGCTGCATTTAATGTGCAAAATGGTGATAGAATAAATAGGAAGGGTTGGATTTTTGATTGTGGTGCTACAGATACTATGACTCCGGAGAGAGCTGATTTTATTGATTTTGGGGAAATTACTGAAACTTTTATTCGGACTGCAAATGGGGAACTAATTACAGTGGCCGGGACTGGAACTATTGAGATTTCACCAAATCTTCGATTGTCAAACTGCTTATTTGTTCCAAGTTTATCCCAGAGATTGATGTCTGTAAGTCATGTGACAAGAGAGTTGAACTGTACACTCCTAATGCATCCGAGTTTTTGCATTTTGCAGGATATTCGGACGAGGAAGATCGTTGGGCGTGGCACTGAGAACCAAGGACTCTACTACGTGGATGGGGTAGCTCAACATGGTAGTGCGATGCTGGCTCACGGATCCACGAAAGAAGAGGCTTGGTTGTGGCACAGAAGACTAGGACATCCTTCCCCTGGTTATTTTAAGCTTTTGTTTCCTGATTTTGCACTTCCTAAAACTTTTTCTTGTGAGACATGTGTTTTGGCCAAGAGCCACAGACAATCTTTCAAACCCTCAGATACTCGTATGAAATTTATGTTTGATCTAGTGCATGCTGATGTTTGGGGTCCTGCACCTGTTATTGGGGGGAATGGTTACAAATATTTTGTTGCCTTTATTGATGATTGCACTAGGATGATGTGGATTTATTTTTTAAAACACAAATCTGAGGTGACCGATAAATTTATCTTTTTCTTCAATATGATTCAAACTCAGTTCCAAACCACCATAAAAATCCTTCGGTCAGATAATGGTAGGGAATTTGTTAACAACACTATGTCTGAATTTTTTAGAAAGAAAGGTCTTATTCACCAAACATCATGTGCTTATACACCAGAACAAAACGGGGTGGCTGAGAGAAAAAACCGTACCCTCCTAGAAGTTACTCGTGCCCTTATGATTGAATCTAAAGTTCCAACCTTTCTTTGGCCTGAAGCTATAGCAACCTCCGTCTACCTTATCAACAGATTGCCAACAAAAATCCTAAACAAAAAAACTCCCCTTGATGTTCTCTCCACCCAAGCCAAAATACCCGAATCCCTTAGCATGACACCAAAAGTCTTTGGATGTACAGTTTATGTCCACATTCCTAAACACGAGAGAACCAAATTCTCCCCTTGTGCAACCAAATGCGTCTTTGTTGGGTATGGGGTAAACCAGAAAGGGTACAGATGCTTTGATCCGTCCACTAAGAAAATTGTCACTACCATAAACTGCAATTTCCTGGAAACTGAGTTCTTCTACCCACACCACCTTAGCAGTCAGGGGGAGAAAAATCCTAAAATTGATCATGGGGACTCTCTAAGTTGGTTTGTGCTATCTCCAAATCCTTCTATTGAGGATCAAACAGAGGCAGTTGTCACTACCGCCGAGCACGCCCCTCCACAAGAGTCTCCTCGTCCATTGCCTCCCGATCCTCCTCCAAGAATATCCAAGGTAAATCCCGAATCTGAGACTGAGGAGATTATTACAGTTGTTACTAACAATGCAGAAGATGTGGATAACACTGTGGATAGTGACACTGGGAGATACATTCTTCCGCCTAGGAGCACTCGAGGCATTCCCCCGAAAAGGTACTCTCCCGAGAAGATTGGTGCAAAGAGCAGATATGGAGTGGCAAACTTTGTACAGGGAAATCTGACTAAAATGGCTCGAGCTTTTGAAGCGGCACTCTATGAGGAAGAGGAAATCCCACAGACTGCAGAAGAGGCAATGAAGCATAAACATTGGAGGGAAGCCATGTTCACTGAAATGAAAGCGTTGATGAAGAATAATACCTGGGTGAAGGGAGAGCTACCAAAAGGAGTCAAAGCAGTGGGGTGTAGATGGGTGTTTACTATCAAACGGAGACCAGATGGTTCAGTCGAAATATATAAGGCACGACTTGTAGCAAAGGGATACACTCAGACATACGGGGTTGATTATGCTGAGACTTTTTCGCCAGTAGCAAAGATCAACACAGTCAGGGTACTATTCTCAATCGCGGCAAACAAAGATTGGCCACTCCACCAGTTTGACGTGACGAATGCCTTTCTGCATGGGGAACTACCTAAACCAATCTTCATGGTCCCCCCTCCGGGATTTGGAAATGAATTTCAGCCTGGAGAAGTATGCAAGCTCCAGAAGACATTGTACGGACTTAAGCAATCCCCAAGGGCCTGGTTCAGTCGATTCACTGAAGTAATGAAGAAGTATGATTACCAGCAGAGCAACTCAGATCACACGTTGTTCATAAAAAAGAAGAATGGGAAAATCACGTGTCTTATCGTCTATGTGGACGACATGATCATCACCGGAGACGATGAAGAAGAGATCGGTGAATTGAGGAAGAACTTGTTCAAAGAATTTGAGATGAAGGATCTGGGTCGTCTCAAGTATTTTCTAGGAATTGAAGTTCTGAGATCAGAAAAGGGAATCTTCATCAATCAGAGAAAGTACATCCTCGATCTGTTAGCAGAAGTGGGAATGGTAGACTGTAGGCCAGCAGACACTCCAATGATACAGAATCACGTATTACAGATAGTGGAAGGAGCAACGCTCACAGACAGGGGGAGATATCAAAGGCTGGTAGGTAAGCTCATTTACCTCTCTCATACTAGGCCCGACATAGCATATGCTGTGGGAGTTGTAAGTCAGTTCATGCACTCACCACAAGAAGATCATTGGGAAGCAGCTCTCCGAATTGTACGATATTTGAAAGGTACTGCGGAACATGGGGTGTTGTTTGAGAAACATGGACACTTGGAAATCAGTGGCTTCACTGATGCAGATTGGGCAGGGAACCCAAATGACCGAAAGTCCACGGCAGGGTACTTTACGCTAGTTGGAGGAAATCTTGTTACTTGGAGGAGTAAGAAGCAAAAGGTAATTGCACTCTCAAGCGCGGAAGCTGAGTTCCGTGGAATCAAAAGTGGCCTCACCGAGATATTGTGGCTAAGGAAGCTCATGACAGAGCTTGATCTGTATGTACCAAAACCATGTAGACTGTTCTGCGACAACAAAGCTGCGATTAGCATCTCTGAGAATCCAGTTCAGCATGATAGAACTAAGCACGTGGAAGTTGACAGACACTTCATCAAGGAGAAAATTGAAGCCCGGATTGTCGAGTTTCCATATGTGAAGTCAGAAGATCAGTTGGCAGACATTTTAACCAAGGCGGTGAATTCCAAATCATTCAAGGAAGTATTGAGCAAGTTAAGTATCGGAAACCCCGTTACTTAACTTGAGGGGGAGTGTTGGAAAGACAAAAAAACATAAAGAGACGTCCTCATTTATTGGAGTTGAGTTCCAAAACAGTGTAGAGTTCCCAAATGTGTAGTTCCAATCTCATTTATTGGGGTTCTTGAAGGGTCTCATTTATCCCTATAAATATTAGGATAATGAGCAAATGTAAATAATACAAGACAATAATAATACAAACTTTTTCATCCCCTTATTCGGTTCTTCAGCAAGTAGCAGATGAATGGATGTTATTAGCAACTGATGAGATGCAGTGACAGATTAGTAAGTACTGCTGGTGAGACCCTCTTCTTCAACCTCGTTCTTGAAGCTCTCCACTCGTCACCCTGGATAGAAATTCATGGGTTCCATCCTAAAACCAATTGGTGATAAGAGGAGAGGCCCATAAGACTTATATAGTGGATTAAGCTCATATAGTGGATTAAGCTCTGGTGATAAGAGGAGAGGCCCATGAGACTTATATAGTGGATTAAGCTCATATAGTGGATTAAGCTCTTTGTGTACACCGATGTGAGATATTATTATATTCATTTTTATGTTTCAATTGCCAACACCCTCCCTCAAACCCTTCAAGGTGAATCTTGGAGGGGTTGGACTTTTTTATGATCGATTGGACAATCGGCCCAATCTTTTTTTCGATGGGTTGGACCACTGGCCCAAATTTTCAGCCCAGTTATACTGCTGGGTCAGTCAATTTTTTTTTCGGTTTCAGCTCAGATATACTGATGGGTCAGTTAAATATGACCCACAGTCGGCGACCCGCTCTGATACCATGATAGAAATCTGTGGGTTCCATCCTAAAACCAATTGGTGATAAGAGGAGAGACCCATGAGACTTATATAGTGAATTAAGCTCTTTGTGTACACCGATGTGAGATATTATTATATTCATTTTTATGTTTCAATTGCCAACAACCCTGACCACCAAGTCGTAGCCTTCAAAGTGCATGACCTTAAGACTAACTCCATCATGTGCCGCTGCTTGATCCCAACCGTACATCACCTCTAACTCCTCCGCGCTCACTGGCCACCGTAAAATCGCTACCGCCTCAAGAGTATATGTCTGTTCCATCGCCTTTGATTTTGGTATGAAATTTGATAGAGAAAGAGAAGCTTTAGGGTTTTGAGAAGTGTGACAATTTGAAGATATATAAGGTTGCTTTAGCTCAAATTAAATTAATAACTTGGGAAGAATATCTGATTTTGTGTTTTCATGATATGAAAACTAACTTTTGTTTCTATAATTGAAATTGAATTTTGATTTTTCAGGTGGATTCTATCTGATGGCGATACTTTCCTTATTTATAATAATATATATTAAGCATAATTTATTATTCAAAGTGTGACGAAATTATTGGAAGGCCATATCTTACAAAACAAATTTTGAAATAAAAAAAATTAAAAAATTTTTAATATGGAAGGAAATTTATAATAGCCAATGCCGGTCAAGGAGAGAGAGAGGATATGTGTCGATCGAAAAGATTGCGTATAACTAAATCATTGAAATTACCATAACTGAAAGTGTTTTCTCTTAAATTCGTACTAAATTTTTGTTACTAACTGACGTCTTTTGATGATGATTTGTTGTTTAGTAGTGTTTGGATTTGGATTTGTTAATGTCAAAGTCGATATACATTTTCCTTATTTATTATATCAAGATTAATTAAATCAAACCATCAACTTATCTTAACGCCATAATGCCATAGTAGTATTTATTCTACTAAAACAAATCAGATATAAAAAAAATACTATGTAACTTTTAGTCGCAGATTGCCTTATTTTTTATAAAAAAAGATTATAACTATATAGTGTTTTATGTTTATTTTTAATAATCATATTTATTCAAAAATTAAACTACTTTTCAATGCCATCAAACATAGAAATTGTATGAAAATATACGCAAGAATAACGGAGAGCTAGGATTTTGACATTGAAAATTTAAGTAAAAGAGACGTGGTAAGGATCCTTTATATTTTTCCTCATTCTTTTTTTACATAATTTGATTAATCTATAGAATATCAAACATATGTATTGTTGGATAAAAACATGACTTTGATCGAAGCGCATATAATTGTATTAATACATCCCTCAACAAATCCAAGAATCGATGAAACAATAAGATTAAATCGTTTAGTTCAAAGAATTACTATTACATTAGCAATAAAAGTTGCCAAATTCAAAAAAAAAAATGTTGGTATTAATTCGTCAATTGATACTAAGAGAGTCTAGCATTAAGTGAAGTGGCTCCTTGATTGCTGTGGCTTTGCAGAGCGGGCAGAAGTTCTTGCCGCGGACGAGCCACCTCCGAACGAAACTCGTGCCCGCAATCCAAACTAGTCACGGATCCACGGTACAGATCATCGAGGCATATGCAACAAACTTCTTCTTCATGTTGATCCGTATCGTCGCAGCGGCGTGTCTTGGAGCCGGAGAGAACGTCGTCTTCGGGCGAATCCACGTGGTCGTCGGTGTTGGTAACGGTCCAGACGCGGATATGCAAACTTTAGCAAATGGGAAGAAAGGAAGAGAAGCCGGGAGGAGGGGTGGCTTCAAAAGGCAATATCTCAACGATAGTTCCTTCATGCTCCTCCATGGCCACCATAAAATTACTTCCGATTCAAACCTAATTATTTTGGTAAGTATCTGATTTTGCGTTTTGATTATGGAAAATTTTGTTATCGATTAGCTTTGGGAAATCAAACAAACAAAATAAACGAATCTTCTGTTTAGATTAGAAATACTAAACAAACTAGGAGTACTTATTTTATTTAATTGCGAAAAATAATGCTCCTTTTCGATATTGATATAGAGTTTGATGGGTGTTGTGACTGCACTACGGACATGCATGTTGCCCAGATGTACTCTGATGAATCCGCGAATTTCTGATGTTGGTAAATGCTGGTAGAGAATAAAGACTACGACACAATGAATTTACGTGGTTCGATTTACTGAAGTAAATCTACGTCCACGGGAAGAAGGGAGAGCAAGATTGTATTGCTTGATCTGGGATTACAGCTTACAACACAGACTTGCTATATGCTATTTTATCTCTAGAGAGCTTAACCTTTTTCTATCTGATCTAAGTTCTATTTATACATTGAACTAAGATCGTGGCTTGCATCACCACCCTAAGTCGTGGATGTCGTGTAGGTCATGGCCTAAGATCGTGGATGTAGCGTAGGTCATGGCCTACGATCGTGGCCTGAGTTGACACCACGTGGTAGTGGGTGTGTTGGAAGTTGTGGAAATCCTGTATGGGTCCACTAACTCCTTGTTCGGTCGAATACTGAGACCGAACTGCTTTGGTTGCCGATCTGAGAGTAGAGCTTGATGCCGACCTGAGAGCAGAGCTTGATTGGTTGTCTTTTACCGAGCTGTAGGCTGAGGCCGAACTCTTTGGTAATGCCGAACTCATACTCTTCCTTGGGCTTTGGGCTGATGGGCCGTCACTGCTGTTGGGCTTGTTTAGTCCGTACCCCATCACTACCCCCCCCCGAAAAACGAAGTGAATCACTTCGGCGAAGCGAGTCACTTCGGCATTCTGGATAAAGGTACGGGGTAAGTTGATGTTTGTCCTTGGTCTTATGAAGTAAACTCTTCTTTGACCGGACTTGGTTTGTGTCCTAATTTGGCGAGTTTTATCGCTCGGATCGGACTTTCCGTTGTCCTAATTTGGGGATCGGACTTTCCCTTGTCCTAATTCGGCGAGTTTTATCGCGTGGATCGGACTTTCCCTTGTCCTAATTCAGGCAAGTTTTATCGCGTGAATCGGACTTTTGTTGCAGTTCGTTTCAGACGAAGTGCTTGATTCTTAAGCTGAATTGTGGTCTTGTATCCTCTTTAGAAGCTTGGACTTCACAATCGTTGGCTTATTGCAGTTCGTTTCAGACGAACTGCTTGTTTAAGCTGAATTGTGGTCTTGTATCCTCTTTAGAAGCTTTGACTTCACAATCGTTGGCTTATTGCAGTTCGTTTCAGACGAACTGCTTGTTTAAGCTGAATTGTGGTCTTGTATCCTCTTTAGAAGCTTTGACTCACAATCGTTGGCTTGTATATGTTCTAAGAAGGGGATCAGCCTTCGAAGAACAAGATACCTCAGTAACATTTGTAAGAGACGACACGCACAGAGACAGACAAAACACACAGACAAAACGCACAGAGACGAACAAAGACCAAGCAAACCAAAGAAAGCACATTGACCGAACAGGACTCAAGACTGACTGACCGGACTGTCTCTTACAAATGGAACTTCTTGAGGTTGGAAATGTGCCATGTTCGGGGTACCTGTTCTCCTGACATGTGAGCCAATTTGTAAGACCCTTTGCCGAGGACTTCTGACACCCGATACGGACCTTCCCATGTGGGTTCGAGCTTGCCCAGCTTTTCTGCTCGGCTTACTTCGTTGTTTCTCAAGACGAGATCTCCCACTTGAAATTGCAGCTTCTTCACCCTTTGGTTGTAATACCGGGCTACTTGCTCCTTGTACTTGGCTGCTTTTATGCATGCCAATTCTCTTCTTTCTTCGGCAAGATCTAGCTCGGCTCTCAGTCCGTCGTCATTCATTTCTGCTGAGAAATTTAGAGTTCGGGGACTGGGTATGCCGATCTCCACCGGAATCACGGCTTCAGTGCCGTACACAAGACTGTACGGAGTTTCACCGTTGGAGGTTGTGGGTGTAGTTCGGTAGGACCATAGGACTTGAGGGAGATTTTCTACCCATTGTCCTTTGGCTTGTTCTAACCGAGCTTTTAACCCTTTCACCAGGATACGATTTGTTACCTCCGTTTGTCCGTTTGCTTGTGGATGAGAGACCGAAGTGAACCGCTGTTGAATATTCAGCTCTTGGCACCAATTCTTGAACGTCTTGTCGGTGAACTGAGTCCCGTTATCCGAGATGAGGATGTGGGGTATGCCAAATCGGCACACTATGTTCTTCCAGACGAAATCCAATGCCTTCGAGCTCGTTATCGTAGCTAATGGTTCAGCTTCCACCCACTTCGTAAAGTAGTCCACGGCAACGATTAGGAATTTTATTTGCCGAGGAGCTTGTGGTAGTGGTCCTACTATGTCTATACCCCATTGCATAAAAGGCCAAGGGCTTTGCATAGTGGATAGATCGGTCTGCGGCATCCTTGGGATATTTGCATGGATTTGGCACTTCGGGCATGTCTTGACGAGCTGCACTGCTTCTTGTACCAAAGTTGGCCAATAATATCCCCATCTTAGAACTTTTTTAGCTAAAGCTCTAGCTCCGATGTGGCTGCCGCACGATCCTTCATGAACTTCTCTGAGGATGTAGTCCGTCTCTTCTGGCCCTATACATCGTAATAACGGCTGAAGGTAGGACTTTCTGTATAAGACTCCTCCATGAAGTTCGTACCGAAGTGCTCGGCATGTGATTTTCCGAGCTTCTCTCTTATCCTCGGGCAGTTGTCCTTGATCTAGATACTGTAAGATCGGCGTCATCCAGTTCGGCGAGCTGGTTACTGAATGTACCTCAGCTTCATCAATGCTTCGATGCATCAATTCCTCCACCTTTGAGCTTGGACATGCGGCTAACTTACTTAAAGTATCTGCTCGGCTGTTTTCTGCTCTGGGAATGCGGATTATCCGAAGATAAGAGAAACTTCGGCTAATGCTTTGCGCTTTGTCTAAATATTTCCTCATTCTCTCATCACGGGCTTCACTTGTACCCAACATGTGATTCACTATGACTTGTGAATCACAATGGATTTTGATAGACTTGATACATAGACTTTGCGCTAGCTGGAGTCCGGCAAGGAGGGCTTCGTATTCGGCTTCGTTATTAGTGGTTGGGAATGAGAACCGAAGTGAATAGGTTACCTCGTGTCCATCGGGAGCGATAAGCAGAATACCAGCTCCACTTCCCGTTTTATTCGAAGCTCCATCTACGAATCCGCTCCAGCAGTCCGGCGGCTCTTCTTCGGATTCCAAGGGCTGTGCTAGTTCGGCATTGGCAGAATTTTTCTGTTCGGCAATGACAGGGATTGCTTGATCGAACTTGGCCTCTGCAAGAAAATCTGCCAAGGCTTGTCCCTTGATGGCTTTTCGAGGTAGGTACTCGATTGAGTGTTCTCCCAGCTCTATGGCCCATTTGGCGATTCTGCCTGATGCTTCTGGCTTGGTCAAAACTTGCCGAAGAGGCAGATCGGTTAAGACGCATACCTTGTGAGCATAGAAGTATGGCCGCAGTCTCCTTGCTGCATTTACTAACGCCAGAGCAATTTTTTCCAGAGGTTGATACCTTGTTTCTGGACCTCTTAATGCTCGGCTTGTAAAGTAGATGGGAAACTGCTTTAGGCCTTCTTCTCGTACAAGCACCGCGCTAATGGTTTGATCGGATGCCGCTAAGTATAAGAAAATCACTTCGGCATCTGTTGGAGCAGAGAGAATTGGAAGCTCGGCTAAATAACTTTTGAGCTCGTCAAAAGCCTTTTTCTGCTCGGCTCCCCACTCAAACTTTGGTGCCTTTTTTAACACTTTGAAGAACGGCAGTTGCTTTTCGGCTGCTTGGGAAAGGAATCTATTCAATGCGGCTAGACATCCAGTTAGTCTTTGCACATCGTGTATGGACTTCGGCATCGCCATGTTCTGAATAACTTGAACTTTTGAGGGATTTGCCTTGAGTCCGTCCTTTGAAACCCAACAACCCAGAAATTTTCCCGAATCTACCAAAAAGGTACATTTTTGGGGGTTGAGTTTGAGGTTGGCTTTTCGGAGCACGTCGAGAGTGGATTTGAGGTTGTCTTCGTACTCCGAAGTGCTTTTGCTTTTGACAACTATGTCGTCGACATACACTTCAACCTGTTTTCCGATTAGGTGCCGAAAAAGCTTGTCTACCATCCTTTGATAAGTGGCTCCGGCATTCTTTAAACCGAATGGCATCTTTTTATAAGCGAAAATGCCGAAATCGGTAATGAAAGCTGTTTTCGGAGCGTCACTCTCATCCATCAACACTTGGTGATATCCTTTGTATAAATCAAGAAAGCAGAAAATTTCGAAGCCGATCAAAGCTTCTACTTTTTATCTATATTCGGAAGGGGATAGCAATCTTTAGGACAGTGCTTGTTTAGATCGGTAAAATCTATGCACATCCGCCATCCTCCTTCTTTTTTCTTGATCATCACAGGATTGGCCACCCAAGAAGGATATTTCACCTCGAATAGTACATCCGCTTTTAGTAATTGGCGGACTTCGTCATGGATGACTTGGCTTCTTTCTGCCGCAAAGAGTCTTTGCTTCTGTTTTACTGGCCGGATTGAAGGATCAATATTTAACCGATGAGTGATTACCTCGGGGGGCACTCCGGTCATGTCCAACGGAGACCATGCAAAGACATCTTTGTACTCCTTGAGGAGCTGAATGGTCTTTTCCCGGAGTAGAGGCGTTCCTGCGAAGCCGATCTTGACCGTTCTGGATGGATCATCTTCGTACAACTGAACGGTCATTGAGTTCGGCTCTGAAGTGACTTCGGTCATCTCGCTTGCCTCTGACTCCGGTTGCTGTGATTGCTATGCTTGATGGTGCCGAACTGATTGCTCGGCACTTTTAAACGCAATCTGCAGACATTCTTTTGCTCTCTTTTGATCACCTCGGATGACCGCTATCCCACCTTTAGTGGGGATCTTGATGGTGAGGTGATAAGTAGAGCAAACGGCCCGAACTGTGTTGAGCCAGTCTCTCCCCAGGATGATGTTGTACGGGGACCGAGCTTTCACCACAAAGAACTCGATCATCGTATTGGAGCTTGTAGGCGCTTTTCCCACCGTGATCGGAAGGCTGATAATACCTTCAGGGCGGGTGTCCTCCTGGGCGAAACTTTTCAGAGGAAGTGGAGCCGGACTGAGCCGAGCTGGATCCACTTCCATTTTATCGAAACATTCTTTAAAAAGAATGCTGACTGACGCTCCTGTATCCACAAATACTCTGTGGATCAGTTTGTTTGCCACTCCGGCTTGAATGACAATAGCGTCTTGGTGAGGAGAGATGGCTGGGACGGGATCGGCATCTGAAAATGTAATCACTTCGTCTTTCTTCAGCCTTTTATGTGTTGGCTCCTCTTGATTGGAACCTCTGCGTTCTGCTTTTAGGGACGACTTAGTCTTCCCGGCAGGGAGAGCATCAATAGTCTGGATTACTCCATCATATTGCGGCTCGTCGTCGTCTTCGGGATCCTCATGCCTTTTCGGATCCTGAGGATTGCAGTTCGCACCTCTCTGCCTTTTGTTCTTTTTCGGCTGCTTGCTTTGGTATTTTTTTAACGTTCCTGTTTTCACAAGAACATCAATACCTGCAGCCAAATTTCGGCACTCCTCGGTATCGTGACCGTGGGCTTGATGGAAGGAGCAATATTGATCCTGAGGTCGCCGCGCGGCTGATTTCGTCATCCGCTTTGGTTTTTCGAACATATCGGAATGTAGTTCGAAAATTTCCGCTCTTGACTTGTTTAATGGTACGAACTGAGCGGGCGGCTTCTCAGGATTGAGACGTGGCCCCAATCTGCCTTGTACCGGTGCCCTTTGAATTCTTTCAAAAGGAGTTCGGCGAGGAAGCACCTGGCCGCTTTGATCGGGCTTCTTTTTCTCTTCTCGGGATGAGCTGTCTAAAGACCGTTTTCGACGGTCTGCCTCATCCGCACGGGAAAACTGGTCCGCAATGTCCCACATTTCTTGAGCTGTTTGCGGACCGCACTCCACGAGCTTTCTGTAGAGAGCTCCGGGCAGGATTCCATTTTAGAATGCCGAAATGACAAGTAGATCATTGAGATTATCTACTTGTAGGCATTCCTTATGGAATCTCGTCAGGAAGTCGCTGATCTTTTCGTCGCGACCTTGACGTATAGAAAGCAGCTGAGCCGAAGTAATTCGGGCTTCCGCTTTCTGAAAGAACCTCCTGTGGAAAGCATCCATTAGATCTCGGTAGGATCTAATGCTGCCTTGAGGAAGGCTGTCGAACCACCTTCTGGCGTTCCCGATGAGCAGCTCGGGGAACAGCTTGCACATATGGACCTCATTGAGACCCTGGTTCGCCATATTATATTGATAGCATCCCAAGAAGTCATGAGGATCCACTAGCCCGTCATAAGTCATTGACGGTGTCCGGTAGTTCCGCGGCAAAGGAGTTCGGGTGATATCGTCCGAGAACGGAGTCTTTAATGCTCCGTACATGGCGAACCCGACATCTCTTCGGTACGGAGGAGATGGAGTTCTCCTGTGGTTCCGGTACCGAGGAGGAACAGGAACATGTCGGGGTTGAGGATTCTTTCTCCTGGAAGACACGTCACTACTGCGGTAGTGACTTTCATGTCTGGATGAGGAGGGAGAATCCGCCGTTGTCTTCTCCGGCTGTTGGCTCTTCTGCAGGAAGGTTAAGAACTCCTCCTGCTTCTCGGCCAAGAACAGCTTGACAGCTTCATTTAAATCGGGCTGCTGGGAAGACTCGGTGCGATCTCTCCTGGAGTGGCTTGTTCCTTCTTCGTGAGAACCGGAGGTAGATGTCTCCCGAGGCCGTTTTTCAGACCTGCGAGCTGGACTAGCTTCCTCACGGTTATCACGAACGGTATTATGGGTGTTATGTGATCTGGTACGCATTTTTGGGGTGGAAAAGGGTCAAAAATTCGCTTTATCACAAATTTTGTTCTCTGTTTCCCACAGACGGCGCCAGTGATGAATCCGCGAATTTCTGATGTTGGTAAATGCTGGTAGAGAATAAAGACTACGACACAATGAATTTACGTGGTTCGATTTACTGAAGTAAATCTACGTCCACGGGAAGAAGGGAGGGCAAGATTGTATTGCTTGATCTGGGATTACAGCTTACAACACAGACTTGCTATATGATATTTTATCTCTAGAGAGCTTAACCCTTTTCTATCTGATCTAAGTTCTATTTATACATTGAACTAAGATCGTGGCTTGCATCACCACCCTAAGTCGTGGATGTCGTGTAGGTCATGGCCTAAGATCGTGGATGTAGCGTAGGTCATGGCCTACGATCGTGGCCTGAGTTGACACCACGTGGTAGTGGGTGTGTTGGAAGTTGTGGAAATCCTGTATGGGTCCACTAACTCCTTGTTCGGTCGAATACTGAGACCGAACTGCTTTGGTTGCCGATCTGAGAGTAGAGCTTGATGCCGACCTGAGAGCAGAGCTTGATTGGTTGGCTTTTACCGAGCTGTAGGCTGAGGCCGAACTCTTTGGTAATGCCGAACTCATACTCTTCCTTGGGCTTTGGGCTGATGGGCCGTCACTGCTGTTGGGCTTGTTTAGTCCGTACCCCATCATACTCCATCTTCATAACATTGAATATGTGGGGATGTCGCCGATAGTCCACATCAGTGTTGCATGCAACTGGAAGTTTTGTTTTCTTGATATATCATATGCTTGAATTGCTTCAGCCCATAAATCGTTGAGCTCTGCAATCAAGGATGGTAGAAATACATCAATTTTCTGTTTTGGATTTTTCGGACCTGGCACGATCATAGTGAGAAACATGTATGGATCTTTTATGCACATCCACAACGGCAAATTGTATGTACTTAAATTACTAGCCATAATGAGTATTCTGAACCACTTTGACCAAATGCTGAAATCCTTTCGTGCTAAGTGCCAACCTGATATTTCTTGATTCAGAAGCAAATAAGGGATGTGTTTTGTCGAGAATTTTCTAGGCTCAGAATCTGTCGGATGACGCATCTCTCCTGGAGTCTGGGCGTGCTTTTCGTGCCACCACATGGATTGAGCTGCAACTTCAGCCACATACAATTGTCTTAATCTTGGGATTAGAGAAAAATAATACATCTCCTTAAATGGACGGTTGCTAGTATCCTTAAATCTAGCCTGACCACAAACATTGCATTCGGTCATATAATTGTCTTGTGTCCAATAGATCATGCACCCTTTCTTGCAACAATGTATCTTCAGATGTGGCATATCTAAAGTCTGCATTTGTTTCTTGCACTTGTAGAAACTGTTAGGCATGCAATTTGGTTTTGGCAGACGCTCCTCTATAAACTGACACAATTCATCAACAGCTCACTGAGACATTTGAAGTTCGGACTTCATAGTCATTATTCGAGCATTTGTTGACACCTCAGAATAATCACACAAATCAGACTTAGACGCTTCTAATAAATTGTAGAACTGCTGCGACTCATTAATGTGGGGCTCTGGCATATGTGTAGGCGGAACATATTGCCATGAGCACCTGATAGTCCCCACGCATCGTGCACTATATGTTGGTATGGATTCAATGGTGGATCACAATGCATGGATTCTATCCATCTTGAGTTGGAAGACACTTCAACATCATAGTGAAATCTTCAGTGGGAAATTTTCTCTCATACATCCACTCTCTTCCCGAAATTTTATTCATTCCATTATCTATCATACAAAAATAATATAAATCAAATCAAGTATAATACTAGTAATATTTTGAGTTATTTAGCCCACAAATTTAGAATAATATCCAACAAATAAGTATAATAATGCTTTGAATTATTTAACCCACAAATTTAGAAGAATAGCTAACGAATCAAGGATAATAATTTAGCCCACAAATTTAGAAGAATGGCTAACAAATCAAGTACGTCAACAAATTTAGAAGAATAACTAATAAATGAAAGTTGTACCTTTCAATAAATAATTGAAAAATATCAAGTTGGGCCAACCAAAGGCAAAGGAAACACTTCCAAATCATAGACAAGAAAATGGGAAGAATGAAAAAATAGGATTTGGGGAATATGAGTTACAGGGGTTGCAAAGAGGGTTTAGGGAGTAAAGTTGGGCGTGTGAGAATGGGAAAATGAGAAAGAAGAAAGCAAGCCTGGATCAGAATTAAAGTGTTTGCAAGCACATGTACTTCTGCTCGCAAATTTGCGACCAAAATAGGGACCCTGGTGTGTATTCTCACAAACTGTTGGCGGAAAATAATTAAATTTTCTTTTGGCCAAGTGTTCGCAAAACGGAAGAAATTTGACTAGTTGTTTTTCATGGATGGATGGAGAAATGGAGAAAAATATGAATATACTAAAAAAGTGTCTGAAGTCTGAAGATAGCTTTTACCGAAGATTGCTAGTGTTCAAAAGAAAAGACACAAGTCTCTTTCCACGAACCAAAATAATAAACCTCTCACCATACCGACCCCCACTTTGACAACACCAGTAAGAGCATATCCAAGGTAGTCATGTAAATTGAGAAGTAAAATTTTTAATTTACCTTTTAAAAGAAATAATTTTATCTTCTTAAAAAGTAATGAACTAAGGGAAAAAAGGTAAATTTTAAAATGCAAATAAAAATAATTTACTTTTTAGCTTTTGTGTGAAGAAAGGCTAAAAATATATTTTTAAAATTAAAGAATATATAATAACTTCTCAAATATCCTTTTCAGAATTTTTATGAAGAAATAAATATTATAGTTATTTCTCTTAACCCTTCCATTTACTCATTCATTTGGAGATGCTCTAGCACATTCACGAACAAAAACCATCAATCCCCTCTCAAACTCGATGAAGGGTCTTAGAGACTCCTTGGTTTTGGTGCGATCAAACGGGTCGATGCGGATTGAAGCAGGGTCTGATCGTCTGAGCCATCGGGTTTGGATCTCGGGTTTAAGTTGTGGGTGCAGGGAATAATCAATAATACAAACGACTAATCAACAAAAGAGAAAAAAAAATAGCAGTGAATAAAAATCTATCCACCAAGTCACCAACCCCCACTCGATTACGACCAAAATCTACCTCAACTTGCCTCAATTCCACTCTCTCACTGTCTCTATATATATCCCAGCATCTCATTACTCATTTAATATCCAACTCCAAATTATCTAACAAGGAGAAACTTCCATTAGTACCAAAAAAAAAAAAAAATTCAAATTCATGGGTAGTCTACACAATCAGAAACCCGAAATTAAAACCGGCTTCCCTGGTTCCATCATCAAGCCCTTGGATCCGGAAGAGTTCCGGCGTCAAGGCCATCTAGTCATCGACTTTCTCGCAGATTACTACAACAACGTCGACAAATACCCTGTCCGCAGCCAGGTGGAGCCTGGCTACCTGAAGAAGCGGTTACCCGAATCCGCCCCTTACGACGCGGAGCCTATTGAGGAAATCCTCCGCGATGTTCAAAACGACATCGTTCCCGGCATCACCCACTGGCAGAGCCCTAACTACTTCGCCTACTTCCCCTCCAGCGGCAGCATTGCCGGATTTCTCGGAGAAATGCTGAGCACCGGTTTCAACGTCGTCGGATTCAACTGGATGTCGTCTCCGGCCGCCACCGAGCTCGAGAGCATCGTCATGGACTGGCTCGGCAAGATGCTCGAGCTTCCGTCGGAGTTTCTGTTCTCCGGCGGCGGCGGCGGCGTGCTGCAGGGCACCACCTGCGAGGCCATTCTCTGCACGGTGGTCGCCGCCAGAGATCGGGTTTTGAGGAGGATCGGGAGAGAGAATATCAACAAATTGGTGGTTTACGGATCGGATCAGACGCACTCTGCTTTGCAGAAAGCGGCTCAGATCGCCGGAATCAATCCTGGTAATTTTCGGGCGGTGGAGACGTCCAGATCCAGCGAATTCGGGCTCACGGCGGAGGCGTTTCGGGCTCAGATCGAATCCGATTTAAAATTGGGGCTGGTGCCACTGTTTTTGTGCGCGACGATCGGAACGACGTCGTCTACTGCGGTAGATCCACTCGCGCCTCTTTGTGCGGTGGCGAAGGAATTCAACGTTTGGGTGCATGTCGACGCCGCGTACGCCGGAAGCGCGTGCATCTTGCCGGAATATCGCCATTACCTCGACGGCGTTGAAAACGCCGATTCCTTCAGCTTCAACGCGCACAAATGGTTCCTCACAACGCTCGATTGCTGCTGCCTGTGGGTGAAGGATCCGAGCGCGCTCGTGAAAGCGCTCTCGACGTATCCGGAATATCTGAGAAACAAAGCTTCCGATGCGAAATCGGTGATCGATTACAAGGACTGGCAGATCACGCTCAGCCGTCGATTCCGATCGATGAAGCTGTGGCTCGTCCTCCGCAGCTACGGCGTCGCGAATCTGAGGAAATTTCTGCGGAGTCATGTGAAAATGGCGAAGAATTTCGAAGGATTGATCGCGATGGACAAGCGGTTCGAGGTGGTGGTGCCGAGGAACTTCGCCACCGTGTGTTTCCGGATTTCGCCGATTGAGATCGGCGGAAACCGGCAGATTGTGTCGAAGGAGGAGGCGGCGAACAATTTGAATGCGAAATTGCTGGAGACGATAAACGAGTCGGGGAAGATTTACATGACGCATGCGGTGATCGGAGGAGTTTACGTGATGCGGTTCGCCGTCGGAGCAAGCTTGACGGAAAATAGGCATGTGATTTTGGCTTGGAAAGTTGTTCAAGAACATGCAAACGCACTCTTGAATAGTTCCTCGTGATTTTTATTTTCATTTTTTTTTATATATTTCTAAACGAAATGTACGATTCTAATCATTTGTGTTTTATTCTAAAATTTATAATATAATCAATATATATTGTGAATTATACATAGTACTAGTTTTTTACAGTGTATATATATGTGATATATGTTTGTTGTAACAATAGGGGATTCAAAACACAATTTTAGGATCAGGCTAAAAATATTACAGATTGGGTTATAATAAAACTAATATCCAATCCAGATAACTGAACAATACTGTATATTAAAATTATTAACACAAATATATAGTTTTATCAATAGTAATATATAAATTTATATATCAACACAAACATATAAATACATAATATACAAAAAAATTGAAAAAAAATTATAGTTTTCTTTCGCATCAGAACTTACAACATAGGGAAATATGGGTCAAAGATGGGAAAAAAGTTATTTAGTGAGAGAATAATTTACCTATAATTGGAATTAATTGTAGTCCAGCGAAGCTTATTGCTCCATTAACTACTACTACTCCTTCTCAATATAGTTGAGTCGTATAATTGAATCATTTCTTTTTTTAGCAAAAAGTCTATCAATTTTTTTCATACTTTACTCTTTTTTCATCCATATTACTTTATTCATCTATCTTACCTTACTTTATCTTTCCATATTAACTTTTACCATATCAATTTCTTAAATTTTGTGTTAAAAATATGTCTCAACTATCTTAAGGCGAATGTAGTACGATTTAAAATTTATGTGAATTAAGTATACAAAAGGTAGGGATGATTAGTTATAATTGGTGTATGATAATTTATAATATTGCAGGCTGATAGACATACCGTACTTAATTTGATTTGATGGTCTTCGTGTTGATAAAGTACTAGGAGTATATATTAAATTAAATTTAGTATTTTTGATGGAAGTAAAATTATATACTACTACTCCTACTTCCTACTTATAAAAATTACTATTCAGTTTTACTTTTGATTTTAGGTGATGATCAAGCAACATTATATGTATTGATGATTTGATGGTCTTCGTTTTGATAAAGTAGTGTATTTATATAAAATTAACTTTTAATTTGTTGGTCTTTACCTTAACAAAATTATTAATCTTAGGCTTTGAATGTCGATTGAATAGTTTTAAGTAAAGTTAATCTTAGTGAACTCGTGCCCAATTAAGTTTCGATTGCTCTTTTAGTTATAAATAATGTGGGGAAGTTCAGATTGCTCTTATATATTCAGATTATCTGATTAATAAAGTCTAAAATCGATTTATAGTTGTCTATATAATCGTGAAATCATGCAAAGATGATTGGAATGTGAATATAGTTAAATTTTTATTTCTGAAGTAATAATTTTTTGTTAAGTATATTTTAATTAACATTACTTGATTATAAATTATTACTCCTATTTTATTTTAAAAGAAAAGTCGCATATATTAATATGAACATAACACATATAGGATTGGCTACGATACAACTCTTTTTTATAATAAAAGTATTAATTAGAAATCGTGTTAGCTCTTACATGATAAAAAATTATAGTAGTAAATATCATAATGTGGAATAAATTCGCGGTCATAAATTCAATTTTTATCGACATAACTTTAAAAAAATTAGAATTCATATAATTTCCTAACAAATTCTTACACGTTCTAAAATTCATTATTAACAACTTTAATTTTTAAAGGTTTTTAGCTTAACCATTATATGTTCTACTAAAAATTTATGGTTCCCGATTTTTATTTTAAAACACGTTTTATTCATCTAAATATATAATTCAACTACTGCATATGCAACTAAAGGTGGTGCATGAGCTTACATATTAGTAACATCTAATTGCGTCTAGGTTTCATAAACATGGTGAAAGTTGTCAAAGGTGGATTTTTAATTAGGTAGTAAATGTATTAGAAGCAAATTAATGAACTTGGAAAAGATTGATGTTTTGTGATGTTACTCCCTCCGTCCCGGATAATTTGTCTCATTTTTCTATTTCGGTCCAATCCACATAATTTGTCCCATTCACTTTTTACAATTTTTTGTAGTGGACCCCATATTCCAGTAACTAATTCCTACTCACATTTTATTATAAAACTAATATATAAAAGTATGATCCACATTTCACTAACTTTTTCAACTCATTTTTCATTACATTTCTTAGAACTCGTGCCCGGTCAAAGTGAGACGAATTATCCATGACGGAGGGAGTATAATTTAGTTTCTCTCTTTTTTAACTCATGATTATGTTTAATTAGTAGGTAACAAAGTTTGGAAATTTTGATTATTTCCGTAATTTCACATTTAAATAAATCAATGGAATAGCGTTAGAGTATCCACAATAGGGAGCCGCGGCTCCCGGGCAATGGCTTGGCTGGGCCGCGGCTCCTTATAGCTGAGGAAACGGAGGGCCGCGGCGGGGTTCGAAGGACATGGGTGTGCCACCTAGTTGGCGCGGAGACGGCGCCTGGGTGCAGCCCGCAGTGGCCGAGAGCCACGACTCTGCTCAAGTTTTTTTTTTTTCAAAAATTTTCTATAAATTCTTCATTTTACACATTTTCACCTCAAACACATTTTACACCTAATTTTCACTCTATATTAAATTTGCTTTTAATTTTTTAAATTAAATTATGCGTTTTTTTAAGTATCATAGTCCGATAATTTTTATTCTAATTGAATTAAAATATACCAACAATTAAAAAAATAATTAGATTTGTGGTTGTGACTTCTCCACTATTAGGGTGGACAAGTTTTTTTGTGGCTTTGGACAAGTTTTAGTGGCCCTGGACAAGAATTTGTGGCTTGGCTTAGGCATAGGCTAACTATTGTGGACACTCTTAAGGTACGGTGTTCATTTTTCATTATAAATTATAAACTATAAACACCTAACCCTTTTTTTAATTTCGACGAGTGAACTATTTTTGATGAGCTTGAAATATAGAGTATATGTACATGATTGTGTGTACAGAAATTAAAGTCACCAAACCCATATAACCTTTTTTCTTTAATTTGTTTCGAGGAAAATTTCAATTGAAGTTGACTCCAAAATTAAATAGTCAGCACAAAGATTTAACTCATAGACTAGTACATAAAATTTAGACGTAAGAGTACATAAATGAGTTTTCGTTCGTTTTAATTTAGAGTACAAAAATGAGTTTTCGTTCGTTTTAATTTATTTACCTGTCAATTTACGGAGTATTTTCGTTCGTTTTATTTTTGCTACCTAACATGACGAGTTGACGATATTGTAGTATGAAAAGCACCTTTCATCGATTCTTGACTTTTAACATAAATATAACAAATGTCAGCATACGACGTGCTCATTGTTACCTAATTCAAATCGACAATATTTTATATTTTTAACAGAAATTATAGAATGTCTGTTGTTAATTACTTATAAATATAGTAATTATAATGTATGTCACCGATAAAAATATGACCATCGTAAATACTTGTCTCAATATTTGATTAAATAACAAATACTACTATATCAAATTATAGTAATAAGCATGATTACAAATAATTGTATATAATATATGAAATTGTTGGGACGTCCCAACTATTAAAGCATGATTACAAATAGTCGTATGTTACTATAGAAATTATTGTACTATGTTAGTACTCATATTAGAAATCATTGGGACGTCCCAATAGTTTCTAATAAAAATTGAAAACTAAATTCATAATTCAACAACGACAACACCCTAGTCCTTTGCGTCAATCAACAAGAGCAACGAAGAATGGCAAAGCAAACAAGTACTAATATTCTAGTGCAAGGACGTCGGGGCGTTATGCATGGTTAAGGGAGCTTGTCGCACTTCCGGGGCAAGGACTGGGATTTCGGGTGGGGAAGCCGAAGAGCGTTGGCTCAACAACCGCTTTGATGATGATTTTATTACTATGTTTTATTTGTTATAAACGAATCAACCAATTTCAATTTACTTGAAATATATGTATAGTACTCCCCCCGTTTGCCAGTCTTTTCTACATTATTCTATTTATTACTTATCATTTCTCCACTTTAACTATTTATTATCATTTTTACAAAACGAGTGTAGAAAAGTCAACGGGACTTCTAGTGGCGGACGGAGGGAGTAGTTGACGTTCGAATATCACCATATATTAACAATTATAAATATACATTCTTGATTGATTAGACATTGAACATATATCAACGTTAGTTGAACAACATCTATAGTGAATTCAAATGGAGTATCAAATTGTTTGGAGGTTTTCTTGAGAGCTCAAAGAAATGAAAAAGAACGAGTGTTGAAAGTTAGTCGTATTTTATTTAAAGTGATGGTATTGCTCAACTAACTCATAAAAGTGAGATATAGAAAAAGTCGTGATTCCCTAATCAATATTCCAAACTATTTTCCAGCCAAGAATTATTCCATTATATATATGGATATACTTAGATCGACGTTGAGCGAAGCAATACGTCTTAATACGTGAGCACAATTTCTATTTTTAGGCAATAAAATAACTTCCATTATTTACTAAAAATGTTCATTTGAGTTGCCTTGCTAGGATATTAAGTTGCATTTAAGGAAGCAATTACCAATTCTTTTATTTACAAATAGATTTCCATTACTCATTTCTCGAAGAGGTTGGCGTGTAATGTAACGATGTGTGTTGTTTATATGCTAGTGATTTATTTTTTCTGTTTAGGTTTTGGATAAATTGTTGTTTTTTTTCATAAGTTGATTTTCTTGTTATTTATATTTTGAACGATTTATATACTACAGCATTGTGCTTGTCGTTCTGTGTATTATGTTTTTATATATATGTGATGTAGGAACATAAATCGTGCATGTTAAATAAATTGATTTTGCAGGAGTACTATTTTTTGGATATAACAATTTAAAGATTGAATTTTCCATCCTTGCTTCTATAAATTTGAAATCATTTATTTAGTAAAATTAGTTAATTGATACTGTATAAAATAATATTCTTACTTCTGGTTTTGGTATATGAAAAATCAACTAAACTTTAACATTGACTTATAATTTGTTGGCAATTGAAACTAAAAATATAACATATAACTGTCCCACATCGGTGTCAAGAGAAAACTGAAACTAGAATATAAGTCTCATGGGCCCCTCCTCCTATCACCAATTGGTTTTAGGATGGAACCCATGGATTTCTATCATGGTATCAGAGCGGGTCGCCGACTGTGGGTCAAATTTAACTGACCCAGCAGTATATCTGGGCCGAAACCGAAAAAATGACTGACCCAGCAGTATATCTGGACTTAAAAATTTGGGCCAAGTGGTCCAACCGATTGAAAAAAAAATTGGGTCGATTGTCCAATCGATTAGAAAAAGTCCAACCCCTCCAAGGTTCACCTTGAAGGGTTTGAGGGAGGGTGTTGGCAATTGAAACTAAAAATATAACATATAACTGTCCCACATCGGTGTCAAGAGAAAACTGAAACTATTATATAAGTCTCATGGACCCTTCCTTCTATCACCAATTGGTTTTAGGATGGAACCCATGGATTTCTATCATAATTATTTTTAAAAAAAATTAGTTTATATATTATGTATCTTTATAGTAGTAGAGCTGTTTGTGCGAGTCAGTGTTGTCACTTGTGCGAGTTTGTGTGGGCTTGTGTGCATGTGCATTGTATGTATATTGTGTGTAGTGCATGTATTGTGTAATATGCAGGGGCGGACGCAAAAATAAACATGAGTAGGGGCAAAATTTTCAAAATTTTATACAAAAATAATTTTTCATGTAATTTAAAATATTATTAGGGGCTTTTATATATCAATATGTTCAAAATATGAATAAATTTTAAAGTTTTATATTAGAAAAAAAATTAAAAATTGGATTAATTGGGGGCTAAAGCCCTCCCCTCTTTACATGTGGGTCCGCCAATGGTAATATGCGTGTTGTACTTGTTTACGATGTTTTGTATGCGTTGTGTGTTGTGTACACGTGGCACGCACATAGTACCCATTTTTATAACTACTTAGAATTCTAAATATTTACTTGTGTTGTTATGAAATTCAGATCCACAATTGATTCAAAGTTTGGAATTATAATTCGAAAGTCTATTAACTCTGCAAACAAACTCGATTTTGAATGAGTAAACCCGATCCATACTTGCTTGAATCACCAACTCTACGAAGTTTCTCAAGTGTCCTTACCCTTTAGATTTGACTAAAGGATATGTATAGACAATAATATAATTAAATGAAATTGTTGTTTTCATTCACCCGTTACACTTGAAATATGTTCAAAATATAGACATACATCGATGCATGTATAAAGACAAGATTACTTCTTTTTTTTTACTTTTACCCTAATGCTTGATATTTTAAACAAATAAAGTAGATGAACTTGCTACTTAAATCTTGTTGTAATTAAATTTGAATGTTATTATAAAATACCCTTAAAATTCGAGTTCGTCATATAATTTTTTATCGCATTATTTTTTCTTGAGGCGAAATTCGATCTCATGATTAGGAGGCTGAAATTTGTGTATATAATGTCATATTTACAACTTTTTTTTTTTTAAAATTCGATTATTTTTATTTTATTTTTGAAATGCAGACTAATTAATTTTTGCAACTGATCACACCAAAAATCATTCTAGAATGCATGCACAAGTGTAATACTCCATTGTTAGATAATTTCGTCACAAAATTAAAATAAAATAAATACACATGTTCACGAGGGGGAGTATTTATTCTAGTCATAGCTACTTCCACCAAACTCCCACAAAAATAATCACCATTAATTGCAGTGGAAATGTCATATATCGGTTAGGTTATTCATATACTCATATAAAAAATTAGTTCCTAATTCCTATCATCATTGTAAGATGAGAGATTAATTCTTAGTATTATTTTTGTCAGCACACCTAATACTTCGAGGGACCCTTTTCATTGACATTAATAACATTAAAATTTGGCAATATTCAATTAGCACTTAGCAGCTAACCTTGAAACTGGAAAGGTGACCTTAGTTTCACATATACAAAATAACACTACCAACAACAAACAACGAAGTCAAGAATAAGTTGGTGAAAAATAAAATACTATGTAAAACATGTTTAAAGTTGAAATATGGCATGATTCCTTTTGCAAGAAGTTTAAGAAAGCTATGCTGGATCCATAGCCCAACCAACCCAAAATACTTTAATTATTTTTTGACATTTGGTTTTAATATAATTATTTACACCAACTTCTTGATGCGAGAGAGATGCAACGAATCCTTGTTCAATGATGTCATAATTCAAGCTTTCATATTTAATACGGAGTACAATTCTGAATTATATTGCTCAAGTCGATCTAACAGTCATGAGTCAACACTAATGAAACAGAGGGAGTACATGTTATTTACTCGATCCACTAATAATGTACAAGTAATTGCACGGTACTTAAGATTAGAGTCAAAACGTAAAAAAAAATTGATGGTTTTTATGTCCAATTTATTCTTCAAAATTGTGTACCATGTAATGATTTATAAAATGAGATTTATAAAAAATAAAATCCAAAGAAATACTATGTAGTACTCCTTCCATCCGTCATTAATTGATTTGATTTTATTCAATTCGAGTTTTTAGAAATGTAATAACAAGTGAATGGAGGAGTTAGTTTGAAGGTGAATCCTATTTTATAAATTAATTTATGAAGTAATAAAATGTAATTCGAGATAAAGTTGAATGAAATATGAGATCTAAAAAACAAACGGGAGAATTATTCATGGACTGAACAAAATGTGAGTACTACAAATTTAAGCACGTGATGTAAAGCAGGTCGTAGAACAAGGTTTTGACCTGTGGAGTCAATATCGTACCTCATAGTCAACGTTGAAAATTAAACATGTTATTTGTCGTAAAGACATCTTTTTTGCTTTCATACGAAAAAGGTCAACTAATGAGACTTTTCTTTAATAAATTTTATAAGTATCTATTTTTTTTGCTACCAACCAGGCAACCACTTTGTGGTTTGTAGTCATGTGCGTAAATTTAATTTTAGTTATAATTCAAATAAAACACATAAATATCTTTTACATTGATTACTTTACATAGTTCAATAATGACTATTTTTGAATAAAATATTAATATAAAGAATTTAATAATGATATCGCATCGCAGCTATATATGAAAGATAAAGTAAATAATGTAAGTTCAATTAGTTTGTAAATGCTATCATTATGTGCAAACCCCAAGTCACCATTACTCGAGCACTAGTTACAATCATCACGAAAAGGGGGCATTATTAGAATTTTTTTTCTTTAGATCATGTTTTAGTTACTCCCTAAAAATTATTAATTTCATTTTCAAAAATAATTATGACTGAGTTTGCAAGTGCATTGGATTTTGTGGGCCATGGCTGCTTAATTGTGATATGCTATTATCTCATTTCTCATAGCCTCTTTGAAAATATTTTAGAAGAATTGTACAAGTAATTAATTACTATATGTTGGAATTATGTACTCCACTAAACTTCATTTATATAATTGGGCCTGATAGTGGGCTGATATCAGAGTGGGCTTGGATAGTTAATTACTCCACTAAACTTAGTCTGTATAATTGGGCTTGATAGTGGGCTGATATTATAGTGGGCTATGATAATTATTATTGACCCAGAAAAACTTAAGATTAAGAAAAGTGCTATGGAATCTACTCGAATGAATTGAAATAGTGGCGGCGCGAAATCAAAATTTTTTTGGCGCGGCAAAGCAAATGATTGAATAACAAGCACCAAAGCAATTATATTTTCAGCTACTTACAGTGTTCATCACTCCAAAGAAAAAAATAGGGATAGAGATTAGAAGAGAATCAAAATCGGAAGAGAATAATGGCGGACGCATCACATCTGGAGCGAATGGGAAGGGAGCTGAAATGCCCTATATGGTAACATTTTCATTCGGTTTCGTTATTATCAATGAAATTGTTAATTTCCCTTTTCACGGTCTGAAATTCCAGATCGTTAATTGATTCTTATTTCCTCTGTCGACAGTTTGAGTCTGTTTAATTCGGCCGCTTCACTCACCTGCAATCATGTGTTTTGCAAGTAAGCCGTTTAGTAAATTCATGTGTAGATAATTTTTGTTTTGTTTTGTTTTTAGGGATGATTTTAATACGTTTTTTGCTGCCTACTGTATTGTGTTTACTGATTGGTGCAGTGTGTGTATCGAGAAATCCATGAAAGCATCATCGAGTTGTCCTGTTTGTAAAGTTCCATACAGGCGAAGAGGTATACATGTTTTGCTTTTCATTGGCAATACATTTTTCCCAATTTTGCTAAACTAATATTAGCTGAGAGTGATTCATATGTTAGGCAGATTATTTTGTTGAGGTGTAAACTCAATCGTAAGAGAGTTTATGTTTGTTTGATGGATGGAATTGTTAAGATTTATCATCGATTTCGTGTTAGGTTGGCATTAGAATTTATGACTATTCTTTTGTGGGGTTTATCTCTGTAATTGTGAGATATATGATATTTTCTATACCTTGATACATTATGTATATTATACCTATTTCATAGCAGCTAAAACCTCTTACTTTGTCTGCATATGGTGAAAATGATGTCTGTTTTGCTTTACATTTATTAGCTTGTGGAATTCATGACTTATTTATCGATTGCTTACATTTTTTTATTTTCATTTAGCAGAAATTAGGCCAGCTCCTCATATGGATAATTTGGTAAGCGTTTACAAAAGCATGGAAGTAGCATCTGGAGTCAGTATCTTCAACACTCAGACTGAAGCTTCACCTGGTCCTTCGGGTAATGTTACTAGCCTGTTGGGTAATGCTTGATAATCTTCCATATTTTTACATTATACATCTGTTTGACAAACCTGCTTCTATATGTTGTCCTGTTTTAACTCATTGTTTGCCTCATTTTTCTGGTTTTAATGTATACACAGTCCAAAATAATGGCCAAACGAAACCTGAAGCTTCAGAAACTGGGAATAAAAAACAACCTGGAAAGAGAGGATCAAAGAGTGCATCAATTTTCCCTACAAATAAAAGGGTTCAGGTGTCACCATATACAAGTGCAAGGACTGAAATGGTGCGAGAAAACCTGACTGATAGAACTGCTGAAATCAACAGAAATGAAACTAATAATGGTCATGTTTTACAAAATAATATCCCTTCTACTTATGAAAAGGGGAAAGCCCATTTACCTCCATTTTTCTGGCTGAGAGATGAAGAGGACATGGAGCAGTCAAGTCAGCAGACGAATGACAATCTGGTTATGTATACACCACCAGAAGCTCCTTGCTTCAGTGACATTAAAGATTCAGATGATGAGGTTTGTCCTTCCTGAGATATAGCTTTTAATATCTTTCATTACGAATATAGTAATTAGGATTATAGACTTTGTTAATACTCAGTAACCTGATATTTCATGATTGGTTCATCTATTCTTCTTCGTGACACACTATTTTTATATTTCATGTTGCTTTATGCAGAGAGGAGATTGTAACTTATCAAACAATGTGGATTTCTTTGATAGTGAAATGTTTGATTGGACACAGAGGCCTTGCTCTCCTGAACTTTGTTCAACTCCTCCAACTATACAGGTAAGTAACAGTTTTTACAATTTCAACAATCCATTATTTACCAAGTTTGATCTAATTATGTTGGTGTAGATTGAAGAACATACTGCTGAAGAGGATGTAGCCTTAAAACGTGTGGATGCCACCTCAACAGAAACAGCTGGTCAAAAGAACAGACCTAATAGTGCAGTAGGCAAGTGTAAAAGGGAAAAAATCTCTGAAACCAAAGGCAGAACGAGAGCTTCTAATAAGAAAGCCAATGCAAATGAGCCTGAAAAGGACAAGAAAGCTAAAAGCATTTCTAAAGTAACTGCAGTCTGTGCTGAATTAGGCAATGTAATCTATCAAGATATGCAAGAGGGTACTAAAGACACTCCAATGACTCAAAAAGGAAAATCCAGAGTAGGTAAAAAGGTCCTCTTTGATGCTAGTGTTCAAGAGAAAGATGTTCAATCTTTATCTGATGGGGTAGAGCCTCTAGCAAGCAGCAAGGGTGCAGCATTCACTCAAGTTTCTGCACCAGAGATGTGTCAAAAGAGCAATGAAGGACAAACAAAGTCAAAAAAGAGTGCTGAAGACAATAAAAACTCTAAGAAACCAACTCAGCTACCAACATCTGGTAGTAAAGAAAAAACTAAAAAATCCGAAATTGGAAAAAAGGTCTTAGATACTGAGCAAGACAAAGAGGAGTTGATTTCCAAGCTGCTTAGTAATCCACCAGGAATTCATGAAGAAGTTTTGGATGAATGTGTCAAAAGGAAGTATAGAAAAATATGTAGAAAGTCACCAAGCTCTGCAAAGAAAGTCAAATTCTCTGTTCAGAGCATGTGTAAGGACAGCCATAGTGGTAAAGCATTAGGTGCTAATGAAAAGGATGTGACCACAGATCACTTATCTGAAGATATTCAAGTTCAAAGGGATCAATCAGACATGAAAACTCCATCAAAAGTTGATAAATCATTTTCCTCCCTTAGCGGGCATGCTTTGCAAAAATGTAATACATCTCCCAGTACAGTTTGTTGTGCTTTCTGTCAATCATCTGAAGAGTCAGAGGTATGTATGTCTTTTGAAATATCGGTTATACTTTATATTTATGTTTTCATTGTTTTAATTCTATGATGTAGTTTGTTACTGAAATATAAAATTTCCAGGCTTCAGGGATCATGGTTCACTATGTTGGAGGGAAGTTGGCAATGGATGATGCAAGAAAGAATGCTATACACGTTCACAAGAACTGTGCTGAATGGTATAACATTTGGAACAATTTCTGCACAATTATCTAGTTTGTGAACTACCATGGTGATGGATTGATAAAAATTATCTAGTGTGCTTCATCAACTTGCTGTCTCAGGCTACTATCTACGTGTTTATGATTTGTTAGGCTAGTCATAAGTCATGGAAGCTGTTGACATAGATTGATAGAGTTCAACTTGTTATTTTCACTGTAATAGTATATAGCAAAATAAGGCTGTACATCTTTTGTAGGGCACCCAATGTGTATTTTGAAGATGATACTGTTGTCAACCTTGAAAATGAGCTGTCCAGAAGTCGAAGAATTAGATGCTGTTGCTGTGGCATCAAAGGAGCTGCTCTCGGGTGTTATGACAAGAGTTGTCGTAAGAGCTTTCACGTTCCTTGTGCTAGGTTGACTCCAGAATGCCGATGGGATTCTGTAAGTACTATAAACTAACAACTTTCCTCGAAAATGGAGAAAAAAAAGTGATTAATGCTGTGGTTTTTTACACATGGCAGGAAAACTTTGTTATGCTATGTCCAGTTCATACATCATCTCAACTGCCAAATGGTACGCCTCAATCTCAATCAAGGAAGAAAAGTAAATCTTCTGCTGAAAGGTTTGTTGCAATTTCCAGACTGGCTATTCATTTATTCGCGTAGGTTATGTCATGACTCTCTTTTCACTCTTAACTTCCCCCCAGAAAATCTTGCATCCATCAAGATAAAGTGAAAACCAATGAAGAAGGCAAAGACAGATCACCGGTACAGTGGAAGTCTCGGAAGACGTTTAAAAATTTGGTTCTCTGCTGCTCAGCTCTCACCAATACAGAGAAAGTAAGTAAACCAGTAATCATTTTATTTACTATTCTCCATGAAATAAGAATATAATAATCTTATAATCACTATGGTTTAAATTCAGGAAACTGTTACAGAGTTTGAGAACTTGTCTGGAGTAACAATACTAAAGAACTGGGACCCTACCGTCACCCATGTAATTGCTTCGTCAGATGAAAATGGAGCATGCAGACGTACACTCAAATTTTTAATGGGTGTCTTGGAAGGAAAATGGATTTTGAGTGTTCAGTGTGAGTAGTTTTCTATACACAAATGAATTTGAATTTACTCTATTTTCTTTGTTAGAAGTCCCAAACAAACAAATCTAAAATATTTATGTATGTTTCGTGTATCCAGGGATTAGAGCTTGCATTGAAGCTGGAGAGATAGCTGATGAGGAACAGTTTGAGATCTCAGTCGACATTCATGGAATCAGGAATGGACCAAAGCTCGGCAGATTAAGACTTCTAAACAAGGTTGATCTTTTGCTTCTGATGAACCTACCCTCTTCATTCTTTCTTCTTTCCAAGTTATTCACATGATTGATGATTCCCACTTTCCATGATTTTGCAGCAACCAAAACTGTTTGATGGCTATACATTCTATCTCATGGGAGATTTCACACCTTCATACAGAGGATATCTCCATGATCTTGTGATTGCTGCTGGAGGAAAAGTTCTGAACAGGAAGCCTGTTGATGGAAGCTCTGAGACGACCTTCATCATTTACAGCGTCGAGCTTCCGGAACAGTGCAAGCCAAACAACGGAGGCTCAATCGTGGAGCAGAGACGTGCGAGTGCAGAAGCTTTAGCCTCCTGTGCTGGAGCCCAGGTAACGAGCAATTCATGGATTATGAATTCTATTGCAGGTTACAAACTGCAAACAGTTGGTTAATCGTTGTGTCTGATCACATATCACACTAATAATCGTGACAGAATTTGGCTATTTATTCACTATCATTCCCTTGTGAACTTTGGTAGGTTTTCATTTATATATATGAGAAAACGTTGCTAAAACAGAATGTCATCCTTGCCGGATATGTATATTCGCTTAAAAGTTAAAAACTAAATATTTAATTCATCAAAGAAATCAGGTTTGGTCTGGCAATAAAGTAGTTAATGTCTAAAGTTAATGTGTTACAATTGAGTCTCAGATTGGCTTGAGTGATATTTAAATTTAATAGTACTATAATTATTGAATTTATAAAAGTAATAAAGTTTTTGACGTTCAACTATTACTATTAAGAGATAATAATTGTCATTTTAAATCATAATTTTTCAAATATTAAATTATATTACTCCATTTGTCTCTTAAAATTGAAATTCTTTCTTTTTAGTTAATCTCTTGAAAATAGAAACTTTATATTTTTTAAAAAATTCTCTCTAGTAAAGTGAGATTCATTTTCCACTAATATGTTTTTCTTTTTATCTTTCTCTTACTTTACTAATTTTGCATTAAAATTCATGTTATTTTAAAAGTGTTTTATTTTTAAAAGATGGAGAAAATGATTTTAACTTTTGCAATTGATAATATAAAATACTAGTACGACAGAGTCAAATATTATGTACTGTACCTATAAAATGTCATTGTTCTGGTAAAAATGATAGTATCATAGGAGTATTATTTGGAGTGTTGATGAAAATGATATTGAGTTAATTTTGAGTATTATGGAACAATTAAAAAATTAAAATTTTACTTATTTCAATTTTAGAAGATGACTATTCCTATTTAGCATTAAAAGGGAAATTTCGAGTGAAACAGATTTACTATATTATTAGGCCACGTCCTCTTTCAACTCCAAACTATGAAATGTAAGAGTACGAGATAAACCAAAAATTTGCTTACTGGTTTTACAAATAAATATACCTACCTAATTAATTAGAAGGATCACATTATAAGTAGTGCGTCGTTTATTCCTATTTAGCATTAAAAGGGAAACACCAGTGTTATATTATTAGGCCACGTCCTCTTTCAACTTCGCACGGTGAAATGTAAGAGCATCTCCAACTATTACACTAAATTCAAATCCATTTTAATGTAAATATCGCACTAAATATTAATTTTATTCCAACCATTTACATTAAATTTAAACTCAAAAGAATATTTTTCACTCACTTACTTTTTATTCTTTTCAAACACACCTATATATTTGATCTAAATTACACAATAACCGTAAGACCCTTTATCAATAACTTAAATTAAATATAATAAGATTTTGTTTACAATGAAGATTCTGTCAATTTTTAAACTAATAATCAATTATTAAGATTGAAAATTATGTATCTGTAGTATTAAGAATAATAGTGTTAGTGTGACGGTACTATGTTTTTCTAAATGGTATATTTGGCAGCATATTCTATTCTATCTGTCTTCATTCTTTGTTTGGGTCTACATTGAGTTTCTTGCGTTTAAATTCACTAATTTTGTCAATCAGTGGCATTAAAAGCCTTAAACAAAATACATGATGACGGCTGTGTTCAATCCCAAAGATTTTGAAACCATTCATGGCTAGTAATATTGTCTGAACCCCGAACATCTAGGGTTAGAGTTGTAAAATTCTTACCTGATAAAATTACAGTCCGATTAGCTCGCAATCCGAGTATGGCAGGCTCAAAATCTGCTAGGCTGCTCAAGCATACACAGGCATACATGATACAACCCGATTCCTGTCTATAACGTGTGCTCGATCATACGCAGGCATGCAAAGCGCCGCATGCTCTAAAAAACAACTCGATGCCAATGCTCATATTTAAACTGTAAATATTATCATACTCGTAACCAAACAAACCAAGTTCAACAACCTATATGTACTATATGTTGAGAAAACAGGGTAATTTTCTCTCAAATAGTGAAATGAACCGATTCAGTAATTTCAGAGTTAACCCAATGGGGTCTACTCGATAAAATTACTTCTCCAAATAAATTCTTTGGAAAGACTGGCGAGGACACTGTCCCTCTTAAATACCAGATTTCTAACAGAATTTATCAGTCGGTGTATTTATCACAATAAAAAAACACCCAAAAGAACCGTACAAAACACTACTACCAAACCCGCAAATAATATTGAATACAATACTACTACAGAAAATAAACCCAGAAATAAATGCGGAACAAAATAGATAATAAAGAAAGAACACACCCGGAACTTTGATAACGGAGTTCGGCCAAATTGCCTACGTCTCCGAGCACCCTCTGCAGAGCCCACTTATATATTTAAATGGAGAAGAGTACAATTTTGTGATATTTACAAATGAGGGGGGAGTGCTCCTTTTATAGGCAGCCACACCCTCCCAACTCCCTAACACCCACCGATGTGGGACAAGGAAATATTGACAAAGAGTCAAAGTTTGTAGGCATCAAACTTCAACAAATCTCCACCTTGGCAAAATTTCAAATTCCACCGAACACAAATCTTCTCCATTCAAACAGACGACTCGCGGTGCTTTCATATTGGCGCAGTCAAGCGCCAGCTCCAAATCGCAGAATATTAACCAAGTCCAAACAATGTTCAAACTTGACTCTCGTCACCACCTTGGTCAACATATCTGCAGGATTCTCCAAAGTCGGAACCTTTCGGATGACAATTTCCTCTTCTTCGAGAATTTCCCGCACAAAATGATAGCGAACATCAATGTGCTTCGTCCTTGCATGAAAGACCTGATTCTTTGCTAAATGAATAGCACTCTGGCTGTCAGAATATACTTCAAGTTGTTTATGACCAACACCCAATTCTTTCAGCAACCCATGAAGCCAAATTGCCTCCTTCACAGCTTCAGTAATGGCCATGTACTCTGCCTCTGTCGTAGACAAAGCTACCGTTGACTGCAAGGTAGACTTCCAACTAACTGGCGCACTCGCTAAAGTGAACAAATACCCAGTAGTAGATCTTCGCTTATCCAAATCACCAGCATAGTCGGAATCACAATATCCAACTGTAAAAAGACCAAGTGATTTATCCTGCTCAAACAACAAACCAATATCTACAGTATCTTTGATATACCGCAGAATCCATTTCACAGCTAGCCAATGACCCTTGCCTGGATCATGCATGTATCTGCTCACAGTACCAACGGCATGTGAAATTTCTGGTCTTGTACACACCATTGCATACATCAAGCTTCCAACTGCGTTAGCATAGGGAACTTTCGCCATATATTCTCGCTCATCTTCCATTTTTGGAGATAAGTGAGAACTAAGTTTCAAATGAGGAGCAAGCGGGGTACTTACAGGTTTGGAATCATCATTTATACCAAAACGCTGTAGTACTTTGGTCAAATACTGCTTCTGTGTCAGCCAAAGCTTGCCTCCCTCTCTATCCCTTGTAATCTCCATGCCGAGAATCTTATTGGCTTCCCCCAAATCCTTCATCTCGAACTCTTTACTTAACTGAGCCTTCAATCTGTCAATTTCAACTTGGCTCTTTGATGCTATCAACATATCATCAACGTATAAGAGTAGGTAGATGTAGGAACCATCTTGAAGTCTGCGCAAATACACACAGTGGTCGTATTTGCTTCTTGTGTACATCTGATCCTTCATAAACTTGTCAAACCGTTTGTACCACTGTCTTGAAGCCTGCTTCAATCCGTACAACGATTTGTTCAACTTGCAAACCCAATTTTCTTTACCAGCAACCTTGAATCCCTCCGGTTGGGTCATATAGATTTCCTCATTCAGATCACCGTGTAAAAACGCGGTCTTCACATCAAGTTGAGCTAGCTCCAAATTCAACTGCGCTACCAAAGCCAACAAAATTCTAATGGAAGAATGTTTAACAACAGGAGAAAATACCTCATTGTAATCAATTCCCTCCTTCTGGGCGTAGCCTTTAGCTACCAATCTTGCTTTGTAGCGAACATCATCTTTGTCAGGAAATCCCTCTTTCTTTGCAAAAACCCATTTACATCCAATTGTCTTCCTGCCTTTCGGCAATGGCATCAGCTTCCACGTCTTGTTCTTCTGAAGAGATTGCATCTCTTCTTCCAAAGCACCTTTCCAACCATCGCTTTCTGAACATTCAATAGCTTTCGAAAAGATACATGGAACATCATCAACAACTGGAAGCGCATATGCTACCATATCCGCAAATCGAGCAGGTTTCTTATTTTCCCGCCTCGTTCGCCTAACTGCAATTGACTCTGATTGCTGCGAAGGTTCTTGGGGTGGAACCTCTTCATCATCTGACTCTTCTTCTTCCGTAGGAGAGTCATTTGTGGTGTTCGTAGTTGGGATCACAACTGCTTCTTCGAACTCCACCTGCTTCGGTGTATACTCCACCTGCTGCGAAGTATCACCACTATTTGGATTTACCTTATTCAACATGGAAGATTCATCAAAGGTAACATCCCTACTTACAATCGTCTTCTTAGACTCCAAACACCATAACCGATATCCTTTAACACCAGCACTGAAACTCATAAACAAAGCCTTCTTTGCACGTGGATCCAACTTTGATTCAGTCACATGATAATATGCAATAGAACCAAAAATACGCAAAGAATCATAATCAGTTGCTGGTTTACCGGACCATACCTCTAAAGGAGTCTTGCCATCAATGGTAGAACATGGCAAACGATTGACAATGTGTTGAGCGTATGTGATGGTCTCAGCCAAAATTTTCTGTCTAGCCCAGCATTAGACAGCATACAACGAACTTTCTTCACTAGTGTTCGATTCATACGCTCTGACACTCCATTCTGCTGTGGTGTATTTCTCACTGTGAAGTGCCGAACTATGCCACACTCCTGGCATACATCTTGGAAAGGATCACTCTTGTATTCTCCACCGTTGTCAGATCGGAGAACCTTGATCTTCCTCCCCATCTGATTTTCAACTTGAGCTTTCCATTTCAGAAAAATCCCAAGGACTTCATTTTTGCTCTTCATAGTGTACACCCAAACTCTCCTGGAAAAATCATCAACAAAAGTGACAAAATAGTGTCTACCTCCAAGTGACGGAGTCTTGGCAGGTCCCCATACATCTGAGTGCACGTAATCCAGAATTCCCTTCGTATTATGGATTGCAGTGCCAAATTTCACTCTTCGTTGTTTTCCCAGAACACAATGCTCGCAAAACTCTAATTTGCAAGACTTCGTACCTTTCAATAATCCTTGTTTGGCGAGAATTTGCAATGATCTCTCACCAGCATGTCCCAATCGCAAATGCCAAAGCTTCGTTGCCTCTGCATCCTTCTTATTACTCGAAGTTGCAGTTGCTACTGTCCCAACAACTGTACTACCTTGGTAGTAATACAAATTGTTCTTCCTCACACCTTTCAGCATCACCAATGCTCCTGAAGTTGCTTTAAAAATTCCATCTCGCATCATCACAACTAGGCCTTTAGATTCTAAGGCCCCCAATGAGATGAGATTCTTCTTCAACTGGGGCACGTACCGCACATCCTTCAAAATTCTAGTGGATCCATCCTGATTCCGTAGCTTGATTGAGCCTATCCCGGCTGTCTTACATGGACTGTCATTCCCCATGTAAACAAGTCTGCCATTGAGTTCTTCGAAATCAAAGAACCACTCCCTAATGGGACACATATGATAGGTGCAACCTGAATCCAATATCCACTCGTCTGGATGCGATGTTGAAGGTGAAACCGTCAAAGAACAATCTGACTCCGCATCATTTTTGCATTCAGCAACATTTGCATCTTGCGAAGCCTTTTCTTTCTTCTTCAACTTTGGGCAGTCTTTCTTCCAATGTCCTTTCTCATAACAGAAAGCACACTCATCTTTGGCAACTCGCCTTTTCGATTTGGACCTTCCTCTTCTCTCCTTTGATCGGCCTTGTTGACAACCTCTTGCCACTAATGCTTCATCTGTAACTGCTTTGCCTTTCATTTTATCTGCCTTTCGCAATTCATGACTATACAAAGCAGAACATACAGTATCTAAAGACACATTCTCTTTACCGTGGAGTAATGTGGTCTCCAGATGTTCAAATTCATCAGGTAGAGACGACAACAACATCAATGCCAGATCCTCATCCTCAAATTTCACATCTAAATTTAGCAGGTCTCCTACTAATTGGTTAAACAAAGTAATGTGTTCATTCATAGTGGTACCTGGTCGGTATTCAAATCGGAACAACCTTTTCTTCATAAGGAGCTTATTCTGACCACTCTTCTTCAGAAATTTGTCCTCCAGTGTCTTCCACAATCTATGTGCAGAAGTCTCATTCTTGACAGCATACTTCTGCTCCCTGGACAGACACGACCGAATTGTTCCACAAGCTAACCGATTTATGGTACTCCAATCTATATCATCTATATCTTCTGGTTTCTTTTCTTCAATGGCAATGTCAAGACCCTGTTGGAAAAGAGAGTCTAGAACCTCCCCCTGCCACATACCAAAATGGCCAATACCGTCAAATATCTCTACCGTCAATTTCATGTTTGACAGTGGAAACCTCGACCACGATGACAAAGAACTAGCCTTGTTTTCTTGATCATTACCCGCCATTACAGACTTAAAATAAAGTATTCAATATTACAAACAAATAGAACCAAGGACGAACCTTGGCTCTGATACCACTTGTTGAGAAAACCGGGTAATTTTCTCTCAAATAGTGAAATGAACCGATTCAGTAATTTCAGAGTTAACCCAATGGGGTCTACTCGATAAAATTACTTCTCCAAATAAATTCTTTGGAAAGACTGGCGAGGACACTGTCCCTCTTAAATACCAGATTCCTAACAGAATTTATCAGTCGGTGTATTTATCACAATATAAAAACACCCAAAAGAACCGTACAAAACACTACTACCAAACCGGCAAATAATATTGAATACAATACTACTACAGAAAATAAGCCCAGAAATAAATGCGGAACAAAATAGATAATAAAAAAAGAACACACCCGGAACTTTGACGGAGTTCGGCCAAATTGCCTACGTCTCCGAGCACCCTCTGCAGAGCCCACTTATATATTTAAATGGAGAAGAGTACAATTTTGGGATATTTACTAATGAGGGGGGAGTGCTCCTTTTATAGGCAGCCACTCCCTCCCAACTCCCTAACATCCACCGATGTGGGACAAGGAAATATTGACAAAGAGTCAAAGTTTGTAGGCAACAAACTTCAACACTATATGCATACATATCAATACATGTATTCATAAACATCAGTATAAGGTGGAAATTATCATTATTAATCAGTCTACCAATATATTTCAGACAACCTTGGTTATGTTCATATATAGTAAAATATCAATACGATAAATCATAAAATTGGTTCGAACAATATCAATACACTATCATAAAATTGTAATCCATATTATGCATACACGTATTAACAGTATAAATATATCTACTTACTAATATCAATAATCTGCTATCAATTAAATAGAATAATATGGAAAGACTGAGAGATTTATGGGATCTACTACTAACTAACCATTAACAAAATTACCCTTTCCATTAATTTATTAAATTTGGAAAATAGGATTAATTATAGACCATTAGATCTTCAAATCTAATGGTTATTAATTTGTAGTAGTTGTTACGTATTTGACTATATATATATATATATATACTGTAACCATGATATACCTAGGAATTCACCTAACCCCTAAAATATTGAAGATGTTGAGCAAGAGAACGTAATCGGAATCGATGATCCAAATTGAAGCTTCAATTCCGACGTTGGCTACTTCTTCATCATCATCCTCAGCCACACCTACGCTTCCGCCATGGATTGAGCTGCCGGATGATTTGACGGCGAATATCTTGCTAAGGTTGGGTGTAGGAGAGATTTTTTGGAGGGCGCAGTACGTGTGTGCTACATGGTGGAGAGTCTGCAAGAATCCCGCCATGTGGCGCGTTATAGATTTGGATTGTCCCTAAAAAATTTAACTGCATTTTGCGTTGCGCGGTGGATCGTAGCCAGGGACAATTGGTCGAGCTAAAGCTTTTGGATCTTCATGTGGATGCCTCACTATACTACCTAGCCCAGCGGTATAATTCTCACAATTCTCTCGGTGTTTGGTTTGCTTTTTTGTGCATTCATAATTCTGCATGATAACCTTAGTAACATTAATTTTGTACTCCATTCGTAAGTGGTGATTAATGAGATTGCTCGTCAGTCATAATTATCTTTGAGCAATTGTTTTGGTATGTTTGAACCATTATGATTGAGCAATTGTGTTTTCAAACATCTGTGTAAAGTTGAGTGAATGCTAAAAGATTTGCTATAAGGTATTAGTACTCTTAGGTCGAGTAAGTTTTAGGTGTAATTCATAAAATTTATTAGTACTCTTACTATGTAGTTTTTATAAGGATATACTCAATCCGTCCGCGAATAGGAGTCTAATTTGAGTGCAATGTGGGTTTTAAGAGTGAATAGTAGTCTCATTTGAGTTCAGTGCGCGTTTTAAGAAATAGTATAAAGGAAAGCGGGCAGGAAAAAAAGTAATGGAATATAAGTCCCACTTTTATATACTCCCTCCGTATAATAGTTGAATCATTTTACCATATTGATACGTTTCATAGTACTGAAGTTATTTTTCCCTTTTTAGTAAAGTCAACACATTTTTTCTCACTTTTTTTATTCTCTCATACTTTATTCTCTCTTCACTTCTCTACCTTTTCATTTCCTACTTTATTCTTCTTTACTTAACTCAATTAACACAATTTTTCTTAAATCGCATGCCGAAAAGAACCGTCTCACTACAACAAACTTATCTTTTAAAGACAAAAAAATTGAGACGCAATTACGTGGAAAGTTTTACTAAAAATAACACAATTTAGGAAGCAAAAGAAAGCGTCCCTAAATTATAGATGATTAACTTAATCTTTTGCTTTTTTTAGGATGCTTTCATTTGCGTCCTCTAATTTTAGTTGGGACCCCAACGATAAGGTCGCTTTTTGAAGCGTTGGTGGTATATTTAGTAACACAAATTAGCGTCCTTAATTGCATTAAAAACGTCCTTAATGATTTTTTTTGTTGTAATGCCTCCACTACCGCGGAGGGAGTACTGCTTTATAGTAAAAGTGAACTAAGACTTATCGTTTATTGTAAAAGCGAATTAGGACTCTTTTGAGTAGATGGACTAAAATGAAAGACGAGACTCTTAGTCACGGATGAAGGGAGTACTATTTTATGGAAGATTTTCTTATTCAGAGTATCCATTGCTTTTAACTTGTTGGATGAACACGATAATTTCTGCTTTCTCTTTCTCTGTGCTCATTATTAATCCTGGATATATGTATCATTGTGGAAGTGGAGAAAAGCTTTATAAAAATCTCATCAATGTGTATGTAGTTCCCACTCTTCCTTTTACAAGTTTGCTCTTGATTTTGGTGTTGATACTCTTTTCCCACAATCAACAGATCAAGTCAGCTACGATGCCTTACACTTAAAATGTTTTGTGCTATGAAAGCTACGCCAATAAAAAAACTAACCAAATTGGAAGAGTTGCATCTTATCATAATACCATGGCTTCCTGTCAAATATTTCGAAACCATTGGAACCTCTTGCCCGATGTTGAAATCATTTACATATTACAATAATTGGGTAGGTCATCCAAAGTTTACAGACCAAGCTGTAACTATTGGCAAAAACATGCCTAACCTGCGCCATCTCCGACTTTTTTCACTTCGGATTGAAAATAAGGGACTGGAAGCGATTCTCGATGGCTGCCCCAACCTAGAATCACTTCATCTTTGGAAATGCTCCGGTCTTCATCTACAAGGGCTTCTAGCCAAAAGATGTTCTGACCAAATAAAAAATTTTATTTTCGATAATTGATGGAAATGATGACACAATGAATCATCATAGAGTTCATAGGAATTAGTACAACCATGATCCCTTCCCTATCTATCAAGGCAACTTCTATTTTAATGATTATGATTAGTGATTGTAATTATGATTTTGACGGTTCTTCTCCTTTAATTATGTTAGGTTCTTGAACCAAGATTCTGCTTTGTTTTTTCAAATGGTTTAGTAGTTACATCTCATTGTTTTTTCCAGATATTGATTATGAACATGAATATGTTCCTGACTCCATTTGGCCGCAATTGTGATCTGTGCTTATTGTTAAAATTCATAATTCTTGTCCCATATCGATTTGGTAACGATCCTAACTCACCTATATAAGTGTGGATAACAATTCCACTTATGAGGCCTTTTAAGGGGTGAGTGACCCATTTCTCATATGGTATCAGAGTGGGCCCAAGTCGATGATGGATTATATCTCTTTATCTCTTCTCTTGCCTACCCACGTGATGAAAGTCCGATGTGTCATTCCGGCCCACACGTGAGGGGGTGTTAAAATTCATAGTTCTTGTCCCACGTCGACTTGGCAACGATCCTAGCTCACTTTGATGGAAGTCTGATGTGTCATTCCGGCCGACACGTGAGGGGGCGTGTTAAAATTCATAATTCTTGTCCCACATCGACTTGACAACTATCCTAGCTCACCTATATAAGTGTGGATAACCCTCCTTATGAGCCCTTTTAAGGGGTGAGTGACTCATTTTTAATACTTATTATTTCTAAATTTTTTAAATTCACTAATTTTGTCAATTATTGCTGAATCTTGGCTTTTAAATTCACTAATTTTGTCAATTATTGCTGAATCTTGGCTTTTAAATTCACTAATTTTGTCAATTAGTGGCATTAACAGCCTTATACAAAATACTACTAGTAATTTTATAGTTGCATCTTAACATGATGTCGGCTGTGTTGAATCCCAAAGATTTTGAAACCATTATATTCATGGCTAGTAATACTGCCTGAAACCCAAACATTAAGGGTATAAAATTTTAACCCGATAAAATTATAATTATTAGTCAGTCTACCAATATATTTTAGGCAATATTGGTTATATTCATATACTGTAAAGTATCAACACGATGAATCATAAAAATGAATCGAACAATATCGATACACTATTTTGTGTTCGACTTATAATGTGACTATGTATCCATATTATGTATGTATACACTTAATCAACACAATCTTTCTTCGATATATATACACGCGTGTCAATACAATCATTCTTAGATATCAATGTACTTAGCTTAGGTGATCAATTAATTAAAAGAATAACACGTAGAAACAGTATAAATATATCCACTTACTTAGGGATATGATCAGTTGATAATATATCCACATAAGAAGCATAATATATCCACTTACTAAAAAAATAACTTTCAATTTTATATTAAATATACAAATTATATATTGAATTTTTATTAATATAATAATTGATAAATAAATTAAAAACTTCAAATTCACAAAAAAAATATTTAAATTTCTAAAACATGCATTAAAATTCTACGAAATATCTCAAATATTAGTATTTGATCATGTTTATGATTGAGTTTAAGCATATATCTCAAATATATCATAATTAAATGTTTTACATTGTATGAATGTTAATAATTTTAATAATTATTTATTGGATTAATCGCATGTTAATATTATCGGTAGCAACTCCGTGGGCTAGCTCGAAACCCGAGCTTTTGGGGTTAGGGCTGAACTTTTATAACCCGAAAGAAATCACAACCCGATTAGCCCGCACCGATTGACCCGCAACCCGAGTAGGGTTGGCCCGAAACCCGACGGGCCGACCCGATTGACATCCCTAGGTGGAAGGATAGGAGGATAAAAAAGATGAGTGGACGCTTAAGGGTGCCCCATTGCTAATGCTATGAAAAGGAGATTTTCATCCTCAGCCACACCTTCGCCGCCGTGGATCGAGCTACCAGAGCATGTGACGGCAGATATTCTGCAAAGGTTGTACAGCGAAGAGATAATTGGCAGTGCGCAGTACGTGTGCACTACATGGTGGAGAGTCTGCCAGAATCCGGCCACGTGGTGCTCTATTGATTTGGACTATCGACGTCCCGCCGCCTTCCATTTCGGCGAAATTTGCCGTTGCGGGGGATTCAAGCACGGGAAGATTTGCCGTGGCGGTCTCTGTCAACATGACCACATTTGCCGTTGCTCGGAGAACAAGTTCAATTACCTTGTCCGTCGCGCAGTTGATCTAAGCCAGGGACAACTCCTCCACCTCAAAATTGTCGTTTGGAATTTGAATGGCTTGCAAAATTACGTAGCAGATCGGTACAATTCTTTCATTTCATATTTGATTAATTGAGTTTTCTACAATTTCCTTAATTTTGTGTGTTGTTCTTGCCTTGCGTAAACACATTATTCTTCAACCTTACTGAATTTTGATTATTTTGTTCTCATCTTTGTTCCTGGTGTGGTGATTAGTAGTCTCTAATATGGTTGATGGTTGGGCGAATTTTTGATGGTGATGAATGTTGGAAAATACAGATCACAACACAGAGATTTACGTGGTTCGATTTACTGAGGTAAATCTACGTCCACGGGAAGAAAAGAGAGCAGAGTTGTATTGCTTGATCTGTTTTCTACAGCTTACAATACAGACTTGCTATTTGATCTTTGATCTCTAGAGAGCTTAACCCCAGTTTAACTGATCTAAGTTCTATTTATACATTGAACTAAGATCGTGGCTTGCATCACCACTAATGATGGTTGTGGATGTCGTGGAGGTCATGGAGATCCTGCATGGGTCCACTACCTCTTTGTTTGGTCCGCTTATCCCGCATGAGTTCCTGCATGATTTGACACCACTAAATAGATCGTGTAGTGGTCATGAGATCCTGCATGGGTCCACTATCTCCCAGTTCGGTCGAATACTGAGACCGAACTGCTGAACTATTGCCGAGCAGCTTTTGCCGATCTGAGAGTAGAGCTTGATTGGTCGGCTTTTACCGAGCTGTAGGCTGGGTCCGAACTCTTTGGTAATGCCGAACTGATTGGTCGGCTTTTACCGAGCTGTAGGCTGGGGCCGAACTCTTTGGTAATGCCGAACTGATACTCTTCCTTGGGCTTTGGGCTGATGGGCCGTCACTGCTATTGGGCTTGTTTAGTACGTACCCCATCACTACCCCCCCCCGAAAAGCGAAGTGAATCACTTCGGCGAAGCGAGTCACTTCGGCATTCTGGATAAAGGTACGGGGGAGGCTGACGTCAGGGGACGTGCCTTGCGCGTGACTGCATTAAATGCGACAGTAAAATCCGGCCGTTGAATCCTGAAAAGGTGGGATTCGAAACGGTGCGATGATTTTGAAATCTTCTCCGAATCTGATAAATACGTCATTTCTTCATCATTTGAATACTTTTGCTATTGCTTCTTCTGCATCCTCTCTCTTTTGCGTAAAAATTTCCTTCCGCTTTCAAGAGTTTCTTCAGAATTTCTTCAAACTTTCAAAGAGTAAGAACTATGTCTTCTTCTTCTTCTGAGTCAGGTAGCGGTAGGAAAGGGGATAAGGGGTCTTCTAGCCGGAAAGAATCCGGGGAGAAGACCGTAGAGTATTTTCACAGCATCTTGAGTAAGGATACTGTGATATCCATATACGAAAAATATCTTCTTCCCAGGGGGAAGGCGGTGGTTCCCGACGACGATCATAGGGCTAACGAGCCGCCGGAGGGTTATGCCACCGTTTACGAAGCCGGCTTGGAATGCGGGCTTCGTTTCCCTCTTCCCCCTGCCTTTGTAGAGCTGCTAGATTTTTTTCAACTCCCTTTAGGTCAGGTGACTCCGAACTCTTGGAGGCACTTATCGGCCTTTGCTGCCGAACTGCGTAGGCTAGATAAGGATCTGTCTCTGAGGGCAATCCTTAATTTCTTCCAGTTTAAGAGGAAGGGATCTTGGTTTTACTTGATCCCTTTACAGCCTTTTAGGGCCTTCTGCAAAACCAAGTGGCCGAAATGGCAAAATCGCTTCTTTTTTTATAATAGGACTTCGGCTTCGGACTTTTCCTGGAGAGGGCCGAAGTCCGTTATTCCTCATCCTCGGGTAGAACCGTTGGACGAGCTCGAGGCCGAGCTCAATAAGATTCCCATGATTAGGAAGCAGTACTCGGAGTCTGAGCTCGTGAAGGGCGACTTCGTGTTCGACTCCTCGTCTTCGGACGAAGAGGCTGAGGGTGAGGATTTCTTTTTTATGCATTACTGCCTTGACGACGAAAACTAACCTTGTTTTCTTGCTTTTTGGCAGTGAACTTGCTAAACAAGTTCGGTCGCAAATCCTCCGAATCTAAGGAACCGGAGAGGCCGAAAACCAGCAGCTCGGCGTCTGATGCCGAGAAGAATCCGAAGAGGCAAAAGACCTCTTCGGATCCAAAGAAGCCGGAGTCGACTTCGGCAAGTAGGAAGGGGAAGACCCAGAAGCCCCCAAGAGCGCCGGAGAAAGACGTGGTCTTGGCGCCTCCTTCGGAACATATCTGTGAGCCCTTTTTATGGCCCACGGACTTCGCCGAGGTGAACTTTCTTCTTGATTTTCTGGCCTTGCTTTTTTTTTTTCTGTATTTTTTGTAGCCCCTCTGTTGACTTTTTGCTTTTTCCATTTTCAGAGGAACGATATGCTCTCCAAGCTCGTCGCCGTCGAACTCTCCAAAGCGTCCAACGACTATGCTGAGATGCAGAGGAAGTTGGCGGCTGCTTGTCATCGGGCCGAGCAGGCTGAGGCAAACTTTGAGAAAGCCAGAGCTGCTAGGATTTCGGCCCAAGATGAAGCTCAGTTTGCCAAAAACCAGCTCGTCATCCAGCGAGAGCAGACGAAACGGAGGGATGCTGCCGCCGTGGTTGCCCAAGGAGAGGTTCTCCGTGCTTTCGCGGAGAAACTCTTTCTGAGCAACCAATTTTCGGCCTTTGTCGGTGATCTGCTGAAACTGATGACCGATAAAGCCGAGCAGGGTCCCGAAGTCATCCTGCCGCTGTACGGCCGAGAGATAGCAGCTCGGCTTCAGAGTCTGCCGGTGCTTGAGGAGCTTGCTTCGTCCTCGGTCCTGCTTTCTGCAGACCAAGTTCGTAGTTGCCGAGCTGACCGCGATGAGAATATGGAGGCTATCTTTGCCTCCATAGGGTCAGTTTCACCCGCTCCAATTTTCCACGGAGAGGGTGAGACCGAGCAGAATGAGCGGCAGACCGGCGATGAGCAGGCCGAGCAGGAGGCGCAGCAGATCGGCTATGGTGGCGCCGAGCAGGCTGGGGAGAGCAGGGAGGCCGAGGCTGAAGCTGAAGCAGACAAGGAGAAGGAAGCTGAACCTCACCGAGAAGGCGGAGACGAAGCTGGCGGAGTATGATTTCATCTCCCTTCTCTTAGTTTAGTTTCTTCCTTCTTGTAAAACGGCTTTGAAGCCCTTGTGTAGAAAAAATTTTTCTTATGAATGAAAAAATTCTTCTTTCTGCTCTTGTGTCTTCGTATAGCCTTTCGTACTCTCTTTTACTCCTGTTGTGGTTTACTACCTGCTCAGTAATCTGGAATGCCGAACTGACATAGCTGCTCTATATTCTGAACTCTTTTAAGGAGCTGGAGGTACTTCACTGGAAGCGGCTGTACTCTTCGGCTTTAGACGAAGCTGAGAAAAGAGCCATAGCTGACCAGGTGAAGAATGACGAACTCTTGGCTTGTTTAGTGAAGCTGGAGGCCGACAATAAGGACTTAGAGTCCGAAAAGAAAGATCTGGAGGCCGAGCTGAACACTGCCGTCGCTGAGAGGACTGCGTATGAGGATTTCATCTGCAGGCGCGGGGGAATGACCATCTCTGAAGTTCAGGAACGAGTTGACGAACTGTGGGAGGAATATCACGTACTCCGGAGGAACAATGCGCTGGAGAGCTCGGCTTGCCAACAAGTCGTGAAATCATTGCGGCGCTGGGCTTCTCGATACGACATCATTCTTTCCCGGCGTCCCTCAATCGAGAGATTCCTTAGGCATTTCCCGCCAACAGATGGTCACACTCTAGCTCAAACCCCTGATTCACTTGCTCAAAACCCTGCTCCAAGTCAGCAACGAACTCAGGAACAGCCGGAAACGTCAAGACGAGAACGGACTCAGGAGCAACCGGAAACGTCAAGACAAGGACGGACTGAAGTTCGTAGAGGAGCTGTGATTATGAGTGAGCAAGATCAATAAATGCTTCGTGAAGAGACTCTTCGCCGCCGAGGTGCTAGAGCTTCCCGGGCTCAGGGAAGAGGCAGTAGGTCGATTAGAGCATCTCGTCGACCTGCTTATTCTTCAGCTGCCGAGAACGCCCGAACTCGGCTTCACGAGGATTTTGTGAATAGGTGGCTCAACTTTAGTAACCCTGGACAGTAGAATAGTCCTTTGTAATAGCGTAACGCCATTTTGTAGGGTAGCGGAGTTGTATGCCGAACAAGATTTAATAAATGAAATTTTCATTTCGCTTCTAACACTGCGTATTAACAGCTCAGCGAAATAATTTCATCGTACTTGTCCTCGGTCTTATGAAGTAAACTTCTTTGACCGGACTTGGTCCTCGGTCTTATGAAATAAACTTCTTTGACCGGACTCGTCTTTGGTCTTTATGAAGTAAACTTCTTTGACCGGACTCGTCTTTGGTCTTATGAAGTAAATTTCTTTGACCGGACTAAGCTTGTGTCCTAATTTGGCGAGTTTTATCGCTTGGATCGGACTTTCCCTTGTCCTAATTCGGCGAGTTTTATCGCGTGGATCGGACTTTCCCTTTGTTGCAGTTCGTTTCAGACGAACTGCTTGTTTCTTAAGCCGAATTGTGGTCTTGTATCCTCCTTAGAAGCTTGGACTCACAATCGTTGGCTTATTGTTGCAGTTCGTTTCAGACGAACTGCTTGTTTTTTAAGCTGAATTGTGGTCTTGTATCCTCCTTAGAAGCTTGGACTCACAATCGTTGGCTTATTGTTGCAGTTCGTTTCAGACGAACTGCTTGTTTTTTAAGCTGAATTGTGGTCTTGTATCCTCCTTAGAAGCTTGGACTCACAATCGTTGGCTTATATATGTTCTAAAAAGGGGATCAGCCTTTGAAGAACAAGATACCTCAGTAACATTTGTAAGAGACGACACGCACATAGACAAAACGCACATAGACAGACATGAAAAACAAGTAAAAAACAAAGCAAGCACATACCCCTAGGACCGAACTAGACACAAGACTGACTGACCGGACTGTCTCTTACAAATGGAACTTCTTGAGGTTGGAAACGTACCATGTTCGGGGTGCTTGTTCTCCTGACATGTGAGTCAATTTATAAGACCCTTTGCCGAGGACTTCTGACACCCGATATGGACCTTCCCATGTGGGTTCGAGTTTGCCCAGCTTTTCTGCTCGGCTTACTTCGTTGTTTCTCAAGACGAGATCTCCCACTTGAAATTGCAGCTTTTTCACCCTTTTGTTATAATACCGGGCTACTTGCTCCTTGTACTTGGCTGCTTTTATGCAGGCCAATTCTCTTCTTTCTTCGGCCAGATCTAGTTCGGCTCTCAGTCCGTCCTCATTCAGTTCTGCTGAGAAATTAAGAGTTCGGGGACTGGGTATGCCGATCTCAACCGGAATCACGGCTTCAGTGCCGTACACCATCGAGTTCGGCTCCGGTGTGACTTCGGTCATTTCGCCTGCCTCTGACTGGCTGCTGTGATTGCTATGCTTGATGGTGCCGATCTGATTGCTCGGCACTTTTAAGCGCAATCTGCAAACACTCGCTCTTTTTTGATCACCTCGGATGACCGCTATCCCTCCTTTAGTGGGGAAGGAGTTCGGCGAGGAAGCCTCTGATCGCCAAAAGGAGTTCGGCGAGGATGTCCCTGATCGCCAAAAGGAGTTCGGCGAGGATGTCCCTGATCGCTATGATCGGGCTTCCTCCTGTCTCCTCGGGATGAGCTGTCTAAAGACCGTTTGCGACGGTCTGCCTCATCGGCACGGGAGAACTGGTCCGCAATGTCCCACATTTCTTGAGCTGTTTACGGACTGCATTCCACGAGCTTTCTGTAGAGAGCTCCGGGCAGGATTCCATTTTGGAATGCCGAAATGACAAGTAGATCATTGAGATCATCTACTTGTAGGCATTCCTTGTGGAACCTCGTCATAAAGTCGCTGATCTTTTCGTCGCGACCTTGACGTGTAGAAAGCAGCTGAGCCGAAGTGATTCGGGCTTCCGCTTTCTGAAAGAACCTCCCGTCATAAGTCATTGACGGAGTTCGGTAGTTCTGTGGCAAGGGAGTTCGGGTGATATCGTCCGAGAACGGAGTCTTCAATGCTCCGTACATGGCGAACCCGACATCTCTTCGGTATGGAGGAGATAGAGTTCTCCTGTGATTCCGGTACCGAGGAGGAACAGGAACATGTCGGGGTTGAGGATTCTTCTTCCTGGAAGACACGGCACTACTGCGGTAGTGACTTTCACGTCTGGATGAGGAGGGAGAATCCACCGTTTTCGTCTCCGGCTTTTGGCTCTTTTGCAGGAAAATTAAGAACTCTTCCTGCTTCTCGGCCAAAAACAATTTGACAGCCTCGTTCAAATCGGGCTGCTGGGAAGACTCGGTGCGATGAGTCTTTGAGCGGCTTGTTCCTTCACCGTGAGGACTGGAGACAGATTTCTCACGAGGCTGCTTTCCAGGCCTACGGGCTGCTGGACTAGCTTCCTCACATTCCTCACGGACGGAAGTGTATGGGTATTACGCGATCTGGTATGCATTTTTTTGGGGTGAAAAAAGGGTCAAAAATTCGCTTTATCACAAATTTGGTTCTCTGGTTCCCACAGACGGCGCCAGTGATGGTTGGGCGAATTTTTGATGGTGATGAATGTTGGAAAATACAGATCACAACACAGAGATTTACGTGGTTCGATTTACTGAGGTAAATCTACGTCCACGGGAAGAAAAGAGAGCAGAGTTGTATTGCTTGATCTGTTTTCTACAGCTTACAATACAGACTTGCTATTTGATCTTTGATCTCTAGAGAGCTTAACCCCAGTCTAACTGATCTAAGTTCTATTTATACATTGAACTAAGATCGTGGCTTGCATCACCACTAATGATGGTTGTGGATGTCGTGGAGGTCATGGAGATCCTGCATGGGTCCACTACCTCTTTGTTTGGTCCGCTTATCCCGCATGAGTTCCTGCATGATTTGACACCACTAAATAGATCGTGTAGTGGTCATGAGATCCTGCATGGGTCCACTATCTCCCAGTTCGGTCGAATACTGAGACCGAACTGCTGAACTATTGCCGAGCAGCTTTTGCCGATCTGAGAGTAGAGCTTGATTGGTCGGCTTTTACCGAGCTGTAGGCTGGGGCCGAACTCTTTGGTAATGCCGAACTGATTGGTCGGCTTTTACCGAGCTGTAGGCTGGGGCCGAACTCTTTGGTAATGCCGAACTGATACTCTTCCTTGGGCTTTGGGCTGATGGGCCGTCACTGCTATTGGGCTTGTTTAGTACGTACCCCATCACTACCCCCCCCCGAAAAGCGAAGTGAATCACTTCGGCGAAGCGAGTCACTTCGGCATTCTGGATAAAGGTACGGGGGAGGCTGACGTCAGGGGACGTGCCTTGCGCGTGACTGCATTAAATGCGACAGTAAAATCCGGCCGTTGAATCCTGAAAAGGTGGGATTCGAAACGGTGCGATGATTTTGAAATCTTCTCCGAATCTGATAAATACGTCCTTTCTTCATCATTTGAATACTTTTGCTATTGCTTCTTCTGCATCCTCTCTCTTTTGCGTAAAAATTTCCTTCCGCTTTCAAGAGTTTCTTCAGAATTTCTTCAAACTTTCAAAGAGTAAGAACTATGTCTTCTTCTTCTTCTGAGTCAGGTAGCGGTAGGAAAGGGGATAAGGGGTCTTCTAGCCGGAAAGAATCCGGGGAGAAGACCGTAGAGTATTTTCACAGCATCTTGAGTAAGGATACTGTGATATCCATATACGAAAAATATCTTCTTCCCAGGGGGAAGGCGGTGGTTCCCGACGACGATCATAGGGCTAACGAGCCGCCGGAGGGTTATGCCACCGTTTACGAAGCCGGCTTGGAATGCGGGCTTCGTTTCCCTCTTCCCCCTGCCTTTGTAGAGCTGCTAGATTTTTTTCAACTCCCTTTAGGTCAGGTGACTCCGAACTCTTGGAGGCACTTATCGGCCTTTGCTGCCGAACTGCGTAGGCTAGATAAGGATCTGTCTCTGAGGGCAATCCTTAATTTCTTCCAGTTTAAGAGGAAGGGATCTTGGTTTTACTTGATCCCTTTACAGCCTTTTAGGGCCTTCTGCAAAACCAAGTGGCCGAAATGGCAAAATCGCTTCTTTTTTTATAATAGGACTTCGGCTTCGGACTTTTCCTGGAGAGGGCCGAAGTCCGTTATTCCTCATCCTCGGGTAGAACCGTTGGACGAGCTCGAGGCCGAGCTCAATAAGATTCCCATGATTAGGAAGCAGTACTCGGAGTCTGAGCTCGTGAAGGGCGACTTCGTGTTCGACTCCTCGTCTTCGGACGAAGAGGCTGAGGGTGAGGATTTCTTTTTTATGCATTACTGCCTTGACGACGAAAACTAACCTTGTTTTCTTGCTTTTTGGCAGTGAACTTGCTAAACAAGTTCGGTCGCAAATCCTCCGAATCTAAGGAACCGGAGAGGCCGAAAACCAGCAGCTCGGCGTCTGATGCCGAGAAGAATCCGAAGAGGCAAAAGACCTCTTCGGATCCAAAGAAGCCGGAGTCGACTTCGGCAAGTAGGAAGGGGAAGACCCAGAAGCCCCCAAGAGCGCCGGAGAAAGACGTGGTCTTGGCGCCTCCTTCGGAACATATCTGTGAGCCCTTTTTATGGCCCACGGACTTCGCCGAGGTGAACTTTCTTCTTGATTTTCTGGCCTTGCTTTTTTTTTTTTCTGTATTTTTTGTAGCCCCTCTGTTGACTTTTTGCTTTTTCCATTTTCAGAGGAACGATATGCTCTCCAAGCTCGTCGCCGTCGAACTCTCCAAAGCGTCCAACGACTATGCTGAGATGCAGAGGAAGTTGGCGGCTGCTTGTCATCGGGCCGAGCAGGCTGAGGCAAACTTTGAGAAAGCCAGAGCTGCTAGGATTTCGGCCCAAGATGAAGCTCAGTTTGCCAAAAACCAGCTCGTCATCCAGCGAGAGCAGACGAAACGGGGGGATGCTGCCGCCGTGGTTGCCCAAGGAGAGGTTCTCCGTGCTTTCGCGGAGAAACTCTTTCTGAGCAACCAATTTTCGGCCTTTGTCGGTGATCTGCTGAAACTGATGACCGATAAAGCCGAGCAGGGTCCCGAAGTCATCCTGCCGCTGTACGGCCGAGAGATAGCAGCTCGGCTTCAGAGTCTGCCGGTGCTTGAGGAGCTTGCTTCGTCCTCGGTCCTGCTTTCTGCAGACCAAGTTCGTAGTTGCCGAGCTGACCGCGATGAGAATATGGAGGCTATCTTTGCCTCCATAGGGTCAGTTTCACCCGCTCCAATTTTCCACGGAGAGGGTGAGACCGAGCAGAATGAGCGGCAGACCGGCGATGAGCAGGCCGAGCAGGAGGCGCAGCAGATCGGCTATGGTGGCGCCGAGCAGGCTGGGGAGAGCAGGGAGGCCGAGGCTGAAGCTGAAGCAGACAAGGAGAAGGAAGCTGAACCTCACCGAGAAGGCGGAGACGAAGCTGGCGGAGTATGATTTCATCTCCCTTCTCTTAGTTTAGTTTCTTCCTTCTTGTAAAACGGCTTTGAAGCCCTTGTGTAGAAAAAATTTTTCTTATGAATGAAAAAATTCTTCTTTCTGCTCTTGTGTCTTCGTATAGCCTTTCGTACTCTCTTTTACTCCTGTTGTGGTTTACTACCTGCTCAGTAATCTGGAATGCCGAACTGACATAGCTGCTCTATATTCTGAACTCTTTTAAGGAGCTGGAGGTACTTCACTGGAAGCGGCTGTACTCTTCGGCTTTAGACGAAGCTGAGAAAAGAGCCATAGCTGACCAGGTGAAGAATGACGAACTCTTGGCTTGTTTAGTGAAGCTGGAGGCCGACAATAAGGACTTAGAGTCCGAAAAGAAAGATCTGGAGGCCGAGCTGAACACTGCCGTCGCTGAGAGGACTGCGTATGAGGATTTCATCTGCAGGCGCGGGGGAATGACCATCTCTGAAGTTCAGGAACGAGTTGACGAACTGTGGGAGGAATATCACGTACTCCGGAGGAACAATGCGCTGGAGAGCTCGGCTTGCCAACAAGTCGTGAAATCATTGCGGCGCTGGGCTTCTCGGTACGACATCATTCTTTCCCGGCGTCCCTCAATCGAGAGATTCCTTAGGCATTTCCCGCCAACAGATGGTCACACTCTAGCTCAAACCCCTGATTCACTTGCTCAAAACCCTGCTCCAAGTCAGCAACGAACTCAGGAACAGCCGGAAACGTCAAGACGAGAACGGACTCAGGAGCAACCGGAAACGTCAAGACAAGGACGGACTGAAGTTCGTAGAGGAGCTGTGATTATGAGTGAGCAAGATCAACAAATGCTTCGTGAAGAGACTCTTCGCCGCCGAGGTGCTAGAGCTTCCCGGGCTCAGGGAAGAGGCAGTAGGTCGATTAGAGCATCTCGTCGACCTGCTTATTCTTCAGCTGCCGAGAACGCCCGAACTCGGCTTCACGAGGATTTTGTGAATAGGTGGCTCAACTTTAGTAACCCTGGACAGTAGAATAGTCCTTTGTAATAGCGTAACGCCATTTTGTAGGGTAGCGGAGTTGTATGCCGAACAAGATTTAATAAATGAAATTTTCATTTCGCTTCTAACACTGCGTATTAACAGCTCAGCGAAATAATTTCATCGTACTTGTCCTCGGTCTTATGAAGTAAACTTCTTTGACCGGACTTGGTCCTCGGTCTTATGAAATAAACTTCTTTGACCGGACTCGTCTTTGGTCTTTATGAAGTAAACTTCTTTGACCGGACTCGTCTTTGGTCTTATGAAGTAAATTTCTTTGACCGGACTAAGCTTGTGTCCTAATTTGGCGAGTTTTATCGCTTGGATCGGACTTTCCCTTGTCCTAATTCGGCGAGTTTTATCGCGTGGATCGGACTTTCCCTTGTCCTAATTCGGCGAGTTTTATCGCGTGGATCGGACTTTCCCTTTGTTGCAGTTCGTTTCAGACGAACTGCTTGTTTCTTAAGCCGAATTGTGGTCTTGTATCCTCCTTAGAAGCTTGGACTCACAATCGTTGGCTTATTGTTGCAGTTCGTTTCAGACGAACTGCTTGTTTTTTAAGCTGAATTGTGGTCTTGTATCCTCCTTAGAAGCTTGGACTCACAATCGTTGGCTTATTGTTGCAGTTCGTTTCAGACGAACTGCTTGTTTTTTAAGCTGAATTGTGGTCTTGTATCCTCCTTAGAAGCTTGGACTCACAATCGTTGGCTTATATATGTTCTAAAAAGGGGATCAGCCTTTGAAGAACAAGATACCTCAGTAACATTTGTAAGAGACGACACGCACATAGACAAAACGCACATAGACAGACATGAAAAACAAGTAAAAAACAAAGCAAGCACATACCCCTAGGACCGAACTAGACACAAGACTGACTGACCGGACTGTCTCTTACAAATGGAACTTCTTGAGGTTGGAAACGTACCATGTTCGGGGTGCTTGTTCTCCTGACATGTGAGTCAATTTATAAGACCCTTTGCCGAGGACTTCTGACACCCGATATGGACCTTCCCATGTGGGTTCGAGTTTGCCCAGCTTTTCTGCTCGGCTTACTTCGTTGTTTCTCAAGACGAGATCTCCCACTTGAAATTGCAGCTTTTTCACCCTTTTGTTATAATACCGGGCTACTTGCTCCTTGTACTTGGCTGCTTTTATGCAGGCCAATTCTCTTCTTTCTTCGGCCAGATCTAGTTCGGCTCTCAGTCCGTCCTCATTCAGTTCTGCTGAGAAATTAAGAGTTCGGGGACTGGGTATGCCGATCTCAACCGGAATCACGGCTTCAGTGCCGTACACCATCGAGTTCGGCTCCGGTGTGACTTCGGTCATTTCGCCTGCCTCTGACTGGCTGCTGTGATTGCTATGCTTGATGGTGCCGATCTGATTGCTCGGCACTTTTAAGCGCAATCTGCAAACACTCGCTCTTTTTTGATCACCTCGGATGACCGCTATCCCTCCTTTAGTGGGGAAGGAGTTCGGCGAGGAAGCCTCTGATCGCCAAAAGGAGTTCGGCGAGGATGTCCCTGATCGCCAAAAGGAGTTCGGCGAGGATGTCCCTGATCGCTATGATCGGGCTTCCTCCTGTCTCCTCGGGATGAGCTGTCTAAAGACCGTTTGCGACGGTCTGCCTCATCGGCACGGGAGAACTGGTCCGCAATGTCCCACATTTCTTGAGCTGTTTACGGACTGCATTCCACGAGCTTTCTGTAGAGAGCTCCGGGCAGGATTCCATTTTAGAATGCCGAAATGACAAGTAGATCATTGAGATCATCTACTTGTAGGCATTCCTTGTGGAACCTCGTCATAAAGTCGCTGATCTTTTCGTCGCGACCTTGACGTGTAGAAAGCAGCTGAGCCGAAGTGATTCGGGCTTCCGCTTTCTGAAAGAACCTCCCGTCATAAGTCATTGACGGAGTTCGGTAGTTCTGTGGCAAGGGAGTTCGGGTGATATCGTCCGAGAACGGAGTCTTCAATGCTCCGTACATGGCGAACCCGACATCTCTTCGGTATGGAGGAGATGGAGTTCTCCTGTGATTCCGGTACCGAGGAGGAACAGGAACATGTCGGGGTTGAGGATTCTTCTTCCTGGAAGACACGGCACTACTGCGGTAGTGACTTTCATGTCTGGATGAGGAGGGAGAATCCACCGTTTTCGTCTCCGGCTTTTGGCCCTTTTGCAGGAAAATTAAGAACTCTTCCTGCTTCTCGGCCAAAAACAATTTGACAGCCTCGTTCAAATCGGGCTGCTGGGAAGACTCGGTGCGATGAGTCTTTGAGCGGCTTGTTCCTTCACCGTGAGGACTGGAGACAGATTTCTCACGAGGCTGCTTTCCAGGCCTACGGGCTGCTGGACTAGCTTCCTCACATTCCTCACGGACGGAAGTGTATGGGTATTACGCGATCTGGTATGCATTTTTTTGGGGTGGAAAAAGGGTCAAAAATTCGCTTTATCACAAATTTGGTTCTCTGGTTCCCACAGACGGCGCCAGTGATGGTTGGGCGAATTTTTGATGGTGATGAATGTTGGAAAATACAGATCACAACACAGAGATTTACGTGGTTCGATTTACTGAGGTAAATCTACGTCCACGGGAAGAAAAGAGAGCAGAGTTGTATTGCTTGATCTGTTTTCTACAGCTTACAATACAGACTTGCTATTTGATCTTTGATCTCTAGAGAGCTTAACCCCAGTCTAACTGATCTAAGTTCTATTTATACATTGAACTAAGATCGTGGCTTGCATCACCACTAATGATGGTTGTGGATGTCGTGGAGGTCATGGAGATCCTGCATGGGTCCACTACCTCTTTGTTTGGTCCGCTTATCCCGCATGAGTTCCTGCATGATTTGACACCACTAAATAGATCGTGTAGTGGTCATGAGATCCTGCATGGGTCCACTATCTCCCAGTTCGGTCGAATACTGAGACCGAACTGCTGAACTATTGCCGAGCAGCTTTTGCCGATCTGAGAGTAGAGCTTGATTGGTCGGCTTTTACCGAGCTGTAGGCTGGGGCCGAACTCTTTGGTAATGCCGAACTGATTGGTCGGCTTTTACCGAGCTGTAGGCTGGGGCCGAACTCTTTGGTAATGCCGAACTGATACTCTTCCTTGGGCTTTGGGCTGATGGGCCGTCACTGCTATTGGGCTTGTTTAGTACGTACCCCATCAATGGTGTATGTTCTACTTTTTCCACAGATCATGTCAGCTTCGATGCCTTACATTTGTACAGTGGGATGATTACGATTCAAGTGAGTTGATTATAGGAATTAAAAAACTGTCACAATTGGAAGAGCTGCACCTTAATGATGAATCCATTTCTCATATCCGATCAGTTTGAAACCATTGGGATCGCTTGCCCAATGTTGAAATCGTTTTCATATCATAACTGTTTTAGCAAAGATGCATATTCTCCAGAAGGTTTAGATTTTTCAGAGCATGTTGAAGCAATTGGAAAAACCATGCCTAATCTGCGCCATCTCCGACTTTGTGAATGTCAGATGGGATATAAGGGGCTAGAAGCTATTCTCAATGGCTGCCCCCACCTCGAATCACTTGATCTTCGGCTATGCTCCGCATTTGAAAGAGTCTCTGATTCTGGCCATAGACGTTCTGCCCGGCATAGAAAAGATCTGTGGCTCCATACCGACTCTATCAGTTTAATGGATTGGATAAGGAAACGGAAGGATTGTTATGATATTGATTCTGTATATGTTCATAGTAACTATTGTTGTGATGCTATTCATGGTGGATATTATTAGTTGTTGTGGAGGTTTTGATGGTTATTACTATTTCTACTCTTGAAGGTTGTAATGAGATTTTGTTGGAGGCTTCATTATATATCCCATTTTGCTTGGTATATAATGAGATAGGAGTATCAATGAACCCTTCATTTTGAATGCACTTGAGGCTACCTTACTCCATTAACTATAGTTGATTATATGACTTTAATATATCTTGATGATTCTGCTTTTGTTATTGTCCATTTTTGTTATTTTCAAACACCTATTGGAATGACTTCTCTGTCTATAGATAGTGTATACTCCCTTCTGATTATATATTCTTATACTCCAAATCCAATTAATTCATTTTTTCGATTTTCAGTAGGTGTCGTGTGAGATTATGTTTTGAATTTCATCCCTAGTAAGTTGGTAACATAATATCTTCCAATATTGCTCCCCCATAACAAATGGTAACACAATGTGTAACAATCTCGTTGTTGTTTCTATAAAAATTTCAGCATTTATGATGGCATTATGCTAAATATATCTTATCTTATTGAATTTTGACTTACACTCGCATGGTATGAGCAAATGAAAACTGATTTGACTGATATGATGAAAAAACTCCCTTAACTGGAAGAGTTGCATCTTATCAGGATGCCATCACTCACTCCCAAACAATTTGCATCATCGTATTTGGCAGATTTGTGATTGATCTGATGATGGCTTCGATGATGATGATGGTTGTGGAGTATTTGCTTGTTCTTACGATTTCAAACCTTATTAGATGGGAATGCTAAGGTGCCTGAGATTTCAAGATATGTCTTCACTTTTTATGTAGGTGTAGACGGTAAAGGTTTCTTGTATCGATTTTGGGTTAAATCTATATGGACAAATTTTAGAAGGCGTTTGTGTTGCTAGTTGATTTCAAGTTGTAAGGCAGCATTTTGGAGGTTTCATTATATCTCCCCTTTTGCTTGGTTTATCTCAATGGATTATTTCTGTCTTTTGATTGGTCTATCTACGAGAGGCTCTAGGCAAAAGATGTTTTGAGCAAATAGAGTATATGTGGCTCCATTCTGTTTCTATCATCTTTACCATCTGAATGGCAAAGTAACTATGATATTGATTCTGATTATGATAGTGATTCTGAGTCTGGTAGTGGTTCTGAATATGATTATTATTAACATTAGATTGTTGGGAAGATTTTGATGGTTATTAGTACTATTTCTACTCTTGAAAATGCCCCTGAGATTTCTTCACTCTTTATGCCAGGTTGGTGGGCTATGATGCTACTTTGTTTATTCAAATGGTCTATTTGGCAGCATATTTAGAGCTTCATTCTGTTCCATCTATTTCTTCTTCTTCTTCTTCCCTATCTTGAAATCATTTACATGTAATGAACGTTGCTATGAGCATCCAGAATTTTCAGAAATGAGGATTTCCTTGGTGAAAGTTTCTGCACTAAGAGCATCCACAATGGCACCCGTCTCGGTGGACGTCCGGCCGGCATGCCGGAGTTCCGCGCGGGACGTCCGCCATTATGCAGCGGTGACGCGGATACGGACATATGCTGCGGACACCGGAGTTCCGCGGCGTTCCCGGGACGTCTGCCATTGCGTTGACTCAACGGACGTCCCGATTATTTTATTATTTTTTTTTCAAAAATTCTATAAATACGGCTCGTTGAATTTTATTTCATTCGCACCACTTGTATTAACGAGCATCTCTCTCTAAATACTTTTCTTTCGAAGATAAATGGAGCACCACGATAGTGATTCCCCTGCCACGAGCGAGTCACAGGGACCGATCTTTCCCGTTGGCGGAAGTACCCCAATGTCCGCCACGATGTCCGGAATGGCGGGGATGATGCCCCAACCCCAAATGACGGCGGGAATGATGCCCGGGTACTACAACATGTACACAAACAACCTCCGCTCAGCAACCAGCGGCATGTCTGCCGGTGATGTGAAGCTTTTGTCTCACCATCAGTTCAAAGACGCAGCGGCGGGCTTCGGAGAATTCAAATATTGAGAGGTGTATCTTGTGGTGCACACTACTCTGCATGCCTAAGAGTTAGAGTTCTCTCTTACAACTATTTCAACAATTAGGAATTTAAGAGTTATCTATTAGAAATTTCAGAATACGGGTCTTAATTCGCTAACAGAATTAATGCAAAAGTTTGGTTACGATGAATCAATAAGGAAAAGTTATTGGGCCTGATGTAGCCTAGCCTTCCAATGCTTCAATCATACAATGACACAATCTCTTTTAGGATAATGCTAACAAAAAAAAATTCAATACCATCCTCTTTCTCAACTACTATTTCCTACTACAAATTATTTTCTCTTTGTTTTTAGCTTTCTGCATTCACAGAATATAATATAAGTTCATAAAACTATCATTTCCCCAAAAAAAACATCAAATCCTCAATCTTTTTAACTTCAACTTCTTGAATGTGTTGGTTAAACTCCATTATGATGCATCCATTTAAAATATGTTATGAAATTTTTAAAATTATGTACAATAACAAACTCAAAATCTCCACCAATTATGCCACATAATTTTAGTTGTTTATCTTATCCTAAAACACTCAATTCCAATGTTAAACATGTTTTTCATTTTCAATAATTTAAATTAAGAAAATTAAAAAGGTTATATTTAAAAGTCAAGCGGCAAAATTGGGTAATATGTGATTTGACAAGAACAAAAACAAGAGCTAGTTTTAAAGTGGTTATAGTAGTCGAGCTCTCTCTCTCTTCATCCCCTTCTCTTTTTCATTCACTTTACTCATCAGCAAATGTAGAAATCAGAGCCCTTGATTGCCCCATAAATTCAAAGGTTTGGATTTTCCCATTTGGAATTATTGACATCAACTGTATTCGTATGCGAAGTTGTTTATAAATTTATTTACTGCTGTGATCTGAAATTTTCCGAAATTTTAGGTTTTTTCCTCTTTTTTGTTGGAAGAAGGGCTTTGGATATTGTTCTCTTCTTCTGCGACATGAGCAGAGAAAAAGAGACGCCGGAGCCTCTGGATTTCTTTATTTGGACTGTTGAGGTAATTGTTCAATTTTGTTTGTTGTTTTTCTCTTTTGGATTTTTTTTCCTATTTGTTTGTGATTCTCTTCTTTGGATCTTGGTCTTTCTTGCTCAAGTTCTTATTTTTTAATGATTTCGTTTATGTGTTACTGTTGGTGAAATTCTGCTATTTGGTTATTGTAAGGGAGGTTTTGTGATAATTCAGAGTTTGTGAATATGTAATTTAATTTTAGTGAGAGTGGTAGTAGTTTTAATATTTTTGGTTCTTGCTTCTGCCTAATGTGGGAATTTGGGTTTGAATTGCCAGTAATTGAATGAGCAACCAAATAACCAATTGATTTTGGGCTAATTTGTGAGCTGATTGTGAGCCCTCCTCTGTTAGTTGTTTCAGTAAGGCACTTTTGGGAAATTGAGTGTCCAATTGGGGGTGTTGGATTTCAGTATGTTACTCGGGTGTGAAGGCCGTGTCTGCTTGAAATATGGGATCTTGGATACTTAGACACCAGCCTTAGAGAAGGTTCAATCTTATTCTATATGGGTGAGATATGACTAGTCGAAAAAGAGCCTCTAAGGAAATGCAATTCAGATTATGAATGGATTTGTCATATTCCTTTTGCAGCAACAAAATTGGTAAATTTTCAAATCGTGCGAAAAGAGTATTGCTAGTGGATTCTCGAATGAGGTGGATGAAGCAAGGAGCTGATCACTTCTACTCTCCCCTGTTCAGGGATACTTACCTTGTAGATAGGTTTTGCTGGTTACTGGTTACTGATCTGATATGTGTAGCCCAAGATAGCTAAATTTATGCGTGCTTTTAGACATGCAATTAGGACTTCACGTGTATGTGCACTACGCCTGGCAATGTGGCCCTAGATGCATGTTAGTCATTTCAGTTGTCATGGAAGTGGCGTGGAGCTACACACAGTCAGTGATACCGTGCTTTCTCTTTGGAATTTTCTATCTACCGTCATTGTATCATGTTATGCGTGCTTTGTCATTATCTTGTTGCATCGGCATGTAAATAAATGTTTTGAGCCCTTTTTGATTCCTGAACTAGGTTTTTGCATCAACTTTAGGCCCTCAAAAACTAAAGTATGTTTGTTTTTACACAGCTTGGAGTAATGACAACTAGGTTTTCTTTCTTGTAGTTTTCCTTTGGATTGAAGGACTGAAACCATTATACTAATAAATATCTGGATGAGTACATTTCTAAATGTTCCTTTGTTTTTAAAATGTTCATATCCATTACTCTGAATTTGACTTATTTAGTGATATTGGTGGATTAAAAATCCGCTTTATATTGATTCATCTGAAACCTTTTCTCTTTCCTTTATCAAATCCATTAGTACCACGTTAAAGCCTTTAACTGTTCAGCTTTAGCACATGACTACGCTTTTCAAACCTTTCCACCTTGTTTCGAACTACAAAAGTCATAAAACCGCCATTACTAATTAATATACTTTGCTAAGCATGTATCTTTTGGTGGAGCCAAATGAGAAAAAAACAAGTAGGAAATTAAAGTATTGTTGAATAAAGCAGATTTTCAATTTGTATGACTCTGCTTTGTAGGATGTTGGCCTGTGGTTGGAAGAAATAAATCTTGGTAACTATCGTGAAATATTCAAAGAAAATGGGGTCAATGGAGAGTATTTGGAAGGGATGTCAATGTTTACAACTGAACAGATCCTCCGGTTCATACGGAAGTGCCACATGAAATGGGGGGATTTTATAACATTGTGCAAGGAGCTGAGGCGAATAAAAGGTCCATCCCCCTCCATCTGTGTCTGATATTGTTTTCAATTAAACACATGTTAAGCTGCAATGTGCTGCTTGCTTTTCAAATCAATGGTCTCGTGTTTGGTTGTAGTATTTTATACTAGTTCAGATTTCAATCTATGGACATAGGAATGAAATATGAACACTGTTTCCCCATTTATTAACATACCGATTGGATGTGAATCTAGAAACGACGTTAGAGTGACCTGTCAGAGTTTATGATCATTCGATGTATCAATGCTTGTGTGATGGATGATGATCAATTTATAGGCTGTGCTAGTAAGGCTTCAACATTTTTCTTGTGAAATCCACTTTAGACTTGGTTGTATTGTTTAATGTTATTATCTATCCCGTTCCTCATTATGTCGTCTTGGATTTTAATTGGTGTGAAATTGCAAATCGTTACTGATTTTTATCACAGTGGCCTGCTTGAAAGGGGAGCAAAAGGTACGACGGCCATGGTGGGCACCGGCTTGTCTGTCGGTGGTGTTTGTGAAGGCTGCGAAACGCAACAGGCAGTCTCGGGTGGTGTCGTTGAAGCTGGAACCTTGATGTAGATATGCTCGTGTGTATATGCTTGTACCATTAAATTTTGGGCATTGTTGGGAGCTGGTTCTTCTATGGAGAGCCCCTCTTGCTTTGTCAAAGTTTTCTTCTTTTTGTTTGGGATTTGTCAAAGAAACGACATATATATATATACTATATAGACCAACATGTTTGCTTCTTCCTCTGTGTCTAAGCCCCCACATTTCTTTACATTTTTTATAGTAAGAGTAATGGCTAAAATTGGTCCTGAACATATGGTCATTTTACGTTTTTGGTCATAAACATTATCTTTTGGATTTTTTTGTCCTGAACATATGAAAATTTGATCATTTTGATCGTAGACTAACTGTTCCGTTAAAAACTAACGGTCAACGTAAAATGACCATATGTTCAAGACCAATTTTGGCCTTTACTCTTAAATCCTAACTGATTAGTTGAAGTAATTTATGTATTTTGGCATGAATGTGGAGTGGAATCATGATGTAAAAGCTTTATTTGACATCAATAGATTTAGTAATGTTTGAATTTCTTGGTAGTAAGGTATGTATTTTGAATGTAGAGTGAAGTAATGTATGGATTTTTTAACGTAATAGTTAGTCCAGGACCAAAATGATCAAATTTTCATATGTTCAGGACCAAAAAATCCAAAAGATAATGTTTAGGACCAAAAACATAAAATGACAATATGTTCAAGATCAATTTTGGCCTTTACTCTAGTAAATATTGCAAAAATGTTTGGTAACAAACCAGAGAAGAACTGGAATGACAAGAATGCCCTTGACATGAGTCAAAAGGATGAAGAAACGCTCTTCTTCAAAATTTTCTTAATTCTGTGAACCAAAAACCCTGGACCCCCATTAATTCCCAAGTAGGCCTGTTTACTTTGCAAGTTATATCAAGAAAAAAAAAGTTTAAATGCATTTTACATGAGTTTAGTTAAAAAAATTTAAGGTTTACATAAATCATACTCATACAAAAAAAAGTTTTATTCGTATTTCAATTTAGTACATTCTGTTACTTTTGTTTAATCGGTGTTAACTTTGTACTTTGGCGCACCAACCATAAAACAATGATGAAATTTTTGTACCATAAAACAATGATAAAACTATTTGTACGAACATGAAACAATTATGAAACATTTTGTACTTCAGATATACGAAGAGTTAACGCCATTTAAACAAAAATAACGAAATGTACTACATTGAAATACGAATGAAACTTTTTATATAATTCACATAAATTTCAAACTTTTTATACTGATATAAAACAAAGGTAAAACATTTTGTATGAGTCATGTATTTATCCCTGCGTTATCATGGTTAAGTAGCTTATTTAACTTATCATTATGGCCCATGTTTGTTCATCGGCCCGGTCAGGGCCCACATTAAAACCTTCTTTCTGCCAAATAATGAATTGCTAAAAATTGGCCCCTTATTATATGAATATGTCTACATGTCACAGCGTTTTGATAACGGGAATGGCCGGTTTGGCCACGAATCGGTGCCTAGTCCGGTTTGTGCTATAAAACTAGTAGACAATCCAACCATTTGTATAGCTGGCCAATAGTTTTTTTTTAATTATATCGAATTCAAACATTTTAGAATAAATTTGAAAATTTATAATCTAATAAAATTTGATTCAATTAGCCCAGAACCCCATATAAGGAGAGTAGTAGTATTTCTAAATCCCGCGCATTTCTAACGGAACCCTAGAATCCGAAAATGTTGAGCAAGAGAAGGAAATCAAACAGAGCTGAATATCCAATTCCGGCGCCGGCAACCGCACCTCCGCCGCCTCCATGGATCGAACTGCCGGAGGATTTGACGGCGAATATCCTGCAAAGGTTGGATGCTGAGGAGATAATTATGAGCGCGATGCTAGTGTGTAGTACATGGTGGAGAGTCTGCAAGAATCCCGCCATGTAGCGCGTTATCGATTTGGACTATCGACGTTGCCAGCAATCCGACGATTTTGATAACATTCGTAGTGCAGTGGATTTTGATATCATTCGGCGTAGCGCAGTGGATCTAGCCAGGGACAATTGGTCGAGCTAAAGCTAGCCTATTTGGAAACAGAAGATGGGATTCTAAACTACGTATAATTCTCTGCTCTATTATTGCTTTCATTTTGTTGATGCTGAGTTTTGACAGTTGATTTTAGAGGAATGATTATTGTCTAATGAGGCTGTGAATGATAGAAAATTTAGTTATATGTATGTTTTGCATATGCCTTGAGTCAAAGTATGTGAAGTATATTTAGTTAAAATCAGCTTTTAGTTGGGTTTTAAGAAATAAGCTTGAACTAATTTTGGCAGCTTAGAACATGCTGATTGATGATTAGTAAGGATTGTGTTTTCAGTTTTTAATTTGCAATGCTTGTGTCAGACTAAAAGTTTGAATTTTTGGTGTATATTTATCACTTTCATGTTGTGAGGCAATGTTTCTAGTTAATGCTTTTGAGGATGTGCACAAAAGAGGTCGAAGATTTTATTATTCATAGCACTTGTCTTTTTATCTTGTTGGATGAATATATTAACAAGATGGGAAATGAGTATCTCTGTTTTTCAACTTTTTTGCTATGTCTTCTGCTTCCTCTATTCACATTATTTATTCTGGTTATTCATACATGGAGATGGGGTGGAGGTGATCAGGTGAAGGTTGAGAAAAGCTTAATAAATATAGTAGCTTATCACTGTTTATGTGAATTTCAAGCGTGTATGATGATTTATTTTAAGATAGGTATCTTGTGTGTGTTTGCATATACATACATGATTCAACATTATGGATTTTCAGTTTCTCATGTGAATGTTTCGCTCTCATTGTTACTGCTGTTTGTGTAACCTAAATATTCCTGGTTTTTTCATTTTAGAATTTTCCTCTGGTTTATGGGGTTGATATTCTTTTCACATTCTTTTGTGGGTTTCCCATTCGTTCTTTTCCCATAATCACTGATATGGTGTATTTTATACTCCTTTGACAGATCAAGTCAGCTTCGATGCCTTACACTTGAAAGGTATTTCGGAAGGGATGATGTTGCTTGGACCGATGCAATAAACGAACTCACACAACTGGAAGAGTTGCACTTGATATCATAGACTTTGAAACCATTGGCACCTCTTGCCCCATGTTGAAATCATTTACATATAACGAATTTTGTTGTGAGCAGTCAGAAGAGGAGGATGACCTCGATGGTGGTGTAGTTTCAAGATAAGCATCTTAACTTTTTGTGTAGGTATCAACCGTAACAGTTTAGGCGATGGGAGAGAGCAATGGTAGACGGTAAACGCCTTTTTTTCCGAATCTTGGTCCGTGATAATCTATCTTGGTATATCTCCACAGGGCTAAGATGACATTGTATCTCATGATTAACTATCTCATCTCTATCTCTATCTCTATCTCTATGATTAATTTACTTTGAAACAAACCTTATTTTTTTCACTATCTCATTATATCTCACTATTATCTTATCCGACAAACTGTACATCACACTTTTGTATAACTACTAATCAACCGACCCAATATAATTACTGTGTAATTTCAAGTAGTTACAAAAGATAAATTTACTATGCATACTCCCTTTAATCCAAATGGATTCTTATTTACTTTTGGGATAATTCAAGTTAAATGTGTCATTTCCTCAGAATTAACAAATTTAACCTTTTTTTAATTATTTTTACTACTTTCTATTTTTACTTGTGTAACTCATTAAACATCAACATTTATAATCTTATATTGAATAGAAACAACTTAGTTACCTCAGAATGAATAGATTACTAGTACAATATAATTTATACTCACTCCGTCCGTCTTTAAAAAAAGATATATTTATAAATGATACGGGTTTTAGTATACAATTGATAAAGTAAGAGAGAGATGAAAAAGTAAGTAAGAGATAAGGAAAAAATCGTGAAAGTAATATTAATGGATTATGAGATCCACATTATTAGTGGTGCGTAATTGGTTAAAAACTTTTCATATTTAAATTTGGTCTAATTTTAGGGGACGTCCCAAAATAATAAACCTAATCTTTTTTTTAGGATAGAGGGAGTATAGAACAAATTGCTTAAAAAATCATGAATTTTGATTAATCTTGCAACTTTCATAATTGGCTTTAAAAATTATGAATCTCAACTTTTTTCTTAGTTTTGGGCATCGAATTTGGGTGAATATAACCCATTCCTTGGGTGATATTGGATTTTATGCAATTTTATTTGTTTGTTAAGTTGAAAGAGTAAAGTAAAAAAAAGTAGAATAAAGTAGAAATAAAGGTGTTCCAATTTTTAGTAAATGAATCATTTTAGTTAGAATAAATTAAAATGGAAAGTTAAGTCATATTCAGTAAGACGGAAGGAGTAATATTCAAATAATTCTTTGATGATGAGAGCGACTGTAAATTGAACCAAATGGCAAAACATGCAGCCATATTATTAATTTGAAATAAATATACGTCAAATTAACAACATACTAATATAAATAAGAAACTGGCATATTTAATCATACAAAAATCCAGAAAAATGTAAGAGTTCGTCGTTTTTAAGGCTGATTTTTAAATCTATGTGACCAAACTTTGTACAACTAAAAATTAGTTTATTTGAGAAAAAATTAGTTTATTTATACATTTAATTAAAACATATGGACGCATGTATAGTATATGGAACGTGCGTAATATTGTAGTCATATATTAATGATTTGTGTATAAATTTTTTTATTTTTGGGAACCATAAAATATAATTAATGCATACTTTAATTCAAATTTGAAAAGTAATATAGAGACAATTCAAATATAAAAAAAATTAAAAATGAGGCTAAAGACTAATCTAAGTCTTTTAAACTTGTCTCTAACTATATTTATTATTTTAATATATAATTTGTACCTAATAGTATAACTTTTTTGGTTGTACCAGTGTTTTAAAATTACGAACATAACAAGTGGATCAAAATTAAGGAATATTTGGAATTTAACTTGAGGCCCAACTTTAAATTTGATCGAGTATTTTAGAAGTGACCAGAGGAATTGACAATAATAATACTCCCTCCGTCCCGCACTACTTACACTTATTTCCTTTCTGGGCGTCCCAAGTTATTTGCACTCTTTCCATTTTTAGTAACAATTTATACCTACAGCCGTAATTGTTGACTTTGTCTATCATTCATTCCTTAATCTCCGTGCCCAAAAGGAAATGTGCGAGTAATGCGGGACGGAGAGAGTATAATATAACTGAAAAGTGATAAACTTGCACCACACAATATTGTCGCAGTAAGTCAAGTCCTTCCTAACTAGGCACAAGTTACCAAGCACGATGTACTTCACGTGACATCCTCTTTCAAATTTCTCTCTCCTGAGTACGGCGTCGTTTGGGGACCCTGGTAGTGTGGACCTTCCCACAGTATATTTAAGAGCTGACGTGGTCCAGCTAGACCTTTTTCAGTTGTACCACACTACATTGAGGACTTGTACATTCTACGAATTTTGTTTCGTTATTTTGGGTATGATAATTGTCTATAAATTGTACTACTAATTATTTATATTTTTCAATCCTTTAGGTTAGGCTTATGATCTTATTTTTCCACGTTCATATTTCACTTCATTTCTTGATTTTACTATTATACTGTTGGGTCATATCTCATTCACAACATATTTGCATCATTCTGTATTGTTTGTTGAGTTCTTTACGTTATCATGTCTGGTCAATAAAGACAATATCGTAACGGAATTTTGTCATTTACAAGTTGTGTTCAGATTAGAACATTGAAGGTCAAGTTCATATTTCGTTCGAAATTTTTCTTAATATGTGTGCAAATTTGAATATGCTAGAGTATTATTACATCGACATGATAACAATCCAATAAACCTAACGAAATCTACAACTAAATAATTATGCTCGTTTTTTTTTGTAATTTCTTCAAAATCTATCCAAACAACCGATTAATGTGGAACGTGGATTAGATAACCGAGAGATGGATTAATTAAGCTTTGGAAACATCACATGAAACCATATAAAATTATTCTAAAAAGAATGGAATTGAAAAAGTAGTTTCTCATGTTACATGAGCCAACCACTCTATCGATTTTATCGTATTTCAAGTTCCCACCAATGTCTTGGTCGCTCTTAATACATATTCAAAGTCTAAGTCAACTCCTCATCTATTTTGTTCGATCTATTTACCTATAGTAATATTTTTTTCATTTGGGAAGGTTAATTAATCTTCTTTTTTTCTTTGCTAAACTATGATGATTTCCGTTGAAATTATAAATGCAATTATCACGTTTAAATGTAATCGTCCATCAATTATACTCCAACTTCTTTTGGCTCAAGATCAGTGATTCATAATTTTTATTGAGACGTTCCAAGATAATTTCGTATTTTGACACAAAATATTCGTTCTAACCTCTCCTATTTTATTCGTTTTCACTTATCTATTTGGAATATCACTTTCTAAACTCTAAAAGAAATTGAATATATTGATTTTGGTATGACATTGAAATTATGTGTGTAACTGACTTATTAATAATTGATGCATGATAAAAATAAAGGATAATTGATACTACTATAAGTTTTTAAATTATTTCGAGGGCCACAATTCTGAATTATGAGCCATGAGATAAAGAAAAGCATATAAAAAGGAATTGGCTTTATTGAGGTAAAGATGCTACTCTACGAATGGAGTCATATCTTCATCATTCACCGTCTTTTCGTTTTCTTTATCAACGACAATAAAAACAAAATCGATAGTTATAAGATCATCGCATATTTATAAATCTTTGTGTAAAATCCAAAACATATAAAAAGAGTCACATGTTCTACTATAATTACCCTACATTTCATCATAGCATAATGTTTTTAGAATATTTGTGGTAATGAAGACATCAATAAGCAACAAAGTTAGAATTTTGATGTTACAGGAATGAAATTGCTATTTTTTTTATGTCACCATGTGAGAGAAAAGAGGCCAATCTATTAATGGAATCATATCTTCATCATTATAGTCTTTTCTTCTTCAACAAAAATAATAAAAACAAAAAATTGAATATGAGTATTGAAAAATCTTCTATATAAAATCCAAAACATATAAAAGTATCACATGTTCTTGGATGATTATCCTGCTACATTTAATAACATCATAGTTTTAGGACATTTTTTTATAATAAAGACATCAATAAGTAGCAAAGCTAGCATTTTAACGGCGGGGAAAGAGGAACATTTAGAGAATGAGTGACATAAATTAGAGATTTATCGTTAAAAGTAGTGCTGACTTCAAAAAGTATGCATTGTCAAAAACTAAAAAAACGAGTCAAAAGATTAATATGCTTTTCATGATAAAAATAGAATTTATAAGAGCATCATTAACCCCGGCCCAGTTTTAGGCTCCAAGTCCCCTCCACGTCATTATTCTCCCAAATTTGAGTCTTTGGCTGATGGAGTACGTACTAAACAAGCCAGCACAAAGCCCAAGAAAGAGTATCAGTTCTGCATGACCAAAGAGTTCGGCCTCAGCCTACAGCTCGGTAAAAGCCAACCAATCAAGCTCTGCCCTCAGGTCGGCATCAAGCTCTACTCTCAGATCGGCAAAAGCTGCTCGGCAATAGTTCAACAGTTCGGTTTCAGCATCGGCAAAAGCTGCTCGGCAATACCGAACTGGGAGACACGATCTATCTAGTGGTGGACCCATGCAGCCTCCACGACATCCACGACATCCACGACATAATTACTGATGATGTAAGCCACCGCCTAGTTAGTGGCCATGCAGGATCTCATGACCTCCGTGACCTCCACGACTTAAGGTGGTGATGCAAGCCACGATCTCAGTTCAATATATAAATAAGACTTAGATCTGGTAGAAAAAAGCTAAGCTCTCTAGAGATAAAACACCATATAGCAAGTTTGTATTTGTAAGCTGTAGAAAACAGATCAAGCAATACAAACCTACCCCCATTTCTCCCCGTGGACGTAGATTTACCTCAGTAAATCGAACCACGTAAAATCTCTGGGTTGATCTTCATTTATTTCCTGCACTTACAAACATCAAAAATTCGCGGCTTCATCACTGGCGCCGTCTGTGGGAAACAGAGAACCAAATTTGTGATAAAGCGAGTTTTTTGATCCTCTTCTACCAAAAAAATGCATACCAGATCACATAACACCCGTGCCTCCGTCCGTGATAACCATGAGGAAGCTAATCCAGCAGCCCATAGGCCTGGAAAGCAGCCTCGTGAAAAATCTACTTCCAGTTCTCACGGAGAAGGAGCAAGCCGCTCAAAAGGTCCACACACCGAGTCTTCCCAGCAGCCTGATTTGAACGAGGCTGTCAAGCTGTTCTTGGCCGAGAAGCAGGAGGAGTTCTTAACCTTCCTGCAGAAGAGCCAACAGTCGGAGAAGACAACGGCGGATTCTCCCTCCTCATCCAGACATGAAAGTCACTACCGCAGTAGTGACGTGTCTTCCAGGAGAAAGAATCCTCAACCCCGACATGTTCCTCCTCGGTACCGGAACCACAGGAGAACTCCATCTCCTCCGTACCGAAGAGATGTCGGGTTCGCCATGTACGGAGCATTAAAGACTCCGTTCTCGGACGACATCACCCGAACTCCTTTGCCGCGAAACTACCGGACACCGTCAATGACTTATGACGGGCTAGAGGATCCTCATGACTTCTTGGGACGCTATCAATATAATATGGCGAACCAGGGTCTCAATGAGGTCCACATGTGCAAGCTGTTCCCCGAGCTGCTCATCGGGAACGCCAGAAGGTGGTTCGACAGCCTTCCTCAAGGCAGCATCAGATCCTACCGAGATCTCATGGATGCTTTCCACAGGAGGTTCTTTCAGAAAGCAGAAGCTCGAATCACTTCGGCTCAGCTGCTTTCTATACGTCAAGGTCGTGACGAAAAGATCAGCGACTTCCTGACGAGATTCCATAAGGAATGCCTACAAGTAGATAATCTCAATGATCTACTTGTCATCTCGGCATTCCAAAATGGAATCCTGCCCGGAGCTCTCTACAGAAAGCTCGTGGAGTGCGGTCCGCAAAAAGCTCAAGAAATGTGGGACATTGCGGACCAGTTTTCTCGTGCGGATGAGGCAGACCGTCGAAAACGGTCGTTAGACAGCTCATCGTCCCAAGGAGACAAAAGGAAGCCCGATCAAAGCGACCAGGTGCTTCCTCGCCGAACTCCTTTTGAAAGAATTCAAAGGGCACCGGTACAAGGCAGATTGGGGCCACGTCTCAATCCTGAGAAGCCGCCCGCTCAGTTCGTACCATTAAACAAGTCAAGAGCGGAAATTTTCGAACTACATTCCGATATGTTCGAAAAACCAAAGCGGATAACGAAATCAGCCGCACGGCGACTTCGGGATCAATATTGCTCCTTCCATCAAACCCACGGTCACGATACCGAGGAGTGCCGAGATTTGGCTGCAGGTATTGATGTTCTTGTGAAAACAGGAACGTTAAAAAAATACCAAAGCAAGCAGCCGAAAAAGAACAAAAGGCAGAGAAGTGCGAACTGCAATCCTCAGGATCCGAAAAGGCATGAGGATCCCGAAGACGACGACGAGCCGCAATACGATGGAGTAATCCTGACTATTGATGCTCTCCCAGCCGGGAAGACTAAGTCGTCCCTAAAAGCAGAACGCAGAGGTTCCAATCAAGAGGAACCAACACATAAAAGGCTGAAGAAAGACGAAGTGATTACATTTTCAGATGCCGATCCCGTCCCAGCCATCTCTCCTCACCAAGACGCTATTGTCATTCAAGCCGGAGTGGCAAACAAACTGATCCACAGAGTATTTGTGGATACAGGAGCGTCCGTCAGCGTTCTTTTTAAAGAATGTTTCGATAAAATGGAATTGGATCCAGCTCGGCTCAGTCCGGCTCCAATTCCTCTGAAAAGTTTCGCCCAGGAAGACACCCGCCCTGAAGGTATTATCAGCCTTCCGATCACGGTGGGAAAAGCGCCTACAAGCTCCAGTACGATGATCGAGTTCTTTGTGGTGAAAGCTCGGTCCCCGTACAACATCATCCTGGGGAGAGACTGGCTCAACACAGTTCGGGCCGTTTGCTCTACTTATCACCTCACCATCAAGATCCCCACTAAAGGTGGGATAGCGGTCATCCGAGGTGATCAAAAGAGAGCAAAAGAATGTCTGCAGATTGCGCTTAAAAGTGCCGAGCAATCAGTTCGGCACCATCAAGCATAGCAATCACAGCAACTGGAGTCGGAGGCAAGCGAGATGACCGAAGTCACTTCAGAGCCGAACTCAATGACCGTTCAGTTATACGAAGATGATCCATCCAGAACGGTCAACGTCGGCTTCGCAGGAACACCTCTACTCCGGGAAAAGACCATTCAGCTCCTCAAGGAATACAAAGATGTCTTTGCATGGTCTCCGTTGGACATGACCGGAGTGCCCCCCGAGGTAATCACTCATCGGTTAAATATTGATCCTTCAATCCGGCCAGTAAAACAGAAGCAAAGACTCTTTGCGGCAGAAAGAAGCCAAATCATCCATGACGAAGTCCGCCAATTACTAAAAGCGGATGTACTATTCGAGGTGAAATATCCTTCTTGGGTGGCCAATCCTGTGATGATCAAGAAAAAAGGAGGAGGATGGCGGATGTGCATAGATTTTACCGATCTAAACAAGCACTGTCCAAAAGATTGCTATCCCCTTCCGAATATAGATAAAAAAGTAGAAGCTTTGATCGGCTTCGAAATTTTCTGTTTCCTTGATTTATACAAAGGATATCACCAAGTGTTGATGGATGAGAGTGACGCTCCGAAAACAGCTTTCATCACCGATTTCGGCATTTTCGCCTATAAAAAGATGCCATTCGGTTTAAAGAATGCCGGAGCCACTTATCAAAGGATGGTAGACAAGCTTTTTCGGCACCTAATCGGGAAACAAGTTGAAGTGTATGTCGACGACATAGTTGTCAAAAGCAAAAGCACTTCGGAGTACGAAGACAACCTCAAATCCACTCTCAACGTGCTCCGAAAAGCCAACCTCAAACTCAACCCCCAAAAATGTACCTTTTTGGTAGATTCGGGAAAGTTTCTGGGTTGTTGGGTTTCAAAGGACGGACTCAAGGCAAATCCCTCAAAAGTTCAAGTCGTTCAGCACATGGCAATGCCGAAGTCCATACATGACGTGCAAAGGCTAACCGGATGTCTAGCCGCACTGAATCGATTCCTTTCCCAAGCAGCCGAAAAGCAACTGCCATTCTTCAAGGTGTTGAAAAAGGCACCAAAGTTCGAGTGGGGAGCCGAGCAGAAAAAGGCCTTTGACGAGCTCAAAAGTTATCTAGCCGAGCTTCCTATTCTCTCTGCTCCAACCGAAGCCGAAGTAATATTCTTATACTTAGCGGCATCAGATCAAACCATCAGCGCGGTGCTTGTACGAGAAGAAGGCCTAAAGCAGCTTCCCATCTACTTTACAAGCCGAGCATTAAGAGGTCCAGAAACAAGGTATCAACCTCTGGAAAAAATTGCTCTGGCGTTAGTAAATGCAGCAAGGAGACTGCGGCCATACTTCTATGCTCACAAGGTATGCGTCTTAACCGATCTGCCTCTTCGGCAAGTTTTGACCAAGCCAGAAGCATCAGGCAGAATCGCCAAATGGGCCATAGAGCTGGGAGAACACTCAATCGAGTACCTACCTCGGAAAGCCATCAAGGGACAAGCCTTGGCAGATTTTCTTGCAGAGGCCAAGTTCGATCAAGCAATCCCTGTCATTGCCGAACAGAAAAAGTCTGCCAATGCCGAACTAGCACAGCCCTTGGAATCCGAAGTAGAGCCGCCAGACTGCTGGAGCGGATTCGTAGATGGAGCTTCAAACAAGATGGGAAGTGGAGCTGGTATTTTACTCGTCGCTCCCGACAGACACGAGATAACCTACTCACTTCGGTTCCTATTCCCCACTACTAATAATGAAGCCGAGTACGAAGCCCTCCTTGCCGGACTTCAGTTAGCGCAAAGTCTGCTCGTCAAATCTCTCAAAGTCCATTGTGATTCACAAGTCATAGTAAATCACATGTTGGGTACCAGTGAAGCCCGTGACGAGAGAATGAAGAAGTATTTGGACAAAGCGCAAAGCATCAGCCGAAGTTTCTCCTATTTTCGGATAATCCGCGTTCCCAGAGCGGAAAATAGCCGAGCAGATACTTTAAGTAAGTTGGCCTCAGATCCGAACTCAAAGGCGGAAGAATTAATGCATCGAAGCATTGATGAAGCCGAGGTACATTCAATATCCAGCTCGCCGAACTGGATGACGCCGATCTTGCAGTATCTGGATCAAGGACAATTGCCCGAAGATAAGAGAGAAGCTCGGAAGATCACGTGCCGAGCACTTCGGTACGAACTTCATGAAGGAGTCCTCTTTAGAAAGTCTTACCTCCAGCCGTTATTGCGGTGCGTGGGACCAGAAGAGACGGACTACATCCTCAGAGAAGTTCATGAAGGATCGTGCGGCAGCCACATCGGAGCTAGAGCTTTAGCTAAAAAAGTTCTAAGATGGGGATATTATTGGCCAACCTTGGTACAAGAAGCAGTGCAGCTCGTCAAGACATGCCCGAAGTGCCAAATCCATGCAAATATCCCAAGGATGCCGCAGACCGATCTATCCACTATGCAAAGCCCTTGGCCTTTCATGCAATGGGGCATAGACATAGTGGGACCACTTCCTCAAGCTCCTCGGCAAATGAAATTCCTAATCGTTGCCGTGGACTACTTTACAAAGTGGGTGGAAGCTGAACCATTAGCTACGATAACGAGCTCGAAGGCGTTGGATTTCGTCTGGAAGAACATAGTGTGCCGATTTGGCATACCCCACATCCTCATCTCGGATAACGGGACTCAGTTCACTGACAAGACATTCAAGAATTGGTGCCAAGAGCTGAATATTCAACAGCGGTTCACTTCGGTCTCTCATCCACAAGCGAACGGACAAACGGAGGTAACAAATCGTATCCTGGTGAAAGGGTTAAAAGCTCGGTTAGAACAAGCCAAAGGACAATGGGTAGAAAATCTCCCTCAAGTCCTATGGTCCTACCGAACTACACCCACAACCTCCAACGGTGAAACTCCGTACAGTCTTGTGTACGGCACTGAAGCCGTAATTCCGGTGGAGATCGGCATGCCCAGTCCCCGAACTCTAAATTTCTCAGCAGAAATGAATGACGACGGACTGAGAGCCGAGCTAGATCTTGCCGAAGAAAGAAGAGAATTGGCATGCATAAAAGCAGCCAAGTACAAGGAGCAAGTAGCCCGGTATTACAACCAAAGGGTGAAGAAGCTGCAATTTCAAGTGGGAGATCTCGTCCTGAGAAACAACGAAGTAAGCCGAGCAGAAAAGCTGGGCAAGCTCGAACCCACATGGGAAGGTCCGTATCGGGTATCAGAAGTCCTCGGCAAAGGGTCTTACAAATTGGCTCACATGTCAGGAGAACAGGTACCCCGAACATGGCACATTTCCAACCTCAAAAAGTTCCATTTGTAAGAGACAGTCCGGTCAGTCAGTCTTGAGTCCTGTTTGCTCAATGTGCTTTATTCGGTTTACTTGGTCTTTATTTGTCTCTGTGCGTTTTGTTTGTGTGTTTTGTCTGTCTCTGTGCGTGTCGTCTCTTACAAATGTTACTGAGGTATCTTGTTCTTCTAAGGCTGATCCCCTTCTTAGAACATATACAAGCTAAACAATTGTGAGCCAAAGCTTCTACAGAAGATACAAGACCACAATTCAGCTTAAACAAGCAGTTCGTCTGAAACGAGCTGCAACAAGCCCACGATTGTGCGTCAAAGCTTCTAAAGAGGATACAAGACCACAATTCAGCTTAAACAAGCACTTCGTCTGAAACGAACTGCAACAAAAGTCTGATTCTCGCGATAAAACTTGCCTGAATTACGACTAGGAAAAGTCCGATCCACGCGATAAAACTCGCCGAATTAGGACAAGGGAAAGTCCGATCCCCGAATTAGGACAAGGGAAAGTCCGATCCCCAAATTAGGACAAGGGAAAGTCCGATCCCGAAATTAGGACAAGGGAAAGTTCGATCCCGGCGACAAAAATCGCCAAATTAGAACACAGACCAAAGACGAGTCCGGTCAAAGATGTTTATTTCATCAGACCGACAAGCCAAGTCCGGACAAAGATGTTTATTTCATCAGACCAAGGACAAACATCAACTTACCCCGTACCTTTATCCAGAATGCCGAAGTGATTCACTTCGCTTTTCGGGGGGGGTAGTGATGGAGTACGTACTAAACAAGCCAGCACAAAGCCCAAGAAAGAGTATCAGTTCGGCATGACCAAAGAGTTCGGCCTCAGCCTACAGCTCGGTAAAAGCCAACCAATCAAGCTCTGCCCTCAGGTCGGCATCAAGCTCTACTCTCAGATCGGCAAAAGCTGCTCGGCAATAGTTCAACAGTTCGGTTTCAGCATCGGCAAAAGCTGCTCGGCAATACCGAACTGGGAGACACGATCTATCTAGTGGTGGACCCATGCAGCCTCCACGACATCCACGACATCCACGACATAATTACTGATGATGTAAGCCACCGCCTAGTTAGTGGCCATGCAGGATCTCATGACCTCCGTGACCTCCACGACTTAAGGAGGTGATGCAAGCCACGATCTCAGTTCAATATATAAATAAGACTTAGATCTGGTAGAAAAAAGCTAAGCTCTCTAGAGATAAAACACCATATAGCAAGTTTGTATTTGTAAGCTGTAGAAAACAGATCAAGCAATACAAACCTACCCCCATTTCTCCCCGTGGACGTAGATTTACCTCAGTAAATCGAACCACGTAAAATCTCTGGGTTGATCTTCATTTATTTCCTGCACTTACAAACATCAAAAATTCGCGGCTTCATCATTGGCCCCAACTGCTCTAACCCTGCATGCCACAACCCGGGCCGCAAATAATAAATGACACTATTCACAACTTCAACATATTTTACACGTAAAATAAAAAACGCCGGAAATTTATAACACGTAAAAGTTAATTTTCGATCGAAGATTGAAAATTACAACATAGAAATTTAAAAATACAAAAAACAAAAACCATTAAAAACATATTGTCAATGCCGGAACACGTTGGTACGGTCTCGGTGAATATACATCCGAGAACGTGGTACCCGGATTTGTTGTTCGTTCCAAGCTTGAATAGCAGTTTGGTATCGTTCCACTTCGTTGTTGATTTCTTCTTGGATTTCCGGCACCGCCTCTTCTAACAATCGGGACATTTCAGCTTCGAAAAATCTTTGACAAGAAGGCATTTTGTCGAATTTTAGGAAGAGAAATGGAGTAGAATGTATATGAAAATGGATGGAGTGGTATTTATAAAAAAATTCTGATTTTTTTAAAAATAAAAAATAAAAATTCTGTTGCGGCCCGACCCGAACACGAATTAACCCTGGGCTGGGCCGCGTTACGTCCCGTCCCGAACCATCTAACGCGAGCCCGGGCCGGACCCGCTTTTTGCGGCCCAGCCGCGAGCTTTAATGATGCTCTAAAAACCTAGATAATGAGTGAGGTTGGAGAGATAAAAAACTAAACCTCGCTAATATTGAGACAGAAGCATATGTAATTAAAGTTTAAATTGTTGGATACCCTTTAATCTCCATGTCTCTCATGGCTTTCAAGTTCAGCTCTATCATGTTCAAATTAATATACTTCAATTATAATTAAATTTTATCTCATTGTTTTACTATAAATTAGTATTTAATTTCAAAAAACAGTGAAATATCTTAAGCCCTATAAAAAAAACTACAGAGTATTGAGATTCAAAGATTACTATTAACTCTACTAATAAGAAGTCACTAACCACGTGGCAAAACATGAGTGCCACGTAGGAGAGAGGGGGTAGGTCAGGTGGTGTTGGGCTAGTGGGCCCCACGGTTGCGGGGAGAAGGGGACAGTGGGTTAAAAGGGTGTGATGGGGCTGCCTGGTGGGCAGGTGGCCACCTGGGCTTTCCATGTGTTGTCAAATTCCTAACTTCCAAATTTTTCTAATTCTATATTCACTTTATTTTCTTAATTTACCAAAATAATTAGCATAAGTATTTTGGGAATCTCATGCCAAATTTCCATTATCTAAAGTTTTAAAACTATCTTCTTAAAAAATATACTTATAAAAAAAAGAATTAATGTAGTATACTTTTTTATACGATTGTGGGGATATAAAAAATTTGTTCTGAAATGGAGAAAGTATAATATTCAATGAGTCAACTGCTTCTAGAGACAAAGAAAGAGGCCAGAAAATAATTAACAATTTGAAAGAAGAGAAAAAGAATAATTGTAATAATAGTAAAAGACAAAATGCCCAGTTTGACGTCAGGGAATGCTCTCCGGTTGTTTAAAAACATGATCCAAACGCGGCACATGGCGGGCGATTCCCGCTGTCCCCATGCCGGACCATCATGGAGGAGCTCCGAACAGTGACGAATCGAGGTGGGGTCGAGGGTCGACCCACCGAAGCCATCTTATGAAAATTAGAAAATTTCATTAAATTCAGACTTTTAGGCTATTGTTGACATTACGTTTGTAGCAGCTTAATTTGTCGCAATTCTTTAGACCTGTGTTTACGTTACCCTTTCTGCGCTGAATGACTTTATTCACCGTTTCAGATCTCTCGAGTTCAACCTAATCAATTCGTCGTTGTGCTAGCCATGACGTGTGGAACAATTTCTCCACACATTTTTTCCTCTATAAAGCAATGGATTTTGGAATCTTATTCGGGAAATTTGTTTTTCCTCTATAAAGCAATGGATTTTGGAATCTTATTTGTTGCTAGTAAATAATATCGAATCGAATTTATTTCCCACTCCCTGATCGATCATCACAGATATTTCATGTCTCTGGCATGCTAGCATAAAATATCAAAATTCAAACCATAAAATATTCGAGATGGCAGAATGTACAGCTATAAATTCAATGAACCACCTATACATGATTATTTATATTAATATACTTCGCTTTTGCATTTATATAACCCATCAAAGTCAATTATTCTAATTAAAATAATCAACACTTTAAACTTTAAAGTTAAACCCAATTATCATCGCTTAAATTGTCACAAAAATGACATAATAACTTCCAACAGCTTATAATATCGCCGCACAATTCACGTCAACTTTCTATACAAATTTTACCATTTCTCATTTAATTTTGTTTCAGCCTAATAATACATAGTACTACTAAGTTATCATAATTAACCTAATTAATGACGTGGCAATAAACTAAAAAGCCTAAAACAACCCAAACGGCGAGGCCGGACGCGCCACCGGCGCCGTCTTCTGCCTCCGCATCCCCGCCACGGACGGCGGGGTAACAGTCCGTATCAGCGCGAAATTCAGCCCCCGGAAGAATGGGTGCGTCTTTACATCGGCAGCCCCGCGCTTTGACCCAAGGCGGCGAGCCGGGTCCTTCGCCAGCAGCCCCGCGATGAGGTCCCGCGCGTGGGATTCACTCTGACTGCACGGCGCGTCGGACGGGAACGATAGGGGGTTTTTCAGGATGCTACGCAGCGTAGATTCGTTGTTTGCGCCGGCGAATGGGGTTCGGCCGTAGATCATCTCGTAGATGAAGATTCCCAGGGCCCACCAGTCCACGGCGTTGCCGTGGGACCTACCGGATGCCACCTCAGGCGCCACGTACTCGTGCGTCCCCACGAAGGAGCAGGACCGGGCCGAGACCGGTTCGGCCACGAAGAGGCGGTTCGCGGCGAGCGTTTGGATTTTTCTCGACCGGAAGAACCGGTCGGAGATGCATGAGAATGGCGTGAAGGCGCGGGGAGCCGCCGCACGCGGCGAGGAGAGAGAGTCCGGCGAGAAGTCCGGTGATTCGACGGCGAGAGTCGCGTCGGAGCAGAGGCTGAGATCGAAATCGGTTAGCATAATGTGGCCGTCGGATCTAACCAGCACATTTTCCGGCTTCAAATCTCTGTAGATTATCCCTAGCATGTGAAGGTATTCTAATGCTACGAGAACCTCCGCGGCATAAAACCTGCAAAATTTTTCAATTGGAACAATTAGCAATTTTATTTCAGATTGCTTGTTGGAGAAGATAGATAGAATTGTGGTAAATTAGGATCAGATTTCAGAAATCGAAGAAAAATGAAAATTCCAGATATGGAAATTTGCGGCTAAAAATCGATTTGAAGATAAAGTAAAGATAATGAAATTAAAAGGAGAGAGAGATTCACCTAGCTGAGCTAAGAGAGAAGCGTTTATTCGGCTGTTTATGTCTCAGAGAATGCAAATCGCCGCCGGCGCAATACTCCATAACAACGCAGGAGAAATGCGAAGCCTCAAATTCAGCAAACAGCGTCGGCAGAAACGGATGATCCAACATTCGCATGATTTTCCGCTCCGTCTCCGCCCTCTGCGTCTTCTTCTTCACCGCCAGGACATCATTATCCACCACCTTCATCGCGTATAGCCGCCCTTCCTCCGCGCCGCTGCGGAGGCGGCACAGGTAAACCCTCCCTATATCCCCGCTGCCGATCTGCCGCACGAAGCTGAAGTCGCGGAAGCTCAGATTCGGCTTCAAACGAATCGCCAGGAACGAGGAGTCCGAAGACCGGTGCGGCCGCAGCGCCGCCTGCTGCTCCGGCGAGCTCGACGGCATCTCGAACGAGAGGCGGCTGAAGCTCGCGCAATGGCTGATCGTCGTCGTGTCGCTGCTGCTCATCGAACTCTTGCTAGAATACGCCCCCTCGCAATCGTCGATCAACATCTTATCCTCGATTTCATCAACCGCAATTAAACCTTCACACGCAATTTCAATTTTATCCTTTTTTGGAAGAGTGGGAACGGGAATATTTGGGGATGGATGAACTTGTGCGAAGTCAAAATTTAGGCAGAAAAGAGTGAGGCAAAGGACGGAGCTGAGGAATGAGGAATTAATGGAGGCTGTTGTGAAAGGGGGAAGAGAAGCAGGCTTTATTGGTGTGGATATTAAATTAAGAGAGAATAGGGTTTCCGTACACTGGAGAGAGTAAGCTGTGATGCTAGTGGTAGAGCTAGCTTCTGCTTCGAGCTTGTTTATATGGTTTTAGAGAGAGAAGGAGAGGTGGGGAAGGAGGGAGGAAATTGAAAACTTTGGTCGTTGGGGATTATTTAAGCTGTGTAGTACGGAGGCTAGGGCGGTAAATTAATTACTAGGTGGAGTAAATTCGAATTTTTAATAAAGATAAAAACAATAAGGAAAAATAAGTCTTTTGTTAGAGCATTCACAAATGAGCCTATCAACGGAGCTAATCTCAAAGACTATCTCCATTTTTTCCTGTAACGTCAGCCGGCCCATCCCACAGCTTATCTTCCTGCAATGAGAGCTCATCCCAAAGTCTATCTCAGAGCCTATTTCATTTTCACATCATCACTTTTTTCTTTCTCTTTTTTAATTTTTTGTTGATGTAATTAAAGACAACGTAAAATATACGACAAAAAAATATTTCATTTTAAAAACTAAATAAAGCATAAATGTCTAAGGCCATCCACATCTATGTCTCAATGCCGTCTCATCTCTTCCCTATTCATGGGCCCACTCCACTTTTTACTCCATCTCCTAACTAAGAGACATCACCTGCAACCCTCCATCTCTTAACTATCTCATCTCATAACTATTCATTCAATTTCATTTTTTATTTTTATTTCCACCAAATTCAATTAATAAAAACACACTTCATTAAAAAAAAGAAAATTACAATTTAAAATCATAAAAAATAAAAAAAACACATAATTAAAATCTAAAAAAAATAAAAAAACACATAAGTTAAAATACTAGAAATTAAAAATTGCACACTTAAATTATAAAAACTAATCCGCCGACGAATCATCCCCCGAAGGCAGTGGCGGTGCACCTGTTTGAGGTTGAATACCAAGTTGTCTTGCCAGATACGCAATGCCGGCAAGATGGGCTTGATATTGGTCAGACGTCATGCGGGAAGTGTCAGCCATCGTGGTGGTGAAGTACATGGACATTAGGGAGGCGACTGCCCTTGGGAGCCCGCTTGGCTTGATTCGCCTCGGCCCCTCCCTGTGCGAGCTCTAGCCGCCTTCGTCGCCTTGTTCCCTTGTGGCCGACGTCGTGTACCAGAGGAGCCCCCTGCATCGGAAGTCGAGAACTCAACCTCTTATGAGGTGTTGCCTTCCCCACCCTCACTATATGAGTTTTGGCCACTCGCCGTGTGCTTTGTGCGTTTCGAGCTCGAGCATGTGCTGGATTGGACACCGCTAGCCCACCTATCAAGCTCTTTGACCGACTGCCAAACATCAGCATGTATGAAATCTTTTTTGGTGTTGGATTTAAAGACTCGCAAAGCCGCTATCAGAATGTCGGCCCCACTGGCTCCGCTTTGGTAATTCTCCGCTTCATGCTTGTAGATCCCACAAAATAGTTTTATATCTTTGTCGGTTAGCTCAAAATGACTGCGAAGCATCTTCATGTTGCGGCGGAAGGTCCCCTTCGGCTTTTGCTCGTTGTATACGTCGGTGACCTTATCCCAAAAACACTTGTTGGCTTGTTGATTCCCGACGATTGGATCATATGACGTGTTGATCCAAGCATCGAACAGAGCCATCGTCTCCGTGGAGCTGTATGGATGACGACCTAGGTCCCCTGTTGGCTCGTCCTCCTCATCTTCCCCCTCTTCCTCTTCGTTTCCCGATCCGCGACGGGTGGAGCTTCCACTGCCTCGTCCTCCTCCTCCGCTGGCTCATCTCCATCCGTCTCCTCATCTTCTAGCTCTGGTCGGAAGGTTTTCCGGAGTGTGTTCCTCTAGAATATTCTCCCTAATTTGGGATAGTCCCTTCGTTTGCCCATACCTCGAGGTTGAGGGACGATAGTATGCATCAACTAGAAAAGATGGTGTTTGGTACGCCGGCGTCGACGAGCCTTGGGTGCCCGGCGACGAACCGGAAACGGAAGCACCAAAAACATTGTGCATGCCCCCCCAGTCAACAAACGCGTTCAAGTCGAAGCCGCCCTCGCCTCCGCAGTTTCCGTCACCGTACATTTTTGCAGAAATTGGAGAGGAAAGAGAGATGATATGATAGTGATGACAAGAAAAAAATATGAGAGATAATGCGTTTGTGTGTAAAATGAAATAGGTAATGAGAGTATTTATATAATAAAAAAAGGAAAAAATAAAAATAAATTTTTTTTACCGTTTAAAAATTTAAATTTTAATTTACTTTTTTTCGGAAAATCGATTTTTTTTAAAAAAATATTTATTGCATCAACATGACGACGCCCACTAGCCGGCCCGCGAGTGGGCGTCATGCCTCGCGCCAGAGCTCGCCAGCTTCATCGAGGCGGAGGGCTTCGGGACGCGACGGGAGACCCGCATCACCGTCTCTATGCTAGCTCGTCTCGCCGAGACGAGCCCGAGCCCGCATTGAGATGGCGATGCAGGTGCTCTAAATAATATAAATAAAATTACATAATAAATTCATTCTCCGATGTATTACAATATTGGAAAACAGAATACAACGAGAAACGAATTTAAAAAAATAGCAACCCCTCCGTGACCATAGTTCTTCAATCATATCACGTTGGAGTACACGATGGGCTTAAAGAAGAGGAGATTGAAATGTGAAATAGAGAAGGATGTGGGTGTGTGAAATGAAGGAGATGAGATTGAGGTATTTATAATAGGAGGAGAAAATAAAAAAGATAATTAAAAATAAATAAAATCGGCTCCGCCATCGCCTAAGCCTAGGACAGGGGAAAAATACTGAAAAAATGATATATCGCTCGTATCGTATTGAAAAATATCAAAAAATTATCGAATTTTCGGTATATCATAATTTTCAACACGATACAATACTTTATCGTTAGTTTTCGATACGATAACGATATGAATTTCCTTATACCACGATATATCGTTTATATCGAATATACGATATATATCGATATTTTCGATATACCGATTTATATTGAAAATCAATACATATTGAGTTATCAATATATACCGTATATATCGAAATATATTGAAATTTCGATACGATATTGAAGTATCAATCGTTGATATATCGTTCTGAACGGTATACCGAATTTTGGTACGATATATCGAAATATCGATACGGTAATGATATTGTTATTATCCATATCGAAGTAACTTTCGATACGATAACGATATGAAATTCTTACATACCGATTATTTCGATACGATACACGATACAACGTTGTCGATACAATATATCGCATCGACCCACCCCTACCTGAGCCTCTGCAATGAATGCCCATGCAGGGCCGATGCGGAGCCAATGGGGCCATCGGGTGAGGCCATTGATCGGCGTGGGGGCGGAGGCGATGGGGAGGGGGAATCGGACCTCCCTCCGCAATGGTGACCGGTGGGAGGCGATGGGGAGGCCGATCGCGTCTGTTCCTATTAGAAGTCTCATTTGAGTTCAACATCTACCATTAGGAGTCTCATTTGAGTTCGATATAGGTTTTAAGAAATACAAAAAAAGTGGATGGAAAAAATAGGAGAATGTAGGACTCATTTTATATATATTAATTTTACAGTAAAATATTAGGAGAATGAGTTAGTAGAAAGTGAGATCAACATATCATTTATGGTAATAGTAAACCTGAACTCATAATTGGAGACAGAGAGAGTACTAAAACTGATAATATATGAAGTGAGTGGGTCTGGCTCGCTCGACTCTAATGTCGAATGACTAGACTCAGGAGTAAGCGAGTGTGCACATATAAGAATTAATGCAAAGCTCGGTCCAGACACAACGCTCCTTAAATCCGCTGGATCACTGGGTCCAGGAACTCTAGAGAACTACAGTGTTTTTGTCGTTGGACACACTCGACTCCCCTTCAAAAATAAATCCCTCAACCCGAACACTATGAATTAGTATAGGGAAGTGGGGTCGATCCCACAGAGATGGATTCGCAAAATAGTGCTAAGAGACTATGGAAACAAACGGCTGCTGCCACGCAAAGGGGTTGAGATTTAAACTACCACTAGATCTAGGCAAGAAATGTAAACGCTAGACCTAGGACACAGAAAACTTACTGGAATCAGACATCAATACCGAAAGACACAATTACTCCCTAGACTAAGTAAACAACTACCTAATCTAGCTAAACAGTAAGCAAATAACAGTGGGGACCATATTTCCAGAAATAGCAAGTACGGTAAAAAGCTGCAGATAACCAACCCCTGCTCCAACTAACTACGACATGCACCTTCGCAACTAAACTCGCAGATGAAGAAAACAGAGCTCACTCCTAGATTCAAACAGAATATAAAGATTTGGACGCCGGAAACTTGCTATGAATCGGAAATACATCAGATCTACATAAACTAGGCGAAATGAAATGAAAACACGTAAGCTAGGCATAAAATTAAAACACTCCTGCTCAGAATCACTTCAGACGCTTAATCCACTCCGGATCCAAGCCATCCTAACTCAACAACCAACAAAATCAACTCCATAACTCCGATTCTCACAGACTGCTCCGATCAACTCCAAATTCCAACAATCACAAACAACTCCACAACATCAGCAAATCAAAACCCCGATTCATCCACAAACAAACTTCATTCTTCCAGATCTCACCATTAACCTGCAATAATCCAGAAAATAACCACGAAAACAACCAACTCCAACAATCCAACTCCAGAATTCAAGTAAACACAATCAATCAACAAAAATCATCACGATCGACGTAAGCAAAAACGAAACTTGCATAAAAGTAGAGAAATATCCAGAAACAAAAGAGGACCGAGCTTCGAACAGCGAAGCTCGGCGAATTCAGCAGAAACGAAAAGAAAAACAGAAATAAATTGTTTCTTCGCCCCAAAGAAGGACGGTGTTACAACCCACAAACACTATCGGAAAGCTAAATGTGAACCCCAGCGCGAACCCGAGATCCTCCGCGAATTAGAACAAAGTATGTGAAAAGTGAACTGAGCAACAGGTTGTTCGTGAGGCCTCCACCGAGAAGGTCCCTCCAGCTTGCATGCTTCTTCCTTTTATAGATGCGGACATAGCCTTCTAGAGTCTTCGTAGAAATCCCTATTCTACCCTTCAACTCCGAGGCTTCCTCCGTCAAGCAATTTCTTTCATAATGTCCACTCTTTCGCCAGTTTCCTAGGACTATGCAAGCGTCCTCTTCTTTTCCTGGATCTAGCGAAAACCTTCACACACCTGGCTTAAAACATGCGTTAGACCCAGTAATTTCACGAAATAAAACCCCTAGACCGATGCATGAAATTAGCCTTATCAATATACTCCATAAAAATATTAATAATAACGTCAAAACAAAATAAACGGTTTCACATTTCGCTCTTCATTACAATTCGTACATAGACGAACCATTCACAAATTACAAGAAAAGTATTATTCTTACGACGTCAAGAACTCATACTTTCTTCGTTCATCTATAAGGGAGATGTTTTTTTTCACGAGATTTAAGAAAATGATAGTGAAAGAGTTAAGTGAGAAAAATGTACTAATTGTGTTATATTTTGTCAACAAGAAAATAACTCATCTTTGGTGGGATATATAAAAAGGGGGATATTGAGACTTAATATTATGAAATTTTCAAAAAGTTGGGTTTTTTTCCCATGAACTTTGAAATTGAAAAATAATATCACGAACTTTAACCTGAGTTTTGTTATTTCCCACCAATGAAAAAATTCAGGCAAATAATATCATGATACAGATTTTTTTCGTAATTTCTCGACAACAACTTCGAGAGTTTCAAGATTTTCAATATTTGAGAATAGTTTTTTCTTGAAGCACACCCTCCAAATTTGTACTTCAATCTATTAATATAACCGGAATTTTTTCACTTGTGGAAAATAACAAACCCAAGGTAAAGTTCGTGATATTATTTGTCAATTTCAAAGTTTGTGGGAAAAGCTAGCTTTTTTAAAGTTCCATTATATTAGGTGCCAATATCCCAAAAAAATTACTATGAGTCTTATGATAGAATGGATAAAGTACTACTCCCTCATCCACAGTTAATTGATACCAATTACTTTTTTCGTCTGTTCACAATTAACTGACACCTTTACCTTCTTACTATGAGTACTACTTTTGGTAACAAACCTAATATTTCACTAACTTTTTATACTCACATTTTATTATAAAACTAATACTCCTATAAAAGTAGGACTAACATTCCATTAACACTACAACAATCTTGGAGAATCTTTTAAGAACACAAAAATTGAAACGCAATTGCTTGCATTAGAAAGTTTTTTAAAATAACAATAATTTAGGACGTAAAAGTAAGTGTCCTTAATTAAAGGACAAATAAATTTAATCTTTTGCTTTTTTTGGAAGTTTCATTTGCGTCCTCTAATTTTAGTTGGGACACTTTAAATAAGGATGCTTTTTGAAGGCTTAGGTGGTATATTTAGAAACACAAATTAGTGTCCTTAATTACATTAAACTACGTCCCTAACATTTTTTTTGTTGTAGTGTAACTTTTTAAACTCACTTTCTATTATATTTCTTAAAACTTGTAGAAGTACTTTCTTTATTGTCCTTAGATGAGTTTTATACCAATTTTTTTCTTTTCACTTGTTTAGGTCATCTTCCATCTAATCCCTTAGACCACCTATGAATCGGAAAAAAGAATTTCTTTTGCCAAGTGAGATGAGCTAGTTTGAGCTATTAACTCAATTTATTTACTAATTACTTTATCACTATGATTACACATAAAAAATATGCAACATCGATGATGATAGGTCATAGGAATTTTAATAAAATATCTGGTTTAACATATTTATCAACTATGTTTAATTTTTTTTATAAACAATATAAGTCATGTAATAATGGAGTGCTCATTTCAGTTGGAAGAAGAAGGCAGAAGAAGGAAGCTCGGCTTTGAGCTGGAACTAGCCGAGAAGGGAGTTCGGTTTTTGAGCCGAGAAGGGAGTTCGGTTTTGAGCCGAGAAGGGAGTTCGGTCTTGAGCCGAGAAGGGAGTTCGGTTTTGAGCCGAGAATGGAGTTCGGTCTTGAGCCAAGAAGGAAGAAGCAACCTAGAGAAACTAGCCGTTGGAGCAGCAGTTAGTTAGCTGAGATGTAGCGGTTATTCTTCTTGTTTTCTTGATTCTTGTTGTAGTTAGTTAGTAGCAGTTGCTACTTGATTGTAGAGCTTTAAATAGCTCATAAACCGTGTATGTAGTTAGTAGTTTTTAATCAATAAAGAGTTTTCCAGTTTCTCTCCAAGATTATCATCTTCAATACTCAAAGTGTGAGTGTGTGTTTCTGCATTGTGTGATCTCATACAACAGTGAGTGTGTGTGTGTGATCTTCTTGAGTGTGTGAAAGCCTTGTGTGTGCGAATCCCAACAAGTGGCGCCGTCTGTGGGAAGGGGGATATTGAAGCTGATTTGCAGAGGATCAAACGGTTTCAGAGATGGCAGCAAGGCTTGATGCAGAAAAGTTCACAGGCAAGAATGATTATAGCCTGTGGAAGATGAAGATGAAGGCGGTTTTGATTCAACAAGGCTTGGCCGCAGTTCTTGCAAAACCAGAGGAGAAAGGAAAGGCTCCAGTGCTTGATGATAAAGCTCAGGCAAAGATGGAGGAGATGCAGCTCAAGGCACATTCTGCAGTGATTCTGTGCCTTGGAGATAAGGTCTTGAGGGATGTTCAAGAAGCCAAGACTGCGGTGGAGATCTTGGACAAGTTGGATGAAGTTTACTTGGCCAAATCCTTGGCTAACCGGCTGTATCTCAAGAAGAGGCTGTATGCCTATAGTTTTTCTGGAGATAGGTCCATCATTGAGCAGCTAGAGGAGTTCAACAAGATCATTGATGACCTGGGATCTGTTGATGTCAAGATTTCAGATGAGGATAAGGCCATTCTCACATTGAATGCCTTGCCTAGCTCGTATGACCAGTTAAGTGATGCAATTATCTATGGAAGAGATAAACCTATCACCTATGCAGAAGTCTATTCAGCCTTGATGGCCAAAGAACTCCAGAAGACAGCCAACAGAGGCTCTGCAAGCTCCAATGTTCAAGCTGCAGAGGCCTTGAATGTGAAGAAGTTCAAGAAGCAGAACTTCAAGAAGAAGTTTGAGGGCCCTAAACCCTCAAGTTCTGATGCTCAGAAGGAAACCAGAGCTTGCTATTGGTGCAAGAAACCTGGACATTTGAAGAAAGATTGTCATGCATGGAAGAGGAAGATGGCCTCTGAGGGACACAACCAATCTGATTGTGTGGAGAGTGCTGATCCTCCGGCTCAACTTATGAATATTAGTGACAGTGGGGTCAGTCACAGGTGGATAATGGACTCGGGGTGCAGCTTCCATATGTGCCCCAATAGAAGCTGGTTTCATGATCTTCAAGAAGCATCGGGTACGGTTGTTCTTGGAAATAATCATACTTGTCAGATAAAAGGGATAGGGAAGGTGAAGCTAAGCCTACAAGATGGCTCTGTGAAGATCCTGACTGGGGTGAGGTATATTCCAGAAGTGAAGAGGAACCTCATCTCATTGGGAATGTTGGAGCAGAGGGGGTTCACTATATTAATGAGTCAAGGAAAATTGTTTGTGAAATCTGGAGATGCAGTGATGATGGAGGCTGACAGAGAGCATAGTCTCTATTATTTGAAGGCTAAGGCTGTTGATGGAGAAAGCAATGCTGTGTCAGATGATTCCCTAATGCTATGGCACAAGAGGCTGGGCCATCCAGCAGAAGGAAGCTTGAAAGAACTCATCAAGAAGGGCCTGATCTCTGGAGATTTCAACAAGATGGACCCCTGTGAGCAGTGTATACTTGGAAAAGCAAAGAAGGCACCCTATCCTACAGGTATTCACTCTTCTACAGCCCCTTTAGACTACATACATAGTGATCTTTGGGGGCCTTCACCGGTGTGTTCAATTGGTGGAGGAAAGTATTATCTAGCTATCATTGATGACTATACAAGGAAGTTGTGGGTATATATTCTTAAGGAAAAATCTGAAACACTCACTAAGTTCAAGATATGGTGTAAGGAGGTGGAGCTAGAGAAAGGAAGGAGTGTTAAATGTTTAAGAACTGACAATGGCTTGGAATTCTTGTCTGCTGAATTTGATATATTTTGCAAAGAGAAGGGTATGAAGAGGCACCGTACTGTTCCTGGTAATCCCCAGCAAAATGGTGTTGTGGAGAGGATGAATAGGACTATCCTAGAGAGGGTGAGGTGCCTACTTCTTGGTTCTGGTTTGAGCAGTAGGTTCTGGGGAGAGGCGGTGTATACAGCAGCCTATCTCATCAATAAATGCCCATCTACTGCCCTGAAATCTGAAACTCCTGATTACATGTGGTATGGAGCTCATAGTGACTACTCAAAATACAAGGTGTTTGGGTGTGCAGCCTATGCTCATGCTAGGCAAAGTAAGCTTGAAGCTAGGGCTCTGAAATGTATCTTGCTGGGATATCAGAGGGGTGTTAAGGGGTATAGGCTCTGGTGTATTGAGCCTGGTAGGCAGAAGGTGGTGGTGAGTAGGGATGTGGTGTTCTTGGAGGATCAGATGCCCTACTTGAAAGATAAGCTGGACTCCAGTGACTCCAGTGAAGTTGAGAGTGATTTCTTCAAGGTGGAGCCTATGGGAGTTGGCCTAGGAGCAGGTGGAGTCACTGACTCAGAAAATGAACCTGATCCAGAGGGTGATGGTGCTCCAGCTCAAGGTAGAAGAAATGATGAGCCCACAACAGATCCTACCAGAGAGTACCAGATTGCAAGAGATAGGGGAAGGAGAAATGCAAAGCCTCCTGAGAAATTTGCAGATATGGTCTATTATGCACTGTGTGCTGCTGAGAGTATTGATATTGCTGATTGATAAGGCTAATTTCATGCATGGGTCTAGGGATTTAATTCGTGATTTTACTAGGACTAACGCACGTTTTAAGCCAGGTGTGTGAAGGAATTCGCCAGGTCCAGGAAAGAAGACCAAAAAATCACAAGGTCGAGGAACTGGCGATTTAGTGAACGATTATGAAGAGAATTGCTCGACGGAGGAAGCTCCAGAGTTGAAGGGTAGAATAGAGATTTCTACGAAGACTCAAGGGCTATTTCCGCATCTATAAAAGGCAGAAGCATGCAAGCTGGAGGGATCTTCCCGGGGGAGACCTCACCACAGCCTGTTGCTTAGTTCACTTTCCCACACACACACTTGATACTAGTTTTTGAGGAGATCTCAGTTCGCACGTCCGGGTTTCATCTTAGCTTCTGATATGGTGTAACACCGCTCTTGTTAAGAGCGAAGAAGAAACAATTTATTTTCTGCTTTCCGCATTTTGCTTACTTTGCCGAGCTTCGTTGTTCGAAGCTCGGTTCGCTGTTTTCACCGAATAGTTTCCGGTTTAAGTGCAAGTTTGATTTTCCGTTACGGCGATTGTGTTGATTTCTGGTTTGATCGTTTCGCTTATTGAGATTTTGGAGTTTTAATTTGTCTGAGTTGGATGCGTTTCGCAGCTGTTTACTGAGTTATTGCAGGTTAATGGTCAGATCTGGGAGATTGGAGTTGGATTGTGGAAGAATTTTGGTTGGATTTGCTGGATTTGTTGGTTGTTGGGTTCGGATGTCTTGGATCCGGAGTGGATCAAGCATTCTGACGTGAATCTGAGTAGTTTCGATCTGATTTTCATGCTTAGTTTACGTGATTTTCTTTCATTCCGTCTAGTGTACGCAGATCTGATGTGTTTCCGAGTTGCAGCAAGATAACGACGACCAAATCTCTATATTCTGTTCGAATCTCGCTTTTTGCTCTGTTTGTTCATCTGCAAGTTCAATTGGGTGGAGAGGATGCATTTTGCTGCGAGCTAGCGTCAGAGTTTGTTAATCTGCAGTTCTTTCCGTACTTGCCATTTTTGGAATTATGGTCCCCACTTTCAGTCATATTCTGTTTAGCTAGATTAGGTAGTTGTTTACACTGTCTAGGAAGTGGTTATGTTTCTTGTTGTCGAAATCTGAATTTACAAGTTTAACATGTCCTAGGTCTAGCATTTACATTTTCTGCCTAGGTCTAGAGTTAGTTTAAAATTCTCAACCCTTTTGTTGCGTGGCAGCAGCCATTAGTCTGTCCAAAGTCTCTGAGCACTACTTTGCGAGTCCATCTCTGTGGGATCGACCCCACTTCCCTATACTAATTCATAGTATTCGGGTTGAGGGATTTATATTTTTTTGAAGGAGGGTCGATGTGTGTCCAACGACCAAGCACTTTATGTTCTCTTAAGTTCCTAGACCTTGTGCTCTAGTGGATTTAAGGAGCGTGGTGTCTTGACCAAGCGCTTGCAGTGATCTATTTCTGTGCACACTCGATATATACAACCAACAAAATCCTCGTTTCAAATGGCGCCGTTGCCGGGGATGGATGGCGTACTTTGTGTTAGTGCCTAGAGTTTTTGGTGTGAATAATTTTAATTTACTTTTTCTTTCCGTTTTCTTTGTAGTACATGAGCAGGAGCTTCCACCGGAGTAACTCGTCTGGTTGGAAATACGGTCAGTTCGTTTGGAAGATCAAGGATACAGCCTCCACTGTGACTACCAGATCAGGGTTCACGACGGGAGATCCGTTCCCGACTGAGTTTTTGAGTGACGAATCTTGGGAATCTTCAGGACGAACAGATCCGGAGTCCCCACCAGAATCGGAAACAGAGTCAGAAACAGGGGAGGAAGAGGAAGTTGAGATGGCACACGTAGCGGACCCAGATCCAGAAATAGGGTCACTAACGGCTCATCTCGATGGAGAACCAGCACACGCAATAGTGATGAACCCACGTCAGAGATCTATTGAGATCAAAACGAATGTGTTAGGTGTCTTGCCAACATTTTCTGGGCGAAGGAGTGAATGCCCGTACGAGTTTTTGAACGAGTTTAGCAAGTTATGTGGCATTCAAAGGAGGCCTAATGATGCAACAGAGGAGGACTATCGCTTGCGCGCGATTCCTTTCACTCTAAAGGGGGAGGCAAATACATGGTTGTTGAGATTACCCCCGGATTCTATCCGCACCTGGAGGGACTTTAAATTGGAGTTCCTAGATTACTTCTTTCCATCCAACAAGACGAACGCTCTGAAGAAGGAGATAGTGGAATGCAAGCAGGATTACGATGAGTCATTGAGCCAATACTGGTCAAGGTTCAAGGGATTGCTGGACGCATGCCCGAATCATCGGATGATAGAGGCAGAGACCTACTCTCTGTTTTATGAAGGGGCAACTCCCGAGTCTAAGGATTTGATGAACTCCTCGAGCGGGGGGAATTTTACAAGAAAGAGAGGAAGTGAGGCAAGAGAGATTTTGGGAAGATTAATCGACGCCAAGAAGGCGTATGACAGTACGAGGAATGCTGTGAGAAAAGGCTCTGTGAATGCATTGAGGGAGCAGGAGGATGACAAAGTTGAAGCAAGGATTGATAGGCTGGAGAAAGCCTTGCTGAATGCTATCGAAAAAACTAATACAGCCGCACCTAGGGAAACGGCTAAGTTGTTAGGTCCAGTAGATAATCAACCCCAACAATATTACGGACCTCAGGAAGGTGATTACCAGGCCCAGGCGAACGCGATGGGAAGTTGGAATCCTGATGGAAGTTGGAACCAAGGAAGACAAAGAGATGCACCCTGGAGGAATCACCCGAACTTTAGATGGTCTGAAAACGAGCAAAGCCAGCCAGCACCCCAACTGAGTATACAGTCCGCACCGCAGCCCGAGAGGCAGGGTAACTGGAGAAATCATGAGGGGCAAGGAAATTGGAACAACCGTAATCAAGGAGATCACTCGACCTGGGGAAACAAGAATCAAAATTATCAAGGGAATTCTTATGTACCACCACATCAAAGGAATTTCCAAGCACCTTACCCAGGTCAAGGAAGTAATTTCAACAACAATCCAGGAGGTCAAGGGCACATTCGCCCAGGCCAAGGAAGTGGAACAAACCAAAATATAGGGCCAGGCCCTAGTCAGCCAAGCTCTAGACCAAGGAACCTTGATGAGATGGTTCACGACCTCGTTAGTTCCCAGCAGCACATTCAGAACAATTTACAGTCGAACAATGATGTGGTCCACAAGCTTCAGGATGCGCAGCAAGAACAGAAGGCGGCAATGGATATGTTGGCCAAACAGTTGTCTCAAATAGCTACTTCCTTGAGTGATATGCGGGGAAACGAGGGCAAGATTCCTGCATCGGTAAGACCACCTGACAAAGCCAATATTAGCCAGATCACGCTGAGATCTAGGAAGGAGTACGAAGGGCCGGTCATGAGGTACAGAGAGGTCACGACCCCCATTAAGGATAAGGAAGCAGAGGAAAAAACCACTGAATCAAGAAACTCGGTTGAAAGCAACCCTGCAGTTAGAGATGAACTTCAGGCAGGAGATTTAGAGAAACGGCTGCCCAGGACAATCGAACCATTTTTCCTAGATCCAGAACCGGAATTGGTAGAGAAAAAAAGAGTCGGTGAATCTTCAGCAGGTGAATGTTCCGGAACCGGGAAACGACCAAAACCTTTCCCAAACCGAGGAAAGGCAAAGAAAAAGAAGGATGAGCCAGTGGATCTTGTGGATATTTTCGGGAAACTGGAGATAAATCTACCCTTCTTACAAGCTTTGAAAATGCCAGTTTTCAGCAAGTTCATCAAAGAGTTTATAGCTGGGAAGGCTAGACCTAGTGGAAAAATCTTGATAGGCGAGAATGTGTCCGCGGTAATTCAGAAGCGGAGGATGCCTTCGAAATGCAACGACCCAGGTATGTTCACCTTGCCTATTTCCATCGGCGATGTGAAAATTGAGCATGCTATGTGTGACTTGGGAGCATCCATAAATGTGTTACCCCTGTCCATATACAAGAGGTTAGTGGGAGTAGGTATGGTGGATACGAAGGTTGTGATCCAATTGGCGGACAGGTCATGCATCTGCCCTGAAGGAGTGCTCGAGAACGTAATAGTCAAGGTACACGACTTCCTGTACCCGGCTGACTTCCATGTGATTAAGATGAGCGATAATGAGTCTGTAGAGTCTGGCGAAGTATTATTGGGGAGACCTTTCCTACGAACTGCTAAGACTATCATTGATGTCTTTGATGGTACTATCTGTCTCGATTACAATGGGGATAAATATACATTCAGCATAGATGAGGCAATGAAGAAGCCACTTGATGTTGAAAATATGCATTCTGTAGATATCATTAACCCCTTGGTCCAGGAATACCTCGAGACTGAATTAATGCAGGGACAGATTGAGAACTCAGAGATGAGTCATGCTGTTGATAAGGAGGTGGCCAGTTGGTGCCAAGCAATGAATACGAGCAAGTTGTCAGATGAAGAGCTAGCAGAAGCAATTCTGGAATTTTGCACCAAGCCCGAGCTAGCCAGATCGAGGGAGACACTTTATGGGGCAAGCAAGGAAGATCTTCCTGGATCGACTAAGGGGATGACGACTGGAGCAGCAGAAAAGAACCCCCTGCCCCAGGAAAAAGATGTTCCCAAGAAGGAGTTGAAAACACTTCCGCCAGGCCTAAAGTATGCTTACCTTGAGGCGAATGAGACTTTTCCGGTGATTATCAACAGCAACTTGATCAAGGAACAGGAAGAGGAGCTGCTGAAAGTCATCCGAAGGAATAAGAGCGCTATTGGTTGGACACTTTCTGACTTGGTAGGGATTAGCCCTGATCTGTGCATGCATCACATTCGATTAAATGAAGGAGCGAAACCCTGCAGAGACCCTCAACGCAAATTGAATCCCAATATGAGGGAAGAGGTATTGAAGGAGGTATTGAAGTTGTTATCCCTAGGAATCATTTATTCCATACCAGACAGTGAATGGGTTAGCCCAGTACACATGGTACCCAAAAAGTCGGGAATCCAGGTTGTCAAGAACGACAAGAATGAGTTGGTACCGACCAGGCTAGTCACCGGTTGGAGGATGTGCATTGACTACAGGAAATTGAATGAGGCAACCAAGAAAGACCATTTTCCCCTTCCGTTCATTGACCAGATGCTGGAGAGATTAGCAGGCAAGCAATATTCTGTTTCTTGGACGGATATAGTGGGTATTTCCAAATTTACGTGGACCCCGAGGACCAGGAGAAGACAACTTTCACGTGTCCGTTCGGAACGTATGCATATCGGAGAATGCCGTTTGGCCTTTGCAATGCACCAGGCACTTTTCAACGATGTATGATGAGTATTTTCTCAGACCTGCTGGAAGATTGCATCGAGATCTTTATGGACGACTTCACTGTATACGGGGACTCATTTGATTCATGTCTGGCGAGCTTGGATGTAGTGCTGAGAAGATGTCAAGAGAAGCACTTGGTTTTGAATTTCGAGAAATGCCACTTCATGGTCCCTGAAGGAATTGTCCTGGGGCATGTGGTATCGGAAAGGGGCATACAGGTGGACCAAGCAAAAGTGGACGTGATATCGAAACTGCCCCACCCGACAAATCAAAAGGAAGTGAGGGGATTCCTAGGTCACGCAGGATTCTACAGGAGATTTATAAAAGATTTTGCCAAAATTGCTCAGCCACTCACTCATCTGTTGCATAACGATGTTGAGTTTGTTTTTAATGAGGAGTGCATTAAGGCTTTTCAGCTGCTGAAGGACAGATTAATATCTGCCCCCATCATCAGAGCACCTGATTGGGGTTTGCCGTTTGAAATCATGTGCGATGCGAGTGACTATGCAGTAGGGGCGGTGCTAGGTCAAAGAGTTGATGGAAAAAGTTACGTGATTTTCTATGCGTCAAAAACGCTAAATCAAGCCCAGAAAAATTACGACACCACGGAGAAGGAAATGTTGGCAGTCGTGTACTCTTTTGAAAAATTTCGACCATATCTGCTCGGGTCGAGGGTGATAGTCTTCACAGATCACGCTGCAATAAAGTACTTACTGGCAAAGAAGGAGTCTAAGCCGAGGTTGATCCGAAGGGTGTTACTGTTACAGGAGTTTAACTGGGAAGTCAGAGACAAGAAGGGGACGGAGAACAAGGTGGCTGATCACCTGAGTCGCATTTACCAAGGTGAGACGGATGAAGCAATACCTGATGCGTTCCCGGAAGAACATCTTTATTATTTTAACGATTCTCCTAGACCTATCAATTGGGAAGAAGTAATGGCAGCAACAGGTCCAGGAGATGCTGAAAAAAGGAAATGCCAGGCGAATGCAGAGCCATGGTTCGCTGATCTAGCAAATTACTTGGTCACTAGAGAAGTGCCCAGTTCCGACGAAATTTCCCGGGCCCAGAAGATGAAATTAAAAAGTGAAGCCAAATACTACTTTTGGGACGATCCGTATTTGTGGAAAATGGGAGCTGACCAGGTAATTAGGAGATGCATTCCGGAGTGGGAGCAAAGGGATGTGCTGAATCATTGCCATGCTTTAGCTTGTGGGGGTCACTTTGGACCTAGGAAGACTGCAAGGAAGGTTCTAGACAGTGGTTTCTACTGGCCTACATTACATAAGGATGCATTCGAATTGCCAGAATTGCGAAAGGTGTCAGCAGATTGGAGGAATTTCTAGAAGGGACGAAATGCCACAAGTTCCGGTGATTGTTTGTGAGATTTTCGATGTTTGGGGTATGGACTTTATGGGTCCATTTCCATCTTCATATGGGAATACATACATACTTGTGGCGGTGGACTACGTTTCGAAATGGATAGAGGCAAAAGCTACGACCTCCTGCGAAGCTGTGGAAGTAGCCAAATTTCTGCGGTCTAACATTTTCAACAGGTACGGGATCCCTAGGGCTGTCATCTCAGACCAAGGAACCCATTTTAAGAACCGTACAATAGAGGCTCTCATGAAGAAATACGGAGTCCACCATAGGTTGTCTACGCCTTATCATCCTCAGTCCAATGGCCAGGCAGAAATATCAAATAGGGAGATAAAGGCCATTCTCGAAAAAACGGTGAACCCGTCTAGGAAGGATTGGAGTAAGAGACTGGATGATGCATTATGGGCTTATAGGACAGCTTATAAGACACCTATTGGTATGTCACCATATAGGTTGGTATTTGGAAAAATGTGCCACTTACCCGTGGGAATCGAACACAGAGCATACTGGGCGGTCAAAGAGATCAACATGAATCCGCAGGCTTGTGAAGAAGAGAGGAAGATGCAGCTCCAGGAACTGGAAGAGTTACGGCTTGAGTCTTATGAATCTGCCATGTGGTATAAGGAAAAAACTAAGCTTTGGCATGATAAAAATCTCCGGGTCAAGGAACTCAGGGTAGGACAGAAAGTCCTTTTGTTTCAATCCAAGCTCAAGTTGATGCCTGAAAAGTTAAAGTCTAAATGGATTGGGCCTTACATCATCATGGGACTTCGAGCAAACGGAGCAGTTGAAATCCAGGGAAGTGCACCAAATTCCATACCTTTTCTTGTCAATGGACATAGGATAAAGGTCTTTAGGGATAGCTCAGAGTTGTGTGTAGTGGACGAAGTGCCACTACGCGCACTCTTTGATATCACCTAACCAGTCTAGGAAGGAAGTGTTTTTAAAATATCTCCTGGGTCTAGTAATATAAAGTTTAACCATACCCTGATCCAGGAAATTTTGAGAACACTTGACAACAATTTTGTAAATATTTAATTGCTTTCTTTAAATCAAGAAAAATTCAAACAAATAAAAAATTTTATTCTTCCAAAAATATTTTCGAAATACCGGACCCATCGGGAATGTTTTTGATGCTGTCATATCCTAGACCCGGGGAGTTCGGCGTTTCATTTTTTTAGTTTGATGTTTTCTTTTAGTGTGTTTTGGCAGAAGGAATTTACTTGAGCAAGGAATTGTGGGGTAAAAGAGTTTTGGAGGGAATTGACACCGGTCCGGATTTCAAAGAGCACTTTATGGGGAGGCGTACGGTCGCTAGCGTCACCACCTGCACCCGCCTGCAAAAGGAACTGTCCTCTCCAATGCCTACACTATGATCGGTTTTGGCCTTTTTATTTTTTTTCATTACTCATTCTCTCTCCAAATATTCTCTCTCCCAAATCAAAAACCCCAAATTTCAATCTCTCTTTAACCCTAATCTGAAAATTTCGCCCAAGTTCTTTTCAAAATTTTCTACAGAATACCATGGATAACCAACAAGGAACCAGCAGCGCTTCTGGATCCGCCGAGAAGAGTGCGGCGGAGTTCATGAATGAACTATTTCAGAAGTTCGGAGGGGCCGATAAAGCGATGCAAGCGTTCGCGATGTTTGCAATGGGACAACCCATGCCAGCCGTTCCAACAACCACCGTGACACAACCGGAGGTTGTCGAGACACCACCCACTGCTGTACAAGAAACCGCACCGGAGGCTGCTACCATTATTCCAGAAGAAACCACCTCTGCCCAGCACACAGTCCCAGAAACCGCCACCAGGCCGGAGGACGATGCAGTGCCCGACGTTCCAGGATCACCCATTACGGAGATTCGCGAAGTAGAGACAGATCTGGCCGCGGGACTGACGTTATTGGCCGTAGGTGAACCCAGGTTAGGTTCTGATTCTCAGAAGGAATCCCCTGTTTTAAAGTTTGGAGGTGATGGTGTTTCAGAGGGAGTAAACCTTGATATTTCTGCTGTGAATTTGGTGGAGAGTGTTGTTGGGGGGGTAGATGCTCTTGTTGCGGTAGTTGAAGACACCGCTATTACTGTCAGTAGGGCTGAGGGGGAAACCCCTGTTCTGGAGGCGTCTGTTGAGAGGGATGCCGTTGATGATGATGATGTTCAAGTGGGCGGAGAAGCCCTAGATTCTGAGAAGGATGTAGAAAAGGAAACCCTAGACGTAGTTGGGGGCGATGAAGCCCAATTTACTGAGGAAGTTGTTGATGCGGGAAGGACTCCCGAAAAATCTGTGGGCACTGAAGCCCAACCTGAAGGAAATCTTACGGGGTTAGAAACCCCTGTTTATATCACGGGGGCAACCCCATTGTTAGCAGAGGAAAGTGGAGCACTCGATTCTGAGGGTGCTCAAGAAACTGTCGATGCAGGACTCCACATGATAGTGGATTTAACTGAGGTCTCTGAGGAGGCCGATTCGCGGCTTAATCTAAGGGAAACAAGGAGACGGACACGTCGGAGTATTCTTGATGACATTGCCGTTTCTGCCCAACAAAAGGAAAAGGATACGCTGGACCTAGCGACAGCCGTGTCTGCGCAGGAAGACTCCCCCAGGCCGAGTGGAAGGGAGAGTGACGAAGAGGGGCGCCGCGCGAGGGCTAAGAAGAGGAAAGGGAAACAAATTGCTTCCTCCTCGACCGAGAAGGAGAGGGGGAAATCTACTGAATCTCCACTTCCTCCACCCGCCAAGGTACCATACGCCACGGACCCCGAGAATCCTGCCAGGTCCAGTGATTCTGAGGAGGAGCAAGACGAGGATGTACTGAACTTTGACCCGACGGAGATTTGGATTACAAACGAGCTGTTAGACAATATGAGAAGATTTGACGATCCAAAACGTGTGGCCATATACAAGGAAAAGAGTGCTGAGGGAAAGGTGGCGAAGTCCGGAAAAATGTACCACCCGGCGGAACTCAAACATATTAGCTCTAACGATGAGTTCAGGGGGTATATAGATGCAATCGGTTTTGATTGGTTACTCAAGCACAGCACTTTCGAAGTCCCAGTCGACGCGGCCCGTGAATTCTTTTCCACCTTCCGGTTCAAATCCACCGCCGATTTGGATACGGATTCCATAGCTTTCAGGCTTTTTAATGAAGAACATAGGATGAGTATCCGGGAGTGGACGCTGCGGATGGGCTTGCTAACGAGAACAGAAGATGATGAGGGCCTGTGGAACGACAGAATGGTTGGTCCGCCGAAGTTGACGCCAGGATTTCAGGCACAAGGTGCGTGGGAGTTCTTGACTCACTCAAGAGTGGGTCAATTTAAAACAAGTTGGTCGAAGGCACACCATATAGAAAATCGGGTCCTGCGATTCGCCCAAACTTTTGTTAGCTACAACTTGATGGGCACTGCCAACAATGCCCTGACGACCGCCGACCTATACTTTACGTGGTGCATGGCCACAGGAGTACGAGTTCATTTGGGTTATTGGTTAGCCCAAGCCTGCCATCAAGTCACCTCCAACCCGTCCAGGCATCTGTACACGTGCCATCTTCTCGGGGCCTATTTGCAGCGCAACATTGTAATTAAAATCAGCAAGGCCTGCCGTGTAGTAAAGATGTGCTCAGCCCCGGAAGTCTTCAATTTCGATTTTTTTATCAACAAGGGGTTGCTGATCGCCCGAGGGAAGGAGGTGTGTTTTTATGAGGTCGGTAAGTCAGAGGCACAAGTCAAGCAGGAACCCGATGGTGTGGAGGTAAAGGATCAAGCCACTGAGGACGAAGTCAGGCTGATGGTTCAGGGAGTTCAGAAAGAGGTTGAGGAGGTAAGGAAAGGAATCGACGGGGTACGCAAGGAAATGACTGAGATCCGAAGGGAATTCGGAAAAAGCAGGGAAGAGGCCTCAGTCCTAAGGGGACGAATCACCGATTGGGTGGCTTCGTCAACAGAGCAAACCAACAGGATGGCGGAGGGTGTTGCTTTGATGACGACCATGCTGAAATGGCTGCACAAAAAGTTCCCGGATGCATCAGAAACTATTCCTGGGTCTAGCGGCAACATTACAACGCTAAGTCCAGGAAGTGTATCCGCGCAGAAGCCATCACAAGGCCCGAGGCCTCACATCACCCCCTCTTCCGCTAGACCCGTGGTCCTGAGGACAGCCATACCCCGACCTGCTGATGACAGACCAGTGAAGCCGGAGATGCCGGCCAGGAAGAAAGCAAAGATGACCCAGCCGACGGTGCCACCAAAGTTTGGCTCCCACGGGGGCCAGACACCGAATTGAATTTCCCCTCAAACCCAAGTAACTTTTTCTTTCTTTTATTTAACAGTTCTTTCGTTTTATTTCTGTTTTACCTGTCAGCATGCTAGGTTCTGTATATATGTGTTGAACCCTTCCACTTAGACCAGGCATTGGTCTAAGTGTGAGAAGGGGTTATATGTCATAGCATGTTTTGTGTTGTATGTTGTTCCTTCTCCCACTTAGCCCAATGCTTGGTCTAAGTGTGAGAAGTTTGTGTTTTGTTAAGTTCATTTCATGTAGCCACTAACTGGCCTGCTTTCCACTTCATACGGATTGCTTGGGGACAAGCATAAATTAAGTGGGAGGGGGGACGCAGTTAGTGCAGTTAGTGTCTTGTACATATTCTGTTAGGTCTAGGAGTTTGTAGAAGTTTTTTTTTAGGTTTCGTGTTTGCATAACTGGTATAATAAATAGCAAAAAGCCCCTTAGGGAGAGTAATTGAAGAGAAAATACATGCTAAATTGTGAATCCTTTTCTCTTAATAAATCAAAGTCAGTTGGATGAAGTGAGAACGATAGAGGATGCCTTAGATAACCCAGTTGTGCAGCCCTACTATAAGAGCGAGTTATAAGCCTATACACTTTGAGCTAACTTGTAAAAAGAATGGGCTACCACTTGATGCTTAGGGAGAAGAGTCTGACGAAAAAAAAAAAAAAAAAAGAGGAAAAGGAGGTATAAGCTGGACGAAGTCCAGGAAAAGGAGGTATAAGCTGGACGAAGTCCAGGAAAAGGAGGTATAAGCTGGACGAAGTCCAGGGGAGGAGTTAAAATAATAAAACCGGAGGTATAAGCTGGACGAAGTCCAGGAAAAAAAAAAAAAAAAAAAAATTTAAGGGTAGGAAGCAGTAGTAACCAGACCCAGGAATAAAAAGGAGACGGTAGGAAGGAGAAACTCTCATAACCCGATGCATCAGTGGAGTAACTCTAACTTAAGAGCGATCCGATCCTAACATCCCTGGTGAGGAATGAGTGATCGAGTGAATCTAACAATGGGAAGTCAGAAGGCTATCTTGACGAACTGACAACTCGACTAGATAGAAGAAGGGAAGGGGAGGAATCTGAGGCTGTAACGCTTGGATTGACCTTAAACTTGTGGGGATGGCTGCTAGGAAAATACCAGTTTATGCGCTTATGTGTTTTCTTTCTCTTTTGTGATTTTTATGTGTTTCGTGTTGTAGTTGTCTAGGTCTAGGAGTCTGTTTTGTTTGTAGAAAAGTACTTGGAGGAGGGCCGTGCATTGAAATTCGCCTTATTTCTTTTTCTTGTCTTTCATACTTGAGGACAAGCATGGTTTAAGTGTGAGCAGTTTGATAAGGCTAATTTCATGCATGGGTCTAGGGATTTAATTCGTGATTTTACTAGGACTAACGCACGTTTTAAGCCAGGTGTGTGAAGGAATTCGCCAGGTCCAGGAAAGAAGACCAAAAAATCACAAGTCGAGGAACTGGCGATTTAGTGAACGATTATGAAGAGAATTGCTCGACGGAGGAAGCTCCAGAGTTGAAGGTTAGAATAGAGATTTCTACGAAGACTCAAGGCTATTTCCGCATCTATAAAAGGCAGAGCATGCAGCTGGAGGGATCTTCCCGGGGGAGGACCTCACCACAGCCTGTTGCTTAGTTCACTTTTCCCACACACACACTTGGATACTAGTTTTTGAGGAGATACTCAGTTCGACGTCCGGGTTTCATCTTAGCTTCTGAGTATGGTGTAACACGCCTCTTGTTAAGAGCGAAGAAACAATTTATTTTCTGCTTCCCCGCAATTTGCTTACTTTTGCCGAGCTTCGTTGTTGCGAAGCTCGGTGTTCCGCTGTTTTCACCGAATATTTTCAGGTTTAAGTGTCAAAGTTTGATTTTCCGTTACGGCGATTGTGTTGATTTCTGGTTTGATCGTTTCAGCTTATTGAGATTTTGGAGTTTTAATTTGTCTGAGTTGGAGCTTTCGCAGAGTGTTTACTGAGTTATTGCAGGTTAATGGTCAGATCTGGAGATTGGAGTTGGATTGTGGAAGAATTTTGGTTGATTTGCTGGATTTGTTGGTTGTTGGGTTCGGATGTCTTGGACCGGAGTGGATCAAGCATTCTGACGTGAATCTGAGTAGTTTCGATCTGATTTTCATGCTAGTTTACGTGATTTTCTTTCATCCGTCTAGTGTACGCAGATCTGATTGTGTTTCCGCGTTTGCAGCAAAGATAACGACGACCAAATCTCTATATTCTGTTCGATCTCGCTTTTTGCTCTGTTTGTTCATCTCATCTGCAAGTTTAATTGGTTGAGAGGATGCATTTTGCTGCGCGAGCTAGCGTCAGAGTTTGTTAATCTGCAGTTCTTTCCGTACTTGCCATTTTTGGAATTATGGTCCCCACTTTCAGTCATATTCTGTTTAGCTAGATTAGGTAGTTGTTTACACTGTCTAGGAAGTGGTTATGTTTCTTGTTGTCGAAGTCTGAATTTACAAGTTTAACATGTCCTAGGTCTAGCATTTACATTTTCTGCCTAGGTCTAGAGTTAGTTTAAAATTCTCAACCCTTTTGTTGCGTGGCAGCAGCCATTTGTCTGTCCAAAGTCTCTGAGCACTACTTTGCGAGTCCATCTCTGTGGGATCGACCCCACTTCCCTATACTAATTCATAGTATTCGGGTTGAGGGATTTATATTTTTTTGAAGAGGGGCGATGTGTGTCCAACGACCAAGGCACTTTATGTTCTCTTAAGTTCCTAGACCTTGTGCTCTAGTGGATTTAAGGAGCGTGGGTGTCTTGACCAAGCGCTTGCAGTGATTCTATTTCTGTGCACACTCGATAT